>NC_044577.1:7177463-9729331 GCF_901933205.1 Camarhynchus parvulus | reverse complement strand
AGTGTCAGGAGTGTGACTGGATAATCAACACACACACAAGTTTACTGCTTTTCTTTCCTCATTTTTCCAAAGGCATTCAGGATGGGGAGGTGCCTGGGGTAGGTTTCCAACTTCATCCTCAGGCTGATCTGTGTCCACACAGCAGCTGGAGCAGCTGATCCTGTTTCCTTAGGATTCCTCAGTTGGCTTTAGGAAATGTGCAGTGGGGAAGTGTCAGGCTGAAAACTCAGTTGTGGAGAGGCATGGTTAAAAAAACACTTAACTGATCTTTGGGGGAAATGTGAAACCTGGAATGGTGTGAGTTGTGTTTCAGGGTAGCCCATGAGTGGCATTTACAAAGCAGAAATCTCTAAGTTGTTTCAAAAATAAATAAGTGTGGTGGCAGAGCTATAAGGGCATGTTTGGAAAAA
This sequence comes from Camarhynchus parvulus, assembly GCF_901933205.1. Classification (NCBI taxonomy): domain Eukaryota; kingdom Metazoa; phylum Chordata; class Aves; order Passeriformes; family Thraupidae; genus Camarhynchus; species Camarhynchus parvulus. The sequence continues at coordinate 9,728,921 of NC_044577.1, read as the reverse complement.
GGCAATACCTTGTAGTGTCTTCATTTTGTCTCTAATAAAGACTAAGACTGGAGTGTGGGGTTAGACTGGGGCACACAGGCAGCAGGCTGAGTTCCTCCCTCAGATGTGACCTGCATTCCTTTGTGAATTTTGCTGTTCAGCTTGATAAACTTCTGCAGTTTTTCTATTACACAGGACAAAGCATCGCTATTGATTTTTACAGCCTGATGAATTTTATTTCTGTTCTGTTGCAAAATCAGCACAAAGGGGAAAAATCACAAATCATTGCACATAACTAAGGAAAATTTTCCAGCTTAATGAAAGCTTTGTACTTATGTCTGAAATTTTAAAAAGCACATGTGCTACTATTTTTTTTCTCTGGCAACATCATTGTTTTAAAACAAACTGGTTGCTAGTTTGGCCATTTGCTGAGTGGAAAATCAAACTGTCAGGAGCTATTGCTGATGCTTTTGATCTGATGAGGGAAAGGTGAACACACAGCTCTGGCTGAGTGGGCTGGAGGAGAATTATTGAGCACAACCACTCTGGGTCTCCTCCTCCAGTGAACCTGCAGACATCAGCCCTCAAGTCAGAGCACTGAATTCTCCTCATGAAATCAAGCCAGCAGGAGCTTTGTATTTCAGAAATCTCAAAGCCATATTAATTAGGAGAGGCTCTTACTGGCAATCATACATTGATATTTTGTTGCCTGGGAAAGCTTGGGCAAGGCTGACTTGAGCATTTCACTGGGTAAAGGGAAGCTTTTTCTCTGCTTCATACTGTGATGACATATAAATATATCAGGTACTCAAGAGCAATATAGCCACAGGAAAGAGTTTTTCCTCCTTTTTCCTAGACTATAGACCTATTTTTGAGGTGGATTTAAAGACAAGAGAAAAAACCGTTCCAAACTATAAATTACTGGCTCAAATATTTCTAAATGAAATTGGAACAGCGTTTGTGGTGTTTTATTATCTTTTGCCATACAGAGCTGTCTTTGAAAAGGGAAAAAAGCTTAGTAAAAAGTAACTTCAGAGGCTTGACTGCTTTTTGATTACAGTTTGGGATTACTATTTTAATCACTGCTTATCAAGTAATACCACAAACCTCAGAGCATGACCATCTTTCTCAGGGGAAGCCAGATTTAAAAGCCAATTTCCAGCAATCCTTCCTCTTTCTTCCAAACTCCTCTAACAAATATGGAGGGATAATAATCTGTGATATTACAAGAGGCGCTAAGCAATGCATGAATCTCTGTGTTCTCAGATTCCTTCTGAGTTGTCCTTATTGTTGGAGAAGAGGAAATACTGATGTAGGTCTGAGCCTGTTCTTCATCCAAGGCAGCCTCCACTGGGGTGCAGGATCTCACAAACTCGCCCTTTCCCAGGCAGATGACAAATTTGACACACACAAACATGTCCAGATGGAGCATGAGCATGTTTTCAGGGCAGGTCTGAAATGTGTGCCTCGTATTTGTGTACAAAGCACTGCTGCAAAATGGCTTCATGCGCCAACCAAAGCCCTTGGAAAGATGTGGATGAGCAGCCACAAGAGATTCTGGAGCTAAAAGTTGGATTTTAACTCAAAGTTACTGATATTGCACGGATTTCCCATGGATGAAGCAGAGTGAAAATAGAGGGAGTCCTTTTTTTTTTTTTCCTGCAGTTCATTGAGGTGTTTGCAAGGGGAAAGACCCCTCTGTAAAATTCAGGCAGGTGCTGAGTGAGGACCTGAAGTGGCCAAGATCAGCTCTGGAACTGTTTTCTTGTGTTTTCCCTGTGAATCTGTCTCACAGTGGAGCACCATGAGCCCCTCTACAGGATCCCTGGTATGTCTTTTTTCCTCCAGATAAATATTGCTGCTCCTTCTAAAAGAGAAGACAAAGCCTCCCTCCTCCCTCCAGAAATCTTGCATCTAATTAAGGTAATCAGATTCATCCTGGCCACAATTAACTTTTCTCTGAATTATTCAGATGCTGCTCAGTGATGCTGGGGATGGAAGAGTGGATCTTTACATTTTTTCTCTGTAGAGAGCAGGTTGTGTGACCTGATGGGACATGATGCATTTTTTATCAGTGTTGCTGTGAGTCATCTTTGCCACAGGGCTTGGAATGTGCTGCTACCTGCTAAGGGGCTCCAGAGCTGGTTCTATGCAAGAGATAATTTATGAGATTATCTCTATTGAAGAGATAATCTGGTACAGGAGCTTCTAGGCAGTGTTTGGAGTGTTGAAGGAAGGTAGTGGAGGAAGGCAGTGTTCACTCCCAGGCTGGTGTTCTTGTGAAAAGAACACTTGTAAACAAATCACTGCTTTTTTTTTGTTTGTGTTTGGGTTTCTGTGTGTTATATCCACAAAAAGAGTTTTGAGTAGTGCTAATAAACTGATAAATGACTGGAACGGATAAATTGGTGTACTTCCATCTTCCTGGAGTAACAGAGAGCTTCCAATACCACTGCACATCCAAGTGACCAGCAGTGTTCCATGAGTCAGAGTAGAAACAATTACAAAATCTTCACAAAATATTATTTCAAAAGGAAGTGAACTCCTTTACCTATGGGTCATCAGTCACAGTAAAACTGGCAGGAAATTACAGTCTGGAAGTCCTGAGCTTGTCTGTGTGGTAGCCAACTGAGATGTCTCTGGTACAGAAGCCCAGCATTCTATCCCTGTGTCTTGGTTTAGAAAGACAGGAGTCTGCTAAGGAAGGCAGGAGCTTCTCTTGAAATGGAGAATGTAAACTCTCTCCACTCTTCCGAATTGCTATAATTTTAAATTAAGGGGCTCTCAGGCAAAAATATGGGAGCAGGCAATAACAGTTCTTTAATAGGGAAGGAAAAAAAAAAGAATAAAATAAAACAATGCAGTCCACTAGAACAACACTGACAGAGTCAGAACCCAACCTGACACCCTGTTGGTCAGGGTGTTGGTGGTAGTCCGATTGAAAATGTGGCTGCAGTCCTCTGAAGTATCAGGTGTGGTTCTGTTGGAGCAAGGAGGATCTGTAGAGAAGGATGTATTCTTTCCTCTGAAGATCCAGTGGAGGAAGAGGCAGCTGCTGTTCCTCTGGGGAATCCCGTGGAGAAAAGCCGTGCTGGTGTTCCAGAATCTCAAGTTATATCTGGGTAGCAGTGCTTGGCTCCTCCCTCTGGGCGGAGCATCTCACAATGGGATGTTATAGTTCTTATCAGTCATGCAGTGACATTCAATAGTCTGTTATCAGCAGAGGTCCCCTCCGGAGGGAGGTGTGAATGTGGTCACTCAAAGAGAGAGATAAGGCAAACTGCCCACTTGACAAGGTAATCAGCCATACAGATGGTAATGGAAAACATCTTGCATGCAATCTTCAACACCCTGCTTGTTTCTGCTTGTAAAGTTAACATCATCTTCATCTGCTCTTTCTGCCAGCCTAAATCAATGTGCTAGCCAGCTCTAAAAGTATAGAAAACAAAACCCTCCACCCTGCTAAGAAAATACATAAATGTCAGCAGCTCCTACACATGAATGAGCCTCAGCAAGCAAACCACTGTGCATGGGTGGCAGAGGAGGAGAAAAGCAAGGAATTTATAAAGAGATATATTTCACTTTCAGGCTTCTAAGACATTGGCTTAAAAACAACAGAGAGAGAAAATAAACTCAGTGATTTTTTAAAATCATGAAAAAGACACTGACAGGGGCCTGTGAGATTAAGTGTTTTAAGGGTGGGGAGAGTTGCCTGCAGAGCCAGACAGAAGGCTTAGCCCTGGGAATTATTTCCAGTTATTGTTGTGGGGTTCTAGTCACGTTCCTCAAATAGGGATTGACCTTAATATCTCTAAAAGCACAATTCCTGAACCTCTTACTGCTTGTAGTGTTCAGCTGAGGTTTTGGATAGGTGTGCCAAACTCCTTTGTTTTTACAGGAACTCCTGTTTTTTATAAGAAATGGTCTCCCTTGTTTGGTCATTTGAAATTCCAAAGCGAAATTGCCTTGAAATTCAAATGGTTTGCTGGTAATTATCAGTGAGGGCAGAGGATTTTCCTCTGGAGAGGCAGCAGAGACAATGTGCTCACAAGTGACCACAGTCAAGAGACTCTTGAAACTGAACTGCAGCCTCCCCAAAATGAAGCAGGGCTTCAGTTCAGAGATGATGCAGGTGGCAGATTACCTCAAAACGCTGGGGCTAAGGACATATTTTAGCATGTGCTTTCTGGGGGCAGGACACATTCAATGAGTCAGAAAAAAAGTGGGGGCAAAAGGTTTAGATTGTTGACACCAGTTCTGCCAGAGACAACCTGAAAAAAAATTGCTTCATTCTTTCTGCAGAGTATGTTGTGTTCAACATGAACACAGTATTTTATGAAACAGGAGCATTGGCTTCTTGCTGTAAAAACTGCCGTAAAGTGCGACTGCCGTAAAACTATCGTAAAGCGCGACTGTCGTAAAACTGCCATAAAGCGCGACTGTCTTAAAGCGCGACTGTCGTAAAACACGACTGTCGTAAAGGTGCCGTAAAGCTCGACTGTCGCAAAACTGCCGTAAAACGCGACTGCTGTAAAAAGTGTCGCAGAACTGCCGTGAAGCGCGACTGTCGCAAAACTGCCATAAAGCGCGGCTGTCGTAGAAGCGGCTGTAAAGCACGACTGTCCTAAAAGTGGCCATAATGTACAACATTTGTCCATGGAATCAAACAATTTTTGATTTTTTCCTCTCTAATTTATTGATGGAATCTACCCCTTCTTGCCAGGGCGAGGATCTGTTTCAGTAGTTCACTGCTGAAGCTTAACAGAAGTGAAATGCTTCCAAGTGACTGAAGGGAAAATGTTTTTATTCAGTTGAGGGAAGAGGGTTTGTCCTCAGCTTGATAACGGCACCTAGCCTTTACTTTCCTGACAACTTCGTCCTCAAAAGCTACTCTCATTTGTGGTTGTCTTCTGTAAAAGTTTGTGAGCCAAAACATTTGTAGCAGGAGTTCTTTGTGAAAGCTGACCTTCTCTGTGGTACTTCTGTCTGTGCATTGTCTTAGTACTTGAGTCAAATACTAAATCTTTTATCTATAAAAGATGTATCTTTTTCTATGTTAGGATTATAATATTCTCTGCTCCCCACTGAAAAACTCCTAGTTTTCTGTTTTCCAACTCTAATAGAGCATTAATATCATACCTAACTCATTTCACTGGTGACCTGCAGAGTAATGTCACAATTCAGTCTCAGCGCATTGTCAGCAATGAGTTTGTTATCATTCAGGAAGAAGCGGTTATTTAGATTCATTAGTACTGGAATCTTGAAATGGGGAAAAAAAAGTAGAAAACAACAAATAAAAAACCCAACAAAGGAAGTGCACTCTCCAAAAGACATTTAAATGCACTCAAGTTTGGAAGACAGACAAGAAAATTTAGACCAAGAAACATAAATCACTGAAGTAATCTCGTTACATTGCTAGGGAAATCACAAATATTATTCCTCCAATTGTCCTATGGTTGCAGTCTGCAAAGACAAATTATGACCATTGTTTATTTTCATTGTTAATTTGTCAGATGTAGATAAGTCTGATTTTGGCTCTTTTCATTATTTGCCTCCTCCCCACCCTGGCCACCCCTAATTATTTGGTTATATTCCTGTGGCAGAGGCCACTACAGCTGGAGCCAAAGTTTTTTTCTGAGTGCAGCCCACATGCAGAACTTCATTCCAGTCCTCCAAGCCATTCCATTTTAGAATAGTCCTTTGAGAGTTCCACATACTTTGGCATTAGGCAATCTTCGTGGATAAGGGTTTTGGTTAAAATCTTACGAAATTTTAATCAAAATATAGTGTAAGGAATGTAGATTCAAAAAAAAAAAGGTTCTTACTTCATAGTAATGTCAGGTTTTTCTTTAAAGGTTGGACTACAGTGGACCATCGAGAGAGTTTTTTTTCCTGGTGTCCAGGGAGCTCTTCAATCCATATTATGGTTTGTTTGAATATTCAGCCAACGATACCTACACAGTACAAATAAGTCCCATGTCTGCTTTTGTAGACAATCACCATGAGTGGTAAGAATTCTTTTCTTTTGTTTTTTATTTACATTTTCCGTTATTCCCACTTGTAGAACAACTGCTCGAATCTGCTCAGACATGTAACACAGAATCTGATCTTTGTAACCAGCAGCAAAATAATCGCATTTCTTTAGACTTCCCTGATTTTGGTTTCTCTTGTGGTTTTAAAATGATCTTATTTCTCACAAGGTCAGCAAAATTATGATTTGGAACGTGTATCATGGGATTGTCTCGCAACACAACTCCCTGCATTTCTTGTACATTAGTAGTCATTTCATGAAAGCAATATTAACCTCTTGTATATTAGAAAAAAACAAGAAAAAATAAGAACACATTGACTTTCTGTCAGCTGAGGAGCTGAAGGGAGGTTTCAGGCATGTATTACTGTACGTAATTTGTTTGAGTCTTCCTAAAGAGTACATAGATCTCCTCAGTGGAAAAACCCCAGCATACCTATTGGAAGGAGATCTGTGGTGATATCTTAATTGGGGGTAGGGGGCAGACTGCTGATCACACAGCTTTGAAACAGTCTGTACATTCACCCCTGCTTCTGAAATAGTTACTGAGGATTTTTGCATAATCCTATTTTTACAATTATAAGCCAGTTTAAATCACCCTCAGTTGATTTAAGCCATGGCATCACCATAATTCTGTAAAGCTGTGCTGTGACTATTAACTGAGAATTCTGCTGTGTAAGTAGTTGGATTACATTAATAGTGGAATGACAACTGCTCATCTCTGTAGGACACATACGCACTGAGTTCTTATTTTTTGAAGGCCAGTTATGAAGAATGAGTGTAAGAGGGGAATCCCATTACTAATTTTACAAATGAAAGGAAAATTAACTGGTTGGTAGCTCAGTTAGTTGAAGCAACCTGCCTGTTGAACTCCAGTACTTCAGGTCTCTGTTGGAAAGGCAGAACAGCCTGGCATAGAGGTGAGAGAAAATCCTTATGTGCTGTGCAGCTTCTGCCAACGTTTTTAATTCATCCCTGGCTTCTGCAGTGCAGGACCAGAGACCTGGGGAATGAAGGAGGCATGACCCCCATCTCTTTCAGAGAGTGCTGGTTTTGTACAGCCCCGGGGGGAATCCAGAAAATGCAGCTGTGACAAGCAGTTTATGCATGGGAAGGGGAAGGCTCTGCATGTCACATCCTCATCTTGCAAACATTGTACAAGCAGGTATCATAAAACCCTAATTTTTTCCAAGAGAAATGTTGTTAAGGATACATAAACAGAAAGTTTAAGAAGCATTTACTTTGAAAACAAACACTAAACTTTAATCTAGTTCCTGAATTGTGGAAGAGCTTTCACAATGAATCTTGATTCTCATGGGAATATTTGCAAAGACCCTTCTATTTCAAGGTTGCTGCCATTTGTTCTCAACCCTGGCAAACTTCCTCCTTACACACCCAACAAAATGAAGATAATAAGGGAAGAAAGAGTTGAGAGAAGGAGATTTAGATCCTGTTGACATAGGGCTGGAGAGCACTGCAATACATAAAAAACTTTCTGGCACTGTTTGTGAAAATATATGTAGAACTCCTTAACCACAGTCAGAAGAGGGAGCAAGGAGCCCCTGTAAGTAGGAAGGAGAGGCAGCATGAGCTGTCAGCCAGGGAAAGAGTAGCAAAACCTTTGGCCTCTCTATAACATGAAAACAAGTTAATCCTGTAGGGGTGTGAAATAAAAATAGACAGTGGCTATCGTTTTGAGAGATTATGCATTTATAAAGTGGCTGCTCTGGCAGGGACTGATTGGGTTAAATACGGATTTGACATTTTTGAGCAGTTGTAACTTAGGTATCTGAGGGATTTTCCACACCCTGCAGACTTGCTTTTTTTGTTTTTCTTTTTTCCCTGTGCCTTACTGAGAATGTTAAAGAAACCCAAGAAATAAACAAAAATACCGCAATTTAGACATAGCTGTCTGATTTAATAATGCTGTTTGGAAAAACATGCAAGTTTTGATGACAGAGCAGTGTCCAACCACAAAGTTTCAGTATCATGACTGTAACTCTTTCTCTTCCAGGTTCAGATTTAGTGGTCGAATTCTTGGTCTTGCTCTGATACATCAGTATTTGCTGGATGCCTTTTTTACAAGACCCTTTTATAAAGCCCTCCTCCGAATGTGAGTAGAATTGTTTTGTCTCCTCTTTTGTTTGGTTCCTTCCCCATAAAAGATGCCATTTTGTGTATGGATTATTTATGACACTGTATAGACAAAGGAGACAGGCCATTATTTATAATTTAGTAAACTGATTTCAATGAGTTTTTTGAAAAATTTCCTTGCTTCCACTACCTCAGAATGCTGTTTGTGATCTGTATGAGAACCTTGTGTTTTGTTTTAGCCCTGTTACCAGCTTTCTTCTGCAAAATCTTAGACTTGAAGAGGTACAATGCAGTGCTGTGGGCTTATTCCAGATATTAATAGAGTTCTTATTCTTTTGTCATGCAATGACTCACAGGATAGGATATGAATCACTTCATAACTTAGACTGCACCATGCATTCTCAGATTAGACTGATTGTTGGCAATCTCCATTTTGAGGAGCTGTACTTTTGATAGACTTCAGACTTAGTTTCCAGAACTACTGCTTCTGTTCTGGCTGAAACAATGAGAGCTGTGCTTGCTCAGCATGTCTGGAACATAAGACCTAATGAGCTGAAGGTGCTTTACTTTTTATTTGAAAGCTGGTTTTGAGAAGTCTGGAAGCATTTTTGTTTTCTTATAAAACATTGCATGTTCTAGTAGTGAGTAATTAATTCATTCCTACTGCACATACATTTTTAAAACACCTAAATGCTAGCAGCATCATCTTAGTGAGAAGGATGAGGTAAGGGAAAGTATGGTAAGTATGTGGTAAGCTGGAAATCTAAGCAGTTCAACAAATGATGGAGATGAGGCAGTGTATACATAAATAAAAAGGACACTGCTTGCTTGTTAAAAAAAATCTTAAATTTTCTTTTATTATGTGAATTCTTTGTCTCTTCAATCTGTGTATTTTCATAATTCCTAAATGTACTTCTCAGGAAACATGGGGCAGACTCACCATTAAGAAGAAATGTGTCTTCAAATTAAATTCTGGAGTTTTGTATATTTACAGAGTTATTTTGTGTTCTACAGTAACTGCTGTTACCAGGCAAATAAACAGAGATTTGAAGTTGTCCGCTTTATTAATGTTTCTCTTGGCTCCCATTCACAGTCTGTTTTGTCTGAGTTCAGTTACTGAGCACAGGCTGCTGCCATCATCTGTATTTCTGTGTTTTCTTCTTTCTTCTGTCAGACTCTGTGACCTGAGTGACCTGGAATATCTGGATGAAGAGTTTCACCAGAGTTTGCAATGGATGAAAGACAATGACATACACGATATCCTAGATCTCACATTTACTGTAAATGAAGAAGTTTTTGGGCAGGTGTGCAAATTTCTTCATTTCCTTAGTGGATTCTCCTGCTAGATAAACATTTATTTGGACAGAAGAACGAGTGTCTCTCCATGCTGCCTTGAACTTGTATTAAAAAAATTCCTGCTGGTGAAACCAATGTTGAAATCTGGGGAGGAATTAATATTTGTAACAGGTCAAACATGTTTTTCTGGTTAAGGAGATTTTCTGGAGAGTATTCGAAATGTCAGAATTTAGGATTGCTTTGCTAGAGGTAGTTTACCTGAATTTAATTGCAGCAAAGTTGCCAAAGTTGCAAAGGTATTACAACACTTTTGCTAAGGTATTATTCGGAAAACTTCTATGCTTTAGTCACTGTAAAGATTGTTTCTTCTTCTCAGCTTATCCTTAAATCTAATTATGAAGGTTCCTCAGACTAAATGGAATTTAAAATATTATTTTAAAAAATAATTGTTTGTATGTTCTCTGACTTCATATATTCCAGTTTGCTAGTCAGGCTTGATTAGCGATTTTGAGGAATTACTTCAGCTTAAAAATTAAAATTTTTACAATTCCTTCTTTTGTCTTTATAATAACTGTGTTGTCACTTGGTCATTTTTTGTCCTAAGATTACAGAACGGGAACTAAAACCAGGAGGAGCCAATATCCCAGTCACTGAAAAGAACAAGAAGGAATACATAGAGAGAATGGTGAAATGGAGAATTGAGAGAGGAGTTGTACAACAAACAGAAAGTCTAGTTCGTGGCTTCTATGAGGTAAAAAGCTCCAAAATTAAATTTACTTTCTTTCTCCTTCCGAAATATTTTTCTCCTTGTATACATTTCCAAAATACGGGGTCCCAAATATAATCAGAAGTGCTCTTGTAGATACTGGAAGGGGAAGGGAGTGTAAAAAATTTTTTTTTTTAGTAATTTATATAAAGACTGTGGTTCTGTATCTTACTTTGCACTGGACAATACTCTCAATCACTGTATGATTAGCATTGAATCCTTGCTCTGTTTCTGCATTGGGTCTCTGAGACTTGTTTGTTTAAAAATACAAAACCTGAATTCTGAATTACCTGAAATGATACCTGGCAAATCCCTTGTAGCAGATTTTATGGGGAGGCATGAATCAGTACATGAAGAAATGCTGCTATGCATTTTATTTCCTTTCACAGGTGGTTGATGCAAGACTGGTGTCTGTATTTGATGCCAGAGAACTGGAGCTGGTTATAGCTGGAACAGCAGAAATTGACTTGAGTGATTGGAGAAATAATACAGAGTACAGAGGAGGTAACCTGAATTTTGACTCGTTCAGTGAGAGTGTTGAGGGCTCTGGATCTACCTAGTTTTCAAGACAGTCAAGAACCATCCCATGAGATACACTTATAGTAACTTTTGAGCTTCTCTGGTTAAGTTAGTGTTAGGGGAAGGTAATTTTTCCATTTTAGTTTGCTTTGTTGCATCTCCTTACAGCTCTTTCTCGGCTGTTCTTGCTGAGACAGCATGACAGAACACTCCTCCACAGAAAGTGCCATGTTTAGCTGCACACTGGGAGGTACCTCCCAGACCTGGGAGAGAAATGGAAATGGTAGCCATTCTTAGTTGGATCTTCCTTTTTTTTTTTACACACTCAAAATTGACAGGAAATTAGAAGCAATCACAGTGGCTGCAGGCTGGTAGTTGAAATAATTTGAGAACAACAGAAGATTTAGGAGCTGTGAGATACTGTGGGAGAGATGGTTGCAGCATCATTTGTAGCTTTAGATAGATAAACAGCACAGTATTGGAATATTTCAAGAACTGGCATTCCTGTTAGTGACTGATGAATGGAAGAAAGGATTGCACAAGGGATCTCACTTCTTTTTGTCATAGTACATTCATTCTCTGCCTTTAGGATTTCTAAGCATTTCAGGAGTATTTGCCTCTCACCTTCTGCCATTTGATGCAATTGGATAAAGAATATGGCATTATTGTGACTAGGGCCAAACCAGGAAAAGCTTACTAACTATTCCCTCAACCACTTTCATAGCACCTGAAAGTATAAAGGCTCCTGTTGTTTTAACAGGTTATCATGACAATCACATTGTAATTCGGTGGTTCTGGGCTGCTGTGGAAAGGTTCAACAATGAACAACGTCTAAGACTTCTACAGGTAAGAAATCAGCTGATCTGTGTAAAAATAATTAAAATTTGATTCTAAAATAGCCCCATCCTGGTTTAGGATACCCGGAAATTATGGTGATGTTTACTAGGGGGAATACCCTGAGTCAGAAGTTAAATGTAATAATTTCAAGTGACAGAAGCTCACAGCTATTTTTATAGATTTCTAAGTTTAGAATTACATTTAAGATACAATGAGGGATGTAAATAATCCTCACTATTGTTTGATTAAAAGTACTTTAAGACTGCTAAAGATAAGAAAGGAAAACTGTGTAATTGGTTATGTCACTAGGTAGAAATGTTAATAGTATTTATACAGCTTAGGAAGGAGAAAGCTTAGATGGAAGTTCAAGGCTTCAAATTAGAAAATAATGACGGAAACCTTAAAGTCAGTCCAATTCCATTTTCACTAAACCTGCAGGTTCCAGTCACCCTGCTGCTGAAGGACAGAATATCCCAACAGAAGAATATTTATACATGTGGGTTTACTGTTGAGTTAAATTTTTAAAGTTCAGGTTACATCCATCCTGTCTGTAAAGAAACAGACAAACCTCCACTGTAAACCATACCACATTATTGGATCTGATATGAAATCTGCTGGTTTTAACAATTCAGTATTTTTATCTGATCACTGAATTATGAATTATTTGAATCTGTTTAAGTATTTTTAAAAAGCCTGTAAAAAGGCAGTGTGGAACATCTCATTTGATGGAGAAACAGAAATGTCTCCTTGTATATTCCTGTCACATCTGTTAGTCAGAAGTTTTTATAATATCTAGGTCATTACAAATTAAATAGTCTCTGATCTATCAAAAGCTACATTTGATCTGTTCATGACAGGTTGCAAATAAAACTGCTCACCAGTCAGTATTTCAGCAAATGTCAGTGGGCATATCTAACCTTCAGAATTTTGTCCTTTTCTTACAGTAGTTAATTGTGGTTTATAAAGCAAAGGAAATCCATATAGCTGAAAGGGCATAACACAAAGCCACCAGATATTACTGTTTTGTATTAGTTCCTTCTTATGCAGGAAACAGCAGCAAAAAACTCACTTAGGCTTAAGTCTGAGTAACTGGATACTGATAGTGTGTTATTCTACAATATTTATGCAGCAGAAAACCTTTGGAGGAAATTAATCTGCTAAGTTGCCTCTTCTAGAGCCCAGCCAGGAAATGGTCTGTTTGCCCTCAGCTCCATGTAAAGCAGCATTTATTGCTTGTGCCTCACGAATTTCCTTGCTTTGCAAATGATTTCCAAAAGTGTCTGGGCTGTGGTGGGTGTGCTGCTATGTCCCCCCAGCCCCTGTGTGCAGCCTGTGCTGATGGGTGTTTGTGCTGCCAGTTTGTCACAGGCACGTCCAGCATTCCCTACGAAGGCTTTGCCTCCCTCCGGGGCAGCAACGGGCCCAGGCGCTTCTGCGTGGAGAAGTGGGGGAAGATCACTGCTCTTCCAAGGTACAGCTCTGGGGGCTTCACAGGGCCACTCTCTGGGGTAACACATCACCAGCTGGACAAACATTAACAAGCTTTCACTGAATATGCAAATATAGCTTCCCTCACATGCAAATTTCCTTCCCTGTTGATGCAGTGTCCGATGCATCCGTTTTGGTTTGAACTCAGTTTTGTTCTCTTAAGCTGGACAAGGCAGTGTAACTGTGGCTGACATCCATATTGTAGTGTTTTTCTCACAGAAAATTATCTTAAAATGATAAATACTTCTGACTTACTTTATTACATTTGATGAAATGTGCAAGTATTTACTCACTGAACATGCAGTTCACAAGTTAGGAGCAAAAATTAATATGAATTAAAATGAAATAGCTCTTGTGACTATGACTGACTGAAAGCTACTATCATATTTTTTGCATCAGACAGAGGCTTTACAGTATAATTTAGTGATACAATTTTTATGCTTGGTCTGATGTTGAGGGTTAAATACTGAAGAAGCAAGCTGTGAGTGCAGAATAGGTGGGAGGGAGTAATTTCACTTGAGAAGCATCAAGAGAGACAAGAAAATGTGAGGATTTCAAAGAGAACAAGTAAGATCAATTGAAATAGGTGAAGAGGGTAAAGGAACAGTATCAGAGTCCAAGATATGAAAGCAGGACTTGAGATGTACAAGCCCTTGCAATTTATATTGGGTAGGGCAGGTTTAGAGGAGTAGGATGAAAAGATTAAAAAAAAAAACTTTCCAGTTTTTGGAGTGGAAAAAAGAGTTCTCTTCAAAGGTCCATGTTAACAATGCCAGGACTAGACTAATAATGTGAATGATGAAAAAACCACTTTCAGCTTGGTTTCTTTATTGACAAAACATGACAGGTTCTTGTCTTTACTGTGATGAGACTGATAGCTGGGAGATTTTCTTTCACCCAGTTCTGTGATTGTGCAGCCTCTAGAATGGGTTAGGAGTGGTTAGACACAGATTAGTGTTTGGAGTGTGGGCAGCCTGACTCTGCTTAATCAGACTTTAGCTTTAGTATGCTGTGTACAGCCTCTGGAGGTGGCTTTGGGCTGGGCTGATCTATGGAGGGAGCTCAACCCTAATTGTAAATCCACTCCTCATAAACAAGGTGCCTCAGGAATAACTTGCATTCAGAGTCTCATCTTAGACACAGGGTGGCTGTCAGAGACACTCAGAGTCTCTCTGACCAACAACCTGTAGGTTTTCCCTCCAGCACAAGGTCAGAGGCAGAAATGTCTCTTGGGCTGGCTGCAGCCATCAGAACTGCATGGAGAAGGTCATGGACACAGAAGTGGTGCTGTGAAATCCACAGGCACAGCGGGTGGCCTTTAAACAGAGCCATCTTTCCTGTTTACAGCACAAATGAGAGCCAGGCAACTGAGGATTAAAGGAATCCAAATCCTGAAAATTGCTATTTCATATCAAATGTCATCTGGGGCCCTAGGAATACCTTGTAGCCCAATAAGTCTCCTTTGATTATGTTTGATTATGATTGGCCTATGGACTAGCTTTGGTTCTGTTTAAAAAGTAAAAGCTGTGACTTTTTAAAGAATAATTTATGACTTCAAAATTCAAGGTTTGGTTTTTTTTTTTTTTCTGTGAGTTTAAGTCAGAAAAGAGATTGCATGATTTTTTCCATATATTTTCTGAAGCTGAAATTCCTGGTGCTTGCAACCAGAGCTTGGAAAAGGTCAGGACCTGCCAGAACAGGATGTTCAGAATGTCCTCTGGAAAGGTTATGCGGAACCCTGGTTGTGATAAATTGCAGAATAAAACTGCTTCCAAAAGTGCAATATGGAGAAACATGTTGAGAATCTTTGCTGTCATAGGCTGTTCAACAAGTGTAGGGGAAATGCCAGCTCCTCACATTTAAGAGATTGTATCATTTATTGAAATTTCACTTACCTCACTTTCCCTTGGTTAGCAAACATTTGAATTTTGTCTCTCTGGATCATTTTTACCATACAAATGTGAGAATTAAAATAAAAACAACTGTGTGTGACAAACACCTGCAGCCATCATGAGCAAGCAGTTCCTGGTATTCACACATGGTAAACCTTGATCTCATAAAAAATGAAACCTCTTCCATGTTAGTGCTGAGATGGGTTAAGCCCCAAGCCATGAGTGCTGTTTGCATTTTTACATGTGTAAAAATGCAAACAGTGGATGCAGTGCAGCTTCAGCCTGGGTCTCAGCAGCCTCTGAGACTCCCTGTGCAAACACCAGGTACTGCTGGCTTGGAGGTAACACATCAGTAACTACAACCCCGAGTAGCAGCTCTCAAGAGGTTTCCAAACAAGCCCAGCATGTGTAAACACATCGCTGGATCTGCTGGAACGCTGCCCTAGGTCTCTGTGACTCTTACTGATTCTCTGATAACTAAAGCTTTTATGTTGAGGCACCATCACTCACTCCTAGCAGTGTTGTACTTTGCAAATTGCCCTCTTAGCAGGAGTGCCTGTGAAATTTGATAGTGCTCGGCGCTAGGGTGGCAAAAATGAGGATTTAACAGGTCAGTGGACTTTGTTTCTTCCTCAGTTTCTAAAAACATTACTGCAGTGCTGAAAACACATAAGAATATCCATCCCCATCTCTTTTTCCTTGTCTGAGACACAAAGGGCAGCTAGGATAGTCACTTAGGTATGTGACTGTGGCCCGAGCAGCCGTGAATGTAAACACAAAAGTTTTCACTAGATGTTTGCCCAGTTCCCACTGTTCTGACTGCTGTGTAATCAGCTCTGCTGAATCCAAACAGTGAGATTTCTGTGAGGCACATGTCAGGTTGCCCAGCTTGCATTGCTGTCTTTGACACTAACTAGGTAGCATGTAAAATGCCCTGGAAAAGTTGATTATTATGGGTCTGGCTTAACTATTGCTACCCCAGTGCCACTTCTACTTCCTTCTTTTACACTGTGTTGCAGATTAGACTAAACTAGGGGAAGGGACCAGTACTCTTTCTATTCACTCCCATGCTGAGAAATCGGTTCCAGGTTCCTTGCTGTACATTATTTATTCATTCATGTGATGATTCACTTGGAAATTATATTTGTGTCTGACTACTGCATTTTAATCCTAAATCATTCTCTTTTACTATGGTAATCAAAATGAAGGAGGATTTCATTGGGAATCTGGGAACCTAGACTTTAGGAACCAAGATGGGTTTTTATGTTGTTGTAAGATGTGAGCCTAGGAAGATGAACAGTCAGTGCCCATGTGATTTGAAATGTTGGAATGGGAAGATACTACCCAGAAGGGAAAAACCACGTTTGTCTCAAGAACTTAGGAAGTTGTGTGCTGGGGTTAGAAAAGCTTGCATCGCCTCAGAAGACAAAGGTCTTGTTTTTGTCTTTTTTAATTACTTGGTTTTCCACAGTAAGTGATTCCATTTTCAAAATTGCCCTCAAAATAAGATAAAACTCAGTTCTCTTAATAAATGTAAACAACATGCCAGCTTACTATTAAACCAGTTCATAATGAATCCCTTGCTAATTATATACTGTGTCTTTTATAATTTGTGGTTTTACAGCCCACACAGCATGATCCATAGTTCTAATGAGTGGCTGTCAGCCCCATGGAGCAGAAGCATGTGGTTAGGCTCTTAATTGCCTAAGACTCTTCAGCACTCTACATTGAATTCAAGGGATCACCGAGTTCCAGTTGCTACTGGTCTTAAATTGGTCTCTTTCTTCATAAGAGACTATGTTCAATTTTTTTAAGTACTCTGCAGGACATGGAACAATCTAATCTGTATCACAGATATTATTTTATAAGATTTTTGGAAAGGCAAAGGAGGAGTAAAAAGAAAGCTTTCCTCCAGGAGCCTTAGAGAGGTGCCTGGGTAGAAAAATTTTGGAATATGGAGTGGGGAAATGCCATCTCTGCTACACAGCATGTACCAGCAGTGTTCTTCTAAGAGTACTGGATTTGGGGAGGGTGCTAAAGGCAATGTTTTTTTAAGTGATTGCATATTTGGTGTTTGGACTGTGTTTATAAAAATGGTGTGACCTTGCGTGCTGTGTATACATATCTTCAGCCTGATATTTTTATGACACTACAAGGCAGTAACTGAGTGGGTGTTTCAGCTTCAATGAGTTCCAGTTTGTAATGGACTCAGGTTTTTTAACAAGTGAGATTAACCCACTTCACTCCATGTTCCATTCCTATAGCTGTGAGCTGAGAGGCACTTAAAGTAGCAATTAATGAATTTGCTCACATGGAAGGCAGTACTTTCTGGCTCAGAGGAAGTCTGTACAGGTCTGTGGTAGACAGCTGGATTTCTGGGACTGGGTAGGTTAGATGAGGAGTTCCATTTGCTGTGAGGAGGGAGCTTGTTCAGTCCTTCCATTAACATGTTACATATTTATGCATAATACAGAGCATACTGATGAAGGGCAGGGCACTGCACGAAGAGTTTGGTTTTCAGCTGGATTGAATTTAAATAAATAATTCTATGATGTATTTTATTGCAAAAGATTGAAGTATTTGTAAACAGAGACATGCTAAAATTCAAAAATCAATCTAAAGTGAGGCTTTGTTACAAAGCTTTAGAGCAGAAGAGATGCCTCTTCCAGTTTCTCTTTGCATCATTTCATCCTCAAGATCCCATCACATTAATAGTTACATTGTCTATTTCATTAGAGCAGGCTCATCCACCTCAGTGTTTTAGAAAGTACCATCCTTAGCATGCCCTGAGGTCAGGCAATGATATCCATGGTTCCACAATGAAGAGAAACCTTTGTTGTCTTCCTTTTCATTCCCTGGAAGAGGATTTGAGAGACAGTTCCAAGTGTGTCAACAAACTTGAGGTAGATGGACTTCAAAAACTGAGAAATAAATTGCATGGTCACACGCTTCAGAAAGCAGGGCAACCTCTAGCAACCAGATTTGTGCATGGTTTTTTTGTAATTCCAAAAGCTGCTGGCCTCTAGGGCAGGTATGTCCATTGGGAATATCAGCACAAGCAGTATGCCTCAACAACACCATCCACATACCTAGGAACTGTAGAAGGAAGAGCATTTAATTTATCTGTCTTTTACCACTGTAGGAGTGTTTCCTGCAGATCTGGAGATGTGTGGAAATATCTTATCATTACAAATACAGTATTCAAGTATCATCCATACAGAAAAGAAAGGCTGCATCTTAGAAGACACATTTAAAGCCAAGATTTCAGACCAGACTCTTTGACTTGTACCATGCCAAATCATTCTTTTTTTTTTCTCATGCACATTTGATGGATAAAATTTATCCCATGCCTTTTGGACTGTCAATATGTTTCTAAAGAGCTTCATAAATGCTTCTTACTGGCTTATTTTAATGAGAAGAAAGTAGATTAAACCTCACTACCTGTTCAATTGGAAAACATCATTTGACAGAACAAAGTCTTCCAAAAGAAAACTATCTGCCCATCTCTATTCAAGCACATACCAATCTGTGTGTTCTCTTTTGAACTTTTCAAATAATGCACTTCTTTACCTCCTCTCTCTTTTTCCCCTCAGGGCTCACACTTGTTTCAATCGTCTGGACCTTCCCCCTTACCCATCATTCTCTATGTTATATGAAAAACTGTTGACAGCAGTAGAAGAGACAAGTACTTTTGGACTTGAGTGATACACAAACCACAGTGCCCAGCTCATTGGACTTTTGTGGATCTGTCTTCTCAAGGAATGAATGAACTTTTGTAATGGATTCCCTAGAGGAAAATTGTTTCATGGTGCAATTCAAATAATGAGGTTCCACGAAGGAGATTGTGAAGCAATTAAAAAGCATTGTGGTAGTGGCAGAATTCTCAACAGTGAAACTAGAGTGTGCCTGGTGTGCAGGGAAAGCCAAGTCTTGCAGTCCATGGGGTTTTGGGATGGCTACACTTCTTAAGTTTATGTTCTGAACAAACCAGAAACGTGATGCCATGTTGTGATCCATCTGGCTACTGCAAAACTGACATGTACCCAAGGACTGGATTCCATCAAAGTTGTTCAATTGAAAATTCAAGTCAAAATGTGAAATCATTCAATTCAGTCCCTTACCCACCCAGTAAATTATCAAAAAAGCATACAACTGAACTTTAATAATTATTTTTTTTTAATTCATGAAGGTACATTACTTTATGCCATATGTTATAACAGCATATCCAACACTTGCTTTACCTAAGACTACGAGTGCCTGCATGGGGAACACCATAGAGCTCGAGTTCCTGAGGCAGAAGTGAGTTGGAGGGAAAATCAGCAACAAAGGATGTAACAACGGCTTGTGCATTGAGGAGGTTTGTGGAAATGCATTTGCCAGTGGTGTGTATGACAAAATATGAGCTGTTACAATGAACTTATTAACTTAATAAGACTGATTTTATGCTTTATACTGCATGGAAACTATTTTAAGAAGAAACTAGCAATTTATCACAGCATATCAGGAAAAAAACCCTAACACAGTGACTTCT
Organism: Camarhynchus parvulus; assembly: GCF_901933205.1. Lineage (NCBI taxonomy): Eukaryota > Metazoa > Chordata > Aves > Passeriformes > Thraupidae > Camarhynchus > Camarhynchus parvulus. Next base: position 9,709,491 of record NC_044577.1, on the reverse strand, counting down.
GTTTATTTTTATAGGTTCATTATATTATGTTTCTTAGAGTGTAAACAGGAAACAAGCAAACAAAAGTGTTATTTCTGTTTTGTCACTTTCCATGCTTGAACAGACATTCTGCTAGTGTTTATTCTTTGAGCACTCTCCAGGGAAAAAAATGCCTTTTATTTTTATAAGAGTAAAAAGACTCCCGAAAATATTTTGCACTGAATGTACCAAAGTTGAAGGGACATTATAATCTGACTGATAGCAAATTGCATCACTATCAAATATCTATAAAAATGCTTAGGAACCAGGCTTTCTTCACAGTGCCATGTCTATAGATACCAGGACTGTGCACATAAGTAATAATTTTATAATACTATATGTGATATTGTAATATGCATTTATTTTAAATGCATCTGGGTCATTTTTCATGCATTGGATAACTTAATGCAGTGGAATTTAATACAGATATTTCATATGCTCCCCACAACTTTTTATTTGTACAGCACTGTAAAACACTAGCTCATTTGGAAAACCATGAATAACTTCTTTAAGGTGAGCCACTGGTCATAAAGCCACTGTCCTGTATCAGTGAACACCTACAAGATGTAAACTGTTCGTAGTGTCCAAGCTTGCATTTTCACTGATAAATAGTTTTCTTATCCAATGTTATTTGAAGCAGTTTCTATGGCATATCAAACACTGCATGGACACCGATTTCTTTATGCTTAATTTTGCTGAAATACACGAGGCTTGCTCGCTTCTATTTTTTGGTACTTTTCCTCCAGATGGTCTTGTGGAACACTTGTGTAGCTGTGCCCCATTTCTCGCACAGCTGCTGTCACACGCTGCATCCACCACATTTTCAAATGGCAGGAGTTGCACTTGGACACTGGATGACAAGAACACGAATCCAGCTCTGTGCTAGCCCTTTGGTAGTGCTGCAGCACAGCAAGCTCTGTTCTGTGGGGAAAGTAGCTTTTGAAGTAACCTTCTCACTTTGGAGGCTCTTGAAGGGGCGTCTGAGGGAGGTGTCCTGCTTGTTCTGGTGGGAGGTTTGTTCCAGCAGAGGCGAGCGTCCCTGGAGATGTCGTCAGCAGAGACTGCCAGTCACCCTCCGAGGCAAAGGCAGCTGCAGCTGTGGTGGTGACTGAGAAAACCCTTCAGACTTACTGAGGAAATGGCACATGTGCAAAGGAAAAGCAAAATCAGTGCGAAAGCATTCTTTTATTTCAAGGATAATTGAGCTTCTGCATGACATCTGGGACTCTCTTAAGTAACTTAGGTTTTCTTAGGCTACTTCTGGCTGGTATGAAGTAGCAAAGAAAAATCCAAACACATCACCCTGTTTCTACATGTATATTTATCAGTCTTTGCTAAGATTGCATGTCACAGGTCCTAATACACATCTCTCTTCAGAACATGAATGAGCAGTAGGCAAACTGACTTTTCAGCAGGTCACTCCAGCATGGCTCATGTTTCATGGGATCCATTCACTGAGTAGCTAAAATTCTGGCACTCAGAGCAGAATGCAACTTCTGATTGGTTGAGGGACTACAGAATTTTCATTTTACAATACTGTGTTATCTGTGGTCTTAAAAAAGAGATTTCCCAGGTGGAAACTGTATCTACAAGTTTTGAACCAGATACTCTTTGGAATGAAAAGTTTAAATATTTGGCACAAAGTAAGTTTATACTAGTTTGCCTTTTAAGTTATGCTTTTGTACAAAACTAAAACAATAAATGCATCTTGTCAATTTTTATTTAAATATATCTACTGCACCCATTTGTTCTGTATTTATGCATGTAAAAATAATTGAAATCAGCCATGATAATCCAATATTCTGTGAAGATGTGACAGGGTCACGAGTGGGGCAGCTGTCAGTTAGAAAATAGATAAATTAAAAAAACATCCAGAGTCTTTGTAGCACTAAAGCCAAGAGAGACTAAAGAGAAGTTGCTGCTTCCTCCTTTGCTGCCAACATCCCCTGGGGGACTCCACAAAAGCTCTGTGGGAAGGTTGAGGTGTCAGCTGGGTACAGCTGCCTGTGCTGCCTCGAGCACTTGGCTCTTTGTGACGTGTAAGGGATGCTGCTGCTCTAAGGGATTAACAAGGAGGGAGTAGAGGAGAGGAAGCCTGAGCTTAGTCAGATACCCACATCTCCTGGCAACTGCTTGGAATGTTCTCCCTTTGGTTTTGGAAGCCATTCCCATTTAATGTGTCCCAAGGGAAAGCCAGCTTTCATGTCCTGCAGCTTGGCTGCAGCAGGCGACCACAATGCTATTGCTTATGACACAGTGTAGCAGGGATGAGGGTCCACACAGAGCGAGGCTGGGGAGCCTTTCCAAAGCTCTCTAACTCCTAGGAGCTTTTCCAGATGGTGCTAAGGAGCTTTGCATTTAGGAAGGAAAAAAGTGGACAGAAGAATCCCTTCAGCCAATGACAACTGATACTAACTTAACCCACAGCATCTTCATCACACAGAGGCTGGCAGGGGACGTCCCTGCAGGAATTGAAGTGAGGTGCCCATGTTTCCTGCTCTGCTGGGAAGTGGAGCCACACATCACCGGCCAAAAAGCAGCTCCCAGGTCACTGCCGCCGGGGCAGGCTGGCAGCAGAGTGGCCTCTGTGCCCCACATGCCAGGGCAGGCCCCTCTGCCCAGGTCCCAGCATCCCAGCCCAGCAGAGGTGTGCTTTGCTCACCTGGCACTGCTGGCAGTCAGGTTATAGCCAGAACACTCCTAAATACACCACAAAAGCTTGGAATCAATGAAGTTGTGCAGTGGGGCACCTGCTGTAGCAGTCACCCGCTGAGTCTGCAGGCCAGCAGCAGTGAGGGGAGTGGTGCCTTTGCCCACAGCAGCAGGGCACAGCCATCTGCCACCTCTGTCACACCGCCAGCAGCACCTGGCAGGGCAGGACAGGAGAGCCTTTCAATCCAGACCTTCTTCCCCACCCGCTCCCTGCCTGCTTTTTTCCTTGGTATTCATCAAATATTTGCCTCCTTTTGCTTTTAAACATAATTTTCATTATCCTGTACTGACCTTACCATGAAAAATGCTAACATGGCTTAGAGAGTAAGTGGGGTGAGCTCTTGTGCGTTCCCAGGCAAAGCTGCTCAGGGGCACCACATGAGCTGCACATGGCAGCAGGCAGCTCCGGGGCACGGGGGGCGGGGAATAGCTGTAATCTGCGGGGAACCGAAAATCTGGGCAGCAGTGCCCTGGCAGGACATCACACAGAGCTTCTGGTAGGAGCTGGACTGGCAGAGCACCCAACGGCTAGTTTGCTCAGTTTAAAATTATAGGAAACAGAAGAGGTTTGTGGTTTCTTATATATTTTGAATCCTTTAAAAAAAGTTTAAAAAAAAAATTCCTTCTGGAGCATTTGCAATTGTATCATCTGGTTGTTAAATGTAATCTCAGCAGTATTAATTGCAGATGTTTACTGAGTTTCTGCAGTGGTAGCTGCAGAGTTTTATGGAGCTGCTTGGAGCAGGCTGTCTCTGGACTGAGGGAATTCCTGTTCACATCAGGGAAACTTCATCAGCTGTGTTTGAATGGCCAGTGTAAGTTCACTTCCCATAGCATAACGCAAGTTACTTCTTTTCAGTGAATGAAACTTATCTGCATTTAATTATACTAATAGTGCTGGTTTTCCTGCCACTTTTTATGTAGAGGGTTAATATATTCCTGTTAGCACTAATGGGAATTGAGCAGAAGGTTGATCTCCAGTCATAAGATTGCAGATGTAGCTTTCATCTATCTACTGTTGTTTCCCCTTCTTATCCCTTTCTCTCTGGGCAAGCAATTGAACTCCAAGCAAATTTTCAGAAAAATTACTCAAAGCTGGCTTCTTAAACTGTTTGTGTTTTGGCTCAATTATGTGCTATAAAGCAGAACTGCAGAAATGCTATGGGTTGACTGGCTCATCAGTTTAAGTAGAAAATTCTTTACGATTTTGTTAGTGCAACCATACTGGCTGCTGTTGGACTAATTTAACCTTTTGCCTAAATATTTTACAATAAAAAATTTTTGGAGGATGAATTTGAAATTACTTGTTTGCTGGAAAACTAAATATATGTTAGGTAAATAGCAGAGGAAAAGAATAACTTTACTGTAAAGGCAGTATAACCCACTTCAGTTAGCAGTATGCAGAATTACAATGCTGACCCTCCAAACACAGAATTTTCACAATGAAAGATGGTTTATATTTTGCATGTCTTCCAAATAGACCATGAACTTCACAGTGCTTTTGTTCAGCTTTAGACTGACTAATTTTGGTATTAGGCTACTACTATTTGGGATGTTCATTGCTGTGAAATGTTTTTTACTTAAACATTTGTAGTATTTTTACTAAATATTTTCCTTTCGGACTTTACTTCATAGGTTTTGCTCAGAGCCATATTATGCTGTAGGTATTTTAAGGGAAAATCATGATTATTTGATAATTCTGTTTTGTATGACTGACCTTCTGGCCACTGTTTAGAAAGGTTCCTCCTGATTTTTGGTAAAAGATGACATTCAAGGACTCCTGGAATGGTTACAATCCATTGAAGTGTCTGTATGTATTCTAAATGCATTTAAAAATACCTCCTGAGGACTATGTGAAATAGTTGCTGCACTCATTAATTAGCCCCTTTCTAAGTCAGTATTTCAAAATTTGAACTTGTTTCCTTTCAGATTACATTGGAGAATAATTACACAAAAATTTTAACTAGAGATGTATTCTGACAAATTTTTCAAAGCTATGATGGATGTGAAAGGGAGCCAAGCTACGCTGCTCTCAATTCTTTCACCTGTTAAAAAACTTCAGAATAATGAAACTTTATCTTTTGGGTTTCAGTTGTTTCTTGTTTTCAGAACTTTGAGAAGCTTCTCATTCAGCCCGTGTTAGAAAAAGCCTTGCCTACTTGGAGGCTTTTGTTAAGCACTCAGCAGGTATATTGTTCAACTAATTTAACATCCCTTTGTGCTAATATCAATTAGCTTTTAAATGTATAGACCTACAGAGCTCCACAGGACTCTGGTCTCCCTTATTCTGGGCTGCCTTCCAAAGCCATCCATCCTGTCCCTTTTGATTGCACATAATCCTGCAATCACTCAGAGACAATTGCTGACCACCTACACTGACTGGAGCTGTACTGTCACAGTAAGACTCTGGGTTTGGGTTTACTTTCAAAAGCAGCTCCCTCAGTCCAGAGTCGACAAGATGACTGTTACTCTGACATCAAGACTGAGCTGTTCAATAAAAACAGTCATAAAAGTGGTTTTGAAAATAGTTGATTAGATATCCACAGGTAAAATGTCTTTTGGTTTTGGTTTGCAAAATTGATGAGGCAGGGGATTTTGCTTGCAATATTTTTTATTGCCAGAATCTGTGGGCCCCATGGGCTGCCCCAGGCTGTTGGGCAGGTGGGTGCAGAGCCTTTGCAGTGAGGCAGGTGATGCTGATCCAGAAACCACAGCAGCAGGAGATCTGTTCCCGCAGTGAGCACTGTGCCTTCCACAGCTGGAGGCTTTCTCATGCAGCCCTTGAGCTGGATTTTTCCCAAAAGCTCGTTGTATCTCTGATGCCTGCTACTTGCAATACAAGCAGCTCGTGAAACACTCCACTGACTATTCAACATCTTCCATTTTAAAAGAGGATTACGTTTTTCATAGTTAGAAATGCCCATCCGGCAGTATAAGGTCAATAGAAGAGGATTTTGCTGAGACATCATATTTGATTGCCATGCTGACGGCAGTCAGATGTTGGAGCTCACTAATTTTAAAGTCGATTACTGTATGAATAAGAAAATAAATCTGGGAAGCCTCATAAATAATTCTAAGCAGGAATGTAATTGTAGGTGCTGTAATGATAAGACAGGGCAGTTCCACGCAGCATACAAGATACAGCTGTGGAGGAGGGCTGGAGTGAGCACAAGGCTGAGAGAAGGCACAGGAAGAGCACTGCACTTCGAGGGTAGGGAGCAGGACAGTGAGCTGTGGTGAGCCCTGGGATATAAAACAGGACACTTCCTGCTTGAAAATTAGGCTATGATAAGGCACCTAGGAAAAAATGACTGTTCATCCTGAAATACATTGGTGTTACTGCAACTGCAGGACATGCTTTAACTGATTATTAGCTTTTGAAAATCTAAGTACACAATCAGAAAATTTACTTTTATGTGGTTTGGCTTCTTTGTTTTGTTTTATTTGGACTGGGTTGTTTTTTTATTTGGGCTGTTTTCAGGAAAACGAAGGCTTCTAAATAGAGTGGTGTCTTCAGGAAAACGAAGGCTTCTAAATAGAGTGGTGTCTGGAAGTGGTCATTTGTTTGTACAAGTAATGACTGTTTATTATTATCTGCATTTGGCAAAGGATACCACTTCTGATAAAAGGTTAAATCATCAGAACCAGTGGTGACTTTCCTCTTCAATGTGATGGGCCAAATACCTAATGTTTAGCTGTGTCAAAATGCAGATTTTGGGTTTTTTTAAGATACTTGATATTTGCATTATGTTTGTGTAAGAACAATGCATTTTGACAAAGACAAGGATTTTGATGTGGCATTTCCAAAGCTTACTTAGGGTAATACTTAGAATTTTCTCAATGACCTAGGTAGTTTTACCCAAGTAGATGCAAGTCTTGATTCCATTCACACTCTAATGACATTATCAAAAAAATACTGTGTAAGAGGGTGGGAGGGTTTCATGATGGGTTTCTGTACCTAAAAGCTGACCTGTTTTTTTTACCTGAAAGATAAGACTATTGAATGATTGAATATGAGAGTCAGGAGAGGAATTCCTTGTGAGTTTTCTTCTGCAACATGGTCACTGAGACGGTAGGAGTTTTATATAAACTTGAAGTCCTAAATGAGAAGACAAACTCCCATGTTGAACCATACTGGTTCAATAGTTCCATTCAGCGGGACATTTTTCTGCAATGAGTCTGCAACACTCAGGAGACTGCTGTTTATTATCAGCATTGCAGGGAGGAGGAGAATTATGATAATATTAACTACATAAATCACATGTGGAGGATGCTTTTTCTTTGCACGCTGTTTTTCCTGGGAATGACGTAGCCTTGAGGGCATCCATGAATCCTGATCAGCAAGGCTGCTTTTTGAACAATTGACTGAACATTTGTACTTGTAAGGGCTGGTACAGTATGGAAAGGGAGATCTTTGGAGGAGAAGAAGGTAATGAGGGATGTGGTGTGGAATACTGCTACCCCAAAGTCAGTTGATGTTCCTGCCCTTGCTAGGTTACAGTTTGGGTTTTTCAGCATGTTTGAAAGTGTGTAGAGTTTTACAAGTTTTTGTAGTGGGGATGCAGGCATCCAGAATCTAACAGGATTATAGGTGCATCTTCCTCATTTTTGACAATTACTTGATATAATTTTATACCAAGTTCTTTGTTTTTAAAGAATTTCAGGCACTGAGAATATGGAGTGCATATTTATTTCTAAGCTTTAAGTAGAACACGGTGTATTTTTTAATCCTTTCCATACTTTTCAGTTAAGTGTTCACAAGACTGTATATCAAATACAATTCCAAGTTTTTCTATCTTTCTACAAGCCAGTTTAAGTTTCATCTGAATTTGGTACATGACTTTCACAAAACACTAAATGGGGAATACCTGCTTCAAGCATTAAGATGGTTTCCCTCCTTTTCCCTATTTACATTGCATTACATTTCAGGATTTTTTTCTTCGAGGCAGAGAGAAGAGATAGAAAATGTGTTGAGTGTGTTACAGGGGCACACAATGTGTGTCATTGTGCCTGGCTTCAAGGAATGTACTATAATGTTTGACTGCTCACAAATTTACATAATTTGAATACAGGACTGTTGTGTTGTATTCCCTGTTACTCAAAAACATTTGGGGAAAAGAATTTTCTGTGTATAATTTTATTTTCATACTGATCTCTATTTTGTTTAAGACCATGTTTCATCATGAAATCACTTAATTAAAATAAATCTTCTTACAAAATCTGCTTTGTAAAACATCTCTTTTTTTGTGCCTCTGAATATGCTGTAATGTCCTTTTTGAAGTGAATACCTTTAGAGCATTCTCTCTTTTTGCAGCATTTAAAAACCTTTAGAGAAACCACAAGATACTCTTTCTGACATCTCCTTTGCTAAGTGATTTCTGGTGGCCTGTGGAGTCTGGCATATTACAAATCATGATTTTGGAAGTGGGAAAATTAAGGATTCTGCAGCCATATGTGATGTATTTTGAATAAAAGCTGCATATGAAAAAAACCCTATGACAAACAAAGCACCAGATATCACAGCAAACACGTTGGAGAGGCCCAGGCTTTGTGGAAGACCCTCTGCTTTTGAATGGAGCATCAGAGCTGGCAGCAAAATATTTCCTAGCAGTGGCTGAAACACAGGAAAGGTCTCTTTTTCACAGGGAAATGTGTTCTGTTGTCTTTAATAAAGTCAGTGGCCCCCACCAAATATTTCCTTCTACTTCTCTAAGAGATGGTAGTGGTTAGAGTGAGAGAAAGTGGTCTTTAACCAGCTCTTAGGCAAGGGTTCTCCCCACCAGGACACAGCCCGAGGAGAATGGCTAAATGGCAACTTGTCACTTCTCCTGTGTGTTACACAAACTGTTTGGAGAACCTGACAGTAAAGTGACATTTCCATTTTTAAAAAACTTTTTCTAGAAAGTGATTTTGCATTCTCTTGCTGCTACTCAAGATGTGGTGGCAGCTAACCCGAGTCATTGAAGGAGAGCTGCTGTGGGAGGAGGTGAGGCTTTGGGACCGGAGCCCTTTCAGAATCTCTTCTCTGACATTCTTGATGTCAGACTCATGAGGTATTTTCATCCAGGTCACTGATAACTGATGCCACGTAGTGCACAATCACTCACTTTCCCTCGGTGTAAACACTGCAGTTGGCCTGGAGCTCGTGCTGGGTGACACTGAGGCAGCTGGGGGGAATCCAGAGATTTCCCACTGCACTGAGCATTTCCTTGTGTGAGAAGGTGGTGCAGAGATTTTAGCATAGGGGGAATCAGATTTTTTTCAAATGACCTATATTAAATAAAAACAAGCTGGAGAAGGCTCAGACACACTGCTTAATGTCGTGTGCTTGTCCACACTCAGTGACACAGTTCTCTGCTGAGAAGGGTAGATGCCATCTCTTCAAACATCATGACTTGTGCTGAAACCAGCATTCCTTGAGGCAGCAGAGCTTTTTCCACAAGGCTGGCTGCCTGGAACACCTGTGCCTCTGATCACCGGGGGCTGTGCATCGCAGCTCTGCCAAACAGCTGCTCATCAAGTGGGAATCGTTCTTTCCATGAAAGGTGAAAGCCTCTACAGGCTGAAAAGAGCCAGCTTTGTAATGGACCGATAATCAAGGTAAGCCAGAGAAGAAGTAACTAAGAAAGGGAGTTATGAAGCTAACACCTTTAATTGCTATTTTTTAATGACCCCACAGACCAGGTATATACATTAGGAATAATAATAGTTCGTGATCCTGTACTGTTGTGACCTTCAGCCTACCCATTCCCCCTCCTCCACCTTTGTTTGTCCTTCTCAGTTGTGGTGTATCTAAGTAAAATTCCAAAGTCCTCAGGGTGGAGTCCTGTCAATTATACCCTTCTCTAAGTGCCATTCATGTTTCCATGGCATTATAGAAACAGATAACCAAGAGTACAATAACATGCATGTCATGAAGCATTTTTGGTATTTACTTGGTTTTCAAAACTTAAAGGGAGAGTAGAGCAAATCCTGAAGAGCATCAGTAGAGACAAAAAAGCAGCTAAGGAGACAAACATAAGCACTGTCATTTACTTCTTGGCACCACGTGCTATAATAACCTAAAACATCTTAATTGTGGCCATCATTTAAATTTACTCTGTGGCCCATTTGGTATGTTTGGAACGCTGCCTGCTTTTCATACTGCACAAAGAGCACTTCTCAACAAAACCAGTCCTGTCCACATGTTGTATTTTTATTTGACAGATATATTTGAAATCATGTTATAATCAAGAAAGGGTATGATCTGGAACCCTGCAGAGATGGTGGAACTCTGTGGGAGAGAGTAAAGATTTTGGACTGCTTTTGTCAAAAATATCCACAGCTCAAAGTGCTAAAAAGCCAGATGGAAGTTGGAGCAAGCAGGAGTTACACGTTTTCAGTAGGTACCTCAGCGTGCCAGCTACATGGTGTGACATATTCTAGACTCTTCAAGAATGCTTTCTGCTTTCTTATCTTCATTTACTTTACTTTCATCTTAATGCAAGCCTTGCTGTGACTGCATGACTTAGGCACTGTAATAAACACAGCAATTACCCATTTCACTGGTAGCGCCATGGCACAAACAGAATTAACCCAGAAACTCTACTGGTGCACTGCTGAAATTAAATACACAGCTCTTAAACTCTTATGCTACGTTACTATTACCGCCTTCGTGACAAATGTATTATAAAACGGATGTTTGCAAATTTCTTGCTCGTTGGATTGCTTCAGAGGAAATCAATTTGACAAACAAATTGCAACTATTTTAGAACTCTTTCTGACTTCAACTTATTTCTGAACCATCATGCTTTAGGCTATTTTGAGTCTTTGAAACCACAGGTTGGAGTCTTTTAACTTTTTTTTTTCCTGTGGGCTTCTCAGGAGGCTCTGAAGACCCTGTTTCCACTTGCATGAATGACTAAGAGATTGTCAAACACGCTCCGTGCGAGCCGTGTACTTATAAAGGAGGACTGAAAGCGCTCTGTTCCCGGCAGCTCTCGGTGAGAACTGGTTTATGGCTCGGTTTTTAACTGGACTGGGCCGGTGCTGCGGTCTCGGAGCCTTCGCGGCTGCGTCACTCGCACAGCGGCGGCGGGGCCCGCACGGAGCCTCTGTCCCCGCGGCCGCGGCTCTGTCCCTGCCGCTCCGTCCCTGCGGCTCCGGCTCTGTCCCCGCCACATCCCGCACCAGGACGGAGCGGAAGCGCTGCGGGCGCGGCTCATGTCCCCGGCTCCCCACCGCGGGGGATGCACGGAACGCCGTTCTGCACCGGGACCTGCCCGCGCACCTGCCCCGCTGCTCCAGCTCTCGGGGATGCAGCGGACGCACCGAGGAGCCTTCGCTGTGGGGTTTCGTAGCCACAGCAGCGGGAGCGAGACGCGCCATCGGTGCCTTGTGGCAGAAGCGGCGGCTCCGCGCGCCCCGCGAGGCGCGGACACGAGCAGCCGCCCCGCAGCGCCCCAGCGCCCCCAGCTCCTTCACGGCCGGGCGGCACCTGCTGCTGGGGGCCGAGCAGCCGGCAGGGGGCGCTGCCCGCCAATCGCCGGGGCTCTGGGCGCCGCGGCTGGGCCTGGATTGGCTGTTCTGCTGGGTGGGCGTGGCCTGGCACGCGCGCTGCTGGGACAGCCGCTCCCCGCGGCTTGCGCCTTTCAAACGCTGAGAGGCGGCGAGAGAGCGGGAGCGGAGCCGTGAGGGACGGCGGGCGGCGGCGGCGGCGGCCAGTGGTGAGTGTGCCCGGCCGGGGAGAGCGGGGAATGTGCCCGGCCAGGGGGTGAGCGTGCCCGGCCGGGGGGGTGCTGGCTGGGCGCGGTGGAAGCGCCGCGCTGCCTCCCGCCTGGTGCCGGGTCGCGCCGGCGGCAGCGCGGGGGTGCCCGTGAGGGCAGTCGGGGACAGGGCCGGATCCCGCCCGGCCGCTGCCGCCCTCCGTGGTCCTTCGCTGCCAGACATCGTCCGGGCCCGCACCAGAGACTCGACGTCTTTAGAAAAGGTTAAAGGAGCTGACTTTTTTTTCCCCTGTAAACTTCCCTAGTTTAGTGGGAAGCCTTTTTTCCCTCATAGCTGGTTGAATCTCGTTCTCCTGGGTAGATTACATGTTCCTTTGTGGGTTTCTGCCTGCTGTGGGTGTGTGTTCTTCTGTATTCTTGATGATACTGAGCTAAAAAAAAGGAGATGTGGTGTCGTACCGGAGAAACAACGTCAAGGCAACGTGAGGCAGGAGTTCTTCTTAATAATTGCTCTGTACGAATGATCATGTACTATGAAAGCTTATGTAATAAGCTCGATAATGGTAATAAATTTGATAATGGTAATCTCTCAGTCAGTGAGGCCAGTTACCGAACACAAATGGTTTTCTGCTGAAGTACAACAGGCAGAAGATACAGTTTAGGAGTTAAAGTCACCGAGTGAGCACAGCCCTAAGGAGAGTCATGTAAAATTTCAGACATGAAAATCATCCTCTTAAATGGTAAACTGCCATATAATGGGGGCAGAAGGAATGCTTGCTTGTTACAGAGTGAGTCAAAGACTTGTGTATTAGATTGTATTGTGACCTTTTCATCATTTCTTAAAGAAGCTATTTCCTGCATATCAGATGATACTTTGAAGATATTTTTAAACTGTGTAGTTTGTGTCTTTCTCCTGCTAAATTATGTACAGTGATTTGAATCCAAAATAGTTCTAATATGAATATCCATGTTCCATCCCACACGGGAATGTGAACAATGCTGGATGGGTAATGGGTTGCATTTGGATCATAACTAGTTGGAGTGCTCCCCCAGAAGTGTCTGACAGTGCATTTCTCTCATTTTAACTGCAAGTGTATTTTTGTGAGCTTGCTAACTGTCTCTGAATTGTAATTTGCCTTATTTTTTTTCACTTATAAAGGTAAACCTGCTCTATAACTTAAAGAAGCCATCAATTACTACTTCTGGTATCCTTCAGTAACCTTTTTCTGCCTTGCTTTTGCATTTCACCTGAAGAGATGCTTCAGGCCTATAAACGTGAACACCAAACCCCAGGTTTTTTATTGGGTTTGGTTGGTTTGGTTTTTTTTTCACTGTAGTAGAAATGCTGTGGGTGGTGTATCTTCATAATGTGCTGTTCTACTGGTTTATTAAGGTAATTTAATCAGGATTACTACATCATTTGATTCTAAACGATCTGAACTTGCAAAGAGGACCTTGTCCATTCATGCTTCTCTCTGACAATTAACTCAGCCTTAAAAAGGAAACTTGGAGGAGCTATGAGTGAGCCTAATAACAAATGTGAATATTCCCACTGGGAAAAGAACCCCACTTTGTCCTGTTGTTACCTATTCCTGCTGTGTTGCAGTTAACAGGAAGGACTTTTGGTAAATTCCCCTAAGAACAAATATCTGTTAAAATTGTAAACATAAAGGAAGTGTGGAACATACCCAGAATCCAGACAATAGTTTCAGAAAGATTAAAAAAAGGTACATCTCATTAATAGTTAAGTAGCTATTAGCATTTTTATTAGAACTAAAGCTTATCCCTAGTATCTTATGGATATGCTCCAGGGAGAAAAAAAACCCCAACTTATCTGGAGTGTTTACATTATTCAATTAGAATGTCTTGATTCATATTCCTTTCAGGTTTTATTTTTACAGTGATTAAATGTGTTGTTTTCAGGCTGCTACTGAACAAAGTTCTGGCTATTCTAGTTTTATAGCCCTAAACTCACAATATTTGTATACTTTCCTGTGCTGTAACTATGAAATTTCCAAAACTCTTAATTGTTTTGCTTCAGCAGGTGGCTGGTGTAAGAGAGAGACCTGCTGCTCCTGACCATGTCGAGGAGAAAGCTGGAGAATAAAAACCTTTCTGGCTTGTTGGCCACATCTCTGCACACACCAATCAAGACAGAGAACTTCTACAATTTTTATATGCTTGAATCAAAGGAGTTAGGAAGGTAAGATTATTCCTATTTGTTTTATTTGAGCAGAGGAATTTCTGCTGCAAGAAAATTCTCTGTACAATGAAGCAAACCTTTGTGGTAGTAGATGGAGAATGAAGTATGCCCATCTCCTTCCCTGTCCCCTTCTTTGCATCACAGTGGGTTATTTAGGGACCAGGAAAAGGGACAGTGAGGCATGAGCTGCCAGCCTATTCCATGTCAGAGATCTGGAGGGTTTTCATAGGCATGTAGATTTGGGATTATCTTCCTTTCCCTGCCACATAGATTCCTGGGGCATGGCCTAAATAAGAGGTGACATAGGGTGATACTGTAAGAAAAAGAATGAGGATTTTGAGTTGGTTGTTCCAGGTGTTTGGGTGAGTTTTCTGAAATCCAGAAAACAAAGACCTTTTCTCTCCCTTCCCAGCCTCAGGCAGTTAGACTGAGCTTCAAACAAGCTGCTGTTTCAGAGCAGTTTTGCAGCCTGCTTCCCTTGCCCTTGTTTGCAACAGGAAAATAGGAACTAAAACAACAAAGCACCCCAAACCCTTGGTGTTTGTGACACTGTTTCAGCCATACAAGTGAATGTGTGTTTTGAAATCACTGGGTTAATTCATACCTTGGCTCAGTGCATTGGGTGTAAAGCCATGCAAGCATGATGCTGTGCTCACGTTTCCAAGCTCCCTGAGCAGAATTGTGCCAGGTCAGTCTCACAGCTGGGCCTTGCTGTGCTCCATAGGGATCCTTTGCACCTGCAGCTCCTTCTGTCAGCAGAGATGCTCTTCTGTATGTGCTGTGTGAGCTCCTCGGCCTTCATTGTTCTCTAGGGTTTTTTCTGTTTTTCTAGCATGTGCTTTTTATCTGGTACACTTTTGTAGAAGTGCACATTGCAGCCCATAACTTTCTTCTTTTCTTAACTTTTGTCAGCTCTGCTTTTGAATTCTAAGCTCTACAGAAGCAGTTTATATGCAGCACCCTCTAAACTCAGGTATTGTTCCGACGCTGGATTTTCAGACTCTGCATACTTGTGAGATGATATCTAAAGCAAACAAAAGTGTAGATTTTGTGTGAATTCCAGAACAGAGCTCTTAATTTTTTCTATGCATGCAAAACTAGGCATAAGAAAGTAAGTGCCAAAATGCAAAGAAAACTGAAGCAGGACTCTGTTTTACAAACATATTTGTGATTTCTCCTGGCCTAACTACATGTGTATTTTTAAATGTTTTTAAGTGTATAAGTGCTTTTTAAGTGATGTAAAATCCATCTTTTCTCTGTAACCTCTCTAAATTATTAATATGCTTTAATTTTCACTTGCAGTTTTCTTTTTCCTGTTGAGATTATGTGGTAAATAGTTCTCTTGTTCTCTGCTTAAGCTTCCCAAGCCCCATTTCTTCCTCCCACACCCTTATCTGCTGGGTCCTTTGGTATTTAAGAGACTGACTCACAAAGCTGGCAGGTTAGGTTCTGTTTAGTGGGTTAAGTAGTTCTGTCCCTGGTGTGTGCATGGCTTGGCTTCTTTTGAAGTAGTTAAATTTCTGTGGTTTCTGAGCTGAGATATGAAAACATCCTGAAATCAGTTTTTCTTGCAGAGCTGGGCTGTGAGGGGGGATGGTTACCCAGGCAAGGAGTGGGAACTGCTTCGCTTGCGTCAGTGCAGCACTTCCGAGCTGACGTTTTTGTGTTTCTGGAGCAATTTCCACAGCTCTAAAAGACTTTTGGGTCTTATTTTTTTGCCTTTATTTTTGCCTTAATTGGCACTCTAGTAATAAACAAGTGGAAATTCGTACATCTCAAATCTGGAGGTATCATTGGTCCTTCAGAGTTGTTAAACCCACAGAAGCCAGAAGGAAGATGAGCCAAAACTACTGGGGAAGATCGTGCTGTTCTCATGAAACTGAACTGGTTCCCCTTTGTTAATTTTAGAGACACTTTGGTGGCTGGCAGGGCTGATGTGATGCTAAAAAGAGAATGTGAGCTGGAAGGGGGAGTGTTTCCAACTTGTGTATGTTATGAAATTGAGCTCAGTAAGTTCAAATGCTCTGCAATAATAATCTGGGTTAACAGCTGGGAAAGAACGTGGCTGTTTCGGGCTTAGTAGCTAAGGTGAAGAGTGTGCCCGTGTCAGCCTAAATAACTTTCATCTCTAAAATCTAGTGCTTTCAAAAAAGAGTAGAGAAAATCTACAACTAATTGATGTTGAAATAAATGATGACAGAAGGCCTGTTTTGTTGAATTTTTTTTGAAGTTACAGCAGTATGAGTCAAAGTAATCTTTAAATATTTAATGATTTAGGCACATTTGTGCCGTTATTTGGAAATGAAAATTTATTTTTTGCATGCAATGCTCATCCTTGTTTTGATTACATACCAAAGTCTAGATTTTTTTTTAATATTTTTTTTAAGAAATGTTTCTTTTAAGCACTGGGACTTTTGCACTAGAAAAAAGGCAAAGCTTGTAAGGCAATGTGGTATTTTCTACTAAAGAAGCTACTTTAGTAGCTTCTTAGTTTAAAGAACACAGTTTAGATAGCTCATTCTGAGCTGTTTCGTTATGTTTGTCCTTAGTATGCTGTGGTAACAAAAAATACAGGTGGACAGGCTCATTTTGAAGAGATAAATGTAGGCTGTGCACTTTGTACATAGCTTGATACTGTTTTTAGAACTTTACTCACAGTTATTGCAGCCTTTCAAGTTGTTTTTTTGTAAATAAGGTTTCTTTAAATAAATACATTTTTTGTAAATAAGGTTTCTCTTTTGCAATTTGAAAACACTTTGCATGTATGCAGCCAGGCATTTCTGGGAGTGTAATATTAGTAACTATACTTTTTTTTTCAGGAGTTTATAACTTGGCTTAAAAAACTGCAATTTTTTCCTCCTAACTTTTTCAAAGATCAGCTTGGGGTTTGTACAGTTTTAACTACAGTATGTGGTTTTCTTCTGAAAACATTTCTTTGCCAAAATATGTTTTTGTTTCCATACCTAAACAGTTGTCTAGGAAATAAAGCAACACACTTTGTTTAACTGTAATTGAAGAAGAGAATGCTAAGTGGTGGGCGCTTTTCTATTAAAATGTTTTGAAACATTTTGTAGATACCTGGGATTTTTGTAGCAGTACTACATGGTTTGTGGAAGGAAATTTTCTTTATGACTAAATTTTTTTTTCCACTGAAAACCTCCTGCCCCACCCATGCGTTTAAATGTGCTTTATTTTTCCTGTTCATTCTCTGCATTTCATAGGGGATTGCTTTGTTTGTTATTGTCCTGTAGGTGTTTTAGTGAGGTTGAGGGTTTTTAATATCTTGCCAACCTGAACAGAGCTCTGGGCAGTTTGGTAAGACCTCATGGCCAGCCTTGCTTTAAGCAGGAGGTTTTTAGGGACCTCCAGAAGTCCTTTCCAACCAAATTATTCTGTGACCTGACCATCAGAATGTCCCTGTAACTTGATACTCTGATTTAATGTTTAGCTAGGCTGTATAAAGGGAATTTTCCTGGGTCTTACCAGAGCTTCATCTAGCTTAGTATCCTTCTACAGTGCCTGCACTGTTCAGGAAACAGTGTGAGAGCAGGCCAAGCATGGCATTTCCCAATACAATTTTTTGTTTGTTTGCAATTATTTGCTGTGTCTTCTTATTTGTAATGTTAATTTATTCACTTTTGATTTCCTGCATCTCAATGTTTTCCCTTTTATTTCGCAGAGGAAGATGTGCTGTGGTTAGAAAATGTGTAGCTAAATCCACAGGCCAAGAGTATGCAGCTAAATTTTTAAAGAAAAGGAGAAGGGGTCAAGACTGCAAAGCAGAGATTGTGCATGAAATTGCTGTCCTTGAATTAATGAAATCCAATCCTCGCATAGTTAATCTGCATGAAGTCTATGAAACGGCAAATGAAATCATCTTAGTGTTGGAATAGTAAGTATGCCTTTATCACATGTTCCATGTTTGTAGGAAAACATCTTTCCATATATTTATTTTTTGCATGAGTTGCCTGAATGCCCAGAAGAAATGCAACAGTACCCTGTATACATGATGCTAATCTTTCATTGTAATATGCTTTATATTTTTTCCTTTAAGGATGTTTCGGGCAAGCTGACTGGAAATAATGTTCTTGGAATACTGTAGAAGGTCCTGAGTGCTTTGATGCAACTTAAAGCACAAAAAAAAAGTCACTGATTCCAAGTACACAGATTTCAAAGAGGTTGAGCACATCCATGCCTGTGAACTTCAAGTTAGCACTTGACATTTTTTTGGTGACTGAAGACTTACAGTTACTTTGTTTTGAGCTCCTAAATTTAGTGGTTTTGCTGTTTTAAAACTAACTTTTGGAACAGTTTCCTAAAAAAATTCCCATATTTTTTACAGATGTTCCCTAAGCTTCTTATTAGCTCTGAAAATAAGTTTAATTTGGGAATTGAATTTGCATTATCTCTCATATTTGTTTTGTGTAAATTTTTGTGTGGAATGTAAGGTACAAAAATACAGCCTGTGAAATTAATTCTTTCTAAGCTTTAAGTTTCATGTACAAAGTATTTGAAGTGCTGTTGATGGTGGTCTCTGTACACCATGATATATTCTTTGGAAAATTTGAAGGAATTTTGCTAGATTCTATCTGTAAAAGCTTTTTTTTCCCCCTGAACTAGATGACCCCTAACATATCATTTGTTCTAAGGCCTTTTTTTGCCAGTCCTTTCCTGCAGAGCTTTCAGCTCTTTAGCCATGTGGGTGCCCACCCATCCAGACCATAATGTAACTTGAATACAACAATACTGTGGGAGCCTGTGCTGAAAACCCTGTGAGAACTGAAATCCATGGCATCCTCTGCCCTTCCCCTCATGTCCATGTGCCTTAAGGTCGCCTGGGGGGGGAGGCATTTCTGGCACGTCCCATAACCTCAGCAGGTTTGTGGCTGTGTTCATTCATTTTGTCCATTATCTGACTCTTTACTAGAGTCTCATTTTAGAGAGTTTGGTAAACTTAGCAATGAAGTTTAGGCTCAGTGATCTGGAGTTTTGAAAAAGCCCTTCATCCTTGACAGAGAGACTTGAGGCACTCAGAGCAGGCTGAGTAATGATCTCAAACCCAGCCTGAAAGGAGGCAGCTGACACTGCAGCCAAGTGTAGGAATAACTCACAAACCACAGGAGCACAGATATTTCCATGCTGCTTTACGCTGCTCTGAATTATTTATGAACTGGTCTCATGGAAGACATTTTAGATGTGACTTGAAAAGAAAGGCTTCTTTGATTAGGGACTGATGATAGAACTCAGCTTCTGGAAGGCATCTTCCAGCTTGCTTGAGGGCACCAGAGCATTATGAGGTTACCAGTCAAAGTGCTGTTTGCTGTCTCAACTGCTGTTTCAGGCTATAAGGAAAGAAAAAGCATCATCACATTTTTCCCCTTTTCTAAGTGTTTATATTAAGTGTTTCAGTGTAAATGTGTAAAAAGAAAGATATTCCTAGCCTCTCTGATATTACAGATATATATGTGCTATTGAAAACCTTTTTCCTTGCTAAAGTTTCAAAATTTGAACTTATCACATAGATACTCTTCAATGTGTTTCAGTGCTGCTGGAGGAGAAATATTTGACTTGTGTGTCCCAGATCTGGATGACAGAATTGGTGAAAGGGATATTGTAAGGCTTATAAGGCAAATACTTGAAGGACTGTGCTGCTTGCATGAAAACAATATTGTTCATCTTGATTTAAAGGTGAGGCTGCAGCAGGCTTTGTTTTAGCACTTTATCTTCCATTTATTCTGTTCATCAAAGTAATTTGTTAAATACATTAAAAAGATAAGGAGAAGGAGATTAAATGATATTATAGTGAGATTAAAAGGATAGAGATTAAATATTTTTAAATAGTGTTTAGCAATAAGTATTTCATAATAGAAGCTGAAGTGTCATTTAGTACATTGAGCTTTTTTTCAGATTGTATTTTATTAATTAGGAATGCAATTTTTTCTATTCTAGCCTCAAAATATTTTGCTGAGCAGCATCAATCCTCTTGGTGATGTAAAAATTGTGGATTTTGGGATGTCCCGGAAGCTCGAGAATTCCCATGAACTGCGGCAGATCATGGGAACCACAGAGTATCTCGGTATGGAAGGGCTGCTTCACAAACTCTCATGTGGGCTTTCCAGAAAACAGGAATAGCTCATGGAGCACACTGAGCAGTTTACAGGCTGATAAAGAACATCACAGGACAAGGCAGCATGTTTGAGCTGCTCTTTTTAAAGAGTAGTCAACAAATATTTGCACCAAAAAATCCCAAATTATATCAATAAGTGCAGCTCTCAATTTTATACTGTAGTATTTGCAGTATTTCATACTGTAATATTTGCTGTGTTATGGGCTGTTAAATTGTTCTAATTAGAATTGAAATACATTAGCATGCACAAAGAAATGTTCTTTGAATTAATGTAACATCTTTAATGTTGTTCAATATGATGATTTAATGAGATTAAAATATTTGTTGGAGAGGAAAGATTGCTGTTAACACTTGGCCCTCTCTGAGGGACAAGTTTCCTTCATGGTTTTCCAACACTCAGTGTTAAGAGCACTTCATTCTGCAGTGAATAACTTGCTACCTAGCCTGTGCTAACAGCCACTGATCCTAAAATTGGCTTGGTCATCTTGTGTTGCAGCTTTAACATGCTGAAGGCTCTATACATTCCCGTTAAAAAGGTGTATAATTCAAAACCTCTTAGGAGAAAAATGTATGTGCATGCATCTGATTAGAACACATCTTGGAACTTGGATAAACTTGAGGCCATGTAGAGCCACTTCGGTGTGAACCAAGTAAACATCCATGTCTAGGCAAAGGGAAATAACTTTTTGCCACCTTGTGGCTTGAAAATAATAAATCTACTTATTGAAACTACATGTTGAGTCCCATAATGATGGTTGGCAAAAGAATGCCGGAAATGTAGCGTATGATTCAAGGCCATTTAATTAAGATATTTATTAAAGCATTTTTCTTCTCCCCATCTCTTTAGCTCCAGAAATCTTGAACTATGATCCTATTACCACAGCTACAGACATGTGGTAGGTTTGATCTTCATTTTACTGGTGGGACCCCTTAACAATCTAAGGGCCTGATGCAGTTTCATCTGGCTCCCAGGAATCCCATTCTGTCGGTGGGCTGGCTGCAAGAGGGAGGGGAGGGATGAAGCCCTCAGGACTTAGAGGAGTTTATGGATCTGTTGCACACGTAGTGGGAAATGCAGGTGGCTGCTGAGCCTGTGGAGGATAGGTGTTTGTTCTGAGGGAATAATAACAGTGGCTAACATAACCATAATGGGATAACATACTTTAGGTATTACTTATTCCTGGGTGACATACTTCAGGTATTAGCTACTCTAGGACACTTCCCTCCCCACTTTTACATTGTTAAATAATTTTTTATACAAATTATAAGAAGGATGTAAACTTCCTACTTCTTATTTTTAGGGAAATACCTGCAGAGTGAATAATAAAAAATGACAAGTACCTTGAACTGAGCCACAGCTTTTTGTGGCATTTTAATTTTATGTGCTATGTTAAAGACTAGCTTTGAAATGTTTCCTTTAAAACATAAAATCTTCAGCATCTTTATTAATATTCACTGTTAAGAGTTGCTAGTTTCTCCTTTGAAATCCTCAACTCATGGTAGTAACTAAATCTGTTCATGAATGGTTTTTAATTGTGTATTATTTGCCTGCTTTTGTGGGAAGACATAAGAAAACCCCTATTGGTGCTGTGCTCACCATGATAAACCCAGCAGCTGCGTGTTTCCACACTGTAATGAGTACTAAATTCTGATCTATCAGATCACAAAAATGTTTTTATTATACATCAAGAAACCACCTTAAGATTTATAATAGATTGCATGATCTATGGTAGTCATGTTGATGTTCTTGGGAGAAACATCTCAGCTAGAAGAGATTGTAACACAACTCAGATGTCAAACGTGCAGTGAAAGATGGGTTTTATTTGCATGCAGATTAGAAAGTCTGTCTTTTTTTGCAGCTCTGTCATCCAGAATTGCCATATGTCCCGAGAGTGAGCTGTGTAAAAGTGGTATTTCCTTTTCCTAACAATCTCAGTAGGAAAAAAAGAGTCTATTGAAATTAAAAGAGTTTGCAAAATCCTTTCATTGAGATATATACACACATATCTGTCCTTGTGTGTGTATGTGCAGTTGTGTTTGAATTACATAGAATTGAGGTGTAACATGTTGGCTGTGATTCTGAGAGTGGAATATGCCAGGAGGTTTGATCTGCAGGCCAGGAAATATGCAGGGTATATTGTTCAGATTCTCCAGTAGGTTTATACATTTTGTTCTCTAGTAGGTTTATGCTTTGTGTTCTTATCTCAGGAATATCGGTGTCATCTCCTACATGCTGCTGACACAAGAGTCTCCATTTGTGGGAGCTGATGTTCAAGAAACTTACCTTAATATATCTCAAGTTAACGTGGATTATTCAGAAGAAACATTTTCATTGGTTTCACAACCTGCAAAAGACTTCATTCAAAAACTTCTCATAAAAAATCCAGAGTAAGTAGCAAACTCCTCCAGGCAAGAATCCTAAATTTGTGGAGCACCTAGAAAAAGTGAATGTTAATTTATGTGCTTAATGTCACTGATAAGATCAGTTGGATATTTCACAATGCATTGGTATTTTCAACTGGATATTTTCAAGTGCCGGTTTATGCTTTTCCATAATGTGTGAGAAGAATTTTGGATTCAATGTCTGGCTAAAATTGTCAGATATTATTTTTATTATTTATACAGATAATGTTGTTATTATTAGGGAGAGTTGTTCTTTGAGGGTTGTTTGGTTTGAGTTTCTTTATATTTTCATTCAGATTACAGATTTTTATCAGATTTTATTAAATTATGCTCTAGAAAGGTCACATTCTTTTCTATAATTATTGTAGTTTGGAAAGGCAATGCAACCTCATTGCAGTGCTTTCTTGTTTCCTGACTCACCTTTATCTTTTTACTTAAATACCTCTCTTAGTATATTTTTATACTTGGCAGTGTTTTGCCTTGTTCAGTGTTCTAAAAATGATCTCAATCCAAAGCAAAAACTTGTTTGTTTGTAAGGTACACTCTCTTAACTCTGCATTCTTTGGGAGTTCAGACTCCACTCAAGCCCTTGCAAAGAAGCTGAACTTTGAGAGTGAGCTGGTCAGGTATTATTGATTGCAGTGCTAGATATGGTCACCTGTGGTGAGGCAGTAATCCTTGGCATCCTCAGAGAGCCTCCAGCAGGAGGAGTGAGCCTGCCTGCCTGAGAGAGGCTCTTGGGCAGGAGGAGAGAATGGGAGGTGATTCCTGGGAAGTGCCTGCTCTGAGGCAATGAGGACTCCATATAAAGTCACATCTGAAGAGTCCTTCCTGTCTTAACATCTCACATACACAGTTTGTCAGGATCTGAAAGGATTCACAAAACCCCCGTGTCCTGAGGGAATCTTGTCTTTCATGTTCATGGAGCACCTAGCAAAAAGGAATCAATGATGAAGAACCTACTTTGATAACTCTTAGTGTGGACCTGTGGGATATTTGACATTCTGTCACAATTACTTCTCATTTTCTCCTGGGCATCTCAAGAGTCTTCTTTATATACTCAATAAGCTGCCTTTTTTTTATTCCCATTCCAGCTCTTGATGACTATACTTCCTTGAATTTTAAGAGGAAAAGTCTGTTCTCAGAGAATCAACTCTATAAAGTTACACTTTACTGACTGAAAAATATTCCTGTGTTCTGGTGGAGTTAGGGACAAATAGTGTGCTCTATTGCCTTGGAGCCAGTTTTCTGGCAAGTTCTGTGGAAGTTAACAATGCAGAACACAATTAAAACTTGCAGTAGCACTGTACTAGGTTGTCCATAGGAGCAATTTACTAAGTCTGGTTTGTTTGGTAGGATCTACATTTTGAAAGAGTTTATGCCAGATGAATTCTAAGAGTAAAACTCTAGAAAATGTCCGAGTTTGTGACATCCTGTTAACTTGGCTGTCCTTGAAAGCATAATGACTGAATAATCTGAGCCTCACTGTTTATGGTCTGTATAAAACATATTGCTTTAAAAGTAAAACCAAGTGGCAATTTATCTGGACCATGTTGAAAACATTCCCAGGGACCATGTTCCTTGTTCTGATGAAAACTTACCAGCTGTAGGGTAAACCATCAACTAAATTTAGATGCATGTAGCTAGTACTTAACTGTGTTTTGTAGCAGCTGCGGTAGGGGTGAAAACACACCAATATTGACTCTTCAGTGTCAATTTTGCTCAGGATTTTTAGCATCAGAGCTGTTTTAGTTTTCTAGTATTGGTGGAATTAACTCAAGCGCCTTTCCCTTTCTCCCTGTGAAGGGACAGGCCCACTGCAGCAGACTGTCTGTCCCACTCGTGGCTGCAGCAAGGGGAGCTCACACTCCTGTGTAGCCCTGAAGAGATCTGCTGTTCCTCTCAGCTGCCAGGACACACAGCCAAGTGCTCAGAGGAGTGGAGTGTAAAATGCAGCTGCAATGGGAGCTGCAGTGACAAGGAGGACAAGGAGAACATCCCAGAGGACAGCAGCACGCTCTCCAAACGCTTCCGCTTCGATGACTCGTTGCAGTATCCCCAGGACTTGGTGACAGACTTCGTGTGCTAATGTAGAACACGGACATTTCATGGAATGAATTCAGCATAATCTGTTCCAGTGGTGAAAAAAGGGTTCTGGCTTGCCAATTCGTGCAGCATTGGCATGCTGGAAATGCACTTTGATTCTTTTATGCTGGTGCCTCCTTTTCTATCCATTGCTGGCAGTGGATTGAACTCCTGAGGAATTGGAGTTGTTGCGCCAATAAAATGAATTATTTTTTTTAAGAAGATATAATTATAATATTTTTGCACTTTTCAAGTTCTAGTCAAAAGATGGTACTAGAGTGAACAAACTGAAACCTGAAATGAGTTTAAGCATAGCCTTTGCCAAACAGTGGTTGAACACATGCATGCTTTTAGGACTACCTTTTCTTTTAGTAAGAAACTGGGAAGGGAAGCAGAGAAGCTGAATCTTGCTGGTTTACTGGAGTTGCTTGCTAACATTCTCACTAGTTTGGATAGAGGCTAAATTTGGTATGTTTTGGGACTATGGTGCATCTGCTGGGGCCATTTGGAAACCTGTTTTACCTCTAGGATCACTAGTAGTACTGCCTTATGGATCTGGTCTACTTGGGCATTATCATGCATATTCTGTGTGGTTATGCTGTGTTGGATCTCTGCAACACTTGCCATAGAAAACAGATTGTCAGTCCTTGTGCTTATGGTCCTTGGCTTCTTGCCATAAATTACATTCAAAGATGAGGTTCCTATGCTGATGTGAATATTTGAACTTGGTGGTTTGCTTTGATCAAACCTCTGAAATAGTATAATCTACCTGTATTTATTTTTCCTTATCTTAAAAAAACCTCCACAACAATCCCCCCACAAAAAACCCACACAAACAAGCCCCAAAACACAAAGCCTCTAGTTAAAAGAGTAAACTGAGTAAACTGAAAATAACCATTTTTGCCAGTGAAACAGCAATTAACAGTTTTTCTCTGTGCCTCTCAATGTGTATCTTGCTGTCAATTAGTGATGCCCATAATTACTCAGCTTCATGCCTGCTCTGAGAAATGGACTGCAGTGTGTTAGTATTTCAAGACAAACTACCTAAAAATTGTTTTAAGCCTTTAAAATTGGTTTGGTTAGTGGTATTTTTTAAAGTTCTGTGCCTTCCACTGTCACTTGTTTCTGGCTCTGAGGTAATAATCCCTGTGTCAAGTTTTGTCTTAAAGCAAATGCCAGTTGTGCCTTAACAACCTGAAAGTAATACTCATAAAATGAGCCCCTTAATCATAAACAGAGCCTGTGAGCCTTTTGGGCAGTGAATTTATTAAAACTCTTACAGATATTTTAAAAGTAAATGCCACTTCAAAATATTTCCAGATTTTCCACTCCTCAAAGCTCAAATTTAATTGTCTTTAAATTGGATTTGTTTTCTGTAATAAAATACCACAATCTGATAATCTTTTTCAAGTGTGCCTGTGGATTTGTCAGTAGTTGGGCAGATTGGCATTTTGGAATATGACTGAGAGGTGAACCTGATGAGTGGTAAAAGGTTGTGTTTTACCTTTCTTTGCACAAGGAAAGAGCAGGTTTTTCCCAAACAGATTTCAGTGTGTCACCAAAATGCATGGAAGGATTCAGGACTGTTGTCTTGGTTTGGGGGGATGCTCACGTTGACAAGTGGAAAGCAGACTGAGGTGTAAGGCATGTAAAGCTTTGCAGCTTGTGTTTGTCAGAAGTTGTTCTCCAAGATTTAATTTCACGTGAAATAAAGTAACAGGTTTGTTCAGCAGAGACAAAGCTCTGATAGCTGGGTGTGAGTGAGCCACACCAGGTCTCCTCTGTGGATTAATTCCCAAGAAGCTTTTCTCAGTGGTACTGATTGTATTTATAATTACAGAATTTCTTTGCAGGAGGCAGCTCTTGGATTGTGCTCAGGTACTTTATACCTTTTTCAAAGTCTTTGGCTTTTCCCAGTGTAGTCTTACTTGACCTTTTGATTTTTTTCCACCATCATGGACTCCAGTCTGAACGGGGTAGGTTAAAATCACAAATTATTCTATACATATGTAGAAGTTAAAGTTCACTTAAGATAAAGAAGAAAATGCCAAAAATAATGTAAATAAAGGTAAAAAAGAATGTTTTAAAAAATTGTTATAATTTAAAATTCTGCCAAAGTATTCCTGAGTTGAAATTACAACTATTTTTTAGCATCTGGAAAATAAAGCTGATAGCATATGCCAGCATATGCCATACAAGTACTTTATGATAAAGCTGTTATTCCTTAAGATTTTTATCACAGTATCTGATGTTTACATTTCTTACTACTTTAGAGTTAACTTAACTTTAAATAATTGAAAATTGGTTTTATCCAAAGAATTTAAGTTTTGAAGACTTTATTTGTATTTTATATATACTTAAAATATACCTTGAATCAGACTGTTTGGACAAGTGCATTTGATTTATTTTGAAATATTATTGTGTAAATTAACTCCATTTGAATGTAAATACATGCACTGTAAGCAACTGTTAGTCTGTTTTGCTTCTTCTCATATTACTGGGACTTTCCAAGTGTGAATGAATGCTGAGTAACAGTTTGAGATGACTGAGGTTATACTTCTATGCAGTTCATGATCTTTTTCTATTAAAAGAAAATAAACTTTGCCATTTGTTCAAAACTTCAATTTTTTTTTTTTTTATTCACAGAATCAGAGGCTGGTTGAGGTTGGGAGGGACCTCTGCAAGTCTGTGCTCTCTGCTCCAGCCATCCCATCTAGGCCTTGCTGGCCAGAACGATATCCAGGTGGCTTTGGGTCTCCAAGGAAGGACACTCAGTCTCCCTGGCCAGCTCTGCAGTTCTCAGCCAGCCTCACAGCAGCAGTATGTTCTTGTGCTCAGATGGAAGCTCACGTGTTCCAGTGTGTGCCACTCCCTCTTGTCCTGTCACTGGGCATCCCTGATGAGAGCCTGGCTCCATCTTTGCACCCCCACTTCAGATGATGGTATGTGTTGATAAGAGTCTCCCTGAGCTTTCTTCTGGCTACACAATCCCTGCTGCCTCATCCTTTCCTCGTAAGAGAGGTGCTGCCATCCCTGAATCCCTTTGTGGCCTTTAGCTCTGTGTGTGTGTGTGTGTCTCACATTGGGCACTGCTCCTGTGTGAGGAAAGGGAAGGCTCTGTCACCCTGCTGGTGCAGCCCATGCCATCAGCCTGGTCTGGACACACTGATGCCTCCTGTCCAACTCCAGGAGGCCAGGGCCTTCTCTGCAGAGGGGTTTTTCCAGCTGGATGGTTCCAGGATGTATCAGTGTGCAGGACTCTCCCTCCACAGCCCATTTCTCCAGCTGCAGAGGTGCCTATGGATGGCAGCAGGAGCTGCAGGTGTATGAGCCACTCCCAGCGTGTGTCACCTGCAGCCTTGCTGAGGGCATGCTCTGCCCATCATCCTTACCCAGGATCTTCTGGGAGAGTGTCAGAGGTCTGAGCAGGCAGTGCCTGCTGCTCTCCCTTCAGCTCCTGCCAGTCATTTCTCTGCAGAGGGTTGCTCAAGTCTGACTTCCCCTTGCTGAACTCATGCTGACTACTACCAGTGAATCATGAACTTAGCAGCTCACTTCTGGAATTGTTCTCCACATGTCTGGGGTTTATGTAAAAAATGTTGCTGTTCCTATTTGTAATGATCTAGTTATATCTTGCTGTACTTAATGAGGTGATACTTTTTATATTAAATTCTACTGCCCTTTCTGAATGGCTGTGTAAGACAACTTAAATGCAATCTTTGTTACACATATTAACTTCCTAGGGCATTAATGGTACATTTGTTTCATTTTCAAGTAGATGGCTGAAATAAAAAACAACAAACCCCAAAACAAGTGTGCTTTAGAAAGGGAATTGCACTCAAAAGGGGGGGTTAACTCCTGGTGGCCTGGGTAGCGTGTTTCTTCCGAAGGCACATTTCATTGACAAAGCTTTTCCATTGTTTGAAATGCACAAATGGGCTTTCTTTCTAGTGAAAGAAACAGTGTGTCCATGTGGCTGCTTTGGTGTTGCAGCATTAAATTCAGAAATTATCTGAATATTTACATTTCTTGCAATGAGAGTTCTTACCAGGAATGATGCCTATTTTTTTTAACACATCAAGAAAACAAACTATTCAGTTTTATGGCAGTTTGAGACAACTGGAAATTTCTGCCTTTTCAAAAATCCTAGAGGAGATCTCTTTGAGGAATGCATCACAGTGACTTTAAACTGAAAGTAGAGTTAGTTTAGATAATGGGAAGAAATTCTTGACAGTGAGGGCCGTGAGGCACTGGAACAGGTTGCTCAAAAAAGCCGTGGATGCCCCATCCCTAGAAGTGTTCAAGGCCAGGTTGGATGGGGCTCTGAGCAACCTGATCGAGTGGAAAGTGTCCCTGCCCATGGCAGAGGGTTGGAACTGCATGATCTGCAAGGTCCCTCCCAACCCAAGCCATTATATGGTAATAACTGACCCTCCTCTTACCAAGACAGCAGTGCTTGTGCTCTTGCCAAGTGAGGCAAGTTGAGTTTGAAACAATACCTTGTAAAATTGGGGCAGAACACAAGTGTGCTATTACTGTTTGTTTCAGAAACTGCTCATCTTGGGCATTGAGAACCTGGCAGCTGACAGGCTTGAAAATACTGCTTGGTCCACTCAATATTGCAGAAATGAGCAAGATACAGGATGAATCAGTGTAGAAAGTCTGCTGAATTTTATGGTAATATTACAAGGCTGAATTGCCAAGTCATCTACCAGTGAGTAATGTGCTATGAGAGTAAAAGGAAACTTTTTAATAATTAAAAGCAGGTAAAGGAATGATCACACAAAAGTTCTTATCTGGTATCCCATGTAGCAAATAAACAGCAAGGTAAGTATTATTATTGTAGTAAGAAGAAAGTTCTTCTGATAAATACTACATGTATAAGCATTTTCTTTATAATGTTTCTCATATTAGCAATCTGTTTCTTTCTTTGAAGTGTACAAGCAGGTATGGTATTTCCAGTTTCTTAATTAGACAATAAACCCCAAAATGTCACATGCTAGCAAAAGGACTCCCATGCCTGGCAGTGTGTGCTGAATGTGCCACTGCTTGCTGTAGGTGTAGTTCTGGTAGTTGAAAATAGCAGGGAGCTCCCTTTGCCTGGTTTCCAGCTGGACTGGTCCGTATCATAGCCAGTACAGACCAGAGCTTATGTGAATCTCCCTATGCTCATTGAGTATGAGGGTATTTTTCATTTAGAAATCAAAACCAGGCTTTGGTGCTGGCTTGGAGTTAGAAAATGCACTGGGAATTCCAGGTGATGTTGAGCCTTCTGCAGCTGGACAAAGCAGAAATACCCTAGTGGTTCTTTGCCTGTGGTATTTGAATAAAGGGGCTTTTATGGTTAAAACTTGCTGTCTGGACTCATACTGCTCTGTGTGCAGTTCACAAGATTGGTTACAGGCCTGAATTGGAGATCATTTATATGCATTTTTCAGCAGGTTAATGCTGTAAAAGGTAGTGCTACCTTTTACATATTGCTGTGAAAACATCCAGAAACCTCATTTAAAATTCACAAACTATTCAACATGGCCAAAAACGGTTTCAGATCCCATTGAAATTCAAACCTGGCCACAGCAAAGTGTTAGAAGTCATACCAGCTGTGCCAGTAGTTGATTTAGATTGGTCAAAGCATTGGATTCAGTAGAGGAAACACCTACTGACCATCAATGAAACTGAGATTTTTTATTTATATTTTCTTGCATTCTATAATTTTCCAGGGGTGTGGGGGCAGGTTGTTTAAATCCTACGTCACTGTGCACAAGATGGGCTGATGCATGATGAGGCACCTGGAAAACCTTGGGTTGCTGTTGTGGGTTATGCACCCAAGCCCATTCTCTCTTGGTAGGAATCATTTTGCAAACACAGCTGAGTTCCTTTGCATGTTTAGCTGAGGCACCTGCCCCCCGCTTTGCCTGGAGACAAGCGCCTGCGCTCACTTATGGGTTATTAACTCACACGTGGGTTATTTACAAAGGTGAGGAGGACACCTGCCTCGGCAGCAGCGAATGGCACACGCTGCTCGGAGCCGTGCTCGCCACCCTTACTGTGCAGGCAGACAATCGCGGTGCAGTACCGGCACAGCTGAGCCCGGCCCGGCACAGCTGCAGACACTTTGTGGCAGTTTAATTCCCTCAGGTGTGCTGAATTCCGTGCGAACCCTCACGTGTGAGGCGTTCTCGGCCGAGGCGCGTCCAGCGCGGGCTCAGCGCCCCGGCCACGCAGCCGATGCCGGGCTCCCGGAGCTGGGCCAGGCACGGCGGTCGGGACTGGGCTCCCGCCGGTTTTCAGCGGCCGGGATGGGGCGGCGGAGGCCGGGAAGCCGCGGTGCTGAGCTGTGCCGTGTCCCGCTGCGGAGCGCCGGGAGCGGCCGAGCGCGGGGCCTCGGGGCGGCGCCTGAGGCGCTCCCAGCGCCCGGGGGCACCGGGCTGCCGAAATGGGCTTTCTGAGCTGAAAGGTGCGGATTTTAAAATTTATTATTATTATTATTATTATTATTATTATTACATACTTTTTTATTTTTTTAACCGAACTCCCTTTTATGAGTTAAGTTTTTGCCGTGCCGGGTTTTACCGCTGCCAGCCTGGCCCTCGCTCGGTGTGAGCAGGGCCTGGCACGGCGCAGAGGCCGCAGCGCCCGGTCCCGCTGAAGCGCAGCGCATTGGCACCCAACAATCAAACGGCTGTCTGTGCTGCGAACTCTGCAAAACAGGGGTTTACACGCAACACAGTCCTCCTTAAAGCTGCCCGGATCGCCTTTAATAGGCTTAGCAGGGCAAATTTAAACAGATGCTTTTGGTTTGGGCTGCTGCTCCTGTAGTGCTTCCAAAGAGAGTGACTCTCTCCTACAGGCACCTCTTTAGAAACCACAGAAATTAATTTGCGTACCAAGGCTTCAGCTTGGTGCAAAGTACAAAATATTATGTCATTGTCTTGGTTTCTGCTGGACTAGAGTTCATTTTCCTCTCAGCAGCTGGCACAGTGCTGTGTTTTGGACTCAGTGTGACAATTACATTGATAACACACTGATGTTTTGGTTGTTGCTAGGTAGTGCTTACCCAAATCAAGACCACTCGAGCTTTATATTTCAGTTTCATTATGTATGACAGGGATTACAAAGAGCACGTTCGAAGTTCAGAGTCACCTGATGGATTCGGGTGATTTTACCCAGGTCAGCTGTAATGCTGCTGATGAACCCGAGTCCATCAGATCACCTCGGGCGGGTTATGGGGCTGGCGCATTTGGGGTGTGAAGGGTTCCTGAGGGAACTGTGTGTGTTGCGAGAAAATAACGAGGTGCAGGGATGTAGTTACAGCCTGCAGAGCAAATGGTGCGGGTTCCTCTCGGAGCTTTGCTGCAGCAGCCGGAGCGGCAGCTCCCTCAGTTGGCAGCGAGGGGAATTCCCACCAGGCATGGGGATGATGTTCTTTGCAGTGAATGGTAATACAGGGGAGAAGTTTGCCTGCAGAGGCACTGGCCTTGGAAAGCTTCAAATCTCTGCTGGACAAGGCTCGGTGCAGTTTCTTTCAAAAATTTTTAATGTGATTTTAAAAATTCAAAAATGCAGACCTTCCAGTCAGTTTGCAAGAACAGTAAAGTGACATCAGGGAAGGTAAAAATAAACTATAGAAATTTAAACAAAAATCATTGCATAACTGGTGAATGGGATCATGATTTATTAAGCCCAGCCAATTATGCAATTCTTCAATTTGAACCTGTCATCAAACTAAGCTATGACAGCCATTAAAACAAGATGTTGAAATAAACTGAACTTAGACCTTTGAATCTCAAAATATTGAACCAATATTGAATAAAGCATATTCAATCACACAATTTTTCTCACTTAAAATAGTAGTAGTAATAGTACAATTAGTAAAAGGAAAAAAGTTTATATAAAAGCTAATACAAATTAATTATAATATTGTTGATTTCATCTTAACTTGTTCTGGTTTTAACTTTTGTGTATGTTTTATTGTGTATATAATATGTTAATACAGTAGCTTGTGTGTACAACTTGTAAATAAATGTATTGAGGGGGTGTGCTCAAAAATTTCTTGCTTAATCTTTCTTGTATGATCAAGAAAGTTTGGAGGTCACAGATGTAGAGGAGTATGGTAGTAAGCAGTGTGGCTGGTTGGTAATGTAGGTATTTAGAGAGTAATATAGGTATTTAGTTAGTGATATGGGCATTTAAAAGCTGTTTTTCAGAAAGCACTGTGTTTGTGTGTGATGGCTTGGGGTTTATATTGATGCCCATCTAGCCACTGTAAGCAGCAGATAACAGGTAATTTCTGTAGTGTGGGCAGCATGCCAGGAGAGTTGAATTGCATGTTGTGCAGGCTTCTGAGCAGGCAGGGCAGCCAAACAGTGAATATCTCTTGGTTTCCCTGAATTAAATTCAAGCAATTGAATTAGCTGTGGAAGACTCAATATCCATTCCCAGTACACTGAACTAATCAAAGACCTGAAACCTGAGGGGTAGAGAACTTGAATATGCATTTACTGCGGCACAAGAAAACTTTAAAAAGCACTCACTGGCAAGGTGTGTGAAGTAATTTTGCCTTTACAGCCTTTGTTGAATGATCATTTAAAATTTAGCAGATGTAGAGGTTGCAGTTTGGGAACTGTAAAATCCCATCCCCTCACTTCACAAATATCACTTCAGTAATCAACCCCTGCTGTTTCTTTGATGTATTCATGTTTCAGTTCAGCAAAGCACTTACATTCACCCTTGAAATGTAACTTGTCTTTAGTCACTTGCTGCTCAGCAAAGTTCTGGTGCATGTGCTTGGTATTAAATGTTTGGAATACAGGTGGGTGCCTCAGCTGAATTTGGGTCTGAGTGATTTGAACTTTTGTTACAACGAGGTTTAATATCAGGCATAATTGCAGCAATTTTTTTCAAAGAAAAAGTGAAATGTTTGCTCTCTGAGAATGTGGTGCCTTTAAGATGAACATGTGTTATGCTATAATTTTGTGTTGGCGAATAAACAAATTGCATTTCATCATGGGTAATGTGTGATATTATACTGGCATGAAACCCCTTCTGAGATTTAAACTGCAGGTTTACTGAGCATGGTGAGTTATCCCTGTATGATCCTGAGTTGATGTGTCATCTCAGTGGTGTGACTGGAATACTACAGAGAACAGACTGGACAGAGAAGTGAACACAGATGAAGTAAACTTCTGGCACAGGCTGTGTAAACTTGTCAAAGCCTCCCACATTTCTCCATGTGCATTAACCTGCCTTGTTACTGGTAAATGCAAAGCAGAAGATTTGAGATGCTGCATTCCTCTAATCCAGGTGATTCATAGTCCTGGTCTGCAAGAAAGACACTGGGAAAGATGTCCAAAGCTGTGGGTTTACCACTGTCTTCTTCTGAAGACTTAAATGTTTTGTCATGCATTAACTTGCATTTTGAACCATTCCTAGAAAAGTTTGAGCCTGTCAGTGAAACAACCAGCAAAGAACTTTTGATTGAGAAAGCTTTAACGAAAAGGGATTGCAAATGAGATTAAATGGAGTTCTTGACTATACAGAAACAGGAGCCCATATTTTGTCATCTGTAGATGATATTCAGACCACATTGTCAAAATTCAGACTATGAGAGGATCTCCTTTCATTAAACATTATGAAAAGAGAAAAGGGTAATTTTCTGTAATAGTACATCACCAATTATTGTAACCAACAAGAAATCTCTTCTGCTTAATCTAAAGCATTGAGACTTCAAATGCTTTTGTTTATCCTCCTTAAGCAGCAAATTAATCTTGTTTTAAAGGGATAAAGCTTTTGTCCCTTGTCAGCCACACACTATTTAATCCCTTCAAGCTGATTTTTACTCTTAATTAATGATGTGGGAGTACTAATGCATTGGAGATGTCCCTACATATTTTTAACACACTCTGGTACTTAAGACAGCAGATCTATTATATCAAGACCTCTGTCTTACCAGCTAAATCATTACCTTTGTTTTACCAGCTAAAATATATCTGAAGTAGAGATTGAAAGGTTGAAGGCTTAGAGAATTTTGTCTAAACTTCCTACTTAAAATATAAAGCTACTGAATTGTTTCGCTCTTCAACAATTAAAAATGTTAGGGCTTATGTAAAGGAGATGAAGAAACTGAAGAAAGACAAATTTCAGGGATGTGATGAAAGAGTTAAATATTTTTCCCAAAGCAGAAAATTAAATTCTAACATTAAGCATTGTGTTCAAAATTCTGTACTTCCATTTTTGAGCATAGATTTTAATCTGGTTTTGTCTCTTTTCTCAATGAAGTACTAACTTCTTAAATCCTCCAAACATAGCCATATTGTGAAAACCCAGAAGCCTTTCCTAGAAAGCTTGGCTGTAGATATCTAGCTACTATGGATACCTCAAAACTCCCACTGACCTGCAGAAATGCTCTTTCAGATTTCATTACATATTCAGTAAATACGAATACATATCCCTGCATGTGCATTCCAATACGTATTTATTCTCTAATTGCTGCAATATCATAGTATAGGAGCTCCTTCCTTGTTAATGTCAAATAGTTGGGTTTGCCTGTTTAAAAAGAGTAATGGTGATGCCATGGTGATTTCATCATTTCAGTTTTCAGGGTGTTCTGATGACTGACAGTGCCAATGCAAGGTATTACTTCAGTAACACTGGGCTGTTGCTTCAGTCCTTGAGATTAAGGCAATTACACAATGGCTGCTCTCTTAATAACCTAACAAAGCATGGAGAGTTCTGGGCTGATGCCAAAAAGAATTCCAAATTCCTTGTCTTCATTTTGGTGTAAGCAAATAAACTGACCTTCCTAAACTTCCTCTTAGAAACTGCATTTTCTCTAGCTCTTGGCAGAAGCAAGGTCACCAGAGATGAGGTACCAGAGCTAAAGGGTGAGAGAGGGGCTTTGTTTAGAGGAAATGGTGCATGTTGGGTACAATGGTCTGTTGTTTAGAACCTGTGGCACTGAATAAAGGAAGAAGTTAAATAAGTTTTCATATATTTTATTTAACAGGATTTGGTGCAGCCCATGTATGGGTGTGCTGTTGGGAAAATTACAGCTATGGTTCCAGTGATGTTGGATGAATTGTATATTTGTACAACAAATGAGTTGTTGAACCAATATACAATATCTATCTTAACAGCATGCCCTTTTGGTAATAATTCCATCTCTATTGCCCAGTAGTATGGGAATTGTAAAAAATGTTCCTGTTTCTATATGGGAAAGAAGAATATAGGGATTTGTTATAGGGTTATAAATAGCATTTTATCTTAATTTTTTTTTTTTTTTTTGCAAATTGCTTATATCAGTGAATTGGGAATAGGGAGAACTGCTATCATCACATCTGTGTGATACTGCTGAGATATAAGAAGTGTCAAACGGTGGTGATAAATAATTTTTAAATGATGCAAAAAAATTGAGAATACTTAGAACAAATGATAGACTAAAGGACCTTGAATTTTTTGCTTTCAAAGGAAAGACTGAATAACTATTGAATTACATTAATATGTACTCATAATGGGTGCAGTAATACTGAACTCCTTAATCCATCAACCCAATATGTTCCACATCCACACTTGGAATTTGAAGTCAGATATAAAATATTACTTAAGTATTGGGCTATTTACTACTTGAAATGTTTTCATTAAAACCACATCTTTTTGTTGTCCTGTATGCAGGACAAAGCCTGCTTAGTTTTGGTTCAGTAGTTTAGGTGGCTTTCCTGTCTTTCTTCTGCAATCCCAACCTCTCCTAGTAAACACAAATAGTGGTTGGGGCTTGGGTGTTTGTCAGAAGCCAGATTCCATAACCTGTTAGAGGGAATTAGTCCACAAATACTGGCACATGCTAAAACACACTGTTTGTCTGTTCATTGGATTCACCTCATTCAGGAGCTCCTGTCACCAGCCTTACAAATGATCCAGTTGCAGAAAATAATGTGGCATTTGTTATTGCAGGAAATCATATGAGGTGAAATCTGCTGAAATCTTAAAGCTTCCACCTGTTGCACCTGCTGCTGAATATTCAAATTGCCCCAGAGGTCTCAGCAGTCTACTGAAAATGCTTTGCTGGAAGGCCCAGTTAATGCATCTGAGCTGATGTTCCTCTGTGGGCAATGCAAAGGAAACTGTTGTTCATACAGGAGGTTCTGGGTCA
The DNA here is from genome assembly GCF_901933205.1 of Camarhynchus parvulus. Classification (NCBI taxonomy): domain Eukaryota; kingdom Metazoa; phylum Chordata; class Aves; order Passeriformes; family Thraupidae; genus Camarhynchus; species Camarhynchus parvulus. The sequence continues at coordinate 9,673,090 of NC_044577.1, read as the reverse complement.
AAGGCTGAAGGTTCAGGCTGCTTGGCTTTATTTGGAGCTAATTTTCAGTTCTGACATCAGGGCCCAGATGCCTGAAGGAAAGTGTATAATTCAAAAATTGACTAAAAGAGTTGATCAAATCAGTTTTTCAGGTACATACTGCTGTCTTAAGAGTATAGAGTGAATTTGTAGTGTGTACCAAAAAATTGCTTCTGATAAAACAGTGATCCGTATTCTGTTTCATCTTAGCTTCCTTACTTAGGTTCTTTAAAAAAATCATTGATTCAGACAGAATCAGAGAAACATTGGTTGGGAGGGGCCTCTGGAGTTCAGTTAATCTGACTCCTTTCAAAAAGCAGAAACTTTTGGCACCACTCCATCAGGCTAGGTGCAACTTTGTGGATCCAAATTTTAGAAATCTCCATGAACACAGATTTCTTGCAGATTATCTCCAGAGGCTTCAGAACTCCTAGGGAATAATTTTTTCCTGCTGTCCAAGCTGAATCTCCCAAGCAAAGATTTGTATGTGTTACTGGCTACAGTTAAACTCTGCCTTAATTTCCACTTCACCAAACTGAGCAAGTCCAGCTCTCCCAAACTCCTCTCATGCATACTCTGCAGATTCTGATCCTCAGGGAATTACCAGCTACCCTGTGATTCTGGTAATCTTGTTATATAATTCTAATAATGACTCAAAAAAACTGCCTTCATTCTGAAGATGTTTGCTAATATCAAGGGATTTCTAGTAGGATATTGCATTTTTAGTGTATTTGTAAGTGGGCTTATTGAACTGTTCAAAAAAAGGCAAGAAATTGAGAACTTTGCTGGGTATTTCTGAATATTGTGTGCTGAATGATCAGTTTTGATAAAATCATCTAATTCAGATATTCAGTGCAATTACAAAGTTGGTTGTTTTTTGGTTTTCTTTTTTTTTTTTTTTTTTAATCTGCTACGTGCTATCACTGACAGGGAAAAAAAAAGTTCGTGCAGGAGAGTGTAAATGAGAGAATGTAAGTTCAGCAGTGTCAGGCTGATGTTGGCTAAACGAGCAGGTACCAGTTTCCAGAAGGTGGCACTGTCCTTCCACAAATGCAGAGTCTGAGGTTCATGGCTTAAAAGGATGCTCTTCTCCAGACTGTATGAATGGTCTGTGTGCTTCTTAAAGCATAAAGCTAATTTCAGTCTGTTCAGGCTGATTTTTTTTGCATTTATATGACATTGGGTAATAAAATTGCTTTATTGGCTCAGTTTTTCATTGCAAATTTGAATAATCATACATTATTCCTTCATTATAAATATCTAATTCAAGCAAAGTGTGTTGATGAGGTTTAAATTACTTAGTGGTTTAATTTCCACTTCTCATAAATTTTAAGAAAATGTTGGGTACAGAAGTTTTTCTGTCTTTCCAGGGCAGAAAGCAGAAGGGAAAAAAAAGACGAAAAAAAAAGCAAAGCTGAAAAAACATCCCAGGCTGCAATCTGTGATATATTAAAAGTTATATTTAGAAACTATATTATTGATGGTCTTTTAATAGGGTACTCAGGCTACTTTTGTACACTTGATTTATGTTCTTTCCTTGATACTCCCCCCACCAATTGACACTGGCAGTGTCACTGACAGAATAAGTTACACTAATGTTTTGAATCACTGGGAATGATGCCATTCCCTTTTTTATTTCATGCCTTAGTTGTAAATAGGAAACTATGTTGAAGCAAAAATTAGTTTTTCCTTAGCTTTTTCTCATGTGAAATAAAGAAAAAAGCAGGAAGAATCCCATTTATAAAACTGGCAACACAGCTTTGATTTGCTTTACCAGTTGCAATTATTCCATTTGCTGTTGATAAATATACTAAGAAAGGGAACAAAACTTTCCTCTTGACAACGTGTAGTTATACAATTGTGCATTAAAGACTGTTTTATAAACCAAATTATGAACTGTGCTGGCGTGCTGAGGTCTTGATTGTGTGTGTATAGCTGAAGTTTCTGCAGTTTGGTGTGATGTGAGAGGCAGGAGGCACAGGGTGAATGTGTTCCTGCACAAAGAAAGGCTGTGATTATTGCAGCAGGGAGCTGCACCCCGTCTCGATCCCTTAGATCAGCACACAGCTCTGGTGGTGTCACCAGATGGGAAGGGTTTGTGTGACACCAGCAGGGCATTAAACCAAAGCTGAGTGCATATTGCAAACATTCAGAGCTTCTGGGCTCAAACTGAACTTGGAATTTACTGTTAAATTCTCTGAACTGAAGCTGAGAAGGACTTGTGGGTCCAATGTGCCTTGTCCGCCTGTGAGGAGTTTTTGTTTTTGGGGCACCTTTGGCAGGCCTGGCTCTGCCCAGCAGTGCAGCCTCTGTCCTTAGGTGTCACTGTCCCATCAGTGACCCCAGCTGCTGCTCTGCCTGCTCTCAGTGCCTGCCCTGATGGGCTGGGTCTCCTTTTGGGATGGGCTCTGGACACTGCTCCTTCTGGGAATCCTTTGGGCACATCTTTGTGCTCTGATGTCCATAATTGTCACAGTCAGCAGTTCTTGTGAGCCCTCAGTAGATTGATTAGGCTGAAATTGTCCCTGTAAGTCTCTGTGGAATTGCTGATGATGGATACAGTTGTGTGGTTTGTTTTCATCCTGGATGTGAGTTCCTGGCTGTGTCCCTTCAGGGGCAGGCTCCAGGCACAGCAGAGGGACCTCAGGCTTGGCTGGCATTTCTGTCACCTCTGTTTCCATCTCACCTCTGGCCATCCCAGCACCACCAGGGTCTGGGAAATGCACACTGCTTTAGGTGGGAGAGGAGATGCCTTGGCAGAACCTGTGTTCCCAAGCTTTGGGAAATGGAGCAGGGCATTGGTATTAATCAGCCCCCATTTCCTTGGAGGACTTTGCCCTGATATGTGACAGTGGTCACAAGGGTTCTTGAGTTGGGGAAGAGATGAGAACATTGACTCCATGTTCAGAAGGCTTGATTTATTATTTTATGATATATATATGTTACATTATAACTATACTAAAAAGAAAAGGAAGGAAGGGTTTCCAGAAGCTAGCTAAGCTAAGAATAGAAAAGAAAAGAATGATAACAAAGCAGCTGGCTCCGACAGAGAGTGAGAGCCAGCTCTGCTGTGAGTGGTCACCGGACCCAAACATCCACAGGGGACCAATCACGGATCCACCTGTTGCATTCCACAGGAACAGATAATTATTGTTTACATCTTGTGGCTGAAGCTTCTCAGCTTCAGCAGGAAAATTCCTAAGAAAGGATTTTTCATAAAAGAAATGTCTGTGACACTGATAGAACATTTTCAAGGGAAATGTAGGTTGGATATTAGGAAAGTTTTTTACAGAAGGGGTGATAAAGTTCTGGAATGGTCTGCCCGAGGGGAGGTGGTGGAGTCACCATTCCTGGATGTGTTTAAAAAAAGCCTGGATGTGGCACTCAGGGCCATGGTTTAGTTGAGGTGTTGGGGCATGGGTTGGACTCTATGATCTTGAAGGTCTCTTCCAACCCGGTCATTCTGTGAATTCTGTGAATTTTGTATTGCAATGTGAGGGGTTTGGATCAGTTCACAATGTCCTGGCATGGAACTGAGCTAGAATAAATTCAGTCATGGTTTAAATTCAAGCCTGTACAGGACCTGAGTAGAAGCATTTGTTTGGTTTGATTTCTTCATTGTAAATGTGCATAAGTTCCTAGATTTCAGTGTGTCTTTGCTCCCCAACCCCTTACTTGGTGAGCAAGATTAAAAACTGTAGTGATGATTGGGCTATAAATGGGTCATAAGGCAAATTAAATGCCAGAACCTGATGTTCAGACAACTGTATTTCTTTAAAGGTCTTTTTGAAACCTTTTTGGCATTTGTATTAACTGAGATAACTTTCATCTTATACATAGCTTTGCTAATAATTGACGTTAATTTAATTTGATTAATTTGGAAAGCACTAGAAAGAATTTGGCAAGCACTCGATATCTTAATGTATATTTTGTCATCTGTACATTGTACAAATACAAGAAACCCAAATACAAAAAACTGTTGTTTATTCAACAATGTGTCTTGACAGGTCTTACTCAGGTGCTGTTGTGAAAAGAAAAAAAATACCATTTCTTGTCTTCTTAAAACAAGTAGAACTTTGTTTTGAGAACAAAATTCTTTAAATGTTTATTTAGTTAGGAAATGTCTCAGGATCAGGGAATACCTTTCTTAGATCACATTACTGGTTAGTGTTAGTACTGAAATCAGTGTTGCCTGTGTACAACTGCTGTATTAATACTACTATCTTGAGTATATATTTATATATTTTATATGGAAAGAAGGATTATTCTTTGCATTGAATTCTAATACTTGATTACTGGTTAAAATGTGTCAGTTGTTAAAAGTACACTAAAAAATCCATCAAAATGTATGAATTGTTCATGTTGCTTAATTGCACAATGCAGTTAATAGTCAGTGTAGATTGATGTTGCTCCAACAGAATGATGGGAGTTGTGCTCTTTGATCAATTGACCTTGTTTTGAAATGATTTTCAGAAATAATCGTTCTTGTGCTGAATAATTTCATACAAGCTGCCTAACTACTTCTCTGGTGAACTCTGGCAATGAGCAAGGACAGTAAATTGTAAACCTGACAATGGTTGAGTAAAGCAGAATGTGAAATAGAGATGCATTTTGATTATGACTTCCTGCAGTGCTGCGTGGTGATTCACTTGAAAAGACAATAATATTTTTTATCTGGAATAATTTCTTTTTCAGAACAGACATCTGCTGATGGCAGTAACAGCAGACAAGATACTGGAAAAACTGAGGAAGAGCAATGAATTTCTGGAAATATTTCTTAAGGGACTTAATAAATACTTAGAGAAAAAGCATCTGGTTTTCCCCATATTCTTTTTTTTTTTTATTGAGTTAGGAACTTCTTGAGGTTTTTTCAAAGGCCAAAGACCTTAATTGGTATGGAAGTATTTAATAGGGATCCTGTTAAGTAATATAACCTTTGCTGTAAGGAGAGCAGCTGGGTTTGGGTCCCCATACACAGACTTGACAGTGTGCAGTGACTGCAGTGCAAAGTCATACAAAAACAAGAGCAGAAATGGAAACCAAAATACTCGTTCAGTCCCAGAGAAACATCCCTACAGTGCAAAGAATGGGACAAGAAATCTTGTGAGGAAAAAAATCCTAAAGGCGTTGGTTTTGTTTGCTGGCTTATTTTTTAATCATGGAAAACTATTGTGGTAAGGTTGTGCCTGGTTGCTCTACTCAGTTTCCTTAATGCTTGCTATTGCTGGGAAGGTATAAATAATAATTTTTTATGTACTGGAGGTGGATTAGCTGTAGAAGAGAGAATTCTTGTTTATCCTCATTCGTTTCTATGTTACAGAGACTGTAAGTAAAGTTTTACATCTTTAAACTGATCTTCAGTAAATACAGTGGGAAGCATCTTGCAGGGGGTAGGACCCAAGAATTATTGCTGAGGATAAACCTTTTTTTAATCTAACTTTAAATGGTCTTTTAGGTAAATTGTTCAGATGTTTTTTCTTAATTATATATTCTTAGGTAGTATTGGAAAGAATAAAATGGAAACAGTGAAAGGACATGGGTATTTCCTGTGTTGCAGGAATTAAGTTGTGTATGCTGTTTTGTTTGCAGATGTGTGCCATTGATGTTTTACATTTGGGTATGTAAAAGAAACAAAAGCCTCTCAAACCCTGTTGGGCTACTGGTGAATGAAGGACATTGTACTGGTATCATAGTGAAAAGGAACTCTTTAATACAGAGAAATAAAAGTAATATAGTAAAAAATAAGAAATACAAGAAAACATAATCACGCCTAAGACCAGACATTCCACTTCTTAACTTTTACAATTTTTTGCAGGCAGCAGAGGATTTTATGGGACAGGATAATAGACAGACTGAGGACACTGTCACCTTGGTGTGAGGAAAGCTGGCTTAGCAGAATCGAGTGACTCTGGGAGCACTTGTTGAGCTTGATGCTCATGCTGAGGATGTTCTTGCATCTCTGGTAAGCAAAAAAGGCAAAGATGAGAGTGACTTTGAATGGTTAAGTCAGCTTAGGTGCTGCTGGGAGGTGAGTGATACCTCTCAATCCTATTAGAAGGTAATTTCTGTTCACAGTTTTTCAGTTTCTGCTTGCTTGCTCATACAGGGAATGGTTACACTACAGTGAGAATTTCTGCTGATAAGAGAATACCTGGAACAATCATTTTATGGATTGCTAACTAGGATGGCCAGTAGCCAGACGTAAACAGTTTTTAATTAAAATTACTTGCTTCATCTCTGCTGAGTCTCAGTGCATTTGCTGAATTTGCAGGGAATGTTACAGACAGAATTTGTTGACTCAAAGACTGTATTTTGGTTTTGTGATGCTGCAGGATAAAGAGTGCTATAGGGATGACAATTTGTGTTAAAGATTTTAATTTACTTATAATGCACAAATAAAATAATATTGACAGTACTTACTGGAAAAACATGAGTGTTTTTACTGGGTAGTGGTAGGATACAATGTTTTACATAAATCAGGACAAGGTCTCTTGTAATACAAAAGACATTTTATGTGAAATATAAAAAAATAAAAAAGTAGGGGTCAGCATTAACCATAACTACAATTATTGGTCATGATTGCTTCTGTTTACCTTTTAGAAAGTCCATTAACTTCCTCGATAGCTAGACAAGACAGTTTTACTCTGCAATCCTGCGAGGAGGATCTTATTTTAGGTAATGTTTAGTTTAAAAACCAATGGTTTTGTTTGATACTTTAATTATCTATTGATTGGCATTTTTTTCTTTATTTGGCTTGCATTGAAAGGAGTGTCTCAACAGTCATTGTGCCAAAAAAAGTGAGTTTTTTGTTTTTCTTTAAATGGGTCATAACCATGGAGTTTTATAATATGTAAGTATGTATTAAAAAGTAGTTAAATTTAATTAAATGGATTTGTCTATCTGTTGAATTTAACACCAAAAGAGAGGGGAAATTACTGGTGGGATATTATGCAAAAAACCAATAGTACAGATCAATTCATGTAAGATAGCTGATAAGGTGTCGAGCCTGATTTTCAGCTGTGAATTTTTCTAAGTCATGGAAGCAACATTCTCTTCAGATAGCAACAAAGTTACCATCCTCTTAGAGTGTTGCACAAAATTGGGGCATTCTTGGAATGTCCTTGGAGGTTTCTGGTAGTCCCATCCAGCCCACAGGATATTTTTTGGTATGCATAGCCCTTGATGCATTGAAGAAGTGTGTTTTTTTCTGATGCTGTTTCTGATTTGGAACACCTGGAGCTGAGAGTTGAGCAGTAAATCTGCTCTGGGCACGGAGGTCAGTGTGGCCCTTGAAAGCTGAGTCATGGCAGGCTTTTATTTGGCATGCCTTTGTCAGCTAAAAGATTGGTAACTGCATGCTTGGGGGACTTCTCAATTTGGGAAGAACTACTAATATTGCTGTTAGAAAATTATTTTAAAAGGTGGACTTTAAAGAGCTGCAACCTACACCAATATGAGAGAGGTTTCATTAATTGAGGCTAGTACTTGTCAAGTCCTGCTTCAGCTGGTCCTAGGGACATTGTAGCTTACTTTGATGCTTGTTTTTGGAATGATGAAGAACATTTTCAGTACATGTTACATCCAGTATTCTCCTCAGAATAATATCCATATAAAAGAGTGAAATCCTCAAAACTGGAAAACAGATCCTTGGTTGTGAAAAGTTGTTAATATTTTCTTTTATTTTGTGTACATACATTTTATGAGAATGGGTACTTATTTTGAAAAGCAGGTCCAAGTTAATGAAAATTGCTAAAAAATTAAGAGACAAGAAAATCCGTCTGTCATTTGAGGATAGATTTTGGACATTATCCCGATTTCCCCTTCTCCTTCAATGCACTTATTTTGGCACTAGAAATACTGCAGATATAGGGCATTGACTGTACTTCTGGAAGCAAAACTACTTGTTGAATTTAGAGGATGTATGCTGGCATTCTGATTGTATATGTAATTTTTTTCAAGTAATTACTGTATTAATAATTCAATCACTCAGGCTAAACAGTCGACAAATGTTAATGAATTCAAGACTTGTACAGTTTATCCTCCATTTCACTTTTACACAGCTTTGATCAAAATTCTTTTTGAACTAATGGAAAGATGATTAGCATTTTAAAACTAAATAATGATAGTTTTTAATTTTGAAAGATGAGATAGAATCTACCTCAAAATGATGGTACATATTATGCCTGTAGTTGTGAGCTTATGGCTGGATATTAGGACTACAGGAGCTGTATAAAATGCAACTCAAGCTTTTTGCAACCACAAATTTTTTCAAAAGCAGAATTAGTGAGCAATCCAAGGATAATTTGCAAACATACCCAGTGACTGCTTATGCATTCCTGTCAATGAAGAAAGATTTTATAGATGATGAAAGCTGTATGTGTTGGGCTGATATTAGAGAACTATTCTTTAATTATTCAAATGCTAAGTCTGAAGTGGGATATGCTGAAAATAATATGTGACTGAAACTTTGAAGTAGGGAAAGAAGTAATGCAGGTTTTAGCTGAGTTTTACCCATATGCTAAATTTCTATTTCTAGACTCTGCTTAACATGCCGGTTTCCTGTGTTCAGTTTACAGTCTGCAATTGCTGGTAGCAGCTTATGTTGAAAATGTAACCTGGCTCCATCTCCCTTGGGTCTCTCTGTGGGCACTGACAAGTGACTGAGCCACATAGAAATTTGGGAGCTCAGCAGTTCTTCCAGTACATTTCTGACCCACTGCTGAACACTGTTATGTGCTGTGAGAGTCTCTTTCTATCCCTGCTGATGCTACTGCCTCATCTGACAGATATTCAGGTTTCCAATCCCTATTGCTTCTCCAGACCTATGGTGTTAATCAATTTTCCCTTATCTGTGTTTATCAAATCACTCAAATTCCTTGTAACTTTACCAAGTTCACACTTTATTGATATCATGCTGTGCTGGTGGGTTATAAATGTATTTTCTGAATTAAAGCATTTTTCCTGTGAAAGCTTTCTTCTCTTGTGGGTAGGCTGCACAGAGTGCCTTTCAGATGTTTTCCTGAACCTTTCTAAAAGGGGGAAGGAAGGCATCAGCTGGTGATGGGTCATTCCCAAGTTCAGTCTCTGATCCATAACAGAGAAGGTTACTGCCATTTCTCCACCAAAACTTCCTCTCCTAAATTTAGGCTTTCTTCCACAATATCCATTTTCATTAGTGAAAAATTCTCTTTGTTTTTACTTGAAAATATTCACTTATGCATGCAACTGTATTAAAGCTGTTCAGAATTTCAGAGGGATATTATTATTTTGAATTAAATATAAAACTAGATGTGATTAAAGTTTTTAGCAAGTAAGAACTCTTATTCTAAATACATTCTCTCAAAGGGGAAAATTGGTTTTTATAAACAAAGAACTTTAGTATTCATCTCTCCTCTTAAATTGCACTGAGTATGTGCCTGCTATGATTTCATACTGATAGGCTTTTGCTGTAATGACAGAAGGGAATAAATTCCCTTAAAAAGCACTTTGAGATAAACATTTGAAGAGCTGATATTTCAATTTTGAAAGTTTGTATTTTTCCCTTTGGTAATGCAAGAAGATGGCCTCTGCTGATGGCTCCTTAGGGAGCTATCAAACAAACAAATGAATAAAGAACATGGAAAAAGCCATAGTTTGCATATAATCAAAGTCGGAGCCCCTCAGTTTATTACAACACTGGAAAAGTGCATTCAGTTTGGCAATGCTGGAAGGTTGATGACTAATGAAAGTGTAAATTACTGAAGGACCTGGAGGGGGCACAATTAGCTAAAAAATGAAAGTAGTGAATATCCAATGTTCTCATAGTTAAGGGAAATACATATGTTTTTTCTCTCCTTGTTTTGAGTCAAGTGAGTATTATTGAAGCCTTCACTCCAAGTAATACTTAAAACTATACTGAGGTACTTCTTAGCACAATATAATAATATAATAATCCATTAGATTTATAGATTTGTTTTATGAGAATTGCCATTTCTTTTTTTTTCATATTAGAATAATAGTATTTTTACACATTATCTTGCTGGAAAATCAGTTAACGTGAGAATTTTGAAAATAAACGTGCAACTCTGATTTAATTTTAAAGTGATTCCTTGGCTAAAACTTGGGAAGAGTTCCTGGCATTTGTTTATTCCTCCTCCCCTGCCAACACTTTTTTTACACTGCTGGGTGACTGGTACCACAAGTGTTGACATTTCTCATGTCTAATACTTCACCTTGCAATTCTGACAGTCTTTCATCCAGTCAGGAATTTATTTCATTAATCACTTTCATCACCTTTCCCAGCTTGGATCTCCTGATGCTAGCTGCTCACCTTTTTTATAAAAATATTTACAAGACTTAATACAGTAGTCACCTCACATGCAAAAGCTACATTGGGCTTTTTTTATTTGTAGTTAAGTTTAGCAGACCTGTTAAAGATATTGCTAGTAATCATTTTAGTCAGAGCTTGATATTTTAGGATCATATTTGAATGTACCTTTGAGGTAACCTTTAGCACCAAGGCAGTCTGTGTTCTGTAAATCTAATTCTTTGATTTTAAATCTTACTATTTTACATCTCAAGAAATCCTCTGTATCCCTGTGTGCCTGAATTAGAGTATGCAATAAATAAAATTACCTCACTTTGATTCTGAACCTTTCCTTCAGCAGAAATACAAAGATATAGAGCTTGAATGCCTGCTGCCAGTGTGGATTCCACCATCATCCCCAGGGAATGGTTGGTGTGAGCCCTTTTTGATGACTTTACCCAGTGAAGGCAAGAAGCACTCCAGTAGAGAGTCCAGCAGCAGCTGAGGAAAGCCACAAGAGCAGCAAAGGCAGAGGTAGGCAGCCCTAAAGAAAATTCTCTGTGAATGAGTAATTCACATAGCCCTGTTTGGCTTCCTTCACTAGTCAGGCTCTTTTTACAACAGGCTCTAGGCTGAGATTCTTTTAACCATTCTTTTCTCATTCAAACCATGTTACTTTTGTGACTTGAAAAAAATTTACATTTTGTCCCACAGTCATCTTTGTGTCAGTCTTTTGTGCATAAATTGTATGTACATCCATTTAACTGATGAGGAACCATAACTTTGAAAGGACTTAATGCTAATAATAACTCAGTAATTATTACAGTAATAGTATTAAAAATTATCCATTTCTTATTAACTGAATGGAAGAAAACAGAAATAGATTGAAACACTGATCAAACAACATAGCTTGCTCTCATTCTTGATCTGTCAAAAGCTTTACACTTTTTAATGATAATAGATTACAATTAGGTAATTACAATTACCTAATTTTAAAGATAATAGATTACAGTTAGGTCTCAGAATGATCACCATGCCTTGTGAAATACAGGAATGATCCTTTGAGTGACCTAGGTAATTGGGAAAAAGCTAGAGAGATTTTCCACATCTTTGTTTCTACCCTGAAAAAAGAATTTGAAGTAATTTCTGATTCTTACACTGCATTGCAAACCACCTGAATGGACTTTACATTATTTTGTCTGAGATATTCAAGGTATTCAGACAAATAAAAAATTATCCTTCTATCTTACTCTTCATATCTGACCATAACCACTTTCATGTCCGGGTAACACTTTTGCCAGTTCACTTTTCTTACTGTTAATTTAAATGATGAAAATCTATTACCAATATTCAATCAAGTGACCCTGGACTTCTTAGACTCTTTAAAAAAAAAGGTTAATTGTGCATTTTTTTCATTGTAAATACCAAGGCTTTAGAAATACTTTTTAATTAAAGAAATAGCATAAATTATGCAGAGAGAGAAAGAACAAATTTTTGGTTGGAAATGCTCCTAAAAGAATACAATGAGAGACATTAAAGGAACTAAACAGTTCCAGCTTCTTCACTTGACCAGACTGTAGGAAATGGGCAAGTAATGAAAATAGGGCTTTCTTTGGGCATTTACAAAAAAAAAAAAAAATTAGCAAGTTGAGGACTTTAGTTCTTTGGGAAATAGTCACTTCATGGATTGATGTATCAAGGTAAGGGATAATTTACTCTCAAGACAGGGAATTTATAAATGCTTTGAAGAATGTTGAAATACATGTTTTTAGGAACCCCAGCATGAGGATTTTCTTGCAGAGTGGAAAGACAGGTCCAGGGGAGTTTCAAAAGCTGAGACCTGACAAAGTAGTGTACAAAACTTTCACCTTATTGAGAAAGGTCTGTCTGCATCTTAAAACCAAAAATATTTGCAAGCATGCATGCGCTTGTATTCTACAACAATCTCTCATAAAGGAAAATAGAAAATAATAAGATTTTAAAAGAACTCCAGCAAGTTTGAAATTGTAATGAAAAGCTTTTAAAAACAGAATAGTAGGACTTCAGCTTTTGTTGTTTCAGTTGCACACCAAAATCTCCAGAGTTCTTCCTTCAGACTGTCTTCACACCTTGTGCCTACCCTTATTCAGTACACCTGCAGTTTTTGCTGGATGTCATTGTCTGTGTCAGTTTGGTCTGATCTAGAGAGATAGCTTGGGGTAAGCAGGAGTGCAGATAATGCAGGTGCTTAAGCAATTCTTGCTGACACACAGACCCATTTCGTTCCCTGGAAAGTGTTTTGAAGCAGAACTGTTGTGATTTGAATCTAGTATAAGGTTTTAACACAGATCACAAAGTATTCTTGTTGTGAATCTTTATTCAAAAAGAAATAAGTCAGCTTGCTAAAAACCAGAATAGAAGTATTGGCTTAGACATTTTTCATCCACTGGCAGGGTAGTGGAAGTGCTCTTATCTCCCCACCCAGCCATACGATGGAAAGCACATGGTGAGAGCCAGGCCATCCCTGTCTGTATCACTCCTGAGCCAGGAGCAGTTCTCTACTCACACTTCCTCACACACCTGCTCAGCTTTGGATTCGCACTCGGACAAAGACAGGAATGTTTGCACCAAATGAAGAGAGCCTTGTAGAGCCAGAGGTCACAGCTCACTTGTCCTGGGCTCCTCCGGGCCGGCAGCTGCGCCTCCCGGCTGCTGGGCTGGAGGCTCGTCCTCGAGAGGCAGCGGTGCCGGGAGTGAGGGTCTGGAGCCAAAGTAATTCACCAGCCTCTGCCTCGTCGCCGCGACTTCTTCTTGAAAAGAGTTTATTGTGCGGCTGCCAACTTTGCACTTGAATCAAAGCAAGAGATTGAGCCGTTCAGCAGAGCAGTTTAATTCTGTAGTTCAGCCACATTGCAGCCCCCTCTCCTCAGGCTGCATTTCGGGTGTCAGTGCTTCATGATAGCAATCCTAGCCTGGTCAGCCTAGTGCACAGCCCTCCCAGCTATCGGTGACATATCCTTGGGGCTGAGTGTCCCCACCTGAAGCTGCTGCTTCAAATGTTTTGTATGCTTTACTTAGAAATACGGTCGTATTATGGCCAAGACCCTCTTGTATCTTGAAACTTTGCTCTAAATCATTCACAGTTCAAGTTAGGTAACACCACTTTCTCACTCTTAGTCCACCTTCTAAGATATCACTGTGCCACATGATCCTATTTTTTTGTACTTTAATCTGTTGCACAGTGACCTTAAATGCTTAACCTTGACAGTCACCAGGTATATATTTAATACAGAACATTATTAGAAAGGCAGAGTTCTTATTTGTGCAAACCCACCAACAAGTAATATGCAGAACCTTTTACTGTTCCTCATCAGGGAATTTGGTTCACTTGATTCTTACTGTCCATAGGATTAGGGCTCATAGATCAGCTGATCTTGATCAACTGAGCTGCTCAGTTGTGTGCTTTTTTACATGTCAGCACTGTGGCATGAAGCCCCAGAAGTGGGGAGGAATAAAATATTTGAAATGAGCTTTAAAGTTTGATTAGGCACATTTATATGTTAAACTGGGCATGTGAAGCAATAATCTGGTCAAATTTTGTCTTTTCATGTATGTTGTTCATCCCTCCTGAGAATTATAGAGCTGCTTATTGTTGAGTTTTGTGCATTGATTATTGCAGCCTATATATTTTTTCCCTGCTATGATGAGTTGTTGGAAAAACTCTTCCAAAGGAAACAGGTTTGCATTAAAAAGCCAGACAATGAATTACCCTGAGAAGTGCTTAGGTGCAGATTTCTTAGCCAATAATGCACATAAATTATTATTTCAGAATAAGTCATGTTCTAGCCTTAGACAGTCATTCCTGGCTAATGCTTGGAAATCTTAGCAAGAGAAGTTGTTGTTTATATTCTGGCTTTGAATTTCAGATGACAGTGGCTAACACTTACAATGAAGGTCCTCAGCCGTGTCATCTCCAGCATGTAGTACTCCTCCATTGTCAGCTCATCAAAGTGCTTGGGAAGGGATAAAAAGTCACAGGTGTGACGTTTGGTGTGTTCCTCCCTGCAGTATAAATCCAGAATAAGAACAGATGTTAAACCCACAGTAGTTTCATTTCAGGAGAGGAAGAGATCTGTACAGGCAGGTCTCTTCAGTACTTGTGCTATCAGCTGAAATAATATCATACAGAAAAGATGCAATAGATTTTAGTAGATCTCAGATAAAAGCTAGTTGAACAATTTCACAGTTATTAGGCAAGATGAGCTTCCAGTTTTGTGCCCTGTGTCATAGTGGAAATTGACAGGGACAGTAACTCACTGTAAAATTACTAAATTGTTATATCTGTGCTTACCATGGGTCATCATTTGGTTCCCAGCCCACCAGTTCTAACAAGCAGAAGAAACATTTTGCCACATCTGGTTCACTTGCACTTGGACAGTGGATGAAGCCAGCCTTTGCCATCTGCAGGGGACAGTTCAGAAGTTTAGAGCATTATCCCACATACACTACTCATATTTACTCATATTTCCTGACACTTTGGAATCATATCTAGTCAGGACTCCAAAAATTAAGTTTGTTTCAGTAACCAAACACCTTCTCAGGTAACTCTAGCAGTATGACTCATCTGAGATTCAGGTTGGCAGTGTCATGAGTGTGCCAAAGTAGAAGTCAGGTGGATTTTTTATTTAAATAATTTCCATTTCTGATTTTGAAGTAGTGATCATTCCACTTTTTACTTTATCATTCCACAATTACTTTATCCTTCCGGCTGGATCTGTACTTGTTTAATGGAGGCTGCTTTGTCACAAATAGAAATTTGCAATTAGAAAGACTATGTAATACAAGAAATTAATTTTTAAATGACAGGAACAAAAAAAAAAGGGGACACTGTGGACTGAACAGAGAAAAACCAGTCAATCCCAACTACAGTATTTCTGAGCAGGGAACAGAGGAAAGCTGAGTATTTAACTCTTCATCTTCAAGCTTAGTGGACTCCTCTCAAACCTGAATACCTGAATATACTTAACAATGACTTTACATTCAGGTATAGCATATATAAATTAAGGTAGAGGCAAAACAACCATTTTCAGACTTACATTCTCTGGAGTGCACTTGCAGTTTTCCTGGAAGGGCCACTTGGTGAAAGTTTTTAAACGGGTCTCATACTCATACATCTCCTTGAAGTCAGTTAAGAGCTTGGAAGCTGAGCTGAGCTCCTGCAGCAGTGTCTCCATCTACGCAGCCTGCAGTCAGTGAAGGGCAGAGCCTCCCTCCTGCTCTCACATTTAAGGCCTTTGCTAATTGGTGACACATTGCACCTGGAGAGCAGGGGAAGGCCTAACACAGCCTTAGTCCCTTCCTGACGCAGGTGAGTTTATGGCAGGACATCCAAGGGAAATCAAGCTGCTGGAATTTCTTTCCCTTGTGTCATAGTCTGTGTCCTTGGTCACACAGGACACAGAAACATTTTTAACTGAAAACTTTTTAACTTTGCTTTTTTAACTGAAAGCACCTATGGTAATTGCAGATTTTACAGTTGAAATGTCAAAAACTGCAAGTTAAAAACTCTAGTTACAAATACAGAAACTTTGCTTATAAAGTTTTAAAAAATACTATCCTGATTGCAAGCAAAGGGGTTGAATTGACATTGCTATTTGAATCCTTCAGGGTTTCTTGAATTTCACATTCAAAGATTCTTAGGATTGTCTTTGCAAGTAGTGTTGCATTTCTTTAAAGAGAAAGTGGTTGTTTTAAAATATTATAAGTATTCAGTTCTGTTTTAAAATATTGTAGAACATGGCCAGATGCTGGATAATAATATTTTAAAGGTGTATATCTGTAAGGGTTTACAGTATCAAAGTATTAAGTTGTCATTTTATAAACTGTCTCCTATTTTGGTACAGAGTCCAGTTAAATTCAGTAGAAGTTTAAACATCAGTGTCTTCAAGACTGCTGCATGCTGCAGCTTTCTAAGCCAAGATCTTAACACCTCTGAAGGATGTTGCATTGTGAGACTTGAAAATTTAAATCTTCTCTGAAATACAAATGGAGTAAGTGCAGAAAATAATCCAGCCCATTATTCTGTCCAGATGTGGTGACAGAAATGAGATTAAAGAACATTTGTATAGGACTTCCAATGTCAGCTCTTAGGGCATTGTTTTTGCCTACATTTACAAATGCTACATCATTGATTCCTCTGGGACTGTACTGATGTCTATTGTATATGCAGGAATACTGTCCTTGAAATTTATATTCAGATATTTAGAGTAACATGTGTTACATGAAAATAAGACACTTTAATTCCTTTTTTTTTCTTATTTTTTAAAATTTTATATTTTTTCTTTTTCCAGATAATACCAATGGTGCAGGATTTTATCATTCATAACCTGGGCCCTCCAAGCACTGGTGTTAATAGTTTCTCCTGGTGATGACTCCATGGCAGCCTTTCTAAAGTTTGCTAATGATCAGGTATTTTAATCTCTTTTTTACTGTAGTTGATGTCTGTGTATGTATGTGTGTGCACGTGTGACTGTATTTGTATGAAGCAAGGAACTTAGTTTAACTAAAAGTTGAAATGCCAAACCAAACCCAAAACCTGTTTTTAACTGCCCAAAAATGTGGTAAAGTTTTTAGATCTTATGCTTCTCTTTAACATAAGACACTAATTCTTGTATATGGATTGTTCTCAGGAATGAATAATTTGTCTGTTGTTTAAAAGAAACTGTAGGTTAAATATTTTGGCATATTTTATCATCTTGTGATGCCATGATCTATTTAACTAATCAGTTTCTGTAATTTCAAATGGAAAATGCAAAAATGGAGCAAAACCATAATATTTTAAATGTTTCTTGTAAGCAGTCTTATCTGAAAATGCTATTTTTTCAAAAATGCATTATGTGTAATGTATTATTTAATCAAAAACACCACAGTCATATGGGACCTTGGAGTCCTGGGTGATATTTATGCATCAGAATTGAAATACAGATTTTTTTTTGCTTTGATTATTTTTGTGACATTTAAAATAAACAAACAAACACAATTCCCAGCAGCCCAAATCAGTTCTTATGTAGAAAAGTACTGCTGGAATACTAGAAAATAAGATTATACATGTACTAACACATCCTAAGATGTATTTCTTGCATTTCCTGCCTATAATTCTGTCAGAAGTCTGTGCTGTTGAGAATGGCAGGTACATTTCAAGTCTAGCTGTAAAGGTGTCCTGCATTTTATAGTAGTTTGTCTACATTCTTCAAGAGAATACTGTTTGCAGAAGTGTTCTGAAACTGTCAGAATTTCATAAATCCAGATTACATGGATGGGAAG
This sequence comes from Camarhynchus parvulus, assembly GCF_901933205.1. NCBI lineage: Eukaryota > Metazoa > Chordata > Aves > Passeriformes > Thraupidae > Camarhynchus > Camarhynchus parvulus. Next base: position 9,655,485 of record NC_044577.1, on the reverse strand, counting down.
TTGGAGCTTTTCACTGGAAGATACATAAGAGGTGGCATGACATGAAAGAAAATATTTAAATTGTATTTTAAACAATACGGTGCATTTAATATCTGATATCCACTATCAGATCCTGACTTTTACAGTAAGTGCAGAAAACCTGTGAGTAATGTTGCAACTTTGTAAATCAGTTAAAGCCAACCCTGATGAAAGTGTGTCTGTGATCTGGGGGAAGAGAGGCTCAGAAATGAAATAGCTGTCTTCCACTGCAAGGAAAGTAGTTTCAATTATTGCCAATAATGGAGTGCACTTATTTTTTATTTTCTTGCTTGTCTCATACTTTATCAATTGAAACTTGTTGCTATGGCATTAATAATACAGCTCTCTAGGTGGGGTTTTTTTGAAGAAAAAGGTAAGACTGGGAAAACCTATCCACTGTTTTAATAATTGGATATGTGTTTGCAATCACATTTTACATTAATTTGCATTATTTTTCTATATTTAATGTAGATAATCTAAATGAGACTGTGTATTTAGCTAGATGGTCTCAATTGAAAACCAAATCAAACATTTCTACTTGATGTCTTTGGCCAGAAATAAAACTTGGTAAGGATTAAAAAAAAGCTAAAATATTTTATGAACAATATTTTATAACATGGTGGTGTTAAAAATGTATGGGTGCATGGTCTCATACATACAGTTATACGTAATGTATTTTAATTAATTCTACACGAATAAATAGCTATAAAAAATAAAATTGCCTAGAGGTTTTAAGAGACTCTAGAAATGATGCTCATGACCATTTAAAGATCTCCTGCTGAAGGCCTTTGGTTGTCAAGAAAAGGTTTCCCCTGACTCACAAAGTGTGGGAGCAGGAAGAAGCTGGGCTCTGAGTGCCTCAGCTCTGCTGTGCAGGACAGGAGAAATGAACTGTTCCTGCAAGGTGTATAATATCCTACTGCCACCCCTGCTGGCTGGCTGTGATTTATTCAGTGCCAGGGACAAGAGCAGCCCCTGGCGGAGTGAAATCAGCCGGGACGCAGCTCTGGCAGAGGGCATTTCCTTCCCTGGCTGCAGAGGTGAGTGTTTGCCAGAGCAGCCTCTCGGCAATTTCCCAGCAATACATGGCACTTCTTCATGGTCCAGCTTCCTAAGCAGCCCAGCATGGCCAAAGTCTGTTCAAGTTAGGGATGGACAGGAACAGGGGTGTTCTTGTCACTGTCAGCCTGCAGTGATTCTGGTTATTAATGTGATTAACAGGCAAGTGGCTCAAGCAACTTCACAGAGGTATTTCTTCCCTGAAGGCGAGTGGAGGGTGGAGGGTTCTGAGGGGGATGTCCTCCTATTACATGACCAACGGTTCTGAACAAATAACAAATGTAGTTCCTAGCAGGGAGGGAACTTTTTTTTGCCCTGAAAGATAATGATTTGTATGTTGATATTGATATTTCTTTGGACTGGTTTGCTTTATCCCAGTCCTCAGAGCATCACCCACTCATGCCTTCCTGCAAGTAATTTCATCACTCATAATTTTTTATTTTTATGCACCTAAGAGGAGTCCAGCTTCTCCCAACCTCAAGAATTTAAGCATGTTTGATTTTCTAAAAAAAGGAAATAAAATTATGAGCCCAGCTATGGCCTTGTGATAGCATACATTTACTTTAGAAAGATGTCAAACAAGTAGAGATATTTTTAGGAAAGTTTTCCATCAACTTGTATCCAGGGAGTTTCAGCTGCATTACTATGGAAATTTTTGGTGCTATTACTCTTCAAAAGCAGCAATGGCTGGGTGACTTGAGGGATGATTATTAATGAGTATTTGAAGGGCTGGAGATGAAATGGTTCAAGCATGAACTAGCAGCAGTAATTAACAGCTTTTAAACTTTCCAGTGAGAATTCTGGCTGCCTTCCAAGTGAATTACAGTGATAGTGATAGGGCTGCCCAGGGAAGTGCTGGGCTGCTGCTCAGATCACTGTCCTGTTCTCCTGCAGGAGCTGCCAGCTGATGCTCCTCACTGTGACTGGGGAATGCAATTACGGTGCCAGAGGCACTGACACTGGGATTGGCTCTGTGAGTGTTCTGAAGATGTTATTTCCCTCGGAATTCATTACAAATGTGAATTATGTACTTGATCCAAGTGGTGTTTATTTTGCCTCTCCTGAAGATATATGTCAGAACAACAGAATTAACAACAGCTTTTTTTTTTTGAAATAGATGTATCTTTACTGAAACTGATGTGTGTCTCAGTGTTTACTCAGTCACCGTTTGCTTGGTGGCTTAATCTCATCTTCTCTCAGGCCTTGTTTCAGTGACTTCTAAGAAAGGGACATTATGTAAACACCACCCAATTACTGCCATCTAAATTGACTCTGTGTGAGTCAGCACTCAGGGGACAGTAGGTGAGAAACACAGCCCGGTGAAGTCAAAAGCATTTTAAAATAGGCATAAAAGAAATAGTTCATTATATTTACTGGAGGCAGAAAGGCCACAATAATCAGCTTAATTATCGGACAGGAGTTGTGTCAGTCATCAGCAAAACACCTTCAGGTGCTTGGCAGGCAGTGGGCTTGGAGAGGGGCTGCAGCCCCTTACACTTGGTATCTCATTTTAACAGAATTTTTGTCAGCTCCCAGAATTTTTCAGGAATTATCTTTGTATCATTTATATCTTAGTTAACACACTTTATTCATCACTCTACGAAATCATGTAGTGGTTTTGAAGTACAGCTTGTAGCCTCTTGTGGGCTGGTTGGCTGCTTCTGCATCTTTTTTTTTTTGCTCTAGAGGTATTTTTCCCCACCTTTTCTCAGTACTGAAGGTGTACGGAATATACAAAGACACTTGCACAGAATCCTTTCCCAGAGATCTTTGGAATGACCACAAATGCTGCTGTTACCAAGGATCAGTCAGGAACACAGCTGCTATTTGATGACATTCTTTCACAGGTACGATGCAAAGCCACACACCACCTTACCCTAATTTTCTACTGTATATCCATGTTAGTATGCTCACGCTCCGTCTTGAGTTTTCACTGTACTTCATGGTGTTGTATCTCCATTCTGGTGAAATTACTTTTCCACTCAAGAATGTTTTAAGGCTTTTTTTTGGGGGGGTTCTATTTTTTCTGGCTGTCTTCCCAAGGAAACATTTTGTGACTGTACAGTCAGTTTATAGATCTCCTGCTTCCTCCAGCTTTTAACAGTTTTTAGCCCTTGGCCAATTCTAGTCCAGTGTGTAAGCCAGGTACAGTAGTGCCACCACAGTTCAGGAGGAAAAAAAAAAAGCACATCTGTAGGCAACTGGATTTTGTTAGTTCTAAGCTAGTAACTTTTACTGCAGTAATAGAGGGATTCTATTCTGCTGCTTCAGAGGCAGCAATGCCACACTGAATGAAACAAGAATAATGAGGAGGGTTTACGGGTTTACAGGTAGTAAACTCATGCTCTGGGCAGAGCATGTTTCTGAAGGATGGGAGTGAGAATTTCCCAGGAGGGGCAGCTTTCTCTGGAGGAGGCTATGGACCTTTTCCCTGAGCAGTCCAACGACTACAGGATCAGCAGACAATCACAGTAACTTTCCATGGAATCCTCCAATCCACTGTTTTGTTTTCAGTACTGCTCCTACCTGACTGCCCTGCACATAAATGTAGGACAGAGTATTTATGTTGGTTTTTAATTGTTAAGCAAAGTATTTTGACACCTTCCTTTTCAGAATTTCTTTTAGGGACTTGTAGTGATGTCTGCTCAACTGAAAGGAGTACTAAAACACAAAAGTAATCAAACCTTAAGAAACTCAACAAAAATATCTGCTCCTTGAATATTTTTTTTAATTTTCTGAAGGCTCCTTATGTATAAGGAACATACATAAAATGAACACAACACTGTTGACAATGAACAAAACAGCATTTGATAATTTCCAGCTTTATAAAATTTTTTAAAAATGATTTAGTTATAACAAAAAAAACCAATAGCTCAGCAAGTTATCTTATTGGACCATTATCACATTTTAAACCATAGACTCAGTTGTTAATGGGGACAGGAAAGAAAAAAATAATAAAAAAAATAATCACACTGCATCTAGCAACTACAACATTTTCTAAGCATAATCACAGCGGATTGAGTGCAATGTGATTTACATCAGAATTCACATGGGATGTCACACAGTGACAGCATTGTAAAATATACAAGTAACATTTATGCCCTCCAACAAATACAAGTTAAATGAGACTCTGGATTCAAGCCAAATGGAATGTTGAAGCCAAGTAGAAATGTAGTGGAATTCAGATTGTCTGTAACATGACTCAGAGGTGTACATTAGAATCATCTGGAATTCAATACTGGTGGAAACATAGAGAAGTCACAGCTGTTACACTGCTCTGTTACACTTGCAATAAATACTAGAAAATAAAAGTAAACAATCTATATTCCATGAAAAATATAGTACCTACCTTCAACGACCATGTTTTTCCCTTGTCTGAAGATGGTCTTGGAAGGAAGTTAACTATTTTCCTACAGAGGCAGTGTATTGAGCTATAACCACATTCCAACTAACACAACAGTAAATATACTACTGGAAATACAGAAATCTTCATTTGAAAAGAATTAAGAGAAATAAATCTTAAAAAAATTCATTTGACAAAACACCAGCTGCATAATGACCCCCTTATATTTCAGAATTAGCAGAAAAGAAAAAAGTTAAGTCAGTCAGTTTAATACAAAAGAAACAGAGATTGTTTAAACTCAGATCTTCAGAAGGTATCCAGGAAGTTTTGTCTCATTGACTTAACATGGGCACTATGCAAAAATGTCATCCAGGAGTTTTACACTGCAGAAATTCAGCAATCTGAAGGTAACAACAGTGTGTTTGCTAATTAGGGTTCTACACTAAATATATTTAAAGAAGAAAAAAGAAATCCTGAGTTCAGAACATTAAATGGCCACGTGCCTGAACTCTGGGCTTTTGGCTTCTTCACTGAAGAAACTGCACCCTTCTTTGAAATGGACCCTTAATACTGTTTCCTGATACTGCATTAGGAAGAAATACTGGCAACCAACTGATACCTTTAAAACACATGAGCTGCTCTCAGTAAAAGCTAAACTGACCAATGAAGCTTCCAAAGGAAAGGGCCACAGGAAACACAGCACGTTGAAATGGAATGCAGAGACCCACTGGCTCTCATTAAAGGCGTCAGGATTAAGTGTTTTTAGCAGCTACACTGGCACCAAGCAGACCGGAACTTTAAAACTTACGGCACACAGTCAAAGTACAGCTTTTACCTGGCATACACAGTAGAGAGACAAACTGGATGTTTGGATAAAAAGCTACTACCATGCTTAGGACTGGTACTACAGAATCAACTTGCACTCCCCACAAACTCACAATTTATTTTTTTTTAAGGAGATGGGTACAAGAAGAACTAACTCATGTCTGGCAATAAATGCCTGTCAGCACAATCTGATCTAGGACAGCTGGTCCCAGCAAGTTAAGGCCCAAATTTTCAGTCTATTCTTCTAAATGACACATACCATGGTTCTACCACATCTGCTTTTTAATAATCTAATTTAAATACCAAAATTGTAAAAAAATATCATAGAAATGAACTCCTTTATACTGGGAGTAGAAATCTTCTTACATATTCTTTACTGCCAGAAATGGCTGGTGTCACAATGTCTGATATCAAGGCATTGTAGGAACAGATTTGATGCGCTGTTACAGTATCGTAAATACCCTAACCAGTACAACATCCACAGAGCATAATTTAACCCTTGTGTCCAGCTTCAGCAACTAGCATCTTGCACCTTGGTTTAACATGAAGAGGAGAAAACAGTCCAAAGTAATCATTTTAAAAAATGGAGAAATTCCCACATGGATTCTCTTGTTAAAAGAGTTTGCACAAATTCACAGCCACAATTCTTCAGTAGTTTATGCTGCAAGTGGCACACAATACATGTTTAGCGTCTGTAAGAAAGAACCAGAAACAGCTCAATAACTCCAAGGTCAGGGATTTCCCCAAGCTAACACTAATTCTACCGCATTTTGCATTTTCCTACTAATATAAAGGAACAAACATCAATTGAATCTCAGCTGGGGAAAAACATCATCAAACTGACCCTCGACAGAAGTTACACTTTGCAGAGTACATGGCAACAGCCTGCCTTCTTACACAGGAGCTTTGCAATGATGGAGTGCAGCTTAACACAGCTTGTAAGAATTTAAACAGTGTTTAGGCTTGGGGCTTCTTTTTAAAAATTTAAGCCAGCATAGTAGTTTCCAGCCATGTCCTATTGTAAGACTGAATACTTCAAGTCACCACTATGCAGAAAAATCAGCACAGGATTAATACACATATATACAGAGGTGCACAAGTATATGTGTGCACATCTGTCTATATCTATACAGATCTATACATACATAGAGCTGTGAGCTACTCAAGACTCATGTGGCACAAAAAAGTTTCCTTGGGTTCCTCGCACAGGTGTGAGTTTCAGCTGCAACATCTGGGTTCTGTCCAAATGCACTAACGGAATGGTATTTTCCCAAATGAGATCTTGTCCTGTACTTTTTCTTTCTTAAGCAAGCAGTGCTCCTTATACAGCACCCTGACCTTGGCCCTTATTTCTCAGATTTAGGGTTTCCTAAACGTCGCTCACTTGAGTTTAGGAGTTGTGTTGGGTAAGCTCATCTGATGGGATTAGAGAAAAGCAGAAGCTACTCTAGGCAGAAAGGAATCTCCTGTCCTTGTAAGCAGTGCAAGCACCACGTGTCCTCTGAGCAGTGTGCACACAGCCCACACAGTGCAGACTCAAAGCCAGACCGCAACAGATTGGAACCACAGTGATTACCAGCATCAGGTCAAAACTGGATGTCAAGCACTATTTTGTCTTCATAGAGGGCAATCACCAGCATGATGGCAAATCCAAGAAGCAGGCCTAGATTCTGAAGAATAAACTGCCCCACAGGACAGTAACCATGCTCTTCGTTATCTCCATCTCCATGAAGCATTTCTGGAAGCTAAAAAATACAAAACAATTGAGGAAGTTATTTCACCTTTATTCCATTTATACATGGACAAGGTTACAAGGTGATATTGTCAAGGATATCTCCAGGGCTCAGATATAAAACCAATACACTAAGACACAGCTTAAACTCTACTGAACAACTACATTCAATAAAAACATAATCACGTAATGTATTTACAAAACAAACTAAAAATGCCTTTCCTTGAACTTTCACAGGAGTATCCATGTAATTGAACATTAAGTTCCTCAAGATAGGGTACAGTCCAATATTCTTCAAGTCCTGCTCTTTTAATTTTAAATTCAAGTCATGCTCAAATAAACATATGACTTTGATTAACCGAGCCATTCATTTGTCATTTGAGACGCTTACACATACTCACATACACATCCTTTTTAAATATGGGGTGGTGTAAGGAGTGGATAGAAAACCACACCTCTGTGAACCTCTGCTCACAGCCAGGGAGGAATCAAAATCTACTCTTATTGTGTGCCAGGTAAAGAGGTCTTTGAGAAGGAGGCTGATTATGCAAAAGCCAAGACAAAACTGGTTCATTTTCAAATATCTCGTGCAGAAGCTTTCCTGCTAATGGGACTTTGACTATTTGGTTACTATTATGATGGCCGAGGGAAAGGAAAAGGAATGATGAAGGAATGAAAGAACTGCCTTCCTTTCTTTTATGCATGACATCTTCAGTCAAAGGATAGGAAATAAGAATCAGACACAGAGCTTACAAGGAAGTGATATTTCAGGCATTACAGGCTACTATAGAACACCTGAAGTTGCAAGAAGGATCATTCTACCCAGACATTCTATTTAACAGTTTAGCAGGCCCCGAAAAGGACCTATCACCTATTAAGAGATTAGAGTGACTTTATAACAACAGTATATTTACAAATTAAAGTCTCCATAATGAAGTGGAAAGCATGATGAAGTACCCCAGAAATGAAAAACAATCTCATCACCTTTGGGCTGGTAAAGACAAGAAGTGAAAAATTGCCTTATTTAAATGAAGCTCTGAAGCAGCTTAAAGGAGAGAAATCAGGACTGAATATCGGCTGGTAACATGTGCACAGCAGCACTGCTGCCTGAAGAGTCTGATCTATGGTGCACACACACTTGGGATAATGCACCCGTGTGTTCTGGAAGCAGCAGCATTTTTCCACCAGGTAATTTTTTAAAAGCTACTCATCACAACAGCTCAGGATTACCAGCTGCTCACAATAAAAGTTCAGACTGAGCCTGACCAGCAGACTGAAGTGCAGCACCCCCAAAGCCCAGGAGGCCCCAGCCCAGCCCTGCGCAGGAGCCGTACCATGTCGACCAGGGCCACATAGAGGAACATGCCGGCGGTGATGGCGAAGATCCAGAGGGTGATGTTGTTGGCGTACTGGCCCACGGCCGTGCCGATCAGCATGCCGATGTAGGCCATCATGGCCGACAGCAGGTTGTACACGATGGCCTGCTTCACTGTCATCCCCGCCTTCAGCAGCACTGCAAAGTCACCTGCGGGGACAGCATGGGCTGTCAGTGCCACTGCCAGCAACCCAGACACCCCTCACCAGAGAGTGCTGCTGCTGCTGCTGCTGCTGCTGCTGCAGGGGCTCATGGGCACCCTGAGCCACAGGAACCGACCCCCTTGGAGAGCTGTACTCAGGCACAGCCATCCCTTGGGTAACTATGACTGAAAGGTGCCTGTTCATCCTGCTGATTGTCAGAAAGGCAGCAGTGATTAACTGTGAAGGGTGAATGGAGGAGTCTAGCTAGGTCTGCTCTTCCCACAGAGAACACACCCATGTGCACACACTCAGAAGTTCTCCAGAGCACATAAAACCAGAGGCTTAGTTAGGATCAATAGCTGTGAAAATTCCTCTTAGCTATACACACCTCATAATGCAAATCCAGGAAGAGGATAATGAGGCATTTGTCCCCACAGAAGATGACAATGAATTTGAGCACTAGGAAGAGATACATTCACAAAGAATGACTTCGCATCCACCCTGAATCTGGGTAAAGGCATGCCAGGGTAATGTGTTTTATTCTGAATTCAGGACAGCTCTGCTAATTTAGGTGCTAAAAGTAGATATTCTATAAAAATCTAGACTTCAGTCTTGTAATCAGCTCTAATAGTTTTACTTCATTCAAACTGAATTCTTGTGATCATGAGAAGTGTAAGATGATGTACAGACATCAGGACAATTAATGTAATATTCTTATACCTATGCCTGAAATTATCTGCCTAATCTAGTATCAAGAATTAGAATCAAAACATAACAAAATTAAAAAAAAATAGGTGTAAACTACTCACCCCTTATACAAGGTTCATTTCATCATGCTATGCTGTCAAGTTCTAAGCATTTTAATATACACTGCGATCCTTTATCTATTGCAGCAGCTTCAGTTAACTAATGATTGTACAGCACAGGTCAACCCATGAACACCTGCTCTATTATTTCCCCCCTATGCCCACGATTTACCTAGAGCTCAGGAGCTGTCTATATAGAATGCTCTCCCTCATCACCTCTAAGGTTTTAGAATTGCTTGTTTTACCTCACTTTTAATCATTTAGACCCAGCAGCTCTTCAAGTGAGCAAGCTGTGAGTACAGACATAGGTCAGTCTAGCACAACTTCACATCAGTGGAAAACCAGAAAATTCCTCCTCTCTCTGGCTGCTCTTTTAAACTCTCAGAGTGCAGTAAATTTTCATACAATGTGAAAACAACAGGTTTCACCATGGTTAGCTACCTCCAGAAGAAATGCTTCAAGTAGGGGGGAAGAATCAATGGCACTGGCAACAGTGCCTACAGGCATTACCCTAAATGGCCACACCTGCTGAACTTGGCCACAGTTGGAACAAAGCCTCTTCTGAAGATCCCCCACATGGAATTTTACTTATGTAATAAACCTGTGTTTACTTATGTGACTTAACTTTGTGTAAGACAATGCCACACAGAGTAGTGTGAAACTCTGTAAAATGCAGAGCTATGTAAAATGTATGCTCCTAAGAACATTTTTAAAACATGCTCAAAAAGTTTTACAGAAGTGCTGTAACTAGACACTACCAACATAATCCTGTAGCAGTACCTACTCTGAAGCAATATTTCTCCCTCACCCTCTGAAGTTCTGGTCACCTCTGCAGCTTCTGCACTGCATTGAGCTTATCACAGTATTACAACAACTTTTAGATAAGGATTTTGTACAGATGGAGCACAGTTTCTATGCTTAGTTACCTAATTCATGGGGAAGCTCGTGACAAAATACTGCTATAGATGTACTAATTCCCCCTGTCAGTCCAGCACTAAAAGCTGCTCCTAGAAAAAAAAAAAAGGAAAAAATTAAAATTATATTTCACAATTTTCAGGTCAGAAAAATCAATCGACTTTGCAGAGCTGACACCATTCTGTTAGAATGCGCACTAATATTTTTCATTATGTCTGTGTCCTGTCTGTATACAAATGAGAAATACTGGAAGCACCCTGGATGTGCATTACCATTGCAGGCTTTATTACTTATTTATCTGAAAGACAAACCCTGGAGAGGAGAACATAATTGGCCAAAAACGAGACATAAAGGCAACAAGCCAATAACACCACTTTTAGGAACTCTCCAGTACATGAGGGCAGTTAGAAATGTACATGAGCAAGAGTCTGGCTCTCTCCTTTCCAGCTTGCAAATCCAAACTAATATTTAAACCATAATCTCTCTAATTTTCAAAGAACATTTCAGCAATATTAGTAAACCAGATCTGGAAAATAATACGGGTAAAATCATTGCCATAAATATCTTTCAGTACTTTTGCATAAGCTAATTGAATTCAGTTAACTTTAATGTCATACCTTAAATAATTCTGAGATGAGAAAACTGGTATTAAATTTCTGTACTGTAGCAGAGAAAAGCACAAAAAGAGCCTGCAGTGACCAGTCTAAACAGGCAGCATAAAGCAGAAAGAAAAGACAATCTGAAGACAGAGAGGGAATTTAACTTTCCTTGGGATTCTTCATAGCTTGACACATTAAAAAGATGAGCATACTTTTCTAAAATCTACATTTTACCACAAATTCAGCTGTTTGGGCTTGACCCAGAAATATTCAGAAATGGAGTCTCAATACTGTGAAGTTCTCAACAGAAGGCATGACAATTGTTTTTGGCCCTAAGAGCCATTGTCTAAATGTCTTACCTGTTTTATGTGAAATTGAAGCAACAAGTTAATTTTTAAGGAGTTTAGTTTCTTTAGAAGTTGAGAGAAGGAAGTGGAGGAACTATAGTAGATTCTGTTGTTAACTAGAGACCCTGACAAATGCTTATCCCCCATCCTTCAAAATGGATGTGTTCCTTCTGCCATTAGTTCAGAACCCTGCATACCCTTACTCTTAAGCAGTTACCTTAGTAAAAAATCAAAAGTGTGCATTTCAATCCTCTCACCATTATCCTGACTTGTATAATCCAAATTAATACACTTTACAATTCAAATCATATTTAGAACATTGTGTGACTCCAAGTTAATTTAATAAATCTAATAAAATCTGTTTGGTACTTCCAATTTCTTCTGCACTTGGCTAGAAATAAATCTATACTAACTGTGAGCCAAAACAATATTTTGCTTAAATAAAAATTATATTATCCTAAGTAATACTTTTAAAATATTATTTCTGTAACCTGAATCACAGTGCATTTTTATTTGCAAGTACTGTGTAATTCTATGTATTAAGAATAATATAAATAGTATTATTATTATTGTTAGTAAATATCATTCTAAATAAGGCTGAAAGGCATTTATTTATAATTCTAAGGCAACTGAGACCCGAACAAGAAAGGTGGGTTACTGTGCTCCATAAATCCCAAGGTTTGCATGCACCAGTCTCTCCTTGGCAGAGATTGTGATTGTCACTGCTACTCATACACTAATTTTAGTGCAAATAGCACAGAATATTAACAAAAGGTAAACTGTTAAACTATTACAATTGACAGCCTTTTTATTTCTGCTCTGCAGGAGACTGAACAATGGCAGTAACCACAGGTGCTAACTGGAAGCCTTACCTGTGATCACTGATAAATCAAATATTAGCAGAGTTACTAAAGGTAAGGAGAAACTGTTGAGGAATACTCAGTGCTTTTGCTTACCGATTGCTAAGCCATCACTAAAGTTGTGAATGCCATCTCCCATAATTACCATCCAAGCAATATTAGCTATCCCAGTATCTTTCAGGTCTTTTCCAGAATGACAGTGGCCATGGGAATGATGGGAATGTTTGTGATGCCAGTGGTGACTGTGTTTTCTAGCTATCATTTTATCTTCTCCATGGCTGTCATACTCGGAATCGTGCAGCTCGTGCTCTTGGGCGCCGTGGGCGACGTCGTTGTGAGAGTGGCGCAAGTTGTTCTCCTCTTCTGCAGACAGGTAGTTCTTGGCAGGGGGCTCCAGCTGCCCGTCCAAGTCAGTCAGTTCAGTTTCATTCAGCCGGTCTTCAGACAAAACTGAGTCATCTGCTCCTGCATCCAGTCAGTTGGGAGAGACACTGAGTTAATTCCTGTTTAACCAGCAACCACTGCACCCTGACCTAAGGGTTAACTGCTCTGGGAAAGCAAAACAAGTATTTTACACATCCCAGTCCTGCAACTTTGTTGTCAGCATTCAATCCGAAAACTAAGTCTGTCATTGAGACATTTTTTCACAAATGTGCATGTACAATCTATAAAATTCTCCACTGCAAGGCAGCAGCATTGCATCCATAGCACTCAAAGCCAGTTTGAGCCCAGCCTACGCTGGTGCCTGTAATTTTGCTACTGACAAAGTTTATGGTTCAACACTGGCAAAGGAGAGTTGCCAGAATGATGATTATGTCTTAGAGCTGTAGATGGGATCTGAATGGTTAAGGAAACCCCAGCTGGCTCTGTCTGCATGTGCCCATACAGGTCACAGCTCAGCCTCCACTGCCATGCAGACATTTCAAATATATGTTCCAATCCCTGCACTGCTGAAAACTTTCCCTGTTCTGTGTCAGTGCCCCAAAGCCCATTTGAGATTGTTTGCGTGGAGAAGGCTGCAGTTCTAACCCTCTCTTCTACAAACCAATCAAATTAAATAAACCTAATTTGTGCAAATGCAAATTTGTATAGGTTCTTCATCCACAAATTACTTCTGCAGCCATGCAGGCAACAGAATCTGAAGGTTATGAAGCAAAGCCTTTGCCCTTCTCTCCCCCTGTGACAAGGGGGATAGAGCATTTCTTCTGGGTACACACAGAATGAGCACCCACAGGCTGTCATGAAGGAAGAGTGTGCAAAAGTTGTTTTGGATACTTGAGGAGTATTCAGGATACTCGGTTGTATTTGTGGAAAGAAACAGATTTTGTTTATCTGTAACTGGTCAGATGATGAGATCTTCAAAGTGGAATATATCCCCATTTATTGTGTGGGTGTTCATTTTTGATCTAATTTTTGCCAGGGCTGAGCTAGTCAGTAACAGCTTAACCAAAACAACATAAAAACCCCAAAAACAAACGAACAAGCAAGCAAGCAAGCAAACAAACAAACAAACTCCCAAAGATCCACAGCCACTCAAAACATGACTGCTTCAGAAGTCTGAGAACCATCTCTATGGCATATTAGGAACTGTTCAGAGTGCTCTCAGATCTAAAGAAAACAAAAAAGATTTAACAGGGAAAAGCCTATTAAGTCTTATTAACAATGATTTGCATAATAGCAGCAAAACTGTACAAGAGGTTACATGCTACACACCATGCCCCAGTAACCTGCTCCTACTTTGCATCTCCCAGTCAGACAATTCTGACAGTAACTGCCTACCTGCAAGGGGTTTCAGCTGAAGCCAGTCAGCATCTGGTCTGTTATTTAATTTGTGATCAGAAAGTTTCCTTCCAATTGGTGATTCTTCAGGCTGGGGTTTTTTGCACCATTTCTGCTTACTCTGCAACAGAAAGCAGGTAACAATCTGGTTTGTGACAGGACATTGATGGAAATAACAGGTACAGAAATGCTGTCCAAAAATCTCCTAAATAGATCAAGCTACTCTCTCTAACCATGTATGACAGAAATATGTTACTTCAGAATACTGATCTTTATAAGGCTCAGCAACAATCCCTATTCCAGTGGGAGTGCTTAGCTACTTACCATGGAATCTCACTCCCAAACTCTTACATGAAGATACATTTCACTTCAGTAAGAGGGAATATTCTGACAAGGATTGCTCTTATAGCTCAGAAATACTTCCATGCTTTTTCCATTTCTAATAGCAATACTTCTATTAGATTTGTTCAAGAAAGCAAACTTGCAGCAAGAACAGCTCCTCTAATTTGTTCAACTTTATTTTTTTGTTTTATATTCCTGTAACTTCTTTGTACTTCCCTTTAAGAAAGCAGCAAGCTTTTCTCTATCTGCAGCCTATAGAGCAGATCCCAAGGATTTGCCAGAGCAGCCTAGGGGATTTAATTATTTAATTAATCTCAGAGAACATATGCACGATAAAACAGTTTTCATCCTTTTATCAGAAGATCTAAGAAATTCTTTCTCCAACACAGAAAATCTTCTGCTGCCTGTCCGCTCAGACGGCAAGTCTGACATGAAAATAGAGAAGGTGAAAAGTTTTCACAGTCATTTTGGGAGAAGCAAGTTGGAATTTCACCAAAATAATTTTCTCCTCAAAGCTGAATGACAAAGGCAAAGGCTAAAACTGAACTTTCATCCACCATCACACTCCCCAGGGTACTTGCTCTCCTTTTATACCCCTACCATAAATACAGAGTGCTTCCAGCACTAAAAATCCAATCATTTTTTGAGAAACAAGTTAAAATTTGACCAGCAGTTTACAGAAAGCAGGTCTGAAAATTGTAGCATTTTTCTGATGTGGAGAACCTGGATACCTCTGTTACACTGGCATTGTTAGGTAAGAGCATACTGCTACATTTCTTGTCAATTGTCTTGACAATTGCTGGCTCTATAAGCAGATCTTTCTTACATGATGCTTTCTCCTGTTTTTGCAAAAAAACCCAGGAAGCTTTAGATGCAGCTTCCTCCATCAGATTTCTACACTGTTTTCCCAAGTTCCCTTGTTGAGAAAAGCAACTTCTTTAGGAAGGGGATCCCTCACATAACATCAGACGGAATACAGAGCAGCAGCAGCAGCACTTGTTCACAGAGCAAACACAACTCCTCAGCACTCACAAGGCAGCTTTAGGGAACGCATTTTTAAACAGCAAACAATTTCAGCACCTACCTTTTGTTTATTGTAATGTTTGTACATTCTTATACAGTGCTCAATGATGAAGAGAACATAAATGCCTCCAAGTGCCAGGAGCCCCTTGAGCACGGGGTCATTTTCCTCCAGGAAGCCCTCGGCGTGCACGGCGTGCGCGTGGCCGTGCCGGTGCGAGTGCCTGTGCTCGTGCACGTGCCCTTGGCCATGGTGGTGGCTGTGGTTGTGGCCTCCGTGGGACTGGTGGGAGAGACAACAGTGACACCACTGGGGCAGCCATGACACTGAAGTGGCACTGGGCCAGAAGAAACAACAGAAATACCCACCCTTTTTTGCTTTTTCTTCACGCTAACACATTTTGCCACATAAGTTTTTCAATAGATTACTCATTACCCTAATTAGTAAAAAAATTCCTCTGGGAATTTTTTTTTTGAGCGGGTAGATAATGTAGCTTCAGCTTTTCTCTCACAATGCTGAAGATGAGACTAACACTCAGAAACATCACAAGGAATTACCACCATTCTTACACTCCCACTAGCAACCAAGCCTTATGACTTTTTAAACTGTTACAGTCAGTTACAGCCTAAATTCTAAACTGAAATATGAACTTAAAAAAACTCCTAAAACCATGACCAAAAATGCATATTAGAATTATACAAAGAAAACATGTAAATATTAGTCTTTGTGCTAAACAGCTGAGGTAATAAAATGTTTAGAAAACACTTCCCCTTTTAAGAATTATAGTACACCATCATGCATTAAAAGTTGCTCACCTTCCTTGGGCAATTGCTTGATTCAGTACATGAGTGGTTACTTTCTCCCTCAAATATAGCAAGCAGGCAGGTTAATCCCCAGGAAATACTTTTAGGTACTGATACACAGCTATCAGTAAACAAGAGACAGCAATACTGCTAATTTTAAAATACTCTTCTTGGGCTCCTGGGTGTTTTACAATAGTGTGACATCAGTTCAACAATGAATATGCAACTACTTTTCCCCACCTTTTGTTGAGAGAAACACATTTCTTTCCTTTTTGTCAGCAGAAAGTCTCCAAAAGTGTTTGTGTCCCTCACAGTCAAGTCAATCTACAGGTGCATCAGTGAACCTTTCTTTATTGACACTATCAAACAATTCCTCGAAAATTCTAGACTCATTTACAATTAAGAATAAAAGGTGAGGAGATCATACTTACATGTGGCAAGAGATGGAGCAGTGCATCTCCACTCATTGTTCCTACAGCCAGAGCTACCAAGAAAGTTAGAAGAAATTTGAAGCACCATTGGTTAATGATGGGAACCAAGATCACACCTAGCAAGGAAAGCAGGCTAATGACGGTGATAGAGATGATACCACAAAACCAGGCTGTGGGAAGAAATGAACACAGAGAGGTTATCAGAACAACACCTGCAAAACTTTTAAGCCCGATTAATGACTTTCAAGTAGCTCTTAAGAAGGTGACTTTGCTTTAACCTAAGATGTGTGATTGTTCATTGAAAAGGTGCTGAAAAATTTTAAGGCAGTACTGAAGTCCACAGCAAACCAGAACTACACAGGCTTATTAACAGCACAGTATAATACAGTGAGACATCAGAAGACAATTAGCTAGAAAGAGCCCAGCAATTCTTCCTGACTGTTAGTTCCAGGCTTGGCTTTGCAGCCCTTCATGAAACTAAAAACGAAAGGTCTCATACTGGGACAAAACCATGTCTGCTACTTTACTTACAAGGGCTCTACAAGCACTAATGTGTATGTAACACTTATTTTTAATATGGTTCTGATGCAAAATTTTTCTGGATTCTGTATTTCTCCCTGTTTGGAGTCACATGTTTAGTTTGGCACTATTTATTTCACCTGGTGCTTTGAAACATACACCTTTATTCATGAGAGGACTCAACCTTTGGCAGAGGAACTCTAAAACTGAATGCCACAATAAGAGCTTGAACAGCTGAAAGCACCTTGCTACCACCAAATAGCAGCATTTATTTCTTCTGAGAATCTTTACCGTTGCCATTAGAAGAAGTGATAATGGGATGTGGTACACCCAACATATTCCTGTTAATGAGGGAAGATGTGAAAATTTCTACACGACATTGAAAAGAAGGAATTACAGAAGAAACATCCTATAAACAAAGAAACATGGCTCTTTCAGTCAGCATCTCACTCCAGTAAAGTATTTTGTTTAAATTTTAGTACAGAGGCTTTGATTTTCTTCCACAGGGTTTTTCCTAGCTCCACTTTTAATCAAAAATGCATGTCTACCACATTTTGCCAACTTTAAGGTAAGTTACAGCTCCTGACTCAGAATCCCTAACATTTCCAGATTTCAGAGTACAATCTAACTTTCCTTGCATCTCTGAGGGTCCACAAGTAGGGGAAAACATCCTGGAAAACGGGGCAAGGGTATGTGTGAGAGGAGAAGAGGAACAAGTGTGTTGCATCTGCTCAGTGTCAACATGAGGGTGAAACACCCCAAGAATTCTGTCTGTACCAAACCCACTACAGAGCAGATTTATACAACTTTGCCAACACAAGTGCAGCAGCAGGCTTGGTCTGGTTCAACACCAAAGCTCACAACATCTGCTGCTTTAAATTTTATTTTGGGATATTCATTCTTACTAAGTCTGGGGCTGTCATTCCACAACGCTACATAAAAGGAAACAATTCAGCTGAAATGCAAGGAGTACAAGACCACATCCACTGGGAGAAAATGACTGGAAAAAGCTTTAGCCAGTATGAGGTGTGCACTGACAGACTGAGACCATAGAAAAAGAGAGTTGGTGGTGAGATAAAATCTGCTGTCAGATGAGGAACTGAAAAACTGAGGCTGGAAAACAGGAATACGAAAGAAGGTCTAAAGTGGAAGCAGCACCATGATGACCAAAATACTGCCACAGGTCCCCAGACTGATCCCCAGAGCACTCCAGGCACGTAGCCTGGACCAAGAGCATACATGGAGCTGTCCCTCAGTGCTCAATCTAGCACACATGCACAAGCAGCCGAGATAAAAATGACACAGCCTTTGGGCAGGACACTGCCCCAAGGTGGGCACACTCTGGTGCTCAGTGCCAGGGTAGATGATCAACAGCCTTACATGGAGAAAAATGGAAAGGCTGAAGTTTCATCTATCACAGCAGGGTTGGCAGATGCACCTCTGAGGGGCTGGAATACTCCTGTGGATGATACAGGACCTAAAGATGGCATCATGATTAAGATAAGGCACATGGGATTAGAACATGGAATCTGTGCCCCTCTCAGATTGAGCCCCAGGGAGCACTGGCAGCTGCACAGGCAGAATTACAGCTTGGACTGAGACACTTCTCATCAACAGCTCTAAGCCATCTCCAGCTCTAAACTAAATGCTCCCTTGTTTACTTGTGTGACTTCTACTGGCTTCATTCAGTAGCAGAGGGTGCCTTTCCTTTCAAATTGTTCAGGGGCCTCAGTGGTGACAATGCCCCCTCTCCCAGCAGCCACACTGTGAAAGCTCAGTTCTATGGATAAGCCCTTGAAAATCCTCCATTAGAAGATGTCACAGAACTATCTGTAAATTACAGGAAGAAACCCAACATGGCTTCATAAGGTTTTGGCTGTCAGTTAAGTAAATTATCTTGCTTTAGAAAACCACAGTTAGCAGAGGTAATGGAAACCTCACAGGCTGGTATCAATGAACAGAAGCAACACTGGCCTGCTAAGATTGATTGAAAGCTTTAACTGAAACTAAAGTAAACCACAGAAAACTCATGTTTAAAAGTGACTGTATCCTCCTAACTTTGGTGAATACTTCTATCTAAAATGTTTATATTAGCTTAGGTGGGCACATGCTTTCATTTCAGTAAAGTCCTACAACCTACAGGTTGAGTTACTCTATGACTGACATTTGCCCTACACCTCCCACAGTCCCCACATTCCAATAAGGACTTGTTATTTTTTGATTCACTTCCTTACATAAGAAGGAACAATTATTATTATATCAACTGAAATCTTGCTGTAATTAATACAAGAGAATACAGGGAATTGTTATGAAGAATGATTTATCATTATCTAATCAAGCTGACTTGTTTTGCAGGTTACTGTTTGAGAGCCAAATCAATGAGTTAGAACCCAAATTTTTAACAGCTAACTGGCAAAAGTGTTATTTATACTCAAGGTATCAGATGCCATAAAACATGTTGAATGTTCACAATAAGCTTGACTAATTTTGCAGATTAAGTCTCTTAAAACGTTAAAGGTCTTCAAGCTGAGTTATTAATGAACTCCCTTTCTCATTACAGAAAAATAAAATGCAATCTTTTAAAAAGAGGCACTCATCTGTAGAAGCTTCCTAATTAAACTGGTCCAAAGCATGTGCAACATGACAGTTTTGTATAGGGTTTCAACATTTTAATTGGCAGAAAATGCTTAGAGTTGCTCTAGCAATGCTCTTGGTAATCAGGCAGGGGTCAGCTCTTACTACACTGAGACCACAGCACAAAGCAATTTGCTGTTGTACAAAACACCCACTGTATCTGCTCTACAGCAATCTCTGAGCAGCTAACAAGACAGCAGATGTGTCACTAGAGGAGATTTATCTATAAGAAGTTAATTATTTTAATGAATCTGCAATTGGTAAGAAAGATTACCAGCAATGCATTCTTCCCAGCAGTTATTAACATCTATGAGAATGCAGTTATATCAAGCTTTATTTCTAATGATGCTAATATGCACCTATGTACTAATCAATCCTCACATTACCAATATACTTTCATTTTCAAAATACAGACATTATATCTAAGGTTTTTTAGATTTTTAATATTTTAATGCAACTAAACATCAACAGTTCCCTTATAATTTATGAAAGATAGCAGAGGTAGACCTATTTGAAAAGTACATTCAGTTATGAAATAACAACAGTGGATTCTACCCTTAAAGTAACTGCTTTAACAGTAGTAAAAATATTTTAACTTAGAACTGTGGTGATAAGAAGTCTACTCAGTTTTACTCAAGGTACATAGAAAAACCAGAAGATTTTGATTGCACATTTCTCATGTGCTTAGAGAGAAATAGTCAGAAAAGGGAAGTACGAGAAATGACAATTTAAATGCTCTTGTACTTGCTTGTGCCTATTTTTTAAGTTCACCAAAAATTATGCATGTCAATTCTACAGCTGTGTATCACTGCTAAAATACAGAAATAGTAAGACCTAAAGTCTCATTTTCCAGTGAATGAATGGTGATGATAGTGTTGTTCTCTATTCCTGAATTAACAGGTCCAGATCAAATTTATTAAGAAATTTACTGCCAAAGTAACACTGCAACTTTCCAACTTTGAGATAAACATATGGACCACCT
Organism: Camarhynchus parvulus; assembly: GCF_901933205.1. Taxonomy (NCBI): domain Eukaryota; kingdom Metazoa; phylum Chordata; class Aves; order Passeriformes; family Thraupidae; genus Camarhynchus; species Camarhynchus parvulus. The sequence goes on along the minus strand of NC_044577.1, from coordinate 9,634,952 downwards.
CAGTGCCATTAAGAAAAAAAGACACCTACCTGATGCACCTGTTTTATCTTTATTCTCAATTGATGCATTTTTATTTCTTGCAAGATCTTCCAGCTCATCATAATGTACAATACAAAGCCTTCTCTCAATCTGGTAGAGCAAAGCAGGACAGATGTACACAAAGAGCTCAGGAGATATTAGGGAGCTGGCTTCCAGACCATAGTACCGTAGCAGCTGTGTAGCATTTAAGCACTGCAAGCAAATTGTACAAACAAATTAAATATAAAAGCATCTATTTTCATGTATGGAAAATGCAGGACATTATTTGAGAACACAAAGCAGAAACTTTGGTCTAAATGTTCTCCCAGTGCTAAAACATGTCTTAAACTGATCTAAGTGGTTTATGAAAGAAGGAAACAGTAAAAATACCTGCACCGCACACTTGAGTCTCCCAACACCTACATAACTTTTGATAAATGTCACTGAAAAGCAGTTTCCATATTCTTTGCACAGTACAGGCAATGAAGAAAAAGCAACAGGTGAAGAGTAGAAAAATGTAAATCCAAAATTGGTTTTTAAACACTTCTGTTTACCTACCAACCTTCCGTGTTTTGAGTTTCACTTTTTAATACAGTTTGAAACCTTGAACTCAGTACCCCCTCCATCCTTCTAGTTTAAAATTATCACTTTACAAAGTCCTGCATCTGTAGTTAACTGTAAGGGGAAGGGATTATGGTGCTGGCAGAACTAATGGATGCTGAAGGACAAAACAGAAGAGCTTTCACCAAGCACAGTGCTACTGAAGCTACACCTGCAATTGCTTCTTAATCTCTCAGGACAAAGATATCAGAAGTGTGCTGAAAAGATGCAGGTATTTTAGGAAAGAGTGTCCATGCAATTTTCAAAAATGTTAGTGATCTCAGATTCAGAAAGAAGCCCAAAAAAGGTGTGTGTGGTGGTAGTATTCTGGAATATTGGGAAGGGGAAAAGCTTTACAGATCCAATTCATACACTGTATTACACTACGGTCCCAAACACGCCTCTCTGTTACTTGTGGGTATGCGCCTTCAGTCATTATGTGACAGCACTGAAAGTCAACTTACCAGCTCTCCATGTCACACTCACCTCTTCATGCTTGTGCTCATCCTCACTGTGCTCCTTGTGCCCGCGTGCCGCAGGAAGGGCATGTTTCCTTACGCTGATCTGCTTGTGCGAGGCCTCTCGCTTGCTGGTGTGGCGGTGCCCGGTGGCGCTGCCCACGCTGCCGTCCTGGTGGCCGTGGCCAGCGGAGCGGTCACTGCCGTGCTCGTGGTGGTGCACGTGCAGGTGAGAGGCGTCGTGCACGTGGTCGTGTTTGTGCACGCGGTTGTGCTCGTACTGATCGCCGCCATCGTGCTCCGGAGCGTAATCCCACGTGGCGTCTCCCGACGTCTCGCTGATCTTCTTCTGCTTCTTCTTCTGTTTGCGCTGTTTGCGCTCGGGCTGCTCCTGCGTGGTGTTGGTGTCCGTGGCAGGCTCGTGGCTCTGCTCGGCAGGGTCGCCGTGCCCGCCGGCGTCGTGGCGCGAGTGGCGTGTGCCGTTGTGCTCGTGCCGGTGCGCGCGCGGCTGGTGCTGGTGCTGGTGCCGGCGGCTCTGGTTGTGCACGTGTTTGCCCTCCTCCTTCAGCGAGGGCACGGCCGCCTCTCTCTCGGTGTCACATTTGTGATTTCTCTTTGCAGACGCACCGACCGCGGTCTGGTTTTCTGAATCTGAGTGGCTGTGAGCATGGTTATGAGGATGAAAATGCTTTCCTTCCTGTACTTCCAAAGCATACAAGTGAGAAACATGATCGTGGCCAATATCATCATGATTTATCATCACTACTTTTACCTCTCCCAAACCAAGGCTTATTAACAGTTTTTCCAGGCCAAAAAAAGATAATCTTCCATTTTCACCATAGCGATCAAAAATCTTTTCAATGTAGTATTTTTGTTCATTTTCTGCTTCCAACGTTGAAAATTTACTGGGCATAGATTCTGTTCCTCCATTCTGGAAGTATGATTCATTTGAGATCTGATAGTCATTATGGTCGTGCACACGATCCTTTTTGGGACCGTTGTTGTGTCCATCTCCATGGCAATGATTGCACTGATGAAAAATAAATGTCAGCAAACAAATGATGCAAAATTTTGTGTGCATGTGTACCTTCATCTCTGTTTCCTACAAGAAACACAAAGGGATGCACTTAGCTGCAAAGCAATCTCAATGTCAATTTATATGGCCTATCAGTTTGGTACTTATGCCAACTGAATCACTCACAAAGCTTTTTAGATATTGGCAATAAAAGAATAGCAATTGCAGTACTTTTACTGCAGAAATTGTGTTAATGTACTTTTCTTATCCAACAGTGAGACAGACTGTGTATTTTAGAGATGTGGTTTTACAAACCATACTGACAGGAGGTGATGATAAGAAAAAGATTAACAACATTTACAGTCAGTCATATCAGAATATTTTTGTGCATATTTTCAGAGGCATCTATACTTATGATAACCTGTAATATTGAAAATCTTGATAAAACACAAGCTACAAAAGAATGAGAATTATTTTAAAATAACAATGCTGTAATTTCCTGTTCACAGGGATGACAGGCAGGTAATACAGCTGAAAACCCACACACCATTTGTTCTCTTTTTGTGCTGCTGAAGTGCCTCTACTAAACACACACTGCACAATTCCCTGTTTTGAAATCATCCATTATCAATGTACAAATAAGCTGCCATTAACTAACTTCAATGTATTGCTTATATGTTCATATTTTTAGTACTTTTCACTTACATTTGTTTACTGACTTCAAAGATCTATGTGGACAGCCATTTAAAAAGTAGGGTTATATGGAAAACATCTGCTTATGCAACTCAAAAAATACTGTTAATGCTGACAACTGTTGAGCTGAAAGCACTTAGTGCTGATTTTTAGAAATTCTATCATTGGGACAATGTGGTTTTTTAGTGTTACATGTAAAAAACTTACAATTCAACACCAAGTTATGAAGAAGACACTGCAAAAGCTTTTCTTGTGATCAGAACTGAAAACAAGCCACCACTTTACCCTGCAGCAAATGTAGGAATGTGAGGAGACAGGACACAGGCCAGCTGTGCTGTAAGCTCTTACCACTGCCAGTGGTTTTAGTTCCTGATGTGCACCTTGACTCGAGCTGCCACTGGCCCTCCATCCCCAGACACGAGTGACCTGCACCCTAAAGTGCCACTGACTCTCACATGAGACAGGAGAAATTTGGTTGTCCTTCCCAAGCCCCCCACAGCAGCCCACTAAAATGTGCTTTGTGAAACCGGCCAGGTAAGTGCTCTGCAGCAAACCACATACATTTGAAGTCCATCTTACTTTCCCAAAATATCTGTTGGAAGCTCCTATACTTGTAACAGGTCGGCAGAGAAAAGGAAGGAGCTGTCTTCTAAGGACTTTATATGGCAAATAAATGTGTCAACACAGAAGACAGGGAAAAACTTTTCTCTTGTTAATCTCTACAAATCCAAAATATGAAAATTCACTTTTTCACTGGAACTTCAAAAGCTGACAAATTTTATTTAAAAAGCAAACCTCTCTTTTGCAATGCTGTCCCATTTAGAAACATAAGCCCAGAAGAATATCTGGGCTTATGTTTTTACATGTAAACTGCGTCTGCATCGGCATCAAAACTGATTCCATGGATGCCAGATAGGTAAATGGCTACTCATTGTACATTAGTGGCTTATTTTTATAAACAGCTGGTCAATTATCAGTCTGGAATAATCATAGTTTGTCTCCAGTTCAGTCCCCTACATTCCAGTTACTGATTCCGGGGTTGTGCTAAACTTTTTCAAGTACTTCAGTATGGTAAGTTCACCCCCAAAACTTATTGAAATATTATTCTCATATATATATATGTATATATATATAAAGTAATACTACATTTGTAGGTAAGAAACCTTTTCTCCCCCTTTGCCACATACTGGTAATACAGTCAGAACAAGCAAAGTTAAATTATTCTCATTTAAACAAGCATGATCCAGACTAAAATATCTCTACCAGGAAATTCATGACTAAAGCATGCTCATAATCCTTTTCACAACCTCATGATCTTTTCCATGTGACTGTCTCATACAATACTACTAATACATTACTTGGAAACTTTAGTCATGCATCCCTAATTGTGGTGTTTAGCTTTGAATGGTACCTTTTCTCCATGCCCTAGTGGTTAAAATAGTCTGAACCTATGACTGTGTCTCGTTGCTGAAGAGCTGAGCAGTCTCAGAGCAGTTTCAAAATCAATTACTTGTCTGTTTTCAGTTAGAACAATAATAACCCTAGCACAGTATTTTTGATTTTCTATTGCATAATATTCGGTATCTTCCATTGCATATCTTGCTATGGAACAGATACTTAAAAAACAAATGTTCCCATAATAAAAAGTTTCCAAAAGAACAACCAGAAAGAATTAATTCTTTTTTTCTTTTTAAACGAGTTTCATTATTCTCTAGGCAACTGTAAATACCTGTCATGTTTAACCTGTCAGGCGGCACTCATGTGTATAATACTGGAAACCTGAAGTCCAAGTTCTGTACACTTCAGTGGCACAAAATTGTGTATAGCTGATCTCATTATAGGAACATTAAGACTCTCAAATCCCCCTAGAGAATATGCAAGGGCAGCCTGAGGACAAGGCTACAGCAAAGTTGAAAAAGACTCTGCCTATTACTGCTGTCAGCCTTTGCCTGATTCTGTTCAGTGTTTGATTCCCTGCTGCCGGCCCTCCACAGCTCTGACGGGCAGGAGCACGATCCCAGCACAGGAGGGAAGACTGCCGAGCTGTGGGGCAGTGAAATACAGCACCCCTAAAGGGCAGGGCTGGACTAACAGCACCTGCTGCACCTCCCTGAGCTGCAGGGAGAACAAGCAGAGTCCTTCTGACACCTCAGGCAGCAGGACAGCCCCCCCAAGCCAAGCTCCACAATTAGAACATGTACGCATGCAGGGGGGCAGAGATCAGTGTGTCCCACCAGAGGGCATTTCAGAAATGCACACGATGCTGCCCAGGGCACCCATCCCCTCCCCACACAGCAGTGCAAGAGATCATCCCCAGCAAATGGAGAACCCATTGAGCTTCCACACACACAGAAGCTTCAGGTGCAAGCACATGGGCAGTGCCATGGAGAACTCAGCACATCTCTGTGCAAACCACTGTCTGCCTAGCGTGCTTCAGCTACCTAAGCAAAGGCACCTGTGATCAGAGTTGGGTTTGGTTTTGTTTCTTGTAAAAATCTTTCTTTCATTCAATGTCCCTTGGATTTCTGAAATTTATCCATAGTGCTTACTATCTATTTTAACTGTTCTTTTTACATAGCACTTTACGCCTTAAAGCCTGGAATATCATTTGTGGGGACATCTTTGTTTATTTATCACTGACTGTTTCACTGAGACTAGAAAACTAGTTCAAGAGTTAGGCTTTCCTTTGAAACAACAAACTTGGATTCAAATAATGCAGTCATACAAAATCCAAACTCAAATGAAAGCCACATCTGTTATTCCAGCACTTGCAGCCCACGCAGTACAGCATTTTTTCCATGTACAATGCTGACAAGAATATTTTAAGTGCCCAGCTTTCTTCCCCCCAATCCTTTTCGTTGTGTACTCCCAACAATTTTAATAACCTGAAATATTTGTAATATAAATGCACTGATTTCTTCCCTTCCCACGCTCCTTCCCAAGTAATTTCAGTTTCACTCCCTTGTTGTTCAACTTTCTTATCCTTGTTTGCTCTGAAGAATGTTCTGCTCATCTACGAAAAACATCTTTGACTCCTCTAAGTTACTCAGCTTGAATGCCAGAGAGTAAAGTGCCTTAGCAAGACTTCATGGGCACCTACGAGTTCCACACCAAACACATGCTCCAGCTAAGCCAAGAGAGAACCCAGAGAGACAAGAGGTGCTAAAAATAAGGACAAAGCAATATTCTTACCAAACTAAGGCATTCTCACTGTGAGGCACTGCAAGTTCAGCACTTGTGCAATTCATTTCTGTTAGGAACTTCTCAGAATACCAGCTCTATGAGAAATGCCAGTTTCTTAAAAAGAGAAATATTACTTGAAATCATTATTGACTACACAAAGACAGTTTTTCTTACAAGTCCTGGAAATTTAGCAGCTTTTCTATACTGCAGGTATTCACTCCAATGTATGTGCAGGAGAGATGTATGCAACTTCCCCCCCATCCTGAACAGTGCAATCCTTCATAAAAATATTCAGTTAAAAAAAAAGGCTGGAATCTGAAAATCCAAACGAACCTACTCTATATTTTTAAAATTTCATATTTTTTAACAAATACTAGAATACAAAATCCTATTAATCTAGCACAGATTTTTAAGGTAAGTTTTTTTGAAAATTTAATGTGAAATTAATATATTGTTGTTACTGAAAGACATTTTAAGAAAGCCATAAACACATTTTAACTAAATAACAATCTGGTTTTGTTTTATCAGTCTTAAGCTGACAGCAGCTTCTGCTAATGGAAACAGGAAAACATGCTACGGATCAATAAAGTTAAAATTAACCATTTCTAACTTCAGTTCTCACCCATCTCCTGTACTTTCTTCCTTCTTCAATTTCAGTGAAACAGGTTTGTGGATTTCAGTGAAACAGGTTTGTGGATTTCAGTGAACCTCATTCATTTGAAAACCTATAGCTCAGTAGGAGGGGCACTTTGTAAGAACAGAGCATTAACTAACTGATCCAAGCCCTGTTTGCCAAGTTAATACCAGATAAGACTTACAGAGTACAGAAAGCATTTATGCATAACTGAACACACCATGAATACTCCCTAAAAATCTGAACTGTGAAGTATTTGAAAAGCCAAGTCCCAAGCATAATAAAATGATCTTGAACTAATACAGTAGCAATCTACCAGCTCAGTTATCCAGAAAGGAGCATTTATTCTGAACATAAGAAAACTGGAGAGCTTTCTTCAAAGGGTCAGTTATTTGTAAGAAATTGCTGAGTACGGGATCCTTCTCAGAGCTCAAGATAATATAAAAACTTCAGAATACTTGGAAGTTCTGTAAGTACTAGTTCTGCTCACCAAGAATTAATTTGCAGTCTTTCATATATAAATTGGATGTAGTCCATGAAACACCTATTAATGCACAGAATTTATAACAGAGCCAATTTGCTTTTGTGCCAATATTCTGTATTGAATATACTGTTCCATTAGATCCTATTAAGATACCAACCAGCACTTGTAAGATTGAAATAACTGAAAAGATAAACCAGTTACAGCTGCATTTTAATACTTCATTTTTCTTCTGAAAGTAAGCAAATTGTTTTGGTTACAACCAAAGCTGAAGTTCAACAAATATTTTAAGATGGTGTTGCACTTAAAGCAGCAGTGCTGCCGTCCCCCACTGCTTCACTCTCTCGTTCCCATGCCCACAAAACCATTTGTGGACACCAGCACATTTGTTTGCTGATCTGTTCACTGTGCAGCTGTACAACTAGATTCTGCTGAAAAAAAGCCTAGAAAAAGAAAAAAAAAATTATTTTCATGACAGATTACTTTTCCTATCTGGCTTACTATACAGCTGCACAAACACCACTGTCCACGCACAAAAAAGAGCCACCCAGCTGTAGGTGGGAGCACCAGTTACTGATCTGGTTGATCTGCAGTCTAACAGAACATTCTGACAGAGCACAAATAAAACAAATGGCCACCTCAAAATGCACTCAAACAACATTGTAACTTATTTCCTGTTTAAAGCCATTTGAAAATAATTTCTCCAACTTTCCCTTCAGAATAGAATATAACAATATTTCTAATAAAGTATTAAAACCAGCTGCAGTACTTCTATTTTCTCATAACTTACACCACTATAACTACTTCATCCTTGCACCACATTGTAGTACTTGTGGTATGTTAGAAGGCATAAAAGGCAAGTCTTTGATGAGTGTTTAATACCTATATCTTTATAATAAACCTCTCTTCATCACTGCTACAATCAGAAAAGGAATTATGCATGCCTACTGCTAAGCCAATGGCTTATCTCACTTGAAAAAAACAGAAAAATTAATTTAGAAAAGCTGTCAATTATGGAAGTCCACTCAAACATGAGACTAAAGCAAACTTTTACATGTGCTATGCCAAGTTAGAGCCCAAGTTAGTGATTGTGAAGGCCATTCCTAGAACGAAGAGGTTTCAAACTATATACCATTGAATCAAATCTGTATTTTTAAATAAGGGATTTAGTTAATGAACCAACATCACAGACTTTTCTAAGGTGCTCTACCAACAAGCCACTCAAATTCTTCTTAGCAAAGTTATTCAGTCAAGAGAACAAACCCAAACTGCTACTCTTAGCAGGCAGCTACTGGAACCAGTGACATCTTGAGTTAATGAGCTCCCAAATGTGTCTTTGTTCAGTAACTGTGGGAGACAAAGGAGTTTGTGAAGGTGTCTTGGCAGATTCAGAAGTAACACTTAACCAGTCTGACACAGGAATAAAATAGCAGTACATATTTCAGCAGGCAAATCCACCAACAGAATAGCCAGCTGAACCACTTAGTGTCATTTTCATCACATTCCAGGTGAGACCTCAACAGAATTTGTGCCATTTCCCTGACATCATTTATTTTAACCAGGATTATTCTGAAAGATCTACCTGGCTACTCATTACAGGTTTGTGTGGTGATGGAGGCAACCATTCAAACTAATACAAATACTGACTGGCTCTAAAAATCACTCACCATGAACAATAAACCTTTCTTACCAAGGTATTAGCTCAGAAGGGACACAAGTTTAGGATGAAATAATGAAAACACAGAATTCAATATCCAATATTACTCTTCGTGCAAGATTAGAGACAGAAGAGGGACAAGGAAGCACAATATTACTGGTAATATGTGAGGCAGAAATATTAAGGGTCTGGCATTGCTTATTGTCAAGGAAAGTAAAACTGAAGCAAACTGTAACTGCATGTCCAGAATAAAAACCTGCAGAGCACGTGAGGCATCATTTTGGTATTTCACTCCTATTCAATCACTGCTTGATTGAATACAAGGAACTCCTGTATGACATTTTTAATAGGATATGGGCAAAACTCAGCAAAACATGTGGGGTTTTCCCATTGTAGAGATGCATTCCTTTTAAGCGTAGAACAATGTACTCCTCTAGGTGTTTCACTGTGAGAATATTTTGTTTATAAATATAATTAATCCTTTGTCTTTGCTGATTTACTGTTATCAATTAAGCTACAGTAATGGAGAAAATTCCAGTAAATTACTGTATCTATAAAATCTCTCAGGATGTTCCACAAATAAGTGGCAATTTGCCTTTCTCTACTTCATTTCTGTTTTAAGAACTCAACAACAGTACAATACAAGGCAAAGTATCATCTTAAAAGACTGGTAAAGTATTTTACATCACTCAGTGTAACTGTTTACTGCAATTAATTTGAATCACAGAGCTTGATACAAGGGAAACAACAATAATTTGCTATACTTGCTGCATTGTTATTAAAGCATCTCATTTTCATCTGTTCTTTCAGGAGTCAGCATTAACCCCTCACATTCTTCTCCCTACTACTGAACATACATTGTTAGCAAAAGCCAATGTAAGAATTTTTGCCTAAAGCCACCAAAAATGAACTTCTGTGACTCCGTATCACACTGCTAGACACAGATGGATAAATTTAGACTACCCACTTTAGAGAACTCAATCTCTTATCTGGAGTACAAAGACAGCAACTCAGTGAAAAAATAACTAGTTATGAGCATAATACAATGAAAAGCAAAATTTTGTATCTACATCCTGCTGCAGCTACTGAGTATTTATTTACTGAATGTATGGTCTGGGAGCAAGTGGACCCTGTTAATATAATGCAATGCCTCTGCTGAACAATTGCCTCAAAGCACAGTTCAGAACAGCAAGGATGGAAATCTATCCTGTTTATGTATTGTAGCAGACATCAAATAAATAGGAATATATTATATTTAGATTAAAAACTTAGTATTGCAAGGCAACCACGTCATTTTGCAACTGAGATACTGTCTTCTAGAGACAGATGTTCAGGTCAGCACAAAAAAAAAGCTTCTATATTCTGCAAATAGCACCAGACAATATATATGGCCTATATGATACCATTTGCATTTCATGGAATCAAAGTGCTTATCAGGGTGGTGGAGCCCTGGTGGGAAGAGGCCTTCCCTGACAGGAATGGTTACAGGAATTGCACAGAACCCTGGGAAGTAATGCAACCATCATGTGAAACACAGAATGCAATCTGCCACTGGCAGTGAAGCAGCTTTTCTGTACTGCTCTGTACAAGGTATGAATGAAGCAGGACTGAGAAGCAGCCCTGGCTCGCTGCTCCCCCTTGCAGGAACACTCACTTGGGACATTACTAGGGATTGAACTCAGCTGCCAGCTGTACAAATGACATATGGCTATCATGAGCAATCCTAGATGGAATTCTCGCTACTCAATCCTATTGAAAATGCACATCAATATTAACAAAGATATTGCTCAAAAAAAAATCCATAAAAAGAATCATATTGAACAATGTCTACTGAGACTACCTTGAGGATTACACACACTTTTCCTTTGTTTTTCTTTGCTGCTCCAATCTCAGTATGGTTGCATTCTATTATCAGCAATTAGCTGGTTAAAGGGTAACTATTTATAGATATCAAATCACCAGGTGTAAATAATTTATCATTTACAGTTATCTTTGAGAATTCAAGGTATTATTTTTGTCCATTAATAATCATCACCCTAATCAGCTATTTATGAATGTAGTGCAAGTCAGGTAATCTAGGTATCTGCATCTTTATATATAAATTTTATGACAAGCCCTGCCTGGAATTCATGTTGGATTACAGTGGTCTTTATTAGGACCTGCAATTGGTAATTATTTCTAAAGCATTTATAACCTACATGCAGAAACACTGCACAAAGCCTCTGTTTATTGTATTTACAATTTTATACAAATTCCGCATGAAACTTCTTTCATGCATTCTTAACCTGAAGAGCATTTTATCTCACATATGCATTTTATCTTATCTGACCAACCACTATGTAGATTGATGACTTTCAGACATGATCAGTTAGACAGCAGCTTCCAGTATTACAAAGACTTTCTCCCAAAGCTACATTGGTTCGGCTACCTCAGTGACTTCAGAACTGTGTCTTTATAACTTAGGATATTATTCAGACTTAGTCACACTTATTCAGATTTGTTTAATACTGACTTGTGACTGTCAACACAGAACAAAAAGAGGGGCAGGTTTCTCTCACAGACTTCATGAGGCTACAGAGAAGGTGACAGCCAGATGAGAATGAAGCTCCTGGTCACTGAGAGAGAAAGGCCAACAGCTGAGTCATTCCTGCTCTGCAGCAACAGAAAAAGCAGCCAGGAAATGGAAAGAGAGATGAGGCAGCACAATGTGAGAGGAGAACATTTCTAGTCTAATGAATCATGTCCCCCAGCATGGGTACAACACCCTACATGTAATTCCAACATCCCCTTCTTCTCAGAAGCTTTCCAGACTGACATCAGCAAACCATCATCTTCCAAGTCTTTTATGCTGCTTTCCAGCTTTCTGGGTATTAAAACCTGTACAGACTTTGCACTATCACAAGAGGTAATGAAAGGGACTTCAAACAATTATTATTTAGCTTCTTTACTCCTCAGATTTTTATTACATCCAAAGAGCCTGGAGCAATGGCACTGACTCAGTACTAAAAGACTGTGAATAGGGGGACTGACGCAGCACATACCTTTCTCTCCTTTAGGAGGTTACACCGTGGCAGGACATGGTTTCCAGCATTTCAATCAGTTTTTGAAATTTAGAAAAAAAAGGTTTTATTAGCTTTGCTTAAGTGGTACACATTTCCTTACCAGACCTTATTAGGTGTATTTCAAGTAATATCTCAGCTGTAATTAAAGAATGATGTAAGAGTAGTCTTAATTCTTTCTGCATTAAGTGTTACTTCAGGCCTTTATCAGTAAGATAAAATTACTAGTTTCATTTAAGATAACTTCAGTAGCCCACTCCCAAAGATAATACTTTTCAGATGATAAAATTGTTTTAAATAATTGCTCTCTAAATTAAGTTGGACTCCCACAGTAAACCAGGAAGTTATACAGATTTTCTTCACATTACAATAGAAATTGCTTCCCGAAAGGCATAAATTCTCCTAAGGAACTCACCCTGCACCTAAAGCTCAATCCTGTGAAAGAATACCTGCCTGAGGAACAGAACTGCCATTAAACTTTCCTTCTCTGAAACGTCTACTGGCATTTTTAAATGTGTTACAAAAAGTTAAGATAATCTGACAATTCTGAAAACATCCTAAAAAATCATATGCTGTGAAATACCAAGGGTTCTGACATCGTTGATCATCAAACTGAGAAGAAAATGGAATGAGGTTTTCTCATTCTGGTGTAATTTTCATTGCTGACACATGCAGTTATGTCTGTCCATCAGTTTGTACAGATGCCACCATCCTTCCACCAAATTTCACTATAGTAAATGACCAAATTGTAACTTACAGAAAAACTTTAATGAAGTTTGGCTTTTAAGTAGCTTTTGTAATTATAATCAGCAATTTCATCTGATGAAAACACATAAATGTTCTCAAATTGATTTACTTCATCACTGATTTATCAAGTGCCTATCACACATTCAAAACAAACTTCCACTTCTGTAAAAACTGTGACAGAGACAGGAATAAGTCTTTACAATAGGCACAGTCATGATCAAACGACATTGAAACTGGACAGCAAAGGCAAACAAGTCCAAACACAACTTCCTTTAAGACTATATACAAGCTTGAAGTCCATGCGATCTGGGCACTACTTAAACCTCTCTTGCTTTGCAGAAAATGTATTAAGAATAAAAAGAGTAAATTAAAGCTGCTTGACTGACTTAGTGAAGACCAGGAAGGAAACCTATGCCATGTTGGATATATTAAATTTGCCATACATATATATATTTATCTCACTGTCAAAGTAATGATGGTCAGCACGTGCTTTTTCACGTCAAGTAAACTTTCTTGAACATGTCTGAATTACCCTGATGATCCAGTTTAATGAAATTATTTTCTTGCAATGGTAGAAACATCTATTAAGACAAAGCCTGTGAGCATATTTGAATAACTTTAAACCACAGCTCAGCTGTAATTGCACATTATATGACTGACTGGATATATGCTGCAAACTTAATACCCGCGTTTTATGTAAGCCAACCTGGAAAGCACAAAGACCTACACAGATATTAATTGAAACAAAGCTCAATTTTTTTGAAATTTTTTTATGTAGCCAGCATCTCCAGTCATATCACCTATTCCAGATTGGTAACACTGTATAACCCCTCTGCACTCACCCATGGAAACTGACATAATGCCAATATGGAACTGCCACCATTAATCTCATCAAACACACACAATTAATTCACAGTCTGTCCATCTATCTACTAGACCCTATTCTCCTTTAGATATAGACTGCATGGCTGCATACTTTTTAACTCCAAAGTATGAGCTAAAAGCAGTCTAAAATAAAAATGCTGCAGGACACCACCACTAATTTTACTTTAACTATTAATTTAGCACAAGAATTTAGCTGGTAAAGTGTAGTGACACTGGTCAATGTTCTTGGGGACCTCGGTGGTTTTTCCAGTTCTTGTCTTACATTACCATGCCAGACTATTAGCCTAGAGAGTAACCATTAGTCCCTCACTTTGGAGTTACACAGCATGCCTCAGTCTGAATTCCCATTACCCTGCACATCTGAAGCAAAGCACATTATTCAGCAGAGGGAAATCAGACTGCATCCTCTGTTAAAGTCCAATTAAAAAACCCTCATATGATACCTTTTTAATATAGAAAGTTTTCTATTTTTATGTCCCTGTGTCAGTTACTACTATCCAAAGGGATACAAGAACATACCCACTGGAACATGCCAGGAATTACTTTTGTTAACTAGATGACAACTGCTTCCGCTCGGCTGAAAACTAACCAGGTCTTCCAGTGTGCATTTCTCAGTTCTGTATCAGACTCGAGGTTATCACAGGCTCCCTTGGTGTTATGGTACAAGATCCTACCTTAATAAAAAAAAACACATTATGATTGCTACTTACACACATACAGTGTTAGGAGTGCTAGAAACCAGGAGTATTTCTACTCAAGCAACTCTTGTTCAGAGTTTTATCAACTAACAGGCATGAACACTTCTACAAAGAGGCCCAAAAACGACAAAGATAGCTAGAGATTTTAAAGAGCAATTTTATTCCGCAGTTTCAACGTTAAGTGTGTATTTCCAAAGGACGCGGCATAAGCAGCAGAGATGGTTGAGAACAGGAAATCAGTGTTTTTTACTCATCCTTTCTGTGTCCGTACAGCACAGCGACAAAGCCTCCTGACCCTTCCGCCCTTACCCTTATTTAAGGTTACGTGCAGGTTACAGCACGAGTGATTTTTCCTCAGCTGTTAGCGCTAAATCCCAACCGTAAGCCCTCAAGATTTAAGCCCTCAGATGGCCTGGCTTGTTCATCACCCACCGTCCCAGGCTGCCCCCAAACACCACCAAGTCCTGCGGCCCCCGCACGGCCCCCGCACGGCCGCAGCGCCCACGCCGGGCGGGCAGGGCCGGCTCCTTCCCCCGCACCCGCGGCCTCCACGTGGCCGCACCGAGAGCGAGCGAGCGAGCGAGCTCGGCAGGGCCGGGGCGCGCCCAAAGCCGCACTCCCGGCAGGAAGGCTGCCGGAGGGAAGCGGCAGAGCGGGCACCGGGCGGCTCGAACCCGCCGGGACACGGGGCCCACCGCAGCCCCCGACCCCCGCCGCGCCCTGCCGCCCCCCTTTCTCTCTCCGCCCGAGCAGCCCGGGCAGCCGCAGCGCCGCCGCCACGTCCCGGGCCCCCGTTCCGGGCGCGGGGGCGGGGAGGATTTACCTGCCGCATGGTCGCCTCACGAGCAGAGGAAGAAAGGGGGTGGGGGATGCGCCAGGGCCGCGGCGGCGCCTCGCGCTCCGCCGCCTCGGGGGAGCCCGGGCGCGGCCCCCCCGCCCGCCGCCCCCCGGCCCCCGCGCGCACCCCGCGGCCTCGCGCCCCGCCGCCACGTGATGAGGCGGCCGCGCCGCCGCGCGCCCCTCTCGCCGCTCCGCATCGCGGGCGAGCCGCTGTCCGCTACCGCCGCTCGGTCCCCGCCGCGGCTCCTCGCCCGCACCGCCGCCCCCCGCCCCGGCGCGGCCCGGGCCGGCCGCCACCCGCTCCGCGGCGCCGGGCGGCTGTGGGGGAGGGCATGTAAACAAATGGGGTTTTATAGCTACCTCACTCGAGTGCCGTGTGCATCTCCCTCTCCGCTCGGTACCAAACCGCCGCGGCGCCTCCTCCTCCTCCTCCTGCCGCTCCGCCGGCGCTATTCACAGAGCCGGCTACGCCGCGCTCGCCCTGCACACGCGGCCCCGCAGCCCGCGCTGCCCAATGCGCAGCCATTTCCTCCAGCGCTACGAAAGTGGCGTAGCGGCCCTGCCCGCCCGCCCCTCGCTGCGGCGGCTCCGCGCACGGCCCGGCCATGGCCGCGGGGCCCGGGAGCGCCGGAGGGAGCGCCGCGGGCCCGAGGCAGCGCAGCCCTGTCCCGGCCGAGGGAGCCCGGCCCGGGCTGCTCGGGGGGAGCCGGGCCCGCGGGGCCGGAGCCGAGCTGCCGCCTCTGCAGCCGCCTGGGGAGAGGGTCCGTCCGCAACGACGGGGTATTCGTACCTTCCTATCGGGTACCTTCCGTCTCTCCCCAACAGAGAGCAACGGCAGGGTATTCGTACCTTCCTATGAGGGTACCTTTCGGGGCCGAGGTAGGCACTAACCCCGTTTATTTAGCTCCAGAAACTCCTGTCAGCCTCGCTCAGGCCACCAAAGCCTGTGCAGGCAATGAAGGTCTCCCCATGGCGAGGTAGAGCCCCTCGTAACGACACGCTCCACTCCTGGACAACAACTTACAGAGCTAAATAAAGCCCCCAAACCAAACCTTAGGTAAATCAAAACCCTCGCTAGCTCAACGCCGAGGATCAGGGGACATTTTAGTTTATAACGTAAGACCTACAATATAGTGGAGTCTTTGACAACAAATCATAGTTTAAAATAGACCAGCATGTTTTGTAATGGTTATTTATAGAAAGCACATTCAAAGGCTGAAGCACAGTTATAGGAACGTTTCAGATAAGTTTTAGGCTGTTTCATTTTTCTCTTGGAGAAATTCGCATACAATTTTCACAACATTTTCCTCCAAAAAATAACTAGTGCTTCCATTGCAGGCTTCAATCTGGAAGAAACCTGCAGTGTATCTAGAATGTAGCTAGAAGCAAGCCGACCTTCCCTCTATTTGTTAAGGATGCACACATTTTGCTTTTAGATTCTTATATTACTGAATGGAACTAACCTAATTATTTCTAAAAATGTTCCTTTGTTAAACCAGATGATTCATGCCAGCACTCCTTTAAGTCTGGCCTGGCAGAGCCAGAGTCCTGTCCTGTCCTATTCTATTCTAGTAATGTCTGAAGTCCAGGGCATACCCCATGGTTATCCCCCCCAAAAGCCTCCCAAAGTTACAGGATTTTTCCTTGGTAACATGTAAAAGATTACTTCTATTTGTTTAGCAACCTAAAGGAAGTTGTTACCTGTAAGAGTCCAAAAACCGTGTAAGCATTAAACTGAAGTCACGGTGCAAGAGAAAACCAGAGTAAACTTCTCTTGATGTGATAAATGTCCATTCTAATGCAGCTGCTGTACAAACAAAGACATGTAGACCTCTCAAATGACTTAAGAGCACATCAGCTCTGTGCATTACACTACACCAATATTTTGGTATGTGATGCTGAATCTTTTCTGATTAGTCTCTTATTTACCCATGGGGTTCATGTCTCAGTGACAGAATCTATAATTTCATATCTCCTCCAACATATTTTTCTCCCTTTAGTGTATTTATTTTTTGGGAAAAAAAAACCCCAACCATAATCCTTCCCTCATTTTTTGCTATATATCTTACCAAATCCACCACTAGAATATAAACCATACTAGTCCAAAGTCAGTGGCTCACATCAAGTTTTAGGGACTGATATAAAGTGATGATGAGGTAGTATAGCAAACCATTGCACCAGATCATTTTATATGATGATTTGAATGTTTTTTACCTTGAAGCAGGTCCTTTATCTCTCAGAATTTTAGCACAGCAAATAGAATACAGATCTGATTATGACAATAGTTATTAGACATCTATCACAGTGCCACTGTTGATGACTAGACATGACTGATTTATATTGCTGTTTGCTCTAGAAATAGATCCACTGAGTGGAAAAAGAAATTTTACAATTAAGTTTTCTTTTTACATTAGAATTTTTTCAGGGAATTGTACTCAGTAATAAATAGAGCATATGGGGTTTGTTACTTTTTCTGAGTAAAATTCAAGTAATGTAAAATCTCCTTAAAAAAATCAAGAACTCTAATAAAATGAAATAGTGATGCTACACAGCGACTTCCCAGAAACTCACCCAGCCCAGGTGTACCAATAAATAGATCTCTGTTAGTGGGTTCTCCTCCCCTCCAGCTGTTCCCCACTCCAACGTGTATCTGTTCATTGTAAATCCAGAAGGGGCCATTAGCAGGCCTGCCAGCGCTCTGCTAACATTTCCTGCTAACAAACGAGTCTCATTTGTAGTTGGAGTTAGGTTAGAACCTTCCCCGGCAGTCTGCTCGTGGCTTTCTCCTGATACATTGAAAAGCCTGCTTGTATCTAGAATCTTTTCCCTGTAGTTGTACATTGTATCTTGCATTTAGGCTTCTTCTCAGCAGTTTTCACCATACATTTTAGTGCAAGAACTGCACTAAAGTATTTGAGGAAAAGAAAGTAGGACTTTCTATAACACAGGTTCAGAAACCCAAACCAAAATTATTAGATCAGGCATTTACCATGAAAAAAATCTGCGGAGTGTGTTTCCCTGTGAAGTCTGTGGAACAACTTTCTGTGCTGCTGGGAAGCTGGAGCAGCAGAGCAGGGCAGCCAGCACTGCAAGAGTGCTGAGAGCTTGAGAAAACACCCATGTATGCAACAAACCCAGACTGACTTTTCAAGCTTCAGAAGGAATATGTTACCATACTTTTAGAACAGAACTGGCTTGGGGTTTTTTCCCCTCTCCTCTCACAAGGCACTTCCTTGCTGAGTAGGACTGCAGAGCACATGCTCATATTTTGGGCTGAGGAAGGGAATTTTGTATATATATATGTACAGATCTCACACACTGATTTCCTGTCCCTCCTTGCAACAATCCAGTTGCAGGTGAGGGGGGAGAAGGTTGACATGTATATGTATACAAAAGAAGTAGTTTGTTTAGACAAATTATTAAAAAAACCCAACCAACCCAAAAAACCCAACTAAAACCCAAAGCTACTCCATAATTCTGCACACAGATTTAGTTCTTATATCGTGATAATGCCTCTGACTGTAAACAGAAGTAAGAGTCTTATGACTATTCCTTGGAGAACTGGAACAGTAATACTGAAAAATATTTCACCTGGGAGAAATTAATGTAGAAGGCTGGTAGTTGAAGGTGTACACAAATCTTGTTATATAAGTGGGAGAAAAATGTCACTGCTTGTTGCCAAAATGAACTTGTTGGCAAATTCAGCTTTTTATTTTGGTTGAAGAGCCCAACTTAATTTTCTTACTTTTGAAGTACTGATGTCTCATGAAAAAGCCAAGGTAATGGCTTGAAGCGTCAACTTCCTCCTTTTATTTTAAATCATCTTGTCCAAGATTTAATGAGAAATTAAGGCATTTGAATGTTAATGTAGCTGGGTTTGTGGCACGTTACACACATATTTTCTTTCCTGCTCTTTAAAACATTTTTTTCTAGTTTCTGTCCCTGCCTTTCATTCATTCTGGGAGCCTGAAACAAAGTCAGAAATGCCATTTCTTCTGTGACAAAGACCAACAAGTATTGTTCAGTTTGCTAGAGAAATTCAGTGGCAGAATTAACCTTGGGGAGAAAATGGCTAACAGGGCACAGGGGTTGTCAATGCAGACTTGCCAAGCAGAAGGATTTTACCCAGTTCCTCAGGAGTGGAAGAGCTTTGCTACAGGAAGCTTGCTCACAAGTACACTGACAAGAGCTCTGAAGTGAAGTACCAGGGAATCATACAGAAACCATCATTCCCTACTCTGTGTCTTAAATATGACCTGCTGACAGTTGTCGCTTCTGCTCTGAATTTACTGGTGTGTTTTCTGTCAGACCATCTCTGGCTAGAGATATGTTTGCAGATTTACCTGTACTTTCAGTGCTTGGCACTTTGGGCTGTGCTCATCTCCAGGCACTGAGGCTGGTGCTGAAGCAGCAGAGACTTTGCTTATGGCAAGGACAGAAGGGAAGTGTTTAAACATCAGGGGGACCTTAAACAAGCAGGTAGTGATTCTGTGATTAAAGCTTGTGCTTGGAAATAGGAAGTGATGTCCTCTGGGGGATTTTACTGCCTCAGGACTGCCTGGTTTGTTTGCAGTGAATTTAAAGCCCAAGTTCATTGTATTCCATGGCCATATATATAAAAATGGGACTTTTAGTAGAGACTATATATGCTTTTTTTTCCCACCCTTCTGCCAAACTGGGTGCTCTCTCTGAAGCTTTCACTTGGCAGGTTCCTTTAATTAGCTCTATTTGGTTTCAACTGTGTGAATTCCAGTAGTAAATCAAAGTAGATCTGGCTGGTTTTGCATGAACTAGTAAGTATAATTTGAAAGTTACTTTAGTTGTAAGATGGGGCAGAAAAGGGAAATCCATCTGAGCTTTTTTGTTTTGTTTCTAGAAACCATTATTATCCTCCTTCTCTTACAACATGTAGATACCCCTCTGTTAAGACAGTATCTAAACATATGTGAGCATTTGTATAGGTTTTGAAGCAAAAGTATCAAAATCAATGATACCATCTGCATAATTTTAAATACAATATCAATGTAAGTGCCAATGGGAAGTCAGTTCAAACAGAAATCTAGGAATTTTTTCTTTGTTATTTTTAACATGCCAAAACAAGATATAGGTTTTAAAGGTCTTTGTTTTAGAAGTTTTTGAAATGACTCTTTGTGGGGAAGGGCTGGGCTATTTTGTTTTGTTTTTAAACATGGGCTGACATTTTTAGAAAAAATATAAACCCTTTTTCATTGGCTCTAGACTTAAGGTTACATAAACATTAAAGGACATTAGCAGAAGGGTGTGATGCTGCAGGAGCAACTGAAGGCTTTGGTGCACTCAAAGGTTTGTCTGCAGTTTGGGAAACAGCCAATATGACCTTTGGCTAATTTTGCAAGGCTAGCAAACACTGGCATACTTATCCACAGGAAAGCTTGCTGGCAAACGTTAAATGACTCTCCCTTTGTTTAGTTATTATTTGTTTTAAACATAACTGTCTAGTCCTGCAGTCAAAAGCCCTTTCATTGGATCTGAGACAGGCAGGATTTGCTGGTTGCAGGTCTGGGATAAAATTTGACGTGGAGGATGTTAGAAAGTGTGTCACAGCCTTCTTCCTCTCTTGCGGGCTCAGGTTTATTTATCTTTCTCCCTTCCTGCCTGCCTGCTGAAAACACCTGTTTGCTTGTGGCATCTTGTCTGTAGGCAGTGGTTGTGGGGAGATACCATCTTCATTCCAAAGGAAGTGGTGGGTGGGAAAGGCCAGTCAGCTGCTTCCTGCAGCACGAGTGGGGTGAGATTGCAGAGCACAAAGAATTTCTGGTCATGTTCACACAAGACCTCTGTATCAATAAATATGGATATTATCTGTTGGAGCCAGGCAGGGTTCAAAACATTAAACAAAGCTGTGCTAGCTGCCTGGGTGGGGTAGAAATTCCTCTAAAGGCTTTCACTTATAAAAGCAAACGACTGATTCCAAAACTGACTCACCTGACCAAAGAGAAAATATTGGCTTTAATGTAATCTCTTTACAAGCTGAGGAATTTGTTTTACACCCTCTTTTCAAACAGAATGGAAAAAAATTTATGAGGCTAGCTGTGACGTTATTTGAAGAAATCAATGAGGAGCTTAAAATAAGAAATCAAAGGTCAGCATCTTTTTATTCTCAGTCCCTGTCAAATTTTAACCACTAATTTGGTGAATTGGCATTTTTTATATATGACCTAGATTTAGCTGAGTAATGGAAGCATAGCTCTGCTAAAGCTGGATTTTAGTAGGCAGCTGGGGTGAAGTTCCCCATTTCTTTCACCTCTGTTACACATGGGAGTGGAAATGACAAATTTTGAACTCCTGCAATTCTGCCATTATCAGCAGGAAGAATCAGGAAGCCAAGACATCCTTAAGCTGCTGGCTGCCTCTTTGGGGCACCTCTGGGCCATTGCTTCTCTGTGAAATTTTGGCAGTGGAAAGGGAAGCCAATACGAATTTGAATGGATGTCATACAGCCTCATCCCATCTTTAGCACAGATCCAAAACCTCAGAGGCACCTACAGAGAACAGGTGGAACAAGAATATGCAGTGGCAGGGAAAATAAAGGTATTGTTTGCAGAAATAAAGCAAATTATGAAATGGGTGTTTTGTTTGCTTTTCTTTAAACAAACTGTACCAGTAACAAAATCTAAAATCAAGAGAAAGGCTCTCAAAATCAAAAATATCAAGGGCTAGCCCACAGTTTAGGGAAAGAATTAACTTAAGGTCAGCTGTGTTTATCCTTCCATGCCTGGTAATTCAGAACTGGGAACTGAAGGGACCAGTAGGCTGCTGGCCTTTAGGGCACTGTTAAAACTACATGACCTTTGATTTGAAATGCTGGTATGCACCTAAAGCTTGATAATTTTCCCCCATCGTTTACATTTGTAACTTTTACACCTGTATTTCATGATTTCTAGAGAAAATAAATAAAGAGGCAGAAGGAAGAGTGTGAATGATATTAGGGAACCCCCCAGTTTCCAAGCCTTTAAGTCACCCATTGGACAATGCTTTTAGGTGTTGCAACTTTATTTTCCATGTTGCTGCCCTGATCCTTTGCACAGTTGGATGATAATTTTTGGGTTTGATGATGCAAGAAGGAGTGTGAATTTAAGCAGAAAGATCTATGAAGAAGGGAGTAAACTTTAGCTGATGCACAAGAAGATGAATCATGGAGACACCCAAATAGGGTCTAAATGACAAGAAATGTGAAAACCAGAGATGAGAATCAGTGGAATTACAGGGAGAGACAGACCATGGGGATGTGGGACAGTAGAACTGGAAAGAGAACAGAGAAATGGGGAGGCCTGTTACATAACTATTTCTGATCGCATGGCTTAGCAGCCTCATTTGAAATGTTCTTCTGTAAACCAGCAAGCTCCTCTGAGAGCAAGTACAGCAGCGGCAGGACAGGCTCTCACAGTGGTGAATACTTCCTGTTATTGCTTAGAAGAGAACAGAAGTTTTGGAGCATTTTCTCAAGCATGGCACAAAGGAGACTGCTCGTGACAGAGGGGATGTGGTCATGCGTCTTTGCTGACCCATCAGGTGATGCATTTGCCATGTTCTAGAGCACTGAGAGCCCTGAGGAGACTCAAGGGTGGCAATGCCAATAAGCAAGCAGAGAGAAAATAAAGCATTTCTGCAATGATTAGGCTGGACTAACTTTGCTGAGGTGTTGGACTGACATCCACTCTGTCCATCCATGGACATGTCATACAAGAAAATGAACTCACAAGCTCAGGGAAAGAAAAATCACTCTGAGACAAAACTCAATGCCAGTTTCATCAACAGTGAAATTGAAAAGAAAAAAAGAAAGAAAAAGTTACATTTGAAAACACTTGCTTTCACTCACACTGTTAGTGTCTTTCTACTCTTCTCAGATAACCTTGCCTTGTATTTCTTACCCCTCTCTTCATAAATACAAATGAAAAGTCATTCCCATATACACAAAGGGTAAACTCTTAACGATCTTCTATAGTAGCTCTAATGAAATTATTGTGCACTTCTCCAAGAAAAACAGAAGTAAATGCCTTTTCTTGGTTAAGGAGAGCATCCCAAGGATGTTCAAAATAAAATGTTGAAGAGCAAATGCAGTCTGTTCTTTATAAAAGGTTTACATTATTGAATGTATATCAAAATGCACCACAAGTATGCAGTGATGTAATTCAAAGCTAAATATTAATTGAAAAAAAAACCCAAATACTACTGCCTTTTGGACAGATAGGGGCAAAATTAAAGGACTTGTGAGTGAACTGATATTTATTTTTTCATTAATCATGATGCCATCTCTCAATAACTGTCTGCTCATGGAACTGCTTCCAACGGGCGGCTTCCTTTATATGTATGAAGAGTGTATCTGTATGATTCTGAAGAGTTTTTATCTCCTGCTCAGGTTTGTTAGTTATTTCTCAGAAGAAAAAAAAAGCACCCATGAAGGTGCTTCCCCTGTTCATCCATTAAAGTGAGTGTGTGGTGGCTCTCACTGAAAGCAACCTCACACAGCAGCTTTTGCCTGTCAGGCCACTGATGTAGTTACCTACATCCAGTACCTTAAAACAGTTCATAGAATCATAACCTTACTTGGAACAGCATTTACTTCAGAGAGTCACCAGTCTCTATTTTTTGCAGGCAGTTCAGTATAAATGTAGCTAGGTATAATATTATTTGTAGCTGGGTAAGCATTATAATGTCATTTACATTTTCAAATTAGTTTTCTGTTAGTTGTTAGATATATGAGAGAAACCCACTGGATTAATTGCAAGTGCAGTCTGAAGTTTGAAGGCCTATAATCTGTCAGATTTTCAGTTTACTAAAATTCTGAGAACAAGGCTCCAAAGCACGACAGAATATCCTTTGGCAAATCAATACACATAATGGAAAGAAGGAATTGGTACACAGGAGCTTCAAGGCATTGCTTCTTAAAGATAAACAGAAACTAAAACTAAAGTCAATACTTACTAATGATTTCCAAGGAAGCTTGAAATGAGAATATTTTAGTTAAGGCAGTTACTTTAAGAGAGGCTGCTTGGGGCTCTCCAGCTCACGTGAACCTAAGCTGGTCTGGCTCATTGCCAGATTCCAGGAAATTCTCAATCTCAGACCAACTGACAGAGTTTCACTCAAATTTATGTCAGATGACAGAAAAGCAGGAAAGATTTTGGACAGTGTGATTCTGGGATAACATTATTTATATTATGGGATGTGACAAATTCATAGCATAAGAATGACCAGAATTTGTTCCTGTTTTTCCAAGGGGCTTTGGTTTTAAGGTAATGTGCTTTTCTTACTCTCAGAGAAGTATACAGATTTTGGCCCCATTGTCTCAGAAGATATTAACAATATCACAGCTATCACCAATTAGATAAAAAATAGACTGGATATGCAGCTTCTAAAAATAGTGAATCAGAAAAGGAACTGCCAGTGCCTGGAATTCCTGCAGGATCCCCTTCTTGAGAGCAGCATGCACACACTACACATCAGATCAGGCCACTTACACGATGTTGAGTGCCAGCTCCATCATTCAGGACAGCAGTGGCTGATTCTTGTAATTTCTCTCTTTCTCCTCTTCCTCCTGTACAGGAGGGAGAGACTGCATGGCCTTTAGTCATTTCCCTAAACAGGAAGAGTTGCTGTCTATGCAGTTTCTTTTTTAAACTACTGTATTTTTAAGGAGCTGTTTGAAGAGGGTTTTGTTATTTATTATTGTATTGAAATTGAACCTTGAGCTAGTAAAAACAATATTATGGTAGTGCTCTAGTTATAAAACCAGAGCTGCTGTTTTCAAAAGAGGACACTTCAAACTGAGAGGTTTGCAGTGTACAAGCCCCAGTTACTGTGAACAGCCAAGCAGCAATAGATGGTTTTTCAGAGGTTATTGCTGGTAGTTTAACTGTAATCTAAAACATAGAAAAAAGTGATTTTTTCAGGGAAGGGTTTGGTGGATCAATATTACTGCAATGC
Organism: Camarhynchus parvulus; assembly: GCF_901933205.1. Classification (NCBI taxonomy): domain Eukaryota; kingdom Metazoa; phylum Chordata; class Aves; order Passeriformes; family Thraupidae; genus Camarhynchus; species Camarhynchus parvulus. Next base: position 9,610,018 of record NC_044577.1, on the reverse strand, counting down.
TTTCCATTTTTTAATGCCACTTGTGTTGTACAGCAAAACAGCACAGAAACTGCATTTTGTTTCAAAAATCAGTGATCTCCTGAGGCCAAAGGACAGAGCCCTTTGTTAAGGACTGTGTAAATCCACTCTTAGTTTTAATATAACCTGATCAGCATTCATTGAAAAAGTGAGTGAGGAGGAAAGAGCAGGACTTCAAGAGTTTGGCAGAGGCAGATGGAACTGCCCCCCAAACATCTCTGTCTCTTCATTGCACCATAATAGTTGTGTCTTCCTGACATATCCCAGAGCTTTCTGTCTTGGTATGGCTCATGTTTAGCCCTTTGGCTGGAGCCACCAGTAAAGTCACGCAGCCACCTTGGATTATAGGTTATAATGCTGTCTAAAGACAACATGCAACTCTGCTCTCTTGTCCTCAGAAAATCTGCTTTCCTGAAGTGTGACAGATACAGTGAGAATTGCCACAGAAAGCTTTTCAGAGATGATAAAATCACAGAATTATCAAGGTCAGAAGGGGCCTTTGAGATCATCCAGTCCAACCATCCATATTGTATTACCACTAACCATGAGATGATTCTTTATAAGGCAGTTCGTATTTTCAAGAATCTGCAAAAGCAACCAACCTCCTTTTTCTTAACATGACTTCAGTGTACAGTCTCACCTGGGTGGAGGCCCCAAAGGGACATTCTGGCTTCCAGTTGTAGGAAACCAGGCCAGCAGTTCTGTTTCTTCTGGGGGCAGTATTTCCATGTCCTTTTCTGACAGTGTGTTCTACAGAAGAACATAATCTACCTGTCAGTCAGTCTCACCTGAGTGCCTGGCAAGATCCTGGAAGATGCTCCTGGGAACTATGCTAAGGCATATGGAAAATAAGGAGGAGAGTGATGACAGCCTGCGGGCATGGCTTCACAAAGGGCAAGTCATGCCTGATGAACGTTGGTGATGGATAAGAGAAGAGCAACTGACTTCATCTGCCTGGAGCAGTGCAAAGCACTTGGCACTGTCCCTCAGTGACATCCTTGTCCCTGAAGTGGGAGGACATGGATTTGGCGGATGGATACTTGGTGTGTAATGGATTGGTTAGATGGTCACACTCGGAGCCAACAGCTCAATGTCCTGGTGGAGACCAGAGATGAGTGATGTTCCTCAGGGGCTGATGTTGGGATTGGCACTCTTTAACATCCGTGACACAGACAGTGGGGTTGAGTGCACCCTCAGCAAATATGCCAACAGCACCGAGCTGTGTGGTGCTGTGCTTGGCACATTGGAGGGAAGGGATGCCATCCAGAAGGACCTGGACAGGCTGGAGAGCTTGGCCCATGCGAACTACATGAGGCTCAGCAAGGCCAAGTGCAAGGTTGTGTGAAGGACAGGAAACACAGTACCTAAACTAGTGCTGGTGGTTCCTCTGTGGCAGCGCTTGCCAAGGTGGAATTGTAACTGAATAGTAACAGGCACAGAGGGATGAATGATAAAAATCTGTTGCTGATAAGGGCTCAAATGTGAGACTTCAGGTAACTATTTCTCCTCACTGGCCAGTCACTCTTCTCACTGCAGGCCCTTGAAGTCTCTCACCACTGACTGCTGTCACACAGTGTCTCTCTCAGCCATGCAAGCCCTGGTGACACAGAGGACATGCTGTGTGTATGCATTTGGTCCTGAGATATTGGTGAGGAATGATCTGCCCAGAATTAAGTTTTATCCTTCAATTACCATGCAGAGAAAGACCTTGAGAACACATTCCTAGTTGACATTTGCATAGTGAACCCACACCGGGGCTGAGTTTCACAGCACCACTGAAGTTAATGCCTTCATAAAAACAACTTCCCCTCAATGGACTTTGTTTGCTTTAGCCTGACCTTATTTTCAGGGGATTAAAATTTAGCAATAATATTTTTATGGTCTTGAACTCTCTTCTGTTTTTGGAAAAAAAATCATGTTGTTAAGTTCAGACAGGAGGCAGAATTTTTTTTCCTTTAGTTTCACTTTGTCACGTTCTAGGAGGAGCAAAACCACACACCAGAAGCCTCCCAGAAAACAAAAAAGCTGACAGAGCTTTTTTTTAGAGAACTTAATTCCACACTGATTTTAAATAAAAAATATATAAAGTGATGTACACAATTGTGATACCTGTAGCTCTACTACTTTGTTGAGATGTTTGAAGCTAGGATTTAGTACAATTTAGTCTTAAGTACTGCAAAGCATCCACAAACTACAGGGTAGGAATGATTACTGAAATGCCTCAAAACCCATATGTGAGTGACAAGGTTTTAATCTTTACCCACACACTCCAAACATGTCTATTATCTTTGGCAGAAAGACAAAGCTGTTCGGAAAAACTGACATTGGTGTTCAGTAGGGAACAGGGAGTCCTGTGGAGACAATGGGATGTAAGACTTTCCTCCCTCCGCCCCCCATTGTGCTTGTGGCTGGTGAAGTTCCAAGAGGAAAAAGATTTCTAAAGGTTTCTGTTACCCTGAAACAACCATTTTCAGTAGACACCTAATGAACCCAAAGGAAGTCCACTTGGTTTAATTTCTTTTCCCTGAAAACAACGATCAAACAAGTTTACAAAGGAACACGGTACTTACCCTTTATCAGGCTCTGATTCAAGAGTTTAAAGCATTTTGCTGGCTTTACACAGGCAAGTGAGCATTTACCTCACTCAGTTGCTTAGTAGCTCCTATCAAATCAATAGGAATGTAAATGTGCTATTAGTGAGTGCATTACTCTTGCTGAATCATGTCCTTTGCATGTCACAGTCAGTACTGAAAAATGTGGTTGTGACCATGCACCAAAATTGTTATGGAAGGCAGAACGTGCCATGACATCAGGCTGGTGTGTGAGTGGTGGGGTAGGAGAAGGGAGATGATGAATATTTTCAGCTGTGAGACTACTAAGGGTTTAGATATTTAGCAAATTCTGCCATTTCCAGAGAAATTTTAGAGGCTAAAATCCAGGCATTTTGAAAGCTGTGTTATTTCTTTAGGTACACTGCATACGCATTAAAAAAAAAAAAAAAAAAACCCAACAAAACCCCAAACAAACCAAACCAGCACTTTGATTTCTGCAGGTACGTGACACCATAACAACCACCAAAACAACATAATGAATCTGCTTTTTTAAGGAAAGGCTTCATACACACTCAATTCAGTATGGACCAAGATGACAGTGCTTGCTTCTCTATTTGATAGCAGCATTTAGGACCCTCTTGTATGCAGAGAAACATTATCCCAAATATTACATGGCTGAATGAGAAATGTAGTATACCAAGAAGCTGATACAAAACCTATGAAAATCAATATGCTCGCTTCAGTCAGCTCTGAAATAAACTTCAACATTAGTTTTGGTTCTCAAGGTTCAGTTTCAATAGATATTTTTTTTTTTGATGAAAATGACAGAGAAAAATATAAAAGATAAGCCTAACATCTACAATGAAGCAGTAATGCTCAGCTATCATTAAGAGTCATGGCTTGCTTTCTTTCACACAGAAATCTTTGCACAAGAAGAAAGCTTCCCTTCCCTCTCACTCCATCATGAAAATTGTTTTAGTTTTTAGTTCCTTGAAGCCATCACAGAAAATTTCTGATTTTGTTGTTAGCAGCAAGGTGTTTGTGTTTGATTGCTTCCAACTGCCAGAAGCCCTTGCAGAAAAGTCTGCAGGGTTGCTATTCCAGAAATTATGTACTGTCTGCCTTGCTGCATTGCCTCTTTGCTTATGTTCATGTGATATAATCCTACATATATCATATGTTCACATATATATCCCTCTCTGTCTAGTCTGTATCTGTGTATCTGTCTTCATAGATATGCCCAAATCTAAAAACATTCAATGCAGAGATGGAATCAGGGTGAGTGATCTTGAAGAGGAATGAAGCAAGGATCTTGCTATGAAGAAAATAAAATATTTATTGAGGTCAGAGGCAGAAGTTTACTAGATTAAGGCAGCACAGTGGGAATAGGAAACTAGCTGTTCCCTGAGGATGGTTTTGTAGCTGAAGCAGGGGAAGATATGCTCAGAGTGCAGTTAGCTCAGCCAAACCTAATTAGGTGCACAGCACTCAGCCTGTTCATAGACCCTGTCTCCAATGATTGACGCTCCTCTTATGATCAGGCTGTTTTTTATTAGAAGGCTGGGGGTTTACCAGAATATTTTAATGATCAATAAGTTGAAAGTAAAAGACAGGCTCATGATTTACCTGGTGTAAATCTGGAAAATACACGCATTATGCTTTGTGTTGTCAAGCATAAATTACCATGTTCTTTCCAGAGTGCGATATCTCTTGTGGGAGTAACTGGTTTGTTTTAGGATTCCTCATGTTAGATAAAATTAATGATGATATTTTCTTCTATTTCCTTATTCAGAACATTTATTTGTATGATCAGCTCTAAGCTTAGAGTTTTCCAGGCGAATTTTTGAACACAGAATGAAATACAGGAATAAGAAAAACCCTTTCAGTAAAGCTGCATTTTTAATCCCAGCAGTGATCTGTCATTCTCTGTTAAAGAGAAGATGCTGAATGTATTTTTAGATCAGCTTAATTCCACTATCTGCATGAGGTTTCTCCTTGCAGTAACAGGGGTAGTGCTTTGCTGTGGAGAGTTGACACCTCATCTGTGTAGAGGCAAGGTGCTTTCTTTTTTGTGAGAGAGGATGGTTTAAGGTTAAGCCAATAATTATGCCAAAGCTATATGGAATGAGTAGTATTAGGTCTACAATAAGAGGATATGGACTTAGAATAGCATTGCAGGGAACACCTGCAAAGTCCTTCATCTGAGAAGTCAGCCAGAGATTTGCTTCTCTTGAGCTATAGTTTTTCTTCTATTATCTCTTCTGGTTATTGAAGACTTTTATTCACGTGCAGATTTACTGGAGGTGAAGTGTGAAAGTGGGCTAATTTAACTGTCCCCTTAGTCCTACCTCTTGCTGTTTTCCTCAGAGTTAGCAACCAGTGATAAGAAATCAGAGAAGGGTATGGGAGTGCATACCAATAGAGATAACAGTGAACAAATTGTTGAGGAGGTGGTAAGCATCTTTTATGCAGATGGAATTATAATAATGTTTTTTCTTGGCCAAGAAAATACAGCTACAGTCATAAAAAGCCATGGGTTTTGAAATTCTGCTAATCTAATTGCTCTTTTGAGCCCCATCTGTTTATACTGGTGGGTACACTTTTAAAAGTCGGAATAAAAGAAAGGCACAAATTGAAAAACTAATGTTCCTAAGCAGATGCACTGCCTTGCGCTTAATTCTCTCCTGAGAAGATTGAAGGGATAACTCAGCCGGCTACCCCACATCTGAACTAGAATTGGAGGTACTGCCCTAGAGAAAGGCTTGGTGGGGGTGGGAGGTGTAAGTGTGGGTGTGCGTTCACTACAAACCTCAGTTTTGGGATGCAGTTCAAATATAGCTGAAGACTGGACAGCAGGACTCCTCACACTGGAAAATACAGTTAAGATGTACAGCATGGGTCTGCTTCACAGAGGGTTTTAAAATGTAGTTCAAGATCATCTCAGGGTAATTAAAATCAAAGGGTCAGGATCTGTTTCAGACAAAATTAAAGAGGTAGAAAATGCTCATAATTATATTTTCAGTGCATTAATAGAAGAAAATAAAAGGTTTGACCTGAAATGGAAACTAATCTGCAATATACACGTGTCACTTGAGTCAGGTACCTAAAGGAATTGGCAGTGCCAAAAAGCCTTCTGCTCCCTTCCCCTTTGCACAGGCGGATGGCCAATGCACTGAAGTAGTATTTTAGGGAAAATTCAAAAGCCATTGCTGGCCTGGAAGAATGCCTGAAAGGAAGAATTTGAGAACACTAAAGTATCTCTTCTGACATACTTAACCTATTTTCCAAGGGACACAGGTTATGAGAGATTTTTTTTATCCTGAGTTTCAGCAATTTCCAGGCTGTATAGTACTGTCCCTGAAGCTCTTGGAAAGCAGTTCTAGCTATTTGTCATTCACAAGCCACTCTTCCCACATTCAGGCTTTGAGTAGATTAAGATTCCAGATTTCTCTCACTGGTACAGCTCTGGGGAAAAGTCTGAGAAGTTCCTTTAGCAATAGAGAATTACCTCAGCAGCGACAAACTCCCTAACAGCCTTAAAATTCAAGTATGACATACATGGAGATCCCCATGAATATATACTGGTGTGAGATGATCTGGCCAGTGATGCTTTTGTGCTTCCTAGGAATCTTCTTCAGGTCCTCGATAGAATCTTTTTTTTAAGAGAATAAATGCTTTGGCATATTGGTCCCATTCTCAGTGAAAGCCTTCAGACTTCTCCCATGCAGTTATTGCAGATTTGAGCAGTTGTACAAGGGTTTTCATGCAGGATTTGCTTTTATCTGGAAATCTGTGGTATTTTATTGCAGTTTCCATGCAGGAAGTTGAGGTTCCCTATATGTGCCACATTTATTACATACATAGAAAGGAGTGCCCTTGCAAAGTCCTAGCTGTGAGCAGACAAGCCCTTCTACCTGCATAAAAGCTCAGAGATGTTGTCTTTTCACCTTAATCAGAATGGAAAACTTAACTGACAGGGACATAAAGGAAAAGTATTATTCTAGAGCTCTCTTTCAATGATGTCTAAAGGATCATGTTCTGAACATTAACTTTTCCAATTTAACATTATCTGTATCAGAAATGATGACATAAAAAAAGAATGGCACGCTGTCGTTCCTAGTGCTACTCAAACCCTATGCAGAGGGACTAAAAGTGACTTAAAAACAGTGATGAGAAATGCAAAACCTAGAAGCTGTTTAATGTATCTGGTATTCAAAAATTTTAATGTATTTGGTTTTTGTTAGTTTTTTCTGAATGGACCTAAAAGCCCACTTAGTGTTTCAGTTAGACACAATTAATTAGTAATATAATCTCTACTGGTTTGAGGAACAAGGCTTGTAAATGAAAGCAAATAATTAGACTATGCTTGCAAGAATTAAGATAAGCATTGCAATGCCTAAGCTTGGAGCTTGAAGTTAGAAGCACAAGAAAGTCCCAGTAAATTACACACCAGGAGAGATGCACAACTGGAAACACAATACAGAGTTTTTGACAGTCAGTTTCACCCTGTCTCTCTGCCAGTAAATCATAATTTTCTTTAGTAGAAAGGAGTACAACTCATGGCTTTACTTTGAAAGAATTGAATAGCCAGTGCTTCTTTAACACCTGGAATGAGATACTAGTGTCGAAATGGGAGCTTAATAGAGTTAATAGAGTTAGTTTCAGGGAATAATGAGAATATATTAAATGATGTGAGAGAACATAATAATCAGAAATACTAAAAACCCCAAAGCAACCAACCCAATACAGCGCTCCCTCTGCCCCAGCACATCCCTCAAATATGTTTCTTGGACCAAGTTAGAAATCATAAGGGCAATGGATATAAGAACAAGTTTGATAGAGTGAAAGGTTAAGCAGTACTTAAAACCTTAAGAAATCTGGACAGGCAAGACACTTCTTAAAATTTATCAGCATTGATTTTTTTGTGGTATCCATTCAGTCCCAAATAAGTTCAGAATTCCTCTCCCCTTCTACTGAGCACTCTTTTATGCTTTCAATGTTCATTTCCTTTAGGCCTATCCCGGAGCAGCCATCACCTGCCTGGATAGTAATCAGATTATGCTAATGGTGCTCGAGAATCACAGATAAAGTTTTAACCTGCTGTGATGTAAAACACCCTTTCTTTTCAAGCAATTCAGGACCCAGTCTGATGCTGTTTTCACACAGCTTCTCATGCAACCTGATACTTCATGTGCATATGCAACCTGCCAGTCTGATTTAATTGCATGACTCAATTTACCTGCAGTTTATCCAAGATCAGACCTTACATGAAATCAAATGCTGCATTTTGTAGAAGTGCATTTGTGAAGACTATCTCTTCTGCTCCCTGAACCCTTTCCTTCCAAAAGTTGTTTTTGGGGGACACTATGATATTGCCACACCTGGATTTGGTATCTGACTTGAGGTGTCAGCCCTTACCTTTGCTTGATTTTAGCTACAGATGATGCTACTAGCAAACTAAATTTTTAATTCTATAACACATTTCTTAATCTAACAAAAACAAAGAAGAAAAGAATCACTTTTATGCACACTTAAAACGATTCCTTGCCTCATCAGAATGTAACCAATTTATAATAAACCTTTTTAAATGCAGGGGTTTGATGAATCCATTTGGACAACTATGTAACCTTTTGCTCCACCACTTTCACATTACTGCTAATCTGTTTAATGTTTAAACCAACCCTAGAGAATAGCTCAAGAGGAAGTGATGTAGTTTGCTTGTTTCTTTTGGAGCTGCTCCTGAGCACATGCCATTAACGCTCTACACATGAATGATGGGAAAATAGTCATGGTGTGTCATTAAAGGCTGGTGATGAACACACTGACAGCATATTTCTCTCATTCATTACTGCTCAAACACAATACAGCTGATGCAGCTATAGTCTTCTCTTATTCCATACCTGCCTACTCTTTTTTTTTTGCAATCATCCAGCAGGTCTTTACTTATCAAGCTCCCTGTTTGCAAAGTAAATGGCACATACTGGGAGCCAGCCTTGTGCTGTTCATCCAGCTGCTAAGTGCATTTGGAGTGATTTGGAGTGCAACATGCTTTCATCTCATAAAGCTCTGCTTAGAGCTTTAGCACCCAGCACTCCCAAGTGAAGGCGTTGCAGAAGTTACAGCACTTTTGAATTCATACAAGAGATGGTCCCATGTATCATTTTTACATCTGATAGCATGTTTCCCACTCGAGAACCAATTTCCTGGAAGAGTATTTTATGCCCACAACAAATTCTAATCTAAAAGTATAAGCCTGAATTTCCATGTTTATTGCTTCTCTTTACAAATGGAAGGATTACTTTTCTCTCTTTGCTCTCTCCCTGATATGTCACAGTCTATAGGATGGGACAAGCTAATTGATTTCTTATAACTCCAAATCTATAAAGTAAGCCAATTTTTAATCCTTGGGTTTACACCTGCATCCTTAGAGTTAAGGATTTTGGAGCAAACTCAAATACTCATTCTGCATCTGCAACTTTCTTAAGAATTCTGTAGAGGTTTTTTATGTTTCACCATTTCATTGTCTGGTAACATACTGTCTGCTCAGCAAGGATAACAGAAAGAAATAAGATATCCCACTATACTTACTGCCTGTCCTGGAGATGGACTCTTTCTTCACAGGGAGGGAAAAGAGACTAGAGATTTTACTCTAATACATGTAAAGCATTCCCTAAGCCTCTCCATCCACAGCAGTGCCACAGAAGACTACTGGGACAATATTTTATGGAGAAGGAAGTCTAAAACACATGGAGGATGTTTACATGATGCTGCTGCCAGGAACTGACCATGAAGTAGGGCACTTTTGGGAAAAAGCTTATCATGAAAACTACGTAAAATTCCCACCTCTGACTGCCAGTAGTGGCTTAGTGGATTCCCCTGAGATGATTTACAAACAAAGGGCACCTAACTGTGCAAAGGACATGGTTATGTAATTCTGAGGCAATTTCTATGCTACAGAAATAAGATTATAGCAGTAATAAATTATTTCCTTTTTTTTTTCTCGCATCAGACAATAGAACATCAACTATCAAAGAATTACGAGAGGTAATTTCTTTCCTGTTGCTTTTACGTCAGTTTTGACAGGAACTAATTACAGGTAGTTTGCTCAGACATGATACTAATAGTCTTTGTGTATTTGCTGGAAAAACTGCACATTTAACTAAATAGAGTTAGTATTACAAACAGAATTAGTGTGATAAACATATCTGAGATACCAAATATCCATCAAATATCTGTCTGTCTAAACTGTTTCAGCACTGCAAGCCAAGTTTAGTTTTCACTGTGTTAAGTATGAACATTATTCAAACCAGGGCAAGTGATCTGTAGATTAGAATTATTTGTACAGGTAACTGAAACAAATTAAATGCTCCCCATTACAAACCCATATTTGAGTGCTAAGGATTTAATCATTCAGCTGGGGTAGAGTTACTTACTTAGATAAAATGCTAGAAATCTGATGCAACTGTTTGTGAAGACTTATTATATTTCTCCTGGGCAAAGATTATAGATCAGAATTAACTTTCAAGACCTAATTTAGATGATCAAGGTTACCTTTCATATTTGCAATAGTGCATTCTCTGTATAAGATAATGCTTTGCCATGAACATCTTATTTTATTACGAGAAATTATATTTCTCGTAATAAAAGAAATGTGTGGAAAGATTTTTAAATTGTGTGAAAAGCCAATGTGAACATACCTACATAGAGAATATTTTAGTACTCAAGAAATAAAAAAATCATCATGATTACAGAGCAATTAGAACTGCTCAAAGATTGTCTCTCAAGTAGATTTCTAGGACAGAAAACAACAAGCAGCTTACTAAAACTTCATATTTAAATATGATCTCTCTTCTAGATGCTGGACTTTCATTACCAGGTTAAGGCTAATGCAGTCCAGATTTGTAGACCTGTGAGTTTTCTATTGAAATAATTCTCAAAGGTATTACAAAATAGTCAGAAACCTTTTATTTCTTGCACAAATAACAAACAAACAAAAAAACTCAAACAAAAAAAAAAAAACCCCACACGCATCAAGTTTGGAAATGGAATGTTCTGAATACAAATACTCTGTCAAACTCACAGGACTTCAAACACAATCTAATTGCAAAAATTGACTGATTGAACTAAGAAATAGTTAAGGGATATGAATTCAGATATCTGCTATAAACGAAATTTATATATATAAATGTAATTTTATTTTTAGCTGATGCAATAAGCAGAAAGAATAACACTGCTACAGGACATACAGGAGACTAATTTATGTACAAACCCTGAGTTAATGAGCGACACACATTTTAACGCAGATAAATGTAAAAGAGTTAGATAGGACCAATGAATAGATATTTGCTGATAAGAATAAAACAGATGTGAGGTCAGGGCAAGTAAAAATAGACACATCTTCTGTTAAAGAGATACCTAAAGCAGCCAAAGTAATTTGAGAAAACATCATTAATGAAGGTGGATTCCAGGGAAGAAATGCCCAAATTGCCTCTCACATAATAAACACAAGCAGTGGCCTGATTTTATACTTTTTTAGATCTCCCTTGATACAGCCCTTTTTCTGAAATACACCACAAATCAGACTCGAGATACAAATATATTTCAGAATGCTCAGGAAGAAAAACAGGAGCTATGCAGGGAATGCTTTGCAGCAAAAGCAAAGCTGTTACTTAAGGCCTGAATACTGAAGACACACAGTACTTAACTTTTGCTGTAATCCCAGTCATTTTCAATGCCTCGACTTGTTGAGTATCTCCTTTCATTGCTGTCACTCAGCTGCCCTTGTAACTCAGCTTGCATTTACCAGCTGAGTTCTGTACAGGCTGTTTAACAAAACCCCACATGCCCTAAAAGTGCAGTCCTGGAAGCCATTTTTTAACTCTCTGGAGGATGGTCAGAGAACCTCCAGATTCTACATGCTCTCACACAAGAAGTAGCAAGAGAATTAATTTGTTTTCGTAAAGGTAAGATTTGGAACATTTAGGATTTGACAGGTAACATGTCACTGAAAGAATGAGAGCTCCAAACAGAGCTGTCCATTAAGGGAATTAATGCCAAAGCAAACTTTATTGTAATCATTTCAGATTTGCTTGGGAAGCAAGGGGAGTGATCTGCCATGGGACATCCTTTCTTGGAGAATAGAGGGTTCTCATCTGTTTTTAGAATTAATGCATTTAAAAACTCTAAGGGTCTTTGGTGATCAATAAAATCCAAACCTCCAAGACTTTTTAGATTAAGTAGGTAGGCTTAGGCCAAGGAGAGTGGAAGAGCTAGTAGCAGACAACACCATGAAGCTTATTCTGTGCCATTATTAAACCAACGCCTGTGCTGGCTGTGGAGATTTCAACTACTGGCTTGAGGTTTCTTTTCTTGGAATCAAGATCAAAGCTCTGATTATATAGTGGCATTAACAATTTAATGTCTTTTTTCCTTTTTTTGTACAAGAGGGAGCCTGTTACTGTTTGTGATGTTCATCCTGCCAAAATCCAGTTTGGGCTGTTGAACGCTCCCTATCCAGAGCAATCTGGTTTTGTTGCTGCCTGTTTTATTGGAAAGAACATCATGCTGCAGGGTATGCATTTAATAGTTAATATGCTTATTATCAAGTGCAGCTTTTGCCATCCTCTGCATTTCACAACCAGGTAGGCTGGTGTTGAAGGATCACAAAATTGTAAGCGTTCTGTTTTTTCATGTGGATGCCCACCAGGTGAAGAAGTGAGATTGAGCAAGAGCCCAAGCTGTTAGGACAGTTTTCCACCAAGGTCATTATCAATGGCCACCTAGAGCCACACAGTGGCTTTAACTCACACACACAGTCTGATTAAAAGCTGGACTATTTTCTGAGGGCAAAGTCATCTCCACAGAGCCTATACCTGGGGCTCCTTCACTCAGCAGCATTGCATATGGATTTGGCTAATTAGCATTGAAGGAAGGTAACTGAGGTCCTCATTGCATATAGAGGAGTCAAAGCAGAGTGCTGATGCCCAATCATCTGAAATGTGGGGCTTCAGCAGATTCTCAGGGAGAGGAGGATGCCACCTCCTCTCATCCAGCAGCACTCTGGTTTGAGCTGGCTGTCAGTAGCTGTTCCCGTAACAGCCAATTTTTTGACAGAGAAGCTGCCAATGTGCAAGGCCATTGATGGTTTGGAGGAAATGCATTTTCTGAATTGTGTAGGTGTTAATTCCAATATATTTGCCTCCCTCTCCAGACCAGACACTCTTCCCCACTTTAGTGCAAAGCCTATTTCATTCCTATTCAGAAGGCAGCAACATGAATATCAAAACTCCATGCTAACAGTGTATTTGAAACCTAGGCTTTTGTGAGCAGGGAAACAACTCACCTAAATATGGAAATGTTTGCTTTCCTGTTTGGAATTCCCCCAAGCATGTACCTATTACAATCCCTTACCTATTTTATCAATGAGCAGCTAAAGAATGATGGTAGATAACAAATATTTAGTAACCAAGGATGCATCTTTTTGCTTAACTCTGGATGAGGGCATCCAGTTCCCAGTAAGTCTGGAAGTCAACAGGAACCCAAGAGCTGAGCTTAGCCTCCCTTTTGGCAAGAAAAGCACCACCTGGTGAACCACTTTGAAAGGCTGCAAGAAGTAAACTGGTTTGCAAACACGTAGTGAAGCCCTTTGTTCTCACAAAGAGAAAGGTGGAGATACTTCCCTGCAGTGACACCAATCAGAGAGGGCCTGAGGATGGCATGAGGGGCAGGATAAAAGGAAGGGATGATGTTCATGGTACACTGCCCAGCTCCATGTGCTTCCTGCACTGTTCCTAGCCAGGTTCTCAGGTACCGAAAAATGATTTGTTTGAAGGTCACCCATTCTTCTGTGTTAAAACAAAGTTTTTGGTAAAGTGTTAGTCATTCACAGAAGAATTAAGCCATCAGAGCTGTAGTTTCATGCCAAGAAATCATAATATGGTTACACTCTGGGCCCAAGTCCAACGTGAAAGTAGTTTGTAAAGTCTAGTTAAAATACTTGTATAGTTTAATAATTTTTTATGCTCTCTTCCATCCTTAAAACCTACACCCATGCATACACACAGTTTGAGCATTATCTGTTTACAAGCTCTTTAATCAGCTGAATTAAAAAGCATTCCTGCAAACTACATGTGTTCATAAGAAGTTTATGGAGGTCACTAGATTTAGCAGCACTGTATATTTACCTTGTCCTTTTCTGAAGGAATGGATTCCTGACAATGATTCCAACTTTTGAGTTAGGAAAAAAGGACAAGGGAAACAAGCATTTGGGACAAAGCAATCAACGATCCTGAATTGGAAAAGCCTCCCCTTTAAGATGAGGCAGTGTGATGATTTGCTGCCTTATCTACATTACATACTGGAACATAGTGCAGAGATCCTGAGGGCAGTACTGGAGTAGAAGGCAGAGCAGCTGAGCAAATGTGGCTCTGTAGGACTGGTCCAGTAGCTGTTCCTCACTGCCTTTGGCTGTGACTGGATGTAGGGGTCAGAGAGGATGGTACAGGCAACAGATCTGAGTTGGGGCTACTCTGGTTACAGACTGGAAAGAATTTGGTAATTTCGGGTAAAAAGTGAAATATCTTCCAGTGGAAAAGACATTTTCTTCCACTCACTTAGAAACCTTTTGTTATCCCCCCCAGCTGTTTCCCCAAGTTTATGATTATCATCTTTATTTTATGAAGTATGTATTTTCTTATAGTAAGCACCAATATCTGTCAATAAGAAGGTCTTGCCTGTCACGCTAAAGCAGCTGGAGTTAAATCAGTGTCACGGTCCAAGAGAGGCAGTAGAAGTGCCTTGTTGGAGCATAGAAAATTATGCTGATAGTTCTGCAGAAATGTAACTTTAGGCTCTCAATCTCCTTCTAGCATGTCCAAAACAGAAAGAAGATAGAATAAGTACTAGCCCTGCTACAGACTGGATGGAGCTCTAGGAAGCTTGTCTGCAGTTTCCAAAGTTATCCTCTGCTTTTGGAAAGGACTGTTTTGGAAAAAGCTCCCAAGCAAGACAATACATCCAGCTTTTAAAGCTATTGATCAGTTTATATGTTTTAGACTTTCACCAGTACAGACTATAAAACTTTTGATAAAAGCAGTCTCCTGATTAACCTTTGCTATTCTCTTTAGTTCCTAAATTGAAGTCTGCTGAAGTGTCCTTAATCTTTGCTACGTGGGCCTCCAAAGCCCTCTGTACCTTTCAGCGGATCCAAAGCCACACATTTGGGATTGTAAGCAAGAAACAAAGAAAGAAGGAAAGCCAGGAGGTCATCAATCTAGGAAAAAGGTAAAAGTTTTAACTATGGCTCCTCCCAACAACTGATTAAAGCCTAACACAGCAGCTTGTCTGGAAAGACTGCTTCCCTCCTGAGGCCCAAGGTAAGCAAACACTGTAAATGCTCTGGGGGAGTGGCAGCAGAAAAAATGTGGAAAATTTCTCTTAGGATGGACTTTTTTGAGGTGGGCCCAAACAAAATCTGAGTAACTCTTCAGCTATGAGATGTGCTAATGTTAGCTATGGATGGGAGCTCCGCAGCTCATGACCGTTGTTAGGTGAGAGTTTATGTGGAATGTTTAAGCACAAAAACTGATGTAAAGTGGCATATGGATGTGTGTGCCAGACAGCAAACAAGTGATGGCCACACACAAACACATGCACATGATTTCTTTTGATGCTGGAAGCTTTACCATTCAAAACAGTTGCCCTGAATGCTGGGTTGAAGATAAGCATTCAGCTTAGAACTGGGCACCATTAACTGTGTGGAAAGTACCTGCAAGTTGGACCCAAGTGCAGTGGGAAAATATGGAGGTATTGCCTTAACTCTCTGCATCTGTGATCATAGGTGGGAAAACTACCAGCTTATAGTGATGTTGGACTGAAACAAAGTAAAGTAAGAACACAGAAATAGCTTCACTCACATTCAGTGGCTGTCACATGTACCAGCATCATCTGGATTTAACAACAACAGATTAGCAGGATCATTAAAAAAACCCAAACAAACAAAACTGAAACATAACTGAAACCAAAAACCCAACTCAAAACCTCCAAACTACGCCCCCAAAATTACAAAGAATAAAGCTATTTTCATTGGAGAGTCTAGAAGAAGCTGTGAGTAGCTATACTGCCAGGTTTACTCAATATATATTATGTATAATTATTAGGTGACATATACATGAACTCATTTACGAGAAGCTATTAGGAGAGCTAAGGATAGACTATTTTGAATTATGATGCTAAGAGTCCAAGCTAACTGTAGGTCCATATAAAGCTACTGAAAACCTACAGCTAATTACAGGCCATCAACAAAGCTGAGAGCAAGCCAGCATCACTAAGGGGAAAAAAAAAAGGAAACCAACCCCAAAAAACTCCACCGAAGAAAAACTAGGAATGGCAGAATAAGTTATGATGTAAGAGGTGTCAATGCCACAGCACCAGCACCATGCAGTAACTCCAAAACAGAGGCTGGATACAGAGTACAAGGAGAACCTTTCCCCCACACCAGCTAGAAAAGCAAGCTAATGATGTGAGTTAACGACATGGCTGAGGTGTTCAAACACTGACTAACCATGGTTATCCCTTTCTCTGCAGTACCAATAACACACCCTGACCGCCAAGCTGAGTGCAAAAACCCCATCCCAACCCAAAACCCCTACCCTTGGCAGGTCTAGATGGAAGTATGGTACAACAGGAGATATTCTGATGCTGGATATGGAAAGCTGCCCCCGGCCAAGTTCATTGTAGTTTGAGAAGAACTTAATAACCTCAGTTGCAGGGAGATGGGCCCAAGGCTGGAGGTGCCGCTCTCTGCATTGATCCTTCCGGCTCTTTTCAAGAGCTGCAGCAGATGAGGGGCGGGGAACAAGAGGAACTTCAAGGTGTCAGGAAGATTTAATGCTGGCAATAAATTATTGAGTTGTGTTTCAAACATCACTGCTTCCTGTCATTGAAGCTACAGCCACAGTCAAGTCAAAATGTGTCTTTAATTGAAGCATGTTGGGCTAGGCCTTCTGTGCAAGTCTATTTGTTACAACTAGATTGCAGTAGGCATTGGGCTTTACTGGACTCAGAAATCTCAGCCTTAACATTTGCTATAGAGGTTTAAGGGAGAATTTGTGCATGTTACTGAGAGTAAAGTTAAGTGGATTTCAAAGAGAAACTTTCCAGAAATCAACACTAATTATGTTGCTTTGGTAGTAAGAGATCAAAAAAGTCATTACCAGATTAAGCATATTTTTCATTTTTTGGAGGCTTTGCTAGATCACATGGCTCAGGTAGTTAATTTAAAAACTAGTCCCTCAGAGTTTCCCACTTTGCTTTACAGATAATGAGCAATTCTAAACACAGTTGGTTATTATACTTTTGTAAACTATTTGGTCTCTTAACTTTTCTTGATAAAACATTATTTGTGAAACAGAAATGAACCAAATATTATGGAGCATTTCAATACTTAGAACAACAAAAAAACCCACAAACCCCTTACAATCCATCACTAGTTAAGTTTGAAAATTCAGTTCCTTGAATTAAATTCTCCTGCACTTAAAATTACTTTTACTTCTCAGCCCATATCCATAAAGTATTGCTACTCATAAAACAAATCAAATAGATATAGAAAGAGACAAGAGCAAAAATTAAAAGCAAAGTCTGGTGAGCAATGCCATTTCCAGTGGAGAGATGAATTTCAAGAAGGTGTGATTAATTACTGGTATTAAGGGCTGAATTATAACTACAGAGGTTCTAAATAGAGGCAGCATGTTTGACTTAATTAAGGATGGGAACAGCTGGGAATATGGACAGAAAGGCTGAAGGAATGGTAATGGCTACTGGCACTTGACATGACTAAGTGACAAAACAGGATGTGATTGTTGTTGTTTCCTTGCTTCAAGTCCTTTGGAGTCAAAAAGCTAGAAGGCATTTTAAAGTTTATTTCTTTCCAAGCTCATACCTTATTTATCCTGACGTTCTAAACTCACACATCACTTGCTAAAATTCTTTAACATCTAGAGGATGACAAATGCTTTATGAGTTGGATATAAAAATTGCCCCTTTATGGCATGGCAGCAGCAGGGAGATGGGCCTGGAATTCAGTTTCCAACAATCACAATGCCAACACAATTGAGAGCCCCAGGTCCAGCTGGGTTGGTTGTATGCTTGTCACGAGACTAGCAGTGAATACATTTTAAACTGCTGACAGTGGGATCCCAGGCTATTTCTTTTTCTTCATGCAGCATTTGTTAACCTCAGTTAATATTCTAAAGAAGTAACATGATCCAGGTTTATTTATGTCTATAATCTGTTCCATCAATCTGTTAAATCATATGTTTACATTTTGAGTAAAGGCCCAATTACTAAACTTTATTCACCTCTTCCAGTGCAACTTTAGCAAGAATTACTGCTGATGGTACCTCATGATATTTTAAAATACACTGCAGTTAGGTTTCACACCACAGTAAGGTTCAATCTGCTGTTACTGAAGCCCACAATATTTATTGCAACTTGACTGTGAAAATTCCTGTTTATTAAATCTTTTAACCTGTAGTTCAGCAGCTCATTTCTCCACATTTCTGTGTGCTTACCATTAGGTCAGCAGTACAGTGTTCTCAGAAGTGGATAAATGCTTTGGAATGCTCACAGGGATGCAGTGCTGTCACATAACAATGCACATAGACACAGAGGATTAAAGGCAGTGATACAGGCTTGCAGGCAGCTTTGCCCTACAACAGGGGCAGACAGTCCCTGCAGGATCAGCAGAAGGCATTTTACTTGCACACACAGATTTACAGAGCTTTACATAGGAGGTACTCAGTGAAGCAAACAAGATTATTGATCCGCATAAAATAAGCATGCATGGAACTCTTCAAAGCCTATGGACTGAAGTGTCTGCCCATCTGTTCCCCAACTAAATGTGTTGGATTTTCACTGCCCAGTCCCTTGCACACACCATTTCTCTAAAGGCCCCAAGTTTGTAACGTGGAGAGTAAAATATGTGTATGTGCCTTGTTCACTGCAGAGAGAAGCAGTGAAATGAACTCCATCTAGTTAGGAGTGTTCAGCTTAAGAGATGACTTTTAGTTCTCCCTGTACACCTGTTCTGACCATAAAACTCATACTGTATCCCAGGAAGCTTCAGAGCCTGTGCTTGAGGTGCTGCCACAATATATCCCATGTTTCAGTAAAAAAACCACCAGAATTTATTTCTCTAATGCTCTAAGACTTTCAGTTCTCATTTGAGTTTTATATTGAAGAGTCAATAAAATGATTTGTCAATTCAGTTTCCTTGATGCTATCAGTGTTTCTAAATGGAAGTAGATTTCTTCCAAGACACAGTATGCTTTTTTTCCACAGAGATTCTGTCTAAGCTGCATTACCTGACTACACAGCCAAATAAAAAGTGTCAATGTAGATATTACTGTGAGTCATTTGCCAGACAGCTGGCAAATGTAATTTTGCTGTGTGCCGAAACCACAGTTCAGCCAGTCTGTGAACAAAGACTTGCTTTCTCATATTTCAGATTTTCAACTTGCAGCCTGCTCCCCAACACATTAATTAGGGGCTGATTGTCTTTGATCTTCATATTGCAAAGGTTTTATGGCCTTGCTTTGTACAGAGCATAGTATTTAGAGAAAGAGTGAGCTGATCTCAGCTGGCTTGTCTAGATGCTAATGATGTAAATATACATCTCTGGAGAGGAGCTCATTCTCCTCAGTTACACTGACACTGAATCAAAAGCCAGCTGCATGCAGCAGTGTTCAGATCAGGCCACTATCTAGTGCTGAATATTTTGGTTTGCACCAAGCAGAACTAATGTGAGACAAGATAATCTGCATGTGCCTTGTATTAAAAAAACCCCTAAAAACCAAGCCCATAAAAAAACCTCACGCGCCCCAAACCATGACAAGAAAAAGCCCTACACATATGATATCCTGCCATATTATAATTTTTCAGCTGCAAGATTAAAAGAAGATCAGATAATGAGAGAATTGATAATAAGGAAACTTGACTAATTATTTGTGGCCACAAAGGAATTCTGCTGGGAAGAGGAGAGTGGGCAAGCAAGACCAGAAGGAAAGGAATCTGACTGATGAGGGTGGAAAATGAAGGAACAATTCAAGACTTCACACATGCCAACACATCACTTTCAACTGCTCTTGTTTTTTTGTAGTTGTTTCAGGCTCCGATTAAGACTTTTGTTCCTTCAGTGGGTCACTGGTAAGATTTTTTTCACTGCTGTGTTTGTCATGTAGACTCTAATGTGAACCTAGAGTGCTGCTTTTACCATCATCAGGTCATTTGTGTGCTCTCCTTTTTCTCTTTTGCTTTCTGTCCTTCCCTTGACCACCAGTGCCACCTCTGAAGATCTTGATTCCCTTCCTGCTGCAGAAATCTGTTTTCTCTCTGAGCCATGACCATGTTGCTGCATCTTTTGTGAGCTTCATGTCAGTAGGTCACCACTAGCTGCAGTAATAGCAAGGTTCAAGTCACCTGTAGGTCAAGGAGTTAAATACTTCTCCATGTCCATTTCCATTACTTCACTGGAACAGGAGTCCCAAGACCTTCAAGGTAATTTCCTGCTCTGCCTGAGATTCCTGGATTGTTGTCCATGTGCGACTCCCATACTCTCTTTAGTACTGGCCCAATTTTGTCTTCATTCTCCACTATCCTTAATTTATTTCCCTAAAACTTGTAAACTGGAAGATTATTGACTCCAGCCTTCTAATTTCCTTACACCAACATTTCAACTGAACATCTGTGGCTCAGTTGTAATGTTAATAAATATTTGAATACAGGAAATGGGATGCTGTAGCGCTAGAGATAATATGTATGTTCACTCAGTTCTTACAATAAACATCTCTTCCACATCTCCTTTCCTCCCCACTGCATCGGCTATGATAGATAATCCCTCAAAGCTTTGCTCTCCTACAGAGAAACTGGAAAGAGAAAGGGGAACTAACTGCTCCATCTATCAAGATTCCCTCTGGCCCAAATCTGTGTACACTCCCGCAGGGGATTTTCAGTGGAAGTACATTTTGTGCTGCAGAACATGTGTTAGTTTACATCCTGTTTTCATTTCTGCAGAAAATTCACTTCCTAAACAGTAATGGGGGAGTTTTTGTGTTCTCTTGATGGGCCAGGCTGTATAAGAAGCCATGTTCTCTGAGCAACACAAAAACCTGGAGGCTTCAAATGGGCACAAGGTGTGCTGGCCTGCTTGAGACTCAGTTACTGCGCACAGAGTGCTGTGCAGGCCAGCAGGATTACCTGAAGAAGTAATCCTGCTGGCCTGCACAGCACTCTGTGCACAGTAACAGTGTGGTGTGTCATTAGGAAAAACAATTATTAATTAACCTGCACAGGAATATATACCCAGTACAGTACTTCCAGCTGATTCCTGCCTCTGTGCTATCCCTTCTAAAACACAAAGAAATTATACCTTACTAATGTCTAATTATTCACCATCTCTACTACCTTTGCACCATTTCCAACAGCACCACATTTCAGAGTATCTGGTACTCCATATTTCTTCCACCTCTATATTCCGCTCACTCATTTGATAAATTCTGTGGTATGGTAGATTAATAGCTTCCTTTACTAATGTTAAGAGTTTTTGCTACTTTTATCTTGCCATCTCTAAAAGTCCAGCCAAGAATATGCTGAAAACTTGCTTTTTCCTAGGTCTTCATTAATTAAAAAAAAAAAAAAAAAAAAAAAAGAGGCTGGGAGGATAATTGCTTATTTTAAGCCAGTAGCAACTCTATAAGGTTATGCAATTGTCAATAAAAATCTAGTTTGACCTACATACATTTTATTAATGATGATGAACCAAAACAAAGGAAATAAAATCTTATTATTACTATTTCACAAGATTAATAATATTTCATATGAAGTTACAGAGAAACAGATACAGTGTTTTATACTATTTTCCAGTATGTACTAAACACTCTTTAAAAGCATCCTGCATTTCAGATGTTAGGATGTAAACCCTCCAAGAATAAAATCTCATTTGTCCCTCTCACTTAGCCAGTCTCATAACAGGTAAGTGAACACAAGAGATAAAGCCTAATCTGAAATGGCTAATGTCAAAGCTTCTATGTTAAAATGTATTAATGTGCTTGCTCATCACCCCTGTCTCACAAGGCACATAAATGTTTATCATTTGGGCTTGAACATTCCATGCCCAGTACATGGCTGATTTGGGACTTTTATTTTTAAGAGTGTGGGTGAGTATGTGTGTAAAGCTCTGCCAGTTCTAGCTATTTACCAAGAATTATGGTAACAATTGTCTGTATGTACAAAACAAATGAGAGAAACATGTCAAGGAGGGATCCTGTGCTGTTTCAAGAGAAGAAAAAAAAAACCATCCAAGTTTGGCCAAGTTAAAAGTTTTTGATAGAAGCTCATAAATGCCATTTGGACCCTTCAGCCCCAGCATCTAAGTATCTGGCTGTGGTATAGGTTTACACCTACTGATTGTGCCCAGCTTCCTTAGAGTTCCTAGCACGTATTGGCTCTATTGACAGCTCTTCAAACTAGAAAGGGGAAGACATGGACATTCCTGGTGGAGCTAATTTTGGATCAGGGCAGGCACTGAATGCGGGAGCAGCCTGTCCATTTTCCCTAAATTCTTGAATATTATTTTTCTATGATAGTTGGACTTGATGGTCTTAAAGGTCCTCTCCAACCTTAACAATTCATAATATTGTATGACATTCAGGAAGAGGAGGGAAAAATTTTTTGGTTTTAAAGCGGAAGGTCATAAAGTATTTTGAAAAGGAATCAAGCAAAATGAAAATCTTATAATTTGACTTATAATTTGACTTATAATTTTGGGAACAACCCTTGTACTAGCTAGGTCCCATGCAAAACTGTGTAGAAAATGAGTCTGCATGTTCTCCTGCTGCCTTTTTTTTTGGTGGAAAATCTTATTTCCATTATATTAATGACTTTGAAATAAATGAGTCATCTCTACACTCATTAAGAGGAATGTAAAATGATATCCAACCCCAACATCCTTCTCACTCTGCAGGCTAACAAAGAGAGAACAGCACAATGGGTACAGCTCTTATCTTCTAAATCTTACCCTAATATCAACAAAATGCAAATGAGTGCCTACTTTTAAAGTTAAACATACATTCTAAACATTCAGTCTATCCTATCCTGAGTCAATATTGCAGCTGTGGGCCTCATGGCATCTTGAAGCTTGTTGTTCTTCCCTAGTACCTCTATTACAGCTCCTTTTCTGTTCTTTGGACTTCCACATCTCACCAAAGTCATTGCAGGGCTTTCATTTCCATACTGTTTGAAAATGGCAGGCATAGAAATAAAGTTGGCTCTTCATTTACTGTTCTCCTGCCCCCATCAAATCCCATTAAACAGGGGGAAGCTATAGAGTTTACTTCATCACAGGGCCCCAGTTTTAAATCAAGAGTTCGGAGTTGTGGGATTCCTTTGTTGTATGCCCATTTTTGGCACAGCTAGAGGTGGATTTGGTGTGGCACGTTACTGACTCTAGCCCTGACTTCTTGTGACCCCCAGTGTGCACTCAGCAGTAATCCTGCCTTTTGGGCAGCAGGGAAAACCCCAGACTGCATCTCACCTAGGCAGGAGGGAAGGCAAGGCTGCCTGAACTGCACTGCTTTGTTTGCACATGGTTGGGTTTTTCCCTGGCTGTATTGAACCTTGTTTTGTTTTAGCCATTGTTCAGGTCTTGGCTGTACAGGACTTATGTTCTAGATCTCTATTTTTTCCTGTAATTTATTTGCCTTATCAGTAAAGATGGTTCCCTGTGGAGCAGCTATACTTAGTTGATTTTGGATTCAGTTTTAGTCTTATAGTGACAGCTGTGCCCTCAAAAGCAGCTTGTAAACTGTTCCATGGAAAGGCATAAAGCACTCCAGGGGCTCACCAGAAGAGGAAATGGGGCCACAAGTGTAGGACAGATAAGATCCCTAAGGGGATAAAAATAAAGTTTAACTACAGAAACCAATCATTTCAAATGAGACTATGATAATATGAAGGTAGGCAAGGGGTTTTGGAGAACCACACAGATGAGCTTTGGGTGACATGTATTAAAGAAGGAAGTGTGGTGCAGGCAGACTATGAGGAAGCCAGGTCTATTGCTTCTTGCAGAAGAAGAAAAGTGAGATTTCCACTTTGTTAAATAGTAGTAGAACAGTTAGGAGAGGAGAGCAGCTCTTTTGTGAGCTGTTGCAAAAAGCTGGTTTAAAAATTACTTCATTATCAGCATAGAACAATCCTGTTGGAAGGAGAGAAGCCATATTCTTGCCCTCAGACTCACATCCTTAGCTACTCCTACTCTACTTTCCCATGTTTCTTGTGGCACACTGTGCTTGTTGGGAGAAGCCCTGCAGCTTTTCTCAACCTCATCAGGATCAGCCTGGGCAGCACCAAATATATCCATGGGCAACTTCTGTAGCACTCACTATAGGAATTCTCTTCCCTGCTCATACAGCAACTGCAGGGAACTTCACTAAATTTAAAAGCTCTCCCATCAAACTGCTTAAAAGTGTCCAATGTCTCCAAAACTGTGAAAAATGAGGCAATATAATTCTAAAAACATTGGTAATTTTAGGTCCTTGTCTTTGCATTCTAATGAAGCTTGCAAAGGCTGTAGCAAATTATATACCTTCTGCACACCTCTTATAAACACTAAAAGTATTTGGCTGGTGGTTCTTTCCTTCCAGTCTCTTTGATTTCCCCCTACAAAGATTTGAAAGCATACCCCATAACAGGAAATCCAAAAACATTTGCTACCTTTGCAAAAGCTATTTTACCTGGATTCATTTTACACTTCTGACAACACTCTGCTAAGATTTCTCTGAACTATCACCATTAAGAAATGTTCCAGTAAGAACAAGGGTATTGTTCAAACATTTTCCATCTTAATTCCCACAAATGTCTCAGAAGAAAAACCCAGCCCCCCTTCAATCTCTTATGAGGTTGGAATATGCACCTGGACAGATGGAAAGAGAGTATGTGAAAGCTGCACTTGCATTGAAGGCACAGGTATATTTTTAAAGCAACCTGTATCATCAAAACCTTTGTTTACTTCAAGTAATTTAGTGATCTGGTTTTTTATATGTTGTCACACAGAGTTCATCCTGATTTTCAGCAAAGAATGGCATCAAGCAGAGAGGAAGACTTTTCCAGAAAATTTGCTGTGCGACCACCCAGCCTTGGCTTTTTGCACTGGTCATTGGCCAATCTATCTGCATTTCAATAGGGCACTTGGTCATCTTGACCTATTAAGAGATGCACTTGAGGCTGATGTGATTTGGTTCAGGAAGATTTACAGAACTCACCCTTCATCTGTCAGCATGGTCCCAGGCAAAGTTTGGGGATTTCACAAAAGAAGGGGAGAAAGCCCAAGGTATGGTACCTGTTGCCATTTAATTGCAGGGGTTCCACACTGCTGTCTCCTATCACAAAAGTTTCATACCTGCTTGGTGTTTCTCATGAGCAGCTCCTCCAAGCACTGACTCTTTCTTCTTCACAAAGCAGCCAAGTGACTCCAGTTCCCTTCTCAACTAACCACCCCACTCTTTTATAGCATCTTCTTCTCATTGCTTACAGCTGTGGCCTGGTAAAGTCAGGCCTGTTCCTAATCTTTGCTAATTGGCCCAGCTGCAACTCCTTAGGGGTAAGATTACTTTCTACACTATCTTTATTTTCTTATATTCTATCCCCCTACAGTACCTGACTCAGGTATGCAAATAATTACTGTCCAAAATGTTGGATTACATAGGACATTTTTCTGTAGCTGGGTTATTCTGGCTTGCATAATTATAAATAGACAACATATTTAGATGGTGCAGAACTAAAAAAAAAAAAAAGATCTTGTTTTCTTTCTCTATTGTTTTCCAGGGAGTTTGTTCCATTTTGCAGTATGAGAAAACCCCCAGCATTCCAGTGCTTTAGTTCTGCACACTGCTATGGCTCATCAGATGTTCCCAGCACTGCAGGTGCTCTGTGACTTTCTTTCCCCTCTAAAGGGACAGTCACTTTCAGCATGGATGGCCATAAGCTGTACACCCCCTGTTTGCTCAACATTCACTGGAGGCAATGTAATTCATCTGTACAATACTTGGCATCAGTTTCAATGATAACTTTTCACTTGAGACATGTCTATCAAATGTTCTCAAATGGAGAAAAAGATCTTATTGGAAAAAAAAAATAGTAGTTCTCCGAAAGATGTTATAAAAACACACATGTAAGGACTGTAGACAACATGTACAAGATCTTTCATTTCACTTATCAAATGGTTTACCTGTGCTTAAGAATACCCAGAACACAGCTTAGTCTGGCAAATGCTAAGTTTAGCCTCTTCTTACAGAAGCATTTTGTCATATAGTTGTTTATAAATATTCTCTTCTTCTTTCTTTCAAACTCCTCATTTCCAATGAAAGTTTTTCTCAAACAAATGTAAGCCACATCTGAGAGGTTGTTTTGTTTTGCCATACATAAGACCTTGAGATTAATTGCTTAATGCTTTGTATGGGTAAAAGCAAACCACAGAAACCTGGCAACAATATTTGAGTCACTAATTCTCTTTTTCAAGCTATGTATTAATACCAAGTAGCCCCCAAATTAGCACAGATTAAAAAGAAATCATAAACCATGCTAACATTTAGTGAAGCACACTGACATTTCTGTTGCATACTGGAAAGAACTGCAGCAGCTCCAGCTGAACTGTGCTGAAGCTGAGTGCGAATAAGCAATGTTCCTCAATGGAAACACCCAAGAAACACAGACTGCAGTGTTCCAAAGACTTTGAGAGATTAAAGTTACTAGCAAGGTGTGGCTCTGATCCCATAAAACACACTAGCTACATCACACATGGAATTTTATGGTGAGCTGAAAGGAAAAGTGAGTAAAGAATGTTTGCAGGGTTAAACTCCTATCGTGATGAAGAGAAAGGGTTGTAGCAACTTTATACAAGAAGTGCTCAAGTAAAGGAGAGAAGAAATCTGTAGATTTTTTTTCAAGATTTAAATGTTTGTCTTGAATATGATAGAAGTTTTACAGACAATACAATTAGTTTTTCTCAGTTTTCCTAGGCCTTTCAGTGCAATCACCCAGCTACATCTGAAGCCAGTTCTAAGAGCATAAGCAAACCCTGTTCCCTAAACAAGATTGTCACCTAAGCCCTGATTATTTCTGGCTTATTGAGAATTTAATGGGCATGGCCAGAATTCATACTTTGGATTTGATTATTTTTAGTCCTTGTGGCACCATTTCCCTCTCTCCTGTTACCCAGGAGACAGCTACCCATTGTTTTCTTTTGAAGAAAACCCAAAGCTGTGCAAAGCAATACAAAGCTAAGCCTCCTGGTGCTATGTATTCCACACCTGATAACACCCATTTTTGGCTTATTCTTCAAATATGCCATTCCTATACAAAATAGGTTTACCTCCCTCCATAACACCAAATGTTTCCTGCCTTCTTTCCGCAGATTTTGAGGCTAGGAGCACATGTAATCCCAGTCATCCACTGATATCCTACAGATCTCCCTTTGCCTTACAGAGGCTCAGTGAGCAGGAGCATCAACAGCAGACCTTGCTTTGTTCTAGCAGCCTGTCCTGATTTCATGCACCTTCCTAATGGTGCTTTTCCTTCTGCCATCCAGGAAATTCTCTTAGCTAAAAACCACTGCTGTATTTAATATAATTTCTTTAAGGATTAAACAGGGTACAAAAATCCAACAGAAGATGCACTGAGCCTTCTCTGGTAACCATGCTGCCATTTCCTGATCTTCCATACTCTTACCTGCTGTGACTGTGGCCAGTTGTGTAGCTGGATAATAATAACATCTTTATAGAAGTATTCAGATCATCTTCTAGAATCATTTAGGTTGGAAAAGACATTTAAGATTGAATTCAGCCACAAACCTAATGCTGCCAAGTCCACCAGAAGTGATGGGATGAATGAATATGCTTTTCCAGGTGCTCTGTAGAGTGCAGCTGGTAGTGATGATAGTGAAGATAAGGATTATAATTTTTGCTGTGCTTCTCTTCTAGTAAAACATATTTCCTCATGGACCTCCCCAAACTCCCTGCTGTACTGATCCCACTATGCATCTAGAACTGACTGGAGTGTGGGTGGACAGTAATTGGAAGTGTTCAAACCGACTGTTAAGCTTCCTGTGTGATCTTCCACCATCCCAGAAAGTGATCCCCTCCCCTGAAGGCCTTACAGACAAGGAGTGCAAAGCCCCCGACTCTCGGGTTTCCCACTGTCCTTCCTGCCTCACAGTGTAGGCTGGCTCAGGCTGATGATTCACAGATCCATCTATTTTCAGCATGGCTTCTTGGCCTTTTAGGTCATGGCACTATTTTGCTTGCAGGCACCTTGCTTGTGTGGAGATACCTGCCTGATGTCTGCTCCCAGCAGTCTTTCAGCAGCTGCCTCACGTGCACTGCTTTGCTCCAGAGCAAGCTTATCTCTGCACTAGCAACACACTGCACTTATCTGAGGCAGACATTATCTTCTCATTTGAGTGCAGCCCATTCACATCACAGAATGCATGCTCTCTACAGCACATATCCTCGTGGGAGGTCTCCTATCGGCTCTCTATGAGCTTGTTTGCTCATTTTGATGAGCTGCTAATTCTGTTTGATCTGGGGAACAGGCACAGCTACAAAATACACACAGTGCCCCCAGCACCAAGTCAAGACAGAGGACACCCAACAGAAGCTTTGGAAGGAAGTGAAAGATTTTGGCTGACTTCCACTGTCCAGTCCCATGACAAGAACTGCTCCGCACAGTGATCTGACTTCAGGTACACAGAGCCTTTTAAAGAGGCTTTGCTGAAGTGTAAAATCCTCAGAACATCTTGGTAGAGATTGGTAGGTAGTGATCTTAGTTATGATTGGCTCCAAATCAATTCTCTGAACACCACTGAGTCTTAAAGGCAAATAGAAGAGAAAATCAGCTGAGAAGAGGTTATTTAGAGAGGTCTGTGTGTTTCTCAACACTATGACCACCACAGCTGTCAGGCAAAAATGATGCAAGTAAAAACCCAGTAATCCTGAAATAAGCAGTGTCTAGGTAGACATTAGACAGCTGGCTGAGTACAAAATACTCCTGAGCCACACCTGCCCTGGGAACTGACCAGCAGATTTGCCTGGTTAATGAAGACCTATAAAAAGCAACCTATACAAAGACCTATACAAAACCCTTATACACAACCTGCTGGGCTTTGTCTATAATCCATATTTTGAAGATGTTGTTTGTATAAAGTTATGGTATTATTCAATCACACTATGAGCAATGCTATCAGCATCACATAAACTACTTCATATATTGCAAGTTGATAATTAAAAACTATTAACTTTTTTTGATGCTCAGTCCTACAAGAGAAATCTGACCTTGATCTTCTGTTTACAGAACAAACCTATTACATTAAATCTGCAAAAAAAGAACAGTACAGATCCCATGGAAGTCATTGGCCTGAACTAGCCAAGCATTTAGTTTTCTAGTGGAATTCTGAAAGGAGGATTATGGTACTAGCACACACCTATTAGAAGGATAATTATGCTGAAGAAATTAAACAACCTACACATGATGCCTCAAGCTGTTGTAGAGTTTTCTTGCAGTGTGCTTTAGAAGGCCATTGGCTGCATCCACTTTTTTCCAGATGCAGGGAAATACCTTCCTTTGAGACTGTGCCAATCTAAACTACAGAGGTAATCATAGACCATAATGGCTTAAAATTTAGACCAACTTGAAGATGAGAGCACCGAGCTCATGTTCAGGCTGGAACTGTGACCCTGGTTGTTCCAAGTCCAAGGACAGCCTACAAACAGACTCTGTTCTTATATAGCATTGTAAAACATTTCTAGCAGTCTTCCTCTTAATCTTTTAGCAAGAAATGCTTCTTATCCCAGACTTAATGGGGTATGACTGGGCAGCACAGGAGAGCTGTGCCAACTGACAATGCTTAACAAGGGCAGAGCTCTAGCTTTTCATCAAGAAAAAGCTTTTAAATAACAAGTCCCCTTCTGCTGCAGCTGGCAAGCTGTGCCTGAAACGTACCTCCCTAGCTCTCCTTCTGCAGCACTCTGCATGTAACATTACAGAGAAAATAAAAATTAGAGCAACTTCAAAGGGGTTTTTTTTTGGTTTTTTTTTTTTTTTTTTTAATTAAGAAACCAACTGTAGCTGTTTTAATCATCAGGAACCAATACCAACAAAGGCTTTATTCTTGCTGGAGATATGCAATAAGGAAACATAGCACTAAGATTTTCAAGGTGTCCCTTTTCCTATAAAGATTAGATTAAAAATGTCAGTTTGAACCAAACAAAACCCCCCCTTCCTCCCTCCCAACCTCCACACCACAAAACCCAAACCTTCTGAGACAGAAACAAAAGCCAGAAGTCCCTGGAGCCTGTCTGTTGTTTCTGGAGGTGGGTCAGCTGGATACTGCCTTAGTTCTGTTTCCAGTTAACTGATATTTTTAGGCTATTCCCACTTTGTGCATACTATTTGCTGAGAAGAACACAAAGCTGCAGTAATATTATCTAAATGTCCTAAAGCCCCTCAAACCCTAATTGAAAACATTAATAGATTGAGTTCTGTTCCATATTGTCATTTTGACAAAGGCACATTTATGGTTTATACATAATTACATTACTAATACATAGCAAAAAATGTTAATTCTTTACATGTTCTCCTTATATCTAATAGTTTTGCTCTTGACTAAGGACCAGTCCTTAAGTAACACCTGCTTGCTCATAGGAATACGACTTCAAAACCCAGAGAGAGCAAGGGTCCAAACCCATCATTACAGCCAAGTACAGCAGTTTGTAATACTGTGGGTAGTTCTATTACACCACTGGTGAGGTTTGGCACAACTGAACCTTCCAAGACAAAGGCAGACAATGAATCAAAGTAGATCCTCTGTAACAAGCTTAAAATTTTAACAGCAAAAAGCGAATCATTGGCCTTGAAGCGCAGCTCCTGCAGTCCCACAGCACACAGCCCATGCTCAGCCTCAGCACACTGCACAATTTTCTCAGCTGTTGCTCAAAAAGCAGAGCAGTGCAAACACACTTACCTTGCTGTCCGTGGGCTACAGAGGTCTTGGCACAGGCTGGATCCCCTTTATACTGCAGGCCTTCCACTGCTCCCTCTTCCCAATGCTCAAGTAAAGGAGAACTGTTTATGCTACTGCACTGATAAAAATCACCTCAGAGGGGCCCAGAGCTGCCCTCATGGCTCATAAATTATATAGTTTTACTCTGCTTGGCACAGGCTTGAACCCTGTTATAAGTTAGGTTAAAAGACAACACAAAGTTTCTGCCTTTTCAGAGCCCTTCGGCAGTTTTGCTGCAAACCACAGGGTCTGGTCAGGCCTCTACAGGTGTTCTTAATTAGGAGAGAATCCATGTAAGGTACAAGCCTTAAAGATATATGGCTCTTAAGCACAAGCCTTCAAACCTCAGCCATATCACACCATCATCTTCACCGAGTTATGCTTACAAAGAGCACAGATAAAATAGTGTTTAATCAGAACTGCTGCTTCCCTTTGCAAGCAAAAGATAATGAAATAGCTATCCTGGAGTATGAAAGCATTGAGTTATCTCATCCTAATGTGAGTGCATGGTTGAATCACCTTCCTGTCTTTGACTTGCTTTACCACTTGGATTTAAAAAGTACTTCTGTCCTTAGAGGTAAGAGTTGTGTATGAAAAACCAGCATGGAGACTTCTTGCAGAATGTGATTATTTTTGGGAACAAATCACCTGGTCTCTTATTCACATTTTCAAGAGAAGACTGAATGACTTTAAAAAGCAAAGACTTCAGAGAGACAGCATGAAACCGTGCATGGAAATAAATACACAGCTGTGGCCTGGATGGTCATTAATGATGCACAGCCTGTGAGGCTGTATGGGAGTAACATTCTTCATTTTGAAAGAGTCAGAGGAAAAAAGCCACTAGCAATTATGCCACACAGTGCCATGAAATATATTAGACCCTTTCTTAATGCTGGATAAAATGAGACAGGTTTAGAAAAGCGTTGTCACTGCCATAACCCAAAGGATTCTCCAAAACAAGAACCTTGGCTTTCCAAGCACCAAATTTCCAGAGCAATCTGTCAAGGAATTTATCATATAAAGCAGCTAGAAGGTCTGAGACCCTAGACATTTGTCTTTTCAAAGGTCATAAAGTATTGTCAGTGGAGCATTTTTCTGCTCCCTAAATTATGAACAGCAGACCTGTTCTGTGGCTGAGTTGGTAGGACCTTAATTTTTGTTTGTTGAGGGAGTGAGGATCA
This sequence comes from Camarhynchus parvulus, assembly GCF_901933205.1. NCBI lineage: Eukaryota > Metazoa > Chordata > Aves > Passeriformes > Thraupidae > Camarhynchus > Camarhynchus parvulus. The sequence continues at coordinate 9,578,162 of NC_044577.1, read as the reverse complement.
TTTATGGCCCGTGGAAATTCCCTACCAGGTTCTCTGCAGTGGGTGTGTGCTCCTGGGGTTCCTGCTGCAAACCACTCTGAAGATGTTGCAACATTTCAGGGCTCTTCAGATCACCAACTCCAGAAGAATTTCAGGAAGATGTCAGGATTGAGGGAGCCAGGTTGGGATTCCACCTGTGCAAAAGCAACACAAGCCAGTTATAAAAGGCTCTAGGCTTGTGCTACCATATTTTGAGTGCTGTTGTAATACCTGGGGCATCTCTGAAATTTCAGGGATAACATAAGGCCTCTGTCTTTCCTAAGTATTGGACTGTGCCATCTAACTAAAATTCTGAGAGTCACAAAGGAAGACGGAATGTTCATGCTCCTTTTGAACCTAATTTAGCTGCTATTCTGAACCATGTCCTATAACTGTCCTACCTCTCTGTTAATGTTTATAGAAAGCCTAGGAACATTATCTTTTGCCTTTGGGCTTCTCATCAAGATGTCTAAAGCATGTAAATAACTTTATAGAATCAACAACTGAGCTGTGAGGAAATTTGGACCACCTGATAAGGTCTCAAAATAAAGTTATGCAATTTCTGTAGTGGATTCAGCAGACCTAAACATGAAATACATTCATAGGCAAATCTTCCCAGAGAGAATCTCTAGGTTAGATTTTGATTGTATTTATCTTAGCTAATTTACAGATGACTTTAAGAAGGGTGGTTTTAATGTCTCTGTACTCCCACACATCCATGGCTATTTTCAGAACTACCCAGGATGCATTTGCATTGATTACAGTGCCCAAACAAGAGCCTGCCTTGATACTAATGCAGAGCAGCTGGTTTTCAGAACCTGGGCTACACATTGCTACAGCAGCAGCCTGAACTGCAGCTGCCCTGCGGCAAAAGCAGGAAGGGATGTTTTGATTTCCTGATTCTGGGCAGTGGATGTTGTAAACCAGAATATATGGGATGTACAGTGAGCAGCATGGCCCTCAAACTGGGCTGGAATAGGCAGGTTTCAGCAGCAGATACTCAGACTTGCCTATAGGATGCATTTGGCCATGATTTTACAGCCACAACTTGAGTTCAGGGAAGGTGAGAAAGAATCAGTGCACATCCCTGTCAGTGTCCCATAATAGCAATACTGTAACATAATAATATTTTTATTCAGTAGCTGTTGTTTCTGAAGGCTTCTAAATGCTTGATGAACCTTCTTCCCCATCTTTTATTCCAGAAACCCTCAGTGTTCCCAGCCTCTAGTTTAACAGAACCTGACTATCTCCACTGAATTCAGAAGTCCCCTGGATGGACTTGGTGGCTTAGTGTTGGTCAGTGTCACCAGCTGAATTAGGAACCTTCATTTGGTGGTGGAACTGCTTACCAGTGCTCTTCTGGAAGTGTATTTTAATTCTGGCTGTCTAGAAAGTCCTCAGCATCACCTCAGAAATGTGCCAAATCGACATTAATTTTCAAAAAGTTCAAATATGAGAAGCAATTATGTCAAATAAGATTCTTGGCTGAGAGAAGCTGATGTTATCATTTAAAAAAAGATCTGGCAAAGCCACAGTGTTAATGACATGAAAAGTAAATAAGCACAGGAGATAATGCAAAGATGCTGAGTTGGGCAGGAAATTATTTCTAATATGAAGTAAGTCTCTCTTTTATAATACTCCACTAAAATGGATGCATTTAAATTGCTGTTATGTGCCCTTATTCATTGCTGTTTACAGAATATTTAAATGCAGAGTTCATTTAATTCTGGCTAGGTCAGTAATTGTGGTAATGAACAAGGTCGACCATTTGCTTTAAGAGGAATAAATGCTCATTTACAAAATAAAATTACTTTCTTTTCGTGATTTCATACAGGCATAAAAAAAAATCATGACCCTCTGCAGGCACAAGTGAAAAGTTAGATTCCGTGAAAGCTTGATTTAAAGTCATGACAGTTCCTTGTGCACTAAAAAATCTGTCACTGCTATGAAACAAGACCCTATTTAATACACACACATGTCAATTTTCAGTAATAAAAGTTTCAGATGAAAAAATTAATTATTATTTGATTAACTAGTAAAATGTGGTGGTATAAATATTACCAGATAATCAGATAATTTCCTTTTCCCACTGATAAATTCTTGATAAAGTTACTTTAGTACCAATTGTCTACAAATAGTTTTGATTAGGGCCTCCATATTTTCAGTCAGTGGTTCCACTTTGAATTGCTGTTCAATGAATAAATGTGATTTAAACTTGTAGTGAGAATGTCACACATATAAACAATTGTTTAATTCACAAACTAGATGATGAGGCTGGCTAGGTGTGTCATTGTTCAGCTTTTTAAAGTTGTTAACTTGCTTGTCTTGACTTTACAAACAGAGAAATGGCCGCCTGATTTATTTTTTTTAAATAAATATCTTCAGCATATTTTGTAATATAACCCAAAGTTAAAGAAGTCTTCTTTAAATCTGCTAACTTATAATATCATGCAATCCAATTACATCCATTCTCAAAGGGTTCAATTCAAAGTTTTGAAACTAATACCAATCAGTTTCTTCATTATTTCTTAATAAATCACAGCGTGATCAGTGGGTTCTGTGAGACACTTCTGTGTCTTCTGCATCCTCTGTAGAGAATGCATTGGAAGCCAGGTCCATGTCTAATTTGGGATATAGCATGACAAGTTAATGCAGACAAGAAAACCACAGAAATGAAACTCAACTGGTGTACGAAAAAGGTGGGAGTGGATTTAGGGTGTAGTTTTTAAAAGAACTTCAATTTCAGGGCAGTGGTGCCAGTGTGCTCACTGACTAACTTGAACCCTGGCAGAGAATCTGACAGCTCTGCCTGGCCCTGGGGAACGAGAGAAAGGCCTCCCAAAACTGTTCTTCAGATCTCTCACTGAAGAAGTGGGATGTTTATTTCTGTGGTAGTATGCTGTATTTAAAATTTATAAAGTAATAATTTAAAAGTAATAAAGTTCTTTCAGTTTTGTAAAAGAGAAGAAAAACATTCAAATTAGGGCTTTGTCCAGTAAGGCAGGAGATCTCTTTTCTGGTTTTAGCAGTAAGACATACTTTAAAGGTGCCCAAGTAAACCAGCAAATTATTTATTGCCTGTGCCAATTTCTCAGCTATAAAATAAGTTTAGTAGTGCAGGCAGAGCAGCAAAATGCCACATGATAGGTATCTATTTCATGATGATGGTGAAAAGAAACAGGAAACAAAATGAACTGTGATATGCAAGACTGAAAGAATGTCACTGGGACAATACAGTGGAAAAGGACAAGCAATTGGAGAAAAGAATATGAAGGAAGAGAAATATGAAGTAAAAAGCAACAAAAAGCAGGTGGGAAACAGCCTGGTACTGTGATACAGATACTAATTTACAGTAAAGGTAAGTATGAGGTCTTATTAAATACACAACTATAGTGCAAAAGAATACTCTTACAAAACTTGTTTTGTCCAGATGCCTGTGCTCCAAAGTCCCCTAAAATGTTGTTAAGGTATATCTCCATTTAAAGGCCAGAAGGGCTCTCCTGGTCTGACTTCTCTTCCATATACTGTGAGCATCACATCCAGCATTCGCTGTGTGGAGCACAGTAACTGTGCAGAAGGAAATACCTGGCATTTTTTAAGAATCTACATTTCTCCCATATTCTCTGCACCTTCTTGGAATATCCAAAGCTTCAATTTATTGAAGGCACTAAGTATAGTTTCTTCTTTCATGTGGGCAGAGATCAGTCAATGTGTCCTTAGAAGAGTTGCCAAGAACTAAACTGACTTTGCTATAGTTTTCAGTTTAGGCTCAAAACCTTTGTAGCTGTTATTTTCTTCATTTAACACAAGCTTTCAGTTATAACCTGTGAATCCAATTACAATGTCTTACTCAGAGGTTTTTGGTTTTCTTAATTTCTTTATAAACAACAAAAATGTTCCCTTAAAAATGTAAAATACATTTTAATTTATGAGTTCATTTGAAGAGATGCCATCATTCCACTTACTACCCTTGTGTTAAATTAGTACTTTTCAATTCATAGACTTCACCAATGAGCCTCAAGGACTTTGTTCCTTCCCTGCACATAATAGGACTTCCTACCTTCCTTTCTATCCTAAATAGAAAAGCGAAATCATTGCCAGTGTTTAGGCTCTAGGCAGTTTTTGGCCTCCAGTTTTATTCTCACAGTTTTTTCTCCCCCCAGTGCAGAGGCAGTGATTATGCCTGTGGGGATGTGACGTGCTGGTGCCTGTGTGTGCAGGAACCTGTCCTTGCCAGGGACGCTCTGCCTGGGCACCGAGCACAGGAGTGTTGATCTCACTGTGAGCTGAGGCTGAGCCCAGTACCACAGGGCAGTGCTCCTCCTCCTGCACAACCATCTGGAACACAGGCATTCCCACCATGCATGGGTTTTTATCATCATTTAACCCCGGGCTTCCTAAAGTTGGAAGAAGGGAATTCATGAGCGGGGGACAGTATTGTGTCCTCAGTGCAATTTTGGGCATAGAACCAAGTTCTGGGGTTTGAAAATGAGCCTTCTTCCCTCAAGTTTGCTTCCTGTTGATCTTACTCCTTTTGCTACTTCAACTGCTGAAGCCAGTGTAGTTTACTTCCTATAGTCTTCTTGGAATTATGATATTGCCCCCAAAAATTAATTTATATTGGTTAAAATTACAGAAGCCAATGGATTGCTTATCCGTTTGACATGTTTGCATTTACACCAGTCTCTGATAGTCTGACTTACAATATTATAGTTAATTTGGAGTTAAGAGTAGTTTACTTATTGAATCCAGTTTGGTGGATCCTAATAAAGGGAAAAATATTCATCTGCATTTAGAAATACAAGTATGTAACTCTTCTGCTTATGTTCCAGCGAGGAAGGCAAAGAACACTCAGGACTGAAAGGATCAAATAGAAGGCTACAAATTCCAAGAATTTACTAGATTTTTATTTATAAAATCTTACAAGCAGGGGATCTAAATGCTCCACTGACTTCCAGGGGCATGCATTGTTTAGCAGATATTCCATTCAGAGAGCACTTTCTTGTGTAAAAGGGATTCTTTTGTTTGTGAGATTTTTCAGCTATTAGGTGAATCTTTATTATATGCCCTTCTCTAGTGCCTGAGACTGTTGTTGGAACTTGCATTCATTCTCATATTCAAAATGATGTAATGAGAAAACAGCTAATGTGCTTAGTTTTTTTAAGGAACTAACATGGGAAGCCTTGGAACACAAATTTTGGTAATTAACATGTTTGCTGACAGAAGCTATTTGTGTGTTGATGGCAAGCTGCTTCTGTACTGTATTTTATGTGCAGATGAAACTGCATGTAGGTACCTTCGGAGCTGGAACATGCCTGATATGGAGCACCTTTCCTATCTTTTGGTAAAGTGCCTGAGGAGCAGGACTGAAGAGAAATTGCTTGGGCATGGATACTGACCTTGAAGGGTAAATCTCAGCTACAAGGATAATTTATACCCTCTTTTAGGAGACTGTGTTGTGAGTCGTTCCTATTGCAGGGTAATGTGATGGAGCACAATGCTGCTGCTGAAGCTGAGATATCCCTTAGGTGTCTATTGAATCCATTAGGCTCTGAAAATTGCAGCTCACTGATTATTGACTTACTCTGCAACAGTTTAGTGTGTGTGTGGAGCTTTCACAATCAAAAAACTCTGGCGATTCCACATTAGAAAGTAATTTTCCATATGGCTTACTGGGAATTTAGGCACATAAACAGATACTCAGCAGTGATAATTAATGTAGTTTATTGAACAGCTTTCAGATTAGGGACATAATTTTCAGAGCTTTGTCAGTTTCTGTCTGAACATAGTGTTTATGTGCCTGGGAATTTGACTTTTCCTCTTGTATTTTCCTTTGTTCTCCATTTGGATGATAAAAGGTAAATGCAAAGGTAGGATTGTGCTGATGCAGTGGAAACATACCTCATTGCAGTTTATACACAGAACCTCTGCAAGAAATTATGTTTATGTGATCATCTCATCTTGCCACAGATGTTTTAGATTAAGCTGCTTCCTACACAGTCTGCACAAAGTACATGAGCAGATACTGTAATATGTTGCCTAGAAAATTGGTATGGAGTAGGAGCTGATGTGAAATTACAACGAGCAGTTTAAGTGCAGACGTGGCCATATCCAATTGTTTGCACTTAAATGTTTATGAGCAGAGGAGGAGCTGCAAACAACAAGGACCTGCTCCATAACCAGGTCTGCTGGGTCTCCTGAGTGGATATAAATATAAATAGCAACATATGGGGAAGGGATTCATTTGTACTCTAAACAGTTCTGCAACATCTTTCTTTTGATAGAAGGAAAACAACCAAGCGCAGCAAGCTTATGACACTGTGCAAATCTGTCACAGGCAAGGAAAACACAGCCCCAGCCTCATCTGTTCTGAGCCTCCTCTGAAAGGAGAGGGGGAGGGCGTGCTTGGGAATTGCAGCCGTGCACGTCCTGTCCAACATCCTCAGGGAAGCACCGGCAGCTCTGAGTGCGTGCTCCGGCAGGGCCACCCCTCTGTCAGGACAGAGTGCCCTGGTGCACAGAGTGCCTCCTGAGCTGGCACCCAGCTGAGCAGCAGCACTGCCACTGTCCCTGACCTGACTTCTGGGGAACAGCCTGTCGCCTCACATCTGGGGCTTTTGTCCTGCATTTGGCCTTCACAAATTATTTGGGTTTGGAAACTGGTGTTTTTCTCCCCTATAGGTTTCCTCTCTTGTTTTCTCCCCTGCTTTTCTTTAGTTTTGGTGTTTGTTTTCTTTTGTTTTTCATGCTTTTAGGTAAAATTCGGCGCTTCAAGTTCATCTTTTTTAGTAATTGGGGATGTTTCTCTGGTTAATGAAGGTCATGGGTAAGGTTCCAGGATTAAGTATTGTTAAAAGCTGCTCTGCCAAGTTCCTCTTAAATAATCCCCAGCAGAATTATCTTCTAGTGTTTGTCATGCTAACATAATTTCAATTCAGAATTAAAGACAAATGCTATTAGGACTCAATGAAGCAAATGCAGGAAAGGATCATTTAACATAACACTGATAAAACTGGCAGTAGATTAGAGGAAATTTCTTGTCTATGCAAGTGTTGTAAGTTTCTGCATTTATGACATTTTCTTTTAAATCTGAAGGTTTGATGCATTCATTTTATGGGTAAACAGATTTTTCTTATTTTGTTTTGTTTTTTTTTCAACTTAGTGCAAGGCTCCTCAAAAAATAAATGCTCTTTCATGTATAAATTTTGCAGCCTGATTATGAACTAACAATATTTTTATACATCATTCATAATAAGAGAGAGAGAATTTTGAAGAGATTTGAACACTTAAGAGATAATATACCGCTATAACTTCATAATACTTTGGTAATTTGTAAAGCTTGTTGTGGGCTCAAGCTAATAATTGTGACTTCACCTAAGATTCATAATATAGGCAGAGAGTCTGGTAACACAGAATCTGCATTTCAGTGACTAATATCATCCAAACTCTTCAGTGACTAGTCTCATCCAAAAAAGGTCTGTTCTGAAGTCAGCAGATACTGGGTCAGACTTTAAAGGGAATTATGCATAATTATATTATAAAAAGGTGAAGTTCCTTTTAATTTTTGTATGAATACCTCAGTGACCAACATAATGGATTCCTTTTATATTTTTTGGTGGTTTTTGGAGTGAGGTGGGGCAGGGGGAGGAATAAAAGATAAAAGTATACCTAGTGGGGAAAAAGGATTTCCATCATATGAAACATTTCAAGGTTTCTATCTCCCTTTTAAATATGAACCAGTGTGAAAAAAAATTTAGATTTTCAGTATCAATTTGGAAAATGCTCTCAAGCTTGAAATAGCTCATTTAAGAAACTTTAATGCCTTTTTAAAATTTTGACTCTGCTTTAATATGAAGTATATTTCAACTTTTTATTTTACTCTATTAAATCCTAGGAATTGGTCTGTATCAAAAGAGATGTAAGCACACTTTTGAAGAAGTGCTTAATCGTTTTTCATATGACAGATCTGGCTTTCTCAGTAGCAGCTTGTGCTATCACATTCTGTTCAAGCTGACACAGAGAAACATAAAGACTCCTCTGATAAGAGCAAGAAGTTCTTCTGGTGCTCCTGAAATATCTCATCCTGGCTACAAGTTTTAGAGGAGCCCTACAACAACTGACACTGCTTCTTTACCTCATCAGACAGGACTCCTCATCTCCACGAAGCAGCCTGTAAAAGCCTGTGAGTATTATGGGCCAGGATGCAGATGCTGCTCTTTCATGGAAAGATTTATGCTGGCAGAACTCACTTGGATGCCTTTGAAGAAAAGCAGCTGGAAAAACAAGGTGTCTAGGTGAATTCTTGAATTTCTTCCAGAGACAAAGCGACCCAGACTGATAATCTGTGCATTCCTACAGTGGCAGGAAAATGCATAGCCATGTCCCAGCAACAATTCCCTCTCCCAGCTTTACATATTTTTTCCTTCTATTCAGACTCATAGGTGATACTGTAAAACAGGCACAAGACTTTGATCTTTCCCAGAGTCTAAAGGTTTCAAACTGTAAATCCTAAGAATGCTGCAAAAGTCATTAAATGCGATACTGAAGAGGTTCTTCAAGTCAAAAGATTTTGAGATTCTACTTTAATGAATTCTCCAGCTGTTATCACTTGCACATAATCCTTTTTAACTGTGCTTCCAATTGCTTTTGAAAATTCAAATTCAGAACAGGTATTTTTGGTCTCACCCAGCTTTAACTGTTCCTTAGTAATATCTATGCAAAGTATTAATTACTAAATTGAACTTGCAAACATTTAAAAATGGTTTCCTTCTCTCTTTGACAGTATTTCATTCACAGCACAATTTCATTCATCAAAAGCATTGAAGCATCTCAGGATACCTGCATATTTATTTTTTCCCTTGGCTCCCAGCTGAGACACTAAATCTTATGCTTTCTTTTCAGACTTTTTGCTGCTCTGTGGAGCAGTCAGGCTGAGAATCCTCTGCAGTCCTCTGGGGTTAAGGAAGATGGTGTGAAAAAGAAGCCACAGAAGGAACACCTGTGCAACTAGCAGGAGGAAATATTGTTTTGGGAGCAGAAAAATTAATTGCTGGATATTGTGGTTGTGTGGAAAATTAGGTCACCCTAATTTTTCATACTATTTTAAGACCAGGTAACTAATCACAAAGCAGTAGTGTATAAGGTCAGAGAGTTTTTATGGGGCTGTTAGACAAGTCACAGACACCTGTACAAGCAGGAGAACTCCCAGGATGTGTGAGTTCTGCAAGGAGCAGCTCAGCAAGGGTTTTGCTCAGTATCCTACCATATCAACACTTCATTTTGTGCATTTTCTGATCAATCATAAAATCTCATCCAGCTGATTTCCAAAGCCAACTGGATCAGGTAGTCCTCTGTTCCTTAGACACAGAGCCCCTCCCTGCCCTCTCCAATAGAAATTCTCCAGGAAATGTCTGATGTAAACCATGCCAAGGTGCCACCAGGCTGAATTTCTTGCTACAATTTTAGTATTTCTCTGGATGTGACTTGTTCCTTATAATGACAATTATTTTGGTTATACAAAATGTCTGCCCTACCTTTTCTCCTTGACATGTAGAAATTTGAACACTACTGTGTCGTACTGGATTATTTTCTCCTTCTTTTTTTTTTTTTTTCTTTCTCTTTTCTTCTTTTTGAATGCTGTTTTGACAGCCAATCAATTTTTTATCTCTCTTTGAAGAAGCTACTCAAAAGGGCAGGAACACATGAGCTAACTTCAGGGATGGTAAAGGAGAGGTATTTTTAGAGTAAGGGGAACACAAAAATAACTGGTTTATTTATTGTAAAAAGCTGTGGAGGTCCTTAGCTTTGAGGCAGGCTGATGACATGTCTGCCACACTCATGACAGACACTTCAAAGTGCAGAGACATTCTACAGCACTTCAAGGAATTTCCCACTCTGCAAATAATGCTGCAGAAGAAACGCTCAAGTACAAGCAGCACAGCATTGCAGAAAATCCAGGTGTGATGTTTAACAAACCTTCCAGTTTTATGAAGTAGTGGAATTCCATTAGGAGTGTGGACTATTTGCTTTAACACAATCATTCATTGGGATAAGAGAAGTAGAACTTGCTCTGTAGGTTTGTAACTGCTGAAATTAATAAGTGTGGCTCATCACTCTCTGCAGTACTATACCAATTTACTGTGCTCTTTTATCTCAATTACTTTCTATGTGTGTCTTATATTTCTCTATTAAACTTCAGTAATTGTAACACTGTGGTAATAACATTGACATACTCAGCATTATATGATGGGCTATTTTACATTACTCTGACTGCCTTATTTACATTATAATTATTAGTGTCTATATAAATGTGATTCATTGAACTAATAAAGTTTTCAGACAACTGCCATAGCTCATTGATTTTTTTTCTGTGCAGAAATTTACCTTGCACTCTTAGTTGGCTTTCCCTTCTCTTTCAAGGCTGGCATTTGGACAATAAAGACCTTCCTCTTTAGCCCCATAGAAATTGTATTTAATACCTAATTTTATCTTGATTTTGTTAGGCTGACAAAGCAAATGGGAAGTACCAAAGCTGTATTTTCTCAACTGCTCTGTTCTTTTGTTCAGAAGTACTGCCAAAAGCACCCTTCTCGCTCATCCTGATCATCACCAAATGATGATTTTTTGAGACTAAGAAGTTAGCACTCGGAAATATTAGTGTGGTTCATTAGCCATGCAATTCTCCCCCAGAGGAATTTGGGCAATGCCTTTTGAAATGGCACAGTTGCTTCAGCCTTTCTCTATTTGCAGAGCTGAATGAGTTCATGCCTCATGTGCTGTGTACCCTGTGTGTCCTGCAGGGACCAAGTCTGCAGCCACTCCTACCACAACTTAAAAGTCTGTTAAAATGTGGTAAATGAAGATAAAACATAATCCAGATTATAACCTCATGCTTTTCAGGTTTTCATTTACTGGAGTTTTAGCAAATCCTTCAAACTCCATCTAGCACACCACCAGCTTATAACTTTAAAAACTACACATAGTAGATTTTGTGATAATAAGAAGATTGAGATAAATAACAATTATCAAAGAGATAGGTAAATATGGACTGTAAAAAGTTAAATCTATTTATGGTTCTCCTCCTGTGCCCTGGTCTAAGACAACTCAGTTGTCAGCCGTTTCATAGGAGATTGAGATTTCTCCCTGGTGGAATGCAGTTGTTCCCAGTTGCTTTTCTTACCAAACAACTGTGATAAGAGGGATTTCACTCCATCTCTCTTGTTTCTCTGAGCATGTGTTGACAGTAAGATGTGTACAGCACTGTGGGTTGGGATAATAATATGTTATATTGTGTGTTGGCCCTTTGTCCTTGGCATACATTGATTTTTTTCCCCTGAGGTGACCTTCATATCCTGGCTGTGTTGAGCACGGAGGGTATTTATTTCAGACTCCTTCCCTGCATGCTTAGCTAAATCCTGCTGATGCTACCAGAAATTACAAAACCACTGTGTCAGGAGATCCCAAATTGCCATGTCTGTGGGTCAGAGATCCCAGAGCTGCGATTCCAAGCGGCGTTAGAACCCACTTCTAAAGCTTTTCGTTTTCCAGCGTCTGACTTACATTTCAGATATTTATTCCAGCTGCTGGAAGCACTCATAGCCTGTGACACCACCTGCTGGGTAACACCTCTGTGAAATGTTTATCTCACTGTAATCACTAGTGTTTGTAAGGGATAAAGGACAATGTGATTTAAACGAGGAATAGAATTTAGAAACAGAATTAAGTTTAGAATAAAAATTTAGAAAGATTTTGCTCTTTTGGGGGTTTGATACTTTATCATTAGTGGCACATATTCCCTGCTCTGTTTCTTGGTGTAATACTCATGCAATTACACTCCCTATAGCTTCTTCTAACTAACCATGTGAAAGAAACCTGCAAAAAGGATCTTTACACAGACAGTGACTAGTAAACTTTACTGTAGCAGAGCTTATGCCCTGCTATAGTAATATCAAGATGCAAAGCCTTGTTATTTATGCAGACAGTTCTGAATGGAGGAGCAAACAGTAAGAAAAATGGCTTTCAAAGTAATTATTTTGGAGACCAGGGAATAACTGTGGTATACAAAGCTGATTTATCTCTGTTTCTTTTCTGTCCACAGCACATTAATGCAGTACTTTTGGTATCTTCTTAGTGGAAAGAAAAATGGACAAAATAAGAAATTACTCAGCAGCCATAGGGATCTGGTGTCTAGGTCTGGGACTCTAATTATACTCTAGGCTTAAATGATTTGCATTTTTACTGCAAAGTACATTGTGGATAAAAGGTTAAAGTTTAAATCCAAAGTAATACAGACCCTCTTTTTCAGGCTCTGATCCAAGAATCTGTGTTTGTGGCTGTGTAAGGACTGCATAGTCATTCCCAGACTACATGTGGAAAGGAATGAGAAACAATATAGCTCCTGAAATGTTAGCTTCTAGACAGGAAAATGCCACAGATCTTCATTAAATCAAAGAGGAGAAGCATGATTTGACCCCTTTTTGTAGTGCCCCAAAGGGATATGAGGTATAACTGAGTTGATATTATGAACAGAAGACTCTGAAAAGGTCTTGAGTGTTTGAAGGGCTAGTACCAGGGAGCTGGTAAAATCCACCACAGGATATTAATCAGATATCCAATGCTCCTTGCTATAATCTGGCCAGAAAATAGGCAAGATTCTGATGGAAATGCTATCTATTCCTGGGTCTGCTGGTCCTTGAAAAAGAAGCTGTCGATTACTCAGTAATTCAACTCAAAGTTGCTTCTATTTCTCCCAGGTGATTCAAACATGGTGGAATAAATCTGCCCCTCTTGCATCCAAGGAGATTTGTTGTGCACTATAAACTGTCATGAAGCTCTCCAGAAGAGAATGAATAAAGCAAATCTGTAGAAAAGCTAGTGCTCCCCAAGGATTTATTCTCTCCACATTTAAATATCTCTTTTCATAGTGCTATCTAGTGCAATATGCAGCCCACCCATGAGTAAATATCAGGCTGTTGCACTAAGACCTGTCAGTTCTGGGGTCCCAAAAGCTGCTGCTCCAAGGCTTCTCCATTACTGTCCATCCTGAGCTACAAATCAAGAAAGGTGCACATCCCACTTCTTCACAAGCTCAGATAAGGAAATCAATTTTACTTCATGGAAGACAAACCTACTGGTCTGGAAGATTAATGAATAATTCCAATCACTTTATAGCAAAAGAGTCTCGGTGATTGATCCCAAACCAGACAAAAGCCTTGTCTTGCATCACAAAGCTGGGATTCTATATAAAGGGAAGGGGAGAAGGATACATAATTTGTGCATGTCACTAAAGTGCTACACATCCAATATAAGTAGCAGTTTATGCAGGAAAGTCCCCGAAGTAGAAACAACCAGTCTGTGGTGAGCTGGAGGATAAAAGCTGGAATGCTTATCCATTGCAAGGATCTTACTTGCTTCGCTTCCTTAGTCTTTCACAAGCACTAAACCAAGCCCTAAAGAAGCATTTACCACATTTGAGCAAGATACTTAAGTAGATTCTCTGATTATATCTGACAATTATTTTTATCTAGGCTATTTTTCTGTGAAGATAAACTGCAATTACCTGCAAAATTTAAAATACATTGACAATGTAATTATATTGCAGATATTTCTGCACTGTGGATATTGTCCTTCTGAACAAAGTGATCTTTCAGGACTCTTCATTTGAATGTCTATTTTAAATAAAATAATTAAAGAAATGGATACAAAACAATAATTTAAATAAAAATTTTACAGCAATGCCATTAGGCTGCCACCTTCATGTTTAAAAATATGCATTAAAGCCAGAACATCAGAGTAATGCAATTAAGATATGGCTTGCAAATGGAGCATCTATAAGTCATATTTCAGAAAAAAAAACCTAAAGAAGAGCCTTTAATTTGCACTAGAAGCAAACCTTAGCTGTTGTTTGCCTGTGCTAATTTGGTTTGTTGGTATTTACTTAAGTCTGAAGTGTTCAGATCCAAATCCTAACTTCCCCACAATTGAGAGTATTGCTTTGTTCTTGAGCTTTCCATGTATTTGCCACATCAGTCAGTTTTTCTTTGAAGTTTCCTCCTGCTAAACTCATCCTATGAAGACAGTTTTGCCCCCTATCACCCTGTGAATCTCATAGGCAAAATTTTTGGCATCATCTTGAAATGCCAGCAAATATTTAAGGCATGGAAGAAAATCTTTATATAAGAGAATGTGCTGGAGAACTCCATTCTCATGTTAAAAAGATGCTATGGTTTGTTATAGATGTATCACACCTGTAAGTCATAACTGGTAACTTTTGGTTTTGTTCCGGTGAAAAACAGGTTGATTCTGTTAATTCTGTGTATTATTTTATCATGGGTCTGTTGAATTGTAAATGCTGAATTGTAAATGCTGTGTAGACTGTTTCCTGGAACCACATGAGTGCTATGATGTTTCCTCACTTTCCCTTATTTTCCTTTCAGAGGGGAAGAACATACTGTGAGTTATGGGACAGGTGCAAGAGAGCTTGTGTCCAAAGGCTTTGGCTTAGAGAACAAGTGACCACATGGATCTGGTCAGATTTAGGTGGTTTAAAGACCATTAATCACTTGGAGCCTTGCTCTGTTGCTGCTGCAGCTTGAATAAGTGGGAGGATGGCCAGGGAAGAGAGGAGAATAAGGGCACTGTGGCTGAGGTGAGTCAAGTACACCTCAGGTTAAACAAAACTCTGGTGCCTGGGAGGACACCTTGGCCACGTTTTGCCTGGAGCTTGCCAGGCAGCTGAGGGACCAGATAGAATCTAAAAAGCCACGCCAGGCTTCCTGGAGGTGTCCAGCATGCTTGGGGTTCCATTCACCACACACTGCATTTAGCTTTGATGGCTTTGAATAACAACCTGCTTGAAATCTCAGTGGGCTGTAGGGTTTCAGAACCAAAATGCTGGAGGAAAGAGAGAAACTGGGAGGGTTCTCCTACTCCTGTGCTTGTTGCTGTGTCTGAGCAATTTTAGGTCTTAGCTCTAAAACCTCACTGATGCTTTGCTGAAGGATTGTGTACTTGTTGAAGGATTGCTCGTTAAATACAATCACTGATACACATCAAGAAACATTTTCATTAATTACATGAGAAAACATTATTACACATTTCAATATTTTAGAAACTGGGCTTTCCATGTGGAATTCCTAGCTATGTATGAAAAGTTACAAGAATAAGAATTGATTTAGAAGCTGAACCAGTATATGTGAGAAGTGAATTGATGATGGGCTTCTAGTGTGTTGCCTCACATGAAACATCTGGGGTTTGCAATCCTGCTGTTGGCACAGAATTATTATCCCTAGCAGCCCTTTGTCAGGATATTTTATGGTAATGCATGCCAAGAAAGCTGACTTAGCAGTTATATTATGTACATTATGTATAGCTGTGCTATGTAATAGTGACAGAGACTCTAGATTGAGGAAGTTAAAAACAACAGAAACCAAAAAAGATTATTTTTAAATGGCTTACAAATATCAATTATATACACATTCTGATAACTTTGCCTTTGCTAAGGAACTTGGATTTTGCAGGCAGGAAGATCTGACCTCATTTTAGAACAAAGAGAACATATTTTAGCAGATGTTAAGTTAACTTGATTGTCAGCTAATAACATGGAAGTAGTTATAATCCTAGTTATATACAGGACATGATGTTGAATATAAAGTACCTAAGCATTTTTCAGTATTGATTTCAATACCATGGTAATTAAGAACAGGTGCATATAAATTAGATGTGAGGCACTCTAATTGTTACTAATGAAATCCTTTACAATAACTTTACATAATGAAATGCATAATTAAATATTAATGACCAAGATCATTAGTGGCAATTTTATTCCACTTACACATGATTTTGGCCTTAGGTGAAGCCTAATGTTTTAGTAAAGCTGTCATTCATGCTGCTGCTCCTCTGTTTGCTTTACAACTACATCATATTCTAGCCTTGAAAACCTTCTGGATATTGATTTCTTTTATGGATTTAAAGGATCACTGCTTCAGATTGCCAGCATAGGTGGCAAACCTAACAAATTACCCCAGGTATTATGATGAAGCAGGAAATTTTGTGGCCTATCTCTAGAGAGCATTCAGCAGGAAATCCATCCAACCAGGTAAGTCTGCATGTTTTAAAATGCACTTTGATGTTCTCTAGTGGCTTGAGGTAACACCTGATACTTCTCAGCTTTGTTTTCAAGTGACTGTTGTCACTGCATTCAGCATTGCACACCCTTTTCCCTTTGGTGCCAGCCCCTGAGGAACACATTGATGAAACAGCTGTTTTTCCACAGCTGCAGTCTTATCCTTCAAGCTGAAGCCTAGCCTAGCCTTGTGTTTTTATTGCTTCAATACAAGATGATTTGGGAATAAACTGCACAAGACTTTGCCAGGATGCTGCACTAGATCTGGCACAGAAATTCCTAGAATTTGGCCAAACAGCAAAGAGACTCTCAACCTATTTGTGTGTGATAATTCCTGCCCAACTGAAGAAGAGAGA
Organism: Camarhynchus parvulus; assembly: GCF_901933205.1. Taxonomy (NCBI): domain Eukaryota; kingdom Metazoa; phylum Chordata; class Aves; order Passeriformes; family Thraupidae; genus Camarhynchus; species Camarhynchus parvulus. The sequence continues at coordinate 9,561,665 of NC_044577.1, read as the reverse complement.
TAGCTCGTGTTTCACTTGAGCATCTGCACTTACATTTAAGTAGCTGAGGAGGTTGGGGTCACAGTAACATTTCTACTTGATTACTGATTCAAAATCTTTGCTCCAAGAAATGCCAATTGCACAGTGAAAAGCAGGAAATATTCCTAGAACTGTGTTTGTCCAAGCTTTGTAATACGGAGTTGCCTTTAATGGCTGCAATTTCAAGGAGTTATTTACAGTGTGCTTACTACCTGTAAAAATGCAGTAATATCTTTAAAAAAGATCCCATTTTATACCTTTTGCTTGTTCTACAATTGTTTACAACATTAAAAGGTTGAGTTTAAAATATTAAAGTTTATTTCTTCTACAACTAGTATAACAATTAGAAATAGAAGAATTTCCAAAGTCTTGGGTATAAGCAATCTAAAGCTCAGTAGCTGTGGAATGGGTAAAATGGGACAGGACATTCACCAAATTTCCAGTGTTTCTTCCTATAATGTGATTAGAGTATGTTTGTTCTTACCAGATGCTTGCTTAACTATTTGTGCTAATGCTTAAAAAAGAAGTTGAACCAAACAGTGTTTTTCTCCTCTTGTAATGCTACATAAACTGTCTTCTCTGTTTATCAATGAATCAGTCAGAATCTATTGATTTTTTTTCCCCTGGTGCTCTTGCACGATCTCCATTTATTTCATGAAATGAAACACGCTTTATTTTCATTGTATTGCATTTCTACTATGGCTTTCCCCCCCCTATTTTCTCTTTCCATGCAATACTTTCTATCTGCCCTGAGATGCATAGTTTACAAAACCACAGCCAGAAATGCAAAAACTTATAAGACAGAGAAACTGGGAAAATAAAATGGCAGGTGAAATTGAATAGAAATTAATTAAATAAAGGATGCACAGCAATCATGCATGGAATGATGAGTTCCAAGCTGAACATTATGACTCAGAAATCTTGGTGTTGTGACAGTTGTGTGAAAAAGACAACTTTGTGCTCAGTGACAGTCAGAAAGGCAAATGGAATGAAGCACCCTTCTAGTGCCTGCCTTTCAAAATAGAGAACTCTAAAAGTGGGAAGCAGTTGTACATACACATAAACTCTGCCTACTCCTACATTCTTCCCTTGGCATCACAGATGGAAGAGAAATCCCCTTTGGGGTGATCCAGTACAGGTGTGCTGCCTTCCTACTTTAAGCAATACATTGAGAGATGATATTTGTGTGTGGGTAATATAAAGACCAGTAATAAAACTATGATGGAAATTCTTGCTTAGCTACTAATAAATTGGGGTTTGGAATGTCTGTACCCAATGCTTACCTGACTCTTGCTCTGGCTTCAGCCCGGCTGTGCTGTGTGTGTGACCAGGATCAATATATTCACTGCTGTCCTTTCCTAGGAAAGAATTTGAGAATTGTCAGAGAGCTTCCAGTCCTTAAGAAAGCTAACCTGTATGAGACTACAGCATGAAGAACACAAATTGCAGTTTTGATTTCTGTTTGGCTTGCTGCAGACCAGGAGACCGTTCAGTATTATTTTTATAATTCTAATGTAGTTCTATGCAGTCCAATGTAGTTCTGTTCTCCTCCTGTGTTTGTTTGGCAATGAGAAAGGCTACTTGTTCATAGCTAAAAAAATTATATATAAGAAAAGTCTACTAAGTGCAAAAGTAGGGGCAATCCCTTCAGGGAGTTCCTAAGCAAAAGGCTATGGCAAACTGGGAATACAGCAATTGGTGCTGTATTCCTACTTGGTTTCAATGTGCTTGCCTGGACATCTGCCTTCAGCTGTTATCAGAGACTTTTGGTCCATTGTCAGCGTGTTCAATCTCATGAGTCTGATCACAGCATCTGTGTTTGTATAGTAACAGTGGCAAGCTACACTTTTACAGTCTTTTAAGAACCCAAATATCATAAGACACTATTTTCAGATAAAAGTATTGACATATAATAATAATTTAGATAATAACTATAAAGGCCTCAATTCTAATTCAGCATCTTAATTAACTCAATATTATTCTCAGATTGGGAATCTGATCACTCTGAGTGCATGCAAATCACCCTCATTTCAGTGGGTGGTTTGAGCAGACAAGGAATCCAGGAGCTGGCGTGGAAAACTGCCGGAGAGAGCCCATCTGGGAGGGAGTGGCCAGCTCCTTCTGCAGGAGAGAATCCTCACCCAGTGCCCAGCAGTGGTGCCAGCACAGGCTGTAGTTAGTGCCAGCTTCAGGGATGGCTCTGCTTAGGCAGCCCCCTCTCCCTGGGAAGATGAGAGCCTGGAATTGGATTGTGGATTCTGCAGGGATCTGGGGCAGGGAATAGGGGCAGAGTTGATGGCAGGGAGCTGGCAGCTGTGGCTGCTGAGCCAGTGGGTGGGTACAGCTGGAGCTGTCTCAAGGCAAATGGCTTCATTCCTGCTCTAATGGATTGCAATCATCAAGCCTAGAAGTCGTGTGTGTGCATTGCTGTTGCCAAATTAGAGTTTGATAAGAAAGGACAGTTTTCTGGTGCTGCAGGGAGAAAATGACATTTTAGCAGCCACCACTAAGGATATTAAGATGTAGCAAAAACCTCTAGAGAAGTTCACATATTTCTTATGTGAACAGAGGCCACTGCCTCTGGTATAGTGACTTAACTGTGTTTATGTTGATTTTCTACCACCAGCTTTCTTTTTCTTTTCACATTCATTCATAGTTTTCAATGGGGTTCTAATAAATTTCAATTTGCCAGTAAATTTTACAATGATAGTCTTTCCTTTTGCTTTGTTGTCCCTGCACTGCTGCCATTTACAGAGCATCATTTCTAACAACAGCTTTCTAACAAATGCAAGTGAATTAGAGAGAGGAAAAGAACTGAACCTCTCTGAACCTCCTGTGTGAAGGGCTGGGGGCAACAGCTGGATTTCCCAGTGATTTCTGTTCAAAGATGAAAGATTTGAGCTATTTGTTTTTTCCTCTGGCTTACAAAAGGCTGTGGTTCATCTGCTGGTGAATAGTGTTGGATACAAGAGACATCAAAATAAAAATGATGCAGTACTTGTTCTCACTGAAAAACTGAGTTTAAAATTATGTTGACTTTTTGTGTGTTTTGAAAGTCTATACATAGAAAACAAATTTAAAGGAATATTACTTTGATATTCTTGTGTAAAGCAGCAAGAGGAAGATATGCTGCAGCAGGGTGCCTTCTCTCATATAAAATCCTCAAACTTTAATTTTATTCTGGAAAGAAGGTCATTCCAGAAGAATTTTCACCAGTAATCCCACTTCAGACCTTGTGCCTTTAGGAGATATAGATTAAAGTTTTAGCCAAAAGGAAATTAAAATAAAAAGCCCAGCAATTTTGCCTCTGAGAAGAAAAGCAGTGACATGCTTCAACAAAAAATTATATACCACAGGCAATTTACTGGGGAAAAACACATTTTAAACTTGAGGAGGAAAAAGCACCTTCAACAATGTCATATGTATCAGAGTGTGTGTACATCTTCAAAGTCAAATCTGCCTAATCTCATAATAAAAGAAGGTTTTAGTCTTATCAGCAAATGGAAAGATGACATTAATACAGACAATAAAGACAGCATATTCTGATCATGCCTTAGCCACCACAAAGCTATTAGCTCTGATAATGGAATTTTTAATGTTGATCATTACATAATAAAAACATATCTAGATCTGCAGCTTGCTGGTGTTCCGTAACACAAAAAATATTGTACAAACTATTGGTTTATGCAAATTTTCTGTATCTCTGAAGGTCATATTTGTCTCTGATTCTCCCAAGTTACTGATATTCAGTACTCCTAAATGATCACACTTGAGTGGTCATGGATGCCTGCATATTTCAGTGGCATGAAGTAAAAACAAGAAATATTCTAGGTAACAAACTTAATTTTTTGTGTTTTTGTATGTGCCTGCATTCTACTTAATTTTTTGTGTTTTTGTATGTGCCTGCATTCTGGTTTTGGCCATATGAAGGCAATCGCCTTTAGCTGTCTAAACCAAATGGATGCTTATTATGAGCTGAGGCATTGCTGGAGAAAAATGAACCAAAATATTTTGCTACTCTCTGACTCATTGAAGCAGCACTTCATGTACTGATTCTGAAAAAATATTTCAGATACACTGACCCTTAATTAGGAAATAATATACTGCAATGGCAAGAACACTATATCTATTACTATTATTATTATTTACTGTCATAGGAATGAGTAGATTTGGAAAAACCAGTGTCTGGAGCAATTATGCTTTGAAATTTCTGTGATCTCTGATTTGTAAGTTTTCCTTGCTTGGGAAAGCTGCTTGGACTTAAAAGGGAAAGCAGGTGACATTGTGATGAACATATTGCTGTCATTAATTACCACTCATGGCCAGCCAGATAAACTGCCATTGGCACTCAGAAATACACACACATTCTATAAGAAAATACTAGTTCTTTTTAATGTGTTGTTTCTAATAGTTTCTTAAGAGAAGAAAATGTTTCTAAAACTCTTCAGAAAGTGAGATTTCTCATTTTAGACTAGAAGTATCCTGAAAAGCAGATTATTATTATTATTCTGGCAAGTGTTAAGAGTCACACTTGCAAAAAAATTGCCATCACACTTGAAAAAAAAATCAGGAGATTGTATGAAGGTTTTGTGTTAGCTATACTGTATTTCTGGAAGTGCTTTTGAACTCAATTATGAAACATTGTGAAACTAATTTTAGAGAAGATAAAGCACTGGTGAAAACATGTTTATTCTATGGCATTATGGTGCTGTTCAGGAAAGTAAGTATCAGAATTTTCTTTGTATTTTTGAAAAACACACAAGTAAAAAAAATATAAACATCTGCTGGTAGCTGATGCAGACTGAAATGATTTTTGCTGAGCAGAGTCTGTAGTGCAATAAGTAAGTTTTCACTGACAGGAAGTTTCTGTCTCTCATGAGCACAGGGGTCAAACTCTTTATTTAGCCTCAGTGCATGGGGTGCTCTGAGTGCTGTACTGAAACCTGGGCTGCTGCCCTGCTCAGGCACAATCCCAGCACCAGTGACACACAGCCTTTTGCTTTTACAGCTCTTCTCACCCTCCCCCCCAGCTTCACTGCAACATGAGGGAACAACAGAGAGCCCTTCAGGATTTAAGAACATCAGAGACTGATTTCCTGTCCATTATATATGTGTTTTCTAGGAAATGTGGGCCTGCTCCTGCTTTCATTGGGCTTTATTTGTAAACTTTCATCTGAGGCACACAAGTGATTTAGCCTGGGCAGTACCAAGCTGAAATGATAATGCTGGAAAGTTAAAAGATCTTTCCACTCTGAAGAAGAGCAATGCCTTTCATAGTGACAAACACACCTGCAGGAGTGCAGCCTTGCTCAGAGAGATGGAAAAATGATTGCCTTTACTTCCTCTCATTTTGTGTGTCACATCACACCTGTCTGTCACCTTCTGAATTGTTAAAGATTTTCTTCCCTGCAGAATCATCCTTAGTTCTGGGCAGTGCCATTGATGATGCACTGGAGTATCTGCATCTGAAAAGTGACTTATGCCATGTCTGATCTTCATTAAAAAAAAAAAAATTAAATACCCCCCAATTTCTTGTAATGGCCACTTTTTGAACATGTGCCCCTGTGCTGCAGCTCTCTGTCCATCCAGAGCAGACTAAACACAGCAATCTCTGCTAGCCTGTGCTGGACTGTAGGTTGAGTTTGCCCAGTTCTCCTCTTTGCAGAACAACAAAATTTCCCCCTTACTGTTTCTTTTGAAAGTTTATTGAGACCAGAAACTGCCTTTTAGTTCTGCATTACTTCAACCTAAGGCAGTGACAGAATCATATTTTCTATCTCCATTTTCAGGTTCAACGTTGGCTTCAAAGGGAGGAGTACTTTTCTTCCTCTGTTTGGTTTACACCACTTTTCTGGATGGAATTGAGACAGAACAGCAACTCTGTTAGACTCTGGATAAATTGCTTTAGGTAATAAATTTCCTTTAAAAACATTTTAGACTAATACAGCAACCTGATCAGTTTGTGTGGTTGGACACCACATTGACAGCATTTTTACAGACTCTCCCAGCTTTCAGGAAGCCACAGGAACTTGTAAATTATTTTAGAGAGAGAAGGTATTTTAGACAAACAATGAAGATAAAATGTGGAGCTGACAGACAAATAGCAAGATCCTGCCAGATATTATGTCTGTTTGCATGGCTAGCTGTTTGAGAAGTAGAAAAATGAGGCTGTCAGTTTTGTTACTGACAACTGCATAATTCACCTCCTAAGTAAACTCAATTTAAGGCATAGCTATGAATGGGGAAAGGCCTAAAGCTAGATTATAGTCTATAAAAGGATTAGGGCCTGATAATTGTATAATGGAGAGTAAGCAGCTACTTCTGTTATCAGGAGTAGCAAGAGGTGCTTAGTAAAGCAGTTATTCAATGTTAATAATGGAGAACCTTTGTGACAGAGCATTGCTTTCCATGATTTATCCAACCAGAGCACAAATGTTGTTAAATAACTGGAATGAGTTTAAGAAATATAGGCAGCTTGTCACTGTTTAATTTAAGTCCAGGTTCTGCTGTATAGCTGGAATAATCTTCTCTAATTTCATAGCCTGCTTTAAAAGAGAAACCTACTATTTCTTTTCATAGCTGTCTGGCAGAATTCCACAGTGCTTTACAACAACAGAGTGTCAAGGAGCTGCATTTCCAATCCTGAGCTGCATTTCCTATAAGGCCATGTATTCCGTGTCATGCTGAAACTCAGAACTGACCCAAAACCTTTCCAGGATAACTCCTTGTTTGACCTTTAGCAAAGGGTGGGGACAGCCCGGCTCTGTTTTCTGTGAGTGAGTCTTGCCCTGGTGCTGATGGGCAGACACCTGCAGTGCCACATCCTCACTAAACAAATGATGTGGCCATGCCTCAGTGTGCCACGTCCAGGAGTACAGCAAACCAAGAGACAAAGAGCAGAGGGAGCATGGAGGGGAAAGGAAGTGCTCAGGTCTCAAGGTCTGCGAGGAGCCCGGAACTGGTGATGAACTGGGGTGAGATCTGAACTAGGACAGGGACAGAGAAGCCAGGCTGGAAATGGGGATGGAACAGAGGAGTTTGCAGCTGCTGTGACATTCCAGCTGCCACTGCCTCAGGATGGACTGGTAACTTGCACTGAGCATTGCACCTCTTCCTGTCTGCATGGCCAGAGAGAGCTGGAAACTCTCTGGTAAGAGGTGCCTTCTTACAGGACACAAAATCCAGAATACTCTGGCAGACTGCTAAATAGAAATATTTCTCATTTTAGCTGCAAAGAACTAAGAAGAGATATTTGAAAAGCAAATCTAACCAAATCCCAGTTGATGTGGATTTACTGTACAAGGATTTACATAATTTTTGAGGAAAAATTACTTTTGAAAGTCATGATTTATAACTCAAAAAATGGAATACAGATTGATTATTTCAATACAATTGCTCAGAGAAGCATTTGACCACAGGACAGAATTTCAAAATTGGACTTTTAAATTCAAATTTAAAGAAAGGCTCTCAAAATCAACAGCACTACATGTGATTAATATTGACATAAAAATAGAATCAATTTTTTTTCAGATTTGAGATTGATCCACTAAGGATAGAATATACTATGAATAGGAATGTGAAATTTAGATCTGGGTCTAAACTAAGATTGGATGTGTTTAGACCTGAGTTTTGATGTAGCTCTTTACAGATATAACACTCAGTTGGGAAGCTGTAATTTGAATGTACCAGATTTGGATGAAGTTTTTCATCAGATGAGTTTCTTCATGGCATAAATATTTCAGGACTAAAGGACCTGAGTATGCAATACACTTCCCAAAATATTTGCAAGGTGCATCAGTTCACTAGGTTAAAAAGAATTTTGTTGTCTTGAGTTCTGTCCATAGAATTTATCATTTGTTTACTCTGGAAATGTTAAGGATCCACTTAGGGATTACAGCACCAAATTTCAAAATATTAGTGAATCAGAATTACAAAATCATACTTAATTTTATATTTTCTTAAGGTTTTTTATTTCTGTAACACCTTCAGAAATCTCAGATACTCTTTTACTTGCTGTTCCACAAATTATGCACTAGGGATTAAAATGTCTGTCACAAAATGTGTTTAAATGACTGTATCCTATTTTTGCCCCATATTTAAATGACAGCCTTGCTAAAAAAGAGAGCAGTTAAAATATTCACCTCAGCATTTTGCAGAGTGCTGGTCTGAAAACTGCTGATATGTTGTTTCTCTTCAATTAGAATTAAAAACACCCCAAACAACCAAGATTCAGCCAATGCCAAAAATGCCTTATGAAAGGTACTCTGTGCAGAATGAAGATAGGATTGGTAATTCTTACAGGAAATTTAAGTAATCTTTTCAACTCTACACACAGAAAGCAGTGGAAAGGTGGGAGAAGAAACACAACTCAGACTCTGAATGAGTTCAGAGAAAGAAGACTTGATTCCCACTTATCCCCTGCTCCCAGTTATCTCCCAGTCTGCAGTCCCACGTGCTTTGCCAGCTCCTCATTAAGCTTCCTTAAAGCCTGTTGCCAACTCCTCTGTAATTATCATGTCTATGAAAATGAATTTTGCCGCTCCTTCCAAACAAAGATCAGGACTCCATGTGCTGTTTGTCCTCCAAAATGTGGCAGGTATGGTTTTCCCACCTCTGATCTTGCCCAGCTGCCTTCCCTCAGTATCATAAATTTCAGTATCATTCCCCCTGTCATAAATTAGTAACCTGGAACCACCAGAGCCTGGGGGTTTGACAGGCTGCTCAGGTACTGGGGAGCAGCCCCTCGCTGTCAGAGCCCTCATCTGACTGCTGTCTGAGCACTGTACAGAAATTGAAGCCCTTTATCTCTGCCACTCACAGTGGAAAGGGATGCACTGAGCTGGCAGTGGGTGACACTAACACTGCCTCTCCAGACACTAAGAGCAATGAAACCTTCTGCCCGCCTCCCAGATTTAACACCTTACAGAATTGCTAAAAATCACCCACTGAAAAAACCCCTCAAAACATAAAACTGTTTTAAAATGCTAGTTAGCCTTTTAGCTATATTGTTATGTTATGGACTGAAATAATGAGTTAGAAAACATTAACAAAATGTTCATTAAGAATTCCTGGCTAAGTATTTATTTCTGAATTATAAGAAATGAATATACATAGCATTGAATATATATATATATATGCAAATAGGTCAATCAAAATCTAAGAGAATTATTGACCAATCCAGGATTAGTGACAAGTTACAAGCGTTTCACTTACAAGTTACACTTGACAGGTGTTCTAATTGAAAGTAACTTTGAACACACAGCCACCTCTACTCCTGGCCTGAAGGCTCCCTCTATCTTTCACCTTATTTAAAAAAATATCTTAGTGCTGCTGATTCTACATAGATCTGGCAAAAAATGTAAGCTTCTTTTCTGACTACACGTTAAATGAAATTGTGCGCTTTCACAGCTAAAAATGGGTCTAAATGTACAAAACATGCAAGGAATAACAGAAGGACACAAACAGTAGTAAAAGAACCACCTTTGTGGGTGAGTGTGTCACTGTGTTGAAATTCAATTCAAATGGAGGCTTCACCAATTTTTTATTGATTTTAATTCTCAAATATCTTGTTTCTATATTAAAAATTATTCTAATGACAACCTGATGTAATTTATTGCCTTTAAAGGAATGCATAAAAATTCTCAAGTATTCATCTGGAAAAAATGAGTTTAAGAGTAACAGTTTCAGTACCACATAATTTTTCCTTTTCATATTGTTGGAAAGGCAATATGTATAATGCTGTGCCTTGTTTTTGTATATTTGGTAAGTCTCTCCTAGAGAAGATATTTCTCCTTGATGGTTGAGGAGATTCCTGTGAGCATCTATTTTTTGACTGTCTCTTTTGGGTGTTGTATAGCGTAACTTGTAAGATTGTCCAATGAAAGACGGTGTGATAAGACATGTTAGAGACAACTGCTGTTACAGACAATGAGAATTGACTGTAGCTGAGTGAGACAGAATTCTGGTGGAAAGTAAAAAGCCAGCATACAACAGCTTTGTTCAATGGAATATATAAAATATTGCCACGCATTGACATTCACCAGGGAGTAGCTAACTCTTACAGATTTCACCCTACAGGAAGCCCTGTGCTATTCTGCTCTTACAGCCCACCACAAAACATGCTCAGAACACAGGCAATGTAGAAAGCACAGGGAAAAACCTACAGGTGCACAGGATAGACCTGTGTTCCCTTGCTTTCTCTGAAATACAGAGTGCGTGGTTGTTGTAAGATATTTACCAAACTGAGAACTGATCATAGGGGAAATTACATGGAAGAAGAGTACTGCTGCTAGAAGACACTTTAAAATATTCATAAGGCTATTGAAGAACCCCAAGCAAAACTTTCATGAGGATGAAGTGTTCATTGGAAAAAGAACCTGCACTCTGGAGCCAGCAGCTAGAGTGAGTAACATACAGCTGCTCCCAATACAGACCTCACTGTATATATCTTGTTTCAAAATAATCTGTATATTTTTGATATTCCCTAAAGGACTTCTTGTCTTTATGGGGGTGTGCCTGACTGAAATGAGCAAGCAATTTCATGGATTGTCATTCTGGGTGGAAGACAAGTGTAAGGCTGGAATAAGACATTAATGCAGGACATAGAAAAGTCTCCAGCAGAGACTTGCTCAGGTCACTCTCAAATGTCCACCCGAAAAATACCCACTTGTGAAAAGGAAAATAAGAATAGAGATAACCAAGCTGGAGTTTGCTGACAAGTGCAGACTGAGCCACTGCCTCTATTTTCAACAACAGTGATAGTGAGGAGTGTCTCTTTGAAGGCAGAGAGTGGGCGGAGGGCTTTTCAAGTACAGAAGTAACAGATGGAAGAAGTGGATTAAGATAGCACTGGTGGGGTAGCTGTGGGTAGCAAAGAGCAACAAATCTCCCTGGTCTGGATGGCAGGAGCCCAGTGACAGAAGAGTCTGTGAGGAGAATGCGGGGTTGCAGCCACCTTGGAGGTTGAGAGGCATTTGGAAAAGCAGCAGCAGCAGGAGTCACAGACATGCAGTCAGGGCATCAGAAGGAGCTGGATGCTTTTACAGAGCCTCACCTGCATCTGGTCACCAACAGGCCCTGTTATGTCCATGAGAAAAGATAACTGCAGCTGCACAGTGGCTGAAAGGATGCAGAGCTGCTGCAATAAGTCAGAAAGAGCACACAGAGCAGCGCTGCTCAACTGGTGGGGATGTTTCCTCCTCTGTGGCTTTTGTGTCTATCCTGAGCTTTGGGAATGTCTTTACAAACTAACACAAGGCACAGACAGCTCTCTCCAGTGCTTCAGGATCTCCAGATTTGCTATCTTAAAAGCTGGTGGACATTAAAAAGCTTTTAATTTCTGATTTTAGAAGTGCTCAGTCCTCAAATTTCCACAAGGCTCAAAGAGCATTGCAAAAAAGTATTCCTAAAACTGTATTTCTGCAAGAAGAATTTAATTACCTTTCCATTGCAAAGCTAAAATTGCTTATTTTTCATTGCAGGCTGACAGATTCTTTCATTCTTTGACATTAAGAATTCATCTCAATAATGTTAGTGTTTTACCTTTGAGTTATAGAAAGTTATGAAACAACAGAAAAGAAAATACCACTTCCAAAAAACCAGAAGTAATTTGTTTAGTTTTCTTTCTGTTTGTTTTCTTTTGGTCTTTATGAATTCAAACTTTCAATTATACAATAAGAAATCCTAGTTCTGCAATTTCCTTGCAGGCAGGTTAATTAATCTGACATGAACACCATCAGAAGGTTAAATCTTTGTCATCAAAGCTGTGAATTCTGTGTGAGCAAGCTCCTGTTCCCATTGGAGTTAATGCTGCTTGGTGCAGATGCAGGACTTTCCTCTTAGGAGAAATCTGAGGATGATATATTGCTAATTTAGAGAAAATCTGAAAATTAGAACAATAGCTTTAAAAAGATTAACCAAGAACCATAAGTAGAAGAAGATATTTTAATTTAGATGTTAAATGAAGTCTAATTTAACTTTCATGTGTGGGGAATTATGAGTAGCTACTAGAAGAGTATGCATTTTGGAGCATAGGATCTCCAGAGACTGTGATCAGAAGGATGGTGATTCTCTTTCCCATTCTGACACATACTTTCCCAAGTTTTCAGACCCAAAACATTGTACAGTAGAGTGCTATTTGTAACAATCATGAGAGTTCCAAATAAACTGTATTCACAGTTTTTCTCAACTTTTGACAGGGACAAGTCAGAAACATTGGTAATTTAGATGTTTTCACTCTTTGCTAAATAAATTTTAAAGGATATCTCTCTGAATAAGCTCTCAGTTAAATGTCAGAACACATTCCTGCTTCAAAGCAGAGTTTAAAATGTGTGCAAAGGTTCCTTCTTAGCCTCTCTGCATGCCTTCTCTTTAGTAAAAGCAAACAAGTAACACAGCTTTAAAATCACTGTGTGAACCAGAGTCAGCTGGGCATCTCAAAAGTCCTTCAAATGGAGACTTGATCAAAATCCTCACAAAGGTAGGGATTAAAAGCACTGAAGCTGAGGTATTAGAGAGAACACACATATTTATCAGGTCACTGTGTCTGTGACACAGTTCACTTGAATGTCTCAAACATTCCCCGTGCCTACCAAGAGCTTTGCTCTGCTCTGTGCATTGAAACATTCCTTTGGCACAAAAGACTCCAAACATTGTGGTGGCAGAAGGCTCAGGGTTATCACACAAGTGCCACTGGTACCTTTCACACAGCTATTTTACTCTATCAAGTCAAAGTGTAAAGGACAAGTGGTCAAGGAAGAGAGTCTGAAATATACAGCAGTAATTCTGAATAAAGCAGGGTTTCTCTTGCAAGATCATGTTTTTTCTCCAATAAGTATTGATACATTTTAAAGGAAATTACTATTGAGTGATAGTTGTGGAGGGAAAAGGGAGTGGGTACTGGTTTCATTTTTCCTTTGAAAATACTTTCATTGTACCTTTCTTGTAGCCATTTTTAGATAATTGAATGAAAATAGGTCATCACCTACTAGATTTGGTTGATTTGGTGGGCACTAGTCCATATAACAGAATGGCCCAGGTGATTTGCCAGGCCATTAATAGGTCCAGCATTCCAACCAGGTGGAATTACAATCTTTATGGACATCACTGGCTGGTATTTGAAATCAAGTGCAAATGAGTGTTGGCATAGCACAGGTGATGGTGCATGGGGGAGCGAAAAATTTTAACAGAGGGCAGAAAATAGTAAAAAAGTCCTGTTTTACAAAACATCCTGGGTTGTGGCTGACATGAAACATACTTCCTGCAGGGTTTTCCTATTTCCTTGCTCCCAGAAAGGACCACTGAGGTCTGGGAAACGCAGATGGACAAAGACAAGTGAAATCCAGGTTGACATCAATCCCTTCAGAGTTCATGGTTAAACTGCAGGGTGATGGGAATTTTCCATGTCTTTTTAGCATTAGAAATCTCAAACCCAATGATTCTTTTGGAAAAGGGAAAGACCAAAGACTCAGTCAGCTAATGAGAACATAAACTACTGAGATCAAAGTGTCAGTACAAGCAATTGGTCTAAAATATGGGATCCTAATCACTGGAACTGATGGATAAGAAGAGAACCATTTCACATCTGACAAAGCAAAATGTAATTATTATGAAAGTGGTGATAGGGCAGGTAAATGACTTGCCCTCAAATTTAAAAAGTCAAACCTAGTTAATTTTATCTCAGCTAATAAAAACAGCAGTGATAAGACTGTTACAGATTGGTGAAAAATTAATGAAGTCTTTAATGAACTTTATGGCAAATTACATAAATCAGACCTAACTTAATAAAAGCCCAGAAGATTTTTAGTAGTGATTAGATTCTTCAGTTGCTGAATGATAAAGAAAATAACTCCAGTAAAATACTCTCTGTCCTACTGGAAGATTCTGCAAGACATTAAAGTAGAACAACCAGAGCCAACTAACAATAGTTTCATCAGAAAGATCATTAAATAAGCTTAGACTTTCATTTTGAAATTATCACTTGAAGAGCTGACCAGAGCATATTTTGAAAAGCCCTCATAGCAAACAACAAAGTCAATGTTTCTTTTTGGATGAACATGAGGAAAGAGCTGTGCGTGCTGTGCAGACACATAGATAACATTTCGCACAGTGACGGGTTTTGCAGGGGTTTGGGTAAGTGATAAGAAGCCTTAGTTTGTAATGTTTCAAAAGTTATTTAAATAAACCCTAAAGAGGAACAAAAGACTAACTCAAACAGAGACAAGATGGATTCCAAGGGCTCTCCTAAGATTAGGGTTCCTCCTAGCAGTTATGTGAGATAAATTTGCATTAAATGCTCAAGTGTTTGGATGTAGACATATTTATAAATAGGCAGAAATTTCAACGGGGATATTTAGTAGTAGAAAGAGACAACTCATGGGCCTGATTTCTGTTACATGTGAATACATTTGGAAAATGTAAATTTTCTTCTTGCCTCTGTGATGTACTTGCAATTCAACCATCAATAATCATACGTTGAAAACTGATTTCAGATTCAGAGGAGAGTCCACATTTCATGCAGGTTTTTCTAATTTATGTTACTTTTCAGGGACCAGTAAGGGAAAAAGAAGAAAGATTGTGCCTTGTCTCCTAAATCATACCAAGAAGCCTTGAACCAAATTCGTCTCATGAGAATCACAGGCAGGGTCATTAAAAAGGCTGATTTATTTTAGAATTTATCAACTGGTGAAAAACATTGTCCTTCCTCTTTCTCAGAGTTGTGGAGTTGTATCAGAAGTAATATTCAAATAAACTATGTCTGAGCCTATACAAACGGAGAAGTCCATTACAGGAGTTAAAGATGTCACAGAAGGGTAAATGAAGAAGAGGATTGGTGGCTTGCTTCCAGCAAGATGCACTGAGCAACTGGCAGACCATCAGATAATTTGTAAATGCAATAGCCTTGTATTACTCTTTGATAAGAACACTCCTCCAGTCCAGTCAATATTGCCACTCTGTACCCTCTACAGCACCAGAGGTTCCCCTCACACTTTCCGTATTTCAAAACACCAACCCAACAAACCTGTTCTCTGGCTGCCTGGAGTCACGCCATTGCAGAGAGGCACAATGAGAACTTACTGAGTGACTCCATCCTTGTGGCTTGCTGGTGGTGGAATTCACAGAGCAAAAGTCAGAAAATCTTCCCACAGTATTGCAATCAGTTAATAGAAATATCATTTAAGAGTTGTCAGCTTAATACTTCCTAAACAAAGTTATCCTACATTTTCCTTTTTTTTTTCTAAACCTTGTTTTCAATTTCTCCTTGGTACCATAAAGTAGAATTATGGTAAATTTCCTATTTGAACCTCAAATTATAGCACAAAGCCTTCACCCAAACTAATCCTCAGGACTTTAACATGAGCCTATTTAAAAAGACTTGTCCAGACACTGGCAACCATGGAGGCTGTTCAATAAAACTAGATATATGGATGTTCCAAAGTGGAATTTTACTTCAAACATTGACAGATCATCCAGTACCCACACTGAAAAGCAAGATGACCTCTGATTTCCAGACTCTTTGTGAGATGGGACTGTACAGGAGCTACCACTCTGTTCAGTAAGTATGGCACACTGATCCAACCAGAGCAATAAAATGCAGCAGAGCAATAAAGAAAAAAACCTGTTTTGATAACACCTCCTCAGCAGGACACCTGAGCACTCAGCAAACATTTGTCTTTACACAAGGATGCTTTTGAACTTGCCTTTGAGCACCACTCTAGGAAAGGGGACCAGAGCGAGCTGTTTGTGCCTCACACCGTGGGCGGGAAGGTGAGAAGGGAGGCTCATTGCAGGCCTGGAGAGCAAAGCTGACTGAATAAAGTCAGTGAGCTCTTTCTCATCAGATAGATTGTACAGGAGTGCTTTCTAGCCCAGCCACAGCAAGGAAGGAGGAAGAGTTTGCCAAGGAGCATTGCCCTCTCGCACACAAGTCTGGGGCCCAGGAAAAGCTGTGCTGTTTCCAACCTTGGAGTTTTCCAGAATATATCTGGGTACAGCCCCAGGTAACCTGGTCTTATCTGAAAGCTGCCCTGCTTTGAGCAGGAGCTGTGATTAGAGACCTCCTGAGGCCCACCCCAGTCTGAATTATCTGATGATTCCCAGTGCAGCTGGTCCGTAACTGTGCCCAGGCACAAATACAAAATTTTCCTTCAAGGCTGTCCTTGTAGCTCTCATTTAAAAAGAACTTGGAAAAATGTGTCCAAACTATTTGTATATAAATGTGTAACAATTTGTGATGAAAATGTGCTCCATGCAGAATTGTGCTGTAACCATGGCAACTTCCATTGAGATAGACATCCATTGTAAATCTAGAAGGATCTCATTTAGAAAATATTTAGTTGTACTACTCACTATTTATGAATATTCCAATAATGTAAAAACCACCCCAGTTTCTTACAGAATTGTTTTAAAATAGTGCAGCTGTGTGATTAAGAATGCTATCAGAAGCTTTTACATTGAACAGTTTTTAAATTTTATTTTATGATTCTTCTGCAACTTAGATATTTTGGAGACTAATTTGGAATCCTTTGCTATAAAATCATTGCAGATTTATTTAGTCTGGCTTATAGTGTTCCACTCTTCTTTGCCTGATTATATTGTTTCACATCTAGACTACTGGGAAATATATTTTAAAATACTCAGCTTCTTGTATGAGGATAAATCCACAAATAAACAAAGGTTCACCCCTCTTAGTAGCTTAGCTGCGAGTTCTCTTTAAAATCCTCAGCTCTCTGCTGCCTCTCACGGAAGCAAAATGCTTCTCTGTTGTTTCTGCCCATATTGTAACCTTTCTCAGTGGAATATTGGCTTTTATTTCTCACTAACCTTCTGTAAATTCTCAGACGGTGGTCTTGTCTCCAAGGTATCAAGCTCAGTGTTGAAATCTGGGACAGTGATTTTGTGTCTTGCTGACAGGCTGATTTACCTACTTACAACCACAATTTAGGATACACAGAAATATGTCCTAGGAGAGCTGAAAAATTTGCAGGGGACATTAATGTTACAATTTTTCTTTATATATATTTTTTACTGTTGGTTTACTAATGCAGTCAAATGAAGAAAGAGAATGAATCATGAATCATCTAAGCTATGCCTCCTTTTCTTAACACTAGAGCAGAACAAATCCCATTCAAGGTGTATTTCTTTGCATGGGAAGGCATCAGCCAGACATCAATAAAGTTGACATGTGCCAAATAGCATTTTAGAAATTCAGAGCAGCCTCCTCAAAAGAGCACAGCTCTGGGGACAGAATAGCACTGGTGATATTGGATAACAGAGCCTATTCATGAAGCAGAGATACATGTAAATGGCTGAATATATTGGTAGTGATTTTAATTTTGTTGGGGGATGTCTTTTCTTTTGATACTACTCTGATCCCATTTTTTTAGGGCATAAAATCAGCATCTACAGATGCCCAAGGGCCTTCTAACAAACTCTACCTGTTGATTAACTGTGCAAAAATATCAAAGGCCTTGGGGAACCTCCAATTACATGCATCCAGGCTTGTTCAGGCCTTGGTTTCTGTACTGACAGCATCTGCATTTCTGCAGATTTTAGAGGGAAGTAATAACTTTTCCTGGAAGAAAGACAGACCTTCTGAAATGGCTTGGGAAAAAGTCAACAAGTCCATTATTAAAGCCCATCTGAAATGCTTAAAATAGACTCAGTCTTTAATATAGATGTGTCTTAATAAATGAAATCGAATGTGTTGTTGAGGAAAAAAATACTTCCACTACTCTCCTGATAAATTTGTCTAATGGAAGAATACTTAACTCATGAGAGGTGTTTAATTTTTCAGGACCTTTTATGTACAATACCAAGCACACTGATGTAATTACTCAGTTCTACAGTTTCCTTCTCAACAAGAGAAAAGAGAAATGCTGCTTGTACATATAGAACTCTCCAGCCAGACTCCCTTTTCCATTACTCCAGCTCTGATACACCCAACTATTTATTCATGTCTTGACCATTTAAAAAATCTCTTTACAATCAGAACTGTCTCAGGGAATTTTCACTTTATCAGCAGTATTGCATCCTGCTACAGAGATAACACAGCTCACATGGTAACACTGCCTGCAGGTTACAATTCTCTCTGATATCTTCATGGAAAAGGAAGAAATGTCATCAGTTTTGAAGGCAGCTATTTTCTTCAGCTTGCCAGAGAGTTAAAAGCAATTAATTGCATCTCATAAAAATAGCAGTCTTTTACAGAGTGTTTACTTGTCCTGTTTTTTCACTTCCATTTAGTACAGTGGTTCAGGACTGTGCTTTAGAATTTAAGATTTGACCTACACCTCATTTTTAAATTAAAGCCAGTCCTCTCCTGCTGTGATCCCACTTTTCTAAACAGCTCCCTCTCATTTTTGAAAGCAGCAGGACGCCACATGAACATTTCTCTCACCCCACAAGGGCACATGGGAAGGGCAAGATGTTTAGCAGTGAAACAGAATGAGTGAACCAAATGCACCTGTGGCTCTGGCTTCTGTCAGGTATCATTAAAACCTGTAGCAGTAAACTTTCAAAACTGTTTGGAAACCAGAGTTTGCCACCTTACAGGGTTGAAATCAACACAGTCAGAGCCCTTCCCACAGGATTTCTGCCTCACCTGGAGAGCAGCCACTGAAACACAAGGAGTTGGTTTTTCTCATTGGTGCAGCCAAACGGAGGAGAAGGACTCCTGTGTACATAAGCAGGGTTGGATGGATGTGCCTGGTTTAAGGTACATATTAGATCCACACAAGCTTTTAGCCAGGGCCTTTGGAAGTTTCAGCCTAGTTCATATTTCTGAGTGTCCCTGTAATAAGGGAAGGTCTTTTCTGTCATGTCAGTCCTTCCTGCTATATTGGAAAAGTAACAGTGAAAGGGACATCCAGCTTGTGGGATGGATGTGTTGAAAAAGCTTTGTTATAAATATAATTACAGTGACATGCAGTAGTTATGAATTGAAGTTTCTCCATATTCACTAAACATGAATCTGAATTTTCTGAGAGCAGCCATTCTTACATGGAAGCAAGAACTATTTTGTTCTGACTATGGCTCACAGCACTCACACTTGTGGCACTTCCTCATGGCAACCTCAACTTTTGTTTTTTTCACAGTATTAACAAAAGCCAGATCAAAAATATATGGTTGCCCTTTATCATGGAAAACCCAACTGTGCTGCTGCAGCTGGCTAACCAAGTGCTAGAGCCCGGGGACAGGAATTACTCCCTGTGCTCTTTTCTGTCACCCACCAAGCCAAGAGAATGCAAAACTACCTTCTGAAGAGTTCTGAACTGTACTTTTAAAAGCCTTCCCCTGGTCGAGGCCCATCCTTTCAGTTTCTCTGCATGAGTATGCTCAGATAGGAACATCAGCACTCAATCGCCACAAACCTTCCACATCTCATACAGATGGAGAGTGGAAGGAGCTGATCTGATTGCAAGTTCCATGTAGCTGCTCCTTTGTGGAATGCAAGTAACTGTACCAGACAGTTACACAAAATACTTGTTTGGATAACTTATCTTGGCTACTGTCAGAGCCAGATCAGGAGGAAAGCACAACACACCCAAGATTTCAAAGCCAGCACCCACAGCCAGTGACATCATTACATGAGGATCTCATGTTTGTTACTAGACAAATGAGATGGTATTTCTAACCCTTAATTATGGACCAAACAAAAAAAAAATCCGGAAAGCCTGGAGGTCTCTCTGTCATGATACTGAAATCTGCTAAAACCCCAGGCTGCCTTAATTCACATTTGGGACTTATGCCCATCTTTACTACCTAATTAATTATAAAGATGAACTTGCAGGAAGTGCAATTATCTGTATTTTCTGCTGAGTTTCAAAGTGTTTGGCAAAGAGATGGGCAAAATCTTATTTGTTGAGCAGGAAATTTGTCAGTCATTATCATTTCAGGAAGCTAAAAGTATTCGAAAATTTGCCAAAAAATTTCAGTCAAAGGAGGGAATTTTACAAGAAATGTTTCCATTTTAAATACATATTTGCTCAAAATAGCATTTTTAATTTTAAAGTAGATCAATAAAAAGAAATAAAATATTTAGAACAAACTTTTTGAAATATAACACTTAATTTGGTTGACAGTATAACATTTTGTGTTCTGGCAAAAGATCATGAGATATTTTGTCTCTTTGAAATCAAAAATCCTTTTCTTTATCAGCACTTTTCACATAGGACAGAAAATTCATATCCCATTACCCCACCAGTTCCCTGGAGCCCATCACGGTTCATTCCTGACAACATCCGCTTGCATATTAATTCCCAAATCTAATGTGGGCAGTCCCAAACCACAACGATGCTCAAATACAATCTTGTTCAGAGCACCTTCCATGAGAGGGATTCTTCAATTTCTAGCCCAAACCCTTTTAAACTCGGAAACCCCCACCACTTTAAATAGCCCTGCTGTTTGTTTTGAGCTGTTTTCAGAAGCCAGTGTCAGGCCTCTTTGACGTGGTGCTAACATCAATCACAAAAGCAACAAACTGCAGTTGCTGAAAGCAGATTCTGTGTATATAGAAGGATTTGCTTCTCTGGGAGCAATGAATATAATACTGTAGCAACTGTAGAAAATGACAAACGAGGTTAAAAAATGCCTGATTAATCATTGGGGCCCATGGTTATAGGAAGTTTTGGAAATGGTTCATTTTAAACAAACAACTTGCACAGACAAAAAATGACAGTAAATGTTTACGTGCTCCCTGAAATGGCAACGGGGATTTTGGTTGGATTGGAAGCAATTTGAAACTGAAAAACAGTAATAGTAGCTTGTCACTGAATTGCTAATCGGGCACAGAATCTAAGGAGATCATCCACAGGAGGGAACATCTTTTGAGTACATAAACCTTGTTAACTCTTATTCTAGAACTTAAAATGCTTTGTTTTCACCTCAGACTCCAAACTGGATTAAAAACCACTACCATTCTATTGTAAGAATCAACAAAAGAGATTAATCTAAAATAGCTACTCCACCTTACATAAAAATTTTAAAAAAATTCACAAATTAGTGACAGTGTAAAAAAATTCCAACTGAGCAGCTGAAATCCTAACTCTTCCTATGAACTGGAGTAACAAGGTGACAGGAGATCATGCACCACTACTGGAAACTGTGAAAAAGCAGTTGTCCATTCAGTCTTTTCTCCTAACACAGAAACTGTGTTGGGAACTAGGTGGAGCAATGCCAAGGGAACCCTCGCTGTATAAACTTGTTGTTTCTCTTGCGTGTAAAGTTGCAACAAAACACAAACTGCATAGACCTCAAGAAGAATTCAATAAACCAAAGTGAAATTGGTAAAAAAGAAGTGCAAGGCTACTACCTTGACCCTAAAGTCATCTATGCCATTACATAAACTATCTCCCTCCTCAATATGAAACCCAAGACACTGCTATGAAGATCCTGAAAATGCTTTACTTCACTTGATACAAAATACTGACTAAACACAGATAAAAACCCAGAAGTGTTATGTACTTCAGTGTGATTGCAATAACAGGTACACTTTCTACAAGCAAAGCCATCTCAGATTTTTAACTTTTTGCCTCTCTTAACCCCTGCAAGATGGAAGAGGAAGCAAAAATAGAGATGGAAGCATTAGTCCTGTGAAGAATAAAGTCCCACAGCTGCTTTTTAAGACTTGAAATGAAGTTGCCTAGGAGCCATCCTTCTTCACTGCCTTTTCTGTCCTTGCCTCCAGAAAAAGTCATCTGCAACTTACATTAGTATTTTTTTATTGCATCACTTCTTGGATTTGCTTTTCTACTACTGTTAGAGTGCCTTACTGTCTAATTTTATTGTGTGAGTGCCTGACAGTCTGTGATCTTCCAATCCATCTGTGCCCCCCATGCTTTAGAAATATGTACTTCCAAAATCACAGCATTAGTTGGCCTAGTGACCTCTGCAGCTGCTGAGGAAAATTCCTGCTTTTTTTGTGCCACAGGACATGCTCTGTGTCCAGTCTTCCAAAGGGAACTGCAGCAGACAGTCTGCAGGTGATACAAGTTTTGATTGTTCTGATTTTATCACTGCTTTAGCATAGATACTGGGGCCTTATAGGGAAAAATAGGAGGTTGATATTGTCTTGAATATCATGTCTTAAAAGTCCTCAAGTTTGGTGTCCTGTTGTCACTCCTGCTCACTGAGAGGATCCTGCTGGTCTTTATGTTGTTGCTATTGTTGTACAGTAAACATTCACTGATTTTGTTCTTCTGATATCTGAAATCAGAGTTGTTTGCCCCTAATCTCTCCCCAGAGCAGTTTTCCTGAGCTGGCCTTGTTTTCTGGTTGTTACTGAATGTGTAGATGTTTACAGGGACAAGGATGGAAATTATTTGAGATGACTGCTGCAATGTTTATTCATTAACTCAGTTTAAGAATGCCTACCAATGCTGAAGGAAACATAACTCTAATGAAATACTTACAAAATGTCAGAGAAAATCTAAATTAGTCTCTGAGGTTTTAGAAGTATTCATTAAAATATATCAGAATGCAGAATGTTTTTCAACCACAAAGACAACCCTATTCCTGTAAATTTCATTATGCATTTTCAGTTGAAATAGTCATATAACATTTAACATAAAGTAATAAACCTGGTGCTATTTTGGTCCAATCTACACCATTTGAAAGAAGTGTAAGAGATTTATTTTCTAAAATATCAAAAATCAAAGAGAAAGAATGAAAATCCATATTTGAGCAAGTTCTGTATAATTCCATTTAATTCATTTAGGAATGTATAGGACAGTTTCAAAGCTGAGAAGGATACTCTCTAGGTTCAAGGTTTTCCAAAATATTTCCCCTTACATTTCCACTAAAATTAAACTCTGAAGGGTTCAGAGTACACTGAACAATGATTTTCCTTAATGAAGCATAACCATGAAAAAAATACAAGACTGGTTCTTCTATTCTGGGATAGAGGAATTATCAAAATGCCTGTTCTTTCAATTTTCTCTTTATACCAATCACCAAACTGTTCTCTATTTTATGAAAAATGCAAATGAAATCTTTGTTGCATGTCCTGGCAAATAGAAGCAGAAGTAAAAGAGTAAAGTAACTTAATTGGTATATGTGCAAAAGGGTGAAATAAAATTTGGAAAACTAATTTTCTTTTAAAATTATAATCTGCAGAAACAATATAATCTTTCCCCCAAGAAATTGGAGTAAATGTGGTCCATGCCCAAAGGTACCACTGATTTTCAAGTCTTGAAAAGAACCTAAGAAGCAGCAGGAAACATGCTGAAGCCACTTATAATGAGGGCAAGATTGTTGATTAGTTCTACTTTTTAGTGTGGTGAAAAGTAGAAAGCCTAGAATAGGAAAAGCTGAGGTTCTCCTGGTGTGTTATACAAGGCAAGTTAATTCTGACAGAAAAAGGAGTTAATATTTTTAATTTTCAGTCCTTCATTAATGTCTCTTTTCCTTTCTGCCCTATGTGAATAGGGTATTACTCTAAAGTTAACCTGCATGGCATGATTATTTCATTGAATGATTTGCTAAGACCTCATGCATCATTACCTCATTGAAATATAACGAATAATCATTTATGACTTGTCAGTTAATAATGTGCAATAATAAGGGCTGATAGAAGTTTAAACCCACACCCGAGGAGGTGAATGCCACATGCAGCTGAAGTACCCAGGGCATTCTTAAAG
This sequence comes from Camarhynchus parvulus, assembly GCF_901933205.1. Taxonomy (NCBI): domain Eukaryota; kingdom Metazoa; phylum Chordata; class Aves; order Passeriformes; family Thraupidae; genus Camarhynchus; species Camarhynchus parvulus. Next base: position 9,538,011 of record NC_044577.1, on the reverse strand, counting down.
AAAACCCTTTGGCAACTGCACTTTTACTGAGAATTCCTGACAGAGAATTTAGTCTCATGTCATATCAGCTGTATGTCATTAAGAGATACAAATGTATGTTTTATTTTGTGTATCAATGATATGCATTTGCCAGCAGATTTCTCTGTGCTCAGCTGCTTTTAGGCTCCTTAAGACATTTCCCTTCAAGTTCTTCTAAATAGTAGATACAAAATTTCTATGGAAAACTGTAACAGTTTATTTATCCTGGGACAGAGGTGAGAGTATTGTATTGGTGCAGAGAGCATGGGTTGTTTTTCTTTTGTATTGACAAAAATCTGTTAAGATTATGGTAGTGAGTTGTTAATAGATAAGACTATAGAAGCCTTTGAAAACCTCAACAAATCATTTAAAATAAAGAGACCAAAGAACAAAAGGATATACTCAGTCACAGAAAAAAGCTGTATCAATACTATATAAATAGCATCTAGAGAGGCTCCTAGAAAATAGAAAAGCCAAGAATTCACCTTAGTTACCTTCAGCTGACATTGACCATATTGACTCAATTCTTGCTGTAAAAATTGGTCCTACCCATGGCCTTTGGAAGCACAAAATAAAAGATTTTCCAAGTTTTCCTTGAAAGTCTGGCGCTTCACCACTCTAGTACCAGGCAGAAAAATTACCAGAATTGTCATGCATCATATCCATTTTGCTGGGGTCAACAGAGAGCTTACCACAAATGCATATTTCATTTCCATTAAAAAAAACCAGTGACAATTCTAAAGTGTTCCTGATAATACTGCAAAATTTCATGGTCACTTTGTTACAGCTGATTTGATTGGCACCTCGAGGGAGGCCAGTAAATATTAGACAGCTCTCAGCTTTTTTTCCTGCCAGTAGAGATTCAAAATGCTTTTGATGGATTCAGAGACTGTTTCATATGATATTTTATTAACTCCTGCAAACTGTATGAAAACAATTCAAAATATCTCTTAGATAAAACAGCTTTAGCAAGAGCTAAATTCAGTCCCACGATTCAGCAATATCCCATATGGTGCCTCATATGTCACAAAACCTGCCTGGATCTTGAGAGTGAAGGTGATTTTTTTTCCCTGTAGGACTTCAATCTACATTAGAACAACGAAATACAAGTATGCTGTCCCTCCTGGATCTCCATCTTGGAAAAAATGCTATTTTTATGCTGCTCTATGCTTAAATCAACCTGAGATAAATTGAGTATTTATCTTCTACTGATTACTACTTAAGGTCTTGGAACTCTCTTGATATTTGCAGATGTGAACCACTAAAGAACTTGGCTTATTAATAATTAAATTCATACAAAACTGTTGCAAATGGAGACAAACAGCATCCTCTCCAAGCACCTGCTGATGCAATCGCCCATGTTGGCCTCAGGTGTGAGATACAGATTTCAAATGAAACATTTGGAACCATCCTAGTTTGCCACAGATGGACAACAATAAATATTTTTTTTCATTTTGTTTATTCTCTGTGCCATCTCTGATGCTCTTTTGCAAAAGAAGATGGCAACATAACTCTCAATTTGCTAAAGCATGAATGAAGAGTAGCAAAAAGATTTTTAATGTGGGAAATGCGAAGCCATATGGAATTCCTTTTATGGCATAAACAGTCCTTTTTGCAGTTTTTCTTATTAGGTAACTTTCAATTCATAACGAGAGAACATCAGATTTCTAGGGAAAATCAGGCAATTCTGGCACTAAAGCAGCTGCCACATTTCTGAATGGTGAGCATGGAGAGGCATGGCCAGAAATGGCTGGGAATTGGCTTTTAGTGTCACTTCACACCTACACCAGTCCCCTGAGGCAAATGCCTTGCACCCAGAAATGTTACTTTTCATTTAAACTCAAAATGTTTAAAACCCCCATGTACAAACCCAGTTATATTTACAACTGAAAAAAAATCATGAAAGCAACTATTACCAACAAACTTCATTTTGTGTCTTACAAAATCTGACTGATATTGATATCACACAAAGAGAATGGCTGTTGAGCCATTAAATGGAAGAATGGAACACATGAAGAGGTTGCCAAAGCAACACCAGTATATAGGCACACAAAGGAATTAATGAAGAGCTTTACACTTTCTGTATAAAACACACACATAGAATGAGAAATGCTATTTTTTAACTGCAGAATTGAAGAACTCACTGTTAGCAGATTCTGATTGGCAAGAAACAAAAACATGACAGCACTGTTCAAACACAGAATTTACTGAAACTCAAAAAAAATTATGTAAAAATTTTTAAATCAACTAGAACATCAATAGGAGACATTAGTGTGGCTGTAGTCCCTTTATGGTGATCCTGCTCTGACATTTCCACAAAACACAGTGGGATCCCTTGCAGTTTTTTCTCACTCCATCCTGACACATCAAGCAGCAGTTGAATTACTTGAATTCTCACAACTCTACCAGCAAGCTGTATTTTACTCTGCTAATTTGTTACCCTGGCAAGGGATGTGATAATTACTGAGATCACAAGGGCACCATCTAAAAACATTGTCACCTTCCAACTCAGTGGCACAAAAACACTTCTCTTACATGAACAGCAGAGAGCTTACTATTTATGCCAAAATTCACTTATGGGAATAATTTTGTGTCTGCAGTTAAAATAGCTGCCTTTTTTTCTTTTTTTTTTTGATTACATTTTTCAAAAGCATAGCAGATTGACCTAAGTAATTATTTTTTATCCACAGGCCTCTATTTGGTCTGTCTTTGCCATCAGTTTTAATGCAAGCAACTCCAAAACTACTATTTTCCATGTGGGTAGCAGGACTGGCCATCCATTAACTCAGAGACTTTCCAAAGAGTGCTATTCCAACTAATGCTCATTCTGCAATGTCACTCTTGTTCCCTCCAGTGCTCCCTTTGTTGGGCTTCTCTGCCAGGTAGGCTGCAGGCCTTTTCTGTCATTTGCCCAAGTGCTCTTTAACACTGATTCCCTTTCCTTTGTGTTTTTGACCACAGAAATGAAAGTGCTGGACTTCTGTGCACTGTAAGCTTTGGCTAGGATAATCAGGTTATTTGGTAAGAAAATCTGCTTTGACTTAGTCTTACTACTTGCCACAAAAAGGAATACCTCAGGCTAGCACATTGTTGCTTTGTGTAAGAACAGTGATTACCTAATTCCAGAAAAATGGCTGCTCACAAAGCTACCAAGAATCACAGTTTGATTGATAAGGGAGGGGATAACTCTCATCAGAGCTGTTATTTTTCTGATTATATGAACGAGGCCATCATTTAAAGAGCTTTCTAGCAGTAGGCTCTAAGTCAAGAGTTCTGAGAATTTTTGTTTTCTCAGTAGGGTTATAAGTGGGCTACCTCACATCTGTCCTTCACAGAGCTCTGCTGAGGCTGAAAAGAGTGGAAGACCTTGCCACTAGAAATCTACCATTTAAAAGGAAGTGTGGGAGAAAGAATTGTGCATTATTCTAGCATGACTGCCCTGAAGATTCCTTACCCAGAAGCACTTTTTGCCGCTCATTCTTTTTACTGTTCTATAGTCAAATAATTATAGTGCAGTTGCTGCTTTCCTATTCCTCTTTGAAAACAGTTCCACGTGTTTCTCAACACATACCTCATTAAGAGCCAGAAACTGCCTTATTCTGGAGGAAAGAAATTTCATGTAAATTGTATTATGTGGACAGAAAGAATTGGAGCATAAATTTTAGGATGATGTTTGCTTACACAACAAGTGAGAACCTGTGTCTGCTTATTAAAAGAAAAAATATTCAGTGACATAATCAGGACTGTTTAGAAGAAAAAACCCAAGGGTGGTGTTTCAAAAACAAAGATAAACCAGAAAGATACTTTGGAAAAATCGCCTCGAAATACAATGCTTAACCACTTGGTGTCACTCTTAACTCGTGCTCGAGTCAGCTCTGCACCATCGATGCCAGCAGGAAACACAGCTGTAATAAAGAAAAGTGACAGACTGGGCACGATTTCACTAGCTGTATTTTGGAAAGAAAATTCAGGTGTTCAGAGATTCAAAGACTGACCTAACTGTTCTGTAGAGGTTGCATGGTGGATACATGTTTCACAGCTGCAACAGACCATTCATAGTCTCTGTCATCTGCAAAAACTTCATCTATTAAATCCAACTGTTTGATTTGCTGTCATCTCCTCTCTAGTTCTTAACACGGATTGCAAATACAACTGTCCCACAGTCGCTATCTTTGTGTACTGTTGTCAATGGAAATAAATGAACTTTTAAAAATGTCACCAAACCCTTGTCTTGGTACCTATGGTTAGTAACAATGAATAACTGGTGAGTGAATATGCTGCCTTGGTTGTAGGGTTGGACTTTTTACTTGAGCAACCTGCTCAGTCAATTTAAAACTTTTTAAAGTAGTGGCCTTAGAAGCCAAACTGGTATTTGGCCTTTACTCTTCTGTGGGCCACAGTTCTAAAATAAACTGACTCGACCATCCTAATGCTGGCATGTGCAAACATCACTCTATTGCATGCCAACAGGCATCATGGACAATAACCCCAGCTCTCCCAGCCTGCCCCTGCGCAGGATGGTGCCTTGCAATGCATTCAGACCCACCACAAATAGGTTTTCTCAGCTTTATGTAAGCAAAACATTTGGCTGCCATTAGCATCACTGGGAGTTACTGGGAGTGAGACAACTTCATTTCTCAGCAGAAGTGTCACTGACAATGCACCCTTCTCTTGGCCTAGCCAGCAGGATGGAGACAGAATTATGGATGAAAGCTTGAAAAATGGTAGCTCAGGAGACAGACATTGCTATTACATTACAGCTTCTTAATTCTACTAGCTTCCAGTGAGTTGACTTTCATATTTATTGCCCAAAGGGAATTTAGAAAAGCAGTATTTATAAAACAACATACTCATAGTGTGGCTTATTAATGAGCGTTTAGGAACAACGTGCTCTGGGATTTCAAATACTCGAATGATAACAAGAAAAAAGGGTAATAAGAGAGCAATAAAGGTCTTCTCTGCTGGCTTCCTGTTTCCTGGCAATACTCCTGTGTTGGATATTTGGAAAGTGTATCAGGGATTTTTTTAAAATGTAAGATATTCCTACTCATTCTCCTTGGTTTCTACTGCAAAAGGTATTACGTGAAAGCAGCCTACCTCTCCTCTCCTCTTTCCCCATCCCACCATCTTGTTTAATGCTCAATTCCATCCTCCTTTCCCCAGGGTGATTCTGGGCACCACAGGTTGTCATTTTCCCTGGCACTAACAGCAGAAAGGCAAATATGGTGCCAGTGACTCAGACCTGCATTGCTGGTACCTCACTGGGGAGGATGCAGTGCAGGAAGGGACCTGCCATCCTCATCCCCTGCTTGGTGGGCCCTGCCTCCCTCATTAGTACCTCTACTCTCAATTCCCTGCAACAGTTTGTAAATTCTCCTTTCTTGCTACCAGTCTTTCTGAATAATATCTAAGTTAACCTACTTCAGATTTTCTCCTGTGAGCTTAAAATTTCATTCTAATTTAGCAAAGGGGGTTTGCAGGCAAAATTGATTTGCTCAGAGTTATAGAAGCAATCTTTAGATTAGCAAAGAAATGAACTGAAGCCCACTGAATAGCAGACTACAATAATACATCCTTCCTATCTTTATTGGGACCTTAGACTCCTGTTTGGGTTTTCATATTTCAGGTTTCATATTTCTGATTCTGATAATGAACTGGAGTAAAATCAGTTGAGAGCTGCAATCAAGAACTCAGATTACTGGACTCAAGGATGAATGTTGTTCCCTGGCACCTACAAAACATGGATCTGCTGGAGTGTACTGATCTTAAGATGGTAACAATGCCTACTTTCATGTTCACCCCTTACTTCTGGAGGTACTGCAATGTAATGGTACAGAAAGCTGGTCTGAAGCATAATGGCATTGGTTCCAGAGCTGCCAGGCAGCAAGTGATTCAGGGCTCTACCAGAAAAGGTAAATGATGAGAAATGGTGTTTCACAGCAAAGGTAATATCTACCAAAACTTGCTGACACAAAGCAATAATCTTTTCAGCTCACTGACAGGCCCATCACCATATCCATGCATCAAGCCAACGCTTCCATTCACTCAGAATGTATCCGAATGGAAAAAAAACCAGTAAACACACATAAACTGGTTAAATCAGGTGCAGCAAGGCAGGAAAGCTTCAAGTAGGCTGCTAAGAGATAGAATCATTGCTTGATTGCTCATTTCTGGCTGCTCTGTCACAAGCCCAGTGCTGTTCCCAAGATCCGTGGCGCAGCACATAACCCACCAGCTGAGACTGACTAAACACCACCATCTACTGGTCTCTCCATCACAGAGGCTTTCAGTCTTTTGTCAGTTCCACAGAGCCTCAAAGACAAAAACCATCAGTGCTGCTGATGCTCATGGTGAGCTGGAGCTCCAGGTGCCCATGCAGGGGCTGCCTTTCAGCTCTGACTCTGTCTGGGCAACAGCCAGCAAAGGGCAGCTTGCACTGGCACCCACTGGGGGAAAAAGGGCCGTGGAACAGGAGTGGGCAAGTTCAGGATGACCTCCTCTGTTATCCTCCATTTCTCTTTTCTCAAATTAGTTTTTTATCTCATTGGCACAAACTCTGCTTTCATCTACGGGTGCCTGTAAGCACTGAGTTTTCTGTCACCCTGTCCCTTTTTCCAGTGGGTTGCCTTGTCCTTCTCTCCTAGAAAACAAAGAGAATCAACATTGTTGATTCAGCTGGACTTTGGTGAATTAAAAGATACAAAATCCCATCAGACTCTAAATATTTCACAAGTACTTTGTGAGTGGCAGTAATGATACATTTTCAGTTAAAAATATTAACCAGTTGTTCTCAAGGGGTTTATGAATAAGTTATAATGATGAAATTAAAGGAAAAGTTCAAGAATTTGATACACTTCAAGAATATTTAGAAATATCAATGAAAACAAAATCTTGCAACTCCTCTGTCCGGCTGTCATAATAAAAGTCCAGGATAGAGGGGCTGACTGAACATACGTTGTTCCAGATAAAAATCCACAAATCCACAAGACCTACAGAAACAAGTAGGAGCCTTCCCTTCACATTTTTTTTCTCCCTTTTCCCCCGAAAGCTACTGGAAGCCTATAAACATCCAGGTAGTGCAGAGAGGAGAAATTTATATTTCCTCTCTTTGGTCCCAGCCATACTCTCTGGCTTTTATGTATTTTATGTCAATTATTAAGCATGACTGCAGTTATTATACTTTTAGGTGTTGAAGCAACATCCCATTATTAGTTTTTAATATTATTTTGTGATTGAATACTTGAAGTCAGCGATAGCCTTGTTCTACTCATGTAATTTCTTTTATTGTGTTGTTTTCCCATATAATATAGAAGGTTCATTAAGAAAGCAGCAAGCTGAGGGATATTACTGAAAGCACACACTTAAAGGAAAAGTACATAGTCAATACAAACATATTAATTGGTGTACATCACACAACAATGATTCTTCCACCAATATGTTGAAGTTTTATGAGCCATTTTCTTTCTGCTTCTGTGGAAATGCATTAATAATCAGTCAGTTGATCTACGGTGCACCTATACCATACACCTTGCGTATTGACTGCTTGGGTCTAAGGATTTCAGCAGAGCAGGAGATATTTATAGCTTTGCATGCTCCAGACAACCAAACATTGCTAAAAGCAACTCTAAAACAAGTTGAGATAATTAGATTTATCACGAGGTTGAAAGCATAAAGAGAAGGACCATATATATTAGATATTGTCTCCTTTACAAAGGAAAGCTGGACTAATAAAAGCTATTAAAAACTTGAATTAATGCATATTTTATAGACTCTACAGCATTAAGGGGAAGATTAAACTTAAAGATGGCCATTTCAGGCTTTACAGAGCATTTTATAAATTTATTTCCATCCCTTGAAGTAATGTGGGTGTAATGCCTGCAGACCAAATATGTTACCAGAATTAAGTAAGCACCTATAGCAGCTTTGCTTGGGATGCAAAACTGCAGAGACACCTTCACATTTGAATTCACTGTTTTTACACCATACATAGAAAATAATATCTTTTTATAGGAAATACTTTTTGTTTTCATGAAGTTTTTACTATTTTGGTAGATTTCAGGAGACATTTAAAATTCTCAGACAAAGTATTGTCAAGACTGAAGGAATAACAGGATTAGCTACTGTATTTGATTGAGGGAATTTGAAAGACTCAGACTATGACACAAAACCTACTGGAGCTAAATAAAAGAGTTTCACTGTCTGAAAAATGTAACTTTATGTAAAAATCACTCAGATTCAAAGAACTAAAGCCTGTTTCCATATTTCTGAGCCTTGGGATCCCACGTGTTCTGCATTTGAAAGTAGAATCTGTACTGGCAAGTAACAAGCAAGAGTATGGGATAGTCAAGGGATCCTGAAGGGCAGAAAGCCCAAACCAGCCCCAGAAGCCTCTTGTTGGAAAATCAAGGATAGAGTGAAAGAAACAAAATTGAAGAAAAAAAATTGAGGAGGACTGCTGTAAAGAAAATGTCATTTAAGCGATGCATAAAAGGAGAAGTATAATGTATTTGCATTCAATGTACTTGGCAGATCACACCAAAGAGAGCCAAGAGATTTGATCTATCAGTTTTCTATTTCCAAATGACAGCTACATAAAAATGGTGAAGTTTATCAGTTTATCATAAGAAGGAACCTTTTCTTTTATATGGAAACTTACTTAAAAGACGCATTCTCTTTGTAGATGAAAAAATTGGTTACAATGGTTACAAGCCAAGCTTATAGACTGGGAGGAAGTGCATGTTAGTTACTCAATGGTTTTAGAAAGAAAAATAAGTTGGTATAGTTTAAAAGTGAAATCAATGATCTTATTAGGAAGATAGTTTTTGGATTAAAAAAAATATATATTTCTACACAAGTATAGGCAAGATAGATATAAAACAGGAAGACCAAAATCAGTGATGAATTTGCTAACAACATGAATTCTAAAACCATCTTCTTTCAAATATGCCAGAGAGTCTGTAGGGCCAATACATGTTTACAGTAAGAAAGATGTCCAAAAGAATGAACTTTTTCTCCTACACTTCTTGAAAATGAATTCAGTTAAGCTATAGCACAAATGTCCTTTATGATGGACATGTCAGACAGACCATCCAAGTATCAGTAGAACAGAATTAAAAACAGATTGGTAAAATGAATAATCCACAAATCCCCAAGACCAAGAGATATTCAGCAAGATGTTCTAGAGGCAGTCAGGTATGAAATTACTATAATGTGGTAATATGTAATCTTTTGCTTATAAGTACCTCGGTGCCAGAAAAATAGAGGTGACTGATGTAATACCAAGATTTCAAGACAGTTCTTAGGGGATTTGGAGAACTACAGACAGTAAACCACTTACAAGGACTTTCAGAATGGTCTCAGGGCACCAAAGTTTAAAGTTCTAAAAGTTAAAGTTCTAAAAATAAAATTTAATGTACAAATTTAATGTTATAAATTGGAAAACAATTGCAACTTCAGACAGAGTTTGAATTTGCATTACATTTTTCATGCCTACTTTTGGTGAAGATTTCAGAAAGCTCTCATTCTACTTCTGATGCTAACCATGGTTTTTGAAACTGAGAAATTAAACCATAGGTTTTTAGCAGCCCCTGATATGTGCTGCATAAACCCCAAATTTGGAAGCAAAACTAAATTTAGAGATAAACTGTCCAATATGGAAGTCAAAAAGAATATTACCATTTCTATCCTTATTGAAATGTCAATAAATTTTAGCCAACTAAAAAAGAAATTAATTACTGAATTTTTAAGCATTTGACTAAATAATATCCCTTGTAATTCAGAGTCCTCTTGTATTTTATATCTTTGATTAAGCAAAAGGCTTATTTTCCTCATTTCAGTCTTCAACCTCAGTCTTTTTATACTGTGTTCTGAATAAACCAAATATGCAAAATTAATTTCCTTATCTGGATGCAATTCAGGGGCCAGGACTGATTTAACTCTTCAGGTTATTTAACTTTTGTAATTTTGCCTTTTGTTAATGAAATAATAGGGCACAGCTTTGGCTGGTAAATCTGACTCATGGTGGGTCTTTTTGTGTTCTGTGAATGATGGGTGGACATCACTTCAGTGGGTGAAAACAATTTCCTACTCTAAGCACTACATAGATAAGTAAAGAATGCTTTCTTTGCACTACATGGAGGGGAGGACTTAATTAGACTTAATTAGAACAGACCCTGCCAGGTATTTTAGAGATGTTTTGTAAAAAATACTTGCAGAAGCTGCCCAAAAGAGATTGACAGCAGAGAGTAGAGGTAGATTTTTATGAAGACAAGGTTATACACTGTTTCCTGAATGGATTTTATTATTTACAGAGGAATTACACCATGATATGCTTAGATACACACAGAAGAAGATAAAAAAGGCAGTTTGGCCCAGCGAGGTGTACAGAGTACACTGTGATACCCTCCTAACTCACCACTGGTGAGTAAAACTCTGCACCATCCTGTGCAATGGCCACAGAAACAGTACCTCCATGCCCATAACAAATAATGAGAAATTTAAAAAATGGTAGAACAAGGAACTAAAAAAACCCTGCCCTCATAGGAAAATATGATTTCACCTGTAATATTAAAAAACCACTAACTTATATCTTTCCCTAAGTGACATGGAAGAAGTGTTTTTTAGAAGTATTTGAAGACAAGGTCTCTTTATCTACAACCCAAATGCCTTCCTCTCTGAAGTACAGTGTAGTAAGTGATTAACCAGCACTAGCAACACAACACAGCTCTTAACAGCGAGAACTGGAGAACATAATCAGCAAATAATGCAAATTACTGCTAATCAAATAAATTAATTCATTGCTTATGATTAGTGACAAATTCAATTCCATCTGTAAAGTGCTGTCTGTAGGAAATTCAGCCCAAGAATATGCAGCTTGATCAGTAAAGTTTGTAAATAACTTTGCAGCTGAGTGTGTTGTTCAGCTAGTGAAGTTGCAGCTCAGTTGCCAAAGTACTTCAAAATATCCACAGCTGAGATGTGGAGGAACTCAGCTAGAGAGACAGGTGCCCGGATCTGTGACAAATGCAACTAAATTAGGAGTGTATTCATCTTCACTAAGGGTACACACAAAGCAGAGTATAAATAATATCTCAGTCATTACACTGCTCAGCTCAGCACAATGTGCAACCACATGACCTGCAAAGTGTAGTGTTAAATTAATGAAGGCATCTCTGTTAAGACAGAGAGAGTCTGGTCATTAGGTTATGCCCCTGGTGGCCTTGGTATTTGGGAAGTCATGGGAGTCACTTGCCTGGGAATAGTACTGAACTAGGAAAACATGCAGTTGCAATGCCTTTTCCATCCCCTAATTTCCTGCATTGCTAACAGCACGCAAAGTCCTGTGCAGCATTGAAATAATATTCTCCAGGGATGCATCAGGAGGCTGTGGCTTATGGGCTTTTAGAGCAGCTCTTTTCTGTTTGGGATAAGACCTGGAGTTGAAGTATCATGTGTTGAGGTACCTTCCACCTGTGCAGACTTGTGACTTGGTATTTTATGTTTGGGTTTGAGCTGCAATACCTGCAGTTATGGCAGGAATAGTTTCAGGTTTTTTTGCTGTCCTGAGCTGGAGGTGACTCCACAGTGGTGGGTTGTGCTTTCATATTCAGTCCTAGTGCTGCTCAAACTGGCCTACATAGTTAACACCTGCATTTTGCTATCAGCAAAGCAACGAGTTAAACTGGAAATTAATGTGGCTGAAGAATAAGGCCTTTCCCCTTCCAACCTGCTTTCAACCAGACAAGAGTCCTGCTCTAGCTTGCTGCTCAGTGACATGAACAGCTTTGGGAAGGGGCAGTAGAAAGACAGGAGTGTGGAACAGGGTTTGCTGGTGCTTCTTCTGCGAGAGATGCATGAGGCACTATGGCCTCACCAAATTTTGAGTCAAAGAAATCAAAGATCACAGCCTGGGCTCTGTATAGACCTGCTCACAACAGCTACAATCTCAGTGGTGATCAAAGCCAGCCAAGAACCCAGAACTATTGCTATGCCTGCAGAAAAACAACCACAAGCATGTCCTTAGAAATATTTATTTGCAAGACACTTGCATGGACAAAGCCTGTATTAATGTCTACTAAAATGTGGAGAGTTGAGAACACAAGATGCATGTCACACTTTCAGTGACCCCTAAGTAAAGATGCCTAACACCTGAAAATACAGCCCAGTAGAAGATAAATAAAAGTTGTAATACATATGCACTTTACATCATGTGCAAATAATTCTTGCTCTAAGTAACATCCAACTGCCTGCAAGCTGAACAAACAGTGACACTAGATTTGAGTTAAAATTATTTTTCTGTTGGCTTCCTCATACAATCCACTCAGAGCCTGGAATTAAAGTGACATTTTGCTCTCTAAGGTGGCTCTAATTAAAAGTTCCATTCATATTTTGTTTCTTACTTTCATACCAAATTAACTTTTTAGAAGAGATTAGCATGGCAAATATATCCTGAAATACAGAATGCAAGTGCTTCTTGCATAGACTCCAGGAATAAACATTTTAATAAGTCAATTGGTGATTGAAAATGCTTCCTTTGTTGACTCTAATTTACTAGGAGCACAAAGAACGGTAACTGGAAAACCTTCCTACTTCACAGAAGGAGAAGATGGTCACATACATACATCCATCACCATACTTTAAAACCTCAATGAGGCAAGGCACAGATGGTCAGAAGCATGGTTCAAAATTCCTAATTTTACAGAAGGAATGGCTTTAAAAGTAAAATGAAATCATCTCTATTTCATAGGGAAGTACAGTCCACATCAGAGAATCATAACCCCTTCTCTCTAGTTTTCAATTTCTTGGCTTTAGCAATTACTAGAGTCTAACAACATGGTATATATCACAAGTACAGAGTCAGAGTACATACTTTATGAAGTTCTAGCTTGCTTCAAGTGAAATTTACTAATTTCACAACTTTGCAGAGAAATACATAGTTCATCCTTGACCAAATGCATGTATTTCGTAGCCCATTGGAGAGTGATGGTTATCAGCAATTTAACATTTGGCTATCCCCCTTAATCCTGCACTGAACGACAAAATGAGCACTGCCTTCACTGGGCCACAGGACAAGGTGGGTAAGAAAAATGCACACAGCTGCTTCTACAAAGCTGAGATAGTTGGCCGTAGAACTGAACATCCAATATTACTTGAGGAAGAAGCAGCCTTAAAACTTAGTGTCCACTTATTTCATAACCAGTCAATCTCATCAATCTTTCCTGTGTGCACTCAGTCTCAATCTCTCTGTAAATTCTTTGGGCATAACTTAATTTTTTATTCAAGTCTTTTGCAAAGCATGGAAGTCCACGCAATAAAGCGGAATAATCCCAAATAAATCCCCATTTTCATCATGAATGCCAATCAAATAAATTTTAGTGACTGAAAAATCTGCTTGGTGAAAATTGTGACATTATCATTTATCATGTTTATTTCACAGTTTGCTGGCATTCAAATAGTTATAGAGAAGTGACAACAGAGATCCGTGCATAAAGAGGTTAACTTTGCCCAGAAAACGTGCTAAAAAGAGCTGAGAATTGATAGAAAGGGCGTTTCATAGCTCAGATCCTGTAGCGGATTACAAGTTCAAAACAATTCTGTTACATGAACTATGGCATTGTCTGCCATATTGGTCCAATTAAAAGTTCAGTCTAATGAACTGTTTGAACAAGCTTTGACAGAAGATGTTATTCTGCAAGGGCTTTGTATCAGCATATGCAATATTTTATAGAATAGCCATGCATCTACTAAGCAAATGTATTGAGCTATTCATGCAGTATTTGTTATGTGATACAGAGCCTGCAAAAAAATCCCACAAGAGATGTGGGCATGGAAGGGAATCCATGTCATCCTTTCTATTTACAAGTACGGGGAACATTTTGATGGGGAACAGCTGGGATTGTCTGTCTAATTGGTCTGAATGTGCATTCAACTTGTTGCTTAGATCATGGAGCTGGTTATGTAAATGAGATTTCTATGGAAGATGATGAGTACAGGTTTTTATATTTCCCTTCAGTTTTCATATGGTGGAATGATGACAAAAAGCATTTTCACCCAGAAAATAGCAGCAGTGTTTAAGACAATCATTCTACTCTGATGGTGGACAGCACTATTAGATTCATTTACACAGAGCAGGAAGAACTGGGAAAGATTTTTTCTGTGTTGTACGATGCAGAAAAAAAAAGGAAATGTTTTTGGTACAGATAAGATTCTGCAGATCCTCATCTAGGAATTAATTATTCATTACACAGATTTCTGCACCACTGAGAACAGTCGAGGAATCTACCATGATTTTGGATCAAGATGCATCACGTGATCCTGGAGGGGTAGTACCAGGTTTGCACCTTCGCTGAGCGCAAGACCAATTTAGGGCCATGAATTTGGGTTAGAAATTCAAGAAACTGCAACTTAGTAACCTTTCAATGCTACAAAGAAGCCTTAGAAGCATTTCAGACATCGCTCAAAGATGTCAGCTTTCTTAAAAAATTGTTTCACAATTAATTTACTAATCTTCTAGAAATGCATCTCCAAAATTGGCTATTACCACAGGAAAATAAAGATCTGCTTACAAATGAATACAGTAAGAATTCCAGACAAAACCTTCTACAGGTATTACACCCCTAAGCATGTGTGACGCCTTAGCCTCTGGAATGTTTACTTTTGGGTTTACAGTTGTTAGGCTAATAAATAGATTCTAATAGACTATTATGTGAAATCAGGAGTTTCCATTTAAAGATTAAAAGCAGGAAGAGAAACCAATATTGAAATGGAGTTATTTTGATGGTTGCCAAATTTTTAAAATTATAATAATGATAAAATAAAAGCATATGTGGTTTGTAATTACTTTGTTTTTTTTTTTTAGTCTTTATATTTGAATAAGCTTGGAAACCCAAATTATTTTTTAAAAAATTATTTCAGTGCTCAAATAACTTAAAATTTACATATCATTTAGGGATAGACATTGGCAACTAACTTAATGGCATTTTTTTTAGGAGTAAGAACTGCAACGACATCAGTTATGGAATTTGAATAGAAGCATTTTAGAAATCAGTCTATTACACTTATTTAGATACTGTCTCATTAATGTTCCTAGCAGATTGTACTTCTAGAAGTGTGGGTTGCAGTTAGAATAGAAAGCTGAATGTGCAACAATGACATTAGAAATTAAAGAATGAATATTGTAGTCTGGAATTGCCTGGTTGAATTGATTGTCATTGACTTTGCTTTTTACATTTAGGCCAGAAAGAATGTAATATTCTCCTTTCAAATGATTCAACATTTTCAGAACGTTCCTGTCATTGTTGAGTGCAAGTCTCCTGCTTTTTTATGGACATAATATCAGTGTGTAGGCAGTGTAAATACTGTGGCTTAAGAATCAGGCATAGTTTCTTTCATTAATACGAAAAGCAGTTTTGCTAAACAAAACAGTTTAGCTGTTACTGAGGTAGACAACTTTCCTTTTAAATCACAAGAGCTTTCATCCTCTTTGAACAGTTACTTTCTTTTGGAATGTTAAATAGTTTCTCTTCCAAGCTGTCCTGGGAAAAAAAACATCTCTCATTTCAGCACAGTGCAGCAACATGTCTATTATTTACAGTATAATGAAACTATCCTTGAACAATAAAGAGCTAAGATATTTGGTAGAAGTTTATTTGTATATTTCTTTAATATGTGAAAAGAGCTATTATTATAGAGATAGAAAAATGTATTCACAAGCATGAATGCACACAGGACCTGTGATTTCCTGTTTGAAGCCTCTGTGGCCACTGAACCATCACAGAGATTTATCTGCCAAAGGGCCCTCACGCTTTGTTTACCTGTGGCTATCCAGCACATATTTTTGTGAATATTTCATTTTTCATATTCACCCTTCATGTAAGACTTTAACCTTTATGCATGCTTTAAGCTGTATTTCTTCTGGTATTTTCAACAGGCAGAGTCTAGTCTTTTGAGGAGTTTCAGAGGTAATTTCCATCTGAAGCCATTGCTATTCAATGGCAATATAAGTGAGGAGGCCAGAGATCACTCCGCTGCTACTGAGCTCATGCCAGTCATAAGTACTACAGATGTTTATTATATCAGCAGATGGAAACTTCATGGGTCATTTTGCCTCCTTCCCAAGGGTAAATGTCAGTTTGTCTGAGACTTGAAAACTCACTTTCTTGTCACCAGGTCAGAACGCTGACCTAATCAGTAACAGCAACATTTTAGGTTAGACATGGGGGAATCTTTTGATACATTAGCTGCTGACTCAAGCATATGCCCATGAAAATGTGTCCTTTCTCCTTTGGGACTCAGGTTCTATCTTGCATGTTTGATATCAAGGCTGTTATTTTTAGCAGACATCATGTCATTTTTACCTTTGAGAACAGTTTTAATGGACCATGGATGAGCCATCAGAAAAAAATAAATTGACTCTAACCTGAATTCTACGCTACATAAGGTACATCATGAACAACTCTGCACTAATGCATTTTAAAATTCAGACTGAGCTACCCATTAATTATGTTCAATACAAGCATGAGAGTATTCCTCCTTTAATTTATCAGTACAGCATTAAAATCATACAAGCACATTGCAGACACAAGGTTTTTTTCCCCATAATCTACAAAAATTAGAAACCTTATAAGAATCACAGCTCAGGGATCAGACTGGATAGTTGACTGTAATTAAGCAAGTGAAGCTACAGCTCAAAAATCTTCCCATATTCAATACGCTGCCAGAACTCACTGGACATTGTGGGCGCAGTTCTACATTTGTTGCTATGCTTGGGTGCCTTGTGTAGCATAAAAAGGAGAAAACTGATAAAGACAAGTTTAAGGTCCACTTCCTCTGATTTTCAGATCGCTCAGAAATTGAAAATACTAAAATTACTATTAACATGCCTCCAGTCTACTTGGAGCAGCCAGTTGTTTGAAATGAAACATGTTCTATATGCTCACACAGCCATAGTTTCTAAACAAATTATGGGTTGGAAACCCACAAAGAGCAAAATTTCAGTTAACACTATTTTAATCACAAACTTTAAAGAGCAAAATCAACCAAACAACCATATGTTACCTCTACTCCTTTAAATTTATAAGGTCAAGATAGTATTAGTCAATGAGGAGTGAAAATTACTACACATTTTTAACAAGAACCACTGTGTTACAAATTGTGAAGCAACCCACTCTTACTTTGACCTAGCTGACCACCACACCTGTGTAAATTGATCAGTAATCTCTTCCTGAAGAAAAATTAATTACACCACAAATATTCAAAACCAATTAACTACAAGACATATTGAACCCTCACACAGTCCATAAAACACTCCGGTGTTTGTTACAAAAAAAAATAAATCTAACAAGCAACGTTTACATGACCTGAGACAAATTAATACTATACCAACCTCCATAAGAACTTTACTACCTAATTTACCATTCCCTACCTATTCTATTTATTCTTATATAATAAGATATTGTTGTAATAGATTAAAACAATTTCTTTACTATTTCTTAAACAGAACAAGATAAGAAGAAATTTATGATGTTCACAATACCAAGGATCAATCCTTCTACACCAACACAAAAGTATCAAGAGAAACTTCTTCCCAAAACATGACAAATTCACCAAATATATATCAATAGTTTATAACACAAACTTTAACTCCAGTGAGAGAAAAATATCCTCACCTAGGAATTAATACTTATGAAAGGTAAAGAAAATTTAACACTGTTTTCCCCCTAAAGCCACTTACAGCATCATTGATATCCTTATTTTATGCACACATGCCCTCTGACCTGAAAGGGCAATGAAGTTAAATTTATTATGTCTACAGAGTGACAAACCATTAGAACACCTATGGCAAAACCCATGCTTGCCCCACACTCTCTGCTAGATTTCAAGTTCCAGTTTTGATTGTTGCTGATACAACCCTATTTAATGAAATTAAATCAAGTTGGTAAGGATTATTATCTTTTAAGCCTATGCAAACAAGATCCTCTGAAGGGGAATAATTTGATTCCATATTTTCACAGAA
Source organism: Camarhynchus parvulus (assembly GCF_901933205.1). Classification (NCBI taxonomy): domain Eukaryota; kingdom Metazoa; phylum Chordata; class Aves; order Passeriformes; family Thraupidae; genus Camarhynchus; species Camarhynchus parvulus. Next base: position 9,519,980 of record NC_044577.1, on the reverse strand, counting down.
GCTGTATTGAAGTTACACTGCTGTGCTACACATCTGATCTCTGGTCCCAGGGCCTGAATGACAGCCAGGCTTTGTACAAGACCTGGATTTGGTGGGCATGTACACTTTTGAAAGATATGCACAACTGCCTTTTTCTAGAGTAATTTTATTATCATCCCTACCACTTTCCCATTGCTGGATCTTGGAAAAGTTACACCCCTATCTGTACCTCATTTTCCCAATTTCTGGCAATGGAATATTGTCATTAATCAGTCCAGCCTTGGGGATCCTGCAGTTCAGTGACCAGGGCTGAAACACTATTGCTATCATTACTCTAAAGCTACTAATATTGCTTATATTACTGCATAGCTGATGCTGCCCTGAGTTGTCGCAATAATCCATTTTGTGATTTGAAGCAATTTCCTGATATGCAGCTGAGAAGTCAGCTTGAGTCCAGTCTTAAACCTTTAATGTCCTTCTAATTAGGCAGTTACTTATATGTAGAACTGTTCCTCAGAAGGAAAGTCTTATAGAACTAGGTTTTTATTGTAAGGAATAAAATGTTGAAAGCATGCTTTTAATTATTTATGAAGGTCATGACTACTTATAATAAATACATGTATATCTATCTATATATATATACACAAAATAAGTTTTGAGAATCAACTGTACAGTGGCCTCAAGGCTGTTTCAACTCTGCACGTTCAATCCCAGATGTACATTCATCTCAACAAGAAATTGCAACAAATATACACAGCTGGGTTGATAACAATCTGAGTATTGCTGTTTTATAAAGTGTTCCTCAAGACATATTTTAGGAAACTTCTTGTATGTGGTCTTACTTTAACTCTATCCTGTGTTATACAGTGAATATTGTTTCACTTTCAAATATTGGAATTCTAATCCTTTGCCTTTTGAGAGCCTGACTCATTGCAATTTCAATGAAAGAGTTTTTTGGTTTTTGAGACTTTTCACATTTTTTGTTTCAGAACTCTGGGTTACAGGGCCATATTCTTGTCTTTTGTGTTGTAATGTTGTCCCTGAAGAAATTAGATTGCATTTTACTTCTGACTCTGTGAAACTGACAACTGCTGATGTTCCAGCCTGAAGATCAAGGTACCAACAATCCTCAGAAGAAGATACGTTTCCTAGGGCACTAGAGATTACATATCTAGCAGAACTGAAATCAAAGTCATGGTAAATGATAATATCTAGAATCTTTCTCAGATCCTGCAAAACACAATGGAACCAATCAACAAAGGGAGACTGGAATTTTTTTTTCTTTTGCTTCATCTCAGTGCATAAATGGAATTCTAGTTCTGTGTTTTTGCTCAAAATATGGAAAAGCCAATCAACAAATTTCTAGAAATATTATTTTTCAGTTTTAGCAATTAGAGAATCTCTTGTGTTAATATACTCCCTACATTACCTGTTTTGTAATTAAGAGAACAGTGTATTAATTACAGTTTCTAAAATTCTATGAAATCACCTTCTTTACAGTTTTGTCTCAGGAAAACTTATCCAAAATCTATAAAGATCACCTAACCAAAAAGGGCTTTGAGGATCTTGCTGGCTCATGGAGTCAAATATGAAAACGAACACAGGAGCAGGGGAAAAACATGGATGTTTATATTACAAGGCAAAGAGAAGGACAAAACCTACTTAACAGATAAAGAAATTACACTATAATTTTTGAGTAGATGCAAGACATTGTAATCTGCTCATTAGAAGGAAAGGTGTCACCAATCACAATAGCCAGAATGAGGATGCTGAGATCTCCTTCTTCAGGACTAAAATTTTCTAATTACTGGGAAATCAAGTGAAGGGAAAATTTAAATAGTAGGTGGTTGCTCTGACTTTGAATGACTTCATCCTTTTTGTAGTGAAGCAGAGCTCAGAAAAATAGAGAAATCACAGAGAACAAACGATGAACTCCCTATTCCAGCACTCTGCAGGATGTTATACAGAACAAAGGTTCATCAGGAAGGAGCAGTCTCCAGCCTGGAGAGAAGATGAGCCTGTGAAATTGTGAATATTACGAAGGTTCTCTTGGAGGGGTCTAACAGGTGTTGATATCCAGCATCATAAATGTACTTGAAGCAATGAGAGCATTAAGACAGTGTATACACCAACAGTATAGTAGAATACTCAAAAAAGTATAGTACTCAAACCACAGGGAATTGATTGACCTTTAAACACAAGAAAATAGAATTTAAAAGGAAAAGAGTAAAACTACTTTCAGTCAATCTTTTCCTACTGGAATCAAATCACATATGAATGAAAGATGATGGTAATCATTATAAATCAGGGTTACAAATCTCAGAAAAGCAGTAAAGAAAGAAAAAAGCATGGAAAGAAGCCTACAGGTAGCTGAATCAGTGAATATAAACCACATTTTTTTACAAAAGAGTTCTAGCAATAACTCTGACCTACAACTAAAAGTGGATAAGAGAAATAAAAAATAAAAGGTATGTACATTTCTTTGTCAAAGGACAAACTGGAAATATTTTCCAGGAAATAAAAGCGATAGAATTTGTATGAAAACTGTAGTAAAATGTATCATTTAAACAATTGATCCATTTCTAATTTGAAGGAAAAAAATGCCCCAGCTACAAATAATTTAAAACTGGATGGGAAAACCCTCCAAATGTATGCTGTAATTTCTAAGGGAATCAGTTATTGAAGTCTAATTTGTATTTACACAAAATCTGAGAACAGATTATTAATTTGTCTCCTCTGTCCTTTTAAAATTAATTAGCCTAATCGGAACATGTGTAATACTTTGTAGAAGAACCAGAAGTCTAAAGTATGAATCAAACTTCCATGTGAAAGAAGTCTTAGGCTGTGATGTTCAAGTACTTGACAGGTTGGCAACATGTGCCAGTGACCACTTTTAGGCAATCTTAGATCAAACTCTTGGTAGGTTTTTCTAGGAGTCTCTTGATTACAAGGAATTCTGAATGTCAGAAAATGTACCGACCGCTCATGGCAAAAACCCAAAAGTGCCTTTTCTCCTTCTTGTTCAGAAGCCATGAGGAATCATGAGCCTACCTTTCTGATCTTCCCTGGCATGAATAAAATGGCTTGCAGGGAGCAAAACAGTGCTACACCTGCAACCCAAAGCTGCTAATGAGTGATAACACCCCCAGGAGAGCACGGCTGGAGCAAAGAGCAGAGGCAGGGGGTTTAACGCATTTCAGTAGCTCCTTGGCTTGGACTGAAACATCACTTCAGCAGCATGGCAAAAGGAAATTCGCTTCTCAAAAGAACTGAGATGCATAGAAACCCAAGACAGTACAAACCCTGTCAAATAAATGTACTCTCCAGTGCTAGAACAAAGCAGACACAGCTCTTCTTTGCCATGTTATTACCCTCCCACCCTGCCAGAGACATGTTAAAGTGTTAAACAGGAAACCAGTGCTCAGGTACCAGAAGCTGTCCAATTAGACAGCAGCTGTCTGCTCACTCATGGTCTGGGAATAAGAACATGGAAGGGCCCCACCGAGAATTTGAAATCTCAGCACTTCCCTAAAACAGCTCCTAGTCTGCAGAGGTGAAATGAAAAATTAGGTGATCGGTAAAACATGTAAATTATTAATTTTGGATTGAATTGACATTCACACTGTACAGTAGGCAAAATTTTCTCCCATTTTATCAGAGTGATTCCTAGTGAATTTGGGTGGTAAATGTTTGGGGTTTTGCCTCCCAGTTAAATTCTTGCTTCTATTGAAGCCAGAATCAACTATGATCTATACAAGTGGATACTTGTGTTCTATTGTTCCATGCATTTTCCATTTAAATTTTTGGTTCTAGTCACCCCATTAAACATTTTTTTTTTTAAGGAAGCTATCAAGAAATATTTACAGTCACTTGTAACTGCACAGCAAATGTCTCAAACCAAGTGTCTGAACTATTTGTGAATGGGATTTGTTTCTCTTGGTTTTTGGCTGTTCATAGTCCTGTCCTCTCTTACTTTTTTCACTTATATATTAGAACCAGTATTTGCAAGAATGAAAGAAACAGTTACATGGCAACATCCATGGGAAGTTTTTTACACTCATAAGAAATTAATCAGGTGAAAAAATATTAAGACTAATCTTAAGCATTTGCTCTTTCATGAATTTATTATTGGTGCAAGATCTGCCAGATGAAGAGGACTACTGATTTCCAATTTTTAAAGTGAATGACAATATTTCATGTGTCAACTGAAATTAACTTGTTAAGTTTACTGTTTTCACAGCCCCGTGAAGGATTTTAATTTCTAAATTACGTGAAAGAAAAAAAACATTCTCCACCAAAATAAAAATATTTATAGGACATGCAAAATCATTAGGCTTTCATTTTCTATAATACTTCCTAAATTTACCATTATTATCAGCACAGAGCTCTGTAAAGTCCCTGAACAATTCCCAGCAGGAGTCCAAAGCCAAATAGAGATCAAAGTTTGAAGTGTACTTTTGTACATTTACAGAAGCAGCCTCTAGCACCAAAAGAATTGACCAATCACTTTAGGTAGGAAATGTGTGGCTACTCTTGGCTACATTCTTTTCAGATTACACATTTGCAGGGTTAGATTTTTCATGAACTCGTAGTAGTAGGTGTATGGACACGGTGCATACTGAGATCACCTCTGCAAAGTGCTGCAAGCTTTTACAGCTGCTCAACCAATTTTCCTTTTGGATAGATGGATAGAAATCCCCCTGCTATAAACCCTGCTCTGAGACTCCACCTGCAAACCAGCTCATCATCAAAGGTCTGTAAGAGATCATAAGAGACCATCTTATGCTATATGGACTCAAGAGACATTTAAAACTTTCAGAAACTTTTCTGACTCTGCATCCCTGAAATCTGTTTTTATGTGAGGCTTGTAGTATATAATAGCGGAGAGAACATGAAGATGAGCTTCAGATAGAAAAAAATAAGGGTGAGACACTTGTGTCTTAGTGTGAAGTGCCAGTCTGTTAGCTACTGATAGAAGTTCAGATGAGAAAGGTGTTATCAAAGTTACTGATAATAAGGTTACAATGTCAGATCCTGGGAGAGGCTGAGCATCTGCTAGTCATCCCCAAGGATGAAAGAAAATGTTTCTCTGTGTATAATCAAAGGTGTAATTTGTAAAATTCACTGAAAGTCTCAGAAGATGCTGTAACAGCAAAAAAGTACTACAGTGCCAGCTCACATTCTTGCTTCAAAACAGGATTCTACCACTTTCATGTTCCATTTATTTGTACATCTCTGCACTTTGTGTTATTTGCACCCTCTGTATTGTTATTTGCACTTTATTTGACAAAGCAGGAAGATTTCTTCAACTATAAATGGTGTTTTGGGATTTATTGTTTAAATTTATTTTGGAAAGAGGTTGTAGTTTTGAGAAAAATTTGGAACTCATTGTTTTGTTATCTTTTGCTTTAGTCAAAAGCTGAAAGCATTCTGACATTACATGGACTCTCCAGAAAGTCAGAGCTTAACTGCCACTTGGTTTTACTTATTTTTGTTTTATCTAGCTTTGCAAATGTTTGCCTGTGACTAAACAAAGTAATAAGTGATAATGCCACAACAGGCCATCAGGATCCAATGCAAGTCACCTCAGCCTCAAAATAAATTGCTTCTTGTGCGAAAGGGACATGCCATAAGCGAAAGAGGTTTAAAGATGCTATTTAAAGATGTAGTGTTTGGCACAGGGCAGCATATAAAATTCTATGAAAGAGGTTACAGGCACAACCCTACAACAGCAAGCACAACACATCACTGAAGCTCTGAGTTTTACTAGCTCAGGTGCAGCTCGTGAATCCATGCAGTTATGTTCTACCCCAGCTTTAGAGAGAAAACAAGTGAACATTCTTTGGGGAGAAATGTGGCAATGTTGTATTCATGTAAACATCTTGGATACAGTGAGCACTTAATTATGAGCTTGTCTTTTTGAACAAGTTACAACACAATATTCCTTCCCAGGACATGGTTTTTTCTTATTTTTTTTCGTAAATTCTCATCTAGGCAAAGGAAAATATATTTTCAGTGAGATATGCATTCTCTTCAGCTTCACACGTTTTTAAGCAACTGTGATGCCATAATAAGGCACTAACACAGCAGCATGCTCTGCATACCAATGGCTGCATTTCTTATGCAGCCTCACTTCTACCCAGTGGAATTTTCTTCAAAAAAAAGCAACACAAATTATTGCATTTGCTGCTGGGTTATATAAGATAACTTCACAGAAATGCATAAGGAAAACAATAACATCTTTTCCTCAGCCTTTACAAAACTATCAGCATGCCACCTGTATTTTAGAAGAGGATACAGGATTGAGGACAGAGGACATAATTTTTTCTTATATGCTCCTTAACTGAGTGTGCCTTCTCATCTTGTATTTACACAGAGGAGTATATTCTTAGGTCAAGAAAGGGATAAACCCTTGTTTTCCCTGGCAGAGTAGGAACAGCTGCCTTGCTGCTTTGGTAGACTCATCCTAGTAACTGGTCTGGACAACAGCACAACCTCTCACTCACTTTGGACAGATTTGGAAACTAACACAGGGCAGACCTTCTGATGTTTCTATGAAGCACTTCATCTGTCAAGATGGAGCTCCAGTTCAGCTCCCCAGGGTCATGTCCCCTACCCCCAGCTAAGCTCAGTTGTGAAGTTATGTCATTGAATGGATGCAACTGACCAGGCACCTAAGGCAAAGCTGATGCTCCTCTGCTCTGCTGGATGTCTCACCCATGCCAGCACAGGGCCTGGCATGAATGGCTCCTCTTTGCAGACTTCTAATGGAAAACAAATCTAACCTTTCTTTTCTCATTTAGAGAGAAATTGATTCCTGTCAAAGGAACAAAGGAAGTTAGGGGAACTGGAGGGTTCTTTGCAGAAGAGAGGTGGGGTGGAGGTTATGATCTCCCCAAGATTCAAATTGCTCCTACACATTCAGGGTCTAGTTTCTGGGCAACGTAGAAGGCAGCACAACCTCTACACTTTAAGAGAATTTGGTTTCATACCTGCATAATGAAATTTTAATAGACAATGTGCCTCCTTTCAAAGGCATCTCTTTATGACCGATGACTGGTACTGCTAAATGTGTCTACAAGGAAAAGATAATAAGGAGCCTTGAGACTCTTGAACAATGTATTTTCCCAGCAGGTAACTATTTATATCTGAAAGATCCTCTGCATTAAATGTGGCAAAATGATCTTTTATGTTCAACCAAACGCGGGTTTTGAATGGCAGCCTTGTTTATTGCAGTAGCAGCCCAGTGCCACACTTGAAGGGTTGGAGGTTAAATGGAACAGACTCAGCCCAGCTCAGCTCCAAGGATCTTGTTTACAAGCAGAAACAACAAAGCCTAATAAGACTCTAGGGGATAAATTAGCAATAAGAAGAAAAATCTCCCAATTAAAATTTTCCTAAAGCTTGAAGGCTTAAAGCCATTATACAGTGGTCAGATCTGGATGTAAAAGCAAAACAAAATCCCCCCAACTCTCTTAGCTGTGATGAGGCTGAGACAGAGCAACAGAGGGAGTACATTTAGAGCCAGACAGACCATAGGCAATCTGTTCTAATAATAGGTGTGTGTCTAGACTTAGGGCCAAGTTCTGAGAAACTACTATTGTTAAAATCAGTGAGAACTCTACTCAGGAAAAAAAAAAAGGCAAGGTACTTCAGCATTTGTTAAACACTGTGCTCACAGTAAAAACCTCACAGAACAAAGACATCAAATGAATCCTTTTTCACAGAAAAAAAACTGGTTTTGACTGACTTTCTTAGTATGTGCCAAGTGATGCAGATCTGGATCTTATGTCTTAATTTTTGTTTGAAAACTTGCAAGATTTATGCAAGGTGTAAATAATAAACATCAGTTTCTGTGGAAGTAACAGTTACAATCTTCTGTCAGAGTATTCTGTCAGTCATCTACAGATTCTGGGCTAAGAATTGAGTGTTCTGGATTTCTTGTCTGACTCACTGACAGGAACACAAGCACAGAACCCACTCGTGTGAACACTGGATGCCCAGCAAAATCTTGTTTAATTGTGGCCACACCCCAGTTGTGCATAAAGAGTAACTGTCCAGTAGCATGTAAAGAAAAGCATCAACTAAGTTTCTGTATTTAAGTGTTTCTTATTCTCAGCATGCAATAGATAGAGTGCCTGAGGGAGACTTGAACAAATGCAAAACTTCTCAATTTCTAGACCTCTCAAATTTTCAGGCTTTTATACAGCTCAAGTCTTTTGGGAGAGGGAAGTTAAAGCTAAGCCTTCCTAGAGTGAGAAATAGGTTGTGCAGTGGTATAGAAGCTCAGATAATACCAGGGGAATTTAAGCCTAGCTCCATCTGCAGGGTACCAAAATGAAGCAGCTGAAAATTTCCAGCCATATTAATACTACCCCACCTCTTCTTGAGCTTACTTAAAAGGTATCCCATCCTTCACTTCAAATTCCCCTCAGCCTATGTATCTTTCACATCTTATAAATTTCATCTAGTATCCAGGTCAAAAAGTAGTAGTAAGAATTGCAGGTTCTTTGAAGTGCACAAGAACACATATTCCAATTTCTACAAAAGCCTTCTGACAATTTCAAGAACTGTCGCTTTTTTAATGAAATTGATTATTGTGAAAGAATAACGCCTTTATTTTTACATTTCTGTATGTCTATGTAGACAGCCTAACTTGCTACTGAATTCTCAAGGGGACTTTAACAAGCCTAAAGTCCTGCAGCTCACTGAAAAGTGTGCAGCCATCCTGCAACTCTGTCCTTCCAGAAATAGGACCAGTGTTCTAGACCAAAATGCTGGAATTTCCTCTCATGCCAGCTGGATATAAAAAAAATCAGGACCCAGTTCCTAATAGAAGCATCTTCTCTTCTTGTTGTACTCACCTCAACATCAGCAGTGGAAGCCAAAGTTAAGTTAATACAACCACTCCACTGCCATCCCACCCCTCTCTAAGCATTTACAGCTTTCTAAGGTGAGCCAAGGTTACAACTTCCTCAAATTTCCCAGTTTTTCTGATCTTTAGTGCTTCTTTTCAAGCTGTCTGTCCTTCACTTTACATATGTACAATAAACAGTTCTTCTGCATATACTTTAAAGCAAAAACTAAACATTCAGAGGTTATTTCTCCCAGTTGACAAACAGCTCATTGCTCATTCTTACTAAGCTGGCATGTAAATCTATGAAAGGTGACCAGGGAAACTGGGAGCTTGCTGCCATCATAAATCTCCTGAAGTGCCTGCTAGATGCATGACATGCTCTCTTGACATCTTTGTACTCCTTATGATAACCATGAGTGCAATAAAAAAGAAAAAAGGCATTAAGAAATAGGGAAGAAGAATGCATTTTATGTTAATTTTGTCAAAAAAGTCCTCAGGACTTACTTTATGGTATTGTCAGGAAAGCTGAGGGAGATAAATAGCCTGGAAATATCTCATGATTATTAATGAAGATGACATTGCTTGGTTTGGCTTCCTCTAAGTTACTGCAACATTCTTATTCCATTGGTGTTTTTTATTGCACTCTCTCTTCCCTGTCAGCCAGCATCTTTGTTTACTTTTGTTTGCATCAAAACAAAGATCATCAGTGTCTGCTGAAAGACTTCAGCTGATGTCACCAAGCCTTGGAGAATGTCATGAACTTTGCCAACAGTTTATCTCCTGCCTGCCTTCATAGCTTTGTGCTTTCCAAGCCTGACTGAGATTGCGCTGCAATGCAGGGATCCACTTCATTGTGTTTTCTCTCCTTCAGTAATTTTGGATAAGACTAAATGATGAACAAAATCTGGGCAACCCCTGAGCTACACACACTTGGCATCAGGATGTACCAAGCAAAACAAGACTGTATCTCCCAAGAGCAGTCATTTCCACGTATTGTTTTGCTGAAAAGTAGGATTTTCTTTATGCAGCAAGAATACAAAAACTTGGAATACTTCAGAGGTCCAGTTGCAGAACATACAGGGATAAAGTGAAGTATGATCTGGCCAGGATATCAGGAGGCCCAGGCACCCCAACAAGAATTCCCAAGGTCAATACAGCCTCACTGGGGACTGCAGAGTTCTGGCATCTATTTTTTAAAAATTGGTTGTTGAGTTAGGCAGACTATGGGTATGCTGGCGCCTGCACAATGTCTCTGTCTTCCCCTATATATATATATATAGTTATGGTTTCCCTGATTAATAAACATTTATTTTTCTCAGATGTTCATTGATTGGCTTTGCACAACCAGTTATGAAGCAAAGGCTCACCTTCAGAGAAGATTATAGGTGAGGTTTTTTTCCTTGATAGATACTTAAGACTAGCAGCTTTTGGGGAAAAATATCCCAAAAGGAAAAGTATTAATTACAATTTACAGTCAAACAAGACTAACCCTTCAAAACAAAAATCCCTTATCACAATTCCAAAGTGATAATAGGCAATGCTTGTTTGCACTGTGTCAGGATGTTAAGTGTCAGAAATTTGAAGGATTTACTAAAACAGTAATGAGATGAAATTGGTTCACAATGTGACTTAGCAGGTCTTTAAATAGCCAGGAAAGATTAGATGTACAGAACCTAGTTGCATCCACTAAAATAAATCTGTAGATATTAAAGCAAATCAGATAGAACATTAAAATATGTTCTGTATATTGGGGTTTATTTCTTATTTTTTAATTCTTCTAAATATGAAATATATAATTATAAATTATGGTTTAAGACCTTGACCAAATGATCCAGATTCCATTATTTTTGGCAATGAATTACTATGAAAGTAGAAATGTTGCATATTTTCAAATTTTCATTCTAAACAGCACAAGACTGTAGAGCCAAGAGGGTCACTCAGCTATTGTTTAAAAAATAAATTAATAATTAACTATGTAGTTTTTGAAAAGCAGTGATAGTGGTATGGTCCTACATTGTGGCTGCCACTAAAGCCTCAAATATTGGAAAAAACACCCCAAGGTCAAAAAAATCCAGGTAAGATAGAAGATCACAAGCTTCTCCTGTCTTGTTTTTTTTGGTTGTAATTAATATGTTATCTCTAAACCACACCCATTCCTAAGTGTGTTTGAAAGACCCAAAATAGGCTTCTTGAGTAGAATATGCAGAATATTTGGATTCTGCAAACATACATGTGGCTCTGCTGTGACAGACATCCGAAGCCATGCACATCAAAAGCTGTTGACACCACAAAAACTGTGAAGGCACTAAAAATGACAAATTAGTGCTGACTGCTCCTATTTTGATCAACAGTAATTTATAAAGGCAGTGGAAGCTGAGATAGGTAAAGAAGAGCAAGTATGAAAATAAATTCTTATCTCTTATGTGCTAGCTCAAATTTAGCATCTTTAAGAGCTCACTTAAGGCAAATTTAAACCCTGGTAGGGCAGTGAAAAACTCATCAGCAAGATGTTGCAGAAGAACTATTTTTAACACCAAAAAAGAATTAAATATTGGAAGAAAAGAGATGAAAAAATACAGTTGAGGGAGTAATTGCGTCCAGTATACTTGGCATACAGAGACTTTCATGTTTAGCATAGGTCCACACAAATCCAAGGGACAGAGTCAATCCCAGCCCTACTCAGATGAAATTAATGGTTCTACTGTATAAACTGGAGGAATAATGGTCTAGAGCAAACAGGAGGAAATTGCCTGAGAGAGGATAGGCTGCACTTGATATTGTCAATTTGTTTATACCTCAGCTTCCAAATACAAGCCACCTGAAGCTTGCACTGAGCTGACAGAAAGGTATGCTTCACAGAAGTGGCACTGGAATACAAATAAATTGGATAGCACTTAGAGACCTGAAAGCCATTGAAAGGCAGTGAGATGAAAGGCAAATGCCACAGCAACAGCAATATTTTCTCCAGAGCACAGAAAATGTAAAAAAGAGAAGTACAATTAGGATAAAGAGGAAAGAATGCTGTGTTTCAATAATGAGGTGCCATCCATTTTCATGGAATTGAAGTAAATTCAAGGCAGGACACTTTAAACAGCACTGCATTTCAAAAATCACTCTCTAATTGTTTTCTTGATCTAATGTGCAATATGGAAACATAAGAGGAACCAGCTGTGGCTTGTGGTGTAGGCAGCTTTGTCTTCACCTGTGATTTCCATTTTGCCATAAAGTACTGAGATTAATATTTGTGTTGGAACTGCATTGTAAAATATTTCATTTGCATAATTGTACTTTGTCTAATGTTTCCAAATGTCTCTTTTAATGAAACATTATTCCATGATACATGGCTATGTTAAAATGTCTCATGACATTAGCAAGTTTAGAAAGCTGGCATTTCCCACATAATACTCAGCCTGCTGAACACTTTTACGTAAATGCACACTTTTTAACCAATCAGGCACGACTTGTTCGTTTTTCATAATATTATGGCATATTACATTTCAAAATAAAAGCTTAGATACTTGCTTTTCAGATACATGAATTTCCAATTGCTATCTGAAATAATATAGCTGCTAAACCAGAATGGATCAAATGTAGATGATTATTGAATTGCTTTTTGCAAAACACATGAAAGCAGGTGACAATCTCATGTTCCTTTAAAAATAATTTTAAGCGGTTTGGTTTTTTTTCTTTTTTTTTTTTTTTCCCCTCAATACACTTATGTGCTTCATCTGCTGCATCAGGACTGGTAATACCAAACTGTCCTTTCTCACTGCAGCACAACAAGACAAGCACAGGGAGAATTATGTTTGTGACTATGCAAGAAGTCAAACAATGTAGCGGTTGGGAGCAGAAGGAAATCAAAGTATGTGCATCCAAAAAATATATCAGGGATTGCGTTGCAGGTTAATGGAGCCTGCTGATTGCTCTGTGTGTGCAGATCTGTGCAGGTGGAAAAGGAATAATGATGTAATAAAGTGCCTGGTTACACAGCAAGCATGTTTAGAATGATGACAGATAATTGCTAGAATGTAAATATAATGGAAACCATAAAGTAAAAAAAAAGAGCTATTACTAGTTTTCATCTTACTCCTAATTGCAACAGTAACTTTAAACAGATAAAGAGGACATAAAATTCAGGCAGTAAATGAATGAAAAGTAGTTCAGAAAATAAAACCTCTTATAGTATATAAATTAGAAGTTACTTCACATCAGTCTATATTAATAAAAATTTTAATACAAAGCACAAATACTACAAGACTATCATGAGCTAGAGGGAGAAAGGAGGCAGCCCCTGCTGACACCTTCAGTTCCTGCAGCAGAAGGGAAATAACAGAATTTACTAAATGAACATTTCCAAAGCACCTCTGTTGCTTTGGAGAAAGTCATATGCCCTTCTCCAGATCTGGCAACAGCTTAATGCTGAGCATGCGAGCACCCAAGATGTGGGCACATTCAGAGATGCCTTAATATCACAAGATCATCTGCAAATGCCACCAACATTTTGGTTGCAGTTGTGGCTGATCTCCCAAACTGTCTGTGTCCAGATAGCTATAAATTATTTCAGTAAAGTAGCACACTTTAAACCCTGGCCCATGTCAACAGTGGGTGCATGCATATGCATTCATTACAGACACAAAAACACATCCATTCCCCTACCTGCCTCTCTTTTGACATAAAGCATTCACGCATGCTGCTGACCTCTGACTCCAGTTTGTCACTGCTTTGACCAGCCTCTTTATGGAACTTATTCTGGACAAAACCTCTGGACCAAACACCAAGTTTATGAAGAGTTTAATTAAAAAAAAAACCCCAGCATTAATTGGTATTCTGAGAAGACAACAGTCTGCTGCATTTTCTGTTACATGCAATTGGTAGATATAGACATAAAAAACTGTTTTAAAAGTATTTATTATGCTACTGAAGTGAAAGGCTGTCTCTGGAGATGCTTTATGGGCCTACAAAGCTGCATTATTGGAGGTTCAGTTCTACATAGCTGGTGGCAGTAGAACCCCAGAGCTGCACAGAGACCCACGTATGCAGATAGAGGCTGAGCTGGGTTAGGGCTGACTGCGTTTGCAAATCCTCTCTGCTCTGCTGGAACAGATTTTATAATTACAAAACTGCAAATAGAAATGGTGGTGCTGGAAGGAATTGTTTCTTAAATTGTAGGTGTCCATAAATATTACGAGGCTGAGGTACTGCCAGCAGAGACAGATGAGTCATCTAATATTCCCAATAAATATGTTTGAACTTTTAAATGCTTTTACTCCAACCATGCTTTCACCCCTTTGAATTTACTTCTGTGAACATTTGGAGCAATGAAATTTTGCTGGCACAAGATTAAAAACATATGCATGATTTTCATGGTAGCTCCTCCTGGTGGACCACAGAATATTTAGGATTGAAAGTGCTCACAAAAATAACTACACCTGATACCAGAACTGCTGTCCCATTATGCCGGTCAGAATAAAAAGGAGCTATCTCCAATAATTGTTTTCTCATTGCTGACAGGTGCAATTCTGCTGTTTCTGCTTCTTCCTTTGCCTTTACCTCCGACTACTAATGAGAGCAGCCAAGGCTTCAGGGTTCCTTCCTGCATGCTCATTGCCTAACACTCCATTAAAATGAAAAGAGGAAATTAAGGACACACTTGACATTGATGCTGCATGGCCAATCCCATCACCATGTCCTTGGATGTTTACCTCTTCTGGCACATTCTTGTTCATAAAAGGGAGCTGAGCTAAACAGATTCTCTCTGTCAACTCAATGTTTATGGTCCATTTTATTTGCTTTCCTTGTGAGCGGGAGCAGAGAGAGCATTAATATGAAGACAAAACCCTGAAATGAAAACATTTTCATGTTCTCATTAAGGTGTATAATATGGGTGAAGTATTAAATATTTGTGTATTATAGGTATAGAGCAGTACCAGCTGAGCTCAGTATTGGGCAGTAAACATAAGGACACTACAGCTGTTTTCCACTTTGAACCTGCCTTAACCAAACCACCAGTGAGAAATACTTCATTTAAACTATTGTCCAACAAGAAAAAAACCCCAACGTAGACCATCCAAGGAATGGTTGCCTTGAGGAGCTGTGGAAGTCCAATTAGGCCTAGATGTAATTTCAGTTTTGATGACTAACTGAGGCCTTGAGAGGCTACCTGGAACAGAGGCTAGACAGTGTTAAAGAAATAAGGTAGATATTTATTAAAAATGCCTTCAAAGAATACACCTTGGGCAGTACAAGAACCTGGCCATGACTACACCCAAGATCAACTACAGGTCATGAGTTCTCACACTTTTATACGTTTTGGTTCATTTACATATTGGGGTTAATTTTCCAATTACAGCCTCAGATATGAAGTCCCATCCTCCCAGATTGCACTCCTTAATTCACTGTTGTTTATACTTTTTGGGCCTGAAGCTGCAATGGTGTCCTTGGTTCTTGGGCTGGAAAAGGATTGTTTTGTCTGTCTAAACTGTGAGAAGAACTTGCTAACAATTTATATTAGTTTCAGAGTTGTATACTAATGCAGTACAGGATCTGGAAAATGTGAAAGCTAAAACTTAAGACACCACTACCACACAGAAACATAATGCAAAAGAAAACATTATTAAATGTATTCTTCTCTTTACATACTGGTAAAGCATAGGGAATGGCTCAATTAAATACCCGTGCTATAGAATGCACATTAACTGCTCCTAAAATTGCACTGAGTCCTTTTCTGTGAAATTGATCTCTCCGACCATAAAATGAGACCTTTACTTCTTTCTGCAATCTTATTAATTGCATGGCACTTCACTGGCTCTTGTTGAACCGAAGCTGGAGAATTAAGTCACAGAAAGGTCACTTTTTCCCTTTCTGCTTGTGTGCTAATTAATGAGATCTAAACAGCAGCTTGTGTCTCAAATCAGGGTGGATTTGACTGTGTGCACGGAACTTTCCAAGCTGTGGGAGTAGAAGCAAGGCATGACTGTGTGGTCTAGGCTGTGACTGCAGCACATTGAGCTTGATGCCCTGTTTCACGAGCCTCCTTCACAACAGTCAGTAGGTGGTCTTTATTTAGAACCATTCAAAAATCTTATAAGTTTATTGATGAACATCCCAAAATTTTCCTGTGTTAATTACCATAGAGAGAAAAACCCTGCCCCTAATCCCAATAATAGCAAAGCTATAAAAAAAAGTATCTTCAGCTCAGCACAGGCAGCAGGAAGACAGAGCTACACTTCACTGTTGTATACCAAGTAATTTCTAGGTGAAAAAGCCTTATGAACTGTCATAGCCAATTTCTCCTCTGGGGACTATCATCTGCTCTGCAAATGAGGATTTTTTCCTAGTCCGGTGGAGAGATTTGATCTTCAAGCTCTGTCTAGAACATCACAAAGTGGGATCTCTAAGAAAAACCATTACATTACAGTCTCTAGCTAGCCTTTACAGAATATTTCCCTTAGACTTGCTTAGCTTCTTTGTCTTATCCTGCCCACTGTTTTCCTGATATGGGTACCCTGTGTCTGGTTCAAACCTCTATTTTTCTGCAGAATGCTACCATGTCCAATTAGAGCATGCCATTATGACAAAATTCCTGCACAGGCAATCACGGTGGAAAACACCATGTAAATGTGGCTGAGGTGCTTTGGTACCATGGATTTAAGCAAAACTGAGTCCTTGAATCCCAGCTGCTTTTCTGTCTGTTTTGGCATTTATCTGGCATTATCACAGCTTATTGTGCTGCTAAAGCCAGGAGCCTGTTTGATAAGGTAACTGCAGGCAGGTGTTTCAATATATTTGAGAACTGTGCCTGGGCAGTTATGGCTAACTTTTTATCCCTGCATGTGCAGTATGAACCTGCTAAAATAATCTGCCAGATCAAAACACTTTATAGTTCATTAAGTAGCTGACAAACATTCACTCATCTCTAAACAAGACCAAACTAGTAAAAATCTTCCATCAGACCCAAGCATGTAAAACTTGAAATACATCTTTCTTTAATGCATACTTGCATGTAAGCTGTCAAACCTTCAAGCATTGCAGAAAAGAAGCGTTAGGTTAAAATTACAAATAACCCCCCTCCCCCACCATGAAAAATGGCTAAAGGTGCAATCAAGTTAAATAGTGGAGCTGTAATATATTAAAAGAAAAAACAGTAAACATGCTTTTTTGGCTCTATACGCATGATTTTGTCACTCATTGGTGCAGAGAAAGGGCCAAGATGTTTTATGCAGGGACCTGATAACACTTCCTACCCATTTTTCACTCATCCAAATTCTATAGGTCAGAAGTGATCCATTCAGCAGATCCAATATATACCCATGCCTTGCAGTCTGCTTCTCCAGTGTAGTCCTTATCTGCATTTGCAGTACCTTCCACCACCCAAAGTGACTCACATCAGAGTGAGATGCAATGGCATCACCCCCCAGCACCTTGAGCAGGTAGAACTCTGCAATGTACAAGGCTAGGTGAGGCCTAGAGGATTCCTTTAGCTGCAGAAACAGGAATGTTGCACTGGATTTGCTCAATAGTCCATTTCTTAGTCCTGGTGGTTAATAGCACAGGCTTTAGTGGAAAGCTTTTACAAACAAGTCACTCCTTTCTCATCTGCCACAAGTGAGATTGATGCAGACTGCAGAAACCTACCCATGGCTAATCCCAGTACAAAGCACTGGAAAATGAATCCCTTGTATTACACCAACTATTACTCTGAGTATTGCTTCACCATGGAAAGCAATTGCTTTCTGATCTCCGAGGTGATCTGCTTGTCCTGAAGCAAATGAACTAACAACCCTTGTAACAACCCAAGACAAGATAGAAAAGTATCTACTCAACCAGCCCATTTCTATGTTACAAGTCAAATTAGACTTCACAAGATAATGGACTCTCTTAAATCAGAACATGAAAAACATGACTAATAAATATATTGTGCATAACATGGATAAAGCATTTAACAGATTGCTGGCTTCCTGACACTCACCCTCTGGGCTTATATGCCATGAATGAAATTTCTACTGTGCTGTCAGTAGGTTTTCACATTTGTTCCTTACAGACTGAAGCAGTCAGATTTAATTGGTGAAAAGAAATGACAGCGAGCTCAGAAGCTGTAGAAGAGGTAGATTAAATGTTGTATTAAAAAAAAGCAAAGTTAACCTTAACTCCAAAACCTGCAGGAAAGCTTTCTGTGGAAAGTAAAACCACACGTGTACTTTAAATAAATGACAATGTGTACATATACATACATTTGGATGAGAATGAGCTGTGGCAGAGGTACTTTTCTGCTTCATAGCTGAGAAATTTTCAAGGATATAAACTATAATAAGCTATGACAAAAAATGGGAACATTTTCTTGACAGCTTTTTCTGTATTAG
The DNA here is from genome assembly GCF_901933205.1 of Camarhynchus parvulus. Classification (NCBI taxonomy): domain Eukaryota; kingdom Metazoa; phylum Chordata; class Aves; order Passeriformes; family Thraupidae; genus Camarhynchus; species Camarhynchus parvulus. The sequence goes on along the minus strand of NC_044577.1, from coordinate 9,501,785 downwards.
AATTCTACTTTGTTTAGCTACTTTAAAAGTTGATTATAAAGTATTTAAGTACAACCCCCCTGACACTTGTGCTGTCAGACATCACATACAGCAATGCCTTGCTTAGCTTACAGAAGTTTGGCCAACATGCGGTAGCCCAGTTGGAAAATAAAATACAACTGGGACACACCCTCATTTCCCAATTGCAATGGCCCAAAGAATACATACTGGCTGCTGCTGAAGGGAACACTTCTCTCTAAGCCCTGAAAGTGAGATGATGAATCTAGAAGGAAGACCTTTATTTTTTTATTACTGCTAGCTATTTCTTATCAGGAGAAATACAGGTGGTCACAGCTGCTGAGATCCCCCTGTGCACATATCTGGAGATGGATGTCCTCGTGGTTGAGAGGCTGGAGATGCCCCTGGTGGGCTCTGGTGTCCTGTGCAACCTGTCAGGTAATGATCCTGAGGGCAAGAGGACTTCATTATGAGAGGGCATTCTGCAGAGAGAAATTATTTATTTCCAACACAAGCTGCTGGACTTTTTGCCCACCACCAAGATCCTTCCAGGCTGACAAAACTTTTGCCAAATGCCCTGGAGGACGTCCTCACCTTCAGAGACTGGTCAAGCTACAGACACTTGCTGTCCCTCCTTCTTTGGACCTTGCTGCTTGTGCTTTGCACATGGAAATTAATTCCATTTCAAGTTGCAGCACAAAGAACACTGACACCTCTGAACAGCAAACTCTGCACAGGAAGGTTAACATGGCCTGACCCCTGCCTACATGGCTTTAAATAAAGTAATTAATGACTATTCTCAATATCAATTTCTAGGACTGTAATAACTTTGTTAACACAAGTTAAAGATTTGAAAAGTGCAACAAAACTTGAAGGAAAAGACCAGCTAGTTATTTTCATAATTTCTTTTTCCAAATCTCACTGTACTTTTCTAAGTGAAAATCTATTTGCAGAAAAATGCAAGCAAATTGTCAGTGATGTTTTACCTACTAGCAATTTAACAGCTACCTTCAATTCCCAAATGAAACTTGAAATAAAACACTACAACTAGGTTAATTTGAGGACTCACCATTTTCATTTCAAAGGCTTTTTTTAACATTAATTTGTCCTGAGGCATAAATGAAATACAGACAAACCGTATTAGATTTTAATTTGCTAAAAGTAGATTACAGGCCTTCTCCACAGAGATGCTGAGCACTCAGTTCTCACAGAAGTAAACTTTATTCCCCACAGTAAAGGCAGCAATAGCAGGTACCCACTGAGAATTGCAAAGGAGAATTTTTTCAAGGGGTTGACTTGTAAAGTACAAACATTCTGATTCAGAGACCCCAACATAAAACCAGTACAGAAATGTAGGTTTAGCAGAGCTAGACCAGGCATACAAGTTAATTCTCTTTTTAATTAAATGCTTGAATTTAGAGAAAAACTGTTTATCCATTATTTAGGCTGAAAAAAATCTAAGCTTTCTCTCCCCATCTTATTATTTTAGATGTTTATCTTGTCCTATGGAGTGACATTTCCCAAATCTGACCAACTTGAAAGGCAGGCATGCATGTGAACACAGTGGGAGGGTTTCAAAACCACTGCTGAGTTCAAGTGACTCATTAATTAGATTAAGGGTCAAGCCCTTCCCATATGAGGCTCTTTAAGGCTGGTAACCCATCAATGGTGCAGAAGTCTCTTTATGGCAGGAGGCTTTGAAACCAGAAATGGTGAGTTAAGTAACCCTGGCTAGAAACCTAGATGATAACCAGATCCAAGATCTCCAAAACTCTGTGCCTACGCTTTGTTTTGCTGCTGTCCATTTCAATTGCTAAGGATTTTTTCCAACTGAAGGCAAAAACAGCACCCAAAACCTGTCTCAGGATTGCCCTAGAGACCAGTTTTCCTGCAGAAGAGTGGGTAGGAAGAAATTTCTTTGCCTTCAGGCTCCTCCCGTACAAGAGTGGCTCCAGTGGGACTGTGCTGTAAAGGACTCTCTTTAGCCTGCATCCTGCAAAGGAGTGAGTGTCTCAAGTGACATTTTACATGTCTGCTTTGAAGCAGCAAAGAGTCAGAGAAGGAAAAGAACGAGCCATCAGTCATTCTGCTTGGGAATAACCATGAAGATCATGTGCATCCTCCAGCTCCTTCCTCATTAATATCATCTTGTGAAGGCTTCCAGGGTACATGATATCCAGAGGGAAGTTACTCTACTCCCACACCTATTTTGTGGAGCTCTCTATGATTGCCAGTGAAAAAGGCCAGATTTATTATTAAGCATGGAGAGATTTCAAAATCCCTTACTCAGAATCCAAGAATGTTTGCTTTCCCTTCCTTCCACTGGCAAGTCAATCTGAAACAGAACAACTTTCTTCTGGAAAAAAAAAACAAACTCCAAACTTAGTTTTCTCTGAATCACAAATAAACATTTATGTTTAGTTATTAAAAATCCAAATATTTTCCACATAAGCACCCTCCCCACTGATATCTTCGCCACAAAGCACCGAGTTTTATAGTGCTTTTTCCTGTCTTCTTTTCTAATTGATTTCTTGTGATTCTTTTCTCTACTCTACTTTGAAATACACTTTCTGAACTGCAGAACATAGAAACACCAGGTTGTAAAGCAAAATCTAGAAGTCCTCTCCTTAAGTGAGTTTCCCATTTAGATAAATGCACATTACTGTAGTGTTCTCTGCTCCCCTGCAGTTGTTATGGAGAACATCTGCTACATGCACTGGGGTCATTATTTGGTGATCCAAAGTAAAAGACAGGTTGCTAAGGGTAACCACCTCACAATCAGTCCCTGGAATCACACGAGATTCACGCAAAATCCTGATTAGTAAGAAATGGAACAAGAAGCTTTTTCCCTGAGTTCACATGCGAATCTTTAAAAAATGTCTTCTACAGGAGGGAATATGAAGGAATTACTTTTTCTCTACAAGAATTATTTGTACCACTTTCTCATGGTCTCAGATTTAAAGGCCTACACCCTACCAGCTGCATCTGAAGTAATTTTCTCCTGCTGGAAGACTCTTCCTCACTGCCTTGCAGGGAGAGATCTGTAAATGACCTTTTTCCTCATCAGTTGAGGAATAAATGTCAGACACAGGCAAGATGCAGACTTATATACCTGGTTAGTGGAAAAGCACAATAGTATCACACAGTGAAACAATAATCGAGCCAACAAACTTGCCAAACCTAAATAAAAAAATCCAGTAACAGAGATAATCCAAATTAGATAAGAAGGGGGCAGCCCTCCCTCTCAAGCAACTATACAACCTCTCAAGAAATTGTTTTTAACTTGAAGCACTTTCAGTTGCAGACAGTTTCCAGACTTACGTGAAACTGAAATAATACATGGATAGTAAGAACCTGAAGAAATTTCCAAAACATAAATTAAGCACAAGTTAGAGTCCATATGTTTTTACTGACAAAGCACATGACTGCAAGCACACACGTATCCTGCAAGGAGTCCTTCATAGGGCACACTTATCCCTAGGGCTGCCTGAAATTATATGGAGAAAGGCATTTTAGTGTTTCATCCTGAAAACCAGCAGGTTTTGAGGACAGCAGGAAGCTACAGTATCATTGAGGTGTCACTGGGAAAAAGAATAAGCTGGAAATCAGGATGGTGATTCCAGGTTGCCCAAGGAATTCAGCTCACTGGGAAGCTTTAAAAGATCATGCTATATCCAATCCTACTAGCGGAAGCATGTTGGATCTGTCAGGCAACAGAAACCTGAAAAAAAAAACCCTATTAAAAACTCTCCACTGTGCACTAGAAGGAAGAAGTCTTATCTCTGGTTCGCAGTACTGATGGAACAGGAATAACTGTTGGCTCTAGGAAAGTCAATGTGGAAGGCACAGAAAATAAGAGTAACATCTTGATGTCTACATTTGCATTTTTGCCTTTGAGGAAACACATGCTACCAAGCTTTCTAGAATCATAGAGTGAAATACACTCTTCAGAAGAGTTTGAAGGAATTCTTTTTTCTTTTTTAATATGAAATAGCATTCTGTTAGAAAATAGGAATATAGGAAACCACAATATCAAGAAAGTATACTGGAAGGGCAAACAAGAAACCCCTCCAGGCAGAACACCTTTTTTCCTGCCACAGAAGTGATATGAGAGGTTATAATATTTAAATTGGTCAGGTAGATTTCTTTCTCAGTCCTATTACAATCATATACAGAACTGCATTCATTACAATTTAGGCATTAACTTCAAACACTTGAGTTACAAATCCAGCAAGAGAGAAGAAAGGCACCAAAGCAACAAAATGCTTTGGATCCAAGGAAGGCTATAGCCCTGATCTTTTAGGTCATCTTATTTTAGCCAGACAAAAATCAGCAATGTGTTGATGATATTCCTCTAGCACATCATATTCTACTTCCATGTAAAAAACCTCAATCTGATTTGAAAAGGTCTATTCCAAATCCCAGTAAAGCCAATGGGGATCACTATGATTTCATCTGTCTTATGGTACAAAATGTAAACTTTGTAGCACATTTTTTCCCCATAAAAAACGCCCTAAACATTCATTGGTGTAATTTATGGAGCCTATTTCCACGAGGATTACTAAGGATGACTAAAATCCTCCTAAAAGGGGTGTATTCTCAATAACTTAAATGAAATTTAATAAGAAATAGGCATTCTACTCCCAGAGGTCTCTGAAAGTCCTGACCAAAACTAGCCAGTCTTCCCTCATAGTCTGTTTCATGTTTCTGTGTATTTCCATCTATGTACAGCCATAATGACAGACTAAAGCTAAGAAATGCAATTTGTATTTCTTCATTCCAGATCCCTAGAACTCTCCCAGATGCGCATTTACCATGAACAAATTACTGAGGTCTGAAGCAACTGTAAATTAATTTAGCACTGGAAAATTAAAGAGAGCTATCACTGTATAACAGCAGTTGAGGAAAGTTGCTTATTATTTACCTGAAGTAATTTGAAAAATGCTTACAAATCCTTTTTCAATTTTACTCCTTTGCCTGAACATAACACAGTTACCAATTGCTACTGAGGATAAGAAAGTTGACACTGTAACAAGTGTGCTATTTTTAATTTACAAATTTAATTTAATGCAGGTGGTGTTGACACAAATAAATATTAGAGTAGTATAGGTTAGTCAGAATATTAGAAGCACAAAGAGAAAACTATGCTAATGTTACATGAATAAGTGTCAGGAAATAGGACTGACTGACCCTACTCATTCTCCAGGGTATTGGACATTAAACTTCTATGCATTCTTTTAAAAAAGCAAGTATAAACAAGAGTCATCTGAAGTCCAGTTGGAATGCTTCACTGAGACTTTGAAGTAGACCCTTGTCAGTCAAAGCCCAGGTGCCTTGCAGCCTTCTCCCATCCTTCCATGTAACAGCCTATCCTGGACCAAAAAAAATTACTACCAAAGGGATTTAATGAAATTCTTCACTATTTTGTGCCCAAGGCACAAATTGTCTCCCAGTCTTTCTCAGGATTGCTCCATCCACAGATGGAGGGGATCCTCTCAGCTTTGAGGAACCCTTTTCCAGTTCCATAGGCTACAGCTGTTTTTGCAGGATTGATCCAGTGACACGTGATGCTGAAAGGGAAGAACTAGAACTTGAAATAACTGCACCTCTACCTGGTACCTTTCCAAAGCAATCTGACTTCAATTAGTCAAATTAGGACACTTCACATGTCTGAATTAACAGAGCCCTTGTCTCAGATAAACTTGCATACTTCATAGCAATAGAAAAAGATGTTAATGATAAAAGAATCAAAACATACTCATTTTCCCACAAGTTTTCAATGTTATAGCTTGTTTGCTTTAGTTGGTGGAATGATCTGGCAAACACTTAAACCTGCACAGTTCGATTGTAGTTAATAGGACCCTGTGCTGGTAGGAAGGCTGCTGGTGTCTCTGCTGTGAAGATAGCAACAAGAAATCCTGAAACAACATAAAAAACTGAAATGCATTTATAACACTCTGGATGACAATGTTTGACTGTCCACACTTTTAATAATTAGTTGTGAACTAGAAGATTTATTTGAATATTAAATGAGATGGAAGATTTCTGAAAGGTGAAGGTACATTACAGACCAGATAAGCTTACAGAGCCTTTTGAGACTTACTGGTGAACACTGAAGCTGGGACAGGTGATGACAGTCTCTGAATTAAATAACAAATCTAAATGCTATTTATCTCCTTAATCAGTCACAGTTAATCCATTTCTTAATTTATAAGCCACGCTATATTTAAATTGTGAAAAAAGTTCTGAAAAAATTTATGCTTTAAGATGGTTTTGGGAGTCTGTTTCTCATGATGACAGAAACGAGTATAAACAGAATATATTTGTTACATTTTCAAACCATAGGTTAATTTCAGTGCTCTTTCCACCTCCTTATCTAAATAAATAAGATCACAGATGCAAACTGTATTTTGTTATATGGTAAGATTGGGAAAAAAAAATCAGCGAAGAATACTTAGAAAACAGCTTATCACTTCAGAACATGGATAATTGTTAGAATCATAGGATCATTAAAGTTGTGATAGACCTAAAAGAACATCAAGTCCACCACTAAACCAAATGCCACAACTACATTCTTCAAAATGCCTCCAGGGATGGTGACTCAGTCAATTCCCTGGGCAGTGTGACCAACATTTAGATAAATTTTTTTCTAAGATTGGATCAAAGCCTCCCTTGGGGCAACTTGAGGCCATTTTCTCTCACCCTATCACTTGTTACCTGGGAGAAAAGACTGTCACCCTCCTCACTACAGCCTCCTTTTTCAGGCAGTTGAAATAAGGCAGCAGTAAGCGTCCCTCTGAGCCTCCTTTTCTCTGGGCTGAAGGACCCCAGCTGCTCCTCACAGGAGCAGTTCAGGCTTCTCCAGACCCTGCCCCAGCTCCATGCTTTCCTCTGGATGTGCTCCAGTGCCTCACTGTCTTTCTTATAGTGAGAGGCCCAGAGCTGGACACAGCACTCGAGGTGTGGCCTCACCAGTGCCCAGCACTGGGGAACAGTCACTGTCCTGGTCCTGCTGGCCTCACTGTCCCTGACACAGGCCAGGTGCCACTGGCCTCTTGGCCACCTGGTTACAAGCTGGCTCACGTTCAGCTGATTGCTGACCAGCAGCCCCAGGTCCCTTTCCTCTGGGTGGCTTTGCAACCACTCTCACCAAGCCTGCAGGGCTGGGTCATGGTCATGGGGTCATGGTGACCCAAGGGCAAGACCTGCTCATTCTCCTTGAACCTCACACCACTGGCCTCAGCCATTGATCCAGGCTGTCCAGATCCCTTCCTGCTCTCCAACAGATGAACACTGCTGCCCAACTTGATGTCACCTGCAAACTGACAGGGAGTGTGCTTGATTCCCTCATCCAGATCACAGATATTAAATAGGAGCAGCTTCATCACAGCCTTTGATTTTTATCATTGTTTTGGACACAATTAACAGGAAATCGTTGGGGGAAAGAGAACAGAAAAAAACAGTCTTAAAGGACAGTGAAACCTCGGAGACATAACCAGGAATAATTACAGAATTCCATCCAACATTATTTAGCCCTGTGAGGAGTGTAGAACTATATGATCCTTATGGGTCCCTTCCAACTTGAGATGGTCTGCAATTCTATGATATGAATTATTTAAGCTGAGCACTATGTACTGAGTCACACTTGCCTTTGACATGCATCCTATCCTGCTAAGGACAGTGCAGTCTAATGCATAAGCACTCCAATTTTCAGCACTGAGGACTGCACAAATACAGAGCAACAGAGATTCAGGCTCAAGTATCTATAATTTTTTTTTATAAAGGAGAAATGGAAACATTCAGCTGAAATCCTACTGCAATATATAATATAGTAAGATTTAGCTTTACTGTCTTTGTAGGCTGCAGTCACCATTTCTCAAACGTTTTGCTTTTCTCCAGCACTGAGTGAAAAAGTTCAGCCTAACAGCTTCAGTGCTTCAGAAAAAACAGGCTCCTAAAGTACTTCAATAAACTCATAATGCACTCCTTTTAGAGATGCAGCTTCATAAGTTCTATGTTTACAGTGACTTAGCAATACTGGAAAGCAAATTAACACCAACTTTACCCAAGATCTCAACACCTATAATTATTTTTCTTCAGATAGCAAACACAAGGGGGTGGTGGAGTTTGCATCATGCTTTTTCTTGCCATTCTGGGACATATTTAAGATCTTAACAGTCCTCCTCCACCTGCCTCTTCTGACTCATGCACTTCCTGCTGTCATTCCTTTGTAATATCTTTATTCCTTCTTCAATTATCTTCGGGTAAATTCCAGCAAACTGATGTCCACAGAAGCCACCTGGCTCCATGGTTTTGTCAGATGAACATCTACTCCCTGAGAGCTCCCAGGGCTGCAGAGGCAGTTACAGCCTTAAAGATTTCAATCTCCAGGACATTAGCACAAGCCAGTAATAAAACCCAACATTCAGAAACCACAATCCAAGTCATACAGTGAAACTGAGGCTTCCTTTAACAACAGCTTCCCTGAAGGTTATGACTGAAAATAAAACAGGCAACATGCATTCATAAATTGGAGCAAATTATGGATTACTAATGTGGCTGGAAGTAAAATTAACAGTACATGGCCATAACAAGTTAAAACACTCTCTAAAATATGTACTTCTACATGTAACTTATTAGGATTTTTTTCCTTTATATTCTCCTTCTAATACAAGAGAATGATCTAGTAAAAAAAAAAAAAAGGCTTATTTATTGGAAGGAGGCATCTTCATACTTTGCAGAGGCATATGGGCTCTTCAGCAGTATTTGACCCATAATATCCTTGTTCTTCAAGAAAGAATTATTGTACACAAGCAATTCATTCCAATAAACGTTTTTTTTTATCTTTTAAATATTTACTTCATCATTATAAAACCTAAAATCTTTCAAAAGGCAATTGCTTTAAGGAAGGGTTCCATCCTTCACTATCAATCATAATATTAAAATGGGAAAGTAGAACATGAGTAGTAAAATAAAGGTCAGCAGATGGGAAATGCTTTTAGCAAAAAAAAAAGCACATTCAGAACAGATATTTGTTCCTTCTGCAAAATAGGAACAATGATAAAGAAAACAACTTGTTCATATGAAACAGTTCAGAGTTCCTTGAAAGATGCTTTTCACAACCACTATCAGTGTAGAAAAGGCTGTTGGGATATCTAAGCTCTCACTTGCATTTTACATTTTGACCGATTGACTCTCTGATGGAGAAGTTTTTTTTCTCTTCCAAAAGCTTTTCATGATGCATGTGTGGGACTTTATCAGGCAGGTAAGAGTAATTAAAAATAATGGTGAACAGAATCTGCTGTTCAGGTTTGTTTTCTGAAAGAAGTATTTATAAATATCTGCACTTACAAACAGTTCATGCTACAAACGAGCATGAATAAATGCACAATTATTGAGAAGAGAAATCAATAAGATTCAATCTGGATTTGATTAACTCTAAATTGTTTTGAAAACTGCACTAGTTTTTCTTATTAAGTAAATGTTATTTTTGTTGTGCAAGAAGATTTACTTTATGTTAGGGTCGTGAGCAACCTCTGCTACAAGAAGATTCTATTTCAGTGCAAGTTTCACCGCAAGATTATTTTTAACAACTGTCCACTTACAGTACTAGACAAACACTCTGTACTGCTATGCATAGAAAAAAGCAGCGTTAAATCAAAGCAGCTTTTTCTCAGCTCTGCAACAGGAGGCTGATGTCCTGGTACCAGTGCATGGTGAGAGCTATGCCACTGGACAGGATATATTTGTGTTCAGTTCTGTGTAAAGAGTACAAAATTAGGCCTTTGAAACACAGAGTTAATTGTAGCCAGTTTGATAATTCATTAAACTTACAATCTACCACATTTCTGTCAGAATAATTAAAGAAAACAAAGAAGTATTTTCAGTGATAACATGGGGAATCTTCAGAGGATTTTTGAAAAAAATTATCACAGAGCTGTGGGCTATAAACAACAGGGGTTTGAAAGAACACCATCTTTAGCATGTCACACTGTGCCTGGACATGACTTCGTTATACAACTGAAGCTGATGAGTTTAGACTTTGCATGCAACATTAAAGTTTATTTCTGATTTAAGTATTTTTAACTGTAAAACAGTGTCAAAGAAGGAAATAGAAAAACATACACATTTACAGAAACTAAGAGGAGGAAAGAAAATATGCTTATTGTTCTTCTTGGAACTCAAGAAATTGAACATTCCTGTTTATCCACTTAATTAGATATACAAACATCCACTGATTTGATATACAAACTGTCTTTGCATTTCAGAGAGACTCCCTTGACTCATCCCAAAACCAGAGCTAAAATGGGAATTGTGGTTAGACCTTTCCTATGAGAGGCAAACATACAGATCTGGGTGGGGTGAAAAAAACCCAGTCCACCCCAAACCATAAAAACCCCACGCTACTGTTGTGGTGCTTTCAGAATGGAAAAGATGAAAGTACAAGTGAAGATCTAAATCACATGGTGCTACAAATACTGCAGCTGAAAGAGGTATTAAAGCCTTAGCGACAGGAAATAACATATGGAAGAAGAATCATGACTTCCATCATTGCAGGAATAAAGGAATATTTTGCTGTTGATGTTCAGCAGTTGGTTCATGAGGTTAACAACTCTCTGGCCCTTTGCTTTGAGAAAGATTGCCCCTTACAGCCCTGCTTACTTGATCATGCAAAGACTAAAGGTCTGATTTACCTACACAAAAAATCAGGAATATTTCTCTAACTATATAAACCCTCAAATCATGTGTCATTTTCAGTGAGTTACTATGCATAACTAACTTAATAGTCAGTTTGTGATGAAGCATACAAAACTGAAAGCCTTTCCTTTCATTTTTAATTTAAGAAATACAAAGCCCAGGAGGAATTTTAGATATTCTGTTATCCTCCTCCACAATTCCAGCAAGGTGGAACAGGTCTATTTTTCTTTCTCATTAGGTATCTAGGTGTCATAGCAATACTAATTTCTCCTCCAAATAACCATCTGCAAAATCCTGTTATTTGTTCAGACACGATGACACTAAAAAGCACACCCTTCTTCATTACAGTTTCTGCAGCGGCAAACTGTCACTCTAATATGAACAAAAAACTTCAAGCAGGAGATTTTCAGACATTCTGTGTTGGCTTAACACCACTTTCCACTGATTTTTCAGGAAACAGAACTCTACTAAATGAAAATCTTCAGTGAGATTGAGGAATACAAAATTATGATGTCCAAAAATAAGAGGATTAAAACAGTCTTTTGTAAATTGCAAACCAGTTGCTTGTATACTACACCTCAGTGATTCATTTTAATGCTGTCTGCAGCCAGTGACATGCTTAAGAATATTCATAATATTAAACATTGTTTAGGTGTTTTCAGTGGGAAAAGGAACTGGCAGAGGGAAAGGTAAAAACCTTAACTTAATTTGCTCCCAAAACCAAATTTTTTCTTAGTACTACTGAAAAGACAAAGATGCTATGGTTTGCTACAGGTATTCTGACCTGTTTGTCTGTAGGACTTTGCAGATATTGTTATAAGAGGAGTGAACTGATGAAGTTTCTTTTCCTAGCCACCCATGAGAAATGCTCAAAACAAGGGATATCCTCCAGGAGTCAGGTTTACCCCAGCAGAACCTTCTCTCAGTAATATTTTCATGTGAGAATATATTCTTTTGTTAGGATTGTCCCAAGTGAATAATTGTCAATATCATGTCAAATAACTACATACACCAGAGCTGCTCCTACAAGGTAAAAAGTGTGAGTTCTTTCTTTTTGCTGCAGAGGTTTTTGCTTTGCATTAAACCTCTCACAGAACACTAGTTTGTTATCAGGAAAGGAAAGACTGAATGGCACCAGCTTAGTTTTTTGCTCAACTGAGCTTGAAGGTGGATCTGAAAATACACTACCAGCACCAAATCCATTTAACCCAAGACTCATTCAACTCGAAATAAGTCAAGTCACTGCACAGAATCTAGTTCCAAACAAATTTAAAAAAATAATCAAGCCTCTAAGAGTTTTTCGTGTTAGCAGTGAGTTGCAATGTGTGTGTTAGCTGGCTTTTGGAAGTGTTTCTTGGAGATAAAATTTGAATAATCTATGTGGTTTAATTTAAATAATTTATGCATAAAGCACTGCAGAGCTATAATTGTAATTATAGTGTTCAGCTCAGTAGCAATGAGGTACATTTGAAGTTGGATTCTGATTGTGCTGTATATCTTATGCTCCAAATTTCATTTTGTTTTGAACAAATCCTTTGGAGCACAAGAAGATGGCTCAAGCTTCACAAAAATTCCTGAGTGAAGTTTTAGAGAGTTTCTTTGCTAGACATTTTTTTATTATTATTTAAAGTCTGAAATCCAATCTTGCATGCTTCTGTGTCACAGTGATAGAGTAAAGGTGGCTGAAAAGTGCCCCTGGTCAGAGAGGAAGGACTTTTCTACTTTTCTCATGAAGGAGCAGCTGTTCCTATCAATAATTTCCTGAAGCAATAGGCCTGGAGTGTAAACAATATTTTATACGGATGGCAGCAGAACAGATTACATTATTTCTGAGTTTTTGCACTTCACTGTGGAGAATGGATTAACCCTTTGTGACATAAATTCAAATCTTAGCTCCTTGAAATGAATGAAAGGGTTAAAGTATTGTAAAGAGGAAAAAATTTCGACGGAATAATGTAGTCAGAAGAGAGTCATTAACTTGGTTCAGAGACAGAGAGCACTGTGGCATCAGGAGCACTTCAGAAGTGGCATGTTGAAGCCTGAACAGACAAAAGGTTTGTTCCCACCACTCATATTAATACTGGGTTCTTTTTTCTGAACTTGCAACACATGGCCAGAGACAGAGAAGAGGAAAATCCTGAATATAGCCATTCAGGATGCTGGACAAGTATGAGGGGAATGGACAACTGATACTTGTGTGCTTTTCCTAATTAAAGACGTACTGCCAGCATTGGAGAGTGGAGGATCATTGTTACAATCTGGTAGGACATACCTGATGCTTGCAGTAAGAACTAGATGGGTCAGTAATGCTCAGTTTCAAACACTAACAATGAACTCAAAGGTCTCCAGATTTCAAGTCCCTGGAGCAATACTCCCAGAGGACAAGCAGCAGGCAAGGGAGAACCCCAGTGGATTCCACTGCTCCTGAGCAGGTCTTGCAAGAAGAACCCATCTTCAGCCAGGCTCCAGGCAGAAACAGTGGGACCCAGATATTGCATAAACAACTGTCAGACTTTCAGGGGTGAATGGTCCTCAATCTTAGGAAAGGTAGAAGTTTATACCTCTATTTCTTTTCACAGAGAATATGCTAGTCCCTACCATCCTGCTGCTTGAAAAGCAGCTCTGGGAGGTAATGACATGATCACTGGTTAACCTCTTGGCTAGTTCTATATTTAGCTCTTTCTACTTTGCCCAGTATTAGGTGTGATGATGGATGATTACACTCATCCCTTACCCACCCACAACTATATATGCAAAGTTACTACGTCTTTCCGAAATATGGATTAATGACTAGAATGTAAGACCTTGTATCTTCAGAAGATTTCATGTGAAAGAGGCAAGCAAAGTTACCAAAGGAAAAAGCTAATGAGAAAGAGAAGCAGCTACATTTATTTCAGTAGCCTCCCTACAAGCTTATTTGAAAGTGTTAGAAGCAGGGAAACCAGAGAGCTCCAGAAGCTTAATATTTCAGCTGAAGAATTAGAGGTTCACAGATCTTTCCAGACAGGAAAGCAAGGTAAGTGCAAGATCCTTCTGCACTGCCATCATAACATGCTTCCACATGCATTAATAAAGCTGTCATTATTCCAGCTAACCCCTAAGTTTCTAATCAGAAAGTAAAACCCTCACCTGATTTTATCTTCTCTTCAACACCTACACATAATTGTAATTTTGTTTTACAACTGGAAGACAACCCATTTTCTGCATTAAATGAGTTCTTGCAACGTTAAGTCTGAATCTGCTGGAACCTTCCTTCTCCTTTATTTTCAGCAACAGCATTTTCCTGGAATGGTGTAGAAAAGACATCTTAGGTGTCTGGAAGAGACCAAAACCCCCAGAAGCCTCAACCACAGATCAAAATCTGAGAAAATGCTGAGATCAAAAGCCTTAAGGGTCACATCAACATGTCTTCAATATACCTCCAGGGGTGGTGACTCCACCACTTCCCAGGAAGCCTGTTCTCCCATGGGACAGCCTGAGGCCATTTCTTATCCTGTCACTCATTGCTCTGGAGAAGAGACCAACACCTCTCTCACTACAGCCTCCTGTTGGGTTGTTGTAGAGACTGCTAAGGTCTTCCCTGAGACTCCTTCCTTCCAGGATAAACTCCCTCAGCCACTTCTCCTAAGAGGAGGAGTGCTCCAACCCTTACATCAGCTTCATTTCCCTCCTTTGGACACACTCCAGTATCTCAATATCTTTCTTGTAGTGAGTGGCCTAAAAACACACAGTAATTTCAAGTGTGGCCTTGTGACTGCTGCTCTAGTACTGCTGGCCACATTTTCTGCGGTAAAGCCAGGATGCTGTTGGCTTTCTTGGCTACCTGGGCACACTGCAGGCTCATAGTCAGCCAGCTGTCAACCCACAGCTCCAGGAAGTCATGTTTAAGAAAAAAGTATCTGCTAAATGTGGCCTCTTATCCCAAAATTAAAGTATTGCAAAGATCCAGATAACAAAACTGATAGACTCTTATTCTTAGAATTGAATAAATTGAAGTTGATAGATACTGTGCTCTTGATCTAAGAAGCTTTATCAAAGCAGCCAGTTGGATAAACAAGCAATCTGCAAGGTGTTAAAAAAGGGATTAAGCAGGTGAAACCTTCAGAAGGTGTGCTTTACTTCCTTAGTGGTCAAAATCAGAGCTGCTATTAAGCTTTACAGCTTCAAGCTTCTCTCAAGTCACTCTGAACACACATACACATCCACCAGGTATTAACCAGCTACTTCAAAAAACACAGCTCGATTTATAGATCAATTTTCATTAGCACTGCACCTCATGTTCCGTTTTGCTAAAGAAACCCAGGACCAGTCTGCAAACACTAGAACACTAGTCTGTATTTCTCAGTGCCACACTGAGAAATACAGACTGCCAGAGGAGAAAAAAATTACAAAAAAACCCTGCTGCTTCAAACCCTGTAGTGCTTAGTTTGGAGTTCCAACCTATTTGCATTGTGTTTTTCTGGCAAAAGTCCAAGATTAAGAGATAGTAAATATCAGATTAGTGGGGAAAAATATTTAATCTTTTCTAGATGCTGCTGTTTAAGTAGCAAAACTGTACTTCTCTATTTCCCAGCATAGAAACAGTTAAAGTTTAGAATCTGAAGTTGAAGCAGAACAAGATAAGTTAAAAAATTGAGAGCAATTATGTAAGATTTTGTACCACTTTAACTGAGTTGCTATTTAAGCTTACTTGAATTTCAAATCTGCCTTAAAACCAGTGTCTGGCAGGTCCAAATCATTATCCCTGATTAAAAAAGCAAAATATTCCCTTTCAAGACAGACACATGGACGGACTGTTTGGAAAAAAACCCGCCCCATAAAAAAAAGCCCAAATCCCCAGTAAGATGACATGAAGCCTGAGACAACCTGGCTAACTTCCCTGCAGAAAGTCCAGGATCATACTGACCCACAGGAGAGCTTCCATGCAGGGAAAAGCATGCAAAATAAACCTCTAGAACAAGATATGTGATGATAACAATACTATTCCAAACTCCATACTGCTTTTTTTTCACCACATTGAAAACAACACTGCTGTTTCAGCCTGTGATGGCACAAGGATTCAGCTGTGACAATGTCCCTGCCAGTCCAAGCAGCCAAGGTCATTCAGCAATTTTACCAGGCTCCTGTGGAAGTGCCTGAAACAACATTCATGCTGTAATAAAAAAAATAAAATAAACCAACCACCAGAAAACACACCCAAACCCCCCAGCTTTAACTGGCTTCAGTAGACCATGATTGAGTCAAAACAGGGCACAACTACACTGCCAAATTGAAATGTAAGGGCAGGAAAAAAATAAAAAAGGAGAGGGAGCATGTGTACAGATTCATGTTGGCACATGTAGGCAGAATGTCTGAAGCTCAGCTCAGTCATGGGAATATTTCTATCCACCTGACCTGCTGTGTTACACACACCCAGGCTGGGGCAGGTGGGATATGGCTAAAAAATGTATTAAAGAACCTGACAACTGTGAACAGGCTATAGATAGAAGGGTTCAGATTACCTGTAGCATGAGTCTCAGAACAAAGCCCTTGTTTCTAATAGCACATACTCTCTGTTCATCCCACAGCAGGCAGCTGTCTCTTATAACTGATGGCTAAGGTGGCATCCATTGATGCCAATTTTCCAACCTCTTTCCGAACTTTCCTGTTTAACAAGTGAGCTGCACAATGGCAGTTTATTTACCTGCTGGCAAACCTTCTCTTTGAAGGGTCACTGCTCTTAATTATAGTGGCATCTGTGCACTGCTTTGCTCTTAAGCCTGTCAAGGTTTCCATTATAAACCCATTTCTGGATGTTTACTCTGCAATACCCTTCCAAGTCCACTGTGGGTTGCAGCATGGCTTGTAAGGTCTCAGCAAGTATTTTTCCTAACTAATCATGGTTCTTTTGGTCCATCCCAAATAACTCGGGAATGACTCTTTACTGCTGCTTTGTGGGAAGCTTATACCTGCCTTTTTTTAAGGAAACAAACCTTTTACAGGTAGGAAAACCCTTAACAGAAAGGTGCTCCTACAAGAAAGTATAATAATCTTACAAGAAATATTGGTCTGTACACCCAAACCCCAGAGCTCCATAATTTGCCGTCTTAAATTCTTTGCATCTGTTGGAATGAATTGTTCTGCCTTGGGTCACCATCATTGCTATTTGATATTGACTTTATATTTTCTTCTGCACCTATTTTGCCTATTTGGCATTCTCTTTTTCCTGAAGGCAGGAGACAGTACTGCTGTTGAAGAGAGGGTACACTAAACCATGTAGATTACCTGCCTTATAGTTCATATTTTGTGTATCATTGCAGACAAGAGAATGGAAGGCAGCCTCTATATGTTCTCTTACCTGAAGCTGGAGAAAAAAAGTACACAAAGAGGAAAAATACCAAAGCTATTAATTTCTGTTCCATCATGGTAACATACACACAAAGGCTGGACCAAACTGTCACAGGGACAGTGATCAAATGGTTCCAGAAGGAGAAACCCAGCAGAGAAACAATGAACACCAGCAGCAATAAGCAAGCAGACACTGGAAAGAGACTGATGTGTGCAGTGCTACCTGTGGCTGAGAAACAAGTGACATGGGAAAGGTACTCACTTTTTTTTTGGTGGGAACACAAACCAAGTTTCAAGGCTCACAGCTGCACTTGTCCATGACACACTGGAATCTTGCAGGACAAGAAGCAATGAGACCACAAGCCCAGCTCATTGCCATTTGCACATCAGGTTCATAAACCCTTATTCAACTCTTAACATAACAAGCTGAGGTTGTTGAACTACCTGAGGTACCAGCCTCTGATGTACACCAAAGCTCTTAAGGTAATGCAAAACCAAACAACAAGTCCATGGAAGAAATTAGTGATTTGGAATGAGTTCAGAGTTTCTGCTTTGGCATTAGGATGGCACCTGCTGTGACAAGAGATCCTTGCAAAAAGAGTTCCTGCAGCCAGAGTAATTGCTATGCACGTGTACACAGCAGAAGGGAAGGGAAGAAAGTGTTTGTGTCAGCACTGATAGTTACACCTGGGGCACCCTGCTTTCCTTCCACAACCTTGCATCGCTTCTGAAATGCAGAAGGATTTTTGTATTTTCTAACCTGCTTCTAGTCATACACTTTCAAATCCCTAATGATTCTACATTTTGATCACAGATAAAGGCAGCAAAAGGGAGCAGGTTGTGAAAGCCACTGTGTATTCCTTTACACAGCTACACAAAACCTTTTGTGTTTGCTGTGACCCTGCTTGAAAGAGTTATCCATGAGCTGGGAACAGAAATATTCTATCTTCAAAGTTTCCATCCTCTCCTGTATTCCTTTTCTATGATCATCTGAATGACAGATTCTTGCTTTTGATCCCAAGTGAGTAATTCAATAAATCATTCCCATTCACATAAGTAGAACTACAACAGCAGATTTAGAATAACAATGACAAATAGATAGAATTTCTGGTCTTTGACTGCCAAAGTTGTTCAAATCTAACTCTTCTTCCCGTATAGGAAGAGGTCATTGTCTTCTGATATGTAAAGCAAGTTAAACTTCAGTTTTGTCCAGACCCCATAAACTTCATTACTTGAGAAGTGACTTAATAATTATCTAACTATAAATTAAGCAGAAATCTAATTACTTCTTGGCCAGGTATTAATTCCCCTTGGGCAATTAGGAATCTATTTTTTCTTGTCTGATGGCTGAATGCCTAAGTAGGAAAGAAATAAAATCCTTTTTGTTTTAATGAAAATCCCTCAAACTCCAAAAACCCTACAGAAATAATCATCTCTATGCATTACTGTTAGGTGCCCATCACAAATCATTACCTGAATGCCCTTCATGGTGCCTGTTTAAGTGGATTGTTTAGCTTGAGTTTTGGGCATTTATTGTGTGTGGTGGGTTTTTTTTTTGTTTGGGTGAGTTTTTTGTTAGTTCTTTTCTTTTGCTTGTTTTTTTTTTTAATTTCCTCTGCATTCATGCAGTAACTAACACATTGCAATCATTTAGTGACCATGGATTTGTACATAAGTGAACCAATTCCACACAACCACAAATATTTAGCCACGTAAAGAACACAGGAAGTTGTTATAGCTCTGATTTTAAAAAGCATGAACTGGATGCATGTAAGAGAGACACTGTTTTCTAGGCCTAAGCTGCAACTGCTTTTTCACTTTCTGTAGAGCACCAAAAATTAGCAAAAGTATCTTTGTCATTATAAAAATGCCACAAACTATTTACCACACATTATATTTTTTTTTGGAGGGGGGAGGGTAGAGAATATCCTCTCATCAAAACTGACACTGAAATTAGCAGAGAACAAAGTTTTTGATCTCCTCATTTTAGATTTGCAACCCAGAAGGAAAGCTGTACCTTCCCTTGAACTGAATTTAGCTCTGCAATCCCCTGCAAAACTAAATTTCATGTCAAGAGTGAGATGGGAGATGAATACCAAATCTGAAATCTGGCTAGGAAAAGTGGCCAAAAATAAAAAAATCATAAAATACCCTAAAGAACTGATGCACTGCAATAAATTTGTTTTACTCTTAACTTTGAGGTCCTGCAATGCAGGATTTCCAAGTGTGACAGGAAAATTAAAAAGTTATATGACACCCACTACCATCCTTTTTACTACTTTAGATAAAAAACACTCTTTTCTTTTTCCCCTAGGACTGTCTGAGATACAAGGTGCTTGTCTTTAATTTGATGCCACCATCATCAAGATTTCAACAGTCTTGACAGGCTCAGGGCTCTCTCTTTGCCCCATACCTCTCCAGAAATTACTGTACCACCATAAACTATAAATCATCTTTAAAGGTGACCTCCAAAAGCAACAAATGGACTTATTCCCTTTTGTTACTGATTAAGAGGTTAAGACAAAAATCAGAGATTCTGGATATTCTGGTTAATATTTGGGGTTTTTTTTGTGTTTGCTTATTTTGGCTGTTAAATTTATTTCCCACTAACTTCATCTTCCCTGTTTTCCCATGTAACTCCCATTTGTTTTTTTCTTAACTTTTTATGCCAAATTCAATACCATTAAAAAGGCAAGTGAGTTGCAGCAAATAAGTCGGGTTTCCGGGCACAATTATACACAAACATGAGACACAAACCCAACCAGATCCTCATCCCTTCCCCCTCTTCTTTGCATTTTAGATTTTAGAACTAATCACCACTGAGAAAAATTGACCCATTATTTCCTTCAGTCTAGGTATCTCTAGATAAGACCAGGGACACCTCACACTGACACAATTGATTGTTCCCAGCTGTCTAAGAGCAGGATTGTACACATTGGGCTCTCAGTGACTGAAATTCAGGGCTTGTTGCATCCAGGGGGACTGACACCAATCAGGTGTCAGAGAAAAAAGGGTTCTGAACTGCAGTGACTGAGATTTCTTCCAGCTCTGTCTGGAAGGAGGAAGAGTGAACAAAGACCACCTCAAAACCTCTGGCTGCTGGAGACAATGGATGGCATTTTGGATTTACATTCATAGGCCAACCACTCACTGGCATCACAGCCTTCAAACCTGGCTCTGATAGAGAAACTCAAAAGTTGCAGTACTCTCAGTGGAGAGTAGGAGCAGAGGGAATTCTTCCAGGTCCTCAGCAGAACAGAAGGCACTCTTATTTTCTTCATATGGTACATCCTATTGCATCTCTATTTGACCACAGTTACCAGAAATCTATGTGATTGTTATAAATGTCTCTTACAATCTATACTTGCATGTTTCTGGTATTGTACATTCCTCAGCATCAACATCCTTTTGAAAATCATCTGAATGACATTCAATGGTTAAAAATAACACTTAACCTTTGTGCCAGGGGCAATATTTCATTTTAACAATTCAGAATTATAATAAATCAATTAATCTATGGAGTATTTCTCCTGGTTTACGTATTCAATTGATTTTTTTACACATATTATGTAAGAAACAGATGACATGATTATTTCTTTGAGAACTGTGACAACAGCCAACTTAATAAAGCTAAGAAGCACCAAGTGAATGCATTTAGAGGCAAGCAGTGTCTGTTCCGCATGCACTTTTTCTTCTACTTAAGGAATTATTATTTCGTTAATTCACAAATTTCTTAGTAAGGAAGAAAGTGATTACAATGCCTCATCGCTGACCAGGGTAAAGAAAAAGTTTTTATGTGGTAAAGAACTTAATACTTTGCTGGTAATTAAGACAGATTTGTTAGTGTACGTACATATGTTCAATACTATTTTACATATTACAGTAGCAGATGATACCCTGAGTGCTATTTTTTTTGATGTTATCACACATCATTCTAATGACAGACTTGACTGTAATATCTACATGCTTGTACCAACTCATGTTATAAAAGAGATATTGAAGATTCCAGAAAGCAAACCAGAAAAACAGGGTAAGAGTCCTAATTCTTTTATCTTACAGTTAAATCAGAGAAATTACTTTACCTTGAGAATGAAGGTTTCAGGTTATCTTTCATTACAGCTTGCAGACCAGTGCCATTTTAAAAAAAATTTTCCATATGCTTTGCAATACAATCAAATGCTGTGAGGAATTGACTGCAGTTTTCCTATTGACTTCAAAGGTGAACCAAGTCCCACAATTACTTATAACGGGGGTGAGTATTTTGAATCCCTCAGTATGGGGACATTAACATGTACAACACAGAAATATTATAAAAAATAGAGCCATTTTAGAGTTGCTACAATTCAAGGAATTGGAGCAAGTGTGATCTCCACTGTTACCTCTGCCATTGTGTTCCCAAAAAACCCTTAAAACAGTAACAGCATCAGATAGTCCCTCACTCAGGCTTTGTAGGAATTGCACCAACATTGAATCCTGCCCTACTTTTTCTCTTTCCTCTAAAGAAATTGCATTTCACCATCACCATTTTGGGTGCATTTGTAACAAGTAAACTGAGTCTAGGCAGTGTCTGAAGAGCCTTGCTGTCCCCTGGAGCTATATTTGTATCATGCTTATGATCAGTTACGCTTTCCAGAGAAAAAAAAAGAACAAAACACAGGACACTCACCAGCTGCTGCAGGTCCCTGCTGGTGCCACCAGCGCTCTCCCGTTTCCCCGCTGGGCTCCTGTCACTGGAGACGGCTCAACCAGCTGGGACAGCGACCAAGGTCACCAGGCAGCTCCCTCTGAAAATGCTGTTTCCCCTCAGCCTACCATCTTGCTGCCTTTTCCACACATTTTCTCGAGGATTTTTTTCCCGCCTAAACCTCAGTGTGTCTTTCCGTCCAGGCCCCTCACACGCTCGCCCTCACGTGAGGGGGCTCACAGGGCCCATGGACTGCACACACTCCTCTGAACCAGCTCTCTGCTGCTCCAGGGGCTCCCTAATGTAGGGACACGGTGTGTGGTGATTGGGAGTGGGGCTGGGCTGAGCCCCATCCCTAATGGGCTGCAGCTGTGCAGGACAGGTGACTGCTATTGAAGGTAACGAGCCATGCAGTGCCCAGGGGCACTGACCAACCACCACAGGGAGCAGAACGCACACAGGTGCAATGCATGTGGGATGGAAAGTTGTACTGAAAAACAATAAACTGCTGATGCTTGAAGCGTTCTTTGGTGTCCATTGTATCTCCATTGTCACCCCAAAAATCACACAGAAGGGTTACCCACCCCCTGCTTGCAGATGGTTTAATGCTGCCCCCCAAAATGTCACCCTGCTCACTCGGACTACCTGGATAAGGGGCTGGTGCCTCAGGCTGGAAGGGACTTCATTTTGGCAGGAGGGCATCAGAACTCCCTGAGCTGCACATGCTGAGGGCTGTTTGTGGTGTTGATAAGAGATCTTCTCATGGCTGGAGAAGATGCAGTGGGAGAAAAGGACTAAAACCCACATCAGACATTAATTGTGTTTGCCCAAGGAGATGTGCTGTCATTCCCTGGCAGGCCTCCCCCACCTTGCAAATCTGGGCTGATTTCAAGCATCTGACAGAGGCAGAAATCTATAAAAGTATAGAGTTCCCGCAAGCATCATCAGAGTTGGAGCATTTTTTCACCTTTTGGCTAGAGCAGCATGTTTATAACATAAACCAGCCATTGCATGTTGAGTGACAGTCCCTTAGACAGCGAGGCCATGTGCAGGGAAAGAGGCAGAGCAGCATTGCCTTTGCTGTGGGAGGTCTTTGGGACAAAGCCCCCCTCTTCACCTCAAACCAGAGTTAGTAATTTAACAGAAGAAATAACTTGTTCACTTATTCAGAATTTTAAAAAAGCACTTTTTCATCTTGAAAAAAAAGCCTGAGGGAGCTGGTGTATTTGCATGGAAAGCTACTGTCATGGAAGGACGATGCCTAGAGCATGGAAGCAAGGATGCTGCTGTCTCTCTGGGTGTTTGGCAGCTTCCTGGAAGGAGATTCAAAATGTCTGTGAGACAGACACTCTGTCAAGTCTGTTTTAACAGGGAGAGGGCCAAAACCTACGACGAAAAATATTTGCCTTCAAGATTTAGAATAAGCACCAGGAGTCTGGTTAGTAGGGCCTGAATATTTTGCTGACTCATAGTATATCTAATGAAAGTTTAATAAAATGGAATATATCTAGTTCATGAAGTCTCTTGATACTGTGTTGTAATTTAGTCCACCAACAGCCTTTATTTAAAGTTGGATTCCATGAGCCTGTTATAACGAGCTAAAAAGTGCACAGATAATCAGTTATTTCTGAAAATGTGGCTCCCTATCGATATATATTTTGCACAGCCTGTATATCTTAATTGAATTGAAATGAGCATGGGACCCTAGGGTTTTTTAGGTCTAGTGAGGCATTAAATACTCCAAAAGCACAATAAAAATGAAAAAAAACCTCTACTTCTCCAAACTATTGAATCTTATTGCTCCAGCTGTGGGCAAAACACAAAAAAGCATTGCTTGAAGCTCTTCATGGTCTAGATCTGTAGCCTTCACACCTTCCTAATCTTACTCATCTTCTGCCATTTTGATGCATCCATCTTTCTAAGTATTTCTATCTCTTCTTCAAGTGGCCTTAAATGTGCTCATATTTTTTTCCTTATTTTCTTTTTAAAGCCTCTCGCTCCACGAATACTCCTGCATTGCTTAGAGAAAACCCACAGTTTTGGCAACAGTGACAAACCATTGCCCTCTCTATTCAGATGGAGTTCTATTTTACATTTCTAAGGAAGTCTGTCTCTGTTGGAGTTGAATTAAGATCATGCAGACACATTCTGTAAAATTTTTGAATAATCTGGATTGTGTACATTGCTGCATATATCAGCATGAAAACCAACAGTCGCTGCTCTGTATTAAACACACAACAGGTTGAAGCTGATGTGAGGAATGATCTCACTCAAAGTAAACAGTAGGAGAAAAAATAATTTTCCAAAGTTAATATTTTAAAAACTTAATAACTATTAATCTAAAATCTGTTCTTATTTATTATCATGCTTCCTATCTACTATATACCAGAGCAATCCTGAATGCTCTAAACAAGGCACTGATCAACCCATTTTTGAATGAAATTTGGAGACACCAAAGGATAAGGCACTTAGAAGAAAGATCTGAGGTCTTGGATGCTTACCCAAATTGAGCTGAGTCTCTGAATATTTTTGCTTGGGAATCACTCTTGGATGATACTATTTACATTGTCACAGAGGGAGTATTATTGATCACCTTCCACCACCATGACTGTTACAGTGTCAATCAAAAACAAGCAGCTTGCTAACATTCAGACTCCAGCTGTACAAATGTTCTCTTTTTGGGGCTCATTAGTTTGCTCCTGCTGGCATCTTTTCAGCCAGAAAAAAACCCCCTCATGTTTTCATTCAGCATAAACAAAATAGTATGAAAATATTTTGCATAAACTTGAATTCTAATTAGCTAAAGATGGTCTTTCTTAAAAAATAATCAAAAGAACTCATTTAGACATTAGAACTACAACTGATACTGTTAAGATGTATGGTTTTTACTCTGTATTTTGATATCTGAAACAAAGTTCATTGGTAGTGGGTAAAAATGCCCAGACCAGGCAATAGACTTGAAATCAAAGACTGAAAGATTTCATTATGACAGAAGGAGTTGTTGCTTACAAATTAAGTTACGTTAATTCAAATGCCAAGCAGAATACTTTGATGGATTGTAGTGTAGAACTGGACAAAGAAAAGAATGTCTACAACTGTTATGAAATGCTAAATTAATTTCATCTGTAAGGGGAAGAATATTGATTTAATTTCTCTCATCCAGTTGGTAGTGTGACTGAAGAATAACTCAAATTCAGTGGCACCAGCTGCACAGATGATGGCACTGTAGCAAAGGATGGTGAGAAGGTGATCCAAGAATGATAAACAATTTCATCTGAAGAACCCAAAACCCAGTCTGTCTTCAAGAGAAGGCAAAGCACAATCTGTGGATTCTACTGCTCCTAAAAGTTGTGATAACCTTTGTAACATCTGTGGGTTTTAAGCTATGGTTGATTTTTCATGTACTTAGACATAACTTGAACACACAGACTAAAACAGTGATGACATGGGATGTTGATCTGCTGGTATAAATCAGGAGAAACTATATAATAACACAGGAACTAACAAAGTTGTAATTAAATGATGAATCAGTTAATAGGTCAAGAAATTGTTTACATAGCTCAGCAATATGGGCTTGGTTCAACATCATATTTAAGTAAATTTAAATATATCTGAATAGCATTAGTCAATTTTGGATTAAGTTTCTTTTCCATATATTTTAATGTTGCTTTAAGAATCTTTTGTACTTCTTGAATTTGAGGTTTTGAGAAATGTGTTTTTTTCTGATTTTTCTTAAAGTAAATATTATCTTATTTTTTCCACCCAACGACTCAGTGTGTGACAGCTTAAGCATATGAACACCCACCTTTAAGTTAATGAGATGATCTGTGTGCTAAAGCTCTACATTTTTGTAAATTATCACTTGAAATAAAAATTCAGATATCACCATGAATGACAAGAAATTAATTCCGATGTTCATCACAGTTGATACAATTCTAAATAGTTGTTCAAAGACACTAAAATATCTCATCAACATATCCTGCTGAAGCTGAAATTTCTTTCTTTGATTGTCTCAGCTTCATTTCAGTTAGGGATATGCAAAAAAGCCGAGACTCGCTATATTTCTTGTAATCAAAGAAGCTTTATTTTACACCCTATTTACATATTTGATCTCTGAAGTAAAACATTAGAGACTATTTTATATAGTCTAATTTTGCTATAAAGGCAACCAGTCCAGTTTATCAGAATATGAATAACTGCAAATGGAAAAGAAGCAGGATTGACTACACAATGTCTTTGCTCATGGTTGCGAAACAAACAGGCATGTGAGGAATGTAGCAGACCATAACCATTTAAGGAAATCCTGAACACGCTAAAATATATCTAAAATTTGAATGTTTTTCTCTGTCTTGTCTGTTTTGAAACAGTGTCTTAGAAAAAAAAAAGCCAGTGCTTTGTGTTAGAATCAACATTTTCAAATGAGTAAATATGAGGTAAATGTGTGAATTCAAACCAAAGAATGAGGGATTTAGTCTCTGTTTTGTCAATTGGATTGAAATAAATCAGCCTGTAAAGCCTGATGGGAGCACCAGGCTCTCCCCAGAAACACGTACTTACCTTAAAACATTTTCTTACATTCATGTCTAACATGATGTTTCTCTTTTTTGTCACCAGCAGCAAAAACCTTTCACGCACTTTCTATCTCCTTGCGGATTTATATTGTGTTCTTCTCACATAGTTTTATATTTCACATTGCAAATGTTGTTTATGTAGTTGTGAATCTCAGGTGAAGTCTTCTTCTCCAGTGTACATGCAGGAAGTAAAACTTTTGGATTAATTTTCAGAGATTCAGAGTATCAGTCTCAATGAAGTAAAATACATTAGTCTGGCTAAGAAAGTTACAAGATTTGTGCCTAACCCGAGACAAATTTAGTGTGAGAGAGCATTATGCCTTGTGCAATAGATTATTGGGAAATTCTTGCTCAGAGGATGGTGCCTTCTGTGGGACCCCATACCTTAAATCTCCTTTTCAAGCAGAAGTTCACACTGATATGTCTCAGAATCTAATCACAGTATCAAGACTCCTTTTGCTCTTAAAATGTATTTTTACTCTAAACCAATGCTAATAACAAAAGAAGTGGCAGAAGAAATATGAAAAGTATTGTATTGTTTAAGGCACAAAACAGAGATGTAATGTTTAGAGTCTCATTATGTAAACTCTCAGCAAGTATCCTCTGACTTTTGTAATAGCAGTTCAGAAATAGTTTGGGTGCTCTTAATATTTATAATCTGTAGCGTTTTGTATTTCTTACAAAACTTTTAATTGCTTGATCTGCATCTATAATCAGTGACAAAAAACCAAACAACATCTGATTTTAGTGTTTAGATTGCAAGTGTTTTAGAGCTCTTCCTACATCATGAATCAAATTACAAGATAACCAGCTCAGCTTCATGTTGGAGCTGGAATCCTTTCACTGTACTTAAGATATTAAATCTTACTTTAATATTTTAAAAAATGCTAAGTAATTTACATAATTATCATTAAAAATAAAATATACAAAGCATAGGAAGAACAAGAGAACAGAAAAAAAAATAGAAGAATGAACAGGAGGGAGAGTCAAAGTTAAGGCAAAGTGTCTTATTGGTGTATTCTGCCAAAGGCCAGAAAAGCAGTTTTGGTGCAAAGTGGTTTTCCTGTTATTCAGAGTTGTGGCTGAAGTCAAACCAGCATGACAGCTATGCAAACTCCACTTTAAAACCTGGTATTTCATATGTTCACTTGGCATTTGAGCTCCATGAGGTTCCTCTTGCACCAAGCAATTTTCTCTGGAATGATAGAAGTCTCAGAAAGGTCAATTCTTATCTTCTAAGTGTCATTAGACCAGAGCTAAAATCTCTTAAGTTAGAGCTGACAAAGTTAGCAAAACTAAAATGCCATTTACTGCTCTCTTTGTTGACCACATCTCGAGAAAATGTGAAGAGTGGTAATAAGTGCTAGAAGGATCCTGATTTTGTTTGTGGAGAAATCCTTCTCTTCCTTTCCCCCAAAGTGTCTTTACTCCCAGAAATAGAATAACAGAAAACAAAAAGAGCCCATGTGCATTCTTATAGTCCAACTATTTTACTAGGTGCCATCATTTCATTAGTCTCTCTATTTATGGAAAGAACCACAGGAATTCATAGCTTTCAATGGCATTTTAATCCTGTGTTTTAAAGCATCACTCTGTAGCTTGCTGTCTGTGTTTTCCATGACACTGAAGTCTGTACTTGCTTGTAGTTAATTTTCAGCTTGGCTGACTGACTTTTGATGTTCCTGCTGAAAATGTCTGTGGTGCTGCATCCTTCTGGGAGATCGACTATAGTGACTGTTTATTTCATCTCTATTATCACACCACTCTGCATATATTATCTTATAGATATCTGCAGCACTTCTGTTACAGTTTGCTGAACTGCTTACCCTGGAAAAGTCAAAGTCACTGGGAGAAAATACTTATTCAGACAATGTATGTTAATTCAACAAGGAGAGTCTCTGATTAACACAGCAGGACTGAGTTCTTGTGAATACTCTGCATTCTGAAGCCGAGCGCTGATTAAATCAGGAAAAAAGCCTCTGTTGCCTTGCTAAACAGGACCTGGGCAGTCAGCCTGCAGCTGCCTTCCAGCTGAACTTGCCAGACTTTGGCAAGAGATAGAGCTGGCTAAAGAAAGTTTCTCAAGCCTCTGCAAGAGTAATTTCATTTCCTTTCCATCTGCCATTGTGGAGCATGGTTTGATTTACTCAGCCAGCAAATCTTGTCAGTTCCTGGAAAAATGACACCTTTGTAGTATCACTTGACCTAGCTTCTTCTCATGCCATTAGCAGCACAGTTTTCAGGAGCTTCTAGTCCAGCTACTTCCCTCAAAGGTGCCACCATGCTATAATTTTAGTGCTGCTAGCTGTCCAGTGTAGAAGGAAAAATCCAGCATAGTTATGTATTGTCTTATAGTTATGTATTGGCTGTGATGCTAATCTGAGACTCTAGTTTGAATATCAAAATTCACAGCATCATAGGATATGCAGTTTGGACAGAAGTGTGACTTCTCCATAAATAACATCAGTTCCTTCCTACAGCTTTGATTTTGCTTTGCCTGCACACCAAAGACCATGAAGTGGCTGTATCAGCTGTTCAGTCAGTCCTCTCATCTGAAAAGATCAGCACAATGGGAAACACGGTATGCTCAGAAGGGCTGATCCAGTCTGAGCAAACAGGAAGTTTATCATTAACTGATACCTGAGCAGCTCAAATTAAAAGAAAAAGCAAATCCACTGAAATCCTCCTTTTACTCCACCTATTTTTAATTTTCAAACTTTCCTATGATCCGGATGAGGAGGACTAAAATACACACATTTTTAAAAATACAGTAAGTGAGATCTGACTGGAGAACTGTTTCTAACTACATCAGTGGATAAATACCAGGGAAAGGAATTGGTGCATTAGCCAAAGACTGACTACACAGGAGCAAATGGCCATGAATACATTTAGGAATATATTAAAAGAATGATTGTAATCTTCAGAGGGATCAGATGTGAGAACAGCTTTCTAAAGCTCTGTAATAAACCTAAGATATTAAGCTTGATTGGTTTATGATCATGTTTAAACATAATAGCTGAGACTGACTTGATATTTTAGGGGGCCCCTTCCAGAACTGAATCCTCTATTGCCATCTCTCTATGCTGAGGTCCCTGACAAAACGTAATTTCCAAGCAAAAAAATTACATAGGAAATCACCTATGAAATCTTACTGTTTAACTGTGGAGTGTTCTCCTTTGCAAACTCAAATATGCAGACTCTAACCATATATCTCTATTCACAATTAACTATCTACTCTAGAACCAGAAATCAAGGCTAATTCTAGGTCTTCATGGCACCAGACAATTTCTGTCTTACACAACATGAGTTCTACACCTTGTCCAAAGATATCTCCAAAATATCTTGCAATTAAATTGGAGATACCAAAGGTGTCTCCAATTTTGGGATTACAAACTGTGTTTCTGCAACAGAGATGCAGCAGGTCTTTGCGTTTAATACATTAAGGGTAGATTCCTGAGAGGAACAGCTCTGTGTGTATTCCTATAACTTGAAATTCCAACACTTACAGGAAGATTCAGCACTAACAGACGCATTAATTTTTTTTGTTAGGAACATTAAAGATTTTTCGAAATTCCTTTTTCTCCATCTTTATAGTATACTTGACACTAAGTTAGTTGAGGGTTAAGTACTCACTCTCACTGGAGCCAATAGCTAACATGTTTGGAAGTCCAGTTAATTTCTTAAGCTATATTAGCTTAATGAAGCATGTATAGGCTCCCATAGTCTTTGCACTTATATGACAACTCGTCATTAATATTAATTAATGACACATCAGTGCACATTTGAAGTGAATGATGAAAATGATCAACCAACTGTGACAATGCATTAAAACAACACTCAAGCAAGGCATCAGAAAGGCAGAACCTAGATAAACATGCACCAGGTTTTTGCTGTGGTAAGTTGAACAATAATTGTTTTTACATTGTAGGAGGCCCCAAACAGATTTGAATGATTGCTTCTGCTTTCCCAGCTTGCTGCTGTTTCCTCCCTTTTTTAAAGATATTTCCTCAGTGATGTATAGAATGGAAGACAGCAGTGAGTAATGGTGCCAGAAATATGGGAAACGCAGATGATACCAGAAAAAATCATAAAAAAAAGAAATTGTACTTTTGTCCATAGATCAGAAGTTTAGAGACCAGGTTAGGGTTTCTTCAGCCATTCACTCCTTTCTCAAACTGATGATAAAGGAGTGGGAGAACAGATTTGACAAAATTTGGTCAGGTGCTCAGTGTGAGCCAGAAAGCATAACAGCATTTTAGGAAGAAAAATTCCTGATCCCCCTCTGCCTTCTCTTTACGTAATTTGTTGTGCCTGTTCTTGTACTGTTGCTGTGAATTGTGTTCATGGAAAAAATAATAGATACTGTAATGGCACTTTGTACTTCAGTCAAACTTTTCAGACAAGGATCTCAAAGCACCATTTAAAGTTGCTAATTCCAGGCATATTTCCAGCAGATGTGTTTACATGTGGGCCAAAGCACCTTCTGCATGGTTCTGTGTGTCCAAGGAATGACATGGGTTTTATAACCACAGGGTGGTTATAAAATGAATCTTGACATTGGTAAGAGAGAGATTGACTTTTTGTATGTCAGCAACTAAGGGGGAAACGGGCTTAAAATGGGAATGAATATGCACATTTTGACTTCATAGCCCTGCAGACAACAATGGGAAGAAGCTATTGACAGCAGTAGCTCTTCATCTGAATAAGTGGTCCCAAACCTGGGAAACTCTGCAATGCTTTTTAATCGGGTTGCACAATGGCTATACATGAAATAAAATTAAAAAGTAGCTAAACCTTAAGGGGGAAAGCAAAGATACTTTGAAGTCAGTAAAAAAATTCTCAGGATTTCATTTTGAAAAGATTCCAAATTGTTGGATGAAAGAGGATGGAAAAGAAAATTCCTTATACTAAAATTTAACAGATTGCAAAATATTTGATACAAGAAATATTGAAAATGCTATTCAATGAGCTGATTAAAATTTTTCTCAACAAAGCTTTTTTGAAAAAATTGCTATGTGTTGAATGAAATAATAGGCCTTTTTAATGTTTTAAATTTTACTACACTTCTGTAACAAAAGACACAAAAATCAATCCTCTCCATGGTTCACAGAATTATTTCACTTTATAAAACTAGAAATGTGCCTTTTCACTCGGCCATGTCCCTTTAAGACATTCTAATAAGGTAAGTTCAACTTTGAAAATTTCTACCATCTTATTTCAATAATCAAATGATCTCACACTTTTTTGGGCAAAATGAATCTCATTGTAACAGTGTGTCTTAGCTGGCAGAGAGCTGTGGTTTTCTTGCAATACTACCATAAAGCACAAATTTATTTTTATTTAATGTGATAAAAGATGCAAGGATTGAGACAGGAACCTTGCTTCTGTAGAAGTAATTCTTTTCTTATACACTGCAAATGAAGAATTTTGTGATCTTCTGCTTTTGGTGATTGGAAATTCAAAAGTAAACCTCTCAAAGCACTTAATTTTAAATCAAATACGATTAAGCACCTCAAATGTTTAATACATGACTTGCAATATGGCTTCACCTAAAAGAAAATTGAAGGAACATGAAGAGTTAAGAAGAAAGGTTGGACAAATAACTTGGGTGTAATCCTGACCACAGCAAACTCACTTCAACCTGCTGATTTGATGGGGCTGGGATTTCACCTTGAAGTGAAACTAAAAGCGCAGAGATTCTCCTAAGTGTTTGTTCTGTCTGGCAACCCAGAACACCTAGTAGCAGGAGCACACATTAAAACATCAAAGCCCTTATTTGCTCTGTGCCAGTTCAAGGTACATTGTGCAGTTCTAAACACTTCAGCATAACTTTCCTCTCCTAATGTGAGAGTTATTTCCTCCTGTAAAGAAGAGCTAGTAGCCAGCTTTCCAAAGACAGTGTCATGCTGTCCTAAATTGCTCGTTCTCACAATAAAATAGGCATTTTCTTAGCACAAAGGAAATGGCTAATTAAAATTTAATTAACATATTCAATACCTTGGATATTTTTAAAGGAAGAAGTACTTGAGAAGTAATGGCTTTTCCTTACAGTTTTTAGTTTTTCTCCTTTACAATCAAGAAAGAGCACTTAGGTAAACTCAGTTAAAAAAAAGTTCTATATTTTATATATAGATAAAAAAATGTGGTGACAGACAGTAAAAGAAAGAAATGGAACTATAAATAGCAATAAAACTTACAAGGCAATTTACTACAGTGTGAGGTCTGATTTCTACATGGTTGGGCCCTTAGTTTTTATGCTCACCCATGCTGAATGACATGCAGAGCAGAAGAGTGTGCCTAAACCCTGGTGGTTTCACTGGGATGTGCACAACTGAAATGCTGGCAGGTGCCACCAGGGCTAAGGATGGACTAAATTAATGTTTTTGAACATGTGTTAATTCACATATGTTGGTGTTCCCTGGAGGACAGCAAACTATTTTCTCAGACCAGAGAATTGAGGAATGAGAGGAGACTTTTACCTCTACCTACAGTTGTTCTGAGACTGCGCAATTACAGCAGTGTAATATAAATTCAACAATGTTTTATTATAGACAGTTATTTTTAATATATTGTAAAACCAGCTACATATATGAATGCACTAAACTTACGGGAGAAAAGTAAAAAATTGTTAAAAAGACCTTCAACTTTTCTTCTCACCACCACAGGAAAATAAATTCTTCCTCTTGTACTTCTAAGTCATTGCCATACTTACCAGAGCTAAAGCAATTTCTTATCACCATTCAGTTCATTCTTATAGCAGATCTCCCAAATATACCTGTTAATTTATCTGAATATGAGGTTCACATGCCATGGACCAACAGAGGCAAGCGTGGCCAGGTCTCTGATGCTCTTACATGTCTCAAACTCAGTCTGGAAAGTCCATTACTGTGCCTTCAAAAGTAATTTCTAAATACAAATGCAGTGGCTAACAGATTCTTGTCTTCCACCTGTCTTAAAAGATAGGTAATTTCCTTGCCCTGTGCTCCCCTATTTTCCCTAGAATGAAGTATAGGGCAGAATTTTATTTGTTGAGTTATCAGCAGTAACTCAGGCTCACTGCTGACCTAAATTCTTCCTGCTCAGAATCACTGAAGTAGAAAATAATGAAGGCAGTGTTGTTTCTCAAATGCAAAACTTGAAATTACTGGAATGCCTGCAAGTTCAAGGCCTCCAGATTTACAGTTCAATTCCTTATTATAAATTCTTATGTAGGAAGTTTTACCTATTTGTTAGCTATTCCTATACTGAACTAGATAGCTTAATATAATAGTTTATCTCCTTTTTTTCTTTTTCCTGAAAGCCCTTGTTATTAAAAAGATTGTGAATATCATTTATGGTGGAGACACAATCCAGAGTTTTATGCCTAGCTATATATTTTTTATTTTCATGTCCATGTGGAATTTAGTGCTTGAGCACAGCATTATGGAATATCTGCAAAGATTTGAATGATGATTATGATGTCTTCTGTTGCTGTTTGAATGTAATCATTTGGCCAAGATATATATTTGGAACTTAAATATCTTGGTCTTCTGCTTCCTTCTTTACAAGGGTGAATATTTTTATGCCAGAAAGGATTACTGTTCATGGTGTTTAGTAGCTTTCAAATGATGTATCATTTTGAGCAACATTTCTTTGAGAAACAACCAAACAACTTCATTAAAGCTGGTGTTGGCACGTGTCAGTGCTGCAAACAATCAGCATGACAGCAGCAGCAGTTTTCATCAGTGACATTTTTATTTGACTAGAATAAATTACCCCAGCTAATGGCAATTAAAGCTCTGAGTACAGCTTTGGTCATCCCAGCAGGAAATTCCACCTAGGACAAAGACACCAATATAGAAACCTCTCAGTCCCCCTTGCACACTCAGGTGTGTTGGTAAATATCTTCCTTTTGATGCTTCTCTTACTCCACTGTGTTTACTGCAGTTGGCCAACTACTGATTTCTGGCTGACATTAGGGATTTTTTTTTTTTTAATACACAGGGAGCTGTCTACCTGTCAAAGATTTCCTCTCAGTCTCCAGGGGTGAGAGGAGCTGAACAGCATGGCTGGAGAAAATAAATTGCTGAGGACTGTTCCCTACTGTGCCAAATGCAAAACAGAAATACAAATGAGAGCAAAGAGTGCAGGCAAAGCCTCCCAGCGCTGTGCTGCACAGAATGTCTCTAGACAGAAGCAGGAGGAGACTTGACATCCCTAGTGTCCATAAAGGCCAGGGACACCCCATCCTGTCAAGTGTTGTGGCTGATTTAAGGTGTGCTACTGTCATGTTCTTTGGCCTTCATTTCAGAAGCAAACAATATAGGATGAACCTTTAGTTTTACACCCAGATATATCAGAAGAAAATGGAATTGTTGTATTTTTTCCCTTACAATACAGTTTTAGGGGATTTTGGAGGGCTGCATATCAAATAAAAGAACAGTTTCTCTTCAAAAAGGGTATCTGTATACCATAGGGATTAATTTTGTTTACATGAAGTATTTTTGTTCATCAGCAGCTGTAGCCTGTGCATGTTTGCTTTCCCAGTAAAGTGTTGCTGTCAGCTGCAATAAGATGATGGTTGAGTTTCCTTCTCAACTGCTGCCTCTGCCCTGTATTGGTGTTGCTCAAGTGTGGTGCTGCTCAAGGCAGGTCTGGGCCCTGTCTGGGCTCTGTGTGGACAGTGTCTGTGCAGCCACACTCTGCAGCCAGCTCTGAAGACAAGGAATGAAGGTGGAGGTTGGACACTCTGCTAATATGGCTTTTTGCTGCCTCTGAGGTGTTCTAGTTTGCATGAAAATACCTACATTACCATAAGACAAATTCAGGAAATATAAGAGAGTCTGGGTATGTTGCATAAAGTAGCTGGATTCATATACTGCAAGATATTCTACTATCTTATTATAGAGGATCTAGCTTTGCTAATGTAATTTTGTATTATGCATATTGCATATTGAATTTTCACTTTTCATATTGCAATTTGTATTTGATCTCATTATTATACTCTCCTAGACTGCCATACCATACCGGGGAGTTGTTAGGTTGAACATTTGGTCTAGTTTTATTTTCTGATTCCTGCTGTTCCCTTTAGAGGTGTCATTAACATGAGAATTTGGTGTTCCATATTTTCAATCATTTCTGTGCCTCAAAGGGCTCATCAGACCTCATTATCTGAAAGTGTGAGTGTGTGCAATAGAGACTGATAGAGAGCTACACAGGCATATATAGTGTATGTGCATGGTATATATTGGTATGTTTGAAGGGGGAAGTTCATGACTGAAGTCCTATATGTAAAGCAAGAAACTTAAATATGTTTCATTGCTATTTAGTTAATGTTGAAATAAGAAGGAGGTTATATCCTGAGTTCCTCTGAAAATCTAGCTACTCATGCTTAGATAAGTATGACTTGAAGTCTTTAACTACAGGTTCTTATGCATGACTGAACTGCTCCTCTAAATGCAGGTATGTGTGTATAATAGAAGTCAAATGAAT
Source organism: Camarhynchus parvulus (assembly GCF_901933205.1). Classification (NCBI taxonomy): domain Eukaryota; kingdom Metazoa; phylum Chordata; class Aves; order Passeriformes; family Thraupidae; genus Camarhynchus; species Camarhynchus parvulus. The sequence goes on along the minus strand of NC_044577.1, from coordinate 9,466,037 downwards.
GTATAAACATTTCCACTTCATTGCATGGCAGTATTACACAAGGCCTGTTCTAGGGGGATATTGAATACTGGGAAAGGATGCCCCTTGAAATAATGCAATTTATACTTTGAAGGTTGCCAAAGTCAACACTGAGACTACAACATTCTTGTTGCTGTTAATATTATTATTATTACTATTCTTTCTGTGTAATAATTACTGGCTGTTCTGTTCACTTCTTTCCTAGAGCATTTTTGTTAAGTTACACGTTAATCTTTACAGTATTACCTCTCTTGTATATTCTCTGTGTGGCTCAATCTTTTTGTCTTCCCTCTTTTTTTTTTTCTTTTCCTATTTCCTTCCTCCTTCCTGCCACTGCAGTGCCAAAAGTTTAGACCAACCTTTGCAGAAGGTAACCTGACTTCACTGAAGAGGTCCTTGTGGCTCTGTGTAGTCTGGTGGATTAGTTGTTTGTAGTTCTGTTTCCTTTTCAGGAAAACTTCCTGATAGCCTCAGATGAGCCTGAGTTAGAATTACACCGAAAAAGAATTGATTTCTTCTAATAAAAATGCCCCTATCTCGAAGGATACTTTTTTTTTCCTACTACAGGGCTTTCTTGTTATGATAAAAACGGCTCTTAAATGGTACAGATCCCCTGTGAACAAGAGAAATTTAAGGAGTAATTCTTATATGAAAATAGAGAATTAATTTCAGCCACTTTGGAAGAGTTAAAGAAAGACACCCTCCAGTCAGGGATCTAATCAATAAGCCCCAAAATCTATGTGGAGGGCATTATTCCCATTTCTTGGATAAAGTGAGAATTCTGGTACGCTTCTGCTAAGATCAGTTTTGGTCCAGAAGTCACCTGCTTATGGAGTGTTGTTCTGCTGCCTGGCTTTGCTACTACAGGAAGAAAATGATCAGATCCTGTTTTGTGATCCTCTGCCATTGCATTTTGTATAGAAATGAAATTATGCACCTGGGAAAGACTGGAACCAACACTGATTGCATTAGAAAAGGAAAATTTTCCTCCATCACTGCAAATATATTTCCCATGCAAGAAACTCCCTGGAACTCAACTATAACCCTAGATTCATCCCTTGAAGCTCAGTGCTAGCCAGCCTACAGGTGTCTGTCATCTCTGCTTGCTCTCTGCTGTAAAGCTGCACTTGTTCACTCCTGCCACAAAAGCAAACCTATTCTCCTGTCCTTTGCAGGCACCTTTCAATATTGTTGGCATCAGCTTTCTTCCCCACACTGCCTGTGGGCTTTCTGTGAGCGCTCTCCAGCAGGCTCAGGTGGCTGGATGTGTGTCCCCTGCTGAGGCAGAGCACAATGCTCAGGACAAGGAAATCAGGAAATGTGCAGTGCTTGGAGAGAGCTCGAGATCAAGCAGGATGGCTGCTGCTCTCTGCACGGGAACGTGAGCTCTGCAGCACATCTGATACACGAGTGTTTGTCTCTCAGTATTGCCAGATGGGTATAAATCTGGGCTCTCAGGATCTGGAGTGCTAAATTTTGTCAAGATGGCATTGTGAGTGTATTAGCTGCTGGCTGCTAAACTCTTTGTTCACCAAGAAGGCTGCTCTTGACACTTCCTGATAAGCTCTGTGAAATGTTTGTCATTTTTACTTGCCTTTTTTTTTTTTTTCAAAATTTCCAACCAGTGTTTATCTTGCCCAGAATTTAAAACTACATTTGCTTTAAGCTATGTGAAATAACATGTAAGTAAACAACATAAAATCAACTCAGCGATTTAAACATCTTCACTATTTAAATCTCTCTCCACATTTTTCCACTGCTGTTATACATTTTTGAATATATATGGTCTTTTAAGAAAAATAATGTAAGTTTATTAGTTTTTATTTCTAGTTCTTGAATATAAGATTGAGCAGTAAGTTTCCATCATAGTACCCTCCCCTGTGCTGCTTATGCCAGGATGTACAATACTATAATTTGGTTTATTACCTCTATTCTTTCTAAAGTTTTGATTGCAGTCATAAACCCCAAAAGGACTCATTAAGCTTTTTTCACTTTTATTTCCATGTGCTTGGAGCACTCTTAAAAAATAGAAGTTCTAACCTAAGTAAAACTATTCTGAATGTATTCTAAAAATCAAAACAGGTCCAAGCTCAGCAGAAAGAATTAGTGGTCTTACAAGAAGTCCTTGGTTCTGCACACAGGCTGTCATTAATTTTAGGCTCTCAGAATAAGGCATAAAGTTTAGCATTCCACAAACAACAAGGATAGATCTAATCAAAGAGTAGAACTAAAGCTGGCCATGTTCCGAGAGAAGTTTCTGATGTTAAGGTAGCTAGAAAGGTAAATTAACCCCCAAATTTAAATTAGATGAAGTGATGCACAATCTGAAGTTTTGTGACATACAATAATTTCTGCAGATAAAAATAATTTGCAAGAAAAGAGGAAGAAACATTACCTTGCATGCATTTCGGAGGATGACAGGAGTCTGTCTTCAATGATCATACTCCCTCTCTTTTATGTCCCCCCTCTGAAGTATTTTGTTTTTCTTAAGGTTTTCTTTTTCATTAAACAATACATATTTGTCTGGCAAGTCAGCTAGTGTAAAGTGGGATAGCTCAATTGAAATGGACATTTATACTAATCCACACCAGTTCAGGACTAGCCTCATGTAGCAGGGCTACACAGTCCTTTAAAAAATGATTGCAATTTTTTTTATATAATAACAGAACACTGTTCTTTGGGCTATAGAAAGCAACTCAAGCTTCAAACAACATTATGTTAAGTAAAAATATTTGGCCTAGAGAGTATGGTGTTGATTTCCCCTACCATAAAAGCAGTCTTACTCCTACATACTTCTACAACAGCTATTGTAGAAGTATCTATTTGTATCTATTGTATCTATTTAACAGTAAATTAATTACTTGTTAACATTTACAGCTGTTAACTTACTCACTCATCCCATCACAACAGATCAGTGTCAGCTGGAGTGAAAATTCTCTTAAAGCAACTGCATTTAACAAGACAGGAAAAATTAGTTCTGGAAAGCCAAAACATCTAATTACATGCTGTTTCCTGGGAATGAACCACTTTCCTTGGCCTGGCAGTCCAGTGAGGTTCCCCAGGCCCTGGTGAGCTCAGAGATGTGCCTGGACATTGTTCTAAGAGTAACACAACTTGAGAAACAACTTGATCCTGGCTCTGAGTGGCCTGTCTGAAGAGGTGTGCCTGTCTCCAGGGGGCACTGGAATCAAAGCCCTGCCACAGGAGTTTTATTGGTTTGCTGTGTTTTAACTGGTGTGAAATGGCCAGGATGGCATCAAAACAAGGAAGTGTCTATTTGATGATAATGCCAATGAAGTAAAGTGCATTTTTAACCTCAAATATAGTTAGCTTCTCAAATTATTTACCTTAATGGGATGCAAAAGAAAGACAGCATTCTCCTCTGCTGATTCAATATTGTTGCTTTTTGGGGGGGGGGGTCCACATCTAAGATTGCTGTTCCAAATATTATGAAAATTGTTCCAAATAAAATATGTGGTTCCACTGTATATGACTAGAAACAGATTTTAGGCTGCTGTAATAAAAACAGAAAGAAAAGCAAACATGACTTGAATTCTGTCAATGCAAGTTAAAAATATGTTAAGAAAAAAATCTGGTGGTGGTAATGGCCTCATATAACAAGGTTATAAATAAATTGCTCACTGTTCTCATGTATTTTTAGTAAACAGAATTGGGAATAGCACAACAAATCCCCAGTGCCCAATTAAAGTCTCTTAACTAATTTAACAAATACATTGTAAATGGGTAGCTGGAGATGCTTTAAGTAAACATACATTTCACAGAGGAACTTTAATAGCCAAACAAATGAAAAATCAGTTCAAATGCTTTAGCTTTCTCAATTGTCCTAAATAAATTAGTCATAAGAAAACAAACACAATTAACAAGCACAATCATCATACTTTTTTTTTTAAAATTCAGATGACAGCGTTTTGCTGTGCATGTCTTTCATGAATGTCTTAACTGAGAAGCAATTTACAAGGTGTTCTAAGCCTCAGTAGAGTTCTTTTTCCTTTTTACCCAGGGTTGCAATTATTTTGATCTGCTTTGCTTGTTTTGCTTTCAAATTATTTCCAAATGAATGGCAAAAAAAAAAAAAACAACAACAAAAAAACCAGCTCACTTCAAAAATCTGAGGCAGTTAACTTCATGGGGCAGTAAGTGTGTGTCTGATTTGAGAAGGAGGCACAGATCTCTGCTGTGCTCCCTCGGCAGGACCGTGCCGCCATCCGACCGCTGAGATGGAACATCTGCCTTTCCAGGGAACATTGCTCTGGCATCTTGCCTGCACAAATTCTGTCCTTGTGGAATCCCTGTAAAGAGTGCAAACTGTGCTCCAATTAAAGAGGACTGAAGGACACACACAGCAGCTGAGCAGCATGTGTGCTGGGTCTCTCCGTGATGGGACCGTATCAGGCAGGAAGATCAAGTGTAAAAGGAGACAGCTGTGGAAAATCTACTCAAGAGCAAATAAAATTACCTCAAGTTAACAAATCAGGAGGCAGAAAACAACAGTACAATGTGTCTTTTTTTTTTCTGCAGCACTTAATAAAGTAATGGATGGTGATAAAGTTTTTCCCTCTCCTTCCCTCATGATCTTTTATATAAAAAAAATTGTAATATCCTTATCAATCAGATGTATTTCACTCATGGTACTTTCACTCAAACTACATGAACTTAAATTAAAAACAGATTCTTCTCCCTTCTCTATGAAAACTTATCAGCCTGGATAGTCATAAGAACTACCAGACACATGAGCTGCTTGTCCAGGTATCAAAAAGTAGTAGTCAGGATGTCTTGGCCTACAGAAGAACTTGGCATACTCCTCTGAGTGTTGTTCTGGTTTATGCTATATGGAAAAAGTAAAACATGACTTAATAATTTGGAAAGATTGGTCTCATATGGCATTGGTGAGTCAGCCCCTCGGTTGTGATCAAAACTTCAGACTCATGTATTTTTGAAAAATAGGAGAAAGAGTGAAAAAGAAGGACAAAAATGGTCCTGAAAGCTATAAAAAATGCCTTGTGTGCCAAACAAAAAAGATTGCTGAAGTGAGTTGATGAAAACAATGAAAAACTACTTGATCAAGCTCAAAAACAATATTCTGGACAATTTCACAACCTATCTCAAAAGAGTTAGTCTTTGTAGTAAGAAATACATAATTCTCATAACTTTAAAAGTAAGATTTGACAGAACGTGTATGGAATAAATAAATTGTTAATGCATTTAGGAATAGTTATGTCCAAAAAAGATTAAACTATGAGAGACCTACCAGAATTCCTGCAGGCCAAATTCAGATACAGTTCTTTAGGCACTTCTTGATTTGAAGAACATCAGTAATTAAAGAGAAGTCTGTTAGGCTTCATTTGCACATTACAGTGAGGAATAACTGCCTGCTACTTCAGATTTATGCCTGTGCATAAGTGAACTTCAAATATCTATATGTTAATATTAAAAGGGAAAGCACTAAACATATTGGTGCAGCAAATGTCATAGTGCCATATTTCCTAAAAGCTGAGTTTCTGATGTAATTCATGCCTATCTAGAGAGGCTGAAAGTTTTTTCTAAGAGACTTTGCTAAACTGGATTTGTTGGTTGGGTGCTGAAGACAAGATTCCTTGGAGGAACTGAAGCTGCAGCAATGGCAGGAAAAATTCATTTATTTTCAGTATTGCATTGGGCAAGATATGGAGAACACGAAAGAGACCAGTTAGAAAGGTGGGCAGATGGGCTGCTGCTCTTTATCTAAACCAGTTCTCACACAGTTATATGAACTTCCAAGAGTTTTCCTGAGGGAAGCTCCACACCACTGGCAATATTGCTGAGGGAAAGCACAGTGCCTTCTGCTGAAATTGATAAAGTTTCTGATGCTGACAGGGAACAGTTAAAAAACCAGTTGTGATTTTCAGTTTTCATCAAAATTGGATTTAAAATCCACACAAGATGGGGCTATGTTTCAAGCCTGTGTTTGCAGTAGCTAATCCAACACTAAAGAGAGATGCACTTGAATATTCAAGTTTAGATGAAGATGGGAATGCAACCCATAAAAACACTTTTTAACTTCCTCTCCACAGATATAATGAAGTGTTTTCCCAAGCCAGTCTGAGAAGGTATCTCTGCGAACTCGTTTTACTCTTAGCTGTCAGGTCGCTAAGCCTCCTGACCTTAAACTGGTCACTCTGTTGCCAATTGTTCTCTGTTCCCATTAATGTCTAATTAACAAAGCCACTAAAAGTCAATATTGTTAATGGAAAGATCTAAGAAAATGTATTCAAATTATTTCCATAATATTAACATTTTTGACTTTTACTGGGTTATCTTAATAAGGCAGTTTCATGAAAGGAAATTTTATACAAATTGAAACCAGGCCCTAAATCAACAATGAATGATACCAGCCCATTCCACCACATAATGACTTTCCCTTGCCATTTTTCACATTTGTGATTCTGTGCAACAATGAGGACCTGCGTGTAGGTAAATTTTGCCCTTTTTCCACACCAGAAAAAAAAAAAGTCTTGCTTCCTTTCTCTATTTCAGTTTGTGTGGGTTTTTTTCCCCCACACAACTTCTTTAATTAAACTGCATTGTCTATGGAAAATGAATTGATAAATCTGCATGTGAACATGGCAGGAGGAAAGAAAATTTTCCCATGCCATTTCCATCATGACCTACAGGAATGACCACAAGACAATCCCCCTAATTTTTTTTCAGTCCCTTGTCTTTCCTCAGGCTGCCAACATGACAGTAGTTATGGAAGTGATTTTGTAATATGGACTAGACTCAACCCTGACTGCAGCACACTGTGAGATCCCTATCCCTCCAGAATATTCATCTGAGAGGGGTAATTCTCTAAAGAGCGCCCACTTGTCCCATTTAATGAGAGTGGCTGTGAGCAGGCAGCCCCAGAGCCCGTCAGACACTGCTGGGCAGGGGAGGGTTTGAGGCAGAGCTGTTCTCTTTCCCAGCTGTGTGCAGTGCTGAGATCAGGCTGCTCTTCTCTGTGCCTCACAAGACAAAGTTTAATAATGTTGGATGTCTGCTTAATTAGTTTGGGGATTTTCTCTGGATCTCCTCCACAGAAAATCCAGCCTCTGAGGGACAAATTAAAGATTCATGTGTCTCTTGTGGCAAGTGCCTCTATGATATCTACCACACCTTCATGCAGCAAACATTTGAATAACCCCTGTTTTCAAAAGATTTCCTCGGGCACAATATTTCATAAAAATTAATAGATTAAGGGGTCATATTTGCTCCCTGGTTCTCAGGATCAAACAAAATAAAATGAACGAGTTGATTTAGGCTGAGCCTTAGGAGTTTGGCATTCATTCTGTCATTTAAATAGATATATTGTAGTGTTTTGGACTCCCACCTTTAGATGCTGGGAAGTACACTCTGAATCAACTGCAAAGAAAGGGGCACAGTTCAGCTCTCACATCCTGTACAGCAAGGAAGTATCTCATGCTTTTTGACAGAACTTTGGTGTGTAATTGAACGGAGCATGTCTTTAGTGACAACTGCATTTCAAAAGGAAAACCATGATAGCAAACAGCCCCGAACCATGTAAGAAATCAACCTGCAGTTTATTTTGCTTTTCATTATGTTGAATAATGTAAAATTTACACTAAGGCAATACAGATGGCATGTTTACCACTTGAACATCGATAACAGAAATTTTATAATTTGTATTTTTACATGAATTTTATGTTTTCTTTAGAACTAAAAGATGATTTAGAGTAATAACTTTTCACTGGAGGGGACAGAATTTTACCCATCTGACTTGTAAATAGCTAATTTCTTCTTAATGGTTTTACAGGATGAGAGAAGACAAGATTTCTTGCTAATTTATCAAAATCATAACTGCCCTAGACTGTTAAAAAAATAAGTTGATTTCTCATTTATAGTCTTTGAATTTCATGTGACTTTGGCTGGTAGGATGGTAAAAACTTGGATATTCTGTTTGTCATATAAGGGATCTTTGGTGCATAGTAAAGAAATCTATATAAGTTGACTTCAAGGAGTTTACGAGTTTTTAAAAGTGGCCTTGTGGGTTTGTAGCAGTTTCAGAGCAGTAGAAGCATGGTGTGCCATGCAACCTGCAGGCTTTATGCTTGCCATAACTCACTGAAGTGTGTATGGAAGAGGATAATTGCATGTAGAGAAAAATATAGCACTTGCAGAGGGCAAACTGCACCAACATATATCCCTGCATGGAAGTATTACTTGGGAGAAAAGGAGGTCCATTTACTTGTCCAGTATTTCTGAATTAGTACCAGTCTGTCTTCTTCTTTTTTCTTTTTTTTTTTTTTTTTATTTTGAGCCCTTTCTTGCAAAGGCAAAATAGTGAGCAGTCTTTCCTTGCACATACAGGGAAGCAAATAATTTTAATGTATTGGAAGTCTATAAACACAGAGAAATTAATCATTGTGATCCACAAGATATTTCTCTGCACTTCTTCACCTGAGTCTTTAGTCAGCTACTCTTGCTCAAATTCACAGCCATTGATAGATACCTATTTCTCTCCCAGGCAGAATCCTAAATCTGAAATATGTGTTTTGGTGGAATGGATGTGCTTGGTAATCATGCCATGCTTTTTAATTCATCTTCAGACTTACGTGCAAGTCATGATAATGGCAGGCTCACAGTTACTAGGAAGGAATGACTAAAGGGGGAAGAAAAAGGCAAATTTTTCCTAACAATTAAATTCAACCATTCTCAATGTTATGATATGGTCAGCTGAATACTTTTTGCAAACTTGAGGCAGGAGCCTCCTAAGAATTCTGTGCCTATACTTCCTACTTCTTTTTAGGGTAAAAATGACAGTTTGTTTCTTTATGTCAGCTCTGATAAGAGCACATCTCTGCATGAAGACAGTTATTCTTTTTCTGCTCTGTTTTCATATCTCTCCACTCTCATTTGGGAAAGGAGAGGGTTAGAGAAGGGGAAAAAGAACTGGAAAAGGCCTATAATATTTCGTGGAAAAAAACTCTCTCTACCTAGAGAAAGATCACAGAGAATTAGAGGATTTTGGTACCATTCTAAAACTGCTGGTTTTTGCTGTTAGCTTTGGCTTTTCTTTTTAAACACAGTGTTTCCCTAGGCAATATGGTATTGCTGTATTACTTAATGAATTAAGAGACGGACTTATGTAAAAGAATTTTTTCTTTTTACCATATTATTAAAGTTCCCAGATGCACACAACAAAAGATTAATTTTACTTTTGGCTCTCTGTAGGGAGGAGGATATGATTATATAATTCCAGTTCTGTTTCTCTTCCCTAATTTACACATGCTGGTGCTTCTGTTTATCCTAGATTATTATGGAAGGTGCTGTGGGAAATTTATGGTAATCAGGCAAATGAAGGGTTTAGAAATAGAAGGATAATTGATGAAAAATCACTGGTAAAGAAAGTATGAAATAATCTCAGTGTTTAATTGGTGAGGCAGGGCTACCAGATTTCTACAGCTGCAGTCTCAGGTGCTGTACAGGGGGTCAACCCTTTGGGCATTGTCACCTGTTGCAGTTAAAGGAAGATCAGACATAATTGGTACCTGCACTAGCTTCTCTCCATCATCTGGCCTGAAGCTTTATTTCAGGCAAGTGTAAAGGCTGTGGGCAGTGTCTGCTCAGGATTAGAGTGCTGTGAATTTGCTGAAGGCAGCACCGTGTCCCTGTCTCCCAGACCATTCTTCAGTCTGTGCACAACCACTCTCTCAGTGTCTTCTTCCCTTTCCTCATTTACAGAACCCAGCCTTGAAGAAACCTTTATTACTATTTTACTCATCCCTTCTCATATAGTTTTTCCACTTTTGATTTTCTCCCTACCCACCCCCTATCCCCTGCCATGATTTATAGTATTTTCCTTTACATTCTTCTCTTTCATGTAAGTTTTCAACTTTTCCTTGTGAATCCCTACCAGGACTTGTCACTGTCTTTCTCTGTTTTCCAGGTTTTTCTTCATTCCCTCATTCCTTCTTTCACATTTATCTCTTATCTCCTTTACTTTATTCCTCTTTATAGTTCTGTGTCTCATTCCGCTAGAAGTACCCTTAGGTTGCTCTTTACTCTTCCTCCTGACTAACTGCCAGGGTGAAAAACTTCACCAAGAAACAGGAATCTCCTAAAAGCAGTGCTTCTGAGTGCTCTAATACATGTCAGCTTTTTATAAACTTGAGAGAGAGAAAGCAACACAGAACTGTTGTACAGAAAATTGTTAGCCATTTTCTCAACGGGGGAGAATTCACAGCAGAGACTTAGACCTCCTATTTTGACATATCCTCCCACAAAGAAGATACCATGTCAAGATAGCAGAGCCTGATATTGCCAGGTACACTCTCACCTGTAAAAGAGACATTGGAATAAGCTGGGAACATTTCTGACCTAGCCAATGAACTGCACTATGCTAGATGAAAATTATGTGTTCTGGAGCTGCACTGCATGTTTTCCCAAATGCAGATGAAGATAAGGCATTTAATATCTGCTTCTTTTCCTTGTTCCTGCACCAGACACCGTGGAAGTGAAATGCTAGTTGGAATTGGTGTGTTGACCTGAGATCTGCCGCAGCTGTGTGTCTCTGGAGCACAAAGTAGTCAGTCCTACAAGTGGGAAAGGATTCAGTAGGGATTAAATGGCTGGGGGGTCAAAGTCAGAGAGAACGGGAACAGCCTCTCTTGAAGATCCTCACAGCAAGCACCACAATGAGCAGGGCTGGCTTGAAGGTAGTCTGCTCATCTGTTACAGGCTCCTGCTGCTTGAATGTGTAAACATGCCACTTATGTCTGAGCTGCTCTTGTATTTATTCACTGTGCAGGTGTAAATCCATGTAAAAGCAATGTCAGTGCCATGGCAGCGCTGCCATCCAACATTTCCTAGGATGTGCTGTGTGTCTGCGGAGCCCACTGGCAGTCAGCGCAGTGGGGCACCTGCAGTCACTGCCCTGCTTCCAGCCTGTCTGCAATAAAGGCAGAAGGGAGCACCCCCACAGGCTGAGTGCCCCCGCTCACATCCACTGCTGCTGTGTGGGCAGACTGGTCAGGGAAAGCAACAGCCCGAGATGGCAATGGGAGGAAAGTGTCCTGCTTGCTGACTTACACCTGTGAAATCTTGGACCTTCCAGTTATTGCTTCTTATTAAGGTGCTAATTTTAAAACAATACACTACAACATGAAAATATTCTGTAAGCCATTGTATACTCTCAGGTCTAACTAAGCAGTATTGTACATTTCTCTCCTGCAGAAATATCTGTATATTGAAAATTCCATGTATTTTCTAACTTTCTTGTGAATGAAATGCAGTGTGAAGGACATTTGTCAAGACTGAGGTCCAGAACCGTGGTGATGGCTGAATTATCAGTCACTCCTTGTGGAAAGATGCATAGGAACTTATAGGAGAAGAAACACGTCTGATCTCTCTCTCTCTCTTTTTCCCCCCCCAAATAATTCAGAACAACAGCTATTCTGTTCTTCAAGAGTTACAAAGTGAATCTGTCTACTAATCTATAACTATTTCTGGATTTGACTTTAATATTTTTCTTGTACGTAAACCTGACATCATGTTACAAAAGAAGACAGCATTAGTGTCCCTCTTTTGCAGATAGGGAAATGAAATGATAAATAAATGAAATACAATAAAGAAGAGCACAGGAAAATCCTTCCAGTGGAAGAACTAGGCCAATGGCTGCTCTGGTGTATCTTAAGCACCTTCTGCTCCAGACCTGTTGATTCCTACAGTTCAGTGGAATGACTTTTGAAGTGGTACCTAGCTAGGGAACACTAAGGTTTTACCCTTACTGACTTAATTCTCAACTCTAAATTCTTAGGATATATAATATCTTTTTGTATATAAACTTCTGCTTAAACAATTGTCTGGGCAGTGAGAGTTATGAGAATTAATATATTAATATATTGGGACATAGAGATAATTATGAAAGTTAAAGCAACGAATACATTTACTCTTACTTGACAGTTCACATCATCTGTGAAGTGTGCTGTGATTTATTGTTCACACTGGTTGATGAGAACTCAATATTTAAACTAACATTTCAGAAACTACACATGGCAGGGTTGATTTTCCTGCATTGAAATTCTATGAGAAATTGCTCATTTTTATTTAAATATAACAGTTGATACTAGAATGTGAAGTAGTCTGAAGGAAAATATTCAGAGTTTGTCTTAAAAATATGCCCTGACAGGTTTTTTTTGCATAATAAATACCAGCATTGTATTAATATCATGCTGAAATTAATTGTGTGAGAAAGGTAATGGTAAGCATTTTAGTGCTTTCATAGCAGTAAGTATTACTGTCATTGTACTTCATTACAACTCCATTAAAATCTAAGATATCTCAATACACATCTTGGCCAGGAGTCCTGTGCTAGTGTTGCAAATGCCAGCTAACTGCTTTTCAATAGTTTTATAATTGCTCATAATTGTATCAGACAGGGTTGTCAAAGGTGAGAATTTATTTTGCGCTCTCTAATATTTGTGTGGCAAATTTCATTTGCTTTAGAGCCCTCATTTTCAAGGGATGAGCACTCTGCATTTCTGAAGTCTCACACATTAAGAAAAAAACACACTTCATGGAGTTTGAACAGCAAAAAACCCAATGAAAGTAGTTCTTAAAGTGCTGAGACATTTAAAAAAAAACCTCTTGTCTCTTTCCTGGATTGGTTGGAATTACCACAGGAGTATTATTGGCACTTCAGAACATGTGCATTCAAATGCTAAAGAATTATACAGAATCACAGAGTCACAGAATATGCTGAGTTGGAAGGGAGCTGGAAGGAAGAAAACTTCTTGGTGAGTTAAAAAAATATTATTTGAATGATTTTAGCAATTTCCTCTGGAATGGCTTCTCTGTCTCTCTGTTTTTAAACAACTTGTTTAATGAACGTCTTTCCCTTACTGGTGAAACTCTTCCTATAAATAAAAGTGGAAAAAACCACCTGCAACAGGTTAAGAAGTAGGAGTTAACAAGTTAACAGGAAGAAGTGAAATTTGGGAAAAGAAACTGACTGTAAATATTCTCCTGTCTCATCAGCATGTGGCAGTGGAGACCATTGTGCAGTAGGTGTTCAGTCAATTTCCTGATTCTGCAATAAAGCTCATTTCTGAATAATAATAAAATTAATACCCTGCTGTTTCATAATTTGGTTTGCAAAGGAGTACTCTGCCTCATTGAAGCCAAATCACTTCAGATTTAGAGGGTCAGAGAACCATGAAATTTTAACGGTATTGACAATAAATCATGCTAGACAAATTGTATTGCAGTATTTGGAAAAAAACCCCAAACTTAAATCAGCACATGGAAGAACCACAAGAGGTGTAGGGGGCAAATCTGTTGTTGGTACAGGGGCTCCACTACTGGCACTTAGAAGAAAAAGCACAGAAAATTTGAAACTATTTCCTGTCCCATTTTAAAGAAGTGCTGGGGTCTGCATTCCCACCCAAGGGTGTTATCTGGTGCCCTCTGTGCTTGTTTGTGGCTCCTTGTGCCCATTTTTCATGAGGTGCTGTAAAACTATTAATTGTCGTCTCCTGACGACACGGCTACAGTAATTCTTTTCTTTTAAAACTGCATTCCTTACCTCAGAAAATGTTTGGTTTCAACTGACAAAATTTTTGGCATTACATAGTCTTTTAAAAGCCAGCCTTACTTGCTTTTTCAGTTATATGTCCTTTTATTTCTGACAGGCTGCTGGCAATCCAGCTAGGATGACACACAGTGTTTGATAACCCATGACTGAAGCACGTGCAGAATTCAGAAACTAGGCTGAATTAGGCTCACCATTATTAATGAATTTTGAATTATGCAGTTAATCTATTTGTGAGTTTTACAACTCTTTCATTTTGAAAGAAAAAAAAGGAAAGCAATGCAAACAGACAGTCAAAAAATGATATCTAGTTATTGGGCCACATGTGGTAGAATGCTGAGATTTTATTTTCTTCTGGAAATACTACCTCTTGTAAAGCCCATCCATCATTTGTAATGAGGGCTGTCAGGAATATTTAGCTGAGAAATAGCTACTTGATATGCTAATGGTGCTCCCTTAGTGAATTCCTTTGGTTCTGCTGCCTGACATTAATGGCTTTCATAATCTAATGAATGATGTGTGTAATAGAGGTAAGGCCACAGGGAATGACATTTTGAAACTAAGGGAAGTAGTATATATGTACTTTATAAATATGTGCATTTTTTATATATACACACGTATATACACTCAGAGGGAAAACACAAAATTGCTTTTCCAAGCAAGATAAAACAAACACTAGGGAGAAACTACATAGATGGAGCAAACCTTTGATACTGACATTTTAAATTCTAAAATATCTCTATTCCCAGGACTTCATGAAATATCCAGGAATGTAATAAGCATGAAGACTTCACTTCCACAGCCCTTCCTGACTCTTGTTTCAGGAACTGAGACTCTGTCCTGCAACTCCAAGACAGCCACTCCTCTCTCCCAGCAGGATCCAGGTGGGTGGGAAGAACCAGGAAACCCCAGTAAATCCCTGCAGAGGGGAAGCAGGTCCCTGCTGCAAGGCTGAGAGCTGCACCCTCAGCCCGGGGTGCTGAACTCACCGTGCTGACCAACACTCACCATTTCCTGCTGAAGTTCTGTATTTGTATCTCCCCTTGTCTCTTTCTGCAGGAGGTGGGAAATGGATGTTAGTGCAACATCTCATGTTCCAGAGCTGACAACTCCTTTGTGGGCTTATGTTTTGTCAGCTGTTTTTAACCACAAATTTTTGTGGCCATCTCTACCTGGCTAAAAAGACAGGGAAAGTGGTTATAAGGTTGCTCTGAAAATCTACTGGAAACCAATTTGCTCTTTAGACAATTTAATCAGGTGTTGATATTGCAAATGCCTGACAACCTCAGCTTTTAGGTGCAGTGGAGCTTTTGCTGCCCCTCCAATTCACAGCTGCAGATGTTTGCAGGATTGACCCTGTGGTTTGCTCAACACCCAATATCCATTTTTCTGTGGCTGAACTTCCTGCTCTCTTTGTCTTCAGAGCACCTGACTCTGGTCCTGAGCTCACTACTGTTACTGTCATATTTTCTGAAAAATACCTTTGCCAGGATTTCTTCTCCTGGGAAGCTGAGAAGCTTCAGAGAAGAATGAAAACAATAAGTATCTGATCCAGTTCTCCTGTGTTTTGCTGCTTTGGAATGTGGTTTGGACATTGTTTACCAACTGGTCATTGTTTGATTGGTTTCATGTGAATTGTTTTGACTTAATGAGCAATTACGGTCAGGCTGTGTCAGGACTCTGAAAACAGTCACGAGTTTTTCATTAGTGTCTTGTTAAGCCTTCTGTAAATATCCTTTCTCTATTCTTTAATATAGTTTTAGTATAGCATTCTTTAATATAATATAATAAAATAATAAATTAACCTTCTAAGAACATGAAGTCAAATTCATTTCCTTCCTGCCATAAAAAACCCCAAAAATACCACACACCACCAACTCAGAATGTCAATAGTCACAGTGAATCAGGCATTCCACAGCAAATTTCTGTAAGGTAGTGATTAAAGCCCCTGATGATCTAGAGACATAAACAAGAAGTGATTTGAGTTCACAGAGGATTGCTACTGCAGCTCCAGTGCTGCCCTTGCAAACATCCAACAGCATTAGGCACTGGGGAGAGCGTGATGGGTGTAACATGAATTACATTGATTCTTCATGGATCTGAAAATGTGCACCCACAGCAATTGCTTTGTGTGTGGACATGCAATAGACATTAGAATCCTGAAGAAGGATGAATCACTGGATGATAAAGTGGCAGTGTGCAGTATGCCACCAGAAAGTTTCTTGTGCTTAATTTCATCTTAGAGGATACTTGTGTCATTTTTTTATACTTTTAAAAAGAGCAGGAAAATAACATTAATGACAAAAAGATAAAATTAATGAAATCCATAGATGACATTAACTTGTGATCAGTTGCAAATATCAGAGACCCAAACCAAATTAAAAAGAGCTTCAAGTATAGACCAAAAATAACAGGCAAGCCTTAGATGCCTTAGAGCCATTGAAAATTAAAGTAAATCTAGAGGAAATTAACAGAAGAGAAATTCAGTAGGAGGAGAGATCTAGGACAGCACAGCACTACCAATGTTCAGGGAGATAACAGATCAGCAATTAGACATGATTTTGCAGCTTAGCAGTGCAAAGTTAGGGAAGCATGCAGAGTCATTATGCCATGGAGCAAAAAAAAAAAAAAGGTTCTTTTCTGTGGCTTTTTAGATGTAGGGATATCTTCACTGGAGATAAATGTCTGGGCAAATTAAGTGAAGTTCAAAGATGAGCCATAGAGTCATTATCATAGTTGGAGGGATTTACTTAAGATGACAATTAAAGGATGGAAACATGGTTTATCTGAGAGACTAGAAACTAGTAATGCTGAATGTGCATGAATAAAACAGGAACAGATCTTTTATAAAGGAATAAAATTAATTGTGATTAAGAAAAAGTTGTTGGGAAAACCTCCAATACATTAAGATGCATCAGTTAGGAAGTAAAGTAATCAATGGAAACCTCATGTTAATGACAATGCAGAAAATTTCAAACTAGGTTTTTCCTCACTGGATATTTTACACCACTTTTTAGAGCCTTGTTGAGGCAGGCAAGGGCCTGGGTTGAAAAAGGTCTCATTGTGATTCTGTCTTACCTTCTGCAGGTGCTTGTAAACTATTTTTCATGGTTTCTTCCCACAACTCTTTTCAGGAACTTGTGCAGACATGCAGCCTGCCTGCCTTGTTCAGGTTCTCTGAGAATTCCTTTATCAAAGTGAGGGCACTTTCTATTTTTAGCTATAGTGAACAGACCTGATTTTTAGGAAGGTTTTGTACAGCAAGATCCTGCTTGCTTCCAAGTTTTCTGTGATTCCCCAGAACCAAAAAAACCAGCAGTCCTCATGACTTACATGACTCACAGCCTCCCTTCTCCCTATACCTCCAGAATTTTCAGATTGAGAAACATCGCCTGCAAAGATTCCAGATCCTAAATTATGCTTGGGCTCCTATTTCTCCTTTGGGTAAAAGTCAAGTGAGTTAGGAACTTGGATAGCTTGTTCTTAGGCTTAGGCTTATAAATTTTCTAAGGAATGGGGAAGGTTTCATAAAATACTGTAATATTTAATTAGGTGACTTATTCCCCATTAAGTCTGTATCTCACACATAAGTAATGGCAACAGTATGTTCCTGTTTAAAAAATGTAATGATCTCTGTAATCTAATATACTGGAAAAAACTAACTATTCCCAGAAAGAATATTAATGATCTTACTTGAATTTTATTTGTCCTTCTACCTGACATATGGCACAGTACAGATGGTTCTGCATTGTAGCTTTTTTTTTCTAAATTTAAATGAATGCATTAATTTATACATAATTTCTAAATTATACTTTGTCCCAGTTGAATTAACACTCAGGTTTATTATTTAATATATTGTGCAACAGAAGGAAGCAGCAACTAGTGGGCTATCTATTATTTTCCTCTTTCTGACAAAGCCAGTGTCATAGTTAATTTCTTAAAGAAAGGTCCTGACATTAATTTTTCCTGGGTGCAAAGACAGTTGCCTATCTTAAAATTAAAATATTACTGTGGAGTTCTCATGTTCTCCTTGAAATCATTAATTCTCTTTAATGTAACTGTTAGAGAAAGTGTTTGTCTCTCTCTGATTTGTGCTTGTACCAAGTCAGCACGATGAGGTAACAGTCCAGACCACTGCTGCTGTGAGAAATATTTGTGTTTAGTCCAACTGTGATGTAAAAAGAATAGCTGTCATTTGACTTAATGTGAAGTTGTAAATGATAATTTTCCTTTTTCTACATGGAACGCCTCTAAGCTTTTTCTTCAAATAATTGCCAATATTTGCTTGCTAATACTTCCTGGTATTTCAATTACCAGGTATAATCTAAGCAAAATGACCCCCCAGTTCCATTATTTATTCTACAATTTTGTTAACTGTTAGTCCTTTTTCCCCAAACATGCATAAAACAGACTAACTTATGATGAAATTTAGCTGCAGTCTAAAAAGATACAGCTGGTTCATGCTGTAACATATTTTATGTCTCAAGAGAGGAAAGTGTAAGTTGAGGCTTTTGCTTTAAATTCAGATGATTGCATAAAATACACAATTAATCACAGATGGGTTACATGGGAAAACAGCCCCCATTGTCATATATACTTTACATTTCCAGAGCCAAAGTGTCACCTGTAAACAGTTTAAACAGCAAGTTCCATATGCTGAAGTCTTGAAATCATTCCCCAATGGAAGTTAAATGGAAAACCTCATTAATACCCAGTAAGGCAGAGGTGCATATGAGAGATTCCCACTGGCTGATTTAGTGTGGCACCTGCCATGAGTATGGAAATAAAGGAGAGAGTTATTTTCAAGCATATGAGTAGAGAAAAGGTAAAAATTAGGGTACTCTGCTACCTAGGGGCATTTATACCACACATGTTTGGAACTGTTGGGGGAAGACTCCCAGACACTGCGTTGTAAATCTCATTCATGGAATCTGGATAAAATTTTGTCATTTGGTTCACATACTAATAATAATTTGAGAAAATCCTTGATATTCTTTACTCTTTCAGGCACAGTAGGTCAAAAAGAGTTGTTTCAGTGGCCTTAAGTATGCAGTAGGAAAATGCATTCTAAGTTAGGCTCTTCCTAAGACTACACGTGGTGACCACCTGCTGTGGAGCAAGCACATATTTTGTTATGAAGTCATTTGAAGATATTCAGCCTCTCTTTGTGCTTACTTGAGGTTAATGGCATACATCTGAAAACTTATTCCAGTGTGATCCTCAGAGAGGCACACACCAACAGCAGGTGAATTGTCTATAAAACCCACCGATCTAAATTACACCATTGGAGTAAGGGAAGCAGTGATGTTTAGTTAAAAGGAGCTTTTAAAACTCTGCTGGCATTTTAAACAAGTGCTGTGCGTGCTCAGAGTTCTGCATTCATTTATTAAATAGGCAGAATACATTTGACTGGGCCAAAATCCCAAATTGACAGCAATCAGTGTAGCTAGCCAATAACTTCTACAAAGGTTCATTACTTTGTATTGGTTATGGATTTGGCTTGACTTCAGGGAACCCACTAGGGTTAATGATTGGCCTGGATGTAGCCCTCCTAAAAGCAGTAGTGTTCTTGTTCAGTATGTTCATCTATATCCACGTTTACTTTTCCTTCTGATGTTTGTCACACTGGAAAACTTCATTAAAAGCAAGTGGCCAACATATACCCAGTCAGTTTTCTACATCACAAGGCGCTAGAAAACTCCAGAAAGGATGCTGCAGAGCCAGCCCTCCCCTCATCCCTCAGCAGCTGGAATGTAAAGCTCACTGAGGATGTGAGGAATATGAGCTGTACCTGATTGTAATATGAATGAGAGCGAGTCCAGACATGAACAAATGTTGACACATTTAGTAGGAAGAAAATATACTATTACCAAAGAAGTGTCATATATGGTTTCAGAAAGCAAACAAGCAAACAAAACTAACAGCACAGGATATGAATTTGTTATTGCATTCACAGCATTATTGTATGGCTTCCTAAACTAATTTGTTGTTACATGATGAAGAGAGAGGGGGAAAACTTCCTGTCTCCAGCATGTCACCTTTCATTAAAATTGTGTTTGTCTGAGATTTTGTTATTTGCAGTTGCTCATCTGTTAAATTAGAAGTTTTAATTCTTCACAGTTTGTCACCTTTTTAATTCTGGTCTGTTGACACATACCTCTCGGCAATGCAGGAAGGCTTGAAAATGAAATTTAAAAGAAATTAGGTGAGAAGGGGATAACAAAGTGAAGCATTGGTTCTTTGCTTTTTCTCACTAAATGCAAAATGGCTCTGGGAGTCTCAGATGGATGGATAACAGTGGAAGTTACCACCATGACATCGCACATGCTTCTGTGTTTCTGATTTAGGAAAGCCCACTGTCATGTTTCTGGAAAGCACAGAGTATGGTAGGCTTGGCTTCATTATGTTGAGGAATAGGTAATTCCTTTAAATCTGTTTATCTAAAGGAATGAAGTGATTCTGAACCACACATAGATAGGCACTGTCAGTGCTGTTTGCCTCTTGAGGGTACAGGGTGGCCCTGAGTACAAGCTGAATGGAATTGTGCCTCAGCTGCTTTTCTGCCTGCTGAGCATTCCCTGGAGTGGGTGCCAGCCAGCTGGGAGGAAAGCCCAGCTGCTGTACAGAGCTTGGTGCTTCCTCACTACCCTTCAGCAGCACCCAGCTTGGGCTGGACTTACAGTTTAATTCAGGAGTACTCAAACTCTTGTTTTCTGTGAAGGAAATAACCTCCTCTCTCTGCAAGTGCAAACACCTGCAGCTGCTGGTGTCAATGTACTCCACTGATATGTTTGGTTCAGGGGCAGATGAAGATTCAAAAGAGTCAGATTTCACCCTGGAGTGTGGCAACACTTGAGTAATTCAAACTTGGTAAGGGAGAGGGACCTTTTACAATAACAAACCCCAAAACTGAACCTGGGGCTCCCATCCAGCCTGTAGCACTCATCAAAGGGTACCATCCTCCTTACTGGGATTTGGGCATAAGCAGCTCTAAGATAAACCTTGTCAAGATTATAGCCAGGCTTCCCCAAACACAGGAATTGCTGAGCTCTTGCCTGACATTTTGGTTGGTTGTTTTCAGCTCCAGAGGGAATCAGTGCCAATGTATCTAAATGATACAAACCCCTCCATTCAAAATCCTACGTACTTGCTGAGAATCACACCAGACCAGGAGAGCCCCCCAACACCTTTTCCCTTGACATGTGCCATCTGGCTGCTTTGTAGCATCTCATATTCCTCAAACTTCAGCAGCCTTGTTGGCAAAACTCAGCTGAACACTAATTCCTGATAAGACAGACTCATTTCTGAAAGTCAGTCTAAAGCTGCTTCCTTGCATCTTTCCACTAAGGCCAGAGAAAGAAAAATAATCTCAGTCAGAATTGGGTTTCAAGCTGGCTAGATAACCACATGCATAGATGTGTGAAATAATTACTGAAAATGTAATTTTTGGGCATAACTGAAAGTCTGATCTCACTGTAGACACAGCACTGTGTGTACAGGGCAAGGATGTGGCACCATTCCTCAGCACATGGGATACATAAAGGGAAAGAAGAGAGGAAAGAGAGAAAAAGAAGTTTTGTTTAAAGAAAGAATTTTTGTAATAAGCTGAATCATACAGCAAGGAGATAAATGCAAGCGTAGGGCTCTATAGCCCTGCATATCCTGCAGGACCTCATCCTTTATCCGTGGTGTAGCTCTGTGGAAAGGGAAATTCAGTAGACAATTTCTCCAAAGGTGAGAATAAAGAGAGCAAAACAGAGAGATAAAGACCCTCCTTAAACTCAGGAATGTGACCAGTTTAAACAGGTGATGGTTTTCTCTGACCAAACAGAGGACAACTTGATCTGCTGAAATTCCCACTGGTGTTCTTGAACCTATTCAACTAAACTGACCAACTTTTGATGACAAAAAACTCTGTATGTGGCTCACATCTGTTCAGTTCTCACCTTTAGGTGGCCAGAACTATCACAGGTTCTACTGGAATTCTCCTTGAAGGAGAAACCGAGACACTCTAGAATAAACTTAATGAAAAAGCTTTGTGTAGAACACAGCATACTGAACTAAAGCATTTTTTCTTTTTAAGTATTTATGTCAAATTTTCCCCCTCAGATTTGAATGGCTGGTTTTGACATGGCATTCAATTGAGTAAGCCTTAGGAGTGAGTGTACAAAAGCTGTTTCCCTACACATAATTCATATGGTTTTATAAACATGCCCAGTTCTATGATGGAATTAATTGTTAAACTACTTCTGATCTAATTGCTGTTTTACTTTTTCTGTCCTAATAAGTGATCAGGTTACATCCCCAAATTCCATGCTTCTGACAAATACAGAAAGGGTCATGCTCAGCATCTGCACTACCAGTTACTCTACTTACACCTGCACTCAAAATGCTCAGGAGGTTTTCTAAACACATAAAATAGATGACATTGAACAGCCAGATGTTTTCTACTCACATTAAAATAAAATTATAGCAACAAGAAACCAGTAATTTTCTCTCCACAAATTTAAGGTTAGAAAACATGGAAAAATGTAAACCTTGAGTTGGATTTATTTTTCTAGATTAACTGCTAATTATTTCTTTTTACAACATTTTAAAAGCTGATATGCAGTAGTTTGAAAGAAGCAATGTAGTGCTTAAAATGTGTAAATAAAATAAGCAGGACATTACTGATTTTGATACACATAACTGGCTTGCTGCACAAACAAGACGCAAATATCAGCCAGCATCTTGTAATCAAGGGAAATTGGTAGTTGCATTTCCATAGGGTGTCCTGAATCCCTTCTTTACTCTCATATTAAACTACTAGAGTGGCAACATATACTTTGGTAATAAATTTCATCATCTTGATGTTTCTCTTAGTGTTTGAGTGAAATCAGAGTTTCAATATGTGTGGGTACTTAAATGGGAAGCATATGCAAAATATTTAAATTTTATTATGACTATGGTTATGCCACAATACGGACAAGATTAAGGAAGAAACCTCTCCTATTACTCTTATTTATTTACTTATTCAGATTAAAATAATAAATTATGCTTATCCAGGACCTTAGGCACTGTAACACATCATTAATATTACAATAAAGTCTCAGCAGTATTAAACTAATCGCTCAGTTCGACACACTCCTACACAGATTCCTTAGTCTTTCCTTGTGGGAAAAACCCCCACAACACTGCCCTAAATATTATCTAACTCAAACAAACTTTTGAACTGAAACAAATTCGAGGTGTGTAAAGGAAGCAATTCTAGAAACCTGAACTTTTATAAAAATGACTTGGTACAGATTCCCCTGTACTTTATGGTGAGGAATAGGATGTTCTGGGATCCCAGCTGTTCACTGTCTAATACTTGCAGGTAACATGTTTTTATCAGGACAGTTTGCTGAGCTGGCTGGTCCAATGATGCAATTTGCCATGACTGTGATTATCTGATCACTTTTTGAGTGTCAGCTGTAGGTGTTCTGTTAGAGTTCACCCTCAGTGCTGTTCTTTTTATGCTCCAGTGAACCAAAGTGGAGTTGGTAACCACACCCTGTACTACAGGTGGTCACATGCATCCTAAACTTAGTATGTATTTTGAAAAAATATATTATTTGGATCTTGTCACATAATCCAGTCAAAAGGAAAGGATCAATCATTTAGGAGATGTTAAATATAAGTCATTAGTTATGTAAATGTCACTATATGATTTTCTGAAAATATAGGGAAATGCAGCCAAAATCAACAGAATTTCATACAGAAAGAAGTCAAATCCTTGAAAGACTTGTTAATGAAAGAAGAAAATGAAAGGACATTTGAATTTACTTTAGTGACCTATATATACACAGGGACTTTTCCTCTTTATTAACAAAAATGTCCAGTATGGAAGCTCAGTCTATATTTTGTTGATTGTTTTGACTAATCAGCTGTATAGGGGGAGGCACAGATAGCCTCACATCTGTTGATGCCTCATACATATCTTCTTGAATGGCACTTATTGTTTTCATATGAGTTCATTAATTTAGCTAAATTTTCATCAGTAGTTGCTATATCAGAGAAAACTACACCATAAGGATATGCAACTGGTATAATTCTTTTCTTAATTTGATACCTTAATGAAGACTCTGCTAAAATAAGGACAGCATTTGTGTACTGCTTTGCAGAACCAAACCACTCTAATTATGACAGGACTTGTTGCATATGTTGAATTTCACAGGAGAGGGTTTTTTCCCCACACTTACATCCATTTTCAGTTAATTATCTGAATCAGAGATTACAAGAATGAGGAAACCTGTAAAAGCTATGACAGAACCACGATTAAATTTCAGTTGTGTTTCTGGGAGCTTGCTGTCAGACTGCAGTGCCCTGTGGGAACAATTTAAAGAGCTGCAGACATGAAGAAGACTGGGCAGAATGTTGGCTGCAGACAAGGATGTTATAGAACACCAGAGTATTCTGAGTTGGAAGGGACCCACAAAGATCATGGAGTCCAGCTCTTAAGTGAATGGCTCATTCTGGAATCAAACCCACAGCCCTGGCATTATAAACATATTCATTACTGCCTCAAGTCCCACAAAACCTCCTGCCTTTTCTGAATATCTTTTTGGACTTCTTTCATGTCATGAGGGCAGAGGGGCAAGTTTTTAGTGTCAGCCATATGAAACAGCAGAGGCCAAAATCTGGAAGGAAACAAAACTCTTCCTTTTAAGTTTGCCTGGCCTCATCCTTTCCCTTCTGACCCACACAAGGAGGAAACAGAGCAAGGGAACCACAGGGTGGTGCTGATAGTTCATTCCTGATACTTGCAGTATTTGATTCCTTTGGAGTCTGCCTTCCCAGCATTGGCTAAGTCAAAGCTATTTTGTTAATCATAACATCACTAATTTCCTTTCCTGCTGATAGCTGCATGGTGGTTCTGCTGCTGTCACTCCACAGTAATGAAATGTCATTGCAGGTGGTACAAAATGTGGCAAAGTTAAACAGTTGGGAGCAAACAGCCTTCTCAGTTACAGCAGCTCGATGGCATGCATTAATTTGAGGGGAGATTCCTTCATATTCTCAGGAAGGTTCACCTCTGCTCTCATGCAAAGGGTGTTGCATAAATGGTCTGTGAATTCTCACTGCTTGGGCTTTCTGGGGAGAGTGCCACAGATTCAGTTCCATGCTTGGCCTATCCTTTCTCACTCACATGATCTTTTGTAGCCACTGAATCCCTCTTCAAAGCAGGGCAAAGCAATCCTGGGCCAGCTGCATCCTGAAAATGGCAGAGAGCACACTTTGTACCCCACCTCTTCCTGAGCTCATGCAAGTGAAGGGAAAACAGGAGGAACTCCAGCCTAAGTCACAGTTACTTCCCAAATTATTTCCTTGTGTGCCCCAGCCCACATCTGTGTTGAGTCCAACTGCTTCTTTCACTGAGTGGAGGATAATTTCACTTAACAGATGAATTCAAGGCAATCACAACATGCTCCTGGAAAACTGGAGTCCAGAAAGCAAGAAAGACAGGAAAAAGGGAGAAAAAGGGAAAAACCCCTGGTGTGTCACGAAATTGAAACCCAGCAATTATAATCCTAATGTTAATTCTCTCATCTGAAATGATTTCCCAAGAAATGTGATTTCTAAAGCAGTCATACATACGGCAAGGAATGTTTTAGAGGAGAAATTCACTACACTCCTGTGTTAGTCACCACATCTCAGAATTATTTCAAGTGAATTTAAAATGCTTGTGCATCATGGCAGCTGTAGGAATAATATTCTGGGGGACCCCATTTCCTCTAAAGTATTTCTCAGCAGCTTCTGAGCAGAGACAAGGCACTTCTAATGGTGCTGCAGAAGCCTCCTGGGCAGTTTTACAGAGCCATTGCACTCAATCTGTGCATGGAAAAATATTGCTCTCTTGTAAAGCAAATAAAACCAGGAAAAAGCTGAAAGTGAGACAATATATCTTTTTCCCCCCAATCTTCTATGCAGATCAATACAAACAGTTCAAGTTGATTGAATGTAATTCTTTGCCCAGATCAGATCAAAACCATAAAAACTAATACACTGAGGTAGTCACCCAGTCTTGCTTTAAACATAAAACTTTTTTCCCTTGTAATGCATTAATTAATCAGGCAATCTGGTTGGTATATGGGAACCATCATTTACATTCCCATTTGCAAAATGTGTGAGAGCTTGTTACATAAATTCATATGTGAGAACTTTTTTGAAGTTTCATTTTGATGGCAGTAGAGCTTGATAGTTCCCTTTCTATAATGCCTAGGTCAGAAATTGCAGCCTCTTAAGAAATGTGTTCTGCACAGAAGCTGAATCTGCCGTACTGTAGAAGCACTACTGCATGTCCCACATAACCCAGTAAATACAGAACCTTGTCTCTAAAATATTGGTGAAAAGAGAAACAAAAGCAGACATAGGCCTACTTGAAAAGCATCCTACTTCCTCAGAGCAGGTTCCATTAAAAATCTCAGTTAAGAGCCTCTCTTAAAAGCTTTCAGAAACAAAAGTGCCTTGTGCGGCCCCCTGAAGCCTGATGAAGAACCCACCAGTGATTTGTAGCTCAGGGAGGCACAAGCACCACAGTGGATGTTAATTGCCATCATGGCAAAGTCTCTGTCTCCTTTTTTTCCCCCTATGGTTAACATTTTATGGGCAATGAACCACAGGAAGTAACTGCTACTGATTATAATGAAAATGCTGAAACCTCTTAAATTACGGCATCAGGCAGGAGCAGCGCTGATGTAATGACTCTGTTAATGATCAAGTAATATTTAAGTACTCCTGTGTGATTTCCTAGTATTTTTTAGTACTCATCTCTAATGTCCTGTGGAGGGTTGAAGAGCTGCTGCCATTCCCCTGCTGGGTTCCCACGCAGAGACACTGAAAGCTGTGCTAGACCCACTTAGGTCTCACAGCAGGGACCAGGACTCCTCCTGCTGCTCTGCTCCTCGTGCCAAGGAGTTGCCCATAATCACATCTAAGAGCCCCTTCCATCCTGCTGTAGGGCTCCAAAGAGGCACCAGCATTGTGATTAGGTCAGGATTTTCATAGGAGACTGAAAATCTCTCACCATTCCCTTCTCTGAGACCTTTTGTACCAAAGGCAGAGCCAGGACACAAAAGGTGAGGAATCAGAATGGCTGCTTTGGCAAAGGGAGTGTGGAGCACACGCCCCATAATTCTGAATTTTCACTGTGCTACAGGCTATTTTTGACACATCTCTTGTAAACTAGCATCTGGTAATTTTGGAAGTACTGCCTTCACGTGTCTAGATACTTTTGGGAGGAAGAAAATAGAATGCAACTGTGGTTCTAGTCTGACAGCTGGCTCCCAGGCACACCTGCCATGGAGCTGCCTCAACACCAACTGCTCTTCCCCTGACAACCTTGAGCAGAAGGCTAATAATTATTTACTGGGAAAGCAAATGTTATAATGACATCAGTAAAAACTTTGTTCTGTTTTCCTTATTTCTCTGTTTCTTGTTTTTATTCAAAGAAGCCTTCTCC
Organism: Camarhynchus parvulus; assembly: GCF_901933205.1. Classification (NCBI taxonomy): domain Eukaryota; kingdom Metazoa; phylum Chordata; class Aves; order Passeriformes; family Thraupidae; genus Camarhynchus; species Camarhynchus parvulus. Next base: position 9,438,954 of record NC_044577.1, on the reverse strand, counting down.
AGGTCTAGTGGTACAGCTATAGGTTTGGAAATCTTATAAATCTACAATTAGAACATAAGTTAAGGAAGTTGAATATTGAATTGATATCATAAAGTCTTAGAATCCAGAATACCTGTGCTAAAGCCACCAAGGCCTTTGGGACAGAATGAATTTTAGAGCCTCCTGCACTGGGCACCATTTTCATATTAGCTCTTCTGCACAGAAAAGGATCTGTATTTCTGGTCTGCTATTTTTTGACTGGAAAAATTAATCCGGAAATTTTCACATGTGATATTTAATCTTTTGTGTGTTCATATTGTGAGTATTCTGCTTGGGGAAAATAAGTCCAAAATGTCATGTGTGTGTAGCTGAGCATTGTACATGTCACTTGAGGGAAGGGCTTGCTCCAGAGATGGTGATCCAGGTAAAGTAAAAGATGAGTGCTGTGACACACTGCTTTTCTCTTTAGCAAGAACAACCCACAGCCTCACTTGTAAAACTCTGACACTTGTCAGAGCCTGGTGCCCTAATCCTGGTGGAGCAATACAAACACAGGACAAAATGCAATCCTGCTACAGTAGGGAAAAACAAATGGATGCAAAAATGGAGGATTGAGCAAAGTGAATCAGAGAGACAGTTTGTGAAAGAGACAACAGTCTCAGAGCTTCTGCAGTTTAGTCATTACTTACACAAAGCTGACAGCATGACAAGAGATCTTAAAGAACAAGCCAATAGCCTGTCCCCAGGCTGAGCAGTCTGGGGAGGTTTATGGCTAATTAACTCTAACTGAAGGTACTCCAGCCAGCCTGCAGCTTTGCTGCACTCCTTCCTTGTCCACAGCTCTCCTGCCTGTGTTTGGAGCAACCAGGCTGTGTGCTGACCTTGGAGGCACACAGGCACACAACCTGAGCCCTGAGCAAGGAGGACAGAGATCTGCCCCAGGAGAAATAAGGAACAGAAGGCAGAGAGGAAAAAAGGCAACAGGATTACTGTGTGAGTCAGAAAGAATGACAACATTAATATCAAGTGGGGGAGGATGGAAGGGTGGAAGAAAGATAGAGGGTTGAGCCCATTTGACCAAGAGTCCCCTGGCTGGGTGTGGAGGTGTTGGAGAGTGGATCTGCAGGAAAGGCCATCAAAGCAAAAAAATTCCTCTTCCTGAAGGTATAAAAGATGCCAAGCTCAGGACCCCCTCTCACCACCCCAGCTCCCGGATGAAGCCCTGCACACTCCTGCACACCCCACAGCCATGGCAGGAGCACGGAGCAAGGCTGAAAAGCTGCACTTCAGTAGTTCAGCAAGGACAGCTCTTACGTGTCTAAGTCATAGGGCACAGAATTTTTTCAGAGGCTGGGAACTGTCAGACTCCTACTGTCCCTGCTCAGGTTCAGCAGATGAGCACCTCTATCACATCACCCTTTCTTTGCAGGATAAAGTTGCTGGAAAAGTACCTGGCTCTACTCATCCACATGCCTGTTCAGGACTCTGCCTGCTTTTATCCAAATATCTTATGTGTCTTTGACCAACCAGAATTCTAGCAGACTTTTGACATGCTACATGACTCACCAAAGATATCTTCTGGGTCCTTTTCATACTTGTCAGGTGTACAGAGCTTGGCAGGGACTCCTGAGCACTGTTTATCTGTCATCCATAAACTGCTGGAAACATGATGGAGGAAAAAGTATCCCTAAAAAAACCAAAACCAAGTGACTAAAACACAAGTAAACAAGCACGATAATTTTTTTATATTTTCTGATAGGCAAGTATGTGTGGTTTGAGGGCAAATATTTGAAGATGTTAAATGGCAAGCAGAATTAGTTTTTCTGTGGATAAATGTCTTTATTTAATTACAGAGAACTGACTGGCAGACTTCTTTTAGTATTCATAGATGCTTTCCCCATAAATGCCAATTCAGCAAGGGGATTCTTAATTTGTAAATGTGCCTCACTAATTTTGATTTTCAGTCAGCAGTCTCAGCCTGAGCATAGACATATACATTCTGCACACACAGAAATTCTTGCATCTTGTTTTGTTTTACAGAAAACAGTTCAATCCTGTGCGTTAAGCAGATTTTGTAAGAAGTTCGTAACTAGTGAAAGGAAACCTATTGTAAGTAATAATCTGAAACCAGAATTTTGCTTTTAAACACTTCAGGAGGTCCATAAGCATATTTCAAATGATATTTTAATAACTGATGCTTAAATACTTTTAAAGCAGCACTGTAATTAGATGTGTCTCTTTGAAACTTTCAGTTAAATAATTGCACACTAATGTAAAGAAAACCAGTTTTTCACTAAATAATTTTGCTTTCATCAGCTGAGATTAATACACTTAATAAGCAGTTGTTATTAAACTAAACATTCAATAATGAGTCATTAGAGCTCTATTAAATCCTTAGGGCCAAGTGCTGCAGCTTGTACTCCTGGAAGTGGGCAAAGTTCCCATTGCCTGAATGGGAGCTTTAACTGTACACTAATTGTAGGACTTGTCTCAAAACTAGCTTGAAAAACTGATAAGGAAAAATGGGACTGTGCTGAAGCTGAGTTTGAAAACAGGCATTTTAGTTCTTACCTATTCCTTCTGCCTTAATTCATATACTTACATTACATCTGCATATATTTCTTGCACCATTCATCATTGTATAACAGCTAAAAAGGAGGTGCCTAGTTTAATTTAATGAAATTTCAGTTTAACATAACTACTCTAAAAGTCAGCATAGGAACTATGATATCTCTGGAGATCTTGCTCAGTTTTTGTTTCTTCAATATGATCTAATTTTTGAGTAAGAATACCATTCAGATCTAAAAATGGATTTTAAAAGTCACTTTTAAATCAAAAATTCTGCTAAAACCAACAAAATTATGAACTCAGTTGACTTAAAAGAGAGACCTCTGTAAAATTTGTCATCTTAGAGGACACAGGATACATTCTAAATTATGTTTTTCTTCATTTTATAGAAGAAAAAATTAGCATCTTGCCTTTTTTAGGATTTAAAAATCTTCAAAATTGATGGTGATCAGGTGAAATACCTGAATTTCTAACAGGAAGTTAAATGGTCTTATGGATAAATATCTTTGTTCAAAATGCAAAGTTCCGTGAACATTAGCAAATATTCCTTCACATGCATTGGCTTTTAGTAATGATAAACTTTTAAAATATGAAGAAGTGTCCAAACCAGCTGCCAGCACTTCCACTGAAGTTTAACTCTGGCATTTTAAAAGACCTCAGAAAGTTACAATGATAGAAGAAATATATAGCAGCACTTGGTGGGACATTCCAGTTAGCAAAGATGTGAACCAAAGGACTTCACTGGCCAGATATGATTATCTTTTTATTTAATGATTCAAGCTGCATTTTTTTTGTCCATGAAATTTAATTACTAACTCTACAAAATATTTTAACTAGATCAGTATTGGATATAGGAGTTTTAAGTTTTGTTCTTGTGTATAACTTCTGAGCCATCAAGACATCTTCTCCATCACTTGTTAGCAAGAATTAACTTTCCAGCTTTAAAGCACAAATACTGTCCTTTCTGCTAAAGTGACAAGAATATGCATAGATTTATTATCCTTGTGAGACATGAAGCTAATAATTTGAATTTGAAAACAGTGTTCAGTTCTTTTTAAAGTTTAATACTTGTAGTTAAGAACAATTTAGTATAGCAATAGTCCTTGAAATGTTCAAATGCTTTTGAGACTTGATCCCTGAATTACCACTATAAAAAAGGAATTACTCCTTTTTTTTGTTTCAAATAATGTTGTTTGGGAGTTCAGGCTGCACAATGCACAAATGCCTCAGTGTGGATCCCAAGTGGAGTTTGTGCTTGTTATTTAAATGAGTTGGTTTTGAGCTTGTTAAGTAGAGTAGCATTTGAGCTCTCTCAGCCTAGAGCTCTACAAGGTGAATGACTTGCACAAGGACTCCTTGTCACTCCTTTTCAATTTTCCTTCAAAATCCCTCAAGCCCTAAAAGAATCAGTTTCACTATAACAAGAGTTTAGCCTTTAACTTGCAAAGCTCACAAGCCCTTAGTCTTCAAAAGGCCAATTTAACAGGAACAAGAAGAAAACCCACAACACAAACTTGTTTTGTTAAGTCTGCAGGTGAACTGCATAGTTCGTGGAAATTCTAGATTCTCCCCAAGTCTGACATTGGAAGTTTGAACCAAAAAGAAGGATATATGATACTGATATATGAACTGAGTCTTATTCAATACCATATAGGTTTAAAGCAGTTTCAATGAATGACTAATTAAAATCACTGACATGTAATTAATGGAATACACCTTTGATCCACCAAGGGCAGTAGTAGCAAAGCATACACTGCCTTTTTTGGGCACAAGAACTGGTCTGTGGGTTTAGGGCAAATGACAGATCTGACTTCTCTATGTCCTGCTAATGAAACTGATCCATCTCATGAGACTTGGTGGTTTAAGCTGAAGAACATCACAAGGATGGTAAGGAAGGTAAGATTCTGGCTAATGGGAAGCTAATGATAAGTCATAAAAGCTGGGAATAATGAGGTTGCAGAGGACTTAGTGAAAGGGTTGACCTGGCATTAGATATCAGTCAATATTTTTGTCAATTGTGTGACAGAAAATGAGAACATGCTATTGAAATTGCTTGTGAAGCTGGAAATGTTCATTGATATGGGAAGTAAAAAATAGGATGATAAGGAATGCACTTAGGAGATTCTGTATTATGAGAATTTCATCCCTCCTAGGGAAAGTTTAGCTAAATGATTTTCTCATTCAGGACTGCTCAGTTTGGTGTTGTATTTACACTGCAAAAAGGTTCCTACAAGGGCATTGGCTCTAGTATTTTGAAGCACAAGGTTATTTTAAAAGGTGGTGATTGTGATGATCTCTGTGGATCTGTGAGTACATGCTACCACTGCAAGGATCAGCACATCCTTGCTGGGAACCAGGCACACAGAGCACCAGCAGACCCTGCTTCAATAAGAACAGAGAGCCAGCCCTCTGCTCTCATTTTTCGGCCTAATTACCTTCAGGTCCAGCTCATTGTGTTCCTGTAGGAAATCTCAGCTGGAAATCTGAAATGTCTTGCATTTCTCTCATAGCTGCACCAACAGGCAAAATAATAGAGGCTCTGCAATAATAAATTTATAAAAATAATCATAAATTGTACATATGCCATCACATGAGAACATCATTACAGGTTGTGTAACTCACCTGGTAGAGGTCAGCCATCGTGCTCTGTCACCTGCAGCTGTGAGTACTTGGGCTGAATGTGATCCATGAAAAGTCCCAGGGTCAAATTCCTGAAGAAATATTTGGGTGGAATTGCAAACTCAACCTCAAGAATTATTATGTTTTGGTATCAGAGTCTGAGCTTAAGGCCAGAATTCATTAAAGTATTGTCAGACTGCTGCAAGATAACAAAAGCACAGCTATGTGGACTTTTCCACTCAAACCTATGCTCTGAATATCTTCTATTGTTAATGACAAGTTTTAAGTTACAATATCAGTAATGTCTAATATGCTGAAAGGTTGGTAAAGGGACTAATAAAAGTTTGCAATTTATCAGCCATGTTCCTTGTTATAAGAATCTGCAATCATTTGAGTAGCAATGATGGTTTCTAAGAGAATTGCCACATACATAATGCCAGTGATTTCTAGTATTTTCTGCTCCCTGTGGGAGGATGGACATATATTACTGGAATTTGCTTTACAATGATGCACATGAAAGGCAGTTCATAGTCCCAAATCAATTTTTATCTGTCTTTTTAGAATCAAGACTACCTCTGATTAAATTTCAGAATAGATACAAGTACATGCTACTCCCACCCTAAAGAAATATTTCAAAAGCTCTTTAATAATATTTGTTCATGGTTTTATTATTTTCCCTTCATATTTATTCTTTCCTCTTTATGCTCAACATATGTGTTATTAAGTCAATGAAATTTAAGAGTAGCTTCTGGAAGAGAAATGGGAGCACCTTACTTTACTGAGCAGCTGGGAGCAGCTATACCGAATTACAGGGCATTGTCTGTTCTTACAGTGGGATAAATCTGGAGGAAAATGGCTCCAATTGGTAATGTTGATATCTTTTTGCACTGGGATAGCAAAGCAGGACTTGGATTCAATAATTTGTCATAGCAAATCAAATGGGGAGGGCAATGCGCACTTGGTCAGCAGTGCTCAAGTGACAGCAACTTGAACTAAATGCAGCTCACAGGTACCACTCATTCCCCCAGAAACCTCCATCCCACACTGCAGGTTCTGTTTCTCTCATAAGTCTTCTCTTGAACAGATTTAGCTTTCCTGTATGCCAGGAAATGGTGAAGAAATAAAAATAGATGAGTTGTGAACTTTACTATTGGATTGACTAGGCTTGCTGATAAAAAGCCTGTATCTAAAATGAAGACATTATATTAGATTAATGATCCAGCTACCATGCAGCAGCAGCAATGTATTTTAGTTACAGCAGTTTTGATTGGCTGAATAAAATAGCTTATTTACTTGTAAATACTTAAATAGAAGCAAAAACATCCTAAGTGACTTACATAATGATCCTTCTTAAGAAATGATGAGATATTCACTTCTGAATCTGTTCATGAAGAAAAATTAATACAACCATAATAAGAATGGGTACATTTACCAGCCAGATGACAGAGGAAGGGTCTAATAAAATAAGCAATACTCATAACAATGTCAATTTTCTTATTCAGAAATATTCATGAAATGAATTGTTAGAAGCCTTTTTCCTATTAAGGATGCTTTTGTGGGTGATGCATGGGAAAAAATAAATTAATTTAACCTCCCATTGTGACATTACTCCAACTGACATCCTAACCTTGACCCATCTCTTCCCTCCTGTATTACATTCACTTGTTTATGGTATATTTGGCTCACCTGTATGGTATTTGCCCATGCCACATGATAATTTCTAAAGTAGCAATCATGTTTTGAAAACTCTGGTAAAAGTGGTATGTAGAATTATACATTGATACATATTTTTTAAAAGATCTACTTAAAAAGGACATTAAATAAAAAGCTTAACTTAGAAATTCAGATAGTTTTTACTAGACAAAACTCTGACCGTCAAATGACAGTTCCTTCAGCATCCCACAAATAAAGAACTAAAGAAATACATTGGATTGTTTAATTTTCATTGTTTTGCACAGTGCTTGGCACAGTTGCAGTCTCTACCTCCCCAAAACTTGTGAGTGAGGTGATGTGCACAAACTCACTGAAATTTCACTGAATGCAGGATTATTCTATTTAAGCCCAGCCCATAGTGAAGGAGCTGGGGAATTGCTCCAGTGAGTCCAGAGTGACCTGGAAAAGCATTTTCAAATCTGGGTTTCCCTGTCCACAGGGGTTACAAACCTAATTCTGGATTTGCCATGAGGTGAGGGAGCTCACAATTGACCCTGCAACATGGCTTGGGTGCACTGAGGTGCCTGTGTTTAGATTAGGGGACACTTGGAAATTATTTTAGTTCTTCGACAAGCACCAGGAGATGGAGCTCCAGACTGCACAGCACAATTTCTTGGTGCCAGAACAATGAAACCTGTTATTTCTGCACTGTTAAATGCTTCCTTCTTTTCAGCTCATCATTTACAGGATTTCTTTAAATCATCTCTCTACTTATGGGAATTAAATGCTCCTTCTTTGAAGCACTGTATTAACCCCAGGGAGCAATTGCTAACGTTTTTCTTCATGGATCTACAGCCTAAAGTTAAAGAAAAAAAATCTGATTAGGGAGAAATCAGAACAGACATTGATTTAAAATAGGTCTTGGGGATTATTCTGGTAGTATACAGTAACTTTAACTCTATCATCTTCTCAGTTTTACAAGTGTATGGAAACGCTCAAAAAGTAAAATTCTTTGGAAAATACAACCAGGTACATCCCTACTATCTCCCTTTAGAAATTTTTGTGATATAAAGGCATAGTAGTTAGAAAGGAGAGATGGAAACATGAAAGATATCCATGATACTGTGTGTATTCCTTCACTGGCATTTCAAAAATGACACATTTTGGGAGTTCTAATAATTTTAGGTCACATTTAATCACTTCTGTGAAGAAAAAAAGAGTCATTGCTCTGTTCAAAGCAGTGAATTTTGGAGCTGTCTGAGAAATCATCACCTACTGTGGAGGTCTAACAAGAAAACTGTTCTCATATGTAACCTGAGAGCAACATTCTAATGAATCTCTTAAAAAGTAAAAACCCCTTCATGAAACAAAATTAGTTCAATTTTGGTTAGCCTCCCACCTCATGAGAGGCCTGATACAGCAATTAACCTTGTTTTTAACTGATATTTAAACTTAAAGTGTATGCACATGCTTTGATCTCTAGTCAGTTTTTTGATACCAATCAGGGAGATTGCCTCCAACATCCCAGAGCTGCAGGTTTCTCAGAGCATGTTGCTATTAACATTTCCCCAGTAAAACAGTTACATGTTGAGAATAAAACTTTAAAAAGCTATAAAGAGGCTTAAGAACATAATTCATGCTGACTTTAACTTTTCGTTGACGTGTCAATATATTTTCATTAAATCACAGTAAATTAAACTGATTTCCCCCCTCTGTGCTATGTAAGATTAGAAGATACAGTAGAAAACAGATCTTGTTTTTATGCTATAGTGTTTCCAAAGTGTCATATTAATTCTGGCAAAAATAGTCTACAAAAGAGCTTTATGCTAGTTATAAATGTTTGACATAGGAAATACGTGAAAGACCAATTATGGGCTGATCAGAAATATCTCTTGACATTTTTAGAGTGCAATGTGAGAAGGGTTCACAAATTTAATTATGACTTTTTCAAATAGGGTTCTCCCACTCAATGGGAGCCACCACACTTACTGTTTTAAGGAAAGATAGATTTTTATGATAGAGGGAGGGAAAAGAACATGTCTTCAGGCTGAAATGGTTATCAGTTTTTAGATCAATCACCCTTATGTAATTTTTTCCATTGGTAGCAAGATATTAAGATATTTACAGCCAACATATATCACACTGAATGGATTGTGTGAAGGAAGATGGAAAAAAAATGAGAATATAATCAACATGCAGACTATAGAGCTTTCATTAAGGGCTAAATAAGATAGCTGTTAAATAACTTACCTCAGAATGTCTTGCCAAAGATTAGGGAATGAAGTCCTGCTGTAAGCTTAATATTTCTTTTTCATATTTTTAAAATTGGACTTACCAGAATACCATTAAAATTTCATTTTCCTAAATTACTCTTCTGTGTTTATACTCAAAATACTTGGAAATACAAAACAAGAGCATACAAAAGATTATTTTCTTGATTTGTGAAATTCATGGAATGAACTGGCCATTTGGGCACCCAGAACTACAAACAGAATTTCTGTTGTGAAGGCCATGGGCTGCCCTCACACCCTCGTTACCACAGCACACCTGGATGTGATCATAGCAGTGCAACCTGAGTGAATGTACAGATTCTGCTTGAGCCAACTGCCCAAGGCTGCAGAGAAAAAGAGGAAAACTCACTCTGTTAATTCAGAGCCCTGCCTGTGGTCTGACACCAGCACAGGTACCACCTCTGTGTGCTGGTGCTCTTGTTCTGCTGCTGGGTCCTTGTGCTTATGTAGAACACAGCTTCCTCTTCATATCAAAATAAGAAACTGGGCTCAAGAAATGCCCCCAATGTCAGAAAAATATTAGTTTAAATGTGTGCAGCTTCTCAAACTTTGGTCTGTTGTGGGTAAGTGGTGCAAGAAAGATAACTAGTCCCAGTTTTGGCTATTAAGAGGTGGTCAAGTAAATAAAACACTGCTATATTTGCACTACTTCAGATATGTTATGCAGTCATGAAGAGAAAAAGCCTCTTCTGGTCTGCTGAATTTTAAATGCTCCCTATGTGAGACAAATTTCTGTATCAAAATACAGTTAACAATGCAGAATGATGAGAATTCCTGTTTCAGTATGATAACAGGATCACAGAAAGTGCTCTTGTTACTTCCAGAAAAGAGGGTGGGTATATATAGAATATGCCTGGTAGCAGCTTCTATAATTAACATCCAAAAGTAGTTAGCATTGTAATTCCCTGTTTTCAATCACTTATAGCTTTATGAAACATCTCCCTTTTGTGCTGCAATTTTCATCCTGGATTTATGCCAATGTCAGCATTTCAAAGTATGAAGAAAGAGTCTTCTGTACTCCCAAGAAGACTGAAAATGCACACTCACAGGGGTGACTGCACCCTGCAGTTCTGCGCCCCAAAATTCTGCTTGAATGTTGCATTTTGCCAAGGAGTGGACCTTGCCAAGGCCCAAGACTTTGTCCCAGGAGTCAGAGTTAGCAATTTGTTCATATAGAAAAGGAAGATCATGTACTAAATGAGCTTATGCCCAGGGAATTGACACAGGGGTTCCCCCAGGAAAGCCTTTGTTGGCTAAGAAAATTAGAAAAATCCATCCAACCTCCCACCTTGCTCTTTTAAGTAGCACTAACAGCTGTCTTACATACTGATAGTCCTGGTTGCTTACGTTCCAGTAGCAGGATACATGGACACTTGAAAAGAAACCAGGCCAAGTTCTCATATCTGTGCAATGCTCACCCACATACTTAAGCATTGTCCCAGTTTAGAGCAGAAAGAAAAAAAAGATTTTTTGGTGTGATCACAGTTTTCATACATACCTGCAAAGTGTAGAATTTTTGATGTGTCTGCAGTCATAAATATGTCTGTCAAGCATGCAGTTTCTAAAGGTCAAGTAGGACTCTTTAAATTTCTTGTAATTACAATCTTGACTCTGAAAGGATAGAAGTGCGTGCTTACTCTTGAACTGTTTGTGAAATACAGCAAAATGAAAAAAGCTCCCTAGGTCTGTAAAGCTACAGTTTAATACATGGCAAAAGGAAAACCTTTTGTCTCTCAAGCTGGTAGAACCCAAGGTGCTCTTTTTATTAATTGATGTAAGCATTAAAAATAAATTGTCTCACCTATACATGTATCCACTTTCTTGTGGAAGTGCACACAAAGAACCTGTGATGTTTTCTCCTTCTGTGTTCAATCACATCTTTGCCTTTTAAGCATTCAGCAAAATTAAGACCAGTTTCATGGAGAGTTTAAGGGATCTGCTAAGGTCTTTCTTCTCTTCCTCTTCACCTCCAGCATCTCTGCTGCCCAGGGAGATCCAGGGAATGCTCTAGCTTAGGAAAGAAAATAAAAACTTCTATATGGGCTACTCTCCCCAGTGATCTGCTGCTTTTAGGCCCTTGGCTCTGCTGATCCATAACTTATTGCTCTGAGCCCAGTTTCTCTCCAATGAATTCTCTTCAATTCATATTAGAAATGGAAGGGAGAAGTGATGTAACTCCAAAACCATTATCTTCTCCCCTGTGGATTGGTACATGAACATGAAATTGGTACAATGTACATGAAAATGTACCAACAAACCAGCAGTGCCTACAGATTCCCTGCTATGCCAGCAGCTGTACAAAAAAAAGCACATATATAAAGGAGTCATAATCTTGGCTAAGTGTAAGATACAACAAGAAGAAAAAGCATCTTGACTAGCAGGAATTTTAACTTGATTTTGGGCAGAGAACCTATGGATGTAGTGGCCACGCTACCAAGGCAAAGTCATCAGTACTTTGTGTTCAGCAATAGGAAAGTATAACTTCGCTCACTTGAGGATACCTCATGCTTTAGGAGCTGGCTTCTATTCTCAAAAGTTTTAGGCATTTCAGAGTCAAAGAGTGGCCAGATGTATAAATATGCGGCAATTTGGAAAAGGTGCTTTAGAAAGGCCCCCAACAGAGGAGGTGCTGACTCCAGCAGATGCAGAAGTGTCAGTCACTCTTGCCCAGCTCTGAGCACCACACACAGACCTGCTTCCTGCACTGCAGCTGAGCAGACACCTCTGCACATCTGACCCAGACAATTTCTACAGTTTTTACCTGGAATTCTTGCCTTAAATAAAGAGATAAGAAGCAGACTGTATATTTTAGCCCCCTTCTTCTTTCCCTTCTTTTACATTTTTAAAAAAATTTTTTACTTGGTCTTTAAAATAAATTTCAGCTGACCAGCTCAGTTATTTAAATTGTGTATTAAAGGTACCTAATTCCCTGTGCATCTGCCTGTACTTGTGCATCTCCTAGAGTATCCTGGCAATTTAAACACTGGGTCCCTTCAGCTGAGTCAGAGGCTTGCCATTGCAAGCCTGATATCCTTCATTTTACAACAGCAATAAATGCCACAAACACACAAAATTTTTTTCTTGATTTTGTCTCATTGATATTGATAGTTTTCTTCTTTGGCTCCACAGGCATCTCCTAATAATTTTTCCCAATTAGGATTGGTACATTTAGCCCAACAGAACTGGACATTTGCATAGAACAATTTTTCACTTGGCTAAACCAATTTTCAAGTGAAGGAAAACCCAGTTCCTTGTCCTAATAAATGGTGTAAATGGCCAAACCATCAGAGCTAAATAGTGGATCCAAAAGAGCTCTTGTTTGACAACCTATTGCCAGCCTTCAGACAAAGGAAGAATTCTTTGTCAACATTAGAAAACTTCTAAAGTCAGAACAACAGATTCAGCGAGTGATACTTCCTGTAAATTATCCAGCGTATCCCAAAGGACAGGAAATATGAATCTGTGGAATTAAATGACAGCTTTCAGATTCGTTTTAGCCGGAGGTTAAGCCAAAGGCTAAACTTGTCCTTACTGAGCAGGAGGCCACAGGCATGAGGCTCACAGCTGAAGTGTCCAATTACTGTGGCTAGATCAGGTTCAACACTGGCCTTGATGTGTGTTGGCTTCCTCTGCCAGCTCTGAGACAGTGCTGGTGTTATCTCTTTTAAAACCCTTTTATGGTTATTGATCAGCATCTGTCCAAGAGCCCTTCAGGGCACACTCAAGGGGTTACATAAATAAATGGCAAAAATCCACAAAAAGGAACTTGGTGGGGGTGAGCATCAAGCATTCAGGGGTCTAAATTTGGATTTGAGTATTCAATTTGGATAATAGTTCATTACAGCACTGGTAAATTAGTGGCCACTGGAATAAGGAGCTTCGGAAATGACCAAGGGTCAAACCCATAACTCTGTTTTCACACATCTTCAACCCAATTTAAGGGCATTAGCTAATACACAGAACTTGTAAACTTTCTGGAGACAATGGGGGTGCTATTGTTTGATGCACCACTAAGTAATTGGCTGATGGTTCTGCTTAAGTAGAAAATTTGACCTTTCTCTATTTTTTTTTTTGCTACTATCAGTAAATTATGCCCAGCTGAACTCTAAAAGCTTCAAGCTTTTACTCTTCTCTAATGAATAAGCTATTTACTTCATTAGAGTGATGCTAGGCTTACAGAAGCAGAGTTTTCACATGGCAATAAAATGGCATGTGAATGGTTATAATGGCACTTCAAGATATCCCTCTTATATTCAGTAATTTATTATTATTCCTTCAATTATATGCTCAAGATAGGAGGTTAAATATTAACAGACTGTCATCACCTTTATATATAAGAGTATATATAAATTGGAGAGACCTTTTTAATGGTGATATTTGCTTCCAAACAGTGCTAATGGCCATTGTGCTGGATGAGTTGTTCTCAAAACCCAACTTGTGCTTGCAACACTGTGCCCTGGTACTCGGTGACATATTTTAGCAACCTCAGTGGAGGGGACCGGACTTTGATGACAAAAAACTGCAGGTTTGAGGCTTCCCAAGACCTCACAGAGCTTTGTCTTTCTTGACTGTATTCCATTCCTTCATACTGAGTTAGAAATTTTGTACAAAGGGTGGCGATGCCACCTGTCAAACAAAATTCCTCATTCTAATAATTCTAGGGAATCAGCCTCACTTTTTAAAGAGCAGTGAGATTTCTCTTCTGCAGCTCCATGCTCTCTGGAGGCTATTTCATGACAGGTAGAGTATGATGGCTTCCAGTTGTTCAAAAGTATGTCTCTTGCCATCATTGTACATGGGTAATTGCATTTTATAAAAATGGTTTGCAAGTGATTTGTGAGGGAGATATGCATTATAGCTTGCACTTTATGTTCATTTCCAAATTCATTTATCTCACATAAGTGTTTTCTAAAAGTCAAGAACTAAAAAACATAACTAGGAGTAGTTTTCAGAAGTCTATTACTGCAAGTTCTTCTACAGGGAAATGAACAAAATAAAGTTTAAATGCTTCTTCATTGCCAATAGCTCCCCTTGATCCAATTATAACTTCTTTACCTAACGTTACACAAAACTGATTTAAAGATAACTGCCCAGATTGATCTGAGAAGAAATGCATTAAAACATTTATGTTATTACAATATACACAAAATGCATTAAAGTAATGAGACCAGCCTGACAGAAACTCACAAAATCAAAGACTTTCACAGGGGAGGTTGAAATGTCATTTTTAACACACCCAGCAGAGAGATTACAGCTTTTGTAGAAGAAGAAATTACATGCTTTTTTGAGGCTCCCTAATAAAGAATCACTCAGGCATATTGTAATGGTTTCAAAATTATATGGTATTTTAATCCTTTGCATTTGTCTTTGTATTATGTAAGTTAGATTTCTATCAACATTTCAACACCCTGTCTTAGTCAAATTATTATCTTTTGATTACTTTTTCTTTTTCAAGAGTAGCAGGACTTATTATTAACTGTCTCAGTTCTAGAGGCCCTTCTTGTTCTCTCTTTCAGGAAATTAGCGGGATTTTTGTTTCAGTCTTGGTTTTAGACCAGCAGTAAAGTATTTTAACATACATTATCAAAGAACTTTGAAAACTAGCTCTTAAAACCTAAAGTCAGCTGAATGGCTGTTGGTAACAGCACAAAACCCTCAGATTCTTCTCTCACAAGCAGTTTCTCCAGCTCCAAATCCCATGGCAAGTTATGCAACTGCAGCATGAGTGCTAATCAATACCCAGCACAAAGTCATACCTCTCAATGAACAAGAAGTTTTTACTCTCAAAGCAATGTTGAGGGATAAGATGGAGGTTTAATAAATGCATTGAACAAATAGAGAGATGCATGTTTAAACATCAAGAAAATCTGAGCATTTACATTTTTCTCTCATGCATTTTTTTTATGTTCAAAACCCTACTTTCTTATTCCGTCTATTGCTAAGTATCTGCCACAGCTAAGAAGGCCACAATACACAGAGTATCACCACACAATCTCAGAAGGCTTCAACCCAGAGTATCACCTTACCTCTTCAGAAGCTTCAAGCATCTGCCCTTCTTGTTCTTTAGCCCAACATTTTATACCCTCATGTTGACACATGGCACCTGTGTGCCCTCTGTTCCCTGTGGTGGTTGGTCAGTGTCCCTGGGCACTCCATGGCTCATTGCTGTCAATGCTCTCACAGCTGTGCCCATTGGGGATGAGGCTGGGCCACAGCCCCACTCCCAGCCACCACAAACTGTGTGCCTACAAGTATCCAGCTGGTCAATTGTCAATGAATGCCTGAAAGTTCAGCAAAAATATAAACCAAGTACAAACCTTTTTTATAAATGAACAGATAAGCCAACAGATAAGCTGCCAAGGAGACAGCTTCTAGGCTTATCTGTAGTAACTTTTCTGGTGTGGGCCCAGGCGGGCCTCAGCTCTGATCTGGCATGTGTCATTTTCACAGTAGGTCTAGGCTGTAGTTCAAGAGGTGCTAACCCCTTCCCACTCCCCCTGTTATTAAATAGCAACCTCAATAAAAGATTACATTTTTAAGATCACCACTGTGCAATTTCCACAATTAATCAGTACTTTCCTGATCCTTTGAGGCCAGGACAAAGGAGAGTTTGGTTGACTCCTTTAGCCATCACAGCCCATTTTCTAATTCTATTGTCTGTGAGAGCTGGCCTGGGCCTTTTGCCACTGTCACTGACAGTCAAACACATGATGTGGTGACTGATTTGAGACAGGCAGCCATCACTCACCATGAAAAACTGCCTGTTCTGGCAGGCCTCAGGTACATCCAGGGCCACCTTCCAGGAGAAATAGTCTTAAGGACTTTAGGGCTGCCTCTGTGTTTCCTTGTTACAGAGATTTCAATGCACTCCTGCTGTCACAGCCCATTCTTTGGCTCATGCTCTAGATGAGAGAGGCTCCATGTAGAGAACCTTGAGTTCAGGATTTTATGCTCTCCTCTGAGAGTGGATGCAGCTGTCTGGCAAAATTTGCCCCTGAAAACTTGAGCTTTGTCTTGTGCCTATTTACCAAATGCAGTGTGAGTTAAGAAACAGTTGTGAGAAAATCAGGCTCAGCATGAATTTAGGTGTGGTTCAGAATGATGCACCTGAATTTTAGAAAGCTTAACGCTCATTAACTGCAGAGAGTTTGTTGTGTCTCCCCAAACCAAGACACATTGCCCCTAAAACCACTTAGCTCTTGAGGATGGTTCAGCACAAGAGTAGCATGGTGTAGGAAGGGCTATAGTTTAAAATAACTGCTGACAAAGAAACTTCAGTGGGAAACTTGCCAGGCTTATAAAAGGAAAAGATACCATAGCAGAATATAAAAACAGATAAATAATAAATTGCAACTTCGTCTGGAGCTGTGGAGTGTGCTAGTATTTACGGTTTTGAAAGGTTTTATGGAGAAAATATTTTATTTTTTATGTTGTGAAATATATAGCAACATAAAAATGTAATGGTTGGCTTAACCTATAAAGAGTTTTTTAATCAGTAAGTTCCTGACAGAAGGTGGAATTTGTATCTCAGTACAGATTTTTTTTTTTTTTTTAATTTTCAAAGTTCAGGATGCCTTGAAGTTGCCTGACGTTATAGGATAAATTTTCAAAGCTCCATGCAGGAGAGATGCCAACATGAAAAACATCAAGCAAACGCTGAGTTATGTTTGTGCATCTCCTGTGTTGTGTTTTGATAATTTCTCCCATATATCTGCATAAAGAAAGGGTTTGTGAGCACAGTGAAATTATAGATTGAGCTGGCTATTTTCTTTCTTCCACGTTATGTGGAAATTAATAAAGTAATTAAATGTTACATTTACTGTTCATTGAATTACTTGGTTGTTTGGTAATTATTAGTGTGATTACAAAGTGACATAAACAACTGTGTGGCTCAAATGTGCAATTATGTACAATATATGCTGAGCTGACACACACAGAACATATTCCCCTGATTGTGCAGGTAATTAACAAGTGCTCATGCAAAGCAGCCTGTGCTAAGAGCTGTAAATACTGCAAGAGAGTCCATTTCTTGTTCAGCTTGTGCTTGTGTTTGCACTGAAGCACACTGCCAGTGAGGTCAAACAGAGGCAATTTGACTTGTTCATTGCTAAATGTCATTAAGTGGATGATAAAGGCAGTTCTGTTCACCAGCAGCTTCCTTGTCTGGCTGCTTTGTCTCTCCTGCTGGGGCACCTGTATATAATGTCACACTGTTCTAAGAAAGTGGTAATATCAAATTAACAGAGATTTTGAGGATTTATATGATTCTGGCCTTGATTTCTCCAGTAATGTTACACAATTCTGAAAAAGACAAATTTTCTATGTTTGCACATGGCAACATTTTTGTTATTCTTTCCTATTTTCTGGTCTGTTTACTGTAAAATAAGACTACATGTGACTGCCACTACTGTCTGCTTTCTGGTTGTAAGAGAGATGGCGTTCTTCCAGTTCCTGAAATAATTTTTGAAAAGACAGCAGTTGTTCGTCAAAAATGAATGAAATCATGATTCACAGGGTTGAACCACAGCTATCCCATAAACCATAGCTGAGTAGTATTTTGTAAGGGAGGTCAGCCACAACTAAACATTTTGATATCACACATCTGGTGGGTTTCACCTTTGCTAGGAACAAATGAACTTTGTGTATCTTTAATGCATCTGACTGTGAATATGGAGGTGATCCCAGCTCTGCTCTACTTCTTTAACTGTACTGGCCTTGAGTTTGATTTTGCTGGCTGGGATGCATATTAAACCTAAAGAGCTAATGTAGGTAGCAAGGGTGACAGTAGGACATATCTTCTTCTGCAGCCATTCAAATTATGCAGAAAAGAATGAGCCATCCTGATACCTCATTCTTTCCCCTCCTTTTCCTTTTTCTTCTTGCATCCATTCTACACCATGCTGAAATTTTATGCTTTTCATTGCAGCCAAGTGCTTGGCAGTTTAAGGCTGTGTATAATCCATTCACGTGTCTCGATACACTGGTTATTCTCCCTGGGCTGGAATGGAGATAAAGAAGAGCAGCATAAAACTCGGACTGTACATGTATGTTACAGACATCTTCTTCTTCCAAAAACTCTGGAACCTCTGGGATCATATGGTCTTGAAGAAAAACCTTCCACCAGCACCACAGCACAGAAAGTTTGCTTCACCCTGGGCTGATGACTTCAGCTGTGTTTTCTGCATTAGCTCAGTAATGTCTATAAATCTTGCACGTTTTCTGCTAGTGCAGGTCCAGGTGTGGCTTTTGGTGTCACTAGGTGCTGCTGTTTCTTCAATTCCTTCAGGAAGAAATTTGAGTCATTTCCTGAAGAACTTGCACAGACTGATTTATGAGGGCATTTGGCTTCTGCAGAGAGGCAAGACAGAAGGAAGCAAGGGAGGAAGAGGCTTGGATCTGTGTCCCAGGCAGCTCAGAATGTGGGAGAACCAATGGAGTTCCAGTCTGTGGATAGCCAGTATTGCTGTGCTTTACACTCACTGTGACCTTCAGGCCTGTGCTGTTTGTGCTGTACAAACCTCTCAGCCTAGGGTAAACACGCCCAGCTCAGCTGCAGAGGAGTCTGTGGCAGGTCCTGCTCTGTTCCACCACTGCCTCACCTCCATGGCACCTTGCCTTTAGCCAGGGGAGCACCAAGGAGCTGTCATGCGAGCACCCCTGCTGTCTGACAGTGGAAGGGATGAACAGAGTCATTTTTGTGGAGGAAAGTCACACGAAGTTGAATGACAAAGGGTAGAATCTCTTTTAAGGACATGGTGTGCTGCACACACAGCACAGGCCCCATGGGTGTTTAACTGCTCATGGTTCCTGCTGTCTAGAAGGACACAAGATTTTCTATGCTAATCTCTCCTTGTAATGCCAGCTCTAATAAATGGCATAAAGTTGTCCTCCACAAAGCCTCAGAGGATTTCTTACTGCAAGCACCTCTTACTGTAAGCACCTTAACAGACCAGCACCTCCTGCTGCAAAACACCCAAACCCGGGGGGGCCAAGAGCAAGAAAATAGTGCTCAAATGAGATAACCTGAATATCCTATATAGTCTTGGATGAACTGCTGGTCTGCACTGTGACTTGGCACAATAAGCCCCTGCTGAAGGTATTCCCTGTGTATTATCATCAGCTACAAGTGAACAAGTACAATGGACTGAGCCAGGATTTATTGAGTCCTGATTCATTAAGAGGCAGAGGCAGGTAGGCTACAGCAATGAAGTCGGAAAAGCCATGCAGGGGACAGCACTCAAATTTAATGCGAGGAAGCAGCTTCTGTGAAGATGAAAAGACAACATTCATCCTGACATTTCTCATGCTTTCTGATTTTTTTTTATGTAGTGGCAACCTGTGCTGTTGGAAGCAGAAAATGGATGGTCTGAGTGGAAAAGCTGTGAAAGAAAGAGCTTCTGCTATGGCCCTGATCTGCCCTGCTGGGTGCACACAATGGGGCATTGTATTAAACCCTTACAAAGTGCTGTTGCCCTCCTGGGTCTCTGGCTTTTTTTTGCCGGCTTGTAAAATGGTATGCACAGGGATAGTTTTTGAACAATACAATCAAGCTATGTAAAATAGTTTGCAGTCAAGCAACTAGGCCAGGGCTCTGGACCAGATTTAAAGAATCAGATTTGTCTCTGAATGCTAAGAGGAACAGAGGAGAAACTCATGAAGAAAGAAATAGTTGAAGCGAATACTAACCCAGTTTCTGCCTTCATTTTCTAATTGCCATGTTCTTGTTGTAAAATGCTTAGAAAAGCAGAAACAAAATTCAGTGTTTGCTCTTCTTTCACCCCTTGCCTCGTTTTATTTTGTCAGCTCTATGGTGTGACAGACAGAGACAGGGATGAAAACGCTGCCATTTAGCTGTTTCTGAAACACAGCAACCACATCCAATGCTTGAGAGCTTGCAGACTGATATCCATTCTGATAATGTATCAGGAAATGGAGTCATCATATTGGTTTTGCTCTTGGGCAAACTCTTTCAGCCTTTCAGTGATATTTGTGTGAATGCTTTCTTTAGCTCTTTTCTGCAGACCCCAACAAAGTAGTCCCTTGCACTCTTAAAAGTAAGTGGGAAACAGAAGATCAATCCTGTAGACCTTTACCTTCCTGGCTTTCCTTTCAAGAGGTCTCTGTGCCTTTTTCCATTAGGGAGTTATCCTTTTCCTCATTTTGCTGCAGTACATTTTGTGCCTGCTTAGTGGGCTGGTAGAAAAGCAGGGCTTAACACATATTTTAGACATGGATGTCATCTCTTTCTGGACATCTTTTTGAAAAAATGATGGTAAACAGAATTGGAAAAGTCAGAGGATACAATTGTCACTGGTGTGATGATGTCACTTTATGCTGTTGTTTTTCTGTAGACAAACCAGTAAGGTGTCATCTCTTGATGGCTCTTTGATAAACCCAACACCATCTTCCATTAATTTCCTTGGGAACAAAGTGCACTCAGTGGAATGTAGCTTTGGCACTGGAGTCAACGGGAATGATTTTTTTGACCTCAGTTTGCTCTGGACAGGGTCCATGGTGTCCAGCAGTGAATTTATGGTGCCACCTAAACCCTTCAGGGTATGCATGAGTCATCTCTGTGGTGCTGAGGCAATCTCAGTAAATAAGAAGAGACAGCTTCTTTCTCAACAGGTGAACCAAATCCCCAAAGTAAATTTTTTTTCTCCTCAAGGAAGCAAAAGGTTAATTTGAACTGCCCATGGTCTTCCATGAATCAAATGAAGTAATCACATGCCTGAGGTTTAAAAGCATCCGTAAATTAGAAGGGTGTAGTGTGCAGATCAAAAAGAGGGTTATCAAAGATTAATAAAAAGAAAGAGAGAGGCAAGAGAGGGAGAGAGACTGCTAGAAACCCTCTCATAACTCCAACCTGGAAAGTACAGTTCACCTACTTGGCGTCCTGTTAGCACACACTGTATTGTACAGCTCAGGGCAACAATATAAAAATATCAGAAGCAGGACACAAGGTAATTTGAGAATGTGGAAAATAAAGTCTGAAAAAAAACCCCAAAAAAATGAGGAATGACTATATGAGAATATGTAGAGAAAAAAATGTAAAAATCTAAGAAAAATCTTCTCAGCTATTTTATCCCGTATGAAGCTTGATTATTTTTTAATGCCAGCTCTATCTGAAAGGCAAGTTATATAATGAAAATAAGGGAAAAACCAGCTTTTTTTCTGGAAAGTAATTCATTAGGTAGAATGAAAAACTGATTTCTTAGGAAAAAGAAAAAAAAGAAGCTGATCATGCAAAGGGAAAAATCTTGTAACACAGAAGGTGTAGTGATGCCTCTGTGAAATTGTCAGGAGTATTGCAGGGGACTGTTCATGTATCCTGATTTTTAGCTAGTAACTGAAGTCCTCTACATCCCCTAATGCTCAGTGTTAAACAGTGTGAATTAGTTCCTACCACACCATGCAGGGTACAGGATGGCATTTCGGAGGCGCTGTGCAAGGCAAACAGTGAATTGTGTCCTTTTGCAATGGAGATGTCATGACAGTCCCCAGACCAAACAAGGCTTTCATCTCGCATGCACTTGCCTGACTTGGCCCACTTGGGCAGAAGCTGTGTTGTCTTAATAAGACAGAATCTTTCACTCACAGCAAAAAAATCAAACCAAACCCACAATTATGCCATTGAAACACTGCAGCTCAATTACTTTGCATGCTTGCCTCTGGTTAAAATTTTATTGAAGTGAGCAATCTTCAGGAGCTCATATTTTGCACAGCAATCTGCGTTGCCAAGCAGCAGTTGGAAGTGCAGAAGATGGAGCAGAAAACCAAAAGACAATGCAGAAGGAATTTCAAAACACTGTAGAAGGGTGAGAGAAATCTCATGCCTAATTTGTTTTTCATAGATAATTGTTTATGATTGAAAAGCGTGGGGAGAAAACATTAACATTTGAGCTGGAACAAGCAGATTAAAACTTCCCTCTCACAGTGGCTCTAAGTGTTGACCTACCAAGACTGCAGCTGTATCAGGGTCCTGGCACAGCTCTCAGCTGCCAGGCATGACACCCTGCCAAGGTGAGGTGGCTCTGTGCTAAACAGGAAATCTCTGCATTTCACATCCTCATGAACAGAAGTAGAGTGGGGAGGGAATAGAAGGCATGAAGAACAAAACACACAGCTAAGACCTGCATATTTCATGAGGACTCATTTTCAGTGGCAGTCCCTGTATAGAATGCTCTGATGTATCATCTTTCTGAGAGTTTGCCTGTAACATGAGAGAGCACATGATCTTGGATTGTGTTATCACACACAGCAAATGCCTTTCAAGGGTTTTGTCTTAGCAAGCAGGCAAAGGCCTTGACCCCGTGCAGAGTGTGTGTGTCAGCCCTCACTGCTGGTACCCAGCAGCAGCTTGTGCTTGTTAGTACCTGCCACACTGAAATACCCCAGCCCATCTCCCCCTTTTATTCCAGCCTAGCTGGGCTCTGCTGCTGTGTCTGCTCCACTGAGGTCAGAGCCTGTCTGCCTATCTCCTAATTCTCCTATATCACCTTCATTTCTCTAGAAAAGAATGGTCAGTATTTTAAAAGCTGCGCAGGTAGCCTGCCCTAAAAGTTGTGTGCATGTCTAGGGCAGGCCAGTCAGTAACCAGGCTCTGCATGTTTATCAGTTGGGAGATTAACCCCTAATGCTGACCTTTTGGGGCAAGGTTCAAAAGGATGCACTCAAGTCAGAATGTTTGCAGCCTAGTAATGTTGCTTTATTTTCAGTTTATCCTGTAACTTATCACAGATTTAAACAATGCCATCATCATAATTGTCCTCCACTGGAAGTCCTTTCAGTGGCCAAGAAAATGATGGCTTCTCTAAATCTCTTAGTAAGGCCCTGATCCATGCCTGTGGAGGTACAAATGCAGTTCCCTCTAGCCTAAATGAGCATTAGACTGGATCCTGAAATAAGAACAATCCTCATCTTAAAGTGTTCTTTGTTTGTGGTTGAACTGGCCTGCAAACTGCAGAAAAACCTGGACTGGCTATTTCAACAGCCATAATGGTGCAGACTGAAGTTTTGTTAGTAACTCATCAGCTAACAACATCAGTGAATATGTTCAGATTATTTCCCTTTAATATGATGCTAATTTATTGCTGAGGGGCATCATACTTGATTTTTTATGTGTCAACAATTAAGAAATAGTGATTTGAATAAGAGACCCAGTGGTTCAATTGGAAAACAGTACTACATGTTGAAAAAACAAAACAAAATAAAATAAAATAAAATAAAATGTATAAAATGCAGCACCATGGAGATAACAGGTAATTAACTTTTAAAAATGCACTCAAATCTGTCATTCAGTTACAGAAGTTGTCCAAAATATGGTGAATAACAAATCAAAATAATTGTTCCTCACTATTACTATCAATTCAATTAAAGTCTAAACCAACTTTTCATCATGACTATTCTGAAAGCCTTGAAAACTGCTGTATTTCAGCATTTTCATTCATGGTCTTCAGCTTCTAGAAATTCATTTGAGAAAGCAACCAAAAAACTGAAGAATAAACCACTATCAACTTTGTATTCCAAGAGAAAGACATTTCAAAGTTTTATATCGACATTAATCACCAGCTGTCAGTTAAACAGCTAAATAGGCCAACTCTAAATACACCAAGATTTCACTGCTGATATTTTGAATCTGCATTTAAATCACCCTTCACTCCCATTCCATAAGCCAATGAATATTACTCCTATTTTCTTTGAAGTCATGTTCCTAATTTCTCCTGAGCCTGCACGGAGGTTATGTCCTGCATGGTATCAGAGGTTGTGCTGTTACAGCCAGAGGCCAGCAGTGAAACAATTGCTGCTTTACTTTGGGTATGATATAATAGCAAGATCCCACCTCCTGGAAAATATCTATTAGTACAGCAATGGTTCTCTTTATTTGTAGCCCAGGTTTTTCATTGTTCCTAAGCTTTTATTGATATTTTTCCCCCTTCAATGTTGTGCTTTGATTGCATAAATGCATGCAATCAAATCAGTATGCATCTGGGGAGGTATTTGTTATTTATACTGCATGTGATCTCCAGTGTAGTTATAAAACTTCAGTCACCCAGCCAGGGAGCAGAAATAGTCTCTCACAAGCTGAACATCCATTTGCACAGTGTGCTCTATGCATAGATAAAGCCAGGCCTCTCAAAATGGGCACGGGCTGGATTGTGCCTTCAAAGATCTTTGTGCTCCTACAGAAGATACTTAAACCATATCCACTACAGCTGCAAGGGGATTGCCTCCAAAACAGACCCCTCAGCCCACCCCACTTCCCTCACACCCAGTTTTGCTAGCTGGCTTGTCCAACAGTTCCTGCTCATAGATTTTTTGTCCTGAGGAGAGGCGCAGAATGAGCAAGGCCCCTGCCAGTGTGTGTGCTCTGTGGCAGAGACATGCTCAGCATGGAAGTCTGGGCAATACTTTAGAGAGAATGTGAATGTCATGAGAGCAGAAACGACAATGGCATGCAATAGGATCGTGTCCTTTTAGGACATGTGGCTTTTATGGTCACATATTTGAACAATATGTATTTGATGCAAGGCTGCTTCTTAAAGATCTCACTTTATCTAAAATTTTGTCTACACACCATCAAAATTTGGTTCTAAGTTGCTGCTCTGCTGTCTAAGGTGGTTCTAAGGTGCTGTTTGAAAGTTACATATAAGTACCCTTGAGATTTTTACTCCATAAATCAAGGAGTAGTTTGCAAACCAAATTCTCATCTTTGAAAGTGTTAGTGGGGCCTTTTGTACATCATGTGCTTATTTTGTTGCAGTTGTGATAACAATGAAAGAGAAATTGAACAGGTGTGGTACAGCAGAGAGAAAAGCCTTGATTTGACACCCTTAAACAGTTTCAATCAACAGGAACATTCAGCATCTTGCAGAATAATCGAATGTTTCCTAGTGCAAGTATTGATGAAGAACAGCTCACAAATTTGGAGTGGCACAGCAACCCCCTCTCTGATTGCAATTGCCACTGACTACCTTTGCAAAGTGAAGAGCATGTGCCTGTGTGTTTGCACACCTGATAAAGAAACCCAGGCTCTGACAGTGGTCTGATTATCAACTGCACAGCTGAAGCCCTGCTTAACTACAGAGGGTCTAAATAATTCATCATTGCACAGGCTGGAGCAGCAGTGACTGAGCCTTGCTGGGTGGGACAAGACTCACCTGTCTCCACTGACTTCCCCAGTCCATATTTTCAACCGTAGGGATAATGGTAAAGATGTGCACATAATAATTTTCTAATATGGAATAACTAAAAATTATATTAAAAATTAAAGAAGTTAAAAACATTACAAAGAGGCAGACATTGTTTTCACAAGAGTGTTGTTACATCTGGAGCATCTCTCTGTCTCTAGTTAACATATATTACATGTTTTTGTGTAGATTAATTCCCTATTTAAAGTATTGTTTCAATGAGTAAACTAAGCACAAAGAGTTGTGCTGCTCTCTCTTCCTTGTGAGGAAAAAAGCCTCTTTTTTTATGCTGGGCTGGAATAGAGTTGGGCAGGTTCTTTCCTATCCTGAATGACTTTTTCTTCTGACTTCAGACTTAAAACTTCCAGTTAGGAATTTGCTTTGGGCTGAACATCTGAATCATTAGGGTTGGAAAAGACCTCCAAGATCTTCCTGTCCAACCTTTGACCAAACACCAGCTTGTCAACTAAACCACAGCACCAAGTGCCGCACTGAGATGTTCCTTGAACCCCTCCAGGGATGGTAATTCCACCAGCTCCCTGTCCAGCCCGTCCTAATCCCTGACCACCCTTTGGCAAAAGAATTCTTCCTGATGTCCAGCCTGAACCGCCTCCAGCAGAGTTTGAGGCCATTTCCTCTTGTCCTGTTGCTAGTCCTGAGAGAGGAGGCTGAGACCCACCTTTCAGGAAGTTGTAGAGAGTGATAAGGGCAAGATGAACAGACCCGTGATATTCTGAAATCAACTGGGAAAAACCACAACAAACAAACAAAGAAACAAACAAACCCCACAAGACCTACTTACATGATGAAGGAGTCCAATCCTCAAAGTGCTTCATTGCTTGGTGTCCTCAGTATTGGAATTTATCTCTCATTTTCAGCCTTCTTCCAAATATTCTAAGGTAGAGTAAAATAGAGTGGTTTTTAAAGGGTTGAAATAATGGTCGTTGAAAAATAAAAATATTTGCTTTGTAAATTCAAAATCACTACCATTCAAAAATGGTAGGAGGTTTATATCTGCCCCCAGCAAAGACACTAGAAAGCAGCTCACAGTGGGTGAATATTTTGAAGATTATGAGGAAATGGGTTATTTTACCTACATAACCATTTTGTAGCCTGATTCAAAGGCTGTTTGTGTAACTGAAAAGCTTCTAATGGTTGAGCATATACTGTATGTTGGCTATCTTTTATGAATTTTGTTTCCTCTGGAAAAGAAAACAAGAGTAAATAAATACTCATTTCATCTTAATAAACCTATCAATAAATCTATTCTGTGTAAAAGTATGCCAATGATCTTGAAAGTTCAAAGCCAATCTTCTAAAAATTGTGCAGCCATGACTTATCCCAAGATATTGTGCAGCTGGAATGCTGGGTCTTACCTCCATTCCATAAAACTAGAGTTATCCTTTTGTTATCATTTGCTCTTTCCACAGAAATAATTTGTTACAAATTAAGTCTAACAAATTGCCTTGTTATCTTTGCTGTACAATCAGTTCTTCCCAACTGCAGGCACAAACCTTTGGAAAGGTTTACAGAGATTGATGTGGCGCGTTGGATGTGCACCAATAAGCCAAGACTGCTACATGTGATTGTTTCATAACAATTATCACAGATATTTTAAAGACAGCTTTTCTTTCTTTTGGAAAATGTGGGCTGGAAAAAGAAGCAGCAGACTTTTAAACAGACCTTATGATTATGACTAAATTATCTTTTCAGAGATATTTACATTTCAGCCTGCACCTGTTTTTCTTAGGAGAAACTAGTCTTTCCATTCTTTTCTTTTGTTTTTCTTCCCCCTGTCTCTGGTCCCCTATTTTTATTTGTATTCCTCTTTTAGGGCAGGGGATAACCTCAAGCAGAGGGGCCACAAAGACTTTCTGGGAGCCATCCTGTGTTTACCCTCTGGTGTCATGTGGGCTTTCAAGTGCTATTGCTCTCTTTCAGCCCCTAATAATCCCCTGACAGACATATTTAGTGTGCACATTTATATTCTTTCCTCCAGATACTCACTCACAAGACTGTCATACCCACCTCAAACAAAAGTATGTGTCCTCAGGAGCCGGATAATCTCCTGAGTGAGCAAGCCCAGGGTATGAAAGGGTGAGTTATTCCCATGCTGACTTTGGCCACAGGATGTCAAACTTGCTTTAGCATTTTCAGGGAGCAATTTGCATAGCACCAGGCTTCACTGTAAAGGCTTTATTTTTTTTTTCAATTTATCACAGTTTGCCTGCTTTAAAAGAAAAAAATTTGTTACTGTCCTTTTTTTATGGGTTCTGCTGGATGTATGTATTCTCTGTGATCCTCCAAGATGTTGCAGGTTAGCCAGACCCTTTGTAGCTGCCCAGGACCCTTCCAGGAGGATACCTGAAGCACTGGCCCAGGCACTGAGGGTGGCCCCTCAGTTCTGGAAATAAAACCTGCACTCTTAACCTGATTGTTCCAAAGCAGAGATAGATTAAAGGTTTTATTCATAAAGTTCTGCCTGAGCTTTATAGGGAAAAGGGTCCACTGAGTTCAGTGGGGCAGGGTTAGGATGGAGCATTTGCACATTCTGAAAACAAAAGTGATGCCTGTAGGGCTGCCCAGGATATCCCCACACTTTGAGTGACACGGATTTCCTGCTGTGCACACATGCAAAACCTGCATCTCCTCAGTAGGGAAGAGAGCTTCATATTTATTTTATGCCTGGAGAGCAAGGCAGCCTGCTGGCTCCTTAAGATGCACATTTGATTTATGTCTTCCTCTAGGAATTAATGAAACTGCAGGAATTATGATGAAAGATATGGACTGATTTATGAATGTCCATCACAGTTAGTCATTTTGCTTGTTGAGGAGGTTTCCAGGTTTTATGAACGCTGCTTTTGCAGGTTCATTGCCTCTTATATATGAACAATAAATGTCCCGTTTCATGGTGGAAAAATGGCTTGATAAAAAAAAAAAAAAAAATAAAAGGCAATGTCATAAGGAGCATTTATAAACAGCTCCAGAGTGAAGCTGTGATCTGATAACAGCCATTCAGGAAAAACGAGGAACTGTCACCTGGAAAGAGTCCTTCAGAGCAGGGCAGTGAGAGATAATAAAAACCAGGGCTCATATTGTGGGTTGGGAACTTGCTGCTTGACCCTACTTGCTATAAAGTTTGATCCTTCAGTCTCTGATCTTTCACACTTGAAGCCAGTGGGAGTTTTTTCATCCCACCACTAAGCAAGTCACAGGACTTCAGTGGAACTAGTCTTTGGCTCTGTATGTCAAACGAAGCACATGTGTGAAGGAGTGACATCAGAGAGCCAGAGCCCACCTGAATCAAAACATTCAACAGTGAACCATGGAGTGGAACAGCCTTTGTGGTGTTTGTTGTCACAGGGAGATAGATGGCTTTTGTAAGCTCAATATCTTTTTTATCCCAAGGCAGGCACTGATTGCTTGTGGTCGTGTTTGCAGTATTGTATGGGCCAGACAAATCCAGCCCTCCTCACTTGCACACAATGAATTTTTCCCCTAATTTAATGGGTCTGGGATGTTGATTCTTTACTGAGAAATAATCCCTGAAAAAAACTGTCCTGTTGGCTAGGTTTGTAGTGATGATTCCTGCACTATCTAATTATATTCTGATTTATCAGATTTGGACTACAGATGATATTAAAAAAAAGTTAAACAGTTAAACTGTTTGAAACAGTTAAACTGTAATGAAAACACCATTCTATCTCTCATGCTTCTTTCTTTCCTTTCAGCATAATATGGGATTTTGGTCTGGGCAGCATACCTAAAATATTGTATTGATTAGCCTTGCAAAGGAAAAAGACTTCCTGAGTTACTTTTCTCATCCTTATAATAGAGCTTTTGGCATTGTTTATTAATTCTTTGAAATATGAAGTTGCATAAAGGCAAGTGTAGTAAGTAGTCCTGTGTTCTGGATTTTCCCTCAGTGTGATGTTCTCATGGAAATGAAACACAGCAGTGGGATCTGGAGGCTTTGGAAAAATTCACCATTCAAAATAGCCAAGCTCAAAAACTGTTCCTGGGAGGGGCAGGGCACAGCATGAAGATGGCTGATGCCCTCCCACTTTGGTGTCAGTTTTTACACTGTTCATGGCACTTCTGGTGCTTAAGTGGCCAAATCACATACAGCCTGATATGGTTCTGCACAATGGTGTTCTTTGTAACCTGTTTGTGAAAGTGACTGCTGTAACCTGAGAGAAATTAATAAATACCTAACCACTGCTACTGTGTCCTACTTCTTTTAACTCAGTGGGCTTGAAATATGTTCCTCTGAATTTTATGTTGCTTAATGAGAATTATTTTAATACCTAGGTCCTACTTCCTAGCATGAGGGTTTCTCAGTCCTTGGATCTATTCGGGTAAGTAGTAGTGGATATTCATAAAAGCTTACTTTGATTAAAACATGGTGTGAAATTGAGATATACTGTGAGTAGGATCAAACTGGATAAAATCCTTCAATAACTGTCTTTTTCTGTCAGCAGAACCATGGCTCTGTGTTCTCTGTTTTAGCTCCAAAATCTAGACTGTGAATAGGGCACTAAGTCAATGAGGCTTAGAAAGGATTTTTTAGATGAAAAAGTCATCTTTAATTTCAGTTATAGTGCCTGTTGATCCTCAGAACAAATATTAACTCCTCAAGAGATGCCACAGTTTTATGAACAGAAAAGCTCTTCTAAATTACATTATAGACTCACATAGTCCTTAACAAGGTGGCATGAAAAGTTAGATGTGAAGAGCACCACAGATCTAGACTTTGGTGCTCAGAGCAGAGGAGAGCTTTGCATTTTTTATTTCTGCTGTTGTTGATGACTATGTGGTATTGCAGAGCTGGAGGTCTGAGTTGTGAGTTTCAAAACTGTGGGGAAACATCTGTGCCTTTGTAGCCTGGAAAGAACCTAAATGTGATGGTGATCTGTTTTGGAGCTTAGGAATCCCTACAAGACGGGGATCTCTCTTAGGAGTCGTACAGCTCAGTCCAGACAGGGTATAACTTGGTTTATAATGACAAAAGCAAACAAAATTGGACGTATTACTAATTTGTTATATAGGAACATTTCTATTAGTTTAGTTCACAAAGCATATTTCTCTATATATACTAGAATCTTGATTTTTCTTACTATCAAGTTTACCATAACATTTCTGTCAATATTACTAAATTCTGTTGGGCTTCAGCTGCAACTCCCTTAAAAAAGACTTTTCTTGTGTATTGTGCAGGGCTGTGCCAAATTCATCTGGGCAAGTTGGTAATGTCTGCATTTTTGGCACTTCATTTATTTTCTTGCTGGGGTCTAGGTCTTTAAATGAAGAGCTTTTTCCCTTACTGCCATTGAACAACAGTGTGAATTATTGTCAGTTGTATTTTGTAAACTATTGAAGAACATGAGGGGAAGCCTGATTTCTGTCTTAAGAGAACTAGTTTTGGATATATAACAACTGCAGGATGTATTGTAACAATGTACACCTGTCTAACTGCAACCCTTTCCTTTCCATGTCTTCTGCCCTGCAATTTGTGATCTTTGTGACCACAAGGTCACTGCAGCTGAAATTTTGACTTTTTTTCAGAGAGGTAATGCCATAGGTGAATTTGTTATGTTGTCATCCACTCTCTCACATACAAGCAGGAGATCCTATTACTGTTATTTCTTTCCATACTTCAGATAAATGTGTTCCATGCTGTCAGATGCAGACTTTATAGAGAAAAGTGTAATCAAAGCTACTGTAAAATAAAAGCACAGGGCAAGCCAACCCGCTCAGTAGTAGCAGCAAATTAAAGATGTGGTTACATTGCCTTGTGCTGCTTTTGTGAGTAGATCCCACTTGGTGAGATTTCTCAAGAAAAATATCTACTAACTACTTCTAACCATTGAATTAATCTTAAATGATTTAATTATTTTCCAAAATAATGGCATTATGTTGGTCTCAAATGAAGGCCTAAGATTCAGGGTCTATAAGAAGTTTTAATCTTCGTTTATGTAAGATATATAGCAAAAAGTAACTAACACAGGCTTGGTGATTATGTTGGTATCATTTCACTGCCACCCAGAGACCTCTGCTGATTTTCTTTGGTCCTGAAGCACAAATCCAGGTGCATGCCTAAAGGAAAGGTGTACCTGATGTACCTGTGGACAGCCAAGGTGCACCATGGCTGTGAGCCCCCTTTGAGCTCACCCACTCTGGCCCTGCCTGGGGACTTGGGATGACCAAGGGGGACCCAGCTGAGGCTACAATTTCTTTTCATTCATACTTAGTGGCTTAAAAAAACCTACTGGGGAAACCCCAGATTGAGTCTTTCTCACTAAAACTCTTTCTCAATATCTTCTGTCAGATTTCAGGGAAAAAAACCCCAGACCCCTTTAAGGTTAGGTTCTGTTTCATTACATGCACCAAGTTGCTTAAACAACATTGTTTTCCTGGCATTTAGTAAATGTTAGTCCACAGAGTGTGTTTGTTTTGGGACTCTACCTTCTCAAGGCAATGGTTTGTGATTTTTGAGAATTAATAGGTGAAAGTAAAGCTGTCACACTCTAACAGCTTGTTCTTTTACTTACCAAATCTTTCATTTTTAGTGGTATGCCCCAAAATATTCAATCCTGTAAAGTTCATATCAGTGATCTAAACTACGTGTACTCAGGGAGAAAGAAGAACTAGCATGGAGGTGACCTGCAGGCCACACAAACTTTCTGTCAGGGGACAGTGAGATTAAGCTGATTTAGTCAGGAAGGATCCTTCATGATTGCTAATAGGTGTGTTTTGGATTCATTTTGTATAATTGTCCATGGGTTAAAAAGGACATTTCTAGCTCCTATTTGTGCAAAATGCACTTATTCATTATGATAAGAGGAGCAAACTTTATTTGAGCCAATGCCAGAGATGACAGCAACACCATCCTCTCTGTTTTTCATGCTACCCAGTGTGTTTATTTGAAAGGCCAAGTAAGGCTCCTTCTGAAGAGGCAAAAAGATGGGTGAGCCCTGCCCTGAAGGTTTTGCAATCTGGAGATCTAACTGAAAAAACATGAAAGAAAAAAGTATAATATCCATATTTCCTCATCCCAAATTTGTGGCCTCTTTAAAAACAGTTTGAGCTCTAACCATGGCAGAAAAACTTGCAGGACTGTCAAATGACCTCAGGGAATTTATGTTTGTTTCCATGACTGCAATTTAACTGCATCTGAGCGCAGACTAAAGGGATGTCTCTGTGTCCCTGAGCTCTCCTTTGTGCCGGCATTAATGGCTGAAGGATTGTACAGGGAGCCACCTCATGGAGCCACTGCTGTAAATGATCTGGGCATTTTGTGTCAGGTCACTTTTTCAACCAGACCACTTCCCTGGCCCAGCTTCCTCTGCAGTCACAATGTCTGCTCTGCACAGTGGCCAGGGCTTGGCAGGCTGGAGCTCCCTTCCTAGTGCAGCTATCTGTGCCTAAATGAGATTAATCTGATTGAGAGTACATGGGTGGAACTCTCTTTTCACATACAGGCAGTATCCAACCCAGAGTAAAGACTAACAGGGAGTTCATGGAGAGGTTTTTGGCAGGAGCAGAGGGAGGAGTGTTCCTTGGCTAATTTTGTAGCCCAGTGAAGGTCAGAGAAGCCCACAGACCCTAGAATGGCTATCTAATGTCACCGGGGTCCCTGGGAGTCTGGTGTCAAGGCATTGTGTGATATTAAAGGCCCACTTTGTGGAGATGTCCAATAACATGAGTTTAGAAAAAAGCCCAAATGAATTCTAGTGAAATCTGTAGCTGTTGCAGCTATATGAATTCATACATGTAATGTTGATGTCCCTGAGGGCCTCAGAAACCATATTGTGATGGTGTTCAGGGTCAAAGATGGCCAATACTTTTAAGTTCCCGCTTTTTGAAGTCAGACTTGCCATGCTTGGGGTCCTGATTTATGATTTTTGAACATTTAGGTTGGCAGCAGAGAGAAAAGACAATCTTTAACTTGATTTAAGGAAAAGGCTTGTCTTTGTCTTCTGTAATTTGTATTCCTGCCTGAATACAAATGCAGACCCTGAGCTACCTCCCCAGTTCTCCCCCTTGGCTCAGCTGTGTCTGTAACTTTGTGTTCTCATCCCTGCCCCAGGAGTTTCTCCTGGCCGGGACCTAAGCCTAGCCCCCAGAGCAGCTCACTGAATGGGATGGGATCCCCATCAGTCACTGTCCTGTGGCTGACAGCACCCTCACAGACAGATGCAGAGCTGACTCTCAGTCACTAGTCCAGGCTTCAGGATATTTTCCTTCATTTGGCATGATGATGAGCAAAGACATCTATTTTTCCCCTGTATTTTTCCCCCAACTGCTGTTACAGAATTTTTATATTTTATCATTAAATAGGCAACCATTCATCAAGCAAATCTGGTGCTTCTCAAAATACCATAAAGCTAAAGGGAAAAAAAAGCATAGAAAGATAGATGGAACTGTTTGTTTGGTTTATCTTTATGTCCAAAGTGACTAATTGATTTCAAGTGATATTTTATAGAAATAGTTGATATCCGAAGCTAAAACCTCATGTAACAAATCTCAGCACAGATGGTATTGTGGTTGCAATAAAAGAAAAATGGCATATAGTAAATGAGTAGAGAAGATTTCAAATCCAATATAGTAAGTCTTGAAAGATGGTTGGAAAAACAACACTTTATGTGTTGAGAAATTAGAAAGTTGGTTTCTGACAGAAATAGCCCAAACCCTGGCCTTAAATGTTTTAATCTGCCAAACTGAGCTAAAGATACTCAGGGTAGGTGTGGAAGTGAACCTTACATAAGTGAGGGCAGATAGTAGGCTCTTTGCTGAGTAACAAAATAAACCCCTTAGTCTGTACCTAAAAGTATCCTGCTTACTTTCTGTGATATGGAAGGATCTTTTGAGGAATAAGATGGTGACAATGTTGATTTGCTGGGCAAAGGGAAATACTTGCTTTAGCCCATGGAACCAACCAGTTTTATGCCTGGACACTTTCAATTCAGCAGTTCTGAATTGGTATTCCAGGAATAAAGAGTTGCTCCGAGTTCATAAGCACCAAAATACAAAACCAGAGAACACTGAATAACAAAGCATAAATTTGTGAGTGCAAATATGCTGTGCATGGAGGAGGAGGTGACAAGGAAGAGTGGCACAGAATTAGAAATGAAGAGTGCAATGGTTGAATAGGCACAGGTGGAAAATCTGCCTGGACAGAACACAGTTACTGGAGAGGCTGGGTCTACCTGGAATGTCTTGGGCTAAAAGACCTGAGAGCTGAATGTTTCCTTGGCTTGAGTGGAGTCTCAGCCCACTGGGGGATGTCCTGTGGATGTGATTGAGAGCAAAGAGTGCACCCAGCCCCAGCAGCCCTGGGCTGTGCATGGCTGGCAGCTGAGGGACTGTGAGGGGAAGTGTCAGACTTAGTGCCATTGTCCCCATTTCCCCCCCTGGCCCCCTGCCTTCAGCTGCTGCTGGAGATTGGCTGCTGTCTTGGACAGATCCTAGGTCTGATCCAGTCCACATTTTCTC
The DNA here is from genome assembly GCF_901933205.1 of Camarhynchus parvulus. NCBI lineage: Eukaryota > Metazoa > Chordata > Aves > Passeriformes > Thraupidae > Camarhynchus > Camarhynchus parvulus. The sequence continues at coordinate 9,404,162 of NC_044577.1, read as the reverse complement.
CTGTTCAGTGACAGGAGATGAATGCTGTGCAAGTCCTTAACAGCAACACTATGTCTAGTGAAAACTTTGGTGTCCTTCTGGGAGGCGGGCAAGGTTGATGTTTCACAGAACTGGGCAGATGTGTGCAATCCCTTAGGAAATCGATTGAGTATGTAATAAATGTAATAAATAAATTTACCTTTCTTTAATGAATAGGAGCATTTTCAGTGTTGGTTTTGGTAGGCATGTACTTTACACACATATGCAGGAGGGCATTAGGTTTTAATGGAAAGAAATCAATTCAAACTCACTGACTAGCCTCAATAATAATATTCTATCATAATATTCACATTTTACACTGACTGCCCATTAATGCCATTTCTTTTACCTATTCCACTGCTGCTGAGGCATACATAATTTTCTACAAGGCTTTGAAAGGCACAGGCAAGCATCTTCAATGGGAAATCCTCTACCTCTTGTTATCTGTAGGTTTTGTTAACTCTTCTAAAATAATTAGGACAGTCTGAGAGTCACATTAATTCATATTATTTATGGGTTCTGCAATGAAACAACAATTAAAATAGTGTCTGTAATGCTAAGCTTACTGACCTCAAGAAGACAATGTTTGTTTCAGTTTCAGGATCATTTACAACTTCCATGATAATGGAACTGACATCTAAAGTAATTATTCTCCAAATAAATAATTAAACTGAGTAAAGCAGGGCAATTTTAACTATTTATAGGAGGTGTCCCAAAAGACACTAATGGCAATGAGTTTTTTTCTTAAAGGAAATGGTTTTACAGAATTTCTGCAAGTCATTACACAGGACAAAGACAACAACGTCCTCTGCTTTCAACTAGGAGCCTTGAAGTGGCAATCAGTGTTTTTTTTACTGCAGTTCAGACAATCTCAATGTTTTATGAAAATTATTAAGGAAGTTGGCAATGTCCAAACCTTTTCTAGCTACTTCTGCTACTTACACAGATAGAAAATTTTCCCTGCTTTGATGGAAGGCTATAGATCACTGACAGTTAAAGGATTTTAGCCCGTGTTCTAGACTCATTTACTAGATCTCCACTGAATGTAAATGAAGCCCAGGATGAGGACCCCAGCTGTAGAAATGTATAAAGGGAATGCATAAAAGATGGAGAGCTTATTCACTGATGTAAAACAAGTATACGATTCTATGCTGGCCAAGATATTTCTGTTAGAACAGTCATGTGGATTTTGGCTTTTGTGTGTAGAAGAGAGGCAGAGATGCATTTTAGGATAAGTGCAATATAAAATGCATAACTGTGTCCAAGGTTCATGTAGTAAATTACTCATTCAGAATGCTGCATGGTGTGTTGTTTGCATTCCTATCTTATTAAATGAAAATTCCAGTTTCAGTCCTGGGAAGAGGAAATCTTTTTGTTGTAGACAGTGTAATGGTACCCGGGGCAGTGTTAAGAGGACAGATAAGAATAAAGATTCTATCAACAGGATCTTTGAATTTTACTGTCTTCTAGTACCACAGGGAACTTTCTCTTCAGCCTGCTAGTCTTTGACTTCTTAATTTATTTTTTTTTAGGTAAATCATTACTCATTAAATATAATTAATACCAAGAAGAATGAGAGAACTTGATTAAACCGATGTCCTCTTGTTTAAACACAAACATTTTGCCAGTTTCTCTGGAATTACAACATCTCAGGTTTCAAATTAAATCTGACATCTAACCTACCATTTGGGACACTAAATATACGATTTTCTCTAGAGAGAAACTGTCTGTTCAGTTCAAGGGCTGCTGCATCAGCAGTGACCTATCAGAAGAAGGATAAAAACTCAGCTCTTAGCCTTGCTGCCAAGCTGCTTTATATAGCATTTGAAAAACACAAAGCTGTTGATCCTGAGAAATGGTTCCAATCTGCTGTTAACAATTATATTATATAATTATGATCTTTCAGTGTGGCTGAAAGATTTGCTTGTCTCACATACAGAGCTCATGTTATCTCCTGGCCATCAGAGTGAATGGCGGGAATGTAACCATTGGTTGTATTCCAGATAATCCAGCTCTGTCAAAGGGCCCCGGCCACTAATTTGTGAATCAGTATTTCCCAGGGTAATTTGTGGTAAGGGAAAGAAGAGGAAAAAGTCTTTAAGTTCTACAGATATTTTATCTTTCATAGCAAAATTTATGCAAAGTAATAACTGCTCTTACAGGTGGCAATTCCTGCCCCGAAATTCCCAGTAAAATGCTAATTAGAACTTACTTCTGAGAATTTTGAGAAATTTGGGAAATTTGCATTTGATTTTTACGTGCCAGTGAAGTCCAAATCAAAGGGATGTTTTGCTGCCTATAAATCATGTTCACCATGGCACTTCCCCTGGCACGGAGCTCACAGTTAGTGATCCAGAATGTGTTAGGATGGCAAGGAAATGGGCATGCAAAGAAAAATGAGTGTTTCTCCTCTTAGCCAGCTCAGCCCTGGTGCTGCAGAGCTATCCCAGAGCTGCTCACACGTGCTGCATGTGGCAAGTACCAAATGAGGATGATAATGTGTGGGCTCCCATGGGCACAGGGCGTGGGTGAGGTTGGCCTGGCCTCCCAGCCAAAGCTTTGCAAGTTAATTTGAAGCTGAAAGGCTCAATTTGCTTCTGAGGAACTACTGTAAAAATCAGAAGCCATGCAAGTAGGCAGAGAGCTGCATTTGCTGTCTTTTCCCACCTTGTGGATGATTTATAAGCAGTTTAACTGTTAGGGGTCAGTTCTTACTCCCATCTCAATTCTTTTGCAGGTAGGATCATCGTTTTGGTCAGGCTGTTTTCTCCTTTGACTTATTTTATCAGAACTGGAGTGTTAATTGGAACCAGGGTTTGGCTCCCTTTACTGTGAAATATAATTCTGTTATCACTGCAACCACATTCTTCCCTAGGTGATTTCCACTTTGGCTTTAATTATTTTTAAATTTTTTTTTAAATCCCGTGAAATATAAAGTATTTCCTTACTTGGGTAAGCTGGATAGCCCTTTGGTCTAAACAGAGTTCTTTCATTTTGAGATTTCTGATATGCTAAACCTCTGTGAAAGTTTGATAAAAGGTAGCTTTGAGGCTTCTAATTAATTATGTACAAAAAGTTGACAGTACTCCACTGGGAGGTGTTCCTAATAATCCATGCATGTAATATAGTGGGAACATTGTTTATAAATATAAATGAATTGGAAGGTTTGTAACCTAGGAATAATAGAAGATGAGAAATCAAATCATGGCTGGCAAACTCACAATTAAATGTTCCAAGATTAAATGACCTACTTGAAAGCTACATTTTTATCTTTGTTTTCCAGTAAGTAGAGGAAAAATAATCCCTGTAATAGCTCCTTTAAGCTCTTCCTGAGAGTGAAGCAGGGAAATGTTTGTTTTAATATTTCATATCTCCCACAAATGAAAAGACAAACTCTTACAGTCTGGCCTAGCTGGAAAATGCACAGTTCACATCATGCTGAAAGAGAGGGTAGAGAAGGGAGAGAGAAAGAAGGTGTCAGTAAATTAGCTACACAACAGTAGCTAAAGGATATTGAAAGTCACAGGTAAGGAAAGGAAAAGCAGTCACAAAACTGCAAAAGAAAATCTGTGGGGAAAGTGTTAAGAATATTAACAAATCAAAAGTAATCCAAAGGTGTAGAGGAAAGACCAATCTTCAGATTGAATTCACTTCTGTCATCATAGCATTTGCTGGATTAAGAATCCTATACCATTGGCCAGCATGGATTTAAAAGCCCCACCTTATCATCATCAGTGTTGCACCTATTGTGCTTATGCTCAGCAGCAGCAGAGCAGCCACCTCCTGGAGGAGGAGCAGCACATCAGGAGTCTGGGTCAGGTCACTCAGAGCCACCCCTCTGCAGCTGCTGCTTCAGCTCTGCTCTGCTGGCATCATTAAAAGGAGCATTTACAACCTGAAAATCACATTTCTGTCTGTTCTCATGAAATTTAACAGGGATCACCTTCATAGTTGTGAAGTTAAAGAAGCTGGAAATAAAAATCTACCTTTTAGTTGTTTTCTCTCAATGTCTGACTGTTTCAATGAAAGGCACAACTCCTTCACAAGGCTACTGCAGCAATAAAGGGCACAAAGTGCCTCAAGATTGTTACAGGGAGAAAATGTGACTGAGCAACCTCCACTTTTGTCCCTGCTGCCCTTTGCTATGCAGAAGTGATCACTGACTGCTGCCCTGCGCCAGGGCAATGTTTGCCAGGCTGCCCTGAGCTGGCTCAGCCTGGCTGGCCCAGGGGCAGCACCACCCTGCTCACACCTGCTTGCTGGAAAGACCCTGATGCAATGTCTTGTCTTTTGAAAAAGTGCTAATTTCAAAAGCCAGCGAGCTGCCCTCTGGCCCTTTCTAATCTTTGTGACGGCACTTAAAGCTTGAGGGTGCTGGGATTACTTTTAAACATTAATTTCCATACAAAACACTCCTGTTTTTCAGACATAGAGAACAAAATACTTAATGTGCTGCCTCCTCCTTTCTTCACTGGCATGTACAGAACAGCTGATATGATTTTAAAAGTCCCCTAGACATCAAAATTCCAAAGTTATAATGTTTTGCTTCTGCCATTGACCAATGGACCAACAGATTTGGGAAAATGCTGTCCTGCCTTGCAAGAGCACTGAATTGAAAAGGAAGGATAACTCATAGCTAACACTTTCACGTTCATTTTCAGAATGTCAGAGGGAAATGCTCATTTAAGAAATAGATGATTTTATGTCTGATTTTGAAAGCAAAGCTCTGTTTGGGATCCATCTCCTCATTTCCATATGAGTCACAATAAGATGCAAAGCCCCAGAAGCACACAGTGGGCTGCAAACAGCAGATGCTGAGCTAATCTCCAACCCGTTGTGATTCCTTTTGCTGCTATGCTTGTTGCTCCCAAGAGATTTTTGTCAGGGCAGGCATTTCAGTTAATTCTTCAGGGATATAGAGAAATATCTAGGATCAGTGGGGCTTGAATATCTGTATGTTCAACAGCTTATTGTTATTTAATTATTTGTTGGAGCATTTTTTTAAATAATGCAAATATTTGAAGAGAAGTACCTGGTTTTAGATTTCTGCTTCAGAAACCCAGTAAAGAAAACATGTGGCAGATATTTCCTGACTGTATTTTTAACCTTCACATAGGCAAACGGAGAGAAAAATTTGCACTTCAAACTATAGCTGGAAACAAACCACCCACATACAGAGATAATAAAACATCAAAAGGCCTGTGAAATATGCTGGCACATGTATATGTGTTTAAAAGTGCACAAAAATGAAGAAACTGGGAACAGGAAACCAAAGTTCTTTTCCAGCTGTAATATTAGTTATAATAAAGCAAAGCACTACATTTTTTAGTCTTTAACTCAAGCTCAGCTGAAGTGATATGGTAAAAATTAATGTTTTCTGTAGTATTCAGATTGCTGAACATAAACATATCTGCTCACAGGATTGAGAATATTGAAAGATGCAAACATCACTCAGCCTCATTAATTCTATTTGGCTTAAAAACTGTTGTCTTGTTCTCTGGGGAACATGTTGTTTTATTAAAGTGAAAGTTCTGAAAATGTATCATGGAAATGTTAATACCATATTACTTATGATCTTAAGGCTCAGCACTGTTGTGCTGAACCCAGAAGAAGTTTCTTGTTGACTTTTGCCAGGGTAATGTGGCTGCAGAGCAGTTCCACACATGACTCCCTCTCATTTTGACATGACAGCACAATGGGGAAAATGAAATTCTGCAGTGTGGGCTGTCAGAGAGGTCAGAGGGGCTGGAGCACCCTGCCCTACCTCCTCTTGCTCAGCCATGGAGATTCCTGGAGGGGACAGGCTGGCACAGCTACATATGGGGAAAGGAGGTCAAAGTAGTGCCCTGGGATAGTCCAGAGGAGATGGCTGCTACTGAAAAAACCTCAGAGAGCTTTCCTTTCCTGACTGCTGGCAGTTTCTCTCTTGGTCTGTGCTGGGTTTCCCTGTGAGCTGGGATGAAGCCCTTGGGTGTCCCAGGCTGTCAGAACCAGAGCAGTCCTGCTCTACCCTCTGCTCCTGCCAAGCAGTGCCACCCCAGCACAGGGCACAGCATCCCAGGGATTAATCCTTTTGGCATGTGGCCACTGCTGAAGTACATTGCCAAAACCAGAGTTTTTGACCCGAGTTTTTTTTTTTTAACTTTCCATTTGATAGGCTTTTATTTTATTCTGCAGCTGTTAAAGTGTAGGCGGGGAGTGCTGGAAAAATCTCGTACAGTGAGCCGTGCCCCAGTGCCTGAGGTCTCATTCTGAGGTAGATCTGTTATCAGAAATGAAACTGGAAATACCAACTCTCACTTGATGGGCTTTTCTTTGGTAAAGGAACAAAGCTGATAGTCATTGCTATTTTTATATCAAAGCTTCCTTATCTACTTGGCAAGTGATTCAGGGATTTTTTCTCTCTCCTAGGTGCCCCTGCAATATGTTTGTTGTAATCCCTCACATATCCTCATTACACTTTTTGTTCCACATTAATAAGAAATGAAGAGCTCAGATTGCATTAGTTTTCTTATCTTATCCATCTCTTTTAAGAATTCCTCCCAAAAAGTTAAATGCCCTCTTTTCACTTGATTTTCTCTTTTCCTGCGAGATTTTCTTCTCTATTCTGTGCTCACAATAACTCTGCTCTGTGACCTGAGTTGACCTCCCCAAAGCTTTTAAAAAAATATTAAACACAGTATTGTTAGCTTTCCTATGTGCATTGCACACACCAGCATTATTCTTATATGTATAAATATACTTCTGCTTAGTTTTTAATCCTTTTCTTATGTTCTTCTCCCTCCCTCCCCACGTTTTCATGCAAGTGGGTTTGCTTTATCTGTCCCAGCAGATGCTGTGAGCTGTGACAGGCTCTCCTTAGCACTTCTGCCAGTCTTTACTGGCTCCAGTCAGATCTGTTCTGCTTTCCTGCAAAGGCTAGCTCTGATGCTTCACTTTGCCTCTGCCATGAAAAATTATCTCAAACATTGATGACTTCAAACTCACAAGAAACAGACAGGCAGAAGCTGTGATATTCGGATTTGGGCTTGGATTTTAAGCTCTACAGAGTTCAGGCTATCTTGATCTGCCTAGTATAATGATAAAGGTTGCAAGCAAAATAGCAACTGAGGTAGCTCTGATTCTAATGATAAGGAAACTCAAAAGCCTTTAGTTTGGCACCAGCTTCTTCTATCAGCAAAAGTTAATTCCCAATTGACCATTTATCAGTCTTGGAAGTAACAAAAACTGGCTTTTGTAATCAGATGGGAAGCACTGCTCAGAGCCAGCGACTTTGTGAAGTGTTAATTTGTTTCCTTCTCTGTACCAAAGGAAAAAAAGGAGTGATGGCATGTTTTTTGGTAATGTACAATGGTATATCCAAGTAACTCTGACATGATCTCAGAAAAAAAATGTTACCAAAGGGGAGAATAGCACCTCTGTGACCCTCCCCAGTACAAAGAACCAGGCCATGCAAAACCGATACAGTGGAGGTCTACCTTACCTGGGCAAATGTCCTAAAAGGTCTCTGAAACACCATAGGGTTCATTGCTCTATCATGCCAAAGACAGCAGGGAATTTTGGTGAAGTGGTGGTGTAAAATACTATGGGATGGCTGCAGTAGCTGCTATACATTTTACTCCTTGCCTACAGTAGCACTCTTTGAGTCCCATTTCACAGACCTTAAAGGGGAGGTAAGGAATGCTGTAATAATCCCCACCATCCAGAAAAAGGCCGCTGTATGATAGAAAACCAACAACAACTTGTCTCAAAGAATATTCCATAATCCACTGACCTGTGGGTGTCTGAGATGCCAAAAGATGAGGAGGCATGGCTGCAGAGTGAGTTGGTCAATGGCAGGAGCACCACAAGACCCAGAGAAAATGAAAATGCTGCTCAGAGCAGAACTGAATGTCCTTTCATCTGCTGGCATTGGAGAGACCAACCTGCAAGTGAAAAAGCGCACATTGGCAGCTGTGAGCCTTTTGGTTAGCCATTTTGCTAAAGCAATTCCTTAACAACATCCAGTTCCTGCATTCCTTTTTATGAGCTCAGTTATCAGTCATTGTGTTGGTATGTTCCCTGCTCTTTGTGAGCAGCAAGTGGTGGGAATATAAACCAAAGTGCTGCTTCTGAGCCTGTGCCCTTAGTGAATCAGGTTTTTACATCAGTTCTCTACCGATTCACTTTCAGGGTTTTTTTTATTTTTTAAAGAGTATTTTGCTATATCTCACACTAAAAATTCTCTGTTCCACTTCTGGTGCTTTGGCATAACCTCCAGCCTCCTGCATTGAATTGTGTCTGATGCAGCTTCAATCCACAATATATCTCCTGTTTCCCTTCAGTTGCTCTCCATTTTCTTGTAAACTGTGAGCCAAAAATCACAATTCTTGGAAGGACTTTTACACATATGCCAGAAGTACGCTTTTAACCAGGGACTACTGCCTGCATGTGCTGTGAAAGACAGTGAAAAAGGGGACAGGGAAGCATGGTGGGAATTTTCTCCTCCTTTTGAACCCTGCATGAACGTGCTGCTTTGGAGGGATGGTGCTGCCCAGTGCTGAGGGTGTGTTGGGTTGGATGGAGGGGTGTGTGTGTCTGAACAAAGATGCTCCCCTTTCCTCAGCAGCTGTCTAGTAAGGAACCCAGCCACTGCCATTGGCACTGCCATCAGACCATTTTTATACAAGATGCAGGCAGGGGAAGGGCAAAAACACATTATCTGTGTAGACTGTACTTCTATCACAGTTTCATAGTTGTTTTAAGTTGTATAAGCATGCAACCTCATTTAAATCCTGGATACTTACCCACATGTACTGCTTCTGAAGACACTACTGCTGCCTTTTACTGTGTCATAAATTTGCATTTATCTTTAAATAGAAATTCAAATTTTGTTCTAAACACCTTTGCAGGTGTTGAAATTGGTGGTTTAAATAGCAGTTCATCAAGTATTGGAAAGTCTACCTCTCCTAACCAGCATATTATGAGGATCATGAGCCACTTGAAGAGGTTTGTGGAGGGTGTGTGGCACTTCTGAGTGTGTGTAAAATTATGAGATAGAATTGGGGCAGCATTTCCTTTTTACTGGACTCACAACACTTTGTTATCCTGTTGGCTGCCTTCAAGACTTGGACTAACTCTCTGGACTGAAAGATGATGTTGGGGGAGATAATTACAAACTTGGGCACTCTTTACACTTATGGGTGTAAGGCTGCCTTCTAAGGTTGAGAATTTTATTTCCCAGGACTTTTCTGGATGGTTCTCAGCTAGGGACACAATTGTTTAGCAGTAAAGACCCAAACTCTGCAAAAGGAGACTGACCCACACCCAGAGCTTGTGCTCCCTCTGTTTGCCGAAAAGGAAGAGAAAAGCCAAAACAATTGTTTTGAAAGATTTAGGATTATTGGTATTCCTTCCTTCTATTTCCTTCCCATGTAAATATAAACACTGATCATAAATGGAAAAAGATGCAAGAACTACAGATTAGGAACATAAACTGTTAAGTTGTTGGGCTTCATGTCCTCCCTCTCCAACAGAGAAGGAAAGGCCATATTGTGGATGTGAACAAAGTAAATGTCAAGTAAAGGGAGAAAAATGAGTGTATCAATATTTGCATATGTACTGGAGAGAAAATCTTGGGCAATTTTCTTATGGCATTTCTTTGCTCTTGAGATGAATTTTAAAAAACAGGAAGTAATTCCTTCTAGGGTTTCCTATAAATGATGATTTATATAATTTTGCCTCAAGGCAATTCCTATGATATATAGATAAAAATTTATCAATATTTTTGCAGATACATCTGCTATAGATGAGTCATGTTTCAATTAAAAATGTATTCTTGATGCAAACATTTTCTAACAGTTGTCATGTTCCCCCATTCATCTCCTGTTACATCCTTCAGTTTTCCTACACTTAAAAAGTTATTTTTATTAAAAGAAAATGTTTGCAAATTTCCTGGAGATTTTTGCTAAGTAATTAAGAAGTAGTAATAAATTAATGTATTTTTATATCATTTCAATGTCAACTCATGAATTGTGCTGACATTGCAATCCTGTGACTTAGTTCTAAATGAAGCAACAAGTCTGGCAGGGGATTTTAGCTTACAAATGGGTTGTACAAGTCAGTCCCAGTCCCATGCAGTGACACTGTCTTCTGGAACACAGCAAGTCCCAGGTGCAGATTTACTGAAGATCTGCACCCTTTCCTTCAGAGTGGGATGTGTGGTAAAGGAGAGCAATCCCATTCATACCACAGTGCATCTATTCCAGCTTTCCATTTCCATACATCTGTGCAACTGCAAGCAAATCTGCTGTTCCTCCTTAGTGGGATACACAGCCAGTCTTGGATGAAATAATGCTTTCCAAAAATCTGGCAAAAATCTGTAAATATACTCTTAATACCCTAAATCTAAAGAGCACAGTATTCAGTTCTACAGCTAATACAAGCTAATACAGTGGCTCCCATCTTTGGTATTTGTATTTTTGACCATTGTTCTTGAGGCATATTCTTGTATTTTCTTGACTTTCTGAATGCTTTAAAATTAGGTACATGTATAATTCAAACTCAGAAAAACACAGGCTGACCTGGATCAAAGAATAATAAATTTCTAAGGATTTCTCAAGCTCATAACAATTTCCTCAAATGAATGCATAACATAAACAGACAGGGTAAAAAACCTTACACATTCTGATTACAAGAGACTGGATATTGTACAACCTTTTTTGCTGGTGTTTTCAAGTCACTTAGGAAAATTTTGTTCACCAATATTGGGGTTTCCATCAGGAATATTTTAATTTATTTGAAAATAAATCTTGGGGAAGCTGATGAGAAGCCTACATACTACCTCAGAAAATAAAAAAATAAATCTTAAGAAATATTCAAATTTTAGTCTTTCATACAAAGCTATTTTGTGAACAGACTGCATTCTGTTTTTCTGTTTCCCTTTTTATAGATCACCATATTATGTTTCTGTATAGAGTTAAAACATTTACTTCTCATTCTTGTGTGATAAATAAAAGAACTAGCTTCCTATTTTCATTAATTCTGCTTCCTCAGTAATCTGCAACTGTTACTTAATGAGTGAGATAAAATAATTTCTGTGACATATTTAAGCCATTTTAAGCCATTGCTCAGGGTAATTTTGAACTCAGAAGTTTCTCACTGTTACAGATAATCATGAGCTTTAGTTTCTTTTCTGTCAGTGGTAACAGAGGAAGAGCTAAAATACGCTATAAATTGAAGTAAGGAGTGGGTTTCCACATTCCTCATAGGATAGGTATTGCTGTTGTGCACGGGGTAGAAGGCACTGTACTTTCCCTTTTCTCCTTCCATGAGCCTTCAGTGATGAACAGACATAGATCTTAAAACTATTGCATTTGCTTCAGTAAAGCTGGATATAGTGATACCAGAAATGGGTTCTGCAGGCTGTTGAAGAGATTCTTCATTGAAACTGGCAGGCACATTGGGAAGCAGCTGTTGGCTGTAGGTAGATAATTTTAAAGTATTTTTGAAAAAGGTAGAGGATAATTCCAAATTTCTATAGCACAAGCCAAGATAATTCCCTGAGCAGTCTAACCAAGAAAATTGCACAGGTCCTTGACACAATACTACCAGATTTGATATAGCTTTTCTCCTTCCCCTTGTACTGGAGAATTAAAGAAAATGTAATGAATTCTGTGTGGGTATTGTAATTGGTATGCAGGGTGTGAAGGAAAAAAATATATAGAATCTGTTTAGTTACAGTCCCAGGAAATAGTAAAACCTCCCTGGTTTATAGAGCCTGTAAAGGTGCTCTGCTGCAGCTGGCCATCGTAATGATAAAATACATTTTATGTGATCACAGGAAAGTTCTCCCTGTGTGTTGAGCTTCTCCCTCTGAGCTTCTACTTTATAGGTACAATTGTATTTATCTACATTAAAGGTTGCTCAGAGACTTTGAGGTCTTTCTCAAAGAAACTCATTATTGTAGGAAGTCAAAACGGTATTATGCAATCTTAAGAATAAAACCTAACTTCCAACTCCCAGGGTGTTAGTAGCTGAGAGAACCTTACCCAGGTGAGCGACATCAAGGTGTTGTGAATACAATTTTGCTGATAAAGTAAATAAGCTACCACCTTTGTGCTTTAAGGATTTAAACATGTAAGGTGCCAACTTTCCTATTCCAGTGGGTTTAGCACGAAAGCTGAAGCTGCCCCCCACCTTTCAGCAAAGCCAAACTATATTCCATAGTGTGTTTTGAGTAACAATTATTCATAGCTTTGGCAAATAAAAATAGGGTACCCCTAATTTGGTATGAAACATCTTCCAAGTAAATACTAATCTTATTAGTAATTTCTTTATTTAGGCTTTCTCATACAAGTTACTTCTTGCATGTGACTAAGACACAGAATTTTCAAAAATTAAAAATATTAAAATAGCTGTATATTTTGGAATAATAAATTAGGAACTATGGTACATTATAATAAAATTAATCTTCATTTGCATGTGCTAATTAATTTCTACTTTATTGCATCAACATTTGGGAGTAGTAGCTTTATTAACAGGAATGAGTTTGCTTATAGTCTGAAACTAAACACTGAACAAACTCAGTGAAGGTGACCCTTTTTCCTTTCAATTACCAAGGTTAATGATAAAATTAATTCGATCTTTTTTTACCTTTTATTAGGAGAATTTACCTTCTTTCAGCTTTGTCACAGAACCTGGATCTGCAGTGAAAGATTTTGCCTTCTGTACTAAACTCAGTAGTTTTGTGACATCCTTTTTAAAAACTCTTCCATGTTTCTGCTACTCAGATGATGTCAGATTACTGAAGTCAAATTAGAGACTCTGTATTTGTTGTATCTTGTCATTATCCTTTCCCTGCTCTAATTCAATAATGAAATCTGCTTTTATGAAATAGTTTAACAATTTAAGATGAAACAGATTAAAAATTAATTGGTTTCTGTTCTTTTCATGTACTGCCCGTTATAGTTGCAGTTATAATCTAGAGCGCTGACATGAGTCATCAGTAGAATATTACCTTTATTTCTGATTTGCTTTTCCCTGTAATTAGCCTGATTTCTGTTCTTTGGCTGTTATAATATAATGAGGAATAGCTGAGGACATTAATTTTGCTCAAATATTCTGCTGCTGTCTGGCACATTCTAAAAGCATTAACTATGGTTTAATCTTGAATGGCACAAAGGCCCCAACATCCTAGATGTGCTCAGGCTAAGCACAGGCATTCTCCTCAAGAGTTTGTAGGCTAAATAAGCATGGGTTAATTGGCAAATACAGAAAGGTCTGGAGAACAAATAATTATCTCATTTTCTGGTGGGTAACAAAAATTTTAATTGATTTGCCCTCTGTGACAAATCTGTCCCTGGATCAATAGTTTAATCTGAGTCTGAAATTTATTGCCTTAATGAGAAGGACATCTTATTTTGGCTGTAATATGACCCTTTCCTGATTAAGCAGATTGAGAAAACATTAGTAGTTAACTTCTGCAACCTTCTGCCTCTTAGCAATTAACAGAGGGACTAATTCTGCAAGGTAAGGAAGCCTTTCTGGGTGGTGGCAAATATTTCTCTTTCATGACAAGGAGTTTAAAGTTTTGGTAAAATAATAATGATAATAATAATAATAATAATAATAATAATAATAATAGTAGTAGTAGTACAGAAGTAATAAAGGTTCCAGGTCAAATAGGAAAGTATTAGGAATGGTTTGCATCCAGATTATAAGAGATAATTTAGCAGCTGGGCTCCACTTTGTCATTGGAGGGTATAAGGAGATCCTTCTCCTTTTACTCTGATAATCCCACTTGTTTTCTCTGCTCACACACTTTCACTATACCCCCATTTTATATTTCTTCTCATTATTATTTCAGACATAGCCTCCCTTTATGCCTCCCTTTTCCAAAGCATTTCAGCTGGTCTCTGTCAGGAGTACATCAATAGTGCAGCAGTAACCCTGGCTTTCCCTTCTGGGCAGCTCCAGCCTTCAGGGCCTGCCTGGCTGGTGCTCACTGCAGCCCACTCCTCATCAGCCTCAAGGGGCGTGTGCCACTTCTCAGGGCTGCACACAGAAGCACCTCTCTGAGAGCTGCACCTTTTACAAGTGTGACTGTCAGCCCCCTACAGCAGAAACTAGCTCAGACAAGAAAAATGGACCCTGTTCTCCTCATGTGGTTGGGAGCACCCAACTCTCCAAACCCCGAGTCGTTGTCTGCAGAGGTCTCATACCTTGGTGAGGAGCTCCTTTTGTCTAACCTGGCATAGCCATTCTAGGAGCAGAATGGCCTTTTTTTATTTTAGCATGACTGACAGGCAGCCAGTATGCTCACCAGCCTCAGTGAACTCTGCCTCTGTGTGAAGATGCATTTGACAGCAACCATGAACTCTTTCAGCATAACAAAAGTCACTAAAATATTTAATATTCTGCCTTTAGTGGGAGGGGCCATCCAGAAAGCACCAACATTTCCGCTGAGCTATTTGCTTAATAAAAGACAGATCCAACTAAATGTGATTGTTTTCCTTATCTCAAGGCTATCAGAGATACAGATCTTTAGTTATCATGATTACCCTATAAGCAGTTAGAAGAGGAGGATTAGGAGATTTATATATAGATACCAAGAAAGTTGCAACAAAATTCTAAATAGAACTTTTAAAACTTCCTTTTCCCCTTTTCTCCCTTATCAGTTTTTGCCATGGAAAGAAAATTCATTTTTTAAAATTAAGAGATCATCAAAATCTCCTTTCCCACTCAAATTATCATATTTTAGCTGTCTTTTAGCTATTGAGCAATCTGTTTGTCCTCTACCTGCCAGTTTGCACCTTCATATTATTTCCTGCTTTCATGTCCTCTCTCCATACTTGCACTCCTGTGGCTTCTCAACTGTCATATCTTCAATACAAGAAAATCCACCAACTTTCTCCTTGTCTATATATATTAATACGTCTTATTATAAACTATATATGTGATTTCTTTGAGTATTAAAACCAGGAATGTAAGAAAAGCCAAATATTTGTTATTTCATTGGAGATAAAGGCCAAATATTGCCACAACCAGGCCCTTACATTTCATTGTCCATAGCTATGGGCTATGGCTAGTGAAAAAAGATAGAGCAAGTTTTTTTCTTTTGTGAGCAATAGTCAAGAATGGTCACTAAAATGCAGCGAACTGCAGGCAGTAGCTTAGAATTTTGCTGGGAAGTATCTCAGGTCCACCTTTCCTTACACTGTGGTGAGAGCCTGTCCTCCCTGTGCCTGAAGCACACGTGAGGAATTCCAGCTGAGGAGGCTGCACACTGCTTTGGTGCCACTTGTTCTGCTGACCTGCTCCCTTTTGCTGCAGGAGATTAGGGTACACTGGCACACCATGTAGTCACAGGGCTCTCTCTGTGCAGTACAAGCCACAGGAAAGGAGCTTACATTTTTCTTCTAATAAGTCAAACTTGTTTAAGCATGTACAGTCCTGGCTTGTCAGCTCCCTGCTGCTGTGGCTTAGACTTGTGCCTTGCCTCATCCTCAGATGAGTCCCAAAGGTCACCCCAAGCAAATGTCTTAACTGTTTATTAGCAGATGGGGAGCACTTCTGCTAAACTGCTGTGTAACCCCAAAAATGGAGCTAGAGGTAAATCAGTAACCATAATTTCGGTCATTGTTTTATCCCTGCACTGAGTATTTAGCAAGAACTTAGACGCTTGAAAATATTCCTGCCAAGATAGTCCCTTCTTGCCATATTCAAAATGTTTTTGAAGGCAGCAAACAAAACACTTCCAAAAGCATTCTAAAAACTCAGGGAAAATGAACATTTACTGTTATTTATGGAATTGCCATGGGTATATTTAATTTTCCCCACCTACAGATAGAGAGAGTCATGATCACAATAATACTGGTATGGATAAAATATTGAGAAGAGAAAGAGGGAGCCTCCAGCATCAATTTACAGTGACCAAAACTGGGAATGGATTTGGGTTTGGAGTGAAGATAAACCCAGTGGCCTGGGCACTATTGCCTAACTCTACAAACACAACTGAATTAAAGTGGAGGGAGTTTTAGGATCAGTAGTACATGGACAGCACCAAAATGAACACATTAGGTATATAAGCCTCCCAATCACAGCCAACTTTTATTTTTTTCCCTGTAATTAAACCTTTGTTTTATGGTTTATTAACTCACCATGCCCACAGAGAGGTGCTTTTGAAGGGAAAGCCACCAAGAATTACAACTGTGCCACTAGAGTGCATTTTTAAAATACAAATCAAGGTAATTTTGCAAACGGACAGTGCCTTCTCATTGAAAATTTAATCACCCTGTACATGGGGTTGATAGCTTGAGCACAGCTAATGTCTCCATTCATTTATCCTTTCATCTTGGGATGTTGCAGCTCAGTATGGAAGAACAGCAGAAACCAGTGCAGTGACTGGCAATTATCACAATATTTACTGTGCTTCATGTGAATGAGACTAATTTATGTGGTAGCCTGAAGGAATGGCCTACTCAATCTCCTTTCCCCTGATGCAAGCTCAGGACCAATGCAGCAGACAAAGGGAGCTCTACTGCCCCAGGACCCTGCATTCATTCTTCAGGCAGACTGAAGCTCCACTTTGCTTCAGGGTACCAAAGAGCTGCACTAGAACACCAATATCCACAAACTCTTTTTGCTGGATTTCTCTGAGAAATGATGACCCAGAAGTAGCTATGAAGATTTCCTCTGTCCAGTGAATATTCCCTGTTCTTTTGAATACTTATTTTAAAGGCAGAATTTAATAAGAAATTTTACTTTTCCCTAAATTATCTTGTCTTAAAACCTGAAAGAATGCTTCTCTATGTGAGATGCATTGCAAAACCACAGGCTTTTGCATGACATTCAGAGTCCTTTTTACTATCTGCTCTTGGTTGACTGCATTTAGCTGTTTTTCTTTATGACTACTAGAAGGTTCAGACATTTTATCACTTCACTCCCAGTCTAAGATCCCTTCTTTTTCAGCTCATAGTAATTGTGTGAAACGGCTTTCTATTCATTTTTATCAAAGGATGGAGCCCTGCTGAGTCTCTGGGTGAGAGAGGGAAAGATGAAGGGACAAATCCAAAGTCACCCTGAGCCTGTAGAAGGCAGGCTGTGAGCATAACCTGGATGTGATGGTCAGACAAGTCTGTGCACATGTGGACAAATTTGGGCAGAAAAATGAATGTACTTAATCTAAAGAGCAGGAGCTGTTAAAGAGAGCTAGATATCCTCATTAGGGAAGGAAAACATTCCTGAAAATGTTTAATGGGCACACCAAGACACTGGACTTATAAAACATTTCTGACTAACTCACAAGGA
Organism: Camarhynchus parvulus; assembly: GCF_901933205.1. Classification (NCBI taxonomy): domain Eukaryota; kingdom Metazoa; phylum Chordata; class Aves; order Passeriformes; family Thraupidae; genus Camarhynchus; species Camarhynchus parvulus. The sequence continues at coordinate 9,386,855 of NC_044577.1, read as the reverse complement.
TATTGAGAAGAATTTGTATTCTGCAACAGAACTCAGGACAATTTGTGCTACTTTCTTGTAATAAGACACCATAAAGAAAGAGATGGCAATTATGTGCACTTCCACTATATGCAGCTGATAGATACCTTTAAGTACTGAACAGCTTGCTAATGTACCCCTAGTATTTGAATAAATACCTGAAGTAAATACATTGATGAAACCTCTCATAAACGGCTGGGTGGAGAAGGGGTATTTAACTTGCTCTGTCTGTCTTTGTACAAGCTGTTCCTGAGCAGGTCTGCAGGTGACCTGATCAGAGATCACAGGCAGACACAGAGGCTCAAGGAAAACTGCACTTAGTTTCATGATGGAAGTTTACATAGGCTACACCAGAATATGAAGACCAAATATGCCAAGGTAAAACCCTGTGAGTTGCAATTTAGTTTTCAGTAATTAGTCTGAGACTACTAAAACTATAACCTTCCTCACCAGTTTTCTTAGAGGTCGTTTAGAGGCCAACCTGAAGAACTATTTGTTGCTAACTCAAACATCTAAATGTGAAAGTCTTACTATTCAGTTTTATATGATTATGTTTTAAAAGATACTGCTATCAATTAGAGGAGACATTTCATAATTAAATAAAATCCCACAGTGAAACCTATAACTTGTAATCATCTGTAGTAATTCTCAGAGCAGACAGCATATTAGAGCCAAACTATGCTGTATTTCTCCTCCCTGTCTCCTAAAGGAACCAGCACTGAATCAAGCACCTTTTGCATTCTAGGTTTCTCAGAAATTCAGTAAAGATCCCAATCTGATTTGTTTTCTTTATTTCCTCCCTCTCCACTCCCCTCCCACCCCATCTCCCCCAAGATCATAGCAATCTTAAAATTTGATGTCTCAAAGTCTCATTATTCTTCTGAGAGAGTGACTGTTTTCCCATTTCATGGTAGCTTACAAGGCTGATTGTTTTCTTGGAGCAGGCTGAGCGGGGCCAGGCATTAAGCCTTGGCAGGACAACAAATTTAGGGAGCTTTGTCAGTGACAGGGTGGCTGGAGAAGCAAGAACCATGTGGCAGTGCAGCTTCTCCTGCTCCTAATGTGCCATCTCCAAGGTCTTTCCCTGTGGAGCCAGCCCCAGCATCCTAAATCTGACAGAGCAGCCAAAATATTAGTCAGGTTTTTTATTTTCCTTCAGAGGTCTGATTTTCATTCCTCATCTGCTGATTAGACTTTTTTTTGTAATGTTATTTATTTAAAACACTTTTTCTTGGCACGAGATATTTGTTTGTTATCTAAATGTAAGTGGGGCTATGAATGCTCTCAAAAGAACACTGACCTTTAAGCATATGTTCAACATCTGTAGGAAACAGCTGGAAAACCTATCACATGCTTCTTCAGGTAAAAGTGCAAAGTAGTGCTCCTGCAAAGCTTTTTTCAAACCCCTTCTTTTCACATCATGCATCACACAGCAGTGCTATCCATTAAAAGCTGAAAAAATCCTCTATTGGCCTGAATATTCTAACACAGAACATAAGGTGCCCATAGGTGGAACTGGTAGTGCAAAAAAGAAAAAGAAAACACCCAATGAACCAAATTTTTTCTACTACTTTTAGCCTTCAAGCACTCATTTGCTAAATAACTCCTTTTTAGCATCCATTTTTCGCCCTGCCAAATGTGTGCTACAATAATGACTCCACCTGACTAATCACTCCTCAAGCATTCAAACACATTAGCTAATTGGTTTGCAGGGGTTAAAGCAAGTGGTTGGTAAACCTCAGATACTGCTGGCAACATTCAGAGATTCAGATGATTATCCAAAATTTACCCAAACTCAGCCTCCTCTGGCTAAAAGCTCAGTGAGGATTGCCATTTTTTATTGTTTCAGGTTGGCCATAAAAACCAGCAAGTCTTTTGCTTGAGGTGCTGCCTCCCAGTTTTCCTTAGGACCCTTTCTATATAGACAAATGTTTCTTTCATACATTTCAGATTATAATGGGTGAAGAATCTACCCAAATGGATGGCAGATTGGGAAAGGCTTTGGGTCCTGGGTTTAGGGCATCATGTTCTGGACTTGCTTATGCAGCTATGTGACGTGGCCATGGCAAGGCACCCATGGGTGTGCACACTGCCACTAGATCCTGATCCCCTGAGTGCAGCCAGAAAAGCATCACTCAGTGCTGGTCCTGGGCTTATGGATATTTTCCTTGCAGGATACAGCTTGTGACACACAAGCCTTGCATGGGAACTAAACTGAACCAGTCTTAGGCAAGGGGAGGTTCTAAAGATTTGAACTAAAGAGCAAGCCCTGAGTCTCTCCAGCCCCCATTTCCTCCAGTAGGTTCCTTTGGCTGGACTGAATATCCAGAAAATCATTCCAAACCATGTTTTATTTCCTGGGGTGACATTCTCTCCTTGCCTTACAAGAATTTTATTTTCACCTCAGCCACCATGAAGTAAAACTGAGCCCAATTTCCTGAGCTAAAATGTATTTCTCTGCTCTCTGAGGCTCTTTGTGTGCTCCCTGCCCTCGTGTTTTGCTCAGCCCGCAGGGTGACTGTGGCCAGCAGTCACCTTTTCCTCCCTCAGACAACCTCCCACGTGTGCAGGGCCAGGCTGGCTCTGGGGGGACGAGTGGGTGTGCTGAGGGCCACCAAGGCAGGCTCCTGGGGCAGGTGCAGCCTGCCCATCCCCTGTTGGAGAAGGGCAGGAGGAGCCAGTGCCTGTCTGCCACACCTGTAAACACAAAGCACAGAGCCCAGGGCACATCCAGCCTATGGCACCCTTTGTCCCTGAAGTGGGCTAGAAGACACTGAAGGATTGGACTATCCCCTTTGGAAACACACAAAAACTCTCCCATTTCCCCTTTCCCCGAGCTCTGGGGTGGTATTTCATCACTATCTGAGTGATCATAGAAAGTTTAACCTGCAAAATTATGCCCTGTAAATGACAACCATTTTACTCTCAAGGTGAGAGACTTGGAGACAGAGAGAAAGAAAGAGAGAGAGCCAGTTTCCATGACAACACAATGAAACTTATACAGCATAGGAAAATGTCATTTTCCAAAAAAGACAGAACTTCATGGACAAGAGGTACAGTACATCAGAAAGGAAATTGCAGTTTTAAGTGAAAAGCTCATTTGCATTTATGGTTCTGAGTTTCATTCTCTAGTTACAAGACCCAATTGTAGACAATTTAGTAGTAAAAATTATATTCAACATTTCAGGTGAATAATGTAGATTACAATCTAGTTCAGCCAGAAGTTCCTGGTGGCAGACTTCGGGTTCAGAGAACACAGGTGTGGATGGATTCTGCTTTAGCTGGGCTTATGCTGCAGCATCAGAGAAGTTATTGACATTTTACACCTCTAATAGACTTTGCAAAGTCAGGATCCATCCACAGCTGTTGAGATTCCTGCCACAGCTTGCAATTTCAGCACCTAAAGTTATACCTTCTAGGTTCCATGTTACCTGTGATACCATCAATCACCATCCTTTGTAAGCCACATTGCATAGGAGAGCATTTTATGATGAGCATTAGTGTTGTAATATAGCAAAGAGCATTGTTAATGAAGCATGGAAAAAGAATAAATTCAGCTAATGGGTATATGTGTCAAATTTCAATTAGGGATATGCTGGAAAGTGAAAGAGAGCGACGAGCATACAAATTAAACCTTTGACCTTCAGAGTAAAGGGAGAAAAACCTGAGAGAAAAGGGGGATGTTCACAGACATTTTTCTAGCTGAATGCTGAAAAGTCTGAGCACAAACTTTGAAGTACTCTTTTCTCTTCAATTACCATTATTTAAGAAGTGACTCAGAAAAATTCTGTTTTGATTCAGCTGGTTTGTTGACAGCTATATTACTGTTTGTGCTATTTCCTATGTGGGGGAGAGATAAAGATTGGAAACAGTTTATGGTGATGGCAGACAAAATCTCACCTTTGTGAAGCCTAGGCAGAGGATATTAAAGCTTATCCTTCCCTGTCTGTGAAGTGCTGCTGGACAGAACCTCCTTCTCACTCCTCTTAGGCTTTCAAACAGGTCTTAGTTGAGCCAAAGCATGTTTTAGTGCATAATCTGATGTGCATGGCTTTTGAATGCAAATAAACAGTGCTGGAGGGTGCAGCAGGAGCAAAGCTGAGCCAGCTGCAAGGGCTGGACACGGCTCAAGGCACCTGGCAATTGGTGGCTCCTGTTTGCTGTGACAGTGAAGGGAGCAATAGTTCACACTCACAGCAGTGGGCTCATACAGGAGCTGCTGCAAGCCTGCACACATGATTTAACATCAGCTGCTCTGCTGAAGCAGGGTAGCATGAATTCAGCTTGAGTTTAATAAACACAATTGCCATTACATGTACATGTGTCAGGGTTTAATTCAACTCATTCTTCTGCATGAGGAGTGAGGGTCTGTTCCACGGAGCACTGAGGCTTGTGTGGAAAACTGCTAAGACCTGAAGCCATGTCCATTGCCCTGGCAAAAGCCAACATGCTGGTGCTTTGATGACTTTTGACTGCTAGAGAAAGCTTCCTGGGCTGCTTGTGTGTGAAGCACACCCTGGGACAGACACCTATGCCCTGTCAGATTGAAAACAGCAGGCAGGAAGTCACCTCTCATTAGCAAGGAAGAAAAACCCACTTGTATTATTTCCCCACAATCAATTAATACAATTAACACTTTGAGGTTCCAAATATAGTTCAACATTTGGCCAGGAGACCAACCATTGATAGAACTCAAAGTGTATTCTCACATTGCTGCCACAGGATTTCATTTCCCACAAAAGTCCATCATTCTGAGGATCTCCCTTATCTTTACTTTGCACTTTTTTAATCACAAAAGCCTCTGGATCCTTGACAGTGCAAGTCTTTCATCTCCTCCAGACATCCCTCCTGCCACCCCACTGCTCTGTGGGGGTGTGCAGCCAGCTGCAGGTTTAACCACAGCACGGGCTCTGGTTTGTGCCAAATTCAATCCAGAAGGCAAGATTATAGTGACCTGCTGGGTAGCAAAACCTTGAAAGCAAGAGGGAAAGGAATCTCTGTGTCTCAGGGACAGTTCAGTTCAAGCAACCCCAGGCTCACCAGGAGGAGCCCACGTGGGCCTGGAAAGACCTTGATGCCCTCTACTTTTTGGTTCGTAGTAAGGATATGTAAATGATTGCTAGCAAGAGCATATATTACATAGAAAACTGTGTTTTGCTTCTTCAAAAGCTCATGTAAAGACTAGAGAAATGGTTGAATTTATCTTTCATTCAGAATTACTAACATTTTTCATTTTAGGTTTTCAACTATGACAGGTATCTCAGAAATATTGCATGATTATTCCTAGCATCTGCTAATGGATGTATGGATAGCTAATTATCCTGTTAAATCATATGATATCACTTTTGTTTCATGACTGAATGATGTATGTCCCTGTAACTAGGTAATACAGGAGTATTTCTAAATAATAAAATTTGCTTTGACAAATCCTGCAGCCTGAAACCTTAAATTCTCCTAATTCCCATATGGCAGCACATATTTAAGACTCATTTTTAATCTTTTGTATTTACTTTCAGTAGCTAGAAATAAAATATTTTCAGAAGAGTATCTACTCTAATGAACATCTGTATGTTTATTTACAGCTGTATTTATTGGTTTTAATAGCAAAAATGTAACATTATTGTTACTGGATAAATATTATACTGTGGAAGTGTATTTCCAATCTTAATATTCCCATTCACAGGTTAGAGAAGGAGGACTCTTCTGTGAACTTCCTGCAAAATTTGTTTTCAGCTTCTGTTTAAGTGAAAATCCTTACCAGAAAACTTGTCAATAAGATATTCAGGGAAGTTTTATTTGCTCTAGTGTATCAAACCATATGAAAATAAAATCCTACTTCTGAACTTTAAAGAGCAACCCCTCAATGAATAGGGGATTGCCTTAGAAACAAACCCCACCTAATCTGCTGTTCTCCAGGCACTGCAGTGCTCAGATTCTGCAAAGGAGGTTGGATATCTGTGGGCACGTACAGCAGGCTGGCACAGGGGACTGAAGTCCCCCAGTGTCTCATCTGGACGTGACACAAAGGAGGAGCAAGGAAAGCAGGTGAGGGATCCAGCACTGCATTTACTCAGAGTTTTAACTGCCTGCATTGGTGTTACCTGGGGGGAAGCCTTTCCTGTTTTGGCAGATTTTTCCCAAATACCTTCAAGATTCAGATAACTCCTTTTCCTTTCCACAAGCAGCAGGGATGCTCAGCTGAGTGCTACAGGCTTAGTCCTGTCAGGTGAATTACCCACAACTACACCACTTCTTGCTCAAGTCAGGGCTGGAGATCTTGACCCAAAGCTCCAGCTCATTTCTCTCTTGCTAGTGAGGATGGAGTCCTGCCCTACTTGCCAGCTATGGATCTCCTCCCTGATTAGAAACAATTTAAATCTGACACTGGGGTGGTGTCACCAGACAGAGAGACATTCCTCAGTGCATTAGAAGGAGGAGTTGGGTGAGCCAGAGAAGAAATTAGCCTGCTTTAATTTAGGGCTGGATATGCACACTGCACCAACAGCTCAGTATGCTCAGAGTCAAGTAGATTGAATGCAGCAATTTATTGCCAAGATGCAGGATTTAAGCACAGTAGATATGTGTTTATGTTTTACACCTCTAACTTTGCCTCTGTTGTGCAGACTTTAAAATTGCACCAGTGAGAAGAGGTTGAGTATGGCCATATTCAGGTAAAAAATGGAGGGCTCAGGAAATTTAAAGGACAGAAAAAATGAAGAGTATGAAGAGTCCTTCTACCACTCAAGGAATTTTTCAGGACCTTTCTGCTATTTGATGCAATATAGATTTCTACAGCACATTGTTAGGAGATTGTCATAAAACATAGATTAATGATTGCATTTTCATCCTTTTGATGTGCCATTTAATGAGGTGTATTCCCTTTCATACTCAACATCAAAAAGACAACCGCTGGAATTCTTCACGTACACATCAAACAAGTTTTTGTGTTAACAGGTAAAATCATCTAGGCAAGAGAATTCTGCTTTTATAGCCACTGTTGTGCAGCTGATTTGATACAGGCAGTCTAGTACTAGTGTTTACTCACTAGAGTAATTGAAAATGTATGTGCAAGCTCTGCAGCTCAAGCCCACTCTGCTTCCCAATCCCAAATGAAAAAGGGAACAAGGTTTCCCTCTGTAAGTTAGATTAGGTTTGCAGTTTAGAGAGCTTTTAAGCATGTCCAGCATACTCTTACTTTACAGAATTTGTAGCTTTCATTTAAATCAATATTCTCTTTAAAGGGTCCTACTTTTAACACTTCCAGCTTTTATGATTGTCTATAAAGTGAATAACATTATTCTGAAAGCACTTGTTACGTGGTATCTTGAAAAGATGTCCAACTTTTCACAATGGTGGATTTGCTTCTGCAGGTTACTATGATTTTTACAAAACAATCACACCACAGGCATCTTGGGCAAGTTTGGGCCTGCAGGAAAAATTACCTCCTAGAAAGACTGAATTACCTCCTAGATATCCCGAATCTGGCTCTGCTGCTGAAATGATTTCATTTCACTCCAAAACCATGAGCATATTGGTTCTTCAGTTCAGACAAGTTTTACAACTTTTATCACTGATTATGCCCTTGTACTAGGCCAGTCACCTATCACTGTTGGGACAACACAGAGAAACCTCCTTCCTTGAAAGCATTTGTTCCCACTGCCTTCAAGCAGTTTTTTTAGCTGTTGGTTGGCTACAAGTGCAGGGTTTGGTTTTTGACACAATTTTTCAGTGGGGGTTCTGGTACACAGCCCTCTGTGGCGTCAGGCTCTCACCCATCCAGGCACTGTCTTGGACTTGTTGCCAAGTTTGCTGCCATCACACTTTTTTATTCCCTGCCATTTCTAAGGGCTTCAGTGTGGTTTGAACAAGTGTCCCAGTAGATAGCACTGTTGCCTAAAAGTGCTGGGGATTTCTAAGAAGAAAGCTTTCTACTACATATTCCTAAAATTTATGCTATACCTTAAGACTATTCATTCAAACACAATATGGGCAAATTGCAGGATGTCTCCCAAAATATAAGCTGCAGCAAATATGGATTTCGACATTCATTCCTACACATTTCTGCATTTAATCAACCTATTCTTCTCTATGCCACCCAGTCATTTAGTGCTTAAATTCTAAAGACATTTTACAAGACCTGTGGAATTGTTTCTTAAAATATAATGAGAGAGAAAGCTCTGTTTTGTTTCAGTAAAAAACAAATTCAAACAATGCTCTCTAGTTCTCTTTATAATGATTGTATATGCAAAAGCTGGTTTTAAATTCTGTGACTCATCCCCAGCAGCAGGCTCAGCTGAAGGAACACAGGAGAGTTTTAGCCAGTGTTTTGCAGATACATCATTTTTCTGAACAAAGGTGAAGGTTGGTTTGCATAGAGCTGCGTGCAAGTGAATAAGCACAGCCACTAGTACTGCTATGCAATTTGTTCTTTCTCTTGCTCCAGGAGACAGCACAAATGCTTTTCTTTTTTTTTTTTCTTAACATATATTGGGATTATATTAATGCATGCCTATTTGTCCCTGACTTATTGCTCACCTCTGACCATAGCTTCAGTTAAATTTAGTCCTAAATTTAACTATTGCTTTCCCAAGGTGGTAATAGGAAGCTGGTATATGTCCAAAAAATGTCTCAGGTCTATTTATGAGCAAACCATACTCATAAATAAGGTAGAGAATTGTTTACTTGTTGCTTTGGGAAATGTTCCCCAATTTTCTTAATTTTATTATCAACAAGTTCTCTTGCTATGACAATGTCTATATCTATCTATCTTATATGTATAGATATACATATGTATGTCTTATATGTACACACATATATATGAATTTAATATACGAAATCCTGAAATGTTACACTGAGAACTAATGCTATCCACAGCATTTGAAGATTTGAGCTAGAAGTCCATTCTTCCCACAGACCTTAGACTGACAGGTAGCTTTGAATGGGTTTTTAAATATATCTTTGGAGATTTAAAAATAGTTTTATACCAGAAGGCAAATATACAGTAGCTCCTCCTGTGAAGCTTATCTTTCAGTTGGCAATAAACAGGGTATGGCTCAGGGATTTTTGATCTAGTTTGGCCTATCCATTCTGTTATACCTGAACGGATTGCTTTAATATGCTATTGAGATGAGCTCCCACTCTGGAAGGTCATTAAATGGTAATGAATTACCAGCTTTTCTTATCCTGAGCTGGAGCCAGCAGCTCTCTCAGACTGCAGTGCCAACACCAGGGGTCTGCAGGGAGAGGCTGGGGCAGCATTTCAGTGAGGGGCTGTGACTTGTGGGCATGGGCAGCCAGGGAACCTTCCCTTATTCAGCTGTCCCACCTCGTAATCACACAATAGACTGCAACACTGAATCTTTTACCTGTGACTTTCTTGTGCTGACCTCACTGAGAAGGGTGACATTTAAACTCTCACATCTTCCTCTTCAATTTTTTTGAGATACTCTCCTTCCCTCATCCTCAAAATGTTATTTACTTTTTAACAAGCACCCCATATGAATACTATCTGGGTAAAAGTGATTTAAGAGAGAAACAGTTTTGTTTTGTTGCTTTTTTCCCCCTAAAATATATTACATAACAATCATAAAGAACAACCAAATATGGTTGTTCTAAGCTGTGTATAACGGCCTCTCATTGAAAACTTTGTGTACCCCATGTCTCCCTTTCTATAAAATGGATACTTAGTGAATAAGATATCTGACTTGAACTGAAATGAAAATTAAAGTGAATCTTGGTGAGCCAGGGCCCTGTACTGTATATTGATTGAACTTTTTCATTATTTGATGTAGGTAAAATAGTTCTATTTCAGGATAAATATTTATCCTCAAAGAAAAAATTAAATTACCTATTTACTTATTCTTCAGGGCAATATGCATCCTGAAAAAGAGACTCCGTGGTGTTAAGAAATGCCAGCTAATAGATGGCATAGAAGACTGAAGGTGAGCTACATGTGAATTTCTTTTACACAGAACTCTTCAAATGCTGGCAGTAACACAATCATTCTGATAAATAAGCCAAAGAGTAATTACTGAGCATTGGGATGGTTAGCTACCACCTGAAGGCATAATTCTACAAGACGAATGCACACGGACTTTGACAACAGATAAGATTTCTGATTTCCTACACAGCGGAAAACTCTCCCCATCTTACCACTTTACGATAACATTACTTGTTTGATTATTATCATTCATCTTTTGCATTATACAGAAAAGTAGTTCCAGTGGAGATAAAATACCCTCAAAATTACCCACTCTTTCTTTTTTTATAAGTAAAAGCTATTTGTCCTTCTACTCTCCTCTCATACAAAGTCTTTTCAGTCTGAGGCATGGGCCACATCCCAGCTGAGCCATAGGGCTCACTTTCAAGTCCAAAGGAAATTTCTGTGCGTGATCTATCTTATTACAAGAGAGAAACTGAGCTGGGCTGCAGACATCTCACCAAAGCTGAAATTTATCATGTTTCTTCTATTCTGAGTTAAGCTACTGTATCTGATTTAGGAAATGAGCTGGATTAAAAAAAAAAATCACGTTTGACTCGTTCAGATACTACCTATAAATATAGTTAATTTTATACAGGTTAAGCATGGTTGTACAGTGCCAGGAAAGTACATGATGCATAAAACAGGCCTTCCAGAATATAATTCTACAGTAAATTGTACTTTTGCTTGTAATGAAGCTATATATAAACTACACAATGAGGCAAGTCATGCCCATATTGAACCGTTGAGTAGCATGCCAAACCTGTGATTATTACTTCATTTTTCTTGATTCCCTTATTTCCCACATAATTCTCTTGTTTTCCACTTTAAAAATGTTATTTTCTCTACAAAGTTCGTGAAGGTCACAAAAAATATTACTATCAGTATATACTGTGAATAGACTGAATTTTTTATCTTGTCCTTTCAGTCTTCCAGAATAACAGCAGGATCAAGCTATCAAGACCCACAGATCTTGAAACTGAGAGCACCCATCAGTGACTTGGTGAGATAAGCAGGTGGAATCTGCATTTTCACTTCTGCTTCCTCTCTGCTGGTGGTAGCTTTTAAAAAATAGTGGATATGGGGTTTATTATCCAACCTAAGGAGGTGAATGCATTGGCATTCTCCAATTCCATTCTGTCTCATTGCATGAGAATGAGTGAGGCCCTAAGAAAAGGAGAGGGGAAGGGGCTGGTCACTGCAGCCACTTTGCAGCTATTCCTGGTAAACTCTGCTCATCCTTGCAGATACAAGCTTGGTTTTCATAATGCCACATGCCTGTTTATGTAACAAAGATTAAAGGCACATTTTAACAGACACTTGCTTTCTAAATTTGCTTATTAAAAGGAAACAATGACTTTTTTTTCCCAGGTGATAGTTTAACATAATGGGAATCATCACAAGGAGCAATCACTTTCTGAGCAGGTGCTCGCCTTCATTACCCTGAATTAGGAAATGTAAAGACATGATATATAAAAATGAATCTCTGGTGTCATGTTATTTCTAGTAAATGAAAAATAACTCCCCTCCTGTCAGTTAAGCTTAACCAACATTAAATTAGCCCAAATTAGGTCAGAGTCAGGCCCACAGAAGATATTGAATATATTGAAGAAGAGATAGTGGAGTGTTTTACCTGTCATTTATTAATTTTGTGTTTCCCCAAACTACTCTTATTGGCATCAAGCACACTGAATATATTTTAAATATAAATACCAAACTATGAACCTGAGTACACTTCATGCGTGTAAGCCATGAGTAAGAACTTGCTTTCACTGCTAGGACTGGAAGTAGCAAGGTATTTAAATAAATGAAAAATGATTATAGGATTACTAAAGAAAACAGTAGCAAAATATGCACAGCCAGAAGACCCTACATTAAGGAGTGTACAAAAGCAGCAGGTACTAAGAACCCAAGTAATTGTTGTTAGAGAAATGTGCAAGATGAAAGCTATCATATCTATCTAACAGAACAAATCCAAAACCAAACTATCTTCTTGCTAAATAACCTTCAAAGACAATAACTCTCAAAATAATTCTGATGTAAAAACCAATAGTACAGTAGTTTATACTCTTAGATTTGGTATTAGTCTCAGTGTGTCTGTAGGAATGTTCTTGATTATTGCTGTTTGCTTTAATATAAATTTCTATTAAACACAAGGACATAGCTGAAACACAAAATTCACATTTATAAATAGTTTCTTATTTCCACAAACACCAAGAATCCTTGGAAGAACTCTAGCCTCAAACTTCTAGCTTGTAATTAATTGTTTTTCTGTGGTGATTGGAAGCCTCAACACATTTTGCTATTTTTAAATCAGAAACTGTTTCCAAATTAAGGATTCTTGCTCAGAATTTGTACCTGTTCTTTATGCTTTCCAAGTAATTGACCTTAATAGGAAACAATCAAGTAAATGTACATGTGCTCCAAAATCCATGTAGTTTAGGAGCAGTGGAGATTTTCATGTGAAAAGCTGCAGCTCAAATTAATTTGACACATTAAAATGTCTCCTACTGCTTTCCCTGTCCAGAACTGCTTGGGTGAGATGGTGTAGACAGAACATTTCTCTTAAATGAGGTTTTGACTGTGTGGATACCAGGGCAGCCTCACACAAGGCTGTTTTTATCTTTTACTGTGTAACAAGGTGCAAGTCCGATTGCTGTAATTAGGGATTCAACACATTCTAATATTGGAAAGCAAATAGCAGTCTTAGTGCAAACTTTCACTCAGGGAAAAAAAGGAAACAAACCACACTAAGCTATAATTCCCAGAAGTTTGAGAGAGAACATTTTAAAGCTGGCGGAGCAGAGATAAATGAAGAGAAAGGAAAATGCTTTGAAATTATGTTTCAAGCAAAACATTTCAAAGTGCTACCAATGGAAAACCAATAAATACTTCCATTACCACATTACTTCACAGTTGTAAACCTGTGCATATAAGTTTTCTTAAAAAAAACTCAACCTCCTCTGGGGAATCACCATCTAAGCAGTCTCAGTAGCAGCTGTCTGTGAGTTCAAGAGTTTGGGTGATGAATAAAGGAAATCCTATAGCTGCTGACTCGCTTCACACAAGGTAATTGCAGATGACCTGAGCAAGGTCTTGTCTTGAACAAAATCAGGAAAAGTCACAGAAGTGCACTGAGACAGGTTCTGTTTCTCAGTGTGACAGCTGCTAGAACAAAGTTAACTATCTCTTGGGTTTTAAGCCATTGGTGAAAGGAAGAACCTCCAGCAAAATATGTGTACATCTGGCCAGTCAGCAGTGAGAAGATGGTATCTGAAAATATGAGAGAGCTAGTCTGAAGAACAGTCTGGAAGGGGGGTGGAGGAAAATCCTTTATTTAGGGCAGACACACTGACTTCTGGAAGAAAAATGGCCAGGCCCCATTTTGTCCTCAATTGCTGTGTGGCCTTGTGCAACGGCAAGATCTTTCAAGGTCAGCAACCTTGCAGTCAGCAATACAGAAGCTACTAGCTTGGAAAATCATAAATATTGCAAAAAGCATTGCCAGAGAGCATTTATTTTTCATAAGTTCCCACAACAGATAGGGTTATCTCCTCCAAGCCTGCTTGCACAGTTAAGCATGATGACATTCAGGAATAGTAGAGGAAAAGCAGGATACTTCACACAAGATGCACGTTTAGATTCTTCTAACTACCCTCACAGTAAAACTTCATACATATCAGCCAAGAATTCATTCTTCTGTTTTCTTAGAGAAATGATGGATCCAAAAGAACTAGTTCAGCTAGGGTACTAATTGGGTGTTTCGGAATCTTTGAAGTGATAATCTAAAACCATCACAAAATACAGGCTTCCTTTGAAAAAAAATAGTAGGATCACAATACTAATGGTTTGGGGGCTTTAAAGGGACAAAAAATAGCTAGATTCTGTAGAAGAGTGTAATTTTTGCATGCATTATCCAGAGACCCTCTATCTTAGGAAAATATCTTTGCAAAACCAAGATGAAGTTAGGATTTTTCCCCAGCAGTTTAGAAGTGCTTGGAGCTACTAAATCCATTAGCACACAAAAGCTGAAAAAAATAAAAACAGGTGGTATAGAAAAATATTTTGTGGATCAGATAGCTGCTAGCACTACATAGGAGGTGCCCTTGATGTTGCTTTCCAAACCCAGTTGTCTGCACATGGTCCTGAATGTTGCAAAACACAGAATTGCCCGGTTGGAAGGGACCTTAGAGGACATCTAATTCCATCTAATTCTAACTCCTGCCATGGGCAGGGATGCCACCCTCTAGACCAGGTTACTCAGGGTCCCATCCAACCTGGCCTTGAACAAATTTCTTTGTATATTAACAGGTTCTTCCCTCTGCAACATGTGGGGAAAGCTAAGTACAAATCTCACTTTTATGGATCTTAGGTGTCACAATATTGAAGGCAACATCTCAAAAATCTCACTGAAACAGATGTCAATTCCTGATTTCCCCAAGGTGAAGACACACTGAACCTAGGGTATTTATTGAGACTTTTTGCCTCAGGGTAGGATTTAGTACAATCGTTTTAAGATGAAGGCAACTGCACAAAGGTAAATTTCCTCCCAGATTTAGAACTAGCTTGATGAAGGGAATTATTGATTACTGATGAAATGCTAATACCATGCTAAATGTAATTTATTCAAGAGGTAGCTGTGTTGTTAATGAACAGAAACATTTCTACGCATGAAATTTACTGAATGATGTAAAAAGTAAATCGTGTGCTCAAAGTGGTTTTACAAAGTACTTGAAGATATTTTTTTTAGTCAAATAGTAGATGAAAATTCAGGGTTGCCATTTTTAGCTCTGTATTGTTCAAAATTCTTTATTTGGTTGGAATACAGGGAGAACTAGCATGGCAAAGAGGCTGTTTAGTGATCAGGCTGGTGTGGGGCCATGCACAGAGCCTGGGACAGGGGTTGGGGTGCACTCCCTGAGAGCCCTGGGATGGGACTGGGAGCCCAAACCCTGGGATGTGGGCCATGCAAGGGGATTAAGTCAGCCTTGAAAGGGAGAGAAGAGCATCTGACTTGCTGACAATGTGGTTTTTAGGGGAAATGAGCAGGTTTTGTGAGAACCACAAAACAGGCAAAGGGAGCTCAGAAAGGTCGAGGAACTTGAGGCAGCAAAGTCAACCCTTCTCTGTGCTACTAAAACTTTACATGGAAATTTTTGCAGATGACTTTTACCTCTCTGAAAATAGAAGCTGATAATGAAACTGTGGACTTGAATTTAATGATCCCAGTGTGAAAGGGCACCTATAAAATGATTTCTGCTTTTGTTGGCTGCTTCTAACCAACAGTTTAGAAAAACATAAACACTTGACAGCAACAAAAGGCTTTTTTTCCCCCCTGACCTGAATGCAGTAATTGCTACATTTATTTTATGATTCTCTTTTTGGAAAAAAATAAAATAAAATCGATGATGAGCAGAGGGCATTTGAAGCCAAACAAGATAAGTGACAGATGGTCACTGAATGACCACACAAAGTCATAACATCAGAGATCTTGGAAAGGACTCTGGTCCAGGCAATGAGTAACATGGCATAGTTTCCCAAACTTAAATAGGTGCTTTTGAAGCATAACTCTAAAATCACCCTGAAGTATTTTTAAAACTCCTCAATATTGTGCCTGTGGGGGGAAGCTATTTTTTGTGTGTTGGCGGAGATTTCAGGAGTGAATTTTGGCAAGCTCAGCTGAGTTCCCTCACTGCACAGTATATAATAATGTTCATTATGATTATATCAAATACTATCCATTTTGTGTAGAATTAAATTTGATCTAATTCTGAAATGAATTCAAACTCCTAATACCCAGGTGCATCCTGGAATCAGATTTTCTTGGTAATTAGTCCATGACTCCTTGATGGTTAATTTTGTAAATTTTGTACAAAACTCTTATTGCATTTTACATTACTGCTTTTTATATGGAAAATATTTAACAGAGCAACAAATGGATCCTCTATTCCACCTTTTTTGTTAGAGGCCAAGAAACCACAACAATGGACCACAAAGATTCCCCAAGCTCTCTCACTGCTTTGCTCCTGAAGAAGCAGAATACCTTTCCAATCTCCAGGGCTGAAGCTCTGGAGAGCCTTGAGTGTTAAAAGTTTCTAATCTTTTATTCTGCTTCACTTATCTGGCAATACATATTCATGAGAAAGGTCATTATAGCAGCACCCAGAAGTGTGGCTCCAGTTTAGAGCAGCGGCACTCGGCGCTCTACATCCAAACCCACAGAAGCTCAGCAGGCAAGAGAAAGCAACAGTCTGAAACCTAATGAAACCAAAAAAGTTTTCACCTACATTACTGGGCTACCAGGGGGAAAAGAGCTTTTGAACTTATTTGTGTCTGTCTTCCTAGAGGCTTTGAAAAGGCATTTTGCCTTGAGAATGCTCTGGCAGGTGCTGCATACTTGTATTCCTCAGCTGCCAGAGGAGTGCTGCACAGGGCAAGTAGGGACAGCAGGACAAATCTCATGGATTCAAAGAGCCTGGTCACCAAATTTCAGAGAAGAGTGGGCTGAAAAACAAGGATCAGGTTTGTTTTTCTACAGCTGTGGTCTGTGACCACTCTAGATGTTAGTAACAAACTTGATGGCACCCAAAAAATTTGGCTTAAGACAAACTAGCAGCTAAATGAGCTTTGAGTAACAATTAGATGCAGAGCTGAGATTTTAGAGGAAGCTCCTGGAGACTCCCTCAGGCCACCTGAGCTGGAAGGAACTCTGCATTTACTGGGGTTATCCCAGTTCTGTCCACTGGTCCCAAACACAAGCACATCCAAATGCAACATTAAAGCATCCCTCCTGTAAACGACACTTCTCAAATACCCAAAAAAACCCAGCTACCTTTAAGTTCCCTGCCTCACATCACTCTATTTGTACTCAGGGCAGTATAAAACAATTTTTCAAGTGATTTATAGTTTCATGATAGTAAAACCATATGCACATTACTTAAAGACTAATACATGCTAGATAAAATGCTTCTAGCATTCAAACAGACATACTTAAAAATATCTCAATTAAGCTATTAATTCAATTTACTTTATTACTTCTACCAATGTCACTGTATATAGCTGGAGGTGTTTGGATGATTGGGTGGCAGTAAATGCATGACCAGTGTATTTCAATACCACAAACTGAATATTAATTTCTTATCAACTCTTTTGCCAAAGCATTAGTTTGATTAATTAGATTCAAGTGTCCATGAATGTTTGAGAGTCAAAGAGCAACATGGTGAGACAAAGGAGAGCATTTCTATCCCCCAGCACAGAGAAAGCCATTTCCTCCCATTCTCACATATTTGTGCCTCAACAGGAGGAACATCTAATGCTGCAATACATTTTTCTGCAGGTAGCTACAAAAGCAAGTGAAAAGGGGAAAAAAAATGGCAGTGAGTCCCTTGTATGCAGTCTGGGCCTACTAGGGTGTGAGTAGAGGTCTCATTCCCTCTGCCTTTCTAGGACCTGGCAGCTTCTGGAGGAATCCTGCCCCATGTTGGTATCTAGCTCTCATTTTGGAACGGAGGATCAAGTCTGGGTCCTGTACTGCTGTCATGGTCCCCCACCTTTTATCTCAGGGATTTCAAGGTAAGATTTTATCCTATCCCCATCACTGCTGTGGTCCTGGAGACCGTTTCTGTACCTTCCCTAACTTACCTGTATTCTCCCTGTGACACTGATCTGAAAGATTGTTTCTTCTCCTCTGGACATCTCCTTCCCTGCTCTTGACTGTGCCAAGTGACTGTGCCTGACACGGCTGCCCTTGGCCTCAAACCCATCCTAGGCACTGACCAGCTCACTGCAGGCTTACCTGAACTGCATCTGGAGCATCCCTACCAGCCCTGTGGCAACTTAATTTTAGATGTTTTTGAAGGAAGACGTGATTTTCCACAGCTCAGATAGCTTTTATCAGAATATCCTTAATATTAAACAATGATGCCATTCAAGAGTTAAAGCTACCACTCTCTAGAGACTATTCAAAATTCAGTAACCTTGGCAACAAAATAAAAAGCAATTCTGATTTAGTTGTTTAAAATGGGGAACATGCACCCTTACATATGTGACCATATTGTTAACAGATTGGTTTATGTTCTTATTTCCTAATTGTATGCCTTCCTTAAACATTCCAGTATCAGAAAATACCACATTTTATTCATCTAAAATTTGTCCTACATTACAGAACATCACCTGATCAGGGAAAAAAGCCAAACGCATCCCTCTGGAACAGAGTCAGAAAAATGGTGCAGGTGCCTACAGACATTCTTGTCAACTGACTACAAACAGAAAATAACAGTATTCACTCAGGTGAGTTTTCAAGGCAAACTGAGTAGTCACTCATTATTTTTTTCATATCTTATATAATATTTTCATATCTATCCCCTGCAGAGGTATGCATTCCAGGGTAGGAATCAAAGAGGAACATTTCCTTCAAAGCTGAAACCTCGTGTAGCTCCAGAAGAGCTTTATGTGTGAGCTGTGTGTTAAGAGACAAGCTGGTGAGGCTGGACAGTGCTGCTTAACATGGAAATATCTGGGACAAATGGGAAAAGTTTGGGTGGCTCTGTGCCCCAGCACCCACACCACCCAGCTCCACAGAGCTTCACAATTGAATTTGGCTGCCTGAGATTTTCTTTTTGCTTTTGCAAATTATAACAAAGTGTTACCCTCGTTCACTTAGGAGGCTTGAGGCAAAAAGCTCAGGCCATCTAACAGCAAACTGCTAAAAGTGCTGTATGTTTTCTTTTTTTAAAGTTTGTGAAATAATTTGTTTCCCCAAGCTAGTGATAATATGGATTTGGAGCACAGCTTTCCCAGATTTATTTAATAAAGGGGTACCATTTTTCTTCTAGCAGAAACAATCAGAGAAAAGAAAGCTATTCTTCTCCACACAATGGAAAGCAGGATTATAGAATAAATGCAAGGGAGATAAGAAAGGTGAATCAATTTAAATGACCTTTACTCAAGCTTCATTGAAACAAATGAATAAGAGGATTTATCTACCAGAAAATAAAGCGGAAATAAGAAAATACTGGCTAAACAGCAAACTAAAGGGAAAATTCTAATTATATTGAAAGAGATTTGCCAGGGTTTCTTAGTTTAAAATTAAAAACAGCTTAGAGTATGTTAAAACATGTATAGATTATAGCTGAGCAAACATAATAAACCCACTTGGACAGCTAAGCTAGGAGTAGGATAGAATGCAGTGCTTGCAGCTGAGAAAGGGCTTTGCCTATTTGCACCATTAACTTTCTAAAATTTAGTCCTCCTACCTTATGGATCAACTGTTTTAGAGATTAATTGGCTTGCTAATACCATAAAATCCTATTTTTTATGTCTCACATAGGACAGGAGCCTAAATAGTCCATTGCAAAGCTAGGCAAAAAAGCAGATAAATGGAATTTTAATAGTGCCACAAGCAGCAGTGGTGGGGCTGAAGGTCCCAAGTGTTGGCTAAGCCCTCTTCTGGGTCCTCAGCCTGACATGGGCCTGGCTGTGCCAAGCACAAGCATCCCTAGGATAGTGCCAAGTGTGCAAATCCCTGCTCTCCAGAGCTGGTGGGTGCCAGCCAGCACCCACACCCCAGCAGCTCCCACCCAGAGCCTTTGCTGCCCACAGCCAGCTCAACAGTGCTGCTGAGCACCCTGAACAGCATCTGCCTTCCAGTGCTTCCAGAACCTTACGTAGGTTGTTTGTTCCCCATCTGTATTTTTTCATATTTGCAAAAACAGCACCCTAAATAAGCAAACCGCATATGCAGTTTTTTTGGGAAAGAAAAAAAAAAAAAAGCCTTTTTTTGTTTGCTTAGCTTAAACCTTAAATCTTTGCCTCCTTTTGATATGACAATCAACCAACTAAGACCATTAATTACACGGTGATAAATTTCTTTCAGTGCACAGATACCAGGGTAATAGGTTTAAGCAAAGTCGTGGAATTTGGCAGCTTTCCTTTCCTAGCAAGATTATGTCAGTGCTCCTAAATCCATTGATCCAGCGAGACAGTAATTAGTTAATTTAATGAGAATCAAAGGATTTTAGCCTGCAGAATTTACAGTACTAACAAGACAGGTTCTTTTTGGAAGCTATTTCCATTAAAAACACTTCAATCAGCCAGCAAGAATATGGTCTCTTGATTAAAAACATGGAGCATCGTTTATCGCTATCACCACAGGGTTAGGCTAATGCTGGAAAGTATCCTGTGCTTACACTGGTTTTGGCTACTGCTAGAGTGCCTGTTTTGTTTTAAGAACATTATTGTGGATCACCTCTGTGAGCATCTTCTTAGGGTGCAGCCATGTGCATGGAAGGTTCTGCTTGTTCTCATTAATTATTTTCCCCGCAGCGAGGAGATTTCTGCTGGTGCCTGATTGCTGTGGCTGCCAGGGGCAATACAGTGGGCAGGGAAAACAAGGTTCAACTGCAAAAGGCAGATTTGCTTGGCAGTAAGACATGCCCAAGAAATCCTGGTTTCAGCTGAGGGGCTCCACACAAGCCTAACATGCAGGAAAGCTGTGTTGAGCTTGCACGGTCCTAGAGACTGCCTTTGCCATATCTCTAAAGAATGATTAATTGCTCTGAAGACAAATCCTAAACCTGGCATTTAATTTAACCCCACAGAGACCTATCACTTCTGCTGTTAGCACAAACAAGCAAAGAAACCAAAACCATTTTGCAAAAGAACAAACCAAATAAAACCAACCAGGAGCCAACTACAAGAAAAATGCAGCCCATGAGCCTCTGTTCACTCACACTTAGCCTGTGCTAAGCAGGCCCAGGTATAAAAGCATCTGAGGCAGACAGACAGCTGACATCCCCCCATTCCCCTCCCAGATTTTGGCTGTGCAAGGGACCTTGGGAAAGAAAATATATTTGCAGGAGAAGTATCTCCTGCAACTGCAAGAAGTCAGGCCTAAGGTAGCATCCACAAAATGTGAATTATTGGCAATGCATACCTTTGCTTTTGTAGACCATGCTTGCAGCACATGAGCTGTGAACCAAGGTGGGAATATTGCTCATCTCTGGAATTGGCTCTAATTCTGGCTTTCACCACAAACTTCATGGCTCCTTTCATGGGTGATTTTCTTTTTCTCCAGCATCCATATTGCAAACAGCCGGAACACTTCAGATGGCTCTAAGGGAAAAAGGAGAAGAGGAAAAATATTTTGTGGCAAAACTTTCCCTACAATATAAATATTTAGAGGGGTATGAGCTCCCGAAGTGTTTATTTAAAAGCATCTTCAATTTACAGGCAGCTCCAAAATCACTGCATAATATCCCCTTCATGGAATTAGTCAGTTTACACATAAATATAACAACTTTTTCTCTTGTATTTCTCTTCGCTTACACAAAACAGACATTTGAATATAAAAATATTGTGATTAAATTGGGGAATTAGTTGGCTGAGTACTTAAACAATTCCCCTACCAGAAAAATAAAAACTATTTAACTAAAAGAGTCAATGTCGTCTCTGAGGATGCTTTAAAAGATTATTTAAATCTTATAAATATTTAAAGACCTGCACAGAAGTTAATGGATTTTTAAAGAAAAACAAAACAGCAATGAACAACAGCATCTTATCTTCTACTAAACCAATTAAAGAGTAAATCCTATGTTGTGACTGTATTTTGAAAATTACCTTGGTTGAACTAGATTGTATCTCAATTGAGATGCAGTCAGGATTTTGCTGAAAACAACACAGATGTTTTTCAGCTTAAACAGGTAAATCTCCTGCTACAGGAGCATCACACGGCCTTCAAGGACCAAAGTGAGGATGCAGGTTTCCCATCCTTCCCTTTCCTTGCTGTAAACAGCTGGCCCTGGCCAGTGTTTGACTCCCATGCTCATTTTACATGCCTCAAGACCAGAGCTTCATGGTTTAAAAGAGTAATCATCATATTTCTCAGGAGATTAAAAAAGAAACTAAATCTGATTAATTCTGTAAATAAAACTACCAGTGCAATCACTTGTTTCTCCCTGATGGTGGGGACTGAGTATGTTGAATACATAAAAGTTAGTTTTTACACAGATCCTTGGGCATTTGAATGTGAGCACATATTCAAGCCTGTGGGGTGGTGATTGGTTAGATGGGGCCTCCCATGGTGTATCTTGGTCGCTTGTGAGGAAAGCTCCCCAATTTCTACAAAACCTCAGCTCTGACAGAAGGAAAATAAAGCCAAACACCTCCAACTTTTATCATTCAAAACCAACTATTTCATTATCGCTCTCTGTGCTAAACAAACATTTTCCACTTGGTAATTAAGCTTGATCATGAAGACAAAAACATCATTTGCACATATTTTTAAGACAAAATAGTGGTCTGATTTAATTTACTTCACCACAGAACTGCTGTGCACCCTGTGTGAGAGGAGAGCAAAGGCCCTGTTACCATTATCCTTGAATCTGTAGAAAGTTTAAAGTGATGTGAATAATGGGGGTGGGAGGGGGGTTGGTTTATTTTCAATGCTCTTCTTTTTTCTCACTGAACACCTTGACAAATGTTAAGATGAGCCCTCAGCTGAAGGAGATCCTACAGAAATTCAGCCCCCTAGCAACACTGTTACTATGCACAGGGAGTACGTAAAACCTCATTCCCCTAAAAGACCGTGTTTGAGGAGGGAATGAAATTTTATTTTCTTTTAAAATAAAGATAAGGTGCTTGCAAATGTTTCACGTACCTCTAAATATAGTGTAAGCACAATTTGAATAGAGGCATAGAGGCAGGATTCATAATATAAACTCAGAATGATCACCGTGGCACGGAGGCAGCTAACTAGAGGAACCAGATACAGATCTTTTCTGTGAAAGGCATGTTTCCACCACTATGAATTGGGAGAAATAGAGCATTTGATTTTGAGTCCAGAGAAACAGAAGAAAAGGACAATAGCATCCACAAAGGAGAGCTGCTGTAATAAGGGAGGGCACATGGCTGGGGAAGGCTTTTGGCAGCCAGGAGAGGCCTGGGTCTGCACAGAGAGGTGTGCCACAAAAGGCACTCCTGCAAGAAAGCAAAGTGAATAGGAGAGGAAAATGAATCTTTTCACTGGGCAGATGAAGGATGTGCTCAGAACAATGTGCCTCCAGGAATAAATCCTCTTTCTCCTCTCTCAGCAGCTTACTCAGGAACCAGAGCCCACAGAGCACTAATGATTGCAGTGAGTTAGTGAATATGAGCTTATGAAGCATCCAGCAATTTTTTTAAATGATGATTTATCCTCCAAACTCTTACTAAGGAAGAATCCTATCACTATACATCTCTGAGCAAATTCTTTGAACGCGTTGCTTTTAGTGATTGCATATTTTCTCTTTATTGACCAAAGCGTTTGTGAGCTGGGGTCCAGTGCGCTACAGGCCTCAGCATGCTTGTGAGAATAGCTCCACTGAGATGCATTGGGTTGTATCCTTGTACATTTGGTCACCACAAACAAGGGAGGTCTTTCTCCTCCAACAGCACAAATGCACATAAAAAGCAGACTGAGCTGCTCAGAATTTAACTAAGAATCCTCCATGCTGATGTCCTGGGAAAAAGGACCCAAGCTCTGCTGGCCTCCATCGCTGTGAAACTGGCAGGGCTCTGGCACTGACCAGCTGTAGTGCACAGTGTTATTTTGATACTCAGAAATGGCTGCTTTGCACCCATATTTTCCATGAAAGCAGAGGTCTGAGTCCCAAAGAGCTGCACTGCAGAACCCCAGCACTGCTGCCATCACCACCTGACAGGGACACAGGCTCAGCAGCTGCAGCCACATCCTGGTAGAAGGAATATGAACAAGCCTTAGGAAAAATGTGGAATTCCTTTCCTCTCTAAAAACCACCTTTTCCAGCAGTAGGCTTTGTAGCTTGTTTTACTTTTCCAGCTGAGCAGACCCAGTGCAGAGGCAGCCTAAGGTAGTGCTTTTCATTTTGTACACCCACTTTCACAAGTCTCTCTCATTGTTCCTGCTTTCGACAGAGGTTACCAATTATACTGCTTGTCGTACATGGCAACTGTTTACAAGAAAATTACCTTGTTTATATATTTTTCCTACAGTTAATAAATTATCTTAAATGTCAAGTTGCTTGATACAGAAATAAGCAAGCCTACTGTATGCTTTAAAGCACTACAATTGTTGGTAAATTGCACTCAGCACAGAATTATAGACATCATTCGGAAGGAAAATACCTTCCCAAGGGATTCATCTGACATCATAAACTATGAAAATGAAGGCTTAGCCATTTATAAATGTCAGCAGAACAAAACCAGCCCATCTTTTGAGCACAATTAGTCACGTGCAGTTAACTGTTTAACACTTGCACTGTATTGCTATTGATCTCTGATTGCTTTCATGAAATCAATTCCATAGCTGTTCATTTATCATTAATTGTGCTGTGAGCTTCAGAAGGGATTGAGAGCACAAAGGAGGTTGGCTCACAGACTGAACTGAGCAGTTTTTGACATAATGAGTAAAAGTGAGCCACCTCTCTCATTCTGCTTGTATGAAACACCTACAACAACCATGCTTGTCCTCACCACTGTCTTCTGTGTCACTGTGGCAGCAGTTTTTATCAGTTAGGGCCATTAGGCACTGAAAAACAATCAGCATTTTCTGTTTTCATACAGAGGAGTTGCCAGTCAGGGGCTGTGGCTGGCTTGCAGGAGCAGTTCAGGGCAGCAATGAGCCAGCGCCCTCTCCTCCACTCAGCCTCTGCTGCATGGTGGCAGCACCAGCCCAGCAAGTCCCTCTCTCAGCTCCATAGGCATGTTGGTGAATCCCAACAGCTTCAGGTGACACCCACTACCCCAGAAAGTTGGTGATGGTACAGCTGTTTCACTGACCACTGCCTTTTCTCCTCAAGCCTGATTCCCCATTGGGGAGATGTGACCCATCTGGAAACCTGCCGTACTACACGGCTGTATGTACAGTTGCCAATTCCCCTCACTCTCCTAATAGTCTTCCATTAAAAAATCCTTCTCTGGTGGGCAAAACCACCTCATTTCAATGCCCTTGTTTTCCTCCTGAAGTCCCCTTTGCATAATATGAGAAAAGACAGTCTCCGGCTTCCATGCCTGGCACTTTGCTTTCTGACACTGCACTGCTCTATTACAGCAGATTGAGAGTATGGCCTCTTCCCTAAAGTAACAACTTGCTGGTACTTGGTATTCTGATACAAATCCTTGTTTTTCCAGAGTTACAATGGCAAATCATAAATATTTGCTCTGGTCTTAATAATGAGTCTAATGTTTCAGAAGAGCCTCAGGGCTCTTGCCTGTATTCACCCCATTTCAACGGAGTAGCAAATGGGACAGATGATTCACACTAAATTACACTGGCAAACCATAACCCAGCCCTAGATCACACTTTAGTGGTATCTTTCTGTGCCTTTCCAGCAGCAGATCATCAGCCACTGCAGAAGGAGCTTTACTACTCATTATGATGGTAATGTAGTATGATTTGCACTTGCTTCATACATATTACATATTTCAGATGGATAATAGGGGGAACAGCGTAAATACCCAAAGAAAAGGCATAATAGGTTATAATATCTAGACAAGGATTCCATAAAGAGAAAGAAAAATATAGTTGTTGAGAAATATTTTTTCAAATCTGAACCAGTCTTAACAAAACTGACTGCAGAAAGAGGAATTAGAACAGTCCCAAGAAGCATGTCATTTCCAAGTATTTCCTTTCAACTAACTTGTGATTTAAAAGATGAGCATCCTATGCAGACTGGCATTAGAAATGAGATTAAATTGGAAGGAGAGAAAGGAGAGAAAATGTTCAAAATGAGGGAAAGGTGAAAGAGATGCATGCATTAAAAACAGTCAACTGCCACTCAAGAGACAGTGACAGGACTAGGAGAGGTAAATAGAAGGATTTTTTCCCTCAGTGACAGAACCACTTCAAGAATGTTTGACTGTCTCTTCTTATTTACATTAATGTGTATTTGATCATTACAGTCTACGAAAAATGACAGTAACAGTGTTCTTCAGAAACAAGGACAGTCAGTGTTTATGAAGGAAGATTGGGCTACAGCATCCCAAAGTCCACAAATAGCTGATGACAATTGGAGAGTCACAGTCAAGCCCCTGCTCTCCATGTGTGCCTTTTCTACAAAGTGAAGATTCTTTTCTCTGAGTGTTTTATATGGGATACCAGCTCATATATCAGATCACATTTCATTATCTTTTATGGTAATGCTTGGGCCATATATCATATTCTCTAATAAATCTTAGCTTTGCCAGCAGAGTATCATAATGTTACCTTTCAAAACACTGCTTTCAGCAGCAGATACACAGGGCTGCATCTTCCACGTGGGTTTTTTTTGCAGTTTATCAAAATGAAACATGACATCCACTGTAAATGATATTCCCATTTAGTGCTTAATGATACATCTGCTTCCTCTCATCCACAAATTCTGAAGGTTTGCTAAACAGATATTTTGTTTAGTGACAACCTGTATGCCAAACTGAGGGTTCGTTATCTTCAGCCTATCAGCAATGGGAGCTGATGCAATTATGAGTTGGGACTATGAGCTAAAAACCTCAGATATTACAACAAAAAAAAAAAGCACTTGCAAATACTGGATTTAATACCATACTGGCTTCCAGAAAAAAAGATGAGCTTTAAAATTTGAGGTGCCATCAAGCACTGCTATTGTTTTCTAGTGTAAGGGTAAAAAAAAAGTAAAATTATGCTCTTCCAACAATAACTTGACCAAGAAGCAGCCATTATTGGCATGGAAAATGAGAGAGAACATAATAATATCTTTCCATTAGCTTCTGGTGTACTTGAATAGCCATGTGGAAACATCCAGAATTTCATGGGATTTGGGGGCAATAGAGCATAGAAAAACCTGTTGCTGCAGACCCAACCTGTGCCCTGTTCCACAGCCTCTGGGCTGGTACCACTCTCTGCTGTCCAGTGGGCAGCAGGGCTCAGCAGCCAGCATTTAGGCAATCAGTTTCCAAGGATTTTTGACAGGCATAACATGCAACTTACAGTAGACCTACAGCAAGGTATAATTTTTGCAAGTTAAGCTAAAAAGGGCTAAGTACAGCTTATTAATTTCTATCTAAATTAACTTTATATTTCTTTTTGTTTTTCTCTTAGACTCTAGAATTTTTCAAAGAATTTTTCTGAACTTTGATAGAATCAGTGGATGCCTCAGTGGTGTAAATTAGCTCTTACCTCCATTGAGACAATAACCTGAAGGAGTTAAATATCCATTGTTTGGTTGTCAGGCATACTCAGTAAAAAACCCCACATTTATTTTGCGATTGGTATCCTGACTGTACATCCATAAAAAAGAAAAGACCTCCAGTTTCATCACTGGCTTTGGCATGGCCTTCTTTCTCCATTCCACTGACTCTGGAGGTCTCCCTAGGGAGCAGATGGCTCTCTGGCCATCACTCACACACCTCCCTGACAACGCCTTAAGCTGTTACAGGCTGACCATGATGCCAAACATACCAGGGACATGGCCTTGTCAAAATAAAGTTGGCCTCTGGATGACACTCCAAATGTTAAGACATCTGAGGTGCTACTGGAAGAAGGCAGAAAGTTTATTTAATGTGAGCCTTTCACCTGAATTTCCAACCCTTGCCATGCTGAGATCCTGTTAAAGGAAGGAGACAGATCATTATTTTTTATCTTACCTGTCACTCAGTACATTTCCTCCTTAGAAAGCTGATAGCTCCAGAGTCATGCCCTTAGAATGTTTTGGCTCCCGTTCCAATGAAAAAGTACAAATCATTACTTTGAAATATTTTTTGATATTTAAAGAGAAATTAATGTTCTTTAAAATATTACATCTTCTAAGTGAAAACTCTATAGCCACTTGAGAAGACTGTCACAGTTGAGATAGCCATGATACACACAATATCACCATACAATTTGAGAAGGCTTCAACCCACACAGAGTAACATCTTACCTCTTCAGAAGGCTGCAAGCATCTGCCCTTCTTGCTCTTTAGCCCAACCTTTTGTACCCCTCATGTTGATGCACTGCACCTGTGTGCCCTCTGTTCCCTGAGGTGGTTGGTCAGTGCCCCTGGGCACTGCATGGCTCATTGCTGTCAGTGCTGCTCACCTGCTGCTCACAGCTGTGCCCACTGGGGATGAGGCTGGGCCACAGCCCCATCCCAATCACCACAAACTGTGTGCCTACAGAAGACCATATCTACACCCTTCCTCAAGTCTCCAGCTCTGCTATGTTCTCTTTCTGCCAGGATGAGCTCTTCTCTTCTGGCACCCCAGGGCAGCTGGGAATGAGGCAGTCGTGATGAGTGCAGCCATTTCTACACATCCCATCCTAGACTGGGGCCTGAAAGTTGGATCCTCTCTCCTGTCCCACCCAGGCCACTAAAATGATGCTCATTTCCCTTTGTCTCCCAGGGGCACTGGTGCTTTAGCTGCCACCTGAATGCCATCCCTCAGCCCTCTGCCACCACTCCAGCCCCATTGCTGTGTGCCAGGGTGCAGGGACGCTGCTTGGAGCTAAATCACCTTGTTAACACTGCCTCCATTTTCCACTTGCTGTTCTCCAAACTAGTTTTACTTGTCTCCCTCCAGTTCAACTGTCAAATGAAGGAAAAAAGTAATAAAAACATCCATTACCTCAGATGTCCCATGTAACTCTAGTTCTTCGGTCCATTCTCAGATCCATCCTGAAAGCCTCTGTAGTTATTAGTGGAAAATCACTTCACAGGGACAAAAATCTCCAACTCAGCAGCAGAAGTTACATTAAAAAGAGTTTGTCTGTGTAAAGCTCTTGATGAAAGGAAAATGTGACAGCCAAATTGCCTTCTCTCATCTGTGTTCCTCCTTGACCTGGCACAGACTTCATGAGGTGAATGGAAGGGCTCCCATTGATGTCAGTGGGCTGGGATCCAGTTCTTGATGTCCATGCTTTGAGGAACAAGAGAGCAAAGAGCACCTTTGTACTGCCTCTGTCTAGGTGATTTTAATTGTGGCAGTGGAGCAAAACAGCACCTGTATGTAAAGGATAGAAAAGGGAATGTTAAAAAGGGGCTGAGAAGTGCTGCAAGACAGGAGGAACTGCCTGTCAGTGAAAATAATGAGGAGACTAGGAGGTGTGTTTGGGGTGTTTTTCAGAGAATGTTTAAAGAGCTGCTGTCTCATCTCTGTGTAAGTGCAATGTTGATTTCAGTGAATGTGTCCAGTGGACATGTATGTCCTTCCTCACTGAGATGGAGATATCTGCTCCTCCCCAGCTCTCCTCCTCACTGGCCAGCAGCTTCTGCAGGACACAGCTCCTGAGAGCAGGGCCTAATCACCATCTACTGCCAGACACACCTCTCCTCCTCTGAAACACCTCTCCTGCCTTCTCTGGGCTGAGAGGTTCCCTAGGGATGCAGGGCAATTGCCCCCACATAAATTACCTGCAGGACCAGCCTGAACATGCTGCACATCCCTGACCATACAGGGAGCACATGCCTAGAGTACAGGGAGCTGCAACTACTGCAATTTTCCCTCAGGACAGGGGATCCAGTCTATCCTGCTGCTTGATCCTTAAAGCAACCTCTATATTTTCCTGCTTGCAAGCTAGTTCCATTTCCTGAAGGTTAAATTCTCTCTACATTAATGATGAAGGAAATCAGTTTTCCTGCAAGATGTTTCTTTAACATTTCCCTGGGCTACAAACAAATGTAAGCTTTGAGAAGCCGTCTTTTAGCAGAAATGCCTGAGACTTGGAAATGCTCATACTGGTATTACAGGTCACTGCCCTTCTCAGCACTTGCCAGAGCTGAAACACTAAATAGCTTGTTATTTCTGTTTAGAAATGTGTCTGAGCTTGCACCTGCTAGTAACCCTAGTGTAGCAAGGAAAGATTAAACATTCAAGCAATTTAGCTTAGTTCCAGTTCATTTTCAATTAACAGGAGAAAATCCTCTCAGACATAATAGGCTATTTCTCGTTGGAGGTTAGTTTATTTGTCTGACTAAAGTAAGTATATGGGCTTACAAGTTAAACTCACTAATGTTGTTACAAATGTAGTTTATTAAATAGAAAACATTCAGAAGAAAGCACAGAAAATTAAAACACTGATTTCAAAGGTATTCCTCCTTTTCAGGAGGTTTTAAGCTAGTAAATACCCCTAAATCAAATCCATACAAACTGTTTCAGGGAATAAATTCCAGTATTATTATACAAGGTTTTATTTCCTAACCTCTAACCATTCTACTTGCTGTACTTAGAATGTAAAACCTGCTCTGGAGCAATTTAGCAAAGTCAGCTGTCTTTTCTGATACTATTCTTTGTTGTCTTACCCATGCTAACCTGGGAAAGTTTATCCAAATATCCATTTTCCCTAACATATTAGGCAAGATGAAGTCTTCTGAAGACATTTTCCTGACTTTACAGTCAAGACCAGCATGAATCCAAGGAAATAAGGAGGTTGTCTGGCCAACACTTTCAATTGAAGTTTAATATTGTATCACCTAACAAAAGCCAAAACTTAGTTTCTACACAAATTGATGTTAATTAGGGAAGGCAAAGATTCCTCTCCCTGTGGCAAATGAAGTCCAGCAGCTTCCACAGGGAGAAGATCAGAAAGTGTAAGGGTGGGGAGGAGAGCAGATGACATCAGGATTTTTGAGTAAAATCTCATATAAATACCTGAACTGGAAAACACACATATCTCTGTTTAACTGGTTTTTCTATTAAGGAATCCTTTCCAAATGACCTTTCCCCAAAGCCAAAAGAACTCAGACCAGAAATTTCTGCTTCACCCATTCCCAAGCTGCTAACTTTTATATGTTTCTTGTGTTTTTCCCTGTCTCTGAATATTTATAAAACCATTACTTAATTTTTATGATTCCCATGGAATCATACTGCTTTCTGTAAAAGACAAAAGCCATTGATGGGCACATATCAGTGAGCTGCATATAGAAAGGTGCAGTGAAAGAAAGAGAATAAGAAAAAAGCATGAAAAATGCAGGAAGTCCCAGAGTACTTAAAAGCTGTCTGAGACACTTGATTTACACATCTGGCAAGAACTCTGCTAAGAAGTAATGAGAAAGTTACAGAGGTATGAGGAATCAGCAGTGCAGAGGATATTTTGCATCTGTGAGAAATGCAGGAAAAATTCCCACCATTCTCATTCAAGCTGTTTTGACAGAATTAGAAAGGAATACTTTCACAAAACAAGGAAGTATCATAGCCACCTTTCCTCCAGCAGTTCTCAGTGACCAAGCATTTTCTCTTGCCTGGTGACAGAAGGAAAAACTGTGTATCCAGCTCCTCAGAGACACACTGTGCTCCAGTGCCAGGGCAACCTGGACTTGGGAAATCAATGGAAATGAGAACGATAAACATTTAGGATCGCTGGGGTGCTGATGATCCTCTTACAGCCCAAAGACACCACAATTACAGTGATCTTTACCCAAGACTGAGGACTGCAGCTCCTACCCTGAGCACACACATGGGATGCCTCCTGGGGCTGAATGCTCCTGACAAGCCAAGGTGGCACAAGAGAGCTGTAGACAGAAAAAGGTAGGACAGCCCCTCTTCTGGGGTGAAAGGCAGGTCTGCCCAGTGCCATGCTTATGATAAATGGACACATCTTGTGGTCTGGGAGAAATTTTAGTCCCTTTTTTGTTCTTTATTTCTGACTCACCTGTACATTGTTTTGGCATCATTGTACTTTGCAAAATGGAAAGATGAGGAGACAGGAAAATAACCATGCTGGGACATGGCTGGCTGCACCTAGGCACCAAACCTTGTTGTGGGGGCAGGTTTTTCCTACACAAAGCTGCTTCTTTGGGGTGGGGTTTCCTACAGAAAGCTGCCCTGGTGCCCTGAGACCCAGCCTCTCCCATCACCTCCCCATGCCTGGCCATTTCTCAGACTCTAATGAGGAAATGCTGTTAAGGCTCAGATGTGGAGTCGGCAGCCATAAATCCCAGTCATCCTCTGCCTGCCAGAAAGCATCAGAAACCCAAACACACTGAGATTTAAAGGGTTTCCAGCGACAGAAATTTGATTTTTCTTTCCTTTAGCAAATGTATGTAGTCTTTCTTAGTTGTTCTGGATAGATAAAAGCCAGTTAGAATCACACACTTCTGGATTCATACCTGAGTCAGAAATACTGTTCTAGTTTTCTAATTTTATCCACTTGTCCTGCATAGCTTGTTTATCTCCTGTATTCTTCCAGCCCACTTCTGTTTGCTTCGTGATTTGTCTCTTAGCACACTGCTATTCCACCTTCCTAAAAATAAAAACTCTTAATTTTCCTATGGAGGGCTCTGCCACCCACCACTGCAATTTATAAAGAGCTGTCACCACATTCAAGTGCCAATCTTCCTCAGTGAACAAGTGCTGCTCAACGGTGCTGTACATCCTGCTGAAACTTCAGATTCTGCACTAGGTCTGACAGACCCAGGCTAGTGTGAGAACATCATGAAGTCAAAATTGGATGGACTGGAATCTCTATCTGGCAGTCTAGATGTCCCATGGACTGATTTTTCTATCTGTCTGCTGTCCCATAATCCACATTCACCCTTTATACAAGAATTCATCTCTTTTGCATCTGCAGAAACAGTGCCATAAATAATTTACCTCCTCCCTGCTTGCAAGTTGGCCTCTTTCTAGAAATTTGTGCAAACAAGAGACATTTATCAGGTGCTTGATATATGTTTTCCTCCTCATTCTGCTTGTTCAGAGCCTGCCTCCTTCCTCCCAAGCAAAACAAAAAAAAAACAAACAAACCAGTGACATACTTAATCCAACAGGAAATTTCTATTGTTTACTTCAAAGAGTATCAAATATGAATTTGGTGCCTGAATACTAAGGTGGCCCATTCCTGATGAAAACATTTCACATGAGTAACTGTTTTACAGTTATATTAACAGAATTAGCCAAAGCTTACTCTCCCTCCCTTCCCCTTCAATGCCCAGATGTAGAATCACAATTTATGCCTTTCTGAAGACCACCTAGTCTTCAAAACACACAATTAGATGGGTAGTTAATAAACTATGTCAATGCTGAAACCCTCTCTTTTGCTTTAATTACTGACTGAATAAAGAAAAATTAGTAGAAATTGTTCTCTGCAAAACAGTCAATTGCATTTAAGAACATTTATCACTATGTACAGATCACAGAAATTCTGGTTAAAACTATGGTGTCACACTGCTTTTGTCTGTATCTCTAATATAAGCTAAGGTTTGCATAGTAAGTTATTTTAAGCAGTGAGCAGACTTAAGCAGAAGTCAAAACTGATGCACTTTGTCTTTCCTAATCAAAAAACCTCACAGAAAATCCAATGACAATCACCACTGCAAAATCCCAGCGCTAGGCTTATGAAAGGAAACCAAATGACTTCTCAGAAAAGAAGATGGGCATCTCAGCAGAACCATTTTAATCTGAAAAGTAGCAAATTGTGTGACTGAGTGATTTGACTCCAAAGCAAAATTGATGCAGTGAGGACTTTGGGAACAGCTGGGTAGTGCTCAGTCCAGAGCCCAACTACTGGGACTGAGGCAGATTTTCCCTCAGAGATTCTTTTGAAAAAACCACAAACCACCCCAAATCTGAGAGAGAAATCTTAATTTTTCATTTGTAAGAGGTTTAGCTACAATTTTCTGATTTCTTTTCTCACTTTAACCCTCCTACAGAATTTCCATCCTTTGACCTCCATCAGATTTTGCACATGGATTTTTCTTTATTGTAAATTAAAAATATTGAAATTCATTATGAGTTTTAGGGGAAGAAACTTGAGGTTTCCTTCTACAAAGTAAAAAGTTCAAGATGTAAAATGTTTTTGTGACTCAACCAGAGTTCTTTTGTATGTGAAGAATTCAAGTCTGATGTTACTCTCATGCTGGAAAAAATGTAGAGTCTTTGAAGTCACTCCATCAAAGTCAAAACTACACAGTAATAAAGAAAAAAATGAGCTGTTTATGTCTTCTTTTTTGTTTGTTTCTTCCCTCAATCTGAAAAAAATAATAAAAATCACCTGATTTACATTTGTTCTTTGTGTGTATAAAGCATGACAAATACATTCAAATATGCAGCCCAAACACAGTTCTGATAAAAAATTCAGGATTCTTTCCTTTCATTTTCATGGACTGTTTCAGCTTTTCATTTTGATTTTTTTTTTTTTTTTGAATTCACATTTTCCAGTGTGGTCTCCTTTACTTAGTTTATTAACATTTTTCATGTCTTGAGCAGAAATGACAGGTTCTGCTGCACTTTTGACATTGAGAATCAGAAACATATCTTGAGTCAAAGCAAATGAAGCTCACGTTTCTCTCCATTCTGTATCTTATGACATAAATGTGAGTCATAGCTTTGAAGCAATCATGAAATTGGATACAGAGAATGTAAGACATAGAAATAAAGGGGAAAAATTAAACTCTGAAGAGCACTGAATTAACTAAAACAAATTAACAATTTTCCTAGAAATTAGATTAAATTAGTTTTTACAGAAAGTGATTTCAAGTGTATAAATACTGTGTTAAAAGTGGCATATTGGTGTTTTACTCTAGGATGTTCATGTATTAGGAAAAAAAATCAGAGTATTTAAAGTCTGGGTGGTTTTTTTGTTTTTCTTTCTGTTTAATTGTGGAAAATTAAATTAAGGTGATTATGTTGAGAAAAACAGAGATTCATAAGGCACACATTTTGGCAGGGACTGAATATAGCTATGCCAAATTTTTCTGCACATAAACATCATACAAGCAAATTTGAACTGAGAAAAAATGTCAGAGTGGGCTGTTGGGGAGTGCAATGCAACCAGTGCCCAGCCTGGCAGAGGGCAGAGCAAAAGGAAAGGCCAGAGCTGGCAGCCCTGTGCCCTTCCCAAGGTCTGCAAGGGTCACCACGAGCTTGGGTGCTCCTTCACTTTGGGTTTGAGGCCAGGCTGGCTTTTCCTTGCTCTACTCTGTTATTCCTGTGCTCACAGTTAAGCATGCAGAAAGCACCTGGAATACTTGTCAGTGACTTCTGCTGTTGCTGTGCAGGATTCCCCAAACTTCTGCTGGCTGAACCCGAATTTCCTTCCTCACGCCATCGTGGAGACCTCCGTACCTCACAGGGCTGGTTTTTTACATGTAACACTTTTTAAAAAATGTTCCACTAGCAGCAAATTACCCTCAAGATGTCGTTTTCAAGGCTTCATGGATGAAGGGAAATATTTTCACTAACAAAATGTCTTTCCTTGCAGAAGAGAAGAGTTCCAGATACGCTTTGACTTCAAATACACACTGAGCAAGTGGTTTCCCATGTCCTCTCTTATCTTTTCACTCTCATATTGTGCCCTTGAGAGCAGCTTTCCCGTTTCTGCCATGGCAAAGTATCAGCAAGGACACAAAATGCCAGCAGGAAGGTTACTGCAGCTGTACCCAGAGCAGCCAGGGACCTCATTTCATACAGCTGGAGAGCTGGCACCTGCCAAAACCTGAGAGCCTGGACTGTGCCTGGACTCAGGGCTGGTTTGGGGACACCAAGAGCAGCTGTGCAGCCAGTGTAATGGAGGAAAGATGGAGAGAATTTCCCTGATTCAAATATAGAAAATATTATTCACCTGAATAAATAATAAATATACTCTTAGAGAAAGCAGGAGGAAAAGTATCAGCTACTGTGCTCAGAAGAAGAGAAGCAATGGAAATTGCAGTAAGTGATGTAATGGTCTAAAATCATGAAGGACAAGCCAGTGGGATACCAGCAAGAACATTTACAATGGACACATCTTCATTGCTAAGGAATCTGTCCCTCTTAAGGGCAACACTTGTACTGCTTGGCACACTGACCTAAATCAAATTGACTAGAGAATTCAATTTACTTTCATTTGGCTAGGGAGAAAGGACACGTTTTCATATCCCAAATCTCTTTGGGGATCTGAATCACCTTTCTTTCCTTGCAGTCCAAAGAAATATGTGTTCATTTCCTCTGCCTGTGCGTGGTTAGTGCCTCCTGGGGGAAGGAAAAGATGTTCTCCTTGTTGCCTGGCTGGCATTTTAGGAGTCCCCAGGGGTGTTGCACTCCCATGCATCCTCAGGAGAGCAGCTGGTGAACACGAGCACGAGCGGCTCAGTGAAAGACACTGTTCAGAGGGAGGGGAGCTTTGTAAATGATCTCTCACCATCACACACAGGACCCAGAGGTGCTCCTGAGGGAGGGGAGCTTTGTAAATGATCTCTCACCATCACACACAGGACCCAGAGCTGCTTCTGCCAGCAAGATGCAAGCAGCACGACTTTTGGCAGGGAACAGTCACGAAGCAGCAGTGCTGAAGAGCAACACACCAGCCCTGCAATAGGGGTGGTGGCACAGCAGGAGCAGGAGGAAAAGTGCA
Organism: Camarhynchus parvulus; assembly: GCF_901933205.1. Classification (NCBI taxonomy): domain Eukaryota; kingdom Metazoa; phylum Chordata; class Aves; order Passeriformes; family Thraupidae; genus Camarhynchus; species Camarhynchus parvulus. Next base: position 9,350,586 of record NC_044577.1, on the reverse strand, counting down.
AGTTTCAGTGCTTCTTATAAAGAGGTGTTTAACAGAAAAAGAAGAGGCAGAAATGCCCAAAAAGTAACTTTTAATTAGGGAAAAAAGATTACAGCTATATCAGCATGGAACGTATAAAATCCATTTTGCAAAAGTGATTATTAAAAACCTGACTTCACATTAAAAAAAATGTTAAAAAGCCTCTCCCATTTCAAGATTTTCTAAAAATAAGCTGAGAGGAAGTTTTGTTTAAGGGCATAAGGCTTAAGTGCAATATAATTGAAAGAAGATTTCATTTCTAAGAATATAAAGGATAACCAAAATTAAAGAAACTCTAACAATCTTTTAATCCCAAATAGACTTAATAACTTCAAAATATATCTTCCTACATCATCTTTCTGGCCCATCCTCCAGTTTTGATATCAGTGGCATGTTTGCAAAGGCCACGGAGGCTTCAGTGAAATTACCTCCTCTGATCAAAACAAAGGTTTCCCACCCTTCCGTGTCTTGCTGCATCTGTGGTGGTAAACAGACAATATAAACAGACTGATCCCTTTCACTCTCCTCTTGCTGACTAAAATGCAATCAATACCTCATCATCCTGGCTCGTGCACAGCAGTGCACAGGTTATTTAGCTTCTGAACACAACTATTGGGACGGTCAGCATCAAAGGAAATGGCAGGATGGCCCTGCACACATGTGATTCTGGCCCTAACGTGATGGCCAGTGGTAAAAGGTTGCCTCCATCCTTCTGATATCCAAACTGCATCAAGCCTTTATCAACTCCTTCCTTTCTGTCCTATAACTGCTTTCTTCTGTTGTGGGACCTGAAGAGGCTGAATATTTCTTAATTAATCCCTAACTGAAGACCTCCAACAGTTACTTGAGCAGCTCATGTCTGAGAGGATCTCCTTGTGGGATCCACTCAATGTCTCACTGCCTGAGCTGTGTAGGAAAAGGGAGGAGGGATTCTGGGGCCATCTGCCTCCTCCATTGTGCCCAGAGGAGGTTCAGGGGAGAGGAGAGTCTGGAGATCAGACTCCTTCTAGAAAGTTTTCTGTGAACTCCTTCCACTGCAGACCAAGTGTTAATTTTTGTGGTGTGGGGACTGGTAGCACACAGATCATTGTATATCCTTGAAAAAAAGAGGAAGCCCACCCCCCATCCTTCACTTACTCTTGCCTAGATCTCAGTTTCTCAGTTGCAGGATGAAGAAGGAATTTAACAGGTGCACTTCTGCTTAATTTGATTCAAACTCTGTTAATGCTGTTAAGATTTTCCCTAAAGACCAGTTCTGTTGTGCTCCTTCTTCACAAAGAACACCCATTTCTAGTGTTCAGTGCTATTCTACTTCCTGACAGTTTCTGTGCTCTCCAAAGCATCTGTAAAACAGGTCAGGTGATCTTGTCCCACTGTGTGAAATATAATTGCAAGATGGACAACCCAGAAGCATAAACCCATGCTCAGAGAGCCTCAAAGTTTGTGTGATGGTGTTATCATACTCTGCAAAGCTGTTGACAACTGCCAAATATGTTTCATTTATATTGAAGTCTGAGAAAAACATAATTAGCACCTCATATTAAAAAGAAAGCAGCATGCTGTTGACAGTAAGCCAGGAAGTTGATAAACACAACTTCCTCAAATTGAATTTTCCTGAAAAACCTAGATGAGCACATAAATTCTAAAGAGGCTGGTGTTAGCAGCTGTGCAGCACAATCACGATGAAACTCCAAACCCTAACATTATCACTTACTCTTATAACATATATTTGCAGAAGATTTTCAAATTATGTCAAGCAAATATATTGCTTTGGGTTCGGGGCCTCTGAGTAAGGGATGGTTTGCTAAAATTACCACCACTTAAACAAGAAGCACATAGTTGCTGACAAACTCTTGTAATTCCAGATCTGGTTGCCATCTGAGTGTACTGCTTAATTCAACATCTGCTGTGACTTTTCGGAGCTACGTGGAAATGCAGCTTTTCAAAATTGAGATTCTCTTAACAGGCACAGCTCATAAATCTGAGAGAAGATGAAGGCACTGATTCCTACAAGTACACCAGAAGGATGGCTATTTTCTTTGACTTGGCCCCAAATGCTGGTCCCAGTTGTACAAACATAAGGTTATAGTGGGTGCAAGTGCTTTCAGGGTGACAACTGCCCTGGCAGAATGTTACATTTCTTCTGAGACTGAGAGTTGAAAGGATAAGGGAAACATTAAGAACAGAAGCTCCCATTATCATCAATTCCAACAATTCTTGTGGATATCTAGGTACACCTGATCTGATGGTGCAGCTCAGCAGTGATTGCACAGAATTGTCTGTTGGCAGTTTGTGCAGAGGGTGAAGAAGGATTTTTCATTTCATGCATCATTTGCAACTCCCTTCAATAATTCAGCAAAGTCAATACATAGCCTTGATGCACAGTTAGGAGAAAAAGCCTGAAGCAAACAAAAGTAAGTAATCCAGAGAGTGACCAAGCATTGCTAAATCCTTTTAAGCTCTGTCCCCTCCTGCTTCCCTGCCCTTTTGCTACATACTACATGAGAGTATGTAATGGTTTGCACAAAATTCATGGCATTCATGCAATTTCTTTGACATAAATACATAAGGAACACACTCCCCTATATCCCATAGTGAATTTAAGGGATTCAGTAGTGCCTTTATTTGCTCAGACCATTCAGGGTTCAGAGTGCTCATTCCCCCATAGTAGAGACCAGAGAGTAATCTTGGGAGAACATTTAATCCCCAAGAATAAGAGAAAATTGTCATTCAGACAAATGTCTTTGCCCTGACTTCTGCTTCTCAAAAAGGACTGGGAGATGTCAGGAGAACATGGAATAATACAGAAACCAGGAATCACTACAGAATGAGCCCATAGTCCCAGGCCAAACAGGTCAGGACTGACTTCCACTGAATGACCAAAAGTCCAAATTTGATACACGTCCTACTTCCCAGGTGTGAAATTCCACCCTCAAGGTTGGGGGTAGCCATCCTAGAGCAGGCAGAGTCAACAAAGCCAGACCTCCAGTGAGACAAAGCACTTCTCTATCCTCTGTGGATTACTTTTTTTTTTTAATTCAGGAATGTGACATTCAGCCTGCCTGACATTCAAGTACATGGATAAAGTCTTGTGACCATGACCACCTGCTGAGAAAATTACTAATACTTCAGACTTAAAAAGGGAGAAAATCATTCCATGAACAAGACAAGCAGCTCTAGAAACCTCACAGAAGGGACAAGAGGAGGAGTGAGTCTGGGATACACACGAGGCTGGAGAGGAGAGTAAACTTTCTTACTCATCACCACACTCAGTTAACAATGGCTTTCTTTCATTATCACCCTGCTCTGCTGGGACAACAGAAAGGAAAGCCTTGGTCAACTACTTGGTCAGCAGGAGGCAGAGACTACTCAAGAAAAGGCTCTTGGAGAAAAATGCAGGCAGCGATCTGGGGGTTAACTTCTCTCAAGGTTTTCTTTTGAAAGAGGTTTTCTTTCCTGCTAAGAATTCAGATTTTTTTTTCAGCTCCTGCTCTGTTCTTTTGCTTCAGCAGAACACAGCAAACACATTTCATTTCCTTTCCTGCCTAGTGGGATGCTGAGGAGATGTGATCTCTGAATTGGTATATGTTTCAGCTGGCCCATATTTGCAGCAAAATTTATGATACATGCCAGTGCCTCCAGTAGCTGATTGGATATGGCCAGGGAAATGGAGAAAGCCTCAACTCACTGAGCTTCAAAAAATGAACTTCACTTAAATGATGTATTGTTGTTTTGCAGGAAAAAGGAACACCTGGCTTGTACAGTGGGGAAAAAGGACAAAATGCAACATTCATAAAAATGACTGAAAAGGGACTGGAGAATAAGGTTATTTTTGCTTCCACATGAGAGAACAAGCCACACAACAGGGTTTGCAATTATAATCTGGCATATCTGTTGCTTTTGTTTGACATGATTGCATTGGTATGTCCACTAATTCAGTTTTAATCTTCATTAACACCTCCTGCATTTTTCAGAACAGATTCAGACTGTCTGATGCTTCCCATGTCACTTGGAAGAAGAATCAGGAAATTATTATCGCTTTTCTTATGACACTACATAATTACTTCAGATATAAAAGTCATTTATATTGTATGAGTGAAATTTTGGTTTTGCTTTTCCCATTGTACATTTTCAGTGCAGATGTACTGGCTATATCCTCAAATAAGTGAGAGTGAAACTGAATCTGGGAAGAAAAAAGATTTTTACGTGTAGCTTCAGTGCAAAAGATTTGCGAATATTTTTAGGTAAGTTAGAGCTTAAAATGTTGAGTATGGAGCACACTTTTAATTCAGCTAAAATAGGAGTTAACCCAGCTTGTAACTGGGCAGAGAGAAGCAGGGAGGCATGAGAAGAGAGGGCCCCAAGGTAATCTCTTATCTATTGAGCTCCAATCAGAATATCAAATGCAAAGTCTGTGTGTGTCTATCTGCTGGATAGATCTGTATTTATGTACACATACATAGAAAAATATGTAAATCAAGGCATATATTTTTAGCAACAGGATATGCTGTGCTACAACATTCACTAATTTGCCTTTTCCTAAATGCTACAGAAAAGCAAATCCTGTAGCAAATTCAGCATGAATATATAGATGCCATACCATTCATTAAAGCCAGACCAGCTCTTTGCTAGTAAGTAAATAAACACAGCTGACTCTAAGTGCTATTTACATGTAGACTCCTGCACCCTGCACTGAGCAATAAGAAATTAGATTACTTTTAATGCCTGGTAAGTGTGTTAGGAGATCCTAACACCAACGTGAGTGATGCTCCTGGGAGGGCAGGGGCACCTTATGGCTGTCCATTGCAATCATGTAAATAAAAGGTTCTGGCACAGGAGCCACTGCCTGGGAGCATTAATAGAGTTACTGCCTAGAAATCCTCATTGAAATTAGCAGCTTCAGCTAATTGGTCCAGCAGCACCAATACAACCAAAGTACACCCATCTTCGCTGGGAAAATGTGATGTCCCTTTTGGTCTGTGCTGTTCTTGGAGATATAATTCAAGCCTTTGTTCTTGGGAAGCACGATCCATTATGATGTCTATCTTATAAAGAATAATTACTTGCCAGTAAGTGCTGGTCCTAAAAGAAATTTATTCTGAATTGATTAGTACTCAATCATCCATCCCTGCATAGAGTTGGGGGGTTCTGTAATACCTTTCACAACTTTTCAATTAGATTTTGATTTGGGAGCACTTTTGCCTCCTGCCATGGAGGGAATTGTCTGTCAGAGCGTAGTGAGGAGCAGAAAGGAGCTGTGAATCCTTCCAACCCACTGCTCTCTGGGGGGCTGTGAGGGGCTGTGGTGCCAACACCATGGGCTTAAAAACTGCTAACATGGTATTTCCAGAACAAAAAGGGAATTAAACAGTGCTGCTAAATGTATGCCATTACTTGTGTCCCTTGGTTTTTAGTTTCAAACATTTGGTACGTGGGTTCCTCCTCAACATTCTGGCGCTTGGGGAGACACCCTTGCTGAGATAATTCAGTGATTGGAAGCATCACTGCTCTCCTATTTCCCTGGCTACAGCTGAATGATCTGCTAAGAACAATTCCTGAGACTTCTTTGGGCAATCCTACTCTGTACATTAGTCTGTATAATCCAGGAGACATCCAAATTCCTGGTGGTCTGAGCTCTGGGGCCAGTAATTTTAGGGAATTACATATGAGCAAAGTATTCCACTGCACAAACCACAGTCAGTTTCAAAATGATTTGCCAACCACAAAATGAAATAAACTAGCTTGGTAATTTGTTCACAAAAATTAATTCCAACAATTATACCACTTAATCTCCTGCCTCTTAAAAGGAGTCTAGAAAACTCAGTGCATCAATGTATATATTTTTTGAGAAGTGTTATATGAGAAATAATAATCATAACATACCATCAACAAAGTTCTAAAAGCACCTTAAATTTGTATTTCAATAGAGGAAAGGAGATGGTCATATGCAAATTACACAAAAATACAATAACAGTGATTTCTGTGTATTATAGAGAAAATAAGATAATTCCAAGAGGCAAATTGAAAATAGGATGCCAGGCACTCTGCTTTCATCAAACCAAAGATGAATTCTTTAACAGAGGCCTGATGGGCAAATCAAAAATTAGCTGCTGTTTCATCACAGTAATTATAGTAAAAATTTGAAAAAAATACATTCTGATAAAAATCAGTACAGACAAAGAAAATTCCTGACCTGCTGATTCCAAGAGTAGCCTATTTCTGTCTTTTTCAAACAGCAACACGGTATAGCAGTTTCAAGACATTTTCGGGATAAAAGTCTGTTTCTTTCAGAAGCAATTACAAATAATTCATTAACTTTGGGAGAGAAGGAAAATGAAGGGTTACTATTTTACCTTTATTTCTATCTCTGTTTTGATTATGACAGCTTTAAAGTCCCTTTCAAATGTGATATTTTTGCTAAATAGTCTCATTCCTTCTCACACTCTCCCTAGGGTGTGGATGTGCAAAAGGATAACTTAGTATGGGAGACTGGGAAAGCACATTCTGTGCAACCATCTCAGGATGCTCTTTCACACAGACAAACTGTCAGTGGAGCATCTTTAGAAGCACCTTCCTAACTAAAGTCTGGGTAATTTTCCCTCTGATGCCCTTTATGGATGATCTCCCAGCCTGTTTGCATCAGAAGGCAGCTCTGGCAAATGAAACACACAGAACTGCAGTTTGGGCTCCAGGGAATGCTGCAGCACTTGCTGATACCCAGGAGATGCTGGACCTGATTTGCTTTCCTCCTTGCTAACTCAGAGCTCACCTGGACAAATTCTCTCAAGTTCTTCAGAAGAAAATAACTTCTGAGAAAAATATGTGCAAACCAGCTTTATGTGCAAACATTTAGCAAGCATCAGCTGTGTTCAGAAAATAATTGCATATGAACTGGCAAACAGCATTACCAACCTCTGCAGAAGGGCTGGAAATGAAGCCTCTGTATCTTTCAGCACGTGGTCCAGCTCTCTGGGAACAGCCATCCTACTCCAGCCAACACAAGGTCTCCTGAGAAGGGAATTGGGCAGATTCAGTTTCCTCTCCTCCCATCCTGCCCTGATCAGCCTCTGGCTGTGAGCTGAGCCTCCCTGTCCCTCTGGCCTGACAATGGTCTTGGGCACTCACTCTTGTTTCAAAAAGGGCTTGATTTACTGGCCAGATACAAGGTGGCTGCATAGATGTCTCTCAAAGCAGTGGTAAAGTTTTGGGGTTTTTTACTAGTGGGGTATTGAAGATGCATTTTGCATTTGAGAAGGGATGGAAAGCTTGTAAAACCGATAACTTAGGGGGAAATTATTTAAAAAAAAACTCCAAAAACCTCAGATTTTGTGCAGAATGGAAAATATATTGCTCCACTTCTGTCACTTAAGTAAAAGCCTAACCCTGGAATAAAGACACCTTCCTTCATTGCAAACACTAAAGCCACAAGAGGTTGTTTCAGCCTTGGGATCAGCAATCCTTGGATTTTTGGGGCAGTTTTCCCCTCCCAGTCCCTGCTGTGCTCTGTGCAATTGAATTGTTCCTTGCATAACTTCTGTTTTTTCCCAAAGAAAACACTAAAAATGCAATAATCAAGATAACTTGTTCTACAAGCAGTGACACAAGACTTTTTCTCTATTTGGCATTCAGCTTCACAGCGTAATTAATTAACATTTGTACAGCACTTGGAAAATATGAGATTCAATTGAAGTGCTAAGTATTATTATTAATATTAGCAGCAGCACCATTTTGCTCTACTGAATGCATTTTCCAACAGACTTGCTACAGAACTGACGTGCTCTAGACTTGAAATGCACTTCAGAATTCCTTCACCATGTTTGATTACTGCAAGCCAAGTGGCTGGCACACCTGCATGCCTATGCAATTTTTTTTTTGTCTATTAAAAAAAATTAAATCTCATATAGCACAATTTGTTCTGAATCTGTCAGCAAGGTGGATAGATACTGCTTTGCAGGGCAGTTTTGGGATTGTTTATGAAAAGGACTCTGAGGTGTTTGACTGCCCCAGGCTACCTCTCATTTGTATGTATCCAAATATGCCATCCAGAGGAAAAAAACTGCTTTGTGAGCTCTTGTAATTGTATCTTTCTCATTTAGCACAGGAACTGCTGGTAGTTAAAAGTCACAAACACTTCTAAATAGGTGACTGATCCCTGTTGCCCTCAATTTAAAATATAGCTGTAACTTGTAAACTCAAGAGCTCCCAGGACACATCTTTCTTAATTTCCATTTTGGTAGCTGCTGGTTTTGGCAGTGCCAAGAGGATATCTGGCCTTAACCTTCTGAATCAGTTTCATTTCAAAATCAATGACTTTTACCCCGTGCTGGCTATTTGCTGCTCTCAAGCTTGCTAACACATGCCCAGGGTAGTGGCTGCAGTCATTATTTCTTCTCCCAGCTGCTTTTACCCACCACAGTTTTCTTTCTGAGCCAGCCAACCCCTTCTGCTCGAGGTAATTTGCAGTAGCTGAGAGTTGAGTAGCTCTTGGCTGCCTTAGGCCACAGAGAGTCTGCAAATGACTGAGACTAAATCATTAATTTCCTGTGGCTTGCTTGTTGTGGTGGCCCCAGAGGCTGTCACAGAGCAGGACATGCACCCCAGACACAGCTGAGCTGGGGCAAGCCTGACTGCAGAGGAGGCTGCAGCTGCCATCCTTGTGCAGAGCCCCTCAGGAGCAGCCTGGGGGGCTCTGCTGGCAGTCCTGCCCACCTCCAAGGGCAGAGCTGACTGGTGGCAGCAGTGCCTCCCCTTGGGGTCTGCTTTGGTACCACAGCACCCATTCCTGCCAGGGTTTCGCAGTGGGGAGCAGAACCCCTGGGCTTGCAAGAGAGGGAGCTCCCAAAGCTTTACCCAGCTCACATGTGCTACTGCCAGAGGAGGCATGAGGAGGGAGAGCAGGGGTATGAACAGCTGCTTTTTTTGACATCTGGGGCATGACTAAATCAAAATATTTTGCTTATTATGCAGCATGAATTTCTAGACATGTTGACGCCGACTTCATTCCATATATTCTTGCAGTTCCTACCTAGCTCCAATTGTTATTGCCATGCTGGCATTTCACAGTTGTAAGGAAGCAGGGGAGGGGACCTTCAGGGTTGCAATAAATGCCATTTAATTCAATAAAAATGAAAGTGAGGCACCAAGGCAGAAAAATGAGTAGTAGAACTGGAAACCATGATGCCAAAGAAGTTGTGGGGGCCAGGATTGCACCCCAGACTGTAGAAACTGCCTGGTGTCATTAACTGGCAGGCACATAGCCACAGCACAGCCAAGGAGATGGGGCAAAGAGAAGTCAGACTTTTTGGGATGAGCTAGTTAATGGGTCTGAGCCCAGGAAACCTGACAGCAGCTATCTCTGAAAGTCTTGAGCAGCTGATGGATCGCTACAGACAGACAATGCCCCTCACAGCAACAGCAAAACAGAGCAACCTTGAACTAGAAGAGGCTGACAATTGCCATTAAAAGCATAGTATTCAATCATAAAAATATTCTGTGGTTTTAGTTCTTGTGAGTGTTCCACCCTCCTCCTCCAAATCCCCTGACACTGAGATAACACATCCCTTCAAGATGCAGAAGAGTGAAATACAAAGATCTTTCAAATATCAAAGCTGTGTGCTGCAGCATGCAGCCAGCACTAAAGTGCTGATGAAGATTTGTTTGATAGCCTTCTGAATTCTGGGGATATTTCCAGAGCCAGATGACATATTAGAGAGGCTGATTCATAAAGCAAAACCCAGACTCCTCATTCATTTCATCTGCAGGGTTCAAAGGAAAGACCCTGTGAAAATGTTACAAAGTACTAATAATACAAACCTCATGAAAATGAAGGAAAAAAGAGAAAATACCCAAGAAACAAAAAGCCTCCAGAAAAACACATAATAGAACTTAAACCCTGCAAAGCTGGTCTTTGAATACAAGATTGGCATAATGCATTTTGAATCTTCAGTCATACAAAAATGTCTTTTTGCACATGAAAGGTCTTTGTAATTTTTGCTATCATCACTATAAGCCTCAGATGCATTTGCTTTGATTTAGTAAACAATAAAAAAGAAAGAAAAAATCCTAACTGCTTTTCTATAGATGTGTAAAGATGGTTTAAAAAAAATGTTATTGCTTTTCCTCCCATACCAGTTGCAGAGGCAACTGCCATCCATGACTGGGTTTTGATTGTTCTTTTTATTTTTCTTTAAAAAACTCCCACAAGCCCCGAACTTTCAACCTTGATGACTGAACTTTTCTGGGTAGAAAAGGAAGGGAGTGAGGAAGGACAGACAGAAGCTAAAAGAAGTTTAAAACTCCCTAAAAACAGGGGCAGTGGGGTATATTTAATAGCAGAACATGAACGAAATTAAAAAGTAATAAAACAAAGTGTATGCCACTTCCATATTCAACCAGGAGAAATATTTAACCATATTTTTAAAGGTATTGTGTTTTGAAACCAGAAAGTGGAGAAAGTGAGTTTTGTAAGCTCAGAGTTTCCCATCTGAAAATCACTGGTATTTGTAGTTCAATAATTGTTTTCTGAGGAATTATTTTTCCACCTGTTTGTATTTAGCTAGTGTTTGAAAGAGGCATGAAAAAGCTGCTCAGAAGAAAGGCTGGTTGGTTTTATGTTCCTTTCAGGAAAACCCTATAAAAGGAAAGCCTGAGCTTCAATTGCCCGCAGAATCCCACAGCAGGTGCCAGCAGCCAAGGGCAGACCTGCACATCCAGGATGCTCCCATCTGCACCCTGCAGCTCCTACCTGCTCTGGCACCAAAGGACTGACCAAGACACACAGGGAGCCCTGGAATTCAGGTGGAGAGCAGCACATGGACCCCATGCCCTCAATCTGCCCAAATGCCACAGCCCTCACACCCAAGGGACCTTGCCTGGGCTGCGACAGAACGGCTGGACCACAACTGCTTTATGGTCAGCCACACAAAATATCTATCATGCTTCTTCACTGTGTTTACATTCCTTGATATGATATCTTAAAGCCTAAGCAGAATTCAAGGAGCTCATTTAATTTTAATGTATTTTATCCCTCTAACCAGAACAATTTTTTCTTCAATTACCTTTAACAGAAATCTAATCTAACAAACAAGAACAGCAACAAAATATGTCATTAGAAATGATTTTTACAATTTTCTTGTTGCTCTGATTTATTATGGTGTCAAGTTTTTCTAATTTTGTTTGCTGATTGCACTTTTAGGAAAGAATGTTCTTGAATTTGCAACAATTGCCCGCAACACCTATGTAAACATTCAGATGCAAAGAGGCAATTTCAATGGACATTTAAACAGGGTAAAACACCTGGTTAGATACACAGAGTAATGAACTCAGGTCTGTTTACCAATGGCTTACAAAAAATAATACAATGTTCTACAAGACTATTACAATGCACAGCTGATAGCCAGAATTTAAAGAGGGATAAATGCTTTCTGGCAAGGTCATAAAAGGAATCAATGCTGGAAATGTAGCCTTTCATCACAGAACTATGCAGATAATTGCCAGGCAACAAACAATATGCTGGCAATGACCATTTTTTCTGTCCTTAAGAGATACAGGCCTATCTACCCTTGCAAATGCTGTAGTGCAGGAGCAAAGGGTCCATGGAGGCAAACAGCTCATGGGATTTAGGTTTAGGTCGTGCCTTTGTGCTGGGTTTATGCAGACCTTGGGTGTGGATGAATGCCCTTCAGGGATGGGAGGGCTTCAGGATCCCTCCGAGGCCAGCACTCCCCAAAAGGCACCTGGGGGGTGCAGCCCTGCCCGAGACAAGAGGCAGTGATCCCACAGTCCCCTCACAAGCACTGCCCTGATCCAAAAGCAGGAGTGAAGGAAAGTTCTCCCGCCTCCAGAGCCAGCCTTGCCCAGCCCTGCAGGTGTGACAGCCAGGTCACCTCTGTGAGTGCCAGCACCACAATTGTCCCCAGCCCATCCTGGAGAGGGAAACCCGCCAGGACTGGAGCAAGACTTCCCTTCCTTGACTGCTCCTTCCAGACCTGGGCAGAGATGGAGGCTTTCACACACCTCCAGCACATTCCCCTCTGCTTGGTCTCACACTCAGCCCCACTGAACATCTTTGGGACCATTTTAGGGGCTCCCAGTGGATGAGTTAAGCAGGCTGACACTAAGCTCCTACTGCCCCCACTGTGAGAACCAGACTGGAAGCATCTCTCCTCCAGCCAAACAAACATTTAATTAAAAGGAAAATTCTAAAGGCTCCAGTGGCTGGAGGCCATCTACTAGAGGTATACATACAACTTTGCAGGCTGTTTTTCTGGCCTTGATTTCTGTTACTGTGTCTCAACTGCAATAAAAGTAATATATTGACTTTCATTTCAGACCCTGAAGAAATACAGAATGCAAAAACCAGGATAAATTACTTTTTCTTCAGACGTAAATTTTGGTTCCAAAATGGATATTGATAAAAAGAAAATATTTCATTGACTGGTGGTGACTGCTTTGAAATTTTACCTCACAGCAAATATTACTTTAAATAAAGTATCTAGCATACAGTATGGAAAAGGAGGAGGGAAAGGCATGGAAAGCTCCAGGAACCTCCTGCTTCCTCTGAGGGTGACACCACACAGCAAGTGACACCCTTGGAGGACACGCAACACTTACTGGAAAATGCTCTTCTAAAATATATCTGCTCAAGGCTTGGGACATTGGGGATTCCCAGCCCATCCAGTACTCAGCTCCAGCACACTCCAGTTCAGCTCAAATAAAACCAAACAAGAAAATGCCCCATAGTTTCTTTAGGGTTTTAAATAATTTAATTTGCATGTTGGCCAAAGACAATGAAGAGGAATGCTCTGTGGATTGCCAAAAAACTGTGCAACGTTGGCAGCGAATTGTCAACTAAGAGCAACTGGACTAAATTAAACAAAGTCAGTTAATAACTTTTTGGTGACTTTGTCAAGCTCTGTTTGCATCAAATTGATAATTTTTGTTTTGAAAGATTGAGGGAAATTATTAATAAAATCAGCTGGATCTTGAATTTCTTTTTTCAAAAATTTCTTTGATTTTTGCCAGGCTAAAAATCAAAGCTGAAATCCTGTTTCAGAGGGGTCTTTGTATTTCTACTTTTAGACTTAAATTAAAATAGTGGTTATCAAAATTTTACTTCAACAACTTGTCAGGAATTTTCTTTGTTCTTCCCCAAACCTCTAGAGTCTGTTTCTAACTATCCACATTTGGTAAATAACTTATATAAACAGTTTCTTGATGAATATAAATATTTTACATTCAGACAGCTTCTTTTATTCCTACCCAGGTATATCAATGTCATTTTATTCTGTATTTATTCATAAAACAATCATTACTAGTCCCATGGAAGGAGCACCAGCAAGGCCATACTAGAGGCTTCACAGCAGAGGGAAAAAAGAAACCAAACCATAATGCATCTCAAAGGTTTCTGCTTTGTTTATTCCCTAAGTGAAAATGTGGAGCTAGAAGCCACGTTTTTGAACTACACCTATTTTCCTTAAATCAGGTGAACACAAAGGCTTTAGAAAATACTCTTGTGGAAAACAAGTCATCTACAGTCACCCTGCACTCTCTGAAAGTTGAAACACACGAGAGAAAAAGGGTGACAGAAGGCCAGTGGATACTTTAGCTTCTCTTTCAGATTCAGAAAAAAAGCCTAAACTCAGCTTCTCCAGAAAAAAGCAGGAAAAAAGGATGTCTATAAATGTTTGTTAGGATGCAAAACAGGGTAAGAGTTGTGTTTCTTAGTGTCCCCACAACCACCCGGAAAGGTAAGCACACATCTGGTAACGTGAAAGGGTCTTTCACGTCCCACTTCTTGGAGGTAAATCAGTTTTCCTACAAATATCCTTAAATAGGCAAAATGTTTCACTTTGTAAGCAGAGACCCTGAACACAAGATATGCCATCCCTCAAGGTCCACACATGCAAAAGCAATTTAGCTGCTCTTCATATTCATTAAAGACCACATTTAAACACTTTTTCATGGATATGTGGATGTGTTGCTCACATTGATATATCACAATGATGATTTTTAAACCTTCACAGAGTAAAAAGAAATAGGAAAGATTCTTTAGAAAGCAACAAGAAAATCTGTCAAAATCATAAGCTATGGATTTTTGCTGCTGGCTTTTAAATGCTAAGCAGTGGGAGGGAATTTTCTGTTTGCAAGCCAAAAGCCAACTGTCCTTCTTAGTCCTGCAGTCTAGGGAAATGCAAAGCCTTGGGATAGAGCATCATTCCCTTTTGCAGCTAAAATTAATATGAAACAACACAGAACCAAGCTCCCAGTTACCTTCTGCTTAAGCTCAAACGCTCATCAGCGAACAGAAATTTCTACCCACTCTTGAACTTGCTATTCAGCTTCCCAAAGGGAGGCTCAGCATCTCCAGCAAGGAGAGGCCCCTGGGTGCCTTTGGTCCCTTCCAGTGAAGCCACCTGCTGCGCTCCCCACATCCACACAGGGCAATCAGGGAACGCCGCCTCTCCTCTGCGCCGCTTTTATGTCGCTCTCTGAGCAGGCACCACGCAGAGAGGGCCATATGTTGGCCCTTTCTCACTAAGCTCAGTTTAATGCTCCCAGGATTTTCTTAAAATATGCTGAGCAGAGATAGCAGAGGACATTTGGGAAAGCCTGATGGCAAAGTGGGAGTGTTCGATCCTGTTGGGCTTCACGCCGCGTGTGTGATATCGATGTCGCTCTACACTGCAGACTTCTTTTAGAGACAGCTTGTTTTGAAGGGGAGGTCACATTTTCCTTCCCCTAGCAGTGGTGTTCTTGTAAAACAAATACACATGACATACACAGACTCTGAAATGTAACAGCACTGCCTGTGGTCTGGATGCTGCTGCACAGAAGAAAACAGGTTGGGGCACTGAGCGTGGAACTACCTTGGTATTTTGCCTTTCACAAAGTGATCTGACCTTTAAACAAATTTTCACTTGTAACATTTTCAGCTGCAGTTTGTAGCCACTGACAATGAGCTTGACTTCTCCATTTTGCTTAAAGAGAAACATAATGCTCACATGCATTTGAATATAATGTGTAAAAACAATTAGGATGACCTGATACATTGTTGTTCTTCTCTGAATTAGAGGACCGAAGCTCTGGTGAATTTATACAATGCCTAACTTGAGGGGCTGATGATTTGAGTTTTTTAATCACAATTCCACTACTCAGAGTGAGACGAACTTGGAAAAAAATAGTTTAGTTCTGAAATAATACCAAGAATTTGTGGGTTTGAGGGAGAAAAAGCAAAAGAAAGCATAATTACCATGACATAATGTGACCCAGCAAATCATAAATTGCATTATCATGACATGGGGTGACAAATTGGACACCGCATTTGAAGCAAGCACTCAGTCAGACCTGCCCTGCAAGACCACGTTAGCCAAGCAAAAGTTCTGGAAAAGTTGAAATTCGAATTTACTGAGAAACCACTGCATTGCATCTCAGCTACATTTTTTTTTTCCAAGCTAGACTATAGACAGGCTGTAATAGTGGTTTTTGAATGCCATCATTTGAACTTGACAGGCAACTGCCAGGTAAAATGAAAGGAGATTATCTTTTGGCAACTGCCCTCTCCATTTCCCAAAGTAAATGACCTTCAACCAGAGCAGCAGTGAAAATCACAGCAGTCTAATCTTAAATGTGAACCCTGTGCTGAAAGAACAGTGGTTCATATTATAAGTAGGATGCAAAAATGCTTTGAATCATCATCTGATTAGATGAAAAACACCATTGTGTGTGTTCAAAAAGAACAGCTATTACACACAGAAATGTAATAGAAAAAAGGCTTAACAATGTCATAGAGACAAGCTAATGGGCTTCCCCATTTCTCTCAGATTCATGAAGATATTGTTTCCCTTGTTCACTTTTTCAATGCAGATAATTTTCCATAGATTAGCTTTTGATCTACTTTAATTAAAAAAAAGAGAGGCATGCATTGGCTGACACATAAAAGCAATCACTGTGATTTCTGTATGTTATCTTTGCACACCTCTCCAACAATCACCTGTACCCCTTCTACGACCTCCTTCATACAACTTGAAATCATTTCCTTGACATCCTTCTTCCAGTTCTCCTGAGTGTCAGGGTCAGACATCAGTCACACATTTTCACCTGTTTGCAAATGAGTTTTAGGACTTTCACCTGCCATCTTGCTTCCATCAATTGTTTCAGCATAGTAGGAATTTTTGGTATACCAGAGGACTCATCCTCTCAGTCCTTCCATCTCTACTGCACTTTGGGGCACTTGTGCCCTTCCTAGTTGCTGGAATTTCACCATCAGCTGGAAACCACTTCTTGTTTTATCAAAGGACAGTCCATCTGCTGTGCAAGCGAGGCAGCAGCTGATGATGTTTGTTGCAGTAGCTGCAGAAAGGTCCCACACTATTCATGGAGACTGAGTCTCTGTGGCTTCCCCACAGTCAATAAGGCTGGTGATTCTCTGTCCCTTGCCAGGTGACAGGTGTGTGTTCTGTATCACAACTTGAATGAGCAGAGATGATCCCAGCTGGCCAAGCAGAAATCTTGCTCCTACAGCCACCCTGAGGAGTTACTGGGGTAGCCACATGCATCACTGCTTTTACAGGAACACTCCATTCTTTTTCCAAGTGAAATGATCCTTGCACCTTTGGGAAGTTTGGATTTAAAAGGCAGAGCAGAAAGCAGCTCTGGGTTCTGTGCTGCATCCCAAAGCATCCCAGCAGCTGGTGCGCAGCAGGGTCTCTCCTCTCTGCCCTCCCTGCTCAGATGTGTGCATGCTAAACTCCACAGCAAGGAAAGTGGTCACTGGCCGTGCCAGGGGAGCAAATGTCCTTGTCCCTGTGTGTGTGTGTCCCTCTGAACACACTGACATCCCATCTTTAAGTCAGAGCACGAGCAAGTTTCTCATGTCAAGGGCAGCCATGGGTACCTGAGTGGCAGCAAGAGAAGCACAGGGCTGCCTTCTGCTCCGTGCTCTCTGCTGAATGCAAGCACAGTTTTAAGAAAAGTAAAAGATGAGAAAGGGTTTATTCCAAAGCTTTACTTCCAACAGCACATTAATGACCAAATTAAGACTCAACAGAGAACATGGCAAATCATTAAAATGCCAATGACACAACTGAAAGACATAAAAGATGAAGGATGCCCATTTTGTGCGTGGTTCAGTGATAGACACATTGACAGCAGCAGTACTAAGCAAAGACTGGTGGAGTCTTTCTAATGTGATTTTAAATGCCTGATTTTTTTGGTAGGAGTTTTCTGCCTCTGCTCTGTGAAATATGATCTTTGTTGTTTCTATATAACATAATTAAGTTCTCCAGCACAAAGACAAAACTTTGGTGAAGGCAAGCACAGCCTAGCAAGGGATGTTATTGAAACCTGAACTGCACTGAGAACTTCCACTACTGACAGTATTTCTGGGGAACAGTCATGGCATGGAAAGGGCTGATGGGAGCTGGGAAGCTCCTTACACATCCTGGAATGTCAGTCACAGGTTTGTGCCAGGTTTGAAATGGGATGTAAATCCCCAGAGAGGAAGCATCACTGTGAACACCATACAGGGTGGAAGTGCCAGTGCAGGACTGTTCAAAGCACACCTGCAGGTGGCTGAGAACCCACAGCCATCAAGTGTTTTGGCACATTACAAACCAGAATTCACAGAATGACCGGGTAGGAAAAGACTTTCAAGATCATCAAGTCCAACCCATACCCCAACACCTCAACTAAACCATGGCACTGAGTGCCACATCCAGGCTTTTTTTAAACACATCCAGGGATGGTGACTCCACCACCTCCCCCCCACGCAGACCATTCCACAACTTTTTCTGTAAAAAAAAATTTCCTAATATCCAACCTATGTTTCCCTTGGCACAGTTTGAGTCTGCATTGTCTGGTTCTGTCAGTACTGCCTGGAGAGAGAGACCAACCCCACCTGAGCACAGCCACCTTTCAGGGAGTTGTAGACAGTGATAAGGTCACCTCTGAGTCTCCTTTTCTCCAGCCTAAACAATCCCAGCTCCCTCAGTTGTTCCTCACAGGGCTTGCGTTCCGAGCCCTTCACCAGCCTTGGTGCCCTCCTCTCAATGTGCTCAAGTGTCTCAATGTCCTTCCTAAACTTCCTAAACCAATGCTCTGCTTTGATTTTGCACCACAAGCAACTGAGAGCACAGCTGCTTATCTCTGCACCTTCAAGCACTTTGGGTTAATGGCATAACATCTTCTCCTGGGCACCTGATCTGGTGGCACATGACTGCACACTGGAGACGAAAGCTCTGCCTATGAGATTGCTGATTTCTTTAATGCAGGTCAATGTATCATAGCCAGTACATTACTTCTCATCTGCTAGACACACGAGCTTTCTGGCATTCAGAGCAGCTCTTGCCCTGCTGAATGCTTGGAGGAATGCAAGTCATAAACAAGCATCATAGAGCAGAAAAAGGTACCCTGTCTGGTACCTTGGATACAGTAGCACTGAAATATCAGCTGCAGCACCTTTTGCTTGGAAAGTGGCGAAGCAGCAGGGCAGGTTCAGTGTAGAAAGGAATAAAGAGCCAGGGAAAAAATATTCAGGATGTTTGTGTACTTATGGCTGCCCTGATGGATGATTGTGTGCCTGAGCCCCTGTTTCCCTACAGCAGCACCCACCTTCTCCAGACCTGAGCACTGGCAGCCCCTGTCACTTGTGCTGACATCCCTCAGATCACCTAATTAGGATTATTTCACCAATTTGTTTGACTCAGACTGAAGGGAGTCAGGAATTTTGGCATCTCTCAGACCCCTGTGGATTAAGAACTGCAACCTGGTGTCAGGCAAAAACCCCTTTGGTGTGCATAATCACAGCACTACAGGACTCACTTTGCAGCAAGTCACAGACGTGCTCTATTTTCAGGACAAAGAGGGAATGCAGAAAACATTACTTCCACAAACTGATTCCTTGAAAAAAATTACCTCCTAATTTTCTTTATTTTCTTTTTTTTTCGTTGAAAAGAATTACACATATTTTTCTTCATTACAAAAAGCTAAATCTTTGGATCCTCCCAGCTGCAGATAAACTCTCCCATGCAGCAACAGATAAAGGATGTTCAGAAATTAAAATATGTGACTTGTATAAATACATAATGAAACAATTGGCAAAACATTACAAAAACTAATATCCCTACCGATAGAATACAGAAATTGAAGTCCCCTTTAATAAAACTAAACATTTGGTTTCTTCAGAAGAAAAAGATTCTATGAGGCTTAACAGCATTAAGAGAAGAGAATAAACTATTGTTAACTTAATTTACTTTATTAAAAAAAGTTAATCCTGCAAGAGTAATTTATATTTTTCTGACCCAAAGGTGCTACTATGATTCACTTTCATTCCTAATTCCATTTCAGTTTAATGGAGTTTAGATGTGCCTGTGAGACTGTTGATTTATCAAGCTGTAAGTTGCATGTTCTACATTTTTAGACCAGGCACTTAAAATCCTTGCAGTGGTACCTCGTTCTGGGAATGAGTCTATTTCTTTTTCTCTTTTTGGAAAGGCAGAAGAAACCATATGGCAAAACTACATATAAGCCTCCCATAGCTGTTCCAAAAAGCACTGCGACTTCTCTGGTGATCTTTTTAGGTTTTTTTACTAATTGTAAAGGAGTTGTCCAATCCACTTTCCCAGTGCTGTTTCTGAAAGCATTGCTAGCTTTTCCAAGGATACTTCAGCTAAGCAGTCACTTTTGGCTTGAATTTTTTTGGCTAACAAAGACCCACCACCTACCAAACGTCAATTTTTTAGCTTTTCACTAAAAAAATCAAGACCAATGGCTATGGACCTTGTCATATTTCAAAATATGAAGCATCATTACAAGATGGATATTCAAACCTGGTGTGGCAACAAGCATCAAAGAATGGAAAATATTTTTTTTGTTCTGTTGGCTTCACTGCTGCTCCTCACTTTCAGATCAGCTGGAATAAACACCCAGCTTTTCCACAGCATGAATTGAAATTGCAAATTAAATTGCTTCCCATTTGCTCCATATTAAGCTACCCATATACACTCAGAAACTTATTGCATTTAAACACAAATTTCTCAAGACATCCACAATAGCTTTTAAGAGACACAGGAAGATATTTTACAAATGTCATATTACTTTTGAAAGACTAAAGAAATATACCCAGTAGAATAATTTGAGACTCCACACAAATCCCATCCACACTGCAGGCGTGGCACACTGGGATGCAATGTTGCTTTTCTGAACTCTGCATGGCCATCCCAAAGGTCCTCATTTGCTAACTTATCCCATCCCACAGGGAAAATGCGCTTGGCAAAACATCCAGCTCTTATCTCATGATTTCAATTCTTCTCTTGCTCTTATCTTACAGAAAGTGTCCTACAACTTAGATCCCTCAGCAACACTTTCACAGCAAGTCAGAGACAGAGGAAAGGAGTGAAACTCATTACAGTCTAAGTACCACAAATCCTGGCTTTTGATTTATTTTTACACATCTGCAGCAGAAGATAGAAAAAGGGAAAGAGCTTTGAAAAAAGATTTTGGTAAGGAATATTTCAAAATACAATTGAGACTTAATCTACATAAAAATTAAAAATAAAGACAAAAATGTCGACTTTGAGAAGCATAATCCTCCCTCCCAAAAGACACATTACTCTGTTACTTTTGAAAAAGTAGGCAGTTTCTTGAACACATTGATGTAATTAAAGCCTTTCCCCCACCCCTAAAAAGGGGAAAAACTAGTGCAGTTTCAGGAAGTAACATGTTGGGGTTTCTAAATTTGCACAATGACTACAAAACTTCCCCCTGCAACTTATTTCTGTCACATAAATAGGGAGAGGTGACCTGTCTGCCAGTCTGTGTCTAGCCAAGACTAGGATGAGGAAATCTCAACTTTTTTCAGAAATTGCTGGTATCAATGAAATATTTTTTATTCCTCTTTAATACTTTGCCTACAGCGAAGAACCTGGGATAACCACTGGCCAATCAAGAAGGGTTTGAAAATCTCACACTGGTCATGCTTAATATTTCATCTGATCAATTTAATCAGTTGCAAATTTACAACATTTCTTCCTCCCTGACATGAGGGAACAAATGCCTAGTTCTCCTAGAGGCCATATAAAAATTTAATATGACTGTTTCCTGAGCACCCACCTGCCTCAGTACAAACAGGAAAACTGTGAACAGGAAAAAACAAGCTGCAGTGCTGCTCCTGTTTTGATTTAAATGTGACACAAAAATAATAATGAGAAAATCAGTTATATCATGGCCTCTCTCCGCAGTTTTTTGCTTCACCTTTAGAAGGGATGTACCACTTCAGCTTTTACATATCAAGCAGAGACCAAAAATCTTCAAACCTATCACCGGAAAAAGGATTTTTCTTCAATTATGATTCCATAGGTTTCTTCTTCTAGTAGCCCATGCAGCTGTATGTTAAACAAAAAGCTGTGAAATCCCTGACTGGCTCAAACGAAGATATTTCATTTTGTATGTCCTAATTATCTGTCTGTAAATCTTCAGCTTTCAGATTTCACTGAATTCAGCTATTAAAAGTTGGTAAGACAGAGAAATCTCTCTCTGCACTCCAGTTCTACCCCAGGACACTTGCTGAAATCTTGCTTCCAGAAGGATTTCTTAATTATTGTCCACACTGAGAACATTTTCCTTCAATGGAGGAAAAGCTGAAATTAACCTTAAATGTTACTACTTCTCTAAGACAATAATAGAGACAATCTACATAATCTACATAATACTTTTCTGGGACATCCATCTACTTTAAGTATTCCAAGAAAATGGAAACCTTGTACCTTCCCACATTAGAGATTCTTTTCCTCTTTTCATTCAGAGAGCACCTAAAGCCTTTAACCCAGAAAGCCTTAAATGAAGATAGAAAGCACTACCACCCTTGATAAATAACACTTAAAAGAGTTTTGTGGGGGTTTAATTCTTTTCTAAAGGAAGAAAGATTAACACAGTAATTTAATTGGTTCATGAACATGAGAAGACCATCCAAACCCAGTAAAAAACAGAGAAAAGTTAATCTTCTAGACACTTAGGCTACTACTAAGCTGTAAAGACAAAACTCACAGGAAAAGGAAGAGACCTTCAGTCCAGGAGAGCCGTTCCAGCAAAAAGCCTCCATCTTCCCTCCCACCAGCCCTTACTGGCCTGTGGGACTCTCCTTTATAGCCCTCGTCATTCACATACTCATCTTTTGCACCTGCTTTCCCTTCTCCCTGCAAACCAGCAGCAGTGGCTTGCCCACAGGTGCAGGTATTTCTTGCTTGGGCTTTGCCTGTTTTCTAAGGAAGTATCACCTGGGGAGCCAATTCCCAAGTGAATCTGTATCTGGCTCACCTGGGTTAGGCACTTTATCCTTTTTAATTTTTTTTCCCATCTAATTTTTACTGGATTTTGTGAGTTTCATATTTAACTTGCTACAATTTCTTGCAGAAGGCACTTTTCTTTCCCCTCACTCCAGAAACGCATTTTCCATTTCCCACACAGATAAGTGCTCTTCTGCTCCAGCGTTCTTGGCACGCTCGCTGAAAACTTTGGAATGAAAAATAAATGAATGTGAGGGAGCACAAAGCACTGTTTCTGACACACTTCAGCAGCTTTTCCCCAGCAGCCCTTGTGTGCTGGCCCCAGGCTAAGGCCACACACACCACACCAGGCAAAAGCCACCTCGATTCCTCTTTCCTGGAACAGCACTATCTTCACACACCGAAAATTTCATTTTGTTTTACAGGCCCCTCCCCTGCACCAGGCTCCAGAGAAGATAAGTTTTATCAGTCCAACGTCAGCAAAGTGATAAATAAGGGCACAGCCTGTTCCAGCAGGAGGCAGATGCAGAGGCTTGCTTGGCAGCACAGCCAAGTGCTTCAGCAGCTGATGATTGAAAGCGGAAGCTTAATGGAGTGAATGTGAACAAAGAATCAGAATAAACACCACCTTTTGAAATAGAAAGCAAGCAGCTAAAAGGCTGGGGTGAGACAGGAAAGCAGATGTAGAGCAGAGAAGCAGTTCTGCAAAGCCAGCCTGGATTCCAGATTCCAGTTGAGTCATCCCTGTCAGCCAGAACAATGCCAGCCTCTGTCTGAGGGGCCTCCTGTGTGTCAGCAGGTGATGGGGAAAACACATGCTCCTCTTGCAAGAGCTGACTTACTGCAGGAAATGGTTGTGTTCTGCTCTCCTGCAGAAATCTTCTTCCAATTAAGCATTTCCCTTTAGAACATGTCCCCCAAATTACCTGTAGACACATACTAATCTCCAGACTGATGGATCTTCAGGCTCCAGCAGGAGAAGTGTAATCATCTGTGAAAGCTGGTCCCAGATAAAGGAGAAGGGAAGGATTTTGCCCTTCCACAATTAAAGCAGCTACAAAGTCTGGGAAGAGATTTTGCACTGGTGCATCTGATTTGAACCATGATGTACCACACCAACACAAATCACTTCAAGTGCTACAAATATTATGGCATTTCAAGAGAACTGATGCATGTGGCTCTGTACATCCTCCCACAGGAGCCCTTACCTGGTAGGACTGTTCCCTGAACCCACACAGCCAGAAAGGACAACTGGAAAGGAATGAGTTGGACAGACTGACCCCTGAAGCATCCCCTGAAGATCTGCAACAAGGACTGGGTTTGCCCTGAACATGGGGTTAGCAGCAGGCTGCATGCACAGGGCACAGGGGGGTGAATCCTCCCTGCCTGCCAGAGGAGGCTGGGACTTGGCAGGAGAAATGAAGGGCACTCTGTCCAAGGGAAAACCTAGAGGAAAGCAGGCTGCTGGTGAAGGGATGGGTGAGAAGTGTGGCCTGCTGGTCTCAGCCTTGGGGATAAATGCCAGCATTGGGTGGTGATGTTGGATTTGTGCAAGAGTCCGGGGCAGAGGCTGTGGTGGGACTGGAGAAGATGAATCTCTGAACCCCAACCACACATCAGGGATGAGGCACACTGGCCCTGGCTGTGTCTGACCATGACACAGCTGGGACTAACAGGACATAACCAGTAAAGTGTCTCTCTGTCATTTTTCTCCCAGTGGTCGCCTTGTAGAGTGCTTTTGATGAATATGAATAACCATAAGCCAAGAAGCGAACAGACCTTTGTGCAGCTTGAAGGCTGTCCATGAAAATAATGGGCCAAATTTCAGAATGCTCAAGTAGACTTCATACTTTGCTAGCAGAAAAGATTTGGCTGCTGTCTCTGGCAGTAAGGGTAGGGGCAGTGCCAGCTGCCATTCGGATAAGGCAGAGAATAATGGATTTCACCATCAAACAGCACTCACTGAAAGCTGTCCAAAGATGCCTGGATAGACAACATTCATTAGACAAAAAAAAGGAACTTCTTTTTTAGAAGAGTGAGTTGGAAAGCACATCATTCCTGCACAGCTGAAGGAAAACAGATACTGCTCTGGCCTGACTTCTCTACCCTGCCTTTGAACACAGCAGCAGGGCTGCTGCATGGTCTAGGCTGTGTTGGCAAGTGGTAATTATAAATATCTGTCAGACCTTTGGTGTTAATGTTTGCAGGTAGCCATCTGATCACATTTTGGAAGCAACAGAGCATGTTCTGTACTTACCATGTTTTAAAATGAATTTAAAAATTTCCTTGGGAAATCAAATACAAGTCAAGAGACTGAAGTCAAGTCCAGTCCTTATTAATTATGATTATAACAGCATTTGACTTGACACAAAGGAGAAATTGCATTCAAATCACTTCCAAATTGTTTGCAGCATGTATGAATCTAACTAAAACTAGTGAGCTACCTTTGCATATCTGAGGAGGGAATTACTGTCTCCATACCAATGCCCAGCGCAGGTAATACACAGACATTCTCTTTAATGGCCAGGTTTATGCAGCTAATTCCTCACATTCAGCACCGAGTGTACAATAATCCTTTTGACAAATGAGTCAAGAGGCAGGGTGCTGCTGAGCATAATATGCCTTATTGCCTTGCACACATCTAGGACATGGAGATGAGTGAGGATTAATAGTCACAATTAGGAACATAAGAGCAGACTGTGGATTGTAAAAATAATTAGCAGGTTCTGAAAAGAATTTCCAGCCCCACAAAAATGTTTTAGTGCGGAATACATTTGAAACGGAAACAATAAAAGAGACTCAGCGATGCTCTTCCCATAATGATACTTTTGGGATTGTTAGGACAGGATTTGAAAGCTTCCTGGCTCCTTAACACAGATGGCTCAATGCTCACAGACAGCCAGACACTGTGGCCTGCTCTGGGGATGGCAGGCAGCCACTTGGCTTCCCAGGGCAGTCTTGGTAAAATTGTACCTGTGCTGCTGCTCTAAGGGTTCTAGCACTTCGTAGTCCCCCAGGGTTTATGATCCCCAAGGCCTATGCTCACAGAGAAAAATGCTGCAGTATGTGAGCACCTGACCCACAGCAGGGATGGGGCAGGGTGTTCTCCATGCAGCACCCAGGCAGGTGTGTGGAAGGAGCTGCCTTCTGCTCTGGGGCCAGGGCTGCCCCTGATTCTTAGGGAGAGAGGGCTGGACAAATCTCCTGTGCCTTGCTGAGTGTTTCCAGCACCCCAGTTTGGTCTGGCTTTGAACTTTGCTAATAAGGGAAAATGTAGACACTCATCATGAAGTTTCAATAATCCTGAAACTGCATTATAAGTTTATATTTTTAAAATACAGGAAGTGCTATATTATCTTTGTTTGATTTTTAGCATTAGAGAAATGGGGGGTTTCTTAAAATGAGATGCCCCCATCTATCAGGAGTGCTGGGTTTCAGCAGAGACCCTATGGATTCAGAAGCCTTCAGTAAGGTGCAGAGGCTGCTGAAAGGAGCAGCATGGAAGCAGCAAAATTTAGGGGCCATGCTGAAGCTTCCAGGCAAGAAGCAATGCTGGCTGAAGGCTGAGCTGCAGGGCACCAGAGCTGCACTGCCCAGTGCTGAGACACCTCCAGAGCACAGTCCTGAGCTTCTGCCCTTTGCAGATCTGCCACTCTGCAGCTCCTTCCCAGGTGGGCTGTCTCTGGGATTTAAATAGCTAAAATGCCATTAAGAAGATCATGAATCATTCTTCCTCAGCAGTAGTTGCCTTTCTTTTCTATTTGAATCTGTAACTGTTGACTATAATTTCTTAAGAAATGGCAGTCTATAATTTATCTTTCCAGAAAACTTTCCTCTCATGGCTATCCTTTCACTTTCCAGTAGACAGGAATGGTGAAAATACTCTGAGAAAGAGTTAAGAAATTCCAGGGTGTCTCTCAGATGACAGAGTCTAACAGTAAAATCAGGGCTTACTGCCAGTAATTTCCCTCAGGTGTACCTTGCTTCTGGCAGGAGACAATATTCCTGCAGCCATGGACCGGGCAGAGATGTCTTTGCAAACTTTGCAAGTCTCTAACTTGGCAATGAATAAAAAAATCTGGCAGGAGAGGAGCATATAATGATCAAGTGTAATGAAATGGTGACAATACATCTCACCAATCAATAGGAACACTCTCTTTGTAAGAATGTCTTCCTTATTTATAGATCGGCTGGCTTGTGCTGCAGAGGGGAGTCAACAACTTTCAGTCTGATTTAGAAGAAAGACTAGCTGATGATGTGAAATTACCTGGAATGCTTAATCACAGAGATCAAAAAGGTTGGTTTGGGACTGGTTTGTGTGTGTGTATGCGTAAGTTCAGCTTTAAAAATCATATTATTCCAATATAACTCCCATTGTTGCTGTCAGTGTGGAGTGTCTAAGTGCCTAATATATCTAACACAGATGTGCCAAAAGGCTACAATTAAATCACTCTGCAGTCATCTTCTGGTACCAATCAACTTTTTCTCCTCCTAATGAACAGACATGCTGTTTTATACAGTCTGATTGACTGGTTGATATGAAAACATAAAGTGGCAGAAGCTGGTGAAAAGTATTCATTATTCTCTGTGTTTGGAGCTGCAATAGAGTGAGTAATTGTTTCTGATTGTGGCAGCCACTCTTGTGCTGACTGATGAGTGCTACAGCACTGGCACAGAGGTTGTGCTAGACAGGATAGAAACTCATTTGTGAGACCTTCATGGAAGGTAAAGCATCCCCAGTGTTTTATTTTAAATGGTTAACATATTTTCAATTGGTAACTTTCTACTGCCTGGTCCACAGAAACCATCTTCACACCTTTGGCGAATTTCTAAGGAGCCCCAGTCTAATATTACAGCTCAGGAAACTGAGACAGAGAGGGGAAAAGCAGGTTTCTCAGTACCTAAAGCAGGTTTCTCAGTACCTAAAGCAGGTTTCTCAGTACTTCCAGGCAGCCAAGTCAAAGTGACCCACACACCACAGAAGTGTCTGTCACACTCACACTTGGTGCATCAGGAGACTCTGCTTGTTCATGCCAGCGTAAGAAGAATTTTTTCCAGGGCTCAAATATGTTGCATTAAAAATGAAGGTTGGTGACAGAGCAGGTGAGGAAGGAGCCCCTCATCTTATGAAAACCTCCTCAATATCTAGGTGCCCCACAGAGACAGTAAATGACCATGAGCCTGTACTACTGCTCTGAAATCTCTGGGGTGGGGCAAACCTGTCCTGTTTATTCATTGCTTTTAAACAACCCTGCCCATTGGTAGCCAGCTGGGTTTGCCTGAGAGAAAGGCTGTCTGTAGGCAGCTGAAGTAGTGCCCAACATCCAAATACCCCACACAGGGTGAAAAAGCAGAAGGAGAAAGCATTGCTGCTGAAGCAAGGGAGGGCTGTTCATGTATGAGGGTGATATTTGTTCTGGAGGGAAGACGGTTGGCTAAATTATGGTCCTCAAATGCAAAAGGACATTGAAACAAAAATCACTCTTTGGAAATACCTGGCCACTGCAGTTACTTTTAAAGTGAACACAGTAAATAGCAAACATAGTGAGAAATGAGTGGGCTCTAATTTGGGCTGGGTATGAAAGCAGTGATTTCCTGGTGAGGATGGAGGTGGAACATGTGCCCACACTCAGCACTCCCATGTGAGGGCAGCACATCCCCACCAAGACTGCTTTTTGGATCTAGGCAAAAGATGAAACAGAACCAACAACAAAAGCAAACCACACCTTTTCACCCTGAAAGAGGATGAGAGAAAACAATGGAATTGAATATCAGTCTTGGTTGAGCAGCTACATTTTGGTTGCAAGTACTCAACTTGCTTTTACTTGAATAGCAGTAAACTTTCCTTGAGTAAAACACTCCTAACAAGAACTGATATCAAATTAGAAACCTGTGCCTTTTGTGAAGGAATTATAAAAAGGAAATGAAAAAATTCCACTTATAATATTCATTTGACAACCTGTGGTTCCCATAGAGGCTGTTGTAATACCATATTGCAATGACACAATTACATGAAATTCCTCAGTAGATAATCACAGTTTTAAATTAGTTAAAAATATTGCTGTGCTCTTTGGAGGGCTTTGCAGTTGAACTGCAATTTTTCTGCTTTGCTTTTCTTTCATCTATCTTTGTTTGTTGGAGGGGACTGCCAAAGGTTTGTGTAGATATTTAAGCCCAAGACAGCATCTTAGCTTAGCCATCTGTGAAAACAAAACCGAGTAAAAATACAGCTTTGAATAAATGAAGCACTGAGGGAATTTCATACTTGATATAAATAATTGCAGATATAGCTTGTTGCTATGCAGTTAAGAAAAACATTTCTCCTCTTCTTGGTGAGTACTCATTTCTTTAAAAGGTTCTACTTTCAAACATGAAGACAAAGAAACATTAATATTTTTCCATCTTCCGTTTAAAGTGTACATGCAAGATCGATGCCTTCCTGTCTGGTTTGATAAAAAAGAACACAAAGGATCTGGAGAGAGGCGGGAGAGAGGAGTCAGAGGCTCCCAGCAGCTGATTCTCACTAACATCAACACTTCCCATGGCCTCAGACAAAGGCCAGAGGCTTCCAACTTGGGGCCCAATCCAGTGGGGCTTAAAATTTGGGTGCCCTATGGAAAGTCCAAGCACGAGCAACAGAGGTTCCTGATTTCTGGGCGGGTGGAGGAGAGCTGTGAGGCATAAGCTCTGTGAAAGGGGCACTCAGTTCCCAGGTGCAGCCAGAAAAGTCACTTTATAATTAGCACATGGGAAAACCCTGAGGACACAGAAAGGGGGAGCAAAGGCTTTTTCATATCAGCTCTTGGAAAGTGACACATTTTGTTGCAGGGCAATATTTGTAAGGAAGGGTTGGTTTAGGAACCTGTCCTTGAACAATCCATCACAGCTATGTGTTTAACCATGATCCTGAGCCACAAGCCTCAGTTCCAAACCTAAGCAAAGCACAGATTTCCTTGATGTAATACACAGGAATTACAAGCTTGGATGTTTTGCAGGAAAAGGTGCCTTGTGCTGGCCACCCCAAAAGCACCAAACCAGAGGCACTCTGCTGCTTTCGAAGCTTTACAGAGCAAGGATTCACATGCCCTAGCTGCCACACACAGCCCCTGCCTGTGCCCAAACCCCCTCATCTCTGTGGAGCTGGGAGCACGCAGCTCTGCTGGGGGCTGCCTGATGCTACTGCAGACACCCCAAACAGGGGAAAGGCTTAAATAATACAGCACAGCTCCTTCCCCACATGCTGCCTTCATTTCAAGCCTGGGAAGGAGGGCTCAGAGGATCACAGCACCTGCATAATAAGGCATAAAACCAACAGCTATTCTGCTTCCATCCATTCTGTGTTTCCATTTCAAGTCATCATTTTCTGATCATTGCTTTAGACCTGCTTTGTAGCAGTGCACAGGGTTTTGCTCTCAGCGAGGCCACAGCTCCCTGCATGAATGCTTGCAGTGCATATATGTGAGTACATTTATGCATATTCACAGGGGGAAGAGCAAAAACCAACAGCTTTTTTCAACTCCCGAAAGTCTCAACATTTTTTGCTTCCTTGTTTGTCTTATTTCCCTGAGAGAAAAACAAAACCATATTGGACTTTCTTGGCTGAAAGCTGTCATCTTCAATGAAAAGCTGATTATACTGTGGAAGTAAATAATAAAAGCATGATTCTGTCTGCTTGTCTGGGCTAAATTCTTGAAAAAAAACCCTCAGTTGGCACTCAATAATTTCCTCATGAAAAGCAGTGTTTTCTTAAGGAAATTGTGACAATTTGCTGTGGACCAAATTAACAAAGATATAATCTGTCTTCCCACTGAAGACATCGAATTTGCATGCAAGTAATTGTGGCGCGAGAACTGGTGGTGTCGCACAGCTTTAATGATGGTTTGCAGTAAAAATACCAGGAGAACAAACATGGGCTCTACAGCTTCTGCAGGTTGCCAGTGCATTATTATTGGTTCTGACCTTCTAATTGCCTCTCTATTTTCTGCTCCTGGCTGCATGGTGAACAACATGAGTGCTCTTTCAACTCCTACATGTTCCCTGGGCGCTCCCCCCTCTCTCCTCTCTCTCTCAGAAAGAAGTAAACTACCAATTTAATGACTAACTAGCTTGTACTCTCGGAAGACTTTCTCGAGCTTTTGTAAAAAACCTTGAGCTTTGAACATTTTTCAAACAGAAATCACTATTTTTATCTCTCTTTCTCTTAACTCTCCGTACGTGCCAGTGAGGAGCATTTTAGTTGGAGCCCTGTGGTACAGCCCCCCTGCCTCCCTCCAGCTGCTAGCGAGGAAAAACGCTGCTCCTGTGCAGTTAGAGCAGCGAACAGCTGATGGAGCTGGAGAAAGGCTGAAGACCAGGGTGGAGGGCACGGTGTGGATCATGCCTGGAACCCGGCGTGCAGCCGGGGATGCTGTGGGTGGGATGCGGGTGGGATGCGGGCGCTGCACCACTCCCGGGGTGACAAGCACCGTCTCACCGCTCTCTGAAAGGGGCAACTGGGCTGCGGGAGGCTCTTACAAAAAAAAAAAAAAAAAAATCACCGCCGTGTGAATAAGTCTGAGAAGGAGCGGGAGCGGCGGAGGCGGCGCCGGTGGCCCGGGCCGGTGCAGTGCTGGCCCGCAGCCGTGAGATGTCACTGCGGCCCCACGCAAAAGCGGCGCCGGGCTCATCTGTCCGACGGACCAGAAAGGCTGGGATGTGGCCACTTCCCTCCCGCAAGTACTTGGCTGTCGCCCTGGTCCCTTTCCCGTCGCTGTCACAGCCGGTGCCACCGGGTAGGGCTGAGCAGCGCCTGATGCCGCTGCGGGTGCATTTCTGCGGCCAGAAATGCAAGGCATTGCTGCAGCTCCTAAACTGCGGCTGCTTCGTACCACCTTCTCTGAAAAGAGACCACCAAGCCTCAGACACCTCTCTGAGAGGCTTGACTGAAAATGATAGAGTTGTTCCCTTTAGGTTTATAGCCTGACCTGACATTTTTAGAAACATTAACGGGGGGTTTTAAGCAGTGGTCTAATGCAGCTGTCATGCCCTGCTTGCTCTAGTGCAGTTTTTAGTCTCATCTGCAACCCTCTGATTCAGCAGCTAGATGTATTTGGAAGGGCAGGATCCTCAGTACTTTTTCTGACCTACCTAGATCTAGGCTGGATGTTGTTCAGCTCTTCAGTGTTCAAAATAAATGTAAATGTATGCTAGCAGGGAGAAGACTTCATTTTCTGGCAAGTTAAATAACTGCTTTCCTGACGTATCCCAAGTGCTATCCTGAATGAAAAGTTCCATCCCAAGTAACTCAGGGACAGGTGTGCTTCATCAGCACTCAGAAATTCTTCCCTCGTGGAACTTTCAGGCAATTGCATGCTTTTCACCCTAGGTGCAAAGTAAATGAGGTTTATCCCTGCAGCAAATCCTTCAGAAGACTGGCACCGTCTGCCATTGCACGAGGACTGCAGAGATACAGATAAGGAAAAGCAAGCCTAGGAAGCCTTACCAAGGCATATAAATATGCCTTGTATTAATAGCTGCTTATTAAAAGAGGTTATAAAACACATTTTCAAAGTTCAGATAGTGGCCACCTTAGCCACGAGTGTCCGAGGAATATACTTAGATCAAAGTTTTATGACCTCTATTTATTACAGCAGATAGCACTACCTGAAAATACCCACTTTTAAAATCTTATTACTGTCAAATTCCTTATTTAGACCAGTGACTTGACATTCTTGCATGAGTGAACATTAAAGTTTTTGCCTTTTTAACCTCCTAATCCTGGCGCATAAATCTTTTATAACTGATTCTATTCTGTGTGTCTTTTTGGTGTTATTGGATTCTTATCTTTCATTCCAGTCTAGGTTTCTGATTTAATATATTAAAAACTTCAGCTCAGCTTTGCTTTCTTTATTAAGATACAAAAGAGGTAGAAGCTTATAGAATGCTGAATGAAAAGCACATTTCTTTTTTTTTTTTAAGGAAAATTAAAAAGTTTTAGTTTAAAAAGAAGCTTGTATCACCCTCTCATGTGGCACCCCCTTATTACTGTCACAAATGCAGAGAATTACTTCTGATTTTGAGCAAGTGCATTTGCTCTCCCTTAGCTGCTTCTGCTCAGATAGTTGGGTCAAGCCCTGCAGCCCTAATTCTACTGGGAGGTCTCAGCAAACTCTTCCTCCCCCAGAGTGCTGCTGGAAAATCTCTCCCTGGGGACCTGCTGACAAGGATCAGAGCATGGAAGGACATGGACCTAAAATTCTCCTTTACTATCCTGTCTTGCATTCTTCTCCTAGAACTAAAACTACAGCTGGGTGAAAAAGCAAAATCAGAGCCTGTTCCACCAGCAGGAAAAAAAAGCAAAAATTAAACCAAACCCAAACCCTAAATATTCATATGAGTAGCAAAACTAGTTAAGTCTGATTTGTGTCTCAGGAGTGGTCTGTTTTAAAGATTTTCTTGTGACAAAGAAGGGCTGACAGTTGAAAGGCTTAAAAGTGATGAGAGAACTGATGGTACCACTTTGGTTATAGGGTGTTTGTATTTGAAAAATCCTAGCTATATCCATGACAGTAGCATGTCAGACTAACAGCCTGCCAGATTAGCTTACAAAAGGCAGGTCAGATCCTTCACATGGGTACATCCAAGATACCTAAGGGATGGATGAACTTGCAATGATAGCAGGATCACACTTGAAATTAAAAATTTATCCGTACAGAATTAGATGTTCGAGCCACTACTGGACATAGAAAAAGGGGTGGTTAAGATACATCTTTTCTGAAAAGATGAAAGTATAGAATAGAGAGATTTTTATCCACATTTAAATTAAATTGACCTGCTTTAAATAAAACAATCTTATTCATGCCTGGAGTACAGCTGCAATCTCACATACATTTGAGCATGAATAAGTTTTCCTTCCTTTTAAACAGAGAGTCTGTTTAAAATTTTACCTATATATACACACACCCAATCCCCTTGTACCCTGCCTTTCTGTTGTGACTTAGCCACACCATCCTCAAGGACCCTGGCAGCAGATGGAAAGAGTAAGATTGGGCAAATTCATATGAAATTCAGTTTTTATTTGGATGCACAAAGCATAACCCAGACACAAACAGTAAGAGAGGACTACTCAGTATGAGTGCCTCAGACCAAGACTTAACTACTGATTTAGCCGAAAGTGATCTGCACTCAGGCTAAAGGGAATGAGTGGGCAAATGGGGTTTGTTTGCAGGAAGAACTGAAGACCCTGACCCAGGAGGCTGCCCAGGGTGAGATGGCAGCCAGCTGCCTCGGGGTGTCAGGAGGGAGATGTTCCCATGGCATTGCTGTGCTAACTGCTGGGACAGCCAGCCCAATGCTCATGCACCTTTCCAAGATCGCTTGTAGGAATCTCTGGAAATCAATCTGACAAATCTCCACCTGAGCTTTTTAGGTTACCCTACTTATTTTCTGATTTGTGATTCATGCCTGTAAAAAACAAATCTAGATTACATCTGTGTGAATCCTATTTCTGCACAGATGCAGCAAACCCAGATCATTTGTATGGGCTATGGGAGGCACTGGTGTCCTAGGATGCAGGTTTCTCAAATGAAACCCAACTGTGATCTGATCCAAAAAGTGGGATTCTACCAGCTTGGTTGTGCTTCACACCCAGGGTGGTTAAATCCTGACAGATCTCACCATCATTCCATGTGATGCTGCTATAATTAATCCCTGGTTCAGCTGCCAGTTTCTGCAGATGCTCTTCTGCAGATAAAAGGGGACTTCCTCCCGACCCTCACCCCTCTTTTAAGTTTGTGCAAGTTCCCTGACCTGGAAACCTGACATTTTCTGGTTCACACATTTCAGCTCTCCCCCTTGAGTCCTCTCTGGAATCTGTACTGACAGGAAAATGGCACAGACAGGAGAGCCTGCACCCACCCAGAGGAAATGCAAACAACACAGCCTTGTCAGGATGGTTGGTCTCAGTTATTCCCCCTTTACTACCTCAATTTATTCCAGTATCCGCTTCAAATGGTTGCTTTCCTATACAGCATTTTTTATAGGCTACCCAGCCCCACTACTGCCCAGGACAGCAAATGGAAAGGTTCCCCCCCTGCTTTAACAGGGGAAGGATACTGGGTGTCTTAAAAAATCCCCAGGCTCCAGCATAAGTTTTCCCTTGCTTTTTGAAGGAAAGGGGGATAAAATAGGAAGTAGGTTCTCTCCAAGCTGACAAGCCTGCCTGTGCTCAGAGCATTGCAGAAACTGCCAGAGAACACTGGATTTGTAGGAGAATAATTCTGACACACAGCTGCCAAAGTCAGTCAGCCCTGTGCACTGGGCTGGCAAGCCAAACTTACATAAGTAATGGCCATGGGCAGTCAACTCCAAATTTGGCACAAACTTCTCCCCCTTCACCCCAGCGTAAAAGGAAAAAACATATTAAACTTGTTCTGCCTTAAGCTGTTTCTCCCTCACTTATTTTTTCCATCTCTTCCAGGCTGATATGATCACAACTACTGCTCCAAGCGTAAAATACAGCTTTCAGCAAGGGCCTGATGGTTTTCCCAGTTTGTCTGCAGGCTGTTAGGATGTTACCTCATTAATGGTGCAGAGATGCCAATAGGACAGGCCATGGAAAGAAGTTGGGTCATCACAATCGAACGCTCTGATTTAATCATGCATTCCTTGTGTCCATCTCATGCCAACACCTGAGGGATATTTCATGCCCTTGCCAGCAGCAGCTGCTGCTTACAGTGGGGTCACCACAGGGTGAGATGGATCGCTCTGTTGTCACCTGGGCTAAGTGCAGGGACACAGGACACACAGCTGTCCCTTGCAAGGCAGCAGCACACACACAGGGCTCTTGCAGGAAGCCCTGCACCACCCCAGGGCAGCTGGGGAAGGGCTGAACATCCTGGCTGGGCTGAAATGGGGCTCTAACCCAGGGTGGCTCTGGGCAGGTCCCACCTGGGCCTGCTCTGGGCCATTGGCACCATCCCCAACAACTATTTCCAAACTAAACACTCTCTCTCTCCCCAGAAATGGCAAGTTGCAAATGAAATAGCAGAGATAGTGAAAAAGTGGTTAACAGGAGCTTTAGGAGAAGAATAGAGGAATGTGGAAATAAGCCCCCGCCATTTCTTACATTATCTGAGAGCTGTTCAGCCATGAATTGTCTGTAATAATTAGCATGAGAATATCTCCTTGATGACATTCATACTGCATAAAAGGGTCTGCATTTCCTCCATCAAAGTGCATATTTATGAACTGAATCTCCGAAAGACGGAGCCTTTGATAGTATTATTTTAATATTTTTTGCATATGATTAGAAGCTTAAACTTCAAGAAGCCCTAATAATAAAAAAAAGACTATCAGGTTTCTGCTAGTCACCTCTGTTCCTAGTAAACACAAACACATATATGGAAATCACTGTTTAAATATGAAAGTGATAGACTATGCAAGATAGAATGGCATGAATAAATTTACTTTTGTTCTTTAATGATCCTGAGAAGAGTGACTTAAAAAACAGCCTCGATACCAAAGCCATTACGTGGCATTTGATGTTTCTGCTCACTTGTTTCTTGACGCTGGTGCCAAACTATTTGAGTCACACTAAAGGCCCCTACTTTCTGTGTACACTTATGAATGTGCATGCTACTGCCCCTTTGCTGTTCAATACATCTTATGTTATGTACCTGATTACTACAATTCCTCCTAACAGTCTTGATCCAAAGCTGGACTCATCAAGGGTGGGATTATAGGGCTGTGAGGACATGCATGTGCCAGCAGCTTGAGTAGCTGGAGAAGCTTGAGTTTGGCACCTCTTCCCAGGTGTCAGACTTTCTGGAGGCTTGTCAACAGAGCCTGCCCAAAGCTCACACGCTGGGAGCTGCTTCTGCTTCCTCCTGGTGCTATTTCCAGCCCTTTGTTTCAGCACCTACGTTGAGCAAGTGCCTGCAAGTTTAAGGACTTGAAATCTGAAAGGCAACTGGCAGTCACTGAAGTGTTTCTAGAGAAAATGTTCCATTTGGTTACTGTCCTTGCAGCAGAAATGTGCAAGTGTGTGACAGCTGAGGCCAGATGGGACCCAGAGAGGGATGTGTCTGTGCAGTTGTCTTCAGGAAGTGCTGGGCCACCAAACCTACTGCCATGGGATCCTGCCCAAATGGTTTGCAATGACCATTAGAAAATATTTCCCCAGTGGGCTACATTTGTTCCCCCTTTGGTTTGCAAGACCCCGGTGCCACTGGTGAATCCATGGATCTGTGCATGGTGGCCTTGGAGCTCAGATCTGGGAATGGCAACGTGAGGAAGGTTCAGTTTCTCACTAGGTTTTAAAGGTTGCCAATGTAAATTTTGGAAATATTAGTGGGGTTTGGTCTCTCCAAGAGAGAAAGAAATTTCAGAGCAATATTGAAAACAGTGCTGTTGTTACTACATGGCCTGAAAGTCTTCCCAGAAGGTTTCCACAAGGAAAAGTTTCAAAGTTATCAGTATTAGGAAATTACAGTTCCTCTAGCTAAAGCCTTATTTTGTTAAAAAGCCAACTATTTTAACTTGTGCAGTTTCAACACTTATATTTGACAAATCCTTTGACATTAGACATGAATTGCTAAAGCTCCATTTCTAAAATAACATATCTTTTATTAATTAACAGTAAATAATCTGTATTTAATTCTTGAATGCAGATAGCATTACATTTTAGGCACCAACAAAATGATGAGTAGCGTATTTCTCATTCTTAGGGATGAGAACAGTCTTGCTAAATCTCCATGCTAAAGAAAAGAACTATTTGCTAAACAAGTAACCATTCAAGGCATCTCAATTTCTCTGATAATTAAACAGAATATTCTAAACGCAACAATCCACAAAAAAAACCAAACACTTAATGCTTAAAAAAATTCTGGAAATATTGCAACTTTACCTGGCATACTCAAAATAGTAATAATAGTAAATGCTGTTTAGATCAAGCACTTCTTGGAGTAATCTAAAAATGCAGAAATTTAGCACATCTCCTCTTTTTTTTTTCTCCATTCTAAGACAAAATAAGAAATGAGTGGGTGAAATCAGTCAGACAATGGATAATAAGGAGAAAATGCCAGCCTGTGCACCACAAACACAAACCCTATAAAATGCTTGTCCTGACCAGAAAACAACCACTTCATCCAGAATGTGCTCAAGTGACTGGGTGTCTTCAGAAAATGTTAATTCCTTGTCACCAGAAATTCATCTGGGAACATATACATCAGTTTTGAAGGATGGCTTTTCTTGGATCTGAAACAAAGTTTCTGATCAGAAGAAAAGAAAGGATAATTGATGGTTCAGGTGTTTTCAGGGCACCTGGGAATCATCCCCACTCTATTCACGTCTCCATTTTACTTCTAAAAGGAAACTTCAACGTGAATCTCCCAGGTGAACATCTTAGCTGTTGTCTAATCTGAGATGGGTGAGACCTCACAAAAAGAGCTTCACAGAGTTTTAATTGTCAATCCTGACTTTGTGCAGGACATCTTTTGGATGCCTCAGAGAGCTGCTGTGATGTGAGAAGGTGTTTCTGAAGACTGGCACAGGCCCCTGCTCCAGTCCACTCTTCTCCTCACCCCTCCTCCCTCAGCAGAGTGACAAGAACCAGGAGCAAGCTTACAGTCTCATGCTTATAAGGTTATCAGAATAAAAATTCACCCACATGAAAGGAGGAAAATAAATCCTATTACCGTTAGGACTGATTTAAAAATCACAGTTGTTTTACTGATCATTCTTATTCATAATTCAGCTTATAGCTATAAAAGATGAAGGGGAATGTGCCCTACTTTTCCCTTTATGATTTGACAGCACCTCTGTTGAGCAGCTTTGCCATGAAAACCAATGGTTGCTCAGTTACCCCTGCTGTGTTTTTGGGTCTTCCACAACACAAAAGGAGAGAAGAAAATCTGGAGAAGGGGGAGAACCCAAATGAAATGCCTCAGGCAATTACAGCCCTCAGGGTGACTTGTGCCAACCCTTTACTTGCTGTTTGCCTAGAAATTGATCAGTGGACAATGTGTTTTTCAATTCAAAAGAAGTATTTGCTCTTATCAATGACTGGAGGACAAATCCATCCTCTAATGGCTGTGACTAAGAGTGCAAAGTCTGTAATCTCCAAGGAGCAGAAGCCTTCAGATCATGTAAAAAGGGGACAATTGTCAAGTCAGAGGGGTAAAATCAGAGAATGAGGATGTAGTTTTAAATTGCTCATGTTGTCCCTAGCACCCCTTTACTCCTGCTAAAGACAGAGCCTCTGGAGGCAGCCCTGAGGTGCACACCTCTGTGGCCTCTGCCTTCTCTGCAATTTGATGTCATTCCAGCCACATCTACAACCTTCCCACTATCCAGCCCCTACCAAGCAGGGTACCTGCACAGAGACAAGAGGTCAGGCCTGCCAAAAAGCCCCTGTTCAGTTATTCCTCTGCCCATGGATCAAAGAGAGGCTGGAAAATCCATTTTCTCTCTCAAAACCTTCCTGGCTTCCTAGCCTGTTGATGAATGCATCTCAGTGAGATCAGCCATGTCTCAATGAGTTTTTTGTTTCCAAAGAAGTTGTTGCTTCCCTAAGTGGCTCTGCTGTACCTTTTTTTGGGATTCATGATGATTCCCTGCTGCTGCTTAGTGCATGTGTGTGTGGGCAGACCCTTGCTGCCCCAGAAACCCGTGCTTGCCTCCCTGAGTGCCACTGTGCTCTATTTCTCAGGACTTTACTGACGTACAAAGTCACCCAGGAAGCTTTGCTCACACTGGTTTTTGTGCTGTACTTTGGCAGCTCTCAATAAACATCCCCAGCTGCACAGAGCCCAGAGCAGTGAATCTCTCCTGATATGCAGGCACGCCCTCTCCTCTGCTCAGATCACCTGCAGCAGTGAGGCTCAGCTTGCTGTCACCTACCTGTGATGCTCCTGCCTGTTTTCTCTATTTGCTGAACTTTTACTTTGTGCTGATTTCACTCACCGTATTTTCAATTACGGAATCATTCTACCTGACAACGCTGCTCATCCAGTTTCTCCCTCTCTGTAATTTCATGTGAATGCTCTCCATACAAAGTAGGACCTGTTGTAAAGGTCTTTTGCTCTGTGTTGTTTTCCATTTGTTTCTCTTGTGTATTCTGGCTAAGGAAAATCAAACAGAGACAGATTCTGCTACTTGCTCTATACTCATGCTACAAAACAGCTTAGTCAGGAAAGAGCATTCTGCATGCATAAAAACACTGAAAATCTGTGCTTTTATCAGGAAACAGAATTTGAATACATGGCACTGGGGAGTTTCACATATCTTGTGTGGTCTAATCCAAAAATACAGTAGTGAGCTATTAAAATGCAGTCAGTAGTGCAGGTGTGTGTGGTGTTGTTTTGGGTTTTTTTAAAGTAGTGTCCATTTATCTGTTGATCCATAGCAATCGACTTACTTATGTATTTTGACATCTCACAGCTAAACCCAGTAATTTAATTTTTGGTGAGCAGTTTCCCAGTCAGACAGTGAGGTCTGCTCCCAGAAACTCCTGCACCAAAGAATAGCTCTCCAGCAGGAGTGGTTCACGGCCCCTCAGCAATATCAGCAGTGGGATTATTGAGCACACACACTCCAAGACACATCTTCCAGCTGAGGTACCCACCTGACTCTCTGGGCTGGAGATCAGCCCAGGTAGATGCAAGTTCCCCCTTCTCCTGCTGAATCTAAATTGGTATGACATTCTTCTCAGTCCTTTAGCTCTCTAATGGAATTCAGGGTCATATGGCATTACCAAAACTGACCCCAGCCCTGAAATATTCCAGACTGTCTCCAGAGAGTATTTCACCAGGATGGAAATGGGTGCTCCCTCACCCACACCACAGACACTGGCACCATCTATTCCTGCCTGGGATCTATTCTGACCCCATCCTGGGAGGGACACATCTGCAGGAGCTCCCTCCTCCCATGGCTGCTCCATGCAGTGCAGCCTTTACCCCATTCAGTTGGGGAGCCTGCTGCTCCTCCCTGCCCTGAGCCTGGCAGGCAGCTCTGCATCATCCCCAGAGAGGGGTTAGCTCCTCAGCAGGACTCCCCAAATCTGGGGGTATTATTTAAAACCTTTGGAGGAGATGCGTTCCCAAGCTCACCCCTTGGTCTCTCCCACTGCCATGCACATAACAGATGACACCATTTAACTGCTCCAGCATGCCATCCATCATTCCTTGCAGCTCCACAGGTGCACTGGCTCTGCCATATGGCAGCTCCTTAGACTTGAACAGCCCCTTTCCATGTGCTCCCAGCACAGGGTATTTATTCATCTGCAGCTGGTGGCACATCCTGATGTGCTTAGGATGGGTCAAGATTTCTAAGCCTCTCCCCACCTGTCATTTTGAAAGTCATGGTTTAAGCTCAGCTGACAATCACCTGTCAGGGGTTTATGGCCTGCATATGTCAAGCTTCTAGCTTTTGTCTGAGCTGTGGCAATAAAATTTTAAATAAAAATTAGTGGTAGGAATAAGACTTCTCTCAATTAACTGTAGAAGGTTTTGATATTTTTTCTTAGTGCAGGAACACTGACCCATTCAGTGTCCTCACCATTGATCCAGGTCCCAGAGTAAAGTGGCAGCACTCTAAAGGGTGCCCAAGTCCCTGCTCCCAACAACAAGCACACACTGACTGGAACTGGAGGCCACAACATCCCAGAAGCAATGTTGGTAATGCTTCAGACAACCCTTAGAGCAGCTTTTGTTCTCAGCTTCCCTTGGGACTTGAAAAATAATCTTCCTGCAGGAAGGCTGCCCTAGGAGATTTGTGCTCTGATTTGGGAGTCTTGAGGGGTTCAGAGAAGCACCAAAAAAGTGTAACTTCACCCACAGGGCAGCAAGTTCATGCTCCATCCCCGCTACCTTCCATCAGAAAAGTAACCTGTTGCACTCACTTAAAATCCTCCCAACACATCAACACCCCCCAGAAAGTACCCCCAAAGTAATATTAATAGGTCTTATTTTTATCCCATTGGAGAACTGCAATGTTCTAATTTTTAAAAACACTATGTTTCCTCACATGACACAAAATAAAGGAGATCTACTTAGTCCTTTTGCTTTTTGCAATTATAAATTGCCCATCTCCTTGGAAATTAAAACTGGGCACTGGTGATCATTTATTGTTTTAAAACAACACACATCTCTCTGATTTAGGCAGCAATCTTCACTGTGGTTTAGGCCCTGATCATAATTCTGTGAAAGAACCAAGCAGAGGTGAGCTCTGCTGAAAACCTGAAGAGATGTAAAACTAAATATTACTTTTCCATTTTATGGCAGGTCTTTATTAAAGTGATATTTCCCCTCATCCTCTGAAACCTTCTGGAATTTTAAACTTTATTTCCCCTTTTTTATTTAAATGGACACTTACTTCAACACCTTTAAAGCTATTTAAAGTGCAGATATTAAACATGAATAATTGCCTTCTGATTTTAGTTCATGATGAAATAAAAACCGACAATGCATGTCTTCTGGTGACATTCACACCTGCATCTGTGACAGAGACTTGTAATTTGATGAAAATTAACTTTACTCTGGGCTAGAAGGGCAAGTTTTTAACCAGCTCCAGTATCATATTCTGCATCGCTTTTCTCCTTTACATGGGTCACAGGCTAGCAGGAGGAAAAGGAGTGGATGAATAGATGAAATCTGAACACTTTTCAGTCCTTTATCAGCTTGAAGCAACTCACTAATTGAAAAAAAAAAAAAAAAGAAGAAGTAGAAAATGGATGCCTGAGCATGTTATCATGATGAAATTCTTTGGAGAAGCAATAGGAAAAGTTCCTTCATCTCCATCATCCAAACACCCAAGTCCCTGTGCTACCTCCTGGAACAATTAGCAAAAAAAAAAAAAAAAAAATTCCTCCCTGAGTCTCCCTCAGCCTCTTTCTTCCAGGCTAAGCCCTGCTCACTAAAGAGTTGCCAAGCTTGTACCTGGGAAGAAGGGAACCTGAGAAGTCCAGGCCCTGGTGAGCAGGGCATGCAAGAGAAACAAGGCTGACATTGCTGTGTAAATGAGGCGTGAATTATTCAGGCCCTTTTGTGAACACAGTCAAGACCTTTGGGAGATAAAGGATGGCTACCAAAGTAAAAAGTGTATTTTAATGAAATATAAATATTAGATGGAATATTACATGGAAATACTCTGGAGTCTTACACATCATTTCCAGGGAAGGAAAAAGCATATTTTTGAATCTCTTGAGGTGCCAATTCATTAATTAGTACGCATATGAAAGATATATGCTGAAATGCATCAGTCAAGCAATTATTGAGGAAGCATAATTTGAGAGCATAGTCTGGCAATGATAAGTCACTTTTATGCTCATTTATATTCACTTCATTGACATTTTATTTAGCAGGATAAAAACAAGTAGAAGCAAAGAAGGATCAAGTGGCTCCTGAACAAGGTCACTAAGGATTTTTCTGGGGACATGGCACATTCCCCTTGCAGAGCACTGGTGTGGCACAGACCCTGCTGCAAGACCCAGGGCTCCACCACTCTAGCCCAACCTCCAAATCCCTGTATGTGCCCTTTTCTGTCCTCATTCCCTGTCTCAGCAAACCTCTTCCCTTGGGCAGACTGTGAGCAGAACAGTGCAGAGGATGGTAGTGCTGCTGCCATGAGAAGACTATGCCTTTTCTTTAAAATGTCTTCCTCTGAGGTTTGGAAAACTGTGAATTCTCACATCCTCTAGCAGCCACTCCTGTTTCCAGAAATCCCATGTAGTAAAGGCTGTAGAAGTTGGGTCAGGCTTTATTCCCTAAAACTTCTCTACATATATTAGCTAGGTAAAAGCAGCATGAATGAGGTTGATGTCAAGGACCTCATCCCTTTCCATGAGATTCTGCCTGATGTAGTTCATTTACCTAAAATCTCAATAGGAGAATTTCAGCCTATGAAACTTGTCAAGGTTAGAATAGTTCTTGTTTACATTATGTTTGATGCCCAATATAAATATCTGCCTTGCAGTTACTGATGCAGCTATTTTTTACCAGTTCCTCAGACAAGATGAAACAGTTAATTTGACTCTTTTATTATTATCTGTTTGCTGTAAATGTCCCAATTGCCATCTAAAATATAATTTCTCTTATGGCTAGACCAGAAGGACATTTGTTAAAGTTATTTCCTTGCCAAAGATAAGCCCATTGTTATACTGGCATTTCACGCACCATTATTGTTAAGAAGGGTGTGGGGTGAAGACAAACTTTCACTCTCATTCTCATCAGGATCAAGTCCTTAGATAGAGACCCTTATTGTGTATCTGTGACAGTACCTACATTTTCAGTGTGCTCTTTCAGGTGTGCTGTCCCATCAATTTAATTTTCTCTTTCAGCTTCTGAAGTGACTTTTCAGGAATTTACACACCTACCCCTCAAGGGGAATATGCATTCCTTAATATTTCAGCATTGTATATTGCTTCCAACAACATGCAGTGCTAAAACAATGTGCAGGCTGAAGAGAAACCTTCTTAATTCAGAATCTTCTGTGAGGCAGTATTTTTTTTTTGTGCAGCTTTGCCAGAAGAAGTCAAATGACTTCTCCCACTGACTTCTTTCATTTGCTCCTTGAACTTTTCCATACATTTGCTGCAGACTGATTTCCTGATCTACATTTTCCTTTGATACTGACAAAAGGGGATGAAATACAGAGGCTTCCCTGCAAAGCAGAGTCAAGAAAAGGTTTCAACTCTCTGTCACATGGCACTTTCTATTTCCTCACATTTGCAGCCCAGGTGTCACAGTCAAACATGACTCATCATCATGCCCCATAACACATGCAACAAAGGGTTTCATTTTCTCTTTTAGCACCCTCAGGTAAAATGTGGTGCTGTAGGATAGGTTATCTTACATAATTACCATTACAAAACTGAGACCACATCCCAGTTTGTTCTTTTAATAACCTGTGCTT
Organism: Camarhynchus parvulus; assembly: GCF_901933205.1. NCBI lineage: Eukaryota > Metazoa > Chordata > Aves > Passeriformes > Thraupidae > Camarhynchus > Camarhynchus parvulus. The sequence goes on along the minus strand of NC_044577.1, from coordinate 9,306,400 downwards.
TTTAATCTCTACCTTTAACATATTTGTTTGGAATTTGTCATTCTGTTTCCTGAAGAACTGAAAGCAAAACACCTTTTGAAACTGTATGCCCACTGTTTCTTGTATTTGTGGCTGAGGAGAAAGGTACCCAGGTATTTTGTGCCTGTAAACTGCTGAGAGTGAATGACCTTGGTGCAGAGAAGAGCATCTCACTATTTTCTGGTGAGCTTATGGACTCTGAGGGGCCTGGACTCAGCTTTCTTTCAAAAACAGCTGAGTAGTCTGAACATAAAATAAAAGAACTGGGTCTGGCAGTGTTGTGAGCTGAAACATCAGGAAAGGAAGTATTTCCCCCCTGCTTTTCAGGAATATCACATTTCTGCTTTTTGAGGTATGGGCTAATTTGGGTCTTTTGTATTAGACAGCCTTGAGTAGTGCTGCATTCAATGTGTAAGTGTCTTGTGAGTGAGATAGGCAATTCAGCTTGGGCAGCAGCAGCAGCAAGTCATTCAGAGAGGAGGAGCTCAGCCAGACCTCTCTGGTGCATCTGTAACACAATTAAATCTCCATAACGACCTCCATTAGGCCCAGCATGTAAGTCACTACAAACAACTTTCGACTTGACGAACATTTTCCCTCTAAAAAATAACATTTCAGTTCTATTACTTTTGGCACCGTTTTAGCCATATGCTAAATATTAGAATGCCTCATTCTCATTTACCCTTCACATATTAAGGTGAAAACTCTGACCTAGTGCATTCTAATTACTTGGCTTATTAGCTTCACATTATATCAGTAATGGTGCGATAGCCAACATAATTACTAGGACTTGAAAAATTATACTTTGCTGTACTATTTCATGAACAGTGAGATGGTTCTCCCTTCTTATTAACTTTCTTATTTAATGGGTTGACCAGATTTTTTAACTACCTAGACCATTGATCAAACAGATAATTTTAGATTTTAACTGCAATTGAGAAATTACCCCCTAAAACAGTGAGATATATGGGTTTTTTAGAGGAAAATACAGACATTTATTATTCTTCTGTGCTTCTTATTGACAAACCACCACAATTAGATAGTTACTGCATGCTGCTTGAATGCTGTTTTTAACTTTAAAAGCTTTGTGAAATTTAGAGGGAAATTATTATTGGTCCCTTTATTCTTCCAAATTTTTACTTTTGTAGTCACTAAAGTCCTAGTTTCCCTTTTTGTTTTATTAAAATATTTTTTTCTCTTTCTGGAAGCAAATACAACTTCCACACCTTGTTCTTGTTTAAGTCGAATGATGACTTTCAATCCAAACCTGGTACGATCAGCAACTAATGAATGTGATTCTGAGTATTGTTCTGATCCCAAATACTTTTAAACTTAGAGTATGAGGCTACAGAAGAGGTTTGTTGTGCTGAGGTTTTTTTTTGATGGAGACTCCTTCTGAAGGGGATAAGAGCTCCTGTGAGTGGTCACACAGCTGCCTTGAGGTGTTTTAAGCAGATTATTTATGCCAGGCCATCCTGAAAGGAACATCCCTGGTCCTGGCTGGCTGGGACCTGCAGTGCCTCCTGTGCAATGTGCTTTTCTGGCCCTGAATAAGACTCATCCATGTCACCTGGCACCAGCCCAGCACTTCTGTTCTCCAGGGAGAACTCCCAGCCAGGCTCACTGATGCCCACATGTCCCTGACAGAGCAGCAGCTCTGAGGCACTTCTGGAATATTCTCCCCAGAGCACAGAAGCAGAGGGTCAGTGCACAAATGTGAGCCAGGCATTTCAAAGGAAGTTGTCTCAGAAGCCCCTGGACTGAATTAATCAGCAAACCATGGCTCCTACACTTTTTGGAGGCAGCCACAGTAACCTCCTGGCTCTTGGCAGATGGACCTGCACTTCTGCAATGCTGTGACAGCTGGAAGAGTTTGATGCTGTCTTGACTCAACATATCAGTCAGAAGCTTCCCCTGTGGGGAAACCTATGTGTGTTTTAAGCTTATTTAGTTGGAAAAGAAGTAAAGCTAAAAAACTACTCTTTCATTTTTTAGGTTTTTTTTGTTTGTTTTTCCCTTTTTTCTGAGCAGGAAAAGAAAATACATCCTTCATAGCTTCCTAAATGAAAGGTAGAGTTGTTGGGAGAGAGAGTGACACTGGACTTTAAGGTTCCCTCCGAGAATTTCAGTGAAGGGATAAATTTTTTCATGGCTCATCCACCTGGCCAGAAGATAAAGTAAAACTGTACATCATCACCCATTAAAAAAAATATCCATTCTTCCTGTGCAGCTGTGCTATCAAAAGCCCCTCCCCATTTTCAGGACTGCACCTTTAAGCCAAGAGGACATGGTTTAGAAATGGCCAGTGACTATTTAATAAATAATAGGAAATTACTTTTTTAATGTGGCAGGGAGCACCTAGAAATGTATTCTTCCTGCCGGATTTTAATGGGGTGCTACTTAATTCCATTGTGCTTGGTGCAATCAGTTTAATAGTTCTGATTTTTCTTGACCTCTCTGCACGAGGAACATTGTTATAAAAGGAAATACAATAAAAAACTTCTAAGGGTAATATTAGAGACAAAAGAAAGGTAAGAGGCAGTGTGAGCCTGCATGTGAGGCACCAGTGTTAGTGCAGATCTACAGGTGGCCTGACACTTTCCTACGTGAGTGATTAGGGCTCAGCTCATGCTGCATTTCAGATTACTGGAGGCATTAAAGCCACAGCCCTCAATATTAAAGAGATGGAGGTGAAGGTTGAGAAATTTCAGTCACAAATTGGATAAATTTCCCAAGTCTCTGGCTGCAGTGCAACACTCATTTATTTGCAGGTGAATTTAACAGACAGGGTGTTGAATGAGGAATTACTACCAAAAGTGGTGTATTGAGTTAGGTAGAATCTGCCTGAAGCCAGAACAATGGGTTGCTTTTGTGCTAATTTCTGCTTTAAAAATGATTAAATGCACCTGACATTTTATGTAATGTTATATATTTAAATTAATATGAAACTCAAACTGGTTTTTCAGAGTTCTTTTTTCACTAGTGTATGCCTATGCTATAATATGCATTGTGTAATATATAACTGTGTATCTTGTGGTTTCTTGATAATTTCAATGAGAGAGGCTTTTAAATTAGCTATTAAATTACCATTCAGAGATCTGATCATCTTCTAATTTCCGTACAAAGCCCTCCACAGGGGATAAATCTAGTTTAAATGTTCTCTTCTTCCCATGATTTTATACTCTAGCTGTAAGATGATACAACCTTCCTGCATTTCTAACTCAAATACATTACAAGAACCTGAAAGGTTTTAGCTCAGTCTTGTCAAATAAGTCTATATTTCAATTGTAAATGTAACGAGAACTAGGAAGAAAAACACTTCTGGTGTTGCTCAGTTCTCTTACCCTTAGCCACAGCTGTGAGAGCTGAGTAATTCAGAAAAGTACTAATGGTGGTGGGGTTTTTAAATACTACTTCAGACTAATTGTCTCCCCAAGTTCCCTTACTTACTAGAAGAATAGAAATTCTGCATTTTATTTCTTAAGACCTTTTTTTGGGCAGTTAACGCTCACTGCTTTTTTGGGCAGGAAATTTACAGCATTTCCTTGGGCTGAAGCAAAGGCTGAATTCCCTTCCTTCTCTGCATGGCACTGTGGGAAGACCTGAATGATAAAAATAAGGATAGCCCAGTTTTTATCTGCTTTGTGAGTTTTGCCTTCCTCTCAATCAAATCTATTTGGGTTCTACTTCCTACTGCAAAACACCTTTTAGTAACATGCTGGTGACAGAGAGCAGGGAATTGTCATCTTCTTCTCAGAGAATGAATATAAATAGAAAACACAATAAGTCAGGGTTAACCTAGCCTATAACAGTTAAAGTAGTAATGAAAGAACAGAAATACTGTATCTGAAACTAGACTGATCTTGCGCCCTTCTTTTGCAGCTTTATTGAGTTCATTTAGTAAAAATAGAGATTTATGCTGTTGCTAAGTGTTTGAGCCTATAATTGCAAACTCAACACGCAAGTTCAATATACACTTTTTTCCTGGTTCCCATAAATATTCAAAACTTACACCTTAAATACCTTTTCATGATGTGTGAACTTTGCTCCAGTACCTACATTAGCCCAGCAGAGCTGTCTCAAGTGATAGGACAAAGCTGTAATTTTTTATATTGTTCTCCCTTGAGAACAAAGCCGCATTCAAAACTGCTTTTCAAATATGATTCCTTTCTCTGGGTTTACTGCTCTGTGTTGCCATGCCCATTCACCATAGGCATGTGGTCTATTCTTTTTTCATTCCAGCTGCACAAAAAAATAGAATTCCACAGACCGTAAGCTGTGATCCACTGCTAGAACAGAAGGATAAGGATGCTTTTGTCTGTCCCCATAATGGACTAATCTATTCCTGGGCAGGTTCCAGAGTGTATTTCCAATAGATTCTCACTATCAAAAATTACCCAGACATATGTAACCCCCAAGGCTACCATTAATTTTGCTTTTATACAGATTATAACAGACTAATTATTTGTTCCTCTTGAGGTTTCCACAGACAGGGTGTATCTACATCCATTGTTAAAGACAAGCATGTGCCTCTCTAAGAAGAGTATTTACCTCTCAAGCCTTCCTTTCCTCCTTTGTTCTTCTCTTGTCCTCTAACACTCTCAGAAGTTATTGTTATTGGGTACTAATTTAATAAAAATGTAGGAGATTCTGACTGAAATGATAACCACCAAAGCTATTCCATTGTTTTTCTGTGTAACGACTCTGATTGAAATTCTGGTCACAGCAAAGTCGAAGGCAAATTTTCCTTGGCTTCTGCAGGGGACTGGGATTTCATCTAAGGTGAATATTGTTTTTGATTTAGACACAAATATCTTATAACAGTTTCTGATTCACAAGTCTCGTCTAGCATTAGACCACATTAAACAAGCCAAGAAACCATAATCTAAAGGATATTGTCAAGTGGAAGCAGAACATATATTCCTTTCAGGTGCTGTATGCTAAACAGAAATCCCTGTACTTGCCATGTGACATCTACCAGGAGATAATGTTATCAGGTGTGCCCCCTGTGCTGTGGAGATCATCACTTTTGAGGCAGAGGAGGACAGCAAAAGAAACAACAACATGCCAGGAATGAAAGCAGCAGTGGAAGAGGAGAAAAGCTGTCAACAGGAATGCCTTGTAGGTGATCTAGAGATACTTCCAAAATACTTGAATTCATTTCTCACGCAGCCCCTCCCCATAAGCAGGATCCATAGTTTCCAACAAACTCTTCAAACAAAACACATGCAAATAAATCCCAGTTTTACTTTTTATATTCTGCATTTCCCTATGTACTTATAAGGGAAAAATGCCAAAAATACTCAAGTAAAAACACCTCCAGCTTGACCAGCTAGTGAGCTCTCAATGTTTCTGCAAACAGGTGAGAGGGACCTCTTTTGAATACACCATTTCCTTGCAGCAGGAAGAGCTATCTTAGCACTGCCCTTTAAAGAAAGGCATCAAGTGATTTACAATACATAAATACATATGAGTCTGTATATATGTGCATGTATCTACCTAGCTATTTATATATTTAGGATATGTGTGGGAGCAGAGGAAGGGATTTTTCCTGTTCTAAGCAATTACCTACCCTATCAATATGTATATATTTCAGCACTTACTTTTTTTCTCCCCATGAAGCCAGACCTTGAATATACATGTTTATTTTTAAGCAATTGCAAATTATCCATGAAATGTTAAATAGGATAATGAACTCATTAAGCATTAATTGCTAAGGCAAGCGGCTCTGGTGCCAGCATGATCTGTGTAGCTGAGCTCTCACAGGGGGGGATTCCCAAACTAGGGGAAACTTAGGAGAAGTAAAGAGAGCCAGCAGGAGCCTGCAGCTGATGGGGCCAGGAGCAATAGCAGCGAAACCCCCAAGGTGAATAGATGCAGCCCCTTGGGCAGTAAAACCAGGGCACGGCACAGCAGGGTGGGTGCTAAAGCCCTGCCAGCTCCAAAAATGCCTCTATAAACACACCAGCAACAAAAGAGGGTCTGAGGAGGATTTCCAGCCTTTATGGGGTCTGGGGGAAACAGTAACAAAGGACAAAGGGAAAAGACCAAAGTACTTAATGATGTCTTTGGCCCTGTGTTTACTAGTACGACACTAAATTGAGTGCATAATCAGTCAGGTCACAGTAGACACCGAGCTGGATGGGAGCATGGACCTGCTGGAGGGCAGAAGGGCTCTGCTGAAAGATCTGGCCAGTCTGGGTTGATGGTCTGAGGACAATGGTGTGAGGTTCAACAAGGCAAAGTTCTGGATCCTGTCCCAGGGTTACAATAACCCCACACAGTGCTACAGGCTGGGGGCAGAGTGCCTGGAGAACATTCCAGTGGGAAAAAACCCCATGGTGCTGGTGCACAGCCAGCTAAGCATGAGGCAGCCCATGCCCAGGTGGCCAAGGAGGCCAGTGGCATCCTGGCTTACCAAAAAGAGTGTGCCAGCAGAACTAGGGCTGTCCCACATGGGAAGGGGCTGCCCAGGCCAGTGGCAGAGCCACCATGCCTGGAGGTATTTAAAAGACAGCAGATGTGACACTTGGGGACATGGTTTAGTGGTGGGGTCGGCACTGATGTGTTAATGCTTGGACTCAATGCTCTTAAAGATTTCTTCTAATGTAAATAATTATGCAGTTTTAAACGTGCAAAATAGTTCAAGCAGAAAAGCAAGCTTTTTAACAGGCGCTTCTCATGTGTTCCCCCAGAGCACAGAGAGATTTGAGGGAACTGGGAAGACCAGCAGTCAGGGTGGCTGCACAGGACCTGGCGATGACAGGACATTTCATCATCCCCCTGCAAACATGTTGGTGCTGCTGCTGAAGGATCCTGCCTCCCTTCACATCGTTAGAGGAGTGATAAAACATCTCAGTGGGAGGGGAGGACAATAAGCACATGAGGGGACGGTGGGTGACACATCTAATGAAGGCCATTAACGTATCACAGTCAGATTTTCATGGAGCAAGTGAGAAGTCATTAGTCTTTGTGTGTGTCAGCTAGCAGAAAGAGTCTATGAAGCAGAGTCACTTTTCCTCCAGGAATTTAAATTCCCACAGAAGAGAGATCTTATCTTAAGGTTCTTTCTTCACTTCTCCACAAAACACAAGGGGAACAGTTACAGCAGCACTTGTCTGTAGATAAATTGCATGCACTTGTCACATTAGGCATGTTAGTTTAGGTTAAAATTGCTAAAGCTGAAAAGTCGGTGTAAACATTTGCCTTTAAAATACATTCACTTAAACTCTGAGTTTTGAATTGTTAAATAGGACAGGAGAAAAAAATCCTGACAAAAAATAATTAGGTCAGGGAGAGTGTTCTGTTAGTTAGAAAGCCTTTTCTTGGTGAGAAGGATTACTTTAGTGAGAGGGATGAACAGCGTGATCTGATCAAATTTAGAAGAAAATTGTTTGTTGAAATTTACTTGGTATAGTTCTAGTGGCAGAAAGCATTTATTTCACCAGAAATCCTACATATTTTTGGGATCCTATCCTTGCAGACAATAGTTGGGTCAATAAAAATATTTTGTTAATTCTTGCTTCTTTTGCAAAGATGGTTTACTTAGCAACTTACTTTTTACCTGTCAGTATATGTGATCAAAATAGTCTTTTGAACATTTTAATACCAAAAAGAACAATTTTAATAATTGGCTGCTTAACTACTATCCTAAAATAAATTCTATTTTGAGTAATTGTAAGGTAATATCTTTCTATTAGACAATACCTTTCTTTTCTATTTCATAAAATAAAGGAATTAAATGACCAGTCTCTGACATGAAGTCTCAGCCATATCCTGAAGCCATACTCTGCTTCATCTGTGTCATGAAATCACATCAGCCAGGGAAGATCCCTGACAGCTCAGAAGGGTGCAGGATTTACACTTCTCTGGAGCCATTCAAAGCATGACAAACTGAGTCAATTTGTGAACATCAGAAATGGACAGTTATTGAACTAGGACGGTAAATTCAATCACAATCACATCAGTGCATAGCATACCCATGCCTAGAGATGAGTGCTGTAACTACAGCTTTTTTTTTTATTTTCTGTAAGACTATGTATTCAAAAATATGGGCAACTCATTGGGTTTTTGTGTGTGTGTGTGTGAAATAACTATCAGTGCTTGGCTACTATCTTTTATAAACAGGCAATTGTAGCAGACCAGAAGGGCATGGCCATGGAATTCAGGTTGGGTTCCTTAATCTTAATCTCACCCTTTTCTAAAGGCAAGCAGCAGTTAAATACAAATCCTTGACATACAAGGGTTACTTAGTATTCAGAGTTGCACATATTACCAGTCATCCCTAACTACCTTAGCCAAGTTCATCTTAAGAGATATTTTACCTCAAAAACCCTGGGAAATGAAAGCACTGTTGGACAAGGTCCAATGCTCTCCTCTCACCATTGCTTTCCTGTCCTAGGAATGCCTCAATCCTGCACTTTAACACATACTTTATACAAAATACCCAACCAAGCCTATTGATCTCAGTGACACTGTTCTCACCCACAGAGAAAACCAGCACCATGCTGATTTATGGGATTTGTGCCAGGATGGCATCCATGGTATTGGACCAAATTCCCTAAGGCATCAATCCAGTAGAGGTCAACATAGTTGCTGTAGCCTGCACTGAGAACTAGAGAGATGCAATGCTCCAAACTCAAATCTTAATACAGAAAATTGTACTGCAATTTTGGGGCAGGAAAGTGTCAAGAAGCAGCAGAAATGCTCTTAATGCTGAGGACCCACATGATTCCTGTTGCACTGCACCATGTCTGGGAGATGTAACATGTGGTGGTAGCAGTTATTCATCCTCATTTGGGCCTATAAGATACCTCAAAACACACAAACAATTCTGCTCCCTCCTCCTGATGGTCAGTGTATCTTATGGTAATATATTTAGCACATGCTCTACAGATTTCAGCATTAAAAATGCTTTTTAATGGTTTCCAGTAGTCAAATGGTGAGAGCAAGTTACTCAGTTATGGTAATCAGTGTTAATAACAATACATTTATATTCATAAAGTATTCAGATCAGAGAATTACACGTGTTAATTCTTAGCATAAGTACTATACAGACTTAATTAAAAAAAATTAAGGAATTGGAGTCCAGTAATTTCTGAAATCATATTCTGCTAATCCAGACTGCAGGAAAGCTCTTTGTTTACTGGCCAAAATATGTTTGACCAGGCAGGTTGTGAGATCTATTTATTTTTCCCTGAAGGCAAGGGGATATTACTTCTCCTGTGCTCAGAGCATGGAACAGTCTAGGTTTTCACTTTGCATTCAGTTTGCTCTGCTCTGCCAAAATTCTCAAAAGAAGTCCCTCATATATAAACATGAAGAGGCAGATACTTTATTGACTTGTATCACTCATTTCTTATCTAATGCAAATTCACTAAAAAGAGAAAGAAATAACTTCTAAGAATTGCTGAGAAGTTGATTATTTTCTAAAACCCCAAATGAATCTATTCAAAGCAGGGCTCAGAATCTAGAGATATAGATATGCAGATGGCAAATTATTTGTAGTTGATGGATTATCTAACCCCATAGTGCTGGGGAAGAACTAACTGCAAAGAATAAACAGTTTTTCCTCAAGCAATTTTTTTTCCTCCCAAGGAATTAATACAGATATTGAAATATTGAAAAACTGAAATTAGCAGTAGCCACAAAAATTAAAATATACTTTGTAGGAACAGACTTGTTTTCCTAGACCTCTTTTTCACAAGCAAAGTGCTGTCAGATGGCAATGTTACCAAATGTAAGAATGAGTAGCTGAAAGCGACCTAGGCCATACAATCTGCTCACTAAAAAATAAGGAAAAAAAAAAGATTCCCTTCCATCTTGCCATATTCCCTTACTGTAGAACTGGAGGTGCACATATTAAATACCATTCTCTAGTGACTGGCAGAAAGAATATTAATATCCCAGCTAGAGGATATTTCTGCCATGGTTTGAGGTCCTCTATAACGAGAGAATCAGCTGCAAATGATAACACTTGTGAGAAGGAGACAGCAGCCAGCCTGTCCCATGCCATTCCCCATGTATTCCTGTAAATGTTTCTCCTTCACTTGTTGGTGCAGTTATTCATGTCTGCAAGGACTGGCCATGGTCAAGTGCCATCCTCACTGCTGCTGAGTGCAGAGCTCAGAGGGAAGGAGTCCTCTGGCTTCAGACACCCTCTAGCACTGGGAAGAGATCCTTCAAGAACAGGCCAAAAGGAGGACATAGAAATGTTTTCATTACAAAGCTCAAAAAATGTTTTGTTTGTCACACTTCCATTCTCTCTCCGTGCCTGCACTCAGCTCGCTCATAAAATTGTCAACAAGACAACATCTGCATTTCCCTTTATTCCTCCAAGTCAGTTATAGCAGTTATAGCTCTGTCTGCCATCATTGCCAAAACTGATTAGGAAAACAGATTACAGAAGCACCATGTAAGTGACTGTTCCATGCAGCTGATAGCCTATAATTTCTAAGAAAGGGTTGCCCTCAGCTCAGTCTTTGAAGGAATGAACTTGAAGTAACAATAGACCCATTGAAGAATGTATAATCTTGCTTAAGAAGGAAAAAAGGTGGAGGAAATACAATCACCCCTAAAAGGAGTCTTAAACTGTCTGGAATAAAATGTTTTCAATGAAAGACTCAAGCTGGTAAACAGACTGAAAGGGCAGAGAGCAGAGCTCTACCTGTCTTGGAAAGACAATTTGATAGGGAAGACAAAGATTGGAAGCTGCCTTAGTCCACTCAAAGTGTTGCATCCTGCAGGGGGTTCAGAATGTAACTATGATCCTAACAATGTGAAACCTGTACAAGACATCAGCTTACAAAATTATCTTAATAGGAGATTCACAGGTTTCCAAAGGAGCTTGCCTTTTTGGGGAGGCTGCACTCAAACCAGCACTTCAGCTCCCTGCTGCATCCACTGGGTGGGAAATGAGCAAGAATGATTATTCCAGCATTGCCATTTGTATCTCTGCAGCAAGGCTTGTATCAGCACTTACCCTGCAGAACCAGGATTTTGAGGAGTTTTATTACCACAACAGCAAAATTTATTTTCAGGGTTATATGTGATTCATACAGCCTGTGTGTGAGAGAAATCCTTTTTCCACAAGTTTGGGAGATGCAAAACTGACTTCATTTTAAGTTATGGTTATAAATATTAAATCATTGGACATTTACAGGTTTTGGAGATTGCCACATTACTCTAAATCAGTAGTGACTTCATAAATGAATTTGTACAATAGTCAAGTTACTACCATGGTCTAAATCAATGTTGATATAAATTAAACCAATAAATATTTATATTATCATCATGCTCTGGAATGGAGTATGACTTAATCAATAAATAGGGTTGTGATTTGTGCCAGGTGGCTAAAGAACAGAGACACTTTCTGGCCTAAACATTTTACTACACATAATGAAAAGAATTTACCAACTAGTCTATAATTACTCAGCTGCTTGGTCAGGTTGAACTGGTAGAATATTTTTTTAACCCATATAGGAATTACCTAATTGCTGCCACAGCACAGGCAGCTTTGCCACAGGTATTTGCCCTTATCCATCATTGGTCAAGCAGGTATGGCCAAAATATTAATCTCCTGACTTTAGGAGAAGCAAACACAAAACCCAAGCAAAATAAAGGTCTTTTACAGTTTTCACATCCTTTCAAATTAAACTGAAAGTATCTCTTTAGGATACAGCTCACATATATGTCAATAGATATTTCTCTGCATGAAAACCTAGCAATGAGTTTAGTTGTCCTTTTAGTTATTCATTCCAATTTCAGATCTAGTTCCACAGAAATCCCTCCAAAAGAAACAGCTTTGAGAATGTAGGTGCTAATTTAAACGCGTGTCACACCATGATGCTAATTGAGTTCCAAAATGTAATTTTTCATGAGAAAAGTATTCACAATTATTGACCATTTCAAGTCACTGCCAAATCCCCAAAGTGATCAATTTAAAATAATAATGAAAATATCTGCCAAAATTAGGGACTAGAGGCTAAATATATTTAGAATGTACAGAATAAGGAGCAAAGATAATTTCCATGATTTATTTGCTCTGTAGCAGTACCTATGAGTACCACGACAGTCCTTGCCCCAAGCACAGAGCAATTACAGTGCTATTAAAGCAAAATGCATTTAGTAGATGACACAAAGAAGCCCTGCACGGGGAGCACGTTGGACTGCAGCACTGCTCTTAAAGTACTGTTAAAATACTTCTCAAAATACCCCTTGAGCCACAAGAAAAAGCAATCCTCCCTCAAATCCTACCCATTCACAGCATGAAGCCCTGGAAAATGGACAGGAATAAATTCTGAGACTTGATCTATTCAACATGTTCCTAAAGCTCCTATCAGCTTGTTGCATGCCTCTGATGAGACTATTTTATCTTTTTAAGCCACATACTCTCTTATTTATTAAACCACCACCCCTATTGCCCCTTTTTAATTTTCCTTTAGACACTAGACCTTCACACTCCTGACTATTTCTTTTCTGGAACAACCTTTCATCACTTTTACTACCTTGCTAAGAGAGGACATTCTTTCCCTTCACATCTTCTGCAGGTGGTCCTCATGCAGTTTTTTAAACTAGATTCATGTAATCTTAGTAATGTATCAGTCATTCACTGGCATCTCTGACAGCCTGTGAATTTATTGGGCACATAGTCTGGTCTGTGACTGGCAGAAAAAAAGATGTGAAAACCATTTGCACAATTTAATACATGGCACATTCAATGCTACATTTGGTAACAAGCAGTGGTTTCTAACACTCAAAAGGGGGGAAAGATGCCAAAGCCTGGGAATGCATTGTGGGCACAGTGAGGGACACTGAGCATTTTGCTCCAGCTCTGTGTTTGTGTCAGGGATCATTTGTGTCTGGTGAACAAGTGTCCTGCAAAGTCATTGATTACTCAGCCTTAATCACACATTCAGCTGGCTCTGGTCCTGAGGATATTTGGGAATTCACTGAAACATTTCCTATGGACTCCTGCTGCTGTTACTAAAGAGTCCCACTGCTGGCAGTGTCCAGCTAATGCTTCATGCTGACAGACATTCTTGCTCTCAGCCAAGGGTGAACTGCTCAGTTTCTGCCTAGGAAAATTTCTTTGCCCATCTCTTCTGTAAAGAGACCTTTTCTTGTTACTTTTATTTTCCCACATGAGCTTGAAGTCTTGCTTAATACTCTGTTTATTTTCCATCTCCTTCACTGGCCAAGGGAAAAGCCTGAGAAGAGTGATTTTTCAAGAGGCATCTCTGTCATCCCAGCCACATCCCTTGCCTGCATAAATCACTGCAGTTGAGAGTTACTACCTTTGACTCTGTGTAGATTCCCCCATTCTGAATTCGATATTTTTCTCTCTTAAACATTTTCTAATACATACTCTAAATTTGCTTCAGTGCTTTATTTTTTCAAGTGTTTATTTGTTGTTTCTTCTTGGCAATGCCCTTCATCACATTTCCATCTAAAATCAGAGCATGTTGTAACACATTTCTAAATCTGACCTTTATCTGGAGCTTGAATACCATCAGTAATTAGGAGCTGAAATTCGTTTATTGGGATAAACAAAAGATTGACTCTGCATTTCTTAACTTGCCTTTTCCCCCTCATTCAGTCTGCCCTATTTAAGTGAAATTACTAATCCCTACCATGAACAGACACTCATCCATGACTTGCTCATTGTCTGTAATCTTGGCTTTCTTTTTTCCACCACTTTCTCAAGGCACTGTGTCTCACTTGTATTTTCAGTATCATTTGACCGTCAAGCTACTTGTTTATCTGCTAAGATGGTATAAATTGTTGAAATTTATGTGTGTACAGGACAGCAATCATGCCACTTTTTCCAGAGCAATATTAAAAAACACTAGTAGGAGTACTCACTCACCCTAAACTCCCACTGTTCACCCAGGGCAATAAATTTTAACTGTACACAATATTAAAAAAAAAAGCAAGCACAATCTAGTCAAAGACATGGACTATCTATTGTTACTGTCTAAAATCAATGTATGTTTCATGGCTGCTAAAGAGTCATCAGCAAAATCTTTATGATTTAGAAGCATCATTCAAAACAAGCATTTACATGATAGCTTGCTGGTTGTTGTCCTATAACACAAGCTTCAGAAAAGATCCTCCATACTTCTCATTAAAGAACTGGTAATGACAGAAACAACACAAACATCACAGGGATGTTGTCCTGATTTATAAATTTCTTGCTCTGGCTACAGTTTGCAAATTAATGTGTTCTCCCCATGAAAGCAGGAACTCTAAGGATGCAGTGTCACTCACAGACCCCAATGCAATAGCTGCAGTATTTCTGCAGCCTGCAATGGAGCTGGTAAAGCCTGTAGATATAGTTTCTAAGAAAAAATGAAAAGCCAAAGGAAGAGATTGGGAATGCTGGGTAAACTACCTGCCATGAGTCAGCACCTAACTGGGCCAGCAAAATAATTATTCTTTGGACCACACTGAAAGAAATGGAACAAAGGAATTGGGGCTGTATGAGATGATTCAGGCTGCCTGTGCTTGGGAATAAGGCTGCCTGCTCCCCCAGCTGAGGGATAAGCAATAATACAAAGAAGTCTAATGGAGCCTTGCCAAAACTCATCTTTCTAAATGGCAACCTGAAAGCTCACTTCACATGAAAATCGATATATCACTGCTCAAGATGAAATACAGTCAATTACCAAACAAACAGAGACACTTTCTTTGAACGTGGAGGATTGTGCTTAAGGAAAATGGAGAAAATCTTGCAAGAATATCATATGCTAAGACTAGAGAATGTTTACCCTTTGAAAAAATAATTAACTAACAGGTCAAACTACCAGTCAGCATATATTGGCAAATAGAAGCACATCATCAGGCAGGAAGGAAACATCAGCATTTAGAGATAACAAAATGTGAGAAAGGTCTTGGCCTGAGGTACAAACTCTGTGACGCTCAGTATACTGCTGAGATGTTTGACCCAACAGCCTTCTGCTTGTAGGGCTCCAGACAAGGCAGTGTTTCCTTTACTCAACAGAACTGTATTTCTGCTTATTCAGAAAACCTTCTGCACCTGTCAGTACATTCATAAATGTACCATGGTCCACACCAACGTTTGCCACATTAGCCCAAGTAGGAGGCTGTTCAGACCTGTTATTGTGGAGATGCTTTTCTAATTCCCAGTCTGAGTTTGTGACTGGTCTCTTGCTTGTGTTGCCTGTCCATGAGAAGATTGTGCCTGATATTTTTAACTCAAAAAAACTAAATTACATTCCCCATTAGGCCTTTCACTGCCAGGCTGAGGCCCTTTTCTGATAAGAAATCCTTCCACTTCCAGGAGAAGTGCTGCAGATGAACCCCCAACAGGGTATCGTGCAGTGCATCTATTGATAAAAATCTCCCTCAGTCTACCCCACATTGCACTTGTCTCTTTTCAGAGTTTCATCCCATAAGATCCTGCTCTGATCAGCTTGTCCTACCTTCAATTGCTGTTCCCTGCTCATGGCAAAAAACCTCTCACAGCAAAAAAACCCTGCACTGCAGCTCAGTAGAATGGTCTTCAAAGTTATCCTCCCTTTCTTCTACCATAATCTCTCCCTTTTTATGGTCAGTGCTGCTGCCAATCCTCAGCCAGGCCTGGGACACACCAGGGGATGGCCAGGGGAGAAGCACAGGCTGCTTACCATGTCCTTGAGCTGGGATGCATCCAGCAGGAGAGCAGGAAGTGAGCACAAAGGAGAGGAGCACAGGGGACAGGCATCCTAGGATGCACAGTAGAAATTCTGCCAAAAAATTATGACTTATCAGAGTTATATCAGAGATAAAGAGTTGCACAGGTTTCTGAGGCAGATTGATGTTCAAATCTCTAGCTTTCATTGCTGGAAACACAAATCCATGGGCAATTTCTCAACCTAGCTTTTGAGGAATTGTTTCCTTACTTTACCCTGGGGTTGTTTTTGCACTGTCTGAGTTTGTTGGTGGCTGTTCCTTCAGTCTGCCCTTGTCTCCTAGAAAGTGACCCTGGCACACAAAGGAGGCTCCCAGGACCTCCAGAAAAAGAAGCAGCTCTAACACCAGACCATGTTTCCCACCTTGGCTGCTCTGGGCAGGAGCCAGGGAATGGTGTCCTGTACAGATGGGAACCTGCTCCATTAAAAATCCATGGCTTCACAAAACACCCCAGTTTTCCTTTTGTTTATGCTATTATAAGGTAAGAAGCAGAGACAGATGTTTTTCCTGGATTCCAGCAAAAAGTCCTCTGATGATCCATTTCTACTTCTCCCAGACCTCAGCTGTTTCTGATAAATACATTTTGGGTTTGTTTCTAATAGGAAAATCTACCCACTCCTAAGGCTTTGAAGGCAGAGGTGAATTGTGTCAAGCTTTATTGTGATTTATAAAGCTATTCAGTTTTATCACTGTCTGGTTAGATGGTGCTGCAGTAGGTGACAGCCTGGCACAAAATTTTCCCTCACTCTCTAGGTTAATCCAACCCCTTTTTTCCTCTTCTAGATTACAGGTGTGAAAGACAGAAAATGTAGAATTACTGGGAGCTTAGCACTAAAAAATAATGATCCCTTATAGTGACATCATTAACTACTTCTATCTGCCTGTTATGAAACTCAAAAAGGCATTTGGACAAAGATGTCTGGCATAATTCAGGGCATGTGGGGAGGCTGGAATAATGAGGAGCTGCACCACGAACACACACACACACACACAAAGATTCCACCTTTCTTCCTGAGTTAATTATCTCTGAGAGAGGAGGCAAGCTCAGAACTGGTATTTGCTGTTGTATGCAAGTATTTCATATCTCCTAAAAGACTCAGATTTGAAAATAATTAAATAAGTAATTTGATAAAAAAAATTATAAGCACTGACTCTGTTGGTGAAATTCCTTTTAAGACATTGAAGTTTGTTTTCAATTAAGCATGAACATAACCCCAGTGAGTGTCAAAGGTCCATGGGGAACATTCATGGTACTGCAGGACCTGTGCCTTTCTCATAAGGAGAAAGTCTCTAGAGAAGGTTCTACACAGAGATCTTAGAAAAAAGAGTATTGGCCTCATATATACTTCTACCCAATGGAAAAGTCTGGCCATACTTCCTGAAATAGAAAACAGCAGAATGAGGACATAATATCAGTATTCAGCTTTGTAATGAATAACTGAAATGTGTCTTTTTCAGAAATCAGTACTTTGAGCTGTACTAACAATAGAAAGAAATAATCTGTAATGTTTTTAAACTGTCACCCTCACTTTCCTGGTGTATTCAGCCATTTATATTTCTGTACATTCTGAGAGCTAATCAAATTTGGCCAAAAATGGATTTGACAGAAAGTATTTACCCTGGTGAGACCCACTTAGCAATGAAATAACGCAGTTGGTGGGTAGTCAGAACACCCCTGCCCAGCATGTCCTATTCACTCTTGTCATCTTGGTATTTTCCCCTCTTGCATTTGCTCTTGCCTTTACATTCCTGTGACAGACCATGGCTCACTCCTGAGTCACAAATTTCCTCCTGTGTATGCCTCTCTTGTTTCTCTCTGGCTCTACTACAATCTTAACTTTTTATTGTGTCTCTGCAGTGTTGTTTAGATTGCTTTGCTCTCCTTTTCTATCTCATTTCTTATTTCAGAAGCTTCTCTCAAAATCCTTGTTGTCTTTTTCACAACTTATCAATCTTCCCTTCACTTTCCCTTCTCCACATCTGTCTAGCTCCACATGTCCCTGGGTGTTTTTATGAAACATTCACATGTGAGCTGCAGAAAGGCGGCAGGCAGAGCATCCCTGAGGGAGGAGGAGTGGGGGCCCTGGTATGTATGGCTGGGAGCCAGAGAGGTCTGGAAAATCAGTTTGGCCATTTGTCTTACAGCACACCTCCCCACAGTGCCCTCTTCTTGCCTGTGAGCTGCAGGCACATTCTCTATTGTACCTGACACAGCAACGTGTTTCTGAGATAAACCCCTGCAGATACCCCAAGGACTGAGCTGGGAGCCCCCTCTGCACCCCTGTCTCAGCCCCTCTGCAGCAGTGGGGGCTGTGAAGGCAGAGCAGGAACCATTCCTCAGTCACCAAGCCACAGCACCAGGGCCATAAAGTCTCCTCAGTGACTAATGTGCAACCTGACAATAAAAACAGGCATCACCAAGAATAAAAGCGTGGATGTTACACATGGTGTACCAAACTTATCCAGATAGCAATGACCTTTGTTTCAGGCCTCATCCTCAGTCTTCCTGTATTTACCTTTTTATGGTCAGAAAAAACTGAATCAGTCCAAAATAGTGATTTAACCACACCTTTGCTCACATGGTCCATTCTATTTGGCAATTAGCTGACTCAACTGGCAAATTTTTCAGCCTCCAACTCTTCTAGCAAGAGGCCAAAATGCTGTTCAACTTACACCATGAACTTTTTGTACTGTGTCTATTTTTACCACTGCATTATTTCCTTTCTGCCTATTTATTTACACTCCCTGAGCCTGCATAGGCACTTTACTGAGATGTGTCTTGACAGTCAGCTCTCTCTGTTGTGTCCATTTGTGTTGGTTTGTTTTTCTCCTAGAGTGATTAGAGCAGCTTATGCCTGGAACTTGCCATCAATGACATGTCTAATCTCTAGGTTGTTTTTCCATGCTCTGATACGACAGGAGGCAGAGTTGTCTTTCTCCAGAGCAGATCACTGACTCTTCCTATCATTTATTTTTGCATGATCTGTTCAAGAATAACAATAAAATAAACCTAACAGAACAGTTTCTGAGAAATGCCAGGATTTTGCTTCCAGCTCTGTTCATAGTTTCTCCTCTATATTTTTACATTGTGTTAAATCCATACAGACCATCACCCAAAGAAAAAAAAATACTATTTATTATTATTTTCATAAATGAATCTTTACCTCCATGAAGGTTAAAATCCCTCCCACCAAGGTTAAGTTCTGTCTATAATAGGCAATACATATCTGTACAGTAAGAATTTGTCCATGGCTTAAAGAGTTTGTAACAAAAATAGGATATACAATGACAAAGAGAGGAAGAAAATGTTATTATCCCCACTATATCCCTCACTGGGCAAGGCAGAGGGAAAGACCAGGTAGCACAAGACAAATTGTAAGGGGTTTTGGTGGCAGAGAAGGCTTGTTCTGGGCACCCTGAAGGTCCCCACCACTAAGGTCAGCCCCCTCTACAGCTACCAGAGATTATATTCGTTTTACTCCATCATAGGAAGGCACCAGCCTGAAAATACCTTTTTTTTTTGAGTGATACAGCATCATGGTGAAGTGTCTTAGACACCTTTCCCCACAGTTTGTAAGCTGAGGGGAAAACACCACAACAAGACTGTAAATCACACTCCCAGAAAGACATTGAGCAGATTCATAATGTGTGCTATTTAGCTGGAAAGAGCATCACCCTCAAGTACTTTGGAAGTGAAATCTCAGGGGGTAATAGGAGCCTGAATAAGGGTGTTGTAGTTACAAAAAAGAAGCCAGCACCCATTAATTCTCTCCTGAACCACCCATTTCCTCTCCCTACAGCCAGAGCCCTGCCACACGCTGCCCTTTCCCAGCCACCCCAATATTCATCACAGCTCTGCTCCCACAGTCCTGACACTGACACTCTGAAAGCAAATCATCAGCTCTCTGGCATCCCCATTTTGTTTGACATCCAGCAAGACAATGAACCACTGTGACAAATTACTAACATCAGAAATCCCATCAAGGAATATTGTGACAAATAGAAACTCTGCAATTACTCCTTTCATAGCCCTCGACATCATGTCTGCAAGCAGCATCAATCAGACCATTGAAGATACGATTAGACAGTCTCTGAAAGCCCTTTGCACTCTCCAGATGTGCCATTACATGCTTGACTTGAGGAGAACTGTTACTAATTTTAATACAGATCTTCTAATATTGGATGATATTTTGATCTTTTTTCCTGTTTTGTCATCATGGCCCTTTTTATGAGGAGAGAATCACAGAAAGGCTCTAAGGTGCATCTTTGCAAGGATAGCCTCAAGTAATTTTACTGAACAATATAGAAAAAACACTTTATCATCAATAATGTCCCTTATCTCCACTAACACTTTTATATAAATGTTGACAATATATCTAAACCAGATTGCTTTACAAAAGAACATACACAATGTTCAAGTAGTGACATATGGTAAAAGTCTGTGGGATTAAAGTCTAGTACAGTTATTGTATCTTGTCTCAAATAAGTTCCAAGAAAATTTCACAATAAACTCTATATTAATGCTAATATTTGAGCTATTTATTAAAATATTTGATAAGGCATTAAAATAAGTATTCAAATTTTAAAAACTAAACTGATCCCAGTCAATTTTTTAGAAAACAATCTTATTGTTTATTCCTTGAGAAACCAAAAAATTCCCATTTTTTTTAATCTTTCAGAGAGCCCTCAGTGAAGTCAAACTTAACAACACAAATGGAAGCTTTGTGGCTGTTTATGAAGACTGACAGAGCTAAACAGACCTTCTTGAAAGGTAAGCATGAGCTCCTGCCTGCCCAAGGTATTAATTTACAATGCAAGGATAATATAATGAAGTTTAAGGGACACAGTTCAGGTTTTATGATGGAACTGTATTAGTGCACAGACAGATAAATCTCTCTTCAGTTACTCTTAAAACAGAACAGCTTAAAATTAGTATATGCAGCTAGAACTGTGGATACTGAGAAACCATAATAGCTTGTAAAGTTATTTATTAATTCAGTTTAGGCGTGATCCTAATGTACTTCTGGTACTGATTTGAGCAATACTCCCAAAAGTGTCAAGGAGTTAAATCTGACATAACTTATCTAATCTGTACTAGGCCACCCCACATTTGGGTCCACTAAAGCTTAATTCTAGAGGAATCAGGAAAGTTTCATATTTTGTCTAATAGTCAAGCTACACATACTCCAAATGGGCAGTGAAAACAAACTTAACAAGTGCCACAAAGTGAGATATTAATGTGACTATATATGCTCCTACTAAGAATTAAAAATTCTATTAAGAATTAGCAATATTTTAGGCTTCATGAGATGATTTCAACAGTTAACAGCATTTGTAATTTTCAATAGGAAACACACTACAAATATAACAAGCAAGTCGCTAATATCAAATACAGAAAATCAATTCACGCGAACAACAACATGGGCTTGCTTCATGTTTTCACACTTCATTTCCACCCAGCTGAAACCACTCCAGACATTTCCAGCTGTCAGTTCCTGTCCCATGGGGGAGCTGGAATGTGTATTGAGATGCCTGGAGAGTTTTGGAGATAAAAGCAGTTGGGTGGAAAAGAGGGCCCTGGTAGACACAGGCAGAAGAGACTTTCTGGCAGCACCAGGGAGTGTGGTCTGCTCTGCACGGTGCATACACAAATGTTACACAGG
Organism: Camarhynchus parvulus; assembly: GCF_901933205.1. Classification (NCBI taxonomy): domain Eukaryota; kingdom Metazoa; phylum Chordata; class Aves; order Passeriformes; family Thraupidae; genus Camarhynchus; species Camarhynchus parvulus. The sequence continues at coordinate 9,285,026 of NC_044577.1, read as the reverse complement.
CCTTATGGACACCTTTTTTTGAGCTCATTTCTTCAAACCCATTTATATATGTTGACCTCTTGAAAAGCTGTATTGGTCACTGTCTAGCATGTATTTTAAAGGGAACAATTAGAAAAATGACAATTTTTAATGTTGTTAGGAAATTAACTCCATCAATAATGGGATCTCCCAGAGGGCTTGGCATGGTCGTGCAATAAAGTCAGGCCTGTGCTTCTCTACTTATCAGGACCATCTAACAAAAAAGAAATCAGAAATGATAGGTGGTGGGGAATCTCCTACAGAAAGAGATTTACAATTTCAGAGCAAAAGTTCATGGCATGTCTTTCAAACCTCTGTCACAGACTTGTGGCTAAGCTCATTTCTGTTCACGTGGTCCTGAATCATTGCAGATTGCTGGCATTCTCTGAGAAACTGCATTTATCAGGAAGGGATTTGTGCTATCTGATGGGAATGAGCCCATTGCTTTTTCTCAACCTGCTACAACAACAGCTCTTGAAGCTGAAGAGATCCTTTTATGCACTAAAACACCACAGATGACCAGTAGTAATTCAATGGATAATATTTTATGCATTCAGTAACAGCTTACACACAGCCTAAGATATTGAGGGATCAACCAAGCCAGTGGTTTAATTGAGTGTAACCATTGCATTCTTAGTATATTAAAGTACTTCTATTACTAGTACTATTCTTGAGTATATTAAAGTACTTTGCTGGGGAAGGGATCAAGTAGAAGTTGGATGGAAAGGACATGGAAGTGTCATGGGAACCTTAACTTCACTTGCACAAGCAAAGTGAGGGCATTCTGAATGCTAGAGAAGGAAACTGGCTCAGAAGCTTTTCAAAGATAATCCCATTCACAAAGTGACTGAAGCTGTAAGGATGCATTTGGAGCTGAGGGCGTAGCTCCCTTAGTTGGTGTTGAGGGACTTTATGCTTCTTATGAGCTTTCAGTAAAGCATGAAAACCTGGTAAATTTTCTGAGGCTTCATAAGAAAATAACTGGGACAATTAAAAACAGTTAGCCTTACACAATTAGATTATCAAAAGACTACAAATTTTTCTGAAGCTGGTAAAGCCAAAGATAGCATGGCCTCTCATGAAGATCTGATTTTTTTCTGCTCAGCCAGATGAAATGAGAAGCTGGAAGAAAGAACAATGGAAAGAGAGAGCCAAATGATCTGACAAAATCCTGGTACAGCACAATGTAATGGTTGTGTGGTAAAGGATGTGTGGCAATGCATTATGCTTGCATATTTTCTATTGATTTCCAGTCTGGTCAGCCCTCCCCTTGTACACTGACACATGTCCTAGCACCCCATTTGTAATTTTACTACAAAGATGTGGAAAATGCCTGGAATTCCCTTGTGTTGTGGTGAAACTGAGCTTTCCAGCCTTCCAGACTACCTCAGCCTAAAGCTCTCTTAGAGATGTTACCAATCTGGCATGTTAGGAGTTTTCCTTGAGACAAAAAGGAGTTTAAGCTTTTGCTTTCTGCCTTATACTCTTTGGAGGACTAGAGGGACAGAGAAACAAACCACACATTTACAAAAAAAATGTAGGGACATTGACCCCTGTAGTAAATATGTCTCTCAACGATATTTCATTGCTTAAAGACTTTTTAGTAAAGTTATTACTGCTTATAAGAAGTATTTCTGTATCCTCTGGGTAAATGATGTTTTCAGTATGTTCTCCAGTATTTCCTTTGATGTAAGGGCTCTTCTACCCCGTCATCCTGAGGCCACAGTGACACTGGGGGGTAAAGGAGTTAGGAGAAGGCTGATGAAAAAGTTTCTCAATGACAGTATGCTGGATCCCAGCATAAAGTGAATTTTCTGCTAATTTGGAAGGTGGTCATTAGACCTTAATACGGCCACACCACCTGAACAGCCAAGGAAGGGCCCAAATCAAGAGTGTGATGTGAAAGACCTACAGAGTGGAAGGCTTCATGAAAGTCGTGTACTACACCATGGTCAATCAGCTCAAGCATGCACACCTCAGTTACCAGGGGCTAACAAACTGCCTCAAGGAATGCAGCTGGATTTAAAATGCTTCACTGAAACAGAGGAGGCAGCAAACGTTCAACATTTACTAAATATTTAAAAGAACCATTTCTCTTATACTTAAAACCGCAGGAAAATTCTTCATCTTCTCTGCTGCTGGAAGCATTAAAAAACGCATCTGATTATGCGAACTCCCAGTTGCTGCTGTAGCAAATGGGTATGGCTCCAAAGTGCCACTGAAGGTCTGTCTGTGATTCATGGATTCATTTTTGAATGCTGTCAGCAATAACCAGATTTTTCTTTGCTTTAATTGTGGAGCTTGGCACCCAAGGCATTACAGGGCAGCAAGAGAAACCAACTGAATTTGGTGTGTGTGTGAGATGAACTTGTCATATTTTAGGTCCTTTCACACTCCTCTACCTCATCTACCTTTCATCCTGCTCTTGTTATCTGCTTCTGTCCCATATCTTAAACCTCAACCTATAGCTTATCAAACTGAAAAGTAAACCCTCACTGAACACAGCAGACTTTGCATCAGGGCTGTAGGATTAATCAGCATGGAAGAATGGATCTCTCCTGTGAGCTGCCCAGTGCCTGCAGGGCTGAGGAGCACCACCAAACCCCACAGGACCATGCCCAGAGCTGCCTGGTGGCACCAGGAGCCTGAGACAGATTTTGGGTTTCAGATCTGACAGGCAGAGGAGCTGCTGTGTAGGTATGGGAAGGTTCTAGGGAAGCATTTCACAGGGTTGGAAGCTTCTTAGGCCCATCTCAAATTTTCATTTGAGTCATCTTAATAGGCTTTTCCCCTCAAGCCTCCTGGGGTCTAAGGGGAAAAAAAAAAGGGGATAAAAAAATTAATTCAGGTTCATGTTCTTTTGTGACTGCTCCTACTGAGCACAATAAACTGACATGCTGCTTTTAATTAGCATTTAGTTAACTGCTCATTTTTGTGCAGAAATTGTGCACCAACTCCAGTCAACACAAAGGTGCTGAACGGAGGACAGGGAGATTTTGCCTGTGGAAAATTCTGGCAGGGTGGAATTATTTAAATATCAACCCTTTAGATTCAGTGCTTGGACATAGATTCTGTCTGATTTGAAACCATACAGATAAAAACAACAAAATATGAGCAGAAATCTAGTTATTACTGATAACTCACCTTAGGTAACAAACTTCAAATCACTATCAAAGAATGGAATAACAGAATGTGCTGAGTTGCAAGGGACCAATAAAGATCACCAGCACCCAGCTCCTGGTCCCAGAGGCAGGACAGGCCCAAGAGTCCCATCCGGTGCCTGAGAGCATTGTCCAAATGCTTCTTGGGCTCTGCCAGGCTTGGTGCTTTGACAGCTTCCCTGGGGAATTCCAGTGCCCAAATACCCTATGGGTGAGGAACATCCAGCCTAAACCTCCCTGACACAGCTTCAGGCCACCCCCCCGGGTCCTGTCACTGTCACCACAGAGCAGAGATCAGTGCCTGCCCCTCTTCCCCTCAGAGGAAGTTTTAACAGCAATGGGGTTTCCCCTCAGCCTCCTCCAGGCTGAACAGACCGAATGACCTCAGCTGCTCCTCACAGAGCTTCCCCTCAGGGCTCTTCACCATCCTCATGCCCTCATGCCACTCCTGTGGATGCTCTAGAGTAGTTTAAAACCTTTATTACATTGTGGCACCCAAAGCTGTCCCAGCACTGGAGGTGAGGCCGCCCCAGCTCAGAGCAGAGCGGGACAATCCCTCTTTGCCTGCCCACCCATGCTGTGCCTGATGGCCTCAGGACAGGGTTGGCCCTCCTGGCTGCCAGGGCACTGCTGTCTCATGTTCAACTTGCCACAGGTGAGGATTTCCAGGTCCCTTTCCCCATCTGCTTTCCAGCCTCTTGTTCCCCTGTCTGTCTGTACATCCAGGACTGCCCCATCCCAGGTGCAGAATCCACCGCTTGCCTTTGCTAAACTTGACATGGTTGGGGATTGCCTGCCTCTCTTGTGTGTTGAGGCCTCTCTGCAGGGCCTCATCTGCCTTTGAGGGAGCCAACAGCTCCTCCCAGTCTTGTATCCTCTGCAAACTTGCTTAATATCCCTTCAAGTCCTGCATGCAGGTTGTTCATGGGATGTTGAAGAGCACTGGGCCCAAGGCAGAGCCCTGCTAGTGGCTGTGAATTAACACAGAGCCTGGTCCTACCTGTACAACCCAAAACTTGAGCTCAGCAATCAGTGCCCAAAACCACAACAAACAAATAAAAGATCAACAAAAAATTAAAGATCATCTTGGCAGCAAAAGGAATGAATCCAGCTGCTGGCTGAATTCATAAACAGGGCAGCAAGGCTTCTCCACAGATTTGTAGATGGGTATGAGCATAAAAGGAGCTACTGGCATGTGAAACTTGCATGCCTTTTCAACTGAGGAAAAAATACAACTCTTGCCATTTCTTTCAAGAGTTGGGGAATCCTGAAAGAGTATCTTCTTTCCCAGGTTTAATAAAATATCAAAAATACTGATCTCCTTGTTTGTCTCACCTGCTGTTCTTGGTCAATATTCTCCTGACAGCCTGAACCCAACAGTGAGTTGCATCAGTTGGAAGCCACTGATAATTTCCCTGTCTTTATTATCATAGGAAATTCAATCACATTAGCTGTCTTGGAAAAAAAATTAACAACTTCTTCCAGGCAGAAACAAAGCATTTATGCTTTTAAACTCAGATAGGAAACCAGGACATTTTTAGCATTCTTTTATTATTAATACTGCTAAGCATAACTTGGTGTACCTGAGAAATTCTGTGTAACAACCACCACTGAACACAACCTTTTACATGCCTTGTAAAATCAGGGCATTTTTGAGCACTGAAAGGTTGCTGGAAAGTCACACAGCACTACCAGAGTATAATTTCATTATCATAAGCTTGGTTGTATTACTTTCATAAAGAAAAAAAATACAAAATGGACAGAAAAAGGGGATGCACTATTGCAGAATAGTAAAAATTGTAGTTCAAGGTATTAATCACACTGAATCCCGTGAGTTTTTGGCAGACAATAAATGTGTGATAGATTGATCTCTAAAATCACATGCATATTATGAGCATAATCCTCACTTTAATGCAGGGTCATAGAATTTTACAGCCTCATAAGCTTGCAAGGTTTCACCTGGAACATCAAAACAATTGCTAAAAGCGTAATAAATTCTACAGCTAGCCATCTGCTTACCCTCCTGACCTTTCAAATCTTATAAAAACCCAAGCTCATAATTTTTCACTTTATGAATTTCAACCTTTTTTTGTTTAATACGGTACATTCAGAAGGTTACTTCATCTTTTCCATGTAATAAAGGGGATCCATTCCAATTGATAATATTTTGTGGCAATAGACATTTTTTCTTGAAAGGATTTTGAGTGCTGTCCCTGGAGCTAATGGGATTGTGGGGCATTGCCAGTTGCTTTATCTGCTTGGAAACATTTATTTTGAGTCATGCTCTTCTTGTATGGGTTCACCCATCAGCCCCTATTGGAAATTACATCCAGCAAGCGATCTGGAAGGAGGTTAAAAAGCACCAGTGTCTGTTTCCTGCCTTAATCTCTGGAGCTGTGAATCACTCTGCTTTGTTTTTCAGAAAGTCATAAAGGTTGAGGTTTCCTATTTCTCAGCACTGAAATATTGTATCTTCCCCTGATATTAATATTTCTATTGCAGATAGACAATTGGGAATATAAAACCCCTTGGTACAGTTTAAGACATTGTACTATACCAATATATTTATATTGCCTAAACCCCTTTCTCCAAAAGTAGTCCTCAATTTTTTAGGATTTTTAAAAATAAATTTTCCTCTGTACCAGTAGCAAATAAAATATGCATCAAAGAGCCACTAAATGTTCAGAAATACAAAGTGAAAAAATTCTTGTTATTCACTCAAATTAGTTTTGACAGTTCCTTCAAAGACTGTACCTTTATCCTCATCAATGAATCACTACAAGAATTATAAATCCACATGCAATTCTGGAAGTTTTGATTTTGAAAGCAGAACAACAAACTTTTTGAGATTAGCATTACCAATTCTCCCCCTGCCCCAAAATTCATTTATAGTCATGGTATTTTGTCCACTTTCCTGACAAGGGGAAATCTGTGCAGTCTCTCCCTATGGCTGTCTCCTTTAATAATCCTTGAACTTCCTGGCCACTTTTAAAAAGGCATAGCTTTTAGAGGTGTGAAACCACTGCAAATATAATGAAAACAGTTGACTGTTGAAAAGGGATCCAAATTATTGCCTCAGCAGAGGGAAAAGATCTTTTCCCATTCTCAGAGATAAGAGCCAGCAAATCAGCACTCATGTGCTCTGAACGAGCCACAGCAATTTGTCCAGCCAAATGAACTGGGGATGCTGCAGGCAGATAGGCTTCCTGCAAGGGGGAGATTGTCAGGGAATAATGAAAGAACCAGAGGAAACTGGTTGTAACTGGCAGTAAGATATTAGGAAATATAGGGTAAAAATCCTGGAAAGAACCATTTTTAAAACCAGGTTCTGCTCACAAACCAATTTTTCTTTAAAATAATAGTTAGACTACAGTACATTAGTCCATCTCTTTATGATCTTTACTTTAAAATATTTTTAAATTTAAAGTGTGAGTCAGTATTTAAAAGAAACAGCAGAATATCTGCCTTTGCACCATACTGTGATGTGCAGGATGTAGGAATTCACTTCTGGGAACCATGTATTCAGAATATGTCAGGAGAAAGAGCTCTCAATTTGAATTCTTGACACATTCAGTGAATTAAGGTAGCCCATGGTTCTGCCTGACAGCAAAAACTGTTTGCTAATAAATCTGCCAGTTGTACTGTGCTAGCAAAGAACTAAATGCAAACTCCCCCACAAGAAAGTGTGGACACTTCCAGGGGCTCTCCCAGCATGGGAGAGGACTGACCCTGGCAGCTGTGGAGAAGGACAGCTGAAGAGAACTACTAGGAACACTTTGGGAGAGGAAGAAATGGGTTAAACATCCATTACCTCCTGTCCATTACAGCCAGTGAAACAGAGGATGAACCAGTGAAATGCCATTTCTCCTTTGTCACAGTTGCAGTGACAAGGCTGAGGTGCCTGGCCTCAGTTTGTGTTGGTCACTACATAATGTGCTGCCAGTTCTTGCATTTTAATTTCTTTTCATTTTTTGTTTATTTGATTGGGAACCTCACCCTCTCATCACAGTGAATGTGGTCAGAAACAATGTTATCCCTCACATCTCTTATGCCACCTGTCCAAGTGACCAGCACCAAGGGAGTTTCACAGTGGTTAAGGCCCATGCACTTGCAGCACCTGTAGGCACATCACCCCATGACTTACCTGCTATCTTTCTGCAGCTGGAGCTGCATTTGTTATCAGGAGCTGAAATTTGGTCTTTTCTAGAATGCTACCCTTCTAAAACTCACATTATTTACCTCAGCTCAAAATTTATCTATTCCAAAGCTTATTTTCTTCTTAGCTTGGAGGCCTAAAACATAGGCCCAGAATACTTTCCTGTGTTTCTCTTCTATGAAAAATAAATAGCCAGTGCCGAAGTTATGTAAAACCTCTGTTCTCATCTTTGATGTAAAATTGTGACCTGGATAAAGTTGTATCAAAGCCTAACTCATAACCCACTCTTCACCATGGAGAGATGCTCCCAGACCATACAGAGGATCAGGGGTGGTCTGGCTGGTTGAAAATCAGGTCAGGGAGTAGTTCCTATTATATACAGACAGATATTTTTCATTGCCATTTTCCCATAGGTTAGGTTTGCGTCTCTCCAGAATATCCATTGAGAGAAGAAAATTCTTGGCTTCCTACAACAGCCAATATTTTTCTGGCGTAATTATTATCATGGCAGAGGACAAATAGAAGCACTTTAACTTCTTTTCTTCATAAGTAAAATGCAAAAAATCTTCTCCAGGAACACATCCCAGTTGGGGAGAAAGAGAAAAGCCCTCCAGAATAGGACAGGAAAAGAAAAGACACTTGGGAAGAAAAATCTTTCAGGATAATCCTAATCAGTTTAGAGGCCATGTCTCTCACATTATGTCCTTTTTGGTCACACAGCCTTCAGTAAGGAAATGTAGTGGCTGGGAAAAGACAAGTAGTCCTGGAAATTAATAAACATCCTGAATATCAGCAGCAGTTGCCACAGCACTTGCAGTATCACATGCAGGTCACTGTGCTCTTGTGATCTGCTAACCACTGACAACAGTTTCAGCTGATAATTCTAAAAGACATGGGAAATTGTGTTCTTAAAGAAATACCATGAAAAATTTAGTAAGAGGGGGTTTGCAACTACAAGAATAGATATTAATGGTGCAGTAATTAGGTAAAGCAGAGATGAAGAAAGCTAAAGAGAAAATCATTACTTAAATACACAGAAAAGGAAACAAAGTTCAAATTATGATTACCTACAATTTCAGTCATTCCACTCCTCATTTAATCACCTGAGGAGAATGGATAGCAGTTAAGATGTATTCAATAGCACAACAAGAAACTGGGCTTCATATTTTTTTTTTTTACCTTGGATGTGAGTGAGATTATTTCTAACATTTAATTCTAAGGAAGCAGAACCTTAATTCAGGGCTCCAAACATAAAAAGACAGAGTTGGTGGTTCCCTCTCTAGCAGAAAAAGCTTCTATGCCCCATCCAAACAGTCTGACTAATTGATGTTGTGACCTGGAAAGTCACAAAAGCGATTTCCCAGTCACAAAGTGATCTCACTGGCACTGTGTTTGTGAGCCACCAGCACTGCAGCCTGCAGTGGGATAACCACAGTTTAGCAGGAGAACATGCTGACTGTTTGACACACTTGGACAGAGGTTCCTTCAATGTGTTCCCTCCCTCCTCCTTACAAGCAAGGTCCCTTTCTGTCCCAGGAAACAAACCTCATGTTTATGCAAGTGTACTGAGGAAGAGACACACACTCAGAGAGCAGCACAGATGCAGCAGCCCTTAGACACAAAATAACTGAAAGAGGAGCTCATCAGAGCTGCCTGGGCAGCAAGTTCATCCTCACATTTCAGACCTGTGTGTGCTGGCATTAAACAGAAAAAACATGCTCTGCCTGCACCTTCCTTCATTCTGTGAAACACTCGCCAGATTTGGTGCTCCAACTCAATTTGAATAATTCCTGTCTTCCACACTGATAGCAGGTTTGCTTAAAGGAAAATTATTTTATATGCAGAGGAGAAAATCACAACTGTAACTCAACCAGAACACATCTGATCAAATATAACGAAATAATACCTTGTTATGTTGTGAACAAATGCAGTATTGTAGTCACACATGCTTCAAATACAAAAAACAAAACCCAGATTAGACATCTTTTATATTTACTCCACATAGTATTTTCTACTCATTTGATTTTATTCTTCAATAACATAATTCTTACAGACCGGAATCATCCAGAAGCCTCTGTATAGAACAAAGCCTTAAAGACAAGATCCAGTATCAAAGCCTGACTTCTAGGAATGACATCCTTAAAGGGAAGGTGGAAATGAGAAAAACTGAATAGACCATTGAGGTGAATGATTATTGTTGAAAAAAATACCAGTTATTTTTTTCTTTTGGTCTGTTTTTTGCCACAGTTGAGAAGCTCAATAATCAATAAAATTTGTTATTAAATAAACACATCGCTACCAAACCAAACAGTAGATTTAGAATAATGTAAAAAAAAAAACATAAGTATTTCAAAATGCCTACGTGCAACTGTTGATTTCCAAAAATGCAAGCTACTTAATAGCCTTTGAAAACTACATCAGCAAAAATCATATTCTCACACAACCTCCTATGCCATCCTGGACTGCCCTCCCTCTCCAAAGATTTGATTCACAAAGATGCACGTGCCCTCTACAAAGGCCAGCACTTTCCAAAAACCATTTTAACAAGTTCTCTCCACAGTAAAATAAGCCAGATCTCCTTCTCCCCTTTTCTTCTTGTAAACAAATTTACTTTGGGATGGGATGAAGTCTCAACTCGAATTGAAAGTGGATGAGATGGACCTAACCCTAAGGCCTCCTCAGTCTCCAAGGATGCAGGCAGCATTTTGTTTTTCAGCCACACTACTTGCACCAAGCAAGGAGAATCCTCACCACACACAACTCGGAAAGTGTTATCCAGCAAGGTGAAGTGCTCACAGAAATCTGGAATTTCATGCAAAGTTTCATTTGCAGATTCTATGAAAGGAGTATTACAAAGTAGAGCGTGGGGATGATAGATTGCTTTACTAAAGTAACCACACAATGGTGTAAAGTTTGTGTCTACAAACTGAGCAGTAGGTGAGTACAGGGGGACAGGAGGGCAGCAGTAATACTCAGGGCATCTCTTTACACTGTCTTTAATGACTTTCATCCCAAAGGCCAGTAGCAAGCTTGCGTCTGAATCCTTCATCTGGAATCTGTTTCACTGCACAAAATGGCAGCTTATGGTACCTGATGCTGTTTCTTTATTAACACTTTACATGAACCTCATTCTCTAAGAAACTAAAGACAATTCTGAGCTCTAAAGTCACATCAGCAACACTAGGCAAGCCAGGAGAAGAGTTATTTAATATCTCTGGAAGGGCCTAATTATGAGAAAAAATGGAATATTCTCCTTGTAAGAACTCTGGGCACTTCCTGTGCAAGTACATGTACAGAATTATCCCTTCTAAGAAAACATGGCAGTACGCCCCTGGAAAAGTAAAAAACCTAGAGAAGTTTCAGGATGGGGAAAACTTTCCACCTTTCCACTGATATCCATCTTGTCAGGGTTATTTCTTGTACACTCTTAGGGTAATACAAACAACTAGCCAAAATATACCATACAGTACATTTTGGGTTTTGTTGTTGGAAATCCTCCTTACTATCTTGTCTTTGCGCCTCCTTTTCTCCTCATTATTCTCCAAGTTCATTCCCTTCTGACTTATAATTTAAAACATGGAAGTTGGGGGAATTTTTCAGCTTGCTGAAGGGAAAAGCACGGGTCTTGAGGGCAAGATCCTCAGGCAATATAAACGTATCAGAACTGTACAGGAGGAATCCCCAGTGATGTACCAGGGCAGCTCCCACCTCCTTCCATTGGTCTATGGGGCAGAAGGGCTGGCAAGTCTGGGGTTGGGGCATTTTTGGAAACCTATATTGTTCTAATTAGCTAGTTACTTAATCAGTGCCATTAGAGATGCATAAACAAATGAATTATGGCTAGAGAGCTGCCATCATGTTATTTCTCTTTAAATATCTACTTGCAGGACACAGACCTGTGGAACAGCAGTTATGAGAACATCCTGGTATTCAATAACAGATTAAATGCAAGATGTGTGCTGCCCCTGGAATACGCGTGAGTGAACAGTAGCACTTCTTGTTTACAAATACTTGAGCTGGAGAGCCAATATTCAAGGGTGCATTTGCCAAGTGTCTGTCCAAGGCCACACCACATGAGGTTCTCATTTGTCAAAGAGTTGTAAAGGAGGTCAAGACTTAATTTCTTTCGATTCTTGGGTCTGTCGGTTTTTATTCAAATTGTGTTGAAAAACCACGCTCTTTGTAGATGCTGTAACAATCTAGCCAGACCAAAGAATAAAAGAGCAGCAGAAATGAGCACTGTGAATTAGTGTGACAAGTAACAGCATTTAGAGTAGAGATTTCACTCCCTACAGGTAACAGCAGAGCGAAAAAAACCCTTGCTCTTGACTGCACAGCTCACATGATTAGTCATTTTTAGAGGCCTGCTGAAATTAATTTTCTTTGTAAAAGAAGTATTTTTATTCCCTATTGGCTTGCAGTTATTTATTTCTTTCAAATTTTAAAACACAACTCCACTTAATCACACAGTAACTCACTTTGAGAGAAGGAAATTGTTACAGTATTTGTTCATATTTATCATTATTCCAAGAGTTTTATAATTGCAATAGTGGTTACCATCTTATTGTAGTACACAATTTCTTCCTCAGTGCTTGACACCTCTGATTAATAAAGTTAAATGGCTGTAGATGGCCTCTAATTTCCCAGCCCATTGCTGGCTTTCCTTTGCATGCATCAGTGTATTCTATCTAAATCTTCCTGCTCCTCATTCTGCTGCCTGCAGGAGACAGAAGCTGTGAGCAGCAGCAAGACCACGTTCCATGGTAGCTTGTACCTTCCCAGACTGCATTCCTGATCTTGTGGGGAGGATTTTTCCTGGTACATATGCAATTACTGCTCTTTCACATGGCCTCTCCTCTCACACAGAACAGGAGCCCTCACTTTTGGTAGCTATTTCCTATTAACCAGTGTTTCTGACCAGCAACATCCTCCTTCTCACTGAGCACACCTCCTTGTCACCCTGCACATGATGAAACCCAACACATTCTCAATTTCCTGCATGTTGATTACAAACCCCTAGCCAAGGATCTTAAAGCTAAACACATCCCAGTTCACATTCACTCATATTTGTTCAGGTTTAGTTCATGATATCCTTTTGCACCATCCTAAATGATCACTCTGTTTTCACACTTCTCTGCACTGAAGTGGCAACTTGGCTTCTGACACATGTGAGGATATCAGAGTAGTGAGCTTTCACAAGGTGCTGCTAGATATATAAACTATGCCCTTTACTTTTTGTCTGTCTAGGAGACCACTCGTGTTATACATAATGGCTGAAGGAACAATTTAAGTGCTACTTTGCATTCTCAGTCAGGTTGATTATCATCAAGAGACATCCTTCTTATTGCTGTGGAAATCAGAAACAAGCACACCATTTTTTCTCATTTGAAAATAAATACAGACCATTTTATGTGGCCTTTAATTCACTGTCGTTATCCCAGACTGAAAATCAGAACATGAAAGGACAGAGATTAAGTGACAGAAATCAAAGGAAGGACAGAAACACAGGTATGGAAAGGACTCTCCATTTTTTCAGGCTATACAGGTATCTACAGTACAATATGGAATTATGAAAATTTGTGTGATATGGAGACTTTTAGGCTGTTAAAGTTTTTTGTTAAAAAAAAAATAATTTCTTTTGGGATGCACAGTCAAAAAGTAACACTACACCCCAGCCTTCCTAGTAGGTGCTCCTATGACCCTACAGCAATATCATTTTTTCCCCAGAACAGACTCATTGCAGCCATTAATGAGTCCTGAGAGTGAGGAAAGCAAAGACATTTTCCCATCAGGTTCCTACTGCAAATTGTACATGCAAATAACTGAGGCAAGAAGAGTTTGGCATCAGTGTGGGCTGAAGCTAAGATTTATCTCAAGAATTTAAATCCATGATCTTTGATTCAAGCAATGATATCCAATATAAGAATACCTTTTGGCTAGAGACTCCTTCCACATAAGAGCAGGATAGTTGGAGTCTTTTGTCCAAAATACTTTAATGGGCAGTACTGGCAGAGGTTAAATTAGCATTACTAATACCATGTGTATTTATAAACATTAGCATTGATTTCAATTTCACACTCCTCACACATCGTTCCTTTTTCTCCCAGATGGAGATTACTTGCAACACAGTGGGGTGTGTGTCATCTTCTTGTACTTCCCTCAGAAACCATCCAATTGAAGGGTATTTTTTTTTCTTTCCATTAGATGGGGAAAAAAAAAGAGTCTCCATTTGTCTCTAGGACAAAGCAGTATGGGGAGCCTTCTCTGTCACTAAATGATGTTATTTAACTAGAGTTTATCACTCTTAGCTACCAGGACACCAAAGGACAACTTAAGGGGGGAAAAAATGAAATACCAAAACCAAGGGAGGAATGATGGATTATTCTGAATGTTTTGTATCCCAGATAGACCCATTGAACCTGCCAGCTTTTCCAGGGCACATTTGAAGACTGCGAGGATGGATGGTAACAGGTTTTCACAACACAGGGTGCAGGGAAAAGAAATATCACAAGCAGGAAAAAAAACAACTCTCTTCAATGACAAATGACCCAATTTGTTCCTCCCCAGTAACTGTGGCAACTTGGTACACCTTTGCAAATCTCTGTCATTGCTGCTGTGAGTTGGTTGCTTTAAATGGATCCTCACTTTTGTTAAAGCCAGGCATGGCAAATTGCCTCTAAATAGTTTTGGGTCAGGAACACCAATTTTCAGGCTGGAGTTGCAATTATTTTTTCCAGTTTCCGCTTACTCTCACATAGCCTTCGCTCAGCTTAAAGAGAGTCAGCATATAGAATAATTTGCATTGCAAGTAATATGATACAGCAATTAGAGAGGATGAACATTGCAGATCAGGTTCCTTTCAGCTTGATTCTCTTCTGATACTTCTACTGTGCTTCTCCAGATCGCACCCTCAGCTCCTGCATTTTGTACAATCTGGGCAGCCTTTCAATTGTCTGACCTTTCAGTAAGCCATGTTTTCTCCAGATACTAAAACTGAATATAATTTCACTCTATTCAGTATTAATAAACTGTAAACAACATCATTGCCTATTCTTGGCAAAGTGCCTGAATTAAATAGCTTCCTTAATGTATCTTCTATCTGTATTAGAGCTATTTAAAAGCAATATGCCAAGTGTGCTAATGATAAAAAGACCATTTTTCATTCATCTGTTTGCTTTTAAGCTCCACATATTCCCTGTGAATATTTTCCTTAGCATAATCAGCTGCCAATAGGAGCCTTTGTACTTAAAATACATAAATTGCTATCTAGCTTTACAAAGAAAGTATTTTCCTGAGCAAGATTGTCAATTCTCCTTAGACAGTAAAAGGCACATTTCTCCCCACTCTAATGAAAAACACCCAGCTGGACAACTGATGTGACAGACGTTTTCTTTGAACTACTTGTACAGGTCTGATCACTTTTTGAAAATATCAGTTATAATTCATAGAGTTTCCCAGGAGAATTTTTAAGTGAACAGATGTTAGCTAGAAAACTTGGAAGACATTAATATGAAACCTTTGTATTAATGTTGACTATAAAACCAGATCATATTCTGTAAGCATCCATAATTAACAGTTAAGCTCATTTATTACACGTCTGTAAGGAGCTGAATAGTCAAATCCTTAATCTTATATCTTGTGATTATTTTAACATGAACTCTGAACCAGAGAGATTCAATTCTGAAGCACAGAGAAGCCCCTTTTCCCACTTGGCTAACAGAATTATGTCAGGAGTGAGTTTTCTGGTGTATATTTAACAGATATTTTGAATACAGCTGCCAAGTCTGTATCTTTCTGTATGAGAGAAAGAGAATGACAAAAATTAAGATGAAGCAACTAGAAAATACTCTGTCTAAAGAGTGAAATATGTCCCCTGCCCAATTTTGGAAGGCGATACAAAAACAACATAAACCAGCCACACACCAATCAACAAAACACAAATGCTGAAGAATAAAAAACATAATTTCAGCCCTTTTCCATCAGGAGAGAGAAAATATTTCTGAAAACCTAGAATCTCTTCACTGCTTAAGAGCCCAGACCTTGGGTTTCAGGTGGCAGCTTGGGAGGACCTGAGGCTGATTGTGCAGCACGTGGCACACACTGGAGCCAGCCAGGGCTCTTCCTACTGTGCAGTCACGTTGTCAAGTAATGAAATGCTGATTTGCATCTTTACCCAGTAAAATTTCATATAAATATAGGTGCTGGAAACATAATGTTATTTATGGATAACATCTGTCGTATTCCCCAGCTGTTTGCTTGTTGTCTGCTGTAACATATGTTAATTTAAACTTTCACCAAATGTCATGGATTGTTTGCAGTCCTCCAGCTGCAGCTTGGCAATTTTTTCCTTTAGGTTTCTGTTGGCTCTGGATGTGATTACACAGACAGCCCATAACAACATAAACAAGCCTTGTGTGGCTGCTGAGCTCTTCGTTAACTCGGCTAAGTGAATGTTTGCTGGAACAAGCAAAACAGGGAGAGAATGTACCTCACTTATTTTCATTTTTCAGAGGTATTTCTGAATGCTGTCAATAGAGAAAACACAGGGGAAAGTGGAGCCAAGGAAATCTTTAAGTAAAAAATGCATCACACAGAACAGATTATTATTCCCTCAATGGTCCTAAATTAAACTAAGCGTAATCTACATATTTAAATAAATTGTTGTCCAAACATGATGTTAAAAGTGAAGTCCCCAAGTCAAAGGCAACCACAGAAATTTAACTGACTTAGCATAGCAGGACTGTGTGACAAACTCAATCAATAAAAGGAAAAAAATAGTACAAACTGAGTATCACAGTTTGCAGACAACTTTTAATGCATTGCACAGTAGGAAAAAAAGCCCACAAGGCAATGAACAGTCTAAAGCAGAACACAATGGGGAGAAGAAAACAGCAAGGAGGATTGGCAGGATTTGTCAGGAATGCTGGATTTCTTTCTTATGGGAAGCTTTCCATCAGAATAAATACTATGTGCATGCTGGAAGCAAAGGCTGGTGTGGAGGGGAGGCTCTCATTTCCTGTACCAGAGCTTTTCCATCCCCTCTGCACCGTGCTGCCTCTTCCACAGTGGGACAGTGGCATTTCTCTGAAATGTGCAGACACTAAAACACCTCCTGCTCTCTGTGCTCAGAATTGATATTTAAATTACACTAAAGGTCAGCTTTGGCAGGCACAACAACTTATATCTGCTTTTCTGTATCAATGTACAGAAATGGGACTTACACAAATGTACAAATTATAAGATTATGCCAGCGAGCACAATACAAATATTGATCAATTTAAACATAAGAGTGAGCAGGGAAGGAGAAAACAATCTGTGGTGCCAAACTGACAAAGAGGCGGGCAGCTAATAAAATGGATGGTGAGATGGGAAATAATTATTTTTCTTACTATTTATCTTTCCTTATTCCACCTTGTATTACCTCTCAGTTTTTCATCCCATTTTAAATTTACCACAGAACAAAATCTCAATATACAGATTATGTTTTAGATTGCCATGATGCCAAACCTCTGTAGAATTAAAGGACAGGGGAGAAACAAAAATTCTAAATTAATTTCACTAGAATCAAGGTGTTTCATTTCACAAAAAAAAAAAGTTGAAGATTAGAGAGTTGCCTGGTGCTGTGGTACAACTTGCCACAGACTGGCATTGCTTATTTTAACCAATACCCATAGAAATAAAGATTGTTAATATTGGTGTAAAAGACTTCCATCTCAATTTGGGTAAATTAACACACTTGTATGTCCCCACAGGTTTTTCCTGCAGAGGTGGCTTTGTGTCACTGACAGAGTTACAGGACCAGCCTGTGGGAATCCTTGTGAAAAGTGGGATCTGTTCCTTGCACCCAGGGAACAAACATTCCCCACTCTGCTACTCCAGCCAGGACATTCCTTCACTCACTAAATTATTATGGGGGATTTTAACTTTTCTGCAGTAAGGATGCTTGCCCCAAATCATTCAATGTTGAAAAGAGGGAGGGTCATATCCCCCTACCTCTCTTGCAAACCTCTCTTACAAGGAGTTTTACAAGCTACTGAACTGCACTAAGGTAAAACCCTTCCCTTCGGCACCATATGCAGAGGCTGGAGCACTTAATCCTTCTTTTCAGCAGCACTCCTCTGCCAAAAGTTGCTGAATTAGAAAAGGCTTCAAGCTTGTTAATATCCTGCCAACTGACACAAAAATTAATTTCATCCAGTTGAATAAGCGTCATTTAGTCAAGGGCCATTTACAATTTTTTGGAAAAGCTTGATTGCACCATCACAGTTAAATACAACAACTTATCTCTGATAGAGTCACCATATTCTTAATATTGACTTAATCCCTGAGCACAAAGCTTAAAGGAATGGATACTGCTGAGCACTGATACCACAAAATGATGGTGCAAGAAACTCATTAAGAAATACATTTTTTAAAAATTCTGTGTTTTAAATTCTTCAATCCTGAAGACCAAGTCTCCTGAAATGCCATCTTAGCCTTCCTCCAGAAGCTTTAGATCTCAGATTATCTGGGGTGGTTTTGTTTCTGCTTCCAAGCTGAAGCTTGTGTTCATAATTCCCTGATTAATGTCTATAATGAACATCCTGCAAGTAGAACAAAGAATGTAACTGAAAATGAGGTGCAGCACGCGACTTAACCCCAAGATGACTTCTCCCCGGAGATACAGTTAATTTAGCCTGAATCTGAGCACATTATTTGCTCCCAGATAATCATCCCTCAAGAGGTAAAGACTTTCCAGATTATGCAGGTCCCATGGTATAGCACCCTTTAACAAACAGTGAGAAATATGATATTTTGTTGATAAAATCTGGAATGGATAGAGAGGAAGGACAAGAAAAAGAGTTTGCTTCCCCTATCACCCACAACAGAAATCTGTGCTGCCCTTGCTGAGCAACCCAAACCTTGACAGTGCTCCTTTTTCAGGTTCAGACACATTTCATTGAAGTAATACATAAAGACTTAATGAAATTCTTAAATATTCAGCTACTTTATCACAGGAACATTTTCATGCTTGTACACAAATTATTCCAATAAAATACTTGTTTTCCAATAGAAAATGCTAAAAGCACTTAAGTGACTGCAGTGCCTTTAAAGCTGTGGAATACATGATGGGTTTCAAAAATGTTCCATTTCTACAGACTTACTCTAAAAATCATAATTTGACATAATAATCAGGCACTGACACATTACTAGACCTTTGATGTTCTTTATCAGAGGATCAAAAATCAATTGAAAAAAACAGACAAAAAAAGAAATCATTGAGAGTATTGAAAAGGAAGTGTGTGAGTGAGAAGAGATGAATATCTGAAGGAGTAGATGAATATCTGAAGGAGTTTCTTATTTGCATTATAATAAAATACAAATTTTTGTGAAAGCAGCAAGTGAATTTGCATGGAAGGAGTGTCAAGAACACCTGAAATCCTTTCACTGAGAACCTTTGAGGTATCTCACAAATTCTGCTGGTTAGAGATGTCAGGAATAGCTCTTACAGGGTAATGAAAACAAAGGAGAGATACTGAAGCTGCTGCCATGAGAGGATCTTGCCCTACATCTGCCAAACCTTTTGTGACTTGCCTGTCTTGTGTTGCAGGTTATGAACAAGACAAAACTTTTGTCTGTGGAAACTGAACCACACATCTGTAACAGGCAGCTAGCTCTGGTGGGCAGCATCTCTGTCAGGAGTGCTGCATCTCTCCCTTGGCATGTGCCAGCAGGGACAGGGACCTCTCTGTGACACCTGCAAAGACCTTCCAGTTCAGCCAGGGCAGCTGCTCCAGCCATGTGGCCCTGGCACAACCAAACCCCCTCAGCCAGGAGCCCATTGGAGTTGGGTATTTAAATTCTCATCCTAGATGTGCTTTTTGCCAGTGCCCAGTGCTATGGAAAAGCTTCACCGGGTTCTTTGGCTCAGGGTGCACAGCACAGTGGCCTCAGCAAGGGGTGTCACAGCCAGGTGTGGGACACTGCAGGCAGCCCCTGCCCTCTGCACTGGCAGCAGTGGCTGACGGAACACCAACACCACAAGCACCAGCAATCGTGTATGGCCAAACGCTGATCCAGCTCAGAGCCCACAAACAATGGCAAAAGAGGGAATAAGCGCTTATCAAACACAAGAAAACAAGCAAAACAAAGTGTTTTGTACATCTGAGATGAGCATGTACTAATGGAACCTGAAAATGTATTTGCTCCAGAAAGTCCTTTGAATTAATAATAAAAATAGGTGCTCTACAGCCAGCACTAAGCCACCAAGAAGAATTTGGTATTGAATATCTAAGCTGTTCTTTCTGCAGACGGTCTAAGCATACCCTTGAAATAGTTTAAGTTGCCACCTGTCTTCACAGGTGAGAAATACTGTCTTCTCCAAAAATCCCTTTGTAACTAGCCATAAACAAGCAAAGTTTCCAGGCTAATACCTCAGCCCATTTTTCTAGAAAGCCTCTGTTGACTACATCATTCAAAAAAGCTGACAGCTCCTGAAAGTAGTTCAGATTTTACTTATTCCTTCCTAAACAATTTAACATCAAATATTTTACTGTTTGTGAATCTTATCTAGGAGTCATTAACAGACAAACAAGTATTTGCTCCCAAGATATCCTGATTAAAAAAAAAACCCTTATCTCACACGATAATGGCCACATACATCAAACACAAAAATGCTCTGAATATCAAGGAGAAGTAGCATGTTTTTCACTCTCCTCTTGCCTTTCCCTGGAGAGAAATGGCAAGAGAGCTGAGCAGAGCTGGTGCCGTTCCCGCCCTCAGCTCATGCCCTGTGGCCTTGTCCCACAGCCACTCCACAGTACCAGCCATTCTCAGGCTACAAAGGATTTCAGCAAGGCCCTGCTCTGACCCAGTTGTCATCAACAGATTATTGCCAAGTCTCGTCCAGAAGTTTCACTTCTTGTGAGCTCTGTAAAGTTGCCTGGTGGTGTGTTTGAAGCTGCCTGAATAATTAATTAACTCCTTGAGTGCACAGTGAGGTGCATCTTGTAAAAACATATGGGCTGACAGGATCCTGTTCTTCCCGTCTCTGTAGGTGGTTTCTTATGTTGGCTGAAAGTCAATCCAATATTAAACTATACCCCAAGATTAGATTTTTTTCCACGGTAAATAAGTTGAGTTAAATCAAATGGCTGCTCCTTTATAGCTCTTGGGATATTCCAGTGAGTTTCTTCCTGCAGAACAGCAGCAATCTACATCAGCTCAGTAGCCAAAGGGGGGGGTGACAGCTGCATCTGGCACTGAAGGGAGATGGCCCTTCAGGACAGTGTGTAATGATACAAGGGAGCTGCAGGCTAAAGCAGGCAGAGTTGGTTCTGATTTCTGTATCCATGTCCATGGGAATAAAGACGGAAATCATGATCTACAGATGGATCAGAAAAGACTGGATGGTGAGATCTGAGGAAGAGGTAAATGGATAGCATCCCAGAAGGACAGGACAAGTGTAAAAGCTGGTCCAGGCTCTAGAAGTAACAGCTTTCAACTGAAAGAGAAAGGCTCCCCAAATAATTGAGCAAATATCCAAACAATACAACAAGTCCCTAAATGCCTTGTATGAGTGCTTTTGAGGTTTTCCATAGTAAATCTTCTGTTGTTCCCAGCAGCACTATGAGCAGAAGATGCAAAGGGTTAAACACTGAAGCAATGATCCCTATTCCTGTATAATTCCTTTAAACACTGAGTTTGGTTATTCCTAAAATGTTGTCCCTACTTTAGTAGCATATCATGACTATTTATTTCAGCATTCTTTTGTGTTTTCCCTTCTAACACTGTATGTAAAACAGACGGTTTGAGGATGAATTATTTAGCTGGCTGAAGAAAATGTGCTTTAAAATCTTCTTAGGGACACTGAATGCATTTATTACCCTGGAAAAATTCAAATCCAGCATCTGTTGTCCTGTGTGTTTTACTGGCTAATGATGAGAACCTGGGGGAGTTGTTTGCAGCAGGACTTTCTGGATTTTTTTTTGTTTGTTTGTTTTCTTTTGTTTCTTTCTCTTAAGGACAATAGGAAATTTAAAAACATTATTAATATTTCAATGAAAATACTTATGGGTTTTTGACAATTTACTGATTAATTCAGGTGGTTTCCAAATTACCTTCCTTTACTTTCATTTCTCCAAGTTGCCTATAATCTGATTTTGTAATTTGACTTCTTTGGGACAGGAGTCCTGAAGCATGTTTTCTATTCTTGTCTAGGAAAAAACTATAGTGAATTCTAAATCCACAGAAGAAATAGGTGGGAACTGTAGTTCACAGGAAGCGTTTTAAAGCAGGGAGTCTGTTCGTGTGCACATGGGTCTTTAGGACAAGGTTGTATTTATTGTGAGAAATGGTCTCTTACACAGTGGTTAGGAGCAGATTTTTGATTTGTCACTGAAACCAGTGTTTATGTAAAGAACCCCACACTAATTCCAAGAGGAATTTATTAAATATGCCCTAAAAAATCGAGCCAAACATCTGCAGAGCTAAAGGAACTTGAGCAAATCTGAGCCAATGAATTCCAACTCTTTAAGACACACCAGGGCCTTCATGGTTAACCTCTGTTCCACCTGCTGTAATGATTTTGGAGAAGATGAGAGGATTCTGAAATCAAACCAGTAAAAAAAGAAAAAAAAAAGATATCCACAGAGGGAAAAAGTTTTAAGAAGTTCTGTAGGTTACAGTTGCCAGGGAAACCACTTTGCAACAGCCATATGGTCAGAAAATCTATTTTCTTTGTTCTCTAGGGAGAAAAAAAAGGAAGTATTTTGGTGCAGAGGGGAAGAAAAATCCCACAAAAGCTACAGAGAAAAATATTTGCACAGATACACTTAATCACTAATGAGAAAAGATAAATGATTTGCCAAACTAAGCTACAGAGTTCCAGCACTAACTAGAATATTAACATAAGAGATGCAAGTGCCTTTCAGCTTTGTGCTCACACTTTGAAATGAGCAGCTTCTCTTGCTATCAAAGCTCTTTCCTGTGGGTGTGAACTCTACAGACTGAAAGATGATCCCAGCCCTGGCTTTAATTCTCTTTGTCACCATTTTTCTGTTGCTCTGTGCTTTCAGCACAGGCCCTGCTGCTCTAGCAGGGACCAATAAGACCATAGATGTGCCTTTCCCAAGCACTTGCCTTTCAACCTTCCACATTAGCAGGTTTAAGCAGAAAAGTTGAGGGAAGGGCTGGAGGGAGCCTGTGGCAGCATGTTCCTTTTCCAGCCCTGCATCCCTGCCAGCACTGAGGAGCACAGCAGCTGCAGTGCCCTGGGCAGAGCTCCCTGCTGACCAGGGCGGGACAAGGGGCTCCCTGCCTCCAGGTCTGACCCCAGAGAGGAAACCTCATCTCAGCTCGAAAAATGGCACCACAACCAGCTGTCCCCATGCAGATGCAGAGGAGTCCCAGAGACCCTCACAGATCTGAAGAAAAAGATGATGAACCAATTTTTTGCTCATAAATAGAAATAATGTTATTGACTGGATCTCTTTCAGCTTACAAAAGCTTTCTTCCTGGTATAATTATTTTCAATGCTATCCCTGCTAAGATATTTGGAAAAGTTGTTTAGTTCCCTAATAATAGCTTTGGGAGGGATGGGGGGAAGTCTTTGAAAAGAAATAACCTGCAAAACAGCAAAGATTCCAATCTGGTTTTCCTCTGACCACAACTGTTCAGTCCTACTTGTCAGAAAGAGGTTTGTCCTTCTGTTCAAACTGCTTCACTCTTACAGCAATGCCAACAGAAATGTTAATGATAACAAACCTAACAGTTTCTGTCACATGAATAATGGATATTTACATGCTCTTAACAGTGCTACCTAGTTTTTCTCCAAAACCAGGCTTGGATCCATGCACGGTCACAACTTATGTTTTAAATCACAGGCTATGCTGACTTGACTCATGTTACAGACCTGCCAAAGAAAGTCTAAGGTGAAAACAAATGCAGACTACCCCTCAGATCTATTTCTGATTCTCTGTTTGCCCCTGTGTCAGGCAGCAATAAATGAAATCCCAACTTCCTTGTAAAGTTGGTGACTCTGGGATTTACTGTATCAGTAATGCAATGACATTCTCTCCTTCCCAAGCAGGGTTTTTGTGGGATACTGAGACACTCAGAGATAAGTGATAAAAGGTATGTGGGTACCAGGACATCAGGGATTTGTCCTGTCAAATCTGCAAATATTTACAGGAACAAAACAATTGATGCCAAAGCTGGCAATGAGGATGAAAGCATGTTCCCTTTCCTCTTAGACTCACACTGATACTCCATCTGAACCCTGCACCAGGCAGGCTGCAGAGCTGAGTGAATTAATCATGGAATGAAGGTCCCAAGGTACCCTGCTGTTATGAGACTGTGACAGGCCTGAGGAAGGATGCTCAGAGCAGGAAACTTGGATTCAAAATAGACATCTACACTCTGTGAGCAGGGAAATGTTTGCATTTTCAGAAAGAGGTGCCTGAAAATCAGGCGTCTTCAGAAGCAAAGGCATCTGTAACTGAAATGTGGATTTTCTATCATCATCTTTTTGAGCTAGGATTACTATATTTTTAAGCCATCTTCTGTTTTGCTGGAAAGCCTCTATCTCAGGCTCCCACTCATGGCCTTCACCCAGGAGCTGAGCAGTTCACAGCCATCCTTGGCACTTGCCAGCTGCTGTCACCTCCTGCACCCTGAGCCAGCATTGAGGGGCAGAGGGCAGTTTCCCAAAACGACACCAACATTTGACCCATTCTCCTCAAGGATCTCTGTAGCTGGGCAGACTACTCCCAATAAGGACACTAAAAATATTTTTTCTGGATTTTAAGCTTTCATCTGTGAAATTGAGAAAGCCTCTAAAGCTTATGGCAAAAATTACCCCCTGAAAGAACACCCTGGATCAAAATATTCCCTGGTTAAGTCAACCAAATAGCAAAGGGAGGGCAAGAACCAACCAACAGTGACAGAAGGGTTTAGGCAACATTGTTAGAAAAAAACATTTCAAATGCCCCTGTTATTCTGTTATTATTAACTGGTGACACCACACCAGTCACTTCAGGTTCAGAAGAAACCTTTTCTACCTACTCAGCCCAGCAATTTGCTGTGGCTTTCCATTCTGAACCGGAGGACATCATTCTCCCAAGAGCACAGCTAAAGGCCTGGCAGCTTCAAGAAGCTTTGCTGCCAAAGGAGACCACGGATTAACAAATCCCAGCAAAGATTCAGGTACTGGATTGCTTCTTGTGTACTCAGACCTTTCCCCAGGCCTACTGCCAGCTTACCCAGCCTGCAAAATGAGCGACTTGGCAGCAGTTTTGTCCCTTTTAACATTTCTTCTGGCAGATTTAGCAACTGATCTTCTCCCTACCTGGTGCTTTTGCATTAAAGTCCCAGTTGAGGCTTCCAACTGAGAGCAGTTTGCATAAGTTCCTGAATTCCTGCTCTGCAATCTCTCCATCTCTCTCTTTTGACGAACATGCAGATTGCTCCTAGCGATACCTGAACCTAAAATGAACCGAAAAATGGATTACAGCTTTAAAGCTTGCCAGGCAGTGGAGGAGAAATTCACACCAATCCCAGCTCTCAGAACAGCTGTTGTGACAAGGTGATACTGCTAAGGAGTCTCAAAATAGAAGCCAAAGCAACTTCTCTCCCTGTAAGGGTTCTGCTGTGTTTTGCAGTCTCCAGCTGGAATCTAATTGCAATTTAAACCCAGAGCTCAAACCCCACAATATTTCCCACTTTTAGAAGTTCTTCCAAGGAAACAGAGAAAATAAAATAGAAAATCATAATCTAGATTTTCTTTGAATCAACATGGAATCTCCAATTTCAAATTCAATTATCTATTCAGCTGAATTTAGTGAAACACTTTTTGGTAAATAACAAGGTGCCAGGGAAAAACAGTACTTTATTTCATATACTTCCCATTATGCTCTGTGGGGGTTTTTTCAAGTCCACAGCAGATGCTAGGTATAGCTGAAAATCTAACACACATTTTCACAGAGATGTGTTATTTGAAACCATTTCATATTTGAACTTCAGGAATGCTTCCACATCTCTCAGTGAATTATCTCAAATGACATTCTGGTAATGAAGATGATTGACACAATTGTACTTATGCTTGCTGCCTGCCTACATTCCACTCAGGGCTTGAAGGGTGCTGCTAAAAGTATTGTGAGCACAGACTGGTCCATTCAATCACAATATCCATGTCTTGCATGAATGTATTTTCCTATTTATTTTAAACCAGGCTTTGTTATTTGCATCCATCTGTACTAGCAAGGTAACAGTTACGTATTTCCTTGTGACTCTGTTGGATGTTTGTTGAGGAAGGACTGCATGTTTCTGCTTCCTGATTATGTGCTGGGGGTAATCTACTCATGCAAGACAAAAAGCAGTTCATTTTTCCTGCCCCAATTTGCCATATCAAACACAAAGTGTGAGCTACTGATGGTGGCAGAAGTCTCAGGGTTTGGGAGCTCTCTCTGGACCAGATCACTCTTCCTGTGCCCATTTTTAAATTTTCTTCCTAATGAGTTGAAATGATGTCGCTTACCTCATAAAAACATATCTATACAGTCTCAGATTTAATTTTTTCTCCCACCACCTCTGTCAGTTTTTCTTATGATTCCTTAACTATGCCCCTTGATCAATACCCAGGAAGGACCATGAAATAATCATAAAATCATAACCAGTTACCACAAAATCTGTTACCTTTCCACCCTTCCCAAACCATGAAGGCATATGACCCTAGAATATCTCTTCCTAATAAAGAAGTCCTGTCTCCTTCAAAAAGGAGATCTTTTGGGAATTTAACCTCTTGGCTGTTAGAAGAACCTGCTAAAAACAGGTTCATTTTAAAGTCCAGACACTGTTTTTAATAGCTCTTGAATATTTGAATGTTCAAGAAAACAACATCACACATAGGACATTGCTCAGAATTTACCTGAATGTTTTATTTTCTCAGTTTTCTCTCCTACACACTCCTTACTAAAAATATTGCTCTAAGACATAATGAAAACTAAGATTTAGCCAGAGCATATTTCACTTTGAGGTAAACTTAGGCATTTTCTTTTCATAAATAAGAAAAATCACTGCAACATGCACCTTTGGTGAATTTAATCTCTGCTCTGATCTCTTATAACCTGTGCTCTTCTGCTAGGATTATACTGAGATATGCATTTTATTTGGTAATGGATACTATTAAGCATAAGGGAAGACGTCAATTTATAATTTCACCTTGCATTCCTTTCTACATAGTGAAAGTTTGCCAATACAATCAAATTTAGAACTTCTGATGCTTTTCTGCATGTTAGTTCAGAAGTCCCTGGGCCAATGCCTCTGCCACCATCTACACCATACACTTTCTCTTGTCTTTTCCTCTACAGGCAGAAATATCTAGTGCTCTTCATCTAAAACTACATATTTCACTATCATTCAGATTTTGAAGACAGGTGTTAAAATCTCCATTGAAAAAGAACAGAAGTGACTAAAGTCTACAGGTTATTTTTGCTTCAGTGAAGCAACTTGATTGACAATTTGCTACAATTAATCCAGCTCATTCCAGCAATGTTAAATGTCTCAAAACAAGTTTCTGAACGGAGGATTATTTTTAGCTGAGTGAGCCTAATTACCTGTTTTAAATAAACTGAGTATTTAAAGAGATCTCAGTTCCCTCCTTCACATAGCTACAGATAAGGGAAAAGTAGAACTCATACAAATCTTTATCGACAAAAGAGACATTTTGGGCTGCAATTATTATTTTTATACCATCATTACTAACAAAACAGGAGTTATGATCCCATCTGTATTTTCATTATTGCAATGTTACTTCTCAAAGCTTCACCTGTAGCTCTCTTACTGCACAAGTAACAAATACCCCTAAGTAGTTTCAAGTACAAGGCCTGTGCTGACATCTGGGATTCAGTAGAGGACTAACCTCCTTTTGCATCGTAGTTCTCCCTTTGATCATGACACATTTCTACAGACATAGACCAAACCTTTTTGCTCTCTTCATGTTCTAATGAGGGCTAAACTCATTTGTATTGTTACCTTAATACCACATGATGTCAATGGTAATAGTTTAATCAGGCTGTACCTTTTCTTGACTAGCCACACATTCTTTCCTATTCAAATGAACTCTGGGAGTTAATTGAATTATCAGTTTTTAGACAGAGATCATTATTAAAATTCTATTTTTATTTCTCCTATAGACTGACTCCCAAACTGCCTTCCAAAAATTGTCACTGCAAGCAAGAGTCTGTAGAAACAATGTTTTCAGTTTAACAAAAAGGTGAAGATTGTGGGAATTTCTCTGTGTTCACTCCCAGCCCAAGGAGATCCTGCTGAAAGCACAGAACTGGGATGAGTTATGCAAACACTGCACTGTTTCCTTCACCATACCCATTTGGGCAGGACTGCTGACTTGTTATATGGATTAAATAAGGAAGCCAACACAAGTGGTGAGGCACTGCCTTGACCCTGAATTTATATCTGATCCTCAGGCTCAGGTAGGGCCATCACAGGTTTGGCTCCTCTGTACACAGCTCTGAAAAAAGCCCCACACAGTGACTGACAGCTCCTGAGCCTCCACTACCAGTCTCTGCATAGGAGTGCATGAAATCAAAATGTTCAGTGCAAACAGAGGCACTCAGAAGTAGCACAAGGGTCACACAACACCTGGACAGAATTCAGCTCAACTCCTAATGTCCATTTGTCTGGGTAAGCTTTCACAGGTTTTTCTTTTAATCTAATTTACCCCAGTTTTGCTTTAGCCTGTGCTTCCAGATATGTCACCCCACCCTGCTTCAGGGTTATATTTACTTCTAGCAAACTTAGAGAACGCAGAAATGGAAATCCTGAAACATGCTGGAGCTTTACATAACAGGTGCAAAAAGGGTCACTGCTCATCTGAACAATAATCACATGAAAATATAAAAAATAGACCCACAAGGGGCCTCAAATCCATATGGTCCCTTCCTGTACCTCAAAGCTGTAGGGTTTTAATCCACACAACTGCTGACAGGCATTTGTCCACCTTATTTTAAGACTCCTCAAAAAGCCTTGTGAACTCTTGGCTATTCAAATGACTCTGAGCACCTTTCAGACATACAGCTTTTCTCCAGTCTGTGCAACAAACATACTAATGCTCATCCATTAGACTGGACATGGAGAGCACTGTTGCACACCTCTTTTTATCCAGCCTTTAAGCACTTTGAGTATTATTGTACCTTATTCTTCCATCTCCTTTTAGATGTTTTTACCTTACTGGAGGACCTTACAGCAGAGCAGTCAATACTGTCAAAAACCAGCTATGCTATAGAAAATCCTGCTTATTCCACCCCCACTCAGCTAATGTAGCTCCAAATCCTGCAGTTCCTAAAGTGAAGCTCATCTGTACACAAGACAGCACACATTCAGGGCTATGGACTCACCATTCATAATCACTGCATTCTGTAATCAAAGGTAATGTGCAGGGGGCTTAAAAAGCTTTCAAAACCTGCGATTAAATAGATGCAAAACCAGCAACCCCCATTGCTTCCTCCTTCCCCCAGCGTGCTACTCAAGTGCATATGAAAGGAAGGCTGGAGAGCTGACAGGAGATGTGGTTTGCCTTAATTTGTGGAAGCAGCCCATTGCTTTGGTGACTAACACACACATTTAATTCATGCAGCCCCTTCCAGAGTCTGAAATGCAGCACCTGGCTGCAGCTGAAGGCTGTTGCACAGCCAGTGTCAGTTTGCTGTCTTTGCACGTGGGGATAATGAGCTTGGCTCCCATCCCTTTGTGGTGCCCAGGACTAGAATTTTCATGCACTGAACTGTGGCACATGCCAAGTGAAAGGAGCGCTTGACATGGTGAAGAAGACCTTTAGAGATGCTTTCTATTTTTAAACAGAAAGCGTGCATCTAACATCTCTGACAACATCAGGGTGCTGCTTTAAAAACAGCACAGAGATACTGAGACCTTTGGAGCTCATGGGAATGGATCCTAGTCCTGCACCCATTTGGGGGCCACAAAAGCCAAGCACCTGGTCAGATACAGGAGTTTTAATGTGTTCTCTCAGGATGCTGTAATTGACAGATCACAAACCCTTTTATTCTGATGGACACATATCCTTGTTCCTGGAATGCTCCCAGAAGCATCATCTGTGGCAAGACTGTATTATAATAATTGCAAAGTTACATTAGACTGTGTGGAGTCTGTGTAGCAACGTTAAATTAAATTTCTCCTTGGCTTCAAGGCTTGCTATCTGTAATTAGTGGCTTCTGTTCTTTATTACACTGATCAGTAGTGCAGCACTATTCATCACCACAGTCTTAGTTAATTATCCTTGCTAATGATTTTCACTGTGAAAATAATCTACAGGTCCCATTTGCAAAGATTGTTTTCTGTTAAAATGATTGGCTGGTAAGGCACCATCGTGTGCTGACAAGCTGGAGGTAGGAAGTTACTTAGCCTGGGAGATTGTGGCTTAGTTGAAGCAGTCAAGAGAGGAGGAAAGCATTATGATTTCAATTTGGCACCAAGGTTGTTGCTATTATCTGCCAGATGTGCGAGAGGGTGGGACTGAGATGTTGTGACAGAGCGCTGATGGGAGCAAAACAGAAAAAATAAAAAGACTTTAACCATCCCCACGGTTTTAAGCAAGCACTGCTGGTGGCTACTGCTGTGGTCCTACAAGAGCCAAAGCATACCTGAATGGCTAAACCTGTACTTGACAGAATGGACAGCATCTGCTCTGAGGTTTAAAGCAGAGGTGTTCTCTCTCTGCTGAGGAGGGATTTTTGCCCTGCAGATGGGAGGTTTAGCCAAGGATGTGGTTTGGTAGAGGCTGGCTGTATCTCAGAAAACTGAGGTGTGGCAACACTTTCTCTGGCTAGAGGAACCTGGCACAGAGAACGGAGCCAGCAGAAGACAGCCATGCTGTACTCTTCACACAAATACAGATGATAGATGGCTTTCCCTTTCCCAAGCATCTTCTATCAGAATCAAACAAGTTTTGTTCAACACTTGCTTTTGATTACTGAAACCTCTTAACAGCTCTAAAAATCCAAAGATGAAATTTGTCATGCAACACAAAAACCAGACTGTGAAATTAGACAACAGCAGCCTGCCCTCTGCAGTCAGTGTTTGTTCTGCTCTTGGGGGCAGAACAGCACACACCAACCCACAGTGCACTCTGCACGTGCACTACCTCAACAGTCAAACCAAGGCACGAAGGAAAGACGTGAGAGGACTTGCACAGAGCCAGTGCCATTTGTCTCTACAAGACATTTTAGGACATATGAAATCACCATGATTACAGGGGCTATCAGAAATAATACACATTTCACCAAGAAAACAGAACCTGCCAGGGGAGGGCAGAGAAAATGAGAAGGACAGAGCTCAGTGACAGATGTTTTTTAGAAGGAAGATGCCTCTTGTGACTTTACTGAGGAAAGTCAGGAAAGGTGAGGAAGGCCAAGGCACAGCTGGAGCTGAGCCTGACAAGGGATGCAAAGACCAACAGGAGCTTCTACAGGTATCTCAGCCAGAAAAGGAAGATCAGAGAAAGAATTCCTCCCTGATGAGCAAGACTGGGAAACTGTTAGCAATGGGTGAGCAGAAGAGTGTTCAGCTTTGTCTCTGCAGGCAGCAGCACAGATCTTTTAGGGTATCACATACTTTACACTGGTGAGAATCCCACAAACAGTACAATTTGTATCTAGCAGAAACATCCAGAGAAGGAGCTCTCAGCCCTTTACAAGGGAAGTGACATTTTCTTATGAAATGGAGTTTCAGGCTACAAATCATTAGTGCCCATTTTTAGAACTTGAAGCTCTTGCAACAATTAACAGAAGTCATTAGCAAGCACCTTCAAACACACTGCCAGTGAGGCTTTCACTAGCACAGACCTGTGAAATTCCTGCAAGTACTTTACTGCTGAGCACATGACAGAAAAGCCTCCTTTCTGTCTGTAAAGAGCATCAGGGAATTTACAGTGTAGAAGTTTGGGTGACACCCCTGTGGTAACCCCTTTATGCAGTTTACTCCTAACTACATTGTGCCTTTTTCAACCCCACAGGTATTGAAGATTGTGTGTGTAACTGCCCATTGCAAATCTGCAAAAATTGTAGTTTGGAATATGCAGTAACTTTTTCATCCTAATGTGTCCACTGCCCAAACCCACTGCTTTCCTCAGGTGCTTGATTTTCCCTGTTGAAAAATACTCCAAAATAAATATGTTTATATTTCTATGCGTTTTCTCCCTTCAACTGCTGGGAGCCAAATGAAGTGTGATGTTGATTTCAATCTGCTTTGCATAAAATACACAGAACAGACCTTTGCATTTCTAATGCTGGGAACAGCACCAAGTGAAAATTGCTTTCAGGAGAGGCTCAGGGTCTGCATCTCCCTGGTAAATGGTTTACTGGATGTTTCCAATGGTAGCAAGATGTCCAGTTTGCTTCTCCTCTCTGTGCCAGAGAGTAACACACAGTCACAGAGGGCTCAGGTGCTAGAGAATCACCAAAGGCCCAAGGGTTCTTTGGACAGCCCTCAAACACATACCTTAGCCAGCACCAAATCATAGGTATTTCAAAGTTTCATCCTAAAGAGTCAGCTGGCATTTATTTCCCCCACAGGTGCTCCTGGGAGCCCCTCTAGAGCTTCTGGGGATTCACTGAAATCCAGCTGGACGTGCACATGCCAGGATCACCCTAGGACATGTCCAGCTTTGCCTTCCTGTACTTTTGTACCAGAGCATCACCTTCCCTCCCAGCCTGCTCTGAGCTGAACTCCAAACCACACCCAAAGGGCACAAAAAGCTTCCTACACAGAGTGTACCTTGGGCAATGCTTCTGAATGGTGTACAGATATAGACAATAAACCACAGGAATGCATATGGGAAGATCTGAGAGCAGCAAAGGTGGCTTGGACACAGGGAAGAGGAAGCAATGGGAGGATACTCTAGCTGCAACAGAAATGGGTCTCAAGCAGGATGTGAGGTATGAACATTTCTGAGATGATGTGACTAAGGGTGAGAGAAGCTAGCTTGCTTTCCCTCCAAAGAGAAAAGAGGGAAGAGATGAAGAAGAAAAACGAAATGAAACACCCAGTGGCTCTGTGTCTTGGCAGGGCCAAGTTGGCTATACTGCTTTGGGAGTCAAACAACACTTCTGCTTGCAAGGCAGGGCATGGGGGCTGAATAATCATTACTGAGAGACTACTGAATCATGGTGCTGGAAGTGATATTCTGCAAGTGTTTCTACTTGCAGTGCTCTCTAATACCTGCTCATGAGGCTTTTTAACTGCCTTTCACCGCTAAGATACAGTATTAAACCCCATGAAAGAAAGAGGGCTCAACAATCCATTTAATGAAGCTCAAGTTGTATTGTAGCCAACAGCAGCTCAGATACAACAGCTGCTCCCAAGTTCCTGATTTCACAACATGTGCATCTCTAAAGCTAAACAAAGTGCCACCTGAATCTTAGTATTGTTTCAAAGTTACACCCCCCTCCCTCTTTTACCTTTTTCCTTATTTCTCAACCTGAAAAACTGCCTTCTAGATTATACATTTCATGCTAACTTTTTGCTTTCCTGAAGGCCTTCATTGTTAATGAGCCTTTTTATTTCCCATCTCCCAAGCAATGTCAAAGACTTTGGAGTGTAGTTAAGCCATAACAACTCCATGCAAAACCCAGCACAAACAGTTTCAGCTTGACATTAAGTCAGGCCCTGGACAGTAATATTGCTGGATTCCTTTGGATTATGAGAAAAATATGATGAATTTTACTAGTGTGTTATTTACTTTGGTTTTCCATTAGCCAAAAATTTAACTACGCTCTAATACCATTCAGGACTAGCACACCTGCTGAAGGGTATACAAGTCACCAGGAGAAATAAAAGTGAAGGGAAAACAATGCTTAAAGTGTTATTTACAACTTTGTTATTCATCAATAAATGGCAGACTTGTACAAATAAAGAAGCTTTGAGCATTTCAGAGGAGAATTGGTGGCTTCCATTGCAGAAAAGTGAGGTGCAAGGGATTCTCAGGAAGATAGCAAAGATGTATTGGGTGTGAAAGTTACCACCTTCCCTGCTCCCAGTAAATCATGGAAGGAGGCTGCCACTGACAGCACAGCAGATGAAAACCTAAGGAAGGTGACAAGGTGGAAAACCAGCGAGCAGCCAAGAAACAATCAATTTGCTGCAGGGGGTCTGGAGAACAGAGTGCCACACATCAAATCATCTTGCACCTGCCTGCGGGGAGGGGATAACCCTCCCCAGCCCACTCTCCGCATTATATCTTTAAGTGATAAATTTTGAGCTGCATATAGCACAAAAACTAAACTGCTTTCTGTTGTCCCCCTTTTAGTGTTTAAGAACTGGGCCATTTAATTTATCTTACTCTGATCACTGTGCTCAACTTAGAAACTTTCTGCCTGGAGATAGCCAGGCAAGGCTTCACACTGGAGAGCTGCTCCAACCAACCCCTCCCCACCTAGGCTGGGTTGCATAAACATACCAGAGCATTCCAGAGACAGAGCACTTACTGAAATAAGAAAACAAAGCCATTTTATTCTACTCTAAACATGCAGGCAATCTTGTCAAAAGGAGAAAAGATACATCTTTCCACACTTCAGCTTTCACTCATAACTTGGGATTAGAATCAGCTTTTTCTGTACATGAGAAAGCACATTCCAAGTGCAGAGCTGTTTTCCTCCTCAGCTGCAGCAAATCTGCACATCCCTGCCTGAGCAAGTGAGGCAGTGCCAGCTCCCACCAGCTGGAGAGCTGTCCCAGGCCTTCACACCCAGGGAAGAACATCACAGGCTGCACTTTAAATAGATCACACTCCTCAATATTTGATGGGACTGGAGCAGTTATGCCTTTCTTTGAAGCAGAGCAAGGGATGGCAATTGTTGTTCCAAATTCCTGAGGTATCATAAACAGCTTCATTTAGAGCTTGGCCCATGGGATTGACCTGGCTGCTGGGGAGGA
The DNA here is from genome assembly GCF_901933205.1 of Camarhynchus parvulus. Taxonomy (NCBI): domain Eukaryota; kingdom Metazoa; phylum Chordata; class Aves; order Passeriformes; family Thraupidae; genus Camarhynchus; species Camarhynchus parvulus. Next base: position 9,250,748 of record NC_044577.1, on the reverse strand, counting down.
AGGCTTTACTGAGAGCACAGGGGTGTCCATGGGAGAGCAAGGACATAGCTGAATGGCAGGCCTAGGACACATCAATATCAGGAATTCATTAATGCAGAGACAAAGGTTTTTAGAGTAGTTTTTAGGTTTTCAAGCTCCCTGGTTCAACAGAGAGGTTGGGCTATTATTTTCATCCTACCACAATGAAGGGGGGATAAAGGACTGTCAGGGCTTCTGTAAGTGCTGAGCAGTTGAGAGCAAATGACTTTGGCCACAAAGGAACCTGGTGGCTCCGACACCAACAGATGCATCTGTGCCAGCCACCCACTGCTACGCGGTTCTCAGATGCCAGAGACAACACAGATTAAAGCTGCTTTTGTATTGAACTGTCTTCTTCCTGAACATTACCTTCATGCTTTCAAAGGTTTCAGGTAAACATTATTGGAAGAGTAATTCTTGTTATTGGAAAGAGGTTTAATGCGTGTGAAGAAAAAAATGGGTTTTGTAGTGATAAGGTAATAGCTTATTTTAGGTAACATTACAAATTATTAGGATCCCATTAATTATTTTCCCTTCTAAATAAGTCTAATGTGAGATTCTTGAGAAAAATTAATCCTCATTATTGTTATGTGCATAGGAGACATGGGCTCTGCTTTAGTAAATTGGGTTTTGTTAAATCTACCACTGTGTTTGTACCAAATCTGCTTGTTTTCATTTTTCCAGGTTGCTTTCCTTCATTCTGAATTAATGTCTAATAGCAGGTAATGCAAACAGGATGCCAGAGTGTCACAATAAATTATTATTGAATTGTATATAGATTGGTAATAGGGTTTCATATCCATCTTCTGTCAGATGTACCAGCAACTTGAATTATAAGCACAGTTTCCAGCTCTTAAAAGGAAAAAAAACCCTCAACAAAACCCATAACATATCCTCAAAACAAGGCAGTGGGAACCTCCACACTTATTACTGGGCTGGAGAAGAGGATTCCTCAGATTGTGCCCTCTCCTGAAGGTAGATTTTGTACCTGGATAGTAAAGAAAGGGATGCAGCAGAGCCCAAGAGCCAGCAGGAGCTGTCACAGGGAGCACCAAAGTTCTTTCTCCTTGGGCAGAAATGCCCCAGCTTTCCTGCCCAGGCAGAGGAATGGTTGTGCCCCTGGAAGAGGACAAATTAACCTAGCACAGCAGTTAAAGACTTAGAGGCAGATCCCAGAATGAGGCTTATGTTAATATTTCTTCTAGCTGAAATGGAGCTTTCCCAGCTCTTCCAAAGCTCAGAGGCATCAGGACAGAAAGCAGTGGGCTAACAAGGAAGACCCTGAAGCATGGCTTGCCTAACTAAGATGATAAATTCTTCTTTTCAGCAGGGGAAAGCAGGAGCAGAGGTGGCTGAAGAAAACACCAATGAGAGCTCAGATTTTGTCTCTGAAGTGAGAGCCAATGCCACCTTCCCTGTTTGAAAGCCAGAGGAGGTTTGGGCACTGCTGCCACCCAGCAATGGGCACCCTCCAGTCTCTGACAAGTTTCAAAATACTTCAAGAGAAAACCAGCTTGCTCCATGCTGAAAGATAAATGATTTTTTATTTAGATCTTCCAGCCATAAGAAGGTTGAGAACATTACTAAGTGACCTGGGCTGGAAAGTAATGCATTTCTTTAACATTTTAACATAAACTAAAATGTGTTATAACAAAGAAAAGTACTTCTGCATCACAAAAAATTAAAATATTTTATAGTAGATCTCTAGACAAAAAAAAACTGCCATATTATTGGGCAGGATCTTTTAAACTTTCTTGGAAACCTTTCACATTATTAGACAGCATATCTGCAAGTCTGTGGTAGAGCCAAATCAAATTAAAACTACCAACAGAACTGAACTTTTACAGTCTTTGAAAAAGAGAGAAATATTTGTCAAAACTAACTTTGTAGGAATAATTTTATTTCTTGAAAATCCATACTCCAAGATACACCTGAAATACTAAGTGACTGAATAGCAAAGTGTATCCCTAAATATTTTCACATGTTTAGGGATACATTAACATTTTCAAAATATGCCTTACAAATAACATGCTTCCCTTTAACACTTTACTGTGCTTTTCTGAAGTTATTGAGTATAATGACATTAAATTTAACCATGCCTTGCGTGTCAAGATCTCTAGAACTAACACAAGTATATACACACACTAGTAGGTTGGCAAAATAATTCATCCTTGATTTTAGAACAAAGTCCTTGAAATTTCTGTGGAATTAACATTCATTTACAAAACTCTAAGTTACAACCGCAAAAGCAAATTCTTTTTCTCAATGCTTTCTGTGTTTGATAGTTGTACTTGCTTAAGTAAGACTAGATACTATAGAGGAGGCCAAGAAATAAATTCCCTTTGTATTAATAATGAAAGACATACCCTGTTTGCAAGAGATAGCTTCATGGCCTGGTCAGCAGGTTTTTGTGCTCTTCTCAAACCTGTGCACTTCCTCAACAGATAATATGATTGACAATTTCAGCTGAAAGAATTGCCTGTCTAATACTGCCAGGAGCATTAAAAGTCACCTTCCTCGGGAAGCCACACAAAACCTCAGAAGATCAGCACCAGTAAGAGAACATGGATGTGTTTGGATGGCAAAGTATTTCACTGATTCTAAGATATAAATTTCAAGCAACAGTGATGCTCTTATATCAACATCTAAGAAATAGCACATAATGATCTGTGCTTTCAGAGATGAAAGAAATACAAATGTAAGAGGTACTAAATAAAAGGAGGATGACACAGGAAACTTGTTAAGTGTTGCTTAGCAAAGATGCATTTGTGCTATTTGTATGGATGACACACACATTATCTACTTTGATAGAAGAATCACATTTATGTTTACCCAGAAAAACCCAAAGGCTTTAACTGGTGCACTGCTGGCTGGATCACAGCAAACTGGGCCCCCTTGAACTGCTGGGTCAGTACAAGGCAAGTACTGACACACATTCAAAAAAAAAAGGAAAACCACCAAACAACTTTACTCAAACACCAGTTTTGCTTTATTTTCCCTTTTATTATTGTTGGAATAACATAGTGGGGATGTTTGAAAGGGTGTTTCGTTTCCTGCTGCCTCTTCTTTAGCCAATACTTTCTATTTTTTACACAGCTTACAATTCTGCAAACACTGGGACCAAAAATAATCCAAGTTGTTCTGTACTTCCAGCTTTTATTTCCCACACTAAACTTTTAAGAAACCTCCAGGTAAAATGGGAGTTAAATCCCTAAGTGTTTTGAGGATCTGGACATCTTTCCAGAGCTGCTTAGAACCAGTAATTGAAATACATGTATCGAATTGAAACCCAAACAGAAATACATCCTAACTGAATACCAGACAATGAGATTTCATTGGTGGGGCATGCTAAATGAGTGCTATGTAAAAAGGAACTGATCTCCTGGTTATCTGTCTGAAGTGACTGCACAAATTTGAGACAGGATCTCTGCTGCAGGTCTGATCCTGCACTCATTCGTTGTTACACCACGTCTCAGGCCAGCAGGGCTCAGTGCCTGGCATGGGGCTGTCTCTCACACACATCCCTGCTCTGAGGCAGCAGGGAGAATTCACCTCAGTTTTCCTTTTTCACTCAAATTAGACACCTGGTGGTTTAAAATAACATTTTGTTTGGTTTTTTCTGTTCCTCCCATGGGAGCACAGCATAAACTCAGCTACATTTGAGACAGAGTTCACCAAGAACTACACTGGTGCAACCCATCAGAGAATTTATATTATTAGAGTGGTGGCATCGTTTTCCTTACAATCTTTCTCTTCTAGCAGGTTTCCTTTATCACCATATCATTCAAACACTGAAAACTCCAAAGAGGGCCCTGATTAGCAGCAATAGACAGCACATTCCCACATTTCCTCAGCAGGGGCTGACAAACCTGGTGGGCTGTGCAGCTCCAGCAGGGACAGCCCGGGATGTCTGTGATGGGATCAGCTACTGGGCCAAGGCTTTGCAGTACAAACCAACTCACTGCTGCTCAACCAGCTCAGGGGGAAACAGGCAATAGTGCACTCATAGCTGGAAGCCAGGGACAGCAGCTTGGAGGAAGTTATTGCCATGGTGTGTGGTCACCACATTCCCTGCTGCACTGGACACATTTCATGTGTACAGCATCCTAAGGGCAAAACCCTAATGAACCCTTCTGACAGCAAAGCTCACAATTGCTCCTCAGCCAGTAAGGGGCTCTGGAATGACACTGGATTTTTATGCCTGAGTCACCCATGTCACTGTAAACCATCTCCTCAGTGCCAGCATTAGATCAATACAAGATTATATAGCAAAAGAGTAAATAGCTCAATCAAGTCACTAACAGATAGTGACAAGACAGCCTTCCCTTTTACAGGCCAAAAATAAGAAAAGTGATTCTCCATTAAGCATTAGCTCCATTTGTTCAGCACTCCAAAAGTAAAATGTGGAAATCGGTGGTGCTGAAAAATATTCTATTCAGACTAAAAATACCTTCACTCTCAATCATTAAGACTATGAAAATGCACGAAGTTTTTTCCTATAAATTAGAAATTTATATTAGATCCCTAGCAATCAGACATCTCTCTCCTGTTCTCACTGTACACCTACAGCATTCTCTCCCTCTTAGGAAGGAGGGAGGCCAGAGCTCACAAACAAAGAGCACAAAACACCTTCCATGAATCAAGAGCTTTGCAGCAAACTGGATTACCAAGGATTGCTGTGCCTCAGGACACACTGGAAGGTTGTGTTTGTCAGCATCAAGTGGTCTGCTCTCAGATACTCCTAATGATACAGATCTTTAGGAATAAATGTCCCAAACCAAGAAATGGGGAAAACACACCTCTATTTAGGTCTTTATCACTCCTCTAGTCTGGTATCTTTCACCTGTTCTCCTGCTAATTAACAGTTAGAGCTGTTACCATTTGCCAGGGCAGGGATGGCAGAGTGAGCTGCTTCCCCCCACCCCTGAGCTGCGTCTCCAGGGCAAGAGGTGCAGGTGGTATGCCTGCTGAATGAGACAGCAGCTCCTGGGCTGCAAAACCACCCACACTGCTCCTGCCTGCAGCAGCACAGAGAGCACAGCCCAGCCAGGGAGTGCCTGCGAGCAGCCACAGCTCATGGCTGAAGAGCACAGGACACTGTTCTTGCCCAAAGACACTTCCACATGTCCTCAAACATGCTGGCTGTACACAAAGAGTGTACAATGCAGCAAGTGCAGGCTGGCCCCTTCCAAATCTTCATACAAGTCTCCCTTCCATGAGCCAGACTCATCCCTAAAACCAGCTGCACCTTCCCTATGAAAACACCTCCCAGCCTGGCTCCAGCATGCTCCCACACAAGCTCATCAGCACTGATGATGTTCCTGTGTTCACCTCTCTTCATTCTGTCTGCCACTGATTTTTTTTTAATTGCTCTGACAGAAAACTCATCAGTCTGTGAGGGATACACCCACTGCATTGTTATTTGCACATTTTCTTCCATGTATGCCTAACACAGCAATATATTTATTACAGTCTTGCTGTTTATGATGTGTTGTTGCCTGAGTGACTGTGCCTCTAACTTCTATTAAATTAACAAACTCAGCAGTAACATTAGCACCCCCTACTCTGCTAAGTAAAAAGAAATGAGAGTAAGGAAAAAACCCCAAACACAGAACATGGAGTACTCCCACTCAAAAAGATGTTCTTGTTCAATAAATATAATTCATTTCCAAGTTTGAAATGCAACACAACTGTTTAGATAAAAACCATACATGGCATATAGACAATTTTTTTTTTAATCAGATGGTTATCATTGGGTACCAATTCCCTGCAATGCAAGACTTTTGTGAATATGGGGACTCCAGGAGCATTCTCAAGTCAGTAGAACCTGCTCCCCTCTGAAGGCTTCATGCTCCCTTTTCACACCTAGAATTAAGCTTGCTTCAGTTTGACACTCTCAAGTTCCCTTGGAGAAAAGAATTTGATGCAGATTTTAAATGACTTCAAGTCTTGTTATAATGCCTCCCTTCACTTTTTAGCTGATTCTGATTTTTCAACCCTTCATGCAAAAACCTTATTTTGAATTTAATATTTTTCACAAGTTCACAGGTGTAGTTTACTATGACTGCAAGCTAAAAAGCTTCAGTGGATGATGCCAAATGTGAAGAATTACACAGCAAACCAAGCATTACTGACCCTCCAGGGTAGTTATAATGATCAAGAGAGTTTAAAAGCTGCTGCATAAAATCAATGGAGTCCTGAACTCTCCTTCCATCACAGTAACATTGAGCAGCCCCTGACAAAAAGTCTTTAAACAAATCCTTTTTGATAGTTAAATGCATGAACTTCACAGTCACATACAGAGACATCAGCTAGAGATTCAAATGCCTACTATGCACCTCAAGTCCAGATGTGTCATACTTTCACACTTCACCTAAAATTCCACTGCACACAACTGTGCCACACAGAAACACCTCTCAGGAAGCAATGTCAGGTACAGTGCCCCAACACTTTCATGCCTCCACTTGCATAGAATTTTGCTAACTTTTGTGATTTTGCTGTTCAGGATAAGCCAAGACAAGTTTTGAAAATGAAAAAAATTAGAAATCCTGGAATATTTGTTTGGAAGCATATGAAATAATAGGATTGTCAATATTCATATTGTGATGATAATGGATCAAGGACAAGCTCAGCAAACAGAGCTAAAGTTTAGCATGCTGAAAGGCAGCCTACCTAGGGAGGGAAAATCAGCAAACTGTCTGATCCACCTGGAGCACCTACAGAGCTGACTTTTTAGGCAGGGAGTACAAGAGGCTCTGCTGAAAGCTGTGTTTCACTGCCTGCAGCTACAGACAAAATCACCTTCAAACAAGCCCAGGCAGGTTTTGCTGAAGCTGGGGATGATGCAGCCTCCATAAACAAAGAGATCACCTTCAAAGGGTGCAGCTCTGAGGCAGAGCTGGGAGATCGCACATGGGCACTGAACACAGATGATGCACAGCACTGTAAACATGTAAATATTGGCATATTAAACTAGAACTGTTCAGGCAAACAGGCTGCTCCAGCACTTCAGACTGTTGAAGGCTGAAGCATCATATGTCAAACTTTAACAAACGTATGCTGCCTTTGTTACCCAATAATATTATCTTCCCCATTAAATTTAACAAGGGTTGATCTGCATCCTTCATCACATTAAGTTTTGAATCCATGTAACCATCTAAAGATTGCATCCCAGCTTAACTAGAAGCGATGGGCCTCACACAGGAATTGCTAGGTGAGATTTCTGTGGTTTATATAAAGCAGAAAGCCCAAGCAGCTTATATTCATATTCGTTCAATATATTGATATTCATAATCCCTCCTGATCTCAAATCCAGTGGCATCTCTAAACTCACGAGTGCCCATGTAACATGTTGTTTGTCACCAGGTTTAAGATTCCAAATGTAGCCAGCAAGCCTCCCTCACAGCCTTTTACATACAAAACAGAGCTAGAGTCTGACCTTCTTATAGCAGGGATTTGATGGGGTTTTTTTGAATCCATCCATAAAAGATCATTAACAAACTCCTGCTTGTGGTTTTCACACTAGCATATGCTTTTAGTTTAACTGTATCCAGAGAAGACTCTCATGCCTGGTAGATAATCCTCTGTACCATATTGCTAAAGGAAATGCTCCAGTGTGCTTGCTGATACTCCCCAAAAGAGTTAATGAAAATATTTCTGACATATGGGAGTGGTCAGAGTTCACTCTAACATGAGGAAGCTCAAAAGATGAAAGCAGTTATTTGTGAAGATACTAATTTAACCTGATAGCAGCTTTAATAACAGCAGTTTTCCCTCTTAATGTCACTTCAGCTGTATTACTTCCTTCCCATTGCACAAATACATTAATTGTTGAAATTACACTTCAGGGTAGAAAAGAAGGTTAAGGATGATCTGTAGCTTATGATACTCTTTAACCACCAATACAAGCTGGAAGAGTTTCACTAAGAAAGAAGAGAACTTTGGGAACAATACATAGGAAAGCCTAAACATGAAAGAAGAGGGGAAAAAATATCACAGTAAATTGGAAAAGTCACACACAGTTAGCATGAAAACCCACAGCATTACAATAAGCCAAACACAGTGCTGCCTTCTACACAATTACACACAGAAATAGCTCAAAACCACTGCTTTCTACTTCTTCCAACACAATCCTGACAGTAGTACACTTTTCTCTTGGTTTTGTTCAACTCCACAAAGAAAGTCCACTGGGAGAAGAGGATACATGAAAACCAAATAGATCACTTATGTCAGGCTGGATTCTCTCCCTGGTGGGACTGGTGGAAAAAGCAGAGTTGTTCACTCCAGTTCTACTAATGCCAAGTGATATAAGAAAAAAAATACTCCCCCATTTCTGATTCAGCCTGTGACAAAAAATTAATGACAAAAGAATACTTCATGGAACACTTTTTTACTTCTCCATTTCCAACTTGCCAATTATCTGCCTCCACTACCCTTTCTTGTTACTTTACAGCTCCCATTCTTAGCTGCCTTCACTATCTGCTTCTTCCTATCAGCTTTCTTTCAGTTATGGCTCCATTTATCCCAATATTTGGAACACAATTCTTCATGTGATTTTACATGCCTAAAGGCTCAAATTAAGGTAGATTGCTGCTCTTGCCATTCAGATGTGCTGCATACTCCTACTCTTCAGCCCAGCTCTGTGGATGTTCTGTAAATGTCGAACCATGTTTTCTTCTTTCCACCAGAATCTTTCAACTGTTCTGTCCTTACCCTGTATTTATCACCTTTATGCTTTATGAAGCTCTTAAAAGAAAAAAGCCACCCACAGCACTGTATGAATTCCCTTTTTCTTACTCTTCTGCCTCCCACAGTCTCCTTTCACTTCAATCATTAATACAGTTTCAAACTACTTATTTTGATGACAAGCTTTAAGATATTCATCCATGGTCAAAAGCCAGAGAAAAACATCCCTGCTTCTATATGTAGTAGTTGTCATTATTCATTCAGATTCTCCAAACTCTTTCATCAAAACAAGCTTCTTCCTTTATCATCTGCCAGCCCTAAGAAACTAAGCCCCTTGGGAGCTCATCTGCTCGGTGAAATGCTGTCTTAAATGTGCCTTTATTCTCTATTTTCACAAAAATGAAAAGAAAGTTTCAGGAGCTTTATCAGTGAAAAATCATGAACCCTTGTGAGTGCTGTCAGACAAAGAGAAGGGAAAAAAACCAATCAACATAATTGTTGAAGTGTTCAAGATGCAACATATTGTCAGCTTTGTTTACAACAGTCTCTCAATACACTTGTACATAATATATATTTCCACATACAATCCTGCTATTTAACTGGATATAATCACCATGGGCCTTGCTTTTACCTCACAAAGAAAATATTCTTATGTTGCTACATGAGAAAAAAGAAACAGAACCCAAAGACAACAACAACAAGCTCCAAAGTGTGAAGTTTAAAACACCTTTTTTCAGAAGCAGAAACTTAATCTCAATTTCAAGGGTGGCAAAGATAATTAGCTTAAGAAAACAAATGCTTTTATTATTAAATATAGCCACAGGATCTGTCAGCAGCATCACCTGCGTGATTTATATGCAGACAAGAGTAGGGGGAAAACAGTCAAGCAAATACCAACAGATTCATTAAGCAGGTAAGGATTCCATTCACATGAATAGCCATGAGGTAAAGCATTCCACCAGAAAGGAGCAGACACAAGAGTTGTATCAATTTTACTGTCTGGTGATAGTCTTTGATGATTTTATCACCCCTCTACCTCCTAAATTTGAACCTCAATTGCACCTTCAAATCTGAACAAAACAGAACCTCCAGAGCCCTCCTATTGATGCCTTGAGAGGCTACCTGGAACAGAGGCCAGACAGAGTTAAAGGAATAAAGAAGGGATTTATTAAAAAGGCCTTCAAAGAAAACACCTTGGGCAGTACAAGAGCCTGGCTGAGGCTACACCCAAGATGGACAACCACTCATGAGTTCTCACACTTTTATAAGTTTTGTTTCATTTCCATATTGGGGTTAATTATCCAATTACAGCTTCAGGTGTGAAGTCCCATCCAGTTTGCTCTCCCCAGCTTGCTGTTATTTACACTTTTGGGCCTGAAGCTGCAATGGTGTCCTTGGTTCTCAGGCTGGAAAAGGATTGTTTTGTCCAACCAAACTGTGAGAAGAACTTGCTAACATTTTATATGAAGTTCAGAGTTATATACTAATGCAGTCCAGGATCTGGAAAATAGGGAAGCTAAAACTGAAGGGATTACTATGACCTCCCCTTCCCCCAGAGGCCAGGCAGAGCTAGGGAGCACAGAACCCATCTGGGGAGCTCTCCCCACACACTCTGCTCTACAATGCACATTTACCTCTCACCACTGACCCTGGGAGGGGTGGCACAGCCACAGAAGTAAGAAAAGAAGCAGCACCAGGGAGGTAAGCTGCAAATTAGCAGTAGAGAGGTAACTTTAGAGGCAGACAGGAAATCCTGAAATGAGCATAAAGGTGCTCTACAATACCCTGTAATTCACTCAACAGTCAGGCTGGAGCTAGGCTAGACTCCAGGGTGTATAAGTCACACCATGTAACTTTTCTAAATTACAACAAAACCATAAACAAATGAACGAGGACAATAAAGTCCCCCATTTTTCTTAAAATTTAAAACAACTTTTTCATATTCTTCAGCATTATACCACAAAACCTAGAAATCATTAAACAACTAATTCATGAAGCAGCAGTACTGAACTCAAAACCAGGTACAAAAAACCACAATACATAAAACAGTACATAAAAACCACCAGGTACATAAAACCACAGTACAACAATACCTTGAGAAGACAACAGATGCTCCTTCCACCACAGAAATCCAGAAAACTGACCAGCATAGGTGTGTTGCTGCTGGTTCTTTTATAGTTTGAGTGTGCTTTGTGAAATCCTTCAGCTGAGGGACCATGGGAGGGTTTGGCTTGCTGGCAGCAGCTGTAGATAGTGAACTTCAGATGACATGAGGAGGCCCAGGGGGTTTGCATTGCCCAGATGAAATGAGGAGGCCCAGGGGGTTTGCATTGCCCAGATGAAATGAGGAGGCCCAGGTGATTTGCTGATTTGCATTGCCCAATCAGGGGAACCAGCAAAGAAGGGAGTGAGCAGGGTAAATGGTCGCCTGTGCATTTGGAAGGGGATATGGCACTTCACAGAATGATAGTTCCATGACCAGAGACAGCCTGTGGGTCACAGTTTCCCCTCCCTCCATTAAGAAATGTGTTGTTTTGTTGGCTTATAGCTATTTCATCTGCATGAAGGTAGAAAGATGTTATTGCAACATTGGGATGATTGCCTGTGGACTACAAGAGCTGGACAGCTATCAGCTTTATCTCCACATTTTTCTGTTCAGTACATTTGTTACAGCCAGCTCCCCAGTTTGTGTTCCACCTTCTGCTCCAGATTAGCACTGAGGGCAATGGGTTCCAAATGTAAATTTCCATTTGTGGCTCTCCTGTGCCCACAGTGCACAAGAGCCCTGATTTGGTGGCGTCACCAATGAATTTTTTCTGTAGATGTTCAGAGCTGCTGTTCCACCTGGCTCAGAAGGTAGGAACTGGTGAGATATCTGAGAGCCACAATGGCCATGAGTGCACAGCTGAGGTGCCCTCAGCCTTTGCAGCTGCAGGAACTTAAACTCTTCATTAGCACAGCAGCCTGATTTGGATTACACACAAGCCAAGTGAAGTGCCCTGCCCCATGTGACATTACAACTTTGTTTAGAATTCCTTAGTGTTGGACACAAAATGTCCTTGAGGCTGTCTGTTGCTCAGAGAAAACCATTTTAGTGAGACAAAGAGGGTGCTCTTTACAGCAGTGATGTACAGTTAATAATGTCAGTAGTGCAGGCTAATGTGCAACCACTAAAATGAGACGCTGACTTTCATAGCTGCAGCTATTGTCTAACCATCAAATTTAACTTTTTTCTTTTCTTCCAATATCTATCTCTATAATTATACATCTAACCTCTCCACTATGGATTATTTATAAGGTGAGTTTTTCCCTGATTTTCTGTGGGACACACTGGCAACAGCTATTTTAAGAACAGCTCAGCCTATAGGAAACATGGAAAAATTCTGCCCCAAGTACAAAAGTATAAGTTACTATTTCTTTTTTTAGAATAACTCAACTCTACCAGCCCTAATGTCTTTCTTCATTTATATTGCAGTTACATTTAGACCTTTTACTTCTCAGGAAGCCTAAAAAAGAGAATATATACTCCAGTTTGTGGACAGTGATGAATAGGACTCATTCAGCCTCCTAATACACCCTGAGGTGTCAAAAATATTTGCACATGTGTTTCATTAAATTAGGGTCTAGCTTCAAAGAGAGTGAGACTAGCAGAGGTAGGACAAGAACACTAAATCCATTTCTTGCTGTGATGAAAAACCTGCATACTCTGGATTTTTTTATATTGACTGAATTGCATCTTCTTACAAAACATTGCTGAATCTCCATATTAAGAGAGATCTTGTGCTTTTCCCTTTTTTCAATGCTGCCTTGTCCAGTGTTAGGTGGTTTGTTGGGTTTTTTTGCTACATGTATTTCTCTCTTTAAAAAGGAAAAAGGAGTGATTTTCTGACTGACTCTAACAACCTGTCAGCCAAAATGCTGAATGAGAAACCATTTTTCCACAGCAGTTTGCTCATTTAAATGTCTGCCCATAGGTTTATTTCATAAACTACATGGTAAATGAACTGAAAATGCTCATATCTTTCTTACTCCTTCCACTTTCTGCTAAGGCAACCCAAAATCTAGACCTGAGGATGTTTATTCAGCACCAAAGTCCTCTATCAAAAGCTTTTTCTTCTTAAGTAGTCCAAGTGCTGAAATAAGGCTCAGTCTCAAATTAACAGATGTGGTCTGCACACAAGGTTATACTCTGCTTGCAGAAATGAACAATTCCTTGCTTCCAAAGCACTAATTATAACAGCACCTGGCAGCATCACTGAGAGAGGGGCCTGTCAGCATTTTCTCCAGACCCTCTTATGTAGACATTTATAGCTCAGTCATTTATATTTCCTTCAGCTGAAAACTTTATGGAGAATTTTTAGTGGCACATTGTCAGGTATATGGCCAAATTCATTTATTCAGTCCACAAAAGAATCGTTTCGATAAAATTGCAGAGCTTGACTGCAATTGGTTATTTTCCCAAGTATCTTTAAAGAATAAGAATTTATAACGAATTTTTCAGAAAAATAACTCATTTTATGTGTGTACTCTTGCCAGATATATTCTTTGAAGCTTTGAGGGGTTTGAAGATCTTGGAGCTCTCTAGAGCTAGCTCAAAATGACTGGATCACATTAAAAAATACATTTTTATAAATACATATCAATATCAAACAAAATGATAAAAAAAGCACAAGCACACCAACTCCACAACCTGGTTATACACTTTTACCCCTTATGTGATATGAGGAATTACACAGTGGGTCTGATGTTTGGCTGTAAAATGGGGCCATTTCTGTGAAACCCAAGAAACTTTTTCTAACTGTAGAACTGAATCAGGGCAGAATTATTTTATCCTCCCTTCTGTATCCATCTGTATTTTTTTGAAAGAAGAAATGAAATTAATTCAATTATCTCTTTTAGACTGATACACTACAATCTATTCAGCCTTCAAGCTTGAAAAGAATTCATGTCATCCAACTTGGCTTCATCCATCTGACTTCTCCTTAACGAGAAAGGGTTTTTAACACTAGAGAAATATTTTATAAAATCTAGATTAGTAAATGGTACCAACTGGCTGCTACCTCAAGGTACACCTTGTTTGTTTTGTTTATGTAATTTCTGGTTCTCTTAAAAATATACAGCTAATATTTAATGTAATTTCAGTTCCATCTACAGATTCAGTTGCTCGCCAGAGATTTTCTCATGCCACATTAGAAAATGAAACAAAACAGAGAATTGTTTAAAGAAATACAAATTGAATAAAATAAAAACAACACTGTCAAGGTTAAAACTTATGCATTTCCATAGATTGTTAACCTGTTAACCTTATGTCTAAACCACTGTTCTAATGTTTCTCTGGCAGTTGTCATTTTAACTCTTGCATCCAGCAATATATAAAAATGTGTCAATTCTAGAGCTAATGTTCCACTGAAACAAAATGTCCCACTAAAAAATAACTTCCCAATTTCCAAGTTATGAAAAACAAAAGCCAGGACTTAAAAACAAAACAAAAAGCAAGCAAGCAAGCAACCAACCAACCAAAGACCCCAAAGCAAAATGAACTAAACAAAAAACCAAGTCACAACAACCACAAAACAACCCAAAACCCTGAGTTTCTTTACAGAGCAGTTTTTGTGTCAGCTTTCCTGCTTCCCTGGACATGCAAGTCTTTGGCAGAATTAGCTTCTTGTGTAATATTTAGGGCATTGTCTTGCAAAGTAGGAGACAGAGGGAAAATCTTATCTCACAGTGTGATTTGAGTTTTCTTTTGAAAAGAGGGACAAGGTGCGAAATGACATAAACATGAAAATTATCCTATCAATTTTTTTTCCTAGTTATTATCCTATTAAACCTCCAGAAGTTTTCAACATCAGATGTCCCCTAAAGGCTGACCACTGCCCTTGTCCCACACTGGCAACAAGACACTCCCTGAGCTTCATGTGGAGCAGAGAGCTGTGGTGAACATCCAAGAGAATTGAATGCATCTATATTTCAATTTAAAAGTAGGAAACAATATTAAAAATTATTCCAATACAGAAGAGACTAGCTATGAAAACAAAAACCAACAACAGCCTTAATAATTTCCAGAGAGCAGTTAAATGATTTAACCACTTCAGGATGCAATGAATAAATGAGAAAGTTAGAAAGTTAGATTGGGACTGCCCTGGGAGAGCTGATGTGACCTGATTATACAGCAGCAGAAGTCTCTGAAAGGATGGGAAGGACCACACAGGGAATGAACACACATTGAACTTCTCTGGCTGTTTCCAAGATTATATTAATCAGGCTCCTCCTAATCCTTCTGGTAGCCTGATAACTGTCTCTGTATTCCCATTATAAGTTTTTTAATTATTAATTCATTAGGACAGGGGTTGCAGCACTGGGTGATCCATCAAAGCCTTCAGCTCAGCTGCGACAGAAGAATCTTTGGAGTCCTGTGTTGGAGATCTGTGTGTGATGAGGTTTTTTGTCTTTTGCCCTGAGGCAGAGTCAATGGTTTTTCACTGGCAATAGTTTTCTGCTAACCCTGTGGATAAAATTTATTGGATTTGGACCACTGGTTGTTAAGCCTCTGGTCAGGAATCCATCTATTGCATTGTTAGAGTTTCATGCTCTTCTTTCTTACCCCCTCTCAGGCCTTGCTATGTGCCATTGTCATCTTTTATTTCCCAACCAAACCAGGCCCCCAGTATGCTTTAATTTGTTGTTGAGTAACAAAATGTATTAATTTGAAATGATATTTCAAACAATATACTCTCTGAAACTAACAAACAGCTATTACATGTGTAGCAGGGGCATCCAAAATAAAAAAACCCAAACAGTAGAAGATGCTGTTTTTTAGGGTGTTCAGTATGAAAAAGTGCACAATGTGTAGAACAGAATGGGCAGACCTACCCAAAGGGTGGTGGGGGTGACAGATGTTTCAGAGCAGCAGCCCTGGCTGAGCCCTGTGAGGAGCTCACAGGCAGTGCTTGCCAAGCTCAGCCTGTGGGATGCCAAGGAGATGTGTCCCAAGGTTACCCTGGAATTCAAGCAATGTCACAGCCCAGCCCTTCCCTTCCAAAGATCTGAGTGCTGAATCCCTCCTTTTGGAATCCCAGAGTCCATGAAGTGCATAGCAGCCCAAGGGAGGAGTACAAAAGCACAGAGTTTGAACCCAGGCTCTGTCATTCATGTGTGCAACATTCAGATTTTTGCTGAGAAATACCATTCTTTACTAACTAGTACTATGTACTATTTACTAAACACTATTTGCTGCTATTTGCTAAATACTGCTGCCATTTGTCTTTTTTCCAGAAGAATTAACTGAGAGACAGCTCCTGACTTTGTAGCCTGAGTCTCTTGCCTGGAGGTAATCAGCTTTTACCACCAGTGCAGGACCTCCAGGCTCCCTGGTCACACCTCAGAGACAGCACAAACACAGGGGAGGAAATTGGGATTCTCCCCACTGATTTGGGTTGCCCAGAAAGCAGCCAGGCCCTCCAACCATTAACACTTGGTAATTATCAGCTGCACCTAGCTCACATGACATATTATATTCCCAAACCATTTCCTTAACCACGATATTCACTTTTTAATGAGCCATTAGAAAAGTAAATGAAAACCTCCAGGTGTGAGTGCTAAATGAAAATGTTTAATAGAAAAAGATATATAACAAGAAATTATCATCTATTAATAGTGTTGAGAGAATTGGGTGGTGGAAATGCTTTAAAATCTCAGCCAAAGTGACATTTCCTTTGGCAAGCTGAACCAGAAGGATGTGTACTTCAGAATCCACCTGAATGATGGACAGGGCAGTGAATAAAGCAGCAGCAGATGAGCAGGGCCAGAGCTGGCCAAGGAAAAGTAAGGAGCAAGGACACAGCCCTGTATCCCCAGTGGGACAGACAGACAGACCTTCTTGGGCAGGAGAGCTGAGGCAGGTCCTGCTCCCTCCCCTCCCACCAGTGCTCATCACAAGAGAGCCAGGAGAGGTGGGGCCACAGGAGAGAGCAGGGTTTAAGTGGAGACCTCTGTGAGAAATGTGAAGCTGTGTCTCCATACAGATGCTGTGTGAAAGGTGTTCAGAGGCATATATATAAATATATAACATATATTGGTGTATTTTTATGAGCATTCCTGGCTAGAGACTTACTGCCTCAGCTGCTACACAAACCAGATGAGAAGTACAATGAATTCATGATCCAGTGTACACTTGTGACATGTCAACACACAGCAGGACACAAAGACATCTCCATGTGTCTGTGTATGACATGTAAAGCAAAGCAGATGCATTCCAGACAGCCAGCAGACCTTGCTGTTCCTTTCAGGAGTGGGCTGAGCACAAAAAACTCAGTATACACAGGAAAACAGATCTATTTCCTTGTGTGGGAGGTAAAAAAAACAAAAACAAAAACACCAAAAGCAAACAAACAAGGAGAAAGATATTTTAGAACATTTCCAAATAAATTCTAGGCAGTTTCTCTAAACTCAGTTTATTTGAGTTTTCCCTCAGTAGATATTTGTTACTCTGTGTGCTCCTGAGAGTCCGCTGCAGATCTACCGCGAGGCAGCCCAGGCTGGAATGAATTCTGCTTTTAACTTGGACATCCCCAGTTTGGGCTCCAGGAGGATGGTTATTGCATATCAAAGGATATAAATAAGACTGTGTGACTAATGAAGCCAGCCTTGTTGACCAGATGGCAAGGAATGATTGGAAGATTTGAGAAAATTCCACAGGCAATAATTTGTTCACATAAGTGATCTGACAAACACTTATGAATAAGGAATGAAGTAATAAAAGTCACATTCTTCTTATGGATATTTTGTAGAGCTGGAAAAAAAAAAGGCTAAATTATTTCAAGAAATGATTTTTTTTAGGAACAGTTTGACCAGATGCAGATGTAATAAATAAGGTGATATATGACCCCATTGGGTGGCCATTAAGACAGCTAGTGGGGAGCAAATAACACATGCTCACTAGTGAAGTAGGGATTATATGACAAAAATCTTCAGAAAAAAAAATGGTTCTTACAGTTGGGAAAAAGTAATTTGCTGCATTTAAGTTGAAATGATGGTTTAATACCAAGCTACATATTGAATAAAATGTCTTTAAGTATATTCATTTGCTTTTTCTGGTCATTACCTGCTCTAACACTTACATTTCAAAAGAAAAGTATAAGATGCAGCCCTCAAAAACTAATTTTTACCAAACTAAAATCATCCCAAAGACTGGAAAACTTCAATGCTGTGACTGGAATGAGAGTTAGGGACTTTAGATTGGTTTATTCCCTATACCAGCCTGTTGTGTCTTTGAGACTATTTAACATAAATACATGATGAAATCTAAACAGAAACACTTGGTTAAAAGGAATTGGAGGTTTCTGACATGGCTCAGCCCATGTCAGTAAAACAGAAGTTTACAATCAGAACTCACCTGGAATCATTTTGAAGATGGCTGTCAGGAGAAACCTGCAGCTTTAACACCTGCAGTTAGCCCAAAGACATGTGGCTGTTCCCCAAGCATTTCTTATCATTCTTTCTTAGGGCAACACAAAATAAATTGTACAGATAAACAAGCTGATTGCAATGATAGAAATGTTCTGACTTTGCTGAGGGATGCTGAAATCCCCTGAAGAGCTCTCTGTTGACAAGCTCGCTCTACCTCAGGGGCATAATTCCACAGCAAAAAGTTTGCCAGGAGAAAAGGTTTGTTACCTTCATCCGTGATGGCTTAGAGGAAGAGACTTAGGAATTAAATTGGGGGTTTTGACTTAGGAAATTCTCCTGCTTATTATCAATGATTGCTTTTATGCTTCCTAAGGAAATGAATCTCTTCAGAGTTTTATGAAGAAAAAGAAAATAGGGAGGAGCAGGTGTCTGTGAATTAGGCATTGGATCTGCTGTTTCCCAGAGCCAGGAGAAGCCATTCCCTGTGTGAGTAACTGAGCCCTGGCTGACAGCAGTGGCTGCTGTGCAGCCTGCAGATGGATAGCTTGGTGTGTAAAGCACTGCAGCAGCTCCTGCACTGCTGCATCTTTGCTGTGCATCCCAAGTGTTTTACTTATGAGCTTCTTACTCTGGTTTCTACCTCCTGTTTCATTTGAAACATCCTTTAAGCCAATGGCCATTGTAGCAAATCAGGTTAAAAAAACACCTGAAAAGCCACCCCAGCAACCTCTGCTGAAGATGCCATTCCCTGCTACTGAGTAAGAGTGCTATGAAAGCCTGTCCTCAATATAAATTCAATATAAACATGGGCTTGTTTTGGGAAGAGCTCACAACAATCCAGCAGCCAGCTGGAAAAGTGTTCTGGTTTCAGCTGTTACTTTTTTCCTTACTGGCTATTACAGTGCTGTGTTTTGGATTTGGAATGAGAATGAGGTTGGTAACACACTGATGTTTTAGATGCTGCTGAGCAGAGCTCCCACTAAGTCAAGGGCTTTTCAGCCCTGGCAGCAGCAGGGCTGGAGGGCACCAGAAGCTGGGAGGGGATAGAGCCAGGGCCAGGACAGCTGGTCCCAACTGGATAAAGGGATTTCCTGTTCCACATGGTGCCATGCTCGGCACAGAGCCAGAGAAGTTGGCTGGAGGGTGCAGCCCACAGCTCAGGACTGGCTGCACATCAGTCAGCAGAGGAGACAAGCAACCGATTGTACATCCCTCATTTCAAATATTTTTTTTATTAGAATTAATTTTTTGTTCTAATGAGCTGCCTTAATCTTAGTCCCTGGGTGTTCCCTTATTTCTGATTCTCTTCCTATCCCATGCATGTGTGAGCAAACAGCTGTTTAAACCACAACAAAAATAAAACCCTGTTGCCTTTCTTCATATAGACTGACAGGCTGTTAGAGGTGGAGAACCAAAAGAAATTAAATCCAGAAATATGAAATTAAGAAATAATAATAAAAAAAAAAAAGAATCCCAGAAATATAGGATTGCTCTGCTCTCTTTTGGAGGCATCAGAAGTGTTCCCTTTGTCTGCTAAGAGAGCAGGGGTAGCCTGAGACAAAACTAAGCACCAGCTTCACAGGGATGCTTCCAAGGGTCACAGATTCTGTGCTAAATAAAGGCAGTCTGAGGTTTTAATTAACACAGTACAGTGGCTTCCATCAAACATGTTTGCTGTCTTTCACCTCTAAGATTTTTCTTCTTCTAGAGGTTTGCTGAATCTTAAATGAAGGGTTATTCTTTTCTTCAAGCCTATATTCTTTGCTTAGGTTTATCAAATTCCTGAGATGATCTTGGAAGTAAGGCCAAGCCTTTTCAGCTGTGCAAATTAAACATGTTTTTCTCCCTGCTAGAATAGCAGAGCAGTGACTGTTCTAAACATAATGTTTCCAGCAAGGGAGAAAAAACTTCAATTGCATCTATAATCTAATCTAAATGTTGTGATTAATATCCTTCTCTTTTCATAACCAGCAGTGTGACACTTATCCATGTTATACATTTTTAAAGCTATCAACTGCATAGATTTTTTTTTTTTCTAGGAGAATTAATCACAGCCCTGAATGCATGGATATTGTTAGAAAAGAATCAGTCCTAACAACCTCTGAGTATTGGAATTGTTAGACTTTGTGGAAGAAGGCCAATCTGGCAAATAAACTCTGTTTAAAAACCCCAAATATTTGAAAAGCTTGTCATTATAGATGCAGACATCTATAAGAAAATTAATCAGAAGGAGAACTAAGTGGAAAATTAAATGTAAAAGTAAATTATAAGCAAAACATTAAGTAATAAAGTAATACAAAAATTTATACTAGAAGGGTTGAGGAGATGAATTATTCTTCCTCTGTAGTTACAGTTTAGCCTATTTTTATATCCATTCTCTCTGTGTAACTCTGTACAGCCATGGCAGATATCTAAAACACAAGGTGGTACCAGAAGCAGAGCACACAGACCCTCAGAATTCAATTCTTGCACTTCCCTGGTTGATGCTGGAATGGAGCAGAGGGAAGTTCACGAGCCCTCAGGATGGTAGGGGTGGGTAGGGTACGTACACACTTGCAGAAAGCTCTCAGAATACAAGTACAGATAAATGACATCTGATTTGGAGGGACTGATTGGTCCCTGGGACACAGCTCCATGGACAGGACTCAGCACACAAAGACAAACATGGAGACTTTCCAGCTCCCTTGCTGAGATATTGTCAGAGCACTGGCCTGATAATTCAGACCTTTGCACCCAACCTTGCTATGGAAAAAGATTTTTAAGAAGATTAACTTCAGGGTTTTTTTAACACAACTCCTCATCCTCCCCTGTGTGTTTGTTCCTTCTCACCATCACCCTCAGCCCTCCCTCTGTTTTGATGCAATTAATTAATAGAAGATGCTCCAATAATCAAACCAAGCTGGCAATTCTTTAACAAAGTACTAATGAAACATTCCAAGAACATCAGGCCCTGGTGAAAAGATGGATTTTGTTATTCATTGTCTCAACATCAACTTACACCTTCATTTGGACCTGCCTCTGGCTCTGCTGCCTACAGGAGGCCCAGCAAACTTGGTCAGATAGAGTTTGCTGGCTGAGGCCTTGCAGATGCACAGATATAAATTTAATCAATTGTTGATCAACAGATAGAATGATCTGGCTCTTAGCAAGCATCAGCATGAAGAAAAAACAATTTTAAGTTAAAATAAAATTAACAGTTTGTTTATGAAACTGTTGGTTAATTTTGAATGGCTGTATTTTATTCTACTGGGGAGAGAAATTCTCATACAAGTGTACTTCAAGAAAAATTTCCTAAGAAAATATTATTTTCACAAATTTCTGCATCTCCAAACAAAGCATGGGCAATTTAAATGGTACCTATACTTTACTTTTGCCTCAACTTCTGGTTAATTTGCTAAGGTGATCATATAATGTTGAAGTACAGTGTGATAAGAATTAAATATCAAATTCTAGAGGACACTTTAGGGTATAAAAAGCCCCAGCAAACAGATATTTTTGGATTGCTTCTTTCTGCATACAACACACTGCTGAGGCTCTCCATGCTTTACACTCTTGTCAAGCTGGCAAAGCTCTGTTCATTTTCTTAATTCAACCTCAAACTCAGAAATGTTTGACTTCCTTTTATTCTGCTTGTCAAAACTGAAATGCTCTTCAAATCACCAGTGAATGTAGAGTTTTTTTCCCCCATGTTATCAGTAAATGTTTTGTCTCCTGGTTTAACAAAGGCTTTCAGTCTGCACAGCAAGTTGTAGGTTTTTTGCCCCCGTTGCACTCAGGAAAAACACCACCTTTATCTCATCAGCAGTGCTAATAGAGGTTGTCCAGGCTTTTCACAGAGCATACTATTGAACTGTCAGACGGGTCCATTTTGCCTCTACAGCAGGCATTTTTAATCCCCTCACTCTTTTCCTCCCTGCTTTCAGTGGGATTTTCATCGGGTATGTTGCTGCATATGGGATTTTTGCCCATTTATTGCCAAACATTCCAGCTTTTACTTCCTCTGGCATAAAGTCAGGACACAAAAACTGTGCAGGCAATTTAGATCTGAATTTTGTTATATAATAAATATCATGAAAGGCTAAGTTGTATTCTTAATCCTGTGATCATTATTTTCTGAGTCCTAAAACACAGAACGTGGCCAACAACTACTTGCATGGAGGCAGTTTGAAGAGGTTTACTTCTTCACATACCCTGTAGGGAATGCTTAAGCTCCAATGTCCAAAGAAATGAAATGGGTAGGAATTCATCATGGATGAAAGGTTATTTGTTAATTTATTGCCTCTGTACCTCATTATGAACACAGATTTAAAAAGTGTGAAGTTTAAGAAATTAATGAAAGAATAAAAAACATGCAGCTTTATTGGTCTGAACTTACTCTTTCTGTTCTCCTTATGTCTCCTATGCTCTTGTTTTTGAATCCTCATTGCTCAGATGAAGTAACATCTATTTAAGACACTCTGTCCTGACAAAAATATTTACCATTGTTTAAATCTTTAAAAATGCTTATTCTGTTATTTGGTCACAACACAGAAGTACGTGGGAACAAATTAGTGCCATCAGGTCAGAAAGCTGGAAAAGTTCCTTCCTCTGGGGATCCTAATTCTCATAAATGGGCACGTGTGCTGAAAGGCTCCTTATTCTATTCCTCTGAAAGTCACAGTGTGTGACCTGGAACTGCTGCATTTAACCACGGCTGAACAAAAAGAACGACTAAAGGTGCTTTATTATTCAGTCCAACCCAATCTATGTATTTCTAATGCAAATGGAGACATTCAGGAAAGCACATTCTTAAAAAGCTTTTTTGAAAGCTTTCAGAATCTGTAGAGATGGATCTTTTTATTGTGGGTACTTTGGGGTTTTGTTTAGTTTTTTTCCCTTTTTTTCCCTGTAATTTCTAGTAGACTGCTAAGGGAGTTTATATTACTTACTAAAAGCTGAGCACTGGTGAATTATGGGTGTAATCACATAAAGTATCCATTTTTCTGTGCTGATTCTTTGTCTTACTATGTCACAAGAGTGCTCTTTGATTTGTAATGCCAAATTTCTCTTTGAAAAATAAATTATCCTTCAATTGTAAGCCTTAAGTTTCTCAAATTTACAAGCTCTACAAGCAGCGCTGTCACTTGTCCACTAAGCTTCCTGGCCATTCCAAACAAGCTTGTGCTGCCAGGAAAAAGGAGAATAAAAATTCCCAAGTTCATGGGCTATAACATACCAAGAGCTACTCTCTTAGAGTAGGTTCCTTTCCCTTTGTTAAATTCTCATTAAGAAACCCTGCAATAGTACCATTTCTTGGTTTTGCTCCTCATGCTTATCAAGACAAATGTTTTTGATTACTGCTAGATCAGACTTTGCTACAACTGCTCAACAATTGTATTATCAGTCATTTTACTATCAGTCTTTACACCTCATCAGTTAAAATACATTTTGTCCCCACAGTGTAATTTCCTGGAGTTTCTTTACAGACTTTTTCTAGAATTAAATTAATGAGTTCTGCTTGCTAAAAGAAAACACTACATCTACAGCTCCATTTATTTGATGAATCCAACTAAATACAACTCAGCAATTTGACTTGACTAAATGGTTTCTGACAAGATGTTGGAGTTACAATGAAAAAGGCACTCTGCATGCTGTTGCATCTTCTATCCAGTGCCTGTAAGGTGATGGCATCAGTTTGTTTTTACAACACCCTGTGTTAATTTTAGTAATTCCAACATGACCGAGAACATTAAAAAGTCATTTTCTGTGTGTGCTTTTCATTTTCACTAGGCCTTTAAAACAAAATTAACTTCATCACTCAATCTCAAAAATGGCCTTTCACATATCAAATGATAAAATCTCAATAGACACAGTATATGTTTTTCTCAGCCTCATGGTTCTTGTCATTAATTCTTACATAAAACTTGAGAACAAGAGGTCATTTAAATAGCTTGAGCTTGGTCTCCAATCACCTGCCAAGTGGGTTATACCAGCTTGTAAGAGTACAGCCTGTGCACAGGTTGGGTTATTTATCATAACACCAAGGAGAATTATTACAATTTATGTGCCTGGGCAAAGTTTCTTGGTCTACCTGGCACTGTAACACTAAGTAATGAATCTATCAGCATTGTGTATTTTCCTGTCTTTTCAAATTTCTTGGGGTTTTTTTCTGCAATGAAATCAGCCTGCTTTATAAATCTGACTTTTTCCTTCTAGTACTCGGTGCATAGTATATCATTCTGAGGGACAGAGGAACCACTTTCCAAAGATGACACTCTGAAGGAAGCCCCTCTCCCAAAACTGTTCTGCTGTTCCTTTTCCATGATGTGATGTTCAGTTCTTCTTGTGGGCTGGCTCAGGCCAGACAGCTTTGGATACATTTATGCAAATGACCAAATCTGTAAAGTCATTTGATAAAAAGGCTTTTGAGAATAATCCAGTGTAATGAAAACAGTAGTTTTTCATACAGCTATATGATCAAGCAATTCTTTTCCTTCAGACTTTGCAGGTGATTTCCAGGACACTCCTGCCAACACACTTTGGCATGGTTTCATTTTAGGATTTCCTGATGAGCTTCTGCCTTTGTAAAAATCAGAGTGCAGATGTCCTGTCTGCAATCAAACAACTGAAGAGAAGCACCTTGGCATTTTATTTGACACGTGCTCCAGAAAATTTCTAGATAAATAACAAGAGAGTGGTACAGACTAAGTGCAGAATGGGGAAGCTTCATATCATGGAAGGGGCACTGGCACAACCTCTGCTGAGAGAACACCCTGTAGCTTTCAGGTATGAGTTTTGGGGACATGAGACAGAGAGAATGAATCAAACTGCAAATCTTAGACATCTCTTTCCTTGCTCCAGCCTGCTGAGATGCTTCTTTTGCTGCTGTTGACTTTTTTCTTAGGCATTCCCAGCCTCTTGCCTTCCTGGTGCCATCCCTGCCCTTACAAGATTCCCCGGGGAAGCAGCAGGTCTCCGAAGTAAAATAAATTGTCCACAAACTCCAAGACTCGCCCATTAATTTTAAGTCACTGTAACACACAGCTCATGTCTCTTTTTGCACAGAACTGCTAATGAACTGATAGGAAATGTGACCTTTTAGGATGCAAGTAACTGGGAATTCACCACACATGATCAGACCCTGTGGTGCAGGCAATGCTATCACACACACAGTCATGTGCCACAGGCCAGTATTAAAAGACAAGAGTTTCATTAGCACTCACTACAACTAGGATCAAAATGCTATTGATTTATGTAAAAAAAATCCATAGTTTCCTAAAGCCTTTGGGGTCTTTTATTTGTCTTTTTAAAATTGTAATGCTGGAACAAGGCAGCTCTTTCTGGTGTCATTACATGTGCTTTACAACGCTGATATTAAGACTTGAGAGGAAATATACACAAATGCAGGGTTTAGACTAATCTCTACGTACAGCAAAATATCATCTCTCCACTGGTTGCACCTAGGTGTTACTTAGCTTTATTTCTCTCACTGATTTTATCCAAAACATGCAGTTATGGGATTTTCTACTACGATATTTTTTCATCCCACCTTGCAGTGTTTTTAAACCACTTGATTTAAGAGTCGTTATACTAATATTTTTAAATTTCTGCAGCAAATTAGATCATATAGAACTTGAGGCAAGTATATTTACTTATTCTACAACAAGACCAGACCTTTAGTCATACAAAAATGTCTCTCTGCCAGTGTAATACAGGCTAGTAAATCATCCCTGTGACATCTCTGCCTTTGTTTCTGTGGAGCAGACAGTGTTTCAGGGGTTTCTGTCAATCACAAGAGCATCTGTTTTTCCTTGTGGATATTTCCACCTACAACTCATGGGGTGTGTGTTCAGAGATAACAGCTGATCTAATTTCATCCAGGAAAATGCATTCAGATAAGGTGAGAGGGGAGTAATTGAGTTAAAATCTGTCTGCTGTGTGACAGCAGAGATCAGATACTCTCTTCATACATTTTGCTAAAATTGCCATTAATAACCAGGGGTGAGTGAAAAATGGACTTCATCTTATTTTTCTCTGAATGGTTCTCCAAAACAATGATTTTCAGTGCTAATTACCTAACAGGAGTAGGTGCAAGTTTCTTTGTGGTATAGTGCCATCCTTCACAGAAAGTAATGGAAGTGCACTTCTGTGAGGCCCAACAGACAGTCCAAATAGGAAAAATGTTGTGGGTTTCAATACTGTTAGCTTTCTGTGAATCAGGAGTGGATGGAATTTGTTTTGAGATGTGTTTTTCTCACTGACATCAACACAGCTAGGTGAAAAACTTGCTAGGTTTCTTTTTTTTTTATATTTCTCAGGATCCTGAGGATCACAACAGGCAATTTCTTATTTCTGTTACCAACTCCAGTACCCACAGGGCAGCAGATGGGTGTCCCTGTCTCATCACAAAGCAGAACTCAAGATCTATTGCTCTCCTAATTGGACTGAACAAGACATCTGCATGTTTTTTCTGGCCCTGTTTTTTTCAGGTAGAAGGTCAGTATTGTGTACAACTACTCTAAAAATGCCAGCTCGCAACAAATGAGGTGTCCCTAGAGCAGCAAGAGATGGAACTTGTCCATCCCACTGTCCCCCATGGTGGGATGGAGTGAGAGGCTGAGAAGGAGTGTGCAGAAATAAGATACTGCTGCACTGGGACCCTAGTCAGAGAGGAAAGTCTCATTAAGCCCTGCAGATCAAATTGATTTAATGAACATTCTGAATCCAATAAAGGCTGCATCTAGAATCCTTCTTTAGCACCTACCTCCCACAAAAACAAACATACAAAAGAAACAACCAATCAAAAATCCCATCAAAACCCCCAAACAGTCCCTAATGCCTCAGTGCATCTTTTGTCCCTTTTTCTGCACCATACCCAGCTTTCAGTATAACATACTGAACTAATCTGAACTAATGCTAAATAAGGGAGCTCAAAGCCACGTTGTCAGCAGGGGAAATGAATTCCAGCAGATTTCCAAGTAAACTTAGCAGGCTGATTTTGATCCTGTTACTTGCACACAACTATTGTTTTCCCAAGGGATGCAATCCAATATTCTAGGTGTAGGAAATTCCTAAACTGCAGATTTCAAGAAGCTGTAGAGGATTCAGAGAAGTGCACTATATACTTAAGGTGCTCATTTGGCCTTCTTGAGACCGCCACAGATTCTTTTTTAGGGCCACTTTAAAGAAGAGATAGGGGGCCCAGATGGGCCAGGATGGCCATTCCTGTGTCAGGTGGGGCATTGATCTGTTCTTCCTCACAGTGTGAGCAATCCCTTTCCTTCTGCTTTGCAGTCTCCCTTGAAATCATTTGTCAGAGGTCACACCTGGAGTCAAAGGATAGCTGAGAATAGATACAAAGAACCTGAACTTCAGTTTGTACCTACCAACAGACTTCTTTTCCTGAAATAATCTCAGATTTGAGACTTGGCGGTAACATTCCTTCTTTATATTTGAGACACACAAAATATTCCACCCATTCAGTTTCTGTTACTTTTCTGAAGAGAAGATTATTATTGCTTTCAAATGGAACTTTATGGGTTGGTTCTGTTTGTTAAGCTGAGAACCTGCAAGTGATGATAGAAAAATTAATATATGCTAGGAATATTTAAATGTACCTGCAGGTCTAATGATAAGTGAACTTGCATTATCATGTTTCTTTTCTAACAACAGAGGAATTTTATCAGCAAAACCTTTCACTTGGCAGAATCCTAATATGGATTCTGTGTATGTGGATATTAGCCCTGAGGGCCTCCAGCAAACTCAAGGTAGATTTGGACCACAGTCAATGTTGATTATCTCCAACATCTCTACATCCATCTTGATCTGCTTTAGCACATGGCAGACTCTCTATATAAAACCAACTGTTGGCATTTCTTAGATTTACTCTTCTGTTTTTCACTGGTGATTAAAAAAATAGTATTTAGGTGTTTCTTCAGGAATTTCTTGTTTGTTTACAGAAATTAGGGTTGAATTTTTTTACTTAAAGGCTTGATTTTAAAAGTTGTTTTCTCCCATTTCACCCTAAATAATAGGAAGTTCTGCCACGCATTTTTCTGAATTTTATTTTGTCATCTAAATGCATTATTCATTAATATGTGTGAATGGTAGGATTTTCAGGAACACTTCACACTGGCCTGACATTGTTACTACAGCTTTCTGATATTTGCACTTTTTAAAACAATGTACACTCATGCATTACTTTGGGCTGCAATGCTGAAATACTTAGAACATCCTACTTTAATATTCTGCACTTTTACAAGTGAATGTAATTTCTTTATAACTGTGATGGCTCAGACTAGCTTAGTGATCTCATGCCAGTTTATGAATGGGCTATTAGCATCAGCCACAAAGGAAGTTTTGATTCTGTAGCTTCCCAAATCCTTTTGGGTTATACACCCTCTCTTCCTTTCCAGGCTCACAGGGAACATTTAATTTTATTTTCCTTCCTAGTTTATCTTGCTAGTCCCACTTAACTATTCTGTCATAAAGGCACTGGCATCAGGTGAATTGCAATTCTTTCTTTAACAGTTTATCTACTCAGGAGTAATTTCAAAGCCTTTTAACACTGTCTCTTCATTTCACTCCCTGTCCCTGGCACCAGCCCCTCTAGTAATCTGTCCCTGAATCATGACCCCCTCAGCTTCTTCCATGAAGTCTGAAACAAAGAGATGAACACAGGCTTCCAGGGATATCAACCTTATCTCTGTCATCAATGTGTTTTTCATGACCTTTTGGCCCCCTGTTCTCACTGATGTGGGCCTGGATCTTGGCTGCTTATGCTGCTCACATACTCCTTGTTGCCTGCCTTTTGTATTTCCTCTGCTGTATTTATGCACTTTTTCTACTTTACTTCCTATTCAGGTTTTTACACAGGTTTAGCTTCTAGCTTTGTATACCTTTCCTATTCTTTTGCCATTTTTAATTTTCTCTAAGCTGCTCTCTACTCTTACAAATCACCTTGCTAAGCTCTTCACTGAGCTGAATAAATCTTTCCTTCGTCATCTTTTCTCTTGTGGGGACTTCTATCCAAACAGCAGCTCCTTGGCTGTGCTGGCCATTGGTGGAGCAGTGAAAGCCTCTTTATATCAGTCTGGAGATGGGATTTCCCAAGTCCATGGGTGAGGTTTATCACTCCTGACTGCGGCAGACTGGCTTTGCAGGCAGGCTTTGTCCTGAGGGATTACATTGGGAGACTCGAGGTTCAGATCCTTTGAGAAGGTTGGTGCCTTCCTGGAAGGCAAAGAGGATAAACCTCCCTCCCCTGAGGTTCAGCAAACAAGAGGATAAATTCAGATTTGGGTTAAAAATGGATGAGAATGGTGAACCTGAATTCCCACAGTGACTGCAAACAACCCATCTCCAACATGGCTTTCTGTGGGACTTGGTGGGTGGGCTCCAGAAAGAAGCAAATGCTCTTGTGGGGTTCCAGTGTTTTAGCAGGGAAGGCAGGAGCCAACAATTCCCTCAGGAAGGGCAGGAAGTGTTTAGCTACACCTTGTGCATTGCTACATCACATTCCCCTGTGCACTAAACTTTCTGGGTTTATGCTCACTTATTGGAGGTTTCCTCCTCAGCTTCAACCAGCTCTGCGGGCTTGGATGAGTTATCTTCTAATATAAGCAATACAGTATTTTTATCTTCGATTACCTGACATTTCCCTTGGTATCCTCTCCTGTATTTTCTCCTGTTAGG
The DNA here is from genome assembly GCF_901933205.1 of Camarhynchus parvulus. Lineage (NCBI taxonomy): Eukaryota > Metazoa > Chordata > Aves > Passeriformes > Thraupidae > Camarhynchus > Camarhynchus parvulus. The sequence continues at coordinate 9,220,964 of NC_044577.1, read as the reverse complement.
CAGATTTCTGTTTAAAATAAAAGCTGATGCCAGCCTGACAGGAGAGAAGCCAAATGAATTCATAAAATCTCAGGCACGCTGCTGAACAGATTCCAGGGCTGTTCAGCTCCTGCAAACTGAACCACTACCAGCACACTGCAAAGACCAGCAGGTAACTCCTCACCATTTTTGACAAGCCTAAGTTGTGGCAAAAAACTTGGCTCCTGGTGCATTGCAAAGTTACTATGCTAAATGTAGAACTCCCCAACGTGACAGATGACAAATTTAGAGAGAGTACATCAGGTGGATGTTATGGTGCTATTTTGTTCCGTGGTCAGACTCAGGGTATTGGGTCTTCTCCTTTGCCTGGGTCATGCTGCCTATGGAAATGCAGTCAGTCACCAAGGGTTGCTGGAGTGCAGTTCAATGCACGGTGCAAAAACCGGGCAGGCACAAGCTTTCAGGGAATGAAAATAGAGGTGCCAAGCCTGAGGAAGAGAGAATGGATCCTCAATAGAGGAAGAAATATGGAAAGGAGAAAAAAATCCTCATCAGTGGAGAACAGGGCTATATTTTCCCCCTGAGGTTCAGACTCAAGGCAAGAGCCCTGAACTTTGATTAATAAGAGGGACAGAGCTTCTAAAAACCAGCAATTTTTGTACCCCTCCTCCTGATGGTTGCTTTTTTAATTGGCACACATCTGGGCAAGTAAATCTCCACCATCCCATGGGCTGCTGACACTTCAGCATGGGAGGAAACAGTTACCTGTGTTTCTTTACTGCTTGTCTGTGTGGTTGTGGATGCATGAGACCCTGGGACAGAGGGGACAAAGGGATGGCAGTGCCATGGTCCCACTCTTATAGGTCATGCTGCTCAGCAGAACAAACCTGGTCCCTGCTCAAAGTGAAGAAAAACACAGGAATGGAACGTTCAAACAAAAAATGACCCTTCTATTCTCTCACTCCCATCTGTTGCTTCTTTACCTTTCCTTTGCTTTTCTCTAGTGCTGGTGCTGGCAGACACAGCAGGATGGAAAGAAATTAATCTTCACCCACTAAAATATGTTTTCTCAGAGTGAAATCTGTGCCTTGAAAACCAACTCGACTTAAAAAACCCCAAACACTCATAAGCAGGAGGTTTTCACAGTTCTCTGATATATTTTTCAAATGTTTACTAAGCCACCATTTCTTCCTCCCCATCTTTCTAACAAACAGGACCCTGTCAGCAGCTAGGCAATAATGAATGTCTCTGGGTGAAAAACAAACCTCTCTAAAAAGTGGCCCACTGAAAAACAGTTCTTTTTCCTAAGCATTGCTATGTGGTCAGCTTGGTAAACCAAGTGCCTTCTGTGCATCATACACTTTGCATTCTTTAAAAATAGCATACCTCATCAAAACATGTCAGGCTAAAGTTTTTAGTATTGTTTTAGTTGATGTTTAATCTGAAGTGGTGGGAGTTTGTCTCCATGGACTGTGTAACCATGGTGTCCCTCCTAGTCTCCCTCAGCTTTGACACCTACTCCTGTTTAATTGCAAATATTATGGCATCGTTAGTTGGTTTTATATTTCTGTGCTGCTTGCTTTCACTCTCCTGAATAGATCAGGATATTTGCAGAACAGTTAAATTTTCCATTTCATTGATACAAATCACCAAAGAGTTTTTCTAGACTACTTACTTACTGTGACTGTGGACTTTTTTTTTAACATTTGCATATTGTGCGTTCTGCCTTAATAACTTTTAAACTACTTGGATAATTCCAGCAAAATTTGGCAAAGTGAGAGTATTTTCAAGCATATCAAATTGTGATATATGCTCTAATGAAAATAGAGTAGCCAGAACCTATTAGTACTTTTACTCAGGATGAGTGAATTAATTCAAGTTGGCAAGAGATCCTGAAAGCCTTGTGTCTTCAGAGAAAAAAATATAAAACAAATCCAAAGGAAATAAAATTATTCACTGAGTTGCACATTTTTGTCATCATAGCCAACATTGTTGGACACTTATTTTTTGCTTTACTCATGTTTCACCCAGTAATTCTTAGCTACCAAGTACGACATAAAAATGCTTCAGAAGGCAAAAAGAAGAATTTTTATCTTGAAGATACTACAAGCTCCAGCCACTGGACAACAATATTTGGAATAAAGTGGTTACATTTGTAAAAAAGGGCCAATTCAATCTCTTTTCAAGTATTGTCCTTGGGACAATATTTACTCTTAGAAGCTGCTAAAGCCCTTCATTAGCTGCAGCCAGGTAGTTTGTGACAACTGGATTCCAGCTGAATTTAGCATGAGTCCTGTGGACCTGCACAGGGTAGCAAGGAACGACAAGGAAAAAATCTCCTTAGCATGGGATGTTCTAAGCAAACACTTCTTTCACATGGTTGCTTCAATATTTACCTGCCAAACCCCTTCCCTCACACATTTACTGTAATAAATGCATTAAACCAGCAATAATCCCACTTCATCCACTTCTTTTCAATTTACTTTTTCACACATGTTTTTGTTACCTGTGCAGGAAATCCTTGATTCAGCTGCCTACAAACTCACATTTGCTTATTAGCATGCTATTAGAAAGCACATCCTGAGGAACAGTTAAAAGCTGCTGAGTTATATGTTCAGTATTGCCTTGGACCTTATTTTCTCTTTTTATATTCTTTATAAAACATCTTTGGTTTAGACTGCTGGATGGTAAGCCAGCACTTCCTTGACAGTTAGCTGGGGTTTGAATGGCCAAGAAGTGCCTAATTGGTATCACACTGCGAGCAAATGACATCATTAAAAACATACAACTGCTTTTCTGTATAACTGCTTGTAGTTTCAGTGCTATGAAATGCCTGGAAAGCTACAGATTAGTAAAATATATGGCTGATATAACAAGAAGTTGAAACAGTTCCTTTTTTACTCACTTCTCATTTGAGAGGGGATGTGAATGAAATTCTTCTAGGTTAATGGCAGTGATTTTAAATTTTGAATGCCCTGATTCACACTTGGCTTGGTTTCATTGTGTGTTATTTATCTAATAATTTCATCAAGAGCATAAAAATTTGTGCACAAACACTGCACTGATGCCCTTCTGATTACTGTCTTGCAAACCCATCTAGATGTGGCAGATTTTAAGGAGGCAGTTATGTTTTTTTTTAATTTTCCTTGTGTGGTACATGCAGTGTGTGCTTTGCCAGCACACAGTAATTTTTTGCTTCAGGACTTCATAACCAAATACAACTGGAAAGAGTTACAGACTAAAGAAGCTGGTGCTGTGTTTGAGTAGGAACTTGGGCTGTGGCAGGTGGGAAGAGAAAGGCTCTTTTAAGTGTTTGATGAAACCCTAAGGAAGTTGCTACATCAAGTGCAGGGCACTTGGAGAAAGCAATTTTAAAAAGTCAGTTGGGAAAAAAATTGAAAATTTGAAATAAACAAGAGTAGAAATTAAGATGGGAAGAAGTTCATCAAGATTTTGAGAACAAGTGTCAAAAGATTTTTGTCAGGAAAACCCCTGATCTCAAGTCTTGAACTTTCTGCTAATTCAAAGAAATTTATTCCTTTATTATAAACTTTTCTGCTAATTTAAAAGGCAGCCTGATGCACCTTGACAGATAGAGGATCTAAGCTTCATTTAGGAGATCTCAACTTAGAAAGAAGAGCAAAACCAAGCCAGGGGAGATGGCTGCAGATGAACATCATATTCCATCTCTGCCAACCAAAGCTCATCTCTGAAATCTGTGTATTTTCTTGCTGCTTTTTACTAGGATCAAGTTTAACATCAAAACAAGAGTAGTTACTATTTGCAGGGATGTTAAGGGGAAGAAAAGAAATAAAGACTTGGAGCAACGATTCCTTTACTGATGTATTTTACTTGCCATCATTGCTTCTAGTCCCTATTTTAATTTCCTGTTACACCTGTTTAGCTGACTTTGCCACCTACAGAAAGAGACATTAATTTTATGTGTGTATCCAAACAAAGTCCATGAGGTGTCTGCATAATGCTGCAGGAAGCTCTAGTGGCAGATGCAAGGATACAGCTGCAGCATAGAGCACACAACTTAGCTTTGTTACCCACTCATTATTTCCTAATTTGTGTGTGCATAAAGCAGAGGTTTTAATTCTATTTCTACTGAAAACCTTGAAAGTCAGTAAAAGTCATAAAAAACGTTTGTGGGGTAGAGCATTGCCTAGGCACAACTTTTTTTTTTAAGCAGATGTACTGAACACCATTAGGGCTGTGCTATGATGAGCTGCAAACATTTCAACTTTTCAAAATAAAAACATCATGGCTAATGTTATGCAAATTACAACAATGCTGAGTAACTTTCAGCACCATCAAGGGCTTCTGCTTGGAAATGGAAACATCTGTGAAACTAAATTGACAGAACAGGGTTGTTTTTTGTTTTCTTTTCAGAAAACAAAATTGTTCCACTTGCATTAGAAGGTAGCAAGGTAAAATAGAAACCCCAAAAAACTAAGAAAGCAACTAATCTATGAATCCCATGGCATCCCTCTGCACAGAGCTCAGCTTGCCCCAGACTCCTTGAGTAAGATATCCTGAAAGAAGTTTACAAGGAATGTTTTCTGAGGCACTTACAGTCTGGGGCTTTCCAAGGCAGCAGCTGATGTGACTGTCTCTCCTCAGCTCGGCTCCTTCAGAGGTCTTTTCTCCAGAGGGTTTCCTCTGCTGAGCACCTGTGTCATTCAGGTGCTCCTCATTGAAGCCATTGATGGAACCTGTGTCAAACATAATGTTGAGCATTTTAAAGAATTTTAAGGGGAGTTTGGAAAGATATCAAGAAGAGATTTTTATGCTATACAAGTGTATTTTATTTTCACATCTAGCCTCTGATGATGTGGAAAAGGGAGAGACAGATATTGAAGACAGACATATTTTTAAACTCAGAATGATTCAAGCTGTCCTCTGTATTTTGCAGCTCAGATCAATTCTTGTTTTATCTTGCTGTATATATTCATCTCAAAGTGACTTCCATCCACATTTTGTTGTGCTGTGCTTTTTTTATTGGCATATTGTTAGCAAATGGAGAAAGGATAAAAGAATCTCCAGTAAATACTTAATCATATTTTTGATTTTAGTATCCACTCCACAAAATAATGCCCCCTGATGCAGAGGCCATGATAGAGAGGGACATCTTTACAGTACTTCTGGCTGGGAGCTGTTTTTGACATTGAGAAACTCAGCTCGTATGTTTTATTTTCCTTATTGGCCGAAGACGTGCTTTGTGCTGATGAGGTTTGGGAATCATAATTTCATGCTCTGTCTCAAAGCAGGAGGCTGAATTCAGTCTATTTTGTGCCTGTTTATCTGTCAGTGCCATTAGAAACTTAATCCTGACACCACGGTTTGTTTTGTGAGCGGAGGAGATGCTCAGGAATGAGGGCTCCTTCAGGGCACTGCTCCACCTGGGGACACCTCCCCACTCCCCACAGGGTGCCCACCTCCCTAAAATCTGTCTTTTTTCTTCTGTAGTCACAGTGACATGCAGTGAGAACAAAATGCAACAGAGGAAACATCCAAACCTTCCCACAGCATCTTTGTACTGATGTTTGACAGGGTACTGGCACAGCTATCTGCCTGCACATGAATCCCCAGTGACTCTGCTCCAAGTTACAGAGTGGGACATGCAGAAACTTGGGCTGAACACTGAGAATGTGTGGGACACAGTTATGAGGTCCCTTAAAAGGCAATGCCAAAGCTTTTCCTGTTTTTCCCCATATTATCCTGATGGTGAATAACCTGCACTTGTTTTGTACAATATTGCTCTCCAACACACACACACACACACATCTCCTGCAGAATATTCTGCTGAAATTTCCACCAGCTAAAAGAAACTAGACCTGGCAATGGTTCTTTCTTCTTAGATATTTAAAAGAACATTTTGAAGATCTTTTTATTACATAAGTTATCAAAAAAATGATTTTTTTCAGCTTCCTCATTGCTGTAAATCCTTTTGCTGTTGTACATCTGAACATATCCCTGCAGGATTTATCCCTGAAGTCAAAACTGCTGCATATTTATCACAGGAAGATGCCTCAATTATAAAATCATGAATTATGCTACTAAGCTCTCCTTTGGAAGCATCCAAAGAGCTCAAGTTTTTCTCTTTCTGCATTTCTAGAAATGGGTATATTTTCCCTAAATAAATTGTCTTAATTATTTTGTATGGAAAATGATTGGTTGATGTTAGCTTTGCCCCAAGAATGTAAAGTATATTGAGTGATGGAGCAATGGCATTTATTCCGTGTTTTTCTCTTAACAGCACAGAAATCAGCAGTTTATTATAAACTTCTGTCTGGATCATCAGCAGAAACAGACATCAACAGGACTGTCCTCCATGAATCTGTCCAATTTTCCTTTTTCGATTCTGTAACTTATGATAACAAGTTCCAGAGTTTATCTGTATGCTGCATGAAAATGTTTGTTCTTCAATTTGTTCCAAGCCTATTTTCCTGTATTGCCTTCACGTTGATACCATGAAAATCATTGAATGCCTTTTTTATTCATGATGCATCACTTATTTTTGTTTCAACACTAAGAATTCTCTAAACATGTGAAGAGCAGCAGCAGATGTAATCTCCTTTTTTTCCCTAAATAAGCACAATATATATTACTTTTAAATATGTATTCTGCTGAATTCTGAATATTTGATACTGTAGTTTTAATCCAAGCCATAGATCTTCGATAACCTGAGCTATACAGCTTAGAAAGAAGTACAGCTATTAGCTAGTGTTTATTTGCTGCATAAAAAAAAGCCATGAATGACTATTCTGGAAACCAGAGAATGAATTATATACTCCTAATGCCTCACACAGGAAGTTTCAAACACAGTTTCATAAGAAAGTTGAACCTATGAAATCCTCTTTCTAAAACCATGGCGCATTCTGCACCACTTCATTCTTTGCAAAGGGGTGTGTGAGCACCTGACTTGCTGACACCAGCAGCATTTCTCCCACTGTCCTGGGCAGGGCCAGCATTTCTGCCCACTGTTCATTTAAGATCAAGATTATTTGTACCACAAACAAAACTGGAATTGGCAATCAGCTCTCTGTTTTTATTATTAAAAAAAAAAATTAAAAAAAGAAAAAGAAAATCAATGACCAGACTCCTTGCTAAGAAAGAGAAGTAATCTATCCTTCTTCTGGAACAAGTTGAAGGATATTGCACAAAGTGAATAATTATTTAGCTGCTGGTTATTTGATTGGAAGATAATAATTCTGCATCTCTTAATCACACTTTGTTGTTGCTAATGCTTGTTTCTATTGGTCTTGCACTGCAGAGCATTGACCCACTGACAAATTTTGGTCCTTACTTGTTTGGATTCATCAGTGTAGACCATTGCTATATCAAACTGTTATCACCTTTGTTGGTTTTAATGCATTTTGATTTATATTTGAAGCAGTACAAGAGTTTATTGGTGGCTTCACTATTTCTCTTTTTACAAGATACTGTAAGAAATTGTTACAAAATTTAAGTCAGACGGATCAGAGTTTGTATCTGGTTATAAAATAGTGCAGTAACAATCACATGATATACTAGTCCCAAACTTAAGCAAGATATCCACTGTGATGCTGACCAGTATTAAATTATTTTCCCCTTCTTGTAAAACATGCATCCTAAATAAGAAAACAGAAAGCCTACTCTGAAAAGTGAATAATGCCTTAACCCTGCAAACGCAACTGAACACGAGGATATCCACAAGTGTCTGAAAGGGGAAGCAGAAAGGAGTGGATTTTGTGCTAAATACCAGCAGCACGAGTCTGCAGATCTCTCTGGGGCTGCACTAGGGCACATCCTCAGCTTGCTGAATAGAAGGTGAATAGCTCTGAAAGTCACAAATGTTTAAGTGGATGGGTAATGTTATTAGGTATTGGACACTATCTACAGGATCTTCTACAAAAAATAAATCTGAAAGGAGCTAATTAATAGAGCAAACAATCGTCAAAGATCTCACTTTAAAGGTATTTTTGATTTCTCTAGTTTCTTTTTAGTCCAAAGTCATCTTGATTTTGCGTGTGATATTTGTTTATTTTCCCTAAGAGATAAGCATACTAGATAAAAGTGTTCCAATACTGAATGCCACATTTACATCTTCCTTGAACTATTAGTTCCATGGCAAACAGTAAAATAACCTTTAGATTATTCCATTGGTTTGCAAGCAAGCAATCAAAATATTTTACTAAATAATCCAAAGCCAAAGTAGAAGGAAATGGTGCATGCAGTCACAAAGCAGTGGTGCATGCTCACACACAAAACCCAATGTTACTTAACACCATATTATTGTAGCTAATCAACATTAAAAATGCATCAAGTACTATATAGAACAGCAAAAATATGGTGCCTCCTTAAAGAATAACAAAGCTTTGTAAATAAAAGTGATTCTTTGAGAAAACTCTAACTAAACATCAATTCTCTTGTATTTCATAATACCTATGTGTGTGTATACACACGTATGAGTGTACTTAGATAGACACACAATCATGTATTTTCCCTGATTGCACTAATCTTGGTGCACACACTTTTCTGCCCACATAGAAGTCTTTTTTTATGCCCTGTTGGTACCTTTCTGCATGTATTATTAAGCATTGGGCTAAGAAAAAATTCAATTAGCAATGAAAGAGTTACTGTGAGGAAGAAACTGAATGCTGCAATGATGATTTTGATGTTATGATTATCATACTCCTAAGGAGACACTCGATTACTGAATTTCCAGAATATCCAGAAAATATCATGCAGTGAATAAACATTAGCTTTTTTTTTCCAATTCACAAATGTTGCATTGTGCTTTGAGTAGAAAGCTTATAATAGAAACACGTTCTACTGATGTTGAAATTACATTTCTCAAACTGACTGTATTAAGCCCTCTGCTGGAGAAGAGTTATACAAATGCAACATGATTAAAGTTATGATAAAAAAGAGAACTTGAGGGGACACATGCAATATTTATGTACAAGCATTAAACTAGTCAAAAACCAGAAATATATTTTTCTTTACATCCCTGTTCTTGAGTTTTTCAAATGCATGAAACCATATTCTTGTTTCACACACAGTACTTGAGGTACTTGGCTCTTTGGCTCTAGGAAGAGAGCTTTTTATATTTACTTTCTCAAACACTGTGAAGATGACAAATAGTGCTGTTCTCACTTGTAACAGGAATATAATTAATATTCAGGATCATTTTGAACTCTAGAGCATACCAAAACTTGAAACTGATTTACTGCAATAATCTTACAATCTCTGTGGAAATGAACTTTCCTCTGTCCTCCCACTTTGCAGCTGTTGGATGAAAAAACCCCACATTGTCCTATGGAAAAGCTTCAGAGGGAGAAATGGATGGAAAGTGTAACAAAGAACTTTAACAAAGTGGAGATGGCTGAAATGAGGTTGGTCACCAACTCCATCATCTCTAGTATAAGGACTGATCATAGGAGGAGGATTTTTAAAACTTCCACAACTATTTCAGAAAGAAGGGAGAGAAAACATCTTGTTCAGCTGTGTAGGTATGAACTGACCCCAGCCACTCTTTGGGGCTGTTTTTTCCACCCATTTCTAGTTTCTTTGCCCCATGCAGAGTTGTTCCGAATGAAGAGTTGGCCCCTGAGAGACTTCGGAATAGATTTCTGATTAGAACAGGTAGATGAGCTCACTTTTGGGTTTTTTCAGAGCAAATGAACATGGGGAGCTAGGAGGGAAGAGATAATTTTAGAGGAGATGTGGAAATTAATTGATTGATTGCATGCCTTTGACTCCCTAAGATAGGGAACAATTTGTGGTCTGTGCAGATGATTCAGCTCACAAAATCTATTTACAGGTGAGGAAGATATCATGATTCTGCATTGTATATAATACTTTAAAACGCACATAGAATCTGCAAGTCCATCTACAACATTATTATTGTAGAATGGGAAACATAGTAAGCAGAGGAAGAATAGTACTATCAGAACTGTCTAAAACTATTTCTGTGACACTTTCAGCCCTTTGGCTCAAGTTGAGTTACAGGCATTAAAAACACATGCAAGAACATAAACTGAAAGTTTATCTTTTGTACAAGCTTTGCTATTTTTTTTCAATTTTAAGTTGACTTTTTTTTTCTCATAGAATTTCTTGCTAATGATGATATTGTGCAAACCCCTGTCTGAGGGCATTGCCTGGCTTCCAGCAATCACATGATCTTCACTTGTTTTGACACTCTTTTGTTCAGCTGTCTAGTTTCTGAGTGGCAGTGACCACGTAGAAATAGTGCCAATGAGGTGAAAAATAAGCCACTTACACTCTGAGAACGTCCTGTGTCCCTCTACAAGGCAACATTTCACTTGCACAGTGAAAGCCAGTAAAGTGTAGCTCATTGACATTGCATATGGTCTTGACCAGGCTATACACAGGCAATAACTATGGTCCCTTTTGCCCTTTGGTCTTATAAAAGAAGGCAGAAGATGATAGAAAATAGAATTATATCAAATATATGCACACATTATAAGAATTCTGAACATGAGAATTGTCTTTAGTACATATTACATATGAACAAAGCATTCTTTTCCACTGTAAACTGTTGCTATCTTATTGCAGGGGTTCCATACTGTTATCTCCTTATTGCAAAAGTTTCATACCTTCTTGGGGTTTTCTCATGGGCTACTGCTCCTCTAAGCACTGACTCTTTCTTCTTCACAAAGCAGCCAACTAACTCCAATTCCCTTCTTAACCAGCCACCCCACTCTTTTATGGCACTCTTCTCACAGCTGTGGCCAGTTAAAGTCAGGCCTGTTCCTAATCTTTGATAATTGGCCCAGCTGCAACTCCTTAGGGCTAAGATTACTTTCTACACTGTCTTTATTTTCTTATATTCTATCCACTGACAGTAAATTAGTATGAGTCTGATGTGAGTGTAAGAAACAGGACTGCAGGGAGTCTAGAAGTATATTGTCCTCCTGGTCAAAAGCACATAACCTTGTGTCAAAATTAAAATATGCAAATATTTTCTATGGAAAATTTGTGAAGATTTTGTATAGATTTTCTGTTGTTGCTGTTCTTTAAGTGAGAAGGAAAGAGGCTTCAGGATTTCTCCAAAACTTCCAAAATAACACACAGGATCTGCAGAGGTCCTTCAGGGTTTGATAATGGCTTTAGGTGTTTTGACCTCCCCAGACCCCAGACTGTGTGAACATACTGCAAATTTGCTGTTGCTATTTATTGTTGGTAGGCAACAGGCAGTGCAGAGAAAGTGTAATTAAGGTGTGCTGCAGTGCAGCACAGGGAATGCTCTCCTCTGCCTAAAGGAATTAATTCACCCTCATGTAAGAGAGATCAACTTTTACAGCTTACTCTGGCTCTGAGTAATAATCATCAGCCTTATAAACTCCTGGGCCCTGCCCATTAACACCAGCAGTATTTCACAGATCTGGCACCACACTGCACTGAGGGATACACAGATGTGTGACTGGAAACATCCTCTGGGATGCTTTGTGTGGATCACATCCCCTACTATTTGCCACTCTGAAAGTTAGCTGTAAATAAATACTTAGAATATAGGTGCATCTGAGGGATCCCCATAGATCCACAGGCTAGAGATTGATGAGAACCAGTGAGTTTATGCACTGACAATTTCAGTTCCCATCTGTAGATGCACTAAACCAGAAAACACTGTGAAGAAAAAAAATTGCAGTGAATATTACCTAGGCATTGATTAATAAAGCCTTGTAATGACCTCTGACTCTCTTCTCTGCAAGGGTGTAGAGATCCCTACTACCATGCCGGGTTGCAGGACACGCTGGATCAGGACTGCCTAAACTGCCTCCAGGAGCATGCAGAGGTAGGATGAAGGGGAATGGCTTCAGAATGACTGAGGGCAGGTTTAGATTGGATGTGGGGGAGAAATTCTTTCCTGTGAGGGTGGTGAGCACTGGAACAGTTTGCTCAGAGAAGATATGGAAGCTCCATCCCTGGAAGTGTTCAAGGCCAGGCTGGTTGGAGCTCTGAGCAACCTGGTCCAGTGGAAGATGGCCCTGCCATGAGATGATCTTTAAGGTCCCTTCCAACCCAAACCATTCTATGATCCATGAAACACCTGCCTCACTGCCTCTCATACTCATACAGGCTTTCTGGAACCCTCACAGCAAAAGCATTTATATAGCCATGGGAACTAATCCAGCCACAGAGAAATCCTTCTCTTTCAAAATGATTTTTCAGCCACAAGTACCTCTTGATCTACTTCACAACACCACTCTTAAAGGCACAATATATGGATGAAAATAAGTGACCAATGACTTTTGCCACCAAAGTGAGACACAAATCAAACACCTGCCGCTGCCACACCCCCTTGTACAGTCTTCTGAAATCATGCTACAGCTCAGGGTGTATGAAAAGAACAAAATATGATGCAGATTAATCGTTTTGGTAAGGAAACCAACCAGCCATACCTGAAACACTACAAATGAGCTCTCCAAGTGTCCAAGGAAGAGGTGATATAGGTCTGAGGAAAGAACATATCTGCAGCAAATGGGACTGGCTGTGCTTCCTTGCTTCCTGTGAACACCATTGCCAGAATGGTGATTTATTGGTTTCTTGTGTGAAACTCAAACAATGAGCATGAGAGACTCTTTTTCCATAGGAACTCCTCTAATGGCCATCTTCATGACATGGGTGGATAGCATAGCAGCCAGGAACAGCAGCATCCTTTTTAAACAATTCAGATATGAGATGACTGATTTTTTTCTTCCTGACACTGTTTTGGAAACATAAACACAAGAGTAATTTTTCTGACATACTGCCAAGACAGCTCCAGGCTCAGAAAAGTTTTTAAGAAGTAAGGATGTCTTTTCCATGCTCTCTTCATTATATAACTTTTCTTAGATAAGTATCACAGTGAGCCATACAGCAAGAGAGCCAATTATATGTTAAGAAGAAAAGTGACATTTTGTGGAGAGAGATTAAAAGAAAGGTGATTTATTGTCTTGGGGTGAATAAAGAAAAAGGGAGTTCCAGATAAATAGGGAGAAAAAAGGAGCCAACCACAAATTAAAAAGTGACTTCTGACCTCAGACTCAGGGAAGGGGACAGAAGGGGACTGGAGGAAAGATCTGGATTGGATACACTACACTGACTGGTGCTTTTTATTGTAACCACAACAAAAAAATCTTAGTCCTCCTTAGAGATAAGAAACAAAATAAGAAAAAATCTATTATTCTAAACATGCTATGTGTCCTGAAGGCAGCAAGTTGCCAACTATAAGGTAAATCATCAGTTCCTTTATTTTGTATGTTCTACAACGGGTGAGAAACTGTATTTTCATCTCTTTGACTGTAAGATTGTATCTGAACAGCAATGCTCTAATGCTAGCACATTTTAAGAGGCTGTCCTGAGCATTGATTTGAAAGTATTTGCACTGAGACCTCTTTAAGCGAGTGAAAAAAGACATTGTAAAGCACCAAATATCAAGTTCTCCTTTTGAGCTTTTTTATTTGAAGTTGTCATGGATATTAAAGATGCTGACGAATCAGTTCCTCAAACACTGTTTCTTTTCAGAGGGTGCCACTTCTGTAGAAAGCAGAAATATGCACAAGAGATACCATTTTTTTTCAGGCAGCTCATTTATTTAGCATGGTCTGCAAGACATAATGCCTTCGGGGTGTTGCTCAGAAAGCAAAGTTAGTCTTCTGTAGGACTTAAAACGAATAAGGTTTCTTAGGGTTACAGAATCAGTCAAAAGTACAGACCTCCAATAGGGTTTATAGTGAGTCAGTTGTTTGCAAAAGTATTTCCAAGAATCCTGAATCTGTCACAGCCAGGGAATACCACAACTGGGAACTGATTTGTATTTCTGATGTGCATCTTTAGCCTGGAAACTCTGTAGGGATGAAGTCTGGAGAACCTGTAAAAATTCTCACTACACATCCTCTCTTTTTGAGAAAGTCATAAGTCATAGTTGAGAATTTCTGTGATCTTTACCTCAGAGTAGTGACCCTTCAGTACTGAGGAACTCTGAGGATATTGTTCCTTCATGTTAACATTCAGAGTGAGTGGAATTTTGACTTCTGGACTACAGTCTTTTAGACCATTCCAGGAGAGGGACTGATGTTATGATATTGGCCCATGTTTTTGAAGGATGTATTTTGTTCTTGCTATTGCTATCCAGAAGCTATCATTGCTTCTACCCATGAGCCTTACCTCTGTCAAAAGTGGATATAACGCAGGGGAAGGTAAGATTTATTTTTTTAAAAGGAATGAAGGAAGTGAGGCCTGTTGTTCCAAGGAACTCCATAATTTGCTTATGTTTATTTATCAGATTCTTTATTCAATAGAACATTGGACACATGGGACCATGGAAAAAAAGATAAAAAGGACAGGAAGTGGTCACAGCACCAAATGTGCCAGAGTTCAAGAAGTGTTTGGACAATATCCTGTAAGGCACATGGTGGGTTTCTTGGGGCTGTCCTGTGCACCCCTTCCAATGCAGGATATTCTATGATTTTATGATTAATTTTGAAAAAACAACTGCAAGAAAGGGCAATACAACAAGATGAGAAGTACTCTTAGATAGTGTAACACTACTGTTCAAAGAGCTGCCACTGCTGCAAGAAACTATTCAGAGACAAATCGATCTCACTCTCTCTCCTATAAGTTTTCATATTCTATCTGACCCAGTAATTTTTAAAATACTCTGTAAAAAGCTAAGACTCAGAGCAGCTTTAATAATCTTAACAGGGAAGGAGAAGATAGGAAAAAAATATGTATTTGATCATTGCATGTTTAGCTGCACTGAACATTTTGTTTGCAGTGTGCATTTGCTTTCTACACAAAGGAAAATGACATGAAATATAGAAAGGGGAAAATATGAAAATGGCTCTGAGAGGCCTCTGAGAGGCTTTACTCTAGTAAAATTCTTGAGAGACCACCAATGGTAAAACTTCAAAAGCTGAGCATAGCCAGCGTCCAGCAAAGCAAATCAGTTTATGCATAATGTTTCCAAAAGACTGAAGACTGCAAATCCAACATATCCAGAATGAAAATCCCACCCTGAAATCACCACACATTTCATATATGGTACCAGATAACTAACTGTAATCAGTCACAAACAGGACATTGAGCACGGTCATGCTGCGAGGGGAGATTCCTTCTTCTGTTGCCAAGACAACTCAATGGATGCCAATGGTATAAGTTTATTTGGCAGCACTGCTCTACACCACAATGTGGATATTAATAGGGGGCCTTCAGGCATTCATAAAACATTTAGATTTTTTATTTTTTGCCATTTTTTAAAGTAGACATAATATACAAACAGGTATAAAATGAACACCGCTGTCCCTGGAAAATTAATAGTACTCTAAAAAAGAAAATAATGGTAATAAAAATAAGTGTATAGATCAAGTGAAGGATGGATTCTGGACCAGAGTGTCCCAGAAAGGCAAGAAAGTACTTTGTATTTATGCTTTTTCTTTTTGTGGACTTTCAGTTGCTGGGAAACTGACTAGCTAGGCAACAAAAGGATTCTCTTAACACCTCTGTTTCCCCTCCTAGTAATAGCCTGGAATTATTCAGCCTTTGAGCAGAGGGTAAAAATTCAATGTTGAAGGTGATTAAAGACACTTGCAAAAAATTTGAGATGTCACCCAGCATCACCTTGCATGTTCAGCACAGTAAACAGATGAGTCTCACAAAAGCTTTAAAGACTTCAAGGGCCAAAGTCCACTTCTCATGTTAACAAAAGTCAAAATAAGCAAGCAAACCACAGAAACACCATCTGGCACCAGGACTTGTTGATTCTGAGGTTTCCCAAGGCCACTTTCTTGACAGTGGATGCAAAGCCAGAGAGGGGCATGGTGGGCGGATTGCTCAGGCTGCCCAAAGGGCCCACAGCTGCCCCAGGACAGCAGCCTGAAAGCACAGCAATGCTCCATTCCTACACAGGGACAGGAAGGGGGCAGAACCAGAGAGCACCGTGGCCTAGCAGCGAGCTGTGGGCGTGCCCAAAAGCACATGGAGCAGCAGCAGCAGCAGCAGCAGCAGCAGCAGCAGCAGCAGCAGCAGCAGCAGCAGGGAGTGGCTGGGACTCGGAGGCGCGGCCGTGCCCGCGGCCGCAGCGCTGTCGGGCAGGGCCTGCGCGCTGGGCGCGGTTCCGGCGCCTCTGCTCCCCCACGAGCGAGGAATCGCAGCCCCTGCCTCAGAGCCAGTCAGAGACCCAAGCAAGCCACACCAGAGGCAGGGGACCCTTCCCATCTCTCTGCGGCATGGCTGCAAAATATCAGCTCGTGTTTGTAGGGGGCCTGGGTGCCCAAAGTGACACGTGGAAAGGGATTCGGGGGAAGGAATGACATTCTAGCAAAGAAGACGTAATTTATGTTGTTCAGGGAAAGAATACTGTTGCATTGCAAGCTGATTTGTTCTGAAAATATATACAATTACAATGTCTAGCTCAGCTCTGTGAACTAGGCTCTGGTCTGACTGACAGGAACTTTGGAGCCGTTGGAGCTCTCCTAGGGTGCAGGCTTTTTTTTGGTTCAGAGTCTGAGAGGACATGGACAGACCAAGGAGCTAATTTTCAGGGGATTAAGATCTACAAATGCATTAGAGAACACCTGTTCTATCCATAGTTTTAAAACAACCTTTCCGCTGCTGATCAATGGTATGGTTGGAAATAGCTGGAGGAGAACAGCTCTGTCCAAACATATTTCTTAGTGTTACAGATGAATGTGTTTTTCCAGTAGCTGGGTAACCAGAAACACTTCCCTTCAGCTTGTTGGCCTTTAGACTCTTTTAAGTAGAGAAAAAGTAAGAAAGAAGCAATTGGGTTCATATATGTCTGTGCTAAAGAGAGATGTGCACAACTTTGTCTCCTCCAGGGTGGAGCAGCCCCTGCAGTTAATATGCAGTGTGTAAGGGCTCCTGAAGCCACTGGGACTTGCTTTGTTCTGTTGTCAGACCACTTTGGATTTTTCCTTGGGAAAGCCCTCATTGACAGTTTTGAGGCCACAAGTGGGTTGAACCGCATTTTTAGTCATTGAAATGCACAGGAAAATGCAACTAGATCCTCAGTTTCACCTTGAAAAATTAAATGCTTTGAAGTGCAGGATTTGCTTCACTGCAGCAATGTAAGAACTGTGTCTGCTGGGCTTTTATTTGGTATTGTCTGAAGCTCTTTTATCTTGCCAGATTTCCAGAGGACATTTACTTTCAAATCTCTAGGGAAATCCAGATTTCCAGAGGACACTTACTTTCAAATATCTGAGGAAAAGGAGCTATTTTTCTGTTCTAAACATATTGAAAGGCAGCAGAACATAATTCTGTAGTTTTGCCACTGACATTACCTGATGAAATAATAATGATTATTTTTAATAAGAACAGAGGAGATTTTTTCAGCTGCAATGAGAACCAGAATAATTCCATCATATCTGTCCTTGTTTTGCAGAGAAAAAGATGCAAGTGATTCCAGAGATTTCTAAATTTTGTGCTAGGAAGGGAAGATGTTCATAGCAAGAGTATATAGTGAGATTTTAATGGGGCATATTGTTTCATACAATACCTTTTAGTTGTATTTTAGTAAAGACTTCAAAATGTGTTTGAAGGACCTCTCTGCATATATATTTCACCCCTCTTAACTGCAAAGATAATAGACCTGCTCCTATTAGTTCTATGTACTAATTTGCCATCTTTAAAACAGCAATATTTACATCATCAATAATTAGATACCAACAGAAACACTGGCTTGGAAATAAATTAATGAAAATAAATTTAAATATGCAACCATTTTAAAAGGAAAAGTTCAGATGTAAACCAATCCATCCTGAAAAAGAAAAAAAAGGACTTTATTTCCCTAGAAATTGAATATCAAATTCACTTTCCATCTTTTATTGACTATTGCTTTCCCTTTTCCCTCTGACATTTTAGGCTTTCTGTAAGAGGCACTGATGTGTTTTCTGCCCAGTGTTTTCTGTTTGGCAGAGCTTTTAACACAGGCGTACAAACCTTTTGTCCCCAGAAAATGTTCCCAGATCAATGTTTCCAAGTGATCTGCTCAGAACCCACAGGTGCCAGAATATTGATTTCCTGCTCAGCACCAGAGAAGAGGCAAATCAGGGTAAGGTAGGAGAAAAGGTGTGATCTAGAGAAGCTCTTCCACAGGGAGTTGGGCAGGGAGTGCAGCTGGGCACACACAGGGGAACAGCAAGGGTATTTGGAGCTGCGTGTCTGGGGAGGGGGAGGATGGCAGCTGTCCAAGTGGGGGAGCAGGTCACTGCCCCTACATAAGCACAGGGACTGGCACAGCCCCTGTGTGGGGACACCACTGCCACACCACCTGCACACATCGCTGTTGCTGCCTGTAAGAGCTGCACAAGCCCCTGGGGCAGCAGTGAGAGTGCAGCCTGTCCAAACTACACCCCAAAGGGATTCTTTTGAACTGGGAAAGTTCAAAAGAATTTGAAACCAGTAAGGTTTCAGAGTCTATCTACACAAAACACAAAGTCAGCCACCATCATTCTTGTCACAACAGCCTTACAAGCAGGGCCCTGCTCTGCCTCTCCTGCCATCCTGCTTGCAGTCTGTTCCAACTCACAATATGCCCCAGTGTGTGTGATGATCTGATATTTGAGTTTATTGACAGTGGGAGACATTGTGGTCTTCCACAGTGAGCTTCTGAAGCCTTACAGCTTTTATTTAAATGATCTTGATTGTTTTCAAATAATTTCAGTGCATAAGTCTTCTGTTGCCAGACTGAGAGCTAGATAGTTCATCTTACACAGTTGAAGGAGTTCTCACATTTCCACATGGTTTGGCTACTGAAGATTGGAATCTGTGCCCTACTTCCTTATCTTATAACACACTCTATAGAACATACTATATCTAAGAACATTCTCTTAGGTTTGCTGATTATTTTCTTTGGCCTATGGAGCAAGCAGTCAGATAAAATTCTGACTTGGACGAAGAGATCTGGAGTGGCCATGAATTCAAAGAAACAATTTCTTTCAAACTTCAGGTTGAATGCAAAATTAAATTTCTGTCTTAGAATCCTTTGCAGTGTGGGTGAAATGAATGGTGTCCTCTTACATGTGCAGAATAATACAGACACCAAAAATGATTCATTTTCCCAGCAGCAGTTGAGTCATGAGCAACAAGTAACAAACAGCAGCAAATAAAACCCCAGATATATTCCAGCCCTTTTCCCCTGTGAACATGCCCATGGCTGAAGCCTTAGGATGGTCCACTGCAAAGAAATTAACAATGAAATTGCATAAAAGACAGCCCAGCTGTTTTACAAAACATGGGTCAGTTTAGAACAAGTTTTGGTAACAACAATGTAACTGCTGTAAAACACACTGTGTGACACTAAATGGCTTGACCCTGCTTAGTCTTGCCTTCCATAGCTGTTGCTCTAATCTTTGCACATAGGAACATGTTGTAATCTGAATTATTATCTTTGATTACAAAAACAGTAGCAAAAGAAAGGATTCACACTTAATGATTTACCACTGGAATCAGATAAGAAAATGCACAGAGAAATTCTTTGTAGCTATTAATCAATGTATAGCATACCTCTCATTTTAGAAATCAGCTATTTCTTACTAACTTTGCCTTGAACCTAACCAAAGTTCTGAAGAAGGCTGAAGTGGTCAATTAAAATCTTCCATTGTTAGTAGTCCCTTTTTTCTGTTCACTTCTGATTTTTATAATTCATTTTTCCTGACACCCCAGTGGTTCTCCAGTAGAACCTTCTGAAGGTGGAAGATTAATATATCATTTTACTGGAAGTTATGGTACATACACACAAGCACTAGCAAGTTACAAAACCAAACTGGTAAAAAGTTCTTTAGAACCTCCTCAGACAACAGAAGTCAGACTGTAAACTGAATTTCCTTAATACTAGAGCAGGCAGCAAATCCAGTTCCATGTTCATTAATGCTCATACTCACCCCTCTCAGCCTAAGGGTGGGGGAAGAAAGTCAGGGTGTCAGCCTTTGAGAGCCTGGCACGGCAGCAGAAAGTTGTCATCCATGTAGTGGATGGCAAGAGGTAATTTAAATGGTAATTACTGTAACACAGCCAGCCATGCCAGCCTTCACAAGTCAGGCTTAAGGGCCCTGAGAACACGGATTTCCCCTCTGTGGAAACCAAGGTCAGGCAATCTCATCCCTATCACATCCCCAACCCTACAGAGCTTCCAGGCAGGCAGGTACTCCTTTCTCTTCCCTTTAGGGAAATCAGAGGGAGAGGATGGAGGGAGCTGGACCTCTCCCATCACATTAACATTTTTTTTTGGCATTTAATGTGGCTAGCTAGCAAAGGCAATGGGAATGCCACCCTGTTGTTTGGTAAGGGCCTCATTGTCTTGCAGCTTCTCTGGCTTTTCTGGCTACAAAAAAGAGAGAAGATAACAAAAACAGCAAAAGAAAAAAGGAAATGCAAAAGAAAGGAAGAGTAAAACAAAGAATATTGGGAAAAGGGAAACGCAAAGGCAGATCTGTTTCTCTGAACTCTTTCATTTCTCTATAGAGCCAGATCTGCTGCAAGTTAGCAGAAGGTCTTGCACAACTCCAGCTAATCAACAGAATTTGTATCTTTTTTATTTAATTGCTCATACAAAAAAGCAAAATGAAATAGTTTGTCTGGTACTTTGTTCCCAGTCCAGCTGTCTTCAAGTAAGCATTTTCCAAGGAATCAAAAGATTAAATGTACTTTCCTTGTAACTGAGCAGACAAACAACACATCTAACACTCACTGTTATGCTATTAACCACCACCATGGGTATGTAGGTTTTTCTATGTTATCTGTATTAACTATTCTTAACAATAACTGGTTTCTAACTGAAAAGTCCCTGTTTTATTTTTTTAAAGTCGCTTTTTTATTTTCCTTTGTATCACCATACTGTCTTTTTGTGGCTGTTATTTTGAGTGCTATTGGGCAAACCACCCTGAACCCTGGAACATGCTATGACTTCCACTGGCAGGGATGCTGGGGGGAACCTCAGAGCCCCAGTGATGGATGTGGAAGCTCCAGGGCCCTGAACAAGGTGCCCATGGCCTGCAGGATGCTGTGCCCCCCCAGCACCGCCTGCCTTGGAGCAGGAACACCACGGACGCAGAGGGCTCAGCCCATATTGCTGCCCTGAGCACCAGGGAAATGTGTGTCTGCCACTGCTGACTGGAAATTAAGGTAATCAACTGCAGGGTGCATTTCTGCTCTTCTAATATACACAGCTAATTACATTGAGCTATAATCACCTAATGCTAATTTCGACATGATACGGTGAATGGAGTGACATAGAGTGTTAACGCTGGCTTAAGGTACTTGGAAGATCTATTTCCTGGGGAATCAATAAGCATAAGAAGCAGAAGCATTTACTCAAGGAGATACATGCATATATATATATATATATATATATATATATATATATATATTGTATATGTATAAAGAAGATCAAATAATTTCTTCATGCTTTATGCTTTAAGATGGAGATTGGTACAGATTTCACCAGTGTCAGCTACATATTAGTGCCAAAACTGTTGCAATAGTACCTGTGCCATTTGTGTGTTTTATAGATCCTATTTAGTTTTTGGATAACTGGGAGAAAAATGAATCCTGTAGTTACAATCAGGTAGGTTCACTGGAATGCATTGTTCAAGCACATTATTCCTCTAGACATCCTTTCAAAGCAGCAATATAATAGGATATTGACTGCATATGAATTGATGGAAGGAATAAAGGCTAGTTGTGACCAAATCATTGAACTTTTCTGATTCAAGTTTTGATCAATAATGTATTAATTTAGAACCCTGAGCAGAAACCTTTTACCTTTTTCTCCCTCTCACAGTTTCTTTCTTTTATCAACCTCTTATCTCTCAGCATTTAAAAAGGACCCCATCATGGTTCTGTGCAATGAAATGGAGGCAGTGAAATTGTGAAAGCTTATCAAATTGTAACTTTTATATAAAATGTGTTATTGTATTGCTGTGAAAAGACTTTTTAGTTATTGCAAGATACCAGAGAATTGTGAGCCAACCTTGGAGCACTCACCCTCTTATTATCAAACTAACAGCAAACACCATCTTTTCCTCTGCTGCCTTGGCTGTCATCTTTCATGTCCCAGCCAAGCTGTAGGAGTCTCAGCTCTAGGCACCCTCTCAGAAATGCTCAGCTATATATTTTTCGATTATTGGGTTCTGGAAAATATAATTTCTGTCTGGTGGTAGCAAACAAAATGGAAGGGACTAGATTAGATACCGTTTCACATGTAACTAGGTACTTAGTTGTTACAGGAATTACAAGAGTATCTAATATGTAAAGAAGTTATTTTTCATTGTTTTTATGGAAGATAGGGAAATCAGAGCTGATAAACTTCACTGTGATTTAAGAAGTCCTATATCCTGTATTTAATAAATTCCCTGTGTGACTGTGTACAAGTCATTGTGATTGCCTGTTAAGAAAGCCCTGGAGAACACTGTTTAATCTTAAAAACATGTCCTTGTTTATTCAAAAGGGGTAACATGTGCTTAACATGAAACTAATGCCTTTGTCTTTCAGAGCAGGAAGGAGACTGTTTCTGTGCCTGTGTTAATTATATCACTTCAGTTCAGAAGATCACATTATCAGCCAGGTTTTTTTTTTTTATTTTTTCCTTGCCACTGGAAATGAGGAACTCTGAGCAATTCCCTGATTTGTCTTTCCACTTTGGACTGTAATCTACACAAAGTTCCTAATTCATTATATAATGGAAATGTCATCTAATGTGAGGCAGCCTGGTGCCACTGTAATACAAGTAATAAACAGCAATATCTCATAATCTAATGGCTTTTTTCTTCTACAAATAAAGTCAGTGGCAAGGTCTTATATAAAGATTCCAAGGGAAAAAATACATCACAGTTCATATATTTTCATAATTAGTCTCACAATGACCTGCAAACATGGTCTAATTTATGTGATTACCTGATCAAGTGAAATAGATCTCTCTAAAGACTGTGATCTGCAATTACTGCAGGCAAAAGTGCAGTACATTTGCTATGCATGCTTTAGCTTGCAATGAAGAGGTTGCTTCAATGCATTTTTGTCCAAACTTCTTAAGCATTTTGCATAGAATTCGTAACTGTTCAGAAAAAATTGGAGAAGTGGAAAGTATTCTTTTACACAAACTATCCCATAGCACATGAGAATTTTAAATTAATATTATATTCCTATAAATACAGTTACAGCTGCAGTTCCCTTTGAAGTTAATGGGTCTGCTCACACCACACAGTCAGACTGAGAATGTATTCATGTACAGACATCCATACATGAAATCATCCTGATCTGTTAGGTTCTTTTTATCCTATTTATCTAAAATAGCTTCAAATCTCTAAGTGCAAGAATGAATCACAGAGAGGGCAGGGAGAGACACTTTAGGTATTTTAGTGTTCTGTTTCTGGTCAGAAACACATTTTTAAAGTAAATTTTATGAAGCATTATGCCAACCGCATGCTGGAAGTGACATTTTTCAGTGAACACAGCGCTCTATCTGTCTTTGCTTGGGAGGAGGTGAAAGTAATTAGTGCAGTTTAGATCCAAAGCCAGACAAGACATGCCTTGCCATGTTCCAGTGCTGACAGGAATTCACAAACAGGGAGCTGTGTTCAAGCAGATTTGTTTGCTGTAGCTGAAGAGAGAACAAAACTCATCTATTGACATGTCTTTAGAGCACTGATTCCATATATCCATTTCCCCCTTTAAAAGTAAGATGCTGCTATTTGATTTGAATATAAAATATTCAAATTGAAGGAACTGGAAGAGGAGCTGGACCTGATCTCAGCAATGAGAGTTGTTCCTCCTGCCCTACGCTGCTCATTGAGGCAGCAGGGGAGGGAGTCAGAGATCCTTCTAGGAAACCTCACTTCCAAAAGTTTCCACAGTGCAGTTAATGGTCCTGGGCTCTTTTTACACCTAAAGGCATTGCTACAGAGTGATTAACATGGATTTATAAAGCTCCATTAGACTCCCAGCTATCAGGAGACTTTGGCTGAGATTTGGGTAACTCTCCAACATAAGCATTCAGATGCAGTACTTGGTCAGATGAAAGAAATTTTCCTCTTTGGAAAGGTGCTACCATTCTCCTGTGTCACAAATGAGCGAGAGGAAGGACCTCTGCAGATCATTATCACCTTTGAGCACAATTTACAGAGGTCTGTGTGGGTATTTTTGAAATGTTTTCAAATGCTTTAACTAACTTATAATGGAGTCAATGTCCTGTCTTGGCAATCAAGGCTTCATGCTAAAACTCATTCTCAGATTCTTGCCCTGCTTTGCACTTTATCCCATTTTGAATGTAACATTAGCCAGGGGTGCAGTCAATGCCTTTGTGTCCCACTGATGTGAGGCTGCAGGCAGGAAGGGGCCTGCCAGGAGGGCTCCTGTGAGCACTGGGACCTGCTGCACCAGGCTGGGCTTCTCTTTGACTTATGGAAGGGAGAACATTCCCCACCATCAGCTCCCATCATGTCAGTGTGCCATGGCCAGCCAAGTGCCATGCCATGTCAGTGTGCCATGGCCAGCCAAGTGCCATGCCATGCCATGTCAGTGTGCCATGGCCAGCCAAGTGCCATGCCATGTCAGTGTGCCATGGCCAGCCAAGTGCCGTGCCATGTCAGTGTGCCATGGCCAGCCAAGTGCCGTGCCATGTCAGTGTGCCATGGCCAGCCAAGTGCCATGCCATGCCATGTCAGTGTGCCATGGCCAGCTAAGTGCCATGCCATGTCAGTGTGCCATGGCCAGCCCAGTGCCATGCCATGTCAGTGTGCCATGGCCAGCCCAGTGCCATGCCATGTCAGTGTGCCATGGCCAGCCAAGTGCCATGCCATGCCATGTCAATGTGCCATGGCCAGCCAAGTGCCATGCCATGTCAGTGTGCCATGGCCAGCCCAGTGCCATGCCATGTCAGTGTGCCATGGCCAGCCCAGTGCCGTGCCATGTCAGTGTGCCATGGCCAGCCAAGTGCCATGCCATGTCAGTGTGCCATGGCCAGCCCAGTGCCGTGCCATGTCAGTGTGCCATGGCCAGCCTTCATGAGGCTGTGCCCAGGTCATTCTGCCAGCCTTCCTGCACTCCTTCTGGCCATCAGCACAGAAGTGTGTCAAAATCCAGTCCTTGCTTTTTGCAAGGTATTTTGAGAGTCTAGCCCTGAAAGCACAAGAGGGAAGCAGACCATTAATCAAAAGAGCTTGCTGTTGGTGAAGTTTTGTACCGACTGCACGTTGAAAGTGTGCCCGAGAAAGGTGAAAAGGTTTTGTTTCTTCTGTGTGATTTAGTAAATAAGATGCAGTTTGTAAAAGCTGATAGGGAGTGATAGTGGGTCTGGCTGACACAGAGGTAGTGTTGGGAAAAGCAATCACTCCAGAAGTTCAGCTGCCACTGTAAAGCCTGCATGAAGATCTGACATTTACTCCACTTCTGTAGCTTCTATGAAATACAGATCACTAGGAAAAAAGTGAGAGAAAGTAAGAGACAACGAGGGACTGAACACAAAAACAAGAGGTATGAGAAATTCAGAACTTGAGAAAAACACTGAAAAGAAATATCACTCAGTTATATTTTCTTCTTTTCCGTTGATGTAAATCTGCTTCTCAAGCCAGGAAGGGGGGAATATTTTGAAAAAAAAACTGCACAAGAGACTTTTTATGTGAGATTAGGCAGCAGAAATGCAAAAGTTATCTGAATAAAATAGACCCTTAAAACTAGCCTAAAACCACAGCAAAACAGTAATGTGTTAAACTGACTTCAAACCTTTCCTCACAAACCCCCAACTTATCAGTGAGAAAAGCAGATACCAGACTTTCACTGGACAGAGTGAGATAAGTGCTTCTTCCATCTTGGTTTTTTTTCTTGTTTGTTTGTTTTTTTTTTTTTCTGCTGTGATGCCAAAAGGAAGATGACTTACAAACAAACGTGTTCTGCTCTACACCCAGTGCTCTGCTCTAACACTTTGAATTTGGCTCCTGGGAGCCAGTGAGGAATTTACTGAGCAAAAAAGGGGATCAAAATGTTTTTCCTATTCCAATTGTTACAAAGTGATGACCCAGCAAAAGCTAATTCCTGCCATTTTAGTCATTCCTCATCTCTTAATCCTCAGGTCAGTCTCAACTCATCATGTCAAGTAGATTGGGAGAAATTTTTTGGCCTTGCCTATAAAAGGAGTAGAGTTTTAGGCTGAATACACACAGGACAACTATGGAACAAAACTAAAATGAACCATGGGTAGACAAAATATAGGAAAAATTCCAAGATATTTGCTCATGAATAGTGTCCAAAGTCTTCAATTCTGTGAAATTACTTCTTTGAATAGTTATTTTACACCTTCAAACATGATCCTGAAAATTGAGTTATTTTTGATTCTTTCATTTTCTTTAAATAATTGCAATTGTAGAGAAGACATGAATATGCTAGTGGTATGCAGTGAAATCTGAAATTTGAAACAGATTATATATTCCAAGTGGAGAACACTGCAATTGATTTATTCAAAATGCAGCCTATCATTAGGAGTCAAGGACTCTCAGAAACATAAGGGTTCTGAATTAAAATGTCAATTTTTTTCCTTTAAAAGTAGAAATTAGTCATCTTTCCTTTCTCTATACATGGTCTGGCCTAATTTGCACAAGCCTTACATTAAATAATACACCTTAATGAAGATAGTTTCTTGCTAGGAGTGTTAACTCATTTTGCCATTGCCCTAGGCAACCCTGGCTCTGCCTCCACTGTTAAAAAAGGCTCTGTTTTCTAAGGCAAGGAACTGGCATATTTTATTTTACCTGCAACACTCCTATATATAGGGAATAATTTTTAGAGTGGTCTATGTTTAAATATATATTTATCACATTTACACAAAGGGGAAGGGTGGGCCCATGGTAGCTGTCCTGATGCAAGGCTTTAAGAGATCTAGGGTTAATTTGATGACTTCTGCTTTGTTTATGTAATTATCTTCAAAAACTGTTGGCACTCAAAGTGCGGCACAGGTAGGGTTTAGGTGTTGAAGTCCAGAACCACAATCCTCAAAATCTTGGTTTATCCTCTGCAGAACCTTCATGTCATTGTCTCAGAAGAAACATTGGGCAAAGGTGTCTTTCAGATGCTTCTCACTCACCTCTAGAGCTTGTGTCCAATGATGAATATACAGAATTAAGTCCTAGAAACCAACATGGTTATTGAAGGACTTCCACCAGGAGCTGTAGTACCATTTAAAAAACTAACAGACTGGGAGACACCTAGCTTTTATTTGGAATTTGGTTACATTTCCAAGCATTTTTTTACCCTCTACTAACATAACTCTTAGTTTTCATAAATTAGTATTGTACAGTAAATCTTACTTTAATTAGTTTTTTTGCATAGATTTTTACTACATCTGATTTGCTTTTATAAAAGGTTGTTTTTGTTTTTCCTTGTTGATGCATTAACATTATTAAGAGATTTTCAATGCATTTCAGTTTTGTGCATCAGAAATGTTATTTTTTTAAATTACCTTATAAATGTTCAGCATCTGTTTAGCATTCAAATGCTAAATACTCAGGAGGCTGGATTTGCTTTCCCAAGTACATTATTATGAGACATAATAAATCATAATTAGAATTTTAGTCTAATATATTATTAAAGCAATGCCGCTTAACTGTTCTGGCAAATGCCATTGCTGCTGTCTTAGGTCTTCAATGGGCAGTATCTCAATTTAATGGGCTCCTCATAAACCAGTTAGGAATTTTAAATTTATTTTTCTTCTACATTTCCTAACTAATTTTAAGCTTCTGGCTCTGTGAAACCAAAACCTTTTTCTCTTCCATAAAGACATCTGAAGCTTCAGTTGAACCAGACTTAAGTTTTTGTAAAAATTATTCACCAATTAATTAAATTTTCGGAAAATACATTCTTGAAGGAGAAAAAGGAAAGCCAAAATTGCCAGGAAATGTTAGCATTTTTACATGAGTTTAAATTAAGATTTTGGAGGCTGGGGGTTGTATCATCAGGATTTACAGTGGGCTAGGGTAAAAAGTTACAAAACTTTGTGTTGGGAGGAGGCATTTTTCTAGGAAGAGCAGCTTCCCAGTGATGGTTACAAGGCTCATGGGCAGACACTGGGGATCAGTCAGATCCCTTCCCTGGCAGCAGAAAGCAGTGTAAGCTTTCTCTGCCTGCTGCTCAGCCTGTCCTGGTGACAAAACCCCTGGACCGCCCTGCTAGCAGCACCAGGGAGGTGCAGAGGTGCAGGGGGATGGCCAGCTGGGCACTGTGCCTGCTCTGGGAGCCTGGCTGCCCCCTCTCCTCCCTGCAATTCCCAAAGACAAGCAGCCTGCAGACAGCTGGCCCTTGGAAGGAAACCTGTGTGGCCCCAGGGTGCTGTTTCCTCTGCTTGGTTTTCAGTGAGACACGGAATCCTGATTCAGTTAGGCTATTTCAAACACTCTCCTGATGTAGTTTGTTTGCCAGAGATTTTTGGTAATAGAGAGTGATTTATACTGAACCAGACACCCATTTTCTCTTGGCTGCTATTCAGAAGCATAATTGTTTACACAAAATATTTTTTTTCAGTTTTTTTCCTGTGAATTTTAAAGATTCCCTTCACCATATGTAGAGACAAGGAAAGCAAATGATTCTGACAGCTACTGGTCTATAGAGGTTAATCTCTTTTAAATGAAATGTAAGGCCAGACCTTTCTTGTTAGCTATAAAATATTATTCCCACAGGTTTGCCTATTTTCAGTCTTAAATATCAGGTTTTCACTTAATTGCTTGAGAATATGTATGCTGGAAACACCTATTCAGAAGAAATGTTCTGCAGACCTCCTGCATGCCCTGCTCTGCTGTAGTACACCTCATCCATTTAGAGCTGATAATGCCTCAAGCAAATTCCTGTGAAAGATTTTGTACTGCAAGGTCCAAAGAGGGTTTTTTTACACTTGTTAGGATTATCTACTATGGCTTTTGTTTAATGCTCTTACCAGTTCCTAAATAATCCTAAAAGCCATGTTGGGATTCCTTTGCTTATTTAGTTGTACATAAAGTTTTGAGTAGCTAAGCTCAGATTTTTATAGGGAGATTATATACCTGGCATTTTATTCCTCTTTTTCACATCCTGAATGCTTCCAGGATAAGTTAAGATACTATAAATCAAACCAATTCAAACAGTGATCATATGTAAAATAAAAGAACATTGGGCTGTATGAAATAGATAAACTAATGTTATTGCAGTCAGACAGTGGGTATGCATGCACTCCAAACTCTAGGGAGACAACCAAAATGCAATGCAAAACAGAGTATTTCCAGTCTAAATTTCTTGTGCTTTCACCTAAATACATTTCACACAGCAGGCACTACTCTGCTGCAAATTCTTTCCACTGTGTTTCCTCATTTTTATTCACCCTTTTTAACAGAGAAAACTCCTCATAGCTACAAGGAGGAATCTGCACAGCCTCTCCAAGCATGCAGGGCTGAATGAACAGGGAGGGAGAAGTCTGTTTTACTTATTCTCTGAGACCTTTCAGTACAGAGTCACACAGACAGCCCAGAAAGGACCCCTATAAAGGCATTATCACAAGGCCAGTACAGAACAGAGCCTCAAGGGAATTGAGGGCAGTGCCTGGGACCTGATTTCAGAGCTACCCAGGGATGTGAACTTACAAACACCTTCTCTGCAGAAGCCTAGGAAACCTCACGAGGATGAAGAAACACTAAATAACCAAAAGACATGGAGCATCAGAAGATATCTAGCACCTCAAAGGTGTAGGTTTTGCACGTCATATGCACTTATTCCTTTAATACTTAGATTTTGCATTTATATTTAATACTGGCATTTTAACCTGCTCTGGTAATTATATTTCATTATGAATAGCACATTTTTGATTGATAGATGGAGCTGACACTATTAATTAGGATTTTGACCCCACTTCCTTTAAAGTCAATGACAAAAATCCCATTGACATCCCATAGCAGAGAATAAAGCTTTAAAGAAAAAGTTTTTCTTGTATTAATATCAAATAAATTGCTAATACCTAGACACTGGTGAAAGATGATGGATATTTATGGGAAGACGCTGGGAGTCAAGGATGTCTTAACTCTTGCTACAGTTCAATTTCAGATTTCTTTGGTATTGTAAACTGAAAAGACGCTGTGGTGGGTTGACCCTGGCTGGATGCTCTATCCCTCGCCTCTTCATGTGGACAGGGAGAGGAAATATAACCAAAGACTGCTGGGCTGGGATAAGGGCAGGGAGAGATCCCTCAGCACTACTGCCATGGGCAGCACAGACTGGCCTTGAGGAGAGTTGTTTGTGTCCCACATCCTCACTGCTCTGTCCCCTGGCTGCAGCTGTCCTGGGTTCCCCTCCTGTTAGCCCAGAGGGGCTCTCATCTGTGGCATTCACATTCTCCAAAAAATCCCTTTGCCCAGGATTTTTCCCCTGGGAAGCTGAGAAGCCTCAGAGAAAATGAAAACAATTCTTATCTCATTTGCTCCTCCTCTGTTATGCTCATGTGGGATGTGTTTGGAGATTGTTTATCCAACAGGTGATTGTTTCATTGGATTCTGGTGTGAGTGTTTTCACTCATTGGCCAATCAGTGCCGAGCTGTGTTGGGACTCTGGAGAGAGTCATGAGTTTCATTATTATATTTTTAGCATTCTGTAAGTATCCTTTCTGTATGCTTTAGTATAGTTTAGTATAGTATTCTTTAATATAATATAGTATCATAAAATAACAAATTACCCTTCTGAGAACATGGAGTCAGATTCATCATTCCTTCCTCCACCTGGGGGTAACCCAAATACAATATTCACCCTCCCTGATGGGCTCAGCCTGGCCAGAGGTGGGTCCATCCTGGAGACACCTGGCACGGGCTCCATCAGACATGGGGGAAGCTTCTGGCAGCTTCTCACAGAAGCCAGCCCTGTGGTGCCCCCTCTGCCAAAACTTTGCCACACAAAAACCTTTACACACAGGAACTTTCATAGGCACAGGCTTGCCACTTGAAATGAGATCTGTGTCAAATGAAATGAAACATTTATACAGAGGCACGTTCATTTTCTATAGCTATGCATTCCAAAGTATCCTGGGACCTTTGCTACTGGCTTCAGCACGTCCCTGAACTAATTCCAGAAAACGGACAGATTTATGGAAAGTAGATTTCAGTATGTTGTTCCTTCTCCCCTTATTTCATAAAACAACAATATTGTATTTATAACATCTTGCTTTCTGTATGCACATATTTCCTTTTGCACAGAGGAAAAGGTCTATGAACAATAGCCCTGCTGTGATGTGGATAAGGAGTAGTCCTCCATCAGTGGGACAATTAATTATTCCCTGTCAGAAATGAGAAAGGAAAAGATGCAGGACTGACGCACACAGTGCACTTCCCATCAGCACAAAACTGGTGGGGGGTTGTTCAATGGGACTGATGTGGAAAATACATTAATAGGTACTCTAAAGCACGGAAAAATTTGAGTCTGGGGTTGCAAAGGCTTACATTTTTTCCCACAAAAAAGATGGTACCCAGGTCCTAACCCAGTTTTGACCCATGTCACCATTCACTTTCCCTCAGTTTTGTGGTGGTGTTACAGCACAGTGTCACTCAGAGGCAGGAACAAACAGAGCTTCTAAGATACTGGAGGAGATAGGGAATACTTAAAGCAGATTATTCATGGAGACATACTTTAAAGTACAGAGAGAAGAATCATTTATGTGTAAATCACTGACTCATATAGTTTGCATATATAAGTTGAATTAAGTATAATGAATCATTAATCCTGAAGTGTGAGTCCCCTCACACTTGGACTAACAATTCTCAGTATTACAGCCCTAAAACTAATATGACATAAGTTTTTATGAAAGAGCTGTTTTATAAAATATCAGAAATCTTTTAAAATAACACTGACAAGGGCAAAGTGGTTGTTTGGGTTTTTCTTTAACCAAAGAATTTTAGAGGGTTATGGGACCACAGCATTTTAGAGAGTTATTGGAGCAGAGTTGGGCTCATGCTGCTGCAGCTGGCAGATGTCAGGTACCTAGTGGAGTTCTTCAGCCAGTGGGTTTTGGACCCCTGATAAATCATGCTTGAAATTAGCCCTGGTGGGAGGCCCACCTTCAAGAGGACAGAGAGCTAAGCTGCATGAGCAAGCTGATGTTCCCTTTTCTATGTTGTGCCTTTAGCATGGTGGCTTAGAAGGTTCCTATTTCACACTGCTGTACTCCTCCACCTTGTGCTGTCCCTGGGATGCTCTCAGGCACTGATCTCACACAAGCCTTATCCAGGGAAGGTTGTGCCCTTGCCTGCCCTTGCCTTTGAGAGGAGCATCCACTCCTACAGCCTAAATTTCTCTTCTGCAAACA
This sequence comes from Camarhynchus parvulus, assembly GCF_901933205.1. Lineage (NCBI taxonomy): Eukaryota > Metazoa > Chordata > Aves > Passeriformes > Thraupidae > Camarhynchus > Camarhynchus parvulus. The sequence continues at coordinate 9,188,677 of NC_044577.1, read as the reverse complement.
GGCACAGGACCTGGCACAGAGGGCAGGGAGTCGTTACCTCCTACCACGTGGCGGTGATTAAAGAAATAATCATGATCTGCCCTGTCCAAGTTATGGCCCTTCACTTCCCAGATGAGTTAAATTAGTACAATTGCAGCCTGATTAAACCACATCTCTTGCATCTTAATTTCTTTCTGGTGTATCTGGTTCAATCAGGCTCCCTCCAATAGATTCACATTTCCATTTAGAGTATCACACCAGCCCTGCAGATCAAAGTGGACATTTATCAGAGTTCTTTTCAATGAATAGTTGTATTATAATGGAGCTCTCAAAAACTAATTTAGGATACAGCAGCATACATAGATCTTGTTTTCATAGCAAGTTGCTTTTAAATAAATGTCTGATAATGCTAAGAAAATGAAAAATGAATTTGCATAAGATGGGTTTTTTTTAAGTCTGCTAAATATATGCAGAACTATATTTATCTGATGGGATATATGAGGGAATTGGATGAACAAAAAGGTCTCTTCTATCTATAAAGATACGTGGTGGTAACCAATTTATAAGAAATTATATATAGTGCTATGTACTTACTGATGGAAACTTAAGAACATAAGTCAATGATAAAATCACAATTAAAATCTCCTCAGATTATTTTTCAGGGAAATGTAATTGTATTGTTAAGCAGGTTTTTAATTTCCACACTAGTTAGGCACATAGCAAAAAAAAAAAAAAAAAAAAAAAAGTTATTCATATATATAGGAAGATTTAGAATTACCCTAGGAGGGTGTACAAATTACAAATGCTTTTCTAGGGCCCTGACTACTTCATTTTGTTGCATTGTTGAGCATTTTTTACAGAAATAGTCACAAAGGTTTGTTTTGGGAGATTATTTCTTAGTTTGCTCCTCAAATAGGATGGGGTGAACCAGAAGTTTGCATGAAGTCTACTGTAAAATCTTGGTAAATATAAATCTCCAACAGCAAGAATATTCCAATGCTACTCTGATTAGTTCTAAAACAAGCAGACCAGGATGCTCCAAGATAACAGGAGAATATAATTAAGTTGCACAGATTTAACATATTAATTACAAGCTAATCATAATGTTTTAGCTATACCATAGGTGGAGGCTTACCAAGATGTCAGAAAAGGTATTATTGTTGTTGTTGTTACTTTTACTATCACGAAACAGTTCTGAAATATTCTGTGTCTGCTTTTGAAAGGTTCTGAGTTTTCCTATTTCAAAATCAGGATGGGATTCCACAAATAAAAATACATTGCTAACATCTAGCAATCAGTTAGAAAACAGTTAACAAGAAAACGTGTTGCTAAATTTAAAATGTATTTCTGCCATTATTGTATTACTACTATCTTCTATGAATTCCAGCTGATTTTTTCTGTTCCCTTCTAACTGGGAAGCAAATTGTTGAAGAACGGAAACTGGGCAGCTAAAATTAGAAGTTCAGTGTTAGAGGCTGAGTTTGTTATATGCCATCAGCCTATGCTGCTCACATGGTGAGGATGGCTTTGTTATTTATGTACCTCAAATGCAAAGCTGGCACTTTCTATACAGTCATATAATGGGTCATCTCCAGTTTGCAGTTTCATCTTGTTTCAGGGATTTCTAAATTGAAAAGTTGAGTGGTTCTCAACAATATCCATAGTGTTGTTTTCTTTTTTTGTGTGTGTCAAGGTCTGATCTCATGCTATTCTAATATTTTTATTGACTCTAATAAAAGAAACAAAAGTTTTGTACTTTTTGTCTTAATTTGTTAAGATTAAAGGTCACACACTTTTTACTATGAGTCTGAAAAATTCAGTTTCATTTCTAATAAATAAGTTAAAGAAATTAAGACTATCTCTGTGATCCAGACAACCCTTTAAACCAAAACATCATGCAGAACAATTTAAGAAATTCTACTAAATTCAGCAGAAGAAATCAGAATCTCCACAGTCCATTGAGGCCATCCAACCAGAGTGAGTCACTTGACAGGCTGTTTATCCCATCGTATTCCTGACTTGTGTCTGGCCAGCAAGGTTCAGGGACACCCAGGATTTATTAGAAACAGAGGTCATTCCCTAAAGTATATGACATGCTATTTTCAGGCTACTTTTGCTGAAATAGAGAAAGATTTTGTCTAGGTGAGTCAGGGATTTAAAAGCCAGGTAATATGTCAGAGAGGATCTGTGAGGTTTGTCTCCACTGAAGAATTATTACAGGGGTAGAAGCATTTGCTTGGTGTTATGGCCAGGTAGTGAACATTACTGAGATCATCTGAAGATGCTCTTTGCCTTTGGCAGCAGTTCACACCTTGCTTCTCACCTAATATCACATTTTAAAATCACTAGACCCGGTGAGCATCTTATAATAAATTGTTTGTCATGATCAAAACAGCCTCTGGTGCAATATCCAATAAACATCAGTAAAGAACTCTGAAATACAACCACAAGTTTGAATGGGTAGTAACATTTGATGGCAACCAACTGTGCCATATTTGACCATGACTGCCTTAGGTCAAGCTCATTGCCTATGATATGTATAGTATTAAATAATTTGGCTAATTAGATTAATGCCTTTACAATCAAGTTCTCAAGTAATTAAGTAATTCTGTCCTGAACTGATTGAGTTTCCATTGGGCTGTTCTTCAGATAAGAACAGTTTTCAGAATGAAATTGGGACATCCATCTTTTATTAACTCCAGTGATTTTTTTTAACAGAAAGAGAAAGAACTAATGGTGGCTGAGTTACTTTTTGTTTGCCAATAGTTATATCCATGAGATCAACTTTGCCTAAGTATTAGTGCTGGATACCAGAGCATATTGCATAGCTCATTTTTTTTCATAAGTGACCTTATAAAATATGTGTGTCTGAAAAAAATCATATTACTTGCCTGCTAGAAATTGGAACATTTGACTCACAGATACATTCCCGATACAGCAGGGAATGTTGGGAATTACACTAGACATTAAGAAAAAGATGGTGAAGGTATGTTCAATCAGTACCCTGTACAGAATAATTTTTAATCACATACACTTATGTTTTGTCAACATAAATTTCCCCTGACCTTTGTCTCTCAGATATACCTAAATTAATAATGTAATGTTTACTGATATTAATATTGATGGCATCACACTTTCTGCAATCAGGGGATAAACCAAAGTCTTCCAAACTGACTGGTAAAGTAGAGTTTGTGCTTTCAAGAAAATTTAGGGAGATATGTCCATCAGGTAGTAAATGCTTAACTCTGGCTATATAAAGATTATTGAATTAAGCATCCAAAGAAGTACTATTAAGTATTACTTCTTTTTAAAAAAATCCTGACCCCCCATGTGACTGGAGGGTAGATATCACAACTGACAAGGTGCTAAAATGTGAAGCACCTGAGCCTCTTGAGAAGTCCACAAGGTGAGAAGCAGTGACACCTAATTTTACTGGGCAGTTTTGCTATGTATGTATTCATGCACAACACTGAATTGGTAACGACACACTCTTTGCCTCTGATTAGTCAGGATAGAAGAGCCACAGGGAAAAATGTGTCGTCATAAGGATGAAGTTCCCAAGTGCTTTACTTTTGCAGCATTAATGGTATTTCTGCAGATTCAAAAGGGATTACTCTTGAATTATTGCAAATGCATCAGCACCAATAAAGCTGAGGGTCCAACACAAACCAAAGAAGTAAATGTACATTCCTCTAATATTTGCACAAACATAAGCCCATAAGCTTCATGCTAAATTCAGTTTTAATTGTAAACTATTCAATAACCAGCTGGTATTTCTATTTGTGTGCAAGCTTAAATACACTAAAGTCTATAAATTTGCCATTCCCTAAGAGCAGTGTCTCACCCTGTAAGAACGTCTGAGCCATGCAAGAAAAAAGAGCTTCTATTTTCAAACATCATGAGCTGGCAAAAACCACTAAATTAATATTCAGATACTTTATTTGTTATACCTGACAAGAGATAATAAGGTGTTATTAATACATAGTAAGTATCATACATTAGGAATGTAATGAAGATGCAGTCTCTGACTTTAAAGCAATTATATCACTTCATCACTTTATGGTGTGAAATTTGCCCAAATTTTCTAAAGAGTTCAAAAGGAATAGAATCCATACTTTTTCAATATTTTGTTTTGTAGATCTGATCAAAATGCTGCCAGTCTTTCTCATAAGTCTCAGTAGTATTTTCTAACTGAACTCAGAGAGAGATACATTAATATATTGCAAGCCCATCTTTGCCTTTAACAGAAAGAAAAAAAGAAAAATGAATGTAGGACTGTACCTACAGCCCAGAAGCTCTGAAAGCCAAAAGGTGAATTCCAAGCTACACACAGTATCTTATGGAAGCCTTATTCCTGCAGTTTCTGTGCTTGAGAATGGCAGTATTGTGGATGAGAGAGAATACCCTGTTTCCCCACTTCTTATTCCTTGTGTAGATTTTTCAATATTTTCTTTCATTAACCTTTAATTAAGATTTAAAGACTCTGTAGCTCATTGGAGCAGCTCCAGATTGCAATAGTAGGTAAATATTAATATTATTTGTCACTGTCATTCAAACCTAATATTCTTTCTTACCTCTACTGGTGTCCATATAAAAAAGCATCCAATTGAAAGTGTTGTATTTAACTAACAAACAAGCTTGCCTGTGGTAGTTCAAGCTAAATATTGAGAGGAGGATTTCTCAAGCCTACTATATTGAAAAGCTGCTGGAAAGAAAGATTCTGTTTGAAATAAGACCAAGAACAAAAATGTGTGATGGGCTAGAGCTGCTGTTAATAATTCTTTTTACAACTGTACATCAGTAGATCACCCTGTTACAAGCACAGTCATAATGCCATGGCAGCTGTGAGGAGCAGCAGTGTCTCAGACTGTGGGGGAACTTGGTCTTGGAAGATGCCAAATACATCATGGATGGAACAGACTACAGAGCAGACTGTTGGAAAAGAATGTGTCCCCTTGTTTGCTTGCATGAAAGGAGTGTTCAGAGAAGAAAATCTCTGCCGAGCCCAGGGGTGCATAGTTAATCCAGAAATTGGATTAACTGGATGTGTGCCTCAGGGCACACAGATGATTTAAGGTCCTAGGAGGAATTTTTGTGCTGTGTCACTATAATTTTTTGACCAATGCAATGATGTTTGTACATGTAGTGACGTCCTTGGATTTCTCTCTCACATGTAGAGGAAAGACAAAGCATTCCCAAACGTTCCCAGTACCAAAAACATTCCCCAACATCAGGTCAGAGCAGCACACATTGTCACTCAGAAGAAAGAATGAAATGTAAGAAGCAACCAGGATATCATTTACTGGTCTTGGTCTAATGAATCTTTAGGATTTTCCAAACCAACGTGACCACCAAAATTTAAACCTGATCCACCTTCTCTGCTATACATGAACATTATTGTCTGGCTGTGGCATTTTGTGCATTGGAAGCATCTGCTGGAGCTCCAGAAGGAGTACCTGCCTTATTTCAGTTCATACACATACACTTGAGATGAAAGCAGCTGAAAATACACCACATGCTACAAGGCCTGTCTTCCTTTCTTTCTTTGGGGAGGGGACAAGACATTTTCCTTCAGCCATGGGCTGCAGCAGCTCTCCTAGAACCGTCTGGCACTGGTGGGAGTGAGAGGGGGAAAATCAGAAAGAACATTGCAAGACAGAGTAAGCCAAAGCATTCTCTGCCACTGAACCAAACTTCTCTACCTCTTCTGTACCTACTGCCTAAGAATCTGAGGGAAAAATGTATAAATAAAAAACTGTGCTAAGCAAAGTAACCTCCAGCTGAAACTGAAAATGTCTGAGATGCTGCAAAGCTACAGAAAAAGAAACATGGTAATTTAAAACAAGCTATACAAGGAATATGGAGTGATTCAGAAGTCTCTTGCAAATCAAAGGTCTCCCTTTTCTGAATAGATGGCTTTCATTAATATTTTTCCTGCATGATTTGAAAATGAACGAGTCAGCCTATTGAGATCACACAAGGGAAAGGAGGAACTGTGTGCTTAACTTTCTCTGCTATCTGTGCAGTTATTAATCCAGTGCAGAAAATAAAATCTTCACAAAACCTACTTGAGACACACACCTTTAGACAACACTATGTTTTGAATTAGTAGACAATATTCTATTATTAGATAACACCATGTTTTGAATTTTTAGGTTTTTTTACTTTTGATTTAAAATTTTAGCAGAAATAGTTTGAATAACTGAATAAATGAAATTTTAACTCATTCCTAAAGGCTATTGTCTTGCATAAATAGAAAAAAAATATTTTAAAATTATGTTTGGGTTCCCGAAAACTTCTCTTTTAATGAAAATTTCAGTGGCCTTCAGTAGAGTCTATCCACAGAACAGAGTCAAACAGTTCCAGTATCTGCTTTTCCCTCCATTTGTGGAAATAGATGCCTGGGGACAGCTTCTGTCAAGAGAAATAAACCTCACCAGCCAGATAAAAGTGGGCAAGCAGGAAGCACATTAGAAGCAGCATCTTGCACTGTGAAAGGAAAGTGATAAGAACTGATCCTCGCTTTCTATGGCAGATGATATGCCTGTAAATGAGCATTTGCTTAACAGCACCTTATCTCATCTCCAGAGAACCTGTCTGGACAATATGATTGCAGGGTTTTTTTTTGCTTTGTAGCAGCGTTACTCTCTGTTTTAAAGGAAAAGCTTTCTGCATTGGCAGAGCTTGGACTACTCTTATGAAAAAAGTTGGCATCATAGCATTTAAGAAGTGGTTTCATTTCAGGTTCTTGCTCCTCCAGGCAGGCTCAACCAACCTGGATGGGCACCTGCTGCCTGGAGCCCTGCTGGCACACTGCTCTGGGAATTCAGGGGTGCTCAGCATCACTCCCCTCAGCCTGCAGGCAGGCCACACCAAAGGTTTCTGAACAGCCAGCAGTGTTTAAATGGGAAGAACATCTCGTACCACTCTGCACGTGGTCAAAGAGCTGCCTATGTCCTGGTCAGCTGTGCAGCCATTTTTAATTTGGCACCTTTTAGATACAAAGCTGTGGAAATGCCATACTAAAGAAATGTGGATCACAGTCCTTGTGTGCCGCTGCCAATTTTGGGAGGAATCCTTTCTGCCTGGGAGCCCCACCAAGAGCCTGCTGCTTCAGCTCAGCAGGACACTGTCTGTGCAGCTTGTTCTGGAGTTTCTGAGTGATTGGATTCATAACCCCACTGAAGTCTTCTTGGAACACAAGGTCTCATTTTATAGCACGTAATATATCTAAGAAATGGGCTGTTGGAAATTCATTAACATTTTAAACTAAAAGGGGTTTGCAATGTTGTGAGCAGTACCACATGACATATTTTAAACCCATGTCTGGCTTAAGTTTTCCTCTTAGTCCTTTGGAAAAAGCTCCTGGTGTCTAAGCAATGAATAGTGAAGTCAGATGGCCAAGAGCAACATTCCCTATTGCTGAAATGAACCAGAGGTATATAATATATGACTAGTCAGGGTGTCTGGCTTTTAAACTGGTACCAACAAGAATTATTCTTGTCCCTTTGGAGGGATAGATAACATCATAGCTGAGATTTTTAAATCTATCCCCTGCTCATCTCTCCCTGCAATTTGTGCTACTCTGGTTTTCTGTCTAGAGCCTTCTGAGCAGAGTCCAGCTCACTGAGCATTAGTCAGTTAATGTCACTCCTGGCTCTCTGGACTGTGTTTTATCTTGAAATGCGTGTGAAAAAGTAGACAGTGTGAGCTAACCTACACTTATCAAGGCTGACAAAGCAAGAGGAAATTCTGTTGAAGGAGGACATGGAAATTTAGCATGCAGATGACAGACAGAAGATATATTAAATTCCCAGGGTTGTGTGGCCAGTGATGTCTCTCTTTCTCTGACAGATCCCCATTTGTTATTTTGCTTGTTGCCCTTTTGACGGCAATTTGCTTCTTCACTTTGGTCATTCTCAGGCCTCCTGATGACAGGCACATGAGAAGAGGAGTGCAGAATATTTTTCTTAGCCTCTCTGGACTCCTGGGCATTTTTCAAGGAGAAAAGAGTAATGAGAATTCAGCATTTCTTTATTTATTTTTTTTTCCTTCTGTAAGTGTTGCTTGAACACTATGAGAAGGAAAAGCAGGTGCCTTCTTTTAATTTTGCACACTCACGTGTGTGCATGCAGACACACACACAGACCCTCCCAGAAGCAGGAGAGCTATGCCTGCAGGGCTCAGGCTGAGCTGAAGAACAAACTGTTTTAATGAATATTTTGATCAATCTTGCCAAATTGATTTAGAGTGTGAGTACAGTCTGGGAATTTTTCTCATTAGTAGTGAACTGCATGTTGGAGGAGCATGGAGTGGTGAGCTCATTAGCAGCAGCCTGCCTGTGTCTGAAGGCTGCACGGTGACAGGATGACACCAGTGACGAGAGACACGGGCACTGCTGCTGCATGGTAAAAATATCCCTTGCAGGGCGGCCCTGAAATATTAATTTTACTAACACACTTCTTACAATCAGTTACCAAGAATTAATAGGAGAGAGGGTTGAGTTGAAAGCATTTCCCTAAAAGGAGATCTGCTGGCTCCTTCGGCAAAGAGTGAAACAAATACTGCAACATCTGCCTTGGATTAGCAGCTTGTTTGCTTCAAAAAGGGAGCATGCAGCAGATGTGTTGCACAGGAAATCACAGCTATTTCTCTTTACTGAGCAGAAGCACACACAAGATTGCCAGGCTGGCTTTGCCTGTAATACAAACAGCTAGCAAAACAGCGCTGCAAAGAAATGAATGAATAAAAATGGAAGCAGCAGTAGTGGCAGAGATGGAGCGGGCAGAGCTGTGATGCCACGATGGACTGGCAGCCAACCCCACCTCCCCTTGGCTGCAGCTCCAAGGAGCCCTGCAGGGGCCATACAGAACAACCTGCCAGCTGAAAACATTCCCTCCTAACCCCCTGAGTTAGTGGCTGCCTCCTGGCCCGAAGCACTGGACTTTATGTCCCCTATAAAAGCACTTTATGCTCTCTAATGTAACGAGGTAACTTCTGATTGTACATAAAAGTGTCCACTCTTTCTAAATCCTGCTACACTCTTGACCCCAGTGATACCATGTGGCAACAAGTTCCAAAGGTTAATGATAAGTTTTGTAAGAATGCCTTCATCCATTTTAAATCTGTTGCATTTAAATACTTTTGAATACACTCTTCTTCTTCTGTTGTAGTAAAATTAAAATAGAAGTATAGACATTCTACAGTATGCAATTCTTACACATATCTCAGCATTTCCCTTCTGCCATGTTTGAAATAGCCCCAAACTCACCATGAATTGAGTATTTGTTAACACTAGTTTTTTAATCTCACTGTCTCTGTCCTGTCTTTGGAAAAGGTAGTTCAGAAATAGTGTGTCATCCTAAGAAAAGTTCTTTATTTCAGTCATTTTCATCACGGGCATTATATATAAAGGTGGTTCCTTATATATAAAGGTGGTCCCTTATATATAAAGGTGGTTCCTTTTTTGCTACATCCTAATATTTTTTTCTTCCCTTTCACTGACACTTAGAGCAATATTCAGGGTTTTGCTTTATTTATTTTTCTTTTATTTTTTTCCTAAATAGCTGTTCTGAGTTTTGAAATTCCTGGTGTGAATTTATGACAGGTATGGAAAAATTATTTAATCAAGGTTAAGGAAGTGTATTGATCATTCTGTTCCAAGATCAATGTGGCAAACAAAGAGCAACCTTTATACTTAATGTCAGTGATGAAAATGGTTAAAATATGTGGAAGTATTCTTGGGATGATAGCTTGTGGGTCTCAGCTTGTCATTGCAGAGAGACTGAGAAACAAACCAATGTATTTTCCGATCGTCTGCAAATCAAAGGTAGCTCTTGGTCAAACTCAGTTGAGTTGTTTGGATGGCACTGATTTCACACTTCAGTTAAATATTTCCTGATCTTTCTAAAATAGTATTTCTTATATTTTAATAGTAAAAATTAATTATTGGTACAAATATTATTCTGACTTTTTGTTTTCAATTTTAATAAAAACTTAACAATGTCACCATTTTAAGGGTTTTTTTCACTGTATAATAATCCTCATTCTCTTTTATCTCTTTTGCTGCATTGTAATGCTGTGCAGTTTTGCAATGTTTCACTGCTCATATTATTTGCAATTGTCAGTCTCTGAGCAGGTTCTGGTGCAATTCCATTTCTTGTCCTCTTTGTGAGAGATGCCTTCCTCCCCCTCCCCAGCAGACAGGGGGGTTTTGTGTGTTATTAGCTTTGCATTAGACCTGTTTTAAGAGCACCATAAAAAGTTATGTGCTAGTTTTCCACAGTAAAAAATTTATGCACAGTGGAATAATTTATGTACTGCTAATTGACATGAAACAATTTGCAATTCTTTTTTTTCATAGTCAAATCAGTAATTATGTTGTAAACAACCAAATCATCTGCACTAATAACTTAAACATAACTGTATATACTTTTAATGATCAAAGATTTTTTTTTCATCTAATTTAATTCCCTGTGATCTTAGATACTTACTTTCAAATACAACCAGGTTTAAGAGAATGCACCAATAATTAATTTTGAGACAGGATCCAAATCATTAGCTTTGATTTATAAGTAAAACTATCTGGGTTTAAGGATATACAGAATAAATCATTTTCTTACTAAAGTATTTCTTTTCTAGGAGAAGCATACAGGATGAATTTTTTTTTGCCTGTGTACTACTAAGTGTGAAGTTATCAGTATGATTTCAGACATGCTCTGCATCCTTCTTTCGCCTGTCAACAGCCTAGTTGATGTGTTTGCTCAATACAGCTATGTCTTTAATCAGGGGGAAAAGATGGAGCTTGACAGAGTGTAATTATTTTAATTGCTGTGGAAAGACAGAGAACTAAATTATAGGAGAGATTTGATTTTCAAGCTTAAGTGTGTTCTAGAACTGAAATAAGATTTCAGACACCTAACAAAATGTTGAGCTCTGAGGGTTGTTGTTCCAGAGCTACAATAACTTTTTCTAAAAGGACCCATCCATTAATGACAAACAATTCTTACACATGTGAACACTTCTAACTTTGGAAAAATTTGGTTTTCAAGCACTTTTAGGGTTCCTGTCATACAAAATAAATGCCAAGCAGCTTGTTCAGCAACCATGCAATCTTTCCATTCTCATTTGTCTACCCTTAAACACTTTTCTGTCAGGAGTGGACCTATGTTCATTTGACAGTCACACTAAAATGAAAATAATTTTGATGGCTGACATCCCTCCACAGCTCCAAGATGTTTTAAATTGTCAGAAAAAAATCTAGGAAGGAATCTTTGGGCTTCATTTTGCACCCTTGCTGGGTGGGGACTGCTTCACACCCAGGTGTCCCCAAACCAGGAGCCAGCTGCAATGTCAGCGTCATCTCTGCTTGAATTCTTACACCCTAAATGAATGTGTATTATTTTCACTTTTTGACAGCTTATAAAATCCATTGAAAACAAAAGGCAGCCCTTCTCAAGGCCTTGGAGGCTTTTCCTGCCTGCAAATATTTGCTCTTAGCTCCTGCTCTCACCCTGCCCATGGAGGGCATGGCCCTCAGCTGGCAGGAGGCTTTGTAGATCTCTTAGTTGGCACCATCAGAAAGCACAAAAAGGTTTTGGGGGTTTTTTTGTCTTTTCCATGCTGTTTTTGTGTGAAAAGAGAAGCTCTGGGAATTTGTTGTTTGACATCCTGAGACTTTAGGGAAGGCACCATTTTCAGGCTTTATGGCACATAGTTTAGGCTGTCACTTAGGTCACACAGCTTAGCATTTTAGTAGTCTTTTCCTCTGAGGAAAAAAAAAATTATTTTGAAATCTCTGCATTCAGAAATAGAAAAGAGAAGCAGAAGAACACAGAAATCTATCCCAAAGAGCTTATGCCCCTAAGTGAAATGGAGTAGGTGAGAAATATTTTTGATTCTCTTTGACACTTTCTCACCAATTTCTTTCATTTATCATCTATTCATGAGAAGACAGGGCCTGATACTGTGTTAAGGCAGGCTGCACAGAGCAAAGTTCACTTCTAAGTAAAGCTGACATAATTTAAATAAGTACAGTTGGGAAAAAAAAAAAAACAACCAAAACCCAAACCAAAACCAGCCAGGTTTTTAGAAGCAGTCATTTTGGTTTGGGGTTTTTATTTGATGGTGGTTTTTTTTTCCTACAGTGATATTTCTAATCAATACTACTTATAGATGGGCTGTAATTTCCTTATATATTCCTGCAGATAGATAACCACAAAAGTTCTCACATGCCTGGGGGACTATTTCCACAATTCCATGGACTGAAATTGGCTGCAAAAATAATCTTAAAGCCATTTGAGTAATCTTGCAAGTGTTAGATGATTACTTGTTACAAAGACTGATGGAAGAGCTAGCACTTTTGTTCAACTTGTCAAGTGACATCTGGAATCCCTGAAGTACTTGTAAAAAATCAGTTTCACTGCAGATGCTGCCATATAAAAGTGCCTTTTTTTTTTTTCTTTAAGAGAAATGGATCATACTGGAGAAATGGATCATACCCTGTACATACTATCCAGCCACAGAAAGAGTCACTGCTATAATTATTAGCTTTTCACTGTGTGGAAACGCAGAATGGGACATTGTTTGAGGCACTCAAATTGTCAGTGCCTTTTTGAGTGACACAAGTGGAGTACTCTCAGTAGAGGTTTCCATATGTGTTCTGTTTGTGGTGGGAGGCAGGACCATAAATGAGTAAAAAATCAGCAGATTTATGGGGGGTCCTATTACTGGTTGGTTAAACCCTCTGCAGCCCAGCTGGCAAAGAGAAGAGCATTTCTTCATGAAGGTGGTTTTCCAGACCAAGATGCAACAAGCAAACAGGTGCTGGGGGTGGTGCTGGGGGTGAATGCTCCAGTATCTTTCATGGGAATCCAGTCTCAGACCCTGAGATGGTCTCAATCACTGGGTGAGGTGTACACTAATTGCTAGAAAAGGTAAATTGTAACTAATTGAACATTAAGCGCCCTCTGTTCAGGCCTTAGCAGGGCTGAATCAGAACAACTCCCTTGAAATGAAATAATCATCCTATGAATAATGTTATTGTACAGAAGTGTTCCCTGTTTTTGCCTTTCCCTGACTCTTCCACATCCTTTTCCAGAGTTCCCTGGGCATGCCTGGCTGAAACTCATCAAGAATTACAAGTGATTCAGGCTGTGATAAAGCTCAGCACTGCCCAGTGGGCACGGCAGGGAGGTCTCAGGACAGGACACCTGGGCACCAGACCATGAAAACCTGAGAGGGAACGGCCAACAAATTACTGCCTCTGCAAGAGCTCTGAAATGTTTCATCCTATTTCTGTCACATATTAATGTTGCATTTAAAGCTTACAACATCTTTAACTGAAAGGTTAAAAGAGAGACATGGAAAGACCCCAAAGGAAAGGTTGATCTCTCTTTATAGCTATGTCATGTGGGTTTGTGTTAGCCAGTGGCAAGTCTTTCTAGATGCAATTTATTCACAGTGAGTACTTAAAGCTTCTTGTAACCCCTACTTCCTTTTATTTGTGCAAGGCTGTTCAACACGACATCTGCATCCATGCTTCCTAACAGCTCCATCTGGGGATCTCTGTGTTTTGGGTTTTTTGCATTGTAAGATGTACACAAAAGGTTTGTTGTTGATTACACATATAATTTCTTACAAGTCAACACTGCTGTTGTAAAGAGGTTCTATAGCAAAACGTATTTTGAACTCTTTTTTCAGGCACTAATTTTCCTTTCCGTTTAAGACATGCTTATAATGATAAATTAAACAGAATTTAATTTTTATTATAATGTATCAAATATTTGGGTTTTTTCTTAAAAAAACACCCAAACAACAACAAAGAAAAAGCATACACAATCCTTTAGCTTTAATGAATAACTGAACAATATGGGTCAGGAGAGGAGCTTAATGAAATACATTGTATAGAAAAATGACTTGCTTTCCCATCCAGGGTCAGAGCAGCCATCTGAGTTAATTCCCTTTTTTTTTTTTTTTTTGCCATGCAAAACTATGAAAGCTAAAGAAAACTGCAAAATAAAGGAAAATTCAACACAAACTATGTTTTAGAGAAAGCCAGAGCTAACAGTTTTTCAAAATATCACCCATTTTCCAGTATGAACCAATAACCAGGTGTTTTTAAGCCAGACAGCCAGTTTTGGTGAGACAGCTATGAGAAGTGCCTGGAATCCCACACTCAAGGTGCAGTTCTGTGGAAAATGGATTTATAAAGAATTCTCAAAACCTGATGAAAATTCAAATAGTCTTGTACATCTGTATGTAAACACTGAGATAAGGTGTGTTGATTTAGGAAGGCTCTAGAATAGAGATGACATTGTTGAGAGAGAGATTCGACAAGAAATAAGTTTTAATAAGTTTCAAAATACGGCCTTGTAAAAAGAGTAGATATTTTAGAGAATTAGAACTGTGAAAGATGGATTGTAGTAGGATTACCTGGGGAAAAGTTATAGGTGATTGATGTTAGAAGTAATATGGCATTGTATGGTGAAAGCTAACAGGCTGAAAAATGTTTATAAGCATTTTAATTTATAAAATATGGCCTTCCTAAGTCAGCACACCTTAACTCAGTGTTTGTACACAGATGTACAAGACTGTGTGAGCTTTCTGTCAGGCTTTGAGAATTCTTTACAAATTCATCTCTCACATGGTTTTTGCCTTGTTTGCAGCGGAGCAAGAGATAAGCCAGGGCTTAGGGCTGACCTAAAACTCGGGCTTAGGGCTGACCTAGGTGAGGTGTGAGGGCAGGGGGAGATGAGAGGTGGGGAAGAGCACTGATACACACAGCATGGAGGCAAGCATGGCTGGGGGAAGGGCAGAAGGGAACATAAATAAAAATAATTACTAGCAGAAATGGGATGGGATGGGAAAGAAAATAACCTCCAGGTTCTTGGCAATTCTGGTGCCTGAGGGTGAAGCTGTCAGTGCCCCTCATGGTCTGGGCACAGCCAGGACAGAGCCTGCTTGGAGCTTCAGCTATGAAATACCCTGGGGTGTGCCAGAGTTAACTGGGGAATGGAGGGACAGGGATTTCAGGGAACAAGTACCTGCTCCTTAGGGAGAGGAGTTGAGAGACTGCACATTAACCCTTCATTTCCCCTTAGGCGTGCGTGCAGTGTGAAGTGCTGCTCTGTGCACAGCATGGGCACTGATAACATCCTTGCTGTCTGTCTGGAGATTTCACAGTGCTCCACCCCCACCTCTCAGAACATTTCATTATGTCTCTCAGGCAATAGAAAGGACTTTTTAGGATTATTAGGTAAGTCTTTATATTATTAGATATGGTTTTGAATATATGGGCAGAGCTGTCGTTTTGTAAGTTTGTCTGATGAAAGGAACCAACAGAGAATAAGGGGAAAAACACCAATTCCTACTTCCATATAGCTCATATTGCTCAACTAACTACCCACCACTTGTAACTAGGAATTTAGAAGTATGACTATTGCTAAGAAAGCCTTGGCACTGTTTACAGCAAACTTCAGCTGCCATTTGAAAGCTGTGGGCAATCCAGGACATCCTGCACTGGAAGTTTGGACAGAGATCCCAAAAAGCCTTGGGCTGAACACCAGGTTCTGGATTTCCAGTCTGCACTCACTGCTGCTGAATGGATATTTGCAGAGCCTGAACTACAGCATCTTTATAAGTTAAGCAATAAATAAAAATGTAATTCATAATCTTTGTGTATTCTTCAACTCAGAATTAAAATTGTCATGTCTTTTCCACTTGTAGATCTTCTACCACAATCAGTGATGTTATATCACTGCAAAAAGACATCTCTTACAATTGTATGTTACCAGGCAGCTGAGTGCCAGTGTCACTGTGCAGAGTCCCTTGACAATTGTAGAGACATTTTCCTCCAGAATATTGAAATATTCACTTGTCCTCATGCATTTTCCTGGAAGCTTATCCCCTAGAACTTTTAAATTAATCTCTATTCTGATCACCAGGTGTGCAATTTGGTAATGTCCTGTGGTATACATTGTGTGAAGGTGCACAAGAGAAAATGTGACTCCTCATCCTGTGAAGAAGAGTTCTGTGTGTGAGATATCAGGACCTGAGTTAGTTTACACTAACTCTGGGGCAGAACAGAATCCTGTCACAAGGTGACACAGAATAGATTCTGCAGGGTAGGGCCATATCCACCAGATCTGCTCCACATCTTCTCCATGCTAAGACTCTGATAGCCATACATTGCAACACAACCCTCACCTCAAGAAGCCCTATTTCATTCCAGAAACATTCCATCCTGCACTAAAGGATGGCACTGGGAAACTTCACTGACAGCCCCTCTAAATTTCTTTAATTCCATTGTTTTGCCATGTTGGTTTTGGTCTCCTTCGTCCCATCTCACAGAGTTAGACAAAAATTCTTTTACTCACTGAGAAGTCAAATAAGGGGCTAGTTTTTTGCAGGCAGTGCAAAATTGAATTATTAAGTATTAATTATAAACATACACTAGAATGTATAGATGTATAAAGATACAGTAGAATGTAGAGATTAATTATAAACATACACTAGACCAGAGAAACATACTCTGGACCAGGTATTCCTATCAAAAGCAGATAAACATGAATAGATCCTAGATCAAACAAGGGGTTTGGGGTACTTGGGGTTCAGTTGTTTTGGTTTAACTATCAGCTTGTCTACAGGAAAAAATCAGCTGTGAAAACTAATAGTTCTTAGCAGAGGTTTTCTGGGGGGCTGTGCAGTGCTCTAAATTTATTTTTGTCCCTTACCACAATATTTCCTGTAAGTTGACCAGACTGTATCACAGAAACTCCAGGCAGAAAACAGATGAACATCAAAAATCCATGACTAAGGCCTCTCCCTGAGCTCTGGAGCCACCACACATACTGGTGATACAGCCTTTTGTAAGGAAGGGCCATGGTACCACCACAGTGATGCTTCCATAACCAAGGTGCAGATGTGTGATGAATGGCCAAGATGAAGGCACTGGAGTGCCTCAAGAGTAAAGTAAATCACCAGGAAAAGAAAGAAAAAATACCAAGGTATGTTCATGCACAGGCACACACACTGATATTTCTCAAGGTGGACTGGTTTGATAAAAATTATGACCTTTTTTCCTCTACCCTATTTTATTTTGCAGTACTAAAAATATTGCAAGTGCCTGAGGCGTAAGTCAGAGCAAACCTCCATTATCACCCCAGAGACTTGGCAGCCTTGCTCGTTAGGCTTCTTAGGATCTGACTGAGTGACCTTGTTTGGTGCGAAGGCACAGATGGAGTCTGTCAGTAAATCTTGTTAATGTAGCAACTATTCCCACTGTTAGATGAGGTTTGCACCTCCTAGGAGCGTTTGTAGCCCCAGAAAACAAGCACTGCTCCCCCCTCCCAATGTCAGCCCCCTTATTTCATGCCACCAGGTACTCCAGCATTTGTTTTCACTGTCAATTACCAAAAAAAAGAACACCTTGCTGTGAGTGTAGGATGATCTTTCTCTCAAAGGCAGTCGTGCACCTCCCTTCTAGAGAAACCAATGTTTCCTTTTAAATTTGGATGTGGTACCTGATAAACACTAAAGATTTCTCCTGCTTTGAGTCTTTTTCTGAGCTTGAGAAATAATTTTATGATAGGAATGCAGTTTTTTCCTAAAGCCATACTCCTACAGTTGTACTACAAAATATAAATAACTAATATATAAGTAATAAATAAAAGATTTATCTGTGAGACAATTTTAAGTGGTCTAAAATTTCAGGATGTAGCCTAGTTAGTTCCAGTGAGAAAATAAAAAGCTGCTTTTAAAGTTCATTCATCTTCTAAAGGTCAACGGTAAAAATGTGGCACTACCTTGGTTCAATGAATGCCTGCAGGTAAAAGAAGAGGGATACAACAGTAAGTGAAATATTTAAGCAAAATTCAGTGTTGTGATGCTGAACACCAGGACAAAATTCACACTGTATAAGCCATGTTTCTAAGTGCAATAAGCCACATTTATAAGCCATATTTTCTAAGTGTTTTGCACTGCTGAAGTACAGCAGCAAAGCTATGAGTGCTTGAATTAGGGACTCCCTTTTTCAGTTCTGCCTTCAGATTTATTTACTAAGTTTCCCATCCAAATGCAGATGTGAAGACATGATTCCAAAGCAACAGCCTTGCATATTTTGAAGTGATATTCCATCCTGCCTTGCAAATGAAAGAATCAAGCTTGAAATCACAAACTGGGATGGATCTCTTCCCTGACCACTTGGTTCTACGGGTTAATTCAAGGCTCCAGCACTCAGAATTTTGAGCCTGAATAAAAGAAGAATAATAAAATAAAAGAAAAAGCAGCGTCCTGCTTGCCTCTGCCTGTCCCTGCAGGAGGGGCTGCCTGCAGTGGGGTCTGCAACACCTGATGGCTTGGATTGCTGAGAAGGAAGAAAGAGAACAGACAGAAGCAACCACGTGGCTTTTATTTCTGCCTTTCCACCCCTCATCCCTCTTCTGAAAGCCAGCAAGCTTCAGCCCTGCTCACAGTCTTATAAAGGTTTATAGTGCCTTCTCGATTGTTTTTAAATACTATAATTTATATGTTATTCCATGTGTGTTTCTGCCAAGCTCTTGTTGCTTCCAAGGTTCCAACCCTTTTTTATTAGTTAAAACTCCTCTGTGCTACTTGCTACTGTAGGGATTATGAAAAGAAATTAAATTTAGGGCACCAAAGATCATCACAGGCAGAGGAATAAAACCTCCCTGCAAGCTTAATTAAAACAAGAAGATGGGCTGATAACAGATAATATTTTGCTAACTAGGCAACAAGGTAGGAGAAGGTAGGCCTGCAGAAAAGGACATACTATTATTATTAAAAAATGCATAATATTACAATACTATAATAATATTATATCATATTACATACTATTATTATTAAATCTTTAAGCTGCATGGAAGCTGATGTCCAGATCCTGATACCACAGGAATGGTACAGGCTTCTCAGGATCTGATGGGAAAGAAATGAGCAGAGGGTGTTAAACAGATAAATGGGACAGAGGAAGCTATTCTAGACAGAAATATGCTGGAAATGTTTTGAAGCAGATTCTTGGCAAAGTGTTTTCAACATTGTTGTTAGTAAGGTTTGAATAACACTGGTTATTCACTTGCTTCAGGTTTTTAGGAAGTGAAATTCTGTGCTGCTGTGATCTATGACTTCAGAGATGTGTTCCTTTCCTGAGCCTGTGCTAAGGGGCTGAAAAGTCCCCTAATCTGTGTTGCTTGCTCATTTGGAACTACTCAGTATTGTAAGAGATAACTACATCTGTTTTCAGACAATACAATTTTATATAAT
Organism: Camarhynchus parvulus; assembly: GCF_901933205.1. Lineage (NCBI taxonomy): Eukaryota > Metazoa > Chordata > Aves > Passeriformes > Thraupidae > Camarhynchus > Camarhynchus parvulus. The sequence continues at coordinate 9,169,420 of NC_044577.1, read as the reverse complement.
TCCTTGGGGAAAATCCTTCCTCAGTGAGTACATGTAGAAAATCTGCACAATTTACAGGAAATATATGCTGGCTAGCATAAGTTCTGTAAATAATAATAATAATAATAATAATAATAATAATAATAATAATAATAATAATAATAATAATAATAATAATAATAATAATAATAATAATAATGCAGGCAAATATATTTTAGCTTTGCCTTTTCCTCAGTGAGGACTAATTGGGACTTGCGTGTTATGAAGACTTTTTAAAGACGTGAGCTGATGTTTGTGCCAATTTTGCACGCTGGAGTGCAAAATTAGATTGATTCTTTCTGAGATTGGTAGGTCAGGATTATCAAGCCCTTCCTTCCACTTGTCCTTGTTCACTGGAGCTATTTTCCTGTGAGAGTGGCTCTGTATTGCAGGGATCAGTGTATTCCAGGTGTCCTGCCCTGCAGTACCATTGCTGTAGGTGCCTGCAGTAATGAAGTAGCAAGCCTTAGCAATTCTTCCTGGTAATAGTTTGCTCTCATGCTTAATTGACTCAGCCATGGAAGGAGAGCCTCAGATTGCTTCTCCATCTCTGCAGACACACTTGCAGAGAAAATATCTGGTCCTAGGCAAACACCATTCCCTTCAACTGATAGGCCCTGCAATGAAAGCCTGGGGTAGCTGGAAGAAGTGGAGCCTGAAATTCAGATTGCCTTCATTTTATCAAAGTAAAACTACTTCCTCCCCCACCAGGGAAATTCATAAGATGTTTCCATTGCTGGTTGATTTTACTCAATTCATCCTAAACCATCCAGATTTTTGGTCAGGTGTGGTTTTTAATTACATGCAAATACAATTTTCCCTGTATAAAAATTCTCCATTTATACTGTATTATTATTTTTGGTTTTTTATCTAACTTGCTAAATTTAGAAATGAAAACATTCAGCAATGAGTAAACTATTCTCAGACCAAAAAAAATTAATGCAAGGACTGTACTTTTAATCTCTATGTTGAGTTTCTGTATTGAGCTGTACTTCACAAATACTTGAATGACTGAGATGTTGGTTTCTGAAACACCAAAACAAATTTGCCACTGATTATGGTCACCTGGAATTGTCCTGGAGCAACATTTTGTTTCACAAAGTTGGATTTGCTGCTAACAGTACAAATTTATTTGCTGTTTATTTGTTGAAATGACTGTACTTATTTCTATAAATTCGGATTAAGAGTAGTTTGCTTCACATTAGTAGAAATAAACTCACAAAATACCCACAAAATGTTTTCAGATTAATAAAAGTAATGAAGGAGAAATGAAAAGGTATCACAACATCATTAATTTAACCATGATTCTTTACCTTCCTATAGGCCACTGTCAACACATTTAAAGCAAGCTCTGAGGGCAAAGTTGATGAGTTGCTGTTTTGGAAGGTTTCTGATTTCATTTAAATCCATGCAAATCCAGTGTAACACCATTCAAGTGTATTGATAATTGAAAACTTTACACTGAAAGTAGTTTTAGATGTGGGGAAAATAATATTTTTTTACAAAACTAGTCATCCTTCTTAAAAAAAAGCCCAGCCAAAGAAGAACAACGGTCTGATTTTCATAGGAAATGTTAACAAAAAGTGATCTAGTGTTACTTCTGTGTAGTCTCACATGGTGTATAAAATAATCCTACCAGGAATCTGGAGCTTGTTAATGACTGGCATCAGCTCCAATGTCCTTGGTGTCATGGCATGGATTATTGCTCAAATCAATACAAAGCAATTTCCAATGAAGGGAAACATTATCCATTGGTTTGTTCTGACACATTTTCAGAGAGTATCCCTACAGCCTCCCATGGATTTGCAGCTGCTCAATTACAGTTTAATTGCATGAGCCCTGCAGAGTGACACCCAAGGAGTGCTCATGGTACATGGTGACATTCAGAACAAAGCAAAGAAGCAAATACAGTGAAGATCGCACCTCACACAGGAAGGGAAAGCAGATCATGTGAAAATAAAGATGTCATGCTAACATACGGTTGTCACACATGTTCTTGTTTACAACTCTCTAGGATGCTTGTGTGGCTCTAAAATGCCCACTCTGCCCCATCAGCTTATTTGAAGACACACAAAAATGCTGTTTGTTTCTTATCTAGAGGAGAAAGAACAAATCAGAAGAAAATAAAACAACCAGTAGCTTTCACAGCAAAGTTCCTGCAGAATCTCCTCGTTAAAACCAAGCAAACATCTTTTAGCAAGGCTAGTGTGCTAAACAACACCAGGAGTCATTGGGGGAATTGGAAAGCACTGCAATCTTCTAGATATTCCAGATTTGGGAGTATTTACTGTAATAGAAACTGGCCAAAAGCAGCAATTTTATGGCAGGTAGCCTTCAGACCTCCCCATATACTACCAAATACACCTGGTCCAGGGAATAATCATTTTTGTCACACATAATTGTCTTGTGGAGTTACAGGAAATTGGTTGGACAGACAATTTCTACCCAGTTCCCAGGTCTGTCTCCTATGATGCTTCAAATCAGGCTTAATTATTCCATTTTTTTTTTCTGGCAAGATGTTGTGATGGTGTTATGCCAAAAGGTTTGAAGAAAGCTCACTTTTGATGCAGCATTTATGGTGTGGCTTTAGATATTTTACTGCTTATTTGAAACAACATTTGGACATTTTGCTATCCACTTTGGAAAACCATTTTATATACATTTCACACTACATCCATCTTAAGGAATGTCTTAAAGCAATTACTGTAACTTAAGGAGCCAACAAACAATATATATGAAAATGATGTATGCATAAATAAAACAATGGAGAGCAAAGAAAATAATTCCATCAGTCTATATCATCTTTTCCCAGACTAATGTTTTAAAAGAGCAGCACATTTTTCTTTGTGACAAGGCTTTTCTCCATACCTAATAAGATTCTCCTACATCCTAGGGGTAATCCATGCAATTTGAAGAAATAGGTGAAACACAAAAAGATAGCATAATGAAAGTCATAGACTGACAGGAAAAGAAAGAGTCTGTAAAACAGAGTTGTCATATTATCATAATTTCTATCAGTGATCTAATATAGAACATGGTTTTTTCAAAATATTCACCACATTTTAAGTACATGAGCCAATCCTTCTTTCTTAGAAAATGTGTTTACTGCTTTTGTAGTTACTAAGATTCAAGCACACACTCCAAATGCTTTCCTAAGTGAGATTACAGTGGGAAACAGTATATTCTAGAGATCTTGCTTCAAGTGTTTCCACTTCTGATTATACCTCCACTCCCTCTCTTAAGAAACCCTTATTATTCAGTAATAGATTCCTCCAGAGCTTTCCTGGAGGTTTTTTTATTATTTTTTTATGGTAAATGTTATAGAAGGGCAGATGTGTGCCATGTCAGATGGCTGTAAAAGCATTGCTGCCAGGAGCTGAAGTTTGGAACAGGAACTGCATCCTCACATAGCACAGAAGAAGACGACATTTTGGTATCTGGGCAAGTTTATTTTAAAACTAAGTTGTTTATATAAAAAGCACTAAAATACTATAACTGACAACAGAACACACTTTCTCATATTAAACACGCTGAGCCAGCCTCAGATTTAAATGAAATTTTCAATTATTGCTATATGGAATATGACAACCCCAGTGGTGCTGACCACTTCCAGTCACCTAAGTGGTATGGGAAAAACACAAGGGATCATGATTTCTTTTTCCAGGTGTCACCCCATAGCCTAACTTTGCAAATGCTTCAAACTTTTTAGAATAGAAATGGTAATGTGTCCTATCTATCTCTTTCTCATCCTGCAGCTGAACCAGTTTGATTATCTTATATGTATTTGCCTCTTTTCTCCTTGCTTGCAGGGTGCAAGAATGGGGATATGTGGCTTCTTTGGGGCATGGAAAGAGCTGACAGAAATGTTTCCTCTCCAGCCTGACCTTGTCCTAGAAATATGCTGTTCCACAGTCACCTGGGGACAAGATGAGTGTCTCTCTGAGCCCCCAGGGTTTCTATCTCCTATCAAGCACTGACCACAGCTGAAAGACTGGAGTACCAGACACCCCCAAACTGCAGTTTGAGTGTTGCTGCCTTTTCCTTGGGCAGGATTTGGTACCACAAGAGAGAGCAGATACTGGAAGAGAGACCTGAAGTGATTTCAGCAGTAATTACTGCTGAGACCTGAAGTGATTACTGCATTGCTAAACAGCCACTCACATTCCACGAGCTGCTGTCTTGTGTTTCCAGTTAGCTGAAATTACAATTCCTATGCCTGGAATACAAAGGTCTTAGCACAAGGACAGCAGAACAATCTCACTATGCTCTGGAGGGCTTTCCACAAACCACTTGGCAATTTATTCCTTCCTGTGCAAATGTTCAGGCTAACCCCAGCAAGCATGAGCTTTCAATACCTGCTCTGGGAGTCCATACTGCACATGGAGAAAAGGATTTCTGTTTAAAATTGTGCTGTGGGCAGGACACACTGCGTTCCTTTCCCTCTGTGCATGGGCTAGAGGAGATGTGATTTGAACACTTCCAATTTTGGAAACTTAGTTAGGATCCTAAGTCAGAAATCATAGAGCCAGTCCTGAATGCTGCTGCTGACAACAACAACCACAACAAATAAAATAAAATAAAATAAAATAAAATAAAATAAAATAAAATAAAATAAAATAAAATAAAATAAAATAAAATAAAATAAAATAAAATAAAATAAAATAATAAAAGCCAGGCTGCATACACATGCTGGAATGAAAGTTTGCAGTTCTGTCCAGTGACAGAGAACCCATGGGAACTCTTATATCAATTGCATTTGGACAAAGCAGAGGAACACTCCTTCCTAGTGATAGAGAAGACATTTATAGCCTCCATGTGCTGCTGGACACACAACCCAGGCTTTCAGCCTTTTGCTCTCTGCAGGGAGCTGGTACAAGTCAGTCACCTTCGACTGGGACAGACCAAAGGTCTCAAAGTCTGGAATCCTTCCCACCACTCTTCAGGAACCAGCACTGAGCCAGCCAGGAGTGCTTCCAGCATGTTTGCAGTTCTAGGAATCCCTTTCATTTTGCATAAACACTCATAAACACCCACACCTGTGTGAGTCTGGCTCTGACACATCCATTCAGCACTCTGCCCCATGTTTCCCCAGCCTCTCCCTCCAGCTCTCATGGGCAAAGCACCATCTAACTCCCTGGCATTCTGCAGAGCCACACTCACCACCAGCCTGCTGAGTCTGACAGAACAACTCTTGTTGTGGCAGCCAAGAATATGTTTTTTCTCTCCCCAGGGAAAGTCTCAGAGACATGAGGTGGTTTCTGAGTTTTAGGTTGTACTGGATACAGGAGGTTTTACACAGGGTCACCCACTACTGATTAAAGAGAATAGCTTTTCTTCTATGCTATCATTTAATCCATTGTTCCTTGCCAGTCCTATACCTCCACTTGCTAGGCCTGTTATTACCTTTTCCCCAACCCTTCTCTACAACATCCTTCTATCTACAGATCTAATTCAAACACTTTTGCTAATGCCATTATATGATTTTCTTCTGAATAGGGAAAATGTTTTGATTAAAAACCTTGACATTATGTTTAGAATAATCTACCAATCAGTTTCTCAGATGACAAGCTGATAGAAGGCAGCATGTATCTAAAGAGCTTACAATCATATCCCTGTGTTATCTTAATTAATGCAGTAAGACCTGTTCACATAATTCACTCTCTTCATAAGATATTGACAGCTGACCTCATTTCTCCATGGCATTTTAAAAATGCATTTATTGTGCTGCAGCCAGTGTGAAAACTTAGAGAAATCCTCTATTACAGAAGAAATTCACATATTGTAATATTTTTTTATAGTAATTAGTCCCAAGGTGTTCTGAAAGATACAACCAAAGGAACAGAATGAGAGTCCATGAAGACAATAAATGAGTGTGCTACAAAACATTGTGCTTGTAGTATTTATCATGCTTTTCATGCATGAAATGGAAATAAAGGCCTTCTACATCAACCATTCCTGTTGCTTTTCCTTTTTAAAAACTTGTTTTCCTCTGGCCAGTAGTTTCAGCTTGGTTAGGATAGAAAGAACTAGAAGAAAGGAAGGAAGAGAAGGAAAGAAAGGGAGGGAAGGAAGGGAAGGAAGGGAAGGAAGGGAAGGAAGGAAAGGAAGGAAAGGAAGGAAAGGAAGGAAAGGAAGGAAAGGAAGGAAAGGAAGGAAAGGAAGGAAAGGAAGGAAAGGAAGGAAAGGAAGGAAAGGAAGGAAAGGAAGGAAAAGGAGTTTCTGCTTCTTACTAATTTATTTTTTTTAGTGCGGAGTCCATAGCATTTTCTGAACTAAGGTGACACACTCTTTGAATTGTATAAGCAATAAAAACACATTACTGTGGACACAGGCAACTCATTTTAAGAGCTGTAAAAATATTTGAATATGAGAAGTTGGAAAGTACTCTTGCTACAATTTTTTGATTTGAATAGAGATTTCTATTTCAAAATGACCATTCCACTAGCCAAAGTTCTGATGTGAGTGCTAATCAAAGCAAACAGAACAAGATATCTCAATATCAATAAGATGGCCTCCTTTTGTTTTGTACTTTGGTGGAGTTTTTTAGTTTATCCAATTGATATGTGATCACAAAAAGGCCCAAATCCATTAAGTATGGTTACATCAGCCACACAGTGTTGGAAAATCTTGTAACTACTCTCTGGTACTAAGAATAGTAGAGACATGAGAGATTTTACCTCTCTGCTAGACTTTTCCTATCAGAGTCAGATGACTTGGTGTGCAGAAGGGTGGCACATCCACACACAATGGGCACAAGTCAGCCCCACCTGTGAATCTCCTCCTGGGGCACTGGTGGGAGGGAAATTGTTCCCAATGCTCCCACACAGGCTCTGGCCTGGCTTCCCAGGGAGCTCCAGCTGCTCCTCCCTCCAAGCTGAGCAGCGAGATTTCAAGCTTGAGAGCTGCTCTGAGCCGTTCCTTGTGGCCAGGTGGAGTTTGTTTGGGTAAGGTGGGCCAGCTCACAGCTCCTGATTTTCACAAAGTCAGCTTCCTGTCCATCTGTCTCTTGGGGCTGCCCTGGTGCTCTCTCTTGTCTTTCATGCTTCACTGAGGGACGTTTCTAACGTGGCCATTAAGGCAAAGGCTGCCTCAAAAGCTGTGCTTTTCTGTGGAGCATGAGAAGCAGTAGGCAAGAGCAAAGCACCTATGGCTCCTGGGGAAAAGCTGGCAGGTGGTGAGAAGGCAAATCCTCTGTGCACCGAAGTTAAATATTTCAGATGGAGTGAAAGGACAGATGGAGCAGGACAGAGCAGCAGTTCCAATGTTGTATAGCAGTGAAGTTTAGAAAAGTGGTACAGAATTTAGCAAGAATGTGACCAGTGTGACTGGAGACATCAAGGGAGGGACAATATTTTAAATCTACACCCTCAAACAAATTAGTGTGAGTATCTTGAAGCCAGTATAAGTCTCAATTCTTCTCCAGTGTAAGTTGCTAAGGTGTATCACACCATGAAAATGTCCCTTAGGAATTGGATTTTGACCACATATGGACTGAAAAAATAGGAATTATTTTCTCACACCTTGCAACGTTCAACAGGAATCAGCAATAATGTGTTACACAAGGAAAAAAAGGAGAGTACACATTTCAGCCAACACCTTGTCCTCCATTTTAATTGTAACAGCCTCCCAGAAGATTTGCTCTTTAAAACTCATCTTTTCATGCAATTCACCACACACTCTTCATACAGCTCTTACTGCTCTCTTCTTCAATAGCTTCCTGAACACTTAATAATCTTGGCTCTTGACATTTAAGAATCTGTTTTGCTTCAGAAAAATGCCAAACCCACCACACTAATCTCCATCTTACCCACCTCACTCCTCCCTTTCCCACTTATGCTCCAGATGGGACCAGGAAAATTTTCTCTACGATTTTTTTTTTACTTTTTAAGCTTCCTTATCTTAAAAAAAAAAAAACCACCAACCAACCAAACAAACAAAAACCCGACCAAAAAAACCCCAAACAATTTTTATATGAAAATCTCAAATTTTCTCACAATTTTCAAGTCCCAAACAGTGCATGCCAGATGCTATTTCTTAGAACTGCATTAAGTTTTCACTGTCACACAGCTATTCTCCAAAGCTGCTGTTCACCTGCTTCTCAACCTTTTACAAGTCTGGATGCTTTTCCATATTATCCTCATTATTATTTAAATTTCTCAGGCACTGTGATTCTTTCTCCAGCAAAGTGCTGACAGTGGGAAGAGAGGAAAAGAAAAGGCCAGGGCAGCTGTTCCAGTCTCCTCCCACCCCATTCCCCTGGTGATAGTCACACCTTCCTCTCTTCACAAAGGAGACTTTCCAGTCTGGTTTTTTCCAAAACATCATCAGATGGTTGCTTGTGAATACAGGAAGACACTGTGGAAAATCCTATGGGATATGCTGCAGTAACATTTTTGTCTATTCTGGGATGTAGGAAGCCTTCCCTTGCCACACAGAAGGTTTTGGTCCATTACAAATGTAGCTATGAGAAAAATGTGTGTGCTCCTGTGCCTGAAGCTGCTAGAGGTCAGGCAGACTTGTGCCCTGAGATTCAGATAGAAAGAATCAAGACCAGGACAGAATTCTGAATCATCACCTTTCAGGATGTTTTGGTTTCAATCCATGCCTGAATCCAATCTCAGGATTGCTGAGATTGAACTTCTATTTTCAAACAATAAATTCCCATGACCCACTACACCACTTGTGCAACTTGCCCAGTAAATAAGGGCAAAATAATAATGAGAAAAAAAAGTGAAAAATGTTACCTCTCAAAACTCTCAGATATTAAGCTGCCTACTACTGAGACTAACACCTAGTTAGGTTCTTAGTAATTCTAAAATACTAGATTTATCCACATACTCATGCCTACGTGTACAACTAATCATATGTGTTTGTATAAATATAACTGCACATACAGACAATCTCTATATAGGTACAATAAACATACTCAGAAGGCATTTTATTCACTGGTTGAAACAAAATATTGAGGTGTGCCAAAGACAGAGGAGGGGGAGCTGTGTTTTATGTTGAGGAAGGATTTGTTCCTCTTTTGTTCCTGTTTCTTGTGGGAGCAGTTATTATTTGTTAGTTCATTTTGATCCTGCATGAAAACAAGTGAAACTTGTGAAAATGACAACAAGCAATTCTCTACAAGTTTAAACACATTTGGTTGCTTGTGCCCTGTTGGTCAAACCAAGTAATTTTTAATTTTTGCCAGTGTTTGCAGGCTTATTCATGTTTTGAAAGTACAATTACAAAACCCACTTCACTGGCTGTGAACATTTCATCAAAATTTTGGTTTTCAGAAGCAGTTAATACATGCCCAAAACTTAAAGGACTCCAGAAGGAGCTGTGAAGGATCAGGTTCTAAATTAACAAAAAATAAAATCCAAGCTAGGTACCAATAGCACATTGCCAATGTTTAATTTTTCACATCTCCCCTTTTAACCAATTTTGTTTTGATACATTGTGGATGAATAAAAGCAGTTTTGTGTTTTTACAGAGGTTGCTTTCTATTGGACATGCATATGGGGAAAGCACAAATGATATTTCCCTCATTCATTTTGGAATTACTATGAATTGCAGAACTGAACTTTACATATTCCAAATATAAACAAACTAAAATGCACCAAACAAACTCTTCTGGGATGCTCCTCGTCTTTATGAGCTGGTTTTACAAATACACAGGCAGTGTGGTGCCGAGACAGCCACTAGGGGTTTAGGAAATGTTTAGCCAAAAAGTTTAAGAAGGAGAAGCCAAACATCACCTTGCATTTAACTAAAAGGTTACAAGGAGATAAGGCTCCCTAAAAGAACATTGTTCTGCACCTATTATCCTACAGCCTACAAAAATTAGTAAAAGATACATTATCATCTAAGGATAAGAAAAAGGATTTTTAATTTCCCATTCTCCCTGACAAAACTAACATAAAATCCCTTGCTACTGATAGTTGGAATTTGCCCTCCTGCTGCTGAGGTAGAATAATGTCTGTTTCATGAGAACAGAGTTTGCTGTAGGCTACCATCCCTACCCTCTCTGTAGGAAAATCTACAAGTAAATAGACATCAAAATAAGCAGCCATGTTAATCTGTGTCTCCCCACCAAACCCTCTCAAATGGAAGGAACTGAAGAACATGGCACGCCCTGATTAAACAAAGCTGCAAAGCTCAGGGGCAGACTGAAATCTTCCTCCTCCTTGTGTTGCATCTACTGCAGCAGTTTTCTTTGAAGCAAAAAGGCAAAATCTCCAAGCCCAGCTGTTGTCAGTGCTGTTTCTGAGTCACTGAGCAGCAGATGCTGAAAGTGCTGTGTTTCTAAAGGCAGCTCCTGCTGCTGAACCTGAATTTCCAAGCCCCAGCATTACACAGAGACAGAAAGAGCAGCTGACCAGGTATGTGCCACTAAGAGCCACTCTCAGGGTAAAATCAGAGAGTTTGTCAGCAGCAAAAGGTAACCAAAAGCTCTGGAGTCACTACAAAATTTGCAGCAGTCCAATGGCACAGAATTTCTTCAGAAGGCAAAAGAATTGCAATTATTTAACTTTCTTAAAGACCACCATAACTTTTTCAAGACACGTGTCTCAATTCAGACTCAAATTCTGTGCTGTCTTATTTCAGAAAAATACTGCTTCTGGTTGCAAAAGCAACAAAAGAATTAATTTCCCCCCTTCTTAAAGTACACAATGGATTTGCATGTGTACTTTATGTGTTTTATCATATAAAACTGTTGACTGAAAAAAATCAGTGTAAACCCAAATATTTCTCTCTTTTTGAAAGGAGGGAAAGAAATCAAAGATTATTTCTGAACTGGAATAAATTTGTTCTTCTGACCTACAGTGCAACATTCAAAAATTCATATTTATATGATCTATATTAATTTTTATATTATACTTTTTTATTAAACAGTGTAGAAGTAATTGAATTTTAGCACCTGGCAGAAAAAGAAAATAGTAACACAGGCATTGCTTTAAAGGACCCCGTTTCAAAACGTGGGTTATAAAACTATAAACTTGCATGTACTCTTGAGGGTCCCATCGTCCACCCAGCCTCCCAACTTGCCTGGGGACCAAGTGGACAGGCACAGGTCCTGGGCAGACTTTTCAGAGTGGCTTCTCATTTCAAATTTTCCAAGTGTTTGTGGTATTTTTTCTCCAAGTATTTTCTTCCCCAGACTTATTCCTCCTTTTGCTCTCTGTTGGTCTGTAATGTTCCAATGCATTTTGTAGCTATTTACACCTGTGTGAGATATGTGGCAAACAAGGCTGAAGGGAAAGATCTCTTGGTACAGGAGGTGCCTTTGTACACTCAGCATTAACTCTGGTCCCTGTCTGTTCCCAGGGGGTCATGTGCACTCACAGCATGAGAGGAACAGACTTTTACTTGTAGCCATGCAAGAAACGGAACAGGAAAAAATAAAACCAAATTTTAAGGTAGTCTGAATATACTGCATTCATTATCCCATCCCAGCCAGTGTAAGGTGGCATTGTAAAACAGAAGCCAGGCAGAATGTGCAGAATGCAGCCCACTTGACATATTTTCTCAGCTCTTCACACTGGGAAAACCATAACACTTATCACATTTGTCTCCTGAGTGTGTGTTTCAGCTTTTAATGTCACACAATGCAGTAACAAACCCAGAGCTGTAGTGCATATGAGCTTATGGTTACGCTCTCTGAAATATTTTTTGTGTGTGGTCTGACATAATAACTGCACCAGTTGCTCACACCTGTAGTCCAAAAAAAGTATAATTTTCTTCTGGGTTTTTTGTGTGGGTTTTTTTTTCATTTTTGATGGTTTTGTTTTCAGGTGGGGAGGATCTTCTGACAATATCAATTGGAAATTAATTTCTCCATTTCATAAAATTTATTCTTATAAGTGCATGTGGCTTTATTCATATTCTTTTAATGCTTAGCTCAGCTGTGTGTTCCTAAAATCTCTACTGGGTTTTTCACTCCTTGTAGAGCATTAAGCTCAAATAGGGTGAATTTACAGACCAAAGCCATCCCTCATAAGACCAATGTAATGAATCAGACTCAAATACTTTTGCGGGAATGTGTCCCTAATTCTGAGTGCATTGTACATGGTGATTTCTGTCAGATTGGTTCACTGATTCCATGGAAGCAGCCTGGATTGTTATTTCATAAATTCAGGCTTCTTTCAGCAGGTTTTTATTGTGCTGCCTACTCACCCCACAGTAACAGACCCCAGTACCAGCATCACCTGAGGCACCAACTAAAGGCTGAAGTACACTTGGGAGAGTGCTGCTGAGCAGGATATTGATAATTAATGTGGTAACTTGGTACAGCTGCCCAGCTCTCCTGTGAACCTCGGTCTGTCTACTGATTCATCTAAGAAATGGTAATACAGGACAGGAAGCACAGCAGCACTGGTCTCAACACGCTCTGTGATGCACTCCTGACTTAGGGAATGGTAATTTACTGCAGCAAAGGGGTCTCTGTGGTAACCACAAGGTTTGTCCCCCAGTAACTACAGTCCATGTCAGTCAGTGTCTGCTTGGCACTTACACACTGAATGGAGTTGTTTCCTGGTGAAAACAGTAGCAACCATCCCTGTCTCACTGCTGTGCAGCTGTGCTCCTCAATTCCCTTTAAAATCATGTTCCCCCTACATCTGATAAATTATTTATTTCTTTAACTCAACCTTTAGAAAAAACATGGAACAATTAATTTGCTCCAACTGAACATAAGTTTTCTGCCTCTGTAAGCAGAGAAAAATCAGATGTCATGGATCTGATCTGGAGGCAGCTGGAGACACAACAGTTTTAAAACCTTTTTCCAATTCTGGCCTCCAAAAAGTCATTTTTGAGAGCTAAGAAGAATGTTTATGGCGTATTCACAGGCATGGCTGTCTGTTCAAGTCTTTAGTCTTGCAGAATTACCAAAATAGGAGGTTAAATTTGCCCTTTGTCATCTACACATTCTAAAGGGAAAAGATGAGAATTTCAAGGGAAGAACATGGTTTCCACAGAAGGTTTAGTAACTCAGCTGACACTCTTGTTCAGGTTTTACTCAGAGGATCCCCAGTTACAAGAAGGATCAAGTGACCCAAGACGACTGCTAAGGCCTCAAGCTCAGGCTTATTTCTGCCCACACCCCTTTGTGTCCCAGCTCCCTTCCCCTGCGCCCTCATTTCCACACTGGAGACTCAAACCCACGGGCTGGGGACATGGTAAATTACAATTGTAGGAAATACCACAAAATTGGGATTTCCTCTCTGACTGAGAGGTGGCTTTGCTGCTGCTAAAAGAGAACTTTGGGAGCTAAAACTTGGATGTACTTTCTCTAAAAGCCTTCTCTCCTGGTTATAGCTGGATGACTTCTGAGGATGGAAAAGGTTTTTTTAGTGTAAAGTGTTCTGATCCTTCCATGAAATTCAGCGGTAAATTCAGCAGCAGCAGGTGAATGTGTGCATATCCTTCACGCTCCACACATTCACAGCTTGAAGGGTGGGCACAGGCAGCCACTGTGCTTTAGGGTTCAGAGTCTGAGGGCCATTCTGCTTGTGATTATTCAGCTTCTTTCTGTGTCTGTTCAACACAAATTGCACATACTTCAGCCATTTGCTGTTTTTCAAGCCTGGCCCATGCAACTCTGTGAATGATGATGCACTAAGAGGTTCCCTTGGGCAAGCTTATTACCTTTTTTTTGTTGTTGTTTTCAGAGCATTTTGGGGTTTCTTAAAATCTTTGAAAGATGTAATGATCCAAAGCACAATTTGTACAGACACTGCATGAACTCTCTGTTTGCTAACATGTGTCAGTTTATGAAGTCACTGCACATTGTTAAAAAGGTGACAGTGCCAAGGTAGCTTTTTCCAAAGAATCCTGTCAGTTTTAAGGACATATGGGCCTTGGAGTGGCTGCATATGTCTGACTGGGAATGTGCATTTTCACTGTGGCAGCTGTAAGATTATCCAATAGATTTTGTTCTCAGTTGCTTAAAAACACGAGTACACAAACAGAAGCTCATCGTGATGAGTTAATTTCAGCTGCTGTTATGATATTTCTAGGCTTATTTTTAACTTTCAGAATGAAGAATTGTGATGCCCCAGGACCCTACTGAAGTTCCAGATAACACCACAGTCCCACAGGTATTCTCTGCTGGGAATACCTGAACTCTGGGATAAATTGGCATGATATCCCGGGATACCCCTGGGATATCCTGCGATATCATGGCCCTGATAAGAGCCAGAAAAAAACTTCCACGAGTCTGACATAAATAAACCCCTCTCCTGCCTCAGCCATTCTTTCTCAATTTTTCTCCTAGCTAGGGACTGTGAAGTTACAGTGAATTTTACTCTCGGTAAAAACCATAAATTTTAGAAAGAGACAACCTCTTTTTGCTAGTTATCAGCCAAGAGATGACCTTACAACTGTTTGTTTGTTTAATGATTTTAGATACATTATTGTCAGGGTGAGTGACAGTAACAAAGATAAAACAACAAAGATAAGATAAATAACAGGAAACAGAAAATGAAGGAAATAGTCAAACACTATTAGGAGCTCCAATGGACCACAGACTAAGACTGAGGATGATGAATGTGATAACCTGAATACAAATGAGTTCCAAATAATTCTTCCTTGTTGCTCACACTTGCATTTATCTACTTGATTTGGGTAATTTGTATAACTGGAAGGTAATTTCCTGTTAAAAAATGTGATAAAATGCTTTCATTCCAGCATGTGTCTCTCCATGCAAGGGCTAGTCTGGAAAAGCCAGAAGTATGGTAATGAAGTAAAATTTTGAAGTCTATGAACAAATAAGGAATAAATAAAATAATGGAGAGAAAGCAAGTGAGACTGCTACTTTCCAGGAGTTATCCTCTCAAAGAATCACTGGTGAATTTAACTCCAGGAATTTAACTCCAATTCCTAAACTATCAAAGACAAAACTAAAGTATGCTTATATTAATCCAACTTTTGAATAAGTTATACAACCAAAGCCTTGTCCAAGAAGGATTATTAAATAATCCATGATCAATTTGCTAAGTGATACTTTTTAAATATGAAAGACAGTTGGAAAGAGCTTTTGCACAGAGGGTTCAAAGGCCCAGAAAAGACACCCCACCATGACCAGTTTACTGAAGAAGAAAAGACTCAGCTGCAACCTGACCAACATCAGGCTGAGTTTTACAGTGGGTGAAGGCTACAGTGTCTCTTGCATTAATTTTCATCAGATTTATGCTCTCTTTTAAATGCTGCACCTTGGCATTACTTAACTGGGATCCCTTACAGATCCATCTCGATTTATGTTGCATAGAGAGGCAACTGCTTTGTGCAAGGCTGATGAGGAGAGGAAGCAGAATCCTACTGTTTCAGAATGAGCAATAGAAATTTGTGTTTCAGAATGACCAAGATAAATTTGTGTTTCAGAATGACTAATAGAAATTTGTGTTTGTAACAGCTGAAGCTGCCTGATGTTCACCTCCAGGGTTTTTTTCAGAGGTTCTGTTTACTGGCCATAAATGTCCGCAACTATTAGTCACTGAAATCTCAGCATGTTTTCATTTCACAAATGTAAGAGCCACCTCTGGTCCCAATCAGACTTTGTGATGGGCTGTGAACCTTTTGCACAGACTGAGGTCCATATTAGTCCATCACCTGTAAATCCTCATTTTAAAGGAATTCCTGAAGCAAGTTACTTATCCTGGGGCCAGTAGCTGTGGGATACCTCGCAGCAAACATTAACAAGCAAAATATCAGCTCAAAACAAAGTACAATATTAGTGACCCACTTTATGGGCAGACCTTTCAAGGTTACCTCAGACCAAAGGAGCAGCAATGGGAATTCCTCTCCTCTAACAGCAGGGAAGAGTAATTCAGGAAGATTATTGCTCAAGGACCAAGGCAATTTAAAGTGGGCCTGTCCTGAAGGTTCCTTTGCTAGAGATAAATAGTGGCTGTCCCTCTCCAGAATGGGTCTCTTGTGCATCAACACTAATTGCCTCCTTGGGTCATTAAAACCACTGAGAGCACATTCCATAGCTGGAGATCCAATCCATGGGCTACTGAGCCAAGAGATGAGCAAATCACTGTACACAAATGAACAGATTCTGCCTTAGGAGCTTGAAATGAAATCTGGGTTCACTGAAGCCAAAGGTCTCATTGAAATAAAGGATAATTTCATTTCAGATGTAATTTTCCTGTATAAAAAGCGCAAAACTCACCTAATACTACTTCTGCTAGGTTACTGTGGACAAGCCATTCTTCACTGCAAAAACAAAAGTATTTTTTTTCCTTTTAATTTATGGCACCAGTGAAATTGCTTTCATGAAAAATCAGTATATATGAAAATAGAACAAAGCACATGCCCAGAATTTCCTTTCTTGTCTGTAGGCTTGCACAAAACCCTGAAGTTGACAGAAGAAATCTAAAATTTTCTAAGGTTTGTGTGATTCCTTAGACCAGGACCCCATGGTCTAAATATAAGCTCTTAGGTTTGATTCAATTTAACAAAAGAATTTGATGCTAAAATTACAATAAAAATTAAAGAATATCCAAATTTCAAAACCAGTTTAAATCCATCAAAATGTGTATTTTTTTTCCTAAAAAGGAGTTTAAATGAACATTATTTTGAAGAAAAATAATTTATTTTTCAATTTAAATGGAACCAATTTCATACACTATATACATTTTTGGGGCCAGTTGGAATAAGGATTTAATTAAAATGTGGTATGGTAACACAAAGTAGTTTTGATTTTGCAGCTCTGGTTTTCCTGTTGGTCCTTCCATTTTCCCCTATTCCTTATTTTTGCTATGGTAAGAAGGATATTTCTTTGGAAGTAGCCATACAAACAGTGAAAATATTATAATCACTTCCTGGGGGCAAAGGAAACTGAACTGCTGAAGTCACAGTGCAAGGGACATTTTTGTGGCTCTCTTCTGTCATAACTGTTTCAGACAAGAACAAAACCTCTTCTTATCCTAACAGCAGAAGGAAAAAATATGAACTTTATCACAAATTAATCTGAAAGTCACTGGAGGTTCCCTGTTATAACTTTATCTGGTGTATAAAAAGCTACAATCCTTCCAGAAGTGTCTCAGCCTTCCTTAGGTCAGAAGACTCTGTCGTCTAATAAAGACTTATCTACAAAATAATAACCATTAACTGCATTATAGCTTTCATGTAATAGCTTAGAAATACTTGCTAGCAATATGGAACTTTTTAAAAATGGAACAGTTGCCCTAATTTAACTTTAGCATTAATACAAACTGAGGTTTACATTCCTGCATGTGAAAGCTCTTTGCGTATAGAGTTGTTTGCAGGTGAGAAAGACCAAGAGTTTAGTTGAGATATTATTTGTTGACTGAAGACAAATTAAATTATAAAATATGTTCTCATTATTATGGGGAGTACCAACTTTCACCTGGAGTATTCATATGTGGCTGTTTTTATGCAAGTACTGAGTTAAGGGTAGGCAGAATTTTTGAAAACCTGGCCAGCTGTTTGACATGAACATCCTTACTAGAGATGTGTTGGGAAGTGACAACCACAGCTCCACAAAGTCATGTCTGCACTGACCTTGCCAGACCTGCTGGTAAACATACAAAACAAAATCTGCAGGAAAAATTGTTTCAAGGGCACTGCAAAGGCATTGTGAACCTTCATATCTCAAGCCTAGTAGTCTTGTGAAGTGAGGTGCACCCTGTCCAAAGAAGGTTTATGAAAAGTTTAGGATTCACACAACCTCCTCTATTCCCAAGCTGATTTACTGAGTTAACTAAGTCACAACCTCTCCACACAGCACTCATCTTCAGCACACACCCTGCTTTAGTCTGGATTAAAACATTCAGTGAGGACTGAAGCCTAGAAATCTACCAAGCTAATGACTGCAGACCTGCAAAAAGTGATACTTCCTAAATTTCAGTGCAACGCTTGCTGTAGTTTGGTTACTCCAAAGTAACTGTGGATCAATCTTATCATGTTGTGTGGTAATCATTTGATGTGTATAATGTATATAATTAACATAATTCCTTAAGAAAACATTTCCATGATGTAACTTTCAGCACATTACGCTTCAATACAGGGAGCATTACATTTTCTTGAAGGAGAGGCAAATTTACCATATTTGCTGGTCCTATTGAAGTTGGGAAATCATAAGTACTCCTTCTCATCACTACCCTGGTTAAGATTGGGGTGGTAAATTTGAAGAATGAAGTGAGTTTTGAGTGAGAAAGGAATAAAAAGGAGAAGGGATTTTACCTGACTGCCTCAAGCCTTGGCAAACACTGGTGGGGATTCACTGTGAGGACAAGCTAAGATCTTCATTTCCTTTATTGTAAGCTGTGAACCTGCCTTCATTTTATTCACCTGACTTTTCAAATAAGAAAACTACCCAAGCACACTGCCCCTCACAGCCACATGAGTTCAGGAGGACCAGAGCAGACTGTTGACTCCATCAAAGAGCCAAGGCATGGAGCCACAATAAATGCAGGGGATGGCTGCCAGCACTCCCTGATGCATTACCATTACAGGCACTGCAGGCAGGGATCACATTGCACCTAGACAAATCATTTTTCTGCTTTATCTCCTGTTGAAATCTCTTACTCAATTGCTCCCTTCTCCTGGGAAGTGCAGGGGTTTCAAAACACAGCCAGCACACTTTGAGGCCATCCAAAGAAGATAAACAATTATTGATATTTCACTTCATTCTTTGTAAATAAAATGCTATGCTGCAACTCACAAGAGCATGCTGAGTACACGCTGGAGAGCAAAGAGGAAATGTTGCCCTTTTTATTCTTCATAAATGATTGAATATGATATTTCTTTTATGTTACTGTACATTTTTCTCTCTGAAAGACATTCCAGCTGGCCATGCAGTAGTGCACATTGAAATGGCCACTATTTCTCCATTTTCACTGCACAGACCTACTGGCACCAAATCATTTGCAGCCCACTGGGCCCAAGCCTAGCAGTCTAAGAAATGGATAACATGGATCAGAAGATGACACAAAATTATGGAAGAATGCATTTAATAAAGCACATTTCTCTACAGAGCTGATGCTAAACAAAATTCCTAATTTTTACCAGTGAGGGCTGAAACCTGGCAATGCTGCTATTCTACTGTTCATACCAACTATACTTCCATGTCTATAATTTGTGTTTCATTAACAATACTAATAGAAGCTGGAACCATTACCAAAACTAACTTCACTGTACTAACATTGAAGTAATAAAGAAAGTCCTTGTTTCAAAGATTGTTAAATAACTACTTAAATTTATTGGATGTAAATATATGTGGTTCAGCTAAACCCTGGCTTAAATTTGCTAGTAAAAAAAAAGAAATTCTGATTTCAATTGTGCTGGGTCACAGCATAAAATTATAAATCCATCAGTCATATTAGCTAATACAGCAATGCTGCATTCCACAAGTTCTCCTCGTTGGTTGAGTACATACACTACATGTTTCCTGAAAGCACTTTGGACTGTTTCACAATGAATTTAATATCTAGTTGGCTCTAATTCAGCAAAACTCATAAGCAGAATTTAAGTAAGTGAATAATGCCTCTCAGCTTCAGTAGGATTTCTAACATGCTGAGAATTAAGCACACAGTTAAATCTTTATCTGTTTGGAAGTCAACTGCCACACAACCATCTGCTTGGTGTGCTTGCTACAATGCACAGTGCAGTTTTAAAATGGTCAATATATCCCAAGTCGTACAATTTTATTTTATGAGAGAAATCAATCAATTAAGGTAAAGGACAGTGAATGATTGGAAATTGTTTTAAAGAAGCTTTAATATGTTTTTCTCATTTATCTTCTTTAACTACATATTATTATTGTTATTGCTATTATTATAATATCACTGTTATTATTATCACTGTTATTATTATTATTATTATTAGTGTTATTATTATTATTCTCTTAAAGGATCTTCCCTAATTACCATTGCAAAACAGGGAAAAGCTCCCTCTATTTCATGGCCATCTGGTGAATCTATGTGGTAGAATTCCATCTGAGCTTTGCAGTTTCAGGAAATTACAGTAAGTTCATAAATACCCTAAGACTAGCAAAATTCATTAGTAGGCCAAGTTTCAAAACTCATTTTACCATCTACAGCACAGGAAACTGAATAAGGAAATTTGATTCTCATTTACAAATGTTCTAGGAAAAGAAATGGTAAATAAAGAAAAGATCAGTATTACTTAGGATTGTCTGGAGGGCTGTGAGTAGGGAGTACAGGCTTGAAAGAAAAAGTCACCTGGAGAACTCCACAATAAGCCTGTTATGTATATAACTGCATTTCCTTGTCTTTTTTTCTTTCAGGAATGCTGATCTGACCAAACTGCTTAAATGCAGACCAAAATCCGCTGCAATAATTCTCCATGAAAAGTTTGACTTGCAATTATTCCGGATAGATTTCTTTCCAAGGCTCAGCATCTCCTGTCTGGCAGCAAGCCCACAGCCAGGGTAGTTCACCTGGGGCTGTGAGCCTGTCACATTCTCCTGCACTAAAAGAGGTCAAGCCAGGTCTCTGCTTAAATAAGAGAACATGACAGATTTGAGTCCCTGCTCTACTAACAGTGTCAGCCTTTGGATGATGCAGAAAAAGAGTTTCTTCTGCCACTGACAATCCCATAGCAGTTGTGAAATGATGGTCTAATAGCCTCTGTGTTCTGGCCAAATTCCAGTGAAGATGATTGCCTTTACATTGTGTAAAAATCCTTGGGATTTCAATTTGGTCTGGTTTCACTCCCTGTCAGGCCATTCCAGTGGTGGGCGACAACCCTGCATACAGAGGTCAGACACCTGTGAAACTGGGGTTATTAGGTGATGGTATTTATTTATTGAGTGTATTATTAAGTTCTTTCACTTTAATTTCTTGTTAGAGTTTTTGTTGGTTTTTTAATTTTTTTTTTTTCTGAAAGGAGCTGAAGCAAACTGGGTCTGCAGTATTAACTCTGGAAGAAGGATAACAGCTCTAAATAAGCTTCTACATCCAGTTATTGAATTGGAAAATATTAGGATTACATGCTCTCATATTTCAAGAAAATGTCTATTCTACTTTTCAGATTCTTATTCCTTCATCCTCTAAAAACACATGCCCTATATACCATTCAATAGCTTTACTCCAGCTTTTTTTCCCTTCTCTCCCTTCCTTTCTTGCAGACTTTTTTGAACACGATTTTGAAACCTTATGTTGAATTATGTTGAATATTCTTTCTTTCCTTCTACACCTCTGAGAAAATAGGCAGGTATGATGGAACTTTGCTTGCACAAAGACTTTGAAGTAAGGACACAGAATTCTCCCTTTAGCAGCTAACATTTAAACCCATTTTTAGAGAGTGTACCAAGGGCAAAAAACAGCAGAAAGGGGCAAGCCCCAGATATTGCTGTCAGTCAATGATTTCTTGTCATCTAGGCTGCAGTGAGACACAAACCTGAGGCCACTGCAAATTATATCAATGGCCAGGCTTCAGGTGCTTTAGGATCAATGCAGAAGAAAGATTAGTTCAGGTTGCCCTCAAGGACAACACAGGCTGACTTGAGTGTTACATCAGCAAGCAAGGTACAGCTTTCTGCAGAGGATCTGGCGCTAAAATTTGGGTTATTTTCCTCTTTCTCCCACAGGTGTCCTGCACTACATTCAGCACACAACCCTCCTGCCTCACCTTTTCCTTGTTTACAAGCTGGTGGGAGCAGTTCACTCCATTTCATGCCACACAACTAAATGGTTTTGCTGCCCTGGTTGCTGCAACATCCCTAATGTACAGGGATGTGAGCTTCTGGGACCTTGTTAGCTCTGCTGAGGAGCTTGCTGTAGCTTTATTTCTGGCATTGTTATTTGCTGAGACATTTTCAACCAGCACTGAAAAGGAATAACTGTCCTCTGGTGTTCAACACTCAGCCCCAGCTCTTGCTCCCAGTATGACTGCAGGATGTTTTCATGGCCTTCTCAAGCTTAGCATGGACTCACAGAGACTCAGCCCAACTCTAAGATGTTAAAAATCCAAAATAATTTTAATGCAACCTTGCAATTTCTTTATATCCTTTGTATGTTCTCATGCCCTATTGAACAAAAGTGATTTCAGAAGTGGCTTTAAAAGGACTTCCACAGGCAAGGAACACTTGACACCATGAAATGATTGCTTACCCTAAAGGGAAAATATGCATCTGGAAAGAGCAATAGGCAATGATCACATCAGGGTGGAACAATGAATGCTAACACCTCACAGCAAAATGCCATCAAAGGGAACATTTGCTCTTGAGAGATTTAGAACATTCTCTGCTAGTGTGAATTAGCATAAATTCATTAAAAATCTGCAGAATATATTGATTTTAACTCACCAAGACTCTTTAAGTACTTTAGCTTTTTGTGTATGTGAGAAAGAAAAGTAGACCTGGAACTCACTCATGAGTACCTTGCACTTTAGTAGGACAGTATTTGGGGAGCAGAAATGTAGAAAAACTAGAAAATGTTTTCTGCTGAATTGTATGTCCTTTCCAGGAATGTCAGAAAGAAAAGAAATGCAGATTTTTATGCTGACATTGACAAATTTAAAAAAAAAAAGAGTTAAAGTCAAGTTTATTTCTGCAGTACCTTAAAGACATATTTTGACAACTCAGAGAGTTTTCTGGTATTGTGCTCTAGTAGCTTCGGGTAAGAATGTGAATTTTGGTGGCTTGCAATTATATGTGACTTTATTTGCAGTAAAACAAAGTTATAGAAAAGCAGATTAATTAGATCGCAAGCCACATAGCATGTATGTCCAACAGCCAAACTACCAGGTAATCTCTGGATAGTTCTTGCATTTATTTATCTATTTGAATCTCAATTATCTGTGCAATTCTTCAAAGAGAGACAGAGCCTCTAAGAACAGGCAAAATGCTTGATGGCTTTATCTGATGTACACTTTCCTTCAGAGCTTAACTTCTTTAACATTAAACCTAGCACAGACCCAGGGACTGCACAAGGGGTGGGAAAGGCTGGATCCAGCCTTCAGCTGATGCTGAAGAAACCACCCATGCAAGACAGCCACATAATTACTAAAAAGTTCAACATGCCAGCACATCATTTTGCTGATACAGCTGAGGTTAAAGATACTGAGAGAGATGGAGAAGGAAATTAAATATAAGCTGGGAAATTCCACCAAAAGCAATATTAAAGTTGTGATTTAAACCTTTTTATAATCTGAACTTTTTATTTTCTTGAGATGAGAGCAACTTTATCAGCTGGATATGGAAGTTAATGAAAGGACTTTCATGGGAGTGGGTGGGGTGTTACATAGAAGAGCATTCTGAGACAGATTAATTTTAAGGCAAAAAGTAAAACTAAATCATTAAATTAACATCTTTGCAGTAATTTAAGTAACATCAATTACTTCAGCCTAATTTTTAGCTCTTGAAATACGTGGGAATGAAAAACCATTAGACTTTTTCCACTAGAACAACTTGTTTAGTTCCCTTGCCAGATCATTGTCCTAGTAAATCAAAAGAGAAAACGATGTCTGCTTCTTATCTGGAAAGATTTTGTTCCTCAGTTTGTCAGGTTCCCTTCCATTCTTATTCACTGTTCAGGGGAACTCTAAATCCAGCAAGGTATATACCTTTGCAGTGGGATTCAGAGTATCAGATAAGTCCAGATATTGTCTCAAGCTCCAAAATTCTCCTAATTGATGTGGTAAGCCCTCTATTTGAACCCTTCTGAAAGAAATTTCTTTTTTGTGACATCCACCATATGATTTCTGAAAGATGAAGGCAGCCATCCCTGTCTTTGATACAGAGGATCCCACTGAGTAGAAAGGGTTCAACAGTCAGTTCAGATTCTTTCTAAATACTGCCAGACATTTGTCTACAAAACTGTGACTTCAGTCTGGTTTTCCTTTTTACACACAGAACCAGACAAACTGCCTAAGCACCCCGAGCCATCTGGGAGCTGTTTTCTTTGACCATTCACTACTTGCTCTTTGTGCTGACACATTAGAAGACAAGTTTTTATTAAAACTGAAATAAGATCAACTCCTTTATTTTATCATAACAGAAGCCTACCAAGCAGCTGTGTGGTATTTGTTCTCGGGCTCTTTGAGCACTGGGGGGGTTTATGTTGATAAACTTAATAATTTTTTACCAGGAACACAGAAGTGTTTAGTAGACCTCTGCAGCAAAAATGCACAAAGCCATTGAGCACTTGAAAATTCTATGGAAAGGGACACAGCCATAACCACTGAGGCTCCATTTGATACAACAGAATTGGATTTCAATGGGCTTGACTGCAGAGGTCTGGGAAGGATGACATTAGTACTGTGGGTAAATTACAGACCTTTATTTTATTGCTGGTACCACAGAAATTCTTCTAGAGATGGGATTGCTTCCCTGAGAAGCATGCCTGAAGCAGGGAACTGATTCTTTCAACATTTTGGCATAATGTTGGGTGATACATTCAGCTGTTCTGTTTGATGACCTGTCACCATCTTCATGTAATCCAAAAAGAACATTTCAATGTGATTTCAGCAGTGCTCTGGAAAGAAGGATCCCATGAAAAGCATTTTAGTGCATCAGACAGCACCAAGAGGATCCCAGCTGGAATGCTCTGGCTGATGTGGAACACTCCAATTTAGAGACATGGATCAAAATGCAACTTCAGAAGAGAGCCATGAGAAGTGATCAGCAGCCTAGAAATTTGTACTTCTGGGGGAAATATATATATATATATATGTAAACTGCTGCTAAGAAAAAGTGGAACAATCTTCCTAACACATCAGGCAAGAAATAAAACTACAGACAGCATTTTAGAAAAGTGCTTTCTCCTATCTCAGTAGGAGAAGAAAAGAGATAGAAACTTTAATCAGAGGAAATTTAAAATCACAAGCTAAATCTGCCAGTATTCTCATTGCTGAAATTAGTTTGCAGAAGATTGCATCATTGATTTCCTGAAACTCTCCGCCTTATTTTCAATAATATTAGCAGTGTGGTGCTGCTAATCATTCCAACTTGGATTAATGACTTCAAGGAAGTGAATGCTCCTATTTCTTATTCTGAGAACAAGATGGAAAAGATGAAGAATACAGAAATTTGAATTCTTTAGCTAAGCAGCAGAGTACTCTTGCACTGCACTGAATTATAGAGATAGAGACCTGCATGGCATGTTGCTTCTTTGCCCCTATGTTCTTGTCACTCAGGAGAAAAGCAGAGTGAAAACAAGAGCTGAACCATAGAGAGAAACAGAAACACAGGATTAATAAGGGAATTACCCAACATTTTGCTCAGGTCTTGTTGGTTTCTTTAACCTACTGGAAGCTTTAGCAGTTTATTTCATGCAAGGAAGGATTTCTTTGTAAAAATTTTCAGAAATTTTTAAGAACTAATGTAATTTAATGAAATTTTCTCCTCAGAAGACAGAACTAGAGCATTTCTATTCCCAGTTTTGAATCTGCCCTTTTCAATCACTTTATTAAATTACTTTCCCTGTGTCTGTATCAGTTTCCACTTTGTATGGATACTTTATGGAGTGCTGCAATAAAAACCTCAATGGCAGGAAGTTCTGCTGAAAGGCAAAAAAAGGCACAGCATTGACAATAGATAACTCTGATTTCTAATTATTACCATCCTGTAGTAACCAGAGCCTATTAGCTGGCCTCCTCCAGAAGCAGACAGTTGTTTAACATGGGATTTTCAAGAATGTTCAGAATGCTTTAGTTTCCACTGACTGAAGGCACCACAGGAGAAAAAAGGGAAAAGGGAAGGTCTTCTGATAAAATTTGGAAAGCCTGACCCCAGGCTGAGGTGAAATGGGTCTGGCAGGCCCAGGGGCACAGCAGGGGATGCCCCAGGAGGGGCTGCTAGGGGCACTCATGGCTGATGCTGAGAAGTTAGAAAATCTGTAGTAGAGTGTTGCTGCTATGTGTAACCAGAGCTTTGCTCACTATTTCAGCTGTGATCTTTTCCTCTTAAAGGGAATGCTGTGCTCTGGGAAGCTCCAAGGTTTCTCAGGGGCACGAGAAAGCAGCTATCTTAGCTGGATGAGGAAATTCAGAAGAACTGTAATCTGGGCCATTAACTATTTTTAATACTTCACAATGTTTTACTGATGCATTTGGGTTTTCCATTATAAGAGGATCCTCCCCTTATCCCCTCTCCAGGATGTGAATCCAGTTTTATTAGAGCATGAAAAATACGTCCTCTTCTTGCAGTGATGTGGCTGAGAGGAATAAAAGATGGCTCTGATGATATATCCTCTCAATTGCACTAATAACATCTCATTTTTTCCCAACTTATCCTGTTGCAGCTGATAGAAGTGTTTCTGGTGCTGCTGGGAGGTGTCACTGTGATTATTGCTGTTCCCTTTGTGCCTTTTGTGCTCTGGGATCCAATCCACTAAAGCATTCTATTCGAGGAGATTTACATGGCCAGATTGCACAAAGAAAAATGATAACAGGAACAGCAGCCCTATTTTTACAAGAATGTATTTACAAGTCCAAGACATCATGCCAGAAACAGCTTTCCTTGTGACACATAGCTCACTAAATGTAAAACCCAGCCCAGCCTTTGGGTTTTCTTAACTCTTGAGTTCACAAAGTTTCAATGTGGTCATACCCACCAATAAGCTGAAGATAACAAAATTTCCCAACAAACAATAAAACAAATTTAAAAACCCAGCAAAACAAACAACAGCACCCCCACATACACTCATTTATAAGCACTTTGTCACATTTAACCTCTCTGAACCAGCTGACACAAAAGTCAGTAACCTCCTAGACAAGAATGCTTTTGCTAGAGCAATATTATGATGGTTTATGTGAAGTTACTGGTTTAGTTATTACTTTGGGCTTTGTTGCCAGTATTTTGGTAGGACATATTTTTTAATATATTTTTTAACCTTTTAATAGTTTTGAAACATTTCTAAATGTTCCCTGTCAGCCCTTGTGATTGCAAAGCTGACAGCCTTAAGTGCACTTATACCATTCACAAATATCTGTCACTTCACACCTGGCTTCCAGTTTTGATCTGCATTTTAATTACTTCAGACTGTTTTGGCAAATAAATAAAAGAGATCTCATTCCTTATAAAATGGATAATGTTTCTCATGCATGCCCAGTGCTATTCTTTTTCTAGCCCTTCACATTTTTTAAGATCTTCCCTTACCAATGGGTTACTATAAGATGCCATTTTGTCCTTTGGAAACAATAAAACTCCTCAACATCTCTTCATGTTTTAATCTCACTTCAGAGCATTATTTTGGCCAGGATTAGACCATGATGTGTATCACAGCCATCAGTATGCTGTGCTCATCTGAATAAACACACCTGTAAACCACTTGCTTCTTGCAATTAGTGTACCAACAACTATAGAATATATTCCAAATTCCCATCCTAGTTAAACTGGTGTGAATTAGAATGAACTGAACTGACTGCACCATTCATCATTGCTTCAGGATTAATGTCTTTCACTGTTGTAAAACCAAAGCAATGACATTAGTCTTTTAGCATTTTATACTTTTGAATAATAGAATAGAAAAGAGAGAGCGCAATGAGTGTAAATTATGTATTTTATACAATAGTGCTTAATAGTGCTTAAAGTATCACTTACACCAGTGACACTTTAACATGCTGTTTTCCCAGGATATTCTGAACTCACACTGTCCAAACCTGTTCACAAAGCAGCAGCACCAGCAGTTGGGGTAAAAGAAGCAACAGCTTGTTCCTGTAATGCAGCCCTAGCAAATGTAACTGGAGCTGAGGAGCTCAGGAGAGTGAGACTTGCCTTAAAGCCATCACCATCTGTGGGACTGCTCTCCTTGTGCTCTGCCCCAGTGGAACATCAATGGTGCATCTGTATCCTGCCTCAAGGAGGGATTTAAAATGACCTGGCACATATCTGATAGCGTGCCATGTGTGTCGCCAGCTTCAACCAGGAGCTGGGAAATGCCCCTGCTCCTTAGCTTACCTTGAGATCAAATA
The DNA here is from genome assembly GCF_901933205.1 of Camarhynchus parvulus. NCBI lineage: Eukaryota > Metazoa > Chordata > Aves > Passeriformes > Thraupidae > Camarhynchus > Camarhynchus parvulus. Next base: position 9,141,508 of record NC_044577.1, on the reverse strand, counting down.
CTGTATTTCTCATGGGTGCTGAGGGACAGCTGTCCCCTCTAGCTGGGGACACAGCCAGCACCTCACTCCCTGGCAGTGTTCTGCCTCTGCACTCACCTCTCTTTGAAGGGAGCTGTGTAAGGAAACCTGCTCAACCTGCTCTCAGAAAAACACTGGCTCTGACTGGTTGCCTGGTGAGTTGACCTCTCAGCAGCTAGCAGGATTTTGAAAAACTCACAAGGCCACTGGCATGCCAGGAATGTGAGATTAGTTCTGATTTATAATAAATTATCTAAGAATTCCCCATAGTTAACATTATGTTTACATTCCTGGCAGTTCTTATTGCTAATACAGGCACAGTTGGGGAATGTACATTTTTTCATACTCCTGAGTAATTGCATTGAATAACTCCTATAGTGTCACTGTAGGTGTATGAAAAATCAAATATAGAAAAAAAAATCTACCCATGGAAATCTCTCCCTTCATTCTCCAGGAAAAGAAAAAGGACAATTTTAACAAATAATTATTCTCCCTTTCCTTTTCCAGAACTAATTCTAATGAAAGCTAATGTGGCTAATAAAGTAATTATAATTGAATGGTACATTTCAGGTGTGTCAGAGTCCTCCCAGTAACTCAGACAACGAATTCTCATTGAAGTCTCCACGTTGTGAATTACTTCTTTAATGGGATGTGCTGCAGCAGGGCTGATTTGCAGCATATCATTCAGGATGTAATGGAGATGCAGGAACATGTGTGATGGCTTTTAAGAGAGCCCTAGAGAAGTGTTCTACAAAGGGTGGATCAGTGAAGCAGAATAGTGCAAATTCATTGCTGTCATAGCAGGCTGCTCCTCGGTCTCCCAGCCCAAAGGAGCCCAGGGAGCTGCTTTGGAAGAGATAGTTCCACCTAAGTGTTTCATTAGCTGCACATCCTTCCTCAGCAGGCTGGCTAAAGGACAAATTAAATGGCAGCAAAATAGTCAAAACTCATTTGTCATCTAAAGGACCAGTATATATGTCCTAAATAAAACCAGGCTGCTTCCAAAGGGTGGCTGAGGATCAGAGATTTGGAAACTCTCTCTATGGGTACTGCTGAGCTTGTGAGGGTCCCCAGGACAAGGTGAGAGATGAGAATCTGACTCCATGTTCTCAGAAGGCTGATTATATTATATTACATTACATTATATTGTATTGTATTATATTATATTTATTATATTTTATTATAAATTCTATATTATATTATATTATATATAATGCATTGTATATTATATATTATATTCTATATATTCTATATTCTACTATGCTATACTAAACCTATACTAAAGAAAGAGAAAGGATACAGACAGAAGGCTTAACAAGAATGAATAATAAAAACTCGTGACTCCTCAGAGCCTCGACACAGCTGGCTGTGATTGGCCATTAAGCTAAAACAATTCACATGTTTGGATAAACAATCTCCAGACCACATTCCAGAGCAGCAAACACAGGAGAAGCTGAGGCTTCACAGCTTCCCAGGAGAAAATCCTGGGCAAAGAGGATTTTTCAGAAAATCTGACAGTGACAGGGTACCTATAGTCTGAGATGTTATTTATATGTTTTATCTAGTGACTATGTGCGTCCAAAACACATGAAACAAGGAGGGAGCAGAACCTGGGACTTTCTCTTGCTCACAGATCACCAGGCTATAAATTGTAGCTGTCTGAGGACTTTCCCTGAGAGTCCAGAACTCCCAGAGAGCACAGCTCTTTTCCCTAGAGCCTGGAATTAGCTGCACTTTAAAAAGTCCTGCTACAGGTGAAGAATTGACGGTGATTCTTCCCAAAGACAAGTGGTAATTAAATTCTGCATCCTGGGGAAGTGCTCAGCCAATAATTTATTGTACAAAAGCTCAGCAGCAGCAATGCTTCCTCTGGCCACATTTCAGAAGGGAAAAACAGCAACTTCCCACTTCTCCAGTGTTCTTCCCAGCTTTGTTCTCAAAATAAAATGCAATCCCAATGTTCCCAGAGTCCTAGGATTCCTGGATTAAATTTTATTTGGAAGCCTCAAAGTTTTATATTAAACAATGCAGTGCTTAGTTCCCTCAGGTCTAATCCTTCACATTTCAGCTAAAAATAAAAACAATATGCAGTATGCTACAAAAGACAAATGAGACTGTTCTGTAAGCAAAATTCTGGCTGGGATGAATAAACTTCCCAATCTAGTCCAGAAAGGACAATGAAGCAAGCAGTCTAATTTAGTGCTCAGAACCAGTCACATTTTACTGTTTACTCACACATCTGATTCTGGAGCAGTGTGAAACACAGAATAATAAACTTCACTGGAGACACAGAAGGAAGAAGGGCACAAGAAACATTACCCTGGGACCAGAGCAGAGCCTGACAAATGGAACTGGCTATTTCAGGGTGATCTACTTAATGGAGGAGAACTATAGGAAATGAATGGAGATGGAGGCCTAAGGGTAAAAATTGAGTGATATCAGGAAAATGGAGATGAAGTGTGAGTTTGGCACACTCTTACAGGATTAGGCTGCAAATATTAAGGGATTGTTTGCTAATCCCTGATTATTCTATTATGTATGTTACCTGTTATGCATTAGGTGCTGCTGCTATCATTGCCTTTTTCATCTGAGTGGGTATTTGGACCACCAACATAACTAGCAGAAACCACAGCATCAAATACAATTTAAAACAGAAGGGCTAAAGGAGGAAGTGCTTTAAGGCTTTCCTTCACAACAGAGTATTTATTCCCAGAAGTTTAAAGGAATGAAGATTTTATTCTGGCTGCAGTTTGGTTCTAAGCATTTAGAGCAATTTCTCTGGTTCAAACCAAGTCTAGCAAGGCACCAACATAATTTCTTCCCCAGAATGTATTTGTACCAATGATCTTGTAAGAGAGATCAATGTAGAAGATGCCATTCACCTTGAAAAGTAATGAGCATTTATTATACCCCAAATAAATTCTAGCCACCAGTCTAACATCTCAGTTTTATAAACCTTTAAGTATTCACCATTTTCTAGCTCAAAAAAGCCAAATAATTGTTCCCTCCTTCTACTTAAAAGCATATTATTCACAGTCCTGAGATTCTAAGTATTAATTTAATCTCTTATTACCTTACTGGAAAAGGGAAAGTATGTCATTAGAAAACCTTTAAAAGCAGGCACTTGTTCCTAGTCTTTTATAGACAGGTTGAAGCGAAATAGTTTTGGATTTGGAAACTAATTTTAGGTCACTTGCAGACATTTCCAAAATGCATTCCTTAAAGTGGTTTTCCTGTACGAGCTTGTGTTTAATTACCTGGTAAACAGGGCTAGTTAGGCAATTAAAAAATAAAGTTTTTTATTATTATCCCCTTTCTGTTGATAATTAATGGGCAGAAAAAAGAATAAGAGGTGGCATTAGTAATTGAAACTGTGTTCTATATGGCTTCAAGCAATTACCACAGACTAATTTAAGAAAAGGCACAAGTATTGTAATCTGTATCTGTTATGGTTAGAAGTATGTTACTATTCATTTTAACACATGTATGTGCTTACTCAAAAGCACAAAAATAGATTCATTTCTCTGTGCTTTGTGTAGAGTAGATGTTATCCTGAGGAGAATATATTGCTTTAATTACTGTACCGTGGAAGGACTAAATCTGTACTTGTATTCCAAGTGCATGGAAGTACACACTGAAGTTTTCTACAGTGCTAAAGCCAGTGAAGATGGTGCAACAGAAATATGAAAACTTTTCATTCCTAATGCTTAGGAATGAAAAGGGCCTTAGTAATTATGAAAGTTGGAATGAAAGAAACTTCAAGAAAAATTATGAAAGCTGGAATGAAAGAAACTTCAAGAAAACAAGAAACAATGAGAGAAAGAGTAAAATTGTGTAGCCATTTCTATCAGGTAGTTCCTTCACATCCAGTAGTTTCTATTTCTGAAAAACTTGGGCTTTGCTGCAGAGCAAAACACACTGGCATGCACTGAGTTTCTTCTACTTCAAAACATTATTAATTCTGTCCCCAATATTATCTATGAATATTAATTTTCTGTGTATTTGGGAATAGGCAAACTAAAATAACAGAGTTCCCTACATCTCTTTGTAGCATAACATCTCAGGAATATTTTTCTCTCATACTCTGCACGTAGCCCCTAGCACACACAACAAGGAGCAGCTTCTTAAAGTTCTGCTTTGAGCAGAAAAAAAATGTATCCAGAGGCTTTAACACGGTGGAAAAGCTTGTTGTGAGAACTCTAAGATGGGCTTGGTGGAACAATTTATTATCTGTTGTGGTCCCATTGGGCAAATTACGGGCAGCATGGTTCCCCTGCAACCTGGGAAGGTCTCTTACAAAGACAAAGAAGAGAAGACTGATTTGCAGAATCAAAAGGAGGAAAAGTTAGTGGAAAGCTCTTGTATACTCTCAAAAAGAAGTGGTTTGCATTTGAATGCTACAAATTACCTATTCCTTTGAAGCTACTTTAAAACATTTTCTAGAGAAAGAATTAACAAATCCTGAGAATTTCAGAGGTAGAATTACTGGGGAACTCTCAGATGACAACTACAATACAAACTTCTGGTAGTCTGGATCTCCAAGTCAGAGCTCCAAGAGGGTGTGCTCTCTCAGTGACATCATTCTGGGGGCAGAAAAACCCTGTAGCTACATTTCCTGCTTCTTTTGCTTCTTGGAAGGCTGAAGGGAACAGATGGAATTAATTCTTCACTGTAAAGCACAGTTTTGTTAAAATAATCTGTGCTAGGAGTGTTTTGCCTAGATCAGCTTCAGTGTCAGTTTGATATTAATCTAAGTCTAAGGTTAAACCAATTTAAGCCAATTCTTTAATTTGATTGAAGGCTTCTCAGAACAGTGCTGGGTTAATACCACAAAACCCATTTTGCATGTATTTAGTTCAATTCTTTCTTAAACTTTTGCTTGCCTCTCTTTTCCATTACTTCTCCACAAAATTATGTTATTTTTAGTTCCTTGTTGGCAATACACAATAATTACTTGGAGCAGAGATCCTTAGATCTTTGTTTGTCCACTCTCACAGCAATTGCAGCACTACAGGTATGAAGTGAGACAATTTCAGCCAGGGTTGGAAGGAACCTTAAAGATCATCCAGTCCCAACCCCCTGCCATGGGCAGGGCCACCTTCCACCAGACCAGGCTGCTCAGAGCCCTGTCCAACCTGGCTATGAACACTTCTAGGGACAGCTTATGAAATACATTTTCTGATCATGGCTCAGGCTTCAAAAAGGATCAGAAAAGGTCTAAGACATGATAGGTTACACAACAGGAATAATTGTTGATTATTTTCCAGAAATGAATTTCCCCCCCTTTATATTAGATTTGAACTGGACTATCTTCTCTTTTGAGAAGTAGGTCCAGCCTAATGATGCTTGGGTTGCTACTTTCATTATAAAAATACTAGTAATACTAATAATAATGAAAATGGTGTTACTTTAATTTTAACAGCAGGTCTAAAGTTTTAAAGATGAAGCAATAAGAAAAATCTGATGTCATAGTTTAAAATTGGAGCTTCTCAAATTCATTCACCTTTTCCTGTCCTCTATGCATTCACAGAAAGAAAAATATCTGCAAAATGTGTGGCAGAACCAATAGAACAGAGATGAGTATCATCTATATTTATATTCAGTTGTGATTTCTGGACTACCTGCTTATCTAATCTAGCAAACCTGGCAAGTGGTGCGGGCGGGCGGGCGGGCAGATGGATGGATGGATGGATGGATGGATTAGCATGTCTGTAGCTACATGGACAGTGACTGACCTGGTGGAGTGGCTCCTGCACTCATCCTGAACATGAATTTGAAACAAGGGGCTTTGATTTAATCCAAAAAATTTTATAAAGAACACAATTTTACAAAGTCTTTATTTCTAAGACTTCTTGTCATGCTACTCTCAAAAAAAAAAAAAAGGCAAAAAAAAAAAGGCAGAGGAAGATGTGAAAGTCCTGGGCCAAAGGTAGGATGCTAAGGAGCTGTGTAATCCATCACTTTCACAATCTCCTCTAGTTAGGCTCAATTTTAGGTCTACTTCTTTTTATTTATGACCTCCAGGGCCAGAAGCCTTGCAAAAAAAGTCTGACTCAGTAGAGGGGAGTCATCCCTAATGAATTTAATTATGGTTTCTTAGTAAACAATTCTGCTCTTTTCCTGTGCCCCAGTGGTGGCCAAAGGATGCCCCTACTGCATCTCCTTTTGCTGTAATTCCATTATGTCTGCAGCCTGGAGCTCTGCTGATCATCTATCCATAACTCGTGGATTCTGAGCCCACCAAACCCCCCTGACACAGAGCCAAGGCACAAACTGCTGCCACCCTCTTTGAGCCTGTCTTGTGATGCTCAATTTCCCTGGGGAGCAGGCACTCTAATAAAGGTGTCTGCATTTTTATCTCTCAGGAAATGACAGCTAACAGGTAATTTTTCCTGTCATAATGACTCCTTTAAGAAATGAAAGAAAGATTAAATAAATATAACCATACTGTAACAATATTGTGCCTTCTGCAGCCCAGGCTCTCATTTTAATTTCCAATTGGAACAGAACACAAAAACTTTAATTGCTTAACAATGCTCTGGAAAGAATGAAGAAAGGTTTAAAGGGCAGAACCAATATAATCTAAATACTACATAGTTGTTTTAGATTTTGAACTCTACAACCATTAATATGAAAATATGAAAATTCACTGAGGTCTTATTTTTGTCAATTTGCATATTTCTTCATTATATACTTTGTCCTCAGGTGATCTGCAAATGCAATATATAATGTTATCTGTCTCCTTTGCTGACAGAAGCCTGAGTTACTGACTATCTTATTTATTTCAGTTCAGGGTTGGGATTTTTTTTGGTTGCTTGAATTTGTTATGGTTTTTTTTGTTTGTTTGTTTGAAAACTGTAATATATAATAAATAAATTAGAAACATCATCATGGTTAAATATTTAAAGGAGGGAAAGGAAAATTTTGTTATCTAGATAATTTTCTCAAATTTCTATTACTTTAAATACTATACCATATTTATTTAGATAGGGCTCTCTTAAAAAAGAGGAACTACATGTTTTTTCTGACTATGAACAGAGTTGCTCAAGGGAGCTTGCAGCTGAATTAGGTCAAGTTTGACCATATGTGATGGCTCGTTATTGCCTTGAAATTCTGATCCTAGGCTTTTAGACCATGGAGCCTTCAAGACCTTTAGAAGAAGAAACTGAGCCCTAGAAAAAAACCCAAGTCAAATGCTTTCAGGTTACAAAATGTAAACTTATACGTTCTTTTCCTTTACAACTTTTAATACAGCTTGGAAATGTTTTACCATCAGTCTTATAATTCGTGGTCGTTGTCCTGCTTTGTTTGATAATGATGAACAAAACTAAGCCCCTCTGTCCTGACAGGAATTGAAGCCTCATTTTCTGAACCAAAAACCATAGAAAAAAATCCACACCTTCATAAAGCCCTGTGAGCTCTACATTCAAACATGGGAGGTGTTTCTTTTTGCTATCTAGCAAACCTTCCTAACAGGAGCCGAAAAGTTGAATAAAAAACTCAGAACCTCTCCATTCCCACATGTAAGTTGTGACTGTTGGGACTGCAGCCTTGGTACCTCCTTGGGCACTGGTATGGATTCACAACCCAAACCCAGCCACAACAGCCAGGCCAAGCCCATGAGACCTTGCCACTCAAACTACACAAAGCCCTTTCTGTAGAGAGAACATGCTCCCTATCCTGTAACTGGAGGACTGGGACAGAAGTTGTAATAATTTGTGGCAACTTTAAATTTAGAACAATGTGCTTTCTCTTTTTGATGTCTACTGTGATTTCTTCTTGGGTGTCTGCTGCTAATGGTAGAAAATAAATAAATAAATATCATTCTAGACAGTGCTTGGTTACAATATATGTAATTGTCTTGCAATCTGAGGATTTTTGATCTGATCTTGTATGGTTTAAAAATATTGTGCTGAATTTATAGCATCTTTTGTCATTATTGTTATTCAATATAACATGAACTCCACAATACAGTTAAATGATCTCAGTTCTGAGCATGGTACAGACAAAGTGCAATGAAGAGTTTCTAATCAGAATTAGGTTCTTCACAGATGCACAATGAATGCATTCATAGTCAAACAGTAAAATTAAATTGCAGGTTACCAGGGGAATTAATCTTGATTTGCAGCTATTTATGATAAATAGGATTCAGGATGCTGGTGTCAATGAACTGCTCCTTACTGAAGGGAGAGATAAACAGCAGCAGCAGGACGGTAGGAAAATTAGCTACCAGACTTGTTAAAATAACTGAATGATGAGGTGCACCAATTAAAAATCATTTAGCAATTTGCATATAGGTAACTCACTAGGAGATCACAGATACCTCAGTTGCAAATTTGCATTTTATCTCTTTGAAGCATATAATAATTAAAATGGCCATTAGTGATAACAAGAATTAATCACATAAATCCTCTCATTCATTTATTTGACATAATAAAACCCAAAGCCTTCTTATGTTGTTTTTCCCCGTATTATAATCAGCTCTATAAATCTGCAATTTATGAAAATAAAATGCCTTAAATTCCTTGAAAGTCAGAGAAAAGTGTTATTTATGCATCATGCCATGGGGATGTGGAGAAATGCCTGTGTTTGTATGAATCTACCTGGCTCTTAAAGAGCACACAGAGGATAGGGAATTCATATATAGACTATGACTGAAAGATACACCAGCCTGGAAACCAGTACCAAATTCTCTATCTCTGTTATGTAAAATAATTAAATGGCTTAATTAAGAAACTCTTCAAGGAGACCAATTTATTATGAACCCCAGAGTTCTGATGATTATCAGAAAGGTAATACACTGCTCTTGAAGATCCAGAAAAGAAGGAAAGATAACCTTAATTTATGAACCAAATAATACAGTACCAAATAAATAAGCCAGTTTTAGGTAGACATTTATTAATGAAAAAAGGTCTTAAAAACAAAAAAAGTTACTAAAAAATAGGAGTATTTTAAAAAGGTAATTATCTAGAGCACAGGCTTGAAACTGTAACCATCCATTGCTTTCATGTCTGAATACAACTTTCATACTCTGAGCAAACAATAATTTTGCCTTTCCTTTATGCCTTCCTAGAATGCTTCTGCTGCAACTTATGATCCTATTTGCTTATGACTAGGAGCAAAGGTCAGGAATTTAGCAGCCACAAAAATCTTCTCCAGACTTTGCTGCATTTGTCTCGGAATTTATTTTTCATGGGAAAATTTGGTAGCAGATGTTGATGCACATATCATTACTAAACGAGGATCTTTAATTTTAAAGAAGAATTTAAAGGCAACACACAAGGGCTGGACTGGCATATTACCAGATACCTGCTGAAAGACAGTCATTTAGAGTGCTACCAGCATTGAGTTCTGTTACTCAAATAATTGAAAAATGAAATTTCAATGAGACAAGACTAGAATCAAAACTTTTACACAGCAATCTACATTCAGGGAAGAACACCTTTCCTCATTAAGGAGCTGAATCAGATGTATATTTAGACAGGAATGAAAGTTTCATACCAAAATAAATGTTTATGAGTGCCTGTGTGTTCTATGTATGGCTCAGGAACATTCCCATAAAATTGAGGCTGTGTTTTAAAACTAAGTCCATTATTCAGGTGTTTATGTGAGTTCCTATTTCACAGCATTGACTATTCCCCTTGAAGTAGCGTTTTTATTGTTGTGTCTCCTCTCTAATTTAATTGAGTCCTCCTCTCTTAGGTGGACTATTTGCAGGTATGCTTAGAAAAAAACTGAGAGTTTTGTGTGCAGAGACTTCCACGCCAGAGTTCAGCCTCTGAATGCTGTGGCCTTTTAAAGACTCACTAATTGCATGACAAAACTTGAAATCTTTCCTCACAGGTGAATGGCTGACAGTTGCTCAAAGGCTACTTGAAAATTCTGGTGGAATGCTTGCAATTGAGTTAGGAAAGAATGCTCTTTATTTCCTTTATGATCAAGAAGAAAATCCTTAATTGGCATTCTTTCCCACTTCAGAATAAGCTTTGAAACACAGGCAAAATAGAAGCTAAAAAGATGCAAACAGCAACAAAATCCAATCTGTGTGTTTAAAATATGGAAGACTTGGGGGGAGGGGGAAGCTGGGTCTTTAGTCAGACCTTCTGCTCACAATAGAGTAATATTTAATAAAGATGAATGGGATGAAGAAAATATTAGTGGCCTATGCTGAACCCCAGAGACACTTTCTTGGAGTCCAAGAACATTCTGAACAGAAAATATCTGCTAAAGTAAAGCTTCTCTGTAGTGCAGGATTCAGAGGAACTTTCCTGTGGGAGAAATTACTGTCCCAGGCTTCTGCATGTACATTGAATGACATGAACTGAAATTTTACAGCTTAAATATTTGAAACATTTTTTGTATAAATCTTGCCATTGCTAAGCTTGTCACATGAGCATGATGTTACCAAGAACAAAGCCCAGCCCCAAAATTTTAGAAAATTCACATCATCCTTTTGCACATCTCTGCTGCCTTGGTGTCTCTTGTTCTGATTTCATTCAGAAGCAGGTGAATGAGGCAATGCCATCTCAGGAAAAATTCAGGAGTTTGTCCCACTACAAGAGGCTACAAGCCAGGTTTTGAGCCAGGTAAGGGAAGAGGCCAACAAACAGATCCTGCAAGGTGGGGTAATACTTTTTATCACACCAATACGTCTAAATTCCAACAATCAGCACTTGTCATTGGCTCTATGGGTGCTGATCTCTTTCTATCCTTATTCTTTCTTTTTCTCTCTTTTCCTCACACATTTTATTAAATGTTATTTTTATGCTTTTATATTGCTATATTTCTATAGATAATAACCAAAATGGCTACATGCTATAACACAACTTCATCAAAAATCTAGTTGAATATCTGACGGGTGATAGGCTCTGTGAGGTTGATCCTACATTTAAAATGGAAACCCATGAGTTTAAATGGCCTGGTGGACACAGTTGCAGTAAAAAAAAAAAAATAAAAAGGGAAAAAAAAGAACTCTGGGCAGTAGTGTAAGTAAAAGACATAATATAATGTATTCATATTCTTACAAATATTCTCAGAGGCAACTTGCATCAGTAGTGGCAAAGCAACAGGTACAGAGTGCTGAAGTGGCACAGACAGGGTATTCAAATACAGACTGTGCTTATATTTAATAACCACAGCAGGTGAACAATTGGATTTGAAAGGGAAATTAAATAGGCTGACCTAAGAGCAGAGGCATTTATTGTCTAGTTCTGTACTTTCTATTCCATGATTATTGCAAAGCTCTTTTGTAAACCAATATGAAGGAACACATTACTGTGATTGTGCATCAGCTAAGCACCGTAGCCACAGCAGGAAATACAAAAACATTTTTAAAAGTCAAATTCAATCAAGTTTTACCTCCAAGCTTTTATATTCCCTTTTCTTTTAATCTCTATTCCTGCATGATGCCTGCTTTAAGCCTAACTTTGTTTGCATTAATGCTGTTTCTAAATGCCTGATAATACAAGGAGGTAGAAAAATTAGTAAAGAGGAAGACAGAACTCCTATCCTAACCCCCTTTAAATTAAACCAGAAATAACCATTTATCTGGAACCATAAACAGCCAGCTACTCTCAAATTGCAAGATTAATTCAAAATGAAATGAGGACCAAAAACCTTCATGAGTTCTACAATTTTGCAGATGAAAAATAGCTTTATGAGTTGAGACCATCAGCATAACCCTGAATATGAAATGTAGCCAAAGAAAATTATGAAGTCTCCCCTACCTGAAGACCAAACTCCAGAAACCAAGAAAATAAAAATACTTAAACTGGGAAAACATGTCAGAGTTCTTGTGGAAGTACTAGTGACTAGTTTTGCCTTCTCTCTGGAATAAATGATTTGTAGCATTTAGCCACTGAACATTGCACATTTTACTGCCCCTAATGCAACTGGCAGAGACTTCCATGAGAAGCTCCCCAGACATAAACCCACATTTCAAAAGAGAATGCAAATCACTGAAACCACAAGCAAAATAAAGCGGATTATCTAAGTGAGGAACAGAGGATATGGAAGCAGGACAATGGGTGTCACAGGTAATTATAAAGATGCATCTGGTCCCTAGTTACTTTTGACAAAGCTGGTTTTGTGATTTATGGCAGGTGCTTGTTTATAAACCTATTTCAGCTCAGACACACTGAAGCACATTCATCATTCTGCCTGCTCTTCATTATTGGATAAACGTCATTTAAACAGAACCTGAACCCAGACTTCTGCTACCTTGATGTAAAAATCAGGATCTCCCATTTGCCTGCATTTATTTCTATATTTCCATTGACCTGCAGAGGTGGGGTGTGTTTGACAAGGGTTCTGCACTTACCCCACAAGGAAAGCAAATGAAAGTGAGCTGAATTTTAGGAAGAAATGCTGGCAAGCTGTACTTCTTTTAGTCTTGCTATTTATTGTTGCGCTTTGTGGAAATTCAGGACAACCAACGTGCAAGTTCAAGCAACTAAAACTCTGACAAAAAAATCAGAATAATTTTGGGGTATTTTTGGGCCGGGGTGGACAGGGGGAGGTTGGGGGGTTTAGGGTTATTTTAGTGCCTTTTTAAATGCACTTTTCAGACTGTGAAATTTGGCATAGCCCAAAGTTTTTCTTATCCTTTACCAGGGGAATCTGGACCTGAGGAATTGCTCCATTACTGTGGCATAGAGTTTTGCAATCATCTCACGTGAACAGCACAATTTTAATTCCTTGATTTTTATCTCATAAAATATTTCTTCCTGGAAACAAAGACAAAGAAGTCCAGCAAAATCCAGTGAGAACAGAATCCTGTGTAGATTGCTACAATAAATACCTAGAGCCCACCTTGCTAGGGAAAGTTATACAAAAATATAACCTCATTTTGTAAGTTTGAACTGACAATAAAAAGCTAAATGTAGAAAAAGGAAGTTGAGCAATTTAGAAATTATGCTGAACACAAAGCATACACTGAGGTTTGTAGGCAAAGTTATGGTAGTAGAGAACATTATTTCTGTTGTAGTTATGGGTTTAACACAGAAACTTTTAGGCAGCATATTTTCTTGGAAGGAGGAATGAAAATATAAGGGAATAAAAACTGAATGTCTTAAACTCAACTGCATCATATTCTTCCTTTACTCAGTGCCTTAAGCTATAAGTCCAAGCAATTTCCCAACCGTTAATTGTCACAGAACTTAAATAACCTATTATGGAAAAGAGACACTAAGGAATATATTTTAGAAGAACAAACAAAAAAGCCTTTTAGTCACAATTAAATCTTCAGAAATTTCTCATTGTGAAAGCCAAGCCAATATCACAATAGTCTTCAAATCAGAGCACTGATTTCAATGAGCAGAATAGAGATATATTTTCTGAATGGAATCAGAACATACCTCAACTAATATCTGCTATGAAGAAAGTCTTGGTCATCAAGGACACAAAAATCAAACCTTGGAGAGGATCTTTAGAAACAGTTATATATATTTATATTATACATTTATATACATTTATAGATTATCCTAGGTATGGAAGGAATTACTTGAATCATTGCCTGGCTTGGGAGCAATTTTGCTGAATGCTGACAGATTGACAACATGACTACTGGAAACTTATAGGAATTATAAAGACACTCACAGGTAATATAAAGTAAAAATGAAAGACTGCGTTTCATTTTACTTTCAAAGTAACGCCATGTATTGGACTATCATGGGAAAAAATAACTCACATGATGAGGCGTAACAGAAAACCTTATTGGCAACAATAAGGCCTGATATTGCAAGATTAATTTTTCCCTAAGCAATTTCTTCACTTCCTATTAAAGACTGTCCATCCAGTTTCAGCTGTTACCTCCTTCCTGTAATTTGGTTGCTGAATGCAAGTCAGCTGGAATAATGCTTACCTGTAAATAAAGACATGCAATAACTTCTTGTTTCAGCAACACTGAGTTACTTACAGCATTTGTTCATCATGAAATTGCATATTCAGCACATGAACACACATTTTGTGACACTGATCTAATGACAACCCATGCATTTCCCAGTAATTTCAATCTATTTACCATTACATTATTTGCTAGTAGGTATGAACAATTCATCCTTTGCCTGTGAGTATTTATTCGACTTACTGTAAGTGTGCAATGTCTAAAATTCATAGTAAATCTATATGTTTTTAAAGGAACACAAGGCCTACTTTAGCACGGCACCACTGGAAAGAGAGTCACTGAAGGAGCATCAAGAATTCTTGTTGGCTCTTTCCCTGCCCCAGCACAGGATTAAATGTATTTATATTGTTCCATAAAGACACTTATTCTTCCTGCCTGTAAAGACCTTTAGTGTTGGTGTGAAGTGGCCCCAAGCCAAAATTAGAGTCTTCAGGTCAGGCTATATTGCTTTTCATTAAAGAGAGCCTGTCATCTGGAAAATTATTTCCAATTTCTACTCTAAGGGGGTTTTGTTGTTTCCATTATTGCCTGGAACAACATAACCCTTGAGACGGAGAAAACTTAAAAGAAGAGGCTTGAAACAAATCTCTCCTAAGTCCTTTGTGTCTTTACAAGGTAGGTCTCTCCCTTCAGGTTTGCCTTTAATCCAAGAACCGAGGCTTTTCCTGAAGTGTGCAGTTTGAAATTAAACTGAGCAGCACACAACCACTCCAGCCTCTTTTTCCTAGTCAGAGGCAGGCATCACAGATACATCTTTCGTTTTCCTGATCCTTTGCCAGTCCTCCACATGTCCTCAAAAGTGACAACTGCAGACCTCAAGCATCCACAGACAAAATTCAAAACTCATCAGGCTCACCAGGTTTAAGAGTAGTTAAGGATTCTGGTTTTTGTTCTTTCCTTCATCAAGATTGAAAGGCTCTTTGGTTGGTGGTTTTCTCCTCCTCTACTTTGCTCAGTTTACTTTTTTATAAAGGTTGATGCAAAAAAAAAACCAAACAAAAAGTGTTCAGTGCACTAACACTTTCTTAGCATCTTCTGTCAACAGCCTTCATTCACTCAGCAGCAGTGCACAGATTGCAGCTTTGAGTTGGCCACTCCACGTGCTGTACAAGGGAGAGGAGGCTTTCCTCACTCTGTTACACTGCTGCACCTCCTTGCAAGTGCCAGAAACTCCAGCCAAATTTCACTGACAAGTTGCACATACCGAGCTCCCTTTGGGCTCCCTTTGGCATTACTGCAGCACTGATTTGTACATTGCTAACTAAAAATTTCGTGGCCTCTGCCACATTTCTAAATAAAGAATGGGAGAACCATGACCTATTTTCCAATGTATAGAAAGCCCCAGAACCACTCAGTCACAATTCTTACCACAAAACACAGGTATACAAGCAATTTACTCACGTGTTAAGCTTCTATAAATCCTGTTTCCCACATTTCTCAGAGACAGTTGTTAAGGTGATGGACAAAGTAAGAGCTATAGATCTGTGATTACCACTTTATTTGCATTCCCTCTCTCCGTTTTTTTTAGGATTTTTTTTCTGCTTATTTCACTGGATTTTTAAAATTCTCTTTCTTTTCAGGTTTCTGTATTGGATATTTCTTTAGGGATTTCAGTTTCTAGGTTACAGAAGGAGCACTCCCCTTTCCTTAAGGTCTCATGTCTATTTTTAAAACTAACCTCTTTCCAAATCACATTTTTCACTTTCTGATGTGGAAAGAACCTTCTTTCTTTCAGCTTTACAATGAAAAACAACTCAAAAGAAAATTCCCTCATCCTTTAGTCATATTTCAGTCATCAGCAGTAGTTACATGCCATTATTGCTACAGTGATGGACATGAAAGGACCTAAATAGATTGTCCTGCTGTTACCTATTTAAATTCTCATATAAGGCACTTCAGCATGGATATAGCCTGAATGTGCTACAGCAAAAAGAATACATTATTCTGTGAATGGTTGGTATACAGGAGCTCTGCTAAGGATGAGCTTGCATATTTTCTATGCTCAGAAGACTGGAGAAGGAAGAGAGGGACACACAGTGGGGATTGGGACCTTCTTGTGAAGGAACAGTTATGGGATGTTCCAGCCTGAAAGGGAATGGCCTTGCTTGTCTTTATTTCAGAAGTTCAGGGTGCTCAGCATGTCCACAGCCCAAACAGATCCAAGGACACCACATGTATGGGACAGGGCAAGGATTATTAAGCCAGATAATCCTAAAACTTCCTATTTTTTAATTTTAATAAATTGCAAGAATTCTGGATTGGAGAGATATGTGCTTTAAAACATTCGGGAATATTTTCAGAAATATTCCTATTGATATAACCAACCTGGAGCAGAGAACTAAAGGCAGATGTTACTAAAGGGGAACAAAAAAACCCCTTAACAATCCAAAAGTTCACTTAATCTGCTTGAGAACCTGATCCTCACCAGGAATCAAAATTGAAAACATTAACTTTGCTCATCCAGCATGCTGGGCATAAGAGAAAAAGGTGCAGTCAGGAACCTGACAGATAAAATGAAACGAAAACAGAATGAAGGCAGAAAACACGACCTGCTGCAGCACATGGGCCAAAGTTATTGTCAGGTCAGTAATGAGTGTTTGCACCAGCCTCTCCCTGAGAGACTGGGTGCTCAGAAATGCTCAGATAATTCACACAACTCTTTGTTAAGTAAGACTAAGCCTGGATGAACAGTTCAAATCCTCCTTTTCTTTTTTCTTGATGACTCAAGACATCCTACATGGCCCTCACTTTAGTTATGGGGTTTATGTGGCAATATTATTTTCAGTTAATGTAGTATTTAGTTCACATTTAAGCTATGATAAATACAGATTCTTTGCCCTTTTTTGACACATTTACTTTGAGGTGCAAACAGCCCTTTGTGTCTGTCAGGCAGCTGATTTTAGTGGTCTGCTCTCTGGTACTAGCCCAACAGAATAGATATTGAGGTGAAGAACAGAGATACCAAATTCTTGCTGTAATACACCTCATCCTTTGTCCTGGTCTTTCTAATTTTAGATTGCAAGGACTGAGCAACTAGTTACATCCATAATTTACCTGCCTTACAGATGCAAGTTAATCTTTTTAAGATTGTCAAAAGGGATGGATATACTTTTGCAAGAATAACAAAATATCAACTATGTTTGTGAAATATACATTTGTAAAATTGCAAACTGAAGGTACAGATCAGAGTAAACGTGCTCATTATATAACATTAGAATACACTGCCATTGCTTGGCACACACTGACTTTCATAGATGTTACTGAGACCTCCCACAGCTCTGCAACAGAGCAATCTTCATTATGAAACTCAACTACTTATAAACCTTCAAGGAGAATGGATGTATTAAGTCTAAAACTCAGATATTAGTTTGTACAGAAAACTGGTTGCTGGTGTTACTTTTACAAGTGAATGCGAGTTATATTAATGCATGGATTGTGTCAAGAAATAAAAACATTATTAATTTCAGATAGGTATAAACACAAAGTTTTGTTTACCAAGGCTTACAGGAAATACTGTTTGGAAAATATCCCTAGATACTTGCAGGAGGTTGTTTCTCTTCTCCCCTCCCCAGCCAAAAAACCCCAACATGGGGAACCTGGAGAATTTAAATTAAAATTAAAATTTGAATCCTCAGCTGCTTTGTTCATACTCTAAGGTTTTATGAATAATAATTTGCAAAAAGATTAAAAAAGCATAGAGAATTAAGAAAATTCTAACTGCAGCAATTTTATAAAAATTCTGTAAGGAAAGTATTTTGCAGTCAGAATACCTCCAGTCATTTATATTTTTATTTAATGATCCAAAGATGGTGTGGTGACCTGGTGCTGCCCAGCCTTAAGATAGCCAGATTTTCCACCCCAGTCATACCAGTAAGGTCCCAAACAGGTTGCACCCCATTCCTAGCAAGCAGGACATGCCCACAATGTGCATTTTGTGGGGCACAAGTCCCAGCTTCCCTGAAGGAACTCGTGTCCCATCCTGCTCTGAGGCTCCTCCATGACCCAGGGCAGGGGGAATGGCAAGGGCAAAGCCCCAGCTGGCAAGACAAAAAGCTCTGTCCATTTCAGCACTGCCCTTCTACTCCAAGGAGGCAGGAGGACACGTGGGATTGAGGGAAGCAGTTAGAAACCTTTTCCCTAAACAAGCTGTCACTGTCTCTTCTCTTGTTTGTACAGGTTGACTATGGAGACACATCTCAAAAATTAGTTTAAAATGTTAATGGAACTGAAATTGGACAATATCTCTGTTGGCCACACCAGTTCCTGCCAGCCTCAATGGCAGGGTGAACCACTCAGGATCAAACTGCCTTGGAGAAATATACATCTGATAAAACAACTTAATTTGTTTTGAAAATTAGTCGGAATGAACTTGGTGAACTTCAGAACACAGCCATAATCCAGACTACTTTAACAGGCTATCCTGGATGCACAACCTTAGAATCTAACACGTAGCTATAAGGGAGGGTCAAGAGGAGCAGCCAGCTGATGGAAACCTGAATAAAATGCACTGTAACTGTACCTCAACATGTATTATTGCAACAGTGGATACTTAAATTGGCACATTACTGAGGAAAACCTTCTGTATTTATAAGCCATAGCTTGCAATCAGACCTTTGCATGCATTAAGTAGTTGGCCTGCAAGCCTGAGAGAAATTAACTGAGAATAAACACAACCACAATGTTCACGTGCTTCCCTTACAGTAAATTCTTAGAAAATACAGCAAGTTCTCTTCTTGTAAGCTTAGCCTCAAAAGCTTTTAAAGGTGACTCCTTGGCATCTGAAATAGCCCATTAGCAGGAGGAGAAGTTCAGAGGAAGCCTCCATGGCCAACAGTCTGTGTGACAGGCAGCAACACCGTGCACATGTTCTGAGTACTCAGCTGCAATTACCACAAACAGCTGCAGGAAGAAAGGCAGGCAAGGTGGAAGGGTGAAACCTGCCTATTTCAGCACACAGCAAACCTGCCTCAAGTGACCCATTTCATGGAAAACATCGGCCACAGGATGAGGCACAGGGTGGAAGCGATGAGAAATGCACTTCATGCCTGTGTACATGCATTGTACCTGGCCTGGTAATCAACATAATCTAAGATATAGCTCCAAACTAGCTGTCTACATTAATTATCTGAAAGCAATCATAATAAAATAAGATAATCTTAACTATTTTTGGGCTGCCAGAGAGCTCTCTAATTGCTCTATTTAAATTGTTCCATTTCAATTAAATTGAGGAGGAAAAAAAAGTAGTAGAATTAAGTGCTTCACTATTTACAGTCCTTGAGTGAATACAATTTACCTAATCTGTGTAGGATCCCTATTAGCAGGGCTCACAGTAAGAAACCACAGTGATTAAATCATTAAATCATATCTAGGAAGAGAGAACATTCCCATTGATATAGGAAGCCTTGATGAGATGTTAAAACAATTAGAACCATCAAGTACTTTTATGAATAGCAAGGATTGTGAAGGCAGAAAAGGTTTTCAAAACTGGGGGATTCACACTATTTTTACCCTAATACATTTCACTTTCTCTTTGGTTCATTATCATTGATACAATTTGTATCCATTTTCAGTCATTAAATAGTAGTTCAGCTCTTGAGTATTTCAAGCCCTGGTCATTAATGTGAATTCATACAACTTATTCCCTCTGCCCCTCCAATCTTTCCCTCAAAGAGAGCACCCTTTTCAATAAATGACTCTCAAATTGCTGTTAGGATAGTAATTTCTAATTTCCATGGTTACATTTCCCAAAAGAACTGCTGCTGCTGCTAAGAAAAACACATTGGAAGATTGGAGAATTGGAATAATATAGCTGGCTCTTCATGGTTTTCATTCAGAGAGGGGGAATGGAGGTGTTGGTTGCAATTCCTTAATTTTTTTCTCTTTTTAGCAGATTGGTACATCCCACCCAAGGCCCGTAAACACACCTATCAAAACATGGATCTTGTTGCACAGATCTTGAAGATAATGACTTATTGTTTTGTTTCAACAGTTTTGGAGCTATTAGAATAGCTAGAAAAGCTTATCAGGAACACCACGTTGTCCAGTGCCTTGCCAAAAGTGTCACCAAAAGCGAGATGAGGTGGTGGTGTCACACACCACAAATAAGAACAGCCCCAGCTACAAGGTCAGCCATGGTCCTCTCACAGACATGAGGTTAAAAAGCAACCTACAGACTTGTTACTTTCACAGGACATATTTTATAGCACATAGGTGTATCGGACAGGTGTTACACATTTTAATTCAACTTCATTTTTTCAAATCAAAATTAAAGATGCACAATTGTTCACGCTGAAGATAAAAGTTACCAAGTAATTTTGTATACAGGTCTGGGTTTGCATTATTACATCCTTACTTCCTTTAAAATCTTAGATCAATCCTGCAAAAGTCTCTCTTGTTTAACTTTGAGCTTTGCTTTTACGTTTTAAGCTGGGCAGATGAAGCTGTTGGTCAGTCAGAGGATATTGCTTATGCTACCCTTGTAAAAGATCACACTGACTTCAGGTTTGCCACAGAAATTATGCAGCTCAATATGATGTGTCACATTAAAAATTGCAACATTATTTCAGATGTGTCTGTTGACACAAGAGACAAAAAGCTCCTTTGAAGCATCCATTGGCTTATTTGGAAATCCTTCCTCGTTCATGGATCATTGAGCAGAAAGACAGGTTTATCAGAGAAATACTGATTTTCCCCACTGGCATAAAAACACTGCTATAGTTTTAGAGGTTCTCTTTAGTCTTCTCAACAAATTCATGAAGCTTGAAGTTCTGGCCATTAATAAATAAAATTCTAAGAACAGTGGCACTTTGGAGTTTTTTCATCCTTAGCAGAGAAGAACTGCAGTTGCAGTTATGTAAAACAAACCTATTTTAAACCTAATGCTTCACAGTCATTATGGAAAAGATGCCTATAAGGAAATATTTTATTGATGATTTAATTTTCTTTCCAGCATAGCTGGAAATTTCACACCTCCATCTTCATTTAGGACTGGTTTATCTATTAGAGTGAATTAAATGTGACCAGCATTTCCTTTTGCTTAGCAGGAGATGATTAAGAAAATTATGAAAACTTTTTAAATTGTGACATTGCCTTTATAAAAATGGCCAGAGAAGTAGCTGGGGATATTGTTGTTAAAAAAACCTCACTGTCTACACAATGTGATCGTGAACTTTGGAAAAGAGAGATCAAATAATCACCATATGTCTTCTTTCCCTTTGCTTCTATACTTTGCGTGCTAAAAGCAGATTTATAAATCACGGCTATATTTTGCAATCAGGTCCCTGCTTCACTTTCCCCGCTGTTCTTGCTTTCTTTTCTGTGCCAGTCCCTGCTCTGGTGCTTACAGCACCCATGCCTGCCTTCAGCAGGTCCCTCATTAAATCACACCAGACTGACTCCATGCTGAACTGCACCTGGGCCAGCTACACCCTTTAGAAGTTTAACTGTGGATCATTCTCTGAAGTCCATGTGTCAGGACCTCAGCACACATTTTCTGTGTTTATTTGCTTTTCTGAACAAGCCCAGTGAGTTCATTAAGACTGGCAAGAATAAAAAACCACTGTCATGTAACACTGGCAAGTTTCAGCCAGCTTAAGAGCTGAAAAAGTCTTGTCCCTTTGATCAGCTCCAACAGTAAACTTTTCTCACAATAGTCTGCTTCTTTAAAAAAAAAAAAAAAAAAAAGAAAAGAAAGGTTTTCACTCCATTGCAAATATTTCCTTTAGAGCAAGAAACTACCTAGAATGTTCAAAGTGTTTGTCTTTCAAGGGGAGTTTCACAGACATATCTAGGTGGAAAAACACATTAATGGAAATAGAATAACTGCAAATATTGGGAGAAGGAGGAGTATTTTTGCTACAGTTTTGTGAAATTTTTCTTAAATCTCTTTCTGTAGGAGAGAAACTGGCTGTTTTAATGAGGACTAGTGCCTCTGGTGCAAGGTTTCAGTATGAGCTGATTAAAGCCTCGGTAGGTTCCATGAATTAGGTAAATAAATGAGCATCTGAGCACTCCCACAGCTTCTTAAATGGAATCAGCGCATGTGAAAACGTACCCCAAAATCCCTGCACTAACATGCATATTATACAGGGTTTAAAGCACTCATTTTCAAATGTAATGATGATTTTGTTACCAGTTGTATGTACCTATTAATGCAGAAAAACAATTTCCACCTTTTACTACCAACTCCTGCAATTTCAAACTATTGTCTCCTCAAAAAAAAAAAATTAAGATACAAACTTCAGAACGAAAGGTAAAATTGACTTAAGCATTTAATTATTTCTCCATAATCTCTTTGCCCTACACATTTATGTCTTACAAAACATTAATGATTTTGTAAATATAGCTATTACTAACCTAATAAAAATGCTGTTCCAAATGGAAAATGAAGCCTGCACGAAAATGGAGATGGGTACTCAGGAGACATGATACTCATCGATCTCCCAAAAATATGCTTGCCTATATAAAACATAGCAGTTAACAGCGCTTTGTATGATTCACAAGAGGCTTTGTGGCCATGAAAATAATGCTTGCAAATGATGCTTTCAGGCAACAGTAAGGTGAAGGCATAATGGTTCCTGCTAGCTTAGAGAACAGTAAAACAAATATTATCATATTCTCCACATTTGTCATCCGGACACCTTGTAAGTTAATCCAAATTAACAAGAGGTATCAGTTTAAAGTGCATTCATTAAACAGCATTAAATCTTGATATTGACACACTGAGGATGAGAAATATGGCCATGCTACTGCAGCTGAGCCAGCTAAGCCCAAGTAACAAGCTTTGTATGGACTCATACATTATAAAATCTGAGGTACGATGAATTCATTTAAACCTCAGCAGATGCACAAATACATATTTTAGTTAAGCTCATGCCTAGGAACTAATTAGTAAATGCCTATCCATGAATATTTAGACCCACTCTGACCATTGCAATTAACTCTTTCCATATGTAGCCACTGGAATATATTTAGAATACGTGAGGATTCCAAAGAGGTAACTTCATAGTCCTCATCCAAAGTTTCTTTCATCTGTGAAATTAAGTTCTTCTATCATTAATAAGGGTATTTACACGAAGTGGCCAAACAACCTCACCACCTCTGTTTCCAGCATCTACATCTTGCTCCTACTTGAGTCTGCTGGTCTCAGGACCAGCATCTGCTGCTGGAAAGATGAGTGGAGTTACCCAACGACCAATTCAATTGATTCTGGAACAGTTATGAATAGTTCATCATTGCCTAACATTGCTTCTTGTAAAGCAAGCTGCCTTATAATGGAACACTTAAATCCTTAACAGAACAAAAAAATAAAGAATACTGTAATGATTAGCAGCACAACCAGCAATCAGTTCTGTGCAAATCAATATTTTAAATGATTTCATGTACAATATCTCACAAATGCAATGAAAAATGAGCTGGCACTGCAAGCTAAGAACTATAGCTCACTTTGTGCAAATCTGAGTCACTAGTGGGGGAAAAAATAATGCAGTCTGGTTGAACACACAGCTAAAATAAATCTAACCAATGCTTCATAGGTGTATAACATCCTGAGCCCTTTCTTTAAAAGTATCAGGCTATTTTCATTAAGACACATACTTAGAGGGAAGGAAATGACCTTTTAAATGGTCTCAGGCTTAATTTTAGGCATACAAAGTTCTAAATATCCAAAGAAAACAAAAAAATTGTTCTAATTGACTCATTTGGTTTGCACTAGTCTGTCCTGAACAGCCCTAAACCTTCCTAAGGGTTTTTGAGGAAAATGAAGGGAATTGGGCACATCACAAAAATAAGTTCTTTCCTGAAAATCAGTTCAGACAGGTGCACCATGCAACCTCTGAGGAGAGCACTGAACACCTCCCAGCAGTTCAGCTGGATCCAAGGACCAGCCCCATCTCCAGAGACCCCACAAGCAATGAGCAGCCAGGGGTTTGAAGCCTCTGAGCAGATTTAAGTCCTGCAGACTGCTGAGCATTGTTTTACATCAAAGTTTTTAACCTGATGTTTTTCTGAGGCTAGAGACCCTGCTGGGAGCTACACAGGCACTGTGGCCTTGCTGAGGACTGAGGTGCTCAGGATCTTCTCCCAGGCTATCACAAAGCTCTGTAGTGAGATTAATTTACAAACAACTTTTCTTTGTGCACTAACACACTGACCACTGAGAAATCAGAAGATACTTCTTTTTTTAATTGACTTTACCCTGTAGGATCTCACTTTCATAGACGCCCTTAAGCCAATCAGCCAAAATACCATTATTTGGAAGGAGCAACATCTCAGGTTTGATGTAAGATGTTTGGTCTAAAGAAATGGGTGTCATTTCAAAGGCCTTATAATCCATGCCATTACTATAAAATCAAACCATGTTTTATGTAGTATTCATATTATTTGCATTCTGAAATATTACATCTGTTTTAATTTAATCCCATATCTTGGCTAAAGTGCATGTGTGTGACACACCAGACACATTATACAGCAGACTCTGCCACAAAGCATCCTGGTCATACAGATTTACCTAAGCCATTATTTAGGGACCTGAAATGCTTTAAAAAAAAAAAAAGCCTTTTGTAACCTTCCCACCCTTGGTTGTTCTTGAAAAAGAGGAGGAAATTAAGAATTCACAGAGTGAAAAGCAAAAAGTGTTATGAAATTTAGTAAGTTCTTCTGCTCATGTGTTTTAGCTAGAAAAGTAATTACCAATACAAGAGAACTGGTAAGTTTCTCTCCTAAGCCTGTTTACTTAGTGCCCCATAAACAAAAATGTATAGGTGTAACAATTCCTATGGAATATTTTGAATATTACACAAACAATTATTTAATCCCAAAGCAATATATTTGTTCTCTAACAGATGACTTGCCTCTACAGACAAAAAAAAGAGTGTGGAAAGACTACTGATAATTGATTAATTCAAGTAAAAAATGGGACCATCAGAGGAAGCCTAAGGTGATGAGTAAACATAAAATCAAAGAAGTGTTCACATTTAGTAGCATGGGTTTTTCACTCCTTGTGTAAAGCTCAGTGAAACAATATTTTTCTGCCAAAATAAATTTTTCCTTTCCAATTTCCATAGGGAATAGACTTTGCAGGTATTTGTGTGTGCATGTACTAATATATCCATATAAAGTCCCATCCTTGTAACTGCATATTTCTAACTCTAGACTTCAGCGGACAATTTATTTTTTTTAAAGCAATTGACAAAACACCTGTTCAAGATATAATGACATACATTCTATTGAAACTCTTCGGTGTGTTGTGAAAAGAACATCCATACCTGTGTAAACACACATCAGTGACCCTTTCTCACCACCAGGTCTCTTTGTGTGTATTAGAAAAGCAAATCCACCCTTGCGTCAAGTCCTCCACTGGTAGTTACATATTAATAAAGTCTAAGCATTACTAGATTCCTTAAAGTATCACAATCTCTCCAATAATTACATTATGTTATAATGCCTACAGTGCAATTTTACTAACTTTTAAGATTAGTTCAGCCTCAAAAGATGACCCCTTTTGCACAGGTTTTCTTAAATTTTAAATTACAATCAAATTATGAGATTAATTGGTATATGAGTTTTGATATCAAGTTACAAAAATTGTTAAGCGAAATAATCCTAAGGAAAGTAGTATTCGATTCTCTCACATAGAATGCCTATCTGATAATGAAATAAATATTCTGGGCAACAAAAAACAACTTGAGAAGAAATGGGAAGCACTAGCAGAATCATTGTTACAGAACTATAGAACCAATTTTAAAATGCTTTAAGTTTTCTGAACAGCCAGTAATTTTGTTCCATACATAAATAAAGATGGGGTTTGTATACTCCACACTTGAGGGAATCTACTTTTCTAATTCAGTTTTATCAAATAATGAGGTTAATTACAATAGATTAAATTGAAGCCTGAAAATGCTTAACAATTTGCCTGTCTGAACATTGAGATCATTCCTTGAAAAGGATAAAAATTAAAACTGTGGGAAGTCAGAGCAGAAAGTAATTCTCAAAATGCGGCAGCTTAGCAGAAAATACTGAAAGAAATGAAATTTGTAGTTTGAATCGTGCTTGGCCTGCAGATAAGAAACCTGAATTCCACTAGAAATAAGCAGCAGACCAGATATGGTCAGAGAAGAAATTAAAGTGAAATATCACCAAAGTGAAAGGAGCCCACAAGGACAGACACAATATAGCACAGGCGAGAGGTCACACCGTGCTATAAAGGCAGAAATGAAAGATCAACTGTAAAACAGCACGGACAGGAAAACACACACTGCTCCTTTGTACAGGGCAGAACCCTGGACAGAAGTGCTGTTTTGTGAAATTTTATCAGTAATGGGTTTAACTATGAAAGAAGAGCAATAAAGAAGGCAAACGCTTTCACCTGGAAGCCTTGACTGAGGAGGGCTTTAAGCTGTGAGGAGGAGCCCATTGCCAGGTGCAACACCCAGCACAGCAAAGGGCTGCTTTGTTCAGCTCAGGCTGCTCTTTACAGGCCTGTATGGCAGCTCCAGTGAGGAATTCCCAGCCAAAGGTCACGCCTCCATCAACAACACAGCTAACAAACAACAAACACAACAAACAACAGCTGCCCTGGAGCAGGACATATGGAAATGCAGGCTCATGTTTGGGACCAAACCAAACCCAACATTCTGTGGCTCTTTTCCATCACCACAACTCCATGATCACACAGAAAATAATGGACCTTGAGCCTCTGTCTGTCACCTTTCAATAAACTGGACCAACACTGCAGTAATTGTAGGCCTAAACCCTGTAGAGCCATAAAAGCTGTCAGCCTCTAGAAGCAGCACACTCTGTAGCCACAAAGTAGCCTCACTGCAAATAATCCCCCAAATATAAACTTTTACAGATTGAGAATTGATAACCAGTCAAATAAATATTTTTAAATTATTGGGAAAAAAGAACCCTGTCATTCCACCAAACAAATGGATTTCCTATAGCAAGTATAACCAAAGAGATCTTCACAGCTGGCACAAATCATTACATTCCCATTAACTTTAATGGAGGAACATCAACTTCCATTACTGAGATCAAATATAGTTAATATAATTGTCATGCATGATATGTCTCCTATATACCTTTCAGGTAAAAAACATTCATGCCAGATTTCATGTAAAAACATTAAAAAATCCAAATGTGCAATTACAAAATCAAAAAGTAACATTGCAAAGAAGACATAGAAGAAAATATTAATCACTTTAAAAACTGAAAAACTTTTATAATGTAACGTGTAATTAATAGGTGTCAAATTTACAATGTAACAAGCAGCAAAAGAGTAGAAAATATATGGCAAGTTCTTCTTTGATAGATGAGAACAAAGAAAAGAGTTATATCTGAGCCTCCTTTTCCTCTGCTCTCATCTTCCCTCATCCAAGGTAAGGTTTGACTCACTTGTCTTTAATTACCACGATGCCAGATGAAAAAAAATCCTCAAGACAAGAGCAGAGCAAAAGGCAAAGGCAGCAAAACTGTCAAAGTAGCAGCAGAGCCCCCAGAAGGGAGGAGAATTCCCCAGAAAAGGCTGTGTGAGCCATGACTCACCCTGTGGGAGATCAGCCTCTGTCTCAGGATGCTCGGGACAGGAACGAAGCACTGCATCCCCCTGGCTGCAGGAAAGCACCCTGAGGAACAAACAAAACAGACCCCAAGAATAAGGTCATGCTAAATTAAACTTTCTTCTTGCATTAAAACAAACTGGGGCTGCAAATGCCTTTGCTGTTACTGATCAGAGCAGCAAAAATTTTTTTCTGTGCACAAAGAGAAAAAACACCTTAGTTTTGTTTCTCACTCCCTCTCCTGAAGTTTCCATTTTGCTTTTAACTTGGACAAGACCTTAAGGCTGTGTTTTAAGAAAGCCCAGGAAAATGCAGCAGTGGTGAACTCCTGCCAGGCTAAGGGATGGAGGGAGAGGTGCCATGGTGTGGCAGCAGGACAGGGTCTGGCCCAGCACACCTGGGAAAGGCAGAATGAAATCCACAGGCACCTCCATGGGGAAGGCTGAGCCTGGGCTGAGTCCTGGCACAAGTGCAGGGGCAAAGCTGTGGCAAACCCAGAGCTGACTGGGCAGCCTGGGGCTGCTCACAAGTAATGTTCCGCAGCACCTACTGCTGTGGAACTAGGGAACACCCACCCCAGCCCACCTACAGGAGCACAGCCATGGTCCCAACCTGGCAATCCCAGGGCTGCAACAGTCCCTAAAGCCCAGGATCCCAGCTCTGCAATCCCAGAGATGCCAGGCTCCCCAAAGCCCAAAATCCCAGCCCTGCAATCCCAGAGATACCAGAATCCCCAAAGCCCAGGGTCCCAGCCCTGCAATCCCAAAGATGCCAGGATCCCCCAAGCCCAGGGTCCCAGCCCTACCAGAGCCCCCAAAGCCCACAGTCCCAGCCCTGCAATCCCAGAGCTACCAGGCTCCCCACAGCCCAGGGTACCAGCCAGCAAATCCCTGTCACAAACTGACCCCACAGAGGGGATCGATTGTGCCAATAATGTTTCTGAAAACATTTTCAGACACCACATATTTGTAAAGCTGTGAGCTAAGGAAAGGAATGCAGGAGGAAAAAACCCACGATTTTTAAGAGCTGACTCCCATTTTATAAGAGGAACAGATGTTTTATTGTAATTAAAGCTCATCTTTTCTGTACAAGGTGACTCTTGAAGCACATGTATATTCCAAGTAAACAAGTTTACTGTATTGCTTTCATATGATGTTGATGATCCACAGTTTTCCTGTAAATCTAGCTTATACTCAAAGAATTACTTTATAAAAAAAAATCATCTCTACTTCAGCTCATATGGCTTTACATTCTATTGCTTACACTCCCTGCTAAGCCCTAAATAATTACTTTTACTTAGTCTGTCTTCAATATTTATGGAAACTTCCTCCCTATAATATAAAAATGAAGCATAGACATCTGAGATTAGTAACCAAATGAACCCAATGTTGAGTTGATTAAAACCTTCTTAGCAGCAGTGCACCACATTGTCACACTCATATAAGCAATTTTACATAGTTACAACTATCCAATTACTTTTCCAAATATATTAGTGAAGTGTTGTAAACAGTGCAATGTGCTGGTTTATACAGCACACAGTAAAATGTGCATACACTTAAGTAAATCACTGTGTCAAGTCTGGCTTTTCTAGCAATTATTGTGTCAAAGTCAGCTCGAGGTCAAGTCCACATGGCAGCTGAAGGATGTTTGCAGGTGGGTCACGTTCATGAGTGCTGATGCAGTACAAGAAGGAAACAATGAGCTTCTCTTAGGACAAATCCTGTGTCCCACCAGAGAGTTTATCAAGGCCATGGACTACTGGATAACTAGCAGGACTTGCCAGGCAAGTGATACACAATCCCATCTGTAGACTGAGTGTAGCTATCTGACCTGTGCAGCAAGATCAAGATGGTACAATATGTAAAATATGCCTGCATTATGGCAGGAAAAGGAGGCTGAAAGGTTACTCCTCACCACAACTACCAGGGAACCCTCCAAACCTACACATTTCTGCAGCTGAGGCTTGCTGCTGTATTTTTCCCCAGCTGAGGACTGCCCTGATTACAGGCAATTTTCTGTAGACAATGTCAATCTGTTGATTAAAACCTCTATGTCAGAGAAAGTGAAAACTTGCCTGTGAATGTGTGAATGATTCATTATCCAGATGAAAGGAGAGCTGCGCTTGACTGGGTACAAACATCACCAACGTGTTTTCTTCCACTTTTATGACTGTCTGCCATTTTATTTTTGCAAGAATAGCATAACAAAAAGGACTGGTGTTCTTTCTTTCTCCCCTTTCATTTCCAGCTGGAAGATGCTGTACATGGCTGACAGCTTTCAAATGAAGCATTTGTCACGTTTAAGTCAGAATAACATTAAAGTCAGAACCCAACTTGCTTTTGAGATAACAGGAAAGTCTCCACCTATGGGGTTTTTTTCTGTTGGAATACGAATTCTACTCACTTTATGGGATAATTTATCTGGAAGAAAAAATGCAACTGACCACTGCCCTCCAAAAGTCTGCATCTTCAAACTTTCCTGCTGTTTCTGTATGAGTTGCCAGTCTGAATTTTATACATCTGAAATGTTTTAAATGCTAAAAGATGCAAAACTACATGTCAAATCATAAGCATTCAAGTCAATCCTCTCTTGCATGCCTCAACCTTCTTTTTTTTTATATCATGGACATTGGCTTGATATAACAGACTTCAGACTGCAAGGATTTGGTTTTGGCTTCAGTGAATGCTCAGCCCAGTGTTTCTGCAACTGAAGTGATTTCAAGTGGTTTTAGTAATGAATTCTTAATTTAGTTTGGTGGAAATGTACATTAAAAATAACACTAATTTCTGGGATTAACATTCCAGAAAGAAATAAATGAAATGTTTGAGTTCAGAGCAGAGTAACAAAGGTGACCAACGTTTTTACTTCTAATGAAATATTAAAAGAACTAGTGAACACAGAGCTGCACACAGCAATAATTCAGGGGTTATAATGATAGGGTAACTTTTCAATAGCAGTCCTCAGAGAGTATAAGATAGAAAGGAGGTCAATGAAGTATTTAAATCAGCTGAATCTAGTAGGAATGAGAAAAATCCAAGTAAAAGAAATTCCGAGAGAATGCTGGGGGGGAAAAAATGCCAGAGTGGTCTCACTCAGGCAATAATCTTCTGATGGAAGGAAGAGAAGAGTCCTAGAAACCCTACAGCAACAAAGCTTTGAAAAGTAGATCTGAAAATAATGTAGAATGAAAAATCCCCTCAAAGGGACATTATCAATATACTAAGTTGCATCTGTACCTGTTTTGTGGCTGAATACTTAGCTCTATTTTTATTTAATACCATTAGTCAATAGTGAATTCTAATGCTTTACATTGTGGTGATATTTTTGAAAACATACTTTTTACAAGCATCTCTGGGAATAATAACCCCCAAAACATTTGCAATTTGCAATCTAACATAGGCACAATTTAAAAATGAGCTTTCTATTAGAAAGTACTGTATAGACTGTAAAAGATTATTTTTCAGGTTTAACCTCCAATCTTGTTTTCTGATGCTTTCAAAATATCTAATTCCTCAATAGCAAAGGAAATTGAGGAAAAGTTGTGCAAAAAGAAGAGTAAGTTGCTGCATTTTTTAAGGGAACATAAATTTTCACCACTTCTATGTTGACCATTTTGTTATAAGCCATTGTACAAGCACATCTTATTTATAGTTACTCTGATCAACATCATCTAGATAATTGCTTTTACTTCAATGAGCTGTTCTGGAAGCTATGGAAAAATCTCTTAAAATCTTATCATTGTAATTCTGCTTCGGATATAAATATTATAATGAATTCTGTAGGCTAACATAGGACAACAACTGCTAGCAAAAATTTTACAGTCAAGATCTGCTAGAGAGAGGCAGGGCCCAGCTGGAAGTGTTTTACAGGTAACTGCTCATTGTGAGTCCTCATTAGTGCTAACCTGGAATGGAGCCCTTATGGAAGCTTGTAAAAAACAATTTTAAAATAATTGAATTCAAAAGTTATGGGGCACTTAAAATGTTCTCTAGAAAGCAGTGAGCAAGACTACAAAAAAGGTTAAAGATGAAGCAAGTGGCTTTTGGCTGCCTTAGGAAGCCATCACCTCTGAACTGGCTAGACCCACTTGAGAATGCTTTTAGCTGTGAATAACTGAATTGCCAATAATTGCACTAATGCCACCATTTACCATAAGGAATTCAGTTTCAAATGGATGACTCATGGCTTAATACAAAACACCTTTCAAACTGCATTTCCCATGTGTGTTTGAATCAAAAAATGGGACAATTCTATTAGTACTACTAAAATTTAAATGTTAAAAATTAACAGCTATTGAAAATACATGTTTTTTTGATTTACTCTTCTGAAGAAGATTAATGAAATTAAAAGGACTTGAGCCATCAACGTGGAACTTTATTTCAAATTAACTTTTTTTTCAGATTCTGATTCTCTTTCCTTAGTTGCAGATGAAATAGAAGTTATCTGTTAATAACTCCCAGTTATAGTGGAAGGTCTTACATAGGTCTCAAACATGGAGGAGTAATGATTCTAATTATTTCTAACTAAGAAAGTTCCCTTCTTCTTCTTAGGGACACCAATAACATTTTGTGTCTGATGGAGACAGGGACCTACAAAGATGCCAAAGCAAACTCTGTCTTACAAAAGGAAATGAGTTCTATAGAAACAAAGTTCTAAATTTCCCCAGAAGTGACTGTAGAAAATGTGCCAGTGAGGGAAAACTTTAGCCTTTATTTCTCTAAATTTTTATTTTGGAAAAAAGCCTTGCATTATCAAGTACTACATTTTCTATGTGATTGGATGTCAGATCACATCATAAACAGAATATTCTGAAATAATATCCCTGCTTAGTTTATGTGTGTTGTGATGAGAGATGACCCAGAGACAAGGAGAATACCCAGAAATTGGCAGGTTCATGCTGAAATGCACACTGAATAGCAATCCATTTTCTTATTGTTATTTTAGCACATGGAGTGGGTACCAGAGAGCAGCACGTGCTGTGCAATTCAGTGTTTGTCTGTTTAATGATGGCCTCTGTGGTCAGCAACTTCACTGCTGGATCACAGTAATGGATGGTGTCTAATCATCATCCCTTATCCACCACCCAAATGGCAATTACAGCCATTTCCTCACTGGAATCTGCAGTCTCTTCTTTATTTGGCACTAAAATTATTAGCTCTCTTAAGGAGTTGTAACATGGATTAATCAATACAAAAGATGTTTATATAGTTCTGATAATGATCCATTATCCCTTAATCTGATTCTTGAACTTCCTCAGGGTACGAAGGCATTTTTCCCTCCTTTTTAAATGAATATCATATCTTTAGTAATGGCACAGGGAAAACCTAAATAGCCACTCTCCCCAAGCTATATTACCCAAATCACTTTGTTTTTCAAGACAAGATTCATTTATGGCAAATAATTATGTTCAGGAAAGGGAAGCAATAATGCAATAATGTATCCACCTAATACAAACAAGTTTAAAGTGAAGCCTGACCTGAGTGTTGGCTGAAATGCTGGAATTATAAAAAAAAGGAAGTTCTGTTTGGACATATAAATCCTATCATCGTCTGCTAACATGCCTGAAATAGTGTGGGGAGTGTCAGAATCTATTCCTAGACACTGTGCATAGTGTGGATTGCAATCAGTACTACAGATGTGCTCTGTGACTGTAACTTGACTATGATGGCTTGTCACTTTGAGTATGAAAGCCAGCTCTTGGCACAGTTTGGCTTTGAGTTCAACTTGATGTTTGTTTTAACTTTGCAATTCCATGATTAATAGTGTCATGTTAAGTAATAAAATAAAAACAAACCAAAGAACCCCACCCAAACCCTCAACACAGCATGGGAGGAAGGAAAACGTGTTTAATGAAGTACATACATGACAAATACCACAGCTCAGTGACCTGAGCAGTGAGTTCTTGAAGAGGTACATGAATATCTGCAGTTGGGATATCTAGAGATGGATCACGAAAACAAACTTAAAAAAAAAAATTAATTCAAATTAATGTTGTCTTTTCTTTCAGATCCTTCTTATTGCAACATCAGTATTGTGCTAACAGGGTTAACTATTTAAAGTTTGACGGGTCTTCTTTTGAGCAGAAAAGAAATGGGCTTATGTGAACATGACTCTCACAATGATTAAACATTAATCCAGAGAAGAGGGAAAACAGTATGTGAATTATCAAATCTTTCAGGAAACTCAGAGCAAGCTGACTATTTAAATCATAAAGACCAGTTTGTTCTTTAAGAATTAATTCAAATAGGAAATGAAAGTACCAAAGCAAATTTTCCTTGTGCTGAAATTCTCATAGTTCAAGGTTCAGTGCCTCTACATAAAAGCATAAAGATCTTTATCTCAGACTGAACATTGCATTGATAAATAGCATTGGAGGTTGTGCATCCAAGTGCAACATATGACAGAGCCTTGATTTTCCTGGAAAACTCTTTTAAAACTTTTTTTTCCTTTGTTTGAGTTTGTTTTTTCCCTTTATCCCTAAAAAGCTCCCAAAAGTGTCATCTGTTTAATTAAAAGAGCTGCTGTGGGTTTTTACATGAAAATATTAATTGGTGTGCCAGGTCTTGCAGCAGAATTATTTGAGACAGGTAGAATAAACCTTCCTGGTGAGAGAGAGTTTCTGAACTACCACACAACGTTAAGAGTATTTTAATCAAAATTTCACAAAATCAGAAAATGGTTGAAATTAGAAGGGACCTCTGGAGGTCATCTCATCCAGTCTCCTTGCTATAGGAGTGCCACCTAAAGCTCTCACCTAAAGCTGCTTTCTCAGGACCATGTCTGGATAGTTTTGAGTATCTCCAAGAAGGGAGACTCCACAGTCCCTGCGAACAGCTTTCAGCACTTAATTTGGGTTGTGTGTTGGGCTTTTCCCATTACATCTTTCCTCAGCTTATTGACGCAGCTTATTTAGAACAAGTGCTCTTTGAGAGGCAGAAAATCAAAACATGGCTACTGTGGTGCTTCCTATTTGTTGATACAGAAAGTGGAGTTAAACTGTTGCAACATTAAATGTGGAAATATATGTCTACAACACAGTCATCTTCCAGTGACATTATACATACTGATTATTATGATGTTAATTTATACAACCTTTCTTCTTTAATCTAATAATTTCATTTGACATTCTAA
The DNA here is from genome assembly GCF_901933205.1 of Camarhynchus parvulus. Taxonomy (NCBI): domain Eukaryota; kingdom Metazoa; phylum Chordata; class Aves; order Passeriformes; family Thraupidae; genus Camarhynchus; species Camarhynchus parvulus. The sequence continues at coordinate 9,106,900 of NC_044577.1, read as the reverse complement.
TAAATTTTCACCAGGACACTGTTGGGTGGTTAATACACTCAATTAATTAACAATGTGTTGTTATTTTTAGTGATGATAATCAGCTGTGATTATTGACCAAGTCCAGCCTTGACTATGTCAATATCAAACATGGCAAGACACAATTAAGGCCAGAATAATATACTTTACAGCAAGCAAGGTAATAAGAGCTGAGTTAGTATCTCAAATCAATTTCTACTAATAGGCACTTTAAGAAGATAATCAAAACTGCTTTACTCCAATTTGGAATTCCTTTCTATTAATTTATAACAGATAATTCACTTTCATAAGCCATGTTTACCACCACCTTCAAAGGAATCATTTTCCTTTTTCATTTATTCCATCATCATTCCATAAAACTTCACTCACAAACTTCAAAAAACATTCTGAGTTAATTTGTCATGAATTAGCTAAAAGGACAGCTCACTTAAGCAAGTCTCTTTGTAGGAAAAAGAAAACAAGAGTTGAAAATAGACCTTCTGAATTCAAGGCATTCTGGGACCCAATAGCTCCCAAGAGTCTATTTCCAAATATTTAACTTCTGTCTTTCTAATGAGAAAAAGATTCAGCAATTTTATGTATAATATATATATGGTATATAAATGGTTAAATAAGTGAAATTTTCCTTCATTTCTTCTATGAAGTATCCATACACAGCCTTAAATGTGCAAAAGCACAGTTGGGATCTAAGTATTTTCTTTTACTCTCTTTTCACCATAATCCGGTGAGGTCTTTGCTTAGAGAGACATAAGAGTTTATGGTGCATTTTCTTCATAAATGGAATATTGTTTTGCTTTCCTAATTTCCAACAACACACACAAAGAGAATGTGAGGAGAAAACACATGTCAGCAAATAAAGACTTTCTCAGCCAGCCCTTACACTCAGGGATTTTTTACAAATAATCTCAGGAGCTCAGTTGTCCGTCTCTGATGCATGAACTGGAAATAAGAGATTGGACACCCTGAAGCTGCTGAATGTCGCATGAGGGAGGGGGACACAGCAAGAGAGAGCATAAGAAAGAGGAGAGCAACACTCAACTCCAGCCTTCATGAATTCTGCTTGGTGCCAAAACAAACAAGCAAACCAACAAACCAACCAGAGCCTGAGTACCCACAGCAGACTCATCAATCCACTCCTAAAAGATGAATGAGCATTTCCATCTCTGCCTACCTTTCCAGCATTAATGAATCATTAACTATTGTTTCTGGACCTCTCTGACCTTTCAATGATTAAGTAGCTGATCCCTATTGCACCATAGAGTATTTAATTACTTGGAAAGAACATTCTTAGAAATGGTAAAAACAGCACTTTGCGTGTCTTATATTGTATTTAGATTATAAATGGATTCCTGAGGAATGTGGGATGATACAACTGCTAAACTCCTACTTTAAAAGTCTAAAGCAATATTTCTTATCCAGGCTTCCAAATCAGCAGCATTTGTCAAATGGCCATGACAGGATGGCACAAATGTAGTGTGGGAAGCACTAATTACAATAACTCTAAGCTGGTAATTTTGCATTTAGGATCTTTTCAGAATCTTTTTTCTATGTAAATAATTTTCCTCTCATTTTTACGAAAATGAATTATCTGGAAATAAACAAAATAGTCCTTCCAAAGTGTCTTTCCCGTCACTATGGAGATCATTGCTTTTCAGAATAATAAACTTTTTTATCTACATTCATCCAAGGAAGACAAGATGCTTTTTACCTCAGGTAAGTGAAATAATATTTCACTTATCCTAAATTCTTGGTTTAATTGTTTGGTGATTTCTAGGGGAGATAAAATTGATAGAGATAAAAATAAAGGTGTCTGGTCAATCCTTTCCCATATTAATACAAAAAATAAACAATCAAACATTCCAAATTCAATGTATAAACATAATCCTCAGTCATCTAGCAGGTAGTATATTCTGAGTGAGGTCTGCAGTCTCTCACTACAAATTTAAAAATCACAGAACTATTTTATTAGGAAATGATCAGCAAAGACACTGTGATACACCAAATGGAATCAGAGAGGACAGAAGGGAAGGAGGAATGAAAGGTTAAAAGAACAACCTAATTGATAAAGTCTGGGAAAAAACACCCAGAAGCAGAATGTAATTTTAGAGAAACGTAAGTGGTGGAGATAATGTCAAAGCTGGTTATTGGTTTTTGCACAGCACAGGCAGTGGGACAGAAGGCACACACAGAAAATGGATCTTGGAGCCAGTCAAGTTCCAGGGAGAGGAGGCTTTTCCTCATTGCACATTAATCCATTTCTGGGAGGGGAGGTTGCTCTTGCCATTGATTGCTGTTTGTCTCAACAATTAGATGTTCTTTGGCCAAAGCAGGCTGTAAACACTGGCTGAAGCACTGGAGAAATCACAGTATCAACTTGCAGAACTGCAATTGTCTTTAGCAGCACATCTTATTGTGACTTGGACCTAGAATCACAGTTCAGTTGGGAAACTACTTCTTAAAAGACTCCAAATTATTACAGTTGGATTTAGGTCACAAGATACTGAGTTAGGCTGTTTTTGAAATAGCACTCAGAAGAAAAGTCCTTATCTATTCATGGCATGCCACATTACTTTGTACATTGTGTATATTAGTGCAGAACCTGGAGCATGCCAAGAATTACTTGGATATATCACAAAACACAATTAGAGTTTATAAAAGCTCTTGGCCTGATGGGAATAAAGAAGATTTTGTGTTCCTTTTAATTCCTTTAGCTACACTCCCCGTTCAGCAGCATGTTGCCAAGCAAAACCTGTGCTGTGTTTGGAACTGGACAGCACAGCAAACCCACTCTTTGGGAGAGGCAGCAATGGTCTCACTGAATCAGCTTCTGGCAAAAAGGAGGAAATTTTATTTTTCCAGAAAATGCTCCTCTTGTTGTTTTTGTTTTCTCAGAACATCCAATAGTCATAAGTCACACCCTAGAGCAAGGAAAATCGAGTTTTCTTCCAGAAGTCCTGTTTAGTGTTTTAATATTTACCACTGTAACTGTGGGGTTTCTTACCTCTAGCTTGTAAGCTGCTAGTCCTGGACCTGTGTAAACTCTGGACCTCCTGTTTCTCTTTCCCCTTCTGCCTTTCTGTGCAAGCCCCATGTTCAGGCTCAGTATATAAAATCCTCATCCCACAAGTCATCATCCCTGCTGTAGCCATTGATACCAACCAGGTATTAAGGTTTTTAAGAGTGAGGTAGAAAGCTCTATTTATACCTTTTTTATATAAATAGAAATATAGAAGAGAGCCTTCTACCTGAAAGTTTCCACAAAGAGGGGTATAGCTGCAGCTCAGAGATCCCAACCTGCTGGAGGGAGGTTAAGCCACAGTCTTTAATTAATAAAAATTCTAGATTTATCCCCATCCAGTCCTGCTGAAGGGGCTGGTTCTGAGTGCTACCTGCCTTTTGTCCTCACTCCAGCACAGAGTCCTCATTGATAAAACTAGAGAGCCTCAGATGAGTAAATCATATTATTAGTAGATTTAATATCATCTTAATAACAATTAGCAACCACTTCTTGTATCCTCCTGAATGGCAAAAATAGCCTAATAGCTAACTGTACTGAGGTTGTGCTAAGTGCCTGAACTATAACACAATATACATTTTAAGATTTGTTTATGTGAGGAAAAGCTTTGATGAGTTTAGGGGCAGGGCTCTGTTTATGCTTGAAATAATTGATTCCAAACTCTGAAACACACAAACATTGAAAAAATCCCTTTGTGGCTTTTAGAAATAACTAAAGGGCAGTCCATCAAGGAAATAATTCCCACAAGGAAAGACATCCATCCTAGTGGTGTTTAGTCAGGAAAACCAGGGCAACTTAAGATCATTCTGCTTTACAATGTCTTTTTTTTTCCTTTAATCTGGTTCACTAAGAGTGGGTAATTTTAAAGGATCAGAACTTCAGTGAGAGAAGTACACTTCTAAGTGTTGAATAGAAGTTTAAAAAATAGGTGAAACCTAGATTATTCAAAGTGTCTGTAGGAAATCAACAGAGAAATGTGTTGGACTTTAATTTGTTCTGAAACCATCAAGGCTACCAAAATGACTGGGCCAGAAAGCACAGATCTGGCGCAAGCAGAGAGTGAGCCTGGGTTTTTCTCCCTGCTGGGCCTGGCCCTGTCCCCAGGGAGGCTCTGGATGGGGTCTGGTGGTCCCTGCACACCTCAGGGATTCTGTGCTCTCAGACTCAACCAACAGGGTCTGAAATCCAGAGGAAATAGCTTTGTATGCTGAGCTAAAAGCTGCTGTTTGCTTGGACACAAGGATATGAATCAGAAGTTCTGTCGTGGATCTTTCACAGATATTCTTATCCATGACAACCCTAGCTTGCACAGCAGTGTGGACTGCTCTCAAGGAGATAGGTCAACTTGATAAAAATCAGATTATTTCCTCCAGACAGACCTACATTAAGTAGTAAGTGATGCCATTTCTGTTCTGCTGTAATCTTCCCATACCTCTTTTTCATTTCCATGTAAGCCTTAAAACAGCTCCCTTTTTTCCCAGTATTAATTTCTCAGTTTGCTCTGAGCCATGAAAAACAAAGGTCTTGCTTTGCCACTGTATTCAGGGAGAGCCATTTATGTTAAAACAGTTTCTGAATGCTAAAGCTGTTGGACTCCTATGGTAAAAGTAGCACTTTCATGTCTACAGCAGTGGGTTAGAGAACAATTGCTCGTGAAAAAACTAAGTGTTAAATGACACTGGAACAAAGCAGAGTAAGATGAAGTCATTACTTCAAGGAATTTTGAAAAGGATTGCAAGAGTGTTGCCAGAGCCCCAAAACACCTTTTCCACTGGCTTCTCACTCAGATCCTCAGCTGTGTCACTTCAGCTCTCAGATAAATAAAAGCCTGTCTGTACCTTTTCCCTACCTCATTTGGGATGAGAAGAGGGCTCTGATTCAAGTATGATCTACTCAGGAACATGGAAATTAGAACAGTCCTGCATGTAAAGAATTTGTTGTTCCATCAAAGAGTTTCTTAACACAAATTCAGCCAAATAAATTCTTCTCAAGGGTCTGGCTAGCCATGTGTATTATATGTTACTCACAGAAACATAGCATGGCTTGAGTTAGAAGGGACCGTAAAGACCATCTCATTCTAAACCCCTGCGATGGGCAGGGACACTTCCCACTAGACCAGGTTGCTCAAAGCCCCATCCAACCTGGCCTTGAACACTCCCAGGGATGGGGAGTCCCCATCTCTGGGCAGCCTCTTCCAGTGCCCCACAACTCTCACAGAAAAGGATTTTTTCCCAGTATCTCATCTACACCTTCACTCAGCCAGTCTGAAGCCATTCCCCCTGTCCTGTGATTACAGACTCTTGTCAATAATCTCTCTCCACATTTCTTGTAGACTCCCTTCAGATACCCAACCAGGTCACCCTGCAGCCTTCTCTTTTCCAGGATGAGCAATCCCAGTTCTCTCAGCCTTTCCTCAGATGAGAGGTGCTCCATTCCATCCCACTAACCAACTTGGTGGGCCCCCTCCTCTATAAAAGATAAATAGAATAAAGAGGAGCAAAAGGTTTAGTTGGTAAGTCTGTGTTTACTACAGAGACCTACAGTCAGTAAGGGTTTAAAATGTTAGTAAAAATCACTTGATGAGACCAGCATACAGCCAGAAAGGTCTTTGGCCACTGTCTTGGCCTGAAGGAATTGGATATCCCAAGTCCCTAAGGCCAGCAAGTCACAGTCTCTCCCTGCTTGTCCTCCCCAAACCTTGGGAGCTGGAGCACAGCACCTCTTGGTCAGGGGCTGTGCAATGCCAGGGCTTCTGCCAGAACAGCACCTGCAAGCAACCAGGGAATCACTGCTTGTCTGAGTGCAGCTGTGACTGTCGGGCTGATGAAAACTGGGCTTGGAAGTATTTCAGATGCAAAACAAATAAAGAGATAGGATACAATTTAATTTCAGGTCTTCTGTGTTTGTGTGAGATGCTGTACACGTACACTGTGAGCTCAGAATCTGCTGTACCATGAACAGCTTACACACAACACCATCACAGTTTTACACAACAACAGAAAATAATTTGACAAGCCTCTATTATTTCTCACCCCCCTTGATTTTTTGTGCTGATATTTAGTCACCAGAGGAAGAAGTCACTTTTTTTTTTAAATTGAAGATACCTAAGCTGTATCTCCCCTCTCCTCAAGTCTGTCTTTACCCATGACCAGACAACACAGACCAAAAGTCATGAACAAGTTCTTCACTCAGACTTTCTGAGCCTGAGAAAGTAATTTTTTCCTGCACCTAGCTTCAAAATAATTGTAATTTCCAATGCATGCCACTTTCTCAATAGAACAAATTTAAAATACACACGTGCAGGTCTGTGAATATTTTCCTCCCCAATGAAAAATAAAAATTCCCATCCCCAATGAAAAGTAAAAAAATCAGACTTTTGCCTCGAGTTATATGGAGAGTTGCAAAAACCTAGTAAACATTAGATTACTACTTCCCAGTAATAACCAACAACAAATATAAGTAATGAATATATTTTATGACATTGCTGCTCTTGCATTCATCTTGGGAGTGTTAGAATGTCTACATGAATTTTGCAGTCACGTCTTCATGTGAAGCAGTAATTTATGGCCTAGAGGAGTATGTGGAAGTGATTAATAAGATCTGGATAAGTTCAAACTTCATCAGAAGAAACTGCAAATTTTAGTAGAGTTTAATCTCTCACTTTCTGGGTACACATATGCATGGGTTATTATGGTGGATTAGGATGGAGTTTTACTTTCAGTTATTCCATGCATGAGTTTTTTTACTCTTTATGTAGTACAGAGGACAATTTTTTTGATGAAGCAGTAATGTTTAACTAAATGATTTGGGAATAAATTTGTCAATACATCCAAATAATTTTGTCAATATTTTTAGGGAAATTAATTCAAATGTTGTATTTTCTTAAGTATTGTTAGCGACTTATATATTCTTTGACAACTACATGCAAAGAAAAAGCCTTTAGAGCCTATTCTAGGTCCCATTTTCTCATTTTTTCCACTTTGGTCAAATGGTGCAAAAGGGATTTGGCTCAGCTTGAGTCATAAACTCTAGAAACAAATATTTTTGCTGTCTAAAGATAATAAAACCCTTCCAAAGGACAATTACTACTTTGTTCTATTGCCTCAGTTTTACCTCCTGCATAATTCACTCACATAATTCCTATTTACAGCAGCTTTTGCAGGGTGGATTCCCATCTTCCTGCTGCACATAAACCCTGTGGCACTAGGGTTTTCTGAGGATGGAAAGCAGAACACAAAAACTCACTCACAAAAAGAGCATCACAGTTAAACAGGGTTTTTTAATGCAGTATTTAAGCAAACCACTGCTCCCTCCTTATAGAAACACTTGAGAAATAACAAGGTATTTCCCTATACCAAACATGCTCTCCCTGAGCACAGATTTATCAGTTCTTGCTGATAACATGCATGAACATCCTGCTGCTGCCCCACAATCACTGAGCCCAACACCACACAGCCAGGACACGTAGTTCTCTCTTGGAAACCCCTCAAAGCTGGGTCGCTCCAGCTCTGCTGAGGCTGCTGCCCCCTCCAGCACACACAGAATACACTGAAGGTCAGAGCATCCCCCCTGCCCCTCATTCCAAGGTGCTGCAGTGATTCCAGCTGCCTGAGGGAGTCTCTGAGGAAAAGCAAGCACCATCCCCAACACTAAACTGGTACTGAGATAAAGGCAGTGGAAAACTCCTGCAAAGTCCAGTGCAGAGTGTTTAGGGCTGAGTAAAACCATCAGGAAGGTTACCAGGGATTGACAACTTCCACAAGGAAAACATTAAAAATAGCCCCCCTACAAATCAGTAAAAAGTAAATTGTTGCCTAAACTGAATCATTTTTTCTTGGCAGCCAGCACTTCACAGGTGTCTTTGTCTTGTACATATTTTATGTGTTGTAAAAACCACAAGGCCATAAGATTGCACTCACTGGTTTGGTTTCCTGAGAAGGCAAGGCTGTTCTACTTGTCCCATGCCACCAGCACAAAGAACCCCACCTTCTCACAAAAATCCCTGAAGCCCTGAGAAGGTGGAATTGTCTTCAGGCACAGGTGTCCAGCATGTGCACCAGCTACAGAAACCCAGCAAGAATAAAAGCACAGGAGCCCAAGAGCAATGAACTACCAAGAGCTGGCAGGAGCTGGCTGCACTGCTGCTCTGACTGAAAACATGCCACTCTGGAAAGTCCTGCTCTCTTCCCAGAGCCAGCTGAGCTATCTCCACAGGGATTTTTTCATTGCTATGTAGGCACAGGAACTGTGCCAGAGGAAATCTGGATGTCTCTGGCTGGTGCCCTCCTGTGTAATTTCAACCAGAACAGCAGTGCAGCCACACCAGGGAGTGTTCTCCACTCAGAAAATGCAGTTTGTGGGCAGAAGGGTTTTCTCAAAAGGTTTCCTTTCCCTTCTGCTCCTCACTCCAAAGAGCCTCCACAGGACATTTTGGTGTGCAGCAGCACTGGCCTTCTAATGACCAATTTTCTTTAGTTTCATTTCACTGGCTGGTGAATATCAAAGCACTCAGCTCATGTTTCTGTTGCTTTGGAAGTGCAACTGTGACTTTTCTTTTTGGGCTGCCTTCCAGGTTTTTTGCTGTATAGTAAACAGTGAAGGTAGCAGGCCAATAAAGTCAGATGTTAAGTGAGGCTTAAGGGTTTTCTTGTCATCATGGTGAGTTATTATCTTTAAACAAGTCTCATTATTGCCATCACTTCCTGGGGGGTATGCTGGGAAAGAAAAAGAGTATTGGTAATAACGACCTGCCACTGCTTTTGTTTGCTTTCCTGTCTGCTGCATGTGAACATAATTCCTGACCACAGCATTTCTTGAAGAGATCCCATTCATTTACCAACATCCCTGGTGACAAACCCAAAGGATCAAAAAAATTCCTTCTTCCCCTTGGCTACAACAGAAAGAAGTAACAGGGGAAATCTACAGCTAATGACATTTACTGGAAATTAGATTTTGGAGATGTACAAGATTATTTTTCTTTCTCTACTTGTAGACAATGTGGCATTTTAACAACAGAAGAAGCAGAGGGTTCACAACACCAGCAAATTTTACAGATGTCAACAGAAATTGGAACTCTCTGTTCAGCCCTGTTTTCTCATAGTTACACTTAGGGTGGAGGAAGGGGATCTCATTTCCCAGAACTGCTGTTGAAGATTTGCTTCATCCTGTCACCAATTCATGGTGGAATGTCTTCAACAGCAGCAGGCTGCACCATCAGCATGGACACTGGGGGCAAGGTTTAGTTCCAGCTTGCCAAGAGGCAGAGGGCTCCTGAAGTCTGTGTTTAATTACCTGCCTTAACATACCACTAACACGTCACTTACATTTATAAGCTGAAACCATTTTGTAATAGCACATTTTTGGAAATAGTGAAATTGTCTAAGTCCTAATGGTGATTCCCTCTTTGAGACAAAAGAATTTGTCTGCTTACTACTTCAGGCACTTTACAAACTCCCAGTGTCAAATGTAACAGCTTGCATTGCTTTTAAAAGAGGCAGACTAGGGCATTAAACACATACAAGTCCTGTAATGGTTAAGAGGGCCTATGAAAATATACTTCAGATGTCCCCACCTGTTTATTTTAGGTTGAAAGTCATTATTCATAGCTATGAAAAGGGGAAAAAAAGTATTATCCCATTGTGTTATAATCCCTCTTCAAGGATGTAACGCATAGAAGTTCACAGGAGGAAATTTTTGCCTCTCATCATTTAGACAGGAGTAAGAATTGTGGGAGCAGTGAGGATAAAACAGCACAGTTTGGAGGGTTCAGGATTAATGGGTTCCATCAGATAACAGAAAATGGGAAGGAGAAATCAAGTGATGTCACAGGAAAACCAGCATTCACACAGCAGAGGCTGAAATACACACTAGAGAGGCACAGATCACATGATGGGAAGCATGTAAAAATATATCATACTCTTATATGAAATATTTTAGTGGGGTTTTTTGCCTCTGACACTTCAGTGGATTTCTATTAACACACAGCTAATTGGCTGGCAGGTCTGTGTTTTACATTCTGTGCCTGCCATTACAATAGCTATAAATTATAAGAACTAACTATAGGTTATGTCGTTTCATATTACTTTGGTCCGACATGAAAATCATAAATCCTTCTTTTTCCCATTGCCACATCCATGGCCTATGTATTTTGTATTTGTGCTTGGCCCTTCACAGCTGGCAAGCAAGTTCCGTGGCACTTGACCCTTATCTTGTGGTTAATTCCTCCAGTGAAAGGCTCAGTCACTTGGCTGTAACAGAGCCTTTCCTGGCCATGTTCTAGATCAAATCCTGCACGAACAGTAAAACATAGAAATGGGACTAAATGACACTGAGGTTAAAAGCCAGATCCTAAGTTTTAGTTGGAAACACAGAGGTGGGCATGCATGTCTCAGGGTTTTACAGAAGTTCTCTTTTTCTGTGACCCACCTTCTCATACACAAAGGTTTCTAAATGTAGTAGCAACTATGAGCCATTTCCAAATTGCAGTGTTCATATAATCAGACTCCAGTACCCAGAGCAAAAGATACCCACAAGATTTGGGGATTTCTCTGTTGCCTCCATGAAGATTTTGAATCCTTCATTGAGGCACATTCTTTCAGAATGAAACCATTGCTATCCATGTCAAAGCAACTCCTGGCACAACTTGGATAAGTCTACAAGAACACAAGCTGCTCTTCTGATACCAGATATGCTTCTAAGTTTTACCCCTAGAAAAATCACTTTTCAGGTTTCTTTCAAATACCCATAAAGAAAACCCAAAGGAAGACTAAATGTTCACCACCCCCACCCAAGAAATGTGGCAAGAACTGAATGTAGGTCTGAAGATAAATTTATAGTGAGAAGTTGTCTCTCCCACAGAGGCAGAACAGCAGCCTGCTAATGCAGTGCCACGAAGAGCAAGGCCTGTGGTGTCATGGTACAGCAGAAATGAGTCTGGCATCTGTCCTGACAAACAGGACTTTGACAGAGGGTGGGCACAGAAGATAGGAAGGAGATAAAACTCCTAAAACAAAAGCCCATTCCACCAATGAAAATCCAGAGAGAACCAATGTGTCACCTGTATGTGATCTATGGCTGCAGACTATCTTGAGCCAAACCTTGGCCAGTACCACCACAAAACATTGATTCCAGTATTGGCTGAGGAGGTGAATATGTGATTAAAAGTACACAAATAGGAGGATAAAAGAGATCATGAAGAAGAAGGCAAAATATGAAAAGGAAAACAAACCACTGTGACAGCAAGAATAGATTTCCTGTAGCTTATTTCATAATTTTTTCCCCACCTAGATTCATATCTGCAGTACACAGATAAAGTGTCTCTAGAAAACACAGAGTCAGATGGGGGAGAGAAGGTACCAAAACCTATTTCAAAGGTACCTCATTTCCTGCACTCAGATTTATGCCACAAGACAGTATATTTCCTGTCCCTATTCCTCTCAGTTCTGAGATTGTGATTCAGCCAAGCCTACAAGTAACCCAGCAAGCTCTGCTGTAACTTCCACAGGGTCCTGCTGAATTTCTCTCACTAAATGGTAAAGAGCAATCCTCACATGCACATAATCATCTGCATCCAGCCCCTCATTTTCAAACAGCTTTTTAGGAAGAATAGAGGACCACATGAGCCTGTACAAACTTTGTCAAACTGGACCTGCCATTATTAGTCTCAAATATCTTTTAGCATAGCTTCTCAGAACTGCTGTAAAAAACACCATCTCTCTGTTGCTCACTGCAAAGAAAAGGTCTCAAGGGACAGGATCTGCCCCATCCCTGCGTGCTGACTGCTGAGGAGGGACCCAGGGCGCTGCCACAGCCAAGCTGGCAAACACGCTTTTGCCTGGGTGTCTCCACACAGCTGCTTGCAGCACTGTGATAGAAAAATTAAAATAAAAGAGGCCTGTAACAAAGAGCAAACCTCTGCTTTCATCCTACACACCCACCACACAAATCTCTTGGCACGAATCACTTAAAATTTGCCTGTTATTCTGCACACTATCTAAATCTCTTTGTACAGCAACCCTGTAAAATTCACAAAGGAAAATGCCTGTAACGCACTGAGCTTGAACCTGAACACATCAATCCCAGGGCCTGGAGCATCAGCAGGACAATCTCACCTGCAGCTGGACTCTTTCCTTCCTTCCTTCCAAGGGATGGCAGACCAAGAGGATCAGATGGTTTTTGCTTCGCCCATGAACATTTTCTCTAACCCACACCTCTTATAGTTTTCCTATGAATGATGCTGCATGGCACCTCATATACACTTAAACAACAGAATACATAGAATTTGACTATAGTGGTAATCTGACTTGCAGAATACTGTCACAGAGGAAAAAATGTGTTTGCCATCACTGTGTGGGAATCAGCCTATGCTGACTTTTTAATGCCTTTTTTTAAACTTGTTATTCTAAATAGTTGTAGAAATAAAACCCTCAAAACAGTACTCATGTGTTAAACAGAACTGTGATGCTTTCCCCCACTGTTTGCAAGGTAGCAATTAAATTGCAAAAAATTATAGACACTGTAGTGAAGGAAATATACAGAGAAACATAAAGGCTTCCTTGCCTCCACTTCTATTTCTTACACACCATAATAATAATAAAAAAGTCAAACCCTTTTACTTTCAAACCAGACAGATAAATGCATGGAACTGCAGCCTGCAAGAGTCTTAATCATACACCAACAACTGCTCCACGTGTTTGAGTTGTGAAATCATTGTCTTTTCACCTAGACAAAGCCACAATTGTTTGTGCATTTATAGTGCTCTCCAGCACGTATTTCATCATGCCCCTTTCCTTTGGAAAAGGCTGTCCAAAACCCTATATTTAGCCATCACAAACGCGCTAGTCTTAATCTTCTTGGCATGAATGTAGAAGGCTGTCATCTCCTGAGAATCAGCTGGGATTCTGCCTCAATGTTTTTTCAAGTGATAAAGCAAAACTCTGGCGTCTTATCTAGCACTGAACTCACAGAGTGTTAGCCACATGGGAAGAGGACTTTAAACATTCATTAATGTTTTTAAAAAGGGTCATGAAATGCAGTCAAATAACTGTGCCTGAGGTTAATTTACGTTTTCACAACTATATACAGCAGGATGACTTGATAGTTTGTCTTCATGTCCTTGCTGTTAGAACAAATCTGGTGCTTCAGGTTGAAAATGAGGTGTTAGAGAACAACTAAAGCATGCAGGCAAAATGCAGCATTGAGCTCTTCAGGCACCCAATTAGCCCCACTGTCTGTGAAATAAGAAAAATGCAACATATTGTGCAAATTTTCTATACTTACTGTTCCATTGTAATGTTGCAAGGAAATATAAAAGTGGATTGTCAGCTGACTGAGAAACGGGCATAGATTCCTTAAGACAAAAACTCCACAGAGTTCAGTGGTGTAACAGCTACCTGACAGCTGATGTGCTCCCAGATTTCTTGGATAACCCTTCTCCAGGTCACAAAGGGCATCACAACCAGCTCAGCACCTGGCTCTGTTTTCACAGGCACATGAAATTCCTGCTTTGCAGGGCATTGCTGCCACTCTCGTCTGGGCACACCTCAAACCAGGAGCTTCTACAAAACACAACCAACCCCAGCAAATCCCAGTTACAAGAAGCTAAAATCCATGTGAGAAAGCTGTTTTTCTTGAAACACACATTTCAATTCAAACAGAACTTTCCAAAGATATTTGTTTTTCAGAGAAAGGAATGTCAGTTTATTTTAAACTTCATCCTGCTCAACTTAAGACATACCCAAAATGGTACCTAAGCCCAAACTGGCCTTTAAGACAACACCAAACTCAGCCAACACTGTGGCAGACGCTCAGTAAGGCAAGGTTCTTCTTCTAGTGGACCCCCTTACATGAAATACTGATTTCCTTCTCCTCACAGACATTTTCCAATTCTTTGATGCATTTTTTTTTTTAAGAAATCTCAGATTCAGGAAAATACAATCCTTTTAAGTACCTCACCACAGAACTATGACACAATAATTTATATGGAACATTAAGCAATAGAGAAGTTATAATGGGAACTTCTCTCTGCTTCTTTGTCATCTGTTCTGTAAAGCTGGAAGACAGTAATTTTAAAAACCCATGAAGGTAAATATGTCACCACTCAAAGAATAATAAGCCTACGAGATCTTATGGAATGAGTATCATTGAGAGAAAAAATCAGCCCAATTCTTTAAAAGGGAACAGATGCTTATTTCCATGAAAAGAACTCCTAGAGATGCTATAAAAATATTCAAAAAGTAAAGTTTTGGAAAGGATTTAATGCATTGTATCACAAGATATGGTAGTCACAAGTATAAGAGAAGTGGCAGAAAGAAATATTTCCTGTGAAAGCAATTACCACAATGTTTCTCATATCTGCTCCTAAAGTAACCAGCACTGGCCACTGGCAGAGAAAGATATTAAATTAGATTGATTTCTGTTCTGCTTTAGCACAGCAATTTCTTCATTTCATCTCCCTCACCCTTTTCAGTACTGAGGATTTAACTCAAAAACTATCTTGTTCACAATGGTAAGCAGCAAAGCCCCTGTTAGTCCTAGTTAAAGGACAGCATGATTTTGTCAGGGAAGAACACTAACAAACTTTGAGTTTCAAAGAAAAGCACATTAAAAATAATATTAAGATATCCATACTAAAAATTAAAAATACTAGGGCAGTTAATATTTTTCATTTTCTGATTTGTCACATGATTAGCAGCTCATGTAGATTCTCAATTTGTCTGTGTTATTTTCTGGGAATTCAAACTTTATCCTTCATAGCCCAGGATTTCTAAAAACTGTTTGTACAGCAGCCTGATAAATGGGACTGGGGCACAGAGTTTATTGCTGCTGATTATTTTTCATGCTCCCCTGGGCCATGTGAATGCACAGACAGCAGGGAGATGTCGCACAGACAGGAGGACAGGTGTGGCAGTGCTCTGCTAGGGTGGGGAAGGACAGGCTGGGCCTTTCCAAAGCAGCTTTCACTATGGAAACAGATCCAGTGGTGGATCATGGATCAGATAATTCCTGTGTCTCTCGGGCATGTTTATTAAAGTGTCTGTTCCTATGGACATCTATGTGAAAAGCCAGACACATTTGCCATTGAAAGCCAACACGTTTCTCAGTGCCACATGCTGCCTGGTCAGCACGTTATCCCAGAAGGAGCTGAAAAACTCCAAAGAGCGTGGCTGAAACAGGGAAGAAAACTGACAGAAATCAATCCAGGTAACCAAAGTTTCCTTCCATCCTTTCTCAGAGGCAAACACAAGCTATCTGCCCACCTCTGAATGGTTTTCATCCTAGCCCCAGCTGTGGGAGCAGCACAGAGCCTGCTGCTCCATGGGTGCAGGGGATACCACATCCCATAGGACAGCTCACAGCATGGAAAAATTGCTTCCCTCCACATCACACTTGCAGTACTGATCCTGCAGGAAAATCCCTTTCAATCTCAGGCAGAACCAAGATTCCTTTCCCAGTTTTGATTCACAGGCTTCATTTCTCAGGACAGGGCTTTGAAACCAAGAAACCTTTTGTTTTTTTATTTGTTCACAAAACCACAATAAAAATTTGCCACTTGGACAAAATAAACAACCCTCTTGCCTCTGCACCCTCGCATAGCATTAAATTCAGGGTTATAACAATCAGATCTCAAACTATTAGAAATTTCTTCAACCCTGTATCCCCTTGGGGCTTCTTTTATATGAGCCCTTTGTGTGGTTAGGTACAGCAGCTGAAACAGCTGAAATCACTCAGACCACAGAGAATAATATTTTTATTTTAATCTTTCAAAAGGTCAGTAAAGCTGAACAGGAGTAAATTACATTGCTAAAAATGCATTGTCTGTCAACACAGCACACCTTCTCAACAGCTGCTTTCCTCAGCTTTGCTGTCTATTCAGTGCAAAAATTCTGCTGCGTGGGACATAATAAGTTTATTTTTATTTAGATAATATTTCAGAATTTGTGGGAAGCAATGGTACCTCTTTTGAAAGAGAGACTTCTCCCCTCCTTCAATAATACATAAATATTTTTATTTACCATAATTCTAGTAAAATACTTGATTTCTGTCCTGCCTCACCACCAAATGACAAATAACAGCCCCAAGCAAATGACTATGGGAAAACCTCTGCCATCAAAACAGAATGAAACTGGCTCCCAGTCCAGCCTGCTCTTAAATACTTGAGCAGCAACAGAGGGACTGGACCCCCAGATCCTTATTTTGCAGGAGGTGCTTTCACTGCAAGCACAGCACAGGGTTTGGCACAACTGCCCTCAAAGGCTGCAGGGAACAAAAAGGGCACCTGTGCCTGCTCCCCTTCCCCTCGACCTTCTATCCCTCCTTTCCCATGGAGCCTGAGGATGAGATAATCCCAGTTTAGCTGCCTGATCTGGCAGGACACCATTCCTGGCACAATCCACCACAGCTTCCAGCTGGAACAGGGACCTGCAGCAATCCCTGGGGCTGCAGGCAAGGGGCAGCAGCAGCTGGAGCACCCCTGCCAAGTCATCTCCTGTCAGAGCCCCAGCTGTCCCCAGGAACCCAAAGGCTCCTGCTCTCTGTCCAGCCCCAAACACAGCGTGCTGCAGCCCTACCCCAAGTGATTCTCAATAATCCTGCGCTGTTCTAAACTGGAGATAAAATAATGGAGCTACACTGCCTGGCAGAAGAGCTCTTTCCCTTCCCTATGCATAGTTGCAATGAAGAAAACTTGAAAAATAGAATTATTGGGGTTTTTTTTATATTTGATATGCGGCTCTCCAATGCAAGCAATGTTTTGTCAGCTTATAGTGAGTATGATGGCAACAAGGGCTTCTTCTGTCCTGGAGACTCAGCATAAAGCTATTACATGTCATCAGGAATGAAAATCAGAGAACCTTTGTTTACCAGTTAAGATCAACACTTGTTAAGGGGGATGTTTCTGTATGAAAGCAGCTATGAAGTTATGTTTTAAAGAAGGTTTTGTTTTGACAGATCTCTATCTGATGATATATTGTTATAGATGAGAATTTCTAGGCTGTCTCACACAAATATACCTTGCCAAGGTATGCAGTAACTTAATTAAACTTTTAAAGACAACTAAGGAGTTATCTATAACTGAAACCTGGAATCGTAAAGTTTATAAGGTTTGTCTACATTCATGCAAAGCTGTACAAAAAAAAGTGCATAAAGAGATTTGAAAAAGGCCTTCAAAAGACCAAAGCTGACATGTGAATTTTATCCTGAGATTTATACTGCCATTTACACATAAATCAGCTGCAATAAGGTGCATACAAATGCATTTGCTAATTAGCAACTTCTTTTCCTCCCTAAGCTGCTCACTTAAAAGCTGGCACACCCTTTAGAGAGGAGCAAATGAGGTGATTCATATTCCCATGGAAAAGTGTCTGTGCATTTGTAATGGCACACAAGTAGATCTGCTCTCCTGCTGCTCCTGCAATACAGAAGAGCTTCAACCCTCAGTTCAAAAACATCTTCATGTTTTCTGCTGTTACAGAAATTACTCAAAGAGGTAGAAACTACAGAAAAACAAAGAATTCTTCTGTGAGTCTTTTAGTCATCAGTTACCACACCATCTGAAAAATTATTCAGTGACTATTGAAGCAGTATTTTAGATTTTCCTGGACAATGCAGGTTCTCAGAACCAGCAATGTGTGTGTCTCATGTGTTGAGCTCACACCCCCCAGGACAGGGCATGCAACACTTGTAGGACAATTTAACCTGAGCATTTGGACATGAGGGGAGAAGCACCATGAGACCCCACAGACCTCCAGGAGGGATGACAGCTGAGTAGCCTCACCTTCAGCCCCAGCAGGGACTTTTTGCCTCCCATCCTAGTGCCAATCACTGCAGCTCCAAAACTCTTACATACGTTTTAAAGTAATCATTTCATCCAACAAAATTTTACCAAAACAAATTTCCAATACCCCAAGGTCTCAGCATGAGAAAGCAATACTTCATTCACATGTGCCTGTTTGCTTTTTATGTTGTTGTTTTTTAATAGTGCTTGTGGGCATATTTGGTTTCTACAGTGCATTTGAAAAGACATGCATTTTTCAGACAAAATAAGTGGCTAAACCATTTAGTGATAATCAAGGCCAAATGGAGTATCTAATTAGCACCTGAAGAAGTAAAGCTTTCTCATTTAAGAGCTGAAATTGAAAGGAACATTTAGAAATGGATCCTTTCTTAGCTAGAAATATTTTTATGACATTCTATATTTTGTATTACACACTAGTAATTTACATTGTCATCAAAGATCTGTGCAGACTGTCTAGATAAAAGTCCTTTTCTGTGCAGGTATTTATTCTGTACAGTAAATTAACTTAATCTACTTGTCAGTTGCTACGCGTTTCAGAATAGCTGCTTTTATAACAGGGAAATGTTTGGAGGGGGGTTGTATATTTGTTCTCTAACATTTTTAGTGCTTGAGAAAATGTGACTTGAAGAATAACATTAAAACATCACTAATCAAAGGCTCACATAAGAAACGTTCTGTAAGTTGATGTTGTCACAAATATGTTCAGATCTCTCTGGCTTTGTAAGAAAAACCCCTTGCCATTTTCTTGTGCTGCTTCCTAACAAACAGCTCAGCAGTGAGCCAGGACAGCACCACGGCGAGCAGGAGCTAAAGCACAGCAACTCCTTTATCATAGAGAACAGTAATTGTGAGAAAATTGTCTCATTCTCATGGCAACAAGACTCTGATAACCACAACAAGTAAGTTCCTCAGAGGAAAAGTGAAGTTTACGCAAAGTTTGGAAGGTTGGTCACTTGAGGGAAAGGCCCTGTCCCCCAGCAGGGCTCAGCAAGGGCGGCACAAATGCAGAGAAATTTGTGTTTATAGTTGGTTTGCTGCTCTGACAAGCTGCAGAAAGAGCCCATTGAAAGCTCTCCTTTGAAAACTATGCTCTGAAAGCTTATGTTTTCACTTTAAACTAAATAACAAATAGGCTCCAGAAAGTTTTTTTCATAATTCCTTAGGACTATAAAGTCAAAAGAAAAACACTGGGGTTTTTTGTCTGGATTTTTTTATTAAGTTTGCCAACTATTTCCACTTACATATAATATTTACTCTTATCTGTTGAGTAAAATAATAAGATCCTCTTGAAAGCTTTTTTTTCCACTAGCGCTAGAACACTTCAACATTTAGTAATTTTAAAATCACAACTCACAATAGTTCACAGAATTACTTGAAATTAATAACACTACCCGCTGGTGAATTAGTGCTGTTAAATTAAAAACTGTGCCATGCCAGCCCTAGAAACCTGCCTCCTGCCTACATGGGAGCAGATAAGGAATTACTTCATTTAATCTAATTACAGTGCTGTAAAAGAAGAGAGAAATGAGCTCTAAATATTGCTAAAAATGCTCCAAGTCTCCATTCTCTGATTGATGGAGACATACAGGAAACTGTGTTTTTATTATCTCAGATGTAACTGGCTTATTCTCCTTTCCCCCAGCCACTGTTCACTGCTGAGATGTATTCATTAGATAACTGCACCTAATTTTAATAATAATTAAAATAATAAAATCTAGTGTTTTAAAATAATAATAATAAAATCTAATGTTTTAGAATAATGGGGGATTTTTGTTTTTTTCAGACATTTATGTCATTTCAGCTAACACATCTATCCCCAGTGCAGCAGCTCAGGCACAGCTCCCAGAAAGGACTGTGACAACAGGATATACATCTTAACCTCTAGCTCCATTCTGGTTCTAGGTAGTTTTGCATGCAATTCTTTAATAAAGACAGACACTGGGAACTCTTTTTGCCTTTTAGGTGAGCTGCATAACAAGGAGGACTGCCTGCTCCTCACAGAAGTCTCATAACTCATATCCCTTCTAGACTTTATTTTTTAATAAAATTTTTTCCACTTTGTCCAATCTTCTTTCCCATTGTGACCTTCAGAGCTTTTTCTTTTTTACTTTTCTTTTTTAATCTATTCCTAAATGGAGCATCTTAAAATGCAAGTCTACTACATGGTTATCCATGTGAGTCCAACTCAGGCTGCCAAAAGTGCAATAAAAAACAATTTTAAAAGTTAAGTTTTCATAGCTCTGATAGCCTCACAAAGCAGATTTCCATTTAGGTGAAATCATGGCAAACTACAGCATTCACCATTTGGTACACAGCCTTAGAGGGGACTACAGGTGTTACAGATGAGCAGTGCTGTTTTCCAAGCAGCAACATAGAAAATTTTTCCCTTTGAAATAATTGGAAGAGCAATATCTCCCAGGTAACATCTGTGGACCTGCACTGTCTCACAAGACCCTGGCCACAAACATCACTGGAACACCCCCCATGCAGCACACTTGCAATTCCCAAGCTTTTTTCCCCTGGAAAAAAGGACTCTTTGTCCAAACTGCAGTGGATGCACAGAGTATGGGCATTGAAGCTGCATCTCCTAAGTCAAAAGCTTAAAAACAGACACGTATTTTATAGTTTAGAGCTGTGCAAAAACAAGACTATAAAAGGCACCTTGCTGATTTATTGCCATTTAATCTGGCCTATTTCTACTGAGAAAGAAATATCATTTCTCTGCAAATGTTTGTTCTTTATTTAGGAGCAAACATTCAAAGGAATGCTGGCTGAGCCTGACATATAGTTGCTACGCTATTTGCTTGTCTACCAGCCACATCTTTTCTGGACCAAAAGCACACCTTTTCTAATGCATAGCACACAGGTAAAATTCTAAAAAGCAGTCCTATTATCCCAAATCAATTCTCTCTTGCACTCATCTCCTCTAATTCTGATATCTTTAGAGCTGATAGATGTGCCCAGGTCTTCCCCAAAGCATTGCTGTGATTTTGAGTCTCTCCACCAGCCATATTTGCATGCTCATGCAGATCTGAGTGCTTTTCCTGCTTCCTTGCTCCATTTTATAGCTCCCTGCAGCCTGGCAAGGTTGTGTGCCAAGCATTCAATCTTGATAGATACCAATTTGGTGTAATATACACAGAGGGCACCCATCATGGCTTCTTCATAGAAATTACATCTCTAGTGTGTGGAGATAGAACATAAATCATTCATTCAAGAAGTCATAGGTGAATAACTGTGTAGTTCTTGTCAATAATATTTTCTCTGCTGAAAATTAAAAAGTCCACGTTCATATGACACCCCCACACACAAAAGTTTGCATTCAAGCCTAGATTGAAGTATTTATCTGGTAACACACTAGTGTTTGGTGTAAATTTAGTGCAATGGAACATCAATTTGGTTTGTAAGTACTCTAGACTTCACTGTTGATGCACAAAAGGAACTTGGGGGAGCTGTGCATCACCAGGAGAAAGACAGAAGGCACCACTAGTTTTAGCTGCATGAACCTGTATGAAGATGGTCAGCTTTTGCTTGAAGATCTAAAAATATTATCCTTGCAAGACATTGATTAGGTCTACAATCCTTAACCTATAAATTTCATTTAACAGCAATACAGGTTTCCAGCTCCAATTCGTTTTCCACATTCACCCTCCACCAAGATGACCACTTCAGACAGTGCATTCTAAACAAGAGGCTTATTTTTCCTTTCATATGTCAGCGCTAGTAAAATCAAAAAAGAGCAAAACTCTAAACCTTTGCACATAAATAGGCGTCACTAAATCATCTCATTACTAGAGAAACCACACCAATATCCATTACAATTATTAGATCAGGGTTTAATGCTGAAAATCTAAATGTGGCATCCTAGTGATGTAATCTAATATTATTACTGCTTGCATTCCTCCTCAAACTCTCCTAAAACACTATTTCACATGTAAAGTTTTAATATTACAGAAATGCCTGTTCGATCTAATTTCCAGAATTAAAAATTACTTACGGCTCTCATCGCTTAATATGCTTCCCCAAAGAATAAAAATAAATTCTATTCAAAAACAGCTATAAAAAGTATTTTCAGATTTTTTTCCCCCTCTTTTATTAGCATTTTCCATTAAAGACAAGCCTGGTCTCCAGTTTTACAAGAGCTGTGTGCCACTCCACTGAGCCCACATCCTGCAGCAGCACGAGCTGTGCGTGACTTAAGCACCTCTTCTTTATTTCTAAAGCCATCAACAATTATTAAACTCTGTGAGAATAAATCTCCTTATTAGCATGAAGATTAGAACATCTCAGGTGCAGAAAAATGTCAGCTGCTTGTCAGGAGTCATTTTGAGTGTGCTCTCCTGACCCATTCCCAATTTAAAAGCCTGTTCCTGTGGAACAGGACAGATAATGAATGCAGCAGGGAAACAGCCAGGAAATGAGCAATACAAGAAATTTGTCTTTCTAATTGAAAGAGCATAAGCTAAAATTATAGTACATTAGCTAACTATCCAAAGTGCTAGAAATGCCATGAAAAAAAAAATAACTTCATCTTGGAGGGTCTTCCTCAGAGGAACAGGGACGCAGCACTGCAGGATAAGCTGGAGAAAAAGCAGCAGGGTGAGCTAAGGTCACTTTATTTCTAAATGAGAAGCCTACATAGGATGTTAATTTGGTTTGATTTGTTATAAGCCTTCCTGAATCATCACATGGATAAAATCTTAATGATTCTTTCATTCAAACAGACTTAGGAGTATCAATTTTAATTCAGAGAATCTTCCATGAAATAATTCTGCCACATTGCACAGTCCTGAGGACAAAACCACTTGGAATTGTGTAAAGGGATCTACTGGCTTTGGTTTTATTTCTAAACTTCAGAAGACATAAAAGTTGGGAATGAAGGCAGTGTATTTTAACAGAACTTTAGTGATTGCAAATCTACTAATGAGGGCAGAATGTAAACACAGTCATTAAATTGGATAGTGCTGCACGAGTCACTGTAGCAAGGGAAGCTGGTAGATTTGGTGACTATGATACTGTTCTACAGGAATTTCTTGAAATAATTATGCTGCCATTAAAATGAACAGCAATAATAGCACTTAAGTATACTTTGGAGATAAAACCTAAATAAAAACATTGGTTACATCCCATTTATTTATTGTTTAGGCTTTTCCCACTTAAAACACTGTCTATAAACAAGTGTAAGGGAATAAACCATGCCACATGTATCTTTTGTAATGTTATAAATACATAGGGAAAACATTATTAGAATGACTTCATAAAGTGATTTGGGGAGAAGATTTTGATTTTTGACTAGGACTGCACTGGGGTCACAACAGTGGTAGGAAGGTGCTGCTGTCAAAAAGATGTCAAAATGCTAAACAACCATCATTTGTAAAGTCTTCTGTTTCACCAATTTTAAATGTGGGTGCCTCTCTGTTCTCTGACAAAGCTTACAAGGAAGCCCCCTCGTTCTACCCTTAGGGACAACCTTCCAGTCTTGTCTCTTCAGATTTTAAATACTCTTGGATTTTACATTTTTGACATTCACTTCTGAAATATCTTCCCAGGTGTTTGAGCACTGCTTTCACAGGAGAGGGATAAGTGATGGGAGGATATGTTTTCCATATGTGTTCATGTCAGCTCCTTACACAACTGAAGCAATGTTTTGTTCAATCCTAGAATAATGCTTATGTTGAATATAGTTATTTTTATTTTGAAGCTGCCAGCAAACCTGTAAAATCATTCATGAACACAGCAGTAGCACTTCAGTGCCTTACCTCTTCCCTGCACCCCATTCATCTTCTGTGAGGCTGATAAACATATCTGCTCTCAAAGATATTATCAGACACTGCCTAAAACACCCCATGATTCAGCCCAAATACAAAACACCAGGCCAAAAAATAAAAAAGTTCGGAGAAATCAATTAAAAATGCCACTTTATCTCTAGCTGACATTCTGAGCAGATACAGCTGCAAAGACACTGGAAAGAGAATTATGTCAAACTCTCCTGACAGCTCTGACAAGACTGCCCAGGATGAAGCAGCTTTTTTAAACTTCTTGTGCAATAACTCCCTTCTTTGACTCCAGCATCTGAGAATGCTCAGAGGGATTCACCAGGTTAGACAAGCTCCGAAGTTCTGCCACCCTTTGTGTAACACAGCTCCTGTTCTTCCCCTTCTGGAGACCTGAATTCACCATTAACATCCCCAAGGCAGAGCACAAAGAGCCTCCCCTTAACATGAAGATATTTCCCTTGGCATTAGTCCTGCCACAGAGGCCATGTGATTTTGTAAGCAATGTCACACCTGACACCCACTGCAATCATGGTCATTGTCAAGCCTTTGTGATAAAACTGCAGGAGTAACACAAAGGATAACAAAAACAAATATGATTGAAGAGGTTGCACTGATGGACAGAAATCAACATGTACCTCCTTCAGGTATGAATACAAAGCTGTTCTGCATTTGGTGCTACCTTACATAAAGAAATAAGAGTCTTTCCCCTAATGCTTGAAAATTGGAAAAATATTAAGACACTGATAGAATCTCTAAAACTTCATCACTCCTAGGAAAGTCATGACTTTTTGAAAGCTCTGAGAACACTACTAGATTTTTGTATTCTATCTGGTCCCTCTTTCAGCTCCAATGCCAGCTCCTCACAAGAGTAGGACTAGGGGCTTATGTGTGACTTCCAAAGCTTCTGCTGCTATTTTAGTCTGTAAAATGAGCATTACCCCATCTAAAACACTATTTTTGGGTGCTTATTTGGGACCTCTGCTTTTGCAATTGCAGTTTTATATCATTGCATCTAAAACATTGCTGAAGAAATCCACGTCTCCTGCCAGCAGCTGTATAAGGTGTGTGCCAGTCTTTTTATATGAAAAAAATGTTACACATAGGTGCTACCTCTCTCTGCTGAAAACACTGAACAAAGGCCTCTCTCCTATTATTTACTGTTTAGTGACAATGGCATTACACATTCTAGGTTTTTTTCTGTAAGTCCTCCTTTACATCCTTTGAAACTACACAGGGCTTTTGTAACCAGTCAGAACCAACACAACTGCCTCCCCTGCAGTGAAGTACAATCTTGTCAAGCTGAATTTAGGAGCTGCAGAGAGCACTGCCTGGCCCAAGCCCACCTCCCCAGATATTACAGGAACACGTGATATTAATGCCATTGAAAGAGAGAGGACTTCATTTCACTAAGATGATGCTTGATTTCCTTCAGTCATATTTAAAATCATCTGCATTTTATCTTGAAGTTGAGCACTTTTCTTTGCATTAATTCATTTTAGAGTTACAGGTACTTGTTTCAGGAAAACATCATTTAAGATCCCTCAAAAGGAACAACTAATTTTTATTAGATTTTCCATTAACCATAAGTCTTTTGGTAGCACACTATATGTACATATTCAGTGGGGGAAACCTTAAACTGGAAAACATTAATTCAACAAGCACTATATTATAGAACATTAGTAAATGAAAAAAAATCCCAAGGAAATAATGGGAATAATGGGAAATGAATAGCTAATAATTACAGTACTCACACCACAGCACCATTAAGCAGAAACATATCAATAAGAAACTGCAACATAACTATTCATTTATGAAATACACTCAGTGTTTTAATGCTATAGTGAGCATATAGCAATTATCTTAGCAGTTAAGGTGAATTTCAGCTATTGAATATCCCTTAGTTAAAAATTGTCATTGGATCCAACTTAAAGTAAACACAATTAATATGACATTTAAACTTCCTGTTGTAGAGTTGCTAGGAGAGCTCCATACATGTTCCATTTAGATAATACAGGCAGTTTTGAATTAATAACTCAGCCATTTCACAAAGGCCAGCACTCTACATTTACAGAATGCATTAGATTCAATCATGCTGGAACTATATAATTACAGGTGATTTTACAGTTGTTTGTTTCATTTCTCAGACCATGATGGCACTCAGAGTAACGTAATTATTCACCTAATTATATAACATGGCTGTAATAAAGCATTTAGACTGCTCAGCAATGACAGCTGAGAACATAGTTCAAACATGTGATGTATGCACAGCTTTAAAATTACCCTACAATAAAGGAACATCTCTCAAGTTAAAAAGTTATCCACATCTTAATCATCATGAG
Organism: Camarhynchus parvulus; assembly: GCF_901933205.1. NCBI lineage: Eukaryota > Metazoa > Chordata > Aves > Passeriformes > Thraupidae > Camarhynchus > Camarhynchus parvulus. The sequence continues at coordinate 9,080,956 of NC_044577.1, read as the reverse complement.
GTATTTGACAAAGGCATAATAGCACAATTGGATTAAGTAAAAGCCCAAACCAGATTTGTCCATTTTGAAATAGTTTGGGGATCCTATTTTCATTTTCCAGTGATGATCCTGATTTAGGGACTGACTCATTACAGCTCAACCCCAGACAGGGCTTGCAGGTGGCAGAACTCTTGCAAGACACAGGAAATATTTGAACAGACTGCAATAAAGGTCTGCAAAGGTTGAGCATGGAGAGCCCTGGACTTGCTGTACAGTTCTTTTCATCCAGCATCCCACAATGCTATTTCTCTGAGATGTTCAACTGGGCAGAATGCCACTGTAATGTGACTGTACTGCTTATACCCTATCTGTGCTAACTCATTTATTGCAATTTATTTATCCTTTAGACAGCCCCACAGAGCCTGTAGGAACAGGGTCTCTGTGTTGGAGAACACCCTTCTCTTTCCACTTAGTGGGAAGAAATATTGCTGGTCACACCAAAGGTTTTATTCAGAAGTCTGATGGATGGGAGCACTCTGATTCACACAACTGCACAAACAGACCACAATAACTAGATGTAGCTGACCAAAGCAGCCTTCTGGGGAATGCCACAGTGGTTAGCAGCTCTGTGCTTCCCTTTTGGTCCTTCCCTCACTGCAGGACCTGCAGCTGTGAACCACCCTTGTCTCAACACACCCTTCTGAATGTACAGGACAACCACTAAATCCAACTGTGATTTCGTGTTTGCTTTCTGTCTTTAGAGACGAGTTATAAAAAACCACAAAGCAGGGTGTGGTACTTGGAGATGCTTCTGTACCAGAATTTGTCCTTGATATACTACACTCAGTTTTGAGAGAAGAAAAAAAATCTTTCCAGATGCTTTCTGCTTGCTGACCCATCTTCCCCCTCCTTAAAAGTCACACATCACACTAAGAGAACTCAGAAGCTGCAGCTTTGTGCACTGCCCAGTCCTTTGGGTGGGCTGGTCAGGACAGTGTGAACAGGGTATAGAGCTCATGTGGTCACTTCATGCATTCCCAAAGTTACTCAGCATTTTTAACAGGGTTAAATTGCAATATCAGGTTCCTGTAGGTGGCCCCAGCAGACTGAAAGTGCTCAGACTGAAGCTGACCTCACTGGTTTATCTCTACATGGTATTCTCCTATCCTGCCTATTGCATCTATTTTGTTTCCTGCATTTCTTTGCTTAATGTAAGCGGATGTACACATCTTTTCTGCTAGTTCTCACCAGAAGGGGTTATTTTGAAATTTTCATTGATCACAAGGCAAAGAAAACTCCCCTCAGCCTGCTCAGCGGTCCCTCTCTACAAAGTTTCCTTTAGTACTGCTGCTACTGCAAGTCAGGTGTTTAACTGGAGCCCAGTTGAGAATGGAAAACCTTCAGGGCAACATCCCAAAGCAGCACAGGACTCCTCACCCCCAATGTGAGCAGTCAGAAAACTCCCAGTGGGCTCAGCAGAGCAGGATGGGAGCAGGGTTAAAGTGCAAGGTATTTCACCTGGCAAGGGCAAGAATAGAGAAAAGAGCACAACACCACAAGCAGTGCCCCGCAAATTCAACATTGTCTCTGCAGCCTGAGCATTGAGAACGTCACCTGACATCAGGAAAGCATTTTTCTGTCAGCAAACTCCAAAACACAAAGAATCACAATGACGACTTCTTGGGATTGACACAAACTTCCTTCCTCACAAAACTGTTCGGTTTGTCAGGGTAAGAAAGTGTAAGACTGCTGACCAATAGGTGAATTATCCCGCATGAAAAAAAGGCTACTGGTTGGAAAAGTGAGATAAATTCAAATGAGACTTAATTCCTAGTAAAGCTCTAAGCTCTTGGATCTGCTCAAAAGAAAATATTTTGGCCAACAGTGATCTGGAAGCAAAAAGAACACACATTTGGAAGGCAACAAAATTGTCTGATCCTGTGCATGTGTCACTTCTTTCAAGAATTATTTAATTCCAAATCAAACTCTTACATTTTGGCTGCCTTTCAAATGCACGTTAAAAATGCCTGTAAAGGGCTAACTCATAGTGGTTTTCCTTCTGAAAATCAACAGAACTGAGACATTTACAACCTTATCTGTGAAAGGGAATTGCCAGCTGGGGAGAAGGATTTGAAACTTACTGCAACAGCATTCTAACAGAATGAAAAACCAGAGCTCCCACCCCTGTACATTATTTCATAGGGTTGTCTCAATCTAAGCAAGAAAGGATTCCTTTCTAATTAAAAATATGTTCTGCATAATTGTGATAAATGGGAAATAAAGTGAGATTGAATGTGTTTAATCAAGTTAATCATTCACAAGAGAAATAGAAAGCTTCACATCAAAATGATGGGTTTCAACTCCCTATCAGCTATTCCTGATGGTGATAAAGTGTTCTATGGGATAAACCAACTATTCAAATACTTGGGAAAAAAATTAAAAAGGCATCATTGAGCCTAAACTATCAAAGAATGGAAAAAGCCTAGGTGTTTTGTGCCACATGGGAGCATTTCTGGCTGGCTGAACACATTTTCCAGCATTCTTTGTCCCCAGGTTGGTAAAGGCAATTGTTTGTGTTCCTACTGAGCTCCAGCTCAGGCTGCATTGCAAAGCAAGAGAGGACAACAGGCTCCATATTCCCCAAAACATTTTTAGAGAAAGCTGATTTACAAGCAGGGAAAGAAAACTTGCATACATGTGCACCTGCACAAACACAGTAAGTCCTTCAACAATATTCTGATTTCGGAAGAAAGCAAAAACATAGAAAATAAATTTTTCCTTCAACAGTCCTTTGCAAAATGCAATAGAGATAAAAAAATAAAATAAATATTCCCTGACATTTTAGAAAAATTTACTTTTATCTAGAACTGTAAACTACAAACATTCAACCAAAAATTGGAAAAGCAATCTAGATCCTATTCTCCCTTTTAGAACTGGGAAGAAATTCGAAAAAACAAAAAGGCAACTAAAAATGTGGCAGACATACTTCTGAACAGGTAAATAAAACTTCCAGGGCTCTCACAGGAGGGCAGGGGAAAAACCTGCATAGCAGAAACTTGACCTTGAGTCTCCTGCATCCCAGATGTCTGGTTTAATCTACAATTTCTTTCTCTCATACATGTTTTAGCTGAATATTATTTTTTTAAAACCTGGCCTTTGAAAACTGATTTCCCAAGTAAAAGATTTCCATTGGAAGATTTCCAAGAAAGCTACACTAGAAACTGAACTGATATCCAGTTATTTATGCATACACACACAGGAGCACAAGGGAAGGCCCACAGGACCAAGAGGCTGAGCAGAACCTCCTGCCACAGGTACAGGCTGCACTGACCATTCTCCAAAGCATTTGGTGTGTGACAAACTGCTGTCAACCCCAGATGTGACACTGGCACAGCAACAGGAACAAGTCAGCAGGAATTCCAAAGCTGGCCTTGATCAAAGGAACCCATAAGTCTGACCCACCAAGTTGTTCTCCTGGGGTTCATTAATGCCAGGTAAACAGTCAAGGCTCAGGATTACTCAAAATCTGTACCATTAGAGGAAACCTTAAAGAAAAGTTTAAGCAGGGAAAATAAGTTATCCTCTTGTGTGCCATGTTGGAAGGATAAATTGCTGTCTCAGGCTAAAATCAGTCAGGCAATTTGAAAAGGTAATAGAACCCAAGAGATGCCTCCAGCACTGGTGTTTCAGTGTGGCTTAGAGCACTTAAGTGGGGGACAGCCCCACAGTTCCCAGCCCTGGCTTTGGCCAGGATCCAGCCCCCCCAGATGGGGACTCACCTTTCTTTGCAAAGAGACAAAGTCAATCCTGCACTAAGCAGTGACCCTGCTCCTCCTTCCCCTGATTTTCTCACAAGCACCTGCCATCACAGCAGGGCTTTAAAGAAAGAGCCTGCATCTGTTTCTGCTGTAGATGGCATTGATTTCTTCAAATTTTTTTCATTAAAAATGCATTTCTAATGGAAACTGCAATAAATCCATAAGCATGGAATACAGCTTGATACCATCATTTTTGCTAGCTTGAAATCCCCAATTTGTTACCTCTAAAAATAACATACTCCTGTAATATTTGCCAGAATTTATTTTGGTGGAAGGTTGTGCAGTTCAAATGGTGGGTCCATCTGGCTCCAGGTTTATTACTCCAAGACAACATTTTCAGTACAAATTTCATACGGGAAAGTGAAAAACACAGTGAATTCTTGTTGTCCTGAAGGAACCAGTCCATCTGCTCTTCTCAGGGTGACAATATAATATCACTTGCATGCAGTGACATATGGACAAAGGGGACTAAGGAAAAGCAGCTTCTTAGTCACCTTCCATGGTATAGAGATGCACATTTCAGTTGTAATGTTAAAACTTGGACTCTGGCACAGGCAAGATAGAACTGGAGGCAGCACTGAGATGAGGAATATTTTACATTCCATGGTTGTCCGATCTTTTAGTCTGCTAAGAAAGGACACTGGCATTTCTCTTCACTAAATACCAAGATTTTCACTGTTTCCATATACACATCCCTAAAAAAACTAACTCAAAGATATTTTTCCTCATTAGAAAAACCTAACTGAATTTTAGCTATTCTAGAGTACTTACTGGCTCACTTAGTATACTTTCACATGTAAAAAAAACCTCAGTTACAATTCCATGTGGGTTCAAGAAGAAAAAAACAGTAAACTAATACAAGATAGATGTTGTATTTATAAAAATAATAAATAAAAAATCCTTGTCGAGAGAAATGGAACATAAACAGTATTTGCTGTTTAACTGGGATGTAACAGGTAGATTAAGAGCCAAAATGCAATTTGCTTTGCATAACAGGAAATTTTCTTATCTGGAATTTAATTCACATTTCAACAATTCCCATTTCTAATATACTCCAGGCATAGCAGAAAAGGTTTGAAAGTTTCTGACAATATATTCCAAATAAGATGATTTTTCTTCAAACTGGGAAATATAATTATAAGAATGCTTTTCATTGCTGAATTTCTTGCAAAAGTTATTTACAGAGATGTTTCAGATGTTGTCAGTCCTTCAGGCTGGGGAGAAATCAAGTATTATTCTCGAGATGACTAACAAAAAATTTCTGTTAGGGATTTCCCTCTTAGCAGAAGCTGAGCATTCAAAAATTTAAGACCAAGGAAAGCCATCCATGCTGCCAGCATTACAAAAGGCAGGCTCCAGAACTTTTTCAGTCAGTAGCAAAGCTAGAACAAGTGTCCTTTTAAAAATACTTTTAAAAAATTCGACTCAAATTCCAAATACTAAAATGCAAACCTGTTGTGGAATCAAAGACAGGTTTAACCAAAGGAAAAGGCAGCCCCAGCAGAAGAGCTCCCACTGCACAGGAGGTTATTACAAAGCCGTGCAGAGCAGCACAGAAGAGCACCAAGTGCACACATATAAATTCACATACAATTGAAACAAACTGAGAGCAGGGTCACACCCCCTGCCCACACCCCCAGTCAGTCACAGGAGCCCCCCCTGGGCTCCTCTCAAGCCCAGGCACTCATTTCTTGTTCAGCACCATCAGCAGAGCTGTAAAGCCACAGTGGCCCAGAAATCCCTAAAAAAGGCTGTTTGCTAAACAGTTTATAAGCACCTGGCAAAGAGCAAGGTAATAAAGCAGCAATAAAACTGCTGAAAACAGGCCATGTTGAGCTATTTTCGTTTCCTTGGCAGGGTAACTGGCCTGGCAGACATGGGACAGCAGCAGCTGAGATGTGTCCTGAATTCAAGAGGGCTTTCTGGCACTGCCTCAGGTGACAGTTTCCTAAGCAAGCTCATGAAACAGGGCACAGCTCCCAGAAAATTGTACTTTAAATGTGTCATCAGTAGTTTGCTGTCAACTTGTAAGACTTACATTTGGTCTTGAAAAGGGTTCAGCCTCAGGCTCAACTACCTTCAACAATTTAATTTATAAATTTCTTTTTATTTCCAGATATTCGTTTTTTCTTTATTGGCTAACATAATAAAATCAGGCAACTATAACACTTAGAAGGTCAAAATACTGGGAGTGGCTCCAAGAACTTTCAAGGACAAGCTCAGACTTCAAACTGATTTTGACAAATTGAAGAAAAGGGTTCAAAACCAAAAGAGAAGATTGATGAAGGCATGCTTAGAAAATAAAAGGTCTACACACAGATATTAAATGGAAAATTGTAATCCTGACCAAGAGGGCTGAATTGTTGTCATTGGAGCACAGTGACCAACTGTGAAGAGTGCCTTCTAAAAGGCACAGAAAGCTGAGCCCAGTTTTTGGCACAAGTTTTTAAACAGCTTTCCTGGTGAGTTCAGAGAAGGTGAAAGAGACATCAAGAGCTGGAAAACACCATTTCAAGAACAGCTGAAGGAAAGCAGTTTTCTGCAAGAGAGGCAAAGTAGAATGTCATGTGGCCTTGAAAGAGAAAATACCAAATGGTGCTAAGAGGACAGCAGTCAACAGTTTACCAGTTCCACTTGAAGAATGCATTCATTAGCTCAATTTGGACAAAAGAGATGCACTTAAAGCTTCAGGAATGTGCCAACACAGGAGGAAATTAAAACAACACACTTCAATTATTTGCAGAGACTTGTGGACTTCACCTCACTTTTCTCCAAAATCCATTTCTATCAGAAGCACCAGGGAACATTTAATTCCCATCACCCAAAGACCAAAGATGGATTAGATGAACCTCCTGGCTCTCCCCTTGCAGCAATTTCTAGGAAATGCAATGCAAATTTTGGTACCATGACTGATACTACATGGAGGATGCAAAGATAGTACACTACCAGAAACCCATTAATTAACTTTGCTCAAGTCACCTGTAAAATGACATTTATTGTAGAAATTATTCTGGATTATATGTGACAAACAATTAGCAAATAACGCCATGGATTCATGGTGGGTTTTTAAGCCTGCTGCCAGTACTGAAGTGCAAGTATGAAGCCAGATTATTTTCTTCCAGGATGTTATGGCTCCATCTGGAAACTTCTCTAGTGCTGCTTATCCTTCCTTCAAACTGGTGAATGAAAATCAGCCAAGGAAAATGCCACGTGGCCACTTCAGGGAATGCATGGATTAAATTATAAGTTTTGAGGGGGAAAGCAGCAAACAAGACAATGGGTTTACACCTCTGTGATGGACATAAAACTGCTTCTAAAACAAATTTGTGTGATCTGCAGCATAAGAACAGATAGGAGGAGGAAAATCTGTACTAAAATCATAATGCCAAGAGACAATAGTCTGAAGAAGAAGCAGAGGTTTGCAATAGTCTGTCTGATGATGTGGACAGGCACTGAAGAGCACAGCAGAGTTTTGTTCCTCCAGCCTTTGTGGAGTGTGCTAAGAACCAGTAAGACCAGAGGGACACTGCTGCTTTATAAACTCCCCAGCAAATGGCTCTGGCTTGCTCAGCTCCGGCCCCTCTCCAAACCTCTGGTCTCAAGTTAAGCCCAAAGTGGCCCTTTCCAACAGAAACTGTTCTGTGATTCCATGATTCCACTTCAGGAAGTAGGAGGACACACCAGGAAGGGACCACCACATAGGACAGGTACTGCTGAGAGCCCCACATTCAGAGTGCACACATTTAGGGCAGAAGAATTACAGAAGAAGGAGGGCAGAACAATTACAGCCCAGCCCAAGCAGTGCAAGAGCTCTGGGGGCTCCCACAGTCCATCCCCAGCTTTTTGCCGCTCAAAGAATCCAACGTGGGCGCTCCCAAGTACTCAGCTGTGAGAAATTGCAAAATCCACCCTTCTTATGAAGACATTTCCCTGAGGGGCCTCTACATCCAACACAGTGATCCAGCTCTATCTTAATCACCTTGGGAAAACAAAAACAATAAAAGAATGGCACTACTCAGTTACATTGACTACAATATTTGGGTAATTTCCTTTCATATTAAAAACCCTATTAGAGCACCTATTAAAACACAAATGGTGCAATAAAATCTCTACAAGCTGTTTTTATTTTTAAAGCCAACCACAAATCATACAGTACTGCTACACCTGAAAAAAAAAGAGCATGGTTCTGCCTGCTGAGGAAGCTCTGGAAGCCAGGGGGTGCCCTGGTAATGCACATAGCAAGGGAGGCTGACTCCAGGTCAGAATCTTTAATGTAGCTGGGACAAGAGTAGATGACTCTTATTCATGCTGTTTATATCCCTCCTCAATGCATTGTCTTCTAAATTCTCAAGAAGAAATCAGATAAAATTACTTGATCAATACACTGGAAATTCATGTAGAAGATTTTTTTTTCCCTACAACTGACATAATATCAGTGAAATTCATTTCAAAAGGATGGGGAACTCAATGAGAAGAAAGAAAAACACCTCTTACATTTCACTCTTGGTCAAAATAAAATTAGCTTACAAAAATCTCCTGCTGTCCTTCATTTTACAATGTCTTTAATTTCTTTTTTTGACTTTTAATGTCATGTCAGTACCTGATTAAATTTACATTGCACATCAGCCTGATGCCATGCTGAAAGCTGCCCCCCAGAAAGAGGCAGCCTTCCACAGAGGGGCCCTTTAAGTGATTTGAATCAACCCAACAAATTAAAAAAAAAATTAACTCTTCTTAACAAATATGCTTTTTCTGCCTTTAAATTTCAAAAGAAAAGTTAAAAAAAAACAACTCTGAGGATATATTGTTCACAAGAGATATAACTCCTGCAGGGAATTTGCACTACTTTCACTCAGGGAAAAGCTTGTTGTTGGCTCAAACTCTCTGTGCAAAACTGTGTTTGGAAGTGTTGATCAATAAATAAAATACTGTCATTTGTTGAGGATTTTAACAATCAAGTGGAACTGGTTGCTTTGTTAGAGTAAAATTTTTACAGGAAATGCCTTTTTAACTCCCTCCCATCACAAAGTTGTTAGTATTCCCAATATGTGGGGTATTGTTACTTCTTATCAAAATAGTCTTAAGTAGATGCACAAGTCTTCAATTTGTAGAAATGAATTGACCTAAAAATTCCTCATAAATTTCCCCTGATACATACTCAGTGGGAAAAAAATCCCCAAACATTTTAAGATAAATTCAACATGAAAGCCCTTAAGATTATTTTTCTCATGATCAGGGGAAAAGAGTCCCTATTTCTTTGGCTATCTATATCAAAGGGGAAATTTCTGAACAAACTATAAATTATATGTATTTCAGACAGAAAACTCTACAACATGAAAATACTGAAAAATACCTCCTCTTGTAAAAGGCATGCATAAAATCATTAGGTTTCTGTTAACTGTGGCAAACACGGGAAGAAAGCAATAGAGCACTTTTTTCCCAAACAAATTTTGTAATTATAAAGTCTAAACTGAACTTTTCTTATTAAGATTTTTACTCCTTTCAGAGTCACTCAAACTCCAGACTTTCCTACCTTTTGCAGCACATATAAATATTGCTGCTCTGAAGGCAACTTGCAGCAGTTTGTGGAAGAGTGACTCCTCCAGGTATTGAACAAACTGTCCTCAAGCCAAGATCCACCATTTTCAAGAAAAATTCAAGCCAACCAGTTTCTGTTATTTTCTCAATAGCACACTCAAAACCAAAAAATTAAAATTATTTAACTTGCTCCCTACAGATCATAAATACATGGATATATTTGAAAACACTTCTGAAGGATGCAGAAATCAAAAAAAGATTTTCCAGGAACACAATTTGACAGAAAATCCTAACCTCTTCCTTATAATTAGCATTTGATTTTTCATATCCCTTGATGGCAGTATTCTGGACATGACCTGACAGCACCCTAAACAATTTCACCCAGGCTCTTTTTATTAAGAGAAGTCGGGACAAGTCTCCAGCAGTCTCTCCTCATCTAGAATTTCCTCACCTAGAATTTCCTCTGGTTGCACATAGGTTTCAGACCCAATACCTCTGGTCAATAAATAGTGACTCATTTTGTACCCACACTGAACCAAAATCAAATTATTTTAGATCAAAGGGGAAAAAAAAAACCTAAACAAATGGGACAGGGTTCTCCAAGGAAACTCCACAATTTGCATCCATGTAAATGCTTCATAATAAAAAAAAATAAAATCCTTCTTTAAAATTAGTTTTTTCTTTGTGAAAAGCTCTAATCAACACACTAGGTTACTCTTTCTTAAAATTAAGCATAAAGCTTATTTTACCAGGCAAATTTCCTGTATTACTTCATGCTTATTAACCACTCTACCTTAAAAATAACAAGGCTAGATTGTGCCTATGAATCCATTACTGGATTCGTGTCAGCAGGTGTGCTATAAACACCTCAAACCTCACAGTGAATATTGCCAAAACAGCTCCAGAAGAGTTGAAAACAAATAATTTTTTCACTAAGAAAGTGTTTATTGTACACTGGGATGGCTGCTACATAACAAAGGATTTTGATTCAGTTGTTTTTGCAGTGTTGTTTGTGTTTTCAGACTTTTCTGGAGGAGCTGATCTGGTTCAGGTATGCCTTATTACCCAAAGCCAGGTTTTACATATTTCATATTTTAGTTTTAGGAGTACATTTCCCACTTGCACCAACACCTTCAGAAAACCAGGGGCCTTACATGACTGTGATTACCAGAAAGGGGAGAGGAACAACCCTGAGGAGAGAAAATACACCTTTGTTTTTGCTTCTCTGCTTTAACCCAAACCCATATCCCTCATGTCAACCACAGAAAAGCAAGGTCTGACATCTCAGAAAAGAGTGATTTCATGGAAGTATCCTTGCTGCCATTGATCACTGAGGACATGCCCACAAATGTGTTTCACTGACAGAGCACAGCAGCCCTGGCTGTGACAAACTGCCTACGTGTCTCACTCTGGAGGGTTCATTGATTTCTTTTAGACTGAGTACTGTGGATCGTGCTGGAAAAGGTTCTGCCAGCACACAGCTGCTCAGCCTGAAGTCTGGTTCAGCCCAGAAATCCACAGGCTGCAGCAGGGCCTGGCAGAATTTGCACCAAAGCACCCAAGGACACTGAGCTTGCCTGGCCACAAGCACCCCAGAGATCACCTTGCCGCAGCACCCCTAGCTCCTAGGGGACCTTCAGCTCAGTCACTAGTAAGTTCTCTGCCTGCACTTTAAAAAAAAAAAAATCTAGAATCCACTTCCAAGCCTTCTTCTCCAGCAACAGAAACAAAAAACCCTAAAAAATTACTTGCACCTAAATCTGAGAGCAGTTAATAAAAGAACCCATGAGTTTTCACATGCCTGGTGATTCCTTACTCCCATTTTCTCTTGCTCTGTAGCAGTCCATGAAAGTTTTAAAAAAAGTTAAGGTTAAAACACAGAACAGAAAAGTAGCATTTAAAAATACTTAATTAAAATAGTTCTTTGGGGTTGTTTCTCACAATTAGATGTTTGGCGCAGTCCATGCAGAAGTCCAGACTACAGCTCAGCTGGGGAAGGAAAGATGCATTTAGCAGGACCTGGGTTTCCAGGGGAAATGGGCTGACTTGGACTAGGCACAAATTTTACACACAACCTGAACCCCAAATCATTTTTTCCCACAACAAGAGCTGAATCTCAAATCAAATATCTTACTTGGACCCCCAACATATGAGTAATGTTTATACAAGAGAGTTAAATTTATTATTAGACTATCATGTAAATATCTGTCCAGCACTAAGAAAAAAATCTGCAGAAGTTGAACAAAATTTTTTCCTTGTGTACACTTGCTGAAACAAAAGAAAGTATGCTTACAAGGCTACAAATACCTGTGCTTTGCAGAGTTCACTGTGGAATTTCAATAATTACAGGATAGGAATGGAATGGGAAAAGTGTCTTTCCTGAAACAGATGGCAAAGTAATGTATTCTATACAGTTAGCACATTCGAAAGCTCTCTGGGAATTAGTTCAAACAAACTTGGAAAACAAGAATGTAAGCACAGGCAGGGAGAAGAGCTATAACATTCCACTAATTTGGGGAAAAGGATTGATTGAATAAGAGATCTGGGTCAGTATTACCTACTGCACAGACTAGAGAAAGTCAAAGAAATTAAAAACTTCTGGAAAACTTTCCTAGCTCCTGTCCATAGCACACACAGCACTGTAAGAGCAGGCAGGGCACAGATTTAGGAGGTAGTTGGAGCCAGGGTTTTGATCTGAACTCTATCTTCCCTTTGCCTTTGGTGAGAGCATCTTACAACAGGCTCAAGTAAAGATATTCATATTCTGATTGGCATTTGAAATGCATTCTGAGGCTGCCTGCAAGACTGAGATGCAAAAAGGGATTAATCTTGTCATAAACATTTTTCATACATATTTATGTAACATGTGAAAAGCTGCTTCAAAGCTGCTCTGCTGTATGTAGGCAAAAATGAATTTCCCTGCACAAAGATGAGAGGAAAATAATTTCACATCCATCTGTGACTAAGTCTACCGTTTCCAGCATCATCACAATTCCTCATTCACCAACTTGGTTTCTCCCTTTGCTTCTCTTCCTTCAGTGGTGATGGTCTGCTAGAATCTATGAGTGGTGTTTTCTGAACTGTGCTTCCAAATAAATAAAATTACCCAACTTTCAGCTTATTTAACAGCTAAACAACTAGAGGCTGAGCTCTTCTCAAGCACAGTAATTCATCCTGAATTAATGGTTATTCAGGAGAGCAAAAAGTTCTGAATGAAGATGATATCCTCAAAAAGTGAAGAGTTGATTGAGAGGAAAAGGAAGGTTTGTATCTTTGCTTTCTTTCTTCCCTTCCCACTTTCAATTTGAGACATTTGGTAAGCACTGATGCAACCTGATCTTTCAGCCTTCTATTTCCAACAGTTTGTATTTCTAGTTCAACTTCTCCTTGTTCTCTTCCTGCAGTTCCCTGCCAGCTACCACAGCAAATGCTCTTTTAACTCACAAAGTCATTTATGTCTCTCCACTGGCAGCACAGCCTCACTTCTCCTGCTTGTTTTGAAAGCACATTCATGTCTGCACACTTCAGCCTGAGAACAAGCAGCTCTGCAAGCTCAGTGTCATTTCTGTCTCATCTCCAAACCCAGAGATGCAAAAGCCTATATATATGTATTTTAATGAAAACTTAACCACCAAAAATGTCCCAGAAGAACCATTTTACTGCTTTTGCCTTATGTTAAAAATCCTTTTTCTTGACAAGTTAAACATGTAATTTGAGTTGTGTACACAGCACATGTGATGTGTTCCCTTACATCCAGAACTGTGTTAGAGATGTAGCCAAGCTAACATCTGTGAAGTAGCTGTCTAGTTCAACAACTAGCTGGATTTCTTTTATGAAAGAAAACTCAGAAATATGAGCAATTCTGCTCCAGGGACGCTTTTGCAAGTTTTCTGCTTCCTAAAGTAATATGCCATGACTTACACACTGGTCTCTTTTTTTTTGTATTTTCCTTTCCCCCTCCTCCTGTGACAGCTGTTGCACAGTTACTCGTGTTCCTTTGTGATTTGTCCCCAAGCCTGAAGTCAAAATTAAGTTGTCACAGAGTAGGGAATTTGACTTACCAGTTCAGCTCTGGGCAGAAAAGCTGCTCTGCCAAGCTTGACTTGCTATTAAACATTTGTGGCCAAGAGCCAAAAAATGTGATCCTCTTGAAGTCAATTGGGAGGTTTTGTCTTTGCTCCCAACAAATTTCTCAGCAGCTCTTCCCCCACAGGGTCACTTAACCAGCAGGCTCAGCTCACTCAGAGAGGTGAGGTTTCATCACCCTGTGCAGGAACTGAGACTTTGGAAGGTGAGAATCACCCATTCCTGCCTAGGAGAAGCGCTAAAGCTTTGTGTTAGCAGCAGCCCAGGGATTACAGCAATCTGTGGTGGATTGCTAATCCTACAGAGCAGATGACAGACTAGAAAACAACAGAAAACAAAAATCTTCTCTTTTGTTTTTCCTTTCCAGAGGCAAGCTTAGTAAGTTTCCCCCTTGATTTTCAGGAAACCAAAAGTTAAAACCAGAACCAGAGCACACCTGACAAATATGTGGTTTCATCAAATAACTTCCTACAGCTGTGAGAAGGGTGGCTCTCCTCTCCTCCTGCCAGCCCTGGCCACTGTCCTTACCCTGGCAACCACAGACACCTCTCAGCCCATTCAAACCCACTGCACCACTGCAAAGCCTGGCTCACGGAAGGTGCGTGCAAGTAAAAAGCCACAAGAAAGAGAAAGAAACGGGGAATCCAATCTCGAGCATCAAAAACAAGTTAATTCAGCTTCAACAACATCTAATATGTATTTCCATACATATATAAATTTCCGTGACTTTTTCTCAAAAATCCATTGGAAGATTGGCTCAGAGAGCCTCCAGTGAGGAACTAGCCAGCAAAACTGGTATTTGTCTCATGACAAGAAAAATCATTTCTAACTCAGTTTAAGATTTCCCCTAAAAGCTCCAAAGCCAAGGAAATATTTCCTTTTAATCAGTGTAAAATGGCTACTACTAGTGCTTCCTCCACAAGTTTTGGTAAAATAAAACAGACCCAGGCAGCAGCACAAACTACAGCAAGCTGTTTCAGTGTGAGCATAGCAGTTCCAAACAGAGCACTGAAGAGTTACAGAAAGCAAATCACTGAATTATCGCAGGCTTGCTGAAAGCCCAAGTTAAAAAAGAATAAAAATTCTATCCCTCCACTAGCCCCCGAGTCACTCAAGCTTTTTGGACCCCATCTTGCTTTGCAAGTTCCACTAACATGTGGCAGCACATTATCTTTGAGAAGATATCTGCTCAGCAGGTCTTTCAAATCTGCTTTTTTCCCTGAGATGGTGAAAAGGAGATTGATTTGCACTGATGCTCTGGCCAGTCCCTGTCTTCCCATTTGCTTCTTCACAGCTTTTATGAAAGACATGAACTGCAGTGGCTGACAGACTTTTACGACTTCATCTGCAACATTTACCATGTGCCTTTCCCAGTTTGAGCTTGTTTACTGCAGTGTCAGGCTGGGCCAGGAAAGGTGAAGGTTATTTTCTGGCTGCACAGATGATTGCCTTGCTCTCTGTGCTGGCAGAAATGTCCCCTCCTTTGCCATGGAAGTCACTTCCCAGGGACTCCTGATGGCTTCCCGTGCTGCTCACACTCTGCCATCTGCTGCCCCCACACCACTGCCACAAGGCTCGGGTCTTCGGCTGAGGTGGAGTGAGAAAGCCCTATTTCTGCACTTAATGACCCTTTTGTTTCTGCCTGCCTCCAAAGGCACATTTTTTTGTACATTCTGTAGGCTTTCAGAGGCTGTGATGCGGAGAGCAGCTCCTGTGTCCACAACAGACTCTGCCCAAGGTAAAAATCTTTTGACCAGCACACAAAAAGAAAGAGAACAGAACAAGTGCCCAGGATGTAAATGCTGAAGGAAAACATTTCCCAAAAGGATCTAACATCACCAAACTGGCATTCTAGTAAAGACTGCTGTACAGAGAGGAAGGGAGCAGTACTTGTAGCAGAAGAGACACAGGAGCCACAAGGATCAGTGAGGCAGGAAAGCGCAGAGTCTAACTGAAGAACTTGGAAGGTTTCCACAGCTGCAGAGAAGAATTTGCAGAGCATCCAAGACACAACCCAAAACCTGCCTACAGAGTGCCTGCATGCAGCCCCAGGGGCCATACTTGCTGTTACTGCCCAATAGAAAAAGGTGAGGCGACTTCGGTACCCTCCACTCCCTTTTTACAGCTTCACATCTTATACTCAGCATTGCATGGAAGGCACAGCTCCCCCAAATTTCTTTGGCATAATAATTAAGCTGATTGTGATAGATCCCTCCTAACATCTCCATGGAAAGCAATATTTTTTTTCAGAGAAATGAGCTGCAGGTCCCAAAGACATTCCCTAAAGGGCTCAACATTCTTTTGAAAACAAGTATGGCCTCCAGATTCCAAGTAGCACATTAGGCAAAAAAGTGTTTAAATTTGTTAATTGTGCCCCACAATCTGTAAGCACTTGGGAGAACAGTGGAGTTCTCCAGTACTTATTGAAGTCTGCATTGCTACTCTTCTCTGAGAGTGACTATCAACAGATTTCCCCTAAATTCTTGTCCATGATCACACTTTCCTTGTCACAAACTGCTCAGACAAACCTGGCACATGAATGGAAATACATTAATCACTTACTGAGCAGATTATTTTAATGCCAGAATAGTGTGTAGGCATGTTTGTGCATGAACATATGTATTTTGGAGGTACACCAGAGAAAATGGAGTGTCATATGCTACATTATTTCACTTTAATTTGGAAGAAGTAGATTTGATTCTCATATTTCAGGTGCTATTAAAGGGAAAGGTGAAAAACACTGAGCACTTACAGCCACTCTCAGAAAGAGTTCAAATAAAATAATCATGAAAGTGCATGAACAAAGTATGTTCTGGTGCACCATCTTTCCTCCTTTCAAGTATATTCTGCTGCTTCCCTCACCTGCTGCGTGGGCTGCCCTTTATCACACCACATTTTCACCTCAACTGTTTTATTTTATGATTCCTGTAAAAGTACACAGCAGCTTAGAGGAGGTGGGTGGTGACTGAGAGCAGCTACAGCTGCTTGACCAAACACTGCCTTTATGATCAAGATTTGTACAACTGCTGTGTACAAATACAAGCTAACAAAAGATCCATATGGTCATGAGCAAAGGGGATATGAACAGCTTTTGGGTGAGGGTGACCTCTATAAGGCACTTACATTAAAAAGATTTTATAATTAAATTGCCTTTTGCAGGAGTACTTCAGTATTGAGTTGCAGTCACATCCAGAGTTTTCCTGTGTCCCTGCAACAAAGCCCAGAACCTGGACCTGGGGAGGCTGTGAGAGAAACCTCAGGGAGTTCTGTGCACCTCAGTCCTCTGCTCAGAGCTCAGGAATCCTCCCTCTTGTCCTGCTCTGGCAGCTCCTGAGCTACCATCTCCCACTTCTTTCTGACAACATCAAGTTACAGATATCACTCCCACAGCAAGCAAACCGCAAACATAGGATTTTTTAAGTGTTTGCCTTTTTTTAAATTGTACATCAGAAAGTTTAACAAATCCATTGGTAAACCAAATGAACATCAGATTTTTCATATATAGATTTGATTTTGTGTCTAGTAGGATGCTTCTTGTACCCCCTCCAGGTTTGCCATCATTTCCACAAGAAGAATGTTACTGTGTAACCTGCAGATTCTATTTTTTTAATTGAGGACAGCAAAGTACAGGCAGTACTTTGATGCCAGAGCATCTCTTTTTGCACATTTGGAAAATATGTGGAAATTAACTTTTAACACTGAAAAAAACCTTTGCAACTCCACCACGAATTCAGTACTGCTGTGCAACTATCAATGAATATTTACAAAATTCTTATATCTCAAACATCTCAGGATTGAGTGGGGAAGAGCCATGAGCTGAGTTACCAAGAAATAGCAAACAACCATATCCCCGGTCATGACTGAACATGTAAAGCACATTAATCTCGTCCTCTGCAAACACTCAGAGTAAAGGACAGACAAGAACTGGTTTTCTCCTCTCTGAAAAGCAGCCTGTTAAGTGACACCTTGATGGGAAACTCTTTAAAGTTTTAACTAAGATGGCTTCATCCATGGAGCCAAGATGAGGAAGAAATCAATTTAAGAGCAAATGTACAGCTTAACACCAGTGAAGAAGCACCTTTCAAATTAACTCACTCACATTCCTTCACTGACCACCCACCTCCTACTCTCATTTTCAGAAGAAACCTGCAGAGGACAGCCTGTTACCCTTGAACATTCCTGACAGTGTCCCAAAAGCAACAGGCAGCCCCAAAAGCACACAGGCAGCCCCAGGACCTGCCCAAGGCAAGAGAGGAGAGAAAGGCGACCACGGGTATGGAAAATGGTAAGGAATCATGAAAGCCTGCATGACTTCTCAGCCTTTGCTCCCTGGTGAGCCTTCTGAGGGTTCAGGCTCCCAAAGGAACATGGACTAGCTTAAAAGTGCCCCAGGCATAAAAAGGGTCACCCAAATCTTTGATAAATTTTGCCTGAACCTTGTTGCATTCTGCTGCTGCAGTACCTGTACCAGTATAAACCAGAGGAGTTATCTCAGATCCCATAAGGAAATCTAGACCTCACCTTTGTGGCTGTCATAGAAGACATTTTCCACTAAAACCTGGATGATTTTTGTGGCCAAAATGTTGATTGGATGTCTAACATAGGAATATCTTACAATAATTATTTTGATGCTATGCAGGTAATCTCCATGTTTTTGGCTAAAGTGACCTGGCATTGTCAGCAAGGATCACTTAGTATTAGCTAAAAGCAGTATAATTTGGGAAAGCTATAAAAACCTTTTTCATTGATGATTTCCCTCACCATGCAGAACGAGATTTTTCACATTGGTTATGAAGTCATCACTAGAAAAAGAATATATGACACTTTCTCCTCTTAAAAGAGCTGACACGACAGTAACTGTGATTGCTGTGAAGAGTAGAAACAGGAGTGGCAGACAAATGGGGTTTGCACCTGGAAATTCTCTCCTGAGCACATTTGAGCTACTCCTTTCTGCACAAAAAGGGCAAAAATCATAGCACAAAAACCATAGTTGTGCATGCATGGCATAAATCATAGTGCCAAGCATACTGTGAGTCACAAGGATTCTTCTGTAAAAACTCTGCTCCCTTACCTTTTGTTGAGTTTATCAGAGAGCTGAAAACTGAAGGCTTGGTTTGTAGTGCAAAACACAAATTTTGATTTTTTTATTCCCAAATTATAAATTCCCTGTGTCATTGTGGAAACACATTATTTAAAGGATATCTCTTACCCTGTGACATGGACACTGATTTTTCCTGAGGTTATGGTGTGGATGTGCCTACAAGTATATTTCAGCTCATTTATGAAATAATCATTATGTGATCACTGGAAAAGAGCTCAGATATATAAAAGTATCAAGATTCTCTAACACAAGAATTGTGAATACAAAACTTGACCTAAAAAAAAATCATCTGGAAGTCTAACATACTGCTTCTGCTGAGAAGAACTAGGCTTTTCACACAGCTTTCAATTCATGATGGACTTCTTGTTAGGATCACAGAGACTCTCCAATTTTCAATTCATGCACACTTTTCCTTTCAGTTATTTAGTGATTTTCAGAGAATCATAAACAAATGAGTTAAGTACTCATATATTCTAACTTTTGTTCAAATTCTGAGAGAATTAGAAAAAAAAAATTAAAACTAAATAAAAGAAAGGCCCATTGACAAATGTACATGGGGATTGTTCCAGTATGCATTGCCTGAAAAAACACTTGAGCAAGTGATATTTTGAAGTCATGCTGCTTCCACAGTTAGAAAATATTTCAGAGTAAAAAAAGTTTACTTATACTAATTTCCTCTGAAGTTTTACTGTTCAAATAAAAGAGCAAGTTCTTGCAGTTGCCAATAAGTCCTTACACTCATGTATAAGCACTTCCCTAATTCTTGGATTCATACATAAAGACAGAATAGTTTGCAGTTGTGAATTGTGAATGCTTTTTAATAAAACCACTCTGTGTTTCCTGAGACAAAATCCTAAATTGACTTGTTATGGTTTACTATAGCACATATATGGCTGTTAAATTCATTACTGCATTTGGTGCAGCTCCACTTACAGCAGCAGCAGCAATTTAACATCCTGTAGTGGCAATCCTAAATAGAAAATTAAATTATACATTTGCTACAGTTCAAGCTCTGAAAATTATCTCTGTATACAACAACATAACATCTCTTTGAACAATAGGATCTAATTATTTCACAGGTATTAAAAACAGGTCAACTTCAGCAAGGTAGGAGAGGGAATGAGAGAAATATCTCTGTCTGGTATTGAGTGTGATAGATAAAGTACAAGGACAAAATTATATGAAAAAGGGTGACCCAGGAGATGGAGAGCCACAGCAGACACACTGAAAGTCAGGAAAGGATAATATTTTAGGGGAGAAAAAAATGCTTCAGGATTTTCAACCCACAGAATGAGATAAAGCTCAAGGTCTGCAGCTGAAGCTTTTATCCAGCTTTACAGAAATTACCAACTGGCAGGCAAAATGTTGCTATTTAGCTTGGTATGATTTCTAATGCAAAAACATAAATGACCTTTTTAACAATTGATCGTGAAATAGAAACAGCACATTTGCTCCTGGTAATACTTCCCTGGCATCCTACTATGATGTTTACAGTGATCTCCTTCAAGCTCTTCGAAATGGCTCTCAAAATGAGTCTAGCAGATATCCTGGCAGGTTAATAGGACAGCTCTGCTCTCAGAAGCTCCTGCCAAACAGGTCATCTATGGATATTAACAGCTAGCAACAGTGCTATTAGATTAAATTGCATATTTACCAGAAACACATCCAACATCTTGCCCTTAGTAATAGGGCTTGCTCTTTTAAAGACAATTAGTTTGTAAACTATTTATGGGAACTCAGAGACTAAAGTCAAAGAGGTTGCTAGGCTGCCTGTGAGCTTGGCTTTTCCTGTGTTTTGTTCTGAGAATTTGATTAAGGACAATGACTAAAACTACAGGAACAAGAGACATTTCCCTTCACTGGCTCCATCTATACAGTTTCAAGGAGAAAAGGCAGCATTGCATGATGTCATTTGACATTCTCTCAAACACAACCTAAAGAGCGCTGGTCTGAACCTGAACCTTCATTCAAACAAAACAGATCATCTCCTGCTGCTCAGGGTGGAAATCATGGGAGAAATGACTCTGCTGTGCAGAAGCAGAGAGGGACTACCCAGAAGAACAAGAGCTGCAGTGATGCTCAGCACAGTGTGTCTGCCAGAGCTCATCTTGAGTTTTGCCTTTCATACCATTTTAATTGAATGGCTGTTTCTGTTGAAACCAGTTCATTCATTCAAAAAAAAAAAAAAAAAGACAGCAAAGCTGGAAATAAAAATCAATATTTACTGGCCTTAAGACCTGCTGACTAATCAATATCAAACCAGCTTGTATCTTGCAATTATGAAGCATATTAATTATATAAAAAATAAAACACCCATTGAGTACTGAGACCAATATGCTTCTCCCAGATATCTTTTCCACTCAATACTGGAGAAAAGCCACTGAGGTAAAGGTGTGTGGGTAATTTTCCAGAGCCTCATCCTGCCCTGAGCTCAGTGTAACCCTTGCCTGCACACCTCCACTGATTTCTGCAGGACAAGCAGCCTGCGCAGGGACTCAGGACAGTGACAGCCAGAATATATTTTGAAGACAGAGCTAGAGAGCAAATTCCATTTGGAGACCAGAAATTGTGAAGTTTTTGATCAGAAGACATCTCCCTTTTTCAATACATGACTGCATAAGAGCAATGCATTTTTCTTTTTTCTTCAGTGGCCCTCATCCCTCCTCTGCAGGTGTGCTGCCAGGCAGAGAGGATGATTACAGGAAGGCTGAGATGAGGGAAAGCCTCCCCAATATTGCCAAGCTTTTCACATATCACGTCAGAATTAGCAAGACTGAAAGTCATAATGAGGGAAAAAAGATCTATATACTGTCTCCAGAAATAACCTGCCTATTTTCACACCTTAGATCTCACCTAGACAATATTGAAGAAAAAACTGCATCAACCACCTGCCTGTGTGCAGTTCAAAAAATAACAGACTAATGGTGTAGTGCCCACAAACGCAGAGTTGATGCTTTGATTTCAGAAGCGCTTGCCTCTTCTTGCCCATCACAGTGTAAAACATCACAAATAAAAAACCTTTAGGCCCCCAAGAAAGAAACTTTAAGGAGAAAATCACTCCAAACTTGTCACAGTAATTTATTTAGAACAGCTAAAGACAAGCTAGGTGGGAAAGACAGTGACTGATCTTGTTAAGAGCCTCTGGAAAAGTACTGGAGGATGCTCTTGTGTACTTGAAAGAAAATTCTCATCAGGTGCAAGTTTACTTCCCAAAAAGTCAAGCTGCAAGCTTATCGGATTGGCAACGGATTACCTCACTCACAGCCATGTAAGGCATTTAGTGACACTGTGCTGAAATAAGATAAGACTGGGAGTAATTAGATACTTATTTAACAGACAAAACAGCAGAATACTGCATGGAATACAGACTTTGCACCATCTGCTGCAGGCCCTTTAAAGGTCCTCTGGATCACCTGAAGTGCACTTGTGCCTGGGAAACTTAATTAAGAGCTCAGTGTAGAGTTTCACAAAGAAAGAAATCACTAATCCTCCAGTCAAAACCAGGCAAATACATATGTGTTTAGCTTAATGCTTTGCAAAGCTATTCTTGACCTGAGGATTTTACCTTACTATAATTGAGCAAAATCTTGTAGGGGACTGCTAAAAGATGCTGGTGTATTTTCTCAGTGTTCAGATAATTATTTTTTTTCCTAACCATGTCAGGACTACAAGGTCTCTCAATATTGCTGGAAGTAATTGCTTTAAGAAAAAGAAGTCACTGATCTCTAACAATATTTCTTTGAACCCTGTAAAATCTGGACTGACTGACATTATGCCAAAAGACAGCATATTTTTGTTCTGTTTTCAATGCCATTTTAGCATCTCTTGCTAGTTCAGTTGCGTCTGACCTCCAGCAGCCCTTCTTTCCTACACCAGGGACAGAATGCAGACTATCAAACCATAACCACAAAATGCCTTCCTTCCACCTTGACAGCTTTGTAGTAAAGTACAGAAATATTTGCCAGCTTTGGGAAGCAGTCAGATTCTTGCATTCAAAATAGAAGGGAACTGTTTTTATCAGGCCAAGCCTGAAAAAAAGTACCTATTGACCCAGCTGTAGAGCAATGATTCTTGGGCAGGAGAGGACAGAGCCAGGCTCAGTGTGGCTGTACAGCCCATGAGGTGCTTTGGCTCTGGACTGTGTGCTCTGCACCTGCTGGACCTCAGCTCTTCTGAAGGGAGATCATGAATGGGTCCCTTTCCAGTGACATCTCTGTCTCAAAGTACAAGTAAAAATCAAAATCCAAAACAGACACAAATTTGAACTTTGTGGACCCAGCAGCAAATCTCCCACTGGCGGCAATGGTGAAAAGCCATTGGAAAATATTGATGTCCTGGTGAGAGTGTTTTAATTCCACAGCACAAAATGCCATCATTTTCTTTCCTTATCATCCTTCTTTTCCAATTTATATTTTCACTGGCGTTGCCAATAGATGTAACTGCAGCTTCTACCAGTACCAGTGGCAGCTTTCCTGAAGTATCTCCCTGAAGTGCACCCAACTGGTGAAGGAATTATTTATCAACATTTCTAGTGAATATGGAGCTCAGGTCCTCATATTCCCTGTGAAATACCATGTCAACCACTAATAGAAGGAAAAAAAATTTTAAAAAGTCCAGCTAAAACAAAGTGATTTTTCTTTCAAAATAGTCCTGCTTCAGTAAATTACTCAGTGGTAGTTCAGAAATCACTCGCCAAAAAAAAAAAACCAAACAAAAAACACAAACCTCACTAAAAAACCTTATGTGAATGAACAACAACAGGGTGACAATCTACACATAAAAAAATTTACAGTCTTTTGCTTTGTTCAGTCATAGAATAGTTTTACCCAATATCGCTCCTTAGAATGGCAGAAGTGGTCAAATACCCTTATAAAAATTATTTTTAAGAATATTTCATCAATTCCTTGACATCTTAAGTTCTCTATCTTTTCAGTTACAGCACAGAAATATTAAAATATAAGCCATTAAAAAATGTAAAAGCAAGCTAAAGGGATCAGTATGATGTTTTTGGAAGAGATGAAGATCCTTAACCCACTTCAACAGAACATCTAACATTATTCCTTTACATCTTTCTTGACTTTAAAGCAAACATTAAGTTAGATTTGGGATTGAGCCTGATACAGCTCAAGATCTGTTGTAATGGCAGGAAGAGTAATTTAAGAAAAGGAGAAAGGAGTTTTCCTGTTGAAGTAGGTAAGTATTTTGCATGCAAAAGCAACAGCCAGCTCTGTGTGAAAGGGCAAAAAAACTTTCCTTAACAATGCAAAGTAGACAACTGCAAAAACTGACTGCAGCAGCTGTAACGTGTCACAGTATCCCTGATTAACAAATTTAAACTACATGGTACAGATCTGAGTGGGGCACACCACTCTGGAAAATACTGCTTCTCTTGTGAGCACCTAACAGGAGAACACTGTGCATGGCAACTTTGCCAATTCCCTTTTTTCTTCAGGACTCTCATCCCTGTGTGCTCCCATGGGAAATGCATCAGCCTGAGCACCACATGCATAAACCTGAGCACAGCGACATGGTCCTCACTCCTCCTGAAATGTCATTTCATGGGCCCATTTCAATAGAGTTATGTGCAACAGGCTGGACTTTCAGGCATCCATCCAAGAATATTGAGGAATACTGACATACATGGCACAGCTGGGGCTGTATTCTGTCCCTTGCTTTCATCTCCCACCTTCAAATCCATAACTTCATGTTACCTCCTCAAACAGCAGCCAGCACCCCAGTAAAATGGACAGAAGGGAACCTGAACCATTTCCTTCACTATATTTAGCAAGATATACCTTTAAAAAGCTTGCTATAACTATAATATTGCTTATGAGTTTAGATCTTTATTTTATTAACAGAAATATTCAAGGTAATAAATTTTTTAAAAGGTTCCTGCTTTCTGCAGTTCTGGACAGGCTAAGTATCACAGAAATAAACACCTTCAGAGATTTTTAAGTCTGCTTTCATTAACAGAAATTTTTCTTTACAACCTGTCTTTATGTTCTTCCAAAAGATGCAGAAAAGTGTTGACTCATTGTAATACAAAGGATGGGAGCTGTAAATGGAGAGTAAGTGATGAGCAAATCTTTTTGTCACAGTGAAACCCAAACTGAGAGACCTTAAAACACAAAATTAATCCCTTGCACTAGATGTTGAGCATATAACTCTGACTTCAGTCAGCAAAACCAGGTTTTTATCCTCTGTACAAAGCTACTGCTGGCAAAGCAGTGATGCCCATGAGCTCAAGGTGCAGGAGAAGGGCAGAATTTGTACTTGTAGTGCTTTCTGGCAGAAAGGAGCCATCACAGAGCTCAGGGAATAACCATCACCTGTGTGTGAGAGCCTCAGTGAGCTGATATCTGAACAGCTCTGGCAACAAAACTCTGCATTTTATGAAGCAATTTCACTTTGTGGGAAAGGGAATGGAACATAACAGGTGGAGGTTAGCAACAGCTTGTGGACCTTAACAGCTTCCCTTCCCCTTTTCAGGAGGGATCCAAGTGTTCAAGTCATCATCCTTAAACTGAAAATTTTGATAGCTATGAAAGAGTTGGGAAAGGATTTTTTTTACTGCACATTCCTCAAGAATATTCTGGAATGTGCCCCACCTCCTTCAGAAACACTGAAATGCCAAGTGCATTGAAACCTCTCCTGGTGTTATTATGAATAAAGGTGAACAAATGCTTCATACATCAACATAAATAAGCTTATTTTACTGTTATTATGCAAAACTGAGAACTGCTTATAAAAATACTTAGAAAAATCTTCAGCCTCCCAAGCTACATCCTCACTGTGTTTAGATAGCTGTGATCAGGTCTTCCAAAAGCTTAAGGTTTTCTCATATACATTGAGAATAAGATACAAAGATATTTTTTCATCAATTTCTTGTTTCATAAAAGCAAAATAAAATTTACAAAAACCAAACACACATCCCCCTCCAACTTTCATTTCTTCAGCAACAACATTGAGGGATTCAAAGCAAATTATAGCTGACATTAAACAAGTTTTACTAGAAAAAAATCAAGAACAACAACAAAAATGACTAATTAGAGGTAACATGGAGACTTTCCTCCCAGCTGCCAAAGTCAAAGTAAAGGTGAGATGAAATGATGGCCCTCTGCACACAGGAACAGCCTGGCTGCTCAGGAGCTGCAGCTCTTAAAAAGCCAGCAGCAGTACCATGAAGGTGTGCAGGCAGTGAAAGGAAGCCAGCAGCTAATTCTAAGCCTAGCCAAGCTGGAAAGAGCTGCCTTTCCCTCCCTCACAGAAATTATTGAAAGGGGGGTAATCAAGCACTTTGAATTTTCCAGGCATCTCTCTCTGCTGCCCTCAGTTTTACGGCACTCATCACAGCCCATCCCTTCCACCCTTGCATGCACAAGTTGCCACAGACAGCTTTGGAGGAATGGATCAGTGCTCCTGAAAAACAAAAAGTGCCACTAAAATGCTGCAAGTCAAAGGAATTAAAGCATGTCCTTCCCTGGGCTATTTTAAGGATGCTGAAATTCTA
Organism: Camarhynchus parvulus; assembly: GCF_901933205.1. Classification (NCBI taxonomy): domain Eukaryota; kingdom Metazoa; phylum Chordata; class Aves; order Passeriformes; family Thraupidae; genus Camarhynchus; species Camarhynchus parvulus. The sequence continues at coordinate 9,054,924 of NC_044577.1, read as the reverse complement.
CTGTAGTGTCAGGTAACCGCTTCAGCTATTAAGTGCCAGCCTGTTTAACATATGAAATCTTGCAGGAGATCACATAGGTTTAAAAAGAGAAACAAAGCATTCAAATTTTCATTTGAGACAAATTAAAGAATTAGTTACCTCTTGAAAGCATCTAGAAAAAATTCTTGGTATTCACCAAGGTAACTTTGACCAAGGTGAGCTCTTGGTATTCACCAAGGCAGGCTCATTCAGGTTTGTATTGCTACTGAAAGCTGCTAACAAATACCAGAAGAATCAGAGTTGAAGGAAAGCATTGTCTGCTCTGTTTTGTCTCCAATGGCTCTCAAAAGAAAGGAGAAACCACACAAAAGGAAGGTATTAAAGTGCTGTCCTCTGCCTCCATTTAAGAAGCAGCTGTATGGTGGTGGCTGAAGTGACACCAAGGAGGTTGGAGCAAAGGAAATCCCCTGGTCAAGGGCCCCCCAGGTAACTGCTCAGTAAAGGGTGACCAGAAAATCCATATATCACCATGTATCCATGTATCACCTGAGCTGCCAAAGCACTGAGTCCTCCTCAAACTGTACCAAACATTGATTGTGTCTTCCCTACACCTAAGTTAGTGATGGAGTAAACATGAGGTAAGTTCATGTCAGGATTTAGAGCCTGCAGCCTTGGAAAAGAAACATCCTCTGAAACACAAAGGATGGACTTCTAATATAGCTGTATGTAAAATAAAGCACATAATTGCTGTCCTCCAAAATTACAGAGTTGTTTTTCACTTATATTACCTTCATGGTTGGCATCAGTGCAGTTTTTGCTTACAAAGGATGTCTGCAGCAAATTATAGCCCTCCTCCCCTCTCCCCATATTAATTACAATTAAAACATTCCTACAAAAGCGTTTCTTGAACAAATAAAGCAATCTATCATTTTGCATGCTTAGAAATTCAGATTCACCAATGCTTGTTCCAGCAGGCAACATTTAGTCAAGGAAAACAAACAAAGAAATCTAAATGGGCAAATATGAGCAGGTCAGTCTCCATAGAGACTCACGTGAAATGATAAATGGAGTCCACACATTTCACACTTGGACTATCTGGGAAAAAAAACTACCTTCTGGCACTTGTTTCTTTTTCAGTCCTGCCATCCATGAAGCACAAAAAGAACAGCCTCAGTCCCACAAAACTCTCCCCAGCATTATGGGCATCATGCACAGCCTTATTTGCTCCACAAAGCCACTGGGGGCTCTTCCAGCTCCCATCGCGGGCTGGAGCAGAAGCAGAACTGAGATGTAAACCACATGAGGAGCACAGGCACCAGGCAGCTATTCCAGCCTTGCCAGACACTTTTCATCTGCATTGACAGTGATTAATTCCCCCTGTTGTCCCTCCTAGCAGCTAAAATGCCACTCTTTAGCAAGACCGTAAGCAAGAAAGTTTTCTCCTTAGCATGTCCCTCCCAAGAGATCCAGCTCGGGAGGAAGAACAGGATTGCATCAGGGAAAAGAGAGACCAAGTGAGGGCAGTGGGCAGGAAAAGCTGATGGCAGACAAAGGAAAAATGCACAGGAGGAAGGCCAACAACCACAAAAACAGAGAGATGCTGAAGGCAATTTCTCAGAGCTGTGGTTGAAACTTGAATTGTGAGGGATTCCTTAGTTTATCACTAATCTGTCTCCACACTTCCCTACATCTCTTTGAAAAAAAAATACAAGCTCCTCACTGAAGGAGTTGCTTCTTAATACAAACTTGTTATAAATGAGTAATGGAATGGCTGGGTCTCACAATTAAGAGATGAGTATTATGAGTATGTTAAGTTTTATAGATGTATAGTTATGTTATTTTTATATGTTCTCCCCATAGCCCTCTTGTGATCTCCACCAAGGGACAGCAGAGGAGTTGACTGACAAGACTTTGGGAGAGGGCAAGGGTATAAAAAGGAGAGCATAAAATTAATAAGCACATGGCTGCTGGTCACAGAGTCTCCTAGTGCTGTAATTTTTCCTTTGTTGTATTTTTGTTAAGGTTGAATAAACCTTTGAAATTTTAAAAGTGAGCATAATTTCTCACAAAACTTAGTAACATTGTCTGAGGAAGGGACAAGAAGAAATACAAGGTAAAACAAAAGTTCTGATGAAACAAGTGTTATTTTATGGCCTAAAAAATGGTACTATTTTAATGTATTTACTTCTAGACACCACATTCCTCAACAGAAATGTGCATAAATCAGTTCTTCTGAATTTTCAAAGGCACACTAAAAAAGGAGAAACAAAGCCAGGAAATGTCTTTCCCCAGCATTTATTGCCCCTAAATTTATAAATTGATCAGATAAGTATTTTGTAGCCCTTACAGCTTTGGGGCCAGCATACTGGCACAGCTGCAAGAACTTTCTTCTCAAGGAACCTGGTGACAACAGCACACCATCACAGGTGGTTTAGAACCCTCTTGGCTCCTCTGGCACCTGAGGGAACCCTGGTGAGACCTCTGCTTACCAATTTCTGGAGCCTGTCTAGAGCACTCAACAGCACAAAACAACATTTAAGTGTCTTCTGCTGCCTCCATAAATTCCTCTTTCACAGTTTATTGTGAATACATCAGCCCCAGTAAACACCAGCTCTGTTTTATGACACAAGAAAAAGTTTGCAATGATCTAATGATACCACCTCATCAGAAATTTTATATTACAACCATAAAGTGCCTGCCTGTTTGTTTCAACTGTCTATTACTCTCAAGGGACTAATTCCCATTGTACTGCCTAGAATTCACATGCACCCCCTGATGGTTTCATATCTGTTTTCCCCAAATTATTATTTAATAGATTTTTGAGTACATTTTCCCCCCTCATGACACAGTACAGCAGTGCTGACAAATGTTGGCAAAAGGAGTGAGAGACAGAGACATCTTTTACACTGAAATACCATGGGAATGAAGTTCCAAGCAGCAGCAGCATCCATTTATCTGCAGATAAGATGCTTTTCATTCTTGGCTAACACAGGTAGTGGAAGTAGTTACTTGTACCTCAGTCTAAAATGATCAAAGTCAGGGAAAAGGATTAGATGTCAAAATACTTGAAGTGTATCCTTTTGATCAGGATCAAAATCAAGACTGAACTTTGAATATAATGTGCTGGTACATTTCAGTGGTCCTTTGAAGGGGGAAAAACTTAAATTCACGAGCAAGTGATGCTCTTGCTACAAATGGGATAGGAAAGTTGACATCTTATTCTCATCTCCTCATTTGGTAAACCCACCATGCTTACAAATTTCAGTTTTTTCTTCAGAACCTGAATTCCTGCTTTTCAACAGGACTCACATCAACTTCATGCACAGTGGTGCTGGCATTGTCATGTCACTCACATTTTCTGCACAGCCTCACAAACAGATTCACTTCCTCATAACCAGCTACAAAACCACATCTGTCTTTCATTTTACCCATTATCTAAAGTAGAGCCAGTTCTGTATCATGCTCCATAAGGTTACATGTTATTAAACATACCAAGGCAATGTCCCTTCCCCTAGGGATGCATACAGGACATTAGGAAAAAACAAATAAAAATAACAAACCAAAAAAACCCCCAAAAACAAAGCCTCACCTAACAAAAAAAATCAGAACAATGGCAAAAGACCAAGACAATGGGATCATGTAGTAATAAGTTTGTCACAGACAAATTGACTACAACAGAAAGTGTTCAAAACAGTTAGAAAATAAAATTAGTAATTTCTGCTACCTCTCAGTTATCAGGTCACTAATATTCTGAAAAATGCAGAGGATGAAATTCAAAAGGAACAAGTAGAAAGGAGAAATCCTCCTTAAGGTCACTTCCAATGCAAAAAACCCTCACCAGATTAATTTCTACCCCGTGGCAGGGGGTTGGAATTAGATGATCCTTAAAGTCCCTTCCAACCCAAGCCATTCTGTGATTAAAATTGCTACTCAGGCCCGAAATGTAGAATTGTGAGGTAAACAACAGAAGAGGTCTGAAGGCATATAAGGGGTTCCCAGACTTTAAGAGTGAAGAAACAAAGAATTCCATGCAAAACACAGAATAATGCACAGAGGTCACATCAGGCTGAGCCAAATTCAAGCATCTAAGTGGCTACATGGGCTCTTAAGGCAGTTGTGAAAATGAATAAGCCTGTAAAACCAGCTGGAAGTCAGCACACAGTAATAAGTAGGGCTGGGGTGCTTCTAGCCCTCTATCAGCTCTTTCACAAAACAACTTCTAAGGAAAATTACAAGTTTGAGCAGTCAATGGTAACTTCACAGTAACATCAGTTCAAAGCCTGGATTGAAGCTTGCTATTTAGACAAAAGAATGCTCTTCTTTGTAGTCAATAAAGATTTTTTTTCAGGGAATTCACTGTGAATATGCACAAATTATCTTTAGACATTGTGAGATGGCATGTGAGCAAAAAAATAAGTGACTGAACTATTAACTGAAATCACAGTATTGGCTACAAGATAAGAGAACAGGGGCAAGGATTATAAAAATGAAACTGTTATAGCTTGAAAACAAAACAATGTGTAAGATCATTACAGCATGTCTGAGTCAAAAATAATGCAGACAGCCAACAACACAATGTCAGATTTTTATTACTCTTTAGCCCCTTCTGTGATTAGGATCTTGTTTGCTTGCTTCATGTTGAGAGATGAGTGTGCTTTTTGACTCTCTAAAATGATGCCTATTATTCACATGGGAGGTTCATGCATGCCATCATTGTGACACCAAGTTGGTTTTTGACCAGGAAGATAAAATGCAGCTAACTGGTCTACAAAAATCACTTGCACTGGAAGCACTCCACCCCTCATTAAGACACAAAGTAAGGCTGGATACTGAAAATGCCTTGTGTGCCCACTTTCTAGAAAAAGTTAGTTTTAATTTCTGTTCCTGTGGTAGAAAATGGTACAAACTCAAATGCTGGACAAAATTACACTAACTGTCCCCAATTTAATTTTTTATTTCTCTGAAGAAAGAAAACAAGGTTTAAGAATGCCTAGCTAATACAAGTCTTGTTAAACTAAAATACATTGCAAATCAGCAGCTTAGTTCAGAAAGAGTTTGCCTGCACCTTGATGGGCACCAGCCAGAAAAAAAAATCCAATTCTGATTAAATAAAATTGTTTTGATTCTGGTGCCTTTTGCTCTGTAAAAAAAAAGATAAAAAGCACAATTACTCACAGTCTAAAACCTAGGAGCCACTCAAGAGTTCCACCTCAAAGTGATAAACTGGAACCACAACTAAAATTTCCTTATGAAGTGACCAAATTTATTCTGGAGTGGTTCTTCTTGTGCATGTTTTGAGAGGATTGAAACTCGGTAGCATATTAACCCTTCTGTTATCCAACAAAAAGAAAAACCAAAAGAAAACATAACATAAAAGTTTTTTTTCCAGGTAAAGCACAACTGTACCCATTTCCACTACATATTTAAGGTATTGTCAGCCATTACATTTAAACAATTAATGGTATGCTTCATTATCAAGTGACAGTGGCCATTTGTGAAATCCTTATGATGGGCACTCTCAGCTTTGAAATAATGACACCCAAAGATAAACACTCCAGGACTGAAGAGCTGCTTTTGCTTTCAACAATTGAAATCATTGTACATCAGCCAAAATTAACATTCAGTATAATCCTAATCCATATAATGAAAAGTACTATATATCTCACTCATACACATAGCAATTTTACATGTTCTTCTAGTAAGAACTTTCTTCACATAATGAGTTCACAAGTTTTAAGCTGGTGAAAGCAGCAATTTGTTCAATGTCTGCCATGAATGGTTCTTTGCTAGGTGCAAAAAAAGGGACTTTGGTATGACAAAGACTCAGACAATACAGTCAGCAGCTAAAGAAATTACTGTGTTCTGCATTGTTACACTCCATAATTATATAAATTTAATCCTCAAAGTTTGCTTTTGTTACAGCACTTTCCTTTACAATGTTAGAATTGCCTTCTGATGGAGTCTGAGATTTTCCTCTTTCTGGCCCACAGAGCTATGGATAATGCCTTTCTCATCAAGTTTTGAATTCCCAGGAGTAATGCTATCAAGAATGAGATGAAGTCATGTTCTCAGACCAAAATTAAGCCTTTCTGAAGGAAAATTATTAGCTGCAGCTATTTTCAGTCTCCCTGCCTTCTGTCCCCTATTCCAAATACATCTTATGCTAGAACCTTCCTTCTACTCCTTCTGATAAACTTCAGCAAAAATCCAGATAGAAGCCTCAGCTGAGAAGTACACACACAGAGTCAAACAACAACACCAAAATAAGCAGGGGCCAACATTTTACTTAATATCACTTAAAATTTGATGTTTAAATAACTTCAAGTCAACTGAATCCATCAGGAGTCATAAAGAAATAATTTACAGATAGACATATATCTGAACTATTTACACAATGGTAAAGAAACTCAGATTTGCCAAAACACATGTAGTCAACAATGACATAAGGAAGGAATCCAGAGCATTCCAGTCTAGTATCACTTGTGTCAACATTTGTGTCTTTTTGGGCTTTGCATTAGAAAATCATGATTACAATGAAATTAAACAAGAGGAGATGAGATAGGAAGCAGCTTGAATAGTGGAAATCAGCTTTAAGCCACATGTTTACCCTCCTTTTAAATCAAGTGCTTTCATTTCATTGTAGTAAGATTGCTCCCTTAAATTTAAATATTTTTCCCTTTTTTTCCCTGATCATAGTTGAGCACATAAGTCATGTTGAGAACATGACTTTAAATAATTTCATATTAATTGAAAATGTGCATACAGCTAGATCTCAGGGGTGAGAATGATACTAACCTTACTGCTTGGCCCATGGGCAAGCTTTCTGGGAAATACTTGTCACCCCATTTTCCCCAAGGGATCCAAATATGTAAATAATATAATTATTTCTTAACAGAAGCTATACAATTTTTTTTCTATTCTTGAGACATTCAGAAGTGCATAATTATGTTAAATATCATGTCATACTACCACAAATAGAATAAATAAGGTAAAAAATCAAAACATTAAAATTACTAATTAGTAGTTCAGAACAGGGGATTTTTAGTGTAAAAGTTTGTCTGAAACTTTTATTTGGTACTGCTAAATGTTCTATTGTGATTAACACAGAAGTTAGGAGAAGATTATTTTAGAACATTCCAGCAGCAGATCAGTGTCTTTTAGCAAGCAAGAACTAAGTAAACAACAGGCATTCATAATTCAGAAAGATAACTTTGAACATAGAACAAAAACTTATCTCCTTCAGGAAAAAAAATGCAGAAAAGAGAAAAGGATATTCCCCACCATACAGGCAATTTCAAAAAGTCATATCACAGGCAGAATTATTTCCCATAGATTTAAAACACAACAATAAAAGCAACATCCTCTGTTTGGACAAACTCACTCTTGGGCTGAATTCTTCCCCCTTCACACAGTAAGCTAAGAACCACAAGGCACTGATATTTGAGACTTGTTTCACCTTTTATTTGCAAAGATTTATGTAAAGAAATGCATTTTAGTACTATACATTTCTGAAGGGTAAAAAGTAAATCATCATTGTTGGTCCTGCTTTAACAAATGACCCGAATCAAAATGCTTTGACCTTGTATGACCATAATGTATTAAAACAGGAATTTTACAGTTTTTTCTCTCCTGTTTAGCCCTCCACAAGGTTACATTATCCTAGAGCTGTCACAAAGTTCTGCTTTGTTAGCACCATTTTACTTTAGCAGAGATTCTAACAAGCCAACTTTATCTTTCCAGTTATGCTACTTACAGAACATATTCTATTTCTATGCAATTTCTATTGAGGAAACTGAAATAAGAATTTCAGGCTTTTTAAACTGAAAAAATGTCCCAACTGACCGAAAAAATGAGTGACACCTCAGCACAGGAATAACTAGATCAGACCTCACTGAAGGCAAACACCTTCATGGTCCATCAAGACATGCACATGGGGAGCGTCTGACAACAGCAGCAGATACACTGAATTAAAACACTTTTCTTGGAATGCATTCCCCATACAAAAGGCCAAGGCTAAGCACTCAAGTTGTGTTGACTCCTGGCTCACAGAACTAGCAGGGTTGAACCATGCCAAAGGGAAAAACCCTCCAGGTATTTGTGACAACCTGCCTACCACCTCAAGGGCACCGTGTGGAGCAGTTTCACTGGACACACTCAGCATAGCTGGAACCAAATAAGTTTCTGGCTTAAACATACTTCCACTATGCCCCAAAACCATAGATTGCCAGCTCCATTACAATCTTGGAAGAGGGAAAAGAAGCTCCATAAAAATTAAACTGATTTCTGAAAATCAGGGCTCTCTATAAACTCTGTCTAGGGAAGAACCACCCTGGTGGCATCCTGGCTGCAAATGCAGATGTGAATTAGGCCAGTTTTTCCTACCAACACCTGCAAAAATGAAGCAACATTAACACATGCTGCTACAGAAATTCAGATCTTCAAGAAGCAGTGCACAGAAGAAATTCAAGCTGTTAACCTCACCCAGCTATGGAGGACAAGAGTGAATAGCAATGACTTGCTACTTTAGACATTTAAGTGGCAAATACACCTAACAAAACTTTAAAAGCTGGCCACACACAATATTTATTCTTTCAGCAGATACTCACCCAAATGCTAGAATACTCCAGGGGTTCATCACAGGAGTACCTGGTGGAAAACACAGGAGCTATGTCAGCCATCATTATCACGCTCAGCCAACAGATCCTGCAGAATCCCCTAAACAAGGGCTTAGCAACAGGATTTAGATGATGAAATACATAGTTGAGACAAACCATCAATAAATCTGCTTTCAAATAAAGTATCTTAATTAAAGCTGTTCATTGTTTGCTTTTTCCCAGGTGAAATTAATTGCCTAGAGATCATTCCTGAGATACCCCAGTGCTAACCTTTCATCAATGGCCACTTCTCAAAGGCAAAGGAGCCCATAAAGCATTAAACCACACAAATTCCACAAACATAATCAAAACTTCTGCTTATTGCAGTTCATTAAAATTCTTTTCTATATAATTTTGATAGGTTTGGCCACATAAACTCACAAAGAGCACAAGTGACCAAATTTTCACGAGCTAGTTTTGTTACAAGACCTCATTTAAGCAATTAACCAACCCACTCAGGTGGGACAACAAGCAAACAACCCAAGCCCAGCAGTCCTTCCTATGGCTGCAAAAGGGCAGACCACCGATCCTACAGGGCACCTGCCTCCTCACATTTCCAGACCTTCTCCCACAACTCTTGAAATACCATTAAGATGTAACATTATCTGCATTAAATTATTGCTTATTGTGGAACTATCTGTAAAAAGCATATCCTCATACCTAAGAAGGGGTGTGCCTCACATTAGAACTACTAAAGCCCCTCCATATCTCCTCCCAAGCTCTACTTCCAACAATTTAATTCTCTTTCTCCCTTCCAGAAGCTCAGACCTACCTCCATCTCGAGCAGCACCATCCAAAATGAGCCACAAGCTGCAGCAGCTCCTGCAGATATAAGCTGGCCCAGCCCTCCCACCCCCAGGTGTACCTCATTGCCATCAGCCCCAGGTGTTCCTCATTGCCATCACCCCCAGGTGTTCCCCATTGCCATCACTGGGTCTGCTGCAGGTTAAATTCTGCCAATTAATCAAGTGATCCAGCCCAGCAGTATTGGGTCCCACCAAAGCTTTTGAAGGAAGCAAATCCTACCAGATCCTCAGCTATAATGTGTGCCCTACAGCAGCTCACTACTGGCAAACCTCCTCCCCACCTTAAGCACATAAACTATTATATTTCATTTCCCTTATATACCATAACCACCAGAGAATCCTCTTCTGCTCAAGAAAATGACTTACAGTTGTTTAAGGCTGGAGTCCTACCCCAGGACCTCACCCACATGCCACACCTGAGTCTGGTCTCTCCCATTCACTGAAATCTGACATTACTGGAACAGCCAATGGTGTAGAAACAACATCCTGAAATGTAGGGAAAAAATTATTATAATAAATAGAAAATAGTCTGTGCTCATAATATTCAAAATTTAAATGAGATTTTTAATAAGAGTTAAAAGAATAGGGAATAACTGGGTAGTGTTTTGCTTCTCTGCAGTGCTTGATTTAAGAATAGTCTGCAATAAACAATAATTACTCAGATTAGCACCTCTTCAACACATTCTCAAAACTGTGTAATTTAAATGTGAGGGTGAACTCGGGGAGAAAGTTTTTTTCTCACTATTTAATATTAGGTATATGTTATCAGACTCCAGACCACAGGATTCAGAGAAGAAAGCTGCCCCCTTTGAGCACCGATGGTGCCTGAAGCAACCCAAGGGGCTCAGGGTACCCTGTGCTGGCAAAGGGCTGGGGCACTCTGGGGCTGTCCCTGTCCCTCAGCTGTGTCTGGTTAGCTGCAGCTGGGAGGGTGGGACAGAGAGCAGGAACAGCCTTGCCCACCTCAGGATGGGCTGGATTTTCACGTTGTCACAGCCAGAAATATCAGCAGTAGTGATTCTCAGGCAGGGCACTGACAGGCTGTGCAGAAGGGATGCTCGTTCCAGCTGCCTGGGGATGATGGCCCACCCGAGGCTGCCCGGTGAGGATGTGGAAAAGCACCTGAGTGCCCCCAGACAAACACAGTCTCTGCTGGCTGTTCCAGAGAAACTGAGATGCCTCTGAGGCTGCTGCAAGAAATCCTGGGGGGAATTCTTGTCAGCAGGGATGTTCACTGCAGGAAGGCACCACCCTGTGCTGAGAGAACTTTTTATTCTCAGCCATTTGGAAATGTCTGGGGAGGCAAGAGGGGGTTTTGTTTTAGTTGTAGAATGACACTGGTGGGTTTTTTCCTGTACTTATCAGCCCTTTTTAAAATCCTTTCTGAAGAAGGGCCATGTGAATGCTGCATTGGGTTAGGGTGTGTGTAATTACACCCATTGTGTAATTATGTATTTTATGAAAGTGTAATACCTATTTGTTTTGACAGTTTCCCCAATGCCTGATGAAAGAAAAACCAAAGCAGCATGGTTCAAAGCTGCTCTTTTTGAACTTATTGATCGATTTTAAAGCAATGGCTTTATGAGAGAATATTTTTTCTTTTTTACTTTTACAGAGGGTAAGGCTTGGTGCTGGAAGTATGATCAAAAATGACAGGATGTTAAAGCACTGCTTTCTAGCTATTTTCTAATTATGTGAATATACACTTGCTTTTACAATCTGTTTTGATCTGTCTGTATCTTCGTGCACACACATCTACAAATATGCAAAATATTTACCTATTTATCCCTTTAATTCTTCTTATCCAAAAGGAGAACATTTACATCTATGTTTCTAGACCCTCAAATATTACAAAGTATCTTTACAATATTATACTCAGTGGAATTCTATTAATTCAGATCAAGTGTCTGACAGATTTCATGATTGTGCCTCCAAATTGCCAATTCCCTCACAAAACCCAACTCATTGCAGACTCCAGAAGCTGAGGCTTCTGATTTGCATAAATTGACAGTGTGTATTTCTCACCCTGATTTCTGTATATTTTTAATATACATAATTTATAAATCATTTTTATATATAAATATTTTATATATTATATATAAATATGTATAAATATGTAAATAATATATAGATATATTTATATATAATTAATATGTATATATAAATTATATATAACTTATAGTATAAATTGTATTATATATAAATATATATATTTTTTATAGATAGATAGATAGATAGATAGATAGATAGATAGATAGATAGATAGATAGATAGATAGATAGATAGATATAATGCTCATCTTTGCAAGTAAAACCAGGGATGAGCACCTTTAATTTAAAGTTCTGGTCACAGTCAGTAAAGGTGGCAGATGTAAGTAAATCTAAGGATTAATTGAGGATTAACTGTTACTCTGAGAGCCACATTAACAGAGATGCAGAGGCCAAACCTCAAAAACCTCAACCCCACTGGCATTTGATGTTGACATACATCCATGGGTCAGACACACACCTTGATGATCCCCAGTTCTAGAACACTCTGGGCTCACAGAAAGAGCAGAGCCTTAAAAATGGCACCTCATTGTGCCCAAAGTTGGTGGATATTATGAGCAGTGTGGCTGCCAGACCAAGGAATCAGTAACTCAGATAAGGCCAGTCTGCTATCAGGTGCGGAAACATGCCTGGAGCAATGTGGGACATCAGCAGTTTACAGAAAGAGCTGTAAAGTTATGATAACTTGGGATAAAGGAACCTCACACAAAACTCAAACTATGTCTCAAATGACTTAAAAGAAATGTTTATTTTTATAGGCTTTGATTTATGAAGATGAGCATTTTATTTGCTCTGAAAGTAAATCGTGTTTGCAAGACTGAGGCCTTTGCCTCAGTAAAAATACAATTATCACAGCTAAATCTACACATCATGCTCAAGTCATATCGTGTATAGGTACCAATAATCAAAAGATGTAAAAATTATTGGTGAAAATTTAATTACTTTAAAAAGCAATGTCCAAAGAGTGGACAAAACACCAGGCATATTCTGCCCTTCTTCATTTCTTTTAATGTGTTCATTTAGATTTATGAACAGTTTGTCACTTTTTGATGTAGAACTGGATTTCAAGTTGATCACAGTATCTTTTGATCAGTGAAAGTTTTCCTTAAAACTCTTACGTTCTTCCTTAAAGTCAATTTCACAGTAATACCTGTAGGTGAAAAACATTTTTATTTTGTATCAGAATACTCTTTCTCTAAAGGAAGCCAAACCAAAGTTTCTAAAATCTCTCCCTTTCATTTCTATCATGGGGCTCAATGAATCCCCACAGATTACATATCCCACTGATTATTTATTTGAACTATCTTGATCAAATAGATGTGTAGCTGCATAACAAACAACCTGATAACCAATGTTAGAGACATTCATTTTCCAGAGCACTAAATCTTCACACAATTCAGTTCTTTCACTCAGAAAAGCACATCCTATTATAAATGGCTCATATCTATATAGAAATCTCCAGGTAGTGTAATTTCAGCTTTCAGGGTGAAAAACTTTACTATTTATTGAATAAATGGTAGGTCTTTAAAATTACCAGCAGACATTCATACTCACTAACAACTTGCAAACCAGGCAAGTGTCTGTTGCTCCATCTGGAATGGGAAAATGCACCCAGATCACGTGGTATTCATGAGCTCAAAATTTACTCATAGATCAAATCTTTGGAAATCCTATTAAGGGTAACACCTTGAGATGTCATGATTAATCCATACCAGTCCTTCAGGAAATCTTTGTGTAGTCACTTTGAATGCCTCAGTAATTAATTCCTCAATGTCATTTGGCTTGACTCAGGAACATGATTTAGGCTATGCTGGAAATCATGTTGTCCTCCTCATTGCAGATGAGAAGGATATGTGACAATTAGGGATAATTTATGCCCTTTCATTTTAGAGGTAATGATATATTTTCATTTTTTAAAAACATTAATCAGATTTTTATACTTTATTGCACAGGTGCTTACAGAGAAATATTGATTTTTAAAACTTTTGACTGTGGGATGACATGGAAATATTGTTCCTTATACATTTCTCAGGGTCGGGCAAAGTGCTAATTTATTTGGTACAGAAGATAACACTCCTCTAATCACAGATATAGAATAGAGAGAAATCTGAATATGGGGGGTTATAAGTTAATATTTCCACTTAAGAAAGAAAAAAATAAAATCACTTTTGTACACCATACAAAAACCATTACGGCCTACATATAAAAATGGAAAAATTACTGTATTGATGAATACTGCCAATTATTTTGGCTGAGCTTTGATGTCCTGCTCTCATCCATTCCTACATGCACACATCTGTATGCCTGATGCACTTCCAGTTCCACTGAAGTTCTCCAAATCCAAACCGTTCCTGAGAATTTGCTCTGCCTGTGCTTTGGGCTGTAGTGGGAAGAGCTGGGACTGTGGTGGGCAAATGAAGGGCAAGGAGGATTTCTTAGAGATTTCTTAGATATTTAGAGACAAGATTTTTAAAATATTTACCACAAAAAGCTATTTTCTTGAATTGAATTTAGATGCAGAATAGAATATATATCTAATTAAATATGTTTTGTGCATCTGAACATCTCAAACTCATCCATAGGCTTCAGCTACCCTCATTTTAGTGCATTTAAGAGCTAGCTGGACATTCAAACCTACTAGATCAGAGTTAAATCCTTTAATGGTGTGAATTTCAGATTCAAATCCCTTAGGAGGTGAACCATTTCACTTGTAAAATTTATTTACATTTAAAGTACTACTTGTAGTATTTTAACTGAAATCACACACAAAGCTAGAGACTACGCGTGGAAAATAAAAGTATGGGAGGTGAAGAGGCAAAAAATCAACTTCTGTGCACAGAATCCAGAGGTTTTAATAGCAATATGGTTGAAATTCAGTGTGTATGTGCACACATAACACAAATATGTTTGTAATATACAGAAATAGACATAATAACTGCTATACTGTAATATACTACAATAGATATATACTGGATATATGCACTCATGTGGAAATACATAAATATATACATAGTTTGACAGTTTCATGGTTATATTTAGACATATTTTATATACTCTGCCCTGAGGTGCTGCAGGAATGACCATCTGGGGCTGCCCTGGGGTGACAGGGCTGGTGGCCTCCTGGCAGAGGGACACAGGCATTTTCAATCCAGGGTAAACCAGGTTCTAAATGCTGATTTACTACTGGGACAAAAGATGTCAAAACAAACATTGTGCAGTGAACAAAAAAGGGCAATCCCCCCAAAGAAGCAGATTTATTACATACATGCTCCTGCTGTACAGTGAAATGCTTTCTAGTGCATTTCCTCTCTGAGGTGAAAATCACAGCTTTATTCCTCAAAAACTGACTGCTTTAGGTATGGTTGAAGACGGTTGTAAAAGCAGATGGCTTTCTAAGAACTCTGATAGTCTGATCCATTAAACACTTCCATGATTGGTTTACTTTTTCTTCATTCACAAACTCAGAGGAAAACAGACATTTTTGCTCTTCAGGTAGGAAGATTAAGAACTGAACTTCAGGAGGCAGCAGATACCTCTGCTAGAAAATTCTGTGGCAGAGCAGTCTCAGTACCTATTCCAGGGCTGTTCTTTTTATGACACTTTCACCCCTCCCAACTCAGATATCTGCATCCTAAAAAAATGGCCTACATTAAGGATACTTATGTAATGATATCCTATCCTTAATATTAAGGAAGAAACTTTATTATTAAGGAAGAATCCTTAATGTAAGAAAGAAAATTAACAAGGTTGTTCCTTGGCAGAAGGATTCTATTGTTTGGGTCAGCAGCCCCTGAGAGCCACACATATCACATGAGGTTTGAACTATATTTTGAAAAGGAGAAGTGTGATTTGAAGCGTAAAGCCAATCACATTGGGAAGGTAACTATCTCTTCTTCAATAGCAGCAGTGGGAAAGCTGAGGGGAGCCAAATGGTGACACACTGCTGACTTTGCACACACAGACTGTAGCCATGTTTATTTGCTTTTCCTCCAGACTTTTATTACATTTTAAAATTTATCTATTTCTATTCTATTGATCCTCCATAGCAGTGAAGGCTAAATTAATTTTGTTGTGTGGGTCATTTGATGTATCAGGAGACAAATTTTGCCTGTTAGACATGGTTTAGAGGAGACAATGCAAGCCTAAATGTCTGAGGTTTGGCAGTTTACAAATCAATTATTTCTGTTAGAGAGCCAACTGCCACACCAACTGGGAAAGAGATTATATCAGATTACTGCACTTTTAATTAGCTGATGGTGACAGGCAAGGCTTGAAGAGGAAAAGAAATCAATCAGAATCTGCCAGACTTGGTCAGGCGAGTACACAGTGCCATTATTGAATCTCAGACATTGTTCTGCAGCAGAACTTGATCTCCAGGGCTCTGCCAGGGGACCTGCCTCACACAAGTGATCCATCTTAGAGCCAAAGGTTATTCTGGAGCAAATATTTCCAAACATTTGTTATAATTAGCCACTGACAAGGTCTGTCACAGAGCAGAATCTCATTAGAGAGGAAGGAGGAGCAGAGCACGCTCACCCCAGTGACACGGCAGAGCATCAAGTGCTCCTGCACATGGGGAGTGTGTGTGTGTGTGAAACATGTGCATGGGGATGCACCTGTGGGCACAGAGCAATGCATTTTGGCTGACAGACTTGAGAGAAATTTCTTTCACCTGTCCAAGGGACTGGGGTGCTTCAAAACTGAGCCACTATTTGCTTTTCTATCTCATTGCCTTTGTAACAAGATAATTCTAGTGACCCAGAGCATCCTGTCCTATAAAGCTAGATTTATGGCATGCTGTCTTGGAACCTAATTTTCTCACGCCTTCGCCTCACACAGTGATTTGCTCTGTAAACTCCACATGGAATGACCTCACATCAAGATGATCCCTCACTGCACAGGCAAAGGGAAGTCAAGGTTAGCACAGCTGAATTATGGTAAAAACCCCAAAACGTCTAGGGACATAGAACAAGGTTCTACATTTTTTCAGGCATAAAGAAAGCAGGATGAGCAGGGTGTCTGGCTCTCCCAGTGTGTCAACTTGAGGTTAAAACTCTAGGAAGTTTTGAGCTTTAAACTGTACATTGGCACAACTTTTTCCAAAAAATCATCCATGTACTGACAGAAGGGCAGTGAAAATGGTGAGAAAACAGAGAAATCTGATGAGGAGAGGCTGAGGGAACTGATAGTGTTAATTCTGGAGAAAAGGAGGCTCAGGGGAGACCTTATTGCTCCCTACAATTACCTGGAAGGAGGTGAGGATCAGTGACTTCTCTCAGGTACACAAGTGAGGGTATGAGAGGAAGTGGCCTCAAGTTGTGCTTGGGGAGGTGTAGATCAGACATTAGGAGAAACTTCTTCAGTGAAAGGAATGTCAAGCCCTGGAGCAGGCTGCCCAGGGCAGTGGTGGAGTCACCATCCCTGGAGGTGATTAAAAGAGATGTAGGTGTGGCACTTAGGGACACAGTTCAGTCATGGCCTTGGCAGTGTCAGCTTAATGGTTGGACTTAAAGGTACTTTGCAACCTAAGTGACTGTGTGGTTCTGTCATCCTCATGCAGGTATCTGGGTGACAAGGACCTGGTAGAGTCCCTTCAGTCTCTTGGGTGCCCAGATTCTGCCAGAGGAGGACATTCAACCTCAGTCTAACGGAACATTTATTGATGCCAATTGTGTGGTTGGCCCAAGGA
Organism: Camarhynchus parvulus; assembly: GCF_901933205.1. Classification (NCBI taxonomy): domain Eukaryota; kingdom Metazoa; phylum Chordata; class Aves; order Passeriformes; family Thraupidae; genus Camarhynchus; species Camarhynchus parvulus. The sequence continues at coordinate 9,037,748 of NC_044577.1, read as the reverse complement.
TTGGAGTTGGTTCAAAATCCAATTAAATACACACTTCAGAAAACTGTTGGATCAGAATGGCATTGTTCAGCCGTTTGCAACATCAAACCATTCCTGGTTAACTATTTAAATACCTTTAACATTTCAGCTGTAAAATATATTTTGTTCTAGAGATGGAGAAAACAGTTACGAATTTCTTATTCTGGATCATGAGCATTCTATAGCTTCTTTTTTCCATTTGCTAAACTTAAAGTCCATTTCAAACCATATTTATGTGGTTATATATGTGCCTTTCTTTTGCTCTGTTAAACAGGAAGAATCTTAACTAGCAAATAAAAAAAGGCATATTATATGTATGCCTATTATGTATGTCTATATAATATGCCTAAAAAGGCATATTATATATTATTATATATGATATATTATACATTATATAACATATATTATATGATAAGTAGAACCACTGCATGTCACTTCTGTGGATTTTGTGAACTTGTGAGCCTGATGTTAGGCACCCTGTAGCTCCATGTGGGGGTTCTGTTTTGTCTGGTCTTTCTTTGGGTTTCATTGATTAGGTGGGTGCAGAAGCAGAACTTCTTTGTCACTTCACTGGGAGCTGTCTGGATGGCTGCAAAGTGCATCACAAATCAATTCTGCTCACAGGATGGCTTGCAACAAAGTCAATAGCAGAGCAGGAAAGCACACATGCTATCAGAAGAGCCAGAAAGAAAGAAGGAAAAAGCCTAGTACTGAGCTTATAGAAATAACTGAGCTGCAGCCAGCTCTTGTCAAACACATGCTACAAGGCCAATTGCTTGTTTGCTTCCACATCTTGTTTTTAATGCCAGTTAACACACCATCATGATGAGGATTCAGGCTAAAGCAAGGATCTCCTGTGAGCAGCTGAAAAATAGAGGGTGTTAGTTCACCCTTCAAGTATAAATTTCTAATTTCACCCTGGTGCAGATTACCCAAAACCTTGGAGGATTTATAACTACATCTTCTGTTTTTGTAAGATTTTTGCTTCTAAATTCTATTGCAGCCCTTTTTTTTTTCGCTTAAAATTTATGTACTGACATCTGCCAAAATTATTCCTGCAATAATAGTTGATGTATGTAAAAGTTGGAATAAACTTTCTTTATGCAAAACCTGCTTGGGTAATACCACTATACATCTTATCATTGTTTCTGGCCCTTCCACCTGTTTGTTACACCTGTTATTCTTCTACCCAGAGCGTCCTGATCCTGCAAAGCATCCTGACACCCACAAGATATGATATATATGAGATGTGGAGGAAGAAAAAAAAATTGCAGAAATTGATGATGTTAAAGTTCTGTTAAAGTCAGTGCCAACAATGATTTGTCTGTACTAAAACAGGTAAGTAACATTAAACAAAGTGTGTCAGAGTTCAGATAAAGTCTTAATTTAAACACCAATAACTATCTTCCAGTTAGAGACAAAGTACTGAAATCATTAGTGTAATTTGCCAACGTGTGTGAAACCAGTAACAAAAGTCCTCTGGGTTTGACACAGATTTAGATTTTCTTACAGTTTGTTTTCATGATGAATATTAATACTCTGAGTCTCCCAGTTTCAAGTTGCTTATTTTTTGATTTTGTTCTCTAACAGAAAGGTTGGTTTTCAAAGGAAGCTCAGTGCTTTTTTTCTGGTCCCTTTGTTCAAAAGTTTAAGGATTTTAGGCAATTCCTTTGAGAGTCATTAGTCTTAAGTTAAGACAAATATGAAAGTTAATTAAAAGTTTAGTTCATTGACAGATAAAATAAAACTTTACACTTATTCACTCTGGAAAATAATGAGCAGGATTAGCTACGAGCTAATAAGTAAAGACTATGACAAAAACACAATTTAACTTTTCATCACTGCGGTCAGAAATTGTACATTTCTGGGCTGGTTTTCATCTTTGTCTATGCTTATTAGCTGTTATCTCTCCACAGCCATTTCCACACCTCCCCACTTGATTACCAAGTCCAAACATACTTCTGAGAGCAGCTAAAAAACAACAGTTCATATCACTAATGATGGTTCTCTTTAGAAGCAAAAATGGAGATGAGGCCTGTGAAGGTGTAACCTTCCCCTCCTGCAGCAGTCAAAGAGAATTTGCTTTTCATTCTCTGCAGAGTTTTTCCCATCTCCCAGAATAGCCCGAAGGGAATTTAATTTTTTGCCTAACAAGCAGAGCACTTTGCAGATTGATTTTTTTTTTTTCCCTGGGCAATTCTTCCATGTCTGCCTTCAAGAATTGACTCTGGAATTTGATGACTGCTCCAAAGATGTTCTGACCGACAGGTTTCACAAAACAATCTTTTCAGCACTTGGAGTTCTAGGACAAACAAGGAAGGCAGAGACAGACTGAGACTGCTGCTTTTCTCTCTCTGTAACTCCAGCATTGCTTTCGTGAGAGCAGGAGTTGAGTTTCTTATTAAAACAGACACTGGGAAACCATGGAGAGTGTTTTGCTTTCCCCTGCACTCCACATCTCAGTAACAGATTCTGCCATCTGCTCCACCTCAGTGGAGAGGTACCCAGCAGTGTCTGTTCTTTTCCAAACACTTTTCTTCCTCATCTCACTGCTAATGTCTGATGAAGAGAGCATGAATTTTGAATGCAACAATTATCATTCAATAGATAGGTTTAAATGCTCTAAATCCTACTTAAATCCACAGAGGGTGAAAAAAAAAGGCCATGGAAATAAAGTAGAATCATTTTTTATAGAGTTATGTCTCTTGACTTGCTGTTGTGGTTTGACTCTCACTACTTCTCTTTTTACAAATTAAGATAAAATCCCTCAAAGCTAAAGGTCTCTTTTTTAATTGTTTCAGCTAAAATTGTGTGTCCCATATATCATCCTTTTCCTGATGCTGACCAATGCAGAGTCACACAGAAATACACCCAGCATGGACCAAAAATTCCCTGATTTCCTTTTAAATATGTAGCTCAAGCCATGGCCTGGTGTATCAAGAGATTTACTAAACTACAGAATTGAATTAATTTCTACAAATACATAATTCCTTCTGAACTTTTTTTGACTTAGGATATATCGTCTGAGGGCTAGTTTTAGTCATCAATCCCTCTCTGAATGCACGTTATGATATGCAGGGTATTTTGAATGGCGGCTTTGAGTGGAATGACGGGTTTTGCAAGTGTTGAGGGATCACTGTACATTTATCACCTCCTATGAAGCCACGATAACTTATTGAACTACTGCTACACAGTAAGGAACCTTGCAGAGATTTACCAAAAAATGTATAATTTGGTTGTCATTTCTCCCAGAAAAAAAGCCTTTCTAAACCCTTTGCTTACATAGTCAGGGTCCTGGAAGAAAGAAACACCTGGAGCTCATGAGAGAGACAAACCCTGTGCTGTGCTGCCACAATGTGACTGAAGTGCACCCCAGCCAATTCCCAACCCAAATGTGTGCCCAGGACAGTCTCCTTCCTGTGCAGTGATTCATAACTCACCCCCTAATGTTCATCTTTAGAGACAGTAATGTTTTAGTGGGGGGTAAAAACACCTTCTATCATAACAGGCAATAGAGAGGAGCTTCAAGCCAATTAGAGAAAATGGACCACAGTGAGTCAACATTCAATAGCTCATGATTTAGAAAAGTATTCACCTTGAAACAGTCAATATGTGCATTACACATGGATATTTAACCAAATACCTCACCCATAGTTTAATTAACTGTGCAAACAATTAGCAGAGCTCTAGCACAAAGACTGAAAATTCTCTGCACAGCTAAAGTGAAATTCTCCAGAAGTGATCTCTGTGATGGAGCTGGTTCCACAGATTGTGAAGAGATCCTTACAGATGTCCAGGAAATCCTGCTTTTAGGACACCAACTTATTCATCTGTGAAAATTTCCAGAGGAATGGAAGTATGACAAGCTGTGATAACAACCAATGCTCAGTGGCTGCTGAAGCACAGAAATTTTAGTTGCATGCTGACCAACAGTTACAGAATTGTAATCCCACTCATTTCCTGGAAGGCAAATGAAGTCCAAATTAAAGATATGAGTCTTCTGTGCATCACATTAGAGAACAGCTCTGTGGCCATCTCTGCAAAAAGTGGAACATCTCTTTCACTGTTGTATGAAAATTACAATATCGATTTTTATGTTCTAATTACATTTAGGAGGTGAGTAGCTGTATTTTGTGACCTTTCCAGTCTCTGTCCTTGCCTTCCCAAGTGGAGAAGCACCTGTGCAAGGTGGAGGCTTCCCAAGAGCTGGTGGATCTGCAGGAGGAGGGCACAGTGCTCCTTCAGGGCTCCTCCTGCAGCTTTGCCTTTCCCCTGCACCAGCCAGCAGCACATGGTGCTGTGCCCCGGGCTGGAGGGCAAGGAGCTGATGTTCCTGCAGGAGCCACACGCTAAAGGTGATCCCAGGTAACTCCCATGTTTCACACTAATGTCACCAATAAACACTGTTCTGAAAACATTTTTAATGCCTGAATATGGGTCTACAATGACCTGAGACACTTTGAACAACACACTGGAAAAAATGCCAAGGGGCAGCAGACCCTTACTCAGAAAATGCTGGGGAAAAGAGAGAAAGCATAGAAATAATGATCAAATGGCACAATTTTTGCTCTTTTGTTCTATTACAAAAGGCTCCACGTGCAGCAAGTTTCCAGTCAGATCAGCAGATCTTAAACAAACATGGAAATATTATCTTGCACCAGCAGTTTTCAGTTTTTGTTTTCATTTGAATTCTCTTAATTATTTTTCTGGGAAGGTACATACAGTAAGTATAAGCCTGCTGTCATTCAGCTTCAGTGAACTTTGTGGTCCATAGTCAACTTAGTCTTCAGAATCTGTGTGCCAGAGGTTAAAAGCTCTGATCCCACACTCTTTTGAAAAATTGATTTGGTAAAGCTTGTCATTTTAAGGGCTGGACTGGCTGCCCCAAGTGTAAGGATACCTTTTGATGTCATTACTTCTGCTCCTATTTAAATCTGTGGTCAGGACTGGATGAGCAGAACTCAAGCTGTAAAGTGCCAGGTGGTGTTGGGAAGGCTGTAATAAGAGCATCCCAGTGGACAGTGATGGTTCTCCTGTGAGGCCAATGATGCTATCAGGGGGTACAAATAGTGCTGGTGAGGACCACAGGAAGGGAAAAATTAAAAAGCATAAATAAAAAAAGAATCTTGGTCATTGGAAAACCCAGGTATTTATTTTCATAGCAGCTGATGTATAGGAAAAACAACACTCTTGACCAAGATGCAACAGCAAGCCTGGCTTAGCCTTCTTAACCTTTGCCAATTGGTTTATAAAGGTTCAACTGCATCTGTCTGTCTTGTGGGGACTGTGGAGAAGACACATCAAGTGCTGATGTAGGTACTGTGCAGGGCAAGAACAGAACCAGGAGGAAGTTTCCAAAGGCAGCTACTGGGACATGAAGCACCTTCTTTTCTCTGCCTGACCATGAACAAATCATTTTTAAAAAAAACAGTATTTTCTCCTGGAAATCACCTTCTCATTTCTCATAAACTTCTCATTCCCTAGAAATATATTTATGGACCTGCTTGGAAGCATCTGTAATAGATAAATTACAAGGTCCTAAAAAGTGCCCTTTAAATTCATCTTAGCAAAGCATGTAGAGAGATGGGTGCTGAGCCAAGAGCATCCTGAGCCACTGGGGGCCAGTGCTGTCCTGCCATCCCCTGCTGAATTCCCCCTCCTGCCTTTCACTTCTGAAAACAAGAGGGTGGCATTTCCTTATTTTTTCTTGCAATAAAGTGAAAATGGTCAACATCTGAGAACAAAAAGAAAGCAACGAGCTACTTAGTGCCATGAAAAGAACAGATAAGGTGTTTTTCTTCCTCTAAGGAGCTTAAAGTCTCCTTTCAGAAGAAAAGAAGGAAAACCCCAGAGATACTGTACACCATGTTGTGAGTATGACCTTGGTAAGGCTGGGGAAAGTTATACAACCCCAATGGCCCAAACTACTCCTCTTCTTCCCGAGTGGAAACGGTTCTGAAACTGTCAGTAAATTCAACGTCTTTTTGTGGCAGTATTTTAGGATGTACTTATATTAAAACCAACTTATCTTCGAAGTCTCTCCCACTAAAACTCTGAGGTATTGTGACTAATTATTTACATCCTTTTTATGACCAGAAAAGATGCATTTATTTAATGTTACAGTTCATTAATTGACTTTCATTTCTTCATAACATCCAAGTGAATTTTTTGGTGACTGTGTTTTGTCTGGTTTTACTTATGGTGATCAGTAAAACAATACACAACCTGTAAAAGCTGTGGATGCAAACTGCCCTTCAAGGTACATCAGTATCAAAAGGGACTCAGTGGCTCAGTTTGTGTTCTGAGCCATTCAACCATACAAATATTACCACAATATTAACACTTCATTACACTTCTCAAATAATTTCTTTCAGTTCCCATAACTGAGTGACAATGTTGCAAAAGAAACCACACCCAAAAAAAAATGGCTACAAGATATATGTTAACTTATAAATTTATTAATCAAAAAGCATCGTTGGGATGCACAGGCTCCATGGCTGCTGCTACCCCTAAAACTGTCACTTTGGTGGGAAGATAGCAATAAATGGAATAAATGCCTCTCAGTGGCATTTATTGCTCGGGCACAGACCATATTTCTGACAGCTGCACTCTCTGTTACTCAGACTGAGAGAGATTCTAAGTAACTGGGGAAAGAACACAACAAAACTAACACCTTGCTGACCTCTCTGCTGCCAAATGGGGTCCTCCCACTGCTCTTGCATCAGTGGCACAAATTAAGAGGGTTTGTGCACGTCTGTGATATTCCTCTGAATGCTGAGCTGCTCTTATGTAGGGTACTGCCTCATCACAGGAACTGGTTACTAATTCTCATGGAAGTCTGGGCATCCTGAATCTTTAAAAAGGTGCTAAGGACATAGGAGAGCTCACAGATGCTGAGATCCAGCCTAAAGCATAGTTTGGGAAGGTGGTTTTCTCTGCCAGGCTAAATTCCCCTATACACTCACTTGTACCTAAGCACAAGTGAACCATAAATGCACAACCTTGAGGTGTCTCTTCTGTTTACTAGGTTCTTGCTTTCCTTGTACAGATTTTTCAGGCTACTATAAATCAAGTAGATAAGCTGGTCTCCTTATGGTAGTCCTATCTTTCAAAAGATTTTTTTTCCTTTTCTCAATTTCCAAAGGTACAGAAAGAGTGTTGAAACCACTATTAGCAAGAACAATCACATATTTGGGGTGCTCCCAAAGGTGAGGTGGGCTCTTCCCAAGCCACCTTTCTTTCTGAGGATTCTTTATGGGGGTGCTCAGAATGGGTTGCTGGTATCCCAAAGGGAGGACCTGGAGCTGTTTTCAAGGACCCATCACTGCAGTCCTACCAGGACATTCTGCAGGCAGGAACGGAACACACCACCTACAGCACAGACAGTGTTTGAGCAAGAGAGAAAGGAGGGAACAAAGGGAAGACAGCTGGGAGAGAGGAAAGATTGCATTGAATGTACATCACAGTGTCACACAGAAAAACCTTCATTTACTGAGTTTGAGGAGTAAAAAGTTCCAATTCAGAGTTTGATAGCCATTATTACTTTTTTGCTTGGGTGACTTGAGCATTACTTGGTGCTGGTGTTATTTGCCATGATGTCTCAGAGGGTGATGAAGATAAAAACTCAGCACATCTCAGGAAAAACAGTTTTTTTCTGGCCACCTGTTCAACCACCAACTGTTCACACTTTTTTTTCCCCCACTTTTTTAAGCAAATGTGCCAAAAGATATCAAAACATATTTATCAGAACAGTAAAATAATAAACTATAACAAGGTGTCAGAATAAATAGGAAACATAGTGGAAAGATATATTAAAAAGGTTTGAAAAACACTCCTCTTGCTTCTGTCCTTGAAAGGTAAGTTAATCCCTCCAGTATTATTTTCTACTTCAGCAGCTCCCTGCAGCTTCCTGGGTTTTATAGCAACCCACAGAAACCCAAAGCAAAGGCTGCCTCTTCCTGCCACCTTGAGACTTTTGCTCCTGGTCCTCCTCTTTTCTCTGCAATTCTTATATCCTCACATCCCCCAACACCTTTCCATGCTGGACACATCACCAGGTAGAAGCTGCTCCCTTCCCTCCACAGCAGCCACATTGCCCAGGCCTTTCCCTCCTGCCTTCATCCCATCTCAGAAGTCAACTTAAAGGTCACACAGAGTCCTTGGGCACAAACTGGAACAAACCAGCCTAAAAGCACGTCCTTTTTGCCACTCTGTCATAAAGGGAGGCAGCTTCATTTGTGCAGGCCTACAGACTGTAGATATCTGAAATGGATTTCTCTGTTCTATGGAAAGAATTTATTTCCTGCTATTTTTACTATTTAAATTCAGAATGAAAATCAGAAAATACAGCTTCTAACCTGACAGAAATTCCAGTTTTTTACCTACTTAAAATAATTCAGAATATGCTACAGCATATTTTCTGCGTGGAATAAATCAGCACATTGGGTATTTTAAACACATATTGATTTTTTTATTAAAATATACATGATTTCAAAGGAAGACTCAAGCGCCCTATTTTAAAAATGCCTTTCCTTTTGTTTTAATCAATTTCTCTTACAGCTTTCCTTATAAGGGTGCCAATAATCTAAATTTAGTTCAGGAGAGAAACAAAATGCTTTCAACGAGCAACAATGCCAATTGTTTATTATGTTAAAAGCCAAAAAATATCATAATAAACTCTGCATCCAACACTCACAAGGAAATTGCTAAATTTATATGGTAGGTTATGATTTTCAGAATCAGTAGCTGTTTTCTCAGAATTTTTAAAAATTAGTCCTCCTTTAACAGGAGAGCTGAAATTAAGTCTGCTCCTTCTCTTTTCTCTCTTCCCCCCACTATTTTTAGCAATTTGTTTTATTTTCAAGGTGAAATACTTGCTTTTATTCAAGGCATCTTTCTCTACTGAGCACTTCTAGGATTAAACTAAAAAGCTGCATGTTTAATATAGTGCCATAGAGTGTAACATTCCAATTGTGATATCAAAGGTTCGTGTGTGTTGTCACCTTATTGCAAAGGTTCCCATACCTTCTCAGTGATGTCTCATGGGCAGCTCCTCGCAGCACTGACTCCTCCTTCTTCTTCACAGTAGAGCCAACAAACTCCAACTCTCTTCACAGCACAACCAACGAACTCCAACTCTTTTGTAGCACTCCTTCTTATTGGACACAGCTGTGGCCTGTTAAGGGCAGCCTGTTCCTAATCTTTGGGGATTAGCACAACTGCAACCCCTCAGGTGTAAGACTATCTTCTGCACCATTCTCTTACGTTCTATCCCTCCACACTCGTGGGGTAGGAAAAACAGTCTTACAAGCCTGGTACAGGCTTTGAATAAAATTCCATGTGTGACAGAATCTTGTAAACTTCTCAGATTTCTGAGTGCTAGAGAAGGGTCCCCTGTGCTGCATTCCCTGGCAAAGGCCCCCAGTAATCCCCAAACTGTCTCATACTGGAGCAGTGGAAGCCTTTAGGTGATGGTACAGTCTGAAGCTCAGAATTTTCTGGTTTTAAGTTCTAAGTATAGCAAACCGAGCCTGAGGCTACTATCCATGCTGTACTCCAGCTGATATCAGACCACTGATGGCTTCAATTATTTCTTTTTGGAGTTGTAGTTGCAGAGAATCTCCAGTTGTGTTAAAATGTGAAAGTGCAATCCATGTCTGCACCACTCAGGTAAAGCATCCCATGGCTATGGAAACAACCACATTCCTCGTGGGATCACACAGGGCATGGTCAGCAACAGCACCAACACCCCTGGTTTGATAATGGAGCCTGGGAGGAGTTCCTGAAGCACAATGTCCTTCATTCTTTCTTTCTTCTGGTGATGGTTTTTCCTCACGCTGATCTAAATTAAAATGCCCTCACAGTCATATGTTGTTACCACCACTGCTTCCTCCAGTCTATCAGCTTGGTCACAGGGATGTTCTCTAATCTGCTGTGGAGTTTAGAGTTTAATCAAGTCAAGGTAAATGTGATTAACAATGATCTATTTATTAAATTCCTAAGTAAATCTGTTTGATTTTGAACCTGGCAGCCAAAGACCTGAATGACAGGACAAAGTACAATATCCAGAGGAGGGAAAAACATGTCAGGCAGCTAAAGGTCCTTAAGCTCTGCATTTAACATAGGGGTAGACACCTGTGTCAGAGGGGGATGCTGCCAGGTCTGCCAACATTAATCTTTCCCTTCTTCAGGAAATTATGGATGTTTTCAGGCAAATCACTGTAGTTCTCCCCCCACCCCTGCATCCTCAGAGAACATTTCTGATGACACAAGTATGGTTTCTTGAGCATATTATCAAGGTGCTTCATTGTATGTAATAAAAAAGGAGGCCAAGAGGAAGCAAAGCAAAAAGGTGTTCCAACACATCTCAGATCCCAGCAGAAGTCCAGTGTTTGTAATCCCTGAATCCCCTCTCAATGACACCCATAGTGATTTGCTTGAAGAGAGGTGGTAAAAGTACACTGAACTTGGGAAGAATTCTGTGCAGTAACTACAGCAACAGTAGCAACAGTCCAGCTGCTACTTTTACAAGAAAAATGGCTTAATTATGTATAATTGTGCAAACTCTATCATGCTTCCTTTTTTTCTGGCATTCATCTGTCCCTCTATCTGTCATTTAAAGCTGCTCAGAATTAAAATCCATATCCCTTCAGCACCTCAGCAAAGTGTCACTGGCCAGGGCTCTTGTTCTGATGGATGATGCCAGTGACAGCTGCCAGCAAACACACTTAAATTGCACAGATACCTTGAAGGTGTATGCAGCAATACGTATCACCGAAAAAAACCAATATATATCTTCCTGCTCGTCAGTTTTGTACTTGTACATTCTATTCTTTAATACCAACCCTTAAATCCAATTTCTCCGCAGTTAGTTATTCAGACATCACTGCTATGATTAATAAAAACAGAAGTGGAATTGACAATGGCTAGATTAAAATGCCAAGCCCAACCATCAGAAGCCCTGAATTGGTGGAGATTTATTGACAGAAGTGTGCCCAGGGTTTGGGCACTGTTGCTTTTAATGCTATTGTTTCAGTATCATACGTGTACTGGCAGAACATTCACCTCTTAAACCTTACTACTGAAATAAGCCTACAATTTTTTTTTTCCTAAACTGTGAGCTGATTATGGATGGGTTATTTTCTTTTTTCTTCTATTGTTTTTGGCTAGCAAACTATATGTACCTGATTTGTAGTGAGGCTGAATAATCCTAATTTTTAAAGCAGGCACAGCCTGCAGAGAGCTTAAATGGATCTGTGAGGCTTTCTGGACATGACCTATCAGTGGATTTTGGAAACACAGCTTCCAGTCTCCTGGGAATTTGTATTTTTCGTTCAGCTTTGGTCAAAATGAGACCAACTGCTTACTTTTACCGTATTCAGCTAATTTTGAATTTAAGTAATCTGATCAGATTCTGTCAAAACATTTCTAATCAGCTTTAATAGAAATGACAAAACCTGTTTTTCTCAAAATTTATGGTTATCACCAACAACCTTCATCTCTGCACAAGCTTTATAGTTCTGATAGTCCCAAAAACCATGGAAGAAAGCAGTGTTCAGAAAGTAGAAACACTGGGGACAAGTCACTCAGATCAACCTTCAGGTCAGCTGAAGAGGCCCCAGATGAGCACAGGTCTCTGGTGTGGGGCCAGAGCTGGCTCTAATAAGCAGTGGGGACGTCCCCTTTATTAATGTCAATGATATCTATCTGCTTAAAGCTATGACCACACTGTCACTGTCACTGTTACAGAGCCACACTGAGGTTCCCTTGAAAATCCAGGTTGCTATTTTATAATTAGCATAGTATATAGACACACTGGACACCCCAGCAATAGATTTAATTCAGCAGCTAAGCCCTGGCAGGCAGGATATACATCTTAAACACTCTAAAGCTGCTGATTTAGTTCCTGCTCATTTTAGCATGGAAGAAGCTGACCGCACATTTGTTTCAGGGTGCTGCTGTATCCCCAGCAGGTTCTGCTCTTTCTTGGAGATATATTATCAATTTTTAAGGCTTCCTTCTTAATATTTTTAATCCATATTTAAATAAACCACAAATAATGCCTTCAGTCAGTACAACATGGGCATCATATATTAAAGTATTCCCATCTCTTATGGTCTCTAACAACAATAAGGAGGTGCAAAACTGTTTCTGCTTGAACTGTACCATTTCATGCAGATGTAGACATTTAACTCTATCTGTTTGGGATTTCCCCCACCTCCCCCAAATACGGTATATTGTTTAGTAGATTTCCACTTCTATTATTTTAACAACCACAGAGCAATCAGGATATGCAGTGACACAAAAGTAATATCATTAAAATAAAGTTAATTTGGAATGGATATGCCTGACATGAGCATGCCACGCTGGAAGACAAAAAATTCTGCTCTCCTCTTCCTTTTTTATCATTAAAGTGGCAGGCTCACACTTTGGGAAAGGGCCAAGGCTAATTCACCTTTCTGTCTGTTAAAATTAGAAGAGAGGGTTTTGGCAGCAAATTAATAGCCATCAGTGACTTTTGAAAAGTTTATTAAGAGATTAAGTATTATGAATTGATAGAAGAGGAATTTTGAAGTAAAAAACCACAGATTGGTTTGATAGCAAAGCAACAGAATATTTGTTTAAATGGTAGCAAAATAACTGTTACTTTGAGAGGTGGACTCAGTTTCTTTGCAATATTTATGTCTCTTACATCACCTATTCATAAATACTTAAAGTATTAAAACATTCATAGAACTTTTTCAGAAGAAGCTTCCTTTTAATAATTGGGTAGCTTGACTTTCTGTTTCAAGATGAAATTGTGGGCTTTGGGGATAGCTTAGTTTAATTTTTATTTCTTTTCTAGACAAGAACTCAGCCAAATATTTGTTTTATTTCCTTTCCATCCAATATTCATACACATAGGGAATCTTTCTCAGTGTAAACATGGAGCACTGGCATTTACACCAGTGTGAGCTCAGGGGTGTGAGAGCAGTGAAGACACAAAGCTGCCTGAGCATCTCCCAAGTAAACACAATAATTTTTCATAATAGACTTAATTATTTTCCTTAAATTACATGGTAGGCTAAAAAAGTTTCTTTATACTTCTAATAAATTTGTTGACAATCGAAAATTACTAAAAATGGTTAGGCTTAAATTTGGATTCTGCTCAAATAAGTGAGATATTAAACAATCCAGATAAGAAAAGCTGCAGCATGTTTTGTTTGATGAACTTGTCAGTTCTGTAGCAGGAAGAGGCAACATAAATAAAAAAGTTACAGAAAGCACATTTTCATGTTTAAAATACTTGAAAAACAAGGACCAATATGGTATGTTGTAAACACCTGCAATTACCACCTGCTGTTTTCTTTATTTGTATGTGGACTATTTTGAAGTTCCCTTGTAAAAGAATTTGTTCAGTTCTCATTTTACATTATGGCAGACTGGAATAAACTTGTGACCCATCTTGGTACAGGTATTGCTGATACAGATTTTCAATTTCTGTTTTCTATGCTCACTTAGAATTGTATTGACAAAGTAAAGGTTTCTGGCCAAATATGGATTGAATTTGGAGCCATGAGAGATAACTATTAACAACAGTGAATTTTTTTGGTCAAAAGTGCTTCAGAAACTTGAAACTTAAATTTACATTCAAAGATAACATGAACTAGAAGTATTAAATTAATCATCAAATAAATCAACTTTAGGTACTATATTAAACTTTGTAAACCACTAATCAAAAGATCAAGGTGAAATCTTGGCCTCTTTTTCCCCCAGGGACAAAATTCAGCAAGGTCTGTGGAGGATTTCCGACTTTTAAGCTGGTGAAACAAACTCCTCTCCAAAACTCTGTTGGAAAGACAATTTAATGCCCTAAACAGTGATCTAATAGCATATTTCACATATAAGTCCCTGCATAAAGAAATGTTTACATTCCTGGATATGATGTAAGAAAACTAATTTTCCTGGCTATAGAAGCCTGAAATACAGTTTAAGAAGCTGGAAGCAAAGCTATCCTTTTTTTTTTTTTTTTTATTTATTAATGTTATTTTACTTGTAGATTAAAACCAACTGCTCTGTCTTTGAGGCACAGAGCTGGGCCGTGCTATGCTTGACACTGATTTGTGGAGACACCTGAAGTAGTTCTGGAAGTAGATATGGTCAGGCTTGCTGATGCTGATGAGATGCTGCATCTGGCCTTCCTACTTAATGCAAGTGAAAAATAGAGTATTTAACCCTGGATGTACACAGCTTCTGGCACCCCAGCACTTGGTCTGCTTGGTGACAGAGGGAGTTCCTGAAGGAAGGTGTATTTCCATTGGGCTGCTTTCCACAGTAAGGGCTTTTAAGACGGGACTTAGTTATCTTTGTAAAGGCAACACAGAAAGAGAGAGATAGAAAAGGTTCCAGTATCTAGGTCTTGCCCTAAAGGCAGATGGTGGATTCCCAAGTTTTCCCTGACCAAGGTGTTTACCAAGAGCCTTCACAGCAGTCCCAGCGAATTTGTTACATATTGCAAACTATCTGAAAACAAGCTCAAAGATACAGAAGGTAAATTCTGCTTAGAAACCTCAGACAGGTGCCTTGGGGAAACCATTTGTCTGCTCTAACATTTTGTAACGCTCTTTATGTAATTCTTCAAATCCATATGCATTGTGTATGTGATGTATATATAAGAAACAAGCAACATGCTAAGAACCTGTAGTTGGAAATGCAGAACACTTAACCACCAGTCCTAGCATTGGGCTGTTAGTTTTAGCTGACAAACAAAAAGACTATCCCTTCCCGTGGACTGCCTCTTCTTTTATGCAGTGAGTACAACTTCCCAGGGAAAGAATGATAACAGGAGAGCAGAAGGACAGTGTTTAGGATTCCTTCTACTAGAAAGCATTTGTAAGAATTTACTGAAGCCATAGAATTGAAGGAAAAAAAAACTTTCTGAAGCTTCTTCAGCCATAAAGATGTCCCGATTTCTAGTCCATGTAAAGAAATGTTGACTCAACCTTTTTTAACTTTTTGCTTCCTAAATATTAAAAAAAAAAAAATTACAATTGCAATGATATTTTTCCAAATAAGTTTTCATATTATATTGGCTTAGTCCTACTATTATATTGTGAGTTTTAATTCAAGTTACACAAAACCATCAGTGAAATTAAATTCGGTAATATGAAGAAATGATATTAATAAGGCATTGATATTTATTTTTCTGCTGATATTGAAACAATTTAGTCAGTATGGAAAGAATACCAAACTATCAAGTTATTGCTAGATATTTTCTATGGCTAGAAAGTGCACAAGTGAGGGACTAACTCTGGAGAGCTTTCTTTGCACCGAGGAACTCTATAAATCTAAATGGCCATGTGGATCATAAGAATTTGGCACAAGACCAGCATCTTAAACAGAACATTTTTACTCCTAGCTATTCCTCCTATCCAACAGAACTGGAATATAAAGACCATATTTCCATAAAGTGATTATCAAATACTAGATATTTTCAGAGGCCCCACAGGCTCCAGTCCTAGTGATAGAGATTGATACTTGAGCTCCCAGTTGCTACTGGAAAACTTCTATCCTGGGTTCTTTGCTGCACTTGTTTACAAACAAATCACAAGCTTGATGTTTTGTTTTAACACAACATTTAAACACACATTTTAACCAGTTAAGCTTTCTTCATTTTAACAGAAAACGGGCTGCTTCAATCTAATTGCTAAAGTCTGTTTGTAGAACTATTTGCAATTCTAATTCTAGCATTGCTCGCAGCTTGGAGAAGCTGTGCGCTGATAAACTGGTTTGATCCCTGTGAAACAGAAGTTAATCCTGTGTAGGGTAATAGAGTGAGAATTTTTCCTACAAATCTTACAAACTGACCTATAAAATTTCATCTTTACATAGGATAACTCCCTGAGCAGCTTTCTATTGAAATACCAACACCGTTACAACATGAAAGAGATGTTGTCCTGTGTCCTCACTGTTCCATCTTTTGTGAAGCTCCTGCCAGCATCTGTAAAGCCAGTGCAGAGGGACTACATGGAATGGTGTTCCTGTTCTGTCTACAGGCTCTTAGTGGAACTGGGCCTTCATGAAAGGAGTCCTTTGAGGAATTTAATCACATCTAATTTGGCTTGATCAATTTCTACAAGCCTTTCACAGCAGGACATTTACAGAGATACCTTGGTGACACCTCTACTAATTTTGACTTGGAGACAAATGAACTTCAATGACTTTACTGAGCGAACTCTGCAAACTTTTTTCAAAGCACAACTCTCACCACTTTGACTTCTCATTGTGCCATAAGTTGAAAGAGTGCATAGTAACACTATGCAAGCCATAGCACCTTCTGAGTTGTTTAACAAATTGCATGGTCAGCAGCTCCAAGATCCCACTTTGTGCATAATTAACATCAGTAGAGGTTAATTACAGCTACCCATATAGCAATCAAGCAGAGGGTAAAACTAATCTGAGCAGTTTAATTATTTTAAAAAAATATGTTATAGAGTCAACGTGATAATCACCATGTAATAGAGTTTATATCTTTCTAAAAACACATTCTGAAATTTCACCTATTCTGCAAGATTTTTGCAGGGAATTTTATAAAAGCTGTTGTACAATCAGGTAGATAGGCTGTAAATACTCTAACCACTAATAGGAACACAAGCAGCTGCACAAATAATGCAACAGAAGAACAGGTCAATGATGAACCTTTATCATCTGAAAAGAAAATTTATCTAAATTTGGTTGTGATGATGCAGGGGTTTTCACTTCACAATTACTGATCTCCAAACTGCAATTGCAGTGCTTTCCCTGTTAACCCCCTTCTTCCCACATTCTTCAGCTCAAGCTAGAAGACTTTCAAGACTGTACTGTTTTTTACCTGTCACAAAACTTGGCTCTAAATTTTCCAATGAATGGAGAAAAATAGATTGTGCTGTGCTCCTTTTTAAATGCTCTTGAAACCCTCTGTACATGGAGCAGGTAAATGTTACTGTGGTAAGCCATTAGAGTATCTTCAAAATTAATTTAATGCTTTATCTCTTCACAGAGAATGAAAAAAAGAACAAGTATGAGAAAAATGAGAGGAAGGAATCTGTCTTGCAAGTCTTTGAAAGCTGATAAGAGTAGATTGGCTTCCTAGTGCATGTAATTTTTACATGGTTTTAATTGTCATCTGGAATTTCCAGTCAGTCCATAAAATTACCTGGCTCATCTAGATGCAGGCATTCAAGGTGCTATGGCCCAGGGATTTATCACCAAATGGAGTAATTCTGTACTTCTGTTTAAAGATTTCTTACACTAAAAAGGTGAAGTTATTACTGTGCTGCAAGATCCTTCCCATGGCCCTTCCAATTTGCTGTTGTATCTGTCTTGTCACTAACTTCAAACACTACATTTTGAGAATGCTAGTGGATACAGAAAAAATGAGCTTGAAATTCTCAGAGAAAAAGGAGATAACCCTTCAGATGTGCTCAGTCAGATAACCAACTCAAACATTTGCATATACCTCTTGAATTTTGGCTTCTTAAGCAATTGAACCAGAGAACAAAAAACTTCAGAAATAGCTTTGTGAAATACTCAAACAGATTTCTCTGCAGCATACTGAAGTGGAAGCACAAAATAGGAATATTCAGTCCATATTTACATAGGTTTTCTTCACCAGTACATAAAGTACACATCTAAAAGCAGGATATGATGGCTCCATGGCTGCTGGAGGGTGTGTGCAGTGCCCTTGTATTGACCACACGTGGTAAAACTTTACAGAAATGACCACATGGGGGAAGGCTCTTAAAGAAGTGACTCATAGAATTCCTAAGGAAACACTATTGATTGATTTGTCTCAGTCCAATAGACTACTTCTTTGAGATACATATATATATATATATATATATATTTCTAGCAGGAAAAATTTTCTAAGAGAGCAGAATTTACTTTGCTGGCAATGAGATTTACTCCAAAATAATCAGCATGCTTCTGCTTATTTCAGTATTTTTAAAGCGATGGTTAGTGGCATATTTGAGAAATACTCCCTCCCTCATCTGGACTGATTCCTAAACGTAGTGAATGTATTTATAAAAAAAGAATTTAGCTTTTTTCTTCTCTTTATAAAGGCCAGTAGCTGCCTTGAGTATGAATGAACAGGTCAGATGTAGGTACTGCCAGGAGAACAGGGAGTGCTGCTGCCTCCAGCTTTATGGCTACCTGTTGCTCATGGAAAAAGGGCTGCATTTATCCTCCCATAGAGTCACTGTATCATAGAATTAAAAGGCAATATTTCCTCTTTTTCTTTTTCCCACTTCTTTCATTTCACAGGAAGAATGGGTTAGGGGTTGACATGCAGATCGCAGGGAAGTCAGCTTATGGTAGAAAAACCTAAACTTGTGTGATGAAGAGATCTTTCTGTTGGTTGAATAAAATATAACTCTGCACAAAGAAATACTGGTCTGTATGCTAGCAAAATCTAAAACAATAAAAGTACTAAAACTAATCTAAATTATGGTAATGAAATGTTTGTATTCAAGTCTCAGAAATATAAAATAATAATAATTTATTATAATTTATTTATAATTCTGATTAAAATATGTAACCAAAATTTTTATTCTGGGGGATAAGCAAGAGAATGCTTAACAATTCTCATTGAAGGGAAACACAAAGTATTTTTTTCCTCCATAAAAGCAAAAAATGGAACAGTAGAACATTATGGAATCTCACTTTCTCCATGGTGGGAAACATAATGGGGTTTTGTTCTCCAGCCAACATCTTTTACTCTTCCTATATTCTTCTAATCCATTGGAGCTTACTTGCATGAAAGAGCAGATTTATTCCACAGAATTTGGAATTTAAGGTGTAATTAACGGAGAAAATTACCACATAGTATAGGGTGCAGAAGCAACTTACAAAACTCTTAAAATTGCTAAGAAAATTTCTAGCACAAACAAAGCATACTCCTAAGTCCCTTTTTGTGCCATCAGGATAAAGGAGGATGTGATTTACAATATACCATTTGTTATTTTGGTTTCTGTATTTTACTTACTAGTTGTATCTAATTCAGATGACAGATGTGCTTCCCTGTCTTACTGCTTGTTATGTTCTTTCCTTAGAAAAGACTAAGAAGCCTTACTTCAAAGCATAACTTTCCACTGTGAGTAATGCTTTTTGCTGCCACTTTCCAACTTAATTATCATTTGCTAATAAAAAAGTAAACCAGTAAAAAGTAAAACAACAAAACAGTAAAAACCTGTACTCCAGAGAAAGTTTTTACAGCAAAAGACAAGAGAAGTAACACAGCTCTATTACATTTGCTGCCCCCCTTTAATATTGCTTCTGGCTAAGTGGAAGGAATCTGGATAACAAGGTAAACTGAGGCAACCTGAAATCTTGAAGCAAAAAAGGGAATATGGGGTTAGAAGGCTGCAAATAATTTCTAATAAAAATCAAGAACAAACTGAAGCAACGATTCTTTTTGCAAAGTGGAGATCTATGTGCATTTTTAAAATGAAGAAAAATAGTGTGTCAAATTGTCTTCAAATACACTTTAACTCTGACTTCACATTGTGTTGCCTGAGGTTTTCAAGCATGGAAAAGAACATGTTGTGGGTTTAGGCTGGGATAGTTCCAGCCCTTTCACGATTGGTCTTAAAGGCAAGGTTGGCTTAGATACCTGCTTGGCTTAGGGCCCTAATGAGTTAATTAAGCAATTCATGGTGGCTGCACTTCAGAAAAGGACAAAAGCAGGTATTAAACCTTAGCTCATTTTAAATGCTCTAAGTAAATTAAGGTCAAGTGCAGTAGTTAAAATCTTCAGTGAAGAACCACAGGGAACACAAGGTCAGTGAGTTCCCTGGCTGTGCTCACATTTCCTTGAGGGTCACCCCGAGCTGGGCAGCCCAGGGCTTGAAGAGGCAGCTCCTGCCAAGGCCCTGCAGCTGCAGCTGGGGCTGAGCTGGCCAGGACAGCCCAAAGCCATTGCTCAGGTAAATAGTGCTGCCCAGGGATGCAGGCATTTAGATGGGGAAGAGGCAGAGCATGGAGCGTGACACTCCCCAGGGCGCTGGAGGCACGTTCACCAGAGCAGATTTATAATAAGCCAGATGGACACACAATATAGAGAACATGGCATGGAATTCATGCTCAGCTCTCATCAGTTCATAGCTTACCTAATTTTGGGGCAAGCAAATAGCTATCACTTAATTTTAGCATCTCTAGCAACTGATATTTATGAATTTCTCTCTTCCACCTCCCCATCCATGCACCTTTTATTGTTTTCTAGTATGTATTTTTTATGATATTTTATTTTGAAAAGTAGTTTTCTCTTACCAAATGCACATACAGAAGGCAAACCCTATGGGCAAAGTGGTAATACAATTAAAATGAATCCAAATAGAACTTAATTCTCTGAAATCAGTTTTGTTCCACTGCATTTACTAGTCTGAAATAAAAGAAAGCATGGTTTATAATTAAAAAGGAGATCTAATGGAAATTGAAAAACAACCTCAATTTCCATCAAAAGGGAGGAAAACCAGTTCCAGATATGAAAATTTGTCTTCTATTTGTATAATTAAATAGCAAATGCTTAATAGGATGTTTTGTGGAATGATCAAAGTTATTTGGGACACAAATAAGGCATAAAAGTCTTGCATGACCTGCCATGAAGAATATGATAACCTGCTTTTCTGTGCTTATCAGGATGTAGCTGTCTAAATGAGCAATACTTTAAAACACTGTGATGGACCATGGCATCGGAAGAAAAGTGAGCCTACACAACTAAAAACTTCAGGAGTTTTATAAGAAAGAGTGTTTGGGGACCAAAAGGCATTTCTAGGATTGCAGGATGCAGCCAGGATGCAAAGCTGGAGGTCAGGAAACACCACAGATTATAAATATGTGAACTGACAGGAAAGTCCCAGAAATGGATACGAGCTGTTTTAGCACTCGGGCTGTTTGGGATTCTTCAAGAGCTCGTTCTACCTGAGTTTCAGGGACTCTGCCAAAAAGCTTTTCATTCTTCCTTCTCCTAGGGGCCCCAGCCTTGGTGCATGCTTTGAATAGATGTACTGGATACAGCTAACAAATCTCCAGGCAATGGGATGGGGTGCAAGGGGAGCAGGGTGGCCAGAGAGAGATGAGATTTCAGGAAAGAAAAGGAGAAAGCTATACTGAAAAAAAATCTCTCAAAAAAATAGCATCAGTGTTTTCACCAGGGCTGCAGAAACACCTGGATTTTCTCATGGCACAGTGACAAGATCCCATCCAGAAAGAGTGGAGCACCTCAGTGCTCAGAGAACAAATTCTGTGAGAAGGACTGAAATGGTTCATTTCAGTTTAAACTATGCTAAACTCTCTTTTCCCGTCATAATGACAATATTTGCTGCTTCACCTGTCTTAGACAAACTGGTAAGATTCCCTCCCTGCTAGAGACTCATATGAGACATCCCATTACTGGAAGCTGGACACTGTAAAACTACCCAAATTTTGTGAACTGTAATAATGACCATGATCTTGGACCCTTACATGGCTTCTACATAGCTCATCAAAAATCTTCATTTTTTTCGATGTGAATTTTTCATGGTCTTGCACCACCATTTTGTGTTTTTCTGGTTCTCTTTCCTGTTCAAAAATCCCTGTAAAGAAAACCCCAAAACAAACCAAGCAAAACAACAAACTAGTACTTTACTCCTCTTGAAAACAGTATTGACCTTTGTTTGGCTTTTTATCCAAAACACCATTCCTTTATGAAATCATGAGAGATGAAGAGCTATTAATTTCCAGATGAGATGCAGGACACCTTTTGCAGATGAGCCTGACTCCATAGCAGAAGAAGCCATAAGTTTTAGATAAACAAATATATTCCAGTCACACAGTTTAAAAGCCAACTCTTATGTTTTTTTACTTCTTTTTGTTGACAGCCACAGTGGTCTAAGTCTGTTACTGATTTGGCTATGATATTTGATAGCTTCCATTCACAGGGTTCACAAGAAACAAAAATTCTTTGTCTTTAACAACACAAAATGAATATGTTAATTTCAAGTTTCAGAGCTGCTTCTCTCCCTTCCCCTCCCAAATTTCCTATGTGCCCTCCAGAGTAGGAGTAAAGTGACTTATGAACGTCTAATTTCTGCAAATTATGCTTTTAGGATTCAGCAAAATAAATCTTACAACAAAAATTATGGAACAGCAAGACTATATAGCTCATTTCTGTGCCTTTTCACAGCCCCACAGGAGGTCATTGAGATCACACCCCACAGCTTCAGAATCATCGCCCTTCATCTGCATTTTAGTTCATTTTCTTTCCTCTGTCTTGGTGCTTACCATAATTACCTTGCAATGATTTTTGACAACTACTGTGAATACAGGGAATATGGGCAGTACAGTGGCTTTTACAGACTTAAAATCTCAGAGGCTGCCACCATGAAATATTGTGCAAAATAAGAGAGGAAACCCTCTGGTTTGCAGCAGAGAACCTCAAGCTAGCAGGTGGTTTATCTATCAGCAATTTTTTTGGTTTTACCCCAGGGTTTCTGGATGTGCTCATTTGTCACCCCTCATTATTTATAGACATGCAGTTTGATGCACAGTACAGAATTACAGTTCAGATTTGCCTGCTGGAAAAAGTTAAAGCCTGTGGCCCGTGACATCTTCTTGAGGAAACAGCAGAATTAAATCAGTGAAAAGTGATGCAATGTTTTTAATAACATTTAATTGGTAATTGGATGTTCTAGGAGTAAACAACTGTTAAGTAACATTGATGAAAGGTCTGTCAAAAGGAGAATACATTGTCTGATAAGCAACTGTGTGGGCAAATATTTCAATTGCTCCAGTCTAGTCAGACATGCTGTGTCTGAGTAATTCCTGAACCTGGTCTTTTAAATTGAGCTGGGCTGGCTTCCAGACAAGAGCAAATCTATCCTCTGGGTTGCACAGCTAAAGACCTCAGTGCAGAGCTGTGATCCTTGTTCCTTATGTCATTTCCCATTCTTTCAGTTCCTGACGTTTTATGTTACAGCACTGTTTTTGTTGCTGTTGCTTTAATCCCCCAGACATGGCTATATTTAGAAAGCAGTGGAATAACTAAACTACTGTACAGGGCATTGCTTCTTCATTACAGATTAGGATTTCAGTTCTCCAAAGCTTCATATGTGGCATACATCTTTGCAGGATTTCAGAGTTACTCTTTAAATGCTTCTAGGATTTAGTCTCAGATAAACTTTAACTGAAATTTTCTTAGTCTGCTGGCAAGATTAAATGCTCACTATGATCTGTGCCTTTAATGGAGAAGAAAAAGAGTGAAAACTTTCCACAGTTTTTATGATGATCATATTTGTATGTCCAGTGTCACTCTATTCAAAGAGTTTACACTCATGTTTACATTACTGAAAAGATTCTATAACTAAGACAGAACTTTCAATTTCCCCCTCAGGGTTTTTAACCACTAAGAAACACATAAACAGAACTCTCCAATCTCACTTGTTACTGGTTTTATGCAAAGAAGGTCCGATACAATTTTTCTTCACCGAATGATATATGAAAGTTAAAGTAGCTGCATCTTTACATTTGTCATTGCTGCAGAAACTCTGTTTTGAAAATCTGGTGTTATAAGACAAAAATCAGTAAGAATGGGATAATACCCATGTGGGGTTTTTTCACCTAACCTATTATGTGAATAAACACAGATATATATATTACATTTAAAAATACTTCATATTGCTGGTAGCATTTTTTAATATAAAAGTATTGACATACTCTATAGGTAGTAATTTCAGGACACGTTTTTCTTGATAAAAATTACTAGAACTAGCAAGTAAAGAACAAAAATCTGGACTAAATATCTTCTTATGCTTAAGGGCGTGTACCCTTCAAAAGTTTTGCAGGGTCCAAGTGGCTTGGGTGTCGGTATTAGAAGTGACTCAGATGTTTAATGATCTGTATGTCTTAGACTTCCAGGAAGAGTTAATGTACTACCCAAAGATACATGCAATTTTAATATTTCCTTTATCGCAGAGATGTAACTCTTTACATTGTATTAACATGCCAGTAAAACAGCATCCAGCTGGGATGCAAAATAATCTTTTCTTCTCTTTATTTCTAAGATTGGAATTAATCCCTGCATTAGATACTGACAGAATTTATTTTGGGGATTAAATTTGCTCAAAGCCTTTGTTCATAGGAAATGCAGCTTGTGATACAGAGATGACACTAAGCATTATCATAAGCTAATAAAAAGAGAGATAATGAGGACCAAATCAGTAGAAACAAATTTCAAAGGTAAAATTCCCACTGCCTGCAAATTTTCTTTTTCTCTCCCCTTTGCCCCTGTACCCTTCCTGCTCTACTTTTAGATTCAAACTCATTTCTTCACCATATTATTTTAAGGAGTCGACGAAAACCTGATAACCCCCCTTTGCTGAGGCAGAAGAACTAATTGCTTTTTGTTCACTATCTTGGCTGATGGGTGAGAAACTAAAATCCAATTCATCCAGTAATTGCTACGTTCATGAAAAACAGCATCAAAGCCTTGATGCGTTTTACTCTTGTGTCTTGGGAAGGCTCATGTCTAATTCTTTTGCTGATATGGCTCATAATATAGTCCTCTGACTCTTCTATTTGCTCTTGCAATTACAAGGGTTCTTATTCCATTGTGCATATTCCTCTGAACTAAGATTAGCTTAACTGAACTTCCTTTGAAAACCTGGCTACCCATCAAATGCATCAGGCCTAATGCATTCTGCAGCCACGCAAAATCAATGAACAGCACAATTTTCTGCTTCCTGCAATGATCAATAGGATTCACATAATGGGTGGAAAATTTTTAATCATGACAGCCCAGCATCTAGCTGGCATAAATCTTCCCTGCATTATAACCTCTCCATTTCCCACTAGTGCAAATTTGCAGGTATTGAATAATATTTATGTAGCAGATACATTATGAAAAGCAATACAATTAGAACTTCACACTTCAGTGATGATAGGTTGAGATCCCAGAGGCCCATTTCCTAGACAATGTACTGGCTTCCACGTTCCAAATGCAAAATCCTTTTTTCTCCTGAAACTATGATTTTTGCTGAAACTATACTTCCCTGGATCAAATCTGACATGGCTCAGGAAAATGTTAATTCAGGTTGACCATCTCTAAGAATAATTACATTTGAATGAGAAAATAATCTGTCACCAAAGAAGCAGTTTCTGTCTCTGTCATAATTTGCTTTTCCTTCTCTGTCCTGGCTCAACTCATGGAGCTGCAAAAATCTCTTCCTCTGAAAAGCCACCAGGGAAGAGGAAAATCAGCTGGTACTGTCCTCATTGACAGCATGACCTGAGGCACATGTGATTTTTACAGGCTACAGTCAGCTACCACAGGTACAGAAATAAAGGGAAAGGAGGTAACTCTCCTCTGTGTTTTTTAATAACAGTCTACAAATAAATGCATAGCTGCAATGTTAAGGGTTCTGGCAAAATTGCCTGTAAGTCACATGCGTATTTCTAATATACTGTTTTCTCAGGAAAAGTACAAAGGAAACTTTCTCTATCAAAATCCAAATACTTAGGTGCCTAGAAAAAGTTTTTAAATTTTAAATGTCAGGATCACGCCTGCTAGGCTATGCTAGTGCCTTTTACTGTTCTTTGAGTCTACAGATCTCAGGCTTTGCTCTGAAAAACAGAGGAGCATCTGTGGCACAAAGGTTTAAAAGGCTGAAACAGCAGCTGAACCCTTCTGCAAGTCCCTCTGAGACATAACCCACCCTTCTGCCTGCTTCTGCACCCATGAGTCCTGCTGCCAAACCAGAGCCAGCAAATTACCTCTTACACAATCTAGTTAGATAAATCTTTACAGTCATGTTCTAAGAATGGACATCATTTTCATCATCTGCCATTATGTTATAATCACAGCCCTATACATGGTTTAGTGCTAAAGCTATTTTTTTTCCCTTGCCAGAGTGTTATAAGAATATCTTTATGACTCCTTATGCTCAGTGAATCAGAATGATGATTCCTTTTGATCTTAGCACAGAGTAGGTTTCACTGGGTACAAACAAAAGTGCCAGCGAAATGTGAACTGCTCAAAACTTACACTGGTAAATAATATTCAAAGAAGTCAAAACATTGTGTCACTGCTCAAGTCTGACATTTGCTTCTGTCATAAAAATGAGAAATTGGCAGGGGACAGCACAGTTTTAGACCACTCTTATAATAATCACAAAAATACAACTGAGAAAAGCAAAGAGTATGTGATATGCACTACATTATCACAGTATCACAACTGGAAATGGGTACATATTTGCAGAGGTTTAGAAGGAAAGATTCTCTCCTTCCCCCTAATTTTTGCAAGATTTTTCTGAAGGACAAAGTATTAACTTGCAGCTTACAGTGAAGGCACATGAATATAATTACTCAATATAGATATAGGATTATAAAGTCAGTCCACCAAATATCTACCGATAGCAAAAGGCTTTTTTAATATTAATATGGAGGAAAAAGAGAAACTCAGTGAATGTTTGGCAATATGTTCTGCTGTTACTGCTAAATCCTCAGATGTAATTTGAATGAGAAATGAAAAGCCTCAGACCCTCTTTAATCGGAAATTTGAATTAAAACTGTACAACCTCAAAGTGTCTCCTGTAAGTGGATGCACTTCTTGGCCAACAGTCTGTATTTGAAACTGGCAGTTTTCTCTTCAGCCTTGCCCTCTGTTGGGATACGGCATGGGAAACTGAACCTGCCTGAGCCATGTCTCTGAACTGGGCACAGAGGAAGGCTGCATGGCACAGGAGTCCACAACAAATTAAATCTGCAGTTTAAAGCAAATTTAACAAAGGAGTGTTGGATTTCTGCACTCCATATTGACTGCTTGTCAGTAGGTATAACTTATACTGTGGTGTGTGTATATATATATATATATATATGCTATTTAGTCACTCTTCCATTATCTGTTTTTCTCCAAAAGCTCTTTTCTGCATGTCAGGATAACTTCTAGCATGAAAAATGAAATATCTACAGTACTAATCAAAAGAAATATATCTGACTGCCAATGCAAAGATTCTCCTGACTACTCCCTGCAGACATCGAGACTAGTGTACCAGTCAGGCATTTTCTGATGTCATTAAATGACTGCCTCTTCTTGATCTTAAACTTGGCAAATTAATGACTCTAGACAGGCCCAAGATGATAAAATCTGCCCATCTGTTGACAGTGACAAAAGCTTTCTATACTATTAACTAATAAGTTACACAAGAAATGGGCAAGTTTAGCATCATTTAACTTAAAGGTGTTAAGTTCTGCCTGTTGTCAATTTTGATTTGTAGACATAGCTCCAAGTACTGATAGCACTTAGAAATGTCCCTTGTAAAAATGTCCAATTTTAGCTTCAATCCTGTTATTATTTAGCTGACTAAATTATTCATGTGTGCATGAACAAGCACAAATACACACAGACATATGTAGTTACTTGGGCTACAAACATACTGAACACAATATATGTCTGTCTTCTTCCTGTTTAATTTGAGGTATAAGCTTTGCAAGGCACTAATTTCCTCTTAACATCAAGAAAAAAATAATTGCAACGTTATTTTTAAAAAGGGCAAGATTAATATGCTAAAATACATTGCGAGCATCATTTCTTCTCTCCACACTCCAAGTAATCAAAATGTTTCACCCTCCTTTATGTTGCACATTAATTGAGGCTCCATCAGAGCTGGAAAGCTACAGTGCTATAGTCTAGACAATATAAAACACCATCCAGAAATGACAGTGCCTGCTGGAAAGGCTTTATGTTCTGCTAGTCCTTTTTGTCATTATAACTAATTATGTAGGACCAAATAAGCCTGCAATATTAGCTCAGCACTCTGGGGTTCCTAGAAATGGATGCTCCCTGTGATGCTGTGGATATTAGAAAATGCAGTTTCACAGTTTTGTTGTCAGCAGGGTCAGGTGGTCTATTAAATACTGTCAAGGAGGAGAAAGGACAGGAAAAGAAGAGCAAGTTTTTGGTGATACAGCTTGGCTCTCACTGGCACTTTCTACTGCTCTGTCATTTTTATTATAGTTTATTCCTAGGTAATGATATATGAACAGAAAGAAATTTCAGTCTACAGCCAGCTAGCTCAGCGAGATATTTACAGGCAGTCTCAATACACTGGTGACAGAGGGATGTTCTTTCAGGGAGGAGAAAATTTCCAGTGAATGCTATTCCATAATAACTTAAAAAAATAATAGTAGTTTTAAAAAAAAGTATCTTTGGGGGAAAGAAAGAAAATGAAACCTTTTCTATTTATATTTTTCAGATTTCTTGTCTTTGAATCCAAATTAAATTGTTTTTCAGGAATTCTAATATTTTTTATAAATACCAGGTTGTTTTCCCAGAGATCTTATTTTCTTTATTGAAAATGTTTTTTGAAGGAAAACTCATTCTTGTCAATAACACAAAAACATATGAGACTATGCTGAGTACTGAGAAATATATAATGGCTTTCTCTTTCTTAGATGTTTTGTCTTTGATAGAAGTTAAGCTGCACTTTCAGTAGTTTGCAGGAAAATAATGGGGGTTTGTGGTATTGGTATTGCCAAGACTGCTGTGTTGTTATCGGTGATACTTTCTATGAAATGTTAAAAACTATGTTTGCTCATATTAAGGATGAGGTTCACTAATAATCTGGAAGAAAATACATTCTCCTGATGGCATGTCTAAGGTAACAGCAATTGTACTGGGTGTTAAATAACCACAACTCCTTGATTATAGTGTGCCAGTTGCCCAGATTTGTTTCCCTGTAGATGAAGCTGGGCTTTCACTGGCTTCATGAACTCCTGAAAAGTGAGAAGCTATGAAACAGGTTGAGAGCTACATCCAAGTTCCATTTAGTGCAAAATGCAAAGATATTTGCATCTGCAAACCACATCTGTGTGCTCTATGAGTTACTAGCAGTAGAGACTCTGGCCACCTGTGGGGAGGAAGAGATGGTTGCTTCCATGAGTCAGAAATCATCTAAATCTGCAGAGATCACCTGAAATCATCTAACCCTGCAGACAGGGTAGGCTCTGTATGACCAGTGGTTCACACTGGTCAGGGTATTTTGAATCACGCAGGCAAACAAACCTGCTCCACCTTGAAGAACACGTGCACCACACTTCTGACAAGAATATGGCAACTTGTCTCCATTGCTTTGTTCACTACAGATTTGTGGCAGAATTACCATTTATTCAATTCCAGTCTGGTTTTGTCGCTCTGGGACTTAGATCCACACACTGTTCTCCCTTGTACATCTGCAAGGCCACCAAGCTCTGTTCTCCTTGCTGAGCACATCCTTTCCCTGGCACCTACCTTGGCTCCACAAGCCACTCATCCCTGTTTCCAGGAATTCATGGGAATGCTGAAAGGAGCCCTGTTCATGTGCCTTGCCTGACCACTGGAATAAACAAGCCAAGGCTCAGCCTGGCAAGCACAGCCAGGCGATGATTGTTCAGCTCTGGCTTTTTACATTTTCATACACTAGGAAAGCATCTATAAATAGCCTTTGAGAAACATAAACGTTTTAGTATAATGGGATTCATGTTTAATATGGGCAATGACTTCCCTTCCCTTAGGATTGCAATTAAAATGTTTAGACAAAATTAAACAGCTTCTTGGGAAGATACAATGATGCAGAGCACAATATTTAAACAAGATCCCAATGCCTGACAGAAAATGGCTCTTTGCAATCAAGCTCCAAAAGGGGAGACAACATAGCTGTTTATTATTGCTCCATATGCTGATGAAATATGGGTACGGGAGCACCAGTATCACAGAAGCGTATAGAAAAGAAGGATTTCTAGAGAAAATGACATTATTTGTTTCTGAAAAACAAATTGGTAGTTGTCTGAGGCAAGTTTGGGAC
Organism: Camarhynchus parvulus; assembly: GCF_901933205.1. NCBI lineage: Eukaryota > Metazoa > Chordata > Aves > Passeriformes > Thraupidae > Camarhynchus > Camarhynchus parvulus. The sequence continues at coordinate 9,007,899 of NC_044577.1, read as the reverse complement.
ATGTTTTCATTATTAACTAGCATCATGTGATTAGTCAACTCCAGCTTTGGCAAGACAGATTTTCATGTACAGAGCAGTTTGATAGAAATTGCTGCCTGCCTGTTATTTGAAAAAAAAAATAAACCACCCCACAAGGTTTTAATCACAGCATTTTCTATCCTTCTAAGATCCTTGGCTCTGGCTGTAAAGCTCTTGTGCAGAGCTCAAGCAGGGAGAAAAGATTATTGTGCAATGTTTTTATGCAGCTCCAGTTAATCCAGGAGCTAATCAGGGATTGTTTAGCCCTTGGCACAAACTGGGATAATCTCTGTGCAGCTCTCACCTGTGCTCTCTTCCAATCCTTGACAATAGTTTGTTACAGCATATCCAAATTCAGGTAATATTTTAGGAGGACAGCTTGGAGTTTTTTCCTCTTTGCTACCCCTGCACTAAGGAAGGTTGGGAAAGGGTGTTATAACATGGGCTTCTTCAGAACTCTTTTATTCCAGGAGATGGTGGTGACTAAGAACAAGCACAAAGCCTCCAATTCCATTGGATATTCAAGACAAAATTGATCTGTGTTGGACCATCTTAAAAGGATAAGTTCAGAGCTTCCAAGTCTGATCTGGAAGTATATGCAACATAGTTATAAAAGATATCTACTATTCAACTTTTACCATTTAGTCAGTTTAAGGCTTGCTATTCTGGTCAGTCTAAACTACAATTTTACTTTACTGCTAGAATGATTAAATTTTTTACATTTCATTAAAATTATTAGGCCTAGGTGGGTGAGAATATATATGATTGCTCAGAACATAATCATGCTAAGGATTTATATTTCCGAGAAATTCTGAATTTTGTCTATACTTCTGCCAAGACCTAATGAGAAGAGGAAACAGACACAGCAAACAGAGGCATCTCTGGTTAACCAGAGCTTTTTAATCTAAGCACCACTTTGAAAAACTATAGTCTTTGTATAGCAAATAAAGGATTTCAGGACCTGCTGACTTCTCTTAGTGTTGCCATGCTGTCAGAATCTATACTGCCCTGGAGATATATACTAAACGCCCAAGTGAAATCTGTGATTCTATAATGCTTTTCTGCTTCTGCTTCTTTTCCTAATTTTGATTTCACTCATTTCATGCTGTGTGTGCAACCTGTCATTATATATCTGTGGTTTCTGTCATTACATATCCTCCTTTAATTAATGTCTATGGCCATGGTGAGATACATTCCCAATGCCAGCTTCTGTCTGCCTGCCATGTGCATTGACCTTGTTGACCTCACCAACAGTTCCTTTCCAGCTCTTAAATGCCAGAACTCTCATAACAGACTGGAGCCTTGGACGTACAGGGACATCTGTTTTCACAATTTGAGCTATCTTGGTTCTGCCCTGCCACCCCAGTGCTTGATCTGGCACATCCAACCTCCTCATGGTCTGCCACTAAATCCTCAAAAGGGCAGCACTTTGAACTGGGATATGAGGGAGACACTCGTCTTTACCTTGTTTTATGAGCCTTACCTAAATTTCTTGTTTAAATAGGCCTTTAAAATACTTGCTGGAATAGAGCACAACTTAATTTTTACTAAAAAACCCCCCCAAACCTCCAGAAAGGTCTAACTACCTAAGTTCTATGGCTTTTAGGTGACTCGAGAAATCCATTCTTCCTAGTATATAAAAATGAAAATTTCATCGTATCCATGTAGGTAAAAGACAAGAAAAAATTATTAAAACTAACATGACAAGAAATCGCTAACTAAAAGTACTGAAGAATCATTAAAAATAAAAACCTCCATTTTGAAATAAGGAAATATCTGCAGAATACATTCACTTTCTGTTGTATTTTAGGCTTTGTCCATGTACACAATGAATGTTTCTTCCTCAGTATTTTCCTGCAAATCTTTAAAAACTTCATAGTCCAGACAAGCATTTTAAAAATTCTGATAACAATGCAGATTGTATCACAAATACTCTTGTAAACGCAATAATGAAATGCCTGGTATTTTCCATTAATAAATGCAATGAATTTTGAGGACAGAAACTGTTAAAGCTTCATATATGCTCTCACTTCCAAGCAAAGTATTTAAAACATTACACAATTCCAATTATTCTCCAGTCCTCACTGAAAGAATTGTGCATGCATAACAGCCACAACCTAAATTGTGGTTTACAAAATAAAGTTACACAAGCAAAGGAAACCTGCAGCTTGCTTGTAACACAATGCAGATGGTCTCCGGGTACCCAACTTCTGCAGCTCTGCTGAATGCCCTTGCAGTTCTGCAGCCATCCAAGTTTTATGGCCTAAGATTGAGGGATTTTGAAACCAAGATGCAGGTAGGAGGAAAAGGGGTAAATTTATGAGCAGAATCATTCTGAGCTGTGGCTGACCTGCCTGACCCGAACAGCAATATGAATTTTATTGGAATTACATAAGCACAGGAGCACACATGCTGCCAGTCCCTTCCAGAGCGATCCCTGACACGAACACACCCTGCCACATCAATCCCAGGCTGTTTGGTGAGGTACAAAGTAAATACAGCTGTCAGCTGTAAAGACAGCATTTTCTTGTGCTACCAGCAATTCTCTCTGCAAACTCTTCATGTAAACCTAGTAGTAGGAATCTGCTATTTACTAAACTCTAAAACATGCTATGAAAACAACAGCCTGTTTTTGATAAAAACCTCAAAATGCAAAACTGAGGAAATCTCCAGAAAGAACAACTTGATTTTCCATATTTTATGATACTTTAACACAGGTGTTCTTCAACAAGTCCTTATGAAGTGACAGTAATGATGTTGCAAAACTATGGCAAGACAGGTTGGATATTTCTCTGGTTAATGATGTTACTCTGGAAATCATTTGAGTTATAAGTGTCTATACTGTATGTATAATTTCATTTATTTTAAAATGCAGTTATATGTTAAATAAGACATATAAGTTAAATATGCTAAATAGTCTAGCAAGGAATTCACATGCATGTAAAATTAAATGTATTACTGCAGTGTAATTTTTAATTTTACAAGCAATGTCTACAAAAAAGAGTGACATCTATTGACAAGCTCCATGTTAGTGTAGAGACAGCATCTGTCTTTGGTCATCTATACTGATCCAATGATCTAAAAAGGCACATTAGTCTTTTACAGCATACATTCTTCAACAAAACCTATACATTGCTACTTTTAAACAGCTTGGATCCTTTATAAACACAGAACAATATGTTACTAAGTCTGAACAAAAAAGAAGCCACATACTGTAAAGACATCATTTTTCCATATTGCAGGAAATCCCTTTTCCCATATCACTTTCAGATGAAAGGAAGATTTGGTCAAGGTCAGGCTATGACTGATCACAGCATTCTAAGTCAAATTTGGGGTGGGGGTCTGCTGTCATTGTTCCGCTGATGCATGGATTGCATTTGACTCATCACAGCATCCACCTTGTTTTCAACAGAAACACATGGCAGAGGGGAAGAAATGAAAATCAGGGCACAATGAAAGTAAAGTGGTTTTCCAAAAGGAGCAAACTGTCAAAGGTATTAATATTTCCTAACTTTGCCTCTCCAAATCAGCAGCTGTGTTTGGGTGCTATAGGGACAGTGTGCAAGCAGGAGCCCAGGAGAAGGTGACAGTGTGGTCCCCAAGAGCACAGAGGTGCCACAGTCCTGTAGGAGAATGGAATGGAGGCGTAAAATTCCTTGACCAAGATGTGTGCAGTGCTGTGTCAGTACATTTCTCACAAGCAGGGGGTTGCACACCTCACTGTGCCAGGACCAGAGCACTCAGTGTTTGGGAGACACCTCACAGGGATGTGTAATGCCACTTAATTCCTGTCAAACCTACACCTATGTTAAAAATAACAAGGGCTTCAGAAAGGACTATTGCTAAAATAACGTTTAAGAAATGCTACAAAGTTGTTACAGAAAATATTGGACTAAGTTTTGAATGAGTCATGACAGTCTGCTGAGGAACTAAAATACATTTTGTCTTCACAACAGCACCTAGATACCATCCTGATTGTTAATCACTCAGGACACATATTTAGATGGAGAGCAATCATAGCTGCATAGGGTATATTGGTGTTTTCTGAGAAAATAGAAATACCATATTTTTTTCCTTCAATCATATGTTCTTCAAGAGTGACTCTCCTTCCAATAGCTTAATTTCAACAGAAGTTTTCTTTGGCATTTTGGGCTTCCCCAGCCCCCCAGAAGGAAGGTAAGTCTACCTCTTTTTGAGTCATTAAATCTCTGTTTGAAATTTTTCTAATGGCCATAACACAGCTAAAAACTGATTAGGTTATTTACCCCTTATTTGCAAAAATTTAGGCTGCAATTGTCCCTACCGCTAAAAACTGTTGTGCTAATCTACATCCCATAACCACATTATCTATTACCCTGAACACAGGTAAGGAACCTGGAAACTGTCTTCAGATGGTCAGCAAAAATATCTCCTCTTGGAGAGAAATAAAGAATTAAAGATGGTGAAACTCTGTGCCCTTGCTTCAGCAAACAGCATGGAACCAATCTATTCCTGTAGCCATGAATCATTTCAAAATTCAAACTGCTTTTGCTAGGTAAGAGCAAAGAAACAACTCTGATTCTAGGGAAAGGTCTGAGCTGAGAGTCAGGAGTCTCTTCTGCTTCCTCCACACTTGTCCAGAGTCAAACTCTGACATAAGGTACAGTCTGAACCTGTCCCAGCCTCCAGATGCAGAAGGAATGAAATAACACAGACAAAATGTAACATGGGTCATAAACACAGTCCTCTCATAAAACTTTAACAAGTGCAGAATAATACCACCAGAGGAGACGGAAGACAAAAAATTAAACTACATAACTATGTAGGAGTGACAACAGACTGTAGGGGAAAAAACCCAAACCCCTGAAACTGTACTGCATAAAAAAAGTTTGACATATGTACATATTTTGCTTCCAAAAGTCAGAGGTGCTAAAATCAGACAGAAGAACCCTTCCAATATCTGAATGTTATGACATTTAATTATTATTTCTTAAAGGCAGAAATTATTTCATTTTATTGTTAAAGCATTACTAGTGCTGTTTACTTAATGCATAAACATTGGTCTGCTTGCACTAGCATAGCATTCTTATGCAAAAAAGCTTTGATGTCTCAGTGATTGCACTTAATATTACATCTACTCAACTGCTAAGGCAGCCTGCCCAGAGCTTTCTTAGCTGTTTGCATTCAGAGAATATTTTGGGCCAAATTGAGTAATGCAGATTTAGAAGACTGGAATTTCAGTTCACAAAAAAAATGCTTGAAGCTACAAAACATACTAAGTGTAATTTTCAGGCAAGTGGTGACCATGTGCTTTCTTCACATTCTTCAGAGAGAAATGTCTGGTTTTTAAAATCAACCTGAATTTATTATTTGGGCATTACTCTGACCACTGCATTTCCCCATCTCACCTGAAGGTGATAACCTGACTGGCCCTTTCTTACAGCTGATGAACTTCAAGCAGTGCTTCACTTCTTAAGGTTTTCTCTAGCACAAATAAAAATTGGGAAGATTAATATACTTTACACAGGAGCAGGGGGATGTAGATGAGAAAGCCATCGCCGAAATATGCAGGAAGAACATGCTTGCTTATTTTATTGTTTCCTGAGGGTTGTTCCTCTCCTCCCTTCCACTCCATCAGTTCATAAATTATGTTTGCGCTTCCTTACACCCATTGAATACCAAACCTCCCACCACCTTCCCTCTTATGAAGATCATGAGTTAGAGGAGCAATAATAGCCACATTCTTAGGCTACAATAGCAACATTTAGAGGTATTTGTCTTTTCCCTTTTCTGACAGATCCATTACCAGTTCATTAGCCTTTAGTGGGTAGAGACATTCAGTAAACAAATGAAAGTAACTCCATTTAAGAGCTAGTGAGCTAAATTCAGCTCTCCTGCTCAGCCTGCTAATTACACGGAGTGTTGCCAGTGCACACAGAAACAGAGCCAGCCTTTGCTGCGATTTTAGAACATCTCATCTTAGAATTCCTGAAGGCCAAGACACACAATTAGCTTTCTTTGTCAGTGGCTACAAAGATGTGAAATGGAAAACTAGTCCAGCAGCATTTGTGCTACTCCATCTTGCTGTAGTCCAGAAAATATAGAGAATATGTATTCTAAATTCAAAAGATAATTATCTTCCACTCTATTCGCTTGAGTTGACAGACTGCTCCAAGTACTACAAAAGCACAATAGTTGAAAGGCCAATCTTTTCTTAATTTTAAGCTTAAAAACATTTTAAAAATATATGCAGGAGGAGTGGCACAGGAAAGCCCAGTGTTGATACGCATGATACAAGTTATTCTGGAATTAAATAGCCCAGTATAAAAGCCACTATATCAGCATACAGCATTACTTGTCCTTCTCTACATGCTTTTGTCCACCCTACATTCAGGCTTTACAGAAACCAGGGACCCAATCATTTTCTAATACTTGGACAGTAACCTCCTAAAGATAATTACATTAAATTAATTTAAGTTCATCAACACAATGGGACTTTACCTTGGCTAGACTAGGGGTAAAAATGACCTTTATCTTTTCCATGTAGTGCACAAGTCAGGAGAAACACAATTTCCATAATAGAAATCCAATGCCAAGCCCTCATTGCTAACAGTAATATACTTTTTTTTAGGAGTTTTCTTACCAGTACTAAGTTTCTGTGCCACACTGGGGCAATAAGCAGGATACTTCTCAAAGTGTTGACAAGGATGCAGGTTCACAGCCTGTTTGCCCCAAGAAGGCATTGAGAGTAAGGTAGCTCTATCCAGAGCTAATCTAAGTCTGACTCCAAATTAATTAAATAGTAAAAAATTGCAAGCACTTCTTTAACTTAACTGTTTTTACTTGGGGTGAGGTTGGAGGCAAAAATGATGATTCAACATGAGGAACCTAAGGTTTTCGCTTTATCCAGAAGACTGAATAACATTGTTGGTACAGATGCTGGCTGCACTTTGACGAAGTATGATGTAAATGTCAGAGAGACACATTTTGGGAAGATATGTTATTGCATGGCCCTGTTGTAAAGATGCTTTTAAGAAGCTGTTGTCTCTTTTCCTAATTGATCACAGGAAGTGCATCTCTTGGAGAAGCAGTGAGAGCTGGGATCAATGACAGGCTAGTTTAATGCAGCTCTTAACAACAACCTGCAGAGATTAGGAGGCTGTCAGAAAGATAACACCAGAGATTTATAGATTGTTTTCTGAAGCCATTCTCGGCTCTCATGGGTGCTCTGTTGTGTTTCTCTGTGCTTGGATATGTAATATGTACTCCCCATACAGATCCAAGCTGTAGCTCTGATTTCTGGAGAAAACAGCCTTGCACCTTTCTGTGCTGCTCGACTCCAATGCCCTGGGAGAGCAGGGAGGCACGTGTCTGGAAGCCAGGGCAGTTAAGTAGTTAGAATGGCTGGGGGAAACCTGAGTTATAGCTGCAGTTTCTTCTGTCACTTGAGGAGGGCATAATGGGCCTCATTCAGCTCCTGTAACACCACTGAATCGATGGGGCAGCATTACCAAAATGAGCCCCCTGGGTGCTGAGTCGGGGCTCAGGTGCTGCGGTGTTTGGGTTTGAAGGTCCAGCTCCTGAAAGGCACTTGAGTCCTCAGGGAAGGGCTCCACTCCATCAGGGCAAGGAGAGTGTCTTTTCTCACATCCATAGCCTGGGAAGAATTGAGACTGAAGTGCACCAAGCAGAAGGGGAAATAAAAGGTGCTCGGGTAACACAAGAAGGGAGCAGCACTATTGATTTCCACGGAATTAGGCTGCCCTGAACTAGCTGAGGATCTGCTCCCCTTCCCTCTGACAGAATAGAGCAATGGCAGCATTGCTCTGGCCTTTCCCAGCCCCTTTGACTTCTATATAGCAACCTTTCAGAGACCTTTATATATTTATGGGATTTGCCTATTGCAGCTTTAAAGACATTGCATGTTTTACCTAATTTGAGCAAGACAGGACTATTTGTTGTAATTATTCCTGAAGATCATTTCACTTGTCAGTAGCCAGAAGAGTGGAAAGTAAAAATGAATTACTTGAACAGTCACTATTTGAACAAAGGGCATGATGGTGCAGGCAGAGGAGAAATTCTGGATGTGCAGGGAAAGATTACTCCCTCAACAGCATATAAATCACAAAGATAAAACCAGTTAACCACTCCTTTATGGAATATTAGGAAGACTTTCCTATGACTTTTGGCTTGTTTTATTATTGTAAATCAGGAGTAGAGAGACCTTAAAGACAGAACTATAATGTATTGGGCAGTCTCAGCCCACAGATTAATCTATACTTTTCCAGCTCCTCAGAGGACCTGCCATCATTTTCATAAATAGATGACAAGGACAAAGATGGACAAAGCTAATTAATTTTGTTTCTCATGAGCTGAGTGCAGTGTACAAGGTGATGACTTAAAACCTCAGGAGCTAAAGATATATAGCAGCTAAAGTAGGCTGATGTGATTTCTTAAAAACCTGAGGAAATGCCACCAACTTCTACATGAAATTTGGATTCTCTTCCAATTACAGAGTGCAGGAAAATATACTTGAGCATTATTTTTCTTTTTTTTTTTTTAATTTACATCAGAAGTGTTAAGCTAAGTTGGGGCACCAAACCAAAGTGCCTCTTTAGTGAAACTAGCACTGGAAAGCAACTGGAAGAAAGAGGTGAGTCAGTAATACTCCTAACTTACAGTAAATAAGGAATCTCATTATGGACTAAATGCACAAGACAGTTGTTTCCTCGTACTGACAATTGGATTAGTTTTAAGGCATGCACCTTACAGGTGGCATTTTGACCTGTAGATTAACACTACAAAGTACTGAAGGATCTAAATCCATTAAGCTAGCTATAGCTTAAAATACAAATTGTGTGTACCATAATGCACTTTAGAGAAAATTTAATGGTTGCTGGGAAGATGAAGGCCATCCCTCCAGCATTCTCCACTTCCTCCTCCTTCCCCCAGCCCCAAGAGCTGAGCTATTACCACACAATATGGAATATTCTTTTGGTCAGCTGTCCCAACTGTGTGTGTATCCCCACAGCACTTCTTGTGCAGCCTTCTCAGTGGCTAGAGGGGGGAAAAGCAGAAAAGGTTTTGACTCTGCAAGCCTTGCACAGCAATAACCAGAACATCCCTGTGTTACCCACTCTGTTCTCAGCACAAATCCAAATCACAGCCCCATGGCAGCTACTGCAGAGAAAAGGAGCTCAGACCAAAACCAGCATGGTGCACTACCACACAAAGATGTCCAAACACAGAAATGTCTAACAGATGTTCAGTACGAGTCCTTCACAGCTTGGGCACTAACTGAAAACACCTAGGAGATCAGATGCTACAAAGATATAAAACTAATAGTACAAATGCATTAGGTAACATCAAACATAGGGCAGATGCCTACTTCTTTCAGTCTGGTAAGAAGATGGAATATAATATAGAACACAGAAATTACAAAAGACCCCAAAACCCCCAACCAAACAAAACCAGTAAAACAAAAACCAAAGCCAAACAAAACAAACCAAAAAAAAACCCAAAAAAACCCAAAAAAAAACCCAAAAAAACCCAAAAAAAAACCCCCAAAAAAACCCCAAAAAAACCCCAAAAAAAAACCAAAACAAAAACCACAACCAAAAAACAACTAAGCCTGTTTCCTGGGCATAAACAGTTGCATTTAAAAAGATGGGAGTACACAGTATAGCTGAATATAATCCATTAAGTCTTTGATAAAATCCATGTGGCAGACAAGTGGATTTTTCTCTCAGCCTTAGTTATATATTGAAAGCAAAGGCTAGGAAAGACTTCTCTAGAGCAGCTGGAGAAATGCAGTGAAGAAAGTCTATATCTCCACTATATTCATATGAATTTTGTGTGAAAGAATTCTCCAAGGCTAGATAAAAAAAGGAATTGTGATTGTGAGAGCATCTGCCCAGGAAGAGGCCCTTCAGAACTGAATTAAAGCAGCAAGAAATACTGTGTTGGAAATTTAAGTGGGGATTTTCAATATTAAATACAGTTTTATTTGAAGACTATAAGATTATTATAAATGTTACAGAGGATGGAGAATGCAGGAGATCAAATCATCCACAAGAAGTTCAAAGGCTGCATTTTTACAGTGAATTCAAATTAACAAAAATATTGAGGGGTTGTTAAGGCTCATTGTATGCAATAAAAGAAATATATAGACCTGCATAAACTGAAGGAGTTCATGTTAATTCCACATGACTTACAGAAGTAAAAAGACAAAGAAAGATGTACTTCTAATGCATTAGTTTATTGAAACCACTTCCCCAGTGTATACTATCAACGAGAAGCTTGATCACACACCCATCAAGCAGGTTTCACCTGGCCTGTGATGTCTGTCAGTGATGACTCTCCCTCCCCCAGTGTTTATAGCCCAGTGTAAAAGTGCTCCTGTAAAAGCACCTCCTAAGGCTGGACCCCTCCCACCAAAGCAGGCTGCAGAGTCAGGCCATCACAACATGAAAACAGAAATATATTCCATCACAACATGAAAACAGAAAGCCAGTGTTGTTTTGCTTTAAGTTTGTGTGACTCAGCTGGGCTGTTTAGAGTAAGAAGTGCTTATAACAGGCAGCTCAGGTGCCATTGCAGAACAAGAAATATATTTGGCCATTTGATGGCAGTGTTAAATTGTGCATCGCAACATCTTTGTTAAGTTCAGGTTTTGCTGTTAGGACCATACCATCTCCTGCACCTCTCCTTCTAGGGGTTTGGATTCATTGCTCAAACCTCCTTTTTTAATATATAGACATCATGAAAGAAAAAACCCAAAAGGCAAAAAACCTGTGAAGATTAGGCGCAGTGTGGATTAATTTATCTGCAAGAATATGTTGGAAGTACTGTACTTAATATTTGAAGATCTCTTGATGTTTTGGATGACTTGAAGTCCCTACTACAACATTCTGGATCATTCTATCAAATAAAAAACCAACAGTAAAGTAATTTGTAGTCAGAGAAGTTCTTATAAGAAATCCCAGCAATATTAAAGGAAGCTTTTTTCTCCACATCTCCAACATTACACATATCAACCTGTAAGGATAAGTCTAGAAAGACAAGGAAAATTTACATTTTACTCTTGTACAGCTCCAAGATACCAACATCCAGGACTCAGGACCAGTTGCTATCTCTGAACACATCGCATCACATAAAATATCATTCATTCCCTTCTAGCCTGTCTGTAACTACATTTAGAGCTCTAACTCCTGCCAGCACATCATTCACTCGAGGCAATTATTAAATTGCATGTTGCGATTTTTGTTTAGTTGGTTTACATACAGCCTACAACATCTAAGAGAGAAGTTATCACATTCACTTTGATCTCACTGTGCATGAGAGCTTTTCCCAGCATGCAGGTGAATGCAGCAGGGACAAGTTTTATCCCATGCTTTTCTTTAGTCATAATTGATCCAAGCCACCAAAATTATTCCAGAGACATCCTGGAGGTTAGAGGGGATTCACTTTGGGAAAATTCCTCCAACATTCTCACTTGTCTTTAACTAAGTGGCACTAAATCCATTGGTTCTTATCTACAGAAAACCAGGAATAGCAAACAGGTCTCTCTGACTTTTCGGTCTGGACACTGAATGCAATGAACAGGGGCCTCACAATGCAAAGGTATCTCTGAAGTACACAGTTTTGAATTGACTGATTTCTGTCTGTGATAGGTTGACCTTGGCTGGCTGCCAGACCCCCTTCCACCCCATCTCTCACTCCTTCTCCAGGAACAAGATTCACAAAAGCTTATGAGGATAACAGTGAGATTGGCTATTAGCTACCATCAGGGGTAAACACATTCAATTTAAAGAAAATTAGTTTCACTTATTGACAATTAAGATAGAGTTAGACAGCAGAAAAATGAAACAGAATATATGAAACACTTCCCCCATTCCTATCTTTCCAAGCTCCATTCCACTCCCTCATTTCCATCTCCTCTCCCTCCCCAAGTGGTGCAGTGGTATTGGGATGAGGATAAGAACATAGCAGTACCTCTCCAGTTCCTTGCTCCTCAGGGTTTTCTCTTGCTTCAGGTTGGGCTTCTCTCCATGGGACGCAGCTCCCTGCTGTGTTACAGAGCCCTCCACAGCCTGTGAGGAAAGAGGAGAAAGTGAGGAAACCTGTACTACAGATTCTTCTCAAGCCTTAGTCATCACACTACTTTTTAAAATTATTATTATTTTATTTTTTTCAGCATCCCCCCACCACACTAGAGCTCAAAGCTTTTTACCCCATTTTAAACAGGTTCCGGCACCCCCTCACAACCAGATTTTTGCCCAGAGACCCACCACAGATGCAGTTCAGCAGCACAGACACCAACCAGAGCTGGGGCTCCAAAAAACTGCTGCTTGCCCTGGAACCTCTGAAATAACCCAGGCCAGGGTTAGCAGTGATTGCACTCACCTGGTGATAATTAGAGCCCTCATTAAAGGACAGCTACAAGGCACAGGTGGTGTGATTTTTTCATTTTAAACTCACTTTGAGGGAGGAAAAGACCTGAAAGGTCCTAGTTCAGCTATCCCTGGCTGCACAGTACTAATTTGTTAGTGAGGAGAAGCTGGCTTTCTAACTCAGTGTTCCTAATGTTTTCACTTTATTGTCTTAAGCAACAACTCATTTTCCACTAACATGAAACATGGGAAGGAGCAATATAATAATCAGTTTTCTCAGTTTGAGTTTTTGCTGAAATAAACCTCTGAATCTATCATGTTTCTGAATATCACTTGAATATATGTTGCTTCCTACTGTCCACCTTAAGTGACCTACAAAATCCATCTGGAATCTTTCTAGTTGATAAGCTGCCTTCAGTTTTAGAGCTTCCTCTTTTTCCTGGAGCATCAAATATAACCAGACAGGACACTGACCTCAAGCAGTTGTGATGAACACAGGAAGACACAGCAATCATATTAGCAACCCCTAAATTATTCAGAGCACTTTCTGGTAAAATGGTGCTGCAGGACAATGAAAGCAAAGAACAATTCCCAGCAGATTAGATTTTTCCCCTGTTGCTGTCTGTAATTATTTCTATCGGATCAGTTATTTGCTATGCAAGCTTACCTTCAAAAGCATGTTTGTTTAAAAGAGAAAGAGGAAGAAATCCTTTGTAGGGCCTGCACATGATTAAATGGCTCTAACAAAGCATAATGAATAATAATGACAAAGACCTGTCAATTGGAATTGTAAGCGTTTTGGCTCATGAATTGGAAGAGCCAATGATATCAAGATGACTGCATGTAGCAAATAAGTGGGTATTTGCCAGAATATTACAGATGAGTGTTCCTAGTTTGCACAGTTCTGCAAATAACATTTCTCCTGTAATTTTACTGTAATCACAGTACAGGGAAAAACAATATGGAACTATTGCCTTTATCCATATATTCTGATATTTGAGAGCAGATCTCTGAGAGCTTGTAAAACCCAAGAGAATGATTGGGGTTTTTTTGGTTTCTCTTTCTTAAAAAGGAACCTTGGTCAAAAGTAGCCAGACAGAAGTACAGGCGAAGTCCAAGCACTGCTACAAGAAGGGTGACTTAGGAAAGGGGTATCTTGCTTTCTTTGAGTGATGGATGGTGATTTTTGTCCTGTTCTGTCCTCAAAGCTCTAGGCAGGAAAGCAAATATTTGCATAAAAGTGCACAGAATGAAAAACTTTTTAATTTCCCCATTGTATTATTATCAGTTATCTCATAACCAGGATGTGATATAAGGTGTGCATTAAGATAATGACTTCTTTAAACTACTCCATGGTAAACACTGCTTTCTGGAAAATACCTTTTTGCATGAAAACTTTGTTTCCTTCCAGAAAGAAAGAAATTGGGGGGAAATTGATTTTTTTAAATATCTGTTTTATTTTTCTATATGCAGTTGCCTTAGGTAATACAGCCCTCCTAAATATGTGGTTTAATTTTTCTCATTTCACTGACAGAGATAGGGCAATATAGGTGAAATGAATTTGAGAAGGAGCTTTCCAAGTTGTGCTTATACCTTTCATCACTAACATCTTCAAAATTTAACAAAATATGAAGTTATACGAATATTCAGATATTCTACTATAGCAGTCAGGAGCTGAGGAAAGGACAATAAATGTCATAAAACCTTAGTTTTCCATCCAGTTTTCCTTGACAAATATCCTTTTCTTTCATACAGCCTCTGTTGAGGAAGGCCCATGGAGAGGAATGGCCAGGCATCTATCACTTTATCACTCTGACAACATTCGTTAACAATGTCACCTTTCCTTTAAACCCAGAGTTTGCTCTAAGAAATCTATTTTTTTAACAATATACTGTGTGGCCAAGGCAATTTTTAACATCTATTACTCTTGTGTATTGTGTTTGAAATTGATAGTGCTGAATGTGTTACATTTCTACTATCAGATACTCATTGTGGGAGATAGAAATGCTGTGAAGGCCGCTAACATCTCATTGAAGAGAAAGAACAGAAATCTGATGGCTTTCCATTGAGGGACAGCTGCTCAAAGGGAGGTTAAGTAAGCACAATATGTTGGATACTGCTTTTTCCCCACTGGAGAAATGTGTACCAAAGCACTTCAGAGCTCTCCATCAGATCAGTGTTCTGGTGTCAGTGCTGTAAACAATTTCAATAGGATGTTGGCTGGGAGAAGTGGAGAGAGAACAGAAAAGAAAAGGAGGAAAACAAAAGGTAGGGATCTTCTAAAGAAAGTGACAATTTCTTTTTTTTTACAATAATGAACAAGCATACATATTCCTTGTGAAGACAAACATTTAGCTCTGTATAGACAGATTTCCATTAATAACAAAGAGCAGTGAAGCAATTGAATAGGTGCCAAGATTCTGCCCTGTATTTAAATAAATTGGAGCAAATTCCCTGAATTTAAGCAATAATCCTGTACTGACTTAGTTTATTTCCTGGTGTGGAAAATCAGCCCTACTTCAGCATGTACATCAGTTGTCACAGGAGCCAAATCAATCAGACAGTCAAGGTGGATCTGCCTAGATCTCCCTCTGAAAGTGAGCTGCCCAAAGCAGCCTTAAGTCATTGCCTCCACAGCCTGGTGTCATTAACAAAGAACTAGGGCTCCTCTCTGTAATCAGGGGACACTTGGCTGCCTGAGGACACACTGTCCTCCTGTGACTCCCTCATCTCCTGCTCCAGCCTGAAGCCATTGGCAGGACCCCCCTGTGCTGAACTGTTCTGCACAGAAATAGCCATCTCCTGTTCTCCCAGGCATTCCTTTTTCACAGGGAAAACCTGCAGACTGAGAACTAACCAAGTGGGAACACCCTTCACACAGCCTGATTAATGTTTCTACAGGCTTCTTAGGAGATAAGTACTATTTTATTAAATTCTCACTCTACTAATATGAGATTTTCTAAGTTAAGCACTGGTCTATGCAGCTGAGTATATTTTCTACATGCCTCTAAATTTTCTTCTTTTCCAAAAATTTTTTTTTAGATTCTTTGGCTTTTGTTTGTGGGAAAAATTTTTAAGACAGAAAAAGGGAGAGAAAAAAGACTAAACTCCCTGAAATGTCACCTTAAATACCAGTTTAACTCCACTTTCTACCTTCAGGTTTCAGGTCCCTCAGTATATTATGAGGTATCACTATGTTATATATCATGCAAACCTATGAGACAGGAAAAATAAAAATAGTACTCGAGTGTTGATTTTCATTTTCTCTTATCAACAGCTTTGTTCTAAGGTAAAAGTAAATGCCTTCTGAAATCTGGCTACTTGATTTTCTCTTCCATTTGTGTTTCTAAGATATAAATGAAGCAACTGAAAATAGATCTGAAGTACATACACACTCTGAGAATGAGTGGTGATGAGCATCCTGTGGTACAAAGTGAAATCTTGTTTCTTGTGAGTTGATAGGGTGTCACAGACTTCCCCTGGATCACAGAGTGCAATGGATCTTTTCTTAAGACAGCCCTGACAGCTTCATGTAACTGAACTAATTCCAAGTGATGTTGATTTAATTCATTGAGATGAGAGTCTGATAACTGCCTTCAGTCTCCTGTAGAAAACAACGTGCATTCCTGCTGCTCTACACAAATGCTAACAACAACATGTTGGAACACAAGCTCAACAAATCATTTCAGCATTTACTTTAGCCTGCCCCACTGCAGCAAAACACTTAAGCACATGCCTAAAGGTATAGACATGCTCAAGTGCCTTTCTGATTAATGATGAACTGGAGCCCAAGTGTCTAATTTCAAGGCTAACATTGTGTCTTATTGCTAGATTGGAAGAATTACTCATTCTGGAACTATCCAGGGAGATTAACATCACATTTCACTTCCCTTTCTCCATGAATGCTGCTGGTACACAGTGGATGAGCTGAGCCCATGGGCTGGAGGAGCTCTGAAATATTGACACACAATCAGACTTGCCAGCGAGTGATGCCCTGAGTTCCTCAACAGGCAATCAGGATGACCCCCCCAAAATGAAGTTTTACGAACTGTTACTTCATCATTTCAGTTAATGAATCCTGAAAAATCAGTTTTCAGGAAATGGTGGGGAGGAAATTGTTAAAGTGTTTAACATCCTGTCAAAATGTCACCTATGTGCAAGAACGGCATGTGTTCATTTTAAAAAGAGAGAAATGCAGAAAAACACATGACAATCACATCTGAGCTGAGGAAAAAACCCAACCAAACAACCCACCCAGGAAAAAAAAAACAAAAACCAACCAACAAAATAAATTAAAAAACGAAACCCAAAATGGCAAGGGAATAAAATGAAGGATAAGAGCATTGTCTTTACTGTGAATCTTCATTTCAGTCTCCAGACGGTGAAAACAGCAAGGTCAATGTCTCAGTTTAAAGAATGCAGCCCCCCCGTCTCAGTTTAAAGAATGCAGCCCCCCCATTGCCAAGGTACCAGAGACAATGTCAGACTTAATTGACAGATTACTGTCTAATCAATGATTTCTCTGATTAGTGACCCACTGACAATACAACCAAATCAATGTGTTTATTCCAGGCATCGGAACTGATGCTCTAAAAGAGTGAAAACCAGGAAAAAATTACAACATTAAGTAACTTGAATCCCCTGCATACCAATTACACCTGTCATTCAGCTTGCTTATTTACAGGGTTTGAAAGGTTTAGTTGACAACAGAAGGGCTAATAAACAGAATCCAAGTCATGTTTAATTATATCAGTTTTATTATCTTAATTAATCAGTCCAGTGCTCTGCACTCTAATATCATAATGTTGTCTTTTTTTATAACAGGCTACAAAATATTTCTTTATTTCTCTTTACTTATTTTTTGGCCCACATCTATTGTGGCATTCTTTTTGTTGAATTCACACTCATAGACATTAGGTCAGTGTATTAAATCTTTGAAAACTGCTGTTTAGCTGGAGAACAAAAACACCCTGAAAGCTGAATGGAATACCAAAAAGACAAGAGAGTCTGTACTCTAATTAATTTTAGATGAAAAGGGAAAATTAGAAAAGACAATAAGGGATTTAAAGCCCAGAGGTATCTGGACAGGAACTTGGAAAAGACAGTGTAACTGTGCTACTCATGATAAAGATCTATATACCAGTGCTTGATTACAACCAGAGATTATATATATAAAAAAAAGTAAATTATGACTTAATCTATGCCAAGAGTAGATAGATATGCAATATCCTCCTGATAGCTGAGATGAATGTGCAAGGGGGAAACTGGATAATACTGATTTCAATTTTAATTCACGTTTCAAATGCAAACTGTTTTAATTATGTCTAATTGAAATGATTTATTGGCTTAAGTAGTGAGGAAAAAGACCTGAACAGAAATTCAACTTCTTAATCTTTGTGCCACACGTTGTTCCTGTTCCCCATTTGTTTGTTGTGTTGAATGAGAAATAGGAGACATGTCTGTGTCATGCCTTTGCGTACTTAGCTTTTTGAGCTGAGTTGAATCATGATGTAAAGAGAGGATATAGTTTCCATAGGGGGGACCCAATGATGTGAAGAGGTTAACCATTTAAAGATGCACTGACAGCTTTCTTTAAAATAAACACAGCTGAAGTTCCAAAGCTAGCAGTAGGTGTGAAGGCTGAAAATACCTCAAAAAAAATCAAAATATATTCTGTAAATAAAGTTTCCTTTTTTTAACTGATAAAACTTCATTTTGGAGTGGATTATTTTTGTGGCTGTAGGAAGTGCTGTTGCCACCAACCAAGGATTCTTCTTGTATTTCATAATTTCATCCTTGAAGACGGGACTGATGGATCCACCATCGCAGAGCAGTGAACTGGCTACAGACCTGCCCCAATAACCAGTGTCTTCTCATTTCTCTGGGCAGGCAAAACTCTGCATTTTTGTGACAGCCTCAATGGGCAGATAGAGTTGGATACTGTGGGTAAGGCAGCCTCTGGGTCAGTGGCTTGGGCTGGCTGAGATCATGGCTACAGCACAAAGACAAGCAAACAAAATCCCTGTTTCCCCTTCCCCTGAAGGAGTCTTTGGGCAATTGTGCAGTTGCAGAGATTTTGGGGAATGCAGAAATTCTTCCAGAGTACTCAGTATTCTGAAGTCACGGAAGGAACCTCTGGAGGTCAACTGGGCCAACTATCAGCTCAAAGCTGGGCCTTGTTAGATTACTGCTGTGAGTGGCAAATAATCACTTTACTGAACAGCGCTCTCAGCCTCTGGCTGTCCATTGCTGCAGTGGCAAGGCTTTGTGAATAAGCCAAGGGGTGCTGCAGCTCCACAAGAGCATTCCCAGTTCTCCAAAGGCAAGCATATCTGCCCTCCCCTAACATCTCCTGGCTGGCTTGAGGAAGGTGACAGCCAAGCCTCCAGGGCTTGGAGGGATTTTTTCCTGGTCTTCAAAGGGAAAAGTTGGCTAAATATATTGAGAATTGAACTTTATTTTATTTGCCTCTGTGCTGTGTATCTGCCTATAAAGCAAAAAATATGGATTTTTTCTGTAAGAATATCCATTGACTTTAGTATCAATGAATTTGCTGATTGAAGTGTGCTTCAGAAGAGGTACTAAAAATATATTGAAACTCCATTGAAATATGTAGCTTTTCTGTGCATTTTTAATTTTCCTTAAGAGGCATAATTCCTTGTTCAATTGATTCTAAAAAAAAAGCTAAAGAGGAATTATTTTCTAGTACAATCTGTAAGACTTTTTTTAAAGGAATGGAGGTGAAAAAGCAATTGTGGTAGTTTTTGTACATGGTACACAACTGACCTGAGGGAAAGCAGCCTGCCAGGAACCTCTCACAAAGTCTAACTATCCACAGAAATTCCCATGTTTGACTTGATGCTTGCAGACAAGCAAAGGCTGATGTCAAAGTTCTGAAGGCCAAATTAAGACAAAGTTTTTCTAGGTTTCTTTGAAGAGCAAAGCATTTTGGACTATCTTTCAGTTCCTGTAACTCAAGTGTCCTTGACAGCCCATTATTTGTTTAGTCATTATGTTCTCTTGATTCTTTCTGACGAAGTTATCAAACACCCCACTGGGATCACAGCCAAAAAAGCATTCACCTTTTTACAAAGGGCCAAATCCTGATAAAGAGTGCACAGCTGGAGTAAATGCACTGTTTGGTCAGAAAATAGAGCTAAATGGAGATTTCTGCTGCACCTTGTCACTGCTGGTGCAAATCCAAGCCGTGGGAACTACAGGATATAGGAAGAAATAAAATATACAGCTCAGCAGTTCAGGTTTCTCCCCACACTGACACTCCTGCACAAATAGCCACAGCAGAGCTTAGATTCATTATACAGAGGTGTGCTTTTATTTTTCTTTTATTGGCTCTCTATTGTCTATTCCTCCATCCATAAGGAAGGTGGTGTTTCATTTTTATCTTGTTCACAGCTGCAATGGGAACAATTAATCCTTGTTCAACAGCAGATGCAGTATAGTCAGTCATAGCACCTTTCTTTTAATGCTTTCAACTCATTACTTTTTGATATGCTTATTGCTTTTAATTTTATTGTAATTGCTGCTGAATTTTTCACAGTTTTTATTTTAATGATCTGGGGTCTTTTTCTTTTTTGCATGTCCAGAGTGCTGAGTTCCCAGCCACCCTTCATTCTGTGCTATATTCAGATCTGATGTATCAAAATAGGTATCACCAGTGTGCATTCTCTTATCAATCTCTGGAGAACTCAGAGTGACTCCTGAAGACAAAGGTGGTGACCTTTTCTATCCATCCCACAGCTAGAATTAATGATTATAAGTGCCTTATCATTCCACTGATGTCAACAATGGGTACACAAACACATCAAGTACTACCCCAAACACAGCATAATTTGTGCTGTGAGTCCATCTTATTTTAAGCAGAAAGAAATCTTCTTTGCTGCAGCATACTTGTACTTAATCTTGCAGCCAGTCATTCCATAGCTGGTCTATAACTGGTTTATTTGTCTATATGAATATTTAATTGCATATATATATTTGTACATACATGCAAACACACATCTCACAGACCAAGGAACAACTGAACACGGTGAGTCCCTTAAGAGGCAACTGCTGAGAGTGAAGGAGGTGAGAGAAGAAAGAAAATTAATTTATTTAATCTTGCAGTAACATTTGGATCCTCGTTTTACAAGGTCCCATAATAACATGGAAACGTTTCCTATTACCCACACTAAAGTGATAGTTTTGGTCAGTTCAACTTCTAAGCTTTCCACCACTGATACAGAACTCTAAACCAGTCACTTCCCTTTTCACAGGGTAAAATTCCTCTGCTGAGTGTTTTAAGAAATATGATTCACCTTGTAAAAGGCAACAATCTGTCAGCTCTGGGTTCAGGTACCTGCTTATCTCCACTGCTAGTGATTTTTTCCAAGTACAGGAGTGCAGGCAGATAAGGAGGAGTGTCAGTGTAGTGCAAACACACCATCATCTTCTGCTGAGACAGACAAACTAGGAACACGCGCTCTTTTAACCTGAAGCCAGCACTACATTGGCCATTAGGAAGATGGGCTTTTAAATTGCAGGATGGCTGTTGGTTACTGATTACTTTGTGAACAAGGCTATTTAATGGACTCTAATTTCCTGTAACTAATTCATTCTTTGGGCTCTGGAAGTAATTTTGGAGCAATGTAACAGGTGATGATAATTATCTCTCTCTATAAAATCTAAATCTCTAAATCAAGATATATATTTTTCTCTTTTTGTCATTCCTGACACTTAATCCCTAAAGTGCTTTACAAAATAAGGTAGCACAGTTACAGAAATAAAATAGCAGGAGATGGAGATAAATTGAAATCAAAAATAAATAATTGATGAAATGTGTATTTTTCTTCCTGTGCATTGGAACAATCTGCCCAGAGAAGTGGAGTCACCATCCCTGAAGGTATTTAAAAGACACGTAGATGCGGCCCTTAGGGACAGGTTTAGTGGTGGGCTTGGCAGTGCTGGGTAAACAGTTGGACTCAAATATCATGGAGGTCTCTTCTAACCCAAATAAATTCTCTGATGCTGTGTTCCAAGGTGCTGTCAAATATTAGACCTCTGTCAATGAAGTTGCCTTGCCCATGTTTAAGACAGAGGAGGAGCAGTGCAGCTCAGAGCACAAGTGTTCAATGGTATTTTGACAGCTTTTGCTTCTTTGCGCATCAGGTGGGGTTCTCCATTCAATAAAGAACAAAAGTGAGATGTGGGGTTGTAGCTAAAGCAAAATGCAGCCCACAGGGCTTTGTACAGCCAGCACACAGAGCAGCCAGGAAGGCCATCCCTCTTTACCTGCGTTGCTGTAAATCAGCATGTGTCGCACAGTGCAGGTCAATATACAAAACTTTTCCTGCACCTGCAACTTGGTATTTGCATCTGATGCAGAAACCTTGCCTTGCATCCAATAAATTCCTGCTCCTTTGCAGCTGTTTGTCAGCTGAACCCTGGTGGGAATCTGTGCAGAGGTGAAATGATAAGTTCAGGCAAGTGCAAGGTTCTGGTTGGTGGTGGTACATCTCATCTTGAGTCAAACGAAGCCATTTCTTAAGGCCCTTTCTTTGCCTTTTCACAAGTGAAGAGTTTCAGCCAAGAGTTCAGTAGTAAAGTAAGAACAAGAAACCACCAAAAAACCACCAGGAGCGAAAAAAACCCATTGGCTGTTCATGATTCCTTTTTCCAAGTCCCCCTTTCTGGAATTCTGTTGTGCTTATGTGCTGGGCAGCAAAATGCTCTGCTCTTGTCTGTGTAAAATCAGATCTTTCATGTTTTCTAGGCCAATTCATATATCTTTATTGATTAAGTCTTTTACTCTTTAACAATGACACTATTTGCAGAAATCAAAGTGGAACATGTGGAAATAGTAGTAATCTTTTTAAGTAAAGTAATTCCAAAAAAAGGTGTACGCTGTTCCATTTATTTAAAATTTCTTTTTAATGCAGCTCATTGGTATTTATTTGAACTAGACTGATATGGCAAAAATCTAGAAAAATATGAAATATGATAACTATTATAGTCCTTATCAATATTTAATATTTTAATGTGTAGCTACAGTCACAAATAAAAATATTATTCTCTCATTCTGCTCTCACAGCTTGTATTATTTTTATGAAAACTAGATTCTCATTACATTTGCTGGTTTTAATCAGTAATGTGATTTCCTTCTCTGTGCCAGGCAGTTTGTGAAAAATGAGGCATTTCCTGAAAAACTCTCAGTTATAATGTTTTAGAATCAAAACTCCTTACCTTAATTTCATAGAGAATGATTACTCAAACTTATTCCCAGAAACAGTCTGGCAAGAATCTGTCTTTTTTTTGATCTTGGATGTGTATTGTCCCAACAAAAGACTGTTGGATTTGTGCAGTTCAAAGCAGAAGCAAGGGAAAAAGATTTTTTAAGGATTTTGAAAGGATTTAATGAAAGGTAAGACTGTTGTTTTGTTTTGGTATTTTTCTTTTTTTTTATAAATTATTTTCCCTTTCCGACACTACTTTCAAAATCAGAAAGACTTGAAGCCAGCTAAAAGAACTTACCCTGTGAAGGAGAGGAGCCTCCACAAAGGACATTTGTCAACAATGACAGCAGAAGGAGGATGTGTGTGAGTGGCACACAATCTTCACTGGATATGGAAGCAAATATTTCTGTGTGCAGAAACCACAAATAAAAGAAATCAGATGCAGCTTGGATAACAGCCAAGGACTCAGCATTGTGAGGACCACAGGTTATAAACAGCTGAGACACCATTGCCACCTTCACAAGTAGCACATGATATGTTCAGATGACAACATTTTCTGCAAAGCAGTACTTTCAATAACTACTCCACAGTAATTTAAGGTTATCATATTACTGGATGGAATACAAACAGGTAAAATAATCACTCTGAAGATTAAACAAGTGAAGGACTGTGCAAGTTCAAGTTCGTTTTTCCTCTCCACTGGATATTGCTACTCCTGTTATGTTTGTTTCTGGCAGATGTAAAGAAGCTCACTTGAAAAACCACTGTATTTCCAAGAGAGCTCTGGATGCACCAAGTACTCTTGAAAATCTAGGCTTAATTGTGAATTTCATGCATTCAGAAATTTAATGGTGACCAGGTCTGAGACAGTACCTTCTGCCAGTAATGAGGAGAATAATACAGATTGTATTTATAAGTTGGAAGTAGTGTGCATATGCAACTTTCCCAGACTAAAGGATCACTATTTGCCAGCTGCTTTGTTTCAGATGTTAGATATTTCCTAGGGACAGCATAAAAACTTGGTAATAGATGATCACTTTAGTGACTACTGGGAAATGAAAGCATTTTATGGCAACTGCTCTAGCTGCTGCAATACACTTTAATCTCTGACCTGAAGTACAGCTGCTACTTCAGAGCAAACAAAAGAAGCTTACAGGGGACCAAGGATCAAATTTCTTGCTGTTCTGCATCTTGTATCATCATTTACCATTGTGAAAAGAGGAATAAATCATCTGCTTTTCAGACCTGATTGTACTGTGTACCCACTTTACAAAAGGATGAAGGATGACACAGGTAGGAAGACAATGGGGAATATGCCCACAGGGATTTATGTCTGCACTGTTAGGCAGTTTGCGTTTTGAGCTCTCATGTTTTTCCCCTTGGACAGAATAATATTTAGGGAAGACACTTTATGCACATGTAAGAGAAACCAATACATTATTGAACAAATCTGTGTTGCCATGTGCTGATTGCTGTTTGCAAAAATATGCCATATACTGAGAAACTAAATAATTCAGGATGGCTATCCTCTTCCCATATACACATATCATAAACAAAATAGGAAAACTCTGTTTGCTGCCCTTGTCAGTAAAAATCAGCAAATTTTCAGTGATGTATGGAGGCAACGTGGCAGAAAACTAAGAGTTATGAACACTGAAGTAGCAAAGTTTGCAATGTATATTCTACGACAGTCAGTAGATTAATAGATAAGTAATACTACTGACACTACTGGACTCTTATCCTGGATTTTTTTAAAGTGCTATATGTGAATGTATACCTTAAGTGTTTATGGGAGAAGAAAAATCTCCATTAGGTATATCATTTGGGGTTTTTATAACAAATATCAGAGTATTTAAACTCCCAATATTTCCTATATGTTATCTGCTAGAAACCCAGACTACCATGTCAGATGCAGCAAATTTAAGTTATTGAATGTCATCCCTGCACTGGTACAAACAACACAAAATATGACACAAAACTAACAAAAATAAAATATGACAGCCATGTAAGTGTCAAACCAGATTTGTGCAGTCTATTGGTAATCTGGTTTGAGGTGTAGATTGCAAGACACCAGCATTTAAATCTGTTCTACATCTCGGGGTGTTGTTGTGGTTCACAATATTTATGTTTCAATACATTCACTGCCTTTGTACTCCGAGGGAATTTCTAGTTCCTGTGAGAGGAGCCAGATTTCCAAAATCCTGCTCAGAGATTCATAACTCTTGTTGACCATGCTTTGTGTTCAGGTGCTGCAAAGAGCTCCTGCACAGGACCAGCTTTAAAGGTCAGCGCCATTGCAGGTGCAGATCACAGGAATTGCTTTTTCTCATGTCCATCTGAATGTTTAATACGGTCATTCCTAGACTTAAAATTTCCAAGCTAATGGCAGAACTGGTTGGCCCTCATGCTCTAGGAGAAGTGAAAATTTTTAGCCAGAATTTTTAGCCAATTTTCATTGTTGGATGAAGAGGTGATGTTTCCAGTACTTCCAAGGGAAGAGTAGAAGCAGAACTGGCAAAATCCATAACACCAAGAGAGATGTATGCTGATGCTATTGCATCACATTTTTCTGAAAGCTGTATTTTGGTATAGAGAATTTAAAGGCTTTTAAATTAAGATAAATATTGCTAAATATGTTAAAGAATTAAAACATATACTTGCCATAAAAGATAAGCCTGTATAATTTAATAAATGAAAGAATGTGAATCGGACCCTGATTTTTAAAATTCTTTTCTTCATAAAATTTTCTCTTCAATCAGATTTTCTCTTCAATCAGTATTTAAAAATACTTAATTATTTCTCCCTACAAATTAAGGCATTGTAGACCTTTGAGAGGGCTCGTACAGCTTTCCTCCCCATAGCCAGTATTTCCATTCTGTATTGCAGTGGGGATTTCTAAACTGAATTTGAAGCAAACTTCAAGGGAAGATGCAAATGTAGTTAATATTGTCATTCTCAAGACACTGAGGAAGCATTCAAACTGTAGTTTGCTTAAATGAAACTATTTGGTCAGAATGTTTGAACTACATCACCTCTTCATTAGGCTCAGTGGCTAGAATATTCATGGGGAATATCTCCTTAATAATTTGCTTCAAGATAACAAGTATTCCACTTGGCAGTGCAAAACAGAAATAAAATAATCCCTGAAATAGGTGATTTTGAGGTCACCATTGTCAAACTGAAAAACGTCTGGCATATTTGTTGGGTAACAGGAATGAGGGAGAGAGGGTACAGATCTCTTGCAAGGCAGAGAAGATAATGAATAGTGAAGGATTGTGATGATTGTCACTCAAATAGTTTTCAGTAATGAGATTCAGCTTGTGTGTTCCTAGCAACAGATGCTCTCAAAGCCTCTGTCAGGAATGACCTTTAAGCACAGTATTTGTTGCAAAGAACCACAATATTAACAGCCTCTTCACACATTCACATATCCCACATAATGCTTATGTTCTGCAGAACAATGAGATTTCAGGTTTTATTTCTTCAAATCTTCGCCTCTCCTTTCCCCCTCCAAGGACTGTAAGAAAACAAACAGGCTGGAGCATGAGAAAAGGTTTGCTGTTATGGTGGAATACAAGCACTAATATTTGTTTGCCCCATTATCTCAGAAAAAAGGTGTGCAAAACATGGGCAGCTCTGCAGCAGATGGGAAGTTTTTTGCCATTAGCATCATTCAGCTATTTAAGCAGGAGTGAAAAAAGTTCCTCTTTAACCCTTCAAGCTGAAAATTCTTTCCTGCTGCAACAATGGGTGAAAAATATAATAAATATACTAGAAAACTTATTTTTCTCTGCCAGACAACCTGCTAGAAATTTAAGATAATTAACACAGCAACAAAGAAAAGCTCTTTCATCTCATCCTTTCCCTGCCCACTCACTCTCTTCCTTCTTAAAGAGAGTAATATGTTAGAAAAATAATAAGTCACATCAAATTCAAAAGCTGGTCCTGAGTTTCTGGCCCCCAAAAACATTAATGAAGGATAGATTGGGGTCCAAATATTCTTAATTTTCTGATATAATATAATTTTTTATATATCTGACTTGATATTTTTGAACATAGCTATAATATAGTATAAACTATATAATTTTCTTTCATTTTTTCATCTAAGAAAACTTCCCCATAAAATACAACCAAATTTTAGAATTCTTTCCACCCTCTTTCCAGTACTTCTTCTCCTTCCTTCATGTACCTTGAAGAGTACCAGGATCTCCTGTGGATTTGACTGTAATTAATTGCATATATCCTATCACAGACACAATTTCTGCCCTGGATGAAGCCCTCCGGCTGGGAGTATTTCCATTTTTAACTGCATTTGTTTATCCTGAGGAGTCACTGTCACATGTGTAGTTCTGCTCTATTTCCAGAGCTAGTACTCCATAAGTGACACAACTCCAACTGGACTAATGTGTTGTGTATCAAAATAAAAATAGTAGCACTGTGAGGGAAACAATGAAAGGACAGATAACTGAATGAAAAGGAAACTTCCCAACCACCCATTTTAATGTCTCTACCTGCTTTTGTCTGGATGGGAGCCAAAAGGAAAAATGGAACAAGCTTTGATTTATTAGTTTGGGTTCTCATATAGGGGCTGTAGAAGTAACAAAAATATTTATTAATGTTTGCAAAGAGTGTAATTTAATATTGATTCTTCTTTCTTAACCTTGTTTAGCTACTGGCATGTGGAGACTATGAAAATGTAAGAAATATTTATAATATTTATTACTTCAACATCCACAACTGCAGCATTCTTCTGGTGTATATAACCTACTGAATTAATTCTTTCTTCTCTTTGGTTGATAATTAGAATTTATGTTCTTGTTGTGAAAGCTCACATATTCTCATTTTATCAGCAGCAACTCAGATTAATGCTACAAAACCTTGGATACTCTGTGCAAAGATCCCTGCTTGACAAATTAATCAAGAAAAGAGTTTCCTATTATTAGTGTTCTGTGTTTTGAACAGGTGTTAGCTAAACTTTTTTGCTTTTTTTTTTTCTTTTCCCCTCTGATTTTTGCTCTGAAGCCCGAGCCTATGGTAGAGCCCTTCTTTGCACCTCCTGGATTCATGTTCCTGAGTTTCCCCTTTACATGTCATTAATCAGCTTATTGCTTTGTCTGAACTTTTGGGTGTTAATAAATTGAAGGGAGTTTTGTAGCTATGGGAACAGTGGAAGAAATAGAAAATATATTTATCAGAAGGAATCCAGGTACTCGAGCAGTTTTGTTAATCCAAGAGCCTGTTACAGAATTATGGTCATGACAGTGAGGATAACTAACCAAAATGTGATTTATCATAGACAGCATTGGATTTTCCCTCAATGTGCATTTTAAAAATTGTTTTTTATAGAAGTCTTGAAAGAAAGAAAACATAATTTGGGGCAGTTCTATGTCCTGTGTGATATTGGATCACCACAACTGTTTTACATTATCTGCCTTCTATACATTATGAATCACCATAATGCTTGAATATTTTATTTTCCTTATGGTCTGGGAATTGACAGGATGTGCACATTTGCCCTTGGGTTTGTTATTTCATCCTCTTGCCTACCATTTGCATGTGTATTTTCATTTCATTGGCTCCCCTCAGTTCCTTGCACAGGAAACCAGTCTGTTTGAAGGAATGCAAAATGGCAGCCTGGCCAATTGCAGAGTGAACGGTGTCGTGATAGCAGTTTAATAATGCATGGCTGAATCCCCACAAGCCATAACTCACTCCTAGTACTATTTCTTCCTTTATCATGTGTCAGTTCCCTTTCCTGTCAGGATATCAAATGGCTGCAAAGTGCAGCATGCTGTTTTCCTTATCTTTGAGCTAAATGTTCCATTATATCACATTTTCGGCTTTTAGGATTGCATAATGAAGCACACATAAAATCTAAAGTGATCCTGAGTGGTGCATCCACAATGGAATATGCTGCAGAGTGATACAGCACTGGGAATGAGGGTTGTGCGGGGCTAGGTAGGAAGACACACAACTTAAATCATTCAGTCATTAGAATAGCAGATACCCTGTTCTTGGTTTACTATAGGATTTTAGGGAGATTTATATACATCTACAGACAGCCAGAGTTCAAGGAACTTAATTGGGCTGAGATAGAGTCTTTGCAACTCTAGGATTCACCATGAGAAAATGTTTTCTGGATTAAGCCACCGTGTGTGTGCTTGCTCTAAAAGCTTTGGGCTTAACCTTTGAATTTTTATAGCATGAGAAGGTTAATCTCTTTCTTTTACGGTATTCCTCCTTAAATGAGAGATGCCACATTGAAGATGTGGCATATTGTAATTTTACTGTTCTTTTGGATTTCAGCATCAGATATGAAACACTAAATTTTTTAATCAGAATGGCTCATGTGGCATTAGTGTAGCTATAAAAAAACCCTACTTCTTTAGTGGAGCAACTGGAGTAAGAAATGGATTCGCTAAGATGCCTCCCAGAAAGATATATTTGAGCTGCCAGGTTCTTATGCTATTTTTTGATATTTTGCTTTTCCACTAACAGTGGCGTATCTGTTATATCATTATTTTTAAAATAAACACTCTAATAATAAGTGTTCCTCCACAGTATGCCACCAAACAGATGCTCGAAAGAACAGCAGCAATTCAAATAAAAACAAAACAGAAAACCTAAAAGGTCACATCACTTGTGCATATTGTAGGGTGTCAAAATTCAACTGAGCATAAATATTAAAACTTAAATGTGTCAGTTGTTAAAAAAACTTCCAGAATCTGCAAAAATATCTGAGTCACTTAAACATTTCTGATTGTGTTATGAACTTGAAAAAGTACACTGAAAGTTATCATTACATTTAAATTGAATGTCATCTAAGGTATACAGATTCATTATGACCAAAAAAAAAGTTCCAACAGTGATTAAAATTAAAATCTCATTTAAAAAGCAAATTTTAAAGTATATAGTTATTTACAAATCCCAAAGCTACAACTCTGCACCATACAGGTACCTGCAGGCACTGCAGCAATCGTGGGGCTCCAGCTGCAGTTAGGGAATCATTCACTGTAATTTCCTATGGAACATTTACCTCTCCTGCCCTCTCCCCTCTGTACCCACAAATCTGCTTCTGCCTTATGATCTGCCCTAAACCATTGGCTCCTTTCTCTTGTGGCTGTGCTGACCCCTCAGAAGGATTAATTAGCTCAGGAGCAGCTGCAGAGCAGAGCAGGGCAGTGATCTCACTGCCTCAGGTAGGATCCCCCCCTTGGATGCTGGCTTTATGATCTAGTTAATAAAATATTTAAACACCTCATTTTTATGCCCACAGGGAGCACGATTGTAGCCACAGGCATAAAGTGTTACTTGGACAGCACAAAGCAGAGCTAGATGAGTGGGTCCACATGCAGGCTGTCTTTCCCAGATGTGCTCCAGGGACAGAGATGGGTACTGATGCCTCAGACTGAGCATCTGGTCAGTGTTGGAGGTGTGAACAACCCAAGGATCTGCGCCCCAAACAAGACCAGTGCTGCTGGGGACATTGCACTGAGTTCTTGATTCTGGGTTTTTCACACACACAAAAATACCCTGATTGTTTCCCCCATTAGTCCTAACATTGAAATCCATCTATATCACAATAGAATTAGTCTTCATTCACCTTTTTTAGGTTTTTCTTTCTTGTTTGGGAGTATAACCTCTTAGTCTCAAGTTAGCAGAGGCTTGCAGCATCCTGATAAAGTGAACCTCAGAAAATACAAAGCACAGGGGCCAGTTGGGATATCACACTTGCTATGTTTGCACTTGGAAAAACCACAGTCACAGGTTTCTGGGGAGGGGGCAAATATAAATGACAGCAGACTCTCTCAAGTCACCAAGCTCATTTTCAACTTCTTTCCTGTCTGGAAGATTGCACAGCCACAGGATCACAAAGTAAACGCAGTGATCAGAGGCAGGCGCAGCTGGATCTCCCACTGCACTGAGTGGGAATTTGCTGCAGCCTCTGCTCTGAGATGTGCAAGGTGGGAGCTCAGAGCACCGAAATTGTCACTTTAATGTACACAGATATAATCACACACCTTTTACACGAGTACCATCTGAGCTGAGCCATTAGCCTTGCCTAAATTAGCCTGGCTGTTTATAAGGTATTAAATGCACTACAAAGCCTAACATGTTTGTTATGCTCTATAATCAGAGCACCTGTTTAAAAGCCCAGTGCAGCTGTACTTCCAGCAGATTACAGGCCATTAGGCAAGTTAGCAGCACCTTATTTTTATAACCTAATCTCTCTTCCTCTTTCACATTTGAATTTTAGAATCATAAAAATGAGATTCTTCCCCCTCCACACACTTTCCCTAAGTCCTTCAATGCTTGAGATGAGGAGAGTTATATTAATATTTATACAATGCTCAGATCTAACTTTCTGTTGCTATGGTAAAATATTGTCATAAAATATTTCATTAACTTTTAATCCTATTTAACACCATTTTCCCCTCTAGAGACTATACTGAAACTGGATACTTGTGGGACACAATTTTGATGAGAGATAGAATCACAGAATCAAGGAATTCTTTAGGTTGAAAAAGACATTTAAGGTCATCAAGTCCAACCATTGACCCAGCACTGCCAAACCCACCACTAAACCATGACCCAAGGGCCACATTTTTGCATTTATCCCCCAAAATACACCACAACTGCCCTGAGCAGTCTCTTTCAAAGCTTTTACCATCCTTTCACTGAAGAATTTTTTCCTAATATCCAACCGAAACCTCCCCTGGCATAAAACTGCAAAACCTCCCCTGCAAAAACTCTCTAGGTAAGTGCCCACAGCTGCAGACAGAAACCAACTTTATAATCCATCAAAACTAAACACCTTTAAGTCAGTGGTTCTTTTTTAAAATAAGTGTCTACACGTTAATTCTCCCTGAAAGTCTGAAGAACCAACCAAATCAGACATCAGCGTGTTCATCTATGCTGTTTTGATTAGGAGTTATGTATAATTATTTCCCAACAACTGAGGCCAAAGACAATCTCCAAATTGCCAGAAGACTCCATCTTTGGGAAATCTGGCCATCTAAGTCAAGGTTTATGACTAATTACATCATCACTAACATTTTTAGTTTGTTTCATTGTATTTCATTCTGGTTTTGAAAGACAAAAATACCCCAAACTAGAGTCAACATTTTGGTTTCTTTAAAGGCCTGCAAGTGTTACAGTGGCATCTTGAGGCCTTTCTCAGGTCTAATTATTCCTGCACATTTATTGCAGTGTTCATCTT
Source organism: Camarhynchus parvulus (assembly GCF_901933205.1). Classification (NCBI taxonomy): domain Eukaryota; kingdom Metazoa; phylum Chordata; class Aves; order Passeriformes; family Thraupidae; genus Camarhynchus; species Camarhynchus parvulus. Next base: position 8,976,061 of record NC_044577.1, on the reverse strand, counting down.
TGAAACCAGACATCCAGACAAGAAAAAATGGTATCAGAAATCACACTTTAGGTTACAGACCATGAGCATTTGATGGCCCAAAGACCAATCCCTCTTTGGTATGTGCCAGGGTGACAACTGAATAGACTTCCCTGGTTTAATTCAGTGATTATCTGCATGAACACAGATGTCTATTGATCTGTTGATACATGTCTATCCACTACAATAAGTTTCAGTCCTTGCTGCTGGAATTGGGTGCATTATCCTTTCCACGCAAGTGATGGAGGTTTAAATTTTGGGTTTGATGGAAAAGAGTATTTATGAGAGTCATCAGCTCTTTAACCTTGTGGCAATCTCCCCTGAAAACTAAAGAGAGAGTATACTTTTAATTCCTTCTTGACTGTGTTTTCAGGAAGATACACGTAAACAAACCCCTTAATTAGCTCTGCTGCTTATTTTCGGTATTTGCAGCAATCTTTCTGAGTGTTATGCAAATTTCTGCTGAGACAGCCTACAAATAATCCAATTACAATACATTATCTATTTATTATGTCAGAATTGCGATTTATTATGTTCTGCTTGGCAACTGCTTTTTACTGTGTAAATAGAAACAAAAACCAGACAAACCCAAACTCAGTCACCAGGGTTTTTTTAGACAACAGAAAGATCATTAAGTGATAGTCAAAGATAGTTATAATATAAATACACAACAAAGCCACAATATTCATTAAGGAAATTATTGTTCTATGTAAGAGTGTAAACAACATCTCTGATTTATTCCTGTTTCATGGAAGCCATGGGAAGGCCTGGGGTTCATGAGGAAAATTAGTTTACCCTATCCCTGTTCCATTTGATGATTTTGGTGGCTGTGTGATAACTTTCCTGGGTCAGGGTGTGGAAGGAGGGATGGAGGGAGAAAAGCAGACCTTGCATGGTGCAGGATGGCTTTGGATGTTATATGACTTCATTTTTGCTCTTACTTTATAAGACTTACTAGCACGTATCACTGAATGCAGTGTACCAGGACTGACCTTAAATCCCCCCTCAGAAAGAAGAGGCATTCCTTTCCTCACTCATCACTGTCATACAACAAATTTCACTGCAATTTACCTATTCAGACAAGAAATCTCTGACAAATGGCCAGTTTAGCATTTCCTGGAACACATCTAGTGGCTGTATTTTACCTGGACATGGCCTGCCCTGAGTCCCAGTACATTCCCTGCCCTGGAGAGAGGCTGCCTGGCTCTGCTCTCCCCAGAAAGGGAGGGGTCCCCCAGGAACTGCCGAGGAGGGGCTGGCCTGGCCCTGCCACGGGAGCATTGTCACCTTCGTTTCTCTCTGCTGCAGCTCATTGTACCACCATGGTTTGGGAGCTGAAGTGTGAGTTCACCTTCTGTGGAGCTGTTTCACCAAAGTCCCAGCAAGGGGGGGTCTGGTTTTCTAAAGGTTTTGTGAGCTTGTTGTCCTTGGCAATGCTATTGTTTACATCAAGCTTGCTGTTATCCTTCTAATCTCATGTTTCATATCTCACACACCATGAAACTAGCAATTATAAGAGCTCCGTTTGTCATTCTTTTCCTGATGGTTGTGTTGCTCATTAAAAGGTTATCTCAGTGCTCCTCTGCCAGCCCTCTGAACCCATGTCAGGATTGAGCATGTGTAAACCATGTAATTTTATGGAAAATGGCAATGAATTGCAGTGCCAGCTTTCAGTCAGATCCCCAGCATGGGCAGTGCACGCAGCATTGCCTGGATCCTGTTCCACAGCACCCATCACCTGCCCTGAGCTCATATTCCTTTTGGTTTTGTTGTCCTCTTTAGAGGTTAGGTCATCTCAATGTTTACTGGGGAGCCTTTCCTGACTGGAAAGGTCAGCCTGGCATTACATTATGTGGCCATCATTATAATTCCTGTGTGGAGCCAAGTCACAAGAAATGTAAGTCAGAAAGTGAAATCTTGACAAGCTTAATGGTCATCTGAAGCTACTGTGATTTATTAGTTTGTCCCCTGAAATAAACGTTTGGAGTTGATTGTGCTCTTCAATAACAGAGCAAGTGACATAATCTGTCTCAAATTTACTGGAGTGGCAGCCGGAGCAGGACCTGGCTGAGCCCCTGCATACGTGCTGTCTCCTGAGTGCTGCTGCAGGAGAGCTTTGGGCCAGGGTTTCCTGGGCTCAGAAATGCCACGCAACACCTGGTCTGCATGACTTTCTGCTGAGGTAGAGAAATGCTAAGGAGCTTTGACACAAAGAAAAACGAGGGGAATTTTTGCCAGTAAAGGAAAAAAAAAGCAAACCATTTTTTTTAAGTTGTCAAGCTATCAAATCTCAGAGTTATCTGTAAATGGATCTTAATTTGGTGTTACTTTTCTTTGAATTATTTTATTTTAGCCTAAAGAAGGAGTGCAGAGATTATTCCATATTGTGATCATGATTTGCAGTTTGGGATCACATAATTAAGTGGTGTTTCTGTTCTTTGATTGGATGAGTACATAATTAAAAGTTTTCAGGGAATACTTGTGAACACTTCATGTGTTTTGCATATTCATCAGAGTATTTGCCACTCTATATTTGCATGCATATTCATTAAGTTATCTTTACCTACAAATTGTTCAGAAATAATTGATCCTTAACTATTCACTTAAAGATAAAATTCATTAAATGGGATATAGATTCACTTGTTCACCAGATATTTCTATATAGCTCTCAAAATAGATTCAGTAATGTACTGGAAGCGCCACTGATGTGTATATTTCACATTTAAGTCCCAGTTGATGGGCTGATTTCAATATGCCTCTTGCAGCATTGCTAACCTTTCTAGTAAACTCACTTTCAGAGTTGTTTCCTAAAATTCAGCCTTCCCTGAAGGCTGATTCTGGTTTTATTTCATTAATTTTTGTGTAACACAGTCAATAATTATTATTCCTTACATTAGCCGTCTTTGAATTTTTTTGTGGGTTGTTGCTGTGCTTTTACTTGGTAATTGCTTTCTTTAGTCTTTTTTGGTGAATCCCTTGCTGTGGTTCTTTCAGCGTTTTTTTATGTAAACACTTTTTTTTTGAAGCCCTGTTTTGTAATTTTGGAAACCAAGATTTCATCATGGCATTTCCATATCATTATTTTGCCTCTTTTGCTCCTTAAAAGGTGTATCAAGCACCTTTTGGGGTTTTTTTCTCGCTACATCATTAATTAATGTCTGCATATATTATTCTTTTCTATCTTTCAATATCAGATCTTGGATTTTCATCTTTCAATTTCTTTCCTCTTATGGTTTGTTTGCATTCTTTGATGTTCTTCCTTTAATTATTTTCTGAAAATTTTAATCTTGGATACTCTGTTGTGTTGTCTCTACCCTCATAGTGTTTAGAATTTTTAATTTAGTACCACCTGTGAATTACATTGGTGCACTGAGAGGTTTATGTTTGTTATATAATGCTGTTATGAGAGGTTGGTACTTTAGGTGAGCAGTGGATTTAAGTTTTTGCTTGAAACTGTATTTCAGAGGAGCCACCATAGCTGGGCTCTGGCAGCTGTAATATAACACCCTATCCTGACTGCAAAAATCTAGTGCTGAAGCCAGCTAGGAGTTTCAGCTTGGGAGTTTACTCTTTTGCATGGATGTAAAGAATGGGATGAGTCACTTATCCCAGGCACATTGAGGAATACAGATTAATGACTATATGGATTTCAGTGGGAAGCCTCTGAGACTGGCAATTGCACCTGAACTGGTTGTTGCTCCCTTTAGCTGATCTCATTACGTCCCTCAGAGGACCCTGATTTTGCCATGGGAACTGGAATGCTGAGGGAAAAGAAAGTCTTGATAAAGATTTCGGGCCACTCCTGAAATGAGGCTGATCTACAAACGTAGTTATTCCAGGTCTGGGGCCATAGTGGTTACATCATATTTTCAGGACAATGATTTTATGGCTGTTACTCAGAAACTGGAGACACTTGCAGGAGAATTTATTGCCATGTGCATGATGTACTCCTGTGACGGGTGTCACATGGGTTCTGGGTGAAGGAACAGACGAGATCCTTGACTCCATGATCAGAAGGCTTGATTTATTATTTTAAGATATATACATATACTATAATTATACTAAAAAGAAAAAGAAAGGAGAGTTCTAGAAGCTGCTAAACTAGGAAAGAAAAGTAAAGAATGATAACAAACGCCGCTCTCTTGGACTGTGTCCAAGAGAGTGCCGTTCTGGATTGGCCATTATTTCTAAACATCCAAGCTGGGCCAATCCAGACGGACCCGTTGCATTCCACAGCAGCAGATAATTATTGTTTACATCTTGTTGCTGAAACTTCTCAGCTTCAGCAGGAAAAACCCTGAGAAAGGATTTTTCATAAAAGAAATGTCTGTGACATACTCCCCTCTGGCAGAGGGATATTACAACAGCAGTGCAAATTAAATTACTTCCAAACACCAGTGTCCATTGGCTCAATGCTACTTGGATTCCTCTCTGATTGATAATGATGATAGGAACCTTAATTATGATATGGGGTTTGGGTCCTGAAGGAAAAGTAGAAGTTTGAAATTTGGAAATTTGGGTTTTTGCTTGATGAAGTCTGTTTTGTTGGGGAAAAGTGTTAAAGATTGGCCATTAAAGATTTTGTCATACAATACAGTGTTAGTCATGAGTAACTCAAAAGCTGAACGTCAGATAGCAGTTTTCAGGATTTTTTAGTATAATTTTATCAGCCAGTCTATTTCATTTAAAAGTCCTTAAAAAAGCTGTTCTGACAGTGAAAACAGAATGGTGAAGATTAAGACAGTTTAAGGCTTTAACTGGAAAAAGCAAAACCAGTGAAAACATGGCTCAACATACTGCTCTCCATGTGAACAGAAAAATAAAGCAACACAAATTGTCCCTCATTAAAAATTCTCACCACTGTGTTTAAGCAAATTCCATTTGATACCATATAGTTGAGAAAGCATTTTTGAGACTGCCAAAATTGAAGATGTGAGCGAAGTTATACTGACAGTGATTTGAAATTTCTACTCTGGCATTTTGAATTTGATTAAAGGTTTGAGCTTTTAAAGCTAAAGTGCATGCTTTTATATAACACAGTAGGGGCCCTATTGTCAATTGGTCTGAGGAACTGTGAATCGACAGCTATCATCAAAATAGCACAAATCCACCAGCAAGATCTCCTGAAAGACTATAGGGTGTTATTATAGCACCTAGTGGAGTATAAAATGTTATTTATTCTGCAGGCTTTTTCCCTACAGCTGTCACTCCTTTTCTCACAAAGGCTCTGTCTGAAAGAAGAGCACACACTTTCTCTAGGGATGTAAGTCCTGGTTAAAGAAAGTTCTTCAGTATTTCTTGTGCAAAGTAAAGCAGAGACAAATTCATATTGCCATTGTACCTCAGTAGCTGGCACAGGGTATTTTCTATTACATGTGATCCCAAGTGCTGTGGTCCTGACTTCTGTTTAATTTGGTGGTATAATAAATGTATAGTTCTGTAGAAATCTGTAGTTCTGAAGAACTAGTAGAACAGTAGATAAAAGCAAGGTACAGGAATACAGTCCCCATGAGGGGACTGCTGTTACAGTTTTGGGTACCATTTGCTCTTTTGGTATTGATGAGGGGGCACAGGTTTCAGTAAAGGAGGTATTAGGGAAGGGGAAAAAGGTGTCTAAATGCCCCACACATCCACATGGTCTGGTAAGACAGGCTGAAGGCTGGAAAGCATAATCCACTTCTAGCTATGGTCAGTTATTTTTCTAGCAATTCAAAAAGAGGGGTGAAACAGAGAGCAGTGTCATAAGGCAGTGTTTTCTCAGTCTATTATTTGGCCAGTACAAGAAAGCAGAAAATGGCTGAGAATTTGACCAAAGATCCTTCTATTTCAAATGAGGCCAAAGCAAATACCCTGACACTGAGCAAGCAGAGGCTCACTCTTCTCAGGTGCAATGAGTGGGCACTCGGGTACCTCCCCTTTGGCGGCACCCTTGTCTCCATTTCCTTTTATTTTAAGAAAATTGAAAGCTGAAGTTAACATGACAGGCACACCTCATGCCCAGCAAACGTAATTATTCACAAAGTAATCCTTTTGTGGGTTTTCTTTGTCTCTGTTTTTTAGCTCTCTTCAGCAGTCTAAATAATTAGGAAATATTTCCTGCTTTGTCAGTTCAGATTTATTTGTTCTCTGCTAGTATCCCCCACGTGGCTGGAATACAAATCATTGGCTGGAAAAAATGAGAAGTGATGAAGAAGGAGGTGATTAATGACCTAACATTCTATTTTACCTGATAGAACAAGAGGGGTTTCACTCAGTTTGCCTCCAGATAACATTCTGTATTCATTTTGCAAACACAGTTAGAACTCAATTTTATCAAAAGTGAAAATTCATAAACCTACAGCAGTTTGTGAAATGTGAGTGATTGCATACAGCCAGAAAACTCTTGAAAAGATAAACTAATTCTGTGATGAACGATGCATTTCATACTCAATTAATTATACAGTACATTTTGTTTCAAAATATTAAATGCCTAGAACAGTCTTCTGCCTGAAAGCGTCTGGGCTTTGTAATGAGACAAAAGTCTTGGGTTCAATCAGCTGTCTGTGTGAGAGTTTAGAATGACTTATGTCTGAATTAGAGAGGTTTAGGGCAGTGATTTCCTGGCAGGAAATTAATAATGAGCTAAATTAGAACATGCCTAGAGATGATTTAAACAACTTCGCTAGCATTGTCTGTGACAGGCTGTCAGGTTTTCCTCCAGTTCTAGTAAATAATCGAAATCATTAAAAAGTTGGGAGTGTACTGTGACTCTTCTCACAAAACCAGACTCATTCATAACAATTTTCTGGCAAAATTTTATGGAAAAACAAAATTTAAAAAATCCAAAAGGAAACAGACTGTCATTTTTGAACACAGGATGGGAGATCTGGGGAGGGTGATCCTGCAGCGCACAGGGTGTTGTGGTGCTGCTTTGTAGTTTGTCCAATAGGTCCAAAGATCAGAGCAGATCCAATTCCTCCCCACACTGCAAAGGATGAGAAGACTGAACCAGAGGGAAATAGCCAATGTCTGTGCCCCTGTCAAAAATAGTATTGTGCTCAGTCACCTTTTACTCCCTCTAAATCAGTGCACACCAAAGAGAATTTAAAAAGAAGCAGAGCTGAGGAGAGAGCTTCAAGGGTCAACATCCAGGTGTTTCAGCTTGGAGGCAATGAGAGTTTTCCCTAAGCAAGTTGTCAGGAAGTTCTGTTTGCCTGGTCAAATTCTGTCATGCCAAGATAAATTATTTCTGACCTTTTTCTTATTTCAAGGTAAAACAAAACCAAAATCATTTCTCTTACTGTCCAGTTCTTAAAAGTTAATATCAATTCTACAACTTCGGGGAATGAATCAAAGAGGGCATGAGTACTTAAATGATGGCCAGTGACATTAATCTGCCTGCTGTGTGCTGAGAGACGCTGTTCAATAAAAATGACAAACCAATACAATCTCTTATTATTAAAGTGGCTCCTGAATCACAGGGCTAATGACTGACAGTCTTTTCTGAATAAAACAAACAAAAAAACAGACCAGAGAACAAACCAACCAACCAAATAATAATTAAATTATTAACAACCCCTCAAACAAAATTAAAAATAACAAAACAAATCCCAAACTTAAAACCAAAGCTCTCACTAGAAGCAATTTCACCATGGAGACAGAAAGAAAAGGCAGATTATTCATTTGAACTTGAACATGGAACAAGAACTGTCTCGCCCTGTCTTGGAAGTTCCTAAGATGCTAAAATGTCTTATTTTCTGCACCTAAAGAGAGAACTTGAGAGAACTTTTAACTGGAAGAATTTCACAGAACATATGATCTTCAGAAGCACTGCAGCATTCTTTAGCCCTGCTGTGTCTTTGCAGGTGTTGGAGTAGAAATAACTCCTGGGGGAAAACCAGAATTGTGGCAGGAGCATGCCCAAAGGAGAAAGTCTCCATACAGCCTCTGCTTGGCAGGTTGTGCTCACCACCCAATTATATTAGACTTAAATTTAAAGCTCCACTGCTGCTTACTTTTTTGTACATGAATGGATCCCTCAGGAGCTAAAAGGAAAAACTTTGGTGTCCCTGGGGAATACACAGAATAATGTAATAATAGTCACTTCACTCCAAGAAAAATAGATTGGCTGAATATATCAACACTAATACCTTGCAAAAAAAGTCATTTTGCTTTCAGGGTATCTGGTGAAACATTTTTCATTGAAATACCCAAACAAGCATAATTCCATTAACTTCAGTGGGGCTTGATCAAAATAGATCATGACCAGTGTAGATTTTTCAATCTTGTTCATAGCAGCTTAGATTGTAGGAGCTAATTTTCCAAGCATCAGCATCTTTCAAAGGACAAGGAAGACAAATATTTATTTGGGGGAAAGTTACAGGAGGGAGAAAAAAGCATTTCAGTATTGCTACTCCTTTATTTGTTTGACTTCTGTTTAATTCAGTGGTATAATAAATTTATAGTTCTGTAGAAATCTGTAGTTCTGAAGAACTAGCTGAACAGTAGATAAAAGTAAGGGATGCAAAAACATTAAAATTCTCCTATTTGAAAATTGGGGTGCCAATTGTCATGGAGAAGTAGAGACAGAACCAAAATCTTGGAATGTTTACTGTTTCGTTTACTGCTGTACACTTATATTTTAATGGGCTTGTGGAACTTAAGGAATTATTTACAGGCACTATACATTTATGTTAAGTGAGGTGACTTAAGAGTGACTAGTCTGTATGATGTATAAAAATTCAAATAAAATTAAGTAAATGCTACTTGTTTGTTTTCTGTCTTCTCATGTTAATGTGGAGTTGATTTGATACTCTTTCTCAAACATTTGCTTTATCTTAGCAGATAATTAAAAGTATATCTACTCAGTTTTCTTTTTCTTTGTGGGAGAAAACAACAATTAGAATCTTTTATAAAGTGCTTCTAATCAGGAAATTGCACAGCAGTTTTTGTGGAGATTCCAACAACAATTACAAGATCCAAAGCTCCAAAACTAATTGCTGTTATGTTCCTGCCTTTTTTTAAAGCATAAAGAGATTGCACACACATTGGAACAAAGGAATGCAGAGTGAGAGAGAGATTTTTTTACGTGAGGTGGGCCCAGTGCATTTGGATATTATCTTTGTTTGCAGGCTGTATCCCTTGGTGTATCCCATTGCTCAGCTGTGGGTTTTCAGAAACACACCAAACTTGGTGGGTTCATCGAGACAAGGTTTCAGATAACAGAGGTCTAAGAGGAGGTGAAATGTGACTATAAAAATTGCACAGTCCTCCAGAAATTATACATTACAATTTACAACAGTCCCAGTTTCCATGTACATTTGGTATGGCTTTAAAAGTCACGGTAGAAACCAATAAACTCACCAGATTCTTATAAAAAATTTGACTATAACAAGAAATTTGTAAGGGTTTCCGAGGAACAAAGGAATGACACAGGAAGAGTTCAGGAATTTAAAAAAACAGTAGTTTGATAAGGTAAAACTTGAAAGAAATATGCTGGGCTCTTTCAGAGTCTTGTTTGCAGGTAGGTTTGCCTCATCCCCTTAGCTCTGTCTTTCTGTTTTGACCCAAGTGAAATTTGGAAGAGCATCTAAATTTCTATCTCTGCTAAATAATTTCTTTTTCTGAACATTGTCTATTTAGTTACTTTAACTTGATAAAAGGCTTTATGTTGCCTGTTTGCTCACAACATTTGTTCAGTGCTAGTTAGCGCATCTTAAGGTGTTCTCTGTACCACACTATTTCTAAGAGCCATATGTTATTCATCCTGTCCAGGATCACAATATTGACTGGTCTTTAAATTAAAAAAAAAAACAACTAAAAACCCAAACCAAACCAAAAACCCAAACAACCCCCGCCCCCCTCCACACAACCAGGAATCTCATCTGCTTGCTCTTACACAGCTAAATTATACAGGCAAACTAAAGAAGGCATTTAAGTGTTGAAACTCCAATAACACTTAGATCATGACAGAAATCTTCCAATTACTAACACTGAACAGAATAAATATTTGCGGGGCAGGGGATTTTAGTTCCCATATTGACCAGGTGTATGTTTTCAGTTCAATGTGCGTGTGCACTAATCTGTTGTGCACACACTGACATCTCAGTGAGTGCTCGGACACCAGTCGTGCCCCAGTCCTGCAGTTGACATTTGCAGCTGGTTTTGTTCTCTTTCCTGAGTACTGGAATATCTTCTACTTAGGGCAGTCACCACATTTATTAGAAAACTGGTTTTCAATTACCTTCCAAACACTACCATAGATTGAGAACATGGATTAGCTAGACAAATAATTCAAAGCTAATTAGTTAAAAATAGATTCTCTTTTCCCAAATACTATTTTTGTCCCCTTCAGCTATTTAGTACTTTATAATGAGTAGAATTACAACAGTGGGCCACCTTTTAAATACATTTTCTCCTTAAAAATCAATAAAGACCTTTTAAAAAAATTCAATAGTCAACACCCATGACTTATACAGGTGACTAATTCAATACAATCAACATATCAAGTGATTTAATTCTACAAGCAAACACAAATTGTCGCTGTTTGCCAGAGCACTTCTATTAAAAGTTCATCCATGAAAATTACAGACTGTCATTATAATTTTTATTTTTGCTTATGTAAACCTCCTGGAGAATGATTTCTGCTTCTTCTAGAACAGGCCCTCTTAGAATACAAATTACTCTTGAAAACAAAATAAATTACTCCTAAAGTAAATCTTAAGCAGAGCCATAAATTTCAGTTGATACAGCAGCATGGTTACAAGACCATCAGCTGTGTAACAAGATACACAACTGGTTTGCAATGCAAGCAATGCTATATCAAGTTAGCAAGCAATGATCCATTAAATGAGCCCTCCTCTACACGATTTCAAGCCTGGGTTAGGAGCAATGCTATGACCCACGCTTGATTCAATTACCCAGACTCTAAGAAAACAATACAATTAAAACAGAAAATAATGTTGGTGTTATGGAGAATAAAAGGAAGGATACCTTAGAGAAACATTTCTTAGACCTTATTTCAGATTTTTGGGGGTGATTTGGGGTAGTTTAGACCAGCTGGGTTGTGTGAGTGTCATCAGTGGTAGACAGAAGCCATGACAGAAGCCATGACAGAAGCCATGACAGAAGCCATGACAGAAGCCATGAGCAAGCAATGCTGAGGTCCTGGTCCCAGCAGGGTCACAGTCTCATTTTTGTAAGGGCCTGCTGTGGAGCCAATGCTTCATTCTGAGCATTGAAATCAGATGGTAGCATGCTCGGGAGAGGGAGGGCTTACATTTTTAATAGCTTGGCATGAGCAAATATTGTGGTTCCTGGTTCCAGTGAAACTGTGGGGACAGAAATTATTGCTTTTGAAGTTTCAGTGAGTGCACTGCTGTATCTTTCCCTACAGTGTTGTTTTCTCCCTGCCAAGAAAACAGTTCTGAAATCTGCGAGGTAACTAAGCTTTATGTAGAGTTTGATTTTCCTATACACTCAAGTTTATTAAATGCAATGCATCAGTGTGTCCTATTATATTACATACAGAACATCTGATTATTATTGGAATAACTCAAGGTTTTTCAATTCCTTTCTTTATCCTCTGTTAATGCATGATTTAGGGTTGATGACCTTTAAGATTCTGTTAATAAAGTTACAACATACTGTACTGAAATAAAAGGAAAATCAAAGTTTCCTTGTAATTAAAGGAAGGGGGGGGTTTGTGTAAGTTTTACACCAATCACACACCTTTCCAAGAAATATCAGTTTAACATATCCAGGAAAGACAATATTTTTTTGCCTCTTTATCATATCTAATTTTCTTCTAGAAAGTGTCTGAAGAATACTCCAGGATGGCAATGAGATTACAGTTTTTAAATTGTCATGAAGATGGATTAGATTTGTTGTACCATTCACTATTCTCATTACAATTATCATCACAAGAATGAATTCATAATATGTCATTTCCTATTCATTACAGGCATTGTCACTGTAGAATGTGAAATGAGCACTGAAATGCCTCATGCATCCTGCACAACATGACAGTACTGTAAATCAGACTGCTTTGACCTTTTCAGTGCTCAGTTATTCCTTGCACTGGTCAGCCCTGTCCTCTTTCCTTGCAATTAATTGGTTGTGCTGTTGGGAACCCCTGGCCTCCTCTTGAGGAACTGAGCTTGCAGCAGGTGAAGGTGGAATGAGGATGTTGGGTTGGGAGACCAGGTGCTAAAGGAATTATTAAGTTATGGAGTGCCAGGCTGGAAAGGCTTGAGACTCAGAAGTAACTTGCCAGGAATAACTTTGGAATATAACAAATTCTGTGTTGTGATATAATAACTGAATAAATGCTAAACATTCTCTACTATTCTCTATTTATAAAGACTTTAGCTAAAGACTTCATAAATAAGAAGAAATTTGGTGGTTTGCCCTAAAGGGGAGGTTTTCAGGAATTTATTGCTTCAACCTTTCTAAAATTCTCAGCACATCTAAAGCATTTTACCTTTTCTACACCTTTGTGATCTATATTAAATCTTGGGTCTGTTGTAGCTATTTCAATATTTTTGATTTCAAAAGATGAAAATAAAGTATCTAAAGAATAAAAACATAGTTGGAAGAAAGGTACTTTTGCTATTGGTGATGCTTGAAAAATTGAAGAATGAAAGAGGCTAGAAGAAAAGATATAGTTGAATGAAATCCATGTTGGTGAGAATATTCGTAGATTTTGGCCTTTTAGAGACGCTCTTTCAGCAGAACATTTCTCATTCACTTAATCTGGATTAAGAAAAATATCGGTAGATTTGTGCAATTATAGCATGCACCAAAAGCCTTTGACGGTGAATATGTTGGAATAGGGATGATGAAAGGAATTTGAAAATCATTAAAAAGAATTTTATTTAATATAGTCTTATGGATGAAAATATATTGGAAAATCAGGCAAATTACTGAACATTTGAATTTGATATTAAAATCCTACCAAATATAAACCATTGGTTTCTTTGCTCAGCCTAAAACCTTCCCCCTGCTTGATTTGGTCCTAAGGGTATAAAAGCTGTTTTAGAAGAACAGTAGTTACATCTGTACCATACCAAATGGATCCACTTTTGGAAGATGTTTTCTGAAGAACTCTGCAGTTATTTTGGTTTTTTATCAAGAAACTCCTTTTGAATCCATGAAGGGTAGATGTGGCTTGTGTTACTATACTGACAAGCATAATGCTTACTCATCCAATGTCTATTATTGGGTGCAAAACTTGAAAGTACTGAAAGAAATTAGAGTCTGTGAGCAGCAAAAGATGAAATTTCTGAGTTACTGAATCTTCTCTCACTTTTTGTTTCAACTGTGTTAAAAGCATTTGAAATACAGAACAAAATGTCTCCAGATCAACTTATCTAATATCAAAATATGGAAAATGTCTCATAGCTTATTTTGATAGCTTTGAAATGAGTCTCAGCAAAGGAAATTTCAGATGCTTTCTGTAATTTTCAGAAACTATGCTGATTTTTTTTAACATTTTTCCATTTTCACAATTAATTCATACTGCTCCAGGCTTTATGATGCTTCTGAAATTTTCTCTATACCTTCAGCACAGGAATATTTTGCTCCTGCTTAATTTGACTTAGGACTTTTTTTTACTTTTCTCTTTGTTCTTCAGCAATCCAGGACAACTTGCTGAAATTCATCCTGGCTGCAGGAAACATATGGAAACATAAAGTGCCAAGTTTCCATTTGCATTTCTAAAAACATTTTTCTGCCCATAATTTTCTTTTCCTTTGAAGAAATATTTTTTTTTTTCTTTCACTTGAAATTACTTTCTTATGTATTAATACATTAAAACTCTCACACTCAGGTTCATTCTGGCCAAGTCCTATCTGCCAAAGGAATTAATTCAAAGGGAGGATTTTAAGAGTAACACACATCCTGGCTCCTTTATAGGGAAAGTTTAATGCTTTTGAAGTGAGGAAGCTCTTAAAGCTATGCAGTGTTCAAGCACTTAATATACTTGAATATGATGTGAATTAAGTCAACCTGTCATTTTTCATACTTAGATCACATTCATTGCAACAAGCTTGTAGCACCTGGAAAGCTGGTTTTATTCTGAAAAATAGAAAAACTATTTAGCTTCTAGTTGTCCTGTTCCTCCTGGTAATTTTAAAAAAACCTCTGTGTTGTACTTTCTTCTCCCTTTGTTTTGCTGAATTCTGGCCTTTTGGTTTTTTTTTTCTAGAAGCTGAGTTTGAGAGGGAGGTCTGTGGAAATACAGAATAAAACCTCCAAACAAATAACAAACAAACCCAACTTGTTTGGAGTCTCCATTTTGTATGAGTATGGAAACAGTTAGTTTTGGTCTAGATGATGTTGCTCTAGGTTAAACAACTGATTCTTGGTAACTGATTTTGTCCAGCTGTGCAAAACTCATTGAATTATGTGTTAGTGTTTACAATTGCCCTGAGTGTTGGATGGTCCTGTTTTTTAAAGTTAGGGAGCAATAATTCTCTTCAGATGCACTTCCTCCATTTGACTGTTCATTTTATAATGAAAGTGAGAAGCTGATACAAAATATCTTCTCTCAATTTCTCTGTGCACAGGGCCTTGATCTTGCAGGTTATGGGCCACAGTTTCCACAATTTTTTTCTTGCTATAGTTTCTGTCTAGAAAAGACATCTTGGATGTTCCTTTCTGTTGGGAAGAGGGGTGGAGTGTATGAAGAAGGAGCTTAGGCTGAAAACTGCAGAAGCTGTCATATCTGGATACTTTTTCTCATCTGGTCAACACTCTCAGTAGTTTTGTCACATCATCACCAGAACTTAGAGGTGAAAGGCTCCTTTGAAGATGATTTAGTCAAACCCTCTGGAGTCACACTGCGAACACCCAAAGTCACTGAGTCTTATCCAAGTGTGTAGTGGAGGGCTGGAGAGGCCCTTCTTGAGGCCAAACACTTGTTATGCTGCACTGTATTACAATCAGCTTTTTACTATGTCATTTAACAATTTATAGATTTATTTTACAGCTCAGGATATTCTATGATTCTATGATTCTATTTTCTTATATGAATTATTCCACTGTAATTGGCATGTGTGGCCCAATATTTAATTGTTCAAAAGACATCAATTTCTCACTGACATGTCATTTGCTTCAGAACAAAGCTGATGTGCTGTAAATCATTCTCAGTCTGCATATTGCTTACATCCTTAATTACAGCTATTTGGAGACCAGCATCTTTCTTGCAGAAAAAAACCCAAACCAAAATAAAAACAAACAAACAAAACCCCAAACAAAACAAAACAAAGAAACCCTAAAAACTTTCTCTTAACACAAGTATAATTTGGACCAAAGAGGAAACCACTCATATATTTTAGTTGCAGCCATCTAATTTGTAAATGTTGGTTGTAAATAATCCAGTTAGATGGTTTTCTCTTGAAATGATGCACTAAGTTCATTGTGCAGAAATTGCACACATGGGCTCGCTCACTAGGCCATTGATTAAATTGCTGTTCTTAAGGCCTAATCAGGCCTTCAGTTTTTCTGGATGCAGAATATAAATCAATCCTATTGGAGTAATGAGTCTCAGAGATAAAAATGCCTTGCAGATGAATAGTTCACTTCAGGATATTTCTGAGAACAGAATAAACACATCCTGGATTTGATCCAAGTGAGACCTTGCCTTTCCATTCCAAGAATTATATATATAGCCTCCATTGCATAATAGTCACTGTGGCAAATTCAAATGAAAACTCTTTGGTTCTTGCAGGCCTGAAGTACAGGAGAACTCAAAAAAAGAGTATAAAATGCCTTTTGCTCAAGGTGGTTGTCCCTGGAGTTCCAGAAGTCCAGTTCAGGAGTTAGTCTATGGAGCACAGCTATTGTGTTAGGTACCAAGGGAGAGGGTGCATTATTCTGGCCTATATCCTACAGTCTGTGCAAACATTTTACATTGGCATCCCAGTGGAAATATTGTCCTATTTATCCTGCTTATCACTATGTGCTTAAAGCATTATCCTAAACCAAGTTGGTACTCTTTGTAATCCAATTGGCCCTGATCTTCTGTAGCCTTCAAAGGAAGGAGTGTGTATTGACACTTCAGATTATTTTGTGTTCCTGTATTAAAAGTCAGAGGGAGAGATCTTTCACTTTTTGTTGAGCAATGAGATTAGCATCTCCTCCCTGGTTCCAAAGTCATGGTTCAGCAGAAGAAATTCTCTGTGCTTCTCTACCCTGGTTACCCTTCTGTTACGGTTTTATGAGAAGGATAACTCAAAATCTTGAGCAGTAATGAATTTTCAAGGCTGTGAATTCAAATGTGGTCAATAAAAAAAGTAACTGAAAAGATTGAGCACTACTTCAAGAAACTTGTGCCTCAGATTGGATGAGGTAAAATTGCTGATGAATGGGACAAACTATTAATTCTAGGTCAATAATAGGAATGCAATGATTGTGTCATACAAGTGTTCTTCAGCTATAAAATGTTTGTCACCTACCTGGAAATCTACTGACCTACACCTTGTTAGAGTCTGAAAAGGAATTTGGAAGAATACACCTCAGTATAGGAAAGATTGCTAAAATAGAAAAATAGTGTATTTTATAGAATGACAAGTAAAATAAATAAAGAAAAAAAACCCAGGCTGGTTTCACAGCAAGCCATGGAAGCCTTAGACTCCTCGATGAGAAATGCAGGTGAATCTGAAGCACACTAAACACCTCCAACGAAGAAATTTCACCTTGAGAGCAACATTAGATTAGAAATTTCACCTTGAGAGCAAAACTACCCTAAATGGTTCTGTGTGTAACAAGGTGCAGACAGAGAGGTGATGGAGCCAAAGGAGACTTTTAAAGCAAGGAGAATATTCAGAAATTAAAGGCTCTGAAACATGGGTTTGTCAGAGTAATTTTCTGTGAATTTTGGGGCACCTTCTCCATTCTTCAGGGCTTTCCATGAACGACTGTACCACTGAGAGGACTACTTTCTCATCACAAGCCACAGTGAAAGGGCAAAGGATCAAACTGAGGAGGTGACAAGTCACTACCCTTACTCTGGAAGGGAATTAATTCCCAAAGAGACAGTTTTATCATACACAAAGATGCAGTCAGATTTTTTCCCCTACTTAAACAGTGTTCACTTCTTCGATGGTGACATGTTTCTACCATTCAAAGACTAAAGAGATCCCTAACTGTGAAAAACAAATCACAGCTGCTGTCAGAGGCCTCTCCCTCAGCTGCCTTCATATCAAGTACATCCAGCACTCCAATGCATGACTTGGCACAAACCTTTGATGTGCACTGAGCTGCAGTGGAGCAGAAAGGCTTTGTCCTGTAGAGGGGACCCAGGGCTGTGCTTCACATCCACCCTCTGGGCCATGCCACTGAGAAAGGACAGCCTCAGAACATACAGTGTACACCTACAGCTTCTATTTACACTATTTAAACAGATATTTTAGCTTTTAATGTCAGATTAACATTTAAATGTCCCTGGTGGAACTGCTAGTAAAGTGTGAAAAAGAAACCCAAAACAGAAGAAATATTCAGTAAACTGGAATGTTTAAAATAGCAAAGACTTGAAGACATTGTACTTTGTCCATGTTCTCAGTAACATTTGGTGCAACAAAATGCATCATTTTCAAACACCTCACTTGAAGATCATCTCCTTTGGCTTAATGTGCTTCCTCACACATAGAGAAAATTGGGATTTTCTTTGCCTTCTCTGGGTTTTTCTCTCCCACCCCTATTGCCCTCTCAGCACTGGTTTAGGCACAGAAGAGGGCCTTTTCAAGACTGTCTTGTCTGTTGCAAGTATTTTATCTTCATTCCTTCTTATCCCCCACCCTTTGTCATAGAGAACCACAACTTTTCAAGCAAGTAATACAAAAATTACAGCCAAGAACACACTTCCATGACCTGAGATTATGCAGGGTCTTGGGGTGAGTGTACACCAGCATACAAATTGAACCTGCACACTATGTGGATGAGCCATTTAGAAAACCCAGCTAAGTATTCAGCACATCCTTTTATTTTATTTATAACTTAGAAGCCTTCAGCTCAGCTCGGTGAATTATGTAAATGGTACAACAAGCTGATTTTGCTTCTGCTGGTTAATTTTCCTCAATGTTTCAGGTCAGTAAACAATTTGAGGTTTGCTTTTTTAACTTTTACAGCATTAATATTTTTAATGCTGTTATTGTTTCCTGAGGTCTGACAGATATTTCATAGGGTCTTAATGCATCTGCACTGTTCTTTCTCTCAGCTAAATTGCTGTATTACAGAAAGATGCTAATAAAAGAATTTCTTAATTCTTCTTGTCCAGTCATAAAATCAGTGTTAATTAAAATATTCAGTACTTATCAAGGTTGTCCTCGCATTATTTAAAAAAATTTTGCTAGGCTTAACTTACATTAAAAAATAAAAGAAAAAAAAAAAAAAAAAAAAAAAAAAAAAAAAAAAAAAAAAAAGAAAGAAAGTAGCCAAGTTAAGCACCAAGTTAAGTTTTGTGTGATATTCTAGAATATTTTTGAGACAATGTCTATGGGATTAAGTTTTTCTTGCAGCCTGGCTCCATCACCCCAGGACATGCCCAGCAGGTGAGGCAGGTTTTCTCACTGCCTCCTATCCAGGACAGCAGAGATGTTGTTCCTGCCTGTGGCATAGCACGTAGGGAGGTGTGTAACATGAAATAATACAGCAAGATACAGCAGCAACAGCAATTATTCCAAGGAAGGCCCTTTCCTTCTAGATCATTGTAGGCGGATAGAATAGAAGAAATAAAGATAGTGTAAAAAGTAATCTTACCCCTAAGGAGTTGCAGCTGGGCCAATTATCAAAGATTAGGAACAGGCCTGACTTCACCAGGCCACAGCTGTAAGCAATGAGAAGAAGAGTGCTATAAAAGAGTGGGGTGGCTGGTTGAGAAGGGAACTGGAGTCACTTGGCTGCTTTGTGAAGAAGAAAGAGTCAGTGCTCTGAGGATCTGCCCATAAGAAAACACCAAGAAGGTATGAAACTTTTACTATTGGAGACAATGGTATGGAACCCCTGCAATAAGATAACAACAGATCATGTTCTGTCTGGTAAGTGACTGTGTACTAACAAACTGCATTTACTCAAAGGTGAGAGGAAGTACAGTAGATACTGAGGAACACCTTCATTTTTCCCCTTGTTTTGCAAGACACTACATTTCCTTAACTTGGCTTTGCAATTAGGAAAGTGGAAATTGAGGATTGCTGTCTCTGTCAGCTGGAATATTTCAGAATTTTGATGAAAGCCCATTTAATGCATCTTCCTGAGTTCAAGGTTGCCTGCTCATTTCTCCTGAGAGAGTCCCTACTGCTGTTCAGCAGTGTCGCTGCTAAATGGCAGCAGGCTGTGCACTGGCCTGTGAACACTGAGCAGGGCAGCCTGTTTGTAACTATGAATATGCCTCCACACTCCATAGTGGGGTGAAAAAGTCCCAGTTAACATTGAATGAGCACGTTTATTTTCGTGGTGTAATGAAGCTCTGCTCGTGTCCTTAAGGTGTGCCTGCTTTACACTATGCCTTTTTCAAAAAGTGACGGCAGAGGCTTCATTTACAGGGAGACATTTCCATGTGAACATGAGCCTATGGTCAAGTTAAATATCAAATAGATACATTTTGAGCTTGCTGAGCACTCCAAGAAGAAGATAAATGGTGATGATGTTCTTGAGGTTACAGGATTGAATTGTGGGTACACAAGCATTGACACAGACATTACCAATGCTGTTTCACAGTCAGCTTTGTGACAGTGTGTAGGACAACCTGAGAGTGGGAAAATACTGCATTGAGTATTTAGGATATTTACCTTTTCCTTAACTTCTCACCTGAGGCTGCAAGACAAACACACCCTGGTGCACAAACTGCTGCCATTCCTCAGGCATACCCTGGATGTCTGTGTGGATGATTACCTATAGAAAAGCTGTATGTCTTGGGGTTTTCTATCTTATTGTGGCTTATCTGGGTAAATCTAACACAAAAGCTGCCTTAGAGCTGGATGCTCGGCAACAGAGGGATTGTGGTATCATTGTGACCCAGACAGCAATTGGAAGCAGCCAGGGGAAACACCTGTGAGCTGAAAGGCCCAGTGAATCTTTGTCCCCTCACAAGTTGCTTCTTGTGTCATGGTCAAAAAAATGATGAGGATTATGTAAGAACAATGGATGCTGAGTGCCAGCTAACACCAAATAGAAGTGTTCTTTTACGAGGTGGCGCTCAAAAAAGCTCTGTCCAGAAAGGAAATGACCCAGTGCTCTGAATGGCCTGAAATGCTCCATTCAAATGGTAATTTCCTGGTGCTGGTGGATAAATGTATTTCTTTTTACCAAAAAGGTGTCTGGGACAAAAGCAGATCTGGGACCTGGCCTGTGGCAGCCTTCTTGCCAAATGCTCTTTGTAATTTCCCAACTTCAAAAGCTGTGCTTGGTAGAAGATTCCTGAAGTCCAGCTGAGAGCTGTCCTGAGAGTGCTGTGATACTGAATCCAGACTGGCAGAGCAGCAAGGATACAGTAATGATTAAAATCACACATCCTAATTTGAACCTGAGGAAGTAATTCTTGAATTTATCAGCAATCTTTTCCTCCTTCCTACCCAAACCATTTTGGGATAGCCTATTAGCTAACATCCCGCTCAGTTTGCATTGCTGCTGGACCCTCTTTGAGACTTCTGAGGCTGCAGCAGGGATGGGGAGAGCTGCTCTGTTATCTGTTCTAATGAATGTGAAGATTATGGAATGATAGAAGAAATAAAAGTGTAGGGTTCCCTGATTTGTAGTGAAGGATCTATTGCTGCCAATTATACAATCTCTTACAGAACACCAATGCTTTACTTTTAAGAATTTGTCTGAGAAATAAAACTAGAAGTTCTGTGGTAACAGTGGTATGTTTCTACCCATAGTGTGTGGGTTCATAAATATCCTATTAAATCAGATTAATGCTGATTTATTGCATTGAACCATTCACTTGACAGTTCATTAAACAGACTATTTTAAGAACTTTAGGGCATTTTAGGAATTCTCTAGTTTCAAAATAAGTGAATTTTTAAGAATCACTGATCAGAATTGAGACTTTCAGACTGTGTTTTAGAAGACTTTTGATCAGCACTTTCAAGGGTTAATCTATTAGGGGTTTTCAAGGAACAACATCTGTCTAAATGCCAAAGAGAATTAAACCCACTAGGCTTCAAGAACCTTCTTTATTAGTTGTTACCTACCCATCAGTGAACTGCTGTAGAAATTGAGGCCATGATTGTGTTAAACTGCTATCAAATGATTTATTTTTGTCATAGTTGTCTGTGTAAAAAGCTATGTCATAAAAACAAATATTCAGTTTGGGCAGCATTTTTACAGCTTTGTTTAATCTCTTTCTCATGGCCTATTGATGCATCTTAAAACAAATTGCAATGAACAGAATACCAAAGGAAATGCTAAACTAGAATCTTTTAATAACTAAATTTTTAAAACTATTGAATTAAACATGGCAACGTTTTTCTTAGCTGAATTAATGTTCATTCATGCAGAAAATTTTGAATGTAACATTATTTAAGCAATTTAAAAGTGAATTAGAGATTCATCCATTGTATCAGGTATCTGACTTCAGGCTAACATTTTAATCTCAATCATTGTTACAGTGTTTGCCATTCAAAAACTCTGAGAGATAACAATGAAGGTGAATTCATGCAGAACAGAGACTCAGGTCCTTGTGGATAAGTATGTTGGCTATCAGGGAACTGCAAAATATGCTAATAAATTATTGTTTACCTTAGCACGTTAGGCAAGTTACACTTGTTTGGGTAATTGTTTTTAGGTTTTGCATTTTGGTTTTATTTTTTGTTTTATGTTGTTTTCATAGCTGCTCCACTGACCATAGAAGGACTGCATTTTTTTCTCTGTTGTAAACAAACCCACAGAATTAATTAGAACCTTTTGTAAATATTCTTATAACAGCAGATTGACAAACTTTTCCAGCTATTTGGTTTAAAGAACAAATAGCTGTCACTCTTCAGCATTTTTCAATTTGCTAAGTTATTGTCCTTTTCTGATCTTTTCATCAGCAGACCTGATTTATCTCCAGGTTAAACACGTGTGATGTCTTCATCTAAGCTACTCTTGAATTTTAACTAGGAACAGTGAACTTGTAATCAGATTTATTAGATAATATTCAAACATATTGAACCACACTAAGAAATCCTCTTAATGGGGCTCTGACTTGGTCAAAAACACCTTGCTGCTTTGAACAGGCAAACAGAAATTGTCCATGACATGATCAGAGTCTTTACATCAAATATGTGAAGAGCCTGTGATTAGGGTATATGTATAAAATGGAATGACAGAATATGCAGTATATAACTCTGCACTTGGAGGAAATCCCTACATCCATGATGTGTGTTCCAACTGTTTGGAAGCAGAGGACAAGAAACTGCTTCTGCCACAGGGAGCACTTTGCTTATTTCCTACTGCTGAGGCCAGCTGCTGTTCGGAACACTGGTTAACTGGACATTGTAAACATTCATTCTATAGCTGTGGATATTTTAAAGTCAGGCAGTGTAGTTTTGTTGGGGTTTTTTTTTGTGTCTTGGCAATGTAGCATATTTCATAGCAGGTGTTCCCTTCTCCCAGGTTTGCACTTATTTTAATACCTGTTCTAAATAAAACAGTGCTTTTTTTTGATGTAGCAAGGAAATAGTGTTGGAATAAACCATGCACTTAAATATCACCACCTATTTCTGATGATCTTTTCCTTTCCCTTGCCTAATTTGGAAGTGAAATATTCCTTCCCTTCTGGAAACACTGGTAAGCCTGTTTCTCTACTGTTTTTCTGTAATTCTCCACAAAAACTGGCTCTCCTAAGAACTAAATATAATGACTGGAGTTCTGCTTACTGTAATTAGATGACCATGTTAGGAAGCCAATTAGGCATCCCCTTTAGTCTATCTACAGGCAAATTTAATTGTATAATTGCATACTAATGCACAGCTAGGTATTTTCACCATGTTTTGTCAGATTCTCAACTTCCACATCCTGTTTAGAAAATGTCCAGGTGTAGTGATCAGGACCTTTTTTTGTTTCCTCATGAGGGAGAAAGAGCAAGAACTGTGTATTAATCCACAATATGGGAAACAAGCTGGATAGATAGCAGTGAAATCAGGAGATGCTGATATTGCTTTGCAGGAAAACCAATCTACAGCACTGTGAACTTCTTCAATTGATCTAATTAAGTCAGGCTGTATTAAGATGTGCAGTAATAGTAAAAAAAACCCACGAAACCCAACATTTAATTGTGAAAGGGTTATGAATATGCAAAAAACCTTTCTTTATTTTTTTTATTAATGAAAGGATTATTAGAAACTAGTTGAATGTCAGTGGGTGGGGAATTACACAATCAGAAGCTACAGGGATGATTGATTGGTATCAGTAATTACATGGTCTGACTAAACACTTTGAGATTCATGGTGTTACTGTTTCTTGTATCCAAGTGATTTTATTCTAAATTCTGTGAACAAAAATGGGAACAAAACCAAATAATAAAGAAACAAAGCCTCAAAACCCTCCCACAAAGGCTTAAGGTTTAATTTTTTTTTTTATGTTTGGCTCCAGATATAGAACACCTTTAATTACTGATTGCTCATAGTACATAGAACTGGCAAGAAGAAAGGTCATTGAAGTTTTCCTACTCTCTCTTGAGCGTTTCTCTATAATAGTCCCGATTTACAGCAGGGAATGTAAGTGATTGTTCTTAATGTTTACTGTTCTGATCTTTCTCAAAATGAGTTCTGTCTGCTTTTTACATGGCTGGAAGTAGACTTACAAATGAAGATGCTATGTCATCTATTTTCAGTATTGGAGAGGGCAGACAGTCTGTTCCAGGAGGTGGAAGGATCAGTGTCACCTGTGTGATGGTGAAATCTTTTCCTTCTCCCACATTGTACTGGATAGGAACCTAGGAAGGGGATGTACAACCACTAAAACCAGAATAAGCTCTGTCACTCATTGAGATAAGCAGTATCAATTCATATTCAGAACACAGGAAATCTCCCGGGCCAAAGAGGTAGAAACCAGCAGCAGGACTGGTAACACACCTGTCAGGTACTGACAGCTCCAGCTGTCATTTAATGATGCAGTCTAAATAGAAACATTTTAGATCATGTGGTTAGACAATGGCAGCAATAAAACTGATGTGTGTTTGGAGCGGTTACTTAAAACATAAAATATATCTAATATAGGAACTGAATGGAATTTTTTCCTTTGTTAACCTAGAGATTCCAGTAAATGAATAACTTGCATGGGAGTTGGGAATCAGCACATGGATATATAATGTGAATACACTATGCAAATAGCCAAGTCTGGCCATTGAACTCAAATGTAATTTGAACAAATAAGTCCAAATTGACTCAGAAAGTACTAAATTAAGAAAAAAAACTTGGAAGTAAAGAAGGTTTAAATTTAACTGGCTCAGGAGGAAAGGAAAGGGAGAGAGAAAAAGAAACTAGATTTACTGAATGTCTGGAGAAGAGATAGGGCAATGTTGGCTGACACTATCAATTTCACACCATAAATTACATTTTCTTAGATGAACTAGTGGGGAATGCAAATGGTTTTGTGTCTTGTAGTATCTAAAAACAAGTTGTATATTAGGTACTCAGCACTGGCATTGAATTGTATTCTTTTTGAAGCTCTCCACCTCTACTCTGCTGAACAATATTTATTGCTATCATAGACCTTTAGAAGTTAAGATATATTTCAAAACAAAATTATTACTTGCTCTTGGATTTTGGATGGAGGTTTTTATTGTTTAAAAAAAATAGATGAGCATCTGCTATCAGACTTTCCAGGGCTATTGAGAAAGGCTTACTTTCCTATCAATTTGAATCTTAAGCATCTACCATGAATTTAAACTGGTTCTTAAAGAAGATTAAATTCATTTTTTATTGCAAATATGGTTCTTTTCCGGCACCTCTTGGAGAAGAAAGGCAGATGAAAAAGAGAACGTGATGTGAGCTCTGAAAAGATGAGAGGCACACGAAAAATGTGAACTGCTGAATTTACTGTCTAGCTATAATGAGGTATTGCTTAACAATTAAGTTAAATTATGCAGCTGTTTCCTAGTATATTGTGCTAATGCATCTGAGAAATTACAATTTTCTGATTGAAGAACGATATGTGGAGGAAACTGTAGCATTCTCCATCCCTGCAACAATTCATTTCATGATTAAAAAAGGAAGCCAGTATTTTTGCAGCTGTCAGGAATAGGCAACAAAGGATGACAGTCCAAGGGGGCCTGTTAGTCAGTGACACAATAAAATAATCCCAAACAAAAGCTGCAGAAGGAAATAAGCTACCCTTGGAAGGGTGGCAAGGACTTGCAGGCACAGCTCCTGGGTGTCTGTGCTGAAGTGGCTGCAGAGCCCAGACTGGCAGAAATAGCTTGACTGTTTCAAAGAGAAGTGATGCCACACATGGTACTTCAAAGACAAGCGCTCAAAAATTTCAGGGAGCTCTTAATACTTTAAAGCAAAAATTGCACATACATCAGGGGTGTGCATCAGCTTTTTTTTTTTAAGACAAAACCTAAGCCAAACTTTACTAATCAGTAAATATAAATTATCTTGACAAGTTAAAAAATAAATTTACTTGAATGAGGATTAAGTGAAAATTGAAGATTTGTACAACTAAATAATATTGAAAACATAAACTCAAGGAAGTACACTGGTGTTCCAAATTTTGCATGTGGAGTGGGCTCAGTGGGAAAAATAGCTGCATGAAGCAGAAAGAAATTAGGTATGTTTATTGGAGCAGGTGGCTTACATTTTATTACTTCATTTTCGACCAGCTTGAGTTCTTGAGACTATTTAAAATTCCAGACTATCAAATTCATAGATAAGTCTGTATTACTCATTGTTTAAACTTATTTATGCAAAAAATATCAGAAACCCAAAAACTCTAGATGAAAGCACATAATAGCTTTTGAGTAAAAATGAAAGCTTTTCAGTTAACAGCCATACTTCAGATCATTCTTTATTCTGATCATCTGTTTTGCACGATTCTTTTGTTTTAGTCAGCATTTCCTTTTAAAAAAGGTTGAATTGGGGGAAAATATAATTTTATTTCACATTTTATGAATCTGAATAACATGAAATGAGGTTGTGCCATGCTTCATGACCATGAATATTTAAACATTTTCTATAAATAAAGTTACTTCTTTTTGTTTTAATCTTGTAAAAAAGCACTGCCTGGAAATGATAACGAAGAAGCCTAAGAAAATACCATTTGGAATAATTCTTGCTTTTGTTTTTGCCAGTTGTTCCACAAAGGCAAAGCAGATTTAGTCTTTTAATTTCCTTGAGTCACCTAATTCTCTAAGCTTCTACTTTACTCACTTTTTACGTTGAGTTACATTATTATACATGAGAAAAAAAAAGTTTATGATCAAGTGAATTTTGAAGGGTTTTTTCCAATCTCTTCCACTGTTTATCTAGTTTGTGTTTATGAGGGTGAGACTGAAGGCACCTTGCTGAGGCAATGCCTGAACAAGATACCTTTTATCTGATGGGAATTTCTATCCAATTGAGAAGAAATCCTCTGAAATATTCAACATCCTTCCCTTCTGGAGCCACTGTGATCAACTGACCCCTCTCCAGAGGTTTCCTGTGGTCCCTTTCTCCCTGCAAGCTAAGGAGCAAGAACATATTAGGTAGTGGATTGTCGATTTACCTTGAGCACCTGAACTATGACATAGTGTAAAGCATTCCTCTTGGATGTCTCTGTTTGCTTGGTACATTTTTGAGCTGTCATTGCTTTTATGCACATTTCCATGAGCCCACCAGCCAGCTTTGTTCTTTTGTTCATGCCCACTTGTGCCTGCTGCAGAGATGGAAGAGGCTTGGGCTTCGTAAGAGCATGCACTTGGCAAAGAGTGAAGAGCTGAGGTGGAATACACTAAAATAAAGCCAAATATTATTGCTCTTAGGTGTAGTATGTGGAATTGGAAAAGAATCAGAATGGAAAAATATCAGCTATTACTACAGGAGCAATTCAGGGAAACATTAGTCCGCAATTCTGAAGTACCTTTTCTTGTCAATTTTTTTTTCTTTCTTTCTTCTCTCTTCTACTAAACAGGAAATCTGGAGCTAGTTTGGTGAGGATATCCCAAGTATGGAAATGCCAAACTGGACAAGGAAATAACCACTGCCCTTGCTGCCACAGCTCTTATGCTTCCAGTGACAGTATTTACTTTGAGTTGCATGTTTATTTCAGAGCAGTGTTTGGACCCTTGGCTGTAAACTCTCACACCTTTTGCTGCTTGTCTGCTATAGAAATGTCTTTTGTCTCTGAGGGTGTCACCTCTGCAAAGCCAGGTCTTCCAAACAATGGAGTTGAATAAAATGAATTATTCCATGAGAGGCACTTGCCTGTAAGAACCATATAGATGTCACACATGGTGACTCTTGTATAAATGTACCTTTTTATTGAGACACCTGAACAGATAGAAATGGCTATAGCATGTCCATGACCAGGTTCTAAATGTAGTATGTGTGTTGATATTATAAAAAGCATAAATAAAGGAAATTTATGTGCTAAGTTCAATTCTGAGTCTCATAAATATTGCAAGATTTTGCTAATTACTTATGTTGTGGCCATATAATAACCACATAAAATTTATGCTCCTCAAAATGTAAGGTTACCACAAAAGCTGTCACAGACTCTCAACTAGTGTCATAAATATTCCTTTGTAGTATATATACAATAAGAGATCTTTCACTGCCTCTCCCCTGAAGGTATATTATTCAATTTTCAGAGTTATAGCACAGTGATAAATTAGACCTTAATGTTGTTGTGCTGCTGAGCTAGCCAAGACTTTTTATAAACAACTGTCCAAATGTTGAAAATACAGAAAGCAGTCACACTGGTGTGATATTGACTCTTTTCTTGCATTACTTTGGTTCTCTTTTTTCCAACAGACCAATAAAAGTTTTTATACTTATTACAATTTTTCAGAGTAGATCATCTGAGTTTCTCAAGCTGTGCTTGTGAAAATTTCCTGTGCCTTAGGCTCAGTTTTACCGTGAGCACAATATTCTAGGGAAACTCAGAATATAAACCTGCTCTTCGACACAGTGTGGTGTACAAGTGATGTTGTGCCATAAACCAGGAGACACAGCCCTGGAAACAGGTTTCATTTTAAATGAAGTAGGCAAAGCATCAACCTGAGAAACACTGATGTCAATAACCAGGATAAAAGTCAACATTAACATGCAAACTCAAGCAGAAAGGGATGTACAGACACTTTATACTTTTAGTATTTACCTATATGCATAAAAGTAGACCCAATTCAGCCTTTTTATTTTTTTTGAAGGACTAATTAATTTTATTAGAGAGTAAGTAAATTCAGCTGTGAATCCTAGAGAATCTAATGACTTCCAGAGATTCAGAATGAATTCAGCAATAAAAGCTAATTAGAAGGGAAATGGATGCCTAAAGTATCCCTGGTGTGCATAAAGAAAGAGTATAAAGACCATTAATTGAAATTAAAATTTAACAGTAGCCTAATGCTGCATGACATAAAATTCCATCTGTTGTGCAGAGCCACTAAACAAAGATACATGGGGAATAGTGCTGGAGTCTCAGCTCTGCAGCCAGTCAATGAATGTATTTTAATGTCAGACGACTCCACACAGTGAGAAGTCTGATGTTCACAGGAGTCAGTTTAGGGCATGATAATTTCTGTAGCTACTGAATTAGAGAGAAAAAACTAAAAGTGATGCTGCATTAGTGAGACATTCTATTTTTTAATGAAGTAGGTGTGGGTTCTTCCTGCTTTTTTTTATCCTTACAAGTGCAGAACATGTATCCATGCATTTTAGCATATATAGGCTGTAAAATCTTTATCCAAACCATTTCTTAGAGGTGCCTCTGTGGTGTAGGCACAGAAGCAGGAACAAAGTCAGTGTCCTTTCTCATCAGAAATGTCATTGAAGTTTCTGCAGAGCATGTGTAGGGAAGTAACTGAGAACTTTGAATAACTTCTCCTGGAATGTCCAACTTCTTGTGCTGACCACAAAATGTCTGGGAATGTCTTTTTTGTTGTTGGTTTTTCAAAGACTGATTAACAGTGGTTGCTGTAATGACTTTCAGTGCACACATCGCAGGAATTCCCCTAAAACAGTTTTCAAAACACGGACTGATCTATTGCTGAGAGGTGGTTACATTGCACTTGCATTTCCATATTAGATGAACACAGCTATAATAATTCCAATAATTCCATGACTAGATACATGCAGCAACCAAAAAGAGTCTTGTTTCTTAAATGACATACAAATTAGTTTATTTCTAGAGGATTTATAATTACTGAGAAATTTCCAACACAATGATTTTACTTTCAGGCTTATGTGTTGCACTGGAAGAGCAGCCTTTCTGCAAGTGAGTCTAACAAAGTGATTGTATGATTCTTAGCACAACATGACTGTGGACTGTGATTGTTCTGTGAATATTGTGCATGCTGAATAGGCCATAATGTCAAATGAGATGCTATCTGAGATTCATAGGGTGCATTTTCTGAATGCCCACACATGCATTTGTAATTCAACACTTCCATTCTGGGCCATCTCTCAGTGCAGAGCTAACAGCTACCACAGAACACACACAGTGAAAGAAAATAAGAGGTTGCATGGAGAGTCACCATCATGTTGTGTGGATTGAAAGGAAAAAAGGCCCTTTATACTAAAAAGTTATCTAAGCAGAGATCAAAACAAAGGTTGTCTGCAATAGAAAATTCTGTGACTTAGCAGGAAGAGGAAGAACTACAAGCAAAGATAAAAACAAATTCATATTCAGCAGTTTTAGGGGTATTTAGCTGAAGGTAATTAAGCACTGGATGAAGCAGCAGCAAAATAAAAAGGGGATGAGCTCTTTTGGTCTGAGACCAAGATCCACTGCTGTTTTGGACAGTCCTTTCAATCATTTAGAATACACAAAATGTAAGTGTAAACAGGTTGCTAATGAGGATATTTCTAACTTGGATTTGCAAATTCACCCAAAAGAAGAGCAAGAAGGTTTTCAGAGTAGAAAAATTACAGATTTAACTACACATATTTCTTGAGGGAGCCAGCAGTTAATGCAACAGTAATGACAAACAATGATATTAAAATGCAAAGAAACAACAGGTGTATCAAGCCTTGACCAGGTTGGCAGCCACTCTCCATGCCAGGCAAAACCAGGTAATTCAACTGCAGGATATTCTGTGAGTTACAGAGACATCACCTGGCAGATGGGGCAGCCAAGGCAGGGGGTGGGATAGAATTGCCTGCCCTGTATCTCCCTGCTCCCTCCCTCTCAGACTGCTCTGTGCCTTTCTTGCTGGCCCATCAGCCTGTTCCTTTCCTCTCATTGCTCCTGCCCTGTGTATTCGTGAACTGTTAAGTACTACAATGACTTTATAGTTAATTTGTTAATTAGAAATGGTGCATCTCTTAGGTCACTCTACACGCATCTTTCACTAAGCGTCCCTGTAAGAACAATTCTCTGAATGAGCAGCTATTTCCAATATTTCCTAAAGTTCTTGTCATTGCAGCCCTTAGACTTGGCATTTGCTGGAATATTTATCTAATTTATGCTCTTTTGTTATCAATGTTTGGTTCAAAGTAACTGTCACATGTTTGTCCTATTCCCAAAACATTAATTTGGGATGAAAGAGATAAGTGGCTGGTTATGTATTTGCAGCAGCAAAGTTAGGTATCCACACAACCTTTCCTGACTTTTCAAATTGTGTTTAGGTAGTTCAGTGCATCTATATGAAACTTGTCAGACTGTGCTAAACCAACTGCCTTTAATTCTTCTCCCAGTAGTAATCTTCATCTGTAATTAATTGTAAGGTGCATGTATAAATAATATTGCCCATTAGTGAGATCTCTGACAGCTTCCATATGCAAATGTCCCTCTCTTTCAGCCTAGGTGTAATCACAATGTACATAGTATTTATAAACATATGGTAGATCGTTTTATAGAATTCATTTCAGTATTGCAGGATACTTGGGAAAAATATTGTAAAAGCCATCTGCATGCCAGATAATGAGGGGTGTGACGGGCAGGCTGCTAACTGTGAAAATCCTCATATCTGCTGCATTGTTATTGCACTTGTCCTTTCTTATTATGCAATGACAAAATATGAAATTGTTAGCCTTTCCTAAAGCTTCAGCTTTTGAACCCCAGATATTATCAACATAAAATGGACATGTAGGTAAAGCTAATAAAGTTTCTTTATCCATTTACTTTGCTTTTTAACAGATATTGATAGATTTAGGTACTTACAAAAGTTAAAGAAAAATGAGATACTGCTTTAAAATTTGACAGCAAGATAGTTAACATCAGTCTGTCACATTTCTCCACAAGATTAATTTGCATGATGGAAGTATTTTCTGTGCTATTATCCAGAAGCAGAACTGCAAAAAGAATACCAATTTCCATATATTTTTTCCCCAATATCTTGTATAAAACCACAATGTACTGAGACATAGAAAACTTAATTGTCCAATTGCAATTAAATCCTTAATAATGAACATGAGCAACAGAGTATTTCACTTCAAAGAAAGTTGTAAACATGATCTGCACGTGCTTCGTGAGTTGTTGTGATATTGGTGCCTATGGTAATATCAACAGTCTTGTTTTGCAAATAATTTCATCTTTAAAATGTTTGTTGGATACTTTTAGATATTTGTCCAATGTAAGCGTCACATATATAATGATGTTTCCATTTTTGACCTCATGGGTCAAACCCACCATTTTCAAATCAAGTTTTTGTTACCTTTATTTTATACATTGTCCTGGTGAGAGAACACTATTTTCTGTGGCTGTAGAATGAAAACAATGAGATCTTTCACCAAAAAACTTCAAATATCCAAAGCACCAGGGAGAGTTAGTCAACATGTTTTTCCCCCAGAAGATGAAGTCTTTATGAAAAGGCAATCAGCTAGGCCGTTCTGAACATTTATTCCAAACAAAATCTCCCATTCTAAATTTATTTTCTCCAGCTAAATCTACGGCTAAATTTGGTATACTCCTAAAGAGATTTAGATTTTATGCCCATGTTTTAAGGCAATTGAGAGACCCATGGTTTAATATTTTTTAATGTTCTTTCCTGAAGCAATTGTGTTTGACTGTTCTTCCAGGAATCAATTTTCAGGGATACACAGTCAACTCACTTTTATTGCAACCCATTTCAGCCATTAAGCAGCATAATTTCAGCTACCATGGAAATGTTGATTAAATCTACTGCTTTTATTTTGACATTTCAGCTGCGCCTTGACAACTAATTGCTAGTTTGATTAGGCATCAAAGGGGCATTGAATCTTTGGAGTAAAAAATGGAGCGAGACCGCATGTCAGAAAATCATGGATGGCACTCACCCACTCTTGGGGCTTGGGACACCAACATCCATGGTTTCTTCATCCTCTGAGCATGGTGGTGGCCAGTGAGAGCTGGAGAAACACTCTGACTTGATGGAAGTGTTAATAACACCACAGTTTACCTACACAGCAACTTCTGTCAAACGAGGGTTGGGCTGAGGGGCTGTGTGCTGGTGTGGAGAGAGGGAGGGAGAGACAACACCCCTCCTTCTGTGGGCACCTTGGAAAATGGCTTGTGTAGTGCCCAGTGTGGAATTGCCCAATGCCACTCGCTCAGATGAGTGCCAGGTTTAAAAATAAAAGAGTGAATGTTACAGGTGGGATGGGAGGTCCCAGCTTGGCCTGCACTGTGGCCCTCATGGGGGCTGCGTGCTGAGGGGACGCTGCTGGGCCTGCCTAAGGGAGATCAGCACTGCAGCTGCTCTGGCCCCTTCCAGACTGTTCCAGCCATTTCCAGCCTGTTCCAGACTGTTCCAGCCAGTTCCAATCTGTTCCAGCTAGTTTCAACTAGTTCCACCTGTCCCCAGAGCACAGCCAGCCCTCAGCCATGGTGCCCCAGGTGCGCCGGTTTGAGTCCCACCCCTCAGGCCATGAGGAGAGCAGAGAAGCACCTGGGCATCCCAGTGGGGATAAATAGGAGGGGTTAGAGCAGAGACTTTGCTTGGGGAGGTGGAGGCTATGTCAGGAGCAGCTTTTGCCCCAGGGAGCTGTGCCCTGTGGGGAGAAGGTGGTGCTGGAGCAGAGCCCTGAGGAGGAAGGAGCTGCAGGCAGGTACTGCTGGGTGCTGGCCCAGTGCCTCTGTGCCACCAGGGCAGGAGGGGAGCTGGGAATGGAGGGGTGGAGTAGAGCTTGGGGTAAAGGGGTGAGAAAGGTATTTTTTACTTTGTCTGTTTAAAATTGCGCTGTCCAACTCTGTCTTAAAATTAAAAAAATATATATATATTAGTGGGTTTGCTCAGGAATCAAAGGGATGCCTTTGCCTTGGCTCTGCCAACACCTTAGGTGGACAAATGCAACTTGAACATCTCTGACAGGAGGAGCTGACATTCCCACCTGTGTGCAACAAATGCATTTGAGGATTTTTTTGTTTTCCTCCATGTCTCATAAATTTTGAAGCAAGTTTTCTTTTATCCTCAAGAAGAAAAAACTCCTAAGTCTGTATACTTTTTCTCCCAGGTACTGTCATGCAACTCTTTTATGCTGCAGAAGTATTATTCCTGTCACTTCAGGAGTCTTTTGGGGTTTTTTTTGTACACTTCTATTTGTAACTCCATGTGAATGGGAGGTAAAACTAGATTGGTATTAGTTTCTCTGTTGTGATAGTAGGCTAGCTTTAAAATTATTCAGAAAAGTTTTTACTTGACTTTATCTTTCACTCTCCCTGATGAGAGTGTGTTAGTCAATGTAAGAAAACTGAGAAAAATGCAACTTTATCAAATATTTCATGTTGCTCTAAATTTTTATCACTTCAGGACTGGAGTATAATTGTGATAATATAATTCTGATATGTCTAACCTATTGTTTCATTGCTACTATAGTAAGGGGTGAGGAGGCTGGAAGTTTGTTTGTTTTCTTTTTTAATTTGCTTTCAGCAGGCCTCATCAGAAGTTTGCTTGGTGCCAGTCAGTTGAATGTAGTTAAATTGCAGTTTATTGTTTGTTGGCTTCAGATGCTCTAGGTTTCTTTCTAAATCTCTGTTGATCAGCGCTGGAGTATAAAAGTACTTGAGGTTGCATCTCTCTATTTATTTTCCTAAGTTAGTAAAATATTTTACTGGACTCTGTCCCACAGTAAGTGTTGAAGTCGAAACAGATGAATGTCTTGAAAAAATCTATTCTGATAGCTGAAATTTTCTCTCATTCCTCTATTTATTCCTGCCTGCGACTGCAAGTACTTGACCTCCTGTTTAATGTTGGCACCACTTTGTATCTACTCTTTATTGCATTTGTATTACCTAAGAAAATACTTGGTATTTTTGTGATGTTCCCTACTGATCTGGCCAAATAGTGAACAATCTTTAGTTAAACCTCAGTTCCATCACAGATTGTAGAATCATTAAGGTTGGAAAATACCTGAAAGATGGAGTCCAACTGTTAACTGTGACATAAATGTTGTGTTACTTGTCCAAGGCTCTGTAAAACTAGAGAAAAATATGATGAAATAATGTAAAAAACCTGGCTTCTGGCCATAATTTATTTTTTCAAAGCATATTGTAAATACTTTATATACTTAACACAATTATATAGGCATTTTAAAGCATGGAGGTGACACTGATGGAATTTATTTCTTTCTACTGTGGGATTTTTGGCAAGCCCTAGGAGTTTCATTTGTCTGGATACATGGGATAAAAGGGGTGGTCTCTTAGCTGAACACAGCAAGCACAAATAAGTAAAAGCAAATATTTGGATGGCCTTACAAATTATCTGATGGAGAGGGCTGCTGACTTAAATCTCCTTCAGCCACACTTTGAACCCTCCTGGCATGGTGCAGTCATGTTATTTGTATCATTAAATAATCTTGAGTGCTGTGTGGTGTGCTCTTGTATTTAACACCCACTCATTTTTGACATGGAACCTGCATATTACAGTGAAGTTGAAAGGCATATAGTCTGTTCTGAAACATGCAAATAATACCCTTTAGTGCTGAGAGGAATTAAGCACATATATCAAGAGGAGAATATGTCCTAAAGTCTAATCTGTCTAGCTGTTTTCTCTACAATAAATTGCATTTTATCTCAATCAGTGTTGTTATTTTTGCCAATAGGTGTTCTGAAACTTGATACTGTGAAAATTCAGGGCAACAGGAATGAAAGCTCTTCTGCAGAGTGAAATTTTGAATTTCTAGAAGCCTCACAGATTTCTAAATAACACCATGTGGTAAAGCTGCTCCTTGAGCCAATACATTTATGGATTAACTAAGTACTGCTTGCTGTGTTTATACATACAAACTCCCTTCAGAAATTTAATTTACAAAACATTACAGCCTAGCAAATATTATATGAAGATCTGCTGCCTGGCATTATTTTTACTTGAGTTGTAGATATGTTTTCATTTTCTTGTCTCATTTGCTGTATGAGGCCTTTGACCACTTTGGGTGGTGATTTTTCTTCTCAAAATATCCTCAGTATGTTTACATCAAGGAATAGAATTTAGATGATGGGAACCGTTCGATTCAAAGCAATAACATAGCTGGTTTTGGTGTTTGTTTTTTTTTAAGACTGTGATAGCAAATATAGATACTGCTGCAGCACCACAGACCATATGTGCACAACAATTCCTTGCCGTGTATTTCTGCCTTTTAAATACAACTCCAAGCTTCCTTTGATGCTAACTCTCAATGTTTGTGTCTGTTCAATTTCACCTGTCAGTTACCGTGTTTACCTCTGACACTATTACTGCTCTGCAATGAACGTTCCACAAGGCAGTGAAAACCCTCTTCTAGATGGCTTATATACTGTAAGACCCAGGTGTCTGGATTTTAAATATTTCCTAATGTTCTGTGTCTTTGTGTTTTTCATTAAATACTTGCAATAGTCCTAGGAAGCAACAACTTTTCCTGAAATATTAATGACATAACTCTTAACATTTATTCCCATATTTCTCTGTCTTCTACCACCCACGCAGGATTTCAGCCTTGCATCAGAATATCTGCTTTGTAATTTAATCCTCTGAATTAGGTGGTGTGATGGGTGTAAAAAGCTTGGGCAGTACATTGGTTTATATAAAATAAACCCGAGACATCTCCTTGTTGGTTTAAAAACCCCCAAATGCACACACACCCATGCATACCACCCCCTAAAAATACCAGCCTCCCAAGCAGAAAACTCAGAGAATGTGTTCTTTGTAAAGGAAAGCTGGAGGAACTGCTTTCTGACCCAGCCTTATCCTTTTTGTTAGTTTGGAGTAATTGTAGTGTTTTAGCCAAGGCTTTCCTTTGTCTCTACTAATTTCTGAAATGATAATGACAGTGTTCTCTTAGTAGAGGAGTACTCCCTTCTTCTGCCTGCACTCCAAAGGCACATGACTGCCAAATTAAAAAGGATGTAAGTTGGGAATAAAACACCAGCTAATGGTGAGAATGAGCAATGTTGGGTTATTGCTTTGAATTAGTTGTCAGATATTATTTTTCCAGTGGTTTTTCTGAAGGTAGAAAACCTGACTGCCAGCCCAAGTTGGAGAAGCTAGGCACATGTTGTTCTGTTAACACCAAATACTAGTTAGAAGCTTGAGGTAGTTCTCTCCCTCCTGTGTGCTTGTACCACAGTTAAGGAAAACTGGAGAGGCATTACAGGAGAAATGATTTCTCCTCATGCTTTTATTGACCTTTCTCTCTAGCTCTCAGTTTGGGTATGAATGTGTACATGCAGGTTTTTAACACAATACTGGGATTGACTTTCAGAAGTACTTTAGGAGCCTCTGTTATGTCTTCTTTATTCCTAACAGCCATTTTTTTCACCTGTTAAAAATACCAGCGTAGGGATGATGTCCATCTCTCTTGTGTTGGAAGGGAGGGCAAAGGGCTGGAATGGAGGTGAATTTTCTGGGGAGGAAATGGAATCTGTATTATTGCAACTGCAAATTTTTCTTATCTAGTTCACTATGGCTACAAATGTGTTCATCACTTCTGTCTAACAAAAAACTTTTGCTTACTTATAGACTATCATCACATTTCCCATATTCTGTTCTTTGAGCTAAACAGTTCCAAACACTTCTGTCTTTTGTTATAGGTAATGAACCCTGGCTGTTTGAGTGCCCTGTTTCCCTCTCTCCAGTTAGTCTATATTTCCTGGAAATCAAAGTGAGGAGCTGCATGGCATGCTCCAGCTGAAGCTTTATTGGCCCTGCCTAGAGGGAAAAGATTGCCTGATGCATCTTGACTCTCATTTCCAGCTGTCTGATGGGGGCATTTGGCTTTTACTCAACAGTGTAACGCTGTTGACTCGTGTTCATCACTGATGCATAACAAACTCATATATTTTGCTGTAAAACTGCTAACTACTTGATCCACGTGCTACATTTGCATAGCTAATTATTCATGCTTAGGTACAGAACCCTGCCTTTGTCCCCACTGAATAAACATCCTTTGTTTTTCAGCTGCTTTCCTACTTGTCAAGATAATTTGAATTCCTAGCTTGTCCTCTAGCTTATTTGTAGTCCCTACAAGGTTTGTTATCTGCAGATTTAGAAACTCATGGAGATTTCACAAATCTGTCCTGAAGACAAAGGTCTTAATATTTGGTACTCGTCCAAATCTTGAAATGCAGTGTAATCAGGAAATGCACTTAATCCTTAAACAATGTCTTTCTTATTGTGAAGTTTTAAGTTGCCTATTCCCAAGTGATGTAAATATTAGGGGATGATGTTGGTTAAAGAAGATGAAAGAAGAATGCCTGCTCTGTTTCATAATTTACACTAAAAGATCTCTCTGTGAAATAACCAGTAGCTTGGATCTGTTTCTTGAAACAGCAATAAATTTTTAGTGGATTTTTACAAAAACTAGAAGTCCCATTTTAGGCAGATAGGTGAAAAATCTGTTAATTTGCAAAAAAAAAACCATGCATTTGATCATTTCAATTTAAGTGCAATTATAACATGTTTCTATCATTCAAAAAGTTTCAAGTTGGCTTACTATTGCTGTATAATGCATCTGTGCTACTAATGGCAAAGACAGGCCTTTGGGGATACTTTTCAAAAAGCTACTGAGTGGGGCTTTTGAGGGTATTTTTGTTTTGGTTATTCTCTTGGGGTTTTGTTTAAGTTTTGGTTTGGTTTGGAGATTTTTTTGTTGGTTTTTTTTTGCACACTAGCAGTGCATATTTAATGAAGAACCTCATTTAGAATTTGAGCTGAATATTGAAATGTTTTCAGAGTTCAGGCCAGAATACAACTGAAAGCCTTAGAAGGGAGTCCTGTCCCTGCAGCTTGAGACACCTCCAGCCTATTCCTGCAAAGCTTTAGTTTTCTGTGGGTTCAATTTTAATACTCAGCAGAGGTACCTGTGCCACAGGAAAAGGCTCATGCAGGATTTCCTCAGCACTGCAACTGTTAAATATGTTAAAAGATGTGTAAAGTTGTGCCATTAGACAGAAAAATCTACATTTCATGTACAGTGAATTTTATTTTTTTATAAGTGTCTCTAAGGTCACCTGAAATGAGAGTTGGAAGATGTTGCACTGAGTAATCCTTCCAGCACTCCTATCAGAAACTAATAGGGATGGGTTCATCATAAGATTTACTAAAGTTGAAAATAATTGTCACTAGCAATGATGTTTTTTGATTATTCTCAGATCCCATGAACAAGGCCATGAACTAGACTGTGCATTGCAAGAATTCTGTGTCTTAGCAAATTGCTTTGTAGTATTTTTGTTTTGAAAAACATTTGTGTGTGTGCTGAGGGGAAAGAATTTATGTTCCAAATTGTGTGTTCTGCCCCATTCTAGATTCTCAGGTGCCAGTGCCTTCTCTAGTTCAGAAAAAGCTTTTGAAAAGCTTGGCTGTAGTTTAGAGCCAGAGCCTGTCCACACCATGGTACAGAACAACTGCTCTTGAGGAACACTGGAAGGAAGGGACTCTTGTTTATTCATCTGAATATTAATACACTTGCAGACTACATCTGTTACAAAATTGTCATGGTTCCTTGAGTCACTGCCCGAACTCAACAGTCCTGGAGTGCACAGAAAATGCATCAAAGAGACTCAACACACCCCAGTTCCAAAGCACGTGTTGTGTTACCTTTAAGGCAGGGTACGAACAATATAAGGAGGAAAGTCAGACCTGCCCAGGGAGGTTAGAAATCTGCAGTGAAAAACTTTGAAAGAAAATTACCTTCTGTTCCCATTCACATGATGAAGACCAGTATTTAAGTATTTTTTAATGTTGTGGGCTGTCAGAATGCAGTATAAGGTTGTAGTGGAAGAATAAGGAAGGAGGGAGTTGATTTCAACTGCTGAAATGTGACACAGAAGAAAAATCACAGAACTTGCATGGAAAAG
Organism: Camarhynchus parvulus; assembly: GCF_901933205.1. Lineage (NCBI taxonomy): Eukaryota > Metazoa > Chordata > Aves > Passeriformes > Thraupidae > Camarhynchus > Camarhynchus parvulus. The sequence continues at coordinate 8,936,698 of NC_044577.1, read as the reverse complement.
GCATTCTGTACCTTATGTGCACACTGTCAATCCACCAAAAATATCAACAGAGCAATTGGTTTTATTGGTTTCAAAGTAAAAGTTAATATGAAATCACTGTAGCAGAAGGAAGTCCTTGCACCTCTAAGTGTGGGGTGGTGAATGTGTGTTATTAAAGAACTCAGGTTAGTCTGACAATTGATGGTTTACACTGTTCCATAATTGAATTCTTGTCACAATTTAATTCCTACAGGGAAAAGTCACATATATAGGAGAAAAAAAATCCCCAAACTTGTAATGAATGCTGCTGTACTTTCTTTTCCTCATTTTTTGTATGCCTTAAAAATGTTACTTATATTTTTGTAGAACAGTTCTTCAAAGGATTGTGGTGCAACAGCTTTCAGTATCTATGAATATGAGTTAAAATAGTACCTGTTTCAAATTGTTAGTAATATCATTAAATACACTGAGAGAGGCTTATAAGACTTAAAACTCTGATGGTGCACAGATAAATCATTACGAATATTAAGACTCTCTCTTCAGCTTCATTAACAGTGAGGGTTAAAGATAAGATATCAGTCTCTTAACTATTCTTGATGAAACCAGACTGGGTGTCTTGGAGGAGGCTTAGCAGGGCTGGGAGGTGGTTTAGGGCTTTTTTAAGGAGGCCAGAGAGCAGCCGTGCTGTTACGGCTCTTTCTGTATCTTTAGTCTTTTAATTACTTCTGTTGTGTATGGAAGTGGGAATTGTGAACTGCAGATAATTTTTATTTTGATCCTCCTCTTTTGAAAAGGTAAGGGAAAGCATTAAAAGCAGACATGAAGGATGATTGACTTTGCATGAGAAAAGGGAAATGCAGATGATATGTGGTGATGCTAATTGTTTACCAGGAATGTTTAATCTGTACTGGAGTTTTCAGGTCTGGGTTCAGTATCTGAAAGCAGGAAAAGATAAACAGCATGAATCACACTTAGATCAAGATTGAATTAAGTTTGCCTTTGTACTAATCATAAGAAATACACTTTTTCACTTAGATGTGTCTGTCTCTTTATAAGTAGATGGAAGAAACTTTCATTTAGAAGTATTTACATTCTGTAATCTGCAGCAGCCTGCTTCAACCTGTAACAGCTTTTTACTGCTTGGCACCTTTGTGAGCACTTATTCAGTTACCTAAATAAGATAACCATGGCCTCGGTTGTGAATGACTGTTGGCTGCCCAAGCCATTAGCTAAGGTAAAATACCTGACAATTCAGCTTGACAAACTTAATGAGAATTCCAAGGCTGCTTAATTTATCAACATTTAACATTAGAATGCTATGCTCCTGTAAAGCTTCGGTGTATGAATGTTATGTGCTGAATCTTTTGACAATACATAATGATCCTCATCATTGTGAAACCTCTGAATAGAATAATCTGATCAGTTCATTAAGACCAGAAAGGTCTGAACAAAATAATAATGCCATTGTTTACACTCCAAGCAATGAAGCTCAAATTAATTTCTGGTGTAATTCCATAAACTTTAATACAGCTGCTCCATGAATACTTTTAACCTAAGAAAAAGAAGTCCTCCTTTGTGAGGAATGCTGAAACTCCACCCTGGCAATCCTTTTTTTGTATGCTTACCCTTTTGACTTAGGTGTATATTACTGGAGTTTCATAGGGACTGAGTTGTGTGTGTTGTTTTGTGTAAAAGGTGGATTTTGAATCACTACGTACTAATGGGGGAAATATATGGCTCATCTTCTCTGAGGTGTATGGAGTGATCATTTTGTCAATGTGACTTTACCTTGGATACTTTTGATATGTATTCTAGAACAATATACATGATAGAGCTGTACTAAGTGTAAAGACATCGTGTGAATCCAGAGAACATGACTAAATCTGTTTGACTATCACCCTGCTGCTGGAAGTGAAATGGTGAGAGGTACTAAAGTGAGATACCTGGAAAAATCTACCCTGACCTAGGGAGTATGCGCAGCTGTGCAAGGCTGCTCAGAACAGCTGAATTTGGTTTCTGCTCTCAATTATTCAACATCTCCCTCTCAAAGACTGTAGAGAGGGGCTGCTACTAAGTTACCTTCGGTCCACATAATTCTGTCACTTCAGGCTTGATTTCCTATCCTGAGACACAGTTGTGATTTGAGATGCTGGGGCTGGCAGAGACCTACTTGAGGAATGTTAATTGCTTTATGAAGCTTTATTTGTAAATTTGTTTGCAAGCCACTACATACATCTCCTGCCAAACCGTGCAGCTGCTTGCAGTAATATCAAAATTCTGTGGGTTTTGGACACCTTGTAGCAATTACCTACAAGGGATACAATGGATTAGCTGACTAAGCATGTTGTGGTATCCTAGGGAAGTTACCATCCTGATCAATGTTATTGGAGTAAATAATCAAGCACTAAATGAAACATGAGTGATGATTAGATTATCTTGATTTGAAGATCTTACACCCTTAATGCAGTATATGGTTTGCTTTTGTGAGATGCAGGATTTTCTGTATCCTGTTTAAAGGCTTGCAGAGTCTTAAAGGTTCTGTTTAATTTGGAAAAATAGTGGGACTTATTAATATGCTTCAAAGAAATATAGTTATTTTCTTCAAAGCTGCTTCACAGATGAGTTTTAGGCACTTTTCCATTCACTCTGTTGAAATTACATTTCTCTACAAACAGAGGTCAGTGAAGCTCTGGCAATTTCTCTGCCAGTGTAGAGAAATAAAGTACTGAAGCCTGGTGGCCCTTGGTGGAGACAGTCTTATTTTGGCACTTCTACCAGTTACAGCAAGAGTCCTGGACTGTTCACTTCCACACCCATTCAGTTAAAATTGACTTTATGGTTACAGAGCCATGGCCATAACTCCTTTCTCTCCTCAGAAATGCAATTTAGCCAAAGATTTGGAAACCTTTCATTTTGGAGCAATGACTGATTGTCTGTCTGTTCACGTCTTCATCAATAAGCAACCGCCAAATCACTAAATTTCCAGCTTAACTGAGTATAACCAAATTGCTAAACTTTTCCAATAAACTAATAGAAAATCTCCTCTATTTCCCAGTGTTTAAATAGATCACAAGCAGACTGCACTTGATTTATAAATGCAGAATAAATAACATAATTTTATGCAAGAATATACAGCAGTGTATTTGTGATGATATTGCTGCCTTATGTCATTACTAACACCTCCAGAAATAACTGACTTGAGCACTTCTTTCTTATCCATAAAGAATCAAAACTGCGGCAACTTCTCTTTAAAATGCACTGACTATTGTACTTCCAGAAATCTTCAGACTCAAGCTGAGGAAGAAATGTTGTTTTCACAGCATTTACAATGCAGTTTTATTGTTCCTAGTACTTGTTACAGATTGTGAGTAATCAAAACATGCTAGATTGACTATTACTAGGTTTAAGGATTTCTTCCCTGTGCCAAGTTTTCTATAAAGTATTTGCTAAAGTGAGATATAAGCAACAGATGTATCAAAATGGGACTTTCCTGAATATCCCTGCCATAAGGCATTTCTCATCAACTCATTGCTGACACTGGCAATCCTAATTATTTTTAAATCATTTTATATGTTTGCTTGTGTATGAAATGTAGAAATTACATCTTAGCCTAGTGTCTCTATGCACAGTGGTTTTTTTACTGGTTCCACCTGTTCAGGAGATGTGATGGAACTATGTCAAACATAGAGCCTGACTATTTGGAGCTAATTATTGGCTCACAAGTATTTCTTTCATGAGACAGGGCAATCGGTTTTTTTGATGTTTAAATCATCCTACTTAATCACAATGATAGGTATAATTTGGACTACTACCCAGCAAATCTGAAAATCTAGAGTTTTTTTAGCATTTTTTAATGGACAAAGTACTCTGAATAGTTAGGCTTTTAAGAAGTCTGATTACTGTGTTATAGTGCACTTTCATGATTAATTCCAGCACTGCAATTCCCTAGCTATTTTCTTAGCACTTCAGCAAACGCTTGTCACTTTTTTCTCCATGTTTTACCCAATCAGTTTCTAAAAGGGCCAATGGTAGTTTTTCTATTCTCTCCAGTTTTTATGAAATACAGAAATCATGGTTTTATTTTTATCCTGCTTTTATTGTAAAAAAATTTATAAATATTCAAATAAGAAATAATTTTTATTAAGAGTTCAACAAATCCCCAAAGAGACAGGTGTTGATAAAAGATGCTACTGGCATATGGATGTTAATATCCTCATTCTTTTTCTACAGTCATAAGAGAGACAGAGGTTCTGAATAGTTGAATTACAGTCTAAATATACCTTCTCACTCCAGGTAAAAACAGCAAGATGTCTCACCTTGACTTATAGCTTGACCTTGTGAATAAAAACATTTTTTAAAGTACTTTTGAGGAGAGTTATTAGAGATCTATGGAGGAAAAAAAATCTGATATCGAGAACCTGCCCTGATTCTAGTGTGATTAGCATTAAGTAACACAGTAATTTATTTTGTTCTCATACTCTTTTGAATGTACTAACTTTAGGCAAAAATAAGATGCTCAGCTAAACAGATTAAAATAGTTTCCTCAGTGTGGATCACTTAAGACATTTTCCAGTTCCTTTTTCCTTACTTTATCCTGGTGTGAAGATCTCAGCCACGTTCTCCCAGTCCTGTTAGAATGTGTGCTCATTCAAAGATTTCATTCTTGACAGATAGAAATTAAAATGTCAATCCCTGCAGTCCTTTTCCTCTTCCCCCCACACAAATGACAGAGATGGAGTGCTAACCATAATCAAGATGAAATATGTAAGGGACTTTTTAGTGAAACAAAGAGGAGAAAAAAGCTTAGAAGATGAGATTTCTGTAGACATATTGTGAGGTTTAGACCCCTTTTATCTTGCTGGGCTTTTTCCCCTGAGAAATAGTGCTGTAGTAGGCTTTGCCCAGGACAGTATGACCACCCCCAACCTTGACCAAAATGCAAATATTAAAACAAAGAAGCTAACATGTTTCTTCATTGCACAAAGATGAAAATAAAAGATAAAGCCTGTTATCTGAAATTGAATCCTTTGCATGAGAAATCCTTATGTTAATACTGTGACCACAATCAAATCATGTATCAAAAGCCAGGGGTTTTATCTTCTCTGTTCTGTATAAATTAGGTTTTTCCTATTTTATTAGCATTTTCATTAAAAGCTACATGTTTTTTCCACTGCTGCAGCAGTCTAATAGTGTATGAACACTTTCATTTCTAATGAATAAAATTAAAAAATTTCTGAAAACATCTAGCCTGCTCTCCCCTACTATGCAGTGTCTACTTCTTTTCAGCCACGATTATCTCTCTGGGAAATGTATTTTAGGCACATTGATATGTTAAAGGTTGCCTTTTAAACACACCATATGAGGTTTTGCCAGTGCAATATGCTAAATTAATGTGTATTTAGTATATATAGTACCTAGAACAGATTATGATAAAGTGTTTCATATCAGATGTGATAAAAATGTCGCCTGTTGCTCACTTGTAATGGCTTTGTCATTGTAGACTACATATTTAGGTCAGATGAAATTGCAAGGAAAATAACAGCTCGAGTTGGACTCGATGATCTTTCTCAGATTATTCTGTGACTCAAATATCAGAAAGTATTGTGTTTGCTCTATACCAAATTAGACTTCTGCTCCTGACTAGGAAAGGTTTTCAATACAGGAAGAACTTCAAGTTACAATTATGCAGAAGGGGAAAAAAAAGAAATCTATTGCATTTTGTTCTGATTTAAATTAACTCTTGTTGAGGAGCCACTGAATGAGTCTTTACTCAGCTATTGGACACTGAACTATATGGGATTTTGGTCATGCCATCCTTTAAGCACTTGTAGAACAATATAGTTTGGAAGGGGTGTCTATAGGTAATCCAATCCATTTTATACAATTTCCCTGTTGGAAACTTTATATTGATAATCTCTTCAACAATCTGCTTCACTGAAAAAGAGAATCTGCACATCAGGAGGGAGCATGTCTTTATTTTATTCCTGAACTAGTCCTTCTCATTTGTAGCACTTTCAAGATTAACACTGAGATCATGTGTTACACTAGGGTGGGCAATTAACTAATTATGTAACCTATATGGGTTCTGAAGTTTTTTTAATGCTCATCTTCACCAGTGGAATCTCCGGGAGTCATAAAGGATAAATAAATTAGGGTAAATATTTGGCCTCTGGGCTTCATGTTTTCAGCAAAGATGAATGTATATTTTTCTTCAATGTAAGTATTGACCTCCTCTTTGTTTTGGTCAATACTTAGTTCTTGACTCAATTAATCTCAATAGATACCCAAAGATCAATATTTATTGAAATTGTGGGAATTATGTATATGTGGGGAGCAAATGGATTTCCACAAGTTTTGTTAAGAGCTTTAATGTCTAAAAAAGCTCAAAACCTCTCAGTGGAATATGTAGCATCTTGAGCTTTGCCAATGATATTAAAGCACCAGGAATTTTTCCTATTCTTTCCTTTAAAAGTTGCTGGATGCTTTATGTGCTAAGAAATCCACTAAGATTTATCATGGTGTCTTGGGAAGAGTGGATAAGAGGTCTTTGGTTGCCTGCTTTGACACCTGAAATGAATGCATTCCCAGCATAATCATGTTTTTTGTTTTGTTTTTTTTTTTTTTGTGTGTGTGTTCTTTGGCCCCCAAGAGAAGCCCTTGTATGACACAAGAGCTGGAAAAGCCCCCCTTTCCCATGCAGAAGACCTGCAGGGTACTGGGTGTGGGTGGTGTTTCTCTGCCAGGTTAATCAGAGCCCCTCTGGAAGTTCTGCCTGCCTAAGATTGAATTTTGCCCATACATGTCTCTACCATTCTTCCTCTTTTAAAGATTGAATGCTTGTTTCTATTTTCTTGTGCTTTCAGTAAAGTGGTGGGAAAGGGAATAAATGAACTGAAATAGTGTCTGCTAATAATGGCACGCATTTATCTCCATTACTTTTGTGTGCATTAAATATGCATGGAATCAGATAAATATATTTTTAAAATGTGAATAATATTGGGGGTTGAATGTTACATGCTGAAGCCCTGGGGGTTCCCAGGTTTGCAGCCCTTTTCAGTTCAGTGTTTCTAAGAATCCTTTTTCATTAGAGGAGAATTTACTTGCACTGTTTTTCAGAATTATTTTTGCGATTGTTCTTCAGCTGCATATTGATATGTACTTTATCTTCATAGCTCTTTGACCTACCTACAGAGAGGTGGGGAGAAACAAACAAAACCCAAAAAAACCCCCACCTTCCCACAAGAGAAAACAGCTGAGGTTGCAGTCATTTGAACAGATAGTTATAATGCAATTACAGGGACCCATCACTTGCTTGCGTTGTGAGTAATAAATATTGAATGAGAGCTGAAAACAAACTGCTGGTGGAAAAGTCCACTAGATAAATTTATTCATCAAAATATGAGCAAATGCCTCAAAAATATTTTTCCCTTGTTAACAGGCTGAATTCATTGGTTAAATTATTGGTTGCTAAATAAATGTGTTGCTTAATGATCCACGGAGCAATTAACCTGTCACTTCGTACACTAATTTACTAAATCCTTTCCAATCTCTCTTAATATTAAGTCCTTATTGTTAATTTGAAGAGATTAGACAGTTATTTAAATATATTTAATGTTTCCTAGCAAAATGTTTAAAATCAATCTGCTACTAAACCTCATTGATACTGGAGAAATGAATCTGATACCATGATTGAAAATGTTAGAATAAAGGGCCTTGCTGAATTTTTGAGATGTTACAAGCAGGAAATTCAGGGTCAGTCTCTAGTGCTAGCTTTTGTGGGTTGTTGATGTTGGCACGGGTCTTTGGACACGGTCTAGCCCCCCTGCTCTAAGCAGGTGTAGCCCAGGACTGGTTCCAGATGGGTTTTGAGTATCTCCAAGGATGGGGACCCCAGCATTTCTGGGCAAGCTGTGCTGTTTTTTGATCACACAGTCAAAAAACATTTTTATTGGAATTTGAAATGCTTTATTTTGGGCTTCTTTTCCTGTTGTGCTGTTATTTAGGCATACTGAGATTGCCCCAAACCTTTTCTTCTCAAGGCTGATCAGTCCCAGCTTTCTCAGGCTTTGCTCATGGGTCAGATGTTTCCATCCCTTGAGCATCTTTTCAGCCCTTTGCTGGACTTGGTCCTTGTCTCTCTTGTAGCTGGGAGCTGATACCTGGGTCCAGGCGTGTCTCAGCACTGCCCAGGCAGGCAAGGCTCATCTCCCCAGGCCTTCTGACAGTACTCCTCAGAATACAGATAAGAATATTGCTGGGCATCTTCTCAACTTCTTAGCTTCTAGAATTTTTCATCAAAATGAAGAATAATGGGAAAATAACTATATTTCACTGTGCTACTTTTACAATTTGCATATATCTGCGTTTATTGGTTCTGTATTAGATCCCTTTTGTATGAGTCTTTGCAACCACAAGCAGCAGTGTAACAATAACTGAGAATTGGGATTTTCCTCAGCTTTTGAACTAAGCTTGCTACATAGGATAAACATAAAAGATGTTTTCTCACCCAGTAATATACATTATCAAACAGGGTATCTCATAATGCTTTTCAGGCAGAACCACATTTCTCTAAAGTAGGTGGTGTGCTTGCTTACTGTATCTCAGCTATTAGCTACAGCTTAAGTATTATATTTAAAAGAATTTTAATGAAGATAAATTGATAGGAAGAACAATGATGTAGCCTTGCTTTATATTTCACATGATATTTGGGACTTTCAGAAAGTTCACTTTACAGTGATCATGCCTGTTTGAAAAAGAACTCAGACTTGGTTTAAATTATATTCCAAATCAGAAGTAACAGCCTTCTGAATTGATAAAGATCCCTATTCTTTAAATGGAGATATTACTCCTGAAAGCTGAACGATAAGAGGTTTAAGAGAAGGTTCTGTCATTGCTGTTTACCCAACCAACCAGGCTTTAGTATTGCTGCTTCTAAGCCCAGTGCAACACCACAAGGACATTTCATTTCTGACTTAACCGATGATGGCCCTGCTTTTGGAGCAAACCTCTGCATCACCCACGTTTACTGTTCCCAGGTCCACATTACAGAACACTGAGTGTGACCCGGGTTCCTTTCAGCTGAAACAGAACTGGAACATACACCCTAAGAGAATGCCCAATGTGTTCCAGCTCCAAAAGAGATGGGACCAGATCAGAGGTCATCCAAAATTCTAAGAAACTGTTAAGGAAACTTTCCTATATGAGCATCCAGGAACAACTAACTCACACATTTAAGTTATTAAGTTACTTACCTTTAGTTAATGCGCTTTGGGGTTTTTTTCTCCTAAGAAGCCACCATGTAATAGAGATATCCAAATAAAATACAGGAACTTTGCAGTCCCATCTGAATACATGTTAAGCGTGTTACCTTTCTTTAGATGGCTGATTTTTGAATTGATCTGTTTAAATTCTCTTCAGACAGCAATTAGTCATAGACTGTCAACAAGTAAAAACAAGATTGTAATTATTAATTCAGAGATATGTTGCTGTTCATAATCAGATATAGATATGATACCCAATTTCATAATTTCATGAAAACGTTCAAGCAAATTACAGTCTCTTAATAACTTGATGGCAGTTTTATCTTTGATATTATCTCTGTCACTAGTTAATATTGACATAATATCGTCTTGTAGAAATGGTTGTCTTTCTAATCAAATGTAGCACATGGTGGGGAAGGAATGTATGTTAATGAAGAAGCAGAGCATACCGGAAAATGTGGAACAGCACAGCTCTCAGCTAGAAAAAAATAACAACTCAACAAACCAAATCCACCCACTGGACCCATTATTAGTCTGAAGATATTTGTGGACAAGCATCTGGCCACCTACATACCAGTCATGTTTTGGCATTTATTTCTGATGCTGAATAAGTACACCATTACAACAGAATTTTTCCCACAAGTTACTGGTATGGCAGGTACTGAGTGTTCCCATATCACTGTGGCTGGTAGGCAGATGGTGTGAGTGCAGCAAGAGAAAGTGGGATGAAAATCCTGCTCAGATGTGGGCTGGGATGCTGCTGCAGGCTGGTGCCAGATTTGGCATCTTAAAGGACAGCTGGGGTCTGTACAAAGGTTTCAAAATTTGCCATGTGTTTCCACCTGAGCGCCAATAACCTGGCCTTTCAGGCAGCCTTGCAGATGAGCTGCCTCTGCTTGTTCTCAGTTCCTAGAGCTGGGTGAGGCTGGATGTGTCCAGCACAGCTGTACTGGACAATGCCCAGGCCTTTCATCATTACCAAACTGGTGGCAATGGCAAAGGACAGCAGTGCTGCTGTACCCAGCTGTTGATCATTGACAGATATCTTTAGCTCTCATTAGTGCTGTATGACAGCCATGATCATCAACATTGGCTGCATTGGTAAGAACAGAAATATGACCAAAAAATAGTCTTGGAAAAAGCCAGTTGAATTAAATTTACTGGTCTTATTATATCAGATAATGACTTAGATTTGTATGACCTGTGAGTGACTAAGAGAAGGTAATTACTATTCCTGGCAGGAAAAATAAAATAAGTATTCAGCAATATTTTTCAGACCCTCACACTGAAAGACCCATTGTATGGCCACCACAAAAAATCTGAATAAATATTGTCCTATTCTGTTAAAAATGAGAGGGTAATATGCTGTAATACGTGGAAACAACACAGCATTGAGAGAAGGAAAGAAAGAGACAGCAGATGCTGTTTTCCAGACTAAATCTCCTCTAATGCACTCCAGGGACCTCATTTAATCAAGCATCATTCTCACACTTCATCACGTATATTATTCAGAAATGATGAAGAATTCTGGGAATAAATTAGTCATTTATTTCAGGATAAATGGTTTTTAAAATTTATTGTTATTTAAGCTATTTTGCAAAATTTAGTTTTTCCTTTATTTTTCCCAGAGGCTCCCAGCTCAGTTTAATCAGAAACTTCTATTTTCAGGGTAGATCAGTATCCTGGCTCTCTTTGTAGAAGTCATTTTTCTGGGACATACTTTCTTCTGTTACTGCATTCTTTCTACCTCTGATTATCAGATTTTAAAATGTTTCTTTCAGTGCACTGTGACTTAGGGGAATAGGTTTAACAATCCTATGATAAAAAAGAATTTCTTTTTTTCCCTGGCTGTGTCCATTAAAGTGACTTAGCATAAAAAAGACTCTCCATCAAAATCCTTTCCTTTTTTTTTCCTCATGTCTTGTTGGCTGCTGGTTTTCCCTGCCCTTTTCCATCATCTGCTGTTTACCTCTAGCACTTCTCTTGTCAATTTTATAATGATGGTGCAGCACAACCTGACACTGTCCAGGTAGATATATTCAACACTTTCTTGAAGAGCTTATACAAACTGATACTTCTCCAGGAAGGATTCTGTCATATTTAAGCACCCAGAGTGGTGCTTTATCTGCATGTTGGGGGTCACAACCCAGCTTCTATAAAATATCAGAATGGCTTTCATGGCTAGATCACATATTTGTAAACAGCAGCTCTCTTGTTCAATTATTTGGGATAGAGGGATTTAAATTAGGTTAATATAATTTATGAACCCTCCCTGCTTGGTGCTGTCTGGGTGATAAATTGGACAGCCATATGATGGGCTGTGTTTATCCTGTGCAGGGTCTCTTTACTGCACGTTCATCCACCCCTGGGCACCTCAGGTCTTTGGCAGCAGTTGTACAGTCAGGGAAGAAAGCACATGTTCTAAGTGCTAAATGGAGTTACATTTAGCTTATTTGTGAAGGGGAAAGTAACCTTATTACAGAAAGAACCATCTTTCTGTACCTCTATGCATTTTGTACATACGTGCATATATATTTTTCTTTCAAACGTCAATAGTTTTCCAACTAAAATTAAAAATTCTTCTTTAAATTGTCTAGCTCTTACCAGTAATGAAGGAGCACTCTCAGTAATTTTTTCTATTTATTTTTAGTCAAAATTATTGTTTTGAAAGGGAAGAAATACTAACTTTCATTGGTAAGAAAATTGGTTTTTAAAATCTGTGAATTTCCTGTTAGTATAAGAAAACGCTCTACCACAAAATTAGGAAGTATCTAGGTAGTTTTAAATCAAGACATGGAAACTTGATGGGAGTTGAGGTGATGTAATACAAGTGAATCAGTCAAGCACCAGGCATTAAACCTGGGATCTTTCTTCTGGATTGCAGCCTGTTTTCTTCTAGGCCTTGTCATCCAAGCGTGCAGGTGAATGTTCATCTTTGTGTGTCTGGGAGATCCCACGGGTCCCTTCCAGGCTGTCAGCCCTGGTACACTCCTGGCAGAAATGGAGGATCAGGAATGAGGAATTTAGCAGTTACTTGCTGTCAGGTTTTTCCCAGCACCACTGTGGTGAGATGGGCATAAAGCAGGCAACTGACCCTGACAGCAAAGGTTACAAAGATTGGATGAAAAAAGGTCTGAATATTTTCAGTGTCGGGGTGATTTCTGTATATGAATGATAAACAAATTACCCTGCCCTCATTACATTCTTAGGATGCTTGTCCTCTGTTTAACAAGTAGATTAATTAATGGGCCAACAAAAAATTCAAGAGAGACTACTGAAAAATAACAAAAAATTAGAAAGGAAAAGCCATTATGGAAATTCTTGCAGAACTATAGAACTATTTGTTTTCAAATGCTCAACCACTGTATAAACCATGGTCTATTCCTCGAAGGCCCTAGAAGGGTCTAGTTCTATTTCATTTAAGTTTTCTTTTTATCTTTTGATGTCTATTTTTCCATCTTTTTACTTTCAGGCAATAGGAAAATCTTAGTAAGTCATACTTCAACCAAACACAGTGGTTTTTGTTAGTTGTTTGCAAGGTTGGATGAGCAGGGACTTGAAAGCAGGATGACAGACTTCACATGCCATAGTGCAATGAATCACTTTATGTTCCATTCTTTAAAAATAAAAATGGATCTTTTTTAATGGGTTTTCTCATTATTATTTCAGAGCAGCAGTCTCTGAAAAGCCCTCACTGTGAGAAACCAATGGGGGACTGCAGCCGAGAGCTACAGGAAGGCTCAGTCTCACTCTGCAGTTACTCATGTGTGCTGGGCTCTGATTCATTGCAGTGAACTTCACGAGCAAGAGATTTGTGTAGGTGAAACCGTGTTTTAATGAACTAAGTGATCACATTAAAAGATCACAGTTCAAATTCTCATTAAACCTACGTTCTAGAAGCTAAATGAGAAAGTATTTAACAATATGGGCTGTGATATTGTAAGAGTTCCTTCCAACTGCAGGTCTAGGATTAGAAAATATTAACACCAATTTGTGTAGGACACGATGGGATATTTAATGCCTCTGTATAGCATATTTCTCCAGTAAGTATGTGGTATCTAATGAAAAGCAAAATTTAGGGAGTCTGAAAGCCTTCTAGCTGCCAGATTTTCATGCCTGGAGTCCAAAGCAGAGAGGTGTGAGGCGGCTTTAAGCAATGTCTTTGTGCTTCTAGGTAGAAAGAGAACCAAATTTACTCTTTCTGGACTCAAGAGATTAAAATTTCATTTTCAAGGTATATGCCAGCTGCTTAGTCATAGTGCATGGCTCTAAGGAATTATTCTCCATTCCTCCTGGGAGACAGTGCCACTAGGAAGGGCAGTTCAAGTATCATGGAGGAGGGGAAAAAAACCTCAGGAGACATTTACACCACCTACTGAACAGAGAGAGCATCAAACTGGGAGGCACAGTCTGCTCCACACACTCTGCACATCTGTGTGCATTTTAACCATGATTGTGACATACACCTTTTATGTTAGGAGCCCAAACCAAGCAAGTTGTATCTCAGCAGTGATTACCAGTTAGCATCCAACAATATTCCTTTCAGAGAAGTATTCCCATCAAAGTCAGTGGAAATGTTGTGTTAGAAGAGTACATTTCACAGAAATGCAGTTTTTCTTCTTCTATATGATTTTCTTCTCCATCTTTCTCTTTAAAAAGCACTGATACATAACATCAGTTATTATAAAATCAGTTATTTTTCTTATTTTCTTGGGCTTGCAGCACTTTTAATTATCAAAATACTAATATTTCCAAACATTTTCTTCTCTAAAAGATACAAGTTAATAAATTAAAAGCATAAATTCTAAATTTAATATAATTAATGTTGCATTAAAGTGAAACTGTTATTAAATAATAACACTTTAGAAGTATTTATAGCACCTCTCTGGTGAATTATGTGATTTCATAAGAATAACACCTTGCTATTGTGTCCAACAGCTATAAAAGGGACAAAAGTAAGCAAAAACTTGAGCTTTCACACCTGAACAGAATTAAACCAAAGTCTTTCCTGTGTTAGGAGGAAAGTCAGACTGCATTTTGTTTTTACTGCATTTTGCCTGATTTAATTTCCACAAAACACACAGAATGAGACAAGTCCTTTGTTCCTGCCTATATAAATTTTGATCTTGTGAAATTATAGCTTGCAATTAAGATAACAGGATGGGGATGAAACACTAATTTGTCTTCCACTGAAAAACGCAACGCAGCAAGGGCAGGATGGGATGTTGTTTCCACCCTTCAGCTCTCCAAGCACAGAATAGTGGCTAGGACCACGTGCAGCCTCCCCTCACCCCTGTCTTGCTTTCTTCCTGGCCATATTATTCCCATACCATAATATAATGCTTAAGAATGACTCATCCCTAATAAAGGACTGCTTCCTGTGAGGGTAGTTCTCTCTCTGTCTGAGAACTCAGGCTCTTCAGCAGTGGGGCTCCTCAGGAAAGTGGCTTTGGGGATGCAGTGGGCGAATAAAGAACTGAGAAGGGAATTTGTAAAGTCACAAATCTTCACTGGCATGAAGTAGTTGAGATCCACTGGCTTCAGGAGGTCACAAGGGACTGCAAACATTTTTCAGGAATGAGTGCCTTAGCCCTGACCTCAGCAAGATATAAATAGTGATTTATGGCTGAAAGTTTCCATTTTCTAATATTTATTCCTGAGCCTTCTATTTGTACTTTTGAGAAGAGAGGGGAATGGGAGAGAAGAATTAAAACTGCCTGTTTAGCTAAGTCTGGGGTGAAAAGTTCACTTCATCTTTAGATATTCTGAGCTTTCCAAAGTTCAGAAGAAATAATTTTGAGAGTGAACCAATTTATTTTGTCAGAGAAAGGAAAAAATATTAGGTTGCTAAGGTTTTATACTCTACATCTCACCACACAAGTACAATATAGTAACTACTGGACTGATACAAATCAAGAGCTCCTTTTATTGTAAAACACCTTTGGCTTCCCTAAAGGCTTTTCAAGTTTCCCAGAAATATAAGACAAAAATGTATTGCAACATAGAGCAAGAAAATAGAGGTGATGGTTGGGTAAATATGAACTGAATGGTCAGTTTAGCAAGTCACAGCTTAGGTTCTGCCTAGGAAAGTCAAAGACATAACTCAAACACACTGACAATTCCAATGCCGAGTGCAATGCTTAAATGTATTAGAATTTCTGTTCCTGATTCTCACTAGGATCAGGTCACCATTTTGCTTCACAAACTAAACAGCTTACAAATATTTTTGAAGTGTTTCAGGAAATTGAGGATAAAGATAACACAATTTCTTCTGATCAAGGCAGGGGGAGAGTGTTTTGGGCCATGAGGGTGTTGTTTACTCAGTGCTGTTGCTGAAGTCAAGGTTGAGGATTTCTGATCCAGAATTTATCCACTAGAATTTATAATGGAATATCATATATGAGAGCCACAATACATCAATCAGGAATTAAATCACTCTTAGCCTGTGAAAATATTAGAGTTTTATGCATTATGATTTTTATCTTTAATTTCTGAGAATCTTGTGACCAGCAGGGAAGACAAAATTAATGCTTGGTATTTGTGAGAAAATAAAAGAGGCATGTTCTCAAAGCAGTTCCCTTTCTGTGCAAAGATGCTCTTACTTATCACTGCCTACTTAAACATACCCTCACCTACTATATTTAAATTTGTGTGAGGATTTTGTGGGTATCCAAAAGCACTTTTCTGCTCTTCCCAATGATGTGTCATGCTGAGTATAATTATTAAATGTAAGAATTACTAGTATGGTGTACACCTAATGTTCTTTCACTTAACAGATGGTTTGTGAATATCTGGGACAACTTAGTAGCCCTAAAATGATTCATACCTCAGCTATCTGAACACATGGCTACCTTTCATCACTTGTGCTGAGTCTAAGAGAAGGTTTAATAACCCAGTTTTGAAAAGAACTTCTGTTCTTTAAACATATATGTCACCAGCATATTTTTAACAAGCAATGAAAAGCATAAATGCAAACCGTACTTTCAGCTTTCAGTGGCTAGTCTTTCTTTCTTTCTTTTAATAGAATTACTTCTAACCTTTGTATATATTGCTTGTCACATCAGTATCATTCATCTGATGAAGAGTAACATCCTCTCATAAGTCTATGAATCCTGTCAGAATTTCCAAAATGGGAATCCATCTGTGCCTAGAATTCTCGTGCTCATCTTTTTATTTGCATGTTTAAAGTGAATTGTTTCCTACTTTCTTCTTGCTTTCTTTCTCATCTTCTCACATTTTCTCACTTTTTTTAAAATTTTCTCCTGCTCTTCTACCTTTTTCCTGTTCTCCCCCTCTCCTGTTCTCCTGTCCACTTTAATGGTTCATTTGTGCCCTTTCACTAAGAAAATTTGCTATTAGCACAGACTAATAAGCTAGTTTTTTTCTTTTCTTTGAAAAAAACCCACACATGATGTTTCATGGAGATCTCTAATAATGTGGATATAGCTAACAATCTAATTTTGGTAATCTGTTTTTCTCACTTCACACATTAAAAGGCTATCCTGGTATTAGTGCAAGAATAGCAGCCCAAAAGTAAGACACTAAAAGGAAAGTAATTTGGGCTTAGCTGTAGGTAGGAAAAAAGGAAAAACTGTTGAGGTCTGTATGTTTCTAATAGTGATTGCTGCAGATCTGTTATTACAGTGGGTTCTAATGTTTCTCTGGAGAGATCAATTATTTACTCTACTTACCTATGTTAATGGTGTGTCAATGTAATTTATGACATCCAAGCACCAAATTGCAGGAAAGTATGGTAATGCACTGTAAGTTGTCTGAAATTGCCAAGTGATACTGGAGATATTATCCACATCTCAGTTGTAATCCCAGTTCCCTTCTGAGGCATGAATACTCCCGGGAAACTCCAGCTTCAGCAGCCAGATGTTTCTGGCTATGATCAAGAGTAGTAAATTAGGTTTCTGCAGTCGGTGCTTTTGAAGGATAAAGGAGCAGATCCTTAGCTGTGCAAATTGTTATACATTCACTGATTTCTACAAACCTGCTGTGCATGATGTCCTCCTCCTCAAGGCAAATTGTGACTGAGAGGCAGGGACTCAGACTAGGAACTGAAAATCTGAATTTAAACATGGGATGAAAGCATAGATTGGATGTAGCCTGTACCTATCAGACTTCTCTCTATCCAGTTTCACCCCTTGCTTGCATTTAGCACAGTTTTTATTCCAGATTCATTTAGATTATAAGTGTTTAGGAGATAATCTTTTTAGAATCTAGTTTGGCTAGAAATTCTTTTTCTCAGATGGGTTGTTCATTGCTCTTGATTTTAGCAGATTTTTCTTTGTACTTTTCCTTCTTGTGGAAATGTCATATGTTGGATTTTGGCCAGGTTAGTGACAGTCAGCAATACTTTTAGTTGGTCATTCCTCATCCTGCACTATGTTTATAAAATCAGTCTGGTTCTGAGTGAACACATACATATCTTGTTAAAATGTTACAGTAAACTTAGCATTTATTGGTGATCACAGTGCTGGGGGAGCAAAATCAGTTTCAATAATAACCTTTTCTTTCAGTATAAATATGTTCTTTTTAAGACTTATTCCTGGCAGTAATATTTATATATTTACACTTTTTGTAAATGTAGTGCTTAGGAACTTTTGTCAGGAAGAGAGATTTTTCTTGGCAGCTCTCCCAGACTGCCAAGAAAAAATTACTGCAATTATTCATGCAAGTTTTCACAATTTCTTAACATAACTTCTATTTGATGCATCATATTAGAACAATTCAGGCAAATTGATCACACAATTCTAATGATTTTGCAAGGAGCTCCTATGAAAATGACATTAAAGTTCCAGGGTTTTCAAAATAAGGGACAAAAAGAAGTAAAAATTGCTGGCTAGAAAAAAAAAGACCAACTAGTACTTGACAGCCAAATTTGAGGAATTTTACCAAAATGTAAATCCATAGACACTGGTCTTGTTCCCAGAAAACGTTTTCTTCCCATTTAAAAATCAGACTTAGAGTAGTATTTCACTGAAAATCCATTAACACTTAATTTTTTAAAAAGTAGAATATCACAGAATTTAAGACAAGGTCATGGCTTTATAGAAGAACTTTGTCTTAGTCCTATTTTTTTCCTGATTAGTTTATTAATGAACTTAACTGGTTTGCATTTTAAGTGTCCTTAAGTTGAACACCAAAATTGAATTTCACTTGAAAATGAAATCCCTCTAAAATTGATTTGATAATTTAAAATGTTCTTAATTTCTTTTAGTACAAAATACACTTAGGCAAAATATTTACACTGAGTTTTAAGTACCCAGCAGCTAGAAAACTCAGTTGTCTGTGTTTTAGGCAAGATACCCAATGTGTTGCAGTATCATCAGCATGGAACCAGGCAGGTCAAGCAGCTTGAGCAATAAACAATGAGAGGCTTATTGACTCTGGAGAGGTTACAAAAATCTTTTCAGGAACAATATTGAACATATTTTCTGCCACTTGACACCTCAACTCTATTACTATATTCATACTAGATAAATAATTATTATAAAAAAGATGGTTTATAGAACTATGTTTATATATACAAGACTGCCCTTTACCATCAGTAAAAAGTTTCTTACATTTCTTTAGTATTTCCATTCTCAAACATCATAATGGATCAATTATAAACTATAGCTCAGTGTCTTCATAAATTTTCATTGCCAAAAGGACAGGAGGAAATTTGGCAACAAAAAACAGCTGTCTCATAATTCACAGCTCTTATTATTCACCAATTCCCAGACAAATTTTAACTAATTAGTTTTGCCTGTTTGTTTATCCTTAGCACACATGCTTGACACCCCATTTAATTGCTGCTTTTGTCCATATCTCAACATGGTGCTTTGGGAGATTTTCTGTTCTGAAAGGACCTGCCTGCTTCATCTGCATCCCATTACAAACACAAGTACTAGAAAAGATGCTAAAAGCCCCTGTACTGTGCCTGTCTCACCCTGTCAGTCTGCATATGTGCAATTCCCAAATGGGAGTTGCATTCCGATTTCCAAGGATCTAATTCTGTTGTGTGCCATAAGATAGGTAGACAGTAATTAAAAATTTGTGACCAAAAAAAATCACTGACAACATAGACTTTCAAATCCATGCAGAATAGAGGGTAACATGTCCAGATAAATGAAAAGGATCATGGATGATTTGACTTGGATGAAAGGGGCATAAGAAAAGAAATAAGATTAGCAAAGACGTTGCATGAAAGGAGAATAACTATGGCATTCAAATGAAATATCAAAATATTTTATTCTTATATATATATTATCAGTTACTGGCATCACAGGAAAGCACAGGGTCATGCTTTCCCTTTTTGTGTTTGAGGGAGAAGGGGATTTCAGCCTGTGGGTGTCAGCACAGCCCCTGGGGACAGCCTGGCACTTGCCCAACCTGCTGCCACCAGCCTGGTGAGCTGGCATGGCCGGAGCCAGGCACTGGCACACTCTGACCCAGTTCTCCCTCATGGGGACACTACTGCAGTGCTGTCCCTCCAGCTGCTGTGCCTGGATGGGAACAGGTACAGCAGGATCAGGTTCAGCCACCTCCTCTCTCTCCCCCTTGCCCAGAGGGAACAATCACATTGGCCTGAAATGGATTGGAGGGCCAGTCCCTCGCTGTCATGTTTCATAGAGTACATAACAAGCCTGGATCTCTTGCCAAGAAAATGAAATGAACTTACTGTGTCTGGGTGACCTTCAGGACAATGAATAACTACTTTTTAAGCTTTACATGACATATACCTAGTATTGAAGAATAGTGCTTATTCCATGAAATAAAATTAAAGGAAAAAAAAATTACTCTGCTCTAATCCTTTTCATTTTCCTCCAAATTTCGGTTAGCATTTGGATCATTAGAAACACATGTGCCTGTGTATTCCTCTTTCTCTTTCAATTTTGCCATTCATGTTTGTTGTAAAATTACAGATTCTGAAGCAGGATTTCTGTTTGTAGCATTTGAACTGAAATGCAATGTCCACAGTTTGCTATTATACAGCAAGCATTTATTTTATAGCATGATTTTCTGGAATGTATGTTGGTTTTTTTTTTAAATAAGAATGTTATATCATCACTAGTACCTTGTGTTCCCAAGAAATTGCTACAATGTTCCTGATGGTAATACTAAAATTAGATGAATCAGACCTGACAGTGAACTGCAGTAGAGGGAATACTACATTAATTTCATCTACTCCTTTGCTTGTCTTTGCAAAACAAAAAAGGAAAAAAAGCAAAGTACCCCCCCAAAAGGTTTCAAAGAGGAGTGGGGGGGTGGCAGCAGAAAACAGGAGAACAATGAAACAATAAAAATTCAATACTAACAGAATCTGTCAACCTTAAAACAATTAAAAGATTCAGAGTTCGTTCAGTCATTGTCTGCCATTTGTACATCAGGAAAGAGGGAAATCAATATTTGTTTCTTGAGGAGTTCCAACCCCAGCATGTGGTATTGATATTTTCAACAGTGTAGAAAGACTTTTCACAACAAACCTTTCACTTTTCCACTATTAGAGGAGGTTTGTGAATTGGCTTGAACATTACCTGGTAACACTGCTCTTGTTTAATGTTTTCTTTTGGGGAGTTTAATGTTATTTCTATTGGCATCACTAGTAAAACTTTTTGCACTGCTATTGCTGTTTTAACACAAATGAATGCATAAATAAAAGAACCTGTACCACACAGGTAACAGCCATGAGAAAATTTGCAACCAAAAAGCCATGGATGACAGGAGCTGCTCTGTCCCCAGCAAATGCCTGAGGCATTTGCAGGCTGCAGCAGTTTCTGGTGGGCCCTTTTTATAATTTTCTGATCTCATTGCTATCCTGCAAACCCCAGAGACACATCTGTGGAGGCATGGCCAGTCATGACTTCTAGTTGTTACTGAACCTTGACACAGCTGGGACCTCTCTACTGGCAGATTGTTTTCTCAGTTTCAGCTCTGAATGAGAGGAACTCATGCGAAAATGAAATTTATCCTGAACTGGTACTATTGAAAAATACTCTCTGTGTTTCTTTGACTCCTGTTTTCAATGTGTCACATCACCGGATTCTTTTATACAGCTTCTGCATTATCAGTCAACTAAGTGCTGTGAGGGGGATAATATCTCACCCCTCTGGAGAGGGGGGAAATAAAAGGCTCCTTACTGTGTTTGCAGGAGAAAAAGTAACCAACCTCTGTTAGAGCAAAGGGAATAGAAAAGGGGATGCTAGAAATAAACTCCTGCCTGTTATCACTAAACTCTTCTCTACTTTTCCAGATTAAACTTATAAAAATTGGCAGGAACTTGCATGTGGTTTTCAGGTGGGAGCTCATGTCCTCTCCAGCAGGTCTCAGCCCTGCTAACTGCTCTGTGACTCTCTCATCCTTCCCAAGAGGGTTGTAAATTGGGCTACTGGAACCCACAGCACATTTTGGGATCTGGTGGCAAGGCAAATCTCCCTGTCCTCCTTCCACAGCTTCAAGCATTCTGGTTTTAGACATTATTGGTTTATTGGGTTTGTGCGTCCCAGTGTGCTTCAGGCACTCTTGAACATCCTCTGATTCAGGATGAATTTTTTTACATTGCTGCAGGCTTGCAAAATCAAGTGTGGGTTATTTTACCTTTTTTCTAGAGTGCTAGGACTGTTCTAGGTTGGGCCAGCAAAATGTTGCTGTTTAAAAGTTCAAAGTCTGTATAGCACTTGTTGTCACCATGGTCTGTGACAAGCAACACTGGGTGAATTAGTGGAATTTAAGCATATATGTCCCATGAAAGATATTCAAATAAGCCAGAAATACACACTCCCTTAGACTCCTTGTGACACCAAGTTTGACATTAGATTGTTTTCATTTCAGGGAGAGAAAGACTCACACAAAAGCAGACTTTTATTTTAAGTTTTCCAAAGCTGTAATTTTTGCTTCAGCAGAAATAATTTGGTGAATACTAGAATTGAAGAAGAATTCTAACTTCCCCAATACAGAATTATTAATGAAGAAATATTCTTCTGGAGGGGAAATTTGCTCCTCCTTCCTGGTAAAATATTTAGGCTTATGGGAGTTTTTGGCTGAAAGATGCTTGTCCTAGGATATGATTTCAAATACTTCTCAAGCACAGGAACAAAGCTGTAAGAATTCAGAAAATGTAACACTGAAACCAAGACTCTGCACACAGTGTTCAAAAAGTGACCTAGAGAAAGTGATTAGATTTGTGTGAATTAAATCCTCAACATAATCACTTGAACTTGACATCTATCTTAGTACCTGAAGTTCGATTTTCCTGCCAGAGAGACATAAAAATAAATCTCCTAATTGTTAGAGATTATATTGTTAACAATTTCACCCAAGAAAGGGTGATCAGAGTATGAAAAAACTCCCATCTGTCTGAAAAAATCATTGACATTTTGAAATTAGAATTAGGTGCCAGAAAGATGCTTCTGACCTAAATTAAACTAAAATAGTAAAAATGATGGAATGTTTTATCCCAGAAATAGAAGAGAAAGTAAAGTCACTTGAAAGAAAAATGTGGCATAGCTTTATAAGGCTAAACATCCGAGCATCCATAGGTCACCCATGTGAAACTTATGGGAAAAGTCCCAGCAGTCCTGGGATGTTATTTTCAGATTAATATACTATCATTTTTTTTTTTTTTAGTTAATCTGTAGGAGTTTGACTTCTGTTTTCTTTCTTTTTTTTTTTTTAACAAATGCCTTAATATCTCTGGAATCAGGCCCTCAAAAATTGAAGGATGCAAAGTCACTAAGAAAAATCCTGGCTGTTGCCTTATTGAAGTTTACATCAATCTTTCAAAGCCAAATGCTGAATTCCTGTTGTCATTTGTCTTGCTAGAAATATTAGTTTAATTTCCTGATACCGTCCATCTATCGATTATCTACAGAACTGATTACATGCACGCTCTATTCCCACCCTGGGCTTCCCTGTAGGAATACCAGCTATGGGGAAGAGAGAAAAGAAGCACAAGTGGCTTTGTAGGAAATCCATCGTTGTTTGACAATTTCCTTCACAGATCCCCGAAGAAAAATGCCTTAGGAAGTGCTCCCTCATTGTCTCTGATCAAAATGTGTCTGCTGGCAGCTGCTCCTCAAATGCTTTGCGCAAACAGGCGCAGGCTGATCGCTGGTTTTGTGCTCTTCCTATGAGTGGGAACCACAGGACACCTGCCACTGTCTGTTCCCTCATCAAAGGACACAAAGCATCGCCACCTGCAGTGCCTTCAGAGGCAAAACCAGCTGGCATGAAAGCACAGCCCTATTTGCATTAATAGCTTCCCAACAACGACTGAAACATGGGCTTTAGGGAAATGGGCAGCTCTTCCAGGTCCTCCTCACTAAAATCCTGAAGGTGGAAGAAATCTTGCTGATGTAACAACAGAGATACTCCAGTGTCTCTCAGTTTAATCCTCAGATTTCTGTTCTCAATGACTTTGACACTTCATCAGCTTTTTATCCACAAAATATAACAAGCACTTTTTTTTCTGCTCTGTTTACACCCTGTGACATGCTGGCTGTGCATTGGGAAATGCTGTCCCAGCTCACAAGTCTGATGGTTATGTGCCCCATTCCCCTCTTAGGAAAGGACAAGTGCCTTTTGCCCAAGCACTCAAAGCAGCAGGCTGGATGGAGCTCCCTGATGGTAAGTTCGTGCCTTGATCTGATCAAATTTTAAGACTGGCATCAAAACAACAGTTTGTCAGAATGAGTATTCACCTCACAAAGCCTCCAGTTTGTGACCTGGCCAAAAAGGGAGCGTAATTCATGAGTGTAACTCTGGCTGTTGCCCTTGTTGAAGTAACCAGGGTGATTGTTTGTGCCTGCAAGGTCAGAAGAGAATGAGCCCAGGGTTAATGGCTGTCAGGACCTATGGACCAACATCACCCTGGAAACTTTGCAGGCCATCAGCATGACACACAGTGCTTTTATGCAGATGCTGGGCTCCCAAAGATGTGTGTGTGCAGGTCTGCTGTTAACCCCACAAAACACCCCATTGCTGACAAGGTGCAGCAAGGTTGGCCACTCTACAAGGGACAGGGAGCCAGGAGCCACGTGTGGCTCTGGCAGGTGGCAGCTCTGGCCTCTCCAGCGAGAAGCCCGGTGTGGTGGCAACCCTGGGTCAGGATCACAGACAGACTGCTGGGGCAGTGTAGCTTAAAAGCACCTCCTAAGGGAAAATTGGGGCCAGCTCTTGCTTCCAATCAGCTCTTCACACTGATTGCCACCAGCAGAGGAGATGACCTTGGGCTTGGCAGCTCAGCAGCCCTGGCTGGCCTGGGCCACATGTGGCTGCCCTGAGCTCCAGCCCTGGTGCATCCAGCTGTGAGCAGGGCAGACACACCCAAACTCCAGGTAACTTCATGCTAAATGGATGGTTTAAATGTGTGGGGCTTTTTTCCTCTCTCCAACGTTCTAGAAATGTAGCTGATTGTCTGAAGTGCAATCAGTGCACACTTGACTTTTGAGAATGATACACATAAAAGTGTTATAGAAGGCAATTCACTGAAGTCAAGTGTGCTTGAATCACATTTTAGATAATTGGTTGGATTAAATAAAAACTGTCAGTAATTACAAAAGTATGGTTTGATTTTGGTTCTGCTCTGCATTTTGTCCATTTTTAAGCTTGCTTCTTTTTCCACCTCACTGAAGTATTTTATCTTTGCTTCTTTGTTTTCTACTGAATACTCACTGGTTCCATTCAACAAGCATTTTTCTTCAGTTTTCAGTATGTTATTAACAAGTTCTTTCTGTCCTCATCTTGCTTTCCCTTAGTAGTCTTCACTTGCCTATTAGCTTTGGTTTTATTTATTCTTAATGGCCCCAATTAGAAAACAGTTACCACAGCACTTATTTAAACCAGCTTAACCATGTGTTGAGTCCCAGACACACAGCTGACTTCACACCTGTGCATTCAGGGCCAGCTCCGTTCTGCTCCCCTGGGGCTGGTGCTCTCCACTGTGTTGCTGTTCGTGCACATTGGCGTGTTGGTCATGGAAACAGCCAGGAACAGGCAACTCTCAGGCACACGTTCTGCTCCCCGGCATGTGCTGCACAGTCCCTGCCTGTGCCAAACACCAATTGGCTTTTGTTCGCAGAGCTGTGCTTTCCTTCTCAGTGTTTGACCAGCTGATTGCCCGTGCTGATTATTTTCATTCAGCATTTGTGGATTGCACACATTTGCACTTGTGCTGACTGCTCCTTCCAGCTGCACAAGGACAGCCAGTGTGGACCTTTTCCTATGTAAAATGCATTGTGTGAGCACTGTTGGGCTGGAGGGCCCTTCTGTAATGTTATTGCCCCAATTCATTCTGCTGAGAAAGATAATTGGATTCAGGCCGTTAATCCATTTTGGAGATGCTGCAAAATCTAATCTGTAACAAACACATGGACAAGTATATGGGAATTGATGCCAGTTCCTTTCTTCCTTCCCAAACTAGGAAAGCCATTTTTCTAACATCCTCTAGCAAATGGCTGTTCCATACTGGAACTTCTCAGCATTAAAAAATTGCATTGACATCTCCGTAAAATATTTCTCTGAATTTTCATTCTCTCCTTTAAACTCTCCTTGCAATCTAGATGGAAACCAATGTTCAAATGGCAGAATTTCTCTGCCAGTCCAAATACAGCAATTTGCCTAAAGGTAATTAAACTGAAGTTTGGTGCAAACCTACACAGGCCTATGTAGATAAGAAAAAGATGAATACTGATTATTCCTATGCAATATAGAGAAAAATAACTTAAGGTTAAATCACATAATGTGATCTATAATATTTATTTATTTATTAAATAATTAAATCTGTTTATTGTTTTTATATATCATGTAGTGTTAAATCCTGGTTTATTGTTTTCCTATTAAAATGTCATTGGTGGATAAGAGAAAATACATAAAGCAATGAGTCAAATATTTTTTAAGATTCAGAGGTAAAGAACAATCATCTGATACAAGAAGTTGGTGAAACTTCATTTTGCTGTTTAGTCAGAATCTTGCATTAGCTCTATCCAGTGATTTCTAGATCTGGCTGAAATGAAGTAGCTTTTTACAGACAATATATGGAAACTTTGAGGGAGAGACAAAAAAAGGCATTGACAGATCCTGATATCTGATTTATTGGGGTATTTAGCCATGTGCATAAGCACATGAACTGCAATGATCTGTGACAGGATTCATGTGCCTAAAGGATCTGGCTTAACTTGGAATGTACAATTTGGAAAGAAGATTTCATTGAACATAGACAATGAAGTAAGCTTGAAAAACTTGACAACAGCAGAGGAGAACGAGTGAAATCCTTACTCAGAAATGAATAGAGAATTTTCTTTTTTCTAAAATTATAAGAGCATATTTGTTTGTGCCTCACCTCTGCCTAATGCTTTCTGCGGTTCAGCACGGGGAGCCATCCTAGACCAAATCCAGATCCAGACGAATCTCTCAGATTCCCGCAGCTCACCCCCTCTGCTCCTCTGACTCGCTGAGCTGCGGGAAGGTGTTGCTCCAGCCCAACTTGTTTTCCTTTGGGGGCCATTCCAGATTTTGAATCCAATGGCTATGTTGGGCAAAGGACACGTGCTCTGTGTCATGCCATGGTTTCTGTGACATGGGTCAGCCACAGGATCCATCTCCTTTTGCCTCTCTGGTTTGATTTACTCAGCTGTGAAAAAGTAGCTGTGTCCATATGTTTGGATGTACAGGCATGTGAGCAAATGATTCATCTTGCTCACTGTGCAGGCAGGTGGGAAAAATTGGAAGAAAAAGACTGCTTTTATACAAAATTCAATACTAGTTTCATAGAAAATCACTCAAGAGCTGATTCATGAAGAAGATCACTTAATGCTTCCTAATTAGATTGATGGCATTTACCCAGTGCCCTTAATTCATTGTGCATTAAGGAGAAATGGCTAAGGTTTTCAATGGAAGGCTTTCTTTACTCCCAGTCCTTCATTTCAAGGTTGTCATCCATGCAGTGTAATTTCCTTATGGTTTTTTGCATTCAGAGTTCAGTGTAAATAACTTGGCTGGTTAAAACCAGAGTACAAGGAAGGCTCCAATGGTATGATGGTAAAGATGTATGGGCAGAAATGTCATTAAGGAAAAGAGGAAAACACCATTATATAAGGGTTGCAGTGCTGATCCAAAAACAAGGGAACGAGGATGATGGCACCCAAAAGTGACCAGTGGGATTTGATGATTATGTAATTGCTGGAACCGGATATTGCAAGAGGTGAAAAAAATCTGAAAAACCTGGAGGAAATGCTCCTGGATCTGAATCCTGATTTCCCCACTGTACAGCTGCTTATGGCCTCCGTTCTAATTTCCATCCATCTACAAAAAGAAGATGAAATTCCCACAGAAGCTTTCTTTCCAGACTGATTAAAGGGAGCAGGAAAATAGACAACAGAACTGGTAATACATTAACAGTAGAGACTTGTTGCAATGTAATAATCTAAGGCATAATTTGTGGCATAAATCCTATTTCAGGAAAGATATTAAGCATATATTTAAGTCTATATTTATTGACACAATGCCTTTAAACATATGCTTCAGATGAAATGTGGGCCTAAAGTCAAATTAAATATAATATTGAAATATATGTTCAAACTTACAATGATTTTTTTAGGACTCCCAAGGGAGGATAACTTCAAAACCATTTTATTTTGTCTTAAATTAACATTGATTTCCTGATATTTTTTCTTTCTGGTAAAAAAACTGGGAGGGAGAAGACCTGGGGGGGAAAAAAAGAAAAAAAAAAAAGAAAAAAAAAAAAAAAAGAAAAAAAAAAAAAAAAAAAAAGAAAAAAGAAAAAAAAAGAAAGAAAAAAAAAAAAAAAGGAAAGAAAACCTGTGGTCTTTTTTGCCTTTTGGGGAGGAACGAAAAAAAAAAAAAAAGGAAGAAAGGGAGAGAAAGGAAGAAAAGGGGGAAAAAAGGGGGGGGAAGAAAAAAAAAAGGCGGAAGGAAAGGGGAAAAAAAGGGAAAAGAAGGAAAAAAAGAAAGAAGGACAAAAAAGGAGGGAAAAGGAGGGGGGGAGGGGGGGGGGCAAGGCGGGGGGAAAAATGCCTGGAGGAAAAAACCAGCCCAAAAAACCAGAAACCAAACACACAACCCCCAGCAAGGAAAAACACAAAAAAAAAAAAACAAAGAAAAAGGAGACAGGGGGAAGGGGCCACAGGGGGAAGGCCTAAGGGCAAGAAGAAGAAGGAAAGAAAGAGAACAACACCCCCTTCTCCCCTCCATGGCTTTTTTTTGCCCTTTCTTTACCTTCTTTTTTTTTTCTTTTTTTTTTTAATAAAAAATTTTTTAAAAAAAAAAAAAAAAAAAAAAAAAAAAAAAAAAAATAATAAAAAAAATAAATTATATTTTATTTATTTTTAATTTATTTTAAAATAAATTTTCTTTTTAAAAAAAAAAAAAAAAAAAAAAAAAAAAAAAAAAAAAAAAAAAAAAAAAAAATAAAACAAATATAAAAAATAAAATTTATATAATATACATTTGAAAAAATAATAGAAATTTTTTTCTTTTAATTCTTAATTATATTTCATATATTATTTTATCATCTCTTATTTAATATACCATCTTACATTCACTTCCTTTATTCTTCTAAAAAAAAAAAAAAAAAAAAAAAACCCCAACAAAAAAAAAAAAAAACAAACAAAAAAAAAAAAAAATAAAAAAAAAAAAAAATAAATTAAAAATATTATTAATTTTAATTTTAATTAAAAATTATATTTTATAATAAACATTATTAATAAATTTAATAAAATAAAAAAAAAAAATAATATTTTTTTAAAAAAAAACACCCAACCCTCTCTTTTTTTTTATTTAGTTTTTTTTTTTTTTTTTTTTTTTTTTTTTTTTTTTATATGTATATTTTTTTTTTTACATGTCTATTATTATTATTTTAGAATCTCTTTTTTTTTTTTTTTTTTTTTTTTTTTTTTTTTTTTCTTTTTTTTTTTTTTTTCAAATGAAGTTTTGGGAAAACCAACTAAAAAAAGGTAAGAAACTAAACCTCTACTGGTTCCTTTCCAAACAGTTTTAGAGGAGCATGGGATAAGCATCAAAAAAAGTTACTTTGAAGTGTTTTTTTCAGTGTTGTATTATCCAATGGATTTCAGAGGAAAAAGAATTAAAATCTTCCATATAGTACTCCAGCATTTCCTCATTCCTTTTAATTGATGACTTTTGTGCTGCCTTTTGGAAAATACCTGTTCTCTAACCAAAACCAGGGCTGTTATTATACATGCATAAACCCTGCATGCTCACATACCTGTGCGTCTTCAAGAAATGCTTTCTTGTTCTAACTCTCGGTACAGCTTGTAGACTTCCCTCCCGAGCAGAAATACAGGTAAAGAATTTGGGAGCATTAAGCAAAATCTTATTTTTATTAATAAATAATATTCATTCTGCTCTCTAAGAGCAAGCAGTGTGAAGGACACGTTCAGAGAACAAAACATTCCTGTTAGATAGTGATCTGAAAGACCTAACAGAATGCGTTTTGTTTTGGTTTTGCAGTCATAAATAATTTAACTTGTTTTAATTATTCTCAGGAAATAATTTCAAAGTCTTTACTATGAAGATAGCACACACAGGACTTCGGTTTTTTTAAATATCAAACAGATTTAAAGTGATACTTCAAAAGTCCTCTATTCAGCAGCAATCAATGTAATGTGAACTAAATAGTTCAACTGTGCTCCTGTGAACATAAAAGCAGAAGGTTTGTAAAGCTGCCTCACAGCAGCAGCTAAACATCAAAACAATATAGAAATTTAAAAATAATTATGAAAAGTGATCGGTTCTTTATCAGATACCAAAAATATTTCAAAGGGTTTTTTTTTTTAACATTTGCATCGTTACAAACTCATGTGTCTGTGTGTATATAAGGTAAAGAACAGGAACACTGAAAATGCAACCAATGTATGTTTTATGGCTGTTAGAATTTAGCCTTGCTAAATCAGAGCAAGTTCCAGCATTGATTTCAATAGCACCTGGCTTAGGTACTATTGAATTTGAGATTTACGTCTTTCATAAAATTCAGATTTTAATAACTTTAATTCCCTGATGGCTGCAGAGTTGCTAAGGAAGCAGCATTTGACTTTATGATATGAACTGCCTGAGGATCAGCCACTGAACCTGAGGGATTCTGAGCTGAGAATGTGGGAGCTGCCTTCCTGTATGCATTTGTCCTCTCTTGTGTCACACCACTGACCTCACCTACAGCAAGTCCCACATTTCAGGAGTAAATGGCTTTTCTGCCAGCTTACCAACAAAAAAAGAACTTTCAAAATGCTAATTTTAATAATGAATGCCTTTAACCACTATTGAAATTTCAATTTCTGTTTGGGAGAAAGAGGCTTCCATGCTAAGTGCTTTGTACGGCGCTTGGCATATGTGTATGGAAAAGCTCTAATCGGCTGTCTGGGGGCTGAAGAGTTCATCTTGTCCTTGCACTTGCTCCTGTTGGACCTGTTCAAGTTTCTATAAATAATGTTGCATTCTGAATAAAAGGGAAAGAATCTGAGGGCCCTGTGGTAAGAAGTCTTGCCTGACATGTAGGTGGCAGATGAAAGTTCACATCATTGCTCTAATGGGAATGAAATTGCTTATAGAGCCTGGAACAGCTCCAAGATAAATGAGGTGGTCTGTGGATTAGAGCAGTTATCTGGAATGTGGAAGGCACAGATTAAGCTGTCAGTGTGAGGGGCTCCTTTCCTCCTCTGAGCCACAGCCACAGGATCTCTGATGCTCTGGGATGGTGATCAACCCCTTGCTCATGCCTCTTCATTTCAAAATGGAAAACAAAGAGGGTTTTTGGTATAACATTTTTTTTTTTAGCTAGCATTTCCCTCCCATGTCTCATAATGATGCCACTTAGAACCTGCTCACTCAGTTCCTTTGTAATCCTTGGTCTGTCTGAAATACATGAGGCCTATTTTGGGATCAGATCAGCCATCACTAATCACACAGCTGTAGGAAAAACTTATTGCAAACTAGAGTGACACTGTAACACTCATGCTCTGCCTGAGATGCTGTATGATTAGTTTTCTTTCTGGACTGTAATCATTTGGCAGACACCTCTAACACTATAATCAGTTCAAAACGTCATGCTGTATTAGCTAAAACTTGCAGCAATCAACCCAAACCAGAGAATGGTCAGACATCAAGAAAATGGAATTAATGAGGTGGTTCTGTGCTTCAAAAAGTAACATTGGAAGTCAAACCAGCAGGCAAGCGCACTGTGGAATGAGAATGTTCCCAGGATCTCTCCAGAACTGTTCCCAGCCTGTTTCTGTTGACTCCTATCACTGTGGTTTCACCACTTCCCACGGTTCACGTTTGCAGTTTCAGTTTCTTATACAATCATAAATGGTCCTAAGAGCCCAAGGCAGAGTTTGTTTGATATCCAAATGTGTCGCTGGGTTATTTGGATTCAGAACAAAGCAGAATCCACAGTGTTTCTTTTCTGTGTCATTTTCCTAATGTGGCTTAAAGCAGTGAATTGAAACACTTCCAAATGCATAACTAAAGTACACACACACACACACACACACACACATTCTTACTGTCAGCAAGTATGAAATTGTTATTTGAAACCAGAAGGTGGCTCTACAATCAAGCTGGGCAAGCTGAAACCATAGAGATGCAGTATTCAAAATTTTTCTTGATCCTTTCAGTTCTCTTCTTCCTCAGTGGAAACACCCCATTTCCTGTAAGCAATGTAAGTGGTTTTACAATACCTCTTTTTTTTTTCTTTTTCATGGCAAAAACTTCCACCAAAGTCCTTTTTTTTATTAGGATGGGGCACAAAGCAGAACGCTGATGGCTTTAGCTGACTTCTGCTGAAGTCAGTTGTTATCTCACTGCTGATTTCAGTGGGAACTGCTTAAATCTAAATATAAGGAGCCTGGAAGATCCTTCCCTTAGCTGCCTGTGGGTGGTGTGAATGGCAGGTTCCCGCACACGTCAGTCTGTTGGGAGCTGATTTTATTTGCCATGTTTGCTATAAAGCTATCAATGGCCAGGCTTTGACGTTACACAGGGGTGTTGCCCAGAAATGGTGCTGAAGATGACATGGCATTTTTTTTTTTTTAGAATAGCACACTTGGCTGGTGTTGTTTTAGGATTTTGTAACATTATCAAGAATTTATGTTACAGTATATATTTTTTATCTGTCTCTGCCCCTTTGTTAAGTTACCAGCAATTGTAGCACTGTTTGAAAAGAAGGTATGGGGTAACTTCTCATATTCCTGACATCAAACTCTGAACAAAGCCCACATTTGGAAAAG
The DNA here is from genome assembly GCF_901933205.1 of Camarhynchus parvulus. Taxonomy (NCBI): domain Eukaryota; kingdom Metazoa; phylum Chordata; class Aves; order Passeriformes; family Thraupidae; genus Camarhynchus; species Camarhynchus parvulus. The sequence goes on along the minus strand of NC_044577.1, from coordinate 8,904,210 downwards.
CAACCATTTTTTCCTAAACACAGATATTAATTGTCAAGAAATTCAGCAAAGCCAATGAAGTAACTTCATTGCAAGCCTCAGGTTAAATTAAAACAAGATCTACCATATATTTTCTTGGCATTTGATTTGAAATACTACTGTAAAAAAATAACAGGAAATTATAGGCATTGTGTACTTTATGGGAATTTTAACATGTGGAAAACACTTGGGTATTGTGTGCATTCTCCTGCTGTGCTAATTGTTTCAAAATTTCAAACTACCAGTTATGGGGAACTGCTGAATGCTTTTGTTTCTGTAGAGGGCTGTACATGCAGGAGTAAAAACCCTCAGCAACTGCTGGAGTTTACATTAATAATCAACACTGAGCTTGTTTTGTCCGTGGCCCATTTTGAAATATTGAGATGTGGGCCTAGTTAAACACTGTTGCTCTAGTTTTGTGCTGTTTGAAATCCATTTCAGTGTCACTTCTGTGGAGTCATAATGTAATGAAGTAATGCAGCAGTAAATGAGGTCAATTCACTATTACACATGTGGAGCCTCGGACAAAAAGATAATGCATGAATGTTTGATTTTTTTTTCTCTTTCTTCTTTTTTTTTTTTTTCCTTGTGCTCAGTGTAATTAAATGGAATTTATCCTGACATGCTTGTCCTAAAGGACGGGTAGAACTTTCAGGATATCATACTGCTTTCTTGTCATTTATTCATTTCATTACAAAACTGCAGCCCTCCAGGGGGTGTGCCATAATATAATAGTGCTTCTGAGTACTAGATTTTCATTTGGCTCTTTGATTTATCTGACAGACAGAGGGGCAAAACCCCCATATGAAACTGGAAAAATCCCCATAGACAAGGCATATCTGACAGCTATAATGCACAGGTTATTTCTGCTAACAATGGCATGAACTTGTGTCAGAAATGTTCCCTTCTGATTTGGCTTTCTCTGGTGAAATGAGATGTTTTAGTGTTTCATTTCTGAATTTGTTTCCTGTAATTGTGTTCTCCCCAAACAAGCATATCTCAGATCTCAATATCAACTCCATTCACAAAAGATGGGTGTGATAATTCTTCCATGAAGCTGTGGATTGCTTTTGCTTTCACAGAAGTTGTGAAAACATAGATAGGCTCTACAAAAGTTATAATTTAATTCTAGAGTAGATGGAGATTAATGGTTGCTTTCCATCCCCCCAAAATGACACTGAATTTAAGCTTCTGGTACTGTTAGGCCAGTGCTTTTCAAAATCCCTGAAGGTTAAACCTCCTTTCAGTCAGTTATGCTGAGACCATGAGGTTTCTTCATTCTGCACTTCCTCAAGTGTCACTGAAAATATCATATTAATGGAACTAATTATTGTGTCAGTCTCTTACTAGAGGAAAGCAGGAACTGGCTCACCTATTATTTTTTTCACTAATATTTACATAAAATAATAATGCGCTCATAGATAAAGAGTAATTGCTGTGGAACTCTGTCTATTAAAATGTGCATCAACAATTCAGCCTTTTGCTTGTTGCATATCTTGGATGGTGTTGCATTCAAACTGCCCCCTGTAAGATTCTGCTATTAAATTCTACTTAGTATCACTGTATTTCATAATATAAAATCAAACTAGGGATTATATTGAGAGAATTTGTTCTCTGTTCCTTCTTTTTCCTTTTTTAGGTTTTTTGGGGTTTTTTCGGTTGGTTTTTTTTGGGGTTTTTTTGGGAGGGGGTTGTGGTTTTTTGGTTTTTTTTCCCCGGTGATAGAAAAGAAATCACTGTTGATAAAATTAGAAAGGTAAAGGGGGGATCAGTTCCCCACTCACATCAGAGCTCCTGTTTTACAGGTCTAGCAAATTCAGTGGATTTGGCTGTAATTTGCAATGAAATCACTTATGTCACTTGCTTTGCAAAGATAGAAAATATGGATGAATGGACATAAGATAATCTCCAGCCAGTCAGAGAAATGCCATGTTAGCCTATCAAAAATTCCCTCAAATTATCACTGATTGCAATCAACACTTTCAGCCTGATCCACAGAAGACAACAACCTTATAGAACACATTATTTTCTTCCTCTAAAAGGACCAAGTTAATGTTTGGTCAAACAGGAACACACCTTAGGTAGGGTTTTAAGCCTCATGAGCTACTAAGTAAGTTTTTTAAATTATACTGCAGGGTAAACAGTTTGTTGATGGTTCTTTTCATCCTTAACTAAGAAAAGTGCATATGTAGAACAGAGAAAATTGCAAAAACCTCAGATATTATAGACATTGAGCACCCTAAATTCAAAGCAATATGGACTATACTGCTCACTACAAAAGCTGGGGTTTTGTAAAAAAAATATACCATCAGTTTTTGTAAAGAAACTGCTAATACTTGTTTTCTTCTTGAAACACCTGCTCAGAATATCAGGTATCCATAACTTGTACCTTGTAACTTGTTTCAAGAATAACAATTCCCATTTTGCTCCTCCTTTTGCAGCTTTATAGACTATTTGGAAGCATTTAGGTTCTAAAGTTGTTGTCATTGCTACGAAATCATTCTGAAACTTTGCCATCTCCATGGCAACTGGCCTACTTATGTTAAGGATTTTGATACCACACCGATGTTCAATGGCATTGTTAATCCGAGATATTAATTTAATATATCAGTGCTTTACACTGGAGTTTACATGCTTAATCTTTTGGTTATAATTGTGACAAAACTTTGATGCTGAATAATGACTTGCTAAAGCATTAGCTCACCCAGTGAACACCTACCACAGGATGAATTAGCACAGACTAGGGAGCACAGAGTCTTGTGTTAACAAACAGGATGTGAAAGCACTGGCAGTACAGTAAACTCTTTTAAGAGAAATTAGTAGAATCTTTCCCAGTTATATAAATACGGTGAGCAGCATTTGCCCTGCTCAGGGCAAATCAGCAGCTGGGATCACTACAGCCAGGAGTTCTGCTTTCCTAGCAAAACACCCCGAGAAGGGTTTGACGCAGGACCAAACCTGCTATGAGCACCAAACCCAGGGTGCAATCCTGTAGAGCACATCCTGGTGTGCAGAGGAGCACCTTGGGCTGGCTCTGGTGAGCAGTGACCAGGCAGTGCCCAAATCCTCATGGTGTGACAGAGAGAAGGGCTCAGGTGGACATTCTCCATGTTCCACACTGATCAGTTGTCTTTCTAACAATCCCCAGAGACAAGTCAGCCCTAGTGGACTGGCACAAAGATGGATTCTGTCCTTCAGAGTACACATTTCAACTGTCCACCTGTCTCCCTTCCAAGGGCAGGGAGAGCCTGGAAACTACAGCCAGCAGAGTCTTCCTGGAGCAGAACCATGATGCTCTTGCACAGCACTGTGAAAAAGCCTCATTGATCTCAAAATTCCAAATGCTTATTTTATTAATATCTTTCTGAATGAAACTGCAAACAATGTGCAGTGTAGTGGAAATGTGAAATATTGCCCTATTTGAAAGTGTATTAATCTTTTTTGAACTTTTTAGTGTATATGTTACTAATGCCAGGGTAGAGCAAAGGCTTTGTGCTGCTATAGGGGTGGAGGCGAGGAGAAAACACAGCAGTATTTACAAATAGATTCTGCAAACTCCAGTTCAAAAGAGATGACATCTCCTGTAATTGCAGATGAGTACTTTCTTATTTGTTTTCTGCCAGAAATATATTAAATTATACTCACTGCCCCTAGCTAGTCTGTAAGCCTTTTTTTCTTACTGGCCAGAGTCCCATTCCCAGCAATCCTTTAAATTTCTCATTTTTCATGCAGCTACCTTGATTATCTATGCTGTTAGTGTGCTCAGTAGCTTTTTGTTGGTAGAAGGGATCCCAAGGGTATCATTCTTTTTATTACATTTCACCGCCGTGTGGAGAGAATAGTCCTTCCTCTTTGGAGGTCAGAGAGAAATGATCTATTTACTTCCTTCTAAATGGAGGATAACTCTGTTCTTGCTTGGCACTGAAACTTTTCTATCAGACACCTTCCTGGAGACAATATTATAAAAGCCAGATTTTCAGCAGATTTGAACACTTTCTGCTGTTCCCCATTGAAATATTGAATTAGATCTGAAATTATTTTCTTCTGCACTAGTGTCATTTCAAGCGAGCTTTATGCCAGGGCCTTTGATGCCAAATTTCATCTCGGGGTGAATTCTTACATGTAGACTCTCAAAAGCCTCCTTTACAATAGACTTGCTGGCTGGCCCTTGGTTCCAGCGGTGCTGCTGGCAGGCTCAGTTAATGGGTATGAGACCATAAGCACAAGCTCTTTTTAAAATACAAACCTTGGAGCTCCTCTGTAATTCCTACTCCCCCAAAGCTGCATTCTGCTTCTTCCAGACCTGTACATGAAGAGGATAAGTACCCCTCTTATTGGGAAGTGTGAATGGAATGAGGAGTGGATTGTGCTGATGGAGGCACAGGCACACATTCCTGTATGCTGCAGCTGATAAACTGGAATTCCTTGGTGAGCTGGGGATTGGGAATGGATGAATACAATTGCCTAATTGAGACTTTGGTTTTTAAAATCACTTTGAAAATACTTGTGAGTCCCTCCTTTCGCCTCCTCTGAGCCTTGGTGCTTTTAAATGGTAACCAGTTTTGACTTGATACAATCTCACTGAAATCAGTGGAGAATTTTAATTAAATACAATAAGTGTTTAAAACAGGATCCAAATGCTCAGACTTGGGAAGAGAAATTAGGCAACTTTGTGTAGATTTCAAATGAGTTTTCATTCCAGAAGTGCACAAAACCTCTGAAGCTGTGGGTGTTCTGATAGGCTTATAAATGGCATCAGATGACCTTGGTGACCAACCTCAGGCAATGAAGAGCTCATTTTGAATAGTGAACAATGAAGGCAATAGCTGATCCAATCAATAGTTCCTGAGCTTCCTGTGACCTAAGGCAGATTTGAATAAACCACCTATTCAAGAAATTATATATTAAAAAAAACCCCAACCCTGGGTTTCTTTATTAAAAATTTATAGTTAATGAAAAATTGTGAAATTTCAAGGTATGCTGTTTGCTTTTTTAAATTTTTTCCTGGTATGAGAAAGCAAAATTCAAAAAGCTTTTACTTTTACATCAACAACAGACTTTCCAGTGTTATTTCCCCTATCCTGGTAGATACATGTACATAAATTCTATGAGAAAATTTTAGAAATTCAATAGCAAATATTTAGATCTAGCAAGTAGAAACAAAATAAATAAATAACGTACAAAGAAATTGCAGCACATTTATCACAGGACTGTGAGGCAGGTTAATCTACAACATGAGAGATGGGTCTGTTGCCCAGTTCCAGTAAGGCCAAACCAGCTGGCCCTGCTTACAGGAACTGGTAAAAAGCAGGATATAAATGGTTAGGATTCATCAGGGTGATGTACGGGGGAGCTGTGCAGCAGCTCCTGGGACTGCAGCCTTATCTCTGCTGCATAAGGTCTGTGCCTCAAAAATTATGCTCCATGTTAATACTGCTTCCACAGGGAATAGAAATAGAATGCTATAACTAAGTAATAGCAAAAATATTTATGAACTCATTTTCTTTCCAACGTGTCGTGTTAATAATGACCGTTTTTCTTTCATTTAATATTTAAAACCCACAAGAAAGTATGAATAGAATTTACACCTATTAAAAATGTCTTTGAGCAGTACCCAAAAATAGTTACCAGCATTACTACATTGTTTTTTTTTTCCTCTTGAGAAGCTACAAATCTGAAACCTAGCAAGGTAAGTTTTGAAATGTTTTATAGTGATTAGAAAGTCCTAAATGGAGATGTGGTCACGGAGAGAGGGTGCCATGTCCACATTTCATGTCAGTATCACAAAATCCTACTGTTTAAGTATATCTGGTGATTACCATACTGGTCTTAATGTACAACCTAACCCTAAAATGAAAACTAAATGACCCAACGTTGTGAAAACTTTATATTACAGGAAATGCCAACATATTTTTTACTTCAGAGAGAATGCTTTTACAGCATTTTTTCCACAAGAAGAGTGAAAAAAATCTTCCTCTTAGGTGAGTCATTGTTATCTAATCTTTACAGTATGGTTTTATCACCTTGTAGCTAGAAAAACAAACCAGGAAACTTCACTTTGCAAGCATAGTCATTTCTCAAACTTTGCATTTTTCCCTATATGTAGGAACTTCCTGATATTTGACAGCAAGAAGAGAACAGCCACCAGCTCAGACTTAGGGAGACTCAGGGAGAACTAATGGATTCTGTTACGCCATAATAATTCATTATCAAATTGCAAAAATGTCTTCTTCAATGCAATATTCAAACACAGGGACTGAAATTCTCTGAAAAAAAAGGAATGAGGACATGACAGTAAGACCTGGTATGAAAAATGAAGGGGATATTTATAGATATTTGATACTATAGCAGAAAATATGGGGCTTTTAAAATCATTTGAGCCATAGAAAGTCGGGTTTAGATATGTCCACATTAGGAAAACACACAAAATGCATATTGTTAGCAGAATGGAGGAAATCTTAGGATCCACAATTAAAAAGCATGGAAAAAAATCTTAATAGAAAAATGTATAAGAATGTGTAATTTGAACTGATCCATGAAGGTTGTTATGTTAACAGCTGCTATTAAGTACAGCAATGCTCAGGGCTAGTTTTTGTTGTTGTTAGTGCTGAATATTGACATTTATTGTGCATGTTTTTCTGAAGTGTTGAAGGGAACAAACCCCTGTTTTCCAAGGGACTGAATCAGCATGTAGAGCATTCCCAACCCTGTGGAGATGTCAATAATTATATATATTTTAACAAAGATCCTAACCCCCAAGCTGAGGTAATGCAGTATTTATAATTACTTGGAAGTGTTTCAGAGCTAGATTTCACCTTCTGTAGTGCTGGGTTGCACCTCTGAGTGGAGAGTTTGTTCATTCACTGCTGTCATCAGCCCTGTGTGGTGAAAGGTCTTGTGGAGGTTGAAGAGCTCTGTGCTCATCAAGAGCCCACCCTGTACCTGTTTAGTGGAGCATGAGACTGTGCTAGGAAAATACCTAAATGTGTCACTTCAGCGGCACTGCTTGCAAACTTAACTGATAGGTGGACCACAATAAGGAAAACTCAGCTTCCCATGGAGAAAATAACTAGGAATATACAGTGAGGACTACAGAAAGAACACTAATTTGCAAGAACAGCCTCTGTAAAAGGACAACAGACAGCTTCTCCATCCCACATTTGATTAATAACTGCAAGGAGCAGTGTGACCTTGGTTCCTACCACAACACTTCACAGAAGTTAGCTTCCCTCCTGTTTGAAGTACTGGATGGCTTCTTTCTGCTTGTGGCTTAGGAAATCTTAGAAAATTTATAAGAGGTTGAAGTCAAAAGCAGTGATTGCAAACCTAAGAGTAAATAATAATTCTGAAAGTGAGCTTCCTTCAGAAACTTGCATTTCATTGTATGACTTGTTCCATCAAATGCAACAGAACTTGACTTTTGCTCTGCTCTGTGGCAGGATACACTGGAACTTTTTCCTTATTGTCAGTAATTAGTGACAGAGTAGATATGTTGAGATCCCAGTTATCAAACAGTTATACTTTAATTTAAACCAGAAAAATCAACTCAGTTATTTGTCTGAATCTAAGAGAGACAGTTGACTTCATATGTTGGATCTCAAACAACGTTACAACAACTGAGAGAATGCATTCATGCAAACCAAGGGAGCAGTTATTGTGGTTTAATTGTCTTCAAGAGCAGCAATTATCATCTGAAATTCAAATGTGGTGCTTATGTTTTGGCCTTTTGGGGAAAGGCATGTTTTAGCAGTCACAGAAATAACTGTCTGCTTTTGATGCTGTATAAAGACTAAAGATTTTTCACTGATAATGTATTCCTGATCTTTGAATGCTGGACTTCAGCCTATAATTGTTGACTGATAATTGTTTTCAATCCCAACAGGTCAAAATGCTTATGTATATTTCAAGAGTAGCTGCAGCCAAAAAAAAAAAAAAAAACAACCCAACAAAAAGAAAGGAATTGCTTTTATCTTTGAATGAGTTGGTGCATTTTGCAAAGGAAGAACATTACACAGTAACTACTCATTTAAGAAGTAATTAACCTTCTTAAGCTATTTGCATTATTAATGTACTAGTTATCATAATGTCCTAATGTATCTGCATTTCCATTAATGTTTTCTTCACTAAACAAATAAAAGTGGATTGAGTAAAGAGATGACATTTGTTTAATTGTTCATCAGAATTCTCTTCCCCTAATCCAAAGCCCTGATAGTTTGCTAAATAGAAACCCTTAAATGGATACCATTTCATGATAGGTTTTGAAACTAATTATATCAAATGTCATAGCATTATTTATTTAAAAGGCTTTTCAAGATAACTGTACAAGGGGAAAGATCTGGTTTCTTCCTTTTAAAGTGCTTAAAATATTCTATTAAGTTCTTGTAATTTGTTTAGCTCTTTAACAAGTGCCCTCAATCAAGTTTAATTTTAGAATCCTATAAAACGTTTCCTGTAAATGTAGTTTTGTAAAACTGTTTACTGCTACTGCTTCTTGCCTTTATGAAAAGGTCTCCTAAACCAGGATCAGCATAATTCTATGCTTGCTCAGAAAACCTTGGCATGGTTTGCAAATATTGGAGAGAAGATATGTTGCCACAAAAAAAAAACCACCCCCAAACAAACAAAAAAAACTCCAAACACATGACCAAAGAAGTCCATGCAATTAAATAAGTTTCTCTCTAATTAAAAGACACAGGTAAATATAAAATTTCAGCTCTGTGCAAAATGTGTTTATACTTTGGTGAGGGAAGAAACTCAGTGTCTTAGGATGTATAATTAACCTTAACCTGGGTCTTCTACACGTTATACCACACATAATGGTGAAAGCTGGATGAAATAATATAATTTTTTAAATATTTCGAGTCCTTGCCTGCTTTGAAATCTAAATTCTTGTTTTATTTCTCAAATCAGTGCCTGTGAGCAGCATATTTAACATCATATTTTTCAGCACTCTGAATTTGTTCATAATGTCATATACAACTTTGAAATGCAGCCAGAGGGGTTCCCAACCCAACAGTAGGAAACCCAACACAGAACTGAATGGGTGTCTGTGGTTTGTTTTGGGTTTTTTTTATTAAGTATTCTAACATTGATGATAAGAAACAAGTCAGATAGATGGAATTTACATATATCTGTCAACTTGCTCCAAGTATTTTAACTGTAGTAGGTGCATGCATTAGAATATTTCATTTTTCAAGTTATGAATCTTCTGAGTTTTAGTTGCCATATTGCATAAAAATTTAATTTTTCTTTGTCATTATTCTCTATTCCTGCAAGTTTTGAGCAAATGCCACTCCCCAAAAGATCTGAACTAGAGGCTGATGCTCTAGTTGTCATGTTTGAATGTTACCCTGTGGGGAAAAAGACTGCAGATTTCTTCAGTAACCTTAGCTACTCTTTACCTCTCAGCTTTAAACAGTTACATATAAAAGTGTTGAAATCTTCAGCAAGGGAAAGATGCTCTTTCCAACTCTGTCTCACGTGAATCTGCTTGTCAACTGATATTAGAAATATGCCAGTACTAAAACACTATTGAAAAGTACATGTTGAGCACGGTGGCAGCAATTGTGGGTATCAGTTTTAAATCTCTGTGGCCATGAATGAATGAATCACTTGGGAGAGCATGTTATTTGAACTCCTGCTAATTACTGCTTAACAGGTTCTGCAAAGATTGGTGATTGCTTCCCTGTTTTCCTTCTCAAACTTCTCCAGGTGCCTTGTAGTTTCACAGCTTCACCTCTTTTTGGATCACACCTGAAGCAAAAGTCTGTTATGCCCTTAGGACATCTGTTCTTGTAGTAATTTTTACCTTGGCTATAACTTTGCAATTAGCATCTAAAACTGCCACTAAACTATCCTGCCTAAGTTGCAAAGATCAAAAAGGTATTTGAAATTATATTGCTAAATTTATAGGCAGGCTTTAGTGTCCAGGGTTAAAAATTTATCCTAGTAGCCTGAAAGGATATTAAGTTCCATTTGGTCAGTTAATGGTGCATCCTCTTTTGTAGGTTAGTATTGAGATAATGTAGAGAAATAACAGCACTTTACAACTTCCCCAGCAATTTGTGGAAGAAATCTTACTGCAGAAGAGAAAGCAATGGCTGGGGTATTCCAAAGCCTGCTGGTATCAAGGGACTAACCAAAAACCTTGCTGGGGGGTAACTCCTGTTTGTTAGAGGGCACAGAAGAATTTGGTGTTCAGAGTAAGATGGAATTAAGGATCACTTCTGCCAGAGCTCTGGATCCAGCCCCAAGCTCCCTGTGACCATTTGTCCAGTTCTTTGTATGGCTCTGTAATTTAGATATCCACAGAGAGATGCAGAGATAGGAACTAAATCAGTGTATCTGAAACCATATTTCTGACCATGGCATAATCCTCCCAAACCATTGGATCTCAGGCTTGTTAGACTTCCACTGGAGAGAGCCATATGGAAAAAGACTGACAGACTTTTTTGCCTTGCCTTTCATGGTTTTGCCCTTCTTCCCTCAAGTCATACTGGCAACCTGTGATGGATTTGATTTTTTAAAAATATCTTTCTCCAGTCACAACCACACCAAGTGTTTGGCCCTAAATAATTGATTTTGATTTTGGTGGCAGTTTTCATAAAAATGAAAGGCTGGAATATTGCATTAAAAAAAGGAGAAGTGAAGAATTGACAGTGGCCTGAACTTTAAATGCACACCAATATTACACAGTTCCTATGAAAACTATTCAGACCCTTCCAACAACATTCATAAATCCTGACATCTCAGCTTAACTACACCATAAATGAAACTGCTACTTAACTCACCTTATCACACAATTTCCTCCCCCTGAAATCCAATAATTTTCAGATTTATAACTGGCAAAGTATCTCTGTAACTTCTGAAATATCACAAGTATTTGCACATAACGATTCTCTCAGAACTTAACAGAACTGAGATACAAGTTCAAATTAATTTCACAATAGCTTTAGATCAACATTTTTAATTCAGAACCTCATCTTCAGATATTCTGTCTTTCAGAATCTCTTACAACAGTAGTAGCAGGGATAAGGTAACTGCTGACTACCGCTGCAGAATACAACCAAACCATCTGCATTTGGTTATTTCTTCCATCAGGTACAATACAAAAATCTCTGGGATCTGAGGCACCTGTTGCTGATGGAAAAAACTGAGGTAGATTATTTTTTCAAGTAATTAAATAGAAGGACACCCAGTCAGAACAAAACATCTTTTGGTTTTAGGTTACCAAGCATGAAAAGAGGAGGACTGTTTCTATACTGAAGCTTGTCATTATACCAGCAGTATCTAAGGTATACTGGAGAGGCCCTGAAAGTTAAACTAGAAGGGACCTGATGAAAGGTGGATCCTGATTCCTTAGGGGTGAGTGCAGTTGTCAGTAAAGAACTGTCTTTTACTTTTTGTGCCCTGAAGTTTTTTCCTTTTTATGTACCTAGAGGAGAAAGGGTTGTTGGAGACACTTAATGTTATTTCCCACTTTTCTTCCTAATTTTGGTCTGTATTAATTCCATGTCAGAGTCATCCATTTGCACGCATCCAAATAAATTTCATTAAAGATAGTAGCAGGACTAAGAAGAAATAGAAATTCAGTTGAATCTCCAGCTGTGTACATGAAGATTCAAATGAAAAAACACTGCTTTAGGACCATTGCAAATGTTGTTTAGTCAAATTGAGATAAAATATATGCGTGGTATTATCTATCAGTCTAATGTTATTTAATCTAATCCAATTTAGGAATAGATACAATACTAAAGAATGAAAAGGACATCTGCATTGATCCTGACTCTCTAGGAAGCATCGATTCAGAAAAGTATGTAATTTTCTGTCATCGTACTTGGGGATAAAGGTCTGAACTGTTCTCTGTAAATCACTGTAGCTATATTACTTTATGAGTTGCAATTGTTTGCTTAAAAACAGATGGTGCTCTGAGAATTCCAGAAGGTGTAATGTGAATGTAATAAATTTATTTTCTTTGTACAGGTGAACTAGGCCAGTTTATCTGAAAGGCACTCTTTGTATTTTGGAATTCCAGTCTCATGAGCAAGAGCATCACTATTTGCTGTGGGGTTTGTCCTGATGTACTGGTCAGTGACAGAAGTTTTTGGGCTTTGCTTGATAATGAGGGTAGAAAACTGTAAAATAACAGTTCCTTTTCTCTTTTTTTCTCCAGCAGGTCCATCTTTTTCAAGATCCCTACTTCATACATAGGAAGATTGGTAAACTTAGCATGTTAATGTTCCAGGACTTTGAAACTACTATATCCCTGTCCACAGCAAAAAACTTTTAACCTTCTCTGACAGCAGCTGTACCAAAGGGGAGAGGATGTAGGAAGGAAAAAGTATTCTCCAGAGTTTGAATCACTTCAGATTAATTGTTATTAGATTTTTTTTTTTGGCCATCCTCAGAGGTTTTATTCAGTCCCTGAGAAAAAAAACCTCAACCATCTCCTCCCCAAACAACCATTATTCTGGTCTATGAATAATGTAATGCAATTTAAAAAAATACTCCAAAGACAAACCACAACACCTATCTTCTTTATATCTTCTGGACATGAGCTGCATTTGGGAATATACTTTGTGTTGGAATTAAAGTCGTCATCTTTGAACTGTTTGCAGATCTTTCAGCATTGATGGATTGCTATGTGTTTGCATATAATGCATATGAGATTACCAGATAATGCAAAGCATTTCCAATTCTAGGCTGATGTCCCCACACCCATCCTTCACCTTTCTTGTCTCTCCTTCTATGGAGAGTAAAAATGAACAGAGTGTACATAAAAGTATAAAAAACCCCCCCAGACTTCCAGGTGATTATTTGAATGGAAGGGAATATTAACTTCTAATTCTCACTTTTAAAATTAGATCATGACATGCTAAAGCAACTTCATTTGGTAGGTCTTAGTACCTGCCATGCTTTGAAGATGGCAGGGTTTGTAGTAGTGGTCATGCTTCTGTGGGAAAAAAGGATGGCCAAAACTACCTTGTTTTTTTACAAACCAGTCAGAGTATATTTTAATAAATACAGACAATCTAAGCTACTGGTTTCCTATTTTCTTTTAGACATGAGTTTCTGATCTGTCAGTTGTTTGTGACATTCAGCAGCATCCCAGTGCCAAGAATAGCACCAATGTTTGTTTCTCAGCAATGTTTCTGCTGTTTTATTGCTCCACCATAATTTGCTTCCATATGACAAGAAATACTTTTAGGTCAGATTCAAAGCTGAGTCAGAGTGATCTTGTGCAAATTTGTGTCTGATTTATAAATCAACATCTTAGGAAATCCTGTTCAGAAAGCTGTTTTGATGGACAGCATTCCATGATAAGACAGATGGAAGCACATGCATCAGAAGATGAAAAGTAAAGAACTAACTGCTCCTAACATCTTTCTTCTGAATGATCTTTTGCCCTCCACATTAGACTTTCTGCACGTAAGCTGCTTGCAATTATAGCAAGGTTATCTGGCAATTTTGGTTCTTATAAGATAGTGATTTGTTACCACATTACCAACTTAGATCAATCCCAATGTGCATGTTTCAAGCCCTCGAGTGTGTTGGACATGTTTCTGTCATGGTGTAACACAGCTGCCCTCAGCAGCTGTGACCATCAGAACCTTTCCTTTGAAGAGCATTTCAGTATCAGCAGTGTTGAAAATCGCTCACCCTTGGGAGAGTGTGAGTGTTGTACTAACTGTGTAAACAGGCACAGCACAAGCTCCAACCATTCTGAACAGAGGCAAGGGCTGAATGTTGGAGCCTGGAGCGTATCAGGAGTGAGGCACTTGAGAGAGAGTGGGCAAACAAACTTTCTGCTTGTGTTTGGTTTTCACCAGCTATTGGTCACACGGGTTTTTCAACCAGAAAATACTTTGCTGAATCATGACTCCTGTCACAATGTGTTATCTTTATTTTGTTCACTTTAATTGTTATCCAAATCTAGAAAACAAATTCCACACTGAGAAGGGCTAGAAATAAATTTATATTCCCTGTATTAAAGGAATTATTTTCATCTATATTTCAACACCCACCTTTCAGCCAAACAAGGTTGCCACATAAAGGAAGGAGGTCAAGAGCTTCTCATTTTTTGGCTACTTATTTTCCTATTCTTTGCTTTCTTTTGCCCTGTTGCCTCATCACAAATCAATATGGAATGAGACTGGTTTGCTGGACAGCAAGCTGCTACCTGATGAAAATAAATTGAATGAATTTGGAAAGCAGAAAACAGAGTGAAATTTCTTACATGCTGAAATAATTCAACTGTGTTAACCGTGCTATTAGACCTCGTCAAAGAAAACAGTTGAAAAAGGCACCATGGCTTTCAGAATCCATTGTGATACAGAGCAGAATACATAAAAACAAATAATATAAAAAACCTTTTTGTCTTTGACTACATTAAACAAATGTTAGTGGTGGAACAGCAGTTACTGCATTCACCTACTACATGAAGAGAGTTGTCATATCCATGAGATAAATAAAACACCCACCCACTCACCCTGAAACAGCCACAGGCCCACTTTTGAGCAACTGATGACATGTGCTCTGTATGCATGACTACTCTGCAGTCAGGTTTCTTGTGTGCCATAATGATGCATATTAAAGATGGATGTCGTAAAAGGATTAAGGGGGTCTGTGATATGCATTGTTTTGTGCTGTATTTCCTAGCCCGAGGGATCAGTTGCTATAAACTGCTCAGTATCTCCACATTTGCCAGATGAGTCAGTGAAAAGAAAACAGTAATGAGAGCATCCAATATGAAACTTGGAAACATGACTGAAGGCTGTGCTGACTTGCAAAATGAATGGTGCTGGTTTGCACTGTTAGAAACTCCTTGCTCTATGGAATCTCTTTTTTTCCTGACAATGAAGTCTGTCACTCCTAAGTAACAACAGGCTCACACTTCCATAGCAAAAAGGTACCATCACAGCACCTAGTTTCATTTCCACTCAATCACAGTCAATTTACATCTCACTAAGCCATTCTGAAAGCTTCCTTAAACATACATATTTCGTCTTATTGCAAATCTATAGTATTTGTTTAAATACTTTAACTTTGGAGACAGGAAGATTTAGAAGTGATCCTCACAGCTGATGTTCTTTAAGTTGCTTGGAGCTGGTTACTGCATAAAGCAAGCTGCTGAGCTGGATGTCAAGTCCCAATATCCCTAAAGATTAGTAGACGATCTGGGTCCCATGTGCAAAATAAGCATTCAAATGTCATGTATGGTTCAAAGCATGAGATATTTAAAGTATTAAAAGACATAGTTAGCTGCTTCTCTAACAAAAAGAGTTTCCTATCTTATGAGCTGGAGATGACTTAAACAATTTAGAAGTGATTTATAAACCCCTTGGGGTGATTTCAACAGAACTCTCCACAGCTCTCCCACAGCTTTCTGAAATATAGAAAGAGTATTTAATCTATGCAGCCATTTGTAAAGAAAAAAGTAATTTCTTATGCTCAAGAAACAGAAATTCATTTGTTCATTATTCATAAAAGTCATCCTAATTTTACAGAACAACGAAAGTAAAATCAGAACAATATGCTTCTATTTACAATGGAAGTTTTAGAAATCCTTTCTCTGCTAAGTCATATTTGATGGCATTTTTTAGCTCTTCTTTCACCTGTACCTTCAGAATGCAGTCTGCTCAGAATAGTGAGTGACTTTCTACTAAGCTGTTCAACCACAGAGCATTGACAACGGCCTTTGTGAAATCCAGTATGAATGGACTTGTGAAAGTCAATTAGAATTCAGTGTTTGGTTCGAGATTCTTATGCACACAACATCCAGACACCTCGCCAGTCAGATTGTCTCAACATGGATGTGTGTAGATTTATTTTACCCGCAATTCTTTCTTTTCCTTAGCACAGAATGAGATCCCTACCAACTTAGGAACAAATTAAACCCATTGCCCTTCAGCACTAGGGGTATTCAGCCCTCTGCTGTCATTTTTTAGTAGCCTGCTGATTTCCTGCTTGTAGATAATTGTATTGCAATGTGCCATAAACCCATAGCCAAAGTAGTCTAAACTCATCTCAGTACTTCTGTTACCCTTCTCCCTAAGGAATGAAGAACTGATTCCTCCACCCCTCCCTGCAGCCCGTTGACAACGGCTACAGCTGCTCCTTTTAAGATCTCATGGGCACATAATAAACCTGCCTGCGCAGGGACGGGAAGGGGCAGAACCAGAGAGCACCGTGGCCTAGCAGCGAGCTGTGGGTGTGCCCAAAAGCAAACGCCGCAGGAACAGCAGCAGCAGCACCAGCAGCAGCAGCAGCAGCAGCGCCTCTGCTCTCCCCACGAGCGAGGAATCGCAGCCCCTGCCTCAGAGCCAGTCAGAGACCCAAGCAAGCCAGACCAGAGGCAGGGGACCCTTCCCATCTCTCTGCGGCATGGCTGCTAAACAGCCGCTGCGTCTTCCTGCGCCTGTGTTTGGGCTGTGCTGAGCCCAGAGCCGGGCAGCTTGTGCTCTGCTGTGCCCGGAGCGTTCAGGGCGGGCAGGAGAAGGGCTGTGCGCAGTGGGGAAGGGGCTCACCAGAGGCCTCCTGCGGGACCAGGGCTCCGCTCCCTGGCTGGGAACAGCCCGGTTTTCCTGCCCTGAGCGCGGGCAGGAGCTCAGGCACGTGAAGAGGCAGCGGGCAGCTCTCGTTTGTAGGGGGCCCGGGGCTGCGCACCACAAGGGAGACGTGGAAACAGGCTCGGGGGAAGGAGGATGAGCTGCAGCTGCAGTGCCTGTGCTGCAAGGAGCAGAAGTAATTCAGCCTTGCCAGGGTTTCTTAAGTGTGTGTTGGTGTTCCCTGGGAAATGTGGGCATTTGGGGAAATGCCCTTGCAAGAGAGGGGCTTGCTTCTCAAGTACAGTGCTTCCCCAGGAGCCCCCAGTGAGGCAGGTGCAGCTGTCTCCCTTTGGCTCCCTGCGCTCCTTTCCGTCCTTGAGGCCCCTTGCACTTAGCAGAGGGGCGTTGGATAGGACAAGGATGTGAAGAAGTATGAACTATATTCTCTGGATGTACAGTGTGGTTTCATACAGTCTCTCTTATGTTGCAGATGCTCTTTATTTCCACTGTGTTGATTATTCTTGTCAATACGTATTTTAATTTGCTCTGGCATTCTCCACATAAAAAAGCTTTCCTTGTGTCTTTCATTTACCTCTTCAAATGTTCATATGTATCCTCAAGTATCTGAATTTTTCCAATTTTTTCTCTTTCATTTCAGAAAAATGTCAGAATTACAGATGTACACTCTAAATAATCCAAGATTTCTGTGCAACAGAAAGATGAAGAAACCATGGTACAGCCCAATCTATAATACCTTTTGTGGTTACGAAAGCCAGTAGGTATTTAGAAAAGTGTGCCTTCATCCAGCAATATTACAAATAAATGGACATATTCTTGGCCTGTATGTTCTTGCTTTGTTGCAGCAATATTGTTTTTTGTGAACTAACAAAAGATTTTTTCACTTAGCTGTTTGAAAGTTTAGGGAAATGGAAGCATAAAAGGCTCCCTAGGCCTCGAACATACATGAGACTGATTTTGCAATAAACTATCTTTATAAACGCCTCTCCAATCCACCCAGTCTTTCTGCATCCTGAACAAAAGTGTTGATTTATTACTGCTTTTCAGATCAGAAATGGAAAAATCTAATATAGACAGTAAACAAATCTGCATGTATGTACCATGCATGTATCTGGTTGTGTCTCTGTTATCTTTAGCCATATCATCTACAATAAGAGGCATCAGATGCATTTTTGATGGTCTTCAATAGTATCTAGCTCATCAGGGACCTTAATGGGGAATTTGGCTTCCTCCCTGTTTTAACCTTGGTGTTTGGGAGTTGCTTGGGTGCAGTTCTGTGTCTTGTGGCAAGAAATGTCATTTTAAAGGCGTGGGTAGAGCAGAAGCTGAGCTGGTGGAAGAGAAACATTTACATCTTGAATGAGCGTCCTGTCCTGTGTGACAAATGCAGAGAATCAAGGGCACAGGCTTCAAGCAGTTGGAAGTGTGCTTGGCCAGTCATCCTGCGCATCTGAGACTGCATTTTATGAAGCTTTGTGCTCTGTTCATGGTCATCACCGAAGTGGGCTGGGGGCATGTCTTGGTGGAGGTGAAGATGGGTAAACTTCTCCTGAATTACTTCACAATTTTAGTGAAGAATTTAGAGAGAAATCTCTGTTAGGCACGTAAACTTGTAGGAAAACAACCGAACCCAGTCCTATTTGTATGGAAATGTTGTCAATAGAAAACGCTAATGAACAATAATTACAGATCTGGCAGGTGTCTGGGCAGGGCAGGATCGCAGGGATAGGTGGCCTGAGCAGTTTCTGCTATACTGGCAGCGGGGATAAAAAGTCCTTCTGTTGCTCGCAGACCCAAGACAAACGAACTGCAAAAAACCCCGAGATGCCAGCCGCAGGATGGCCCCTGTGGTGCCAGGTTTCCAGCAGACACATGAGGTGCAGGGCTGCCAGAGGTGCCATGCGCTGGGAAAGGCTCCCGGCTGCCCTCCAGCGCCGGGGCAGGGACTGCCCCACTGCACAAGGACCCTGAACGGGCCTGGCCAAACCAGGGAGCTGAATCACCCCAGCTGTCACTCCGGTGATTGTAATCATCATCACTGATCACTGCCGAGACCCGACTGGCTCTCCGGCTGGGAGTGACCCTGTTAAAAGGACGCAGGTGTGTCGCCTGGATCTGATGAAAGGAGAGCAGGGGCAGCTGCGCCTGGCGCTCCGAACGGACGCTCTGCGGAGTCTGCAGGAGTTGGCTCTTCGAAGCTGGTAAGGGGAAACTTTGCTAAGCACCGGCTTTTGTCGCTGAGGTGGGGTTTGCTTCGCTCCTCGAGGAGGTGGAGAAGTTGTAGAAGAGTGCAGGGCTACCATTACCTGAGGGGAAATGCGCTTTGGTGCCAGGCTCAGGCCTGGGCTGTGCCCCTGCGGCCGGTCCCGTGCTGGTGTGGGCTATGGGGAGCGGAGCTGTGACTGCTGCCACCCTTGGCTGTGTTTGGAAAGCAGAAGGTAGGAACATCAGTCATCTGTTGTGTTTGACTTTATTGTTATTTGAGATTGTAGTAAATACTGAGCATGAGCTGGGGTGCAGGTTGTAATTGCGTGTCTTGGACAGATATGGATACTATTAACCTGTGCCCTGTTTATTTTTTCCAACTTGCTAATTTACTGCAGTGGTTTTACAGTGCATTTTTATTGTTGTAGTGTCTACCTGTAGTGAGAGAACATGTATGTTCGGTTTTTTTGCTTTTGTTTTTTTTTTTTTTTTCTAATAATAAAACCACTCTCTTCAGCCTGGTGAAGATGGAATCTGTTTCTGTCCTTGTATACAACTATGGGCTTTTTTACATGGCTTCCACTTCCCTTTTCTGCCTAGACTTTCTCATCTGCTGTGTTCAGTAGGAAAGCAATGAACATTTGAAAGGCTAAATCTCACCATAACTGGGACCCTCAATCAATATATTCTTCTTCCAGTTTCTTAAAATCTCTTTGTCCTGGGCACTCAGTGTAGCCTTTTCCCTTGGAGCTCTGTGGCTCTCTTGAATGCTTATGGTGTAAAAGGCACTGCCTGATCTGTTTTGAGCTGGTGGAAGGGAGGTAGGACTGGTACTGGAGACATGGCAGCTTGTCCAGAAAGCCAATCTTACTGAAATGATGATGGTAATGTGGACAAGCTGTGTGAGTCGGGGTGGTGAGCTCAAATATGGAAGTACTTGCATACTTCCATATTTGAGCTTCAGCACGTTACAATTAAAGAGTATGGTCTCTTCTTATCTCTGTCTCTTAATCCTCAATCTTTGCCACACTCCTTCAAAAGCTTTTGCATCGTCATCTTCTATATTTTCTTCCTCTCTTCTTATTTCTGTGGCTTTCTATGCAGGATGGATAACCTGTCATACACTGTCAGCTTGCTCAGTCACCCGAGTAGCGATAATGATCGTGCAGGAATTGGAGGTGCGCAGTAGGCAGACGTGTCGTGCTGCTGTGTGCCCTCTGCAGGCAAACCTGCTTCCCAAACCTTCAGTCAGGCTTGGAAAGAAGGCTTGTCACCAGTACTTCCCGGTGGTTTATGCATTGATGAAGCAATGCTTCCATCTCAGCCCGCTTAAGCTACTGCAGAGCTGGAATTGTTGCTTTGGTAGCAGATGTGCTGGCAGGGTTCTTACAGCTCCATAAGATTTGCCTCTTCTAGGACAGATTTCTGTGGTTTTGTGCAATAAAAACTATGCCTTAAACTGCTCCAGTGCAAGTCATGCACTCATGCAGCTGTGTTTTCAGACATGGATATTTTTATATATATATATGCGCCTAGTGAGTGGCCTCCTGGGGAACAAGGACAAACGTGGAAGGACACTGGGCTAATAAAATACGCTTCTGCTTCAACAAAAACCCTGTCTTCCATTCACAGAGAAGGATATAAACTTTTTCTTGATTGGCCTAAAGGGACTAAACAAGTCTCTCAATGTCCTGATGTATCTTTTACTAGTTTCAAGTTATTTGGCAAAGTTGTATATTTTTTTTTGGGGGCGGAAGGGTTGGGTCTGCACTTCAGACCTGTTCTCCCAGCAGTCAGGGACCTGCACAGCTGCTGTGGGTGGGGCAGGTGCTCAGGTAATTACAAACAGGTGCTTGGTAATTGTCGACAGCGAGGTGAGAAGTTGGCTGGTGCCTGGCTGAGGGCTTGAGGACTGTGGTGACAGTAGGGATAGGGAGCAGAGTGCAAAATATTAGTTACACAAGTAGCTGTAAGTGGGATTTACCTGGTTTAGGTACTGCATTTCATGGACTTGATCACAATTTATGAAGAATTGAACATTTAACTATGAGGTAGGACTTTTTACTTACTACTCTAAGTGCTGCATTTACTACCATGTAATGTAGTTTCTTTGTATTTTGCTCAGAAACTGTCTCAAAAACATTGAAGTTCAATTATAGTCTTCACATACACAAGTTAATATATTTTTGTTAAAAACAGAAGCCAAAAGGGCCAGTTGCTCTTGCATTCAGTAACGTACGCATTGTACAAGAAGTGTCTCTCTCCTGTTCCTAGCTTGTCTCTTCAGGCTAGAAAACATTTCTGGGAACATTTCCTTGCTGCTCCTATATCCCTATCTCCTTGGAATCTGATGCTAATACTATATTTTTCTAGAGTTAGGCTTAATACTTTGTCTAGACTCTTTCATTTTTTAATTTGCACCTGTCGCTTTGTGGGCGGGGAAGTCTGATAAGGTTTTTTTTCTTGTAGGCCTCTCAAATTGCACTCCATTGTATTTAGCTGCAAAATCCTCAATCACACTAACACGATGCCTGAAATGGACACTGGTAGAGAGTGAAAAAAGAAAAAAAGCCTCATACAGTTGCTATCAACTATTTTTAGTTCCTGACAGTCCAGTATTGCTCTTACCCAAGGACTATTTGTGTTTCTTTCTCTCTCTTTTTTTTTTTTTCCCCAGTTCTCAGTTCTGTGATGACTGAGAAACAGAAATACAAAGTAAGGGTATCCAGAGTAGATGGGCTTTATGAGAATTAGGGGGCAATTTGGCCATACACTGATCTGTATGATTGCCCTCCTCTGTGGAAGATTGTAGTGGTGCGATTGCAATCAGTTCTGCTGGTCAGTGTTTTTAGTGATAACATGGCTACCCGGGGAGCCAGCCAGGTTTTATGACTGTCTTTGGAACTGAAAGAAAAAGAGAGGAAATGGTGTCTGGTATCTTACTATAGCAGGTCCACATGCTGTTGGTGGCATGTAACAACTGGATTTCACACCTAGTGACTACTTGTGGCGCAGTCTTAAGTGTGCTAGCTGTGAGAGCTGCTTCTGTAGAAAGGGGATTTCTGTTACTGCTATGTTAATTCTTCTCTAAAATAAAAAAAAAAAAACCAGCAATTTCCTACTTGCCTCCAGTTGTTTACATAAGTGTTTGTATTTGTTCTTGGATGTTTTACATCTGTAGTCAAGATACCCAAAAGGTACAAGAGCTGTATACAGGCAGGGGTGTGTTTGGATGGTGATCTGGGACAGAGTATTCTTCTCTGTAGTTAAAACTGTCCAAGTTTAAGCTTTTTAATTGACAGATGTTTTTAACTGGAAAAATACAGTTTAGAGTTTTAGTCTTGAAATCCCCACAGTACATAATGTAAATATATAGCATTTTTTACAAGCTCACTTGGGGAACTGGTTGCAATTAAATGTTGCCTCCTGAGGTGTCTCAAGTTGTGTATCTTAAAGAAGAAGAGAAATAGGAATTTAGGAGAGAGGAAACAGAACTCCAGAACTTTTCACTACACCAGGTCCTGTACAGAAGTGGCTGTTGTGAAAAATGCAGCCAGGACCATGAACTTAGCAGTCTGAAGAAACTGCTGTACAGCAACAGCTTAACTTCAGTGTGTTTGAGCCAGTGCTGCTGGCAGCATTATCTCTGGAATGCTTCCTGGTCCCTGTGCCTTGACGTTGCTGTCACATGAGGCTGGGGAAGGGGTTTGGGTCTATGAACTGGCTGGTGGTGAGAAACAGGTTCATTTTTGTGTGATGAGGAGGTGGTGTGCACGTGTCTCCCTGGCTTAGTGCCCTTTGTGAGCTTTTTAGTTGAGCTAGAAGTTGTGGAGTGTTTAAAGAAACTTCCTTTTTTTGGGCTTGGTTTTTTTTTTGTGGTTTTTTTTTTTTTTTTGGTCCTATAAAGAGAAATGAGTTGTTGAAGTCCCTGAAATGTTTCATTTTCATCCTTATGCAAGATAGTGAGGCATACACTCTTTTCATCCCTTAGGTAATTCTTTGGTTTATTATTGCTCTGCAGTGAGATAGGATTAATGTAGGTTACAAGTAGTAACAGAATATGAAATAAGACAACAATAAGCACAAGAGCAAAAGATAAAAATAGTCTCAGGAATTAACCTAGTAGTTTGAGAATTCTATGAATATGTAAAATGCTTGCAACTATGCTTAAATCTATTTTTCTTTCTGATAAAGAATGTTTTCAAGTATTTTGCATACAGGGTTCACCTGGGATGTAACAACTTGAAGAATTTCAAGTGTGCAGCTTCAGGAATGAAATAATAAACTTTTGACTTAAGTTGTCAGCCGGAATAAACTATTAACTGCCCCACAGCAATTACAAATTACAGCTAATAACAGTGCAATAAAAACACAATTGCCTTTTTCCCCCCTTAGCATTTTCTTCCTGGTCCTGTAAAATTTGTTTTTCCGCCTTGTTCCTTAGTTTGCTTTCCAAACCATTCCATGTCCTCAACAGATCTTGAGAACTGTCTCATTAATAGATCTGAATAATCAATTTTGAATATAGGAAATTAAATGAAGACTCACACTTCATAAGCTTGGCCTTCTGGGTTGAAAGCTTTAGATAATTCAAGTAGACATTGCTCAATGTTCAGCCTGGTCTGGCAGGCTCCAGTCTCTGAAAGGTGGGCAAGTCAAACCTCTGTGTTTGAACTGAAACCTTCCTGTGTTTGCACAGGAAGGCAAGTTATGGGATAGCTAGGAATTGGCTCTGGCCAGCTTGTGTCCCAGGTGTCATCTTTAATAATTGTTTCCCTCTTATATTGTTAGTAACCAGGCCAATGGGCCAGTCACCTTTAGTGTTTGGGGGTTCTTTTGTTATTTGTATTTTATTTTTTAATTTTTAAAAATTATATTAGTGTGTTTGTTTGTTTTTGCTTCTGTTTTTGTTTTAGTGTTGGCCAGCTGCACTGGCAGGTGGCTGTGACTGCACTGTAGTACCCTCAGCTGCTGCCAAGCTCTGCTTTGTGGGACCTTGGCCATCCATAAATGCTGCTGTATATTGAAAGAAATGTTAACATGAAAAGAAAATGATCACAAATGTGAGCCAGATACATTGTCATGTACGAGTGTTTATGTAGCAGTCAGGTATAATAGTGATTTAGCCACGTGTGGGGAGACATTTTCTACTTCTGCTATGTAAAACATTTGGGATTAAAGTGATTTAAATAAATTAGGGCAAGTGCAGTCTGGGATGATGTTATATTGAAAGGCCTAGAATGTGTTGTGAAGCAGATACTGTGATGCTGACTGATAATTCTAGGAGAATTTTCTCGATTAAGCACTTCTGTGAATCTTGGTTATATCTGATAAGCAGGGAAATGGTGTCCCTAAATATAACCAAACTGTATTAACAAGAGGATTAGAATGATTTGATGTAGAAACTTTTCTCACTAAACTCTTAAAGAAGATTATATTTGTTTAATCTTATAATTTAGGTGCAATGGAAATTTGGAAGAGCTGAAATTGCCATTCATTTATTTAAATAGCTTACTTTGGGACAGAATGCATTATCAGAGAGCCTTAATATTGAAACTACTTCTAAAAGTCTGAATTTCCTATGCAGCATGGTCAAAGTATGATTTCTAATCTCTAACTTTTTTGCAAAACACTCTGGATTGATCTGTTGAATGAGATGCATCCCTGATTTCTTATCTGTATTTATATGTGCTTCCTCATTGCCAGAAGGTTGGGGTGTGGGGGAAGAGAAGGTCTTCAGTGACTTTTCCCTACACAGGAGTTGCTTTCCATGTTGGGATTTTTCTCCCAGTGTTTAACTGGCTTACAAATAAGCATGAGCAGTTACCAGAAACTGAGAACTAGAAAGTTTCACAGTTTAGGGCTATCTCTGACAATATCACTGTTTCAAAGAGATCACTTCAATCAAAGCGTTGGTATATTTCATATTTAGTCAAACATCGAGCTCTGTTGCTGTGCTGTTTGTTTTGTAAATAGATGTCACTTTCATTGCTGTAAATGCTCAGCTGTTTGTAGCTGTTAGTCCTTTCACTGTTAATTTTAGTTCATGTGTCTCCATTAGAGCTGACTGCTGCACTGAGAACTTCTCCTTGGTTTATTGAAAGGATGCTTTACAACATCAGTCCAGGTTCTCTTAGGGCATGAGGAGTCCCCCTGACTGGAGTGCATGGCCAGTTTGGCAAAGAGGGTCACTGTGAAATCACAACAGAGGGGAGCAAAGTGGAGCTTGGATGAAGCTGCCCATAGAGGTCAGGTGAGGTATCTCTGAAATCCTTCACTGGGTGGAGGTTTGCAGCTATAGAAAGTGGATTGATGGACTGCTCAGACACACAGACTAAGCAAATGGGAAACACTCCTACTTAGTTTTGCCATCCTGTCCATTACAGGGAAAATTTACATTTTGTTTTAAATTCTGTTCTCATGCGGTGTTTGATTGTATCAGTCCCGGCATTTTGGGTTTAGGTCTATCCATTATTGAAATCAAAAAAGTGTAAGGCAGTTACATTCCTACTGCCTGTTTCTTTGTCATATTCTTGTTTCTTTCCTCAAACATATCTTTATGAAATCTAGTAAAAATAATTCCTCTGTTTAATTCAAGCAAAACCCCAGTGGTTTATGCTGTACACACTCCTATGTTCTCAAGAACCTGTGAAGTAGTATTTGTACAATGATGTAACTTCAATTTTTCTGCCTTTCTAAGAGTAAAGATAGACTGGAATGTTTCCTGGGAAGGGGGGACAAGTTAAGAACATAGTTAAGAATAAACTGAGGTTCATGTTCACGTAGACATACTAATATACTTCCATACTTGAGCAATTCAGGGCTGTTGTACTGGTGCTTAGTATTTCAGTAGTTTGATGAATCTAAGGATGTTTTAGGGCTCTTGCCTTGAAATTACCTTGCTGTTGTTAACAAAAAACCCAAACCTAACACAAACCCCCATAGCGTGAGAACTCGCCAAGTTTTTGTTGCAGAGTTGTGTTCACCCTTCTCTTGGGATAAGCAGGAATTCTTGTTTGAGTACTGTAGGCTCAGAATCTGCAGTGTGCCTCTGGTGGATGCTCCTGTGCCAATATTCCCTCTTGGGATTTGACTCCTTTGTATCATTCAAGCCCAGAAGTGAGTGTGGGGGTGGAGATGAAAAAGTTTTAAACTTTTTTTTTTGTTGTTTTAAGATATGACAGACTTATTGTATTGTCTCTCTGCCCTTCCTTAGATCTCTTGAGGCACTCAGTAACGGAGGGGAAATGATGGACTGCTAGGAGAAAGACATGGAGGAGCCCCAGACTCTGCAGCAGCTTTGCCACATTTGTCTGGTGTAACTTCTAGCACATGACCATCAGCTAGTAGGGTTTTTATTATTTAGTTTGAAAGTGGCCATAACAAACAACCTCCAGAGCAGAACACTGCTTCTTTGAAACCTTTATGTTACGAGCCTTTGAAGTAAATTCTGTGTAAATATACTAGCCAAGGAAACCAAACTTGTAAAAATCCCTTTCCTAGCATGTTGTGGGTTGTTTTCTCTTTTTTTTTTTTTCCCCTCTGGCTGTTAACTACTGGACTCTCAAGTGAGCTGAGAAGAATATAAAGAGGCAGTGTTTCAAGAGCTCCCTCTCTAGACTGAATGAGTCTCTGAGCAGTGGCAGATTGAGGTTTATTTTCTGTTGCTGGCCATGTCAAGGGTGTGAGCTGCTGCTTTCTTCTTCAATAAGCCCTGTGAAGAGTTACATCCCATGGGGGAGTTGTGTTTGGTGAATGTTACAGCTTGATGACAAAGACTTTGAAACTGAGCTCATAGGGTTTAAGTTGTCAAGTCTTGATATACTTTTCGGATTCGTTTCCTGGGGTTTTTTTCTCTCTTGTTTCATGATCTTGCTTTAGTTGAGGCTTTTATCATTAAATTATGGGTTTTCAGTTTGTTCAAAATCCACCTCTGGACCATGAACATTCCAGTGATCTCAAGAGCAGTGGCTGGAGATGTAAAATGTCTTGATTTACAAATTCAGAAAATGTGCTCTTAATCTCTTCCACATTTTCCTCTAAAATACAAATTTCACTGAATTCCAAAAGCCTTTTTTCACTAAGAAGGGAAATAAGCATATCCCTGAGCACTGACAGATTATAAAAGGTTGTGATTAATTTCTTAGTTTGAAACAGTTAAGAATATTCCAAGGCCAGGTATCACAATTGTTGTTTGAGGCAATGGTTAATAATTTGTAGCTTTTACCCAATTAGCCCTTGTTTGCTCCTTGGTGCCTTCAGGTGGAATGACTGGCACTACCAGTAGATGGTTTTGACCTGCTGACAAATACTGTTGCTTAAAAATATCTCAAAAAGAAATAGCTGCTTATCCTTGTTGCAGGGCTCATGTTTTCCTGGCTTACAGGAAACAAAAGCAGCTTGGGGTGAGTGAAATCTCCCTGCGATTGCGTGTTTTACAGAGAGCTCAGGAGCTGGTCCTGCACAAGTAAGGACATGGACAACATTGATTCTGAGGTGTTACACTGTCTTTCTCAAGTAGTTGTTTTGGGGTTTTTTTTGGTTTTTTTTTTTAGAACGGCTCTCTCAAGTGAAATTTTTAATGAATTATTAATTTTAGAAGCAAGTACATCCTGACCTCTTCCTTTCTTTCTCCTTCAGTGTTGCCCTCAAACACAGACATCTGAGTGCAAAGCTGTTGGCTGCTTATTAGTAATGACTTTTCTTGCCCAGTGTTGTAAGGTCTGGAAAAACTCCCAGTTGCTTATGTGCCACTTGAGTTTGTTTTCCTTGGAAGCCTTGTTTACATTGGGGTAACCTTTGGTTTTACCAGGGGCAGATCAATATTGGGTAGGAATGTGAGTCTTTCCATTTTTCCGTGCGTACTGTAAGGGTCACACTAATTGCCATCTAAGTTAAAATAGTTTGTTTAAAGTACTTTCTTTCATCCTGACAGCTCATTAGTATATTGTGGTGGCTTGTTTTGTAAGCTGAAGAAAATGTTTCCCATAATATTCTTTCTCTGCCTGGCAAACCACATTTATTTCAAATTTATCCAGCAATACCTTCATCTTTTTATATCTGAAATGTAGTCTCATCTAGGCCTGGAATATGACTGTAAGATTTAAATAGATGTAAAAATTAAATCAGCCAATTTTTAGGTAATGAGATAAGGAGTAATTTACCTAAATGTGAAAAAAAAAAGTAACAGCAGTGATTTTTCTCAAGATTCCAGTTATCAGACCTAAATGCCTTGATGGGACATGTCCTGTGTCACCTTATTGGAGCCCAAGATGGGATCACCTGGCAGAGGGCTATAAAGCCTCTATTTAAAGTCTGTGACTGCTAAGGTACGTGGAATGGGTGTTTTGTAAGCACATAGATGCTCCATCAAAGGGTAAATCACATTTTTGAAGGCCTTCTTTTATATCAAATGGGATACTTCTTTTTTTCCCAAACTCTCAGAAAGGCAAGTTGTGCATCTCCTGCATGACGTTTTTTGTGCTTAGATGTGAAAGGTCATTTGTCTCTTTTCTCTCAGTAAGTGAAAATGTATTCACATGTCAAATCTTTCATGTCAGGGAGAATCCAGATTGTGGATTGAAAAGCTTTTCTTGTCATGTTTCTAATTAGGTCTGTGACTCATTCTCATGAATAATATATCAAGCTGCATATTAACATCTAATCCAGCTGCATCATCAATTTACAGCAAACCTTGGCTGCAGTAACTCCAGTAAAAAAAGTCAGAGGCTGCAATGTTTTTCCAACAGCTGTTAAAACTTCTGTACTGTCTCTGGGTACTAAACTTGCAAAGCAAGTGATTAGATTCATGTTGCGGTATGTGGGGGTGAATGAATTTGATTAAAATTATAAAAGTAGATTTCTAAAGAGGACTTTGAGGTTAAGGCCAAAAAAAAAACCCTTTATCCTAGATAGAAATTATTTTCCTTTATGATCTGAGGAGGAGAGTGTTTGTCCAAGTTCAGACCGAGGTGCTGCATATGGTTAGATTAGATTGCTTTTCTTAGTAAGAAACTGATTTGTTTTCTATCTGAGTGCAACAAAAAAGTACCAGCTAATAAATTATTACAAAGGTTTTTAGCCTGAAATGAAATCACTTGTCGCTTGACCTCAGTCTTGCAGAATATTTTGAAGGCTTGTCCCAGCTCCCTCATTAATATGCTGGATGGGATTGTTGTGAATGTAGCTGGTGTTTTTTGTTTGTGATCACGCTGACAGTTATTGTCAAACAGCTTCACTCCATCATGTGGTGTTCATCACCAATTAGTCATCTGACAGGTATAATTTCTCAGTGCTGTGGATCACTATTGTAACTGTAAATTATCTTTGAAAGTGTCTTTAAAATGCCATATTTCCTGCTGGTGTCTGTTTTCCATCACCTAGTTCATGATAGGTTGCTGGCACTTCTGTGTGCTTCCTTCCCAGTTTATTTTATAGACAGAAAGGGAGTGGCAGGAATTTATCATTCTGGCTTTCCCTGCTGCCCAGCTCTTTCCCCAAAGAACTGGGCTTACAGGAGGAGGTTCTGCTTGGTGACTACTGTGTGTTTGTGTCAGAGCAGGGAGAGAACAGTCTCCATGCCTGGCTTCTCAGTCCTTCCAAATGCTGTTCCACTGCCACATCTGCTGACTTTCACTCAGCAAGGGAGCCTTTGAAAAGGGTATGGCTTTGCTGGAGCTCCTGTCAGAGCACATCAGAATAATCAGCTTTGAGAAAGACAGGCACCATGTGCTCCACTCTGCGTGCATATGTGTCCTCCCTGCTGCATCCATGCAGCTGTGAGACAGGGATCCTGGCTGCTCCAGTGCCTCACTGGTGGTGTGATATGGGCAGCCTGGCTGTGACACAGCCCCATGAAGGAGAAAGGTTTGGAGCTTGGTGTGTAGGTCAGGGCTGCTCAAGTTCATCCGGCCAGGCTGCCAGGTTTGAGAGGAGTAGCAGATTTGTCTTTACAAACAAGCTCTGGGTCTGCTGGTAGATAAATCTAGCACTGGGAGATAAAAGAAACAATGGGAAGGATTCCACTGATTGATATGAATGGGAAAAGATATTTGCTTTTACAAATAAATTTTAGGTTTGCTGATAAATGAAATTAGACTTTGAAAGATGAAAGAAACAATGGGGAAGAAAAACCCCTAAATTCCATAAGAATTAAAAATTTAAAGGGAGGGTTATATATCAGAGGGAAATCTGTACCTCAGCCAGTGGGGAAAGAGAGAAGGGGAATGTGGCTGGGAAATTACGATAAAAAGGAGGCTTCATCCTCCAAAAATTTGAGAGATCCCAGGGGAATGCCCCATGGCCTCTCCCTTTATTCAAATAAAGTAAAAGGACTCCTCTGTCTCCGTTTTGGACATAAACCTCTGGTGTTTGTAGATTAATTTTCTTAACAGGTTTGATCTGAACAACTGCTCCTAGTGAGGGCTGTGCATGGCAAGGGGAGGTGTTAGGCTGAGCCTGTCTGTTTTGGATGGAGCAGAACTGCGTTCCAGATAGCACCTGGCAGTAAACAGCAAATGTGCAGCCAGCATGGGCTCAGTTAAAACGTTTGTGTCTATGACTTGACAATGGACTGTTACCAAAAGACAAGGAACATGGTGGAGGATTGTTGGAAAACTAAGTTGCTGAGCATTTCAAAAATCAGAGAATACTCCCCATAGTAATGGGGAAGTAGTAACTGTGATGCCTGTGCCACAGGTTGTTGCATATAAGTGTGTGCATGGTATGAATGAATTAATAGTATTGCTTGGCTGTGCCTAACCAGGACTGCCAATTATAACAACCTTTAGGAGCTTTTAAACAATTTTTTTATGATTCCCTTAAATATTCTGAATACTAGTGAGGATCTCGGGGCATAATTAAGTGGGGTAGTCATTCTGTAACTTTCTGAAAGATACCCTTAAAACTGTGCATATATTTCTAATGAAAGGTTAGGAAAAGAAAAATGAGTACAATCATGGACAATTCATTTAGAATCAGAGCTTCACCCATGAAAGAAGGGTGAGGCTTCTAAATCACTAATGTGTTCTTGTCATAAATGTAAGACGTTAAAATATGCAGGTTGTGTATGGGTTCACCAGTCTGCATTGATGTCTGACCTCCATCAAACTGCTTTTCTCCCTGTTCTGCCAATATTATTTAAAAGACTGGATTAATGATGGTTCTTTAACTTAAGAATCAGAGTGCTTTATACACCTGACAATGACCTCAGCATCACTGGAAAGTTGCAGCTAAGAGCAAGGGCAACCATTTTAAGTTAAGGCTCAAATGTGGAAAAGAACAAAATGTGCTAAAAAAGTTACTTCCTACTTGTGGGGGAAAGCAGCACAACTTTATGGCTTGTTTGTACACCTGTACAGACTTGATACACCTTTAAAATTTGCCTATAACAAGCCCCAGGTTGTTATGCCTTAGTCAGTATGAGTTGAACTAATTAGCAAGCTGAAAGGTTTAGATTGTTCTAGCAATTAAAGACTTGGACATGGATTTATGCTCCCTTCTCCTTGTAGAGCTTGATGCAGTAGCTCTTTAGCAGGTATCATTCTTTGCAGTTGATGTTTTGTATGAGCAGGGACTGTTCCTGGAGTATTTTTATGTACTTATAACTAAAACATTCACATTGTTAGTTTGTTGTACCTTTAAACAAATGGGTGAATGAAGTTCATGAGGCTTAGGAAGAGAAATGACACTTCCAAGGTTACCAGCAGTTCTGCATAAACAGCTGATGATTTTAATTGATCAACAGCAAAGAAAAAGGTGCATCTCTGGGTTTCACTCCCAGGAAAGGAACAGGATACACTGCCACATCCACAATTTAAATTAAAAACTGTGTGGCAGTTGTGTTTTCTATTTCAATGACATCTTAAACTGCATAGTGTGTTATGTACTACACAGAAATTAGCAAATAAATTAGATGAATGTGGTGCTGAACATGAAGGCTAAGATCAGTTTATTTTGACACAGCGGTGATGACAAAGTACAAATAAGTACTTTCCTTTTATTTAAGTAAAATTGCTTTGAATGTACAGATTGAGAACCACATCTTGCTCTGCCTTGTCATTTTGGTTCTAAAATGCATTTTGTTTATTTCTGCCTGGCTCTATAGGCTGAGTTGGTGCTTTATTTTTTTTTTAACATAGCAATTTACTTTCTTTGTACCATTGTTATGTGTGCTGGGCTCTTTTCTCCCCTATTCTGTATCTGCAAGCATTTTATTCTCTTCACTTTGAGTGGCTGATTTAAGGAAATTGAGAGATTTGGATAGCAGACAACTGAGATGAATTGAAGTAGTTCATCTTTGTCAGGAAAACCCTGTCTCTCTCAGCTGTCCCTCTTGCAAGAAAGAGGAGAAACTGGGGAGGGAGGTATATTTCAGAGGCATACAATAATTAGGAAAAAGCAAAGTGAGACAGTGTCTTGAACAAAGCTGGAATAAAAGGGCACCCTTTGGAATGAATTAGGTACATAGAAGCCCCTAATTCCACTTGGAACTGCAGCAGACTATCAATTGACTCCATTAAGAGAGCAGATTTTGAGAGAGAAAATTCTTAGGGATATGCCAGACTTTTTTCCAGTTGATAAGAATGTTCTTCCCCAGTAGAAATAACAAAAACTGCTTTTGGAGAAAAAGTGTGCAGAGAAGAGAAAGATAAGTATTGTAGCTTGAATGTTTCTCTTTGTTAAACTGGGATTAAAAAAAAAAGGATTGTTTAGGCTCAATTTGAGAGTTATTAAAATTGTTGAATACAAATAAACTAAAGGGAGGAGCAGGAGAGTGAGGCTATCATACTTGGTTTTCTCTTTCCTCATTTCATATATTACCAGGGCTAAAGAGATTTTCATCCCTATTGGTGCTACCAGGTAATGTATTTCAAAGAAGTATTGAGCTGGCCAGGATCAAAGTCACTTGTACATGCAGAGTTTGCAGCTAAGAAGTTATGGGAGGATATGGGTCTGATAGAGCCTGAAAAAGGCAGAATAGCCTTTCTTATCTGAAAGAGGCAGAATAGCCAGCATTGATCCCACTTGAGCAGAAGGGGAAGGAACCAAGGTCAGAACAAGGTGCATTCACTTGATCTGCTCAAAAACTGAGACTGGAAGACAGGATTGTTAGCATAAAAGCCAAGAGGCACTTGGTAGCTTGCTCCAGGAAAACAGAAGACCTGTAAGCATCTAAGGATGGGAGAGCTTCTATCAGATTGAGAAAATTTTGAGGTCTTCAGAGGAATTAGGTGAGGTGATGTCCTGGCTCTGTGCAGCCGTGGTGCCTTCCAGCTTGGCTCTCCTCAGGGTGGACTCTCACTGTGCCCTCTGCTGAAGCAGCCTCTGGATGGCCTCTGAGTCAGGCAGGGGTACAGTTTTGTAGTCTGGGGGGAGGAGGAAAGGCACGGGGAAGATGTTTCAGACGTGTGTAGGTCTGTCTGACAGCTGCTCTGGGAGAGAGAGGAGAGCAAGCAAGTGATGGAAGGCAGGTGCTGGAACAGGTTTGTGGTCCAGCCTCTCCTTGGACTTGCAGTCACAGATGTGAGCAGCCAGACTTCCTCTGATGCAGTTCAGGAACAGACTTCCAGCTGAATGTGGTGCCTGGAGGGGATTTTTCTTTTCCTGGATGAAAGCAAGACCTTGTGGGGCATGTTTAGCTGTGCTGTTCCTGGCAGCACTGTCACTGTGACCAGCAGGACAGTCCTCAACCTCCCTGGGTAGTGCACTTACACAAGGTAGCTGAAACTATGAAATTTAACAAACTAAAATCAATTAATGGTGTTTCTTAAATACAGCTGATCAGTTTTGCCAAGCTGTAGAGGCTTGAGTTTTTCTTTGCTTTAGAAAAGTACTGAACACACCATAATTTCTGCAATGCAGTGGCCATTGGTAGGTGTTCTTGCCTGTGGGAAGGTAGTGGAGGACATAGGTGATTTTTAAGACCCTTTCCAACTCAAACTGCCCTGTTCTGTGATTTGAAGCTTTGTTCATTATCTGCAACTCATTGCTCAGTGATGCCTCAGCCACAAAGCCAAACTCAGAACATTTTATTTTGTTATTGTTGCACTGTTTCACTATGCAAGACTTGCGAGTCTGCAGCATATGGCATGGCTATATTGTCCTATAAAGAAGGAAATAACTGTGTGTGACTTTTATTTGGATGGTGAAAGCTGGGAAAAAAAAATCCCAGGAGTTGCTCTTCTCAAACTAAAAGCCAAGGTGTTTGGTATGATGTCAAAGGCTGTTGAAATATGTAATTCATTCCATCTGCTGCCTTTGGTGCATGAGAAGAGCACACTGGTGCCAGCTGCACGTGCCTGGAACTGAGAGAGGAAAGCCTTGGCAATGGTTCTGTTTGCTCTGCTGCTTGGGAGGGTGCAAGTGAGCCACAAGTTTGCTTTTGTTTTTAGCCCATGTGCCCTGGTTTGCCTGACAGGCCAAGCTTAGGGGGATGTGTGCTGCATGCACTTGAGCTTAGGAGGCTTTCCCTGCATTGCCAGTATTGGAATCCTAAAAATTCATACCCATTCACCAAGTTTCTATTGCCATCTGTCTAGGAATTAGGTAGCTTTGGCTTCCTTATTCTGGGCTAAGGATACGGAATTTTTGCTCCTTTTGTTGTTGATAGCTGGTCCAATCAAGCTCAGCTATTGGTTAGTTAAAAGCTGTATTTAACAGCAAGTTTTTGTGGCCTAAACAGATACTTATTTAAAAAAATTAGTTTTAACAATAAAAATCTTCTAATGTTCCATTCCTGAATAAAGTACAAGGTTTGCAAGCATAACCAGCTAATCAACAAACTTCAGCTGATTGATTAAAAAAAAAGTAGTCATTCCCCAGCCTTTAGGGAAACTTACTTTGCTGTAGTTCTTTAGCATGTGTTACAGTGGCCCAAGAACAGTCAAGTGGAAGTGAAACTTGCAACTTTCCTTCAATATTTTATTGATACAAGTAGTAGCACTTTCCTGAGGGGTTTCTGTGTAAAACTTTGAAGTTACTTTTTAATAGAAGGATGAAAAGATTGGATATCAATAGCATGTTCCCTTTTTTCATTTATCAACCAATTATTAAGGAAATAGAAAATTAAACCCGTAATAAGTTATGTTCAGCCCTCTTTCCCTTTCCTGTTATTTATGCAGAGAGGTGCCTGGAAACTGGTGCAGTCTCTAACCTGAGTAGCCAAATGGCTTTGTAGATAATACAGTGAAAGATGATGCAGTGAGATCATAACAGAACTGTGAAAACCCCAGCAGGATCAAAACCCAAAATGCCCAAATGTTTATGAGTAACAAAATTATTAAGTGTAATGGGGAACAAAGGAAAACAACTGCTGGTTTATTGTTTGATTTTTTTTTTTTCCTGTGGTTGTCCTCTACTGAGGAGAAATAGGAACTAAGATGCTAAACAATATTTGTACTCAAATATCAGCATAAAAATAGTCTCAAATCCATGTCTCAATTACAGGATTCAAGCTTGCTGTATCCTTAAACAACTGTAAGAATTGAGGCCAAATCCACCATGTTACTTGAATCCAGATTGGGGAAGGAGAGTTTGGTCGAACTTCATTGGTAATTGGGAGTTTTTAATCTGAAGCCTTCAAAGCTGTTTTGGATTTTGTCATTGAGGGGATGGCTTCTATTTGTCATCTAGTGTTGTCATCATGCATCCCAGTGTTGTTCAGGAGTGACCGACACAGTTCTCTACTACATATTGTTAATGAAATTACAATAGAGCCAAAAGCACATGTGTGTAAAATTCTAATATTGCACTGCATCCTTTGCATGCTATAAACAGGCTGGACGTAGATCCCTGCAAATGAAAGCTCCCTGATGTGATACTTGTATAAAAAAGGGAATTGGTTCTGCTCTGAAGTGATTGTGACTTGGATAAACCAATGGTACTGAACATCTAACACTGGGCAACTGATATGGATATGCAAAGTTCTTTTCCTGATCTTCATTTGGAGGTGTGCTTGATGTGAGAATGAATAACTTTTCATCTTTAGGTGTGCTTGAGAGCCAAAAGCCCTTTTTCCCAAAAGTGGGAAGGAAAGGAAAACTGAACCACTGATATTTATTTCACTGTTTGAATCTGGAGGCAATATTTGGGTTGCACATACTGTGTTTATAGTGTGGAAACAATTTTAATAGATTAGGAAGCTATTACAGGTGGAGAGGTGAGGTTGTGTATCAGGAGGGAAGAAGAAAGGAATGTTGAAGCAACATGCAGATTGCTTTCCTCTTGTTTTTGGTTTTTTTTCCCCCCCCATTTAAACTTTATTTATCCATTGGCACAGAACAAAAGACACCTGGAAACACCCCTTCCAAGTACATAATTCTGGAATTATTTGGTTCCTATTATTTTAAAAATGCATAAATTATTTCATGGAATAAGGAAATACAGGTTGGCACACTGAAGACTTAAGTAGACTTATTTTGAACAAATTTGAGGAAACCCACCTTTACTACTTACCTAGATCCATATGTATGTTATTCTTGTGTTTCCCATATACTTACCATGCTTCGTATAGCATATAGTGTTGCAATTATGTGAACTTAATTTCATACTCTAATAAAGGATGGGCTACATTTAAAAATAAACCAACAAACCACAAAAAACCAGCTCTTTGCACCCATAGTTTTGGGCTTTATACACTCACAATCTAACAAGATACTGTGATTCTGAAGACAAAATGTCATCTATTGTTTCCTATAAATAGTTAGATTTGCTTGGGTATATCTTGTTGCAAGATCCTAATATCTTCCAAAAAAAAACCAACCCCACAATCTGCTTCCAGAATGGAAACAAGTCGTGGAGTGAAGAGAGGTCTGTTTTCTGCTTGAATTGGTTAATTAGCATCAAAGTGCTTAGAAATTATAATATTTTTAAAACATGGAATAATGCTTTAAATTTCTTTTAGCTCAGCCAAATCAGCCTCATTTAATTGCTAAGGGAGCACTGGAGTAAAAAAAAGAACAGAACAAGAAACGCCAACAACCTGTCTTGTGGAGGAGATTTCTTAGTTCAGGTCTCTCCCTAATGGTGTGGCCAGTATGGAGCCCCTGGAGCTGGCTTTAAAGGAGCTGTGAGAGCCTCTCCTCAGCCTCCTGCCTTCCCTGTGATGGGCTGGGATAGCTTTGGGCCAGACCTTCCCTGGCTGCAGGGCTGCCCAGGGTGTGTGTAAGCAAATGGTGCAAATAATTTATAATTTCACAGTTGTTTGAGGCAGGGCATTTCTTTCTCTTTTTTACCCTTGGGAATGTATCCTTTATTTCAAATTAATACATTGAGTTATGAGCTGCAGGTTTTTCTCTTCACTGTTTGGTACAATGCTTACCAAATTATTTTCAGATCTTAAAAATAATCTACACGAAATGTCAATCTCTTCTAATATTTATCTAGCCTTACCCTTACTAGAACTATTTTTTGTGAAATAATAGACTTGAAATAGAAATCCCAGATGTACTATCTGAATCCATCAATTGCTCATTGTGAAGAAAATGCAATTTTTTTCTCTAAAAATGATGCATTGCTGGAACATAACGGCTTGTGCTGCTGTTATAGTTAAATTTTCTTTCAAATTTCTGAATTTCATACTGTTTATAAGGTAGGCACAGCCTCTGTAAGGCTAGACAGACAAGAATAGTGCACATATACAACTGAAATAGGGCAGCTGTAAAGAATTCTGATGTTACATGGCTCTTGTGTTTACTTTTATTCCTTTTATTTTGAAATGGAGTGGAAAATGCTGAATGCTCTCTTTTGTGAACTATTAGACAGACATGATTAACATAAACTTGAGCACTGAAACTCCTTGCAGTTATCTCTTCACATATACCAAGTAAAAAATAACCAAAGTGCAGATGCTCTTTTGTTTACCTCCTACAATAAAGACTCAAAAATAGGATTGAATTGCAGTTATCTGCAATGACACATGTGAGAAAAGGTATTTGTTTTGAGCTAGACACTGAAAAGACTGGTTTTATAAGAGTGGCAATTGTGACAATTGTAAATTGCGGAGACAATGGCTTCATCCTCTTCACAGGTAACCATGATTTATTCTCCTTTATTAAGAAATTAGATGGTTGCTGAGCTGAGCTGCTCCTGGCTCTTACAAAGAAATTACTTGTTAATGGTCAGAGAGATTGCACTGCGAGGCAAATGAGCAGGGTGAAACATTCCATGACAGCTCCCAAGATCTGAGCTCATGTCCAACATGCGTGTGTTGGTAAAAGATGCAGTTTCTCACCTTTCTCTTACTGTTCAAGAGGTGTGGAATTTGGATTACTCATTATTATATGATGGTTTAAATAATTTTCATCAGAGTTTCTGATTCCCGCACTGCCTTGAACCAGTGCTTTCCAGAATCATTTGTAGGGAACTTCTACTGCAGCTTCATCCCCTTTATTCTTACTAAAAATATCAGTAAAACTCAAGTTGTCTTCATGTCTCTTCTGGGGAAAAGTCAGATCTGGACAGGTTGCAGTAGAGGTGATGGACCCTGAAGTGATGATTGGGTTTGGAGGTGGTGAAGGGTGGTGACAATTGGTGTGTGCTCCTGGAGCACTCAGCCCATTATGGGTCACCTCAGACAGGGAGGAGTGTTGGGGTGATGAGTGATCCATGTCAGAGCAAAGCTGGAGGTGTGTGCTGAAAAGTGACTCTCAAGCCTCCCGTGGGCGTTAAACCTTTGTTTCAGAACCGGAAAGCTGTGATTTGTTCAGGGTGAGGTTTTTTGGGCTGATGGAGCACATGGTGTGAGGGAGGTCTCCATGCTCTAGCCTGGTTTTACACCATCCTTTTCACCAGCAGAGCTGAAAGCTTCGTTTGTATGAGCCCCACAATACAGTGCAGGAGTGCAGCACCTTGTAGTAACTTCTGAGATGTTACTACATATTAACCTTCATCCTTGGAGGGTGAATTATTAAAGTGCACTTCAGATTTCAGGCGTGCTTTACCCTAAAATGCAGGATCTAGTTATTTCAAAACAGGGCTTTAAGGCTTCAGGCAGAACTTCTAGTTCATTTAGGAAGGACTCAACTATCTATGGAATAAAGTCTAAACCTCAAAGAACATAATTTAGTTATCAGGGAAATCTGCTAGTGAACACTACAGTTTTTCTAGTAACATTTTTTAGTAATGTAATTTTTTAATCTCCTTTGTATATTAAAAGAATTGTTCAGGACAGTAGCTATATATAAAGGTAGGGGAGAAGGCAAATTAATTGTTGCTTTTCTTCTGTTTACCCCAGTAAATGTGGGGACTCAGTTTTGTTAATTGCTTATATTAATTGCTGAAGTATAATGGAAAGTATTTAGCCTTTCTCTCTGATTGCCATAAGACTGCAAATCTATGGTGACAGTGTGAATTTCACAAAAATTGTGTTACTTGAACAGAACTTTTTTCTCAGAATAGCTTTTGTAGGTTACCTGTTACATACCGATTTATCTAATATAGTTGTAATTTTGTATATATAGCTTATTTCGTGTATGACAAATCAACAGATTTTCCAGTGTGTTCTGACAAGGAAAGCACTCAGTATTGAAGAATTTTGTAAGAGGAGCCTTTGCTGATGGGCAGTGACAAGAAAAAACCTGAAAATCACTGTTTGGACTTTATCCATAACTGAGAGTATAATCTTTGGAACATATTGTCAAAAGTAATTAGTTGTTTTTCTGGTTTTGGTGTGTCTTCATAAGAAGTACTGGCATCTTGAGGAAGATAATCTTGATAAATGTAACTTACTGGATCCAGTGAGGGAAGAATAGCTAAGTAAAAGTGCAGTGGTGGGCAATACACAGGAAATCAAATTACATAATGAAATTATCCCATTTCAATGCCCTGAATTTCTTCAGTTCTGTGGTCAAACACTTTTAGCTCAGGAAAAAAAATTAAAAATCACGTTCAAACATGTTTCTATAAGTCTCTGCCATATTTTTTTCTAATCTGTTTCCTTTGTCTTTAGTATTTGAATGCTTGACTTATTACTACTAGTTTTGTCATTTGTGTTTTGGTGGAGTGCTGGTGGCAAATTCATAAGACACATAGAAACACATGAGGGTTCTACACATTCTACTGCATGGAATCATTTAGGTTGGAAAAGATTGAGCTCAATCATTAACCTAAAAGTTCCATCACTAAACTAGATCTCTTAAATACCATAAATACATGTATTTTAAACACCTTGGCCCAAGAAAATCATTCTTAAGGGCTTAGGAGAATCAGAAAGCACATTACTGTCTGCTGAGCTTTGCCTTGTACTTAAAAGGTCGTTTGGTCTCCTTTCACATTACAAGTTTGCCCTTTTGCAATCAGAGTTAATTGTTGCACATAGTGGTGTATCTTTATCTTTTACATATGTTCTCATAATACTAAGTTAGTAATTCTGTGGAAATACTATGCAAAATCAGCTGTAAGTCCCTTTGGAGTGCTGAAACAATTATGTAGGCAGAATTAACCATGAAACCATCTTTTTTGACACCATGTTTGTTTGACTCTGTACTTGCTTCATTCTTTCTATTGTTTAGTACCTGGCTTTGTGTTTCTTTTAGGTTTTAATGTATCATTCTAGTTCTTTCCTCCCCCTCTGCAGTCTTTCACAAATAATTGAAGCAAACGTGATAGGGTTTTGGCGGACCATCTGTTATGTTTGGTATCCATACCCAACAAAGACAGAGTGGTCTTATGATAAACAAGTAGACAGATTAAGGACTTCATGTTCTTAAACCTTGAAAAAAACAGCTTTTTCCTTTCTTTCCATTCCAAATGTGTTGGCTGGATAACAGAATCACTTTTAACATTTCAGTAGTCGTGACAATTATGTCAGAAGTTCTGAGTAAATAAAATGTGTGATGATCAAAACCCCACAACCTCATGATACTAGATACTCATAGTTCAAGTCGTTGTGATTTAGGGACTTTTCTGGCTGAAGTGAAGCACAAGAGTTTTCACAGTAAACAACTCTTTTGCAATCAGCTTTATAGTTTTAGAAATGTTACCTGTTACATGTAAGAGCGGGTGTACTGTCCAATTACTGTCTGAAAAAATATTTTGTTATTAATGCAAGTGATTCTCCTGGGGGTTTTGCATTTCAGTCTTTTGTTATTGCTAAAGAAAGCTTTTAACACTGTAAACAAATACTGCTAAGGCTTCACTTAGTGTTAAAAAAAAAGTTTTCATTTGTGAAAAAGAAAAATTTGTGCACTTTGAAATTGCTGTGGCAAGTTTTTGGGTTTATTTTGAAAGGTTGAGTTTGCATCATTAACCTCATCTTTCTCCTCAGAATTATTACATTACCTACAGGGCAGTTGATCCCATGTCTGATGGGATGATTGCTCAGGTAAGGAAATATTACATGGCATTTCCACAGGACTTGTGACCAAGCCAGTAATGCAGTTTTAATCCATATGTTCCCTTACTTGCACTGGGAATCAGGCACAGTGGAGGCTGTACAGCTTTATCTCACCAGGGAGGTGGAAGATAGATTTGAAATTTTAAGTCATTTTTGTACTTTTCATCCTGAGTTTGTTTGTGCTTAACAACTTCATTTTACAGTCTGTAGATAAACGTGACATTCTCTGTAAGTCACTGCCGGAGCCCAGGGGTGACAAATGGGAAAATCCCCACGGGTTTGCACTCTAAATCTTCCACCTCCCAGTTCTGATTACTTAATCTGCTGCTTATGAATCCATTTCATGTATCAAGGGAAGGGATGCGGATGCCTGGAACTGGTGAAAATTACTGAATGGGTTGCATGTTGTATAAAACATATGTTTGATATTATGGTATAAACCACAGATTTGGCAGCCAGCCGCAGATTAGTAAAGCTTAAAAACTTTCATTTGTTAATTAAATATAAAGATCCCATGGTATTTACAATACCCTCTGTAACAAGATGGGTTGTTAGGAATGTCACTGTAATTTAGCTATTGGAAGAGAAAGCTTTCAAGTGTGACCTGCTGAGCATGTTATCCCCTTTCACCTTACATTTGTGTTTGTGACAATACAGTATCTACTTCTCTCCTTATAAAATGAGCTCTGTTCCTGAGATCTGCTCTACTTGCCACACTCTTAGTGCACACTGTTTTCTGTTCACATGCCATGAATATTTCTCAAAGATATTTGGAGTGTGCTCATCATTGAGACATATGTGTGGCTTATACTTGGAATTTCTGATTTTTCACACACACTCCATCTCATGTCTCTGATAGAACTGCAACCTTACCGTGCGTTCCCTTTGGTAAGAGCATCAGTTGTTGATGAGTTATTCTGTTGGTTTGAATAAGTCTCTAAACACCATATGAGCCCTTCTTTTGCAAATCCAAGTTCTCTTAACTTTTTTGTAAGTCCTTGGTACTTGGTCACTTTATAGCTTTTGGTAGGATCCTCAGTTTCTGTCATTTGGCATTTCCATACTGCAAAGCAATTCTTAAACTGATCTATCCATCCACCCAAACCACAGTGACTCATTTCAGCACCTCCTGATGATCTGCAAATGCAGAACAGATACTTGATAGGGTTGAAGCTTCTCTTGGCCTCTCTAAAAATCTTCATGGAGCCTTTTATTGGCTCTGCTGAGTGCTGTTGTAGCTTAATACATTGGTCTGGGACATGTCTCGTCCCAGTGTAGGCTGAGTTTGTCACTGAAGCAACATATTGTTTTCTGATCCTTGGCATTGCTAAGTAACATAACAGCTAAATTCTAAATAATTTAACAACAACAGAGCAGGTGTCATAAGACTTGCTGCTTTTTTTTCAAGTCCATTTCTAGAACTGACGTGTCACCTTAAAAACATGGTGGGTTTTTTGTCTTTCCCTTAAAACAGTGTTACATCTAAGCTGTACCCCGAGCTTGCCAATCTAATATGCTGCTCTTGTTTCTTCAGGGAATAGGTCAAACCAACACCTGCAGGAAAGTCTCTTTAGATTTGTCAGAAAGTATTCAGCAATCAGTTTCACTTTGCAGTTGATTTCTTGTATTGATTGTATTATTTCAGTGTACCATGAATCTACCACTTTGTGCTCCTTTTCAGGGGACTCTCTTATTTCCAGCAGCTCCTTTTATTTTTTCCCAAGTCTCATGAACTACAGTATTTCTACAGCTTTTGAACACTTGCAAAATCGTGCCCAGAGTTAGACTGAGAAGGAAGAATTTTTCTTTTGCTATTCAACAGTAAGTCAAAGGGTATTGAAGGAAAGGCTCAGACAGTATCAAAACTTACATGCAACTTAGAAATTGGCTTTTGATTTTCATGTGTGTGCCTCAGTGTGTGAAAAGGCACATTTTTTTTCCCATTTTAGTTTTGGATTAGACAGACTCTTATTTTGTAGCATCTGTGATCACGGCAAGTTTTTTACTGGAATTTATCTCTAATGGAGACCTGGAGAATTCTTTTCTTCCTTAGTCAAAGTTAATTAGGTTATGGCTAAAGTTGTTTGCTATTGTATGAAATGTGCCTATCATAATCTCCAGGCGCATGTACATAAATTAATACATAAAATTGACCTCGTTGCAAATAAAGAGAACTTGCCAACCTTCCCTTTGCTTCTGCAGCCCTCCCTCAGGCAAAAGCCTGAATAAATAGATAAACCCTGCAGCATGCCCTGAAGGCTTGTAAATGTGGACTCTGCCAGCCTGATGGGGTGAGGGGGTTTGAGAGAACCTTGCCACTGGGCTCTGTGTTTAGGCTGTTGGTGAGAGTAGCTCAGCCCAGCTCGACTTTAGGAATAGGATGGAGAATGAGTTAATGTTTCAGGCATTCATAACTCTACGCAGCACCTTGAAAAAGTTGGTATTTTACACCATTAAAATGTGATGCTTCTGTAGGATTTGTAAATTTTAATTTTTTTGCTGCTAATGGTGTGGCTGTCAAGAGTACCCAGCTTTTTTCAAACTTTTGTTTCCACCTGAAATAGCAACTTAGCACTTTGGGGAAAAAAGTCATCAGGTCCAAATATAGAGAGGTGATGACTACTTTGCAGAATCAACATAATTTTAAACTTCAAGCCTCTATGTGGCATTTATGACTGAGTTATTAGCATAAAAAGGAAACCAAACAAAACCCTTATGGTTATTTCTCCTGGTAGGATAGAATACAGTGCTAAAGTAGCAAAAGGAAATGGAACTCTTCATAGTTGCAACATGAATAAACAGGCAAGTTTTTTATTTTGGCTTGATATCTTCTTGAAGAAAAAGTAAAAAAATAGAGCTCAACTCTTGCAATTAATCATAGTAGCAAAAAAAAAAAAATCACTCTTCTATGTTTACCATAAATGCCTATGGTCCACATTTTCAGTTTTAATTAGATTTGTTTCATGCTGTTGGCTTAGTATCTAGCAGAAGGCGAGGAAGGAATGTGATATGGGAGACCCTTGCTGCGCTGATTAAAAACTCATATAAAAATTTTATTTGAATAAAATATCATATGGCAATATTATGGTACTTATGCTGAATGAGGAAATGAAAATTGAGTAATCACTTATTAGTGTAAATAAGTGCTTAATGAAGGGAGGGAGCAGCAAGAAAAGTAAGGTAGAAGGAAAGCAGTTGTGGATTATTTGAAACATGACCTGCTGGACATGTCT
Organism: Camarhynchus parvulus; assembly: GCF_901933205.1. NCBI lineage: Eukaryota > Metazoa > Chordata > Aves > Passeriformes > Thraupidae > Camarhynchus > Camarhynchus parvulus. The sequence continues at coordinate 8,859,856 of NC_044577.1, read as the reverse complement.
GCTATGTGGTAAATAGGTCCCTGTGCTTTTGAGACCAGTGGTATGTCCTGTGACAGTTGCCAGGGAAAGCTTATTGACTGAACACAATTCCCTTAATTTATCCCAGTTATTCTAAAAGTTAATACCACTTAGTATCTCTCAAATACATATACAAATATTTATTGCAATGCAGTCTGCTGATGGGAAAAAATAGAAATAAGTAGAATAATAATGAGAGCTTAATAAAGAAAATTTAAATCGGAGAGTGCTTTGCATTGAAATTGATAAGAGATTTACTGATTGCACTTATCTAGGGACAAGCTCTTTGTGGATGGTTTCTGTGCCTTTTGAGCTATATTTGTGCATAATATCTTAAAGGATATTGGATTTCACTTGATTATTCAGTGAAATATTCAAATATTTGGTACAAAAGCATAAAAAATTGAGACCTTCAATGATTTCTTGAAGTGCTCACCAAGGTGGACTGTACAGTATTTGGAGCGTATGTTTAAAACAAATAATTTTTTTCTAGTCTAATACTATTAGAAAACAGCTCAATTTTTTAATAAGCAGTTTCCCTTGTGCACATTGCAGAGAGGGCAGCACTTTTTGAGCACCAGAACATGTCCATAGTAAGATAAGTCCTCCTGGGTTTTGAGAAGCAGAGCTCCTAAGGGGCATTCGCAAAAAGCCATTTCTTCCAAAGGCCTAGGAGGAAAACAAGAGGTGAATATCCAGATGTAGAATCCGTAACTCAAAGCTGAGCCTCGTTTTCAAGATGAGGGAAAGAGTAAATCATTGGTAGTAGAATGAGATAAGCCTTTAGTGCTTCCAAAGTGCACAATGCACTTTTCTCAATTGGTGTAAAATGTAACGTGAAGTGACGTGTAGTACTTATTTGGCACAAAGAAATGGCAAAGTACTGTCTTGGTATTTCCAAGCAAGCTGAAAGCTGGAAAGCAGTTTATCCCTAATTAAGCAATGCAGACTTAGTCTGAAGTGCAAATTATTTTAAGGGCTGGCCATATGACTTCTGTGTGGAAGATGAATTTGGATACACCAAATGAGAGAAATATGCTAGAAACACCAGACAAGTCCTGTCACAGATTTCTGTGCCATCTACTTGTCTTGCTTGTGATCCACAATTCAACATTGAGGACTTTTTCCCCTAGATTTTGAGGTTTTTTCAAGTCTTACTGGGTTTTGTGGGAGGAAATGAAACCTATCTGAGGTGAATTAATTTTGTTGCTGCCTTTAAAGTGTCTCTTGCTTTCTCTGCTGAACGTGTCTGTAGTGTTTCACTGAAGCATGAGTTGTACACACAAATATGACATAGTTGTGTTTGTGGTATATTTTTATTAATAAATCAACAGAGTAGACTTACAGTGTTCTTTGCAGTACCAAGAGAATTTTTCATTTATGCAAAACACTTCTGTTTCAAAACATGGATTGTTTCAAATGATGTTAGAAGCTTGAAATGGATTCCATGCTACATTTCTTACACTGCAAGTGAAAAAGCTTTTCATTGTTCTCAAAAATGGATGGCAAGATTTGGTATCATGCTATGAAAAATGATAGTGGTACACTGATTCATATATTAATGCCTTTCATACTTCCCTGTCAAATAGGAGAAGAATAATGCATGAGTACATGTCTTCAGGTTCAGTTTCAGAATAATACAATTTTCAGAACAAATTCTGATTTGCTTTCATAAAATAGCATTGAATATGGTGAGTATATGCAGCTTCTCCAGAACAATAATATTTTGAAATGTATTCAATATTTATTCTAATATCCTGAACTCAATATTCAGTAATCCAAACCATACGATGCTGGCATGGTTTTGCCCAGCTGCCTGTTTCAGAAGCTTATGTTGGTTCTATTTTCTTACTTTTCTTTAGAGGATTGTTTTAAAAGCTTTCCCTGAATGTCTTTCTGTTTACATAGGCTAAAACCTCTCTCTTCATACTATGCCTCAAATACACAGGGTTCATGATACTTTAGTTGCAATAGTTCAACAGAATGTTGGTGTGCCCAAAGGTATTTGTAATGAATGTGAGGAAGCAATAGGTGCAATTTGCTTTGTGCTTGCTGTTAGTGAACTGCTGCACCAAATTTAATCTCACAAGGCTACAGGGTAATGAGTCAGATGGACTTTGCCAGGTTTTGTAGTGTTTTACGTACAGCATTCAAAAGTGGCTCTGACAGCCAAGGAGAAAATTCATTGAAGCCATTTTAACACGTACTCCTTCCACCACTTGCTGCTTTATCTTTCTTCCCCCACCCCCTGCAAAACAAAACTCCACAAAACAACAAGAACAAAAAACAAAACAAAAAACCCACAAAAACCCAAAACAACAAAAAACCAAAGAGACACAACAACAAACCAAAACCAAACCCCTCAAACAAAAAGCCAAGCCCCAGCCCAAACCCAGAAACCATCAGAGCCCAAGAACCCTCGCCCCAGTTATGTGGGGAGGCATCCTTAAGGTTTTGTTGTCTGCAAATTGAAGTGGCATGAAACAGCCTGGAAGGAAGGAGAACAAACAAAGAGTTCATCTGCACAGAGAGAATGGGTCCATGAGTCAGTAATTTAGTTTATACTGTGGAAGAAAGAAGTGACTGAACAGTAATTAGTTTACTGTATTGTTTGTAATAATGTTATATGATTAACAGAGCATAAATGGAAGAAGATGAGTGAGGGATTTTGCATTAGTGCTGTGGATTGCCTCAGCTTTGATATAAACATGAGAGGATTAGCTCTTTATTAACACGTCTGTTGGCAAAAGATGAAATATTTCTGGTGTTGCTCTGTATAACTTCCAATTTCACAAATAAAGCAATGAAATACTCTTTTTCCAAGGGTCAAAGTTAGCAAAGGAAGAACAGAAATCTACTTTCCTGGGCAATGACGCCTGGGTCTGTGACAAGACAGGAATGCTGCTGATGGGGTTTTTTAGGCAGTGGCCAGGCTACTGCTCAGCCTAGGAGTAACACAGGGTATTTTCCTATTTCAGGGAGAGTAGAGTGCTGTGGAAAAATGCACTAAGATAAATAGATTGAAAAAACTTACTGAGAACTAGAACTGCAATGCCCCTTCCCTCCATGAAACTATCAAACATGTATGTGTTTTAAGTTCTTTGAAGAGGTTTAAAATTTAAATTGAAAACTGAAAACTCAGACTTCAACATTTTTAGTATTTGGTTGAGTTTCTTATTTTTCTTTAATGAGTCTTGTTTGTTGCTAGCATTTTCTGCAGAAATTTGCCTACTGTCAGAAAGCTAAATAAAAAAAGGAATGTCCAACTGGAATGATGGTGTATTTTGCATTTCATAGAGCTCAGTATTACTGAATAGCAAGGGAACTGGTGACCTGAGATGCTAAAGTGGCTTTGTAAGCTTCTAGCTAAAGGGACAGCTGAGAGAAGAGTCACAAAATCATTGGGGCTGGAAGGGACCTACCAACATCCTGCTCAAAGTAGGTCAGCTGTGAGGATCATCTGGGCTTTGGCCAGTTGGGCTTTGAAAGCTGCCCGGGATGGAGTTGCACAACCTCTTTGGGCCTCTGCTTCTCTGCTTAATTATTTTTGCAGCGACTCTTTTCCCCTTCTACCTTCTGGGTGATTTTTTTCAATTAGTGCCTGCTGTCTCTCATTTTCCTGTTGTGCATCATGGCAGACTTGGCCATCTTGTCAGCCCCTCAGTACTGGATATTACTGGAGAGCTACTGCTAGGTCCTTCACAAAACTGTGTATATATATATATATATAATTATTTTTATATATATATGTGTATGTAAAATGTGTGTGTGTGTATATATGTATATAATATACATATATAATATAGATGTATTTTAAAATAGGGAAATATATATAAAATATATATTTTATATACATATATAATATTTCATTTTATATACCTTATATATATTTATATATAAATATATATCTTGGCTTGCTGGATTTAGAAAAAATATATATAATTTTTTTTTGCCCCCAAATCCAGCAAGCTAAGTTGCCTCAGTATCTTTTCAAAAGACTTGTTCACTGACTATTTTCACTTTCTTGCTGCCATTAATTTGCTAGTTCTGGAGGGCACACTAATGGCTGCAGTAGGTACAGACAGTCTGACTGGAGCAAAGAACAATTGTTTGCCTTGAAGAACTGGCTCTGCTTCTGTTGTCCCAGGTTTGGTAGACCAAATACTACTCGGCTTCTCTCTGGTGGGGGGGTTTTATGGTAGAGTGGATGGTACCAGTGCTCTCTTCCTGGTGACTTTCTAACTGCAGAATATGGTCAAGAACATATGTTCTTTGCCTTCAAGTGAGATACATTCCTTCCCTGGAAGGGGAGTAGCTCTGGGGTTAATCAAAGTGCTTGCGTGGGATTTCCATGATTCCCCACACCTGTTCCCTTTCCAAAGATGGAATAAGGAAAAGGAGTCCATTAACAGTAAGTTTCATATTGGTCACACAGATTTAGGAACACAAATATCCCAGATTTAGGAAACACGATGAATAGCCAACCCAGAATTCTGTGGGGAAATTTCTCTTTGGGGAATGGCAACACCATATTTTGAGGACAGGAGAGAGAAATGGACTTGAAAGTGTTTAAGTGAATAGTGTTGCATAAGGAAAGACAACATACTAGTTATTTATAGTTCTAACAGTAATTTGGTGGTTGTGCCTCTTCCATGCATTTAAACTGTGTGATAAGTAAGAGTTCTTTTGCACCAGATGGTCTAAAGTACGTGATACATGGTGTTAGAGGGGAAAGTCAATGCACGTACTTGCTTTTAACCTCTGACACAGGAGGTGTTGTCCCCTGGAATGCGCCAGGAAGCACCTCTCCTTCAATGCTCTTGGAATTGTGAGTCAGCCTACTCTGCAAGGCTTGTTTGTCCTCACCCTCTCCTGGGACTTCTGAACTGGAAGTTACTTCTGCAAGGTCTTTTTAGAGCCCTTACAGCAACTTGTAGGTGACTGCTGCAGAGCTCAGGAAGATTGGTTACATTCCTGAAATCCCCTCTGTTATTACATGGGATAAGGCTAGTGCAGTACCCCTGCAAACACATAGAACACAGCTCGCTTACTGCAACGCTGAACTGTGCTCTCATGCAGGCTGAAGAACATGTCTTCAGAATTCTTTTAGATACCGTTTGTATGGGCTTTCAAGGGTCAAGGGTAGTTTTAGCTGAATGAAAGTATTATGGCATTACACAGAAAAGTGCTTACTCATTTAAAAGTTCATATCATGGATAAATGCCTTTAATGTCCAAGATGTAAATATTCATTCAGACCCAGATCTCTTGACTCTGCAGCGCTGTCACTAAAACTTCTGCTAGCCAATTTTTCCTTTGAAACTGAAGTAGTCTTTTACTGAGCTGTCAAAGCTGCACCTTTTTTTTTTTGTTGTCTGTCAAGTGACATTGTTTTTCTGTCTTCTTTGTGTAGAAGGAAGTCACTGCAGTGATATGTAAAAGACAGCAAAACTTTGGGCTCAGATGTGTTTAATGCAGTTCATATTCTTGAAATAAATGAAGATGGAGGTGAAGACCACCAATATCCATAGTTTAGAGAATATCCTACCTGCCATTACCAGCTAAGGTGACCTAGCGACTGCTGAATTGCTCGGTCCAAATGTGACTCTTGGCTTAAAATACACTTTGTCCTTGCAGTCCTTTATGAACTTAGTACATGTATTGCACTCACCTGACTGAATTTCATGAATTGTGAACCAAGACAACTCCCAGATGTTTCAGAGGGAGCTGAAGCGTAAATACTTCTTGTTGGTGTAGATTCAGTAGGGAATGAGAACCCAAACTCCAGTGCCATAATAGTTTAGAGTGAAAGGAAAAAACCTCTCATCTGTTTAACACTTCAGATGCAGGTAATTTTAAATAGATTTGTAGAGATGCAAGAGCTAACTCACTTCTGAAGTAAAACACATGAAGTGAGATAACCAGGATCTGTTGGATGACGTGGAGATGTGTTAATATCTGTTGTGTATGTCCAAATAAGGATGAGGGTTTTTTTCCCCTTTGGCTACTCAGATGTTTATACTCCATGTAATTGCATGTTGTCTTCCTGAGGGCTTCATAAATGCCAGATACTCTTGAGGAAGGAGAAAAAGCTGCAGAAAGTCAGAGTGGACAGATCCCCCCTGGAGAGGGAAGGTGCTCTCTAGTGAGAAATTACCTGGGTTTTAGGCTGAAGCAGAGGTATTTCCTTAGGTAAGAAAGAGGTACATTCTCCCCTGCCTTGGCCTGCATAACTCCCCTGTTGTGTGTGAATATCCAATGCTGATGTTGCAGCTCTGCCCACAGCTCAGGGCATGCATTGTGTCCCTTGACTTCTGCTGCTCACTGCAGCACTCCAGGGTGCCCAGGGGAAGTGCTCAGGCACCTCCACTCACTGCTGTCCCGCGTTCTCCTTGCCCCTCCCTTGTTCTCCCTTGTGTGCGCTCCGAGCCCTCTCAGTGCCCTGTGCTGTCTCCAGTCATGCCTCTTGACCTGCAACACAAGGCCATGACCAAACTTCAGGCTTTCTTCTTACGTACCTTTAATGTAATTTGTTTATTTGTGCAGCTCTTGTTTAGAGACAGCAAATCTATTAAAATCCCAAGGAAGTAATGAGGGAGCTTGTGCTTAAAGGTAAAGCTGGGTGGCTATGCACAATTAGCTCAGTGCGATACTTGTCTTGTAGAACTGAGTAATGATGAGTCCAATTTGAAGGACTCATTTGCCTTCAGAGACAGAACTATGAGAAAATGTATGTCCCTCTGTGCCTGTTTAATGATTATTGAACCCAAACTCACTACCTCTGTTTTGAGAAAAAAAGCTCCTGGTTTTAACTGCAAGATTTCTGCCTCTTCAAATCCAAGATGATGAACTATTGAGTTGTAACAGGAACACTGTTCCAAGTTCCTGAGCAGAAATATTTTCATGGCTCTCTTATGTTTCAATGAATGGCTCAATTTTTCTTTTTCCTAGCTGAACTAACTTTTTAAAATTCTCACTGGTTTATTTCCTGAATGTGGCTACAGACCAGGTTCCTGGAAGTCACCTCTCATTCAGCTGGACTCTGAGAAGGGCCACCATTTGCATGCCCTGAGTAACTAATTTAGATTTGTTGTATTTTATATATATGTGGCTCTTTTTGGCAAAACCACCTTAGGAATTTGATAAGGACATTTTTGGTTTTCTTTACATTTGTGGCACTAATTAACTGAGAGCAGAAACAAAACTAAAAGCTTATATAAAGTTCTTGATTATATGTCTGTGAAGAGTCCATGCAGAAAAATTTATATGACAAACTAAAACAAATTTTAATGTCTTTTCTAATGAAATAGTGTTGAAAAAAGTCTACAAAATCGAATAGAAACAGCTTATCAGTCCTGTGTCTACTGCAAACTCTTCCTTGCTTTTTGAACAATGCAGCTCCTTATAGCTGCAATTAAATTTTAGTGCAAACTCTTATAGGTAAAGGCTCATTGTCATTGCTAGTAAGTTATGGTGTCAAACCCTTAATGATTTTTTTATAGGTACAGTACGGCTTATTTACTGTTCCCCTGATCCCTTGTGATGGATCTTTACAGATGTTTAAAATAACTTATGCCCTCAATTATAAGAATGTTACCAGTTCAGATTTTTCCTTTGCTGTACATCGTAAGCTTTGAAATCAGTTGCCAGTTTAGTTACAGTTCTAGAGAAAAGTATTTGGGAATTAGCTTGTGATGATATAACATGAAAAGAAAAGCTTTTATGTGATCAGGTAAAAATGCTAGAGAGCTTTGGTTGTGTATCTTAAAAGTATGCATTGCTAGGGGTATGTTTTCAGGAGAAAGTGTTCTTATGTAGGGTAATATCAGGGACAAATGCAATTCTGTGTTGTAAGCCTTCCAAATTTTGTGGGTGAAATTGCCATTGTTATAAAACCACCCAACAGGGAACAATTACAGGCAGCAGGTATCTCCACTGCAGGAGTATGAGTATCTCTTCCTGGGTACCTTCAAACTAAATGTGGATGTGCTGGTTTTCAACTCCTCCCTGTTTTTCTGTGCAAGGAAGGCTGTGCTGGCTAGGGCTGGAAGCCTGGAGTGCCCTTCTCTGGGTGTTTGGGAAGCAGGGACTGCAGAGATGCCTGCCCTGAAGCTCAGAGGCAGGCTGGGCTGTCTGTAAAAATGCTTTCATATCTGCTCTTGATGGGTCCCATCTTGAGCAAGGCAGAGCAGGAAGGGGCAGTTATCTGACTCACTTATTAGGAGATGTCTGGGGCTAAAACTGGGCACTTGTCTGTGTTTCATGCTTTAGCGACATGCAGAAACACATTTGCTTTCAGCTTTCAGCCCTGGTCCAAACTAGAGCAGTCTAGAGGTTGGAATGTTTTAGCTTGATCTACAATCACAGTATTTCTTCTCACTCCTTCAGAAGTGTTGGCAAATATCAAACTGTAGCGTTAATAAAAATGTGTGTGTCTAGCAGACAGTGGAAAAGGAGCAGGGAATGGAGATGTCCTCACACTATTTTCAACTTCAGTGTATGTTATAAAAGTGAAATGCATTGGATGTATTTCTGTAGAGAAGCTGTAAGGAAATGAAAGAAAGATAATATTCGCCCACATATTTCTATCCTAATGTTAAAAGATGAGGAAATACAATAATATGAGGGAAATAGTACAGAATAGCTGATGTATGACTGTATAAATGCAAACAGTCTTTCCTTTGTCTTTTTTTCCTTGTCCATTTTGACATTGAACTGTCTGTAGCCCTTTAGGCTCACAGCCAGTCAGTCCCCAGCCTGTACTGTTGATTGGGTTTTGCTAATTGGTACAAACCATCATATTTTAGAGGTGTTTCCTGTGCATTTATCCTTGTGGTGGGACCAGCACCATATTATCTGATTAAACTTCCTGTGCTCATGCAGCAGATGTCAATCTGGAGCATTTTACTTGTGTCATGGGAAAGAATTTTACAGAGTGGTTAGAATGGAGACATCTTCTCTTTCCTTTTCCCCGTCTCCTGATTTGAGGGGAAAAAAGGCAAAAAAAGACTTGTTGTGTGATAGTCCACACATTTGGTAACAAAGTTGGCACATCTCTGATTTGAAGCAAGTCCTGGTTCATGGCTCTGGATTGTCTGTTGTTCTTTGGGTGCAATTTGAAAACCCATGTAGCTTTATGTTTTACACATTGCTTTGTCAGTAAGCAGGTGGCTTCAGTGACAGCTTTGTTTGTGGATATGCAATCAGGCCCGAAGGAATGTGGGAAAGCCACAAGAGAAGATTTCTTGTCATCTGTCAAGGCTTGTCAAAGTAAAATTAGCAAGGGGAGAGGAATACGGAATTATATATTTAGCCAAAAGAATGAAATGCAAAAAAAATAGAAATATGTATTGATATATATATATATAAGAGCACAAATATATAGATGCATGTATTTCTGCAAAGAGCTGAGGGAAGAAAGATGTGAAGTGAAGCTTGTAACTGGCTCACAAAGCCATCTGCTAGCAGGCAAGACTTTGAGGGCTGACTTTTTTCCAAGATTGACTAGTGCCAAGTGATCTTTGTCCTAAAAAATATCTACATGTTGTCTTCATGGATTCAGAATGACAGAAAAGCTGTTTGTTTAAAATCACACAAACCATGATGATAAAGCCTTCAGTGATGCCAGTATTGAAGTGGGATGTTTTCCACAGGCTTCTGTCAGGGCAATTCCATCAAAATCAGGGTAGAATAAGGCAAGCAGTCTAGGTTATCACTGCTGCCTTTTTATATTTAGGAGGTATGATTTTTATTTGGAATCTAAATTAGGAAGAATAGTAAAGAGAAAACGAAAAATATGTAACAAAAGGACACTACCAGGAGTACTGAGGTGTTCTTGAGCTGAATGCAAGATAATGTCTTAAGACTGAACCATTACAAAGATAAGGAAGCAGAATGGAGCTTTCATATCCTTGCAGGTTTTTTAACTAAAAATTAATTTTCATGGAATGACATACTGTGCCCAGCTAAAACATTGAAGTTTAGCATATAACCCTGGCCCAGTCAGTGTGTCACTTTTGCTACCCTCTGGAATTGCTGTCATGCTGTAGAGAACTGAGTGAGCAGTGCCAACTATTGGTAGATAAATTGAGAGCATTGCTCCCACAACATGTGTATTAACATGCCATATGCCAGCAGCTAACGTGTTTAAGCTTACAAAATTGCCATAGAGCACAAGAGAAAATAGAGTAAGAGGTGTTACCAACTGCATTACTGCTTAAGCTACATAAATCTTAGAATTCAATATTTTATTCAGTGTAATTCCACATGATGCAATTAAAAGTAACAGGAGGAAGAAAATATTTCTATACATAGGAAGCTTCTGGTTAAGACTGGTGGCATTGGACACCTGTACTGCAGTTTGGAAGTGACAGTGCACTTTAAATGGAATAGCTGCAGGAACAGATGCTCACACATTAAGCTCCCAGCCTTACACACAGCTGAAGTTTACTTTCAGGCTTGGGAAGTTTATTTTCAGGCCTGTAGGGAATCTCAATGGGCTGTGTGACAAGTGGTCACCTTGCAGGAAGCAGGATAAATTTACATTTTACTTCTATTAATTCCAGGTGACTTTTTTTTTTTCCCTTTTGAATGTGAAATGGAAGTTCATGTAATGATTGTAGAGAATACCAGGCTGACAGCTCTGAAAACAAAACACTTCTGTTTATCAAGTGTCTTAATGTTTCTCACTTCCAATGTGGAGAAGATCCCATCTGTGGGAATGAATTTTCCTCCACAGGTTTTTTTCTTCTCTGATTTCTGTTTATGACTAACCAGGAATGCACTATTGATCTGCCTTTCTGTTCTCTTTTGCTTATTGGAATTAGAAAATAGACATATAAACTAATCTCATGGATGCTTCTGTGCATGTAGATGATATTCAACTGGATAAGTTTTGAGCCAGTGTTTTCAGGCACAGCGTTCAAATTTTGTGTTCTGGTCTTTGAATTGTTCTAGATTAATCTGATGGATTTCACAGTGATTTAGGACTGACATATGATTTCTGAAGCTACCAACAAAGCTGCATATTTTTTCTCAGATAGCCGGGGCAAAAAAAGAGGTCAGCGACTTCCACAGTAAGTGAGAAGTGTTTGATTAGATAGCTAAACATTTTCCTTATTCTAAGTGTTTGGAAACAAGAAGATACAGCAGTACCAAGTATGAGAATGAGCCAATATAAAATATCTTGAATTAAAGGCATATGAAGGAGGCTAATTAGGGGAGTGAACTTGGGCTGTTACCAATTGAAAATTTGCTGAAGAAATTAATGACAGTCCTGTAATGATGAATCCTATTGTACCCTGAGCACAAAACAATGCTTTCCCCTGAAATCCTCATGTGTAGGTAGAGGGATTGCAGAGGAGTTGCCTGAAGAGCTGTGTGGCTGTGTGTCAGGATTTTTGCCCATCTGTGCGGCTCCCCAAAGGCCATTGTGGATTGCTCAGGTGTCCATGTATTCAGTGCTCCCTTAACCTCTCAGGACCTTTTCCATTTGCTGCTGTAGGAATGGTTGGCTGCCCCTGCAGGCAGTTTGGTTGTCTCACCCAGATCCTGTATCCCCAGTCACAACAGTGTCCTGAACTGCTGTTGGACGCTGGAAAATTAAACAGATGTGATGAAACTTATGTTTTACGTGTTTCCAGAATGAAGGCTTGGAGAAAATTGTCTTGCCGAAGTTTTGCTTGTAGCTAAAGCACTCCTGGTCTTTCAGAATGTGCTTGGTGTGGATTTGTACTGGACAGTAAAAGTTTTCCCTGTTTCACATTGCCAATATGGAGCTGCATGTTTGTGTTATCTGTCTTGGTACCTCTGATTTTGTCCAAAGTTACAGCAATTAATAATAAAAAAGGGAGAGGTTTCTCAACTACATGTACGCTTGTAGCCCAGCAAAAAATATGAAATTCCTGCCCTCAGGAAAAAGAATATGAAATAGTAGGGAAGGTCTCAAGCTAAAGAAAGATCTTTCACTGAAGGGAAAAAAACTTAGAACAAATCACAAATGCAAGAGACTGCTGCTGAAAGTAAAGCTGCCAAAATTTAATTTGAAAATCTGATATCTTATAACCTTATATAAGATATCAGATCTTGTATACCTTGGATATCTTATAACATCTTTACAATTTCTGATATCTTTATAATTACAAATATTAGTACCATTGGGATATGACAGAGGAGCTTGAGGCAGAGTTCAGAGACAGGGATGTGAAATAAAACCAGCCACAATTTCTTGACAGTCTTTTCCCAGTGAAATGGTGTGCACTGCTTCAAACTACTGCTGTACCAATTAATGTGTTTTGAAAAACATTCTGACATACTCTGAAAATCTGAAAGTCAGGAAGGTTATAGATATCTCGTATTAAAACATTTTGCAGATGTTGCTGACAAAATTAAATATTCTTTCCCATTTCTGAAACGTGTTTGTAGATGCTTTAATTAGATCATATTTTTCCCTGAGAATTTCATTTCCTTTAAGGCTTCTGTTCTATGTAGTTAGAGATATTCTGCAGGCCATTAAAATATCTAGCAGTTAAGATAGATTATGAGCTTCTATTCTTAGAATGACTAGAGTAAATGTGCTCTTTGCCGTCTTCTCTTAACCTGAATGATGGCAAGTACTTATTTTTGTTCTGGGGTCATTGCTCCTCGTTGGTTCCATCACCTCATCCCTGTCATTTATATGGAATCAAACAGATAAATAACAAGTGTATATTTAGTTAAGACATTAATAAAAACTTCATCTCTTATGGATGAGGAACTCATCCTGCAGCTCAATTTCAGTTTCTTGTAGTGAGCTCTGTTAGGCTTTCAGCTTTTTCAGCTTCTCTTTCCTCCTTTCCATAAAAGCAAAATCCAGCAAACTGACTTGAGAGCAAATACAGAAGAGTTAAACTTCTGTGATGCTGCAACCAGGCTTGCTCCAGATTTTTAAGTATTGAAGTATTCCTAAGCATTAAGATTTGGCTTTGTCAGTCCTTTCTTCATTCCAGTGTAGATTTTAGTTTTATCCTGGGTTCTCAATAGCCTTTACACGCAGTAGTTTGTGGTTTTTCTTAACACCCTGGATGTGCTAAACAGCATTTTTTCTGTAAGACCCCTTCACCTTCACTGAATGGCACCTACAGTTCAGCACTGCTTGTGTTCTGTGAGGCCCACAAACCATTCTGAGGCACAAACCTATTTGTTGTCACAATCTGTGCCTGCATTTAAAATGTGCAGAATATTGTTTATTTCATTTCATAGCTATTTTTCCTCCCTTGGAGCTTATCCCTGAAGAGCGTAGCTGTATGAATTTGCAACCATCAAAAGTAGAGTTCAGTGTTTTTGAAAAGAATATAAAAATATCTAAGGGACCAGGTGCAATTACAATACAGGTTTTCCATTACAAATTAAATTTCTTAGAGAGGAATAGGGACAGTGCCATTTTAACACAGGTTCCTTGTACATCTTCCTTAGAGATTTTAGCAGTGTTTTGCTTCTCTGCTTAGATCAGAATTTCCTCAGAGTACCCTGAAGTGAAGTTTATAGGATAACTCAGTCCAATTGTTTTGTCTTTTGTTCAGTAGTCATTAAAGTTAACATACTTGCAGGTTTTATTTTAATGTGAGAAGTGTTTATGGGTATTTTGTTAAATTAAAAGCTTGATTTGTCACTGTCTTCTACCATTTATTTTCTGCTTTAGCTTTTATGTTGTTGAAATTCCAATGCATAGTGGAGGGACTTGTGTTGTGGTCATTTTATTCTTCTGTGAAAGAGCTACTATAAGAAAACATTGAGGGTATCTAACCTCATGTTGAGAACTAAAATTTACTTTTAAATATGGGATTTTCTATAGTTGCAGTGGGCAGAATGATGCTATGGTGCCTAGGAACAGTAATGAACATTATTTCCACTGAGGCTTCTTTGTCATCTTTTTGTCTGCTTTTTCAGCTTTGGGGTGGGGTCTTTCTGGAGTTCTTCTTGTTTAGCTGCAGCATTTGATTTGGAAAGGTATGAAATCCTTTCCCAATTTGCTTTTTTAGGTCATGGGTGAAGATGTTGACAGAAACCAGTACTTAGGGAATGTCTCTGACTTGGCCTCACCCTGCACAGCAGTGGTTAAGCATTATTATTTGCTTTTGTTCCTTGGATTAGCACCCAGTCCAGAAATGGCTGTTAGCTCCAGTCTGGTGGAACTTTCCTTTTTTAATAACATTTGAAATTGCAGCTGTGCTATGTCCATGGAATCCCTTCACTCTGATAGACACTGCTGTAGTTTTCATGGCTAGCAGGGTTCCCCTCACAGAAACCATCCTGCACTTTCCTAATAACCTGTGTTTATGAATTTGCTCTGTTTATTTTATCATGGATGTTCTCTTGCTGGAGATGAAATTCAAACTTGCCAGGCTGTCTGAATCCCTTGTAGACCTTTCATGCTTCTGAAATGGAGTTGCTTGGGAAAAGATCAGTCCTTTAGCAGGTGACTGTGATGACAGTTTGTATAGCAAGGGGAAAAGCACAAAATATGGAATTATGTTGAAAAAGCAATAAATCCTACTTATTTTGGAAGGGGCTGTCAGTTGTGTATTTCCTGGGTTTTCAGATTTAAATGATGATGAACTCAAACTTTATGTGCCTCCTTACTGGACTTTGTCCCTTGAGCTGACTTAACCAATCATCTCTGTATATTTTTTATCTTTTTTGTTCTGCAGACCCTTTGGAGGAAAAGAGGATAACATGGAAGTCCAGTATGGATGTCAATCCTTTTTTGAGACTGCTCTGAAAAGAGTTTATGAGAAATTCCTCATTAGAATATAGAGATCCAAAAGAATCTGTATTTGACTGTTTACTGCTCTTGAAAGTTTGTCAAGCTTTATTACCCTTTTTCACATTTCTTTCTCAACATTATAGGAAAGTACAAAAGGTTTCGTATTTCTGTCTCCCTTGTTAATTACAAAAAACCAAACAAACTAAACAACTCAGGGAAAACCCCAAACAAACAAAACCCAAACCAAGCCCCTGAGTGCTTCTCCTTAGAAGAAGTTCAGTTGTGTCTGAACGCGAGGCACAGGAAGCTTATTTAGGATTACATTCTTTTCCAGTCTGTTCACTTTTGAGCTCTCTCCCTGGGGACGCTCAGCCTGAGGCATTTCTGACACTGATACTGTGCTATGTGACATAGGGGAATTTCACCCCCCCCAAACATTAATCCAGCTCTCAGGATACAGGAGCCTGGAGTTTGCAGCAGTGCCTCATCCCTTGGTGGTTCTGGAGTTCACTTCTGCACTGGAAACTTCCAGGTGTAGGAGCATTCCAGGTCTGTGCCAAACCTCTGGAGCTGCACTTGCTGTGCAGTTTGGGCAGCCCCCAGCCTTCCTGCAGGTGGTGTGGTTCAATCTGCTAGAATCAAATGCTTCTGTCATTGTTGCGCCCTTAGGAATTCTCTGGTGCACGAGTGTTTTAACACATCAAGTGGTGATCTATGCTCTCGTGCTTCCATCACACAAATAATAAAATCTGTTGAAATATCTGGAAGTTGGCCAAAATTGCTTTGCGGAGGCCTTGTAATGAAAGGAGAAAAAAATAAAATTTCTGTTAGAATATAAAAAGTATGACAATTTTTTAAAGAAGTAGTTTTTTCTTAGCTTTTACAAAACATATTTCATTATTTTTATGTGGAAATTGGGCAGAAGATGTTTAAAAGTTTCTAAGTATGGTGGGCACTTACATACTTCTGAAACAGGACCATGGCTGTGGATGTGACCAGATTGTGTGCACTGGCCCTACTCAAGTGTACTGTTCTCAGAAGCATTCAGCTACATTTGCTGTCAGCAGCACCTGTGCAACTTAGAAACAAACAAAATGAATCACAGAACATACTTGAGCTTTGCCCTTGTATTAGTGAAACGAAGAAAACCCCACCAGTCCCTGGAAGGCCTTGCTATTTAAACTGAGCACTCAGTGAATATTGAGAATGTAATTAAGTCCTACACTTGTATCAGTTGTCTGGGTTTTGGTGTGTTCAGGCAAGATCTCACCTGCTGATGCCAGAAATGTGCCCAAACAAAAAGATTTTCCTGGACTTTTCTGATCTCAGGTCTCTTGATGGAAAGGCAGATGTCAGGTTCTTTCCTGATGCACAATGGTCTAAAAGGAAAGCAGTAATACTTGGATATTTCACTATGAACAAAGTGTTTTCTCAGGAGTGGTTCACAATCTCTGAGTGTTGATCCTGTTGATCTCTACTAGTGAGCCTTCAAAACCACACAAAGAAGTTATATGCCTCCTAAATGTTATGTTGTTTCAGATCTTATAGTTAACTTCAAAAAAATCTCAGCTCTTCATCACAGATAATTTCAAAAGGGCTCTTTGGTTCAAGTGCCCATTGAAGTCATTGCAAGTTTTATTGGCTGTACAGTGAGGAAGACTTGCAGGTTAAACATTTAGTTCAAGCTCATCTGGGCTCGACATTTCTGCTATGTTGCACAGAAGCACACTGAATTTGAAAAGCCAGCAGTGCTGGGGCTGCACTGAATCATGTTCTCTTGTGTTATATTGAACTTACAAACCTGGAACTCCATGGGAACCTCAGCCTGTGGTCCGTGTTCTCTTCAGAACTTTACAAATTGCAGAAGTCCTTCAATTCAGGGTTTGGTTTTGTGGTTTTGTTTCGGTTCGGTTTTTTAATGGCAGATGCAGCAAAGAAAGGCTTGCTATCTCTGGAACGATTTCTCCTCCTTTGTAAAAGCACGTGGAGCCTTTGATCATGGAATTTGAACACAGAACTATTGGATAATTATCTCAGTAATAGCCATAGTAAAAATAATGAGGTTTTCTTTTTATAAATGGAAATTTCACTATAGATGTGGGTGAGTCAAGTAAGAACATCGAAAGCAGTATTAGGATAAGGATGATCTTTCATTTCTTAT
The DNA here is from genome assembly GCF_901933205.1 of Camarhynchus parvulus. NCBI lineage: Eukaryota > Metazoa > Chordata > Aves > Passeriformes > Thraupidae > Camarhynchus > Camarhynchus parvulus. The sequence goes on along the minus strand of NC_044577.1, from coordinate 8,842,935 downwards.
CTACTCCCATCTCCTAGGAATTCGAGAAATCTCAAAAAACCTTTAGGATTTGGGGGCCAAATTGCTCTGCCTGAAACAAGGCCTTTGAAATAACTTGGACTGATTGTCATAGTAATTTTTGTCAATCTTCTCCTACATATTCAAGGTCTAACTACTGGATAGATTAAAGAGTCAGAGCAAGTGTAAAATGGTGAGTAATTCAGGCTGGAAAAGCATGTATGATATTTGAAATACTACTACTTAGGCTAGATTCCTAGGGGCTTTTCCTCCTATTACTGATATTTGTGTCTGTTTTATTTGATTTTTATATATTTAAAACTCACGTAATCATTAGAGTGGTTCAGAAAACAGTGTGTCCCTCTCACAGCTGGCCACTCAGGTATTGCTGCCCCTGGAATGGTAAGTGTGATGGCATTGTCACCAGGGCAGCTGTCAGTACCAGGACAAAGTAATTCCTCTTTCCAGTGGTCTCCTCATGCAGTGTGAACTGGTGATGTTAAAACACATTTGTCAACAAACTGTAACATCATTTAACCTGAAGATAACATGCTAGCAACACCTTTTGTCGTGAGTGAGCTGCATTAGGAGATGAATCCAATGTATATTTAATCCAGTTTATAGTCTTCTGAGTACACAAAGCACAGATAAGAGTAAATAAAGTGCAATTCAGTCTTTCAAATATTGCATCTTGAAGAAAAACTGTGGTATCACGTAAAATTTCAACTTAACCAGTATTTTTAAAAGAGAGTTTGAGCTGGAAATGCTCAAGGCTGGTTGAGCTGGAAATGCCCAAGGAAATTCCTAATTCTTTGATTACAGAATTTTCTCTCATTTGTTTACCATGCTTTTTAGTTCCTCCTCATGTTTCTCAAAGGAAAAGGCATGTAAATACTTAAGCGCAGTAATAATTTTTTCCTTGCTTTTGAAGTGACTATGGGTAATTCATTCCATTCTGTTACATCCTGAAACTTAAATGCCTTTTTTAAGGTCTGTAGAAAGCAATTATAAAGCTGGTAACTTTGAACTATTGAACTGCATGCCCCAGTGCTGTTGGCAATACTAAAAATGGGAATATTAGATTAAATTTTTTCAAGCAGAAAGTTCTAATAACTCAAGTAATAATATTCATTAACTTCTATTTACACCATTTTAATCTGAATCCACATTGTATGTTTGTTTTACTTTTTTTTTTTTTCTGGAAAACCATTAAAGCCTTAGCTAAACGCCTATTTCACAGTCTATGCTAATTCAGAGCTGCTGTAAATTGTGGCTGAATTATCCAAGGGGGCCCAGCATTGCAGGGTTTAATTGGAAGGGGGTGGGCTGGCAGTGGCAAGGCCATGCTCTATCACAGCACAAAAGCCAGCACAGGGCATGGAGCCCCTGAAAGGATGGAGTGAGGAGGCATATGAGCCTTGCTTGGGCTGCCTGAGGTTGTGCAGGAGGAGATGAATGGTCCTTGAGGTACCCAGAGATGTTGCCCTGGCTCCCCTGGAAGCTGGATATCCAAAGGCTCAATCAAGTTGCTCAGATGGTGCTATGAGGAAAAAGAGGGTTTGTATGATGAGAGATAAAATCAGTAGAGGAGGCTATGGAAAATGGCAGCTTGAGATTTATTTCAGTAGGTTCTGAACTTCTCAAGTTGCTCGAGTCTGTGACCAGTCTCGTTGCTGCTCAGTGCAGAGTGCTCAGATCTGCCCTGGAATGAGTTAAAACCTTTCCGACTGCCAAGGCTTTGGGCATGGTGCCTGGCAGGAAACTCTCTCTGCTCAGGAACTGATAACAGTGTAGGATTTGCAAAAGAGAAGACAAAAGACTTAAGTGCTGCTTTCTTGGCATCCTTTAAGAGAAAGCAGCGGGGGAAGAAGAGCAGCACTGCAGATGTGAGCAGAGATAGGGGTATCCAGGTTAAACCTGCAGCTTCTTTACTAACACAGGCGTGCAGAAGCTGATATGTGTATTTTGTATAGCTGCAGAAAAGAGTGAGTACTGTGGTATTGAGATGTGGTCTTATTAATTTTGCTTTCTTAATAGGTTTCTTAGAAAATGGCTCATGCTTTTGCTTGGCTACTTAGTGCCAGGATTGTCATGGCTTAGGTTGCTCTCAGTAATGGAGATTCATGTGGGATAAAGTAAATGAAGCTGCTTTTCATTGCCATTATCATTATAAAAAAGGCTTTTCACTGATCCTGCTATCAGTGCCACAGATCAGCACACCCCTAAAAAGTGATCAAAGCAATGTCCTGGAGAATGTGTCTGACCAAAGCACTCTTCTATTAACTGCTAATAAAAAAAAATAAATGTTTGGAATTGTCATTAGTAAGACTCCTGCTTTAATAATGGTATTATAACATACTGTGATTTTTTTTAACTCATTCTTTGAATTTCTTTTTCTCCTGGCTATAGTGAATATAGCTGCTGTAATTACAGCAGCTACAGCCATTTCACTTGGTAGCTGTGCTTGTGCTGGTTCCAACAGACTCTCAGATTTCTTGCCCACAAGGAGTGGTTTGAAAGATTCCTTTAGACTGCAGATACCATTGTCTTCCTTTCATGCATCACATGCTGTATTTTTTTAATCAGGCATGACAACACAGATAGGTGCAGTTCTCTGATTTAGGTGTTACCATTTACGAAAAATAAAATCACATAGCCAGAGCCTGGCTAGATTTTGGTTTTTTTTCACGCCTGATCACCCTCCCTCCAGATGACAATGCCTCTCTCAATGTGAAATGTTTCTGAGCTGTGCCATTTATTGTCATTTTTCTATTAATCCTTTAGATGTTGTGTTAAAAGCTTGCTTGCTTGCATTTCATAGCATACATCACTATTTTTGTGTCCTGTCATGCACAGTTTCTGAGCTGCATGGGTGGCTTTGCTACCTCCTACTGCACTTCTAGTGCCTTGTGGTGTGCTGCGTTTCTGGGTGTGTGAGCTTGCTGGCCACTTGTGCTCACCAAGGGCTGGTAAATACTTGGGGTTTTGTCTGATCAGTTCTTATTTTTCATGATTTTTGCTTTGGGTTCAGCCCCATTGAGATTTCATCCTTCACTGTCATCTCCATCTGAGAGAATACTCTCTTCCTGTCAAACATGCCCAGGTTACTCACCCATTCATTGCCTCAGGGAGTCCCTGTTTTCCTTTTTAGACTTTTTTATTTTTTCCATGGAGGTACTTTGCTTTGGGAAGCAAAGCTCTCCTGCTGCCTTCTGTTTTTACCCAGGGCTGGAAAATAAGCATCTCTCTGACTGCAGCCTCCTCACCTGGATCTGCCCTGCCAGTCACCAAGTTCCTCATTTCAAACTAGATGAATAGCGGATTTCTTGACTTATTACTCAAGCCATCACAGGATTTTTGTCTGTTTGACCAGTTGCTTTTGTTCTTTAACACTGTGTATTTTCATAAAATAGACTGTTAGCAGTAACAAAAATAGAATCAAAAGAGGAGAAATCTCAGATGTTGGGATTCAAGCCTGAGATTTCTCTAAGTAGCTTTGCTAAGGAGGAGCAATCATTTATTTTTATACCTGTTCTTCAGAGACACTGCATCCTGCTGTGCATAGCTATTATGTGATAGTCACAAATAAGCCAGGGAAGAAAATTCCTGCAGCTTGTCTTAAAAACAGCCTGGATAAAACCTTATTTTTCTTTAAAAACGTGAGCTAAGGGGTTGTGTGATGATGTGACAGCAAAAGTGACGAATGAAAATTGTCACGGTAGACGTAGGAGAAACGGATGCAAGACATCTTAGGAAAAATATTGTGGAAAACAAAGGATGTAGGGGAGGGTATGCTGAGTAAAAAGGGTGGAAGTTACAGTGAATCAGGTGTTTGGTGTTGAGTTTATATTTCTCTCAAAAAAAAAGAGCTAGGAGCAAATGTTTGTGATTCAGCAAGTCACTCTCACCAGGCTGCTCCAAAACCTGCCCTTTTTGGGGGCAAGTCAGAGCTTCCCATTCTTGCACTATGACTGGCAATGGTTTGTAAACCTCCCGTTCTAATAAATGTGCACCTTTCTGCCATAATCTGCTGTCCACCCATCTCTTGATGCTGTGCCTATTCAAAGAGAAGGGAGGCTGAATATTAATCCCATTTGGTTTGGAAATTTGATTATCTCCCCCAAATTCTAATGGGATAAAACCAGGGAACCGGTTATGAAATGGAATGAAGGCATGACAGTGTGGCTGCACAGGAGTTATTTCTAGGGTTGATAAATTCTGAAAGTAGCAGTTGCACAACAGGAAACGATAGCTGAATAGTAAAGGAAACTTTTGTCCTAGAATCCCACAGAAGCAGCTTTTTAGATTCAGATATATTGGAGAAAAGTAGATGCCAATGTTTTGGTGTTTCCTGTGGAAATGGAGCTGGTGTCCCAATTTGCTGGAAATGCTGAGATAAGAAAAAATAAAATCTATTGGCTGCAACTCGATGTTTTACTGAGAATCTCAGAAGATGAAATAAAGGATTTCTATATGTGAATTTTCAGATGCACAAGCATTTTTTACTAGTTTGCAGGATGGCTCACTTGACATACCTTTGAAGTTAATAGGTTCCATCTGTGGAATAAAGCAGAGAGTACAGCATCCAGGAAAACCTCAGAGAATAGATAGAAAACAATTCATAAATCCCAAACAGGCTTCAAAAGACAACTGGCACAGATAGCAGTGCAGCTATTCCTCAGTTGCTCCAAGTTTGGTTTCTGGTGCTGTTTAGCTGTCGTCTTTCGTGAGCATCATATTAATTTTATATTATTCATTTTCAACCAATGGTAATACCGTAACATCTGCAAAACATACTCAGAGTTCAAGAGGGGAAGAGAGGAGAAAACCCCTAAACTCTCACCTAGAAATTAGGGAATGGAAGTTCATATCTGAACAGCAAGTTGGAAAGGAGTTTAGGAGCTGGATGAAGAAGAGCATTCAGAAATCATGTTTCTAAAAATACTTTTACTGGGTTTACCAAATGGATAAATTATGTTATTTTGGCTTGTGAATGTATGACACAAACCAAATTGAAATTTTAGGCAACTGGACCATAGGTAAAGTTCTGTGTATAGTCCTGTGAAGCATTATGTTGTATTTTTATAAACTTCCATTATATTTAGTTCAAATTTTAACTCCTATGCATAACAGGTTTTCTACCTTGTGTATTTTCAGTGTGGCCAGCTCTTTCTGTCTCGATCTTTTTCATTCCACCATTGTGTGTGGTGATGATATATATGAACAAATTTGCACTAGTTTGCCCTGGGAAATCATGAAATGAATGGCAGACCTACAACAACTTCTTTGTTTCTTTCCCCTGTTACTCTTTAGAATTAAACCCTGAGATACTCTCGAGTGAAACACAAATATTTAAGACTGTTTGATCCACCCATCCAAATATCTTCCTCACTGACTGCAGAACCACAGTTCTATAGCAACGAAGGAAAAATCAGCCTTCTTGACCAGTAAGGGCTGCTAATAGGATTTAAGGTGCCATGGTCCCACTATATTCAGTTCTAGTGGTCATCTATTTTTTTTTTAATAATTGCATTTTAATTTCTCATGGGTTATTTCTTAAATATTTCAAGTTCCTCACCAAAGACGGTTCAACTTCATTTCTACCAGCAAGAACTGCTGGGAGTATAAAATAGGATATAAGAATCATTCTGCCTTGAAACTTTGTTAATATATATTCATAACCAAATGCTCCCAGGCCTTGGTCACATCTCATTAATGCTGTGGTTGCACAATAAAGTTGCACACTGCTGTAGTAAGTATCAGGGATGTCACTTAGCAAAATATTCTTGTAGCAGCTCTTCACTGTGGCTCTCATCTCCATTTCAAAAGGGCCTGGCTTTTCCCCCAGAGAGTTGGAGGGGAAATGCAGCAATGTAATCCAGTAATATATTGTGTTTTGGAACAAATACAATAGAGTAACGGATAAACTGCTTCAAGGAGCAAAACACTTCTAAATTTCCAAACTTCATGTGACTGTCAACTATCCTTACTAGCAGCAACAAACTTGCATTTTGAGAAGTTGAATTTGTCTTGGCTGTGAACCTTTCAGTTGCATAAGATGGTTCAGTTTCAAATGGATTGTTCTCTTTTTTTTGGGTGACACTAGATAGGGTTTTCACTGCTTTATCTTTTTAGTGTTTATAATTTGAGTAGTGATGTTCAGAAAAAGGATTTATCTTTGGTGGGATGGTTACCATTAGGAGAAAGTGGTAACAATGGGCTTTTGATCAATCAGCTTTATTTATTTATTTATTTTGTACTTCATTTATTTTGTACATCCAGAGACCTAAAAGCTGACAGAATATTCATGTTAAATATATGCTTAAAATGCAGCAAACATGATATTTAAGATTTGCTAGGCTACAATACAGTAGTGAGCAAGGTATGTGGTGCTGTGGTTCATTGAGCTCTAATATTTCAAACTGTTATTGATTGGACAAAATAAGACTGTGCTCTGGTTCTGTTAATAAATATTGGAGACTCTGGGTTCAGTTGTTAAACAAGCTCTTTAAATGATTCTTGTCAGGTTCAGATAGGTAATTAAGGGAACTGAATCATTTCCAGGCATGATGGCAAAAGAAAGCAGCATCTTGGTGAGGGGTAGATGACAGTGGGTAAATCTGACATTTCTGAGGGATACATCAGCAGAGCTCCACTAGCTTCAGTGATATTAAACAGCTTTTCCATCAGTTGCACATAGAGGTTTATCAGCAATCGCTGAAATCACGCAATTTGCTAAACCACTTTCTTCCTTTCTCAGATTATTTTTTCCATCTATACATGTGTGGGTATAAATCACTACAGGTCAAGTGTAACTTGACTAGCACTTGACTCTCTGAGTCAAGGATATACTTCCATTTTCTCATGGTTTTGCATGTTAATGAACCTATTGCCCTTTTTTTTGATAACTCTTTACTGAATAGCTTAAACACACTGCCATATTATTTCTCAAACTAATGAATTAGTTCTGCAGTATTTCTGCATTGACCAAGAATTCTCTGTTGCTTCAGTCTGGAAATACTGGGACAGTTTGTAACAGATACTTTAGGGTGGTGGAAATGTAGTCCAACATTAACATTAGTAGGCATTTACGGATGAAATATCCCTGACATTCTGCTTCTTTAGCATTCTCCTCCAGAGTACTTCATACAACTCATTAATTTAGAAGCCTTATACGTCTTGGAAAGAAAAAGGAAACAAACTTCCTGATTTAGAGACCAGAATAAAATCAGCCATGCCACTGGCATGCTAGGAGAGGAGCCACAGTTGGGAGACAGCCTGAGAGGGAGCTTGTGGAGCATTCCTTGAGGAAGCCAAGGGAACTGGGAGCATATGCAGAGTTGCGGAGCTCTGATTACAAAATAAGGAGCTTGTGCTGCCATGGATGGACTCAGGCTCTTTGGGCAGTGCAGCTGTGCCTGCTGCCCAGAGGAGAGAGCCAAGGGTTTGCCAAGAGACACAGGGATAGCAAGGCTGAGTTACAGCCCACCTGAGAGTGCTGAGAGGTGGATCATGGTCTTGGAAGGGCTTTGGAAGGTCTGGAGGTTGGAGCAGTTTCCTGAGACTAAGAAAGGCAGACATGGGATGATAGAAGACTGAGCCAGGATCTTACAGGCAACTTCCATTCATCAAAAAAATGGGAAATCCCATCAGAATACGCTGAAAGTTTTTTTCACCCCAAGGGTGATCAACTCTGGAACAAACTCCCCAGAGAGGTGGTGAATATCCATCCTTGCAGGATATCCACTGGGCAGAATTCCTGGCATTCTGCTCTAGCTGGACCTTACTCTAGAAACCACCGAACATCTCTGTTAACCTGAACCATTCTGTGCTTCTGTGCTGTGCAGGGGCCCAGGCAGCTAAAGCTTCACCATTTAACTTTGGTTTTTGCCTTTTAAATAATTACTCTAATGGTCTGCAATGTGCTCTGTCATACTTGAACTCCATACACTACTTTTTGAACAAGGGTATTTATGTTTCATTCTAAACCCCTTGTTGAATAAAGAGGATTAATGTTTGGGGATTTAATAGTCTCCAGTTTAGCTGAATTCAGTAAATCTGTCTCTGGGCTGACAAAGCATTTGAGTGCCAACTATTCTGGGACAGACAGAGTAATGACAGCATTGAATCTTTTTTTCTTTAATATTGAGGAAATACTGAAGAATTTAAATAGACAATGCAAAATCTTAACTGAATTATTAAAATAATTTGCTGTTGATGTGCACAACAAATATCACTCTAATGAAGTTTGGAAGCAATTTTAATGGAAGAAAAATTAACTAATGCCAGCAAGCTTTTTGACATGAGAGTCATTTTATGAACAAGATGACATAAACTTTATTGGAGAGAACAAGCACGGAAATGTTTTTATGCAGGGAAAAAAAATCCCCCATATAGCAGTTATAGTCATAAGCCAAAACTGCAGAAATTAGTAAGTTATATCACCTTAGAAACTGGTTCTTCAAACTCTGCACACTGGATCCTTCAGCCACCATTGAGCTGGGGATTAACAGAAAAATTCAAATAACAGTGAGGGATCAAATATAGAATGGAGAATAAACACAGCTTAACATATGGCCAGCTGTGTTGTGACTGTTATTTAAAAATTATTTTGGACAGGATTTTTTATCAACTCCCCACCATCAATTTGGGATTAACCAACAAGTAATTCCTAAGTGGTCATTGTGATACGTTGACAGTTCCCTTGTTGACTACAACGGGTTTAGAATGGAATATTGTTATTGCGTGTATTTCAGAGCAAAAAACAAATATGTGAAGGTGCAGACCATTTTTTACGCAAGGTGGTGTTTGAAAAGCAGTTGCTTTACTTTTTATGATTAAGTTTTTTGTCAGTTTACTCAACTTGTTATATATTTACTTTGGTTGTCTGATGCATAATTGTGGAGTGCAGATGAATGTGTTCCCATTGTGATGATCCAAACTCTCACCCATGTAAGGCTTGCATTGGTTTAAAATTAGAGGAAAAGCTATTTTAAGTGTTTCTGTGACAGAGCTGTTTTGTTTATTTCTGCAGAATTTGAATTGCTAGTCTTGGAACCATGAGTGGTTGCTGATTACTGACATTAAATGCTACCTTCAGGAAATGTCTTTTTTCTTTCAAAGTGTGAGGAAGATGCATAAATAAGTAATAATTATATAGGTCCAAAAGTGCCTATTTTTTCCCAATATTAAACCATGGGAGTGCAATGGCTTCATACTCTGTACAGAAAAATCAGCACTCAAATGGGGAGGAAACTTTGCTATTAACTCATATGGTGCCAAACTTACCTGATTTTAAAGGCCTGTTCAACAAACAACATAACTAAGTTATTTTATTATTTGTCTCATTATCTCTGTCTTAAAATAATCCAGGGCTGTGTGAACTTGCTGGATTTAATTCTGCTGTAGCCACACATCCCATCACAGGGACCTGAGAATTTCTGACACAGGATTTCAAATTCAGACCATGACACCTACTTTTAAAAATGACTTGGATTCTGGTAGACATGTAGGAATTCTGAGATAAGGAAATACAAAGTCGTGGGCCTGCAAGGAAACTTGATTTCCTTGTTCATTGCAATCAGTAATAAGAGTTACAATCTGCAGGCTAAGTATATTGTGATGTTATAAACCTAATGGCATCTAATTTTGCTAAGTACATACCAGAACTGTAAAAATAAAGGGATAATTCACACAACTGTCAAGTGCCTCATAAAAGGGAGTAGTAGGGAAGATGTGTGGAAGCCAGACAAATATTACCCAGCGCAAAAAAATAGGGTTGGATATGGAACCTTTTGAGGCTTGAGGAAAGCTGTTCCCAGGCTTTTCCATAACCCTTCCTCACTCCCTGTGACTCTCCTGAAATTCTGCAAAAGAAAGAAAATATTATGGAAGTAAGCATGCATTTCTTCACACAGGAGATGAAATTTTACCTGATCTTCCAGTGAATAAATGATTTTTAATAGTTTATCTTAAAGACACTGTAATTGTGGTGGTTGGTCTTGTCAACAGTGATAGGATTGAATTTGAAAGCTCCATAAAATTTCTCTGTGCATTGAAGATTCAATAGTGTTAATGCAATATAGCTGCAGAGATTAAATACAACTTTTATTATCCACAGCTGCTACAATATCATATTTCAGAAGTGTGTGAGTTTTTGCAAAACCCCTTCTTTCCTCAGCCATTTCACTAATTATGACCATGCTGAATAAGCGTACTGCTTTTCTAGAGTTCATGTGGAAGTTAATTTCTGTTACTTGCTCTGTTTTGACTACCTGTGTTTTTATTTCCCAGCTGTTTAGTTCAGGAAATTGACTTACAGTGAGAAACAGATAAGGGATTTTTTTTCCCTCATAATGGATGAATCTGAAGCTAAACAGAAATTAGGCATTTCAACTGATGTAGCTTTAGAAGTTTATGTACTGGATAACTTTGGTTGTCTGAATGTGCCAGCTGTTGACAAGAAAGAGGCAATTTTGGAGCAAGTGTGATTTTAAATGTGTGCTTTGCGCTGGTTTCTTGTTTTCCTTTTGTATTGTGTTCAAAATAGTTATTCCTGTCTTAGAGGACATTTAAATAATACACCTTTGGATGAGCAAGCTGTGAAAATAAAAACATACCTAAGAGCCAGTTGAGAAGATAAATAAGAACATGAGGAACATTACAACAAAATATTTTGAGCAAGAGTGTGCATGCTGGCTTGAAATGCTTTGAAATAGAATAAAGCACTGAAAGGCAATAAAAGCCTGCGACTGCACAGAGTTGGTTCTGGAATTCTTTTAACTAAGGAAATTTCAAATAAAAAGATAAGACTTAAGAATTGGAAGGGAACTTTTTAAAGAGAGGTGGTGGGTTTATTAAAGTTCAATCATGAGCCAATTAACGTAAAAAAGGTACAAGCTGTTTTTATTTTATTTGATAAAGCATCTAGCATTCTGTTTGCCTTCGGGGCACAATAGTGTGACAGGCTGCTTTGTTCACCACAAAACTTGCTTTTTCTCCCTGCTTTTACAACCTGTGATTAAAATATTTGCAGCACTAGCTTGTTTGAACAAAAGCTGTTTATAAACAGCTAGCAGTGCACTTCAGTGCTTGATTCCACCTGTGAAGAAGAAATATAAACAATACATTTTTTTCTTAAAATCAGCATTTTGGCATTAAAAATTCTTTGTGCTAGTAGGTTCACGAGGGGATAGTTTAATTAGAAACTATAATAAAATAGCTTAGGTTAGAGTTTTGGATTTAGACTTGCATTAGACTTTTAAATTTCTGTGCTATAACATTTTTCTTTAGAAGAAAAATAAAACTATTCTCTAACATCTACTGTTAATTTTTGCTGTTGTTTGCAGAACTGTGCTTTTAGCACAAGATTGTGTTTCATTTCCCTCTGAAAATGTAATTATTTTTTATTACATATTATTGTATGAAACGTCAGCAAACCCAGATATCTTCTGTAATCTTTATAAGCAATTAGGCATGGGGAGAGCAGGTAAAATTTTGGATCAGCTGCCATTACCAAATTGCAGTCTTTCCACAATGAATTTGGTTTTACTAGGGAAGTTTTCTGGGAAATTTCTTCAGTTTTGAGAACTTAAAATTTCTCAAGCAAACTAGATTTTCAGTAATAAATCCGACAGACTTAGGAAGTGGAGAATTTATGAAAAGTAAACTTTACATTGCATGTTGCCGGAGATACCTATTTTTTGTGTTTGGGTGGGATCCATCTTTAAAATGAATCTCCTGAAAGTAAACATCTTAATTTACTGTGTGCAGTGCTCTTAGAATCTGTTTCTCATATGCTTTGTTGTGGCAGAATTACTGGAGGACGGCTATGGATTTAGTTCTTTTCTTGGTCTGTAAATAGCACCAGTGGGTTTTGATGAGCCAGAAAAGAAATATGTAAGAGAAGGTTGTGTACATTCATTTAATATTTGAAGGTAGGAGGTAATTTATGAATGAGAATTGTGACTGGATAAGCACAAGGTAGCAAAGGTGGGTTCAGCCCTTAGGTTTGAATTTTTACTTGCTGCTTAGTGTGTTGAAGTAGTGCATAATGTTAAAACTTGTGAAAAAAATGTGGATATTTTAATGAATATAACATATTGCTAAGCTATGAATGAGCTTTAGGTGTCTATTAGCAAGGCATCTGAAGTTCAAAATTACATTTGTTGTTTGGAAAAACAAATCAGAGCAACTATTTGAGACTGCAAAGGAGCCAACAGCCACCATAGGAATTAAATTCGTATTGGAATGGTACTGCAGGCAGCTCACTCAGCAACTGACAGTTTGGGTGTACAGGGTCAAAGATTAATGAAGCAGATTGTTACAGGGTAGAAAATACCTCGCTCTTAATTGAAACTTAGGTTTCTAAATGAGACATGGAACACAAGGACAGTTTGGGTGCCCACAGTGCTTTGTGCCTGTGACATTCCTGGACTCTGGTGCATACAAGGAAATTTTACATATTGCCAGTTTCCTGATAGTACAAAAGCATAATTATTCCTTTCAAAATTCACATGGCAAAAAAGACAGCAGGAAATGCCAAGCGAAGTAAGAGTAGACTACGTTGTGATTAAGGCAGATTTATTCATTATTGCTTTTTACATACCCTGATAAACTGGAGGGTTTGGACATTTAAATTGTAGGATTGAAATAATTTACTTAGGCTTTTAATTTGTTTACCTGTCCTCTAGAAATGAGCAAGTTGAAGTGCTTTGTCTAAGATCAAGAAAATATAAACCATGCAATATATAGTTAAAATGCATTTTCTGCTCTTGAGGAGTTCTGTTGATAATTGTGGAAAAAGTGTTCACAAAAAGTGTGTTTCAAAGGAAAAACTCAATTCTGGAATTCTGCACAGATCAAATTTGATACCTGATAATATATGTTAATTAACTGGTGTAGTAACAGATAGTGTAACAATCTCCAGATGAGTTACTGTAAATTTAAAGGATTTAGATTTAAAAGAACTTCAAATATGTTCAAGATTTAAAAAGCAGATTTATGATATGTGATGACCATTTAATTTACCCAGGAATGTGTTGGACTTTGTAATATGGCATCTTGAGTGCATACTATGCCAGTTAAATGGAATTATTTTCTCAATAATTGAATTATTTTTTGATTGATTTCATCGTATCTCTGGCTTGTTTTTCCTTCTATCAGAGTATGCCAATATTAGTAACATTTATTTACTTTTTCATTCTCCCCTTCCACATATCTTATACAAGAAACGTAAAGTGCTTTTCCAAGTGCCTGCTGCTGTCCTTCTGAAGTGTTTTTCATGTGACCTATATTTTTTTGTACAGGAACAAATTGCTTTTTCTCCCAGACTAAACTTGCTGCAGATATTCTCCAATCACTCAAGCTTAGTTTCTTGATATTCTCAATTCCAGAACAGTAGTAAGAAGGAAACACATCAAATATACTCTTCTCTTTTCTTGCATTAAAAAAAAATCTCAAAGAGGTGAAAAAAAAAACTATCCAACCACCTGCAAAGAAAACCCTGTTTTGAAAATAAGTTTTGAGCCTTTTTAAGCTTGGCTGCTGTGGCCCTGGAACACGTGAAGAAAATTTTAGGCTTGCTATTTGATATTCAATAGAGTGTAATCCCTCAAAGACTGTGAAACTCCTAAATTCCTTTCTTAAGAGGTGCAGTTTGACTTGAGCATCATAAACAATTAGAAGAAAGTATAATTATAGATCTTTCACCTCCTTCCATGATTTGTTCCCAAGAGGAACCCACCCAGGCGGGTCATTTTCCACAGGAAGCTCTGAGCAGAAATGTTACAAGTCAGAAAGCAATGGAGTCAGCCTTGTTTTGTCACTGGGAGCTGGCTGATGGAAAAGCACCACATTTTAAATTGCTCTTGCTTTGGGTGCTCTGGGTTCAATGCAGGCTTCAGTTCAGATTTTCTGCTTCTGTGTATATGTCTGCACATCCACGTGTCATCTCCGCATCAGCCACAACATCAGCTCTGCTCTCTTAAACCAAGAACTACCTGACTGTGAATGGAGTTTGACCACTGGACTTCTTGCTTTGCCTGTATGCATTTGCTAAACAATCTTTTCTGAAAAGGAATTAATAAGAAAACCCAACGAAACAAAAATTTTTGATGAAGACTTTATGCTTAATTAGGTAAATATGAAAAAAACCAAACCCCAGACCTAAGAAAAGTTAATATAACTGAAATTGGCTACAACTTTATTTATCTCAGTTAAATCCAACATAAAAGCTGTTAGGTCTGTTTGCCTCTTAATCATTCTGAAAATATCTGTGTGTTAAAAAGAGGTTTATGCATCAGCTCTGAGAAGGGATGCTCTGCAATGTTTTTATCAGCTCAGGGTGCAGCCAAAAAGGAACTGTTAGGTAGCTCTGTGAGTTGTGTCAACAGTGAGCCCCAGTGACCTGCTCAGCCCTGGTACTGCTGGGCACAGGAGGGTGATCTGGAGATGAGCTGGGGCTCAGAGGGAAGGATAGGCTAGGAAGTATAAACATTAGAAATTTAATCAGTGTTTCAGCCATGAGCCATTCCTCAGCCTGTACCTATCATCCTTTTGTGTAATTCAGGTGCTTACTCTTGCATTTCTTTTCACTAATGCTTCAGCAGAAAAATGGTGTGACTGTGTCCTATACATGTATACCCTATATCTGTTACTGGGGCTTTTCTTAATGAGCAAAATACCTCTAGGATCTCCCAATTTCTTAAAAATCAAATAATAATTTGTTATTGCAGTGCAAGAGAATGTGACTATCTTCCAGTTCTTTGGCACTGGCTGAATTCACAGGGGAGTGTTTCAAGGAACTACGTAATTGAGAATCACAAATGCAAATATGGCAAGAATTAGAAGCTGGACAGGTTAGTTACACCTGTCATGCACACAGATGAGCATTTGGCATGAATATTTGATGGAGGGTTGTTTGCCAACCTTCTGAGAGCATTAGTGCCACAGCTGTTACCAAAGGAAGTAGTTATCTATTCTCTGTGCTGCTGATAATCTTCTCTTCTCTAGAGAAAGTTGCTAATTAACCCTGGGTGCTATTTCCACTGTCCACTCAACAGCATCCAATACAGTCCTGTCTTTTAGGAAAATAGGTATTTCAGCAGGATTCCTTGCTTAACAATGTTTTCTGTCTCCTGACAGAAGATTCTCCTGTATTGGTGGGTAAATTTGCACTGGTTTCATGTATTAGACAGTCTAAATACATTTTAGTGGCAGGATGTTTCCCCTTGTGTAGTAGAATAAGGACAGGCTATGGATGGAGCTGGAATGGAAACACTGGGTATCAGTTGTAATCGTTATCATTGTTTTGTTTCTGTGGTTTTTCTTTTTCCTTGAAGTGTCAGTTTTCTGCACAATTCTTACTTCCAAAACACGTGGAATTACAAAAAAATCCCAGTATTTCTTGTTATTTCACAAGTATTTTCTGAGGAGTTTGCATTTGCTTGCGAAGTGGGCTGGCACCCCAGCTGCAAGATTTTTGTTTGTTTGAGGAATTTGAAAATGTTGGATAAACACGGACCCTGAGCTATGCTGTGTTAGTCTTTAAGCAACATGAGCTAGCCCTCTGGAACAGGAGCAGTCCTCTGCTTCCTGCTCCTCACTCTGTAGGCTCCAGGGTTTTTTATGCCTGCTGGGCTTGGGCTGTGTTGTCCTGGTGCTGCTGCACCTCCTCAGCAGGGACCCAGAAACCCACCTGAGTCCTTGCAGGGGAATCAAGAGTTTTGTTTATTTTCTCCTGGCTCTCGAGTTTTAGCATCTTTAAAAAGAAAGAACTTCTTAACTGACTGTGGTTGAGTAAAGGACAGCCAGGACTCCCAGGACTGCTCAAGCAGAGGGCAAAACAGAGGGAAACACTCAAACCCTGGAATTGCCAGTCCTGCTGGAAGTAGTTAGGGACAGCTGGTGGCTTCTTTTGGTGCACTCAAATGGCTTTTTTTCCCAAAAGATCACATGGGAGGAAAGGGTAGCGGGCCACTGGAGCTGCTTTTCAGAGCAGGCTGAGGGGAAGGGAAGCTGAGCACAGGCTGGACCTGCTCTGTGCAGCTCAGGGTGCTTTGTGGTACCTCTGCCTGGTCCTCTGCAGCTCTGTGCCTTACTGGTCCCAAAGCCAGGTTCTGGGAAGCCTGTCCTGATCTCAGGTTATCTCAGGGAAAAGCTGCAGTCCCAAGCAGTCTGCATCTTAATTAGAGTGTTGGCAGCATCTGTAATGCTCTAGCAAGTTATATTAGTCTATATTAGAAAGTTCTTCCTTCAATATTTTGTTCCACGGAGTCTCTTTAGTGCGAAATATTCCTTCCATGTGAGCTGGCTTGTGCCTTGAACTTGTATTTTATGGCTAATGCTGTAACAGACAACCACCTATCATTATTCATCTATTTTATTTAATTATTGATCCTTTCAACTTTACAAGACTTAATTAGAATTTGCTGTATTGAACGAAACAAAAAAAATTAAATTTGTTGAATTAGTAAATAACAGAGAATTAGAGGTAGTTTAGTGATTTAATTAACACAGCTTTATCCCAGCACACTAGTTAATGAAAGGCAAGCACTGGGCCATCTGGTACGGTTTCAGGAAATGTGGAAACAGAACTGCCTTATTTTGTACTTTCCTCTCATTTGTTATTTGCATTTTGATGAGTCCACTGGTTCTTCTCTTTCAGATGATTATTCACTTCCACTCTGAAGTCCCTTAAACACTACAGAAACCTTTAGGATAAAATGCCTTTTCTAATGGCGAGGTGATTTTTAGACCCTTTTCCATTTCACAGCTCTGTTCAATATTCTGAAGGTTGAATGGCACAATAACTGTGCTCTATCCATGAGGCCTGTAGCCATCACCCCCATGCCATCTAATTAAAAGCTGCACATCTTTGCTCACTGGTGGTCAAACTTAATTTGCTCAGTCCAGTTACAGTTAGAAGGTGCCAGGGGACAGGCAACTTAGCATCTTGTTTTTTCCAAAACCAGAACATCTGTCTTGAAAGTAAGAACTTCCAAATTGCCAAACACTCTGAATAATCTCCGTCTTTCCATGAGCTTGCATTATTCTGCATTCTGTATTCTCCTAGTTACAAAGTTCATTTAAAAAAGTGGCTTTTGTGCAATCTTTAGGGAAAAATTGATTAATGATGAAAATGAAGTTTGAAAGTTATTTTAAAATAACAGGGTAAATATTTTGATATTGAAACGGATGTCTAGGGAATTGAGGTTTCTGAATTATGGATGTTTGAAATTTTCACTTAAGTAATTCAGAATGTCAGTAAAAATGTGCTTGCACTGTCTGCCAAGAATTAATCAGTGATATTTGAATTAAAGAAAAAAAATCCCAAATAAAAACCCAACCAAAATAACAGCAAACAAACAGAACAGAAGTCTTTCTATTCCTGCATTTTACTGAGAAATTGAAAAATATGTTCTCCTGAAGGACTCACTTTTCCCAGTATTTCTTAAAAACCATTACTGTTGTGTTATCTGCTTTATCTACTGATAAAGGTCATGCTTTATCATTTGTGAGCATTAGGATGTGAGTAGAAATGAAAGGTAGTAACAGAATTAATATTTGTTTTGGGACTTTGTAATAATTCGTTTTGGCCAACAAGAGCTTCTCATTGGTATCAATATACTCCTTTTATCAATATATTCTTGAGAGTATTCAAATGCCCAGGCATTTTCTTGAATACCTGAGCAGAGGAAGAATTAGGATGAATGTCCTGAAGTAAACAACTTCAATTACTGTGTGAGACTGTTCAGAAAGACTTGATTCTAAGTATTCAGTGATTGCGTCAGCACTTTGGCTTGGGAATCTGAATACAACCTTCAAATTGTGTCTGACAGTAATTACAGCATTGTTGTTTCACCTGTGGGAGACCTTTGGCTCTGCTGCTCACTTGGTGATGTTCACACAAGAGTGGAATCATTTAGGTTGGAAAAGATCTTTATGATCTGTCGTAGACATCCTTTTCACTAAAATCCTTTCTTTAGGATTTTTTCCTTCTGGGAAGCTGAGGCCCCAGAAACAAGATGTAAACAATAGATTGTCTGCTTCTGTGGAATGCAACAGGTCAGTTCTGGATTGGCCCAGATTGAGTGTTTGGAAATAATAGCCAATCGAGAACTGAGCTCTCTCGGACACAGTCCGAGAGAGCAAGGTTTGTTATTATTCTTTACTTTCTATTCTTAGGTAGCTAGCAGCTTCTGGAAACTCTCCCTTTCTTTTTCTTTTTAGTATAGTTAAAATAGATGTTTATATCATAACCTAATAAATCAAGCCTTCTGATCATGGAGCCCATCTCATCTCTTCCTTCACCCCGAAAACCTTGTGGCCAACCGGCGACAATGATCCTTGAGTTCAACCACTAAGCTGACACTGTCAAGTCCACCACTAAACCATGTTTGAGTGCCACATCTGCATATCTTTTAGATATCTCCAGGCATGGTGGCTCAGCTGCTTCCTCCTCATCAGATTTGCACTCCAGACCCTTCATCAGCTCTGTTGCCCTTCTCTGGACTCACTCCAGTGCCTCGGTGTCTTTGTCAAGTGAAGGGCCCAGAGCTGGGCACAGCACACAAGATGCAGCCTAGAGTTCTCAATGATTCCTTTGGCCAGATCATTGACAAAGATATTAAACATTGGGGCAGAAGATATGACAGCTTTTTTGTTCAACGTGATTAGGTTTTCACACTAAAATACAAATTAATAATACAGGTCTTGTGAAAAAGAAAAAAGGGAGTTGCCTTTGGTTGGGTTTATTCCTGTTAATTCAAAATTGAGGACTAGGTGTGGGAGTAGAAGCTTAATAGTAGAAAGATTCTTGAAGAACTCACAGGTGCTATTGGCTTGATGGGAGGGATTGTATCTCGCTTCTCACAAATTTATTAGAGATTTGGGAAAGATGGAAGTCAGGAAAGAATTTGAAGGATGGGACTGTCCTCTGTGAAAAGATGATTGAGCATCATTTAGCAGGAGCTTGTTAGAGTCAGTCAGATTTCCAGCTTTTGATCAAGAACACATTATTTCCTAACTGAAATACTGGTGGTTTTTTTCCACTGTAAAATTCAGATTGGGAAGTGGCTTTATTAAAGCCTAAATATAGCTTTAAAACTACTGCCTACTTGGGTGGGAGTGAAACAGAAGTTATTTGCCTTTTGAATCAGTTCTAATTATATTTTCCCTTGAAAACCTTTGCCATCAAGTTGATTCTGCAATTAAACAGTGCAGCTGAAAAAATGTCTGTTTTCTACTGCAGAAATCATTAACTAAAAAAAGTTTCATTTTTGTTTTTTTTTTAAAGCTGCTAATCATGTCGACATTGTTTGCCACAGGCTGCGTCTTTCTTGCATGTTGCATAACATTGCTTCAAACATCAGAGTGGATGAGATCTGCAGGAGCAGCTTTTCATCCAGAAACACTGCCTGTTGCAGTTCAGTTCTTATTTGTCTTGATTCCATCTTTTCTTTCATAGCACTTATAGTCCTGTCCTGAATAGCTGTTGGTGTTTGAGGCTCATCAGATACCCCCCTGGACTGAATGTTTGATGAGTTGAACTTGATACACATCCACTCTTTACATCCCGTGAAGATGTAGGGTGAGCTGAAGCACAGTGGGAGGGGGCAGCTGGCAGACTCACTTCTGACCTGGACTTAAATGCAAACAGGCTTAAATTAAGAAAAATATTCCAGGAGTCTGTCATGTGCATCTGACCCCAGTGAGAAGTATGAAGTAAAGAACTTAAATCTTCAAAAATGCATGTCATGTCAGAATTGAGTCCTCAGCACCGAATGTCTTTCTGCAACTCTGCTCCTCCTGTGCCTGCCTGTGCAGACACAGAACTGCCAGCAGAACAGGAAAAGGAGATGGTACTTGTCTCAGCAGAGGTTGTAAGAGTCACTCTGAATAGTTTTGCATAAAGCACAGTCTGCTGCAGAGCAGGCTCGAGCGGCTGTGGTGTTCACTCTCAGTATATCGGCTGTGTGGGCTTTGCTCTGGAGTTCCTGTCCCCTCACTGAAGACAAAGTAATACTCCATGGAACTATAAAATGTGCATAGTCTCTTACCCATGAATGGTAAGATCTTTGGGATCAGTGCTTTCACTTCTTCCCAGAAGCCACATAATTTTCCTTGATAATCACTGTTTAACTGCTATGCTTCCCTACACAAATCTAATTTCAATTTTTCCCCCACAGTTGTAGTAATTTTAAATGTGTGACTGTAATTAGCTAAAATACTAACTGTGAATTGAGTTTGACACCATTCTTTCAGCGCCATTTTAATGAAGAATTATATATTCTTCATCCTTTCTGAAGTCTAAGTTTAGTGCTGTAGCTAACCATCAATCAAAGGTTCGTGTCTGCTTTCCATTACCTTTCCAGTCATATTCTGTTAGGCTTCTTTCACCATTTCAGTGTCCAGGAGCCTGGCAGCTAGACACAAACTGATGCAGCTCACATCTGTTGTGTCTGGCTTCTTCCTCCTCCTACTCCCAAGGTGATAATTGCATCACCTTTGTAATATTTTATTTTGTTGCCCTTTTTTATTATTATTTTGATGTATATGTTCCTGTTAAATGAAAAATGAATAATTGGAAAGATTTTTCTTTAGCAGATGAATACTTTACCTGTGCTGTGGCCAAGAAAAAAATGGAATAGCAGGGAGCCTTAGTGTACCTAGGTCCTGTATGCAGTCAGTCAGTAGAGGGGGATAACCTGCAGTTTAATTTAGAGCACCAGTAGCTTATTCTATGCATAAACAGCACTTCAGCAGTCAGCCTAAACAGTGAGGAGAAAATAAGTGGGCTGTAATTCATGTATCTTCAATCAGCTTTGGAGAAGTGTCTCATTCTGATACTGATGTGGCTTAGACAGCTGTGGTG
Source organism: Camarhynchus parvulus (assembly GCF_901933205.1). Taxonomy (NCBI): domain Eukaryota; kingdom Metazoa; phylum Chordata; class Aves; order Passeriformes; family Thraupidae; genus Camarhynchus; species Camarhynchus parvulus. The sequence goes on along the minus strand of NC_044577.1, from coordinate 8,822,063 downwards.
ACAAAACGGTCAGACAATGTGAGGATCCTCCTTTTCCAGTTGAAAAACCCCAGATTTTTCCATAATTTCTGTCCTCTAGTGGGGTATTTTAATTTCCTTATTGGTAATTTTCTTTTGTATTCACTACAGAGATGTAATCTGACAGGTGGAATCCTTAAGTTAATATGTTTGTCTCTGATATCTGGTAGATTTTTTTGGTGAATCTGTATTTCTAACCATAGGGATAGAGGGTGTGCTCTGATTGTGATGAATAATATCACCAAAATGAGCACTATTATTCACATTAAGAGCTTCAGCAGGAGCAGTGCATTGCTCCCTGTTGGGGTTATTTGGTTTGCAGTGCTGCTGGAATGAGGGGGATTATCAGCTAAGAGGCAGAAGTAAATTCTACAATGTCAGAGTTGTGTTATATTTCAAAATATTATTTTTCAGAAAGTCTGTGAGGAGAAGCAGCAGAACTTGGGAGACTTATAAGGTTTGGTAATTGTGTATAGTTTTGATGAAGAGGGAGTTATTACTACAAACCATTATATTGTAATATCTGTGTAAAACAAACCAGACACAAGACACAAGTGGTGTAGGAAGTACTTTCTATGCAAGTTTGAATCCATTTGGAAAGTTTTGTGGTTTTTTTTTTTAAACAAATAACAAAACCCCCCAAAACAAACCAAAAATAAAAGCCCAACAAAACACTGAACACTGAAGGGGTTTTGTGTGCTAAAGCTGTGCTGCTCTCCAATGGTAATGCATTATCATCACCTACGGTTTTTGATTTTGTGGGTATTTGAAAAGGGAAAAGTGAAAAAAAATTGTAAACATGAAGTAGAAGACATTTTTGTTTGCTAAGGTAGAGTGTTTTAATCTCAGTGTTGGATTTCTTTCTATTAATCTTGCATGGTCATGGTACTATAACTTTACCCTGGCATTTGCTGACGTAGAGAGTTTTCTGTTTCAGAATACACTCAGTTTCCATTTTCTCAGTTTTATGTGTCCTCTGAGATTGTATCTAACTATGCTCAGGGAAATTAAAGTAGATTTGGGAAGGTACCTGTGACCTGTGTTTGATTATTAAGTATTAAAAATGGAACAAAAAATTGCAAAATTCTGGTTTATTTGCAGCAGTTGTTTCCTACCTCTTGCATAGCTGAAGCTTCAATCATAATGTCTGTCTGCATGGAAATACATTCTAAAGGAAATATGTACCTCACCCAATATCCTGCCACGTTTTTTCCACATTTACTGTGGGTTTTTTTAGTTTATAAATATTTGTACATGCATATATCAGAGTGCAGACTAAGAATTTTGTGATTATTGTGGTTAGCAATAATTAGCCTTTTTATTTGTAGCAATTTTTTATCTATATTTGGTTTGCAGAAATGTATTTTTTAAGAAAGTGAATAGAAATATTCAGAGACTTTTTTTGTTTCTAGCCGTATTTATCTGAGTAATTTTTCATTGGTTGGGTGGGGGTTTTTTTGATTTTTTCAGTTCAACTTTTTTGTTGTTGTTTGTTGGTTTTGTGGTTTTTGTTTGCTTTTTGCTTTGTACTGAAGAATTCCTGTAGTTGAATCTCATGGACATTCTTAAACAACACTGAGCATAATGGACATTAATTGGTGTGGTAATTGGCTTTGCCTTTTTCTTTGACAATACTATTTCTATCTAAGAATGATGTTCATTCCTTGTTAATGAAAAAGACATTTATATTTATTTCTCTTCAAGGAGACCATCTCTTGGCCAAACACTACTGTGTGATACAGGCCTACTCCCATGTCCTCCATGTTTTTTTTTTTTTCTATGAGATAGTGAGGATTAAATGGAACCAGAGAAACTCTGGAAATTCTGCACCCACCTAAGGGAAACTATACTAGGGGTGGACTGTTGGTGCTTGATACTAATAACTGGTATCTCCAACTTTGCTAAGTCAAGCCTACAGCTCAGAGCATCCTCCAGGCCCTGATGTCCTGACCAATTTCAAGACCTGTTGATACTTTCCTGTTAGTAAGGAATAGTTTAAATATATTTCAGCTTCTTTACATTTTTTCTCCATCTTCCTTGTGACTGCACCTCCTAGCAAGGCTTGCTCCAGGGAGTAATTAATACACTTCATATCTTTTCATGTCTTGCCCAGACAATCACTCCTCCTGTGTGGGCTTTCCGCAGTGATTCTGTGTGCTCCCCTACTGGAGCAGGAACTTTAATTTTAGCAGGAAAAAAAAGCAAGTACAGTTTTCCATATGTTTCAAAGCAAATGTTGTGACAAGTTAGCCATTTTTAAGAAATATGTCAATACTTGAGGATCTTCACTTTAAATATTCAGTGAGTTGGGGGTTGTTTGTATTGTAATTCCTACGTTGACTTTCTGTGATTTAGCATCCTGATTTCATTTGCTGTCACAAGTTCACTTTCATGATTTGAACTTGGTTTTACTATTCTGCAAAAATGGAAGACCAAGTCCTGTTCTTTCCAAACCTTTGGCTGTATACTGTTTTCCATGACTGATTGTACCATCTTTGTTAACATCCTAGATCTTGTAAACAAAATCTCTTTTGCAGTTGTAAAGAATTGAGTGCGCATTCAACTTGAAATTAATGTCCACAGCAGTTTTTAGTGTTCTCATGTATGCTTAGAGAACAAGCCAATCCTCCAGGTTTTTATTCCATAATTGCAGGTTCTTATTTTATGTGTTTTTCTTATTGTGGTGCTTGGGTTTTTGGATTATTTTCACGATGGAGCTTTGAAGGAGTTCTGAAAGTAAAACTGCTTGAGCCAAGCTGTTTTATACTAAAGCATTGTGTATATTTTTCCAGTTAGTGTTTACTTTGACTTGGGAAGTTAGATGGGGAAGGTGAACAGATGTTAGCAAATCCTGTACTCTTACAGTTTTGTTTAAATATTACCTGTAAATAGTGGAGCCAGGTATTATTCAAGAAGATGGTTGGGGTTTTTCTGGAACTATTTTTATTACTTTTTCAGTTACTCTGTTTGAAGCGTTATTTGTCAAAATCTTCTGGTAGACAGAAATCCTTACGATTTTGAAGAGTTCCTCTGAGGCTTATTTGCCAAAGTTGAAGAGAGTTTAATTTCTTGCTTGTGTAACCATCCTGATAAAAATATAAATTTTCATTTAGAGTCGTAAAATAGCTTTAGACAAGGGAAGCCAAAAACTGAAGTGCTGTAACCTGAAATGTAAAAATAATTTCACATATAGTCTCAAGAAGTTTCATTATTTGCTTCATGGTTTTTCTTCAGTGTTATATGGTCTATCACAGAGATATGGCAAAACCATTTCTGTTTGATGAACTTCTCAGCTGAATGTCCTTCGATATTACAAAATTCTAACCACCTTTGCTGGAGAAATAGGTAAGGCAAATATGTTTTTATTTTCCAACCATTTCCATACAAGTTTGGATGTTTTTCTGGAGGGAGTGTCTCTGCTTTTTTTTTTTTTTATCTGCTCATTCCCAAAGTCATCCAGTTTCAAGGAGATTAATATAATTACTCATGCTTGATCTGTTGCAAGTGCCTGCTTCTCATACTGCTTTGTGTTGATCAAAGACTGAGTCTTCAGAGGTTATTTCTTCTCTTTCATTTCATGGATACTCCAGTGCAAACTGGTTTTCTTTAATTTGAGAAGGGGGTGATGCTATGGTTTCTGAAAAATGCTTTTTTAAGCTGGTAGTGTTTGAGGCTGACTCAATGCAAACCTGACCCTCTCCTAAAGAGCGGCAGGATTTGCTTCCTGCTTTGACAATAATCATGTTGCCAGGTCAGAACATTTGATGGCTGCAGCAGAAATGGGGATCTGAAGGATCTAATATTTTAGAGAGGCAGCTCCCTACGCAGGGCTGTTGTCAAGCCTGGTGCATAATTTTTGCAGTGACACAAAGGTTTTTTCCCTTGCAGTACAATTATGGACTATTTACATGATGTGAAGTATTTATTATCCAAAATTGTTTATTGTAGCTATGCAATTAAGTCACTATGGCTCATGAATTGGTTCTTGCTGATTTTAATGGAAGGAATTTCAAGATGGGGTTACCTGCTGTTTTATTCTCCATTGACAGGCCTAAATTAACCTCCAAAATCAGATTTCTGCTGGCAACAACCACAACTGTAAATTTGTAGGGCAGTTTCAGTAAATAATTTGTAGTATTTGCTGAAAATCCACAGCTTCAGCAAGCATTTCTGCGAGTAATTAATTTACTAGAACATGCCAAAATCAAACACAAAAGGGATGCAAAATTGAAGTGAAAGGAAATGTGCTTTAAAATTCAAATAAATATTCATAGATAAGATTTTGCAGCATTGGTTCAATTCAGTGGCAGTTCATTGGGGGCTGTTGTCTTCTCGTGTTGTCTTAGCTGCTGGAAGCATCATTTGTGTTTATAATGGTTAATAACAACCAGTGCTGTTTCACCTCTGTTTAAGGTGAGGTAGACTTCTGATCTAGCTTTGACTCAGCCAAAATATTTCCCTGGTCTTCAGTAATCACCTACAGCAGTCAGAGAACATAAAAACACATCTGAGAATCACTACAAAAACAGTAAAATAATTTGCTAATGTAAAGTCATTTCTGCCAGCAGAGATACTTGAACTAGGACAACTTTGATCTTAGAATAAATTAGGTCTCAAATTGCTTAGATCTTTTGCAGATAGTACGAGAGCAAAGAATATGCACCTTCATCTTGGTTTCCATTACCTTTTTAAATTTTTTGAGGTATATTGAAACTGATTGTTTTCCTTTCTGTTATCCCATATTACAGGTAGCATTTCAGTAAAGGGCTCTTTCATCTGTCACTTAGCCCACATACATCATATTTTATCCTTCACTGATTCATTCTGCAGTTGTATTCTTAAAAATGATTTAAAATTAGGACAACTACTTACTGTATTTGAGATTTTACAGATATTTGGGGCTTTAAAGGTTAAGAAAAAACACTATATAAATTGCAATTCTGCTTGATAAACAAAGCTTTGTGTGTTAAATTACTGTGTCTAGTGAACCTTTGGTAGCTGATTTCTAGGAAGAGATTCTGTATAAATTCTTTCCCTGGCTTCCATTCTCTTTTTATTGTCTCTTCCGCTGAGTGATTTGTTTTGATGATTATAGATACTTTGTATTGCTTAGACTACAGCTTTATTTTACATGCAAATATTATCTGATTCTGTGTCTTCATTAAACTTTAATAAGGCTTTACGAACATAGTGCATAAAAGACAATATTGAATCAACAAAGCCTGTATAATGATGATTGAAATACAAAATTCAGCAAGAGTGATGGTGAAAGTAGCTCAAGTACTAGCAGTACTGGTAAGCATGCAGAGCCTTTAACTTTATTTTTAAGTTCTAATAGTTACAAAGTATGAAGTAAGAGTCTAGAAAAGAAAAAAAGTGAGAAGATGAGAATGCTACTTTTTCTGTCAGTGGCATACTTGAAAGTAAATGCTAATGATATTCACTTATAGGTAGTGCATGTCATTTCTTTTAGTGTTTTTAAGATGATAAAATAATCATAAAAAGATACTCAGCTTGTGGGTTATGGCATGCGATGAAAAACGTGAGTATAAAATGCCATGCTGTTGGAAAAAGGCAGACACAATGATTAATCTTGAATAAGCCCTGGCAAGTGTAATGGGAGCAGATCCTACACAGCTTACTGGGAAGTGCAGGGAAAACTGGTGAATCTCTGCTGTGTTGGTGTCTCAGTTTGAAAAGACAAGTGTCTGCTAAGGAAGGCAGGAGCCCCTCTTGAAATGGAAAATGTAAAGCCCCTCCCTCCAATTTTTTATAATTTCGAAATTAAGGGGGCTCTCAGGCTAAGATATGGGAATAGGAATAACAGTTCTTTATTAGGGAAGAAAAAAAGATAAAAATGAAATGCAGTAATGCAGAACGACACTGACAGAGCCAGAATAGCACCTCTGACACCCTGTGGATCAGAGTGGTGGCAGCAGTCCCACTCCATGGCGGCTCAGCCCTCCTGCAGTGACAGGTGTGGCTCTGCTGGAGCAGTGATCCTGTAGAAGGGGGTGGAGTTTTCCTCTGAAGATCCAGTGATGGTGTAGTTGGGCCTGATCTTCCTCTGGGAATCCAGTGGAAAAGGCTGCTGTGGTGTTCCAAATGTCAGATTGTATCCAGGTGGGAATGCTTGGCTCCTCCCCCTGGGTGGAGCATCTCCCAGTGGATGATGGAATTTTATCAGCCATGCAGGGACACTCACTGGCCATGAACAGAAGAGATCTCCTGGAGGGAGGACTGGTTGTGGAAGAGATAAAGAAAACACCCTAAATAACAAAAGGTGACTGCCCCACCTCTGACAGATAGCAGTAGAATAGACACCCCTAGCCACATCTTGCTACCTAAGACAGTTGGTCAAGGTGTGTTTTCCTGGTTGGGATGTCCTAGATAAGCACACCAAGGCAATCAGCATGGAGAGGTCACAACCTGGGCTCTGCTGATAAGCTGCAGGTGGGGGTAGCCAGCAGGGTGAGTCTGGAAGGGCCAAGAGGCAGAGGGGGAGCAAGAAACAAAGCAGCCCTGCTGGGAAGGGCCCTCAGTGAGCTGCCAGGGGAGACGCTGAGCAGCAGGGGAAGGGAGCAACCAGCAAGGACTCTGTGCCAGTGCTGGGAGCCTGGCAAGCTGGACAGAAGGAGTGCTGGCTGTGATAACACATCCCAGCTGTGGCAGGAGCAGAGTGAGCAATGGGACAGTGATCAGTGGGGCACAGAGCTGCCAGGATACCAGCTCTGCAAGGATGAGAGCATCACACGTGCAGCAGGAGTGTGCCACAGCACGGAAAGTGTAACAACAGAACTACTGAGAAAAGCAAGAAGCTCTGTGGAGGCCTTGCTTGCACAGCATTTCTGCCAAAAGTCAAAATAACTAGGAATGGACTGCAAACTCTTATTCAGGACCATCACACTGATCAGGGAATATGAAGTGAAATCAAAAGTTGTGCATTGAGCACACTTGATCATAGTACAGATATGCACAGTCAATGTTTCACCTAAATGAGGTATAAAGATAACATTTTTGGACTGAACTGTAGGGTCAGGACCTTAGAGGGGAAAAAAAAGGCAATTCTGAATTTTGTCCTAAGTTATACACAAGGTCTGCTTCAAGGTGAATTAAAGACCCATCCATAGAAGTGTTCCTGATTAGAATTGTTTTATGTAGCACTGAATTGGTTTATGTAGCAAGCTGAATAAATCCAGTAGACGAATACTTAACGTAAAGAAGCAGAAATATATATATGCATCTATATATATATATAAAAAACCAGCAAATTTTAAATAGTATATTTACAATTAGTAAAATAATTGTGTGAAAAGTAAGAGGCCTACAAAATGTTCTCCAGTTTTGGAAAGTGTTTTATCAGAAGCACAGGTAAACCACCACATTGATAGAAGGAAAAAAAAGAGAAAAAAAAAAAGGCAAATGAAAGCTATCAAAGGGCCCCAGCTCCTGGGAGCATGACTGCAAGGAGGCTATCATAGGGGAAGGCTTAAAAATTTTCTTTAAAAAGTACAAAGCTTGTCCAAATGAGAACTAGAAAGGCCATAAATCACGACAGGTCAAATGGAGACAGGAAATAGAGGATTAAAAACTTGCAAGGGGTGCTCAGGCTTCTAGTCAAAAGTTCTTAAATCAAAAGCTGGAAGTTAGGTAGGGCATGAGTGGGACCACTTAATGACCAAACTGTAAGGAAGGACTCTGGAATTAGAAAGCCATTACAGAAGAGGTTCAGTTAACTCCTTTTGTTGCTGTCTGAGGACATCAGAGGTGTTTGTGCACCTGAGCCACGCTTTCTAGTAAACAGGGTGGAGGTCAGATGGACTCAAGGGGTTTGTGTAAATACACAGCAAGTATATTCACCAAAACAAACAGATGTATTAGCTGTAAGTAGCTCCCCAGGTCAGGTGGCACATTAACCTGAGAGAAACTCCAGTGGGAAATGGCAGAGGGGCTGCCAAGGCTTCCACCTGACTGCTGCAAAAGCCACAGGGCTGGCAGGGAGCACTGCAATTCCCTGTCACTCTCACAACAGGGACTCTGGGGAACTGAGCTTGGTTTCTGAAGCTGGGAGAAAGACAGGGTCTGTCATAGGATGATTTTTAGTGGAGGAGGTCACATTATTATTTAAACCAAACTGAACAAAGCTCCCAAGCCTGTGGATAGGCTGGGACAGCTGGTGGGAATCTCTTGCTGGGTTGAATGCCCACGCAGTGGGTCAAGTGAGTCACAGCAGGGTGGACAACCCTTTATTTTGTCCAGCCACAAATCCTTCATATTTGTAATTGTGTGTCCTCTTTCCTCTTCCTTTGGTGGCTTGGGGAGATTTTTTGTTTTTCAATTTTTGGCAAGGAGGCAAGGAGATTAAGCAAGGCCATGAAGTCAAATATCACTGTGTGAACACACTTTATTTCCTATTTGAAAGTCAAAGTTGTGTATGAAATGTTAACGCTCTAGTGGTAGTGTCCTGCTGATGGAACAGAATCCAAATATTAGGCACCTGCTTGCATACAATGAAAACAGTACCAAAAAAAAAATACCTCAGGGACAGCTCACTGCTGAAATTGCCCACTGCCCAAGCAATTCCAGTCAATAGAATCAGCTCTGAGAATTGACTGACTACCTGCATGTTTGTATAAAATAAACACTCCATAGAGCAGGCAAATCGAGGAAGAGGTCAAAGCATGAGTGGTGTGAAGTCAAAACCAGTAAGGAGAGATGAAAAAACTCACGCTGTGCTGTGAAATTATCCTTTTTTCAGATGCCTTCTCTACTTGCTCTACTTAACAAAAAACCCCAACTTGTTGATATGCAGTATCTGGGTCCAGTTGTTTGGGGTTTTTTCATACTGAAATGGCATTCAGCCCCCTTTGAGGGTGTTAAAAACTGTTGTGCCTGGGGTGTCTCTAAGGCCTGGAGTGCATGGTTGTTCTGTGGAAGACTTTTAAACTTCTACAAATCTGTGCCAAATTTTCCCATGTTGACTGAATGTACACGCAAAGGTACATCATTTCCTGCACCTGAAGATAAACATACAAATGGTTTGAAAAATGCATCCCACTCCAGTACAACTTTGGTAGTTTAAACCTATTATAACTTTGATGAAATTCAATAATTCTTTTTGACCTTCTTTTGCTCAAGGCTCTGTTCCCCTGTAGTCCAACCCATCAGTTTCACATGGGTACTACTGCCTTTCTGATTTTTTTTTTTCTGTTAACATTCCATTTTCACTGAGACCACAGTACTGTCCTTTTTCTCCTGTAGCCAGCTACACAGATAGACTGTCTATAAGCCTTTGGCTGATTTGCACTGTAAGTTGTTTTCATCAAATCCTTTCATGGTAACAGAGAGAACAATTTTGTGTTTAACACTGTGAGGGGCTTTTTCAGGCCAGCAGCTGGTCTTGGCACCATGTTGTTGATAAATAGAATATAGTTGAAGGTGTCATTTCCCAGGAGGTGTCCAAAGGAGCTGCTGCAGGGAGCAGTGGCACCCATCAGAGCCTGGCTATGCATGGTGGAATGCAATCTGCAGAGTAAACAGGGCATCCATTACAGTGCTGTAATCACCTCCTCTTCTTCTGGGCCTTCACAGTTTTATTATGTCTTCATTACACAGCAAGACACATCTCAGCTTTGACCTTCATCTGCAGAGTGAGTGAGAAATAGGGTTTCAGTAGACAAGAGCAATTTTTCACTTGCAGAAACTGCCTTTTGATGGCAATAGCGAAAGGCTTGGGATGAAATTTCTCTGTCCATTCATACTGCATGGTGAAGAGGCACTTGGGCCATCCTTGCCTGGAAAGACAAAATACTCGGATTGTCTTGTGCTGTATCCACCTGCAATGTGTGTTCCTTGTGAAAAACCTGCCATCAATGTAAGAGCAGCTACCTGCTTATGCAGAGGTGATTAAACACTTGAATATTAATAAGAACACATGTATGTCAAATATGATTTGCAATAAAACAAGAATTTTAGAAATTTAGTTTGATCAGTTATGTTGGACTTTCTTTATATAAATAAAAAAACCTAAAAATAATTGGCAATTTGGTTTCATACCTTCATTTGGATAAAGGAGAGATGCTACTGAATAAAAGCTCTGGGAACATTACTTCTGCAGCCATTGGTTAGGTTTTAGCTTGTTTTATGCATTTGACAGTCATTTACTTTTTTTAAAATGACTCAGACTTTTCCCACCTTAGCTGTATCCCTGTCCAGGTTTTATATATTGTAGAGATATATCCTGTGAACCATTCCTGACCTCTCCTCTTTAGAAGGTTGATTTATCAGGAAAATTGACAGTACCTTCAGAAGTAGTCTCAAAGTACCTGTATGTCAGGGGAATTATTGAGTTTAAAAGTCTACAGTGTATGTTAGGAGGTTTCTGAGCTATCCAAATCTTGGAATATATAAAATATATAGAAAGAGTGTGAGAGGGAGGCAGATTTTTTTTTTTTGTAGCTCTTCCATTAGTTGTGTGACTGCATCACTTTTCTCTTTTGTTTTAGATAAGAAAATTATTTAACTTGTTCCTAAGTCCTTTTGAGATACTGGTTTAGCAAAACCTGTATTCCCACAGAAATAATTGAAGTCTGTGCTAACTGAGCAATTGAAGAGACTCTTAAGTGTTATATTTGATAATTTGTAACCATAAACTTGATTGGGATCCCATGCAGTACACTTGACTTCTTGTCAAATGTCAGACTGTTGGTGGAACATGTTTGTCTTGGAGCTCTAGATGTAACCACGTGCCACCTCTACTCTGAGCTGTGAAACTCTGCCATTTGTTGCGACAAAGAAAATTGTGTAATAAGATTTGTATACCATATTTTAAGGTGTTAAATGTGAAGCACAGCCTGTCTGAAAGAAGGTGAGCAATAAAGGTGTATGAACACCAGGGAGGGCCCTGGGAGCAGCAGTGCAGCTCCATATCCAAAGGTGAGGAGCCTGTGGGTGCAGTCTCACCATGAGAAACTGCCTTAAAATCAGGGCTGGGTGAGCAACTCTGACAGAGCCCTGGGTTTGGAACAGGTGGATCCAGTGTTGGGATAACCGTGGAGCTGCCTCGTGTCAGCCAGCTCAGCTTTGTCCTGTTGTGAATTCTCTTGTAATGCAGCCATGGTGGTGGAGCCTTGCAGTGGTGGTATCTCAGATCTCGTTTTACCTCTGTGTAAAATACCTGTGTTTATCTTTGTGTGACATAGATTAGTCCAGTATCTTATATGTGTGAGTTTTCTGGTTTTCTGCAGCCTGTCAGAAGTAAGAATAATTTCAAAGGGACATATATTGAGCTGTTCTTTATAATATCAGCTCTCTGCACACAGAGATTAACCAAGTGTCAGGACTGATTTAAGATTGTTCTGATGAGTGAGAAGGTGAAAATATGTAGGGAAAAAGATGGTTTCTCCATTGTTTTCACATAACTAAGAAGTTGGAAAAAATCCTATAGGAATATTTTAAGATTAAATACCTAATTCTGTACCTCACATTTAATTTAGTCATTGCACCTGTTGAATAAAATGCCAGAGTCAAAATGCAAAATGCTTATTCTTTCAGAACCAGAGTGTGAACAGATGTGCCTGTGTATTGAAGGTTTGAATAGATCTTGGAAGAAATCATGTGAAATTGTTTCTCATTGAAGACAATGACAGAGTTGCCATTGACTACAGACTTGAGCTTGACTGCAGCAACCTGATTCAGTAAAGGTTTTAAATGCATATAATCATAGAAAAAGTGATCTGATGAATCATGACCTTATCCGTGAAAATTTGCCTAATGAAACTGTGTGAAATTAACTTTACTCACAAAGCACACCTGTTCTGCTGGGAAGATGGCTATAAATATCTTTGTGCCACCTGCCCCAGCTATGAGAGCTTCTATAAATCATATAATTCCCTCTGACAACTGGTACCACCTTGAGGGCACCTTTTTCTTTCTCTGCTCTTTCTGAAAATGTGTATTTGCATAAATACAAAATTGTATGCTAATAATTTTCCCACCAGATTTCTTTTTCACCCCCAAAACTGAAAAAAGTTTAGCTTATTTGTAGTTTTCCTCCCCTGTTACAGTTCCATGTACAGGCACACACTGAAGTAGGATGTGGTCACTTGGGAATTCTGCCCTCCAAAAACACCATCACTTGTGCACACAGTCCCATGAAGGAGTTGTTCCAGTTTGTGATGAGTTGAGATGGAAAGAAATTAACTGATTGGAAACCCAAGAGTTTTTAGGGCTCCGATAACTCTGATAACTTCTATATTGGTCTGCCTTTCCCATGTGCTCTCTTCTGTTCCTTCTCTGTGAGAAATTGCCCTTTCTTCTGCCAGAGGTTGAATTTAAAACCAGACCCCTGGGAAAGCCTTGGTTTAGAGCTCCCAGTCTCTAAACCCAGCACCCCGAGCATCAGTGCAGGAGCAGAACTGCCCGTCCTCCTCTCCAAGCAGAGTGTGAGCCAGCGGTGTGACACTGCTGAGAGAAGGGTAAATACCTTATTAGGCTGTATAAACAGTGCAGAAAATGCAAGAAGGGATCCTATGTAAAAATACAATGATTTTCCTTCAAGAAGGATTTAGATTTATTGGTTGGTGGCCAAAGAAGAACAACCCACAATGTGGTGATTGAAAGAACTGCAGTTTGGTTTATCTTTAGAAGAAAATCATGGGGAGGCAGTGTAACTGTTCTCAGTTTTGTGAAGGGCTGTTGTAAAGAGGAAGAAAATTTGGGGGTTTTTTCTGTGTATCAGGCTCATAAGACAAGCTGTGAATGGAAAAAAGAAAGTGTCTTGAAGCAAAAAGGTGTCTTGCCTGATGGACTGAGCAAATACCAGCTAAGAATGACAAGGGAGGGGAATGTAGCTCCCTTTGCTTTTGAACCCAGCATCCAGGGCACTTGTAGGGTAATGGCAGTCAGGACTTTGTGTGTGTAATGTGTGTGAAAAGCATCCTGTTGGTTCTGCAGAACATGAGCTATGTAAAGTGTTACACTGATGTACGTATAAAGAATACAGGTTTGAACAACACAGAAGTCTTCATTGCAATGCACCTGAAGACCTTAATCATAATATGGTTGTTCTTCATTCTCCCTATATTAAAAATACACATTTCTACTTACAATTAAAACCAAAGGAATAAGATTTCAAATTTTACTTCACCCACAATTAATGTGCAATGACTTTATCCTGATCTCATTTTTTTTTTATTTTAGAGCAGTGGAAACTGCTAATGTTTCCTTTTTCTAAATTTATGGTAGTGTTTTTATTTCATTTTGTGTATTTCCTGTTACATTGATTGTACTGACAGAGATCCAGTTGTAGAAAATGGTTGCTTTGGGGACAGTGTACAACAACAGTCTATTTCTGAGCAAAATAATTCCTTCAGTGTTGTTAGTTAAGCATAATTTTATTTAATAGCATTTCATGTGGAAGGAGTAAATGAGGCATTTAAATCAAAAGTAACAGTGATTGCTCTGTGCTGCTGTTCTTTCCACAGACCTAAGAAGCCCTGGTTGGACTACAAACCATGTATTAATCCTTCATAGACTGAGTTCTAAACTCCCTTTGAAAATTTGAAAGTAAAGGACCCACAAATTTCAGAATGACTAATATCTTGCTTAAGGGAGGAATTCTTTAATGAGGTAGAAAAAGACTATACTGTCTCCCAGGTAGTGTGGCCATTAATTTATTTGCAAGATGCTGATCCATGGAGAGGATTAATTTAGGCTTAACTGGCAACCACAGCTTAAACCAATTTGCTCACGCTGGTTGACCAGTGTTCTCCAGGGAGCTGGGTCTGGAGGACACTGTCACCCTCCTGAGTGGGATAGGAGGGTTTTTGTACCAAGGCTGAGGAAGGTGGAGTGCTAAGAGTGTGGAGGATTTTATTCCACACTGAAAGTGCAGACTGCATTCTGTGAGTAGAAGATGCTGTTCAATGTTGTTTATTGTTACTAAGGAAGATTAAATGCTCCTCTCTCTCTGATTTTTCCTTTGTGTCTGGGACAGGTAAAGTGGCGCTGTAAAGCACCTTTCCTATTATAATCAGAGGTTTGGGTAGTGGTGCTCCAATATTCACTTGAAAAATCCACAATACCTACTCTTTCTCCATCTCAATATTTGTCTTGGAGCAACCCTTCCAAAATGATATCTTGACTTACAGGCTGTCACTTGTGTTTGCCTCCTGGAGCTAAACCTGCTAATGTTCACAACATGCTTAGCTGAACTTGAGACCTGTGCTCTCCCGTGGTTACACATCAAAGAGAATATTTTTAAAAGGTTTTGCTGGTACAGTGGCACAAAGGCACTGAGGTAGCAGAGCTGACAGCTCCTCCTGTTTGGCTGCTGAGTCTGAGGGCTCTGCTGAGGATCCTGGGCTTGCCCAGTTGTGGTGTTGCTGCCACATCTGCCAAAGTTTGGAAAACTTGATCAGCAACTATCTCAAGAAAGGGCACATAATACAGAAAAGCACTGAAAATACAGATAGAAATGGAAAAGAAGGTCAGAAGGGACAGAGCAATGATGCATTTTTACACTGTTTCTTGTATAAGGAAAGAAAAGGACACAATAATGGCTCAGAACCATTGCTTAACCTTTTTATCACACAAAATGACCCTCAAAAGTAATAGAGGTAAGAGAGTTTTGCTACTTTCACACTTGCACATGGCTTCCAGTGGATGAGAGCTAAGAACATGTCCCTGTGCTATAGCAGTAAACAGTATGGAACCACTGGATCAGGACAGGGCCCTTAATTTTTAGCTCTGAGCTGGATTTGAAGATCCAGCCCTGTAAATCAATATTGCAATACAGTGTTTTTGTAACTAAAAATGCAGTATCTAAGAGAGAAATGTAAAGTTTTCTTTCTTTGTGGTGAGGCTAAAATGCTTGAAAATGAAATGTCATCCACTAGGCTGCCAAAACTTTAAAACGGAGTATTGACTGGCAGAACCCCCCTGAAACACACTTGTAGGTTCTGTCACAACTTGAAGAGTCTGCACTAGAAAGAATCTTCTCTGTGTTCTTACCACAAAGGTAGGAAGCTCTTTCTACCCTGTTGGTGGGCTGTTTAAAGGAAAATACCATCATAAATTAGCTACTCCATCTGTACATGATGCTTTTGGTAAGCAAGCAAGAGGTGCCACTAGAACCTGCATCTCTCCAGCAGCTCCTTCAGCTCATGTCCCTGCATCCACAAACCCAGCAGCGTGCTCAAATCTCTTCATTTTCCTTTATTTTCTCAGGGATGCCTCACTTCACACCATTGTAGATCTCAGTTTATTTCTCTATAAACTCTCATCACTCTTTTTAGCATCTGTGGCTCTCTCCCACAGTGGTTGTCATTGTCCCTCCCTGCCTGGCTGTGCAGGGCTGGCCTCTCCCAGTTACCCTGAGCAAAGGAGGGGCTGGGGACAGGGAAATCAGAACCAGTCCCTGTGACCTGAGGAAGGATTTGGAAGGCAGCTGGAACTCCATGGGGTGGTCTGTTGTTGAATGAGTGAATTGGAAGGGATTCCCACTAAATGCCACATGAAATGGCTGAATGCCATTAATTAGACTATCTCCAGTGCTGTTAATGTGATTGATTTCTTAAGAGTGATTTTTTCCCCCCGTAATTCCCTCTCCAGTTTGGTCTTTCTACTGTTCATTTTTCTTCAGCTCATCCCAAAACAGTTTGGAAAAGCATATTTCAGTGTCGAGTTTTTATTCTATTGCATTGGCTTGAGAGGATAGACACTACCATCATTGAAACTGCCTAAACAGGCCCTTTCTTTGATTCCTCTGTCAGTGATGATGCATGAAAAGTCAGGGGAAAGGCAGCTCCCAGCAAAACAGGAAGGGTAAGAAAGATGAGGAAGTATTTATGTATTTTTATTGTATTTCAAATTTTTTTCCATGGCCTCAATAGAATCTTGACTCCAATTCTCCAGAAGCTGAAGGAGAGCTTTGTTCTGATCTTGGTGGGCTGTTTGTTGGCATCTAGAGTTAAGGACCTTCCTTTACTTTGTACTATACTCTGTTCCTAGCTGCTTAGCTAATTGTGTCTGGAGAGAAACTTCAAGATTTGCAATATTTTGGCAACTCATCTTAGATCTCACAATGCTTAATCATCTTTAGGAAGTTTCATGTCCTGGAGACAGAATATAATGCAAGAATTTCAGTTGTAATTTTAAAAAAAATTGATTTCTCTTGAGAACGCTCAAAGGAGCATGCATATGTGAACAGATTAAAAATGCCCAAACCATTAAATAAATGGGAGAAAAAAAATCCTGAAGGCAATATGCCATCCTTTGCAGAAGCAGACTCGGGATAGTGGAAGTTTATCTTTCATTCTGGAAAAAGATGGAAATTGCCTGGCCATGCATGTATTTCTGTGTACGTTCTATGGGCTATTTCTTTTCATGATGTGTGGACAGCCATCCTTTTCCAGCTTGGAACCATCTCTGTTTCTCTGCAGTGATAAATACATTTGCATAAAGCACTTTAGTCTGGGTGAAGTCATCTCTTCACTTGGTGCTAAAATATGCCCAAAAGCTTTGAGAAGAGGAAATTGCATGTATTTTACATGTACAATGCAAGCTCCAGATTTTTAACTTTCTCATATCTCTCCTTTATTGTCTCTGACATCTTTGTCACAGAACTTGCCTGATTTTCTCTTGACAAAATTGGGATTTTATGCTGATCAAAACATTGTCATAGCATTTCCCAGTTCCTACTACTAAAGACTTTTTCGCTTCAACACAACAGTAGTAGACCTTTGAAAGTTTATCTAAGTCATTGGTTTGTAAGCAAAGGTGATCTTCTATACCTCTGAGATTCAATTTGAATTTCATAAAGATACATATTGCTTAATTATATTTATTTGCTTAGATTATAAATAATTAAAGAGTGCCTGTCCAAGTCTCCTGGTGCCTCAACACATCAATAACAATTCCATCCCCACAGTGCTGAATTAATTATTCTAACAGGAACTCAGTCAGACTACCTTGAGTGGAGACTTTTCAATTTCATCATTACTTTGAGAAACAAATCCATAGCTTTGCGCATAAATCTTATCACACAGGACCTTCTGTGCACTGCTGCTTCTTGCCTGCTCCTCTCCTCTAAAACTGACAAGACCCACTTTTACAGTTCACTCTTTATGCTGTGTTTTGTTTTGCTCTAAGCTGGCTAGGACTTTGGGAATCATTTTCTCAGAAAGCTTCCAATTCTCTGAAAACACATCTGTCTAAAGATAAATTTTAATGTTTTCTTTAGTTTTCAAATTATTGAGTAGTCAGCATTGTATTTGATGCTTTAAGTGAAAATTCTTTACTTATTGTTTGAGAAAAGTTTATTTGTATGGTCTTATTTTTGAATGCAAGCCAATCAAAGAAAAATGTAAAGCGAAATGAAATATTTAAATTATTAGATGGGAGTTAATTGATAAGGTCTTTACTTGAAAAATGCTTCCAATATAATTTCTTTTCCCTCTGAATCAGGATAAAGCATTGAAAAAGCAACTTCATTGTCTTACTTTCATACATTGTTTGCTTCATTATGAAAAGCCATTAAGGAATGTTATCAGAGTTCTCTGTGTGTGTAACCTTGCTGATTAATGGTAATGTAGTGATAGGTAACTGAGAATATGTAACATTGCCCAGAGGGTTTATGGGAATAATTAAATTTGTTGTTCCATTCACCTGCTTGGTTTTGTGTGCAGCACTTGCCAGAGGAAGGAGGAGGGGTTTTAGGTTGTTATCTTTTATGTCTTTGTTGGTATTTCAGGACAGATTATTGTAATAGTCAGTAGTTTTGCTTTGTGTTTGAATTGTGTACAGGTGATAACATCCATTCTGCATTTCACTTTTTCCAATTACTAGAAAAACACCCCAAACCCAACCAAACTGAAAATGAAGCAAAACAAATAAACCCCAAAGAAACAAGAAACTCGGAGGAAGCAAAAGCAGAAAGGGCTTTTGCATGACTGGGAGCATCAACCCCTGCTCATCCTTGGAGCTTCTGTATTGCTAGGTGCTGTCATGTGCCTGTGTATGTAATTAAATATCTTTTACTGATGGTTGTCTGATGTGATTGACACCTGAGATTTTATTAAAAAGTTTATGCCACTTGGCCAGCTCGCTGTCTCACACACCCCTCCAGGGACCAAAGCAGAAATGTAATGCTGTGACAAGTGGGGTGTTCCTGGTGCTTTGCAGTTCTGAGTGCTGGGACTGAGACAGGATCACTGCTGGGTTCCTTGTTTTTACTGCTAGAATTCCATGAATCCCTTCCTGAAATGCATCCCCACTGCTACTGGTTCTGCTCCCCTACCAAACAGAGCTTTGCAGGTTTTAAGCATCTCTTTCAGTGCAAATAAGGAAAATATTCAGGTGTTCTGTGCTGACATGTAAATGCATAAAACTGTTTTGCTTTTCTCTGTTTTGCTTAAACCATAAGAATTTAACACTAATATTCCTCTCGGGAATTTGCAGACATTAAATGTCTTGCAAGGGTATTTTACGTTGTGTCAAATATAATGCACTAATATTTTCTAAATTAAGCCTTTCTGAAAGCTTATCTAACTCTCATATTTTATTTCTAACTTCCTTCTTTAGGATAAAGTCTACTGCATGTATACCCAACAGACTAATGTACCTGAAGTTTTGTGTTTTTTTTTTAATTCATATGTATTCACAAATCAAAATAATAGCATACATTCCCAAAAAATATTTATCTTATTCCTCCCCTGTTTCTTCCTTTTTCATTGTAATATGCAAGCAGTATTTCTTTAGAAATAAGCGAAATAAAAAGTAGAATATTAAATGCATAAAGATTAAACACCAAGAATTCAACAACAGTAATCATATAATAAATGGTATCCTCATAATATCTGCTGTTGGTTTTGAACAAAATGAATCATGCAGCATAATTCTTAGGGAAGCCTTTAATTATGGATGTGCTTGTTGTACTTCAAAACTGAAATGTTCTGTGACTGTAGGGGGAAAAATTAGGCTGAAGTTTTTATGAATCTTAAAAGTTCAGGATGAAAATAAAAATTAAAATGGTATCTTAAAGTGAGAATGCAAACTTTGGGTTATTATCTCTTACAGGGCTACTGAACTCCTCCCCCCATCAGAGTACACCAAGAATTTCTGAAACTTTGACAATTATAGGCTCTATATAATCATTAATGTCATATGAATAAATAAAGCCTAATTAATTCCACACTAATGAGAGGACGTAGTTCAGACTGTGTTCATCACTGAGGGCTGGATTCCCTCACAGTTCTGTCAGAGTAATTCTTCATTGTTGTTAAACAAATTACTTTGCAAACTCTGTAGTGGGTCTTAAACAGCACAGTATTGCAGGATTTAGTGAAATTCATTACAAAATGGTATGTAATCAATAATATAAACTTGATAAGGTTTTTTTGCCCTCTGGCACTTATTGTTGTAGCATATGTTAAAGATAACTTCACTGGCAAATAGGAATAGAATTTGTATGTGTATTTGATACACTTGGAATTAGCCAAAATAACAGGATAGAAAAGGGATTAAGAGGATCTCTGTTAGAAAGGCAAGTGCATATTTATGGAAGGAAGACTAAATTGAGCCTTGCTCACATCCAGGACGATGTTTAAATAATCCTGAAATACTTAAATCACTTCAAAGCATTTTTTATCTTTTATTAAGTTCCTTTTCAAGAACCTTCTGAGTTCCCCTTGGTCTTCCTCTTCACTTCTACCATAATGCACATCATGCATCAGCTTCTCTGTGAAGTTTTTGAATTTTTTACCATATATTCTGTGTTTCCTGACAGCTCATTTCTGCTGTTTTTGTGGAAAGAAAAAATCCGGAGATCAGATTGAGTTTCATGGAGGGAGCCTGCTCCAAACCTAAACTTAAAAGAGATAAAGTTTAGGAGAAATGTTCATGTACAGATAGAACATGAAGTTTGCAGGCCCTTTTAATGCCATGTATGTTTGGGCAAGTATGGAAAAAGTTACCTATTGTTTTCCCTGTATTTTGTAAACCCATCAGTGGCTTTTTGTATGGGTTAGTACACATGGCAAGCAGAGAGGGATGAGATAATCCTGCCACCTCCAGACCAAAACTCACTCTCACTCAGGTTCTCAAGGGCTAATCAGGCATGATTCAACCTGTGGGGTACAGGTTTTTCCATGAACATGGTAAAACTCCTGCATCCATTATCTCCTGGGGAGGGATCCTTGCTCCAGCACATCTGTAGTAGGAATTGGATTAAACTGCAAGAAAAGTAAACACTGTGCTTTGAGGGACCTGTTTTTTAGTGCCATGCTGCAATTCTGGCTACAGATGATGCAGTTTCAAGTTTTTCAACATTTTCAGGACCATTTAAATACATGATAACCAGATTCATTTAATTGGAAATAACCAGCTTTTCATCTCTGTATTTGTTTTATGTTTTAAAACTGGCAAGAGTTAGAGAGAAAGCACTGCCCTGGTTATATTTTTCCACAACCTGTGCATGTCACAAGGACAAAATTCACATTCAGTCAGTGCTCTAAACTGTTGGCTAATCTTTCCTGTTCTAGTATCAGCAGTTATACTTATGTAAATCAGCATGTTGTAAAAGTTGCATCAGTCATTAATGGTTCAGAGCTTAATTTGCTCAGAATAAGTACTTTTGAATAGATAACCCCCCCCAAAAAAGGAAAACCAGCAGTTAAACCCAGACTAAAACTACTTATAGAAGGTATGAAATAAAATTTATTAATATACCTAAATAATGGTATTTTCTTCAGGTAAATTAATTAAAATATGTCTGTGAGAACTAGACTGAGGTATGTAAAGAGGGAAGAAATATAACTGGAGAAGTTCATTTTGGAGGAGACATTAATAAAAACCGGATGACATGCAGCAAAGGAAATTAGCTGCTGGTGCACAGGGGCATGAATAATGCTGGAGGATGTATCATATAACTTAATCAAATAGGCTGTAACAGGAAGATGCAACTGTGGTTTCCTTAATGACCAATGGGTGATGTAATCAAATGCTTAAATGCACATTGTCAGGTTGTGATGAGCTCCTATCACAGCAAAGTTGGGGTATCACTTACCCGGGAGTTGAGGCTGGTAACACATCCTCTCTCAAGCCAGCGGAAGGAGTGAGGAGCAGACAGGTTTCTGTGATGTTTTTGTGACAGGAAATAAGCTCCCTTTATCGTTCTCTAATGTAAATATCACATTCCCTGAAGATGTATATGCTTCTGCTGCCCTTGCCAGGGCACACATCTTGCCATGCTTGGGCATGAGACAGAGTCAAGGCTGCTGCAGCTGGGACCCAACAGAGCTGCAAGAAACTTCCAGGTGTTTCTGGCCTCTGCCAGCAGCTGCAGGCTCTGGCTGTGCAGCTCCACTGGTGCTGGAAATACATGGCTTAACTAATTTGAGGCAGTGTGGGAATGCCTGAACACTCACCCACAAGTCTGAGTGAAGCCAGTTCTCCTTCAGTGGAGTGCACTAAATAGCACTGCTGATGTTGAGCTTGTAGAACTTTAATTTCTGTTTCTCCCAGTGTTGTGCACTGTGCCAGTGTGTGTTTTCATTGGAGCAAACCCAAGTGCTAGGGCTAATAGAGTAGTGACCTTTGCAGCAGCAGGTTCAGATGCCAATTGAGTTCGGTGTGCTAGCCCCAGGCCCAGCAGGGCTGGCGATACAGTGCAGGACACGAGGGCTGCATGCACTGCCCAGGCTCTCTCAGAACGCAGCAGAATCTTCTCTGTGCTCAAAAATCTTGGTCCTTGTTGTCTTCATTACACACTGTAGGTAGAAGACTTTCACCAAATCAGAGTGGTTTAGCAGCAGTTTCATCACAGGGATATAAGCACTGAGTATAAGAACCAAACAGAGTCAAAATTAAGACTGAGCTCGCTGATAATCCTGGGCTTTGCATTTTAATGCATATTGCTAGTTGAGAGCTAGATTGTGTTTTTATGACAGAGCAGATTAGGAAATAATTTGCATGTGAATCTCTCCAAGTCTGTGCGGTTTCCCTGGTAACAAATGTGGAACCAAGTTCCAAAATCTGCTTGTTGCTATTAAAGTGTGTGTGTACATGGGGAGGGAGATGTTCTTATTTTAAAGTTTTTATTAAAGAAAAAAGTAAAACTGCAAAGTTTAGCAAGATTCTTGATTTACATCAAATGGGGGATTCAGGAAATTAAATGCTTCTTTGCTCACCAGCACTTAATTCACACAAAAATCTCATTTCCCATGAAACAACAGAAGGGTATTTTGCAGAGTTTTCCTTTCTGACTATTGCAAACAAAACTTGTTATTACTTTGAGGGAAGCTGTCCATAATTGATATTTCCATTAGTTAGTTGCCTTTCAAGCTCCTTCAGAAGCTGTCTGTGAAGGCTTGGAGTGTCACCCATCAGGGCTTCCCAGCTCCCCTCGGTGCCTCCCCCAGGTGGGATCTTTTGTTCATTTTAGCTCAAGGGAGGTCTCGTGGGTTGTGACAGGAATTTCTCACAGGAATTGGGTAGTTTGGACCAGGAATAGCCTGTCTGTCATGTCTTGCTTTTAAAGTGGTGGTTAGGGAGAGGTTTGAGTTGAAGCTTTGATGAGGTGACTCTTGGATAGAACAGCAGGAGAACTGAAAATGTATTGGGGGAGGGAGAGTGACAACTGTGCTGTGTTTTCTGAAAGGTGAAATCATCCTAATAGTGACTGGAGGAAAAAAAACCTAATCTATTGAGAAAGACTAGTTGTCCTCTAACTTTGCATCCTGGAACCAGGAAACAAAAAGAAATCTCAAACAACCCTCCCACCCCAGAGACAAACCCAGACAGAAGAAAATCCACAAAAAAACCCCACTCTCATCCTAAATAAACCCCAAGCTTGCAACCCAGACAACTTTCCAAGTTTAGGCCAGTTTCTGTGGCATTATTGAACCACAGTTTTTACATAAAATATTTGCTGTTAAACCGTCCCCAATGCTCTCTGCATATTGACTATCTGATGTTTTTCCTCAATTATTTCCTTAAATATCAATGACTTTGATGCTGAGTTTCTCAGTGACTTTTCAGTAAAAGTTCTAATGATAAATCTGCCTAGATAACTTCAGAAATATACATGAAGTCGTGTAAGCAGCTTGGTAGAAAGTATTTTTCCTCCTCCCTTGTCTCTGCTTGCTTTGTTTGCTGGTTCACTCTTTAACTATTTCCAGTTTGCAGGTTATTTTAACTAGACTTAAAGGTTGAACATGAAGTAAATTGAAGCTTTAGTTGCCCTCAAATTTATGCAATGTGTGTATGCAGGGAAATTCTAAATAAAGAAAAAGGAGATTTCCCCTTGATAGGAAAGAATACCTCTTGTTCAGAAGTGTAATTTTTGAAAACATTAAAATCATAAAATAAGTTCTGTAATAAATAAAAGTAATTATTGTTCAGCTTTTCAGTGTCAACCTAAGCTACTTCTGCTGCTGAATAGAGTTTTATTTCATTTTATCAGACTAAAATGATTTTTCATGTCATGCTTGGGTTTATTCCTTTAATGAGCCATACAATAATCAGGAATAAAAAGAGAAAATTTTTATTTGAATACAGAGGACCTGGGTTACTGGAATTTCATCAGCATGAGCAAGCTTTATCTTCGTTTTAATGTTGTATCATTGAAAGCTGTGGCACAACAATTAAGCAGGGCCTTGTTGTGTGTCTGGTTTTGTGACAGAAATTCCCAGATACTGTGGGAGATGGGTTGTGGACTCAGAAATTCAACCCCAAGTCAAGCACATCTTTATTCAAAACTCATTTTCCTTTCTTTCCTGATTTTACAAGTTTGTGGATGTACTAAATGGCTAACATGAAAATATGTGGGAAGGGGGTTCTGTCTCTGGTAGGAGGGACATCATGCAAATGACAAGAGTTTGCATAGTTTTGAAGGGCACAGTGAAACTTTCCTTTCTCTAGATTGTAATTACATTTCCAGTTCCCTGCCAGCATATGCTGATTGCCTTCTGCAGCTTCCTTGGGGCCTTGTCAATCCATTGATTAAAGAAACATTCTTTAAGTGGATTTGTACTGCATTTGAATATTTGATACCATTTGATTAGGGCTAAATGCTGATACGACCCTCAGTAAATACCTATTTCTAACTCTTCTAATTTTTGTTGTGATGGATCTTGTGCCATTAATAATTTCTCTTGAGTTCTGGACTTTCCAATGGTTACCCAAGAGATTCAGTTGCCACTCCTGAATGAGAACTTCTGACTCCTGTGGTTGCAGAAAGAAACTTGAGAGTGCTGCCAGTGCAAATAAGAGGTCCAGGTCCAGAAGCTAAAAGGCAATGAAAGCTGATAATTTTTAAAAAATAACATTGAAATAATGAATGTTATGCTACTTACTCCTCCATCTTGCTGGATCTAGCTCAACCAAGTTTCTGTTCTCAGTGGTATTTTTGACAACATGTGTAGTCATCCAGCTTATTTTTCACGTCCTTGTGTTTGAGGCAGTTCCTCCAGGATTACCTCACCTCGCAGGCTGAAGGAAAGAACCAGAGTTACTCAAAGGGGTCCAGTAACCTCTCAGCCCCCATCAAGGGCAGGGGGATAATGCCTGTTCTTTAGAGGTTTTGCTGAATCGTGACTAAAGTTCTTAGGATCAAATTCATGCAGAGAAACATGAAGTGGAAATCTTATTTGCAGGCACTGAGTAATACATCCTCCTGAGAGTGACCTTTGGTAACTTCAGATGCTTTTCAGTAAAGCTGCTCTGTGACTGCTGAGTATTTGCTTTGTAATGGGCAAAATAAAAAATTTACTGATAGGATAGTGAAATAAAAATGCATGTATGATGAATTTAATATGTGTTCTCTTATATTCCTCTTTAGGAAAAAGTGTCTGTTAAATTAATGGAGTTTCAAGATTGGTTTTGCTACTGCTACAAAAGGATGCATTTATACTGTTTTTAAAAAAACCCTTATGATCTTTTCAAAATTATTTTAAAATTTACTTTAATTATTCCAGTGAATACTTATTAGTCAATTATTGTTAGTATTTGTAACAGTTAGGGGAAATATTCATTAGCTTAACTATTCTCAAGTGTGTTTATAATTAGAACACTCTATCAATTTATGCCTATTTTGAAGAAAACTGTGAAAGCTTTTTTTCCCAAGTTTCTTAAATACGTACATTTTCCTAACTCAGATTCGTTTTTTTCTAGTAACTCAACTTTTTAATTAAAAACTCTAAACAGCTGATAGTGGAGAAAGTTTTTTAGCTTAAAGATGTCTTGAGCATGTAGGTTTATACAGATCAAAGGAACAACTTCCCTGTGTAGAATATGCTGCAACATTATGAGAATTTTTTTTAAGGAATGCTTTCCATAAATAAATATAACATGTACATGCTCACATGAATAAAAGGTGGCAGTGACTTATGGTGTACTGTATAAATTTGAGATTATTCACAATCATTCCTACCCATAGTCAGAACAGTTTTATTCATTGCATTTATAACCTAAACTTCAACTGATGTGGACCCTGACTTTTGAATATGATTGAGCATGTAACAGAAATCCAGGCTGAAAATTCCCAAAATAATGTGCCAAGACCTCCTGAATTAATACTGGTTTTGGATGATTTAGGTGTGTTTTCAGGAAAGAGTTATGAAGGTACAACAAAGGACAAAGTTCTTAAATGTGTATAAAATTTGTAGGAAGGTATGGACAAGTAGTAAGGAGTGTTTACTAAAGGGATTTGAATTTGTTAGGCTGAAATATATTTCAAGTTCACCAGGAAATAACAGCTAAATATCACAAAAACATAATGATTTTAAAACAGGGAAGCTTTCTTATGGGAAGAAAGTTTATAATATGGTAATTTTTGCATACCTGGCCCTTAGCAAAATAGCAACAACAAGCTCAAACTATAGAAACAATGGGTGAGAATGTAAATGTAAAGTAATGTAAATACATTAATTTACACTAAGAATTGCTCTAGATATGCATGCAAAATCATCTTTCAAAGCAACCATATTTCCATATAATTTCTATATATAAAACCTAGATCATCAACCATGAATTTAAAAAAAACCAAAAATGCATGGATATAAAAACGATTTGTACATACCAGAGTAAGGGAAGGTTTTAGTACAAAACTGGTTTGCATTTTGGAAGAATCTTCTGTCTTAATAACACTAGAGAGTCAGAACTTTGGCTTTGTTTATCATTTGATTAAAAAAATGAGATCCTGTTCATGACGGCATAAGATTTCAGGTAAAAAAATATATATATCTAGAACTTGTTTATTTCCCTAAATCATGTGCATTTCCAAGCAAAAGTACAAAATAGGAATAGTTACTGAGGTAAAAATCCCCCCTTTGTCTACAGCAATTCCTCAGGGCACAGCAGTCTTCCATTCACAAACAAAAAGCTGAAAATGAGTGAGGAGTGTCAGAAAGGTAATATCATGCAGGAATGGCAAACCCTTAATTGCAAATGTGTTTTTTAATGTGTGGGTGTTACTGGGAGAAATCACTTCCCTTGTTTCTGTTGGCTCCCACTGCAAACCTCCTGTGTCAAATACACTGAGGTGTTGTGTTTGTGGTAATCTCAGTACTGAAATGTCAAGTGCTATCAAAAAACCTAAAATGACAACACTTTTGGAAACATTTTGACTCCCAATATGTAGAGTTTCAAAACTCTTAAATAAAATCTAGATAGATTCCTAAATGGCAAATTTTCCTAAAGCAGACATAGAAAAGTTATAGGTACAAAATGTTCTTGGACATATGAGAATATGTCCTATTTCCCCCCACTATTTGTTGCAGGATGCTTTTCAGGCAAAAGTTTAAGGATGTGGTCTAAATGATTTTGCTGTCCTACCTTTCAACAATTGTGCTTGTTGACATAATTTTCTGTGAATTTATTTTGATAGTGCAGCCACAAGAAATACCAACTTTAAACCTTTGACAGTAATTTTTGGGAAACATTTTTTTATTTTGTGACTGCACTTCAAAATCTGAAAAATAATTGATGACTATCATTACAAAATAAGCTTTAATAATGAAAGTAAGAACATAAGGGCCCAGATACCATCATTTGGTTTAATTGTGCATGCTAATTAAATTATCTCCTTGTCTGTGGGCATTTGGAAGTGTGGATAACAGGATAGTGTTGGGAAAATGGGGAGAAACCTGCACTTGTGTTTGTAGTAAAACACTGATATAGTGAAAAGCCTGTTCCTTTGGCCTGACAGTTCTGCATCTGAAAGTATGATGTTTAATACAGTTTACAGATCAAAATAGGGGAGATATTTAAGCATACACATTTTACATTTTGTGTGTAAATATCTGAAATACCTTGATTTTTTAGTTATTTGTACTCCTGCCAGAGTTAGAGCACTGACCAGTGATAAGTAAAGGTGAAAGTAGTTTCACCTAGAAGAGTTGTAGCAGGCTGCTGAAGCTCTGAGCGTCCTCTTCTCATGGAAGGTGTCCCTGCCCATGGCAGGGGGTTTGGAACTGGAAAATCTCTTCCAAGCCATTTGAGCATGTGATCTCTGACTCTGTCAATGTCCCTTTTAATATAGTAAATGTTTTAATTCTTTTTCCTTCTTAATAAAGACATAGTGTGAGTGCCATCAAAATGAGTTGTTTGTTCTATTTCTGATGATGCAAACATAATTGGATTAAAAAAAAATACTACAAATAAGTCATTGGAATCTAATATTCTGAATTCTGTGTCCCCAGGCAAGGGATGAGAAGTTGTGTTGGACAAAAGCAAAAGGTGTTTTTGCTTGTGACTAACTTTAATCTGAAAAGACAACTGGTCTGCACAGGTAGATCTATGCCAAAAGTGTGTTTCACTGAGAGAGTTTTCTGTATTGAATTAGTATTTGCAACTAATAGATCTACAGATAAGAAAAACACATCCAGCTACTCTTTTAGGTTAGTAGGTGCAAAACCAGTGGCAGGTGTTTGTCCTTTGTTGTAAAGGATTCCTTTTGACCACAGGTGTTATTTCACATCTCTTATTGTCATTCTCTCATTGCAGTATTTAGTGTTATATGTAATACTATAATTACTGTCTTACGTTTATTTACCTATTATATACTCAGTGACATGTTTATTTTGCTTTGAATCAACTATTCACTTTGTTCACTTTCAAAGAGCCTGGGCAAACTTTGTAGGTGATGTAGCTACCCTTGAAGATTTGTGGTGCTGCTTCAGCTTATCCTTGCAAAGCAGGGTGCCTTCCCAGAAGGATTATGCTGCCCCTCTAAGCAGCAGCTTAGAAACCAAGAGCTCTTCCAAGGGTAGCTGTTGGGTTTGTACACAGAGTAAAGATCAGAGGGTGTCACTGAAGAAGGACTGGGTTGGTTTAAATCAGTACTGATAATTATTTGGGCTGTTTATTTAAAAACAACAACAAAACAAGTTCTTCCATATGGATTGTGTATGTCTAATCACTAATCACCATGGTTTTGGTTATCAGTTGGGCCTTGACAGGTTTGCCCAGCTCCTTTTACAGGTTTTAATCTTTCTTTATGGTTGCTCCTCTGTCGGGTTAACAAGATACTTAATACTCTGCTTGTTTGATTTATTGCATATTGGTGATTTGTTAATCATGGGTGGGTGTAAGTTTGAGTCGTGGAGGGAGGACCCTGGTTACTCATTCTAGCATTAATTCTCCTACTGAAATATAGGTTAGCCTGTTAATGGTGGGGGAGTCATAGAGTTTTTAGGTTTTTAGAGTATGGGGCTTTAATGCACTCTTGTTGATGGCTGCTTGAGGGCCCACAGTAATCTCAGGAAGTAAATATTTATCTGCTTGTAGAGATAGTATTCTTTTTTAAATGAGCTGTACCCCCTTTAAATTGCCCTTAATTTGCTTCATCAGAGTTTGTGAGTTTTCCTTATGAGCAGATGACTGACCCGGGCTGCTTTTGCTTGCGCAGGTCACCTTGTACTACCAGTGTGTGTTTGGGAGTGGCTGCCCTTCTCCCTCCTCTGGCTGAATTGGAATAACAAGCTTCCAGAGAGCTTGGATTTAAGCACATTGGCATGAACAGTTTGACCAAGATTTCAAAAATCTGAAGATGTGGGGCAGGATGTCAGAATGACATGTCTTGTGTGGTGTTCTGCAGCCTCTCTGTCTCCTGATGTCCCTGCTGGGCTGTGGTGTGGTCACAGCAGCTGGGTAGCTCAACAGAGCAGATCCCAGGCCTTTCTGATGTTTGGCTTTTTTTACTGCAGTGATGAACATGGCATTCAAGTAGCTCAGCTGAAGTGACTACAGAAACAGTCTCTTGATGCAATTTTTCATGCTTTGCACTTGGCTAAACCTGTTGGATGGCAGCCCACAGATCTGAGCAGCTCATGGAAAGCATCAGAAACTCAGACATTTGAGTACAGTCCATCTGCAGCTCTTTGAGCTACATTTCACACCATGGTGAAGTTCAGGCTGTGAGCAATGAAATGCAGCATGTACGGTGCTGCTGGAGCAGCCTGGCATACGTTTGGGCTCTAAACTCACTCTGTGTTTGCTGACAGGGGTCACTTCTAGGCTGCAGCTCGTGTGTAAACAGTTTTTAGGAGAGCAGCTTGTCCAAAGCAGTCTCAGGAATGCTTTTGGGGACGTTTTTGGATGAAAGCTGTGGGAAGGACTCCTTGACAGAACTTTTATTGATGGGCCCACACAGGCAAGTGATATATGCATGTGATTTATCACTGAAAGTTTTAGAGAATTTAATTGAATTACTCTGTTTCAGCTATTTAATTTTGGATCATGGAACTTGCATACTTTGCTTTCCTACCAGCTGATTCCAAATCCATTTTCAGCACTTAATGGGTCCTGGCACAGAACTGTGTTACAGAAATTGCTGTCATTCTTCTCAGCACCACCGTCAGCTGTGGGGTTAGATTTTCTGTTTTGTCTAAAAGCAAGAAGAGGCCTGTCTCCCACTTTTCAAATTGTCTGATTTTGTTATCTGTTGAGTGGATGACATCTTTCTTCATTATCCGCTTGCTTTTTGACTGAATTTTATTTTCCAAATGCCAGCTGATACAGGGTCCTGTCAAACTGCCCATTAGTTTCAGCAATTTTCTTGGCTGGTAAAGGGTGTGACTGCATCTGGCTTGTAGTAAACACACCAGCACACATCTGCCTTTAGCTGCATTTCCTTGATCTCTGGGCACAAACAATGCTCAACAGCTGTACCCTAGGGAGCACGCTGCTCCCAACACCCTTTCTTGAACAAAAAAAAAATTCCCAGGCACATTTTAGGAAATGGACAAAACTTGCTTGAGCTCATATATTTCTCTGGAACGGGTACCTCCCTGTCACTATTTATCATTGTTGTTTATTTAGTGTCAGATGTAATTCCCATGCATGGCAAAATGCATTAACTGGCTGCTTCACGTGTAAATATTTTGGGAACTGCCACCTCCATTCATGAGATCATACAGTCTTCCTGCCCTGTATTTTAAAATTGAACAGTTTGGAATATTTAAATTATGGGTCAAAAATGGAATAAATGAAGAAGCCAGGTAGTCAGTCTGTCTTCCTAATGAGCCTTCGTTACAACAGAAGCTGAGCTGCCAATTACTGGCCACTTCTTCTGGCTACTCATTAACTGTGTTTCAGCATGCACCTCCTATGATTTGGCCCGTGGCCAGATCAAATTCAAATTTTCCCCGTGTCCAGAATAATGCTGTCACTGTTTTGATAGGCAAGTAAGCTGCAAGTTTCATAAATCCACAGCAAACACTAATTTGGGTATGACAAAAGTGCATCTGCTCTTCTTACTGCTGAGAGACTGCAGAAGCGACTGTATTTATCAGTGGTAGGTGACTTTCACTTTACTTAGCTTGAATTATGGCACTGAATAAAATATTTACTAGATAGCCACCATTGTGTTACCTACCCCTCAGAGCAGTTTTGGAGAAGTAACATTTACACCAGCTGTAGCCCTATGCTGCTTCTCTTATTTGCTTTCAGGAGTTCATTGCAGTCTGTGAAAGCTGTTTCTTTATGTGCTTTGGAAATACAGAGGAAAACATACTGGTATGTGCTTTAGATTGTGATTTTTTTGGGTTTTTTTTTGATCTGTTAGTATCACTGCATCAGCAGAACTGTGTGATATAGACCTGATTTCAGTTTGATCAAACTCATTTTGGAGTCTGGTATTGCATCTGAGTAGACTCCATGCAGTTGTTTCACATTTGTCATAGCCTTCATCTGAAGCACGCTGCTCCTTAGAAGATTAACTCATGTGAATTCACATTTCAGACTATGCAAATATCAGTTAGAATCCAGAATAGTTTTTCAGAATTTTCCCCTCAATTCCTGCATAATTCATTTTGAAAAAGTGTTGTGACATTACAAAATAGGAAATCCTACATAAGCAAAACAAATACATAGGCTTTCCTAATATTTATCCACTGTAGATGTGTTACAACTAGGGCTGTTATTTTGCTTTGTTTGTTGTATTTTGTTTTTAGCAATATTACCTGTTTTGAGGATAAATGCAGTGTTTTGAGTTCACAGGGTGCATGTTAGACTTACTTGTGGTATCAGGAGCTGTATAAGCTTCAGCTGGTGAATTGGTGCCATATTCCATTTGTTTTATGGAATCCAGCAGAAAGATGTCTCTGTTGTACTGTTAGTGGTTCCTTGGAGAATGACAGGATTTTATATTCAATAAGTGGATCAAGAACTCCTCTCTTAGTAGAGATCCTGTATCCAACTCTTCATTTAAGTGGTGTCTTTATATGAACTGCTTACATGGACAGTCCTGGCTCCAGAGTACAGAACACACTGGGCTTTAGTGAAGTCTTATGTAGTGTTAAAATAATGAGTTGCTAGATTACTTATTTGTATGTTAAAAAAAAAAAAAAAATATATATATATATATATATATTAGGGAATTTTTTTAATAAAAACTGAGGTGAGAAATTCTTCAGAGGAACACTTTGAAGGACATCTTTAATCTTTCCAGTGAAAGAAGCATTCTCTTGGAAGCCCACAAGTTGAGGGACTGCTGGGGGGAGATGAATTTTTCCTTTCTTCTTTTCTCTGATGAGATGTGATAACCTTTCACTTATGTCTATTTGACAAAAACTTCTATTAATATTTTTGGGTTGAAGTTTTGAGTCAGCAACTTTCACAAAGCTAAAGAGATTCTGTTTAGGAGAAACTATGCTGTCATGAGTTGCATCCCTCCTAGCCCTCACTTTATTCACATGTGATTTGCAGTTATGCTAAGCCTGTGTTCTGCCAGCTACCATTCTGACTTATCTAAAATAAGGCAAGACATTTGTGCAAGGAATAAAAAGATCATAAGGCATTCTGTCAGTTTTATTGGTTTCTCCCATGAGTTGCACTGCTCTCCAGACCTCAGAAGCCCTTATTTATCCCAGAAACCTTGGAATTTACAGACTGACTTTGCTAAAGCACTGCTGAACTTTAGAATCCTCATAAGAATGCTGGAAATCTTCAGAAAAGCCTTCTATGATATCAGCAAATATCTCCCATGAGAAGCCTTCTAGCACACTGAAAAGTGTTGAGCAGAGATAAACGAGTGTGTGATTCTCATTTAGAATTCTTCCTTGAAAAACACAGTCTATGAAGCTTTTTTATTTGTCCTGGTGTGACACATTATTCTTACTTTTTAAGCTCCTGTCAGACAGAATGTTTGACTTTTAAAGGATATTTTTAATATTTTAATGATTGATCCAGTCATTAATGGCTTTAAACTAGAGGATGCTAGATTTTCCATAAGGAAAACACGTTTTTATTATGAAACACTGGCACAGGTTGCCCAGAGAAGCTGTTCTGCCCCATTCCTAGAAGAGTTTTAGCAGGCTGTTGGAGCTCTGGGCATCCTGTTCTTGTGGAAGGTGTCCCTGCCCATGGCAGGGGGTTTGGAACTGGAAAATCTCTTCCAAGCCATTTGCGCATGTGATCTCTGCTCTGTTTGTTGTAGCAAATCTTTGTTGTTTGAAAAAAGTAGAAGGGATTGAAATATCTTTCTTCCGTCTTCTGGAGATTTTCAGCAATACTCAGTCCAAAAATATTATCTCTACTTTTAGTATTTAAGTTAGAATAGCCTTTCCAGCCATATTTGGTGGCTTTAAATGTGGCAGAGCCATGTTCACAAGGTGATGGCAGTGGGCTCCACTGGCTTTTCCATTTTGCAGCCACTATGCCATGATCATAAATTAAAAAGAAGACTAAATAAAGAAAATTTTTAAATTCAGTAATTACTGTTCTCCATGTTTTTTAAATACTTCACTGCTGGTACTTGAAAATGTAGTGATTAGGGGAATATGATCTAGTGGTGGCCTTGGAAGTGTTAAGTTATTGGTTAGACTTGATGATCTTGAAGGTCCTTTCCAACCTAAATTATTCTGTATTTTTATACTTTGGTCTTCTGGTCTTCTCAGCACTTTCTCTTCCCATGTCCTGATTCAGTGCAGCCTTGAATTCAGCAGTTAATGATGGTCTGCTGGACTTTGGGGCTTATTTACTGATTTGTTTTGGGCACTGCTGCTGTGCTAGAGCAGAAAATGCTCCATGGCAAACAAAAGGCAGCTGCTCAGACCGCTTTCAAGAAGGTTTGAAGGATATGATGGAAGCAAGGATGACAGGCTGATTTTGTCTTGTCTCAAGTTGTAAATGAAGCTGTGAAAGGCAAACGTATGAAGCTGCAGTGAGAGGTAAAAAATGTTTTATATTTAATTAAGCTTTTAATCTGTATTTTTTCTGTCTATGAATGGCAGCATTGTTGTCAATAACTATATAAGTGGACTTGAAATTTGCCCTAAATTTACTCCATTCATTTTTAAAATAAGATCATTGTTTAAATGAAATGGAAAAATACTAAAACCATTCCCTTTTACCAGAGTTTCTCATATTGTTTTGGTCCATAACCTACCATAATAATTCTAAAATCTCCGTTTCATATGTTACTTTTCATGTTTAAAGTTGTGTTTGGTTATGCTTTTTTTTTCAATTCACCCCCAACCATGGCCCAAAACACCTCTGACTCACTTGAAGGAGTTGAGCAGAGAGACAAGTGGCAAGAAGAGCAGGGAAAATTAACTGAACCTGAGAAACTCTGCAAAGTAGGAATTAGTAACTAATTTAACCATCAGGGGCCACTGCAGAGCACAGTTCAAGCAGAAATTTCTAGTCTTCTAAGAGAAAAAGCACTTTTGAACATCTCATATAAGATGTGTATAAAACTGGGATACTTTTCAAGTCACTTTTAAATAAAATGTGATAAATATCATATTTCCCTGAGTATGATAAGGAGAGCACAGCAGTGAATAGAATACTGTAATAAAAACAGCATTTCAGAAAGGAAGCAGAATGTAAACTTACCCTCTAAGTACCTAACCCACTGTACTAAGAGTTCAACCTGAATTCAGGCAGCACTTTAGGGAAAATTAATTCACTGGATTATTTTATTTTGGTCCACCTACTGCTGTTTTCCTTAAATGAATACATTGAACAAGGAGGTAATTGGGAGCTAAGGAAATGGTAGGTGAGGAACCCTTAATTTACAAAATTGTTTTCTGAGAGTTTTGTCATTAATTATATTGCTAGAATGGAAAGACTTCAAAATCATACTTTTTGGATGATAAATTCCTTTGTTTATTTTATAGAAGCAATACTTGTGCTTTCCACACATTGTAAAACTTAAATGACTGGGAATATTGGTTCCTCAGCTTTATTCTCCATGTTTGTAAAGCAAAAAATTCAAAACTTTTTAGCTTTCTTTCATTTGAACACCACTTTTCCAAATGTCCATTCTATTTCTGCATAATTGCAAGTTACAGTATCCTCATTTGTTTGCCAACTGTACAAACTATTACTAATTTCCCTAATGAACTGGGGACAGTGTGAACAGCTCCTACTTGAAAAGGCTTGGCTGGTACTGTAAAAACTTTCCTTCCACAGCAAAGGTATATTATAAGAGAATTAGTTAATCAAGTTTGAAAGCTCGATGACTTTTTAGGTAGCTCACATAGTATTACAAATAACAGAAAAAGAGCTAGGCAAACGAAAAAACTTGGTAGATACAGAATAAAGGTGAAACAGTGAATGGATAGAGAGAGAAGGAGTTGCATTATTTAGCATGGAATGAAAAAATCCCATGGCTATTGCTGACCTAGGCTGGAAATCCTGTGGTGCAGATGCTCTTGGACATGTCTCTGTTGTCTCTTGCCCTGTGGAAATTTGCCAAGAATAAGCAATGCTTGTTTGCTCTGAGGTGCATGAGCCAGGAGCCTCGAGCTGGTACAGAATGCAATGGGGTTTTCTTGGAATTCATGGAAAACTGACATTAGCCTGCAGTTTGCTATGCCAGTGCACTCATCAAGAGGGTGCAATTTGAATATGTGTGATTCCTAATTCTAAGTGATCCCCTGCTTTCTCCTAAGCTCTAAAAAGAATCAGTTTGGAGCTCCAAAAGCGATTTCTATTTGGTCAGTACTGTGTGTGCTTTTACAGTGTGGAATTTCCCTCATTCTATTTAGCTTGAGATTCTGTCATTGGTTTTGGGGTCCTTTTGTGAGCTAAGCAGCAGCTGCAATTTGAGATTTGTTATATGTATATATATATTTGTTATATTTGTTATGAATGTTTTGTGTGCTTGTATGAGTGCCATGGCCATGGATGAAGTGGGGGATAAGTATTACTTTTATAAGTACTACTTTTCTGTGATATCCACAAGTATTTGTGAGGGCTGGGCATGGGAGTAGGTTCTGTCACTAGATATTGTAGGTTTTGAAACTCTTTGTAATAGCTGAACTTGCTACATATAGAAGGAAATATAGCAGCTGTTGAGTTCCTGTAAAAAGATAAAAATCTAAGTTAAAAATTAGGAGAAAAAGACATTGTTACTAGAGGTATAAATGCTCAGAATTAATGTTGTAGGAAGAACTGTAGTGCTGTTTTCGGGGTGAGTCACCATGCAAGATGAATACTTTGGAAAGCATTGTTGATTTTTAATAGAACTTTTTTCACATCTCCTGTGTTACGCAACTACTGATGATGTTCATTTTCCTTCATGTTAGTTCAAAGCAGGAGCATCTTCAGATTTCACAGTGGAAATGGAAGTTATTAGTTAATTGTAGTAACTATTTCACAGCCATGTTGTTTTCTTGTGTTACCTAATGTATGAATACAAACATTGTTAAAAATTTGACTAAGAGTGTGTTTTACTAGGAAATTTCAGTTACCAAGTAAGAGCAATGAATTTTAAGGAGAATTCTTCAAAAATTCTTCAGAGTGATTTGTCACACAGGGTTTTATGTTCAGAGAATTTGCATGCCTGGGCAACTGTCCCCACACACTTAAACTGGTGTGCATTTTTAGTTCAGACTCACTTGTTTTTTACATATGCTAACAAACTGTGTAGATATAAATTGTGAAAGAAACTGCCAGGGTAGGAAAAAAAATTGATTTCTTAATTATGGGCACAGAGAGCAGCTTGGCCTTTGTTGATGCATTGCACCAACGTGAGACTTGTCTTTTTAGGAGACTTAAAGGTTCCCAGAAGCAGCTCTTCCTTTGTCCTCCTCTTTGTGATCCGGCAAAAGCTGACTCTTTCTGATCTCCTCTTCATTAAGTTGCATCAAGTTCCAGGTTGCTGAATAGAAAAGTGTCACCTCTTTTTGCTATTTGTCTATATGTATTTCTATTTTGGTGAACACAATCTGTTTTCCCTGTGAATTGCTAAGGAATGTTTAAAATCTGGAGTATTTTCTTAATTTTTAAAGGTGGGAAATTTATGGGGGGAAGAGGAAGGACTCTTTCCTATTTCTTATCTCTGTAATTAGCAGTCTGTAGTTAATACAAGCTGGGTTTGTTCATGCATATGCATTTCTTCTTCTGTTATGCGAGACTGCTGCTTCAAATACCAACAAAAATACTATTAGCTACTATTTTAGATGCTTTTAATTGAAGAAATAAGAAATGTGGAGAGCCCGAAGACAGCATTTTGTAATACTGAATTTTAGAAGCTTGTTTTTAAATCCAAGATTATAGCATAAAAGATGGAAGCATATAAATATCACGTGTGATCTCAATAGTTGATAATTTCTCTATAACCTGTTAAACCTTATGTAGATTTTCTGCTAATTGTCCTCTAGGAATTCCAGATATAGATACTTTGTATTTCATGACAACATTAATAGAATTTTACAAGACGTCTAAAGTAATTAGAGGCGCATCTGGCCTTTACTTGATCAAATTTAAAACTATTATTTTAAACTCCCAAATACACTAAGAGTTCTGCTAGCAGACTCCTAATAGATTAATATTCATCTTCTTTTTTATCCCAATGCACAAGTAGAATCAAGTTTCAAATTAAGTCAGTGTGCAAAATTGCTTGTTCATGTCAATGTTTATGAATCTCTAAACATTTGTTCAAAAATTAATGTGTGAATTTCCCAGCATGGAGAGACAAATGTACATTTGCCTGGTACATTTTAAAACTTTTTAAAATTAGATAAAATTTTATTTTTTGTTGCTTCCTGTTATAATACTTGAAATGAAAGCATGCTGTGTGCAAATTTTAGTCAGATCTTAGAAGTAGAAAGAAGTGGTGAGAGTATCCATCCAGGTATGGTCTCTCTGATAAGCTCAATTTTGTCAAAGTCAAACCTCGAGAACCCTGAGCCTTTCATGTCCTCTACACAAAAGTGATTTACTTTGTGAATTGAGACTTGTACGTTTCCCCAACCCTAAAATAAGTTTTGCCCAATAGATCATTGCTTTTCAGGAGTTATTGACACTCCCCAGCTCGATCTCTAACACTTCACAAGGTTGTAGAAGTGAACCTCCCCACCCCCAAATCTCTCTTGATAAAGAATTCTGATATTGTTACAGGAATTGGAGATACAGATCAGGCTGATATCTGAAATGATGAGTTTGAATTAGATTTCAGTCTTGATTCAGCTCATGAAGTTTAATTGAGATGTCAAGGCCATCTTAGTTTGCATGAATTATAATTATATCTGTTTGTTCATGTATGTAGTTATAAGTGTGTGGCATGATTTTAGTTATTAAAATGCTCTAAACACCTTTCCACAGCTCAGGTTTCTCAGATAAGTTTCCTGCTGCAGACAGATCTGTGATGAGTCTTCTGGCAGTATTTGACCCAGGGAACATTGCAGGAATTTGCACCAGCACTGCCCTAGATAACTCCTTCTCATCTTCACATCCTGAGCCTTTTAATATTTGACTCTTTCCTATTGTTTATTATATTTCCTTTAACTCTAAAATAGCTTTTGTAGCTAAAACCCAATTGTGCTGTTTGAAGGAAGTTTCCAGTCATGTCTGAAGTTTCTGCCTATGAACAGCCGTGGAACACCAGCTCTACCATTTGCTGTTGAATTGCAATTTTACCCCAAGAGAAGCATTAGCATTCCTTGAAAATAACCTGGATGTTATTCTTTGCCATGCTAGGAGCTGTGTGTGTGTCAGAAGTGATTGGCAACCATTATTTCTGGAGAAGAGTATAACCACTTACATGCCCAGGTACTCCAAACACTCCAGTTGCCCTTTATGAAAGGTGCTGCAGACATGAGGGGAGTTATTGAATCTGTATTTTGGGGAGGGGGCAGCACTCTGTGGGTTATGTTATTATGGTTCAGCAGCATATTGAGGTGGAGTCTGCCTTTCTGACTTGTCCTGCATGGCCTCAGTCATGTCAGGTCATTGATTCTTTGTGACACCTTCTGTCAATTAAAAAAAGGACAAAAAACCGTTGAATATTGCCTTTTTTTAAAAGCATCAAATCAGCCTTCTAAGATATTTCATTGACATTTTTGACATTGAAAAACTCAAACACTGACTATTTCTATTGAAAAAACACATCAAAACCACAACTTACTGTGCAATTAAGTTATTTAAAACAGTGCAAACAAAACACTTGGTTTATGAACCAACAAAAATCTGCAGCAATAGAAGTTTGTCTGAATTGGTAATTCTGCTCATTTTTCAAATAAGATGTCAAAATTGGACGTTGTTGAACATAAATTGCATTTATGTTTTTGCTTTATCTAGTTATGCTAAAAGTGTCAGAGAACTTGAAATTTTCTAAGCTTCGATATTGTTTCACAAAATGTAGCAAGCTGATAACTAATCTGTTTTATTGTTCATTCTGGGTTAATCAAAAATGTAATTATGACTTTTAATTAGAACAGAAAAAGTGTCTGCTACTAGCTCATAAAAATTGCTTTTTTCTGCCTCGTCACCACAGGTTATGAAAGACAAAGAAAGCTTTCAGAGTAATAACAAGAAGACCATCTAGCCTCAAATTACTCATAATTGGACTTAATATTTTAAAGTACATCTAAATATATTGGATGCTGAAAGCTGTGAATTTACATTCTAATTTAATTTTAAAGCATGAAATTCAGCACTACCTAGAAAAACACATTTTCCCCCATCATCTTTTCAAGCTGTTTCACGGTTCTATTCTAAATTCCATGTTAGTTCCATGGAGACAAGTCAAAAAGCAGGTTTATGCACATCTGAAAAAACCAAGCTTAGCAGTAAAGGACCCTAGAAGTGCAAAATTTTACTCATTATACCCTGGGTTTGGGTGGATTGGTGTGATCAATAAATATCTACACACATAGATGTAAAATAAATACAGAGGAAGATAGAAGAATTCAAAAAAATAAAATTAACATTTGGATTTATTATATCTATTATAAAATAGCACACGAGGTAAAAAGAAGGAATTTAAACCAGAAGTGGGTGATTATAATAATTTGACAGTAAAAACCAAATAGTACGGGGAGAAATCTGTGGTTGTCACAGTGCAAAAAAAGCCTGGGATTATTTGGAAGAAAAATCCTGGCAGTGTGTTTTTACTATTAGGTGAGGAACAATTGCTGTTCCTCTAATTATTTCTTTTTTGTATCTTGGGAGTACGTCTATAAATATAACATACTTTTCATTCATGTAGTACTTAAAGAAAATGTTGAACGAACCTACACATTAAGTGTTGGGAACAGTAGTTTTCATTGAGATGTATTGAAGAGTTTTGGAGGGGCTGAATTAGGATCTCTCCAGGCCACTTGTGATGGTTTTTAGTAAGCCTGAAGGCATCAGCAGAAACAATTTTTCCATATTGTGTAAGCCGAATGACCCTGTGATTTTATGGTAGCCAGTCCTGCATTGCTCGTTGGGATTGCAAATATGGAGCTAGAAACAAAGGGATTTTTGTTGGCTGCCCAAACAAGCAAAATATTGTATCATTCTTTCTCCTGCAATAAATACTTTGAGTAAGATTAAAAAAGAAATAGAGGGCATTGAATTGAATTTCTAAAGTGCCATTTGGCTTTGGTCTGAGTTTTATTAAACCTGAAAAAGTCAGAATATGCAAAATGACCACCTAATCACCAAAAGAAAAAAAACCTGATTAATTCATTAGTGTTCATTACAGAAGAGGATGTTTCCAGTGAGATCCTTATAATGTGATTTCAAGAATGAATTTTTACAGCTTTGCTCAGTGACCTGGAAATATCAAAGAATTAATATTGTAATTGTGCAGATGATTTGAGAGAAAAATAATGAAGGGAACGGTTTGATTTAGAGCTCTTGATAATCTGGGCAGAAGTAAACAATATGCAGCTCAGCATGGCCGTACAGAGATTTCAGAGCAGAACACAAAGTGCTGGGAGAGGGATAGCATAAAGAAGGGACCCCCAACTTTTTGAACTAAAAGATGGTATAACACTGAAAATCCTCTCATAAACTTCATACTTAATTTCATGTATTCAAGGTTTTTATTTTCCAATGTTATGTGATTCCATAATTTGGAAAGCACTGTCCAAAATGAGTTTATCTTTCATGTATTTCTGCCTTTATGTTTGATTTCTTTTGTTTTGATGTATCAGAGCACTTCTCTAGGTAAGTTCTTCTCTCCTTGGGCGAAATGCAGTGCCTGGTGGATTTAAAATGTACCAGTATGGCATTACTTAGAACCCAAAGAGTACCTGCCTCACTTTCAGAGATGACTCAAAAATAATTTTTGAAAAAGCAGAGCCATTGATAGAAGTCATGCCAAGGTGTTAAATGTAGGTAACTTCAAGAAGGGGTTGATTCAGATTTTATCCTCAATGTGTCTCTCATGTCTATGCTTGCTATATCTTGATACCTGGTCTAATTATTTCTGTAAGTGCTTAAAAAATCCATTATAACACTAATTAGCACGTTATTCCTTAATTAGCCATTAGCTACTCAAATATTTATCTCTGTCTCAAAGTGGGGATTCCACTGGGGACTAACCAAATTTCATACTTCATGAATAGACTTCTAGCTTGCCCTCTGAGGAGATGATTGTAAAACAGTCATGGATTTCAGGGAGCATTTGGAAAATGTCTAGGTGCTGCATGGCTTCTGAGGGTCTACCATTCCCTGTTCATAGAAAAGGAAGAATTATGTGAATTCTCTGGAAAAAAAGGCCTTTGAACATGCAGACCACCCAGGTGCTTGAGTGTGGAGTGCATCTGACAGGCAGACGTATGTGAGGTGCCTAATGTTTAATTTCAGTTGTATTTAATGTGTTTGATAAAAATGAGAATTATAGTACTGAGATTTTGTCTCTTTGAGAAGCTGTTTTTTATTTGTGCTGGTGTATTCTTGGAGGAGGGGCATACCCAGTAATGTGGCTGCAATTATTGCCTGGAGTGGTGAGTGACTTTAAGGCACTGGGTTGTGGGGTGGTGTTTGTCCCTGTTTTATCACCCCTGGTCTGTTTAGAAAGCTGCTCTGTTACAAGTGAAACATCCCCAGAGATGTGGAAGTTGTGGTCAGAGGGTTCCTTAGCCATACTCATCCAGAGCTGGAAGGCCAAACTCTCCCACAGCTAAGCTGTGAGCCAGAGGAAGGTAAATGTGATAAGTATAGTCATTAATTTATGTAAGCTGGCTGGAACTGTGAATGTTTAGTTGCTTTTTGTGTCATCTCCATTGGGATTTATCTTTTAAAAGCTCCCAGACTGTGGAATGGGTGCCCTTCTGCAGTACAAGTTTAAACTTAGGCATGGGAGAAAGATAAACCCCAGTTTCACTCATGCCTTGTCCCGAAGGAAGCGCTTGCAGCTAGGTGAAACAAATTTGCCTGCAGTGTTTAGTGTCAGGTTTCCCAGATGAAGAGGAGATCAAAGCTGAGAGATTAGGACATGCTGGTTAGAGGGGAAAATTGCAGTTTAGCTGTGCTGCTATTTTTGAAACTTGTCATATTTGCCTTCTGTCAGGTGAGCTGAACTCTGATGTGTTGTGAAACATGTATGCGTTAGAGCTCTGTGGATGGATGTGGCAACATAATGCCTCAGAAGAAATGGAACAGCCTCATTTCCTACTGGGTCCTGATTAAAATGAGAAATCCAAGGATTTTGCAAATGTATCATGATAGTCTCATGGGAGAAGTGCCACAGACAGGAAACAGTGTTCTCTTTATCTTTCTTTAAAATAATGATAACAATACGACTCCAGCAGTTCTGTCACAAATACCGCAAGGACCATGTTGGCTTTCTAGAAACACTGATTTTTATTTTCCTTCCCTGCCTTCCTGTGCCTTCTTTCTTTCTCTCAGTGGGTCTCCACTCCATGTGTGCCTTCACCCACTTGTCTTTACTAGCATTAGACCACACAGCAACTCTAACACTCATACTGTATTTTTACCTTTGTATCTTCTCCCCTTTATTTCTAAAATACATCCAAAATGTGTCTCCAAATCTTTTTCTTGTCATCATTCTTTTTTTCTTCAGAAATATGTACAAGGAGACTTTATGGGAAAAAAAAATGTCCGTAGATACTGTAAATATTTTAGAATATTGGGTGTTGATTGATTTATTTAACACTGGTGTTTATATACACAGTAGTTAAGGTTTTCTTGTTTGGCTACAACTAGAAATTAGCCTGTCAAGAGCAATAAAATCTACAAGTGTGTGGCCATTGTCAGTATCCCATTGCACAAGTTATTTTGTAAAACAAAGGGGTAGTCCTGGCCTGAAGATTCTACAAAATCAGGTATGTTTTTTATGCAGGAGCCGATTGTATGTGTAAATTTAAGATTCAATTTCAAGCTTAGTTCTTAATGTATTATAAATACAATAAAAATATTAATTTTTTATTATGTTATTTATTCACTCTCTCCTTAAATATGTCAGTAAAAACAAGAGAGATGCAAACATTAAATAAATATTGGTAAATGACCAATCCTGCACACATCTGTCATGGACTACCTTTTGTTTTTACATATGTCTGGATGTGCCTTTTTCTTCTTGAATTGAAGAAAATGCATATTCCTTAAAATGGTAAGAATGGTGGATTTGTGTGATCGACTTTTGAAGCCTTGAGAGAAGAAAAAAGAAGTATTTCTGAAAACGGGAATAAGCGTTGTTTGAGATGCATCAAACATTACATGACTCTTAACTTTGATTTCATTAGAGTTGAATCTGATATAAACTTTGAGGTAAGAACCATAATGTCTGCAATGATAGCTAATAAGCACAGAAATATTACCTATATTGTGGAACCAGATCTATGCTTCTTTGTTTTCTTTTCATATTTTTATCTGCCTGTAACAAAAGCTGGTGTGTGATTCACAAAAAGTTCTCATTATTAAAGCCAGAGGTATCTTGCTGCTTGGAAATCTAGCATATATTTGCCTGAAGTAAAATATGAGCCCTATTCATTCAATATCACCATGTAGACCTGAAATTGTTAGCAGAAGACTTATTTAGCATTGATATATTATTCTTATCCAGTTCCAAGTAACAAAAATGACCTGTAGAAAAAGGAGCTCCTGGGAAACTATTTCATTCTGTAAATTAGTTTAAATTAGCATCATTCTGCAGCTCCCAAAGTTAAAGGATCACATGCAGAATATATCTCACAATGCAACCAATAAACCCTTGT
Organism: Camarhynchus parvulus; assembly: GCF_901933205.1. Taxonomy (NCBI): domain Eukaryota; kingdom Metazoa; phylum Chordata; class Aves; order Passeriformes; family Thraupidae; genus Camarhynchus; species Camarhynchus parvulus. The sequence goes on along the minus strand of NC_044577.1, from coordinate 8,778,147 downwards.
TTTTGGAGTTCATGTGCCTGAAAGCTTAGGTTCAAAATGAAGAAAAAACAATAAAAGTTATTTATGTATACTCTTGAGGTCTAATTAGGCTTAGTATTTCACATGTACGTGTATATTTACAAGCCAGATATTGTAATGTTTATGGAAATTGACACTTAACTTTGAATTGCTTCTATTTGCATATGCAAATTATCGAAGCAATTCAGTGTGAATGGATTTTAGAGACCTGTCAACAGTTGTTTATGGGGGAAGGCAAGGAAACCTGGAAACAAATCCTTGCGAATTAACGGCTTTGTTTGGCTGCGAGCATTGGAAATGTTCGTGACCTGGGCAGGTTTCAGGGTCCCACCGTGTGGCAGCTGCAAATGCAGGCCAAGAAGGAGATTTAATTGTGCCCCATGAACCACTTTGAGGGACAGCAGGCCCCTGTAAACCCAGCCATTTCCACTGCATGTGTGTTCTTGCTAAAAGCCCTGTGCTGGCAGTGTTGGTGCAGCACGCAAAGCACACGAGCACCGAGCAGAGGTGTCCCTGTGGCGAGAAGACAAGGAGAAGGCAGAGTTTAGAGGGGCACAAGGTATGGCATCAAGAATTTAAATGTTCCTAGGCTCTTAGTATGAAAGTGAGCAGGTTTCAGCCAGCCAGTTGTTTGTTTGCTCCCGTGCAAGCAACCTCACACGCAGTTTTCATCAACTGCAATTCTGTAACATAAATCAGCATTGGAGAGAGCTGCTGTGGATACTGCTCTCTTTCTTGGAGAAGTTAATGAGAATAAGCTGTTCTAATTTGTGTCAGTATACTCCACTGTTATTGTTCTCTGTGTAACAAAAGAAGAACAAAAGGCATAGAAGTCAGGAGTGATGAAGTGCATAAATTTGAGGGATGCTACAAAGAGATCATTTCATAACAGAGCCATCAAAATCTTCTAATTGAGATTGTTATAAATATATCAAGATCAGATACTGAAGACAAAACAGTGCATATTTTCTTGTCAGTATCTCAGGTGTGTGCCAAACAGGATTTCGAGAGGAAGAGCAGAGAAACATAAGCACAGCACTTTGTTCCCTTCAGAGGTGCTGCGGTGGATTGTGAAATCTGCTTTGGAGGGACAGGACTCTCCATGCAGTGAGAAACTGGGGCTAGCACATCTTTGCATGCCTGTACCTGCATTTGTATGTGGGGGTCCTGTTACTCTTTCCTACAGGGATGCTCTGTAAAACAGCTTTCTGTATCATTAACTGTAGTGGTCAGTTGTCAAGGTTATGAGGAATGAGCCCACAGCTCTGTGGAACCCCCATGGCTTTGTTGTGCATGATGAAGTGGGCTTGCTGAGCCTCTTCACGCTTGATACTATTTTTTAGGACACAGAACTTTTGCATGAGCCCTTTTCTGACATGTGGAAAAGCAAATGGGGAAAAAATGGGAATTTGCACACTGTATTTTATGTTTCTCACACATCCATGCCAGGGTCAGAAAGCATTTGGTGCCTTATAGTTGAAAGAAATTACTTTTTTTCCCCCGTGTTTCACTCTGTCATTGTAGAAGGTCAACTGTGCTAATATTGTCATCAGCCAATGGTACTTGGAGGGCAATGGCAATTGGGAAACCAAAGCCCAACACTAATAGCCAGGATGCTGCTCAGCTGAGTAGCCTTGCCTTTGGAAATGTGGAGACTGCACAGCTGCAGGTTTTATCCTGCTGCAGACTGGGGTGAGCAGTGTAACACTGATCTCGGAGAGCTCAGCACAAAGACAGAAGGTGCATGAGTGTGTGGTACATTACTTTTATTTATAATGAGGACTACTGAAGTGAAATGAAACACTAAGCAACTGTATTGTCTGAGTTAATCTAAGTCTGATTCCTGAGAGCTCCATAAACCTTAAAGATTAATTCTTTTGTCCACTGCTCTGGAAAACTTGGATGTTTTTTGATTTCCTTTATTGGAATTGGCTTTTGTTTTATATCTGTCACCAGACACACACCTAAATGAGTAAGCATGACAGACAAATACACACAGAACCAAAGACATGTATATCTTTTTGTATACATGTTTGCTTCTGTGTGTGTAACTTCACTTAAATACATGAATCTTCAGGGTAAAATGTACAATCAACACTCAAGATTTAGTCAAACTGGTAGTTATAAGAGAAGCCACTTACCCCAGTTTAGCACTAGTGATAAGTTTTAAGCCCATCTTTAGTATTGGCAAAAAGAAAATTTTTACTTCAATAAATATATCCATGCTCATGAAAAATATATCTGTGTTCATGAAAATATGTTGGGTGGTTTTGGGGAGTGGGTTCAGAGGTTCAAGTTCATCATTGGTGGTAGAGCAGTTCAGGAGGGACAAGTGGAGGCACAACTGCTGGTGAGATGAGAAACATATCCAGTGCTTTAGGACCTTGTATCTGAATGAAAAAAGACTGATGTTTATGGAGTCTCAGTATTTTGCACAGAATGTGCTGTGAAGCTGTTCAGACATGTACAATGTCTGTGTGAAGGCAGGGTGTGTGTTACTCTCAGGTAAATCTCCTTTGAGATCTTACCTCCATTAAAGCCAAGTGGTGCCTTTCCCCACCTTACCAGATCTGCTGGGGAGCATTTCATTGCCATGACAGTTTATAGGTTCTGTTTGAACTCATTTTTTTTTTAACACCATTTTTTTTTCCAAATTATCTCCTTTTTATTTTTCCCTGAGGTGAGGAGGAGGGTGTACAGGGTCCAATAAAACAGGTTGTGTTCGATGTGCCAGAGTTACTGGAGATAGTTAACTGCTCAGGACAGACCATTTATCCTCCTTATTCTCCCCTTGCAACCTGAGAGCTGCTATGAGTTCATTAAGTCCTGCCCTTTCTCAACTGCTCCTTCCCCACAGGCACCTGGAACAGGATGGGGGAATATTTGTAGAGCTCCGTGGGCTCTCCTTCAGCCCATTCTCCCACCTCTGCCTCTGCTGAATGGGTTGGAGTTTGTTGCAAGATGGGAAATAACATAAAAAGCGTTCTACTGTGCTTAAAATTTATTTTTTTCGGGACTTGACCATGTCCCTTAGGGTTATAAGGGTACCCCTTCTCTTATTTGCCTGCTCTTGATGTTGTCCCCATGAGCCCACTTCCCATGTCTAAACTGGGACCTTTTTACAGCGTGTAGGTGAAAATATCACTTCTCATCTGGAAAGCAGTTGCAAGGCTGAGTTCAGGCAGTTGAGCACAGGCAGTGTTGAAGAGCATGAATGGGGCTTGAAGGTGTGAATTTGACTTGGCAGCTTCTTCATTCCTCCACATGCTCTTTCTCTTCCAGGAGGTGCTGTGTAATTTGAAATAGGACTCTTGCCTTGAAAGCTGCAAAGAGCGAAGTGGGGGAAAGAAAAATCATTAAGGCTATGTAGTAGGAGGAGCAATCTAGTATTTCTTTCATTTTGGTTTTTTGCTTCCCTGAATAAGGAATATTGAAGGATTGAATTCATCCTGTTATGTTGATCTGCATGAAAAGAAATGTAAATGAGATCCAGATGTGTTTTCTCCTCTAACAGTTTCATTCACTATGCTTTAGATATGGGAAAATGAAATGTATTCTGTAATAGGTTGGAGGAGAATAGACCAAAATTATAATTTTATAATATTCCCTGGGAATTCATAGAGGCCTAACGAATTAACTAGGAAACTCTGATGTCTAATGAACTCTGCATGGGGAAATATTTAATTTTGCACTGACTGCCATAAGGCAACTGCACGGTGGGTTATTTAATCATCAGCTGTAGAAATAAAACAGCAGTAGGAAATAGACCTGTCCCCAGCATTGTAGAGAAAGGTTTAACTCAGCTCCCCCTTCAGTCCTTGTTGGAGGGGTTGTAAGGTCCTCTTTTCTAGAGCCAAAGCTTTTGGGAAACACCTGCCTGGGAACTCTGGACCTAAGAGCACACCTTGAGGGAGCACAGAGGGGAAAATGGTGACGCCTCTAAAGATGCAGCCTTGCTCTGTTTGAAGCCATTCACTGTAGCTCTGAAGTTATTTTGAATAACACATTGATGCAGCTAATTGTGCTAAAAGAGCGCTGTGAATTGTTGTTTGTTCAGTGTACTGTAAACATAATTTGCAGTCAGTATAAACCAAGGTCATGGCCTGTCCTGCAGTGGTAGAGAAATATATATATAAAAGGTTATGTCTTGGACAGTGAAATCTGTGTTCTGCTGTGAGGTGGCTTGGAGAAATGCAGGGTTTAATTGTGACAATCCTAGAAGTAATGGTTGAATGCACCTCAACAGTTTTTTAATTTATGGCAGTTTTTTCCTGGCTGCCAGTCTGCTCCAGAGCCCTGTAGCAGAGATCTCCTCCTGCCCACACACTGCCCTGGAACAGCAGCCAAGGAGCAGCTAAGCCCTTCTTACAGCCAGAAAATCACCTTTTCATAAGTGCAGGAATCTTCTGGATGCTTTCTGATAGAAGAAGATATCAAAATATAGCCTGTCATCTTTTGCTCTTCCAGGCTTCATCAGCCATAAATACTGGGCTCCATCTTCTCATATTTTCCTTTTGTCCCAGTACTTTTCCTAAGAGTTTAGTTGTTTAAGCAACTTTCTTTCACTAGTCTGAACCAGGAAATTGGATTTAAACCCTATTTTTTTTTTCCAGACATAGACTCAATCTTGCAACATTTCTGTTCTGCTTAATAAAATTGATTCAATCTTGATTAAATGGACCAAGGAAAATTTAATACAATCATAGAATATCCTGAGTGGAAAGGGACCCACAAGGGTCTTTAAGTACAGCTCCTGGCCCTGAACAGGACAAACCCAAGGCCAGTTCTGTAGCCTCAAACTCTGAAGCCTCCTGGAAGATGGAGACATGAAACCAGGTTCATTCTCCTTCTTTATAGAGGGTGAGCTTATGTTTATCTCCTGTCTTGCAGGTGACTTCACAAGTCACTGGGCTCACTGAACAACTAGAAGGGTTTGGCTTTAGTTCATTTTTTAAAAATCTTCTTCCCCTGAGACAAATTGGGGAAAAAAAATTGTATTGCAGAGTAGGAGGAAATAATGGTAGAATGTTAACGTATTTTGAAAAACAGGGTTATTTTCAGGTAGCTTGTCCATTAATACATCATGTCAAGCAATAAATGCTGTACACCATAGAGTTACACGCTCATTTGGAGCACTCTTGCAGTACATTGGATTTTTGGTAATGTGTTTATTCACTCTATCCTCATTATAGAAATAATCAGCAAAATAGATCTGTGCTCTTTCAAATCCCTGCAGAAGTCAGTCATCTCTCCAAACATATGGTCTGTTTACCTTCCCAAAAGCAAAATGTCTTCATAATATCAAAACCCAAAGACCCTTCTCTGTTCCAGTGCAGCAGACCTGGAAATTCATGGAGGTTTTGCTGTGCATTCTGATCCCCAACTGGTGCTTGGGAGCAGAAGGCCAGAGCTCTAAGCAGGATGCATTGGGCTGTCGAGCCACCATGCTACAGTGCTTCTGACATTACTTCATAATGAGAGAAGAAATAACTGACCTTGTAGGGACTTGCACCAGAAGTGGCTAATTGCCAGCCAGAAGAGCATTTTAGGAGCAAGTATGCCATGCTTAGGACAAGTGAGCAAGGCTGGTTGTTCTTCCCCGCTGTTACAGAGTCATCAGTGACTTGTCCCCCAGAGATTTCTGGTTTTGCTGTGTGCACTTCTGTCCTTGGCTGAAACATTCTGCACCTATGCTAGGAAAACTGATGCTGAAACTCTTGGAAACAATCCTCCTTCTCCACCCAAACCCCTGTTTTATCAATATTACTTATCACAGAAGCATGTGTTGATGTCAGCATCCTTTCAGATTTCAGATGCAGTGGCAGCAATCTTAGACCACAGGAGGAAAAGGGGTTATGTGTCATAACTTCACTCAGCAAATCCCCCATTGTAGTTAGAACCATAACAAAGAGAGTGAAATAACATTTGTAAGAAATGCTGGGAGATCATAATGAGGGAAAATGTGTTTAGATTGCAGACAAAAACCTGTTCTCTGGTGCCTACATTTATCCTGACTTAGAAAGCTTTCAGAAATGATGCTTCTCAGAAATCTCTGCAATATTATCAGAACCCTGATAACATTCTGTTTTATCAGGTCTGTGGTAATTAAAGTGATGTTCTTTCCTTTTTTTTCCCCTTTTTTTATATTCCTCACCACCATATTTTCAGAAATAGCTCTACTAGATGTGACTGCTTCTTTGTTTACATGAGAGAGAAAAGAGTGGTCATAGAAAATCTGTATTACGTGTGGTTAACAACAAGGTTTTCATCTCTCAACCAGCTATTTGTTTTTTGTTTAGCAAGTTCTTTGAATCTAAATAATGTGAGCTGCAAGTAAAATTGCACATATCTCCAGTGCCCAAATAATCAGTCATTTAGAGATTTTAACATTGGAAATTCACTAAATAAGGCTGTTATGCTTCAATATTTTGTGTAAGGCAATGATAAATGAAAGCAATGAGCACTGCTGTTATTTGAAAATAAGTTCAGTACTTATTACAATCTTGCAGAGTTTGTAAAGTTACTGTGTTATTAACCTTCCAATACAGATTGCTTTTCTAAAAATATCCTCCTTTTCTGTGTGAAGGCCTATTCTCTTTTTTTTTTTTCCTTTGGCTAAGTTAACCTCAAACTATAATGCAGATCCTAATAAACTTCTTAGAAGTGTAATTTCTCACAGTTTTCATATTTTTTTTCCATAATACTACTAAAAGGGAACTAAAATTGTCAAGTGTTTATTTTAATTTTTTGTGCATCCCACATGTGCACATACCCCATGAAACTCTACCCACGGCACTGACAATCAACCTGACAACATAATCAGTCAAATTGTACCCAGGGACTGTTTCTTAGGTAACCAAACAGGGTTGCAGAAATGAATGGTAGAGTACAGAAATAAACCCCAGGTTGCTGTGTGGCATTTCCATTGTTTCCCAGCGAAGTCTGGGAATGTTGTGTTGGTGCAGTGCGGAGGGGAAGGTGTGCAGATTGGGAGCGTGCAGCTGCTGGTGGGAGTGAGGCTCACCCTGGTGCCAGCAGGAAGCCTGATGTGAGCCCTGAAAATAGGACTCCATCAGCTGGGATGTAGGTGATGTGTGAGCTCTGTGCCCAGGATTTGTGGTAGAGCTGACTTGGCTGTTAAGGAGCTACAGAAGGAAAACACCCCTTCTGAAGCCTTGCTTTTTCTTGCTGGTTTTATTACTCCTTTGTACTCACATTCTAAAATGCTTTCCTAAGTTCCTAAAGTTCTGGAATGGTCTGCCCAGGGAGGTGGTGGAGTCACCATCCCTTGATGTGTTTAAAAAAAGCCTGGATGTGGCACTCAATGCCATGGTTTAGTTGAGGTGTCAGGGAACAAGTTGGACTTGATGATCTTGAAGGTCTCTTCCAACCTTGTGACTCTGTGCCTTTCCTTTTATTTTATATATTTTATTCTTATTTATTCCTAAATATGCCTTCCTTTTTTTCGTTTTTTAATTTTTTGTTTTGTGAGAGGTTGTTGCTGATGTAACAAACTTTCCTTAGGTCAGAGAGCTAGAGCTCTATGTGCTTGTTGTCAGGGTGGAAGATGAATTGTTTTCTTCATGCTGAAGTCAGCATGAGTGAAAATGTCAGCAGTGCCATCTTCCATTGCTACAGTTAGTTCAAGTAGGCTAATTCTTTTGTAACTGGCTTTGTAAAGTAGATGGTGTCTTTTATAATTTGAGTTTTTAACTTTATGGTATTGCTTAGGGGTTGCATATTGCCTACAAAAAACCCAAACAAAACCACAACAAAACAACAACACCCCCCCCAAAAAAAACCAAACAAAACCCCCCAAACTAAACCCACAAACAAACCCAAAAACAACAGCAGTAAAAAAAAAAACCACCCAAAACAACAATAAGAAGAAACACATTTAAACAGGTTGCGTTTGCCAAGATACTGTTGTGGGGCTCAGAGCAGCATAGCTTAAGTGTTGCTGCTGGCCACAAGTGAGACTGCTTTTTTGCTAAATTACAGCCAAGAAAGTAACTCTATGTATTAAACCACTTAGTTTTTGGCCTAAAGGTATAAACACAAATTAATGACTGGTGAGGAGCATTAGTAACTGTTCCAATGGGCAGGGACAGTTTTGGCTGTGCAGACCTGCCAGGGAGGGGGGCTGGGTTACCATTTACCATGGAGATTCAATAAAATTCACGGTCTGGAGCTGGAGGGTGAGGTGGTGTGCTTGCAGAGCAAACCTGACAGCAGCTGAGAATGTCAGGTGTTGAAGAACAGGGCTCTTGGATGGATGTAGGGCTGGGAAATGGGCAGAGAGGGTAAATGTATGAAAGGCTTGGAGGCAGCATCTTGGTTTGCCCTCCTCTTCCTGCCTGGCTTGGGATATGCTCTAATTCCTGTGCAGGACAGTGGCCCTGGCTGACTGCAGGAGAAGGTGGGCTTGGAGTAGGTGTGACAGACACCTCCTTTCCCCTTAGCTGTCTGCAAAAACATAGGAGCCCCCTTCAAAAAGTTTTGCCATAGCCATGTTGCTGTATGAAAAAAAAAATGTGTATGCAGACATGTGCACATGAGAAATGATTCTGGAAAGAGAACATTACTGACTGGAGTTAAATATCCAGCTATTGCTGAGATTTTATAGCTTCATTTCTTTCTGTTTATTTTCATGGCAAGAGCCTCTCACTTTTATTTTTCTCTCTCTCTATATCCATAGCTGACTGTAGGAATTGTGCTGCTTTTTATGCAGCCAAAACTGTTTTTATTTTTGGGGTGTTATTCTCCCCCAGCTGGCCTTCCTGACCTGTCTTTTTATTTTCCTTTTTCATGGTTATATTTGCAAATAAGTTAAGTTTGCCCTACTCTGTGCTGTGAGCATTCAGCTTGACTGATATCCAAATTGGAGCACTCACAGCAAAAATATAAAGGTGCTATAAACATTTTAAATTGCTTTTGAGTCTGAAAAGTGTTTTGAAATTATTCCACTGCCTCAAACCTTTTATGTGTGCTTTATTCTGAACCTTCTTAGATAGGGCATTGGACTGTAACATACAGATTTCCATAAGGCTTTTTCTGTAACATTATAAATTCTGTAGGTAGTTTTAGTTTTGAAATAGTAATGAAAATCACACAGAAAACTAATATATTTTCAAAAATTAGCTCAAAGAGTTTCAGAGCAAGGAAAAAGGATAGCTTCTACTATTTTATCTATATAATATCCTGACAGGAGAGCAACATTTTGGTCCAGAAACACTGCAAATGCATTCCCTGAAAGACCTCCACTGATATTAATGAAAGAGTTCACCCTTCTGCTCCTGAATCCCAGAGGATTCAGTATTGACACTTAACTTTTATTCTCTAAGATTTTTTTTCCTTTCATTAATAGAGTGCCAGACGCTATGTGAAGGCACAAAGAATATTGCTGCTAGTTTGATTTTAATTAATTTGTTATCAGTCAGGCACATAAATCCTTTAAATATAGCTTGTCAAAACTTCCTGAGGATTAGAGCATTGTTGTGTTACCTCAAAAAGCTCTTGTGGACCAGCTGGCCAAAAAAAATTCTGACTTTGAAGCATAAACACTCTTGCAGGACAATCAGGAGACCCAACAACAGTAATGAGGAATACAGAAAGAAAAAGAGAACAATGGAATGTGTGCATGTAATTCCTCGTCACAGAGAACTCAGTAAATCTGCAGTTTACCACTTCTTGTGCTGTGAATAAGATTGACAGCAGAAGAGCTTTGTGCAAGCAAGAGACTCGTTCTGAAATGTGTGCAAGAAAGAGGCAAAATCAGAATTTAGACTGAAACACATTTGGGACATTTCTGTCAGATGATTTACTTTCTCACTGGCAGAGATATAAGCAGGATAAATACCATGTAGGGGCTAATTAAGCTGTGTTCTCCTGGAGAAGGCAGTTTCATACCATGTACCAGGTGGTCAGGACAGTTATAAACTTGAAAGAGCAGAACAAAATGTTAGGCAGAGAAAAGAGCTGAAAATGTTTTGCATGTTTATGCATGAAGTCCAGGGGTCTGTACAGGGATGTGCTGTGCCATTTTGGACTGATTTGGTTCTTGCATGTTTTGTTGCTATGGTGTACCTTAGCTTAAATAGACTCTGTAACTGTTCTCATGTGAAAAGAATGTGTGCTCCCATTCTGGACCTTGTTTTCTAACCTTTTTAGTTTTATTCTCTAGTTTCTGATAATTAAGGCAGAGACTTAGGTAGGAAGCGATGAGAGCATTGGAAAAAACTTCACTGTACCAACGTGAGGAGCAGGATCCTGCCAAAAATATGTGGCTCTAACAAAACCCCAACGTACCTCATTAGATATGCCATGTATTTTAAATATGTACATGGTTTTTTCAGTGCCCCAAGAAATACTTTATAGTAGGAGACCATCTCCAAGGAATCTTGGAGAGACGTCTTGGTTTATTCATAGTTAGTCCTGAAGCACTATAAAGGGAAAACCTTACAGAACTGGCAAAAGCATGAGATAGGAAAACATGAGAAGGTCTAATTTTTTTTTTTCCATTTGGAACGAAAGAACAAATACAATACCAAATAAATATTGTACACATATATTGGCATCTCAGAAATGCACAAAGCAACTCGTGAATGAGAAAGTATTGGTTGGTTGCGTGGTGCTCTGTTTGTCACTGGGATGAAAAAAGCCTTGACCTGCTTACTGAGAGAATGCATTTATAATTCAAACCAGAAGCTGGATGCAGATTTGGAGAACTGTTGCTCTTTCTGTCATTCTAAAGCTAAAGCAAGATTCTGCCTGATTCAAGTGAAAGGCACTTTACTATGAAAGCAAGCGTTTGTCTCCAAGTTATAGACCAAGATTTCCTTTCTTGTGGCACTTCATAAAATTTAATAAAATAATGACTGGTCTAACAGAAGCCCATAAAAAGCCTGAATTCAAACTACATGGAATTGCAGGGGGAATGAACCTACCATGCTCTGTGATTTTCTGCTGTAGCTGATAGAGGTTGAAGTGCTGCCTTCGCTTGAAAATTCTGTATTATCGTAGTGCAAATGTACAAGTTCCAAGTAAATCAGGGCAGATTTCTCATAGCTCCCATTTAAAACAAAAATAAAATATGTTGTGCAATTCTTTGGCATAAAAATCAAACGTAATGCTTCAGAAAAATTATAAGGCAAAAGTGTTCTATGTCAAAATGAAGCAGTTAATTTGGGAAGAAACAGCACTTAAAAAATATAGCCCTCCTTTTTGTTGTCCTAATTGGATGGTTTTGTAATGACAGATGAAAGCCACTGTGAAAGTAACGCACAAATGGTGTTTTATAACCTGCTTAGTGTTTCAGCAAAAGATTTTCTTTGTGTCAACCAATGAATCATAGAGTGCTGCACGTAGCAAGCAGCAATAACTTCTTTTTAAGATGCATTGGCATTTTCGTTGTTATTACTTTTAAATTAATATGGGGTGCTAGAAGACATTTCAGGTGTTGCTGAACTTTACTGCTTGTGCTAATTGTTTATGTTCTCTTTATGAATTGAACAGGGCTTGTTAGAAGGAGAGGCTGTGAGAGATGAATGGTGAATGAACGTACAACACAACAATGCATTTGCATAAAAGAGGTCATAATAACTGCAGATATGTGGGAAAAGTCTGTCATTTGTATTGGTGTTTGAATGCTTAATAATAATGTGAAAAATTGGCCTGATCTGAAATGAAATATTCTTTGCTTTGATCTTTTTCTAAAATTATTGTGGCTAAGTGTAGTCTCAAAACACAAGAAAACAGAAAATTTCCATTAAAAAAAGTTAAATATTTTGAATTCCCTTATCTTGGTTTTTTTTTTAACCACTAAAAGCAGTGCCAAGCTTAAGCTGCATCCTTGGAGTGTGAGACATCTTTTATTTTTTAAGCAAATAATTTATCTTAAAGATTTTCATCCAGCTAATAATGCACATGACCAGAACAGACCATTTGCATTCAAACTTCTCATGGTAGGAGTTAAAATTTCTCATTCGGTTTTGGACTACAGAGCAAGGAGCTTTAGATCTTTTTGTGAAATTCTATCCCCCACATGTCCTATCCCGTGAATTCAGAGGAATGAGGAATTAATTTTTTTTTTTTTTTGACAGACTATATGGATTAGCAAAAAAGTTCATTGCCAGTAGCAGGCTGCTCTGAAGCTGACTGAAATTGAGATTGGGGTGGCTTACTGTGAGATATCACACACGAGTCCCTCTCTGGCTGTTGGTGACCTTGGCTTTGCCTTGTTCCTTTGTCTCTAAGAACAACAACTGTGGAAGAATTTCAGTCCCACACTGTATCATGGTGGCGTAAAATACTCAATTCTTGTCTGGCTAGCAAGTGGAAGGGTGGTGAGGCTTTCTCTGGGTTTTATTCAGGGTGACACTACCAAAGTGCCTGTAGCTTTCACACACCTTCCTCACAGCTGTTTTAGACAAATCCTGCATTGATCCTGGCAGGCATCACCAGTTTTAAGCCTGCTTTCTACCAATCTAGCATAAGAAAGTGTCTGGAAGACATCCAAAAATCTGAACATTTGTTTCCATGGAAGGATTGTAATATCCAGACTCTTTTGACTCTGAATTTAATGGCATATTTGTATTTGAAAAAAATCAATGAAGTTTATGAACTGAAAAGAGAGGTCCAATGCAACCAGTTTTGTCACTTTTAAGGACACCTTGTGTAATTCTTTGTGACACAGACATCAGGCTATAGAAACCAAGGTACATCTTCCTGTGAAACAAGATTTAGCCTCATAAACCTCACCAAGGCAGGTGAAGGAGGGGTACAATGAGAGAGAAAAGAGGAGACCAGTGAGAAACAACCTACTCTCATCAGCCTAGAAGGGCAATAAGATCTGATGGGTTTCTGCAATAAAACCACCCTAAACCTCCCAGTGGATTTTCATACAATAGAAACCAAAAGGGCACATCAGTCATACAGCAAGAGGGACACCTGGGGGCAATGTCCTGCTCCCAGGCTTTAACCAGCTTACTGCTTCAGATAAAATAGCCATCATGCAAGGTTCATAAAGATAAAACTTTTCACTCTTTGAGGGCCACTCCAAGGTCTGTGCAGCATTTAAGTCTTACTGTTATGAGGCCATAAACGGGGCACTAGTTGTAAATTATTTCTTATTGCTGTTATTACCTTTGAGATGCTATAATACATAATGATCTATCATCCACGTTTGTAAAATGCTTGTACTGGAGTAGGTAGACCTTCATTCCTTTCCGGAGTACTCCTGCTGACTTCTGTCATGTCTGCAGTTATAACCACAATTCAATTTGGTTTTCACTCCACTTTCTGCACTTGGTAAGATTATCTGCAACCTAGGATCATAAAGTGGGAAAGAGATAGAAGGAAATGCATGGAGTTGCTTCCTTTTCCCCCACAGCTATTTTGGCTGTCTTTACTGTGTTCTAAAAAGTGCAGGTTGGTCAGTGGCACCAGCTGAGTCCTGGCAATGCAGTACCTTTGTGCTGGAGCACACAGCCAGCTGAGCACATCCCTCAGAAATATTTAGAAAGCTCAGATTGGGTGGCTGGTCAAGCTCAATACAAGCTGATGGCTTATTCCATTCTGAAAAGCAAAGTCCGTAACTCTGCTTCTACGTGTCTGGAAAGGTTCCTCTCCCAAAGGCAGTGAGGGGGTCAGTGAGGCTCATCCTGGAAAGTGGCAGGGCAGGACTCTGCACAGACACACCTTTCTAGTTCTTTGACCTGAGTCTAGAATTTCTTTGAATTGGTTTCTTCCTTGGCTCTCTGGCCATTCCTGTGCCTACAGTATTGTGTACGATTTGTTGTATATAGTGTGATAATGTAGCCATGTAGAAAATCCAATGCTGTACGCATATGAAAGGTACATGCAGAATACTTTTTGTTCTTCAAAGGAGGAGTTTCATTTTGTGTTAATCATTCTGAGCAAGTCCTGTGATTGCTTAAATCCTATTTTAGTCTGAAATTCAAAACTCAAAATACCTGCTAGAATTATGTGATACCGCGCAAAATCTATTATTTAATTTTAAATTGGAAGCATGAAAACTTATGTAAGGATTGTTCTTTTGCTGAACTAAAGTTTAACTTTGTAGAACGGAGAGCAATGTGATATATTTAAGATTGTAACTGCTGTCCTCAAAACTTCCAAAAGAGTGGCCTATTTTTACATGTAGTTCCATGTAAAATACAAATAACATCTAGTATTTGTCCTGCTGAAATAAGTGAACTTTTTTCAGTGTATTTTATGAAAGCATATTTCCTATTTGGTTCAGATGGTTGTGAATTGGCATGAAAAATGGGATAGTATCTCTATGTCCAGCAATGGTAAATTATGCACAATTTTTTTATTGGATATGGGACTGCAAATACTAAAGATAAGCGTGAATCACAGTGCTCAATTAGAAATGTTGCCTTCTTTTCTAAATACAAGTAATTGAAGTCTGTCTCCACCAAGCAGCCTTGACTTCAAAGACAATGTAAGCATAGTCTTTGTGTATGTGTTTAATTGCTTGTTCTATTTATAAATTCTATTTAAGGACCTTAATGATATTTTTAAAGAAGAATTCCTAGCGACTGGTAAATGCCCCTTAACAGCCAATTAATAATTAACAATGCATGGACTTTACCTAGGAACTTCCTGACCATTCAATTTAATTTATTCTCTGCAACATTACTGTCATCTGTACCTTGCAAAAATAGTTTCTCTGAGGAAAGGAGGACGAACAGCAAAAGCATCTCCAGACTCTGCAGCTGTTTTCCCTCTTGGAGTCTGGGATGCCTGGAAAAAAAATGGATGAGCTTTCACGCACACCCTACTCTTATGAAAGAATAGCATTAAGCTTCATAGCTAATGGTAGTTGAGGACAAATTGCATGTGAGTTTAAGTGGATGTGGAGAGAGAAAAAAAGTGCTGCTAACTGAATAATTAAGGGAAGGAAAGTGAAGTTACAAGGAAAGCAATTGTTTGTACAGGAGAGAAAGCAGATAAGTTCTCTCCTCAGGAACATTGAAGGGATTGTGGGGAAAGGACCAAAACAGGTGAGATTATAACTGTCCATAAGAATAATAACACTCCTGAGTCCCTGATTTTGGTTTCCAACAGGTGCAGAAAAATTCTTGTCTATCTGACAGCTTGTCTACTCTTCAGCTGCATTTGCTGATCTAAAGGAAGATATTCCCTTCCCCTGCAGACTGTGGCTCAGTCCTGTCCCGAGGCTGTGATGGCTGCAGGAATGTGATCAATAAGATTAGACACATCCTCTGCCCAGCGGGGAAGTTGGCGGGTTCCTCTCATGCCTGTCCTACAACGCTGACCATGTGCAGCTCAAATTGATGCCATATTAGCCTTAATGCTGCTTGTTTCCCCACTGAAGCCTTGCAAATCCCAGGGGGGAAGTGTGTGTGCCCCATTTGAGTGTGGTGTCCAATATCAGTGTGATGCCAAGGGCGGGTGTGTTCCCCGGGACTGGGCACAGACAGACAGACAGACCTACTGGCAGGCTCTCCTGCTGGCCTGTTTATTAGCCATTAAAAAAGCCATACCAAAAATCCCCAACACATTGATTTTGATGCACCTTTTCCTCCTAGGGGAGAGCTTAGACCCTTTTAGAACTACTTTTCCATCTTATTCTATATTGCGTATAAAATTGAAAATGTATGTTTTTCAATCAGTCCTTCACAACATGCCGTTAATTGTTTGAAGTAAAGTAGCATTTTCTTTTGTAGAGTGAAGAAGGCAAATGTCACTTCGCCCCAGGTTGCTTGTGCTAAGTGCAAGATGTAGTGCAGAAATGTGATCTGTGCTGCCAGGAGCTCAGTGAAGTGTTATATTTTCAAAAACTGTATCTTGCTGGTGTAGACATTATGTGAATATCATTGCATATGTGTGAGACTAGACAGATAAGAGATAAGGCTGTCCTAGCTCTACCCATGTTCTTAGCTTAAAAATAAAATTACTGTATTGATCTGCTCTCGCAGGAAAAATGTACATCGTTTTTGAAGTATTCCTAGTGAATACCCTCTAAATCTCATTTTTCTGTTCTTTCTGTCTGCCCTTAGGCAGAGACAGAAATCAATGGTTTTCATCATTCCAGCGTTGTATAATTTCATAATTCATGATGTATGATTTATTCAAATACAAATAGAACTTTTGTTTATCAACTTGAATGCAAACAAAACTAATAATTTCAGTTGCTTTTATCTTCATTGTAGACGGGTCGAGCCAAACATAGGAAGTCACTTAGAAATACTGCAGATGTTCTTAGTCTTTTGAATTCTCTGGTGGGTATACCAAATTATGGAGTCACTGTCCTGGCCTGTACAGGCCTGTTGTACCAGTCCCTCTTGACCAAAAATATTTACTGAGCATTCACTTCAAACCTCTTTATTCCTCTGGTTCTAAATAGCCTCATGTTTCAGTCCTGCCCAGTGCCCTGCAGAGACTACTACATGATTTATAACTAATATTTTTAATGTAATCTCACCTAATGCTTATTTCCATGTTCTGGGCTGTCTTCAGCTAGTATGTAATTAGTTCTCACTGTGTAATTGATTCTCACTACCTCTCGAGGAAGGGGCAACTGAGGTAAGAAGTAGGGAGAGCCCAAACAAGGAGGCATCACCAAAAATCCCTGGGTGTTGTGTCACGTGCTGCAGGTGGCATTAGGTCAGCACAAGGGACAGGAAGGCTTTTCATTTTCAGTTCTTTGGCGGGTTGTTTTTCAAGACACAGTTTCTGAGTGAGTGAATTCAGTACATTTTTGCATCTCAGAATACCTAAGGCACTTGAACCCTGAACATCTTAAAATTGGTCTTGCCATGGATCTTGTGTTTGGTGCCATGGAGCAACCTCAGTGTGAGCAATGTGGCGCTGCAGCTGACTGGTTTGGGGGTTTGCCCACCTCACCTCTGAAATGCATGGGACTCTGCCATCTAGCAGAATATTTCAGGGTCATTTTGTCTGTTATTTAGCTGGAAATATGCAAGGTCTCATCTCTCCACTTCATTTGTAAGCGGAGTAAGAGCATATTTGGATGTGCCTACTCTTCACTCTTTTAGGACCTCCTTGTAGAATCTGTTTTGCTTTCAGCATCAGCAATATCTTGTTTTGCATCATATACATATACTTCAAACTTCTGGGAATATAATTGACAAAGCAATTTTTACCCTATTGTTACAATATCTATGACTGGTTTACCGTGTAAAGTTAAGCATCTGTTATACACCCTGATAATTGTCTTTATGAATATAATCACAGTTTAACTTTTTCTTTTATATATGGTGTTCTACTTTGTTAAGTGGTGGTAGTTCTTGTCCAGTTCTTATTTTGTTTGTATCCAGAGTCATTTTAGGTAATTGCTATCATAATGTTAATTGAAAAGACTGAGATGGCTGTTTAACACTGTCAAAGGTGAGGCAACCTGCATTCCTCAAATGAGAAACAAGATTGATGCTATTACTTTATGTATAACATTATTAAAGAGGAAAAAAAAGTACTTGCATTTTATTTGCCATGTGTTGCTGTTGCTGCTCCTAGCACTGAATTCTGCTCCCGTGGGGATGGCTGTGGCACATGATTGTGTGAGAGAGGAGGCTGCAGCAGCCCAAAGCTGTCAGAATTCCCGTGACTGGAAGGTGTTCAGGATGCCCCATGAGCAGCCAGCATTCCTGCTCAGCTGCTGCTCCTCCCTGGAGCTGTGCAGTAGCTGCTCTGTGGCCTGGCTGCCTCAGGAGGCCTATGGCATTCCAAAGGCCTGGAGCCAGGTGTCCAGGAGCTCCTTGGGAGCCCCTCTTCTCATGGGCTGCGTGCACAAACGCCAGGCACAGGGGAAGGCAGGGAGTGGGGCCGGGACAGGGAGAGAGCAGAGTGCCTTTGTTTGCCAGCTCTGTCTCTCCCCAGCTCAGTCCTGTTCAGCTCTGCCCATCTCAGCGTGTTTGCAGTCCCACTGGATACTTCAGCTCCTGTCGCAGCATCAGCTTTTGGAAATGCCACAGTGTTCCAGGTCGCTGCATGAGGCATAAAAAAAGAGATGCTGCCTCGTGTAATGCAGCTTGTGAATGGCAGTAGCCTCCTCCAGGTTTAAAAATTTAACAAATCACTCGGTAAAATTAAATCCATTTATGAGTGAAAATAACACTGTGTCTAATGCAAACATTGTACTCATTTTTTCCACAAACAGAGTAGAAATATTTTATTACTGTGGGTAGAGAAAACATTATATTTTCTCCACTTGTGCTCAAATGAGAACACAAAGAGAAGATGAAACAAGGAATGAACTCATGCTGTATTCTCCCTTTAATCAACTTAAAATCAATTACATGATGTCTTTCAGTATTTTACAACCGCTGCTACTACTGAAATGAGCAAGAGTTGTGATTGTGTACATGGTACCACGGCCATGACAAGAACAGGAGATGTAGGCTGATTTTGTGATTTAACTGTAGATGAAGGCTGACTTTGTGACTTACCTGCAACACCCAAATTATGGTATCAGACCATTGGGGTGTAGTAATAGCTTTAGTTCTAAAGACATGCCAGATTAGGGGTAAAATTTGTAGCCAGTGGAATTCCACTGAATGCTTCACAGATTTTTGTGTCTGAGCTCAGCTACATGGCACATGCAGCAGTGGAACAGCAGATGCACTAATGGCTGTCATCATGCTGCTTTTGTTCATTGCAACTTTTTTTTACCTCTCTTTTCATACTTGGTACAAAAGTGGTCTGCAGGGCTTCCTTCTGCAACAACCTAACTTCTGTAATATGACATTGAAGTCTAAATAGAAACTACTTATGTGCATGCTCAGTTTGAAATCTGTGTCTTTGGTTGTTTTGGGTTTTTCTTCCAATTTTCCATCTTTCTCACTATGAATATTAAAAAAGGAGTAATTGTGTAGTAATAGGTTTTACTTTATCTGTTCTTAGTTTCAGGGTATAGGAAGGTGTACTAAGGAACGTGTAAAGTTCTGGAGCACACTGAAAGGAAGAACTGTGAGTTTTTGTTTGACAATGCTATGCCATAGTAGAATATCTGAAGGGCATTTTTAATAGCACAGACTAGAATTAATAGATCCATAGCCCTTTTTTCCATACCTGTAACCAATGTATTGCTTGTTATATACGCTGTAGGCTTCATGTGTGTATGATTATATAAAAGTACACATACTGTATAGTTAACAGCCGATCCAGAGAGATTTACAAAGATGTTTGAAGGGAACAAAACTGTATTCTTGACACTTCTGGAGAAGGGAGTGGGTTGAGTGGGCAGTCAGCTGGTAGAAGGTTAGGAGAGAGGATAAATCATGTGTTTTTGTGGTGACCAGGGTGTTGGATGGGTGGCTCAGGAAGAGGGCCAGGCAGTGAGCACAGCAGTAGGGAGCAGGGCTCAGGTGAGGCTGAGGAGCTCTTTGTGGTTTGGAGGTGGGTGGTTCTGTCTCCCTGCTGGTGCAGCTCCAGGAAGGAGCCTTTCCACATTCCCAGACCTAGGAATGTTGTGCCATGTCCTCCTTTGCCTGGTGCAGCCTCACCACATGCCCCAGCTTCTCCTAGGACCCTCACCACTGGTGCCTGTCACGTTCTGTGGGTGCAGAAGAGAGCTGCCAGTTCACAAGTACAGCCCCTGCACCGTAAAGTCAGTCCAAGTCCGCATTTGATTAAGAGGAGGAAGAATGGTGGCATTCAGAGGGTGCGTTAATGCACAGAAACTGAAACCAGAGCTCTTGAATGACCGTAAAATCTAAGTCTGGGCTTCAGAAGATTTGGTTTCAGCACGTGGATCTTCACGTGCTGCCTTAGGCAGTTTATTTCACTGCTTGGCATCCTGTCTCCTACTTTTGTCAAATGGAAATAACACATCTTTTCATGTTTGCATCTCATCCTTTGCTTTGTCATAATAGTCTTGGGGACTTTCTCATCCTGTGCTGAGGAATAATCCCTGCAGCATAATGTGATTGTCATCTTTGTGTTCAGATGGTGATAATTGTCGTGGTACTTTGGTAATAATTTCCGTCTCTGCAGTTTTGTTGTTTGTGTATGACTCCTGCAACCTGACCATCCTCATAAAACATAATAAATTTTATAACAGGATTAGCTCTGTAAGGCAAATGAGTAACGGATTTTTGGAAACATAAACTAATTAATTGTTGTGACTTTCCCAACTGTAATATTAGCAACTTTTTTTCTTGGTCTATTTATTTTTTTCTTCTCTTGACTAGTTCAGTGGACATGTGTTCTTTTGTGCTGCTTTCTAAAGTTAAACATAAGAGTTTTTAATGCTAAATTAGAATTGTTTAGCAGTAAGAATGCCATATTTACTTCCCTTTGGAAGATACTTCAGTCATTTTGCTTGGCAGTGTTCTTGGGGGTGTATAGCAAATATTAATCAATGTGTTGCATTTAGAAAATTGTAATACAAGCTCTATTTAAAAAAAATACCTACTATAAATATTGTAAATATAAGCATAAATTTAAAATACTACATTATAAATATAATACAGTCGATCTGTAAAAATAAAAGTGCATTCACTGTTGCATTTTTTCCACATGTAGGCCATGACTCCCCTTGGGAGTCCCATTGGCCTGTGTCCAGTTTTGGACTGCCCAGTGCA
Organism: Camarhynchus parvulus; assembly: GCF_901933205.1. Classification (NCBI taxonomy): domain Eukaryota; kingdom Metazoa; phylum Chordata; class Aves; order Passeriformes; family Thraupidae; genus Camarhynchus; species Camarhynchus parvulus. The sequence goes on along the minus strand of NC_044577.1, from coordinate 8,757,535 downwards.
AGCAGGGCTCTGATTTAAGTGAGTGAGCCCAGCTGATGGTATTGGTGCAGTCAGGGATCTGAAAAATGCCATGCTTGAGGAGAGCCTTGGTCAGCTTTAAGAACTTAAGGGAGGACACACTTCTGTTTTCAGCTCCCTAACAGGGCACTCCAGAGAGCACAGAGACTCTTCCCAGAAGGCTCAGTGATAGGGGAAAAATGCAATGGAGATAAGAAATTCTGATTAGATTTTTTAAAAAATTGTCAGTATGAGGGAGAGCAGGTACTGGAAGATGCTTTCCACAGAGGTGGTGGTGGTGAGTTGAACTCTTGAGGATTCAATTGCCTGGATGCATCCCAGAGCAACCTCAGCTAAGTGGCCCTGCTTGGAACATGAGATTGGACTAAATGACTTCTGCAGGCCCTTCCAGTCTCTGTGATTCTGGGATAAATGTATGAATTTTGCTGAGTTAATGATGTAATAAACCAGTAATTTTAGAAAACTTGATTGAAGCCTGACTAAAAGAATAACCCCAATTGGGAAGGGGTGTGTAATGTACATTGTTTTAAGTAGGTCATAGAATCAAAGTTAATGATAAATCAAAGGAGAGTTTATGCATGGATTCCAGCATTTACTGTAAAGAGCAGCAGAAGCATCTGGGATTCTCCCTGGGACTCTGAGCATCATGTCGCATATCTGGGCATTTAAAACCTGCATTGAAGGATACAATTTGGAAAACCTCTGTCAAAGATTGCTGTTCATTTATTAAATGAGTTTCCTGGCACTCCCATCCTACTTCTGTAAAAAGCTGTTTCCTGAATGTAAAATGCTGTCTTTGATGTAATGTGATGGTTTAGTTCTGTTGACTGAAAAATATCAGAGCTCCCTATGCATTCTTCAGAATTTCACAGCCATTAAATGTTCAAAATATTCTTTTATCAACCACCCATGTAATGGCATTAGTTATCTGTATAGTCATAGATGGATGTGCAAGCCCATATTGTAAGTATTCTTGTGAAATTTCATTTTGAGAAAAGTATTTGTAGAATGCTCAACATAAGAGTACCATTATTTAAAAAAAGGATAAATGCACAAAAGCAGCAATCTTTGATATCAGTAAAACTGCATCCTAAATGTGCTTTGCAATAGCCCAATTTTAAGTCATTCAATATTTTTGCATTTGGTTTCAAATATAAAATATACACTGGAAACTAAACAGATTTTATAGCCCAATTCCATTATTTAAATCACTCTGGGCTCTGATGCTGAAAGCTGCAATTCTGTCTGGAATCAAATTGTAAGGATGAGTTATAATTCCCTAATGGAAACACTGACTAATCTCAGAGTATATAGATGCTAATGGTGCCATGTAATGCATTAGCAAACATGTTACTGATAAATAGGAATGAAATACGATTGAGCAGTCTCAAGGATCATCTCAGAAAAAGATCTCAATTATAAAGTGTTGCAGAAGGAGCTAATTAGGTTTTTCTCCCACAAAAGACTGAGCCATGTGCAAGGGAAGAGGAAAAGGACTGTGAGCCTTTTGCTTTTGAAGAAGCAGCCAAACAATGTCTCTGCATCAAAGTTCAGAAATCCCTGTGATGCCAATGGCATAGGAGGAATCCGCAGCCTCTGAAATTGCCAGTGTTTTGTTGGCTGAAAGCAGCATTTATCTCACACCTCTGAATCTCAGCCAGGCAGCAGAGCCTGGGAGGGTTTGCTGGTCCCCCTGGCTGCTTCAGGTGGCAGCCACAGAATGGCACAGAGACACTCCTGTCCTCACCTGTGCTCTCCTCCTCCAGGCAGGAGCAGACTCTCCTCCTGTGCTCTCTCCAAAGGCAGACCTCCCTACCTGGATCGTCTTGCAGGTGAAAATGCAGATAAGCATTGTGGCTCTCTCTGAGAAATGCGCTTATAATGACAGCTCCCATGCTACCTGCACATACACATGGCATAAGCGTGGCTGCTGATGCACAACAAAAATAAAACAAGGATGGAGCTGGAAAAAAATTCCTCTTCACATCACGTGTCTCTTCATAGGACACACAGCATCTTGGGCAAAGCACAGTGCCTTGCCATGGGTATAGACTGATTATGTTTAACTTTCTACCTACATTCCACATTTTAATTTTTTTTTTAGAGATTTTGAATATGAGCACATTTTATTCTTACTCGAGTGGCTTTTGGGCAATAATATGCTTGAAGTGAGATGTTATTACAATTTTAAATTGTAACTTCATGTATCAGATTTCTAATTATTTCTGGTTTAAACATTGTTAAGTTTAGAATAAAAAACATAGGCTGGTATTCATTGTAAATTGGAAAAAAACCTCTTGGAAAGAAGAGAACTTTATATAGGAACTTTCCTATATAAAGGAAATAACTATAAGAAGAAAAAAAAGGAGCTTTAAACCAGGATATTGATATAAAGTCAGAGAAATAGATGAGTGCTTTGTACAGCAGAGTTGGATTGCCACCCCAGCCAGGTTCAGAGCTGTATCCCACCCCAGGTCTTGCCCTTGGATGGGCTGGATTCCATGAGGCTGTGCAGGCAGCCTTGGAGCAGCCAGCTGTGGGGAATGCTCCCAAGAGCTAAGTTGTTTTGTGGTCCCAGTGTGCTCTGGCACTGATAAAAGCTGTTAAACACAAAATTAAATCATTTCACTAAGGTGCTACATGATCCTGGCTGATTAGCATTTGAGAGATAATTCTTTCATTTTCAGATTGACTTTGATACCTGTGTCCTGAGAAGCAAGAGCTCTCCTATTTTCTTGTCAGTGTCAGTTTCTTGGTTTTCCAAACCCAGTATTTTTCCCTTGTATTTTGCAAATTCCTTAACCTTTTTTTAAAGCTTGTAGTCAAGGCAGAGTTTTGCAAGAGAGTAAACGTTCCTGTTGAGATCAGATTCCTTTTGAAATCACATATTTACAGCAAAACTGACCCAGAAGGGACTTGGTGAAGTTAATGCCAAGCAGATTCACTGTTCTTGTTACAATTATGTGTATGGCATGTCACACCTGACATTTATGGGAAATTTTGGTGTCCTCCAGTGTACGAACCAGTTTCACTTCTAACAAAAGAATTTCAATTTGGCTTGAAGATAAAACACAGAGCCTGAAAATCCTGTTGTAGGTATCTTCTTGTGCTAGGTCCAGTGATGAGTCCTGCAAAGAGTTCATTGTGTGAACATCCAGATTTCCAGTTGTTCTTCCAGCATGGAACTGGAGAATTTATATTGATAGGAGAGAGTTAGTTTAGTTTTTTTATTTTGTTTTGTTTTTTCTTCTGAATCTTTGTATGTAAAAGCATTGTATAAACCGTTCCCTCGAAATCTGACAGTTGGCTTCATTCAAGCAAATACATAATTAATATACACCTATATCAGGTATAAACAGTGCCAGATATCCTCATGGAGCATTGATCTGCATGTTCCTAACCCCCCATGCCAGTGGTTTTACTTCCCCCTGCTTGGGATGGACGCTATTAAAATAAATCATCATAATTTGTGGCTTCATTTTTCTATATAAAAGTAATCTGCTCTGTTTGGAAATTCAGGTGAGCCTGAACTACCACTGAGCCTGTTTCAATCTTCTTTAAAGTGTGATGTACTGGAATGGAGAAGGAAAACAGGAGAGGGATATTTGGGATATATATTTGGGCTGTCCCCAGAACGCAATGATAGGTAAAACTGTAAAGACACTTTGCAGCCTTGAGAAAAAGACTGCAGGACTGTCAGTGCAGGCAGGGGAATTGCAGGTTCTGGATCTCCAAAGCCACCCCTGATCTTGGTGCAGCCTACAGTTTGGCTTGTATTTCCTTGCTTTATCTTTACTCTTTTTTCTGCTCTTTGTCATTTCCAGCAATAGGAGTGTAAATCTGTAGTAATATACAAGTCTTTTGTTAAGTAACAGTGAGAGTTCTAGTTTTGACTTTCCTTGACTTCCCTGAGCACTGCTTAGTTGAGAAGAAGAAAAAAGACAAATTTCACTCCTCAGATGCTAAAGAGATCCAAAATAGGAAGAAAAAAAAAATAAATCAGGGACTGGCAAAGAGGACCTATACCTATTCAGCTGTATCAGTTCTGATGATCAGATATAAGAATATTAAAGACAAAGAAATTTAGGCTATGTGAGCAAATTATAAATTTGAGGATTTTTTCAAATTGGCATTGGTAAGGCTTTAAAAGGCAGTTCTGGATTCCTCAGGGAATTCACAGATCAAGAAAGGCATGTTGAGAAGGTTGCTGGTTTTTCAGGTGAAATGTTAGCAAGAGTCTGAAGAGCAGAGCGTGTGGTTAGCAGGTAAGAGGCAGCCGTGGTGGTGACGAGGGCTCACAGCAGAAGGATCAATCTGGGCTCTTCCAAAAGATAAAGGGCAAAGATGAGAAAGAGGAGAATCAATGTGAGGCATGGGAAGGCAGCAAAATCTGAGCCCTTTCTCACGCCTGCTTCAGCAGCCTGGGAGCATGAGGAGAATTGGAGCTCGGGCTGTGACGGTGCCATGATGTCAATAACTGAGGGGACAGCTTGTCAGAGGTGATAGGACAAACTGTCATTTTACAAAGGGAGGGAGGGCTGGAAAGATGGATATGAAAAGTGTCTGACAGGGTGAAAAGAGAAAGCTGGTGAAGCTGAATTGAAATAGGTGATGAGCAAAAGGAAATAATTGAAGAGTCAAAGAGATTTGGAGCAAAAGAGTAATGGAACCCTGAATGGATGGAAATTTTGGAAGAAATTTTTAAAAGGGATGTAAAAGTGAGGTCAGAATACCTGACCTTTCAGGGTCACTGTAGAAAATGAAGGCTCTTAGTAAGACTGAAAATGCAGAGCAAAGGGTGAGAGGAACCAGAAGCCATCAAATGGCATGGAAGGATGGAGAGGAGCTAAGAGGAAAGGCTGGGGGCTGAGGGGGCCTAAAGCTGGACTCCAAGATGGACCCAAGGTTCCTGCAGTGGTGGGAGGTAGAGAGCTGGGAGCAGGAGCACAGGGAAAGGCAACTGTGGCTTTGCAGGTTGTGTGCTTGGACCAGACAGTGACTGCAACTTGAATAAGGCTCTAGAGATCTATTAAAAAAATTAAAATTCCCTAGGGTGTATTTATGGATAAGAAATGGAGAACAATTGGTGTTAATTAGGCCTGCTGAAGACAGAAGTCTTTCTCTTAGCTGTGTCATGTGTTTTCAGATTATTTCCATAGAAGTTCCTTTCTTCCCTCTGATACTGGTTTTGCATTGTATTCCTGACTCCTGGCACGCAATCATTATCCCAGATAGACAGAAATTAGTTTTAAAATGTGAGTTGCTCTATGCATAGAATATCTTCAGCTAATAAACGCTGTCTTAAATTTCTTCCGTTTTATTTCTTTCTTCAGTTCATTTTAAGTGTCACTTCTTCAATACATCTTGACATTTAATACGAAGCATTTCATCTACTAGAAATACATCCGAGTTTTCAGCTCAAGAGTCCAATTAAGAAAATGTTCCCATGTGCATGCATTTTCCTTTATTGAACTTCAAGTTCCCTGCAATGTCAGGTACTGTGCAAGTTTAAAATCAAGGCTTTTGCAAAAAAAAAAAAAAGTACTTCTAATCTAATATCACCTTGCCTCCTCACCGTGCTTCCCCACCTTCAAACAAATGAGATGCAACAAGCTGTCTTTCAGTTATATATTGTTCAACTTTTGCTTAGGACCTTTTTTTTTGCAGTTGTTTGCATGTGTATCACAAATGTCTGTATGTTGATAAAAGTGTTGATATCCTTCTGCTTTAATGTTTAAGAACTTAAATAGGGTAACGGCAATTAAAAATGTAATACTGCTTAATGTATTTGTATAAAAATCTCCTTTGTTGTTTGGTTTTTTTTACTGTTTGAAGTTGATACTCATGTAAATGACAGGTGCTGAGCAGTAATGAACGATGATCAGGCTTTCTCCTCAGAATGCTGTAATACAAGTTAAGCCAAAAGGAATTCTGTGTTGTGCAAACACACTGTTGGTTTCTCTGAAGCTGTTCAGGCCATTTCTCAGGAGCTGGTGGGACTTATTTGTAGGGATGTGCTTTTCGTGTCATTTTATGGAGCATTGCACTATCTGGAATATTGTGCTTTAAACTGAAAAGTGTGTGTGAGTGACTTTTTGTGGATGGATGAACACAAGAAGTTTTCAGCAGAGAGGACTCTTTGTTTGCAGAGGCAGAAGCCTGCAGCCTCGTTGACATGCTCCTGTGGCCAGTGTGAGCAGGAGACAGTTTGTGGAAGGATGGCTTTGTACTTGGGAGAAAAGTGAAAGGATGGTGATTAGTACATGTGCAGCTTTTATTTTTATAAAGCTTTGATTTTGATAAGCATTTTTCAAAGTTTAGTTTTCCTCTCCACCTTGTTCCATTGGGTGGATATTTTTTGCAGAAACTCATATCTCCAACAATCCCACAAGTGGAAAAACTGCATCTGTGGTACATAAGGTCTGGGATTAGGAGTCTTCATCCTGAGGTAATTTAAGGGTCTTAATACCAGGATTTAGGATGTAGCAGTTAGAAGAGGGCATGAACAGAAGACCAGAGAGAGGCCAGCTCTGATGCCCTTCTTTAGAAATAAAGACTGTATTTACTGTAAATGTTTCAACTATATTTAGTTGAATTCAGAGGTTCAACTTTAAATCCTTATTGACTGCTGTTCATAAAGGTAAGATGTCTCAAGCCCACAGCTGGTTGAGTCTCTGGGCATGTGGTAGGGCCAGGGATAACAGAGCTGTTGTCTGGCTCTTCATTTCCCTGAAGAGCTGCAGCTTACTGATGTATATGGATTTTCAGGAGGGTCACCCTCTGAGGCTTTAGCACATTGCTGTGACTCTGGGCTTTGTACTGCTCAGTCCTGGGATGCCAGGCTGGAGCTCTCTTACAGACAAGCAGATAAATGACATGAGCAGCTCCCATTTGGTCAGGGGCAGCCTTGCAGTCAACTCTTGTGGGCACTGCAGTCATCTTTAACCAATTATAATTTTCCTCGCATATTTAACTGCATTTTTCCCCTGTAATTTCGTAAATAATTTTTCACCTGTTTTATTAAAGTTGGAAAGTTAATTGTCATATACTAAATATCTATAAAATAAAACCATTGGACTTATGTGAAAGGTTTAAAATTACTTTATTGAACTTCTGCTAGTCCCTATCTGTTTGGTTATACGTTGATGTGGAATTCACCATACTCACCTATTTATATCTTTCGCTATAGACTTACTGATTTCTACCTCAAAAACCAGAGTATTCGGTATGTTATAAATCTGTGGTAATGTAGTCAAAAGAAATCAAGACCAATTTATATCCAGTAAAAGTTTTTATGTGTACTTATCCAGATCACAGCTTGGTGACCAGCCATTTACATCTGTATGTGTTCTTTCTATTAATTAAAATAATAATCCTTTCTAACGCTGCATCATTCAGGTGAGGTATAGAAATTGGAGGCGGTACCAAGAAAGCCTATATTTCCAAAGAGAGACCATGGTGGTTTTATAAAATCTTGGGCATTCCAAAGCCTTTCTAGTGGTTGCCAGCTGCTGAGGGCTTTCAGCAATTTGGCTTAAGGCAGACAACTTCATGGCACCAAAAGTTTAGGGCATGTTTAAACAGTCTGAAATTGCAGTGATGGAGATAACAGAACAGTGCAGAGACCACTTCAGCTATTCAGACCCAGACAGGAATGAGTGCCAAATGAATCGGAATGGAATTTGATTTTACTTATTACTCTGTGAGCAATAATGGAGCTGCATAACAAGCAGATTTCTTCCGTGGGCCAGCTCCATTTAGTGTACCTGTTCTGGTGGTGTTTTCACATTCAGCAGCCCCTCAGTTGCCAGCCTGTAATTGCAAGGACACCTTTTGATGTTCTTCTGCAGCTCGCTGCCATCGGGCTCCGTGCTTTCCTCCCTGCTGGGCCACTTCATAGAAAACTTCTGCTCGGGAATGGTGTTAACAGTTGTTCCAGACAGAATGATTAATCTGTCTTGCAGGATCCCTGCTTGTAGCACTCTCCCTGTTTTATTTTTCAGTAAGGAAAATGTCTGATCTGACACATTGGCTGCTTCATATGTCTGTGCTCAGTTGCTTCCCCACCAGTTCCTTGCCTGCATTTGGTGTTCCGTGAAGGTCTTGGGAAGCTCAGGGGCTCTGCTCTCTCAGCCAAGCTGGAGCATTTCCATCCACCTCCAATATCTTGAATTTTCATTAGAGTGGGAGACCACTTCAGTTTCAGATTATCTGTTTGCTTACATGTCTGGCTGCTCAGGCTGCAGGCAGACGTGTCTTTTACTGCCACTTGTATAGAGCTGTGAGAATAGTGTATTGGAAGGGAGGGAAAGGAAAGTGAAATAAGTGTAAGTGAAGTCTATTGCACATTTGGGAGCCTTAGCTGATGCCTGTGAAAACAAAAAACAAGGAAACAGGTGAACTTGTCTTCCTGAGACCAAGCCATCTCTACCCCCTGGAAAGGAATCAGAGAGAGGAGGTGGGATTTCTCAGGAGGGTGGCTGGATGAGGGCTTAGAGCAAGCAAACAAACCTTGATTTTTTTTTTTCCAGTGAGCCTACAGAGATCTTTTAAAACATTGTGAATAAGGCTGCAGAAATGTTGTTGTGTTTCAGGTTTTCCCTTGCTTCTATGTGTCGAAACTGTGTTAAACATTTTTTTCCTCTAATTTCACTCAGCTATTTATTTTGCAAATTTGTAGTTATACCAAACTAGTCGTCTTAATGGGAGTTGGAAATATCACAGCATTATGGGTAACGCGTACCCTGAACCTCCTGTGTTATTGGTGCTACGTAAGATACCAGTCAAGGAGAACTTCTTAACATCAGGTGCCACAATGTTTGTGTTGGCACCAACAAAGTGTTGCCAGGTTTGTGCACTGTCCAACATCCTGATGCATTGATTGTGCATTAAAATATATTGGGAGCACTGAGACAAGATTTCTGGTATTTTCTCTAGCATGCAACACAAGATGGCTGACAGTATTTAGCCATTGTTAGTGTATAATGTAACTCCTTAAATATCTAAATGGAAAAAAAATACCCCCAAAACCAGATGAAAAAGATCTATAAGAAAAAAATGCATGCACAATCCTAACTTGACAACAATTGAGGGGTTGATAGTGTCTTGATTCTAATCCCTGCAGCTGTTCCTTTCTCTTCAGCAATACATTGAGTAGTGCGTATCAATTGACAAAATAAATGATGCTGACTTGTGATTAATTTGAATCAGATTTGCATTTGAAAGACACCAAAATCTTGTGGAAAAACTGGATGAAAGACTCAAGATCTTAATAGGCTCAAAACTTAAAATAGAAGAAAGTAAATTTGTCAGTACTGGAATTTGACATATAAAAAGTCATCAATAAACTCCCATTGTATGTAAGAAGAGGGATAGAAATCTTCAATAATACTGCATAAATTTCTTTTCCTGTGGGTTTCTAAGTACCTACCCTTTTCATTCTTTTTAATTGACCTTCAGTGAATTATCCAAACGAAAGAATTGTCCTCAATTTCTTGAGATTTCTCGTGTTGGTTTCCGTGGCTGAGGACTGTAGCACATAATTTATGACTCCAGTTTTAAAATAATCAAAGAAAACTCACTGTTTTCATTTTTGTCTCTTTAAAATTTTGTATTGGTTTTAACAGTTCCAATCCATCTCTAAGCTTGTAGAAATTGTTTCTAAAGCAAACTTGTTTGCCTCGAAGCTTCTCTCAGTTCTTTTAACTTTAATTCACACAATTTATTTACCTTGACCTAATGTACCTGTCATTTCTGCAAGGTTCTGCTCTTGATGCTTCAAAGAATGGACTCTGTAGTAAATATGTAAGAAAATAACTGGGTTTGGAGTTTCAGTTTTTGCTAAATACGTAAAGTTGAAATCTGTTTCTGCTTAGGCACTGCATTTTCACTAGCACAATGCAATGCAGTGATTTCTCTCTGACTGGTGCATACTGGCCTGCACATAAATTTAATTCACATTGTGATGTTGAGGCTTGTAGTCTGAAAGCTGAGCTTTCTGTCATCACAGATATATTGTATTAAAAAGAAGAGGCCAAATTATGTCCTCATTCACATTTAGGAGATCCCTGAGATGTCAGATGACTTGGAGTATGTAACTTGTAAAAGAACTGATGGTTAATGGAAGACAAAATATAAATTAAAAATTGCTTTTCCATTCTTAATGGAGCTACCAGACATAGAGGAAATTGTGTTTCAAAAAATACCTTTGGTAGAGCCACCTACCATTAATGTTCAAGGATCCCCCCTCCCAAAGAAGATGGGGAAAAAAAAGTTAAAGCCCTGCCACAATCAGGTTGGTGTGCAAGACTCCTCTGTCCTGCCAAGCTTTCCCCAGTAAGTGGAGCAGAAGAATGACCCTGCAGGGTGCTCAGGGCTGCAGACAGGGAACAGACCACAGAATAAGGCAGAGACTGGAGATTGTCCCTCTTGGAAGGACTGCACAGCATGTGTAGTGGGCTGTAAGAGCAGCTGCATTCAACAGCCATAAGGGACAAGAGATTGATAACGCAATGGTGAAAGGGATTGCAAAAGGGTGCACACTTTTAACATCACTGTCATTATGAGTGGAAATTATTGCTGTTATCTTCTGAGCAGTGACTTAAGAGCTATTTTCCATCCATAAGCTCCAATCTCAGAGCATTTGCAATATAAAACACCTTATGTGACAAATATAGGTAAATATATGGTATATATGGTAAATACAGTATATATGGTAAATAACCGCTTTGCTGTTGCCTGTGGTATTTGAAAATCCTAATATACTGAATTCAAAATAGGCTGTTTGAATGTAAGCAGTCTAATCCATATTTCTCGTGTAGAGCATTGTGTAGGATTTTCTTTTCAGACAAAAATTTTCAAGCATTGGATGCATACCTTTATGTTACTTTGTACTTTCTTTATATTGTGTGGTTTGAAATCCACATGGGTCTTGCAGGTTTTGGGTTTTTTGTTTTGTTTTCTGTGCAAAGTGTATAGCTAAGAGACAAATATGGGTGTTCCTATGGTTAAGGAAAACAGGCTGTTTTTGCTAAGTACAGGTCTGCTGTTGGAAATAACTAGAAGGAAGCTATGTGCCCTCAGCGTTATCCTCTTTTCTATTGCTGTTGTGAAGTCGCATCAAAGAGTGACCTTTATACTTTTATCTGATGTGCATTTGGGAAAAAGCCATTTCATGCTGCTGCAAAGTAGGGAAGCTCCTGATCCTGAGAGATGCACAAAGGGAAATGCTTGAGCTTCCTCTTGAGCCCCATCCATCCCCCACTGCTTTCTAGTTGATGTTGTTGCCACTCAAAAACAAAGCCCTGCAGTGCTGGGGCTCAGCTTTTGATGCACTGCTTTCTGTGAATGTGCTCAATAAATGGCTGGGCTGGAGCAAACACCTCACAGAGCCCCAGCGCTGCTCCAGCAGGGCTCCAGAGAAACTTTCCCCACCCCAAAAATAGGAGTGAAAGCCATGTTAGTGGTACGCTCGGAGAGAATCCCTCAGTGGAAAATGCCATTAATGAGCAGCAACCCCAAGGGTGAGGGCTGCGTTCAGAGCTGTTCCCATCCTCTGCTGTTTGCCAGGAGAATTTAGTCTGGGTCAAGGAGATTAGCTAAAAACCCCACTTCTGTTCAGGGCTGTGCCACGGCATTCTGAGTCACTGCAAGGCAGCAGGCTCTGTGCTGTCTGACTCTGCTCATGATAGGTGTTGCAAGGCCTACACACATTTTCTCTCACCTCTAGGATATGAAGAGACACAGACCTTTTATTGGCTATCTGGCAGGGAGAATAACTTCCTTCATGTCTGCATAAATGGGGGTTTATTTTAGTTTTGTCTCTGAAGTTATGAGCATGGTAATGCCTTTTCTTTATTTTTTTGTCTGATTCTGAATGAAAGTCCATCTTCTTGTCTTCAGAAGGTATTTTATTTTAAAATTTTAACTTAAATTCTGCCATTCCTTCCTTTGAAGTCTTTATGCTCTTGAGCAGCTCAGACCTTTCTTGTTTAGCCTTTTTCCATCTGGTAGATTTTTATAATTCACTGAAGATTTTTATAGCTGTTTGATGAATTTAGTGCATTCTCCAACTTATGTGGCAGAACACATTCCTCAGAATGTACCTTTTGAAGTGTTCCATATGATCCAGTTTAGCATCTCTGTCTTCCTTTACTCACATCTTTTCCTTTAAGCTAGCCATGGATTTTATTATCCACACACATTTATAAAGGTCTTTTTCTCCAGCTCTGCGCTCTTTTTCCTTTCTGTGGAAGTTCTGAGATGGGCTAAAATGAGAGCTCCTTGTTGAATTAACGTTTTTCACATACAGTTTAGCCAAAATTATTGTCATGCTAGTTAAAACCTCACGTAGGAAATGTCTTTTTAGAGTGAAACATGATCAAAAGGCCGTGCTGCAGGCAAGGAGCTGCTCCTGTAGTTCCTACCCTGGACTTATTTGTAGATTCAGAAGATGATGAAAATGGCAACTATCTAACTGAACAGCAGGCAGTTTCCTTTCTGTTTGGGTATGGGCTTGCTGAACAATGAGACCCACCTCTGAAACACACAGTAATGGCAGTTTCCCTCCATCCTTGAAGCAATAAAGCTTTTAATAAAGTGAAACAAGCATCTACGGATGGTAATTTTTTCTTGCCATTAAAGTATTTAGGGCCTTGTATTAATAACTTTCCATTTCTCATGCTATTTCATGCACTGACACCCAGGTGCACTCTATTTCCTTCCCTGAAAGCTGTCTCAAAGGTGTAGTCATAGCTGTCATTTCAGATATAAATTTTCTCTGTAGAGAGACACAGGACTTTCCTGCCTTGCTTCAAAATTTCCCAGCAGGGAGAGGCTTTCTTGTAGCAGCCATGAGCTGTTATTCAACAGCAAGGGGATTTCTGAGTGTGGCACCCTGCTGAATAAAGGTGTTTCTGTGCTCAGCACACTTGTCATCAATCATTTTCACAATCTACAGATTATTTTTTTTTATACCCTGCTTCTTCTTGCTACTTGAGCAAAGCTGTCTTTAGCAGAAAGAAAATGACTGGATCCTGCTCTTTGTGCCTTGCCAGAAACTTTTACTATACCGTGACTAACAAGAATAAAACCAAACAGAAAGTTACAAAATCTACCCACAGAATGCCCAGCAATTCCTGAGGATATAAATGAGCCACACCTGAGGATATAAATTACTTTCTTCTTTTCTCCTAGCTCTTTTTCAACTGTAATTTGACAGCTATACCCACTGATTAAGGTAGGACAGTTATTAAAGTTATGAACTATATCATGGACTATGAAATAAAACTAAAAGCATTGCTCAGGCACAGCAGTCTAGAGAAAATGAACCACATGCAGTTCTCTGTATTGGCAGAATACAGGTACAGAAATGTTGAATCTAAAGCCCACTGAAGGGATGATTGGAGTGACCCTGAAGTTTGAGACTCTTTCAGTTTCACCTAATTCTCTATGTTGGTGATACATTCAGCTTCTGCACACCTTTAACTGTCCATTTTTGTTCTTTTCTAAATATACTACATAACTCATTCCACCTAAATCTACTGCACTTTTTTTTCCACCGAGTAGCAGAACATATTTAGCTCCATTTTCAGGAGTCTTTCATTTAAATCTTTACAGTTTTATTTATGTCCTTCAGCCATCAATGGCATATTGGAGGATGACATTCTGCCCTGTATGCAGCTGATAGTTTCAAAGACAATTTTGTTTTTTCTAATGCTCAAAATATCTTCAATTCATTCAGGTTGTTATTGACCTGTGCTGCTAGATGAGATGCAGATCCTTACCTTGCTGCTTTCAACTAAGAAAAAAAACCCTGCATGCCTTTCATTATATTATTCTTGTTTGAATGCCCAGTCTGTTTTCAGATAAACCACCCTATTGGAGTACTTTTTATTTTTGTGATTTGCTTTTATATCAGCCTTAAGAAAACTGGAGATATTTTCAGTATCAAAGCAGCTCTTCCTTCAGTGCCTTTCCTTGGATGTGGGACTCACTTTCTGTGCTGTAAAACAAGCAGGTAGAGTCCTGTCAGTCTGCAGGCAAATGAGACACAGCAGTGACTCCCAGATGATCAAGCAGTTGTCCCACACACTGCAGGCTTTACTGTTAATTTAGCAATTAAACAAATTGTTCGTGTTATCTGCCCTAACTTGAGAGGCATATCAAATCAATATGTTCTCTTCTGTTAAATACACGTTCACTGAAAACAGCCCAGTTTCATATGACACATTTCTACTACTTAGATCTTGTATTTTTGGATATTATTGAATGGATTCATTGCACCTAATTACTTAAATATCCTGTTGAACTGTTACAAAGTCTGTTTATTCCTGCACCCATCAACAGAACCAGTGAGTTACTTCAATTTACCAGTTAAGAGTTGTACAGGAAAGATTAATATAAAGTTATTTGTTTATTCCTCTTAATATGAAAGCAGGAAGCAATGTCAAATATGAACAGGTGGTATTTTCTAGTAAACATGTAGAAATAAATTCTCATTTATTTCAGAAATAATTTTCCTGCGCAGAGACAAGAGTGAACATTTCAGGGCTTGGCCATGGTGTAGCTGTGGCAGCCTATGACTTACAGAAACAGCAGAGCTTCTATATGACATCTCTTTCAAGCATATCTGTGTCTAATATCTGTGTTTCTATATGATAAACATTCCTCAAAAAGGAAGTAACCGAGAATTTAATTTCAGAATTTATAAGCCTAATTAAAACCACAAATCCCAGAAGAGTATGTAGCTGCTCTAGTCTCTGACTTTCCCTTGGAAATGAGTTGCAGCGGGCTTCTTTTTATTACTACCATATCAAAAATATAATTCAAAAAAATAGAAAAGCCCAACAACCCCAACTCAGGTTAAGAATTTCATAATGCTAGAAGTAGGTTTGGTGACCCAGAAAGAGATTTTGGCTTGCTACAATTAATTTTGCCCCAAGAATTAGGAGTTAGATTCAAAGATTTTTCCTTCTGGAAGATAGAAATGTGAATATAGTTTTTTGTGTTTGTATTTTCATTTGTAGGTAATTTACATGTTTTTAAGCCTGTCATGGACCCAGCTGCCTTGGTGACCACGCTGTTAATATTTGCAGCTCAGTGGTGCATTTTCTCCTACTTTACAACAGGATCTTTTTTACTCTCATGTCAGTACCAGGAGCTCTGTGCAGTTGTCTGGTTAGCCTCAAAAATCTGGTGAGACTGCATTCCTGCTGTTTGAAAGGAAAAAGTTCTTGGGTCTTCCTTCCTTCCTTTATATTCAAATCTGTCCATCCTGTAAGTAGTGACCATCTGAGGTAACTCACACGTGCACTTGACAGGAACTGTGAAGTACACCCCCTGTTTCTGTGCCTTGGTTTCTGCAAATTTAAGCTATTTTCTTTAAAAGTGTTATCAATCACCAAAATCTTTTGTTATACTTTGCTTTGGAGACTAACTGCTAGCTGTTATACCATCAGACAGACTAAATTTTAGAACCCTTGAAATAATAGATTAACTTAGTACATACTATTTATTTTTAAATGAGAGCAAAAAAAATTAGAAGCACAACAAGTACCTGATTTCTGTCAACTTTGTCTGTTTGAAGTTATCTACATATAAAGAGAATTTCCTTGATTGCCAATCTGTAAAAAAAGCATTATGTGGCTCAGTTGGGTGAAATCTAATAATGAAGTAGTCCTGCTTAAAGGAGTTCTTGTGTTATGACAGCTGGGAAAAAGAGAAAACCAACCACTGATGAAGAAAATGAATTTATTGATTACTCAGTAGGGCAACAGGGAGAATATGTTTAAAATCAGACGACAGCAAGCAGTACAGGCTGCTAAACCAGACATGTTTTTATATCGCTCATTCAAAGGCCTAGAGAGATGCACTCAATGTTTGTTCTCCTGATTTTATTTCTATCTGGAAGCATTCTCCAAATCAATTATTGATGGGGTTTTTTCACGTTTTCATAACTTCTTATAAACCGCCAATATTATCTTAATTATAAACAACCTGGTTTTAACACTCAGTAAAAAGAGACACAATAGATGCACAACTGTCATTGGAAAGAGAAACAGAGGCAAGATTTCTACACTGGACCTCTCTGTGCTCTACTTTATAAACCCTATAAACGAAATAGGTTCTTCCTGCTCAAGAAGAGCTTGAAGTCTAATGCTAATAGCAATAAGATTGTCTTCCCTTCGGACATATCGTGTATGTGTTGTTTTGGTTTGGTTTTTTTTTTCCAGTGTGAAGGGCCAGCTCTCCTGAAGTCTGTAACTCCTTTGGAAATAGGCTGATGAATAATTTATTTGGAGCAATTCCTCTGTATTGCCTTTTTATTTCCTTGTATTGTGAAAAACTGTAGCTGGGTAAGACAAATTGAAAGCATTTGGATTGGCTGTTAAGTCCAGCTACTTGCCATTTGAGGGGCTGGGATGTAGAAGCTGAATATTCTTGTTTTGACTCCAGGAAAGACTATAGACCAATTTTTTTTTTTTTTTGACTATTCATACAGAGGACATTTTTTGTGCCAGAAGACCAGCATTTTTCCTTATTTCTACCAGATGTTAGTTCTGTTCCTCTTGCCTTGATAAGTTGCACGAAAATAATTTTTAAAGAACTGGTGGTTAAAGGGTATAAAGTATTTTAATAATCTGAAATCTGAGGAGGTAGTTTGATAGTGTACTAGTGCAAAGTTGCATAGCTTGTCCCATAGACCTCAGCATATTTCAAAGGCAACAAATACATTCATTGATGCAATAAATGAATCTGCTTCTAGAGGCATGGAGAGCACAGCATGTTGCTGTTAAGGATATTCATTCTGTTGTTCTATCTTTGGCAATTCTTTTAAGAACAGGCAGTTTCTTTAGTACTAGAATTAATACACTTGGACTCCAAGAGATAAAATATCTTACTGGAATTCTCATGCTCAGTGCTGGCTTCTGTGGATCATTTGTCCTTTTGTGTCTTTGAAGTAGTATGTTAATTATGGTAGCAAAAGAATATAGAGGTTTAAAATTGACTAACCCAGAGATATAGCATGCAGAAATTATATCTTCTTTGTAATAACTTACTTTTGAATAAAATTCATCATAGTGGGTGTTACAAGATGCCTTCAAATCTTGTATTTGAGAGATGATAATTGCTTGTGGCGCAGGTGAAAAAAAAATTAAAAAGAAAGAAATCCTCTTCCAGAGCTAAATTGGTGAGCTGGAAACAGATAAGAAAAGAAGAGAGAAATGAAAGCACAAAGTTATTGAATGAGTAGCTAAACTTTAAAAAAATTAAACTAAAAGAAGCTCTGCATATCAAAAGCATAAGAATATTTATGAAAGCAAAATGCTGCCCTAGGCCAGTGGCCAAGCATGGTGCCGAGGCAGACAGACCAGAGAGGTGATGGCTTCAAATGGTTTCTTCAGGAAGAGGGGAAAAGTGAAATTCCTAATCACTCTGTATGCTTTAAATGAAATTTGGCTTATGGAGCAGATGGAAGCTGTGTCTGTAAAATACAAAAAGGAGAAAGTGTGGAGAGTCTGGAGTAGAAACAATTATCCCACTGGGAGAAAGATAAGTGTGTGCATAGTCATTAGATGTCACTTCCACAGAGAACTCTCATCTGTTACCTCTGGGTAGAACGAGCATCCATGTAGACAGCTGATAAGATTTATTTCACTTTCTATTTCAACAAATAGGGGAGAAAGTTATATTTTCTTTCTATCTGAAGTATTGCATTAGATTCTTAACATTTGTTTTCTTTGTTGATTCTGATGCATGGTTCAAATTGCAAGAGGTTGTGAATGCTCCTGTTTGAGATCCAGCTTATCAAAACCATCAGTCAGAGGAGTTGTTTCTCAAGGGAGTTAGTTAAACAGGCCTCTGTCATCTTACTCCTAAGACTACACAGTAGGGCATAAAAAGTTTTCCATGTGAGCTTCTCATTGCATTTCACTTTCATTGAGCATTAAGTGGCATCTTCTGCTTGCAGCTTGGCGGAGGCTGTGTGCTGGAAAGGGCTGTTTCACTCTGGGTGTTTAAGGGGCACCTTCAAGTTCTAAAAGTGCTTTGTTCCAAAGAAGGTGTGCATAATTCATTTTGTAATTCAGGTGATTGGCTTTAACTACTGGTACTTATCAGTGTTCATTTTATTAAACAATTGAGTTACATATGCAAACTTGTCATATTGCTAATTCAGTATTGGTTTTGCACTTCCTGCAGACAAATCTCTTCTGTACTAACACCAGCATACCCTTTGGGTATCTTCTGCTCATCTCCTGTCATTAAAATTAAAACAACAAACTCCTTTTCAAAAGGTATTACCTTTTGGCAGTGTGGTGAAGAAGAGGTTAATTATTTAGGTTGGGTGAGATAGTGTGATTGACAGGTGAGGTGAGCTTCCTAAAGGGACACCTGAGCCCACCTGGAACAGGCTGCTTGGCTGAAACTGCAGGCTGGAATTAAAAACTCCAGAACAAAACATGCTTTTCCTCTCAACAGTAATGAACCCTGAGCCGTGCAGTGTCCCAGGGGTGTGATTATCTCAGAAAAACTGTTTCCCCAGTTACGTCTTGTTGCATAAATAATCATCTCTTTGATGTAAAGGATAACTCTGGGAATGACGTAAGTTAAACATGTTCTCCAGCAGTCTGACTTGCAAGGGAATAAACAATTTGTTGCTGTTCAGAGTTCTTAAACCACTTCCTCTGGTTTCTAGGAAGCTTTAAGCATTCTAGCCATACAAAAATAATCTAAATTTCTTGAATAGAAAATCTGGTCTCTTTCATAGTTTTATTGTTTCTTATGGGTTTTTTTTTCCCTTCCCCGCCCCACCCCCAAATCCATGCAGTCAAAACACTAGTTATTACTGCCAACACATAGCTCCAAAGCTTTACCTCAGTTATCATTTTACTGGAAGAAAGTATTGTCCTGAATATGTTAGAGCCAAACATGTCAAAAACATCAGTTCTGTCAGTATGGTTCGGAAATAAGGTACGTTCCTTGGGTAGAAATCACCTTGGTGTAGGGAGAGGATATAGAAGGTGAGTCCATCCATCAGGACAGTGCTCCAAGGAGCCACTGAGCAGCAGTCTGTGGCTGCATGTCCCTGTTAGGCACTGATCAGCTGCCTTGGTCACTCAGAATTCTACTGCTGCCACAGTGTACAAGCTGCAAAATGCAAAGGGTCCCACTTGTTTCAAGCTGTTTTATGTCGTGGCTCAATTTTGTTGTTTCCAAACCAGCTGGTTTAAGGCAGGATTGAGGCCTCACTGACTGCAGTGCCCTGTTTACTGTGGTGGAGACTATCCCTTAAAGAAATCCAAGAGCTGACTAAGCCTCTTGCTGCCCCACCTCACAGAGATAAATTTCGGCTGTTAGGAACTTGGAGAGAAATTGCTCCAGTAGGTCAATTTTAGGCCTAGGGATCAGAAGTTAATGGTGGTGAGAAGAAATTTAGAAGTAAAAGGATGTAGCCTTTAAATAATCTGTACTTTGTAATTTTATAAATTAATATTAATCCTTAAATTAATTGCTGAGATGTTTGAGCTCATAATGAAATCATGTCCCTCCTATTGAGTGTCTCATCGCCTCTCTGACTCCCTTAGTTGCAATTCTTGTTTACGATTTCAAGTGTCTCTCTTCTGGGTTTCCAGGACAGTTTAAATCCCAAATGAAAACTTGCTACAAATGTCACAATATCTCATAGTCTCTGAGCTGTAGAGGTTTTGGTGAAAAGTGGAAGGCACCATGGGCTGCCTTCCCATGTACTGCAGTTACATTCAGGAGCGTTTCCACAGGAGCTGCCCTCTGGTCTTCAGGACAATTCTGTCCCAAAACACAGTGGCCAACATGAATTATGCTAAGAGAAGCCAGCCTTTGCTATTTCTCACTTGCTGTATTCTCTAAATGCCCTTTCTTCTTAGACCCCCATAACTGAGATATTCTGTCTGTGATTTAATAGTAAAATCAAAGCTGGTGCATCCTAGTAACATAAATAGCACTTAAAGAGACCTTGAAATAAGCTATTCACAGAAATGTAAATCAGCAGCTTATTCTTAAGAAAATTAGGCATTTTGGGGAGAAAACTAAAAGGCTTCAAGATAAATGGTTGACAGTGACAGCTTTCTCTGTGTGTATTTTATCCAGTGAAATCTTGTGAACAATGTACTGATATTAGGAGAGTTAAAATATGGCATAAATTTTAATTTAATATCTATCCTTGTGATACTACTGAGACCCATTCACATTTGTGATGCTGCAGCATTCATAGTTTTGCAGCTCACAGACAACACTACTAGTAGTATAATGTTATTGGGTATTCCACTGTTGGATTTGATCATCTTAAAGGTCTTTTCCAACCAAAGTTGTTCTGTGATTGTTTGTTTTTCAAGTAATAGCATAAATAAGCTTTTTGCAGTATCCCTGTTGACTTAAAAATAATATTTTGACTTGATTATAAATTGGGGGGCAGGAATGTTTTTGGAAAGAAAAGTTGTGGCCTGATTTGAATTGAAAAATTAAAATTAAAACGAAGTCTTACACTGCTGTCTATGTTGTGTAGGCAGACCTGTTCTAACTAGCAGGTGATAAGGGTCAGAGAGTGACCCTTCTCAAGGCTGAAAATAAGAGGGCGGATTAGAAACAGCCCAAAGGACCAGGAGGTCTCTAAACTTATGAAATAAGTCAACAGGAGGCTAGCAAATCACCCAGGCTGAATAATGATGACAGACATGCTGAGATTTTGCAGAAGATCTAGCTTAAGGAAGAGCTGAGTGGTTGTGGTAGGACAGCTGGAGTTCCAGTGTCCCCAGGGACAGTGGAAGGAGTTTGGATGGATGGTGGTGCTTTGGAGAAGTCCAGTTCAACAACAATGACTAAAAGACACTGGAAGGAGTCTTGGAAAACTCTGCCTAGTGCAGAGGTGGGAGAAGCAGAGAGTAGGGATGCTGAGTGTTTGCAGAGAGTCACGAGAGTGTTCAGCAGTGGCGGGGGAGGCAGATGGGGAGGCTGGAAGAGCAGATGGTGGCGGTGAGAGAGAGCAGAGCGAGTTCCAAGTCTGAAACTGCAGCCTCACACAACACATCATTGGATGTTCTGGCTTCTTCCTTTTTTTCTTCATGTTCAATAAATGAAAAATTCGACTCCTCCACTCCCCTGGGAAGGAGAGCATCCCCTACACTGTAAGGATGCAGTGTGCAAAGTGCTGGGGCTGTGTTCAGCTGGTTGGGAATCACGTGTGGCCTTCCCACGCACTGCTTGAGAGTGAGCTGGAAGAGAGAACTCCAGTCAGGAGAGCTGTGATCAGGTGTACAAAACAGAAAGGACATTTCCAATGCTGTCTCCAAAATGTCCAAAAAAAAGTCATCAAATCCAGGCCTGGAAGTCTAAAGGGGGAAGAAAGCTGATGAGGCCTTTCTACATATAAGCCTATATATTTTCAGTCCCAGAGTTCTTTATACATTGAAAAAGTATTTTTCATTCAGCTTTAGAAATCAGCAGTGGTATTTCAAAGACACATTGAAAGGTCTTAGAGTAATAATGCTCTTTACCCTAAATTCCTCCTTCTCATGACTGAAAGTAGATGTGATGTGTTTTGGGGGAAATACTTGACATCCAGTTTTGGCCCGACCAACAGCCCACCATGTGTGCAAAGTGCTCTCCTCTCCATATGAGATGCCAGCAAACCTCATGGTTTCTGTTGCTTCTCCCACAATGCCCTGAGACCCATATGCCTCATTGCAGTGGCTAAAAAAATGCATGCATTATTCCTTCATGTTTTTGGAATAATTCACAAGTGTGTTTAAAGGATCATCAGTAATACCAGTAAATAGCAAAAGGCTTTCTTGGAGGAGTTACATTTTTCAGCACAAATTCACTGAAAATTCTAGCATCACTTTCTACTTTATAGGAGAGATATATTGTGACTATAAAAATTTCTGATAATCCACCTTTTAACCTTTTGAGAAATGGGATTTAAGCTACTCAGTCTTCTTTTACCAATGTCACTAATATTTGCCAAAGTGTGTAGGACATCCATTACAGAAGATGGAAGATATTGTCATGTATTTGAAGTCATTATTTTTATCTTTGTTTGATAGAAATATATCTGTTTCTAAGCAAGCTGAATTCATAAAAATGGGAGAGGGTCTATTGTGTTGTTCATAAATATATTGTAATCAAGCACGGTCTGCTTTTGGAGAAAACATCTCTTCCTCCCAAATGAGTCATTTGATTTCAAACTATCTGTCTTAAATATTTGCATCAAGGATCACATGCACAATATTAGCACGAGAGGAGTCCCTGTTTTGGCAAATACACCAGCTCTTTATTTCAGGGAGCTGTTCTGCACGTGTGCATCTTTTTGCAGCCTTTTGCCTACAGTTTTCTCTGTGGTGCCTCCTTAGAATTCTCTGTTCTGCAGTCTGTGTCAGCCTCCACAGTCTGTACAGACCTAGTTTATTATGAGGAGTTGCTATTGGTGCTCACAAGGATGGTGTTTTCCTGGTGCCAGTGGCAGAGTTACTATTTCAGGTGTGTGCAGCCTAATCTGTAAAACAATGCAGTTGCTAAAATTAAAACCTTTGACGTGGAAGGCGCTGGGGTATGAAGTGAAAGGGTTTGGAAAAGGGAGTAAAATCAACAACAAGTGAGGAAAGTTATTCTGACAGCAAGGCATTTCATATGTCAGCAAACCAGAAGGAGAGGAAGGTGTAGCTGTGAGAAGCCAAGGGACCAGCAGGGTACCACATTTGGTGTGTGAGATGACAGGGTTTAGCACTAGGGGTGGTGAGAAAAACGGTTGGACTTGGAGATACTGAACAGGAAGAATTGTCTGAATTTGCTAACAGCTTGTATGTTATGACAGAAATAAACTGTTGTAATCTTTTCCCTTTTTTTTTCCCTACTATTGGAGTGGGCACATGTACATTTCAGATGGTGTTTGCTGTCAATTTCATCTTCTCAGCTAGCACCTTAGGATGTAAGCAATGATTTCTTCCCCATTTCAAATCCTCATAGCTTAAATATCCTGCTTTTATTCTTGCCTTACAGAGAAGGGTGAAAAAAGGCAAGCTAAACCTCAGTTCTTTGTTTCAAATTCTTCATGTGAATATGTGGATAGCTACAGAAAGGGGGAGGCAATGGAAGGTAATCATTTATGGGGAAGAAATGCGACAATGTGAGCACACCTAGATATCTTTCTGGCAAGCAGGCAACCTGACAAACAGATGCATCACACAAACTGTACAAACATTAATAATGCAGCTCTTTCTAGTTCTAAATGAGTCTGTGGGCTGGGGGTGTTTTGTTTTGGTTTTTGGGGATGTTTTGGTGTGTGTTTGTTTGGTTTGGGTTTTGGTTTGTTTGGGATTTTGTGGTGGGTTTTTTTCTGTCCTTTTAGGAAGAATAAACAAAATCTCAGATTTTTATATTAATTTATTTATCTTAGTTTGATTTACCTCTTAGAAATCTATTTGACTGACTTGTTTAGGAGACTGGTTCAGAAATGACTAATTCTTTCAAAAGAGCTGTTTATCTCATCCTTATGAGGTACAATTACTCAAGTGTACGACAGGGGTTTCTATCAGAAGGTGCCTAACAAAAAGCACTTTCCAAAAATGTCAAGGAAGGATTAGGAGTGTCAATTTCCATTTCTTGAAAAGTTAAAGGTGGGGGGGTGTTATTCTCTTGTTTAGGAAAACCTGCAACAGCCCTCCTTTGTATGTAAGAAAAATGATGAGGTAATTTGTAAATAGCCAGTAATTTAAGCAGGCTGTAAGGCAGTTACCAAATATTATCACATGCTTCTTCTGCACATTTGAAGATGTGGTTCCTGCCTTTAGTAATTTCTTACCTTAATTCTGTTTCTTATATGTTTGGCATTATTTTTAGAAGTATGGCTATTAGAATTTGAACCATTCTAGCAATTTGTTGTAGCAATGTCAATAGCAGGGAAATATCTCCTTATATCTAGATAATCACTTGACCATTGTTGGGTGCTGCTGTCCATGTGAGGCTGTTGTGGATGAAAATTGGCACAAACACTCCAGCAGTTCTTTGGCAAATCCTCATTGGTGCTTGTCTGTGGTAGTGGGGAATTAGGATAAATTGACATACTTGAAGAATAATTAGCTGTCTAGCTGAAGTAGTGGCATTAAAAAAAAAAGTTAAACCAGTTCCATCTCTGTTGTTACAGGCTGTCATAATAATCCATAACGTTTTTCAACATGTGCCACTTGAATTTGACCTTGCATAAATATTAGAGCAATTAAAATTTTACACACACACAAAAATATTGAATCTGCATTTATACTAAGTACATTTAATAGAGGAGAAAATTAGGTTTCATTTGATGTCTGATAGTGAAATATTTTTCAGAGCATACAACAGCCTTTAAAGATAGACAAATAAGCTTCCAGTTGTCAAAAATGGGGGGAAAATGACAGAAAGCCTAATTTTCCGTCTAGTGTAAGTGCAATATACTTAAAGGTTTTTAAATTTTATTTTCTTTCCTTATGATTAAGGTGACTTCTGTATAAGTTTGCATTGTTTTCAAGGAAGGAAAATTTAAGGTTAAGGTAATAGCTGTTCATGAGTAAGAATTACATCTGAAGAACCCGGTTTCATTACTGAAGGAAATCACTGTCTGAAGTTATACAAACTTCTATAAGCCCTGTTCTCTCAGCTCCAGGGTCACATGATACTTAGCACTGCCTATAGTTACAAAATTAGGAAAAAAATCAGCTTTCCAGCCTTGTTTAGCCCAAAGATGAGGAGGGTTCCCTGCTGCTTGGAAAGTTTGGGTTTCACTGTGATCCTAAGGACTCTGAGAACAGGCTCCTCTCAAACTTCTCTCCTTGCCTGCTGTGACCTGGTTGATGTCTGGCACAGCAAGGCACAGTGTCACAACAATAGCATATGCTAGAAAATATCTACAATGTACTGTACAAAGTCAGGCATTTTGTGCTTGCTCATTTGGTTTCTCTTTTAGCAGCATATGCCATTTAGAAAAATCAAGGGCTGTGAAATTCAGGGTCCCTGCTTGGACAAGTTTAAT
Organism: Camarhynchus parvulus; assembly: GCF_901933205.1. Taxonomy (NCBI): domain Eukaryota; kingdom Metazoa; phylum Chordata; class Aves; order Passeriformes; family Thraupidae; genus Camarhynchus; species Camarhynchus parvulus. The sequence goes on along the minus strand of NC_044577.1, from coordinate 8,732,481 downwards.
TCACTGTTTCGAAGAACTGTAATCTGGTAGAAGCTGACTTTTTTCGTGAGCATATCCTGTGGGTGGCAGAGATCAGAAATGAATTTTCCTACCACATTCTCAAGACAACAGACCTGGTACTTGGTTTATCTCTGTTCCCAAACTCACAGAGTTTGGTGCCGTGAGTGCTGTCATCTGCACGAGGTGGATGTCCTTCCCTTGGCAGCTGTGCAGCCTGTCCTGTGCCTGTCACCCCTGAGCCTCTCTCCCAGCTGCCATGGCCCTGTGTCTCCTGTGGTGAGTCCTCTTTCCTGTCCCCATTGCTGGGACTCTTGTGGCAGGAACCCCAAGCCCTGACACTGGTGGCTCCTTGGGGAGTGAGTGCCTGGCAGCAATGGCCAGCCAGTCCCTCCTGCTCCTTCCCCTGCCCCCTCAGCTGTCCCTGAGATCTTCCTCTAGGGCAAGGGGCAATGTGCATGCACAGAGGTTCACAGCCCCCAAATCCTGCTCCAGTCCCACCAACAGCTTCCTCAGCAGAATCAACCAGAGAGGGGGTTGAGCAGGTCCCACGGAACCCCTGTGGTTACTGTGGCTGTTTGAAAATTAACCCATCAGTTTACGCACCTGATGGAGGCTTTCTGGTGTTTGTTTTAAATCAGGAAGCTGATTTCCAGCTTTTTAAGGAAGGAGAATTAGTGAAATAAGTGAAAAGGCAGTATTTAGACAGAACGTTATATTTTGGGAGACCTTGGACATGTCACTTGGGAGAAGGCACTGAATTGCAGCTCTGAAAACTTTCATTCAGCCATTGCCTGACAGGGAAGTGTCAGGGCTTTTACAGGTAGTGGATATTGATACAGCTTCTCAGATTTAGAAATTTAATATATTTGTAGTGTATATATCTGCTTGAGCCTAGATCTTCCCCTGCCTGTATACCTTGGCAAACACTCTTTGTATAAAGCTGTCAGGTCCTGAGAGATTTGATCTGATGACTTTCAAAGGCACGATAGAATGGCCTGGTTTGAGCACTGTGTTGTACAGCTGGGACAAAGCTGGAAGCACAGATCCCCAGCTTCTGCCTTTGCTTTTCACATGAAACACTCACAGAATGACATTGAATAAAAAAACTAGATCCTCCCAGACATGAGACTAAACCTTGAATTACAGATTTGTGTTTGCCCTTATGCCCCCTTTCACTGGTCAAAATGTTTTCTCTACAATGAAGTCCCTTCACTGGGGTGATGGAAATCAGTGCCTTCTTTTTCCCAGCTGCAGGTTATGATCTCTGAGTTCAGTTAGTTGCTTGTGCAGAAAACCTGTAGTTGCAGAAGAGGCGAGGGTTTGGCTCCCAGGCATCATGTTCTGAGGGGAGCATAATCAATCACCTCATTCTTGAAAACAGGAGTGGAGCAGCAGCTGTGAGTAACCACTTCCTCCAGGTGTTCAGTTTCTCCCAAGGAAGTCCATCAGACTCCCTGGAGCAGCCATGGCATTAGCCGCTGTCTGGCCAAGGAAGGTGCTGGGTTTCAATTTGTCTCTCCACAGGAGCTCCCTGCCAGCAGTGCTGATCTGAAATGCCAGCAGTCCCTATTCTGGCATACCCCAGTGTCCCAGGATGCTCTTTGTGGTTAGGCTTGACCAGAGCTGGGATGACACAGATGGGCCACAAAGGAAATTACTCAGTTGCTGAGCAGTGCAGCTTCCTCTGTGCTTCCACCCATCATTTCTCCCATCTGCAGCATGGTATTATCTGTCTTCTCATGGTGTTTATCTAGATTGTTCATATTAGACTGTGAGTTTTTCAGGATCAGGGCTTTATTATGTATATATACAGCTTCTATAGAGAGCCTCTGGGTGTTTCTGTATTATGTGTGAAAATAAATATAAGAAAGCAAAAAACTTAGTCTTCCCAGACTTGTGAATATTTGTAAATTATGAAATAGCAAAGTTACCATAGAGTTGTTAATTTGTTATGTATTCAACAAGGTCAAAAGTGATCTGCAGCCTCGTGCTTTTCCATATTAAGTAGGTTACACAAAAACTACTATGCAAAATAGAGATGTTTTTGCTAATTCCCTTATAAGGTAGTTCTGTAGATAAAAAAAAAAAGTACCTTCCAGTTTGAAGTTTCCAGTTTGAGAGGTCTCTTTATGATCCTTGATTTTGTAGTAATAAAACCCGAGAGCTGCTTTCCATCCTTTCATTTACACGTTTTTATCACGCTCAGCATGACTCCTATATACTGGACCATAGCCACAGTTAGAACTCCTGTGGGGAGGATAAGTGCCCATTTTCCTAATGAAAATAATGTCTTTTCTGGCTTCCAGAAAATTCATCTCCCAGCAACTACACCATTTCCTATTAGCTGGGTAACAGCTTATGCTTTTTCAGCTGAATTTGTAAGGTTTCTGGAAAAATGGGAAGACCCAAACTAATTCAGCTGTGCTCAAAAGCTAATATTCTCTATGGCTTCTTAGCTGCATCTTCCTCATAAACACTTCCATGAAGTAATGAGCAAATTATGAGGTGTCAGTATTTGATTTCTTTCAGCACTGAGCAGCGTTTGAGATGTGGCTTGGGAAGTGTGAGGGGTTTGGAAATAGTATGAAGACATGTTACATCTGTTCACTGAATGGAGCAGAACACAGCCCTGAAGTGTCAGGGAGGGAAGCATATCTGCCTCTGAGCTCTGGAAGGCGCCCAGAGACAGGTCTGAAAGAGCTACACTCTTTTCCTGGAGGCTATAACATCTCCTGGTTGAAGAGGCTTCTAAATATTCCGAAAGTCGTGTAAAGAGAGTAGCTTGTTAAAAGGCAGAATAAGATCAGTCATAGCCCAGGAAGAGCCAGGAGGTTGTGGTAGAAGGCATTGCACAGGACTAATACGAGGGCTTTTATAGTTACTGGGGTGCCATGAGGTATGCAATTGCAATCTAACATTCAATATGATGCTTCAAACAAGAAAAAAAGAAGTGGTATTATGCTTTGGGAAGGTCACAATAAGTCGAATGTTATCTCTGAAAGAGCAGAGTCTCAGATATTGGATAAAATAAGATGTCCTAATGCATGCCAGTACATAGGCACTGGGAACTGCCCAGAAAACACTGAGCAAACTACAGGCAGATAGCTTTGACTCCAGACTCTGGCTTGCCAGCTGCTCTTGTTTTGTATGTAAGGTGAAATATGTAGAACTTGCTTTAGGCACAGCTATCACATTTTTCTTTTTCCTTAAGGTGCTCTCACATCTGCTTTTACTGTTTAAATCTTCTGGCATGCAGAGGGTGGTGAGTGAGCCAAACTGTGTGTCTGGTCTGGTCTTTGCATCAGACTCCCCACCCCATGCTATGGCTGGATTCTACCAAATGCAGCCCAGAAGAGTTGCAGAAGAGTTGTATTATGCACTAGAGGTTACATCTCTCTTGTAACATTAGAGCAATAGTCAGCACAAGCATCTCAAAAAAAAAAAAGAATCTAGTTAAGGTATAGCACTTCAACATATAATGAACTTACAGATGAAAAAGTGATGGAAGTATGACATACTCTTAACGGAGTACTTTTGATGGAAGTATATTTTTTACCATTTCCACCAGAAACAAGAAATGTGGGTGATTACTTTGTCCTATGAAATTTCATTTCTGTGATAAGTTGACAAATTTGTTTAAGATACGCTAATAATTATTGATTCTTTCACATACTGTATTTTTCCAGGGCTACAAGCTCACTTCATTGCAATGTGCTTTCATTGCAAATTCAGCAATTCCTATTCACAAGTTTTTGCTTTGTTTTTTTATTTAAACTGAGTGTGTTGGCATTATTTAAACTGAGTGTGTTGGCGGTTTTAATTTTTTTAATGTTCTTCAATATGTAGATGAGTCTGAATATGCTCAGGTGATCAGGTGAAAATTATTCTTTTGTTTCTGTGTGTATATGCAGAATAGCATGAGTGACTTAACTGGCCGTTTTACTGTGTCTGTGAAACGTATGTATACATTCCCAAATACTCTACTGTGGGGGGAATCTCTTATTTAAAAGCCAGTACAAAAAGGTGCTGAAGAAAATAGTCTAAAGCCACAGGAATAGCTCAGCCAAGTAATTCCATATCTGTTGGCTCAGCTGTCATTTGAGAGGAGTGCACATGGACTTCACAGGGAAGGAGCATAGTCGGGATCCCTCCTGTGTGGGCTGCCATGAAAATGAAAGTTCAGCGCCACTTTGTTCCAAGCCAGTTTCATCCTCTCCATTGTAACAGCTGAGTGTGGCGTGTTTTCCAAAACCTGCTGGACAGATCAGAGCCAGCAGACATCAGGCTGGCTTCTGTTTTTGTCGTTCCCAAGGAGTTTTAGCTGTGCTTGTTAAAATTCCCAGTGTCCCTCAGATGTCTGGTGTGGAGTGACAAGGTGTTAGTGGAGAGAGCTCCATGAAAGGCTCTAACAACAGGTACCAGGGAGGACCATGGATCCTGCTGCCACTTGTGTGCACTGAGAGGTGGTTGTCCTGTTTCTTGGTCATATTGTCTGCTATTCCATGGTTTATTTCTAATGGAAGCCACTTAGCCTTTCCTAATCAGCCAGGGACCAAAGGTTGCCCTCCTCACACATTTATGTGGATATAGAGTTGCCATACAGAAAGGTAGGATTTAGTGGACAGCCATGAGTACATCAAACACTGAAGCTTTATCTATACAGTTTTATAGATATAATACTGAAGCTTTATATATGTATTTGTATATATATACCACTAAGGCTTTATATATATTTATAATATCAACATTTCCTTTTTAATTTCTGTATTAAGTAAAAAATGGGACTTCATTTTTTCACTTCTAAATTCATTGGGTTGTAAACGAATTAAGCTTTCCTAATATTCTTATTAGATGCACGTGCATTAATCTCTTTTAATTTTTAAGTGATGCTGACCCTAGCAAGTGTAAAAATGATGCCTATAAATACTATGAAACTGTTAAAATTCAACAGTACTTCAGTTTTCACTAAAAACTACACACACTTCTGTCTTTGCATTTGTATATTGAATGTTCAAAGAGCCAATTCAAAATTTTATCCTGATAAATATTTTCAAGGGACAGAAACACATTGGGAAAATAACAAACATATGTTAGCACTTAAAACAACCAGTTCAGCAGTGTTTTCTTGTGTGTGTTTTGGGGCCTATGTAGACTATTGCAATGTTAATTTTAGAAACTCTAGCCCAGCAACAGACACTTAGGAGCAGAATGATGTACTGCAAGCAGCAAGGATTTTAACTGCAGACTATAGCTTTATTTTCTTATTTATAGCTCCCTTCACTTTGTTGTGTTTTATGAAACATGTATCTCTGAGAGTGTGCTGGCTCTGTGATTTCCTGACCAATGGATTCGTCTTCAGATTACATCCAGTTGGTTATCTTCAAGTACTGAGTTTATAAACAGAAAAATCATAAAACATGGACTTTAAATTTAAAATGCCATGCAAATATTATTAGAAGTAATTATAATTTTATTTAACTCTAGCTGTGTTGGCTTTGGTTTTACTTCTTAATAAAATGTACAGTTGTTTTAGGAGTAAGCTCAATGTCAACACAAAGAAACACAAACATTTAAGTTGTTATCTTACAGAGGCATGACAAAACTAAAGATTTAATGTCACTACAGGTTTTAATAGGCAAAATCTGATAGCATTAGTTGTTTGCTGAGGTTGGAGATTAGATGGACAGATTCACAACAGGTATTGGATGTTGTAGCTCTACTGGTTTGCCAAAATGTGAACCAAAGCTCTGTTTTTCATAGTATTTGACTCAATAACAACATTGTATAGGGACAGGCTCAGCTCCTGATACAGTTTTTTCTCTACTCTGTTGTTTCACAAACCAAACTATTCTTAATTATAAAAGAAATATTTTGTATTAACAAAAGAAAACAAAAAACCTCCATACAACCAATACATTTTTGCAGGAAATTATTTTTGTTATGGAATCAAATAAAAATGTTTGGGAGATTCTTACACTCAATCCTTAATTTTCCAAAGTCTGAAAAAAACCCCAACAAACCTTTGACCTTTTAAAAAGAAAACACTGATTTTAGAGATATGATATTCTGATGTTAAAAATAGTATTTTGCCTAATCGTTATCTGTAGCAAAACAAAAAATCAACAACATAATGACTGAAATAAATGAGACCTTTATTATTAACTACCACTTGTTTTGATTGAATTTATAATTTCTATTTAAATTAATTTCATTAAATTCTTCCAAGATTTCATTTTTTTTTTCATATTGTTTGGAGTCAAAAGTGCCCTAGTAAGACAAAAACATCCCTATACACCCCTATTTTCTCTATTGACTTCAAGATCAAAGTCCCATCAGAAAGCCAAACCCACAGGAGAAATTATGGGCATACGTGGAATTCAAACTTCAATGTATGTCAACCCCAGGATGCAGTGTTTAGTGCAAAATGAGATTAAGGGATTGAAAACTATTTCTAGGAGGCTTTTTTATTTCTGTATTGATTCTTTAGGCAGAAACTCTTTCCATTTACATTCTTTTTTATTTAGACTAATAATAGAGGTAAGAGCGAGGAGATATGGCTTTCCTTTCTACTCTGCTTTATATCGAACCTCTTTTACCTTCCTGCTTAATTTCCTTCCCAGTGTCCTTAACTCTTTATTACTTTTAATGCCATTATTATGAATCACTCTTTTCATGTTCAGTGTGCTCAGTCATTTTAATACAGATATAATTGTATGGTGCAAAATGTAAATCCCCATAATATGCCAGAAGACAAATGTGTCAAAGTCCCTTTGTCATACTGACAGGTTATAAAACCAGACTGGCTCATTTTAATCATGTTTAAATTTTAATGACATAAGCAAAACTCAGACTAAAATCGCTATCTCTTTGTTATTATTTCAGATCACTGCCACAAACGAGAAACGTTTATCACTTATTCATTGATTGTATCATTCAGAGCAATCTCCATCCTAACATCTGTTCTGGAGAACGTGTTCTAAATCATGAAAGACTTTTCAGAGGTGATAGCCCTGTTTGGTGGCTGGTTGCCATCCTTTCTTACAGCACCTTTGCCTTTTCATCTTCATCTTTTCTCAGGCAAATTCCCGTCCCTAAATGTGTCCATTATATCCAGGTCCAGTGAAATGCTTCATTTTTGGGTTGGTCTTTCTTACCTGTCTATCTTGGCAGTCGAGTCTTGCCTTTCAGGACTTGCAGCCACTGGATAATGAGTTTATGAGCTAATAAGGCTCATCAGGGCATCTGTACTGGGGCAGGGTGTGCGTGGCGGGGAACGAAATACGATAAAGAAAACAAACAAGCAAACAAAACAACAACAACAGAAAATCAGTAAGATGCTGAACCTATAGACCGATAAGCTAAAAGACAAGGATTCAGCGGGGGGAGTTTTCTAGGGTTTGGGGCATGTGAAGAATGTTCCACATTTGTCTGATCCTTGCAAGCAGCTCTGTCAAGCATGGCCCCCATTTTCAGGCGTTGTTTTATCTGTGTACTCTGTTCAGTAGAAAAACATTTTATGCAACGTCTGCTTCTCCTTCCTTTGAGTTTTCCTTGTAGCTAGGCTTAGCAGCTCAAGCAGTACACACCTCCAAACCCCAGTAATCCTAAAACTATCCCAATAGGCGGACCATGTTCTGTAATTGTAAATTCTTGTAAGCCCTTTCCACATCCTGCATTTGGGATTTCCCATCAGGACAGTTAATTAACTCCAAGTCTCCTGGAGCTGCTCCTTACACCTGGTGCTGTCTGCCTCGAGGAGCAGGGATGTTCTCTGTCGACCTCACAAGCACTGTGTAGCGAGTGCAGGATTTCTGCCTACAGAAAACTCTGCAGTACAAAGCTGACAACAGGGCAGAAAATTATGGGTTTAACTTTGAGCCCAGGTAAGAAGATTGAGATCTCTGGCTTAATTAAATAAGAAAGGGATGGTAGTAGCTTTTCATGGCTGTCATTATCTTTTGACCTCATGGCAGGACCCTAGAGGCCAGGCTTGTACCCTGACCTTTGTCATATTCTCATTTTTCTGAGTCACTACTGCATTTATATCACCAGCCAGTCAAATAATCAGGGTGGCTCAAATGAAAAAGGAGAATAACTCTCCAAGGTTGTGTGCAGACATTACCATTAAACAGCTTCAACATTTTCATCAAAGGTTTCTTTCTTTATTAAGCAGTGCTTTGCAATCAAAATGTCCTTCCTGAAATCAGAGGTTGTTTTCTAGAACAAGAAGTAATAGTCTTAGATAAAATAAGGATAAAAGAAATGTATGTCAAACTGTCTGTAGCATCAGAGAGAGTGACTGTCATCACTTTTTTGAAAGGTGTGGTTGACAGGAAATAGGAAGAAAAATACATACTTTTGCCTTTCTTCTTTAGTAACTATTTTGTTTTGACAGATATATGCATCTGACTTCTTGCTGATCATTGGGATATGCAGTGAAATTCATGTCTTGCTCATTTTTTCTTCAGAGGGAGGATTCTACCCTCACATAGATTTTATAAATCACAAATCACTAATTGAAAGCATCAAAGACAAGTTGGGTTAAAATTGCCAAGAGACAAAACGGGTTTAACATGTTAATGGAAGGATAAATCTTCTAAACAATAAGAAGATATGTAATATTTTTTGAATGAAATTAGGTGGAAAGCAAGCAACAAAAAGACAATTTTATGCCCTGCTTATAGGCATCACTGGCCTAGTGACCAAAAATAGGTCACTATTTTACTTTGGTTTTGAATGAATTATAAATATAAGACTGTGTCTTCAGCAACAGTAAACTGTTCATGAAGGAGAATGTCATTCCTTAGAGCTTTTTATTTCTAAATCAGAACTCAATTCTAACATTAAATGGCAGCTTGGTCTTTGCCCCAGATTGGAAGTTTATAAATTTGTCTCTTGCTTTGTGAGGGAGCTGCAATTTAATGTGGAAGGAGATGGGGAAAAGAATGGATGAGCTGTCGTTTTCAGCATATCTAAAGGGGGCTGAAATCTCTGTGAGATGTGTTTATGCAGCATATGCCTATCACATATACTCACAGTGATGCTTACTTATCAAGACAGTGAGTCAGATTTACCACTAGGAAAACATCTTTGCACATCTCTGCATGAAGTGACAGCACATTTGACACATTAAAAAGGTATTCTTAAAACATAGATGGTTCTAATTAGCTTCTAAGATGTGTTGTTAATGTGTGAGATTCACAATCTACTTGCATTTGCAAGATTTGAATCTGCAAAATGGAAGGAAACTACGGGAGAAAAACCAGCTGCATTAAGATTCCATGCTGTTGCAGTTTAGTGGTTTCTTAGAAGATTAGAGTTTAAGCATAGGTGGGTGCAAGAGAAAACCATATCTCTGGGGGAATGTAGCACTGAAGAGACTTTGAGAAGAGTACAGTCATAGTTCTCATGGGAGTTACCTCTTGCTGCAGCTCAAAAGGTATAGAGGTAATGGCTTTGCCTTCCTGCTCATTCTGCTGTCCAGGTCAGGCTGGTGCTGTCCCTCTTTGAGAAGAGACATCACAGATCTCCTACCTTGGAGGTGGAGCCAAGCAAATAGAAGAGAATAAAAAATGTTCATCAGTGGGTGCAGTGCAATACATCCTGGTGTTGAGTCCTGATATTATTGAGTCACCTTCTGTCATTTATGCAAATGAAATCCATCCTGGCCAAAGATGTAAATCTAGTTGCAGATCATTTGTATAAAATTTGCAAATGTTTGAACCTTTGCTTTATTAGAATTGGAAGTTGTCTTTGCTGCTGCATGGTGCACAGTATTTTCTGCAAGGTTAGCAAAGCTGTGAGAGTAAGAACTGAACCCTGCTACGTGAGGACTTGTTGGGAAGATTGTGAGGTTAAGGGCACACATGTGAAGAATATTGTTTTGTAGGAAAGTCACTCTGTCAGAGCCTTTGAAAATTAGTAGTTTGGGTTTGATTAGGATTTTAGATAATGGGCACGTGGATCTTCTGATTTGAGTTAATGATTTTATAAATATCCGTGGGTTACAGTACACATTTCCCTCTGCTTGTTATGGATTAGTGTATCTATATCCAAAGCCAGGAACTGCAAATATTAAATGCAGTAGGTAACATTACTGTATCCTTGGGTTGTAAACTGGAATCAACTTCACTGCAGCAGACAGTAGAGTTTAAAAATATGGATCAATGCTCTGTTTTCAATCAGACATGTTTTCAAAAATGTATTTGATCTTGACAAATGTAGGCAGTGTGAATCACTCTTATGTGTGTAAATGTATACATGTGTGTATATTTTTACCATTTGTCCCTTTCTTCCTTCTTCCCAAGGCATATTGTCTGCCAATTTTAAGAGCTCCAAAAACATAGCTTGACACAGAATTGCTTGCAGCACACAACAAAGACAAACTGTATTGATCCAGTAAAATCCAAGATCGATGATGTAAATTTCTGACTGGCGCTTGTCAGCAACACATCCCTTTACATGTTTGACAACAAACACATTTTCAGGGGTACTCTGGGAAAATACAGTAATGAATTATGATAGCCAACCACTCACTTCCTTGCAGATTTTGTTGCACATTTCATTGTAATCCCAGCAATTTTTAAAGCAACACATTTCTCAAAATTAGCAAGTTGAGATGCTGGTGCCAGAGACTATGTTAATGTGCTGTAGTAGAGTGCCAGTCAGAGAACATTAGGCTGAAGGCAGTGCCAACCATAAAACGCCCCTCAAAACCACATCCCAAGACCCAATCCACCATTTTTGCCTTCAGACCGTGGCTGCAAAGCATGTTTGAAGAGCATTCTTTGTATCCACTGAGCCAAAGGCTATTTTTTCCAGTTGGGAAGTGTCAGAGGGATTGGTAAGTGTGTGTTTGCACCCCACACTGCATGCTGGGCCTTGCAGGCTTTCCACAGCAGCTGTTATAATTTATGAACTGCTCTAGAAACACTTTCTATACTCAATTAATTTCATTGCTCTCTGTTTTATTAATTCTTAATACAAATCTAACGTGATTCTCTGTAAGGTACTGTATCTACCATTATACTAATTTTTTAAAAAATAATTGTTAATAGTCAATAATTAACTATTTTTTAAAAATAGTTTTCGAAATACTGCAATGACTGGAGAATCTTCATATAGAATAACAAAGACAAACTAAGAGCAGATATGGCATGTCACCTCCTGTGTTCTGGATTGAAAGCTTATTTCAGGAGCTTGTACCATAACTGTCTTCCTCTCTGGCTGTTCTAGACAATTTGTGCAGACAGCTGCATTTTTCCCTTACAGAATGGGGCAAATGACCATAGAAAAACAATGTACAATTACCAGGAGGGAGCAGATGAATTTAAATTAGTCCCTGTTTTTCCTTACTTGTCGCATGATTGGCATATTTCTTATAATAGTTGGATGTAAGCATATGTGTGGAGTTTTTTTAGTTGGTGGTGAGTTTGGGGTTGATTTGGTTTTTGTGTTTGGGTTTTTTTATGTTTTACTGTTTGTTTGTTTTTTTAATCTATCTGCAGCCCTTTGTCTGTACACTGTTCATCAGTAGGCAGCAATGACCTATTCATTATACTCATACCGGTGACTCCATAACAACTTCATTTTTTCTGAGTGACTGAAATGCATTCCTTTCCCACTGGAAATCCAGAGTTTTCTATCCATGCTCAAAGCCTGAGATCATGTTCTCTGCTGTTCTCTTCGCAGACAGATTTGGTACATGTTAGTGGGTATGGGGGTTTGTCCAACCTGAACTCTCAGTGCAGTCGATTAGGAGAAGAGCTCTATTACAAATTTGCCACTAGCTGTGTTTATTTATCAGTATATGTTTATACATTCTTCTTCAGAAGAATGGAAGAATCCGATTTTATTTATTTTACACAGCCTCAATGCTCTGAAAATGCTCCCTCTCCCTTTTCATCTTGAAAATAGCAGAAAACTATTTGAAAATATATGGTTTAATGATGATATTATAGAGAAGATTCAATAATGATGGATGGATTAAGCTGACATTATTAGTTTCCCATAGTTGTTCATAACCAAAGTATTTTCTTTTCCCTGGGTTTTTCTAAGAAATCAGTATTTAAATGAAATTTTCATTTAAAAAATGTTATTTACATCACTAAAACAAAATTAAGTTCATGCAACAGTCATAGAGCATTTACATATTTCTACTTTTAATTCCTCTCTAGATGATGCATTCATTAGATATAAATTCATATTTTGCTAGTTTGTTTAATTTAATTGTCTAGAACAAATAGAAACAAAATGTGTGTTTACTGTCTCAAAATTCAAAAAAGCAGTAGGAATTATTATTATTATTTCTACAAGGACTCTCATCTATAGCTGGACCAGCCTTGAGCCCTCTGCTGCTGGGCAGCCAAGGAAAAAAAATGTGTTAGCACCCAGTTCTCTTAAATCGTATTTCATTTCATACTGAGGATAAGAAAGGCCATTATTTATTTATTTATTTATTTATTACAAGAAACCTTGTCTGTGTGGCATCTATGATTTGATTATGAAAGGTGATCAGATCCTGCCTTGTTTCATTTGATTTCTTCCTATTTGAGTAATCAATTCCTGTCATGTGGGATGGAACCTGAGACACCCCACCTATGAGGCCTTTCCTTAGAAGTTACTGGGATTTGCTTTGCTTCTTTAAATCCCCATGGGAAGAGCCATCATGCCAACGTTCATGGAAAATGAGTGCAAGTACCTTTAGAAACTTGCTTTCAGAATTTCAGTTTAATTCCTCTGGCATACTGTTCTAGCTCATAACAAGATCATGGTAATTTTCTTTAGTTAGCAAGACTGATCTGTGATTTTGAGGCTTACAGAGGGTGAAAAATGTCTATAAAAATATGAGTTATATATGTTTTGAGTGTTCTATGTATCCAAAAAAGCAAGGATTAGTTTCACTTAGCTGTTTGCTGGCTGGGAATGCCATTACAGCCTCCCTGGGAAGTGTTTCTAGACAAGCATTCATGTTCCAGTGTGTGATTATCTGTTTAGTCCTGCAATGTACAGTAGGAGAATCACTCTTTGTGATTTCTCCAAGTGTCTGTCCATTTCCTTTGAGGAGAGCAAGGTTTGAAAGTCTTTCTTATCAAACTGTTATTTTCATAATAAGGCACAAGAAGCCTTTTGGAGGGGAGGCAATTATATAAACTCAATATGAGCTTCCTGTCCCTGCTCATGGGAGTTTTGGGGTTGTTTTGATTAGAGAACCTAATTCTAGCAATCTAAGTTTTGCCTGTGTTACAAATACTTGGAAATTAGTTTTGGTTTGGTTTTTTTTAATGAGTGGAAAGGGTGCATAAGTATCATGTTGTGCTGTTCCAGGGTAATTTTTAATGCCATTAATTAATGGTGAAACATCTGCTGTAAATTTGAATATTGTCCCTCTTACTATAACACTGCCTTTAAGTTTTGAATCTTTGGAAAAGTTCCACTTATAATTTTTTTTTTTTTTTAAGAAACAGATATATCTTTCTTTGAATTAGCATCTGAGGGAATTAGTAACTTTGTGCTGTGAATGTATAGAGTGTTTATTTTGTCAGCACTGAATATTAGATGCCATTTGAACACTTGCTTGGACACTCTGGGAGAAAGGTGTATATATATCTACACATTATTAATGACAGCTGGCCAAATATAAATTGCAGCTTGAGGCTCTCCTGGCATGCCAGGTGTTTGCATGCCATTAGGAAGTAAAATCTTTCCGTACAGCGTTTCTTTCACTGGCTAGGTGTCTCCTGGTGCTACAAGAACTGCCACAGCCCATAGTAATGCACATTAAAATGGTGCCCTTGTGCCTTTGTGAATGACTGTCCAGTTTGGACATGTAATTTCCAGAGCTTCCTAGTGACTGGATATCCTCCAAATGTTCAGCTGTTCCAGCAGGTGCCAAACAAATTGAATGTTTGTGGTTTCCAGCAAGGGCAACGCTGCTTAAAAAAATATGAAGCCACTCAACTTGCATTTCTGTTTATGTCCTGTAAGAAGAAACATTTCTCTGCAAGTGCTCAAAACCTAATAATTTTTGTTCTGGAGGAAGGTTGTGTATATCAATGCTGCATGGGAAAGAAATACATCAGGGAGAATTTTCTTTACAGGCTTTCAAAGGTAAGAATTTGATTTACCCTGGTAGCTCAGTGCTCAAAAGCTAAAGCCCAATTCCCCAGTCCATGGTTTCATCAGAAGGCCCCAATGTTTTCCCACATTCCCACTCTGAGATGCTGAAGCCATTGTTATCTCATACTCTTTGCCTATAGCCCAAGCCATCAGGCCTTTCTCAGCCCTTGTAGATCCATCAGTGGAGAAAGCCACATGAAAAAGGACAAAGGAGAGAGGAAGGCACTTGGAACTAGTAGTTTCTAACTTCATTACATTTGTTGACTGATGGGAGTGGGGAGGGAAGAAGTATCATGCTGTCTTGGTCCAGATCTCTGTGTGCTTTGTTCATTTATGAAGATGTCCTGTGTGAAGGAAAAATCTTCCTTGAGGACTCTCAGAACAGAGATACTAATCTTCTTTTCTCATTATTCTCGTAAGAGATAATAATTTTCTTCTTCCCTCAGGGTGGAGCTGGCAAAAATCAGAGCTTCTATGTTTTGACAGTGTTGTATCAAGCAGTCTTTTATAGATAAGAATTCAGTAAAAATCCTTTTGTCTTTTTAGCAGCGCCATCTCAGATACATTTAATACCAACATCTACTCTCTGCCTGTAGTCTAATAGTTATCTTCAGGTGTACTGGATCTCTTACTGGGACTGTTAGCAAATGGGAAAAGTTTTGTTTGAATCGAAGTTTCACACAAACTTTGAAAATGTTTCAGTTGTTCATTATTCCTGACAACAAACTTTTTCCAGGTAGTTCACTTTTGTTTCTACAAGTATGTGTGATGGTTGTAACAAAGCAACATGAGGTATTCAGTGTAAATTTATCTCCTTACAGAGATTTAAATAAAAAATGGTATTTCCTGTACTTGCGTTCCATCAGGAAGCAATCAAAAAAAAAAAGGTGAGACAGAAATGAAAAGAAAAGCAACAGGGAGGTAAATCTTTATGTGCAGATGATGCAAGTAAGCACACATTCAAGTGTAGGTGCAAATCTTCATGAAGGATTAAGGAAACTGGAGATAACTGTTAACAGGGAATTAATTAGAATTTAATCTCAGTTCTACAAAGCCCACAAAGAACTCTTGTTTACCTGTGACAGAATAGCACACCCTCCAATACCTACCTGTAACCCCATAACTAATTCAAACAAGACTTGTAAGTTTTGATTGACAGCACAACCTTGAAATAAGCCTGTGATAGATGACTTGAAAAATAACAGCCTGCAAGTCATCCTCTGATATGTTCACTTTTTTAAACCTGCTGATGTCTTTGCTATTCAAAACCTATAAAAGTTATGCATGTTTTAATGTTATTTAAACACACAGGTCTTAATCTACTGTCATTGCAAAAAAAAAAAAAATGAACTCATTAGCAAGAGATAAAACCTTTTTACAGCCCTACTATTTAATTTTATCCTCAACAATACCTTTCCAATATGTCATGTGCTGATACAACCAAGAGGTGTGGGAACATTCCTCCTGGGACTAAAGTGCTCTAGACAGAATATTGGTCATCTTTGAGAGTAATAAAGACAAAGGAAGACAATATCTAATCAAGGATTTACTTAGAAGTTCTAATAGATTTCTAACTTAATTAAAAACCTTTTAATGAGCTCTTTGTTTTTGATGAGCACTAAATATAGATATCCTTGGTAGCATGGCCTTAACAGCACTGCAGACCAGATTTCCTGTCCCTCCAGTGCATTGGAAAGGGTTAAAAACATCGCAGCAGCAGAGAGGTTGATTCAGAGAGAAACTGTAGTGCTTTTATGTGGAAATCACACAATTACCCATTGAAACTGGTTTAGCTTATTTGCCCTAATTTTATAATATACAGATTGAGGGTAGGACCTGTTTCCTGCAGTGTAGCAGGTGAGGGTTTGCCTGGTTGGTTCCTCTGAGCTGTGTTACCTCCCTGACCTGCCCAGTCCAAGGATCAGCAGGTGCCAGTTTAGGAAACCAAGACTTCAGAGCAACCCAGAGACATTTGCTGAGCTGTATTGACCAGGCTTTAATGGAGTTGCAGGCATCATCAGCAGGGTAGGAGAAGGCAAACAGACTTTAAGCATCCTGCAAGTACTCCAGGTCCAATAAAAATCCTTGTGGACTCAACAGGAATCTGACAACACAACCTTGAAAGGTTGCAGGATGATTGTAAACAAAATTCTGCAAAAGGAAAAAAGGAAGGAAACAAAATTTAGAATTATGAAAATTTCAAATATGACATACGAAACTCTAATTGGTGACTTTCAGTATTGCATTTAGTTAAGCAATCCTAAAATCAAGTAAGAATTGTTACATGGCTTTCATAATTTATTTGTATTTATTTAATTAAGGATACTGCATGTGGCATATTAGATTTCTGAGTTTTTATTTTCCCCCCTATTTTACTTAAAAGTTTGTTCAATTGGAGCATAACTGTTTTGATTCCAATAGGGAAAAATATGCTTAGAAACACATATAAAAATGAAAGAAGTATAATTATAGGAAATTTATGTTATGCATTTATTTCTTTTGCATTGCTTAAAATTATGTTGCACATTCATAATTTTTTACTACATTTTCAATGTTTATCATTTAGCAAGTAAGTATAGTTATGTAAGATATAAATCTTTATGTACAGATAGATCTGGTTACCAGTAAATTGTCAGACATCCAAAGGGAATGGCCAGGTCTAATGAACACATCTATGTTTTCCCAAAATACTTGCTCTGTTTCTTAAAATCATAGCAAGAAAGAATATTTTTTTTTTCACACCAGGAAATGCAATCTTAGAATTGTAACTTTAGCATAAAGCAGCAAGGTTGGCAGTGAAAGCAAAATAAAACTCTCTCTCTTAACTGCCTGGCTAACTAATTCTGTCCTTATAGAGATTTTCTTCTCGTTGGAATGACAGGAATCTGAATAAAGGATCTAAGTAATGTTAGCTCATCTGGATTGGAGCAAATTGTTTAGATTCTAGACATATTTTTTAATTGAAATAGATTGCATTGCAGATTATTGGATTGGTAGATACATGGAATTTATCATTCTTAAACCTCTTGAACCTGTAGATGGAAAAGTAATTCATAAAAGGGAAAATAAGAAAATAAGGAAAAGGAAACTATTTACCTCATAATGTACCTAATAAAGCCAATTTTATACCAAAAATAAAATTGTGATTGTCCAGAACAGGTAATAGATGAATGTTTTTATTACTTTTGTGGCAATAATGCAATAAAAACCCATACTTCTCTAAGAAATACCTTAACATAATTGAAATAATAAGAAAGAAATTTAAAGGAGTTTTAATGTTGGAGGATGGAGTTAAAAAACCCGGCCTTTGGAAAATTCAGGAAATCATAAGTAATATATGATTTTCCATTTGAAGGATCTTATTGTCTGTTCTGTCTGTTCTTAAGCAGCAAGAAGGGATGAGAAAAGAATGAATTTGGCTATTTATTTTATTTCTTTTATTTGCAGTAAGTAGAAGGCGGGTGTGGGAGTGCCAGGGCACGGGTGAGCAGCCGCGGGCAGGGGTCAGCTCAGGGCTGAGCGCAGGACAGCAGTCACTGCTTCCGCCTGTGGGAACACCGGGGAGGACAGTCTGGGGAATTAGGGTGCAATCCTGGCACTGTGCTCCTGGGAGGGTGCTGGAGCAGTGGGGAAGCCATGGAGGCTGTGGGCACTCGGAGCTGGAAGGGTTGGGGAGCAGACGGGGAGCCTGAGGAGAGCTGTGCCCAGGTGAGGCCTGGGCACCATGGCGGCCTGAGGGGCCCTTTGGGCGGGAAACGCAGCGAGCGGAAAAGTTCAAAAACCAGCTGTTGTTCCAGCCTGATCCTCCCTGTCAGGAGAAATAGTTTGTGAAGCGCAGCCCTTGAGGTATTTCTCATATGATTGCTGAGATTTTTTTTTGTTTTAATTGCTTCTAAACTGGGTGTGCTTAATTCAGCTGCAATTTTCAAGCGAAGGCTTTCTCTGTGGGTAGCGAAGCCTGGGTATTAGTCACCTTGAAAGGTTTTAAGCAAAGCCTTCAAACTTTTGTAGCATGGGGATTTTGCTGCTGCTCTAATGGCACACGTGAAAGCCATGGGAGTCATTTTTGAAAAGGCTGTGGGGCTTTAAGGGCTGAGGGATGTCTATGTAAACGTGCTCCAAGGGGAAGGGTAGATAGTCCATATGGGAAATATCCATGGATGGGAACAGGAAAGTCTTGCGCAGAAGCACTTCTGTGAGACCTTTCCAAAAGTCTATAGAAAGAGATGGCTTAGGAGATGCAAATAAACCTTTGCCTTCAGGGTTGCCAGCACATACCATCCATTAAACATCTTGAATTGCATTTTTTCCCACCTTTTTTTCCTTAATGCAGTGTTTAGAGAAAATGAAAAGCAGAGTATGGTTTGGGTATCTCTGGCCCTTGATGAGCAGGAGCCATGGAGGCTGCAGATAGCAACAAACTGAGCTTATAATGTCTTTCAAGGGAGAATATTTATTGCAAGGGCAGACAAATGCATAGCTCCTAAGTACTCTTACTGCATCTCCTGTCACATTTATTGGGGTAAAGAGCAGTACATGGACACTTAAATATAAGTGGATTTATAACATTGCAGGAGATATGCGACTTTTCTGTGTATATTCAAACTCATGTGCTGTGTCCTGCAGTGTTTCTTCTCTTGTTTGCTGCCCTTAAGTGATGGGCTGAGCAAGATTTCCTTCAGGGGCTTCTTCCCACGTAAATTATTCTGTGGTCACTCAGGTTTCAAAACCTGCAGTGGGAGATCTCCTTTATTGAATTTCTAGCTGGGTTGGGAATGGCTGGTACAGCAGGGAACAACTTTCACTGGCATGAGGAAGGTGTGAACAAGTTGGAGAAGTATTCTGTGTGGTTGTCAAGATCAGAAGATAAGGTTGCTGTGGGCAGTGTGTGTCCCTCTGGAAGAGACTGAGATAGCTCTGAAAATGCTGGGGAAAATGTCTAAATCAGAATGGCTGACTCATAGGCAATGTAGAAACACATCAGATTTAAAGCATGGCTTATTATTTAGATAACATGATCTACAATGCAACTGATGCAGCAAACATAAATACATTTGAGTTTATGGAGCACTAAGGTCTCACATCTGTCAAAGAAGAAGAAAAATTACCACAGTAACAAAAACCATGATGATAATTATGTGATCATGTTGAAAGAATAGCTATACTCATGTTCCATCTACAAGTGTAAAATTGTTTTTACAAGCCTCAGCTGCGTGGTCCTAACCAGCTCGGAGGTTTCTTGCTGTTCTAATCTAGTATGCTTTTAGATTATTTTAATATTTCATTTGCCTTTCATGAAACTCTCTCTGCTCTGGAGTGTCTGTTTCAAAGTAGTGAATCCCAAACTCTCACTCCTCTATTTTTGGCCTGAGAGAAAGATCTCCTCAGGAAATGTATAATCTGTTCTTCACTTAATGCAAGGATGGGAAAGTTATTTACCAGATTGACCACTAATTTTTACTGACTGTCAGTAAAATCTACTTTTGAAAGCTATTTTAAATGGTACTGCATATTTTATAAAGCTATATTTTATCATGATTATTATTGATTTAATTTTACAAAAGGCATGTATACCAATAAGCACTACGTTGGTGTTCACATAATTTTTTAAAATATTCTTAAAATTCATCTGCTTTAATGTTGATAGCAACCCTATTAAATCAGTCCCCCTAAATCATTGATGATGATTGTTTGCCCTTACCAAACTGTTAATAGGCTCCACTTAGAATATGTACAGCCCATGGCAAGTGTCCTCTTGTAAGGTCACTCTCACCTCTGATTTTTTTACCTGCAATTTTGAGGTACAGTTAACGAGGTCAGAAATTGTATCTAATCAGTAAAAGACTCAAAGAACAGGATTTAGAAGTAGTTACACATATAAATTAATCCTTTGTGTTCCTGAGTGGTAATGCCCACTAAGTTGTAGATGCCAGTGTAAAGAATATTAAAATAAGTGGTTCAAAATAGCAGTGAATCTACTGTTGTTTCATCCTGATGCATGAAAAGTCCTGAATCCCATTATGTTAACTTAGGGTATCTACAAATTTTAAGGAAATGAATATTCACCTAAAATTGTAAATAAGAAGAAAAGCAATTTCCAATATTTCCAGTCTTTTCTGTCTGCTGTGATTTGTGGTAAAAGAGCCTGTAGTGTCCTGAGCTGTCTTGCAACGTTAAACTTTGTTGACATATTTGCTACATATTCCCAGGTTAGTGACAGCTAAGTTTTTATAAGCCAGCACAGAAAAATCAGGATAATGGGTTCCAAACATAACAGCTTTGTTAAGAAACAACCTGTGTCCCCTGTTAGTAAAAATATGTGCTGTGGCTCATTATGGTAGGAAGAAAACAGAATGCCTAGAAAATGAATCCTTTTTTTTCTTTTGTTGCCTTCATGTGTCACAAAGAACAGAAATACTATTTATGTAAGGCTAACAGGTACTATAATCTTATTTTTTGATATTTTTAAGTAATTTAAGCAGCAGTCATTTGTAGTTTATAGAACAATGCACATCAAATAAGATTTTATAATATACTTCCTGAAAACCAGTGAGGATTTTTTTCTTTTTGATAAGGAAATTGTGTGTTTCAAGAAAAACATGGCATTGTGACATATAAATTTCTGAATATTACTTCAACACCATTTCCTGATGCAGACATGCTGTCTGATTGAAAAGAGAAAGAAGGCAGGGTGTTGAATGCAGAATGTTGAATGCTGGGTGCACAAAGTTGGGTCCGTACCCTGCTATTATTTCTGTGCTTTTGCAAGTAGTTCTGTGTTAGTGCAGTAGTCTAAGTTGTCTTATTTTGTACTTTTTCCTCTCAACTATGTGGTGGCCCTTAATTATCCTCAAATGTCACTAGGCTCACAAACATCCATAAAAAGTTGAAGGAGGAATAGTTCACAAGGTGAGGTCTGTGGTGGTTGGTGTTGTTGATGAGAACTCCACTAAAACAAAGTGGCAGAAAAGTGGGAATCCAAGCAGTCTGAGGAGATGACAGGACAGACACATTGTAGGGTTTTCTCCCTCAAATGATAAGTAATGACTGTACTAGAGAAAAATGTGAGTTTTGTCTGTGGTATCATTACAGTTTGCAGCCCAGCCACAGAGAAAAGCAATGGTTTCCCTGAGGAACTTTGATGTTGTTTTTTAGTTTAAATGAAATGCTTATGATCATGTGGATGATTGAAGGTTGATTGCCCCAAGCAATAATTTATTTATTAGAGATCCAGCCAATCCTAATTTGTATATCTTCATGTCTGATAAAGGCAAGTCTTCAACCACTCTGTCATTATTGCTCTTCCTCTGGTATAGGAGATAATTCTGACAATAACCGTTTTGTGCTCAAGGGCATTATGAAATTTATTCTCTTAAGACATATTTTGGAACTCACATCTGTGAAATTAGATTAGATATATATCTCTCTGTGGCATCTGGACTAGTTATGCCTTCCCAAAACCATCATCATGAATTAGGAATTGATTCCATAAGGTATCTGATGCACAAAGAAAAAAAATATGCTAATTATTACCCTATTAATATAGATACAGGTATAATTTTTTGTTTGTTGTTTCTAATTGAAAAAAAAATCTCTAGTGAAATTTTAATGTCTAAGTGAGGTGGTGATGCATCTGACTTCTATTAGGTGGGTAATGAAATCCTCTACTAAGAGAGTGGGCAACCCTAATATTTCACATGTAAACATATCCCACCAACTTTGGACCCCCATTAAGTCAAAACATTTCAGGTTACATATCTAAAATTCATGGATAAGTAATATACAGCCTAGAATATTGAATGAAAATGGAAGACCCCAAATACATCTCTCCCTATTAAAGACTAGTCTTCCTTCTTCTTTGATTTTCATGCAGTTGTTTTTTCCTTGGTAAGTTACAGTAATTCTACTTACATCCTTTGTCAAAAAGATAAATAAATAATCAGGCCTGTTGGTGAAAGCATCAGAAGAGCGAGCAGTTATTGTACAGGTGATAGTTTAATAGTTCAGATAGGAGTAGAACTCATTTTCAATATGAGGAATGAATCTAACAGTAAAGTTGACTTCAGGTTTTGAGAGCTTCAGTAGTCAGAAAAGCCATCCAGATGCTCTTCAGGTTCACCATGTTGCTAGTTCGCCAAAAATGTAGAAATCTTTGTTTATTGTGCTATTATTAACTGAAGTTTAAGGACTAGAAAGGCCCAGTGGAAAAAAAAAGGTGTATAATTATCTTGCTGGAAGGCTGCTTTAATTAAATTCTCCCAACTGAGACCTGGCCCCATTTTTTAAGTGAAGCATGGACTATAATCAGTCACATTAACATTCAATTTACTTCCCTGCAGATGACCATGAAAGTGAGTACATCTCAGTGAAGCTGTGCTTCAGGTAGGACAGTTCTTTCTGAAGCCAGTGGAGCCATCAGTTCTCCTTTTTCCCTGTGAGACCTGTTTAGATGTCAGCTGACCCAGCAAAGAGGAGGAAAGGATATTGTGCATTGTAGATGTTTTTCAATGCCCACTGTGGTGCATACATACAATTACACTGGTACGCTCTTTTAGTAGCTTACCTGAAATGCCCCTGTACCCAAATACCAGAGTCTACACATAAAGAACAGCTCCAGTGGATCTTGCTTAATGGCATTTACCTTTTTTCAGTCATATTTTTACCCATTTAATTAAACCCCACAGAGAAAGAGGGGACTTGAGTCACTCTGAAACTTCACCAACTCAAGATTTGTGTGAGCAGCAAAGCATTTGCTCTGAGGAATCAAGAACTGACCATCATCCTTTATACTGCAGGGCCTGATAATTCTACCAGGGCTTCCAGTTGTATTCTTCCCAGTTTTCACATACACCTAAAATGTTTAAGGTAGAAAGGAGGATCAAGAAAGTGAAAACAGAAACACATGCACCTCTGCAAGTGTGCCTTTCAATTTCTTGGTTTTTTTTTATTAACAGGGCATCATTAAAGTGCAAAAATAATTTTGCATGTTTTTGGTGATATTGCCATCAGGTCGTTTTACAGCTTCTGGTCTCTCAGGTGAATGTTCCAGGCTAGCTCCAAAAGGAGTGTTTTTCAGTACTTGATCTGAAGATATTCTAAACATTGTAAATAATAATTCTGAGAGAAAAGTTGCTAATCCTCAGGCACCTGTGATTTGGAAAAATGCATCCCTCCCAACTTTGTTGTGAGAGATTGCATATAAAAAATTGTCAAAACAGATAAGAAAATGCTCTCAAGAATAAGAAACTGTCCCCTGTCATGATCAAGTTTTATAGGCTACAGCCTAGTTCATCAAGAATTGAATTTAAATTCCTAGTATTCCGATGATGGCTCAGAAATGAGCCCAAGCAAATTGCTTCATCTTTGTGGTTCATTGTCCCATTGGCAAATTTAAAATAATTACAATTATTCTCAATCCTTAACTTGAAAGAGTCTAAAATAAGACAGAAAACTCCATAGTTGTCCTGTGTACTTAATGGAAAGATGTTTTTATAAACAATTCACTCTGAATCAGTCTCTATACTGAATTTTCAGACTAAATCAGTGATCCATTTTAGTGTTTGAGTGATTCAAGCCCTGGAAGTGACTGTGTTGGGGTACATACCATCTTGTAAGTGTAGAAGAATTGCAAGTGTAAATCTTGTAAATGCAAAGAATTATTGGGACCCCAAGAAAGAAATGGAAAATTGAGCTAATCTTTTTTAACTACCAGGATATGGCCTTAGTTCTAAATCAGTGATGTGAAATAAAGTCCTCCAAAGTAGTCAGCTCTGAGCAACCACTGGTACAGTAAGAGCATTTTTGCCTTTAATGATGCTTATCTGGGAGAAATTATTAGATTTTACCATTCACCAAAGTTGGTAGGTTTAAAACCATATTTTAAAATCCTGTGTAAGTCAGAACTTCAGGGAAACAAGGAATCATTCCTGGGCAGTTTGGTTGTCCCCAGAGATATTCAGTGCATGAGCTGCTCTCAGCCTCCACTGAGCCTAACCCAGCCTGGCCATGGCAGTGATGATTCAGTGTCCCAGCTCCTGCATCCGTGCAGTGCTTGTGCTGAGGGGGATTTAGATGCCCTCTGCCTAATTGAGATCAGAGCCTGGATTTGCCTAAAGAGGGAGTGTTTAGTACAATGGCTGTTAAAGCATGGTTCTTGTTCTACCATCAATCTTTATCCATGTTGAAGGACACCTTATGGATATAAATTATGAGGTCTGTCGCGGGAAGGTTCATAGATAAATGGGTTCAGTCACTGGATTATTACTTCCTGCAGGACTGGCTGCTGAGTAACAGTAAATTGTGGGAACTTAGGAAGTTTATTAAAGCCAGATCAGCTCAGCTGCTTCACTCCTGAACTGACAGCAGCATATGCAAAACCCAAGGTTATTGTGTCACATGGCAGGTTCAACAATGTCATTTTGACAATTACAATATACTTGCAGATTGACAATGTGACAAAATACAGCACTAGAATAAAACTGACAGGCTTTGGAACTTCAAATTTTTTCAGGTGTTATGTAGCTGCATGAAAATACATTAAGAAAACCTAAATCAACACCTCCAAATTAAATAAATAAGTCTTTTACCTTGATATCATCCAATGTCTGTGAAGTGAGAGATCCCAGCTTTGACACCTCCATCTTTTGTGTAATTTCTTGCCTTAAATTCCCAAATTGTGAAGAGTGTACAAAACCAATTCTGTATTTTTATTGTCTGAAATGCTTGGTAAATCAGCTTTGAGACATACAACCTGAGAAATAAGCTAGATCTCAATAATTGTTACATAGTTGTGATCTCGGCTAGTGACCATTATATTTGATTCTCAGCCCCATTCCAAACACGGCTGTAATTGTCTCCTAATTGTGAGTCAGGTGCTTGTGTGTGAATCTGCTGTTAGATGGGTAATAGTGGAGAATGATGAAAGAAACCAGGCCCCTTAATGCATGACTTTTTCCTTACTCACACAAAGAGCTTGATATAGTTTCCTTGGATACTATCCAGCATATAGCTGATAGTGTTTTTATTTTCAGACTTTTTTTTCCTTTTCTTTCACAGAAGTGGGTGATATATCCCATTATTTGTTGAGAAAAATCTTGTGTGTGTTTCCTGGATTTGTAGTATCTACTATCAAGAAAGATTGAGGTGCAAATTAAGTCTCACAAGGATGAAATACCATCATATCTGTAATTATTACAGCATCTCACAAAAGAGTAATAGATTTGCTGTGCCCTGAATATGGCTGGGCTGAGGTAACCTGGATCATAATGTCAAGCACCAAAGTGAATTCTTTAGGGAATCGGTTCCATCATTATATGTTTATCTAAGAATTTAGCTGAAGCAACATTTTTTGCTTTTATTCTTCAGAAGCTTGGGCAAATCATCACTTACTAGATACATAGTCAACAAATATAGGCTGCACGAAGGCAACATTCTGATCAAAGATGTCAGATACTTGGAAATGAAATCAGAAAAAATATGTTACTGTTGCTTACGTAGTTTTGTAGTGGTTTATGTAGTTGATAATTGATCTATTGT
Organism: Camarhynchus parvulus; assembly: GCF_901933205.1. Taxonomy (NCBI): domain Eukaryota; kingdom Metazoa; phylum Chordata; class Aves; order Passeriformes; family Thraupidae; genus Camarhynchus; species Camarhynchus parvulus. Next base: position 8,706,828 of record NC_044577.1, on the reverse strand, counting down.
AGTGGTTTGGAACTAAATCCTGTTGGTGGAAAACTGCAGAATTTCTAAACAAAATATAAAAATGCATTTTTGTATTCAATTAAATCAGAAATACAGCCCTTTTTTTCATTTCGTGCAGATATTTTCAATCAGATTTATTCTTTTTCTTTGAAATTGGAAACACTGAATATCGCTGTAAAAAGTGCATGAGCACATTTACAGGAGCACTCAGATAAGAGATGGAGATGTTCCTTCTCTCCCCTTGAAATTCCTTTTAAAAATTGCAGCAGAATTGGGTAAATAAGAGGGTACTGTTACTACTTTCCCAAACCTTTCACAAGCACCTTTTCTTGTTTCTTATTATTCAGTTATTTCAGGAAATATTGCTTCATCTGTAATGGCTTACCATAAACATTATTATTATGTTATAATCTACAGGGATACTTTCTATTTCAGACTCCAATTGTTTCTTTTCACAGATCTCTCTTACAAGACTTGTGGATTTCTCTCACTTTCTCTTTTTTCTCCTAGACATGGTGAGACATTTTGTCCCTGAAATGTGGCCTAATTCCATAAAAGCAGGAAAATAAATGTTCATGGTGAGCCCACAACATAATCCATGTTTTCAAAATTACATTGAGTCGCCCACCTCAGTGACTCAGCCAGTGGGTAGCAGCAGAGTCATTCTGAGTGGCTGTTTTCCAGATCAGCAATTGCTTGCCACGTTTCACTGTGGGCTGACTTTCTTTGTGTAAAAGGTATATTTTAGAATCCAGAGAAAAGAGGAGGAACTTTAGTCTTAGTCCTGAAGAATCAGCAGTGCTGTTGCATTCATATAGTTAGGCCCTGAATGGTGACACAGGTGTTACAAACTGCTTGTTCCCTTGCAAAATCCACCTGTTTGATAGGTGGAAGACCTGGAAATGGAAACAAGCATCCTTGTTCATGTATACTTTGATAATCAGCCTAAAGCACATGTGGAAGTGGTAGAAAAAGTCAAACTCATTGAGTCTTATTCAGTTGTATGTTTTGGGTAGTAATATTCATATGTCCAAATATGTGTTGTATTTTTTATCATTTATTTTGGCTGGCAGAAACTGTCCTTTAAAGAAGAGGATGGGATGCCTGGTAGCAGAGTTTGCAGAGGTCTTGTGTTAGCACATGGAGGACTTATGTAAGTTTTTCCTGGCCTCTAAAAGTATAAAAGCCTACAAAGTTATTTTTCATGCACCCGTCTTTACAGGAACTGGTCTATTTTAAGGTGTATCAGTACAGCATGGAATAATCTCCCTGGAGCTGTAGAAGGTGCTCTACTTTGAAGCCATTAACCAATAGCCAGGAAGCAAGAACACCTCTGGTGTGACTAATGACAGGTTTCTAATTGTTTATAATAGAGGATGTATTTATGTAGGAATTACTTTAAATGCAGCATCGTGTCCTGTTGCCTCCCCAGGATGCTGCTCTAAGACTTTAGTAATTCTTACATAACAATAATTTCTTTTTGACAAAATATTTTGGTGAGGAATATTTTCACAGCAGGGAAGGCAGTTGCCTGCTGCATTTTCACCAGGGCTGAATTTTAGGCCGGCTACAATTTGACTGTAAGATTGCTGCTACATATACATATGGATGCAATTATTGTCTCTGGGATGATGAGATCTCTCATATGTGGGTACAGTTATATAGCTACATAATAAAGTAGTCTTAATTATAGCTGTTCACATGTACAGTAGCACAAGTGTTACCTCCAGACTGACCTTTTAATAAACATACCTTCCACTTTCATTCCAATATTGAATTCACCTCTACCAGAGCTAACTTCCACAGAAAATTACCTGTGATGAACTTTGACTTAGGGGCATTGTTGAGTTTGTGGAGCTAAAGGATTTTGCATGGAACATTTCATTCTGTGATTCTCAGATGTCTAAATTTCCTGAAAAAACAGGAGTCCTGGGGTACTTTCCACAGTGGTAATGGGAATGTTGTTTACTTGAAGTTGCAAGGCACTGAGAGACTTTTTTCAGCCTCAGTAGTGAGGAGAAATGCAGAGGAACAGCTTCAAATATTCACTTCCAGGGTATATCTATCATATCTGGGTATGATGCTGAAAGCATGGAGAGAAATTTCAAGATCTGTTAAGGTGCACTTTAACCAGCACAGATCTGCTGTTACTTGTGTGTGTGATTAAAATACTTGTCCTTTTGTGGACATCATGCCACAGGGAATGACTCTTTGCATATGTAGTCTCTTCTTTTAACTGAGTGTTGAAATCTTGGAGTTGCAAGCACCTGCTTCTAGGATGACTATAATGCATGTAATGCATCCCTCTCTGAACAACTTCAATATGATCTCATTTTTCACTTATTTTCTACTGCTGTTTTGACAGGTTACTATTAAGACTGCCTGACACACCTGATAATAAGATGATGATTCACTTGCTAATTATTTTGCAAAATATTAATCATTTGTACTGAAATTTTATATTCCCAATTTCTATTTGAGGACATTTCTTTTGTATTTATTTTCCCCTCCCATTGAAATGATCTATGAATTTCTGACAATGACAGAGAAAAGGCCTTAACTTCTGATGCGATGAAAATATGGTAGTTTTTTCTTGGGAAGGACACTCAGCCTGTGCTGTGAGCTGGACTTTTGCCTTGTTTAGGGAGCATCAGTTTCTCCTCTTTGGAATGTAACAGTTGTGCTAATTTTTGCTTAATGCAAAATTAACATTTACAGAATGGCCAGAGATTTACTTAGTGCCCACAGATGTCAGTGGAAATGCTTACATCAAGCAGGGCATACACAGAGGTCGTGTATCATACTTACTTTTAAAAGGCATTAATAATATCTTTGATGAAGCAATATGTACATTTGCAAATATTACTTTAAGCTGACTATTTTGAAACCAAAAAAATCCCACAATATTAGAGAAGCTTTGGATTTATTTTAGTTTGAAAGCAATGCATGAATTCAGTAATGTTAATTAAAGAATAAGTATTAGCAGATTTTAGCATTCCTAACATGCTTTGAGGATTGATTAATAAGGGTAATATTTAGATGGCACAATGGAATCATTTTCAACATCATTACCTTGTCCCTTGAAGAAGTCAAGCTTGAACCCTTGGGATTTGGCATCACTCTGTAAAACAACATTACCAAACCCATCTGACTTTCTGAAGGACAAAACTTTTATAATAATCAAGGCATTTGAATGTATTAAATTGGGAAGTGATGCAAAGTAGGAGTCACTTGAGGAGATCAGGCTTAGAAGAACAGTTTGAAGGAGTAAACTAAATGTTCTTCAGCCTAGGAAAGTTATATAAAGCTAAAGTTATGCGTAGATATATAATAGGAAGATGGACATGCCAGCACTGGAGTACCCAGTAAATCAGATGGCAGGGGTAGTCACTATAGGTGTTGATAAAGTTAATTATTTGATCTTTACATGAGCTAAGGAATAATAAAACAGGAGTGTCACATGTATGCTATAACTAATAACAAATGTAAAATATACAAGATAACATAAAAATAGACATTCAGAGGGAGTTGCAAGGTAACTAAGAGACTGTCTGGTTTGATGCCATAAAATTGTTACATGTACGTCCCACAGGCACCCTATTAGATGCACTGCAAGAACAAAATGAGAGCAGGAATTTCCAGTTGTCTCCTCATGACACAAACCCAAACAAGCTCGTATTTTCTGTAAAATAAGCTTGGCAAAATTTCATATGGGAACTTTACACAGGAAGATTCCCTGAGATCTGACCCCTGGGAGGGTTTAACCTTAAAGAAAAGCATCTTCAAATTGGATGGGGTGAAACCCGAGATGGATCTGAGCTCCTCTATGACCTTGCAGGACTGAGGAGCTTCTGCTCAGAGTTCAGGAGCAGGATGGTGTGCACACAGGTAGTGCTAATACTGAACATTGAGGGTGAGGTCTGGCTCCCTCCACAGCCAGCCCTGCATGGTTTATAGCTTTGGACTTGACCCCTAAGTGTTGTGTTTGATTTTGGGTGGGTCTTTATGTTTTAATCTCAACATGGAACAATTGGAACTTCTAGATGTCTAACTCAGTTTTAGCCATGTCAGTTTGCTTGTTCCTGAAGGCATTAGCTATAAAACACAGTCCTGTGTCATGACTTCATTTGACAGATGTTCTTGCAATCATAGTACCCTCAAAGCAGCGAAATAGCTGCAAGAGAAGCACAGGGCTGTTTCAGCTCAGGCAGATCAAAAGCATATGGACTCTCTGTGGGTAGCACATAACTCTTTATTATCAACAGGTCTTTGGCAGCGCTGCTAATATTACCCTTTTCGTGGCTGCAGTAGAGGAGAGCAAGGAGTGGCCAGGCCACTGCTGAAGCAAGGGCTGTTGTGTTCCAAGTGCAGGTGGTTGGTGTTGATAGATGGGATTACGAGCCCCAGCAGAAAAAGGATCAAGGGACTGCTTGGGATGTACCTAATTGCTGTAAAGACTGAAAGAGCCTTGCCCAAAAAAGCAAATTGCAGAAATTTAGTGGGTCTTGTAATTTAGGTGCTCAGGAAGAACAGCGCTGAGTAGGAAAGAAACCTTTGATTTAGGAGGGGTAACTTGTCAGACTGAAAAATAGATAAATCTGTTTCATTTGGGGGTTTATGCCTAAAATGGGAAATGAGGTCTTTAAAAGTTCTAATATTTTCTTTTTCTCTTCTTTCTCCTTTCCTTTCTTAATGTTTTCTAAGCTAAGATCAGCTTTCTAAGGTCAGGCTTCACTAGCTTATGGGGCAGATTTTATTTTTTTAAGGCTTTGAAGTGAATCCTTTCAACCTGGATAGACTCATCTCACATCTGCTGAATATGCTTCGTTCTTCTGCTTTATTCTTATGTGGCTTTTCTCAAGAGAGTAATTCAACAGATGCAATAGAAACCAAGAAGGGAATGTTTTGCCACTGGTAGGAAGCAGGAGTTTGTAAAGTAAGTTGTCTGGTGTGTAGAGAATACCAGAAAATAGAATTCCCAAGCTGATATCATAAATAAACGTTTATATAAATATTACATAAATGAGGAAAATAGAGTTATTGTAACAGGATTCTAGTTTCAATTTCTCATGAAAGCTATGTTAAAAGAAGCAGCATGAATTCTTTCTTACTTAGCCAAACCCTGTCCTTCCCATTTAAATGGTTGGTAAAATGACTGCAAGCCTATGCTGACACGTGAGCTGTATTAAAGCTGATCTGCCTGTATATCATAGAGTTCTCTTGGTTTAGATAATCACAGCAGGTCTGTTACATCTCCTGTTGTAGAAACTGCATCTGGGACTTGGCCAGCTAATCCTAAAAATCACCCATCCCCAACAATTAAAGAAGGTGGCACAGCAAAGACAAAAGGGAGTAAATAAATAGCCCTAGAGGTGTCACCCTGCAGTCTGTAACTGGGCAGTCTGGAGAGCAGGAAGGCTGACAAACAGCCTGGCGTCTTTCTGGAGCTATTTTAATGTCTCTGATTTATAGATCTGTTATTTTGTTTAGAGGATGGGAAAGAACAGCAGAGTAAACATGATGGAGAGGGCATCCACTTAAGGCGAAGGTCAATTACTCAAGGGAATAAATGTGCATAATTGCACACCTGATAACTAACAGCATAAATAGACTGCTGATTTATATCATGAGTCTTTAACTGCAACCCTTTTATACAAACAATTATAATAATAGGAGGTTGATTATTTGCATTTGTTCCAACTACTTGTGATGATCATCTTTGCAGAGATACAGGAGAAAAATAGACTACTGTTCTCTTTGGCAGATATCCTTTCTCATTAGATGGTAACTGGCATTGTGGATAAACCTTTTATAGGTTAGGGCAGACAAACACTTTAATTATGCTCGGTAAGGTTTTAATTCCCAGATGCCTAGATTAGAAAATCTTCTGGCATCTCAAGTTGTTGAATTAAAAGCATCTATCTGTCTTGCTAGTTCGATGACTTTTCATTAGCAATGATGTTTTGCTGCTCTTCTCTATTCTTAGCATAACTACAGTAATTAAGAGGCAATTTTAAAAATTCTGTGTTGGAACTCGCCTTGACATGGAGTTTGCTGAGCTCAGAAAACTGATATCTGTCAGGAGAACTGGAGGCCCAGGACCACATTCTAGGCCAAAATCATCACTCCTACATGGCACCAACAGCCCCAGGCAGCACAAGTCCAGCTCTGGAGATAAAGCTTAGACAGGGTTATCCCTTGCTAAGTGTTTTATTTGCTGTGTGGATTTTGAGGGCATGAGGACATGGGAAGGGGGTGTTGGCAGGGAACAGAGACTCTATGAAACCAAAGCACCTTTCAAGAGTCAGCATTTTCCATCTTCAAGAGAAGATGTATTTTTATTTCCTCTACACAGATTTTTCAATGTCTTTGCCTAAGTCTAAATCTGTATCCAAATCTGAAAACTCCCATGCATTTGAATAATCTTACAGATAATCTCCACAAAAAATATTAAAAGGTGACTTAACACTGTTTATAGATAATCACACTTTATTTATAGTTAAACTTAGTTTAAATTAATTTTCTATTTCTTTATTTTTCTTTGCAAAAAAATATATGTATACATTTCCTGCTTTCTAATTTTCCTGTTATGCCGCTGATTAGTCTACCTGAAATTTTTGTACTGTTTCCCACTCCTCTTTTCTGATTCAGTGTCCATACTTTTCAATAAATCATAAAGGAAACAATTTCTGTATTCAGTTCAGCAATATATTTCTCTGAATTCTGCAAAAATACCCAAAAAGTTTAATTTGAGGGTACTCTTCCCAATGTAGAAAAATCATTCATGGATGTGGAAGTATTTTAAGAGTTCAGACCAAAAGTATCTTTTTAATTGCAAACCTTGCCTCATGTACTTGCCCTTAGCAGTCCCAGAGATGGTATTCCCACAAAGGCAAGTGATTAATACCATGGAATGGGACAGCAAGGAATTGCCAAGTTCATCCTTCTCCATTAAGTAGCTGCCACACATTCAGATCTCTTCTTTTTAGCCAGTGTCCCCTCTTTATGGAGCTGATGACCAGCAGGGCACAGGGATGTAATTTTTCCTTTGGGCTCCCCTTACTTCCTATCTTCCTGAAACACTGTAAATTACCATGAAACTACTTCTTGGTCATTGGAGAGGGGAAATAACCTGCCTTTCCAAACAGGATCAGTGCTGTTAGGAGAGTTATTTTCTGACCTTTTAAAGTGTTTCTCCAGTCTGATATTTAAAGGCCTGCTCAAGGAACTTTATTTATGCTTGATCTATAAAACGAATTAGTGGTTTGAAGGTGTATAGCTTTGTGAATTACTAAATTACTAGTAGTAAAACATAGGTTTGGACCAGAATTTTTCAAAGGCTTCTAATTTACTATTAACCATTGTATATTTATAAAATTTCACCATGTGTTTTTCTGCGTGAGCAAATAGGTGGTTAACTAACGCCATTTTAACCTACTATTAACTCCAGTACAAAATCATGCCTGTGAAAGTGTAAATAATCTGAGTCCTGTTTATACAGCTTGAAAATCAAGAGGGTTTTACACGCCATCACTAAACATACGTTTTATATCTTCAGCAGATATGTATTCTAATACAAGCAAGAGGTCATAATTTCTGAAGAGACTGTGGATGTAATTTCAGTAGCAGATTAGCACATTAATACCTGTTAAAAGGCTATCCCTTGCTTCAGCAGATTGTGCTCAGTTGTAAAGATAAAATATGTTTTCACAGGTCTCTTTTAACTCAATTTGGTATGAACTGTGTCAACCTGTGCCTTGCCCGTGATACCTTACCTTCCTAGGTGTGAGAGCATCCTTCATTAAAGCATTGGATAATGTCTAACGATGAGGGATTGAGGGCAGCTCCAGAACAGTGCTAGCCAGAGGGTGAACATAAACAGCTTTATTACAGGCTTGGAAATAGCTGTTAATGACCTCCCACCCCCTAAGGAAAGGGAATTACTTGCATACTTTGTACATACTTTGTACATTTTTTCCATGCAATCCCTTAATACAAGAGTAAAAGATCTTGCTGTTTCTCAGTTTCGGCAGCACTGATAAATGAAACTTTACATCCATTCTTGTCTCACAGCCGCAGCTGATGTGTGGCTGTGGCAAAGCCAGACATATTTCTCACTCACCCAGCTCATCCCTCATGAAGAATCCCTCACGTGCCGGGAGCACAGCTCAGAGTCCACAACTGCAGGGTGGAGAAAGGTCACAGAGTTGAAGTGCAGTAATGCAAACTAACAGGCTGCTGCATTTGCCTCCTAAAATTCCTACCCAGAACACAAGGAGGCAAGGAAGGGCTGCAGCTTGCAGCCTGTGAAGGAGAAAGTGTTAAGCTAACATTCACTGAAGATGGAAAACACCTGTCTCTTTCCTTCCTTCTGAGAGGCTCTCCAGGGACATGACAGTCAGCCTCGCTCAGTCGAGTGATTCCTCAGACCATGCTCACCCTCCTGAAGAAGTATTTTCAAAAAATGTAAGGAACTTGTTGCTCAGTCTCCAGAGAGCAAAATCAAGGGAAGGATCTCTTCTATGTAGTTCACTGACACACTAGATTTGGTTTCAGAGAGGCTAAACACTGACAAAGAAGAATGAGAGAGAGAGAGAAACTGGGACTGTTTTACCTGTATTTTATATCCAAGCACTATAATTTAATGTTAAAATAATTGTGAATGACTAGGATATGGACCACAAAGTGTTGCTTGCTATTCTTGTATATCACCTTAGAGTAAGCAGTTGAGTTCTGCAATCAAAAGACTGATTGTAATCAGAGCCAGTATTGAATTGAAGAATCTCATCAGATGTCTACTTGTGTCACTATTTTTTTTCTCTCATCTTTGTCTTTTTTTTTCACTTGTCTTTTGAAGAAGTCTTTGCCCTTCTTCAAAAGTCAGTGGAATCAGTTTATTTCATCTTAGTCAGAATCATGCCATTAATCTCAGGGATTCTGATTTTAGGAGCATTTCTCTTTTTTTCCAACATCTCCATAGTCTTTTATATTATGAATTATTTGGATAGAAATTCTCAGGCTGACTATGCACACAATATTTGAGGTAATATTATAAATTATTATTTCTTTCTTGAAACCACTAGGCAATGAATAAAGATGTGCCACATTCCACTTTGAAATGAGAAGGTTTCTCAGTACAGAAAAAATAGCTTGAAAGAGTTGTGCTTAAAGGTGTTTCAAGGGCCTTAAAAGGGCCTTACTTCTAAATCAGCATTCTTGGTGGGATGAATAAAAATAGTTGGACATTTGTCTTAGAATAGCTATAATTCAGTTATAGCTTCACAGCTGTTATTTCATGTCATTCTAGACTGCCTGGAGTATCTCACTTAGAATTAATAATGCATACAATATTATCAGCACAGAAGAATGGATTTAGAATGAAAAACATGAGTTGAAATTCAGTTTTTCTCAAAAAAAAGATTTTGTTTTCTCTGGGAAGGAAAAAATTAATCAGATCTATTTTCAAGGTAGATTTGTTCATTGCTTGTTTCATATCAGCACAGCACTTTTGTTTTTCTCTTAGTACATTAGGAAGCCAGATTACGGAAATGTAGATGTACAGTGAAGGTCTGAGAATAATTTTGCCCTTAGCTTAACGCTGCTGACCCCTTCTTCAAATGGAGCCCACTGTTAAAATCTCTTATTTATGCAGTTAATACAGTTCAACATTATTATGTGATGCTGTTGACCTGAGTGCAGCCAGCGGCTGTAACCAGGCTTAGAGAACTTGTATAAATATGCAGTGAGTAATGGCAAGCATGCCTTAAGCCTTTGCCTTCACAAATTCTATGAATTTTCAATGTGCTAAGTGTAGTACAATTTATTTGTTCACAGAGCAGGGCGAAGCTTTGGAATCTAAAGCTGTTGATATCCTTTGTTTGAAATAAGAAAGCGCAGTCAAAACAAACACCTTTAACAGGAATGCGCAGAGGAGCAGTCACATCCACTCAGAGTCACCAGGGCTTTTCCTCCTCGCACACTATTAGCTCACCCTCACCTCAGAGAGGGGTTTGCTACTCCCAGCATGGAAATGCAGTCGTGGCTCCAGCAGCACACACTGCCTTTCACACTCCAGAGCTCTTTTGCAGTGTTGGGTTGTGTGAAGAGAGGTGCTCACCTCTCTGCCTCATTGCTTCATAAGTTACAATATTTCCTTCTCTGTAGAATAATATTAATTTCTTGAATGAAAGATTTTTAGGAATACTCTTCCTATCTTTTCTTCACTACATTTTTTTCCCATTATTTCCACAACGTGGAGTATACCTTGAAAACACAGCATAATTTTAGGGTATTGTCTCTCATGAGGGGAGCTATTCTTAGATATCTTCTCATCCTTTAAAAGGCTTTCAGGAAGAACTCAGACTAGATGGAGCCAGGATTCCAGAGCAAGAACTAATAATCCTGAATTTATCATTAAACTCTGCTTTTGCTTGATGAAGTTATGACCTTTGTTTCCCAAACAAAGCAGTTTGGCTTTGTATTAGTAGCAGTTGAGAACTGCACAAAGTCACTGTTTTCAGTCAGAAATCTCTGTGTAATTATATCAGTGCTTTCCTGAAAATATAATCTTGCCCATCTATGGCTGTTCATTCATTTTTCTCCACTCATTGTTAATGGAAGCAAGAAAAAGATAAAATAGATGACTTCTTAGTAAGGCCAGGACCATGTGTCCTATGGCAAAACCTTTCTTCTGCAGGAACCAAAACTGATGTACACCCAGCAGAAAAGCAGACACGTGGAGGGACATTTGGAGGAACACCAAGAACAGAAGGAAGAGAGGAGTAGCAAGTCTCTGACAATTGCAGAAATTAATACTGATAAGAGATTAAAATACTTTAGAGAGAAATCTGACTACAATTCACAGAAGGTAGGGGAGAGGTGAAACAAGGAAAGCCAGAGATCAGGGATAAGCCTTTGCTAAAGCTCACCAAAATTCTGCCGGTATCTGCATATTTGTTTGTGCTCATTTATCTTCTACTTCCCATCACTTAAAATGGACCAGGTGATGTTCTGGAGATAAATGGCAATGCTGCTTCACTTCTGCTGGGGACCTGTCTTTTAAACAGTGAAGTGATTCAGTAATATTTAAAAGAAAGGAAGATAATTAGTAACTTTTATCTTTATTTCTTTTTATTTTTCTTTATATTTCTTGCTCATTTTCTTTAGACTCATTCATTTTCTTTATATTTCTTGTTTATTTTTTAATTTTAACTTTCTAGTTTATTTCTATACATTTCTCACCTTTACACTACTTTTCTTTTTTCTTCATTCTCATTTGAGTGCCCCAGTAAGGAATAGAGAGTAACTTGTGACTGTCTCTTTGTGTTGATGATTTCACTTTAACTCAGGCAATAAATAGAGTACAACAGACTGTAAATCATATGTAAAAATCTGTAGATGAGAGCTGTGACCAGCAAGGGTGTGCTTGCAGCTCTCATTTATATCTACTGTCTGAGAGATGTCTGGAACCACCGCTGCTAAAAAGCAACACCTCCAGGAACAAAAGGAAATGGGTTGGTAGGCACATGCCCAGCTAACTTCAACATCATAAAAGGAATAATTATAAATCATTACTCACTCAATAGCAGCAAAGTTAAGCTTGCTATAATACCTTTCATCTATCTGAATGTGTAGTTTATAATGGATTCCGTGCTGAACGGAGCCTGAGAGATACCCCAGGAAGCAGAGCAATAGCTTACAAAACAACCATGAAATCAATCTGTAACCTGGGGGGAGTTGAGGTCTTTTTAACCAATATAATTGCACGTTACAAGAATACACACTATTCTAGAACAAGGCATAAATTCAATTCACCTAATTTTAAATACTGTTTTTACAATTCTCCTATGCTATTTTCTAATTATTTCAGGTGAGACTAATAAAAAAAAAAAAAAAGGAACTCCTGGAAAAAAGGTAAATAATTCAGTCTCGCCTAGCATGAAAAACTAAGCTGCAAATGACTGTAAACTGAGAATAAAAAAAACCTGGGAAAAATGTTTCTTTGTACTTGAAGTCAGGCAATAGAAACTATAGTGGATAATTCTGTGCTATTGTTATGTAGGCTGTACCTGACATCAGAAATAGGATTTACTGTGGTTGAATAGAGGGGAAATCCTAGATGTATTGTCTTCTGAATGATGGTCACATCTGATCACAAAAGCCAAAGTGGGGTAGTGTAACCAGAACAGAATTCCCTCCAAGATTTCCTAGTCTGGAGCCCCCAGGCAGCAGGTTAAAACTGGGAATGTAAGGCTGTGAACAGTCAAAAGGATGAGAATTGCTTACAGGGCTCTAAGGCTCAGACCCGTGTGAGCCATTTAAATGTTATCTGCTGAGTACATGCCAGGGAACTCTTCCTACTCTCCTCCTTGGTAAAAATCCATTTAAAAATGTTTCATTCAGGGGTGAAGACCCTCCTCTTGCCAGTGCCAAGGAAAGCAGCAAAATTGCTCTGAAGAATTATGTGACTCCTGTATTTCTGTACCTATTCCTCATCATTCAAATTATCTGAAATATCTTCTTCAGGCTTTTTCTCAGTCTGAAAAAAAAATTTCCTTGTGAAAATTTGGAGCCTTGCAGATTGCTGGGCTTTTCTTAAATTTTAAGTAACTTCTATCTTAAAGAAGTTTATTATTAATAATATACTAGGAAATCCACAGAAAACAAGCAAAGAATTGATTAGGAAAATAGACATTTCTGTTTTCATCCATTTCTCAGCAAACGCTGAGTGCCTCTTGCCTCGTGTTTAAATTTCTGTCAGGAAGGAGCAGGAAGGAAAGCAGGTCATGGTAGGTGTTTGTAGATATATTTGGCTCCTCAATCATTTGTCCCAAGAGTGACTCTGTCACCTGTCTCACAGGCGTTTCTCCACACCCTTGCCTGCTGATGGCCTCAGTCTGTGATCAGGCCCACACCCACATCTGTCTTTTCCATTTTCCCCCATCACAGGTCTAAAACACACCTTTTATCCCCTCCTATTTGCACCCCAGGTTTTTCTCTCTCTTTTTCCTAAGCTACCTCCCTCTGCTGCAGACCTCCCTTCAGGCAGTGCCATTGCCATTCAGATGCCTTTGTTTGGTGCTGCTGAGCTCATCCTCATTAGTTCCATGTAGCTCATCACCTTTGGACTGCTCCACTTTCTTCTGTGGAGTGGGACATTTCCTCTTCCTCTTAGCTTTGTTCCCCTGCAGCCACTCCATCGGCTGTGTTTGTCTGGCCTGGGGCTCAGGAAATTGTCTTCATATCCTTTCTAGCCCAGACAGTCTCATCAGTTCTCAGTGAAAGCATTTTCTAGAGTACTACAAAATTCATAGTAAATAAATAAGGGATAATGAACAAGGGATAAATCCCATATCATTAAACAATTATATGATCCACTAAAGCAATAAGAAATATCATCACTATTAAGGAATTACTGTGATAAGGCAACTAAGTATTTATTTAATATTTGCAATGATTGGTTATCTGGGCTTATGAGGTTTTCTGCCTTGGGAAGGGCCAAATAGAAACAAATAGTTTTCATACTGATGGAATTAAGAAAAATAGAGATTTATCTAAGAAACATTCAATTATTTCAGACAGTAGTTAGTAAGGGATTAACTTCTGAACAATTAAATCAAAATAAAAGTAAAGAAACTAAAATAACCAGATTTATCACAAATAACAACAACAAAAAAATCTCACACAGAATCATGAGAACCACTGAAAGTCTGAAATTTTTATCCAAGAAATAAACCTTTAGGCAAAGATTGGGCACTTACTAGAACAACTTGGTTTTCATCAGCCTAAATCTGCCTGACCCGTTCGTCTGTTTGTGTCCTAGAAAATATCCTGTTAGTATGCACAGATGCAGTATTAGCACAGTAAATGATATTGCCTCTTTGAACTTCAGAATTCTTGGTACAAGTCAATGCAAATTATCAAATTCTTCAGAATCCTATCTGGCAAGTCTGTCATCTGTCTGGAACATGCTCCCAGGAAATATAGTGCATAAGGCACCAAAGAATTGGGTTAAAATCATAAAGAATTTCCTCCAAGGTAGCCAGGAATGCTCTGAAAGCAAGGCATTACTTGATTTGATAAGGTATGACTGCTGAAACAGCTTAGAGAGACTATAAAAGAACCAAAGAGGTCTCAAAGCAACAGCAGTACCTTTGACTGCCTTACAAAATCTTGGAGTAGAGCTGGTCTGTCTGCATCCTCAGGCTCAGTTGCTGTAAACATCTGTTCCAGTGGGTGACACCATTCTGTTCTAATTTGCCTTGTCCAGGGAAGACTGGGGTGATGACTTTGTATTTAGAGTATCCCTAACCCATCTATACTGGTCTGGGTAATGAAAAAAGTGAAATTACTTTTCTTACAAAATTAGACCAGTATTGTTCAGGGGAAGTGTTTGCAGAGATGTTTCAGCTATCCGAAAGTAAATTCACTTCCCCTTCAAGTTCTGTATAAATAGCCAGGCAAATAACAGGCAGTTTCTCAATCAGTAGATCTCAAATAAAATTAATCTTAAGTGTTCATCCTATTCCAAAGCTTTCTATATATTTTGAGACTCCTACATACAGATGACATTCAAAATTTATTGTAAAACTACTCCTGTTATCTACACCTAAAATTCAGGCATACATCCAAAATTCATTGTCTCATCTTAAGCTGTTATAAATTATCATTATTCCATTTTTGTGGATGAAAATAGTCAGTCCTTATGGCTAAGAATTTGTCCATAATACATTAAATTTTGTGTACTACACAGGTAAGAAGTAGGTGTTTTTTGTTTAGAATGCATTGGTAATATTCTGAAAATACATAGTTGCAGAAAATGTTGAAAGGGTGCTCCAAGGCTGATGGAAACTTCTAGCATGTTATGCAAATCTATTTATAACACACATTTATAGTGTCACTAAGAACTGCTAAACAGAAAACAGACACCAAACCAGAAATGTTTTCATGGAAATTCCTAGTAATTCAAATGAGAGGAAACACACACATCTTTATCCTGTTTGTTTGATAAATATGTCTTGTCATAAACCCCAGACCATTTAGACTGTTTGTGAGACCAAGCAGCCAAGGGCATTACAGCAAAGTCACCACTCCACTAACATTTGCCAGGAGATTTTATAAATTCTATGGCAAACACCCTAAGCTCAATGCCAGTATCACCTTCCTCCCAGGCTACTGGAGCAGCTCCCCAGGGCCACTTGCCCTCTAGGAGTGCTTACTTGCTTCCCTTCTGCCAGACTCAAAGATAAAAAGATGTTTCTTCTCTCTCCTTAAGAGCATGAACGATTTTGTCAAGAGCCATTTTTTATTGCAGGTGTTTGTTTTGCCAGGGCCAGGGGCTGTTCCCCTTCATGTACCTGAAGGATCCTGGCACTGTCTCCTCAGGGGTGGCTAATTCATCTTCTGGGCTTGCCATCACCCGCCAGCCGAGGTAAGGAGCCTGAGGCCTGCTTTGCAAACATGAAATGAGCCTCAGTTCTGTGCAGGGGTAACAATTATCTCAGGAAAAAATGCAGGTCTTGGTAAAACTTGATCATAGAAGTACAGAATCACTTTGTTTGGAAAAGACTCTTAAGATCATTGAGTCTGACTGTTTGCCCAGCACCACCGAGTCGACCACTAAACCTGTCCCTAAGTGCCACATCCACATCTTTTTAATTCCTCCAGGCACAGTGACTCCAGTGCTGCCCTGAGAAGCCTGTTTCAGTGACAACCCCTTCAGCTAAGTAATTTTTCCTAATACCCAATGTAAACCTCACTTGGCACAGCTTTAGGCCTTTTTCTCTCATCCCTTCACTTGGTACTTGATGTTGGTTATTTTTCCTGTTAAAATTACAATAAATGGGGAGGTGGGAAAAGTTTCCATTAGCACTTCTTTCATAAGACTGAAATGCTGCAGCACGCATGGCTATGAGTATGAAGGATGGGATCCTAAAGGACTAAGGGCAGGAAGATTTGTATTATCTTCAAAACAGGCAATATAAAACCAGAACTGAAAGTTAGAAGTTTAAAATTCATCCATCAACACTGGAAGGTCCATTTTTTTTAGATGAAACTCCACCACTAGCATTCCTCCCACCCACAATTCTGTGACAGCATTGGAACGGAAAGGTCCCAGGTGGTATATATGATCCTGTATACTTGGAACTGAGAAAGAGCTTTTCTCCCAAGCTTGAAGTGGCTGGTTAAAGAATTCCCTTTTCCAAACCCAAATAGGAAATTCCAGAGGGACACTGTGGAGAGTTTTATTACCCATCTGCTTTACAGTAACGTACCCACTAGCAACCTGATTACTCTATACAAAGACGAGATAAATGATAATACTATATGGGTTCAGAAAATAGGACAGATTTTGATTTTACCTCTGCACTCCAACATAACTCCATTGATACTCTGAACTTATTTGTAACTGTTCTGGTGTGAAATCCAATTCTTAATCTGGAATTTGAACAAAGAAATATATTCCACTGTAAGGGGAAAGTGGGGTCATAGTGGGGTTGAAGAGAAAGGAGCACACAGTTCATGCAGTTCACAAAATAATCCCTCATGTGCTTTGCACATTAAAGAAGGACTTGCTAGGTCACAGAGGAGCAAATCCACTTCTGAGGGTAAAGTAAACATTTGTCTCCTAATTAAGAGTTTCTGCTATTAAGCATTTCACATATTTGGAAAGCAGAAATGCTTTAGGTGGAATTTTCACAGGCACTGGTGCAGCTCAGTGTGCAGACCACAGTGGGGCAGCTGTGCCCCTGCAGCCTGTGCAGGGCCACAGTGGAGCAGGTGGATGCCCATATTTTAGTTCTTTATTTAATAAATTTTATTTAGTTATATGAAATCCCAGCTACCTCTCTATGCAGGTATCTGTTGAGCATCCCACCACGCTAATTTGTGATACAATAGTAAACAATAATGAACTTAAGAGTACTTAAACTTCCAAGAAATGTTCCTGGAAAGGTAGTCCCATGAGATAAAACTGCAAGCATTTTATTTTCTCCAAATTTCCAATCTATTAACCTGTGATACTATTTGAGCTTCCTTCTGTTTTACCATTCTGGGAATGAAATAGGATGGTCTGTAGTTATTATAGGCAACTTTATATCATATTAATATGCTTCAGGGCTATATGAGGATCTCAAAATGATATCCTAAAGAAAACAGAAGAGTAATGAGGATGAAGGACTAAACCATGACAGTGCAGCACAGAAAGCTGAGAGATGATTTTCAAAAGCAGTGCCAGTTCATGTAGAGACAATACAAGTATGGAACTATTGAGGTTTCTATTCTGCTTTACTTAAGCATGTATTCCAATATTTTGAAGCATGTGACTCTCTTTTATCCAAAAAACAAATACAAAACCACACATAGGCATACTCGCAGGTCTTTCATCAAACTGAGGTCCCACTTCACAATTTGGGCTATATCCTAAGGACTAAAACATTTCCTTTGGCCATTCCTGGAGTGCTTACCATGCCATTTCTGAACACTTGCCAAACTGTGTGCCCTCTTGTTGTGCCAGGTAGTTTAAGAGGGAATATAAGGGCAGCAGACATGATTTAATTTAGGTCTGGAGGAATGATCCAGATTTAATTGATGCCTTATATTTTAAAGCCTTATAATCTGCTGGGTAAAATTTTTTAGGTCCTCATCTGCCTTCAGAGTTAGATTTTGTAGCATACCATTTTAGAACTACAGCCGAGTGATTTATTCATGAGAGGAAACTATCAAATATTAACTAATTTCAAAGAGGCAAAAAACCCTCTTTGTCTAAGTAAGGCAAGCATTTGGAACAGCGGGCCTGATGAGTGAACACTTAACTACATGCTCCTTAATCTTGGTTAAGCAGTGCACCATATTTGTGTCATGGAAAAAAATCTGACATACTTTAGCGCACCACTAGTGATTTTTGTGCTTTATGAACTGTACCACAGGTAATATGTACAATCTGAAATGTTTGTGAAGCCTTAAGATTTAGGCTACCCAGATCTAGTGGTACTAAAAGTGAAATGTGGTCAGAGTGGGACT
This sequence comes from Camarhynchus parvulus, assembly GCF_901933205.1. Taxonomy (NCBI): domain Eukaryota; kingdom Metazoa; phylum Chordata; class Aves; order Passeriformes; family Thraupidae; genus Camarhynchus; species Camarhynchus parvulus. The sequence goes on along the minus strand of NC_044577.1, from coordinate 8,688,807 downwards.
ATTCCTTTTGCCTTCAGACAGTAAGAATTCAGTCAGATACAGTCTGCTTGAAATAAAAGAAAAACTACTGTGGCATAATAAGCAGACTCACATTTTTTTCCCTTTTTCTTCATTCTTCCAATATTCCATACATATTTTAAGGTGCTTGTCACTTCCAACATCACAGGAAGTTATTATGCAGGTACTTGATCTGCCCCCAAAACGAATTCAGCATTTCAAGAAAGCCATGAAGTTATGCACCGTGTTAGCCTGTGACCATCTATTCTTATCTTTACTGCAGTTGCTGCCTATCTTCTTGCTGCTTCCATTTCTGCTTTCTTGCCCCACTGCTTAGTTTTGTCCTAGTTGAAATTCAATAGCAAGACCTTTAGGAGAAGGATCAGGGCCTGCATTGATACAGTTCTGTGATCTGTGAGCCAGAGGAACTAAGTTTGAATAAGAATGGTACTACTGATAATTTTGTATGCCTGTATCCTCTTCTTGTTTAATGCTTCACCTAATGATTGGAAGTGGAAAAATTATTTTCTCTCTAAAACTATCTGGAATGTGAAGAATAAAAACGTGTTTGATCTTAAGATTTCTAAGTTCATCCAGCAGGCTTTCAAATGGAAGACACTAGTATAATGAAAGACACAACAGATTCAGAAAAGAAACTGCTTATTTTATACTTCTGTAAATAATTTTTGCTCATCCCAGTTTTATTGTGAGGCTTGGTAGGTCTGTTTCTAAAAATACTCCCAACTTAGAAACTCCACTTTGGACCTGAAATGTATTTTGTTAAATATTTTGTTGATCCTATCATTTCACTAGTTGTCAACCAGCTATTTCCCCTCTACCCCAAAAAAAGAAAAAAATCCTGAAAGTCTTTCACACAGTTGGACTGGTGAGGGTATTAATGCATTTCAGAAGAAATGTGGTGGTGTTCACAAAGGTTTGTCTTACAGCCTATTTAAACTTCGGTCTGCAGGCAATAGGAAGGCAGATAGGGAATGGGAACTTTTCAATTGGTCTAAATATTTTAAAGTGGAAGGTAATGTACTTGTGTGATTCCCAGGAACTTTGGGTTTTTGATTAGCTAGAAATACATCAGGAATGGGGTCTCTGAATTTGGATGCTTCTGTTCTCCATGATCAACTGGGAAATGTGGAGAGACTGCAGAGGTTTTTTCACTTTGGTGAGGATGTGTGGGAGATGTATGCAGGCATCTTTGTAATTTCTTTGGCAAGGATAGATCCAAGTTACATTAGGGGAGCATTTTGGAGCCTATTTAGGGCCTTTGAAAATTAAGAGACATTGTTTTCAAATGATCCCACTCTGCCCTAATGCAACACTTTTCTCTTAGGTGGTGCTTTTTATTCAACTTTTGTCTCCTTTCCAGGAAAAATAAAGTTCCTGTGCACTTCAAACTGTAAACTCCATCACTATGTGTAACTGTGTGTCCTTTGTCCTGCAGTAGCTTTTTATCCATTGTTTGGTCTGATAATCTGGTCTATGATAATGAGGTGTTTGTTTATCAGTGCCCAATACTCTGTGGTCAGGCAGGCATGATGCACAACAGCTTCTCTCCATGGACATCGTGTGGGTACTGCCTGCAGAACTCTCTGTTTGGGAAAGTCATTAATAACCTGATACTGGGAGGGACTGAGAGCCCTCAGGTGTGGGTGTGGTGCCTTTCACAGGATCAGACTCCAGAGCAGGAAATTATCTTTGGAGCCCTTTCATTTTAAAATAGAGCTGTATTTCTCTAATGTTTTAAGATTCTGCCAGGAATTGTACTATATATTCATGGTCTTTAGATTAAGAAATCTGGTTTCTATTAGTGAGTATATGAACTTCAACTTCATTGAACAGAATATATTGGTGGGAAGGGGAATGCAGATTGTACATTAAATGTATGCCTGTGGGACTGTGAAGAGTGAATTGTTAAAAGGCTCCAGCATGTAGTGGATGCATAAATATCTTATAAAAGCCTGAGATGCAAAGTTAATGCTGACAGTGTATAGTGCAGGAAGGTAATAGCACCTTTATTGTAGACATCTGCAGCTGAAGGATCCTCTTGGGATCACCATTTGCTTGCCCAGGGAATTTGTTGGTATGTTGGATGTCAGCATCCACAAGTTTTATGGGCTGGAACAGAAGGGTGTTTCCTGATCTGAGTTTTATAGGCAGAGTCTTTGGTTAGTGATGTAGTATTTGATATTTGGTTGAACAGGGTAGGGAAGCATTTTGTCAGGTCATAGCTGGAGACTGGATTTTTCCATGTGTGCTGAGTACTCTGGTGCAGAATACCCCTGACACTGCATAAAGTGTTAAATGTTAGCTTGAAATCACCTGTACTACTCTCAGATTTCAGGAAATATTCTTAAGCAGTTGTTAAATTGCAGAGAAATTCCAATAATGTTGCATTCTATATCAAATATCAATGAAAGCAGCATCATTAATGACACACTAATGAATACCACATGAATTAATAATAATCGGCTACTTTTTGAAGTCTCCCTGGCTTCAAGCTGTCTCTTAAATCACTTCAAATAATTAATTGCTTAATGCTTTTCACCTTTGACAGACAGAAATAAATTGCAGGTTAAAAATACCTGTGTTGGCAGTGGGCAGAGCAAAGTGGAATGGCTGTTTGCTGCTAATCGAGAGGGACGGTGCATTTTGCCCTGCTGAGCCTGCGTTGCCCAGGTGGTGGATTAAAGGAGGCTGATCTTGCTCATTTCAGTCAAAAATTAATTCAGGGCCACAGAGGTTTTGTAGCTGTTTCTCCTCCACAGAGCTGAATCAGTACCTCTGAAGTGTCCAGTGCTCTCTCTGTAGCACTGCTGCGGGACAATCAGTGGCCATGACTTTCCCCTTTAGCTTGTTTGTGTCAGTATGTGACAGGGGTCAGGGGTTAGTATGTGTCAGGGGTCTTTTTTAGGGTCATTTCTCTGTTGAGAACTGCCCTGACATCACCTCAGTCAATAAGTGGCCAAGCAATTGCAAGAAATTCCAGTCCCACCGACCTGGGACAAAAAAGAATGACAGCCTCATGCAAATGCAAACACCTGAATATAATATTGTTTTCTTCTGGAAGCTGTCTGGCCCTGAGGATTTTAATATTTTTATTCTTTTTATTTATAGATACTAAGGAACTCAGTTGCTTGGAGACCTGCATCTTTCTACCTGTGCTCAAGGCAGGTAAGGTCAGTTACTCAAATAAAGTTGTAGTGACCAGAGGATGCATGGGAAGCACCTTAATTTTTTATCAGTTTGAAAATGGGGAGGTCAGTCAATATTCTTTCTTCTGAAATTACTTAAAGTTGCAAAGTGCGCAGTCTTGCCATTTCAAAAAGTATGGGAAAATGCCTGGGATATGTTGTGGCAGGAATTGTTTCCTGTTGTGTATTCTGCTTTATTCCACAAGTGACAAACACATTACAGTGCTGGATGCAAGACTGTTGCATTAGTAAATGTTTGAGCTGCTGATATCAGTGTATTTTGTACTGCCTGGGCACTGTATAAGCTTAATTTATTATTTTTTAGTAATTTTTAAAAAACTGTGTTTTATGGTTTTATGATAGAGAATACAAGAGAGAAAAGCCATGGGTGCTCTGTGATTCAAAGCAAAGGAAAGCCTAAATGCCTGGTTTTTTCAGCCTCTGATAAGTGCAGCTCACAGCATTCAACTGCTAATGCAGAATTTAATCCTAGTTCTGCATTTTCCCTTTCTCAACCTTTTAAATGTGATACAGAATGGCAACTCCTACTTTATTCCAAATGCATTTTAAATGCACATTTTCAAGTGCTAAAGTTACTGGAGGAGTTCTTCGCATAAAATGCCATTACCCTGTGTGCATGAAAAAAACGGAGGGCAACAGGAATTTGTTGTGATAGAGAGTGTAAGCTGGTAGACTTTCAGACATTTAAAATGCTGGGAAAGATACTACAGTTTTTAAAAAAATGAAGTTTTCTTCTGCATACTTTTGTGCCAGTAATCACCACAAATTCCTTGCAGAAAGTTCCTCAGGCAAAATTGTTCCTCCCAGGTATAATTATGCCAGACAGAAGGAGCTGCAGGGGCCAGTTGCCAGCCTGGAGGGCCTGTGCTCTCCTGAGGTCAGGCCCCTGGCAGGAGCAGCTCCAGCTCAGCACTGCCAGGCTGCCCCTGCCTGGGGATTTGGGAGAGTGTGTGAGCCTAGTTTTTTGGGGGGGAGACAAACAAAGTCAGGAGTTAATGGCAGAGAAACCACAGGTGATGAAATGCAGTGGTGGAGGAGCAAAGAGGCTGTGACACAGGTGACAGTGCCTGGAACCACCCCTGCCCAGCTCGTCAGCCCCCTCCCAGTACCACAGTACCAATACTCACACAGGGACCCCGAGTAGGAAGCAGAGCCCCCACAAAATCCTGCAGAAAATCCTGCAGAGTGATGGTGAGGAAAGATTTGACAGGGAGGGAAAGTGACAGAGAAGGAAGATGTGTTCTAGTAAAAGCTTATGAAACAGAAACAGGGGGAAAAGAAAGCAAGGGGGTGGGGGGAAAGAGAAGGCAAGCAAACTAAAAGCAAAGCAATAACAGCATAAGGCATAAACTCAGAATTTTTTTAGCACTGGTATTACAAAATAAAAAAATCCACTGGGGAAGGAGGGCAAGCACTGGGTTGAGACAAGAGGCAAGATTTCTCTATGCCTGAAAGCATATTGTTGAGATGAATTTTCTTTATGCATCCATACCCTTTACCTAAGTGCAGTAAGAATAGTTTGAGGCTTGTTGGCTATGAAATGTATTTATTATTTTCTGCTGCCAAATAAATGCTTGATTTTGTTCAAAAATTGTTTCCTTTATTTACCCAGGGCAGGTACTTTTAGTGCTAAAGCGAAATGTCACTCTGATCTTATAGAAGTATTTTGTTCTGGGTAATAGCCCAGTGCCTTTAAATTCAGTGTGTTATGTTTTATTTAAACATAACGGGCAATATAGCTGTATTTCACAGTGAATAAGTGTATTAATTATGAGACAAATCACACTAGATATTGTTTGCTGCTCAATTTCCTTTAAAACGGGACATTTTTAATGCATCAAGCAATGATGAAGCAGACTAATTACAGGTAATAAATTTTTATTGAAATCTGAATGACTGCACTTGTCACTGGGTCTCAGATGCATGTATATTCATTTGAATTATAAAATATAATATATATCAACTAATTATAGATTTCTTCCATTCCTACTAAAGACAAACGAGTTAGTCAGAATTTCATCCCACCCAATTTTCCTGAAGTGTCAGAGGTAAAGCTTCTCTTGACCTAAATGCAACCTGTGTTCATTCTTTATTTTATGGCAGGAGCAGTTTTTTTACCCTAAAACTTCTGCAAAACAGAATATACAGGGCTAGAAACTCCACACTGCTGTAAAAGGCAGCTGCCAGCTCTGACCCTGGTGTGAGATCTTGCTTCTTGATAGCTTGGGTGTCATCTGCAGACACAAAGGCTCTACCATGATGCTCCACATCCATTACCAGGACAAAAATGATCCGAGGCTGTTGTTATAAGTTTCAAATTTTCTTTGTGTAAACCTCAATGTTCACTTAAACTTTAGCTGTTTAAGCACTTATACCTGCCACTAAATTCCTTTGCTGGAATATTAATGGAAAGGGAGCACAAGGGGTAAAATCAGTCTAAATTAATTTCAAAATTCAAATAAAGGCTCGTGCTTAGGTTGTTTTTCTCCAGGACTCACCATTTCTAATTAGGATGCAATATGACATGTCCTGTTTTCACATTTCATACGCTGCATATTTCAAGTAGAAAACCTAGACTCTCGAGATGATGACTGGCAACTCGAGAGAAAGAAAAACATAAACAACTTGGAGGAAAAAAATGAATATAATAAAACTACTCTTGAAAATACTCCAAGGATAAGGCAGTTCAGAAATATGAGTGCAAGCATTAGGTTTCCGTAATACAGATGGAATCAATGCTTGCAGAATATTGATTACAGATTAAGCTCACCTTATCAATAAAGACCAAGTTTTGCAATCATCTTCTGAGGGATCCATCATGTGGTTCTATCAATTCTGAAAAAAAATCTTTCCATTGTTAGGAAGGTTGCCTTTTTCACTAACAGAGCCTGAAAACAGTTTCTCATCAACTGAGTTCCTTAAAAAAAACCAACTACTATGTTTTTTTCCTACTTCTTCATTTATAACACTGTTCCTTCATTTAGAAATTAATATCAGATTCTTAAACACTATTAAAGAAAAAAAAGAAAATAATATATACTAAAATTTTAAATAAATCTGTACTGATGCTAAAATTTATAGGGCATAATGAACTCTGTAAGAAAATATATTATGTATCAAAACAAAAATACTTTTAAGGAGACCAAAACAAGTATATTTTTATTAAGACTATGCAGTACACATTCCAAAACGCATGTCTGTAATTGGAATAAAAATAGTGAAACTAATATGATATTCAGACCTTATTCTGTTGCAACAATTAGCTGTTGATCTAACACACATTAAAAAAATAGTATTTCCATTTGGCAACAAATGGCTTCCAGCAGAAGGAGCATCAAACAATGGCTTAGTGGTATTTTAAAATGAGCCTTTAAATCTTTTGGTCTTAGATGGGGCATAAGAGTTAGAGCAAAGGGCAGGTGTTCCAGGTGGATGGAAGAGGCAGTCATGGCACAAAATGGCACAGAGCTAGGAAGGATCACACACTCCCTGTCTCAGCTGTGGCCACTTAGAGGTTTCCTGTGAAGGTGTTGCACAGATGTCCAGGAATGAGCTGTGCTGAGCTGTACCTGAAGGCTAGATTCAGCTCAAAAGCTCATTTGACACATAAGCGAAGGTCCCAGATGGAAAACCTGAACAAATGAAAACCCTCCATCTTTTCTCTTAGACATGAAGCAACGGGTCAGCTTTCAACAGTTAAAGATCAAACTAAGGCTGTGTCTCAAACAGCCATGAAAATTGTATCGTTCAAATTAACATGTGAACTGCAATTGCAGCTCTCTAAGTGATAGCCTTTACTCCTGTAATCTGCAAGTATAGGAGTTGTTTGTGTTTGATTTTTACCAAATCCACCAGCACCATAGGGCTTGATCATTAGCACTTAATTTAAGGAGACATCACGAGCTTCAGTAATGCTAAGTGTGTTATCAAGGGTAACTGCTCATTTCATTAGCTTGTTTTCAAACTTGTACAATTCTTATTCAATAGGATACTGCTTTTGTCAGGCTAGTTTATTGATAGCTTAATAAATTAAAAGTGGCATTTCATTCTTTTCCCTGGAGAGAAAGGAAAAACAAAAGGATGGAAAACAATTAAGAATGGAGAAATGAATAACAAGCTGCAATTAGTTGTGCAATAGTGAAGTATTACAGAGATTTCACTTTGCACTAGAAGGATCAGTTCTTGAAAAATGTCCTGGAGAAGAAGATCCTTTAAGAAGGCAGACATGCATTATTGAGCTGCATGGACTAGGAAATCACAAGAGATTTCTCTCTCTGCCATTCAATTTAAAAGAGCTTTGAATCCTGGTTTGTTTATATCTCAGTGGCAACTAAGTGTTTTGGTTATTATCAGAAAGGGTTTCTACTAAGTCCAAAACTCTTTCTAGAAACCTTTCTCTGTTTGAGAATCTCTCGCCCTTTCAGACTTCCCTGGCTTTAAAAAAATATTCACCTTTAAATCTCATCTGGTAATGGAATATGCTATTAACATGACAAAAGCAAACTTCATTTGTTATAAAATCGTGCTTCACTGCAATTATTTAGAAATGCAATATGCCTATAAATGCATTTAAATTACAGTAAGCAAAACAGCACTTTATGAGGAGTTGGGTAGTGTTGGGTTTGGGGTGATTTTTCTTTTTAATGGACTGTACCACCCACTAAAAGATTTCTGGTTTCTTGGATGATTCATTAATGCTTCCTTCATTTTCCAATTTCTATGGGACCATCTGGCCCATCTTTGTAGAAAGGCTGTAAATATATTTTACAGTCTTTCTCAATTTAAAAGTAGTTGCCCAGCTGCTTCACAGAAACTGTCAGCAATTGGTAAATTCCTCAGAATTGCCAGCCTTCATTAGTAATCCAATCAGGATGTAGTTTAAAATACTGCAAATCAGATTATGCTCCATTGGACAGGAATTGGAGTGACATGATGTGCTGGGTTATCTTATTTTGCATCTGTGATTGCCTTTAATCCAGGAGATGCATCCACTTTCTTTTGAGGGGAAGGCACTTAGGCAGGAGCTGTCTGTCCCTATGCATGGATGTGGTCCTGTGTGCTCCCACAAAAAGACCTGCTCAGGTTTTGTCATTCTCCTCCAGCTGAAGTCACAGTCAGACACTGGTAGCGTGAGTTGTATGCAGCATTGGCTGTGCTTCTGAGCTCCTGTGTTATGTGATTTAGGTTAACTAGAGCTGTACATTTGGGTTTCCTGATTTCTGTGAATTTTAGATTGGTCCTGTTCTGTCTCACTATTATCTGCTGTACTATAAAATCCACATTTCTTTAACAGCTGGCAGTGCTTGCTGGTAATAAGGTAAGAATGTGGAGGTAAGGCAATGAGGCTGGCACTGGGCTGCATGAATCAGTTACTTCAGTACATCATTGCTGTCATTAGGAGAGTCTCTGGTACAATATGCAGGTGAAAATATTTATCAGAACAGTGCAATTAATATAAATTTTCACACATGGAGAATCTTGTGTTGCAGACCGAACTGCACAAGGACTTGGATGGATACAGAATTCCGTATTTATTTATAAGACACCTGTACTACTCAAAAAAATATGTGCATAGAAAAACTGCCACTTTACACTGTAAAGTACATTTTGGACTATACCTTCTGTACTATTGGATTTTCTGATGGGATAACTAATATAGGTCAGTGAGGGAGTAAAGTTTACCTCATTTAGCCAGCTGGTGTTTCCTAGGACATTTCACTATGTTACATTCAAAAGTAATTCTGAACTTTGTGCTTTAGATACATATTCTGAGTTACTAATTGCTATAATAAAAGAAAACAGGGCACCCACTACCTGCTGCTCAGCTCTAGAAATCTCATCACTTGTTAAAACCTGGAAAGTCTGTTCATTGTTATCAGTTGGATGCAGAGTTGCATGATAGAGCTTTTATCAATCGTGCTTTATATGCTCTAATTAGATGAGCCTTCAGGAACAGCCTTGAAAATATGAAGAGGACATGAAAACTTTATGTAAGAAATTCTGTGATACTTTCATATACTACTTCCAGTTGAACAGGAGGTTTCCAAGGTGTGAGATATAAAGGGACGTACTGACAGAATAATGTAGTGTCAGAGAAGTTTGTATAGTCATTATTTCCAAGAGAAATTTAGAAATAGGTAATAGTGTGGAAATAAATTCTGACAGGTCTATCCAGAGTAGATAAAAGAAGATAAATTTCTAGACAATCATGTCTTTGGGATCTATTTAGTTAACAGTACAGTGGGAGAACATTTAGGTGAGTGGAGTAGAAGAGACAGAAATTCTATTGGGGATTGAAATCCTTAAAAGCAAGCTTCACTAGTTTTGTTAAATATGTAGTTGAATAGTAATAAAAAATACTAAAACTATGTGTCTTAGTGCTGTGAAAAGTTTAAAGTTAATGAGTAGCTTCTACTCTTTGAAAATACTGTGATAGTATACCTACTCTCTGACACACAAGAAAATAATCTTACAGGTCATTGTGTACTGCATTCATGTCCTCCAAGCAATATTTTTAGTTAGCTTTAAGGAGGAAATTAGGGAGTGCTAGAAGTGACAAGCATCCATTTTCACATGTTTGATAGGGGTAATTTTTGTTAATTAAATCCATTGTTTATGGAATTATTGGCACTCAGCAGAAAGTTTCAAGATTACTTTTTTCAAAGGCAGTTGCGTGGAATTACTTGAGTGTGTATGGTTACTTTATTAAATTCAGAGAGCTCTGCTGACTCTGATTTTCATGTATCTTTTCATTTTTGTCTACTGTCAATGTGATCTGTGAAGAGTTTGGCTTTTCAACTAAATCCCCCAGTTCAGTTCATTCCAGGCATAGTTTGAAGACTCATCCTAGTGGATAATTGCACATTTCATGGCATTTTTATGAGCCTTTGCTTCATAGCTTGTGGATGTCTGTATTTCCTAAGCTTTATAGCCCATGAAATAAAGGGGTTGTGTTGCAGTACACTCAACAGCTTATACAGAGAACCTGAATGCTAATTTTTAGGAACCAAGAATTTAGACAAGTGACATAATTTTCCTCTTGTGGTGGGGAGCCAGGAATGACTCTACTTTCAGCAACTGAATGAAGCTAGGCTAGTAAAAAGCCTTTGCAAATTTTGTTTGTTCCTAAATACAGTATGGTTCCCAGTGGAATTTCCCCTGATCTCCAAGTGGTTAGGAAGGAATTCTCTATATCTTTTTTTGTTGGCTGTGAGACTGCCAGGCACAAGCTATTCAAGCAAAATAAACAGTAATGTACAGCACTTTTTCCACAACTGAAAAACTAATATGTGAAGTAGTGATTGTATCAATACACACTCAGCTATCAGAAAAGTAAGCAAAATGGAAATGAAAAATGATACATGAAGGGAAGAATGAGAAAAGGAGAGAAATGTGATCCAGCTGCCATCTCCAGAAAATGATCCAAAGGAGCAGCTCCTGTCAATCTGCAAGTGTGAGAAAACAACTCCCATGTTCATGTGAAGAATGCTTTCATTCTGTCCTTGCTGTGTTTAAATATTAGGCTTACTTTTGTTTAACTATTCAGTAAAGAGCAGTTATGAAATTTCTTTCCTACTGGATATGGTGATTGATCCTTTATTCAGATCGTCATAAAATATCCACCAGGATCTGCCAGTGATTTGGCTTTTTTGACTGATAATACTGATGATTTTATTAAAATTAGGGCAAAAGGGAATTGAATACTTATATCCAGAAATCTGTACTTTAAGCCCCTCATTTTGTATGCTGTTAAATGATACCACTATGGATAAACAATGGATGCATTAGGTACACAGGATATATTCCTAGCTGTGGCTTAGACTTCCTCTGTGATTTTACTGCCATAAATGATTGCACAGCATAACAGGGTAGTTCACAGAGACTTTGCAATTTCTTCCATTTTTCTGTCTTTGTCTGTTCCTTATGTCTCTTCTCTCTTTTTCTCCTTTACACTATCAGTAAGAAAACGAAATAAAAAGATCAATGTTGTGGTAACTTGCACTTCCACATTTCAGCTGCCACCATATTTTACTCGTGGATAAGGCTTTATTTATCCCTAAGAGTACTCTATACTATTTAGGAGCAAAATAAATGGGAGCAAAGCATACATACACATATTTACATATATTTATAGATTTATATGCAATTTATATTGCAGTTAATTTTCAGCAAGGATTTTATGGTTATATAAAAATCCAAGGACTTTTATCTGAAAAAATAAAGAAAGGGAAAGCTGGTAAAATATGAAAAAAAATTCTCAAAAAGAATTCTGGAGGAAGATATGAGCTCTCTATCTTGACCATTAGTTTGGTTCAGTATTTTCACCCACTTTGATTATGGGTCATTTACTAAGGGGTTCTAATCTCAGATGGTTCCCAGTGATTAAAAAATGTATCAAAGAAAATAAAAGGGACCTTTTCTGGGACAGTTACAACTGCAAAGGTCTCAGGACCATTTATGAGAAATAAAAGCTGTTCTCCAGTGACTGCAAGTGTCATTGGCACAACAGTGACTTTGATCTGGATGTATCAACAGGAAAAACAAAGTAGCTTTAGAATTTTGGACACAGGCTTATAATTTTGACTGAAATAATAAATTAAAAACCAGGATCATCATGTTTTTTCTACAACCTAGTGCTTGATTTGCTTCTGAATGGTGTGCTCTGCATTTACAAATTGCATTTATGAGCCTCTTTTACAGATCTATTCTTTTCATTCTGGTCTGTAAAACAAAAATATATTAGAAGTGAATATAGAAAATATACAGGAAAAGCATATAAGTAAATATCTAAAGTTAAATTAGTATTCAAGGTTTGGTTTGTACCTGTGACACTATGAAGAAAAAGTCTGCGTCTATGCCATATGCAACAGGACATGAATTGATTTTTGTGTTTTCCATTTTACATAGTGGACATTGATTTGCATTCCTAATCAGGCCATTAATAATGGAGCGAAAGGAAGGGTAATAGTCATCCGGTATATCTGTGGCAAGTAGGAATATTAGTCATTAACTACTATGCCTGTAGTCACTTAGTTCAAATCTGTGACTATGTGCCCTTTTACTTTGTACAAACTGTGGGACAAAGAGAGATTGCTGTAGGAAAGAGACTGTAGAGACAAAAGAGTTTGCTGTGAAGTTTTAACTGGTCTAAACAAAAACATTTGCTTCAGATATTATTACATATTTGTGGCCAAAGATAGATGAGGATCAATAAACTGTAATTTAAAGGAGACATTTATATTTAGAAGCTTCTTCACTGGGGGAAGAGGAGATGGCTTAAACATGATGTAAATTCAGTGAAGAAGTGCATTGCAATTTTATTGTCATGAGTAAGCAAGCGAGACAACAGATGTGAGTTACAAAAGCAGAAAATATCTGGGCAGAACCTCTATATACTCAATGTTCTTTAATATAAGTAGTAATAGTGGCACTGCCAGCTGGAGGGCAGGATGAATTCACCTGAATGATATTTTGAGCTTTGGGATTCTAGGGAGTTTCAGGGAAAGTGGATGAGCACATGGAAAAAAATGAAAATGAAAACTTTTATGGCATGAAATTGTATGAAAAGGTGTGTTGTATGATTACCATTGCAGCATAGTGGAACATAATCTAGCTGCAGAAAGCACAACTGCTAAGGGTGAAAGGGTAGAGATCATAAAACTTAACACATTCAGATTCATTAACAAACCATGCACATGTTACTAATCTTCCTGTTATAATTTTTCAGGATACAAAGATAAGCCTAAGAGACACTGAAATGTAGTAAAGGGTGTAAAGATCACTTCTATAAATGGAGAATAATGGAATTTCATACCTACTTGTTTCACATAAATACAAAATAGATTAAATGTTACATAAATGAAATCACAAATCTCTCCTAATATAATTATTAACATGTATAGACCCCTTAACTCCATTGGTTTATCCAAGAACTTTGTTCTTCTTTCCTGTTTTTATCTGTGTTGGACAATGACTGAAACTGGCTTGCTTACAATGCTAGAAACTCGCATCAGTTGCTTGCATGGTTTCTCTCAATTTTTTTTTTTTTTAATGGTTCCTTAACTAGTGCTGTCTTTGCAGTTCTTTAGTGCTGTCATTCTATGCTGGACACATCACTTCATCTCTTCTGGAAAGCTTTGACAGGGTACACTGGGGAAACAGTAACTCTCTTCTTCCACTGTGAACCATGCTGCCTTGTACTTCCCAACCGCCTCAATCCCTTCCATTCCAGGTGGTTCAGAAGTTGCCTTTCACGTACTTTCATAATTATTTCAAATCACAGCATTGCTGTTTTCGATCAGTGCTGATGGATGCCTCTGTATCCTGTGAGTCTCACAGTGACACGAGAGCACTTGGGTTTGTTTTGCCCATCATCTTCCTCCAGCAAGTATGGAAGATCATATAATAAGGTGCTTTCAGAAAATAATAACCACAGGATAAAGCACAGTCTGGGCTTTATCTGCCTCTTGAACTAGTTACCTATCTGTTTAAATGTCAGAAACAATTCCAGACATTAGCCAACATGTCTGTAATATACAATGATATGCTGCCACGAAGGCAGCAATTTTCTTGCACTCATAGACTTCCTCAGGACCCTCACGATGAGATGAACAGAAGCAGACAATAAATTCCACTTCTTGCATAGGCTCTCCCTGTCACTACAGGAGGTCAATCTTTGCTTAAGGTCCGACCAAGTTAGTACCATTTTGCTGTTGAAGCAAAAATAAAATACATGGTTAGACAGTTGCCATGTTCCCACCTCCTAGTTCTTCACAAAGAGAAAAGAATTTTAGACAGTTTTGTCAGCTAGCTGAGCTTTCTGTTCATTCCTCCTAGGCCTTTTCACAGTTTGGACAACTTCAGAGTAATTCAATGTCAAGGACGTTGCTTCTTCTGAAAACTTCACATCTGCCATTTTCATAGTGCAGGGAGCTGTCTCCTGCCAGCTGCAGTACATTAATTTTGAAGGCATCAAAAAAGGCCACCATAATTGATTGTTTAAACAGCAGTACCTCTTTTCCACACCTGCAAATAGAAGTGCAGACCTTCCTTGTCCTATCACATCTGACAGCCGCCCTCACCCCCCCACAAGTGTCTCACCTACTCACCAGCACTTTAAAATCCCTTTTAAGAGGAATTATTTATGAGAGTTTTACCTTAAATACACTTTGCAACAAAACAAAATGCTGCATTAGTAACTAATCTGGTAGGCATTACCCCAAAGTGTTGATTTCTCCAGGGCTAACATTTGTGCTAACTTCTTCTCAGGTCTTAATTCTAAGCTTGACAAGGCTGGTCCAAAGAATATTGTAGGATATCCTGTGTCAGCTTTATATTTTATTATTTTCTGGACAGCTACTGGTGAAGGTGCAAAGCAAGGGCAGGAGGGGTGATCTGTGTAACCGGGGACTGGTTTTACTTCAGGGGAAGTAGGGAGGGCAAAGTTTGGTATCTTCCTGGAGCCAACCACCCCCGCCTGCTGACCAAGGAAACTGAGGAATGGTTTTCTTCCCTGTTTTCTCATGAGCACAACGATCCTTTCTTGTCTTTGGTCCTAGAATGTGACAAGAATGTCACCAGTTGTGACAAGAAAGGCAAAGGTCCCTTTCTTTCACTGCATCCACTCCTAATTCCCCCCTTCGGGGAACACACTGTGTCTCCAGTCTTCCTTGGTTCTTCTCTCCTAGGATGTTTTTACTTCTCATCAGTAATATCTCTCCGTGGATCTCTTGTCAATTAAGCACAGAGAGTAAACCCATTTTTGTACAGGATTACTGGTGTAATTTGAGTAATGTTTGCCTCTACTATTAGTTCAATGCAATTTGATACTGAGATGTGATCGGCATATACTCAAAAAAAACAAGCAAAAAAACCCCTGACATTGGCATTTCTTTGATACTCTTTCATCTTTGAGGATACTGGTGAAGATCACGGAATTAGGGCATGCATGTGAATATGAAACATATGTTATTTACACCGTAAAAAATTTCAATTAAATAATTTTATTTTTGCTTCTGCATTTTAAAAAATTGCATGTTATACTGGCATATTTGCTTGGGAAAATAACTCACTCTTGAGGTAAGTGTCCAGGCATAAATCAGTTTGACATATTCTGTCTCCATGGTTAGGAAAGGCATTGAAAAGAAGGTAATACAATTTTGAAGTTAAAGAATAATATCGGCCACAGCAACTGAGACAATAATGAGTCAAAATTGCTGTTCTTTCTGCAAACTTGAATATGAAAGAAGCCATATCTAGGAAAAGAATCTGAGGGAAAAAAAGAGATAAAATCCAGCACCAGTTCTTATTTGTTCTTTGAAGTCTGATTTTGCCCACAGAAAATGCATACAAGAAATTTGGAATGCATTTTTCTGATGATCAGGCTTTTCAGCTGTTGACAATTCCAGGTATTTGCCTGTTAATACACTGTGTCAAGTGTATATTAAAATATAGGTAATTGGAGATCAGGAAGATTCCTTTTAATCTTTCTTAGTTTCATTGCCAAGCACAGTGTTGAAATGACATGCATATCGCTGTTGAAATCAGTAGGGCAGAAAGAACCAGAGTAAGGAGACACCATTCTTCATATCCCAGGATGTTCTGCTTCATAGCAAAAAGAGTCTTTGAGGAGTAGATTTGCCTAAGAATTAACATTTCTGTAGAAAAACCAGCAAGACCTCAGTTTTAAGCAACATTTAACAGGAATTTTTTAGCTGTGTGATAGAGGAGTTGATGTGTGATATCGAATATTTCCACAGCTCCATAAGCAGGGCAGGAAGAATAAACTAAGTTTCTTTCATTTTCAGGTCACCATGCTTTCATAGTAAGATGGTAAGATGACCTTCTCTCATTCTGAGTCCAGTGCCCTCTGACCATGTTCTTATAGATATTTTCCATGAGAAGGGTTAAATGTATAATGCAAAATACACTTATTGGTTCCTTTTTCAGTTTTCATACCCTTACTCTGAGCTGAGATAACCCCCAACATTGGTCCCACTACCTTGGGAAGAGAATATTTGCATTTCTTTGATTAACTCTGGGACAAAGTTACAGAGGCAGTTGGTTCTCTCAGCTGATGTAGCTGTTTATCAATAATAAAGAGTGCCCTTATTGTTGAGCAGAGTTCAGCTTCCATTGTTCTGGCTGTGCTCCATCACCCTGATGTTCTTACCTAAAATTGATGAAGGCATTGCCCTTGCCCATCGCCTGAGAATCACCTTCAGCTGCAGGGGTGTGCTGATTCAGCACGCTCTTTCTCAGAAAATTTCTCAGCGTGGTGGGTATTGAATTCCTTCACTTTCAGGAAACAGATTTCCATCTGCTTTTAGCTGTGGTCTCTACTAACAGGTCATGAATACCTGTTACAGTGGTTTAGTTGAGTAAGAAATAAGTCAGTTCTCACTGTGAGTGGATGAAGCAAATAGAGGACCAGATCTGGGATTGAAGTTAATACAGTTAGATTGTTTCTGTTCTTGGATCTCTGTTAGCCACATTTAGCACAATGCAGTTGCTATGGCTGAAATATTTGGGCTGTTCCTTAATCAAAAATAACAACGGGATCATCAAGTTTAAAAATAAAAACAGTAAAGCATTTTTATCTTATAAATTCCAGCTGGATTAAGAGTTTGCAGGAGCGCAAAGCAGTTGGGGCAAACTTTTTACTTCAGGAGTTACAGCTGTTTGCCCAGTGTTCCAAAACAGTTTTCTGCAAACTCATAGCAAGGAGAAAAGGCAGTGGCAAGTGTCAGGTGATCCAAGAGCTGCTGTACGCGTGTCCAGGGTGTTGTAGGGCACATCAGCTGCATGAGCTGTGTGCTTGGTTGGGATCATGTACAGGCCGGGGATTGTGTTTGCCTTGAGCCTCTCCTTATTCTCCAGGATGGAGGCAGGAGGTTCAGGATCCGTGCTTTTGTCTGGTTTAATGGCTAGGTGTCATGGAATATGCTGGCTGCTGTTACCAAGGAAACTTGTCATGCAGACTTTAGAAACTGTCTGGGAAGGAATTAATGAGCAGTTAACTTGGTTTCAGATCTAGCTGAAACCAAAATTGTTTGTGTGAAAAATGAGGGTTCATCCACACCAAAAACCTTTGCTGAAAGCTTGATTAGGGTTCTTTTATGTGGCTATCTGATTATTTTGAAATATCTCTCACAAAAAAAATAAAATGTTTTATTTATATTTTTCTATCACATTGAACCTAACAAATGTTCAAATGAAAATATTTTGATCTCAGGAAGACTGTAAAAGAATAAGGCTGAAAGCACCCTATCTTGTCTTTTACTGTATTTCCCTTACAACGAGAACAGTTATAGCTGAACAATTTTTGGCTGATATTAGCCTAACCAACCCTTAAAAATCTGGATTCCTCCACTTTTTAAATTCCTTCTTTCAGTGCTAAGTCTTTCATAACATCTAGGTTAAACCTCCATTGCTGTATTTTATGCACATCACTTTCATCTTATTTCTTAGTGAATATAGGAGGCAATTTATTACCAGCTTTGTCTGAGTAACCTTTTATGAGTGTGATTATATATGTGTCTTCATTTTTATTTTCAAGACTGAGCAAACCAATTTTCCAAATTTCCTTTCATTCAACGCAAACCTCTCCTCGCAGACAAAAAATGCTGTAAACAAAGACCTGCTAACAAAGAAAACATTCCTCTGCCTCACTGGATTCTTGGAGCAAGCTTTACTGAGAGCTGAGGCAATCTTCCATATGCCTTACTGTGGAAAAAAAAAAGCCAAACATCCAGTCTACCAGGGTGCATTGCAAACAAAATGAAAATTTGAGAAAATTCTGTAACAGAGGGATTTAATGGAGAGCACTTTTCAAACGTCCTGAAGTAATTTATAACAGAAGCAAATTAATTATTTCTGATTCTTATATCTATATTCACTGCATTATTTTTTTCACACACATTTTTAAAGCATATTTCTTTCATTCTAATTATTATCTGCTTTAGGTTGGAATCTTATTTTTCTAACTTATGTGTGTACATCAGAGGGTGTAGTGGGCACATCTCTTCACCATTACAGCTCAATTATAAATAGTGTGTTTGTTCTTGAACAAGTGAGACTGAAGAAAGTATTACTAGAAATTAAATAATGTAACCAGGTGTATTTGCACTTGAGGCACACTGCTAATTTTTTACAGAATAAAAGATGGCCTACTTTTTCTAGTATTAGTATTAAAAAGAATCTTCAGAAGTTGCCAGTAAAATTATTTTGCCAACTTATTTGAAGGAAGGAGTTTATAGCAAATTAAGGAAACCCCAGGAGAAGTCATTTATTTAATTGCAGCAATATGTGAAACAGTGACAGGTTTGCAAGCCAGAACTTTGTTTTCTCAAGTAGTTTCTGGAGCCTACATGTTGAATGCACAGGTACAAGACTCTTTCCATGCAGTTCATAGCTGGGGTTGCCAAAAGCCATCAGTCTAATCAGGAATTAAGATCTGTAAGTAGATGATAGATGCAGGTCTGTAGAGATTCTCCAAGAGTCTCTCCTTGTTCCTAAAACCTAAGGGAATGTGTTAATTACTACTGAGAACTAATCCTTAACCATCACAGAACTTCAGGTATAGGAGCACCTTTTCTTCATTCAGTCCATGTAACGAAGGAAAAAAAAATGTTCAGCTGTCACCAAGGAAACCTCATCAGGAGGAGAAACCTTTTAATTTGTGCCAACTTTGACCATCCTAGTTCCAGAGAGGCAAATGGCATTTCCTCTGTTTCTCATGCCCAGTTTCACTGTCTTCGCCCAAAAGGAGTCTGCTCTACTCCTCAAGGATGCACAAGTGCATGTGAGTGTCAACCTGGTCCTCAAATAGAGGGAACAGAGCCTAGATCTGCAGGATAGCAGGAATGTGCTGCTTTTCCTGAATTCTCCCTACTCTTTGTTTTACCTTAAGGCTTACTAGGAGAAAACTGAGCAAGGGTCTTGGAAATCTTTGAAGTTCTTTGGAATGTTTGGTATCTGCTTGAGCTGTACAGGCACTCAAGGACAATTTTAATAATCTAAACAAAATTACCTTTTTTAGGCACCATATTAAATGAAGAAGTGGATCATTTTCTGAAAAATAGAAGCAAAAGCGTTTTGGAAAACATCTTTAAACTCAAGAAACCTTTCCTTCTGTTTGACACAGCTGATGTGACTTGAGTTTGTTACTCATGTTCTTGAATGTCTGCAATGCCCAGGGATTTTTGGTTCACTTGCTTCTTCTTGAACTGACACACATCACCTGCTTAAAGCAGCTATTTTAAAGCAGATGAACTCTGTAACATTTAAAAACAATAAGAATTTATTCTCAGGGTGAGGAAGTAGGCAAAAAATGCCATTTCTTTACTCAGTCACAAGAGACTCTCACCCTTTCCAAGTGATAAGACAGAGAGCATATTGTTGTTCTCAGGGATTTAATTTTAACTAAATTCCTTTTCAATATAATAGCAAGAAAAATGAAGAAGGGTTTAAAATGAAAGTGAGAAACATAATTTTTACATGTCAGTGTCACTGTGCATTATTGGCTATTATGTATCATTTTAATTTTGATTGGTCAGTAAAGCTGTGAGACTACAAGAAATGAAATTATCTGTCTGTGTTCCAGTAGTGACATCCTTTTACTTTATACTTTTATGCACTGAGACATAATGCCAGCTCATGCTGTGTAAATATTTATCTCATTCAGTGGTCTAATCTATAAATTAGAGTGAATCTATCTTTTCACTGCTTTATTATAGTCCATTTCTGTGTACTGTTCTGTACTGTGGACATACTCCATTGGTCATTTTTTCAAATGAATGTAGATGAAAATAATGAAAAAATTATTAATGGTTCCCTGTCTATGATCAAAATGTGCAACCAGCTATCCTCATACCCTGCTGCTTGTACTTGATACATCCACCTGACCCATCATTCAGGAGAAGAAGCAGTGAGGCTTTCTCACCAAATCCAGGTCACTTCTGACAGGATCCTCTGCACTCTGCCTGCAGTTTGGGTGCCGCTTTTGAGCATGTTCGTCTGGTAGTTTTATGACAGCATTCATTGCTGCTTAAATGTTGTCAGTTAAATGAGGTTTTATCCATTTTGTGTGCTGCTGTTATTTCTTACTCTTGGGTATTTTTTTCACATTGTTCATTGTTCCCCTGCCTATGAAGGAAGATGAAGAAAGGATGAGGTGGTATCATTAGTGTTCATACACATGTACTTATAGTTTTGTGGAGAGCCTTCTTTTATCATTTCTTTTAGGAATCACAATAATGTAAGTATCTGTGTATTAGAGTGAAACATTGCAGGTGAATATGGAAGTGAAATGGAAGGAGCAAGAATTCTGAAATGCTCTCCCACCTGAAAGGGTCCATACCTGTGTAGAGCCCAGAGAGTACACATTATGATCTCTGAACAGAATCACAGTCTTTGCTTCTGAACTTGAGAGGAGCCTTTCCTCACTTTTGGAAGCTGAACAGTGATTTCTGCTATAGGGTTCTGAGACAAATACATGCATACTGTTAACATGATATGGCTATATTACCTCTTTAGTGCAACTTCATTAGTGCATTCTACTTTACTGCTCAATAAATTTAAGCAAAACTAATTGTCAAGAGCTTACAGTACAATAATTATATAATTATTTGCATTCCTCATTTGCATTCATTGTCAACAACCCCCTGTCCTTGTAAGTATCAGATGATGCTAATGACGTAACTAGTTAGGTATGTAATTGTGCATATCTTGTTAGAGACAGCACCTTAGCCTCATAGTATAATATTTGTCATTTTCCTTCTTATGAATTCTTAAATCATTATGAAAATATTATCCCAGAATGGTTTATCCATAGTTATTATGATTATATTTTTATTTATGTGCTTCTTTTGCTTCTATCTATTATAGAAACACAAATTTTAAGGAAAGAAGAAATGAAAGAGGGTGGCCTTTCAATGGCTCCAAAGTATTGAACTCTTCCCAAAAATCAACAAACCAAAGAAAAAAGGTAGTAAAAGCATTTTCGCATTTTCTCCTTTTTGTAAGAACCAAGAAAAGCAAATTCAAAAGTTATATTAAGTTGCTTATATCTGCACCTGCAGTGTGCATTATGGAGAACCCTAATGACTTTTATAAGCATTATTTAAGAGCTGACAGCATTAAAAAGTCTTGAAAAATCAACAGTAAACTGACAATCAGTCACTCTGTCTCTTGACATATGATTGAAAGGATTATTTTCTCTTAACTTAAAAAACAGTTTCAGTATTCACTTTCCATATGTAAAGTAAACCATTTAAAAATTTTACTATCAAAAATGACTACTAGCAGGAAGATACAAAAATCTAGAAGGGAAAAAATTCACACACACACAAAAAAAAAGACCAGAAAAATATAGAACATGCTGGTGTCAGAGAGATCTGAGTCTCATTCCTTTTTGTAAATATTTATCCTTGAGCAGATTTTGACAATAGGCGAAAAAGAAGCAGGGCAGTTTTCTGGCTACAGTAACCTTAACCTTCATGCAGAGGCAGAAGGAAAACAAAGGAATCAAGTGCCTAAGTGACCCCTGAAAAAGTCAGTCTTAGAAACCAAGTTACAGTGCATGGCACCAGAAGTCACGGCAGCAAAATTTCATGTCTGTTTTTTTTCTAGCAATTCCATGAAACACTAGCCAAGCACTCCACAGTCCAGTTGGTGTGCCCAGTGCTGTAGAAGAGCCTGCACTTAGGTGTTTTTCCCACCCTTGTGCTTATCTTGTACCAAGGTATCGGTTGTCAAAGCCAGCAAAACTGTAAGGCTCTTAGTGGAAGACATTTGCTCCAGAAGACAGAGAAAGGAAAAGAACAAAGCCAAATTAGGCTTCGGAGGTTTATTCTGTCAGTGGTCTGTGACACTGTATGAGTTTAATAAGAGCTTAACTGAATCCTTCTCAGAGAAAGGGAATTCTGTTGAAAGCCCAGGATTTTAAGAGGTTATCAAGGGACACAGATTTAGTTGATGAAATGTCATGTCATGAACCTTGCTCATTGTTAACAGCATGAAACAAAGAACATGCTGTAGGACCAAGCAAAGAAGTCTTCTTGTTACTGATTTTATTTGGACTGAATGGCATTGTAGCTATCAATTGCAGAGAGCTGATCCCTTCTAAATTAAACCTGTCATTGGTGGTGTGTGCTGTTCATAGGATACTGTGCACAAAGAAGAACACTATGGGGAAAAGAATTATGCTCCCAGTAGTCAGCAGGTTATCTTTACACTAATATTCTTAACAGTAATGATATCCATTTATTGGCCTAAAACCCAGAGATTATCAGTACTTCTGCAGCAAGAGAGCTCCTTTGCCAGACAGGCATGCAGATACAGGAGAGGCATAATAACAGTGTGATGAAAATCTTGAAGTAAGACAATGCAATGAGGAAGTTAAGAACAGTTTGTCTTAGTTCTGTCATCCATCAATACTTTGTAACCCAAAGGACATGGTTTAATCAGGGGGTCTGAAATGTAAATGAAGCAAATTCTGACAGCCTTTGATCAAAGGCAGAGAAGGATGGAAAGCTTCTCAGATAAGTCTCTAAGGGAGCAGTCAGAGTTATTCAAATAAACAGAACAAAAGTAAAGTATATTCACATTCCAAATTTTGCTAAATTTAGCTTTGACAAAAGAATCAAGAGGTAGCCTTGAGCCAGTGTAATTAACTGGTTAAGAAGGTAGGGTTAATACATTTTGGTGGCAGACTGTGCCCACTGCAAACCTGTCTGATAAAGGTGCGGGCTGCAGAGATGACACCATCAAAGCGACTTTGAACCCTTTGATGGGTGCCAAGAGACACAGCTGCTAAATGGGTATTCAGTCACTTACTGATTGGTAATTCAGGAGAATCAGGTTAATACTTCCAGCTCTAATAACTCCGAATTAGAGATGGCTGACTTAGGATTCATTAAAAAAGCAGTCTGCTGGAGTCAGAGTTTAGAGCACTTTGGTTACTGTGGAGAGGGAGAAAAGGCACTTTGGGGTGTAAGTCCCATTGCCATTTTCTTTTCAGCCATGGACACCAATGCATTATTATCATGAAATGTCAGACTAAATACATGTCAGGATCTTACAGAGGGTACCTCACAAAATTTTCTGTTTCTTATGTTTGAAAAAAGAAAGTAAGCACAAGACCTTATTTTATGTCACATTTCTCTATCTCACATCCCCAGTGGGGAAGCCATGCTGAATTATATATAATTTTTAATCAATATTTGCCATGACGGGGATTTACAGTCTTGCAGGCAAAGACTGATGGGTACATATATGATTTTGGTGACTTCAAATTTCAGTATTTTTCAGTCAAACTACATTTTCATTAAGATTTGTATGAATTTAGATATTTGATCTAAGTCTGGGATAGGACACATATTTCTGTTGTTTTTATGAGAATAGTTTATTGCATGGTATATTGATAGCTACTTTTAAGTTTAAACAAGAGTGCTTATCCTTTGTGTCCTTTGTATCCATTGTTCCAGTGTGATATAATTCCTAGGAATGTTCATGAACTATGTTCATATACTGTTTGATGGCAGTCTTCCTTATCAGCCTTAAACATGTAGAATCTAGTCTACAATTCAAAGAATTAATATTTTTTTACTACCCTACTGCTGCATTCCCAGTGGGATTGTTCTACTCCATGAGGGTTTTCAGGTGCCCATAAGAAATTGTTTAATCGGCTGCACTCCTAAACCACCCCTGCATGTTGAACAAATCCCTCCCTTAGCACAGTGCACATAGCAATCACGAGCATATCCTTAGCACAGGTCATGATCTTTTGGGTTTTGGTTTTTGCTTTTGGTTTTGTTTTGTTTATTTTATATTTTTGTTTGGTTGTTTCTTTTTCTTTTTTTTTCCTTAGAAACAGTACTCTTACGTCTTTGAAAATGCATTAAATCCCAAATTATTTTGATAGCACTTTGGAGATCATATGGTGGCTCATGTAGCTAATTAGGAAACATTTCTTTCCAGATAAAAGAGGTATGGAAGATACATTATTAACATTTCTCAAATATTCATTAATGAGTCTTCCAGTGTGGCCTTAATAATAAATGGGCATTTACTAAGAAAATTTTCCTTCTGTTTTCTGAAGAAATGCTCTCAAGAGAATGTGTAGCAACACTGAGATTCAGCGTTCAGTAGATAACTGAACTAATGGCTACTCACATTATTTTCTTGGTGCGGGAATAAAGCTTTTGTGTAATTTCTCAGTATCAGAACAGAAGACATTTGAAAAGTGAGAGTATCTGTAAAGGAATCCAAGGAGTGTACTATTAACATTAGCAAAGGCTATTGATCTGAAGACAAATCAAAAGAACTGTTCCTGAGTTCTTAATTTTGTGTCCATTCCTGGGGGCAGTGGAAAGACCCCAAATGATTTCAGTAGTTGTTTGATTTTGACTTTATGTCTCCTTAGAGGATTCGAACAACTCAGAGTTGTAAAAAAGTATAGACATAAAACATATGTACTTGCACAATATAATTTTATTGACTTTGACAATTATTTAAGCTGGACCAATATTTTCAGTTTGGAATACTTCCCACTGAAGACAGTCACAGGAACTTCTCTACCTAAGAATCTACATGTACATGCAGAGCTTGTCCTGCAAACAGTAAAATTATTCAACTGCACTAAAAGTTTTGCAGGTTTATAAATTTCTGCAAGGTCAAGTACAACATTTTAGTCATTAAATAAATATAAGTCCTGAATAAATTTCTAAATCCTGTATTAAAGAAGAATTTTTTTAAAGGGAAAAAATTTGAGGGAGCTAGTATGATGCGATTTGAACTATTGGGCTCAGAATCTTCAGTTTACCTTTCTTTTAGCCTGGACCATGATTTTTCCATGTCATCTGGATCATAAACTACATGTGTTTTCCTTTTAGAATGTTGCTCTCCATTAACTTGAATGTACCCCATCCGTGATTCTATATTTGTCTTGTGGAAAGCACATCAGCAACAGGTGAGAGCTCACACTTGGGAATATTGCATGTGCATTTCACAGGGCTATCTAAAATCCCCAACTCCTCATCTCTGTGTTTTTTCCCTTGGTTTATAAATTCAGTAATCCTTCTGTAAATAGTTTTGCCAACTACTAATACACTGGAGTTTTGTTTAGGCATTCTACTCCGTGCCCTCTCTTTAGAGAATATCTTCATAATTCCTTCAGGCTTCAACTAAAATCAGTATTTTTAAAAAAGACTTTTTGTAGAACAGAGATTAAAAATTAAAAATAATTAGATTGTGAGTTTTAAAATAATTATCCATCTTGATTATAGAAAAAAGTAAAAGGCATACTTAAGAATTTGCATGGCAGTTTTGGATCCAGGTGTTTTAAGGAGAAGGAGCTCCATGGTGACGTGGACTTTCCTGAACAGATATGGGCAAAGCAAACTGATGAAAACTGGGGTTTAAGTTGTGGAATAATTGGTAGGACACATCAAGAATATGTCAGTCCTCAGGAACACACTGACTGTCCAGGCTGTGCACAGCTTTACCTCCCAAGGACAAGGGCTCAGAGACCCATGCTTCAGAGGGATAACGATGCAGCCAGGCAGGACATTTCTTCCTGTGAAAGAGAAAATCTTTTGGAGAAAATGAGAGTCTGCCTTGAAAGAGATAAGCCTGTATGAGCTGTATGAATGCTCAAGGGCAACTGAATAACCTGCCTTGCCTGGTTTCCAGAAACATGCACAAACAGTTAGGCATGAGCAGAGACTCCACCTACACCTTTGTAGCCATTTGCCTTTGAAGAACCTGGTATATATGTTAGAATCATTTATCACCACTTCCTACAGGCAATATATTGTTTGACTGCAGTTTTATCTTAATTTACAATACATTGGCTTTAGGTTGTTAAGTACTAGACATCAGAGCTAAAAATATAAAGAAGAAAAATAAGCTAAGATTAAATTTCTGGGATTTATTCCCTGATTTTATGTCACAGAGAGTTTAGAGCAATAAACAGGAGTGAGTTAAAAATAATAATAAAAAAATTTCTACTATAAAATATATTTTACCATTTAAGAACATATTTTTGCTTGGTTCATAAAACTAAAATGGTCAAGAACTATACAATATTTAATTAGTGGGAATGGAGGATGTAACTGATTCTTTTTGGCTCTTACTTTCATTGAACTTAATATTCAATTACATTATGAGAATATCAAACCCCGTTCCAAAAAATCCTTGGTGGAGGGGAGGTGCTGCAGATACATTCTACAGGGCCACAAAACAAAAGATTATTATTAGCAACCTTAAACTCCCTATACAGGGTATCATATCTGCAGTGGAAAAATGTCAGGGTGGCACCCCAAAAAGAGTTGATAATCTCCATTATGGTATCAGGATCACAGAAGTTTTAGATCATGAAAAATTTGAGAGTGGAAATTATTTTTTTCCCCTCATAGTCTCAGAATGTGTTTAAATTTTTAATTGAGTGCAATTTCCAGCTGTCATCCCCAGCATTCCTCCATTCTCAGCTGTTGTCTCATAAATGGCTAGAGAATGCTCTTTCACTATTTAGCACTAATTAATTTTGTTAATTAAATGTCACCCTGCTTTTTTCCTTATTAGAGTTTTTGTACCAAAATGGTTCCCAGGACATTGCTGCTAAAATCACTAAAGATTAAAAAGAAAGGATGGAAATTGAATGTGCAAGCACTAGAGAATTCATTAAATGCATTGTAAGACTTGCAAATGCCTCTTGACAAGCGGGATGGGAAGTGTAAGACACTTCCCTCCAAGGGTGAGTTAATAGGCCAGGCATTTCTGTCAAACCTTCTGTATATTGGTGAGCAAGAGTATCACAAACTGGTGCATTCAAGAACCAATGTCAACATGTAATCCTGCTCTGATATTTCTCATTATAGCAATTACATTGTCGGGGAATTTCCCTGTATTAATTATATAAAGCCAGTAGATAAACGTCTTGTTATTGTTCATTTCCTTTTTGAATCTAAAGTAACAAGTGCACGTGGGAAGTAAATGAGAAAGACAGATTGTCTTCCTCCAATTGATTGGTGGCTAATCCATCAATTTAAAAAAAAAAAAAGAAAGAGGAAAAAAAAGTTTTGGATTGTTTTCTGGGGTATACATGAGTGTATGTGCGAGCTGGCAAGGGGTCGCA
Organism: Camarhynchus parvulus; assembly: GCF_901933205.1. Lineage (NCBI taxonomy): Eukaryota > Metazoa > Chordata > Aves > Passeriformes > Thraupidae > Camarhynchus > Camarhynchus parvulus. The sequence continues at coordinate 8,661,447 of NC_044577.1, read as the reverse complement.
TAAAATGAACGCTGCTTTTTCAACCCCTCTAGACTATGGCAAGGCAGGATGCATCTGTTAATATGTTCTTTTGTAGTGTTGAAGGATTTTGCTGGTTTTGCTGGCATGGTACCCAAGTAGAGGCCAGTTGTATTGAGTAACATGTAAAACTGCCAGTGAGGAATGTAGTCCAGGATATTATCGGGTGAAACATGCAATCTTCATTGATTTCCTGACACTGCCATTAATAACAAAGCCAGGGTTTCCCATGAGTCCCTGAAGATTTTATTCAGCACATTCAGCTAGTTCTAATTGTCATTCATCCTTCTCTGAGGGCTTTTTGGGGAGCAGGGAGAGAGAGAAAGGGCTTATGCACCTGGTTGTGTTTCAGTGGACAGGTTCTGCTCAACCTTTCTCAGCTGCACGGGCACGTCAATGGGAAAGTGCTGAATGCAGTGACCTGGGAGAAACCTCTGCTGGATTTCATGTCAAGGCTCAGATGATACCAGAATTAAACCTGGTATTTCTGTCAGCTTTTGGGAAAACTGGGTGGGGGCATCAGTGAAGGATATTTTGCTCAGTCCCATTTGGTTATGCATGTGCTTGAAATGCAGAAGGATGGCCCAGATTGTCAAAGGGGGTATGGCAAGAAGTGATCACACGTACAGATAAATTATACCAAGTCTACTTATCTAAATGCCACATTCAGCCTAATTATACCCAGACAGCATCTGGAAATCTTTAGAAAGGATTACATATGCAATTGGAGTTTGTGAAGTTTATTTCTCTACAGCACTGTTACTCAATGTGAAGCCTCTATTTCTCTATGGACCCTTTCCCCAACAGATCATAATCCTGAGGGGGAAAAATATCTGTTTTACAAATACATGTAATAGAGAGCTCCATTGCACCCTCCATTGCAAGACAGGATTAGATTTTTATTTGTTTTTTGAACTTTCCAACATTTCAATTTGCGTACACAGACACAGGGTCATGTGATCCCGTTGTATTAGTTTATTAGATAGTGTATTATTTAATGTATTTTCTATTACCTCTCTTACCTGTTTCTATATGAGTAAAAAATTCACAGTTGCTGTTTAGGGGATATAAACACTGTATTACCAAAGGATCAAGAGGAGAGTCTTCTAATTCCAATGAGAAACTGAGACATATAGACAGGACAGTATGCCTTGAGTAAAGTGCTAATATAAAATAAATATTTTAGTATAAATATATATGTTGATATTAGTTAAAAAGGCACAACTTTAGGACTGTAATAGATTTGTGAATAGAATTCTTTTATCTGTTGGTGCATATTCAGTTCTTTAACTATTAGCTATTGGGGATTTCCTGTTCTTGAAGATGCTTTTGTTGCCCATGTGCACATTTACATGGGTCTGTTCTGAAATGTTCTTCACAGTTTAATGAGGCACAAGTGCAGGGCAGCCACTGCTAACTGGATATATGCTGCCCATGCTGACACAGCATGGAATGCATTTGCTTTGCAGGTTCTTACAGACCCCTTAGAGAGCTGAAACTGCTGTCTCTCAATGTCCAAATTCAGCAAGGTCCACCCCTACCTTTCCTCATATGTCCTATAAAATCCTCTATTGGCAATGATCTCTTCTTTTGGTAAAGTCTTAAGAAATACAGGCAGCTTGTAACCAAAAATACATTGAGCTGATCTATTTTCTAAACATTGCAAAGTAATGAATGCATTCCAAGAATTTTGGCCAGATTATCCACAAAAAAGCAAACATGGAAAGACAAACTCTTTTTTCCAAACTAGTTCTTTATGCTTCAGTTACTTCTAGAAATGTGACAACATTATAAGAGTGATCAGAACAATAAAAATAATTGAGAGAGAAACCTCAAGAAGAGGGAAACAGTGCCTGACATTAAAAAGAAAAGTGGAAAAGAAAGGGCAGAATTATAGAACAGATTTTTAAAAGTAGTGAGAACTATGTATACTGGCATCCCTAAAAGAAATGAGATAAAAAATGCCCAACTAAATCATTATACATCTGGCTAATGTATAAGTATTACTGGATCTCAGTCATGCATAATATCAGGAAAAAAGCTAATTTATTTTTCATACCCTAAAATCATAACTGGCTTAGAGTTACAGCATTATTGGAAAATTGTTTAGAAATAAACTAAAGAAAGGGGACTATTGAGATAATCTTCCTGCAGTGCCAAAGCTATACAGTCAATACTGTAATAATAATAATAGTAATAACACCCTTTATCCTTGATATTGACATGCTAGGAGTATCGAACATCATTGTGTCCAAAAAGCCCGCATGCAACACTAATCTGTGAACCCAGGTGTTTGAGGTGAGCTGTTTCTAGACACAGGAGGAAATTAGGTTGCCTGTGTGGCTGGACAAGAGGAGCATTATGACCTGCTCTTGGTAACAGGCTGTCATCAATTACCTCTCCTCTGCAGGGGTCACCGGGGTCTGGGGAAGTCAGAGCCGGCGCTGTAGCAAGCGAGATCTGAACCTCGATCCTCTCATTGATCCACCCTCAATGCCCTTTCCAGGGAGTGCCTTGTGCCAAGGTAAATACAGTTATTTGTGTGGCTTCTCCCTGTTAGGTCCTGCCTGTGGCCTGCCAGGCACAGAGGCAGCATCTCGGGCGCTGTGTTTGCTATTAACTGAGCTTCAGCGAGTTTAGCTCGATTGCAGTCATGTCCCAGCTTAAGTGCCCGGGAGCCTTCTGTGATTTACAGCATAATGCCAGTCTGAAGAGGGCTGCAATGGGAGATTAACTTGTAGCAACAGCATACTGATTGAGACAGAGCACAAAAATAAGACTGGAAGTACGCAAGATTGAAGATTAAACTCTAAAGACCAGTAGATACTTTTAGAGATTACCTGAGACTGGCCAAAGAGAAGAAATGTGAAACAGACTATAAAAAAATCTCAGAGGTTGTAGGAAAAGAAGGGAGAACTTATTACACACATGGTGGTCATGTCTGAAAATGTAATCCTTGTGTCTGAGGAGATATGAGGGAAGAAAGGAAAGATGAACTCCTTGGGTTGTGACATTTCTCTACAGCCAAAAATTGGGGTGTTTGAGGGATTTCATAAATTGAACAGGGCACTGAAAAAAATAATTTTAGCAGCTTGTGTAAAAAGCAACATTTTAAAATTAAAACTGGGGCTTGGCTAAAAAAATTCCCATGTCTGAATATAAGCTATGCTGTGAAGAAAGGTTAGTGAATCTAAAAAGACAATAGAAGAAAAAGAAAAATGTGAGGTTCAATTAGAAGAGAAAAATCTTCACAGGTTGGCTTATATTTGCAAAAAATAGATAACGTAGACAAACCAGGAAATTTAGTTATTCAGTCTCTGTCCATGTTCTTGTTGGCACCATAAGAGCATTTTAGCTCTGCAAGCCCAAAGATTTGTGGTGGTGCTGCTGCAGAGAAGCCAGATCACAATACACTCAGGCCTGGGTGTGGTACAGGAGGGAAAATATCTGCTGCCACTTACATGTGGGACTGAGGCTTTTGTCTCCACACATTAACACCTCATGAACAGAGAGATTTTCAGCCTTTGAAAACCAGTCTTCTCTTTAAAAACGGGCTCAGAGAGATTTTTAGCCATTGAAAACTGCTCTTTAAAAACCTTAGTAATAACAGGAGTTGGAGCAGTTCATTGTGGGAGCTGTTGCATTGACTTCTGTTTCACCTGTGCACATGGAGATTATTGCTGTTTTCTGGTGTGGTGGTTTTGGTGTGGCTAGCATAATCTATACATTCATAAGAATTTAAGAATTTATGCTAGCTGATAACATGATTTGCAATCTGAGTTTGATTTATTTTCTAAGAAATTAAAAGATAGTGAAACAAAAGAGAATGTAAGAAGAAATTATTTGCAATCAGAGATTGCTCTATTTCCTAAGAAATAAAAAGACTTGCTAAAACAACCCCCAGAATTTAACAAGAAATTAATATATGGTGTAATTAATTCCCTTCAGGCATTTCACCATTCTGAGCTACAGGTACTTTGAGTAGCTTTGGTTGACCTTCAAAGTTGGGGTTGCTGGACTCAAGGCCCTTTCACTGACTTATGTGCAATGTTTATCATTGAAAGGCACACTAAACTAATATTTTGGAAATAATTTACTGGTTTAGATTGTCTCCTATTTAAATCTGCAAGTTTCTTTTGATCCTGGTGAGATTTTTGTACCATCTGGTTTCTCAGAGATAAGGTCCCCTTTTCTCTACAGCTGACAAACAATCCTCTCACCATACCTGTCATTGTATGGTATAACTGTCTAGGAATGCAGTTATAAACTGAAAAAATTCCATTGAATTCGCATATTTTTTCCTTATTATTTTATGCTGTTGTGCTGAAACAGTAATGCATTATTTTTCATCCACACATTTAATGTTTCTTCTATTTTATTTATTTTGGCATATGTCATCTGTTGCTTCTGCAAATATATGTATGAATATAAGATCACTGGTAAAATCTGTGTACATTAAGTGAGTCATATGCAGTAATTTTGGCGCTGAAGCCTGTATTTAGAAATCTAGTCTCTTAGACTTAAAAAAAAAAATATATATATATATATATATATATATTTTGTTGAGAAACAAGCACAGACAGTGTTACTCATGGTGAAAGCTATGTAGTTTTTTTTTAAATAAAAGTTATTTAATAATGTATGTCTCTTAAGACCCAGGGAGAGTGGTGCAGTGCAGTTCTGTAGGAGAAACAGGTAAACTGTGCAATGAGGATAAAAAATAAACTAATGAAAAATGAGTTAGTTGAGCTGTGCCATGTTTTGTAGGACTTGCAATCCGTCATCCTTGGCTTTACATATTCAGAACAGTTTGCTTAACGTTTTTTCAGGAGGGAAGGAAAACTAAGATGTTGACATAGTTGCTGAAATATTCACATAAAGATACAAAAGTAGGGACTAAAGCAGTTACAGGCTGCAGGCTGTTTTTATGTTCTCATGTTCACTCACAGAATTAAGGCCTTCACTTAGTCTATATTTCCTGTACTCATGTCGTCTGTATTTCTTTTCACCCAGAAATGAACATCTATCTATGCAAATATTAAGTCCATCATTTTCTTCTTCCTCCTCATGGTCATCAGTAAAATGTTTTCAAATATATTGTTAGATCCTGTTACTTTCAGGGAAATAATCGTATTGTGTAACAAAATTTAGTTATTTATTGCTCTATCAGACTGCAATTATTATCTGTTTTAATATCTGGCAACCAAAAACCAAGGAAAAGCTCAGATGGATTGTGAGTTAAATATTTTGAAATCATGCATTTCAAAAGAATGAAACAGTGGAACCCTGTCCAGAGTGTGCCAAAAGGGCCCAAATTGTGCTTTCTTGTGGGAAATATAAAATATCTGTATTAATGAAAGCAGGAGGCAAAGATTTAGACATTCAGACTACATGTAGGAACATTTATCTTTTTTTGCAAGAAGAAAGCATACAATAGCTATTGATGGCTGAAACACATGTGCCTTCTCAAAATACCTCATAAATACACAAAAAAACTCTTCATCATTAGCAGAATAATGATGAATACTGACATTGTCATTGTTATATTTTACAGACAATCGATGAGTGGTTTAGAAACTCTTAGGAACTGAATGGAAAGCAAAATGCAAGTTCTCATTTCCTATTGAGCTACTTTTGCATCAACAAAGATAAAGTTCACAACAGCCATATGGTTTTCCAGCATTTTGTTTTCTCAGTTCTCTGCCAGCTTCATTTGTCAAAGAGATGTCAAATCTACAAACCAAAAGCCACAAAATCTTTGACCTAAGGAAACTGTAAGCCAATTTCAGAAAACAATTTAGACCATAAAATTTTGCAGATTTTTGTCCAAGTCCTTTTTTTAGCAGCTGTGTATGAAAACATTTTAGTTTTTCATTGAGCAGTGCTTCTTGTTAGCTGTACTATAACACTGTCATACAAGTCAGAATAAGCTACAAATTCAAAGCACAAGAGCAAAGATAATTAACAGTGAACAGTATCCTTTCTGGATAATAAAGAAAATAATAACTGACAGACTACACAAAAATCTGAGAAAGAAAAATCCATAAATCAAGGATGTTAATTGTTATTTCCACTACTTGTTAAGATGAAAGATGACACTATGTAGGCATTTTCTCAGCATGATCTCTCATAAACAGATGTCCAATGCCTTGGGTAAACCTGTACAAACTGAGAAGTATCTACTGACTGCATCATTAGTCTTCTTCTGATTTCAAGCCAGGGATGCTGGAGAACAAATTAGTCAACTGATCCTTGCCAAAGTCAAGTTTTATTAAGGAAAAGCATTTGTTGCAGGGTAGAAAGGAATGCTGTGTTTATGCTGAAATTTATATAACAAAATCCCAGTGAAAAGATAATTTTTTTAATTTCACATTTGAGTAATTAATTTTAAACTTTACATCCTTCTTCCTTTGTCCAATTTATAACGTACATTCATCATTCCTCTAAAGCATGCACTCTTAATTCGTTAAAAAATATGAACATGCTTGAGGATACACCACTTGACATTCAAGTAAAATACCACATTTTCCCAACATCATTATTCACATGTTCTCTATTCAGCACTGCTTCCTTGCCTTTTCCACACCTAATAGAAGAAGTGAAGTGAATCACCAGGTCACCCATATGTGGGTTGTCAGCTCTAATAAGCCCATAGGTAGCAGCAAGCAACAAAACCACTTCTGATTTTGCAAGGCACTATTACCTGGAAAGAGAATGATGCAGATCCTGACTGTTTGTCTCTTAAAATATGTGTACATTTAGTATGTTTTTCTGTATGCTTTATTTTCACTGAAGCTAATTATTTGTAAGATTTGAAATGTGACATTTAAATAGCAGAAAGAAAAAAAATAGGGATATACCCATCTGAAAAGTGGGGAATGATAGAATGAAATCAAGAAAATAATAATTTTTATTTATACCAGGAAGTAATTTTTGGTAGTGAGTGATTAGCTGATGGAAAAATACTGCAAAAGCCTTAATGGAAAATAGGCATTTGTATCTCTTATCTGTATATTTCTAATAAATATATTATCTTGAAAATTACATTCAAGAAATGGATTAGATAAACTTAGCATTTCTTACTATCTTTGCTATCTATATATTTGTGCTTTCTTTGTGTGAAAGCAAAGAACAATGAATTGTCAGAAATTAATTATCAAGGAAGTAAGTGGCCTTAAGAGAAAAAATTACTTATATTGAAAACAGATTTAAAATAAGGCTGGTTATTGTTTTATTGTCAATGCTTAGCTCTTTGTGTTAGATGAGACAACATATATAATTAGAGATTAAAAAAACGCGTTTTACAGAAAACCCTGAGAATTTATCTCAGAAAAAAATTACTTCATTGCAAATGGGGCAGAGGTGCAAGTGAGCAAATCTTTGGTAGAACTGCGGCCCTTTTTACCACTGCTACAGAAATTAAACTAAATAGGAGCTGGGGGTACCTACAGAGATCTGACCTTAATGGCTCTAATAGGCACTGCGTATTAGAGTACACCCTGAATAAAATCAGAGCAGAGCCTGGAATGCAGCCCTTTAATGATGGCTGTCCTCGTGATGGACAAAGATCAAGGGAAGTTTCCTGCTCCTATTGAGTGCAGCAGGAGTTTGGCCATGGGCTTCAGGCACAGCAGGGCTGTGCTGTGAGGGAGAGGGAGCACTCGCTCTGCGCACGCAGCTCAGAGCCTCTTCACTCACCCTCTGTGCTCCCTCCCCAGAGCCTGCTCCTTGGGGGCTGCTCCTGCATCTCCTCCTGCTCCAAAATTCCTGTGTTTTCCCACCACACTGCCTACTGAACACATTGCTTTTCACTGGAGGAACAGTAAGCAAGCTCAGTGCATACAACAATAATATAGTAAATATTAGACTGAACTATGAAGTCTATTGATCTTGCCTGTGTTAGTGTTTCAGAGGTATTCTGGTTTCTCCAAAGAGCAGTTCCTTTCTAAACTTATCATCAGCACAAATGTTAATGGTGCATTTTTCAGCTACATGTTTGATTAGCAATTTCCCTAGCTTTGAGTAGACAGCAGAATAGCTGTCAACATTTGTCTCCCAAAGTATGATAGTTAAAAATAACATTAAAAATTAATTAGAAAAAAACTAATGCTTATTAACAGAAAATAAAAGTACTGGTTGTTTCCATCTCTTTGAGCTATTTCACACTGCATAGTAACAAATTAATATTAGTTGTAAAACAAGAACAAATATCTTTCTGGAAGTATTTGGAAAATTCAGTATGATTTTGAAATTGCTATATTTAAGTTCAAGGAGATACAAGTAAAATATGAGAAAGCTATAGCAGCATGTCATCTCAAATGTTTTAACAGTTACATTTAAAAATGCATTTTTTTCTAGTCTTCATCACATCTGGTCATTAATTGGAATGCATCCATCAAATATTATCCATCACAGCAGGTGATGTGATAAATCATAAAGAGAGATATACAGAGCTACCATGACATTAGGATGTGTTTGATTAATATTGTGAAGGTGAAGCACCACTGGAAGCTTTTATCTACCACCAGTCCTTTTTTTTTTTTTTTGGTGGTATAAAAACAAATTCAAGTTATATTTTCCTCCAAAACCAAGTTATAAATGTAGACAATTTGAACCTAAGCTTATCTGAATTTGTGAATACAATTTGTCTACAGAGGCTGTAACTGTATGCGTTGTGGCTCTATAGGTTCTAAAATGCAATAACCAGATATACTATAAGAATAACCTAGCATAAAATGTGTTAAAATTTGCCATCAGAGGAAATGTTTCAAAGGATCTTAATGTTAAGATCCTGAATGAAGAATCTGAATGTTTACTAAATACAAAACCCTACAGATTGCGAAACAGAGATTAAGATATAAAAATGTTCACATACAAAGCATTTCTTTAGTATTTTAGTTATTACTGTTGTTATTGTTATCTGCAAGACTTGGATGCTTCCTTCTTCTCTCTCAATTACGTTTTTCATAGGGTTAGAAAATAATTATTTCAAATTAAGCTGCATATTGCTGAATGAACAGGAGTTGAATCAACAGCACATTTAGATAGAGGTATAAATTTAGTAATTCAAATTTTATATTATTCTACCTCCAGTTCCCAATCAGAACCATGCTTGAGAGTCTCTTCTGAAATTATCTTCCCAAGAGGAATGGGAGTCTGATGCCAAAAAACCTACACACAGTAATGCAAGGAGAGCTTAAATGTTTAATTTCATAAACAAGTTCTTGCTGTACATGAAAGTACCTGGTTACCATGGCTCTGGGCAGCACAACAAACCTCTCAGCACAGCACTGTGCTGGAAGTGACTCTCACAGTAACTTTATTAAATATTTAACTTCAGAAAAACTTAACAGAGGCCCCACAACCCTCATTTTCCAGGGATTTCCATGTGCTGTGTGTAAACATGGGTAGCTTGTATGTGACCAGGTGTTCAGCCACAGGACCCAAAAGATAAATCTTCTGGCCTCTCCAGTGGCCTCTCCCCATGCTCTGCTGGGGCATTTCTGGCTGTTGGGATGAGTGTGCTGGGTCTGACAAATTCAACTCCAACCTGGCCATCACCTTTCTGGGGAGGGGTTTTATTGCAATTCTCGGCACTAAATTGTTTGGATGGAAGGAAGACGGCTGACACTCCTTTCTCTGTCTCTTTCTCCCACAGCTGTGTATTCTGGATAAGACTTTTAGAGGTCTTTAAAAAATAATATTAAGAATGTTAATATTATGAGAAAAAGGATGTTGACTATAGGTCAGTGATACAGATATTTGCTTCAGCTGGAGAAAGTTGAGGTTAAATCCTTAGATTTATGGGCATGTTCCTCTTAAGCAGTTTTATTATTCACCTTTTTTCATGAACCATATGTAAGACATAGCTAATTATACCAGGAGTGTCCGCCATATGTTAAGAACAGTTTAAATGTCCCCAGTTTTGAAAAGCAATATAGAAGCTCCAGGTTTTGTGTATTTTCATTGTTACAGTAGGGGAAAGTTGAAGAAAAAGTATAGAAAAATAATTTTAAAACCCCATGAAAACAGAAGACATTAGGTAGAAGAACCTGAAAGTTATGAGTGTGCAAATCTTGTAAACTCGCCCACGTTCCTCCTTATTGCTTACAAAGCTGGGAGGAACATATGACAGCTGCTTAGAGGCAGGGTGGAAAATGATGAGTCGGGGAGAAAAGAAAAAGAAGTAGTAAAAGACATCTTATTCTCAAAGTACCTACTGAAATGCGGAGAAGTCTGTCATCTGGCACCCATCAGGATGTAAACCCTGGAACAGACACAAATAAATCCCAGAGGGAAGTCACCAATACTTCAAAGACGCCAAAGTTCACAGCTAGCTAGCAGTAGGCAGACCTCAAAAGTTTATTACAGAAATATGAAATATACTTCCCATGAATGAACAGTCACTATATTTAACTCTTTTTCTGCTGCTTCTTAGAATGGTTATTTTTTTCTTAGTTAGCATTTGATGAAAACTTTGTGCTAATAAGCTTTAACCTATGTGATATCCATGAAACATTCATTATTTCCTATTTGCCACTCAAACCACGTGCTTTTGTTTTTGCTTCCCAGTTGGACAACTAAAATATTAAAAAAAAATAAAAAATCCTATCACTACACCAAATGCTTATAAACTTTTTCTGTGAAAGCTTAACTCTTCGTGAGAGCTATATAGGTATTAATATAGGGAGCAGCAATTCTTCAGCCATTTTTGCAAACAGAATCTTAATAGTCCAGATGTTCATGCATAGTAAATAAAAAGCAGCAAAAACATGAATGAATGGAGCAGCTGCTCAGAATGCTGAAAAATGTTTGCAAACATCATTTTGAAGTATGCAATCAGTACTGGTTCAGAGGGAAAACTTGGATAACCAACAAAAAGTTTGAATAAGCAACTGAACATGTCAACAGTATTATCTGTTCTATCCAAACTTTGAGACTATTCAGCTGTAGTCTATCCAAACTTTGAAACTATTCAGCTGAAACACAACTTTCCTGTACTTTTATGATAATTTCTGCTCCCAAATGGATCAAAACTAGAGCAAGAAAAATGCTACCATGTTTGTGTTGATGTGTCTGTGTGAGGGTGCAGGGCTCCTCAGCCACATGCACTTACTAGCATGACTGCCTTACTTTGTGATGCTTTAGGTGAGCAGGTCCTGAATTTCTAATTAGTGAACCATCAGCTGTCAGAAATCAGGCATAACTGGTGGGCAAAAGGTCAGGGTATTCCACCTACTCCTCTCTTCCGAAATTCTTAAAAATAAGGGGTTTACAGATTGGTGAGTGGAAATGAGTGAAATTTGCTCTATTAATTGCCCTGATGAAGGCTGGCCATAGAGGCTGCTCTTGTGGCTGCTCCAGGAGCACATTGTACCTGGATGAGGCCAGGACCAGCTGTGTGTGCCCACAGGTGCTGCTGGGATTGTGCTCATCTTGAAACCCCATGACAGGTTCTTCTCCCGTGCCGGTCTGTCCCCAGCAGCGCGATTGCAAGGAGGATCTGGAAACACGAGCTACACTTTCTGTCTTTCCAAATTTGCTATTCTTTTTGTTTTAGTGTGAGTTCAAGCTGACAAAAAACAACTGCTCCAGCCCAATTCAGTGGAATTTTTCAGCTTTCCCTCTCCAAACCCATTGCTGCTGAATGAAGCATGTGGTAAGTTCCATTTTCAAAATCCTAAGAGTTGAGCCTTTGCAGAGAGTTTCATGTTGCAAGAGTCATGTTAACACCTGGGACTGTCTGATGTTGGGTACATTCTTGTTGGCCAGATGCAACTTTGTGTGCCTGGAAAGCTTACAAGAATAAGCAGGAAAGCAGAGAGCAGCTAAAGGACAGTGAAAAGTGGCAAGGAGACCACTGGGAAAAATAAGGCACAGGCATTTAGCTGGCCTCAGAGGTGACAGAAAAAATAAAATCCCTCTTAAAGACCCAGAGGGGATTTTGCAGAACTTGTTGCAATCCAGAAAGTCAATCTAAGATGCTGAGTGAAAAACAGAGTATCAAGGATGGGCCATGTAAACCACATCAGGGCAAAGAATTTTTTTCAACACGGGCTTTTATCTTCATTTCCCTCACCCCATTTTTTTCTGTTTCTGTGTTGTAATTTGTGCTCTGATAAAACACTGATGTAGAATTTAAAGCCCCGTTGGGTTCTTGCTGTGCTTACTGTAAAGAAAAGATCCAGCAAGATACACTCAAAATCTCTGAATAGCCATCTGGTCAGTGCTGTCTGGCCCATTTATCCATCAGAATTAACTCAGTCCTGGTTCAAAGCTGAACACCTGCAAACCACCGCAGATAATGAATTTCCTCTCTTTGCTTACTTTACATCCCATCTGCAGGATTGTGCTCTGCTGCTGTAGGAACAACGGATATTAACAAACTAATGGTTCAGACTGAAGTAAATTTTGGAAGGAAGAGTAACAAAATTAGCAAAAAAAATACTGGATGATCGATATTATTTTTCATGAATAATTTCTGAAATGCTCATTTTTACAACAATTATTTGTTTAAAATATTGGCAGCAACATTAATGCAAGAAAACAAAAAAATGATTCTTTGTGTACACACAAGCTGGTTTCAACAATCAAGTATCAGAAATTGAAGATAAGAGATGTAGAAAAGATCAGCCCAACTATTTTGACTGGACACAAGCAGTACATAGCAGAATTTTTTATCTCCTAACAGCAACCAGTTTTTTGGTCTTTGTTCAAATGCTGTTGCTGACTCAGATTTCCCATTTAATGTGCCTTGTCCAAAGTGCAACGAAGCCAGTGCAGAGGTCCCATTAAGCTTTAATAAGCCCCAGTTTAGGCCCATAGCAGAATGGACATTCTTAAAGGCATGAAGGCGTAGCAAAATAGAGCTTCACTGGGCTACCAGTGTCTAACAGGCCAAGTAACTGCCACGATAAGGATATGGGTTTGTGTCAGTAATTTTCTGGTTCCATCATTTTAAATTCATGTTGTCAGGCTAAAATCAACTCCCATTGAACCTAAAGCAAAACTCATACTGATACAGCCTGGAGTTCATCCTCATGGCTTTTATGTTTTATGGAAATCCCTTGAGCTCAGAATATCAAGGACATTATTCTATGTTGGCATACAAATATCATCACACTTGCTGTCATTTTTTATTAGTTTTAAGATATATGGTACTATTCCTGTTTTGACTAAGTATGCTCTAAAATTTCCAGTAATCTCTGGAAAAGAAGCTGACTTGAATGCCAAGTCAGCTCATTTTTTTCATTAGCCTTTGCTCCCCTTCTAAATATTCTCTGTCAAAATATAAATATACAAAATGTTCAATTTGGCTCAATGTCATCAGCAGCTCTTAGTGTAAGGTGTTCCAGCTGATGCCTCATTTGTTTGTGGCAATCTCACATCATCTGTGTCGTTCATCTTCTCTTTCAAATTTGGCTGACCACCTTTGGCTCTCCACCTTTCATCAGGAGGGAGGAATAACAAAAAAAGAACTTCTTGCAAACTGTTTAGAAAGCATTTCCCAACATTATTGCAATGAAATGAATGGCAAGGTGAGGTGCTACTCTCACAAAAGTAGCAGCATCCAGGAGACAGGTGGAAATTCCTTTGGCATCTGGACTTTGAGCTGCTCATGGAATAATTTGAGATATCCTGTAAGGCAAGATACTTTTGCCTTTAGGGGCTTGCAGAGAGGAGCAGGGTTTGCCTGTGCAGTGTCAGGGAGAGAAAGGATGGGACCAGATCAAAACCCCAGCACTAAGAATGAAGGTACATAGGTTTCATTCCAGAATATTCAGTTAGGTTAGTCTCAGAATTCCAGGTGGAGGTAAAATACTGAGCAGCATTGTCTTTGATGATTCTACTTTAAATCTCTATGAGGACAGGAAGCTTTGCTAATGATTATAAAGGCTTATTTGGATATATTCACACAGGTAATGCAGCAGAAGTTGGTTATTAAGGAATGTAAGACTCATAAAAGGGTAACATCTGCAAAACCCGGGTGATGGTATAGATCTGATGATGCATATTTGGAGGGTGTGGTGTACATAACCCAAGATTTTACTTTTTAGTGAATACACCTTGTGCATGTTTATAAACAGTTAACACAGAAGGATAAACACAGACCCCCACTTAAAACAGCTTACACTTTTTCAGCTATTCCCTTTGATTTCCTGTTTTGTACATCTAATGCTTGACCACTACAGCTTAATTAGAAAATGCTGAGTATTATATCAATGAATTGTCAGAAACTTGTAATTTTTTATCCTTCTCCCTCATTTGAAATCCCACATGGTGTATTTTTAAATGGAAATGAATTATTATAGTATGACTAGTCATAAAGCAATTTTTTCCCAGAGAACCATGTCATGAAAGGGCATATGCACAGAGCTAAGTGTCTAAAATGAGATCTTTATAGCCAGCTGAGACACTGAGAACAATGGACTGAGAGTGGTCACTAATGACATTGTTAATGATAGATACCATTACCTTAGAACAGATGTCAAAGTGAAATAGCATTATAGCCTTCAAGATGGACTGCCTTGTCCTTCTCAGTAAATCTATTAAGGTGGCTTGCAAGAACAAAACAGGGAGGGTTTATTTTTCTTTTCCTGAAATGCAAAGTATTCTATGCATTTGTAACATTTAACTGCAAAAAGCTCAAGGAAAAAAAAACAAACAAACAAAAAACTACCAACTTCATGGGCAAAATATGCATATGGGAAAGTAAATATAAAATATTTGTGAGAAAATAATATATATTTAAAAAATAATAATTCTGATCAGACCAACCTAGAATTAATCTATACTAAGATCAAAGATAAAAATGGTGTCACCATGAATTAGGAAGAACAGGAACTTTGGATTGCTGTAGCTGTACCTAAAGACTGCAGAGAAATCTGCATGGTGGTAGGTTTAGGGCTTAATTTAAAAAACTGCATTTCTAATCTAGGAGATTAGAATTCTTGTGTCTGCTTGCCTACAAATCTCTGTGAGTGTGATTGCAAGGGTGTAGGCAGAAATGCAACAGTGAAAACCCTCAGTAAGGTAAGGATATGCAACAGTGCAGGAGTAAAAAGATTAAAACAGAACAAGTTCCCTGTGATTCTCATTTTATTTCATTTTTTTTAGACATGTGAATATGTAAGGTAAACTTGATTTTAAAGTTGTAAATTGCATAAATGGAGCCAATTAAGCATACAAAGGCCAAAAAAAACATGTTGAAATGTATCTGAGAAAACTGACAGAAGAAAAGCCATTTTGTTTTTTCTTTTTACTTTTTGATTTTGTATTTTATTTACTTTCCATTCAGTAACAGATCCATAAATACGTGTATCAAATTAAACACATTATTACAATATGAATTGTCCTTTTAAAGTACAATAAATACAGAGTGTATGAAGTCACTTCAGATGACTTATTTTGACCTTCAAATTAAGTATTGGTTGCAAATACTTGTCATACAAGCTATATGGAAAGTTTATTTTCTAGAGTGTTACTTCTCTGTATCTGTAGGTTTTCTCTACTACAATATTAACTCCTATATGTGTCTATATTTCTGGTTTGATAATGAAAAAAAGAATGGACATAGTCTTTTGGCAGAACTGTAGCTTAAATTATCGTATCTGACAGCTAAATTGAGATATCCATCAAGCATACAAATGAATACCCAAAATACTCATGCATTATTCACCAGTTTTATCTGGATGATGTGCAGGGCCCCAGGATTATCATCTGCTATTGTGGCTCCACGAAATGCTTTGCAAGGTACTAAGTGTGGTACCTACATTAGAAGGGTGGCTCAGGCAAAGGTGGATGCTTTTATGGTCTCAGAATTGTTCAGTCAAATTAAATCTGCAGTTTTAATGGGGTTTGAAGCATGTCCTGGTACAGGGGTCACTTTGACTTTGCAGAGGGAGGAATAGGAGGAGAAAGAGAATATGGATCATAAAAACTTGGTCCAAAGTTCAGCAAGTGCCACAGGATTGTTTCCATTTCTGCTGATTTCAGAGTGCTCTGGATCAAGCTCAGTGCATTGGTCTCAGATCAAACATACTCACAAATGCATTTCCTCGCACAGACAGGAAATTTTGGTCCAAATTTTGCAGCATTCCTGCCATACAAATCAAGGGAACTTGTTATTCCTCTTGGTTATTTCATATCCTGAGTAATAAACAGGGAAACTGCCTCACTTCACATTTTGCTTCATGTACTGGTTCGTTATCTTTGAAGTAGAATTTTTATCATTTTGCTGCTACACTGAACCTTGCCAAAAGAATCAGCAGAGGAGAGGTAAATGGAAATCCCTGTCCTTGCACTCCAAAGTGCCTGTTCTGCAATAGCACTGGGACCACTGGGAGAATATGAAAAATTTACACAGACACACCCTTCTTAGCGTGAGCTTCCAAGACCCCAAATCTGCTTTCAAGACAGGCAGCAGTGCTTGGAGTTTGGAAGGGGGATTGGAAGGGGGATTGACAGCCTTTGCTGTGTCATGGAGAGAGGAGCTGTTCTGCAAAGTGACAGCAAGCCTGAGCACGCTGAGGATGAGCCTAATGAGCAAATGGAGGCAGAATTCAGTGATTTCCATGAGGCCCAGTGGGGTCTGTTTATTTGAGTCAGGAGCTTTAATGAGCAGCTTGCTGCAGCTATGGTTATTGTCAGCACCTGTATCTGTCACTGCTTATTGGGATTTCAGTTCAAACTGCTCCTGGAAATAGGATTTGGCTTTACAGTCAGGCTTTGAAATTACTCTTACGTGTTGCAACCTTGTACCATCTTTTCAGATCCTCAGCAAGAATCAGGGGTTGTAGTGACAGAGGACTTTTATGAGCTCAAACAGCTTGTGGCCACCAGAAACACAGCAAATCATAGAACAGGTGTCAGGCCAGCAGCCTCTGTTATATATTTCCTCAAATTAAAAGGAAAAAAAAAAAAGCCAAACAAAAAATGAAGAGCCTCTGTGCTAGAGAGCAACAAAATTTTTAGCATTTCTGCTTTGGGGCTCTAAATGTGTGAGCCAGCTGAATACTTACCTCCTTCTATAAACAGGAATGTGAACATAAGAAAAGCAAGGGGTTTTTTTGAGTTTTCATCGATTTGAAAGAGATGTTTAGAGATAACAGGCATGTGGGTTATTCATGTGTGCAAGTAAGAAAAAAGAGACTTTCTAAAAAGAGCCTCCACATCAGGAGTTCCCTCGGTAATTCTTTTCCTAATACTTCATTCTCTCAATACTTTTTTTCCAATTCCAGCACTGAATGTCTCCTCTCTTCCAAAATCAGCTGTGCCTCACACATGCTCTGCTGCTGATTCTGAGAGCGTTGTCTGAGCATGTGAGCTGTGTAAGGGTGGGTGTTCTGTCAGAGCTATTTCATGAAGCAGGGTTTTAAAGAAACTTGAGGATATCAGAGATGGAGGGAACTGTGCATGAGAAAACATGGCATTGAAATATTTTATCTTTTATTACAGTCCCTGGAGGAAACATTGTTTAATTTCTGGCTCTCTGTAAATTGTTGGTATAAAAGTGGGAGGAGGCCTAATTTTAGCTCACAAATTCCTAGGAAGGATTAAAAAAACCCCTGATTTTCCTGGCTAAAAATACAAGTACAGTGGCATTAAGCTGATCCAGGTTCTGAAACAATGGTTCTGAATCCGTTTTATGTCTAGTATATTTTATAACTCCCCTTTGAAAAAGATGAATTTTGTTTCTTGGCTGTTGGAAGAGAAAACAAATGGCTGACATTTGATCTGTTGGAGTACACGACCACATTTTACTAGTCTTGTAAAACAGGCTGTCATAATCATGACTGGAACTGTTAATTTCATCTCACTCTGAGGTATGGAAGCTTGTAAACTCCTTTGCTAATGCTGATAAACCCTGCTCCTTCCAGGAAAGGATTCTTCCACACCACATCCTCTGCAAGAGTAGCTCTCATTGCTGAGTTGTTTATGGACCAAACTGTTTCCCCCTGATCTATTTCACAGGAAGACCACTTTATCTAAGCAATTACACTGTTGAAAATTATATGCCCTTCTGAGCTGCTTTAAACAGGCAGGGATTCAACAGATTTGCCTTCTTACAGAACTGCAACCAAGTTAAAAATCAAATTCTCTTCTCCAAATATTCATGGATTTGTGCATGCTTTTATCTGTCTCTGCTGAAAGAAGACTAAAAGAAGGTGTTACCCTCAAGTCTCTGACATTTCTTGAGTTCTTAAGAAATAATTGGAAAGTCCAAGGTCAACAACCTCATTTCCTTTTTTTTTCTTATTCTCCTCTTTTCTTAAATGTAATGAGAAGAAATATTTTAACAAAGAAAAGCCACTCCTCTCCCAACACTGAAGAGAAATAGAGGTCTTTCCCTAAAGACTCTGACCTGGAACTCCAAGAGCTTGCCTAGGGAGGGAGGTTGTCTGTTGTTAAATCATTCCTTTTGGCCAGTCATTTCTTTGGTTTTTTCTGCTCATAACAACACTATGTCAGTTTAATGTTCCAGATGAATGTGTTCTAAAAGCATCACACTGAATGCCTGTCTCTGAGAGATTTATCAGAGACCAGAAGAGGCCCACAAGTACAAACAGGTGTGAGTGAATTAGAAATGCTGGGTTTGTCGTGATTTGGTTTTATCTCCAATACTATATCATCAGTCTTTTAAGTCTGAGAACTTAATGTGATGTGCCCTGAAATCTTTCATATATTGGAATGTATCAGTTCCAGCTCTTCGTTGTAGGTAAAGTATGCTTTTCTTACTCCTATCAAAATTATAAGCTTATTGTTTCCAAAGATATCTTTTCTTCCTCTTCACATCTGGCAAAACAATCTATATCTTTTATCTGAAACCATATTGTTGTAAAATGAGATAAAGCAGAAGAAGGAAGAATCCTCTGATCTGTGGTGGTCTTCAGATATTGAACAAAGCCAACTATTTTCTCCAACTGAATAAAAGCCCTTTTTATTCTGTTTTTGGTGGGTTTTTTTTCCCTTCATTTGGCAGTTTAGGTGCTCAGACTCAAAAAGCTTTAGGTTCAATAGAAGTGTCAGTAAGAAGCTGTCAGAATTTGGTGGATATTGACATTTTTCAGTCAAGCTATGGATGAAAACAGAAAAGATAAAACTGACACCGTAAAACAAGGAGTAGAATCCTGTTCACGTTGCAGTCAATAACAGAGTTACTAAGATTTCACCCGAGGGGTTTGTAAAAGCATGTGGATGACCTGGGAGCCCTTATAATGGGGTTTTATGGTGCAAAGACACACAAACGCTTTTTGAAGTTTCTGACTGTGACCCAAATTGAAGTATTAGCTGGAATGGTATATTGTGATTTTCTCTTCTTGATGTCTACACTGGAACGAGGAAACAATTCAAACGACCCACAACACCAGGGTTTGAAATCTCTGACATTATTCCGATGAGGGAGGTGGGACAACAGACAAGTGTAAAAGGTTGTGTGCTTCTTTATGAACAGCTCTTGCTTGTGACATGCTCTTCTAAAATTTTGGGAAATTCACTCTCTTCACTGAATGACTGCAAATTGTCTAATAGGTGTTGTGTTTTCAGTCCTTCCTTATGATCCAGGCTTCCCTGCTATGCTGCACCCTCAAACTGCAGAGAAGCTTTAAGTGCGATGTGTTTCCAGCATTTTCTTCCTTTGTGTTACAGTAACTGAGAAACTAAATGATAAATGGTCATTGGTTGTTTTTTTCCATATACATTAATAAAATTAATACCACATTCATACAGAATACTCAGGACAGTTGAAACAAAAAATATATATATTCATAGCAGGCTTCTATCACTGAAGTTTTTCTGTCTCTCTGAAATAGCCACTCTTTATATGTATGGCCAAAATTCATCTGTATTGCAGTAAACAAGGCTGAAATGGTGATTCATCCAGTTCCCTTTGTGAAGCTCCAGTTCTTTAGTATTTTATGTAGCCTGACCAAAGCACAGAGAGATTTAGTCAGTTAATTAACTTGAAGAAATTAAATAACAAACAGCATATATAATGTTCATGAAAAATAAAGATACCAGGAGTGCGCAATATACACGTCTTACAGATTTAAGCATATGATTTGATTTTATTTATGTTTTTAGTAATTTCTCAATAATAGTGGTAATAACACTCAGTTTATTTAGGATAAGAGATTTTGGGGAAAGTTTTCTTTGAGCATAAGGAGGACGTTTACAATGACTTTTCAGTTATAAGAAAAGAAATTATGTCTGTCTTATATGTTTGATTTTTTAAAGTTCAGACAGTCCATTCTATGGATTTAGGCTCTGGTTTCCAAAGCTGAGAATAATTCTAAGTGCTCTAAGTATTATTTGTGGCTTTCTTTTGTATTGTGTTGAAAATAATAACCTTCAAGATCACTGCCTTTCTTTCCTCATGCAATTTTGAGCTTGGCTACAAGATAGGCCATTGGATACAAAGTTGCCTTCATATTGTCTTATGTCTTTTCTTTCAAACCCCACATTTTCTGGTTTCACTAACTTTGAAATTTCTTTTTTTCACTACTGATTGTATTTTTTCCCAGTTTCTTTCTACTGTGCTCCGGATGCAGTGCAGGGAGTGCTGAATATTGTGTGCTGCTCAGCCCAGGGCAGGGCCTGTGCCTGTCTTTGTTTAACAATTAACTGCTGTAGTGACTTTCACCATCTTCAGCTATAACATATGCCCAACAGGAATTAAAAGAGATAATCACTCTTTAGACAGACACACTGGGAACAATTAAAGGCAATGTTTTCCCCTTGTAGAAATTTGCAAATCCAAATTTCAATACACTAATTGTATCCATAGGCTCGAGATCATCTTCAAGTCCCTGGGTAGGAGCAGCTCTCTCAGGGGTGTGGGTTTTGTGTAGCAGAATCCACAGGTGAGCCCAGTACAGCTGTGACAGAGGTGCTGAACCCATCCTGGGTTGGGTTGGGTTGTACTTGGATGTTGGATAGATCAGGATGTGGAGCAGTGTACAAGCATCTCATTTGTGAGAGGCTGACCACAATTAAAGACACACAAAGGACAACTTAAAGCTGTAAGAATGTAATGTAAAGGAGATAGTGCTCCTTTAATCCCACAAGTAAAAATATTTTTTGCAAAGAGGAAAGCTTAATAAAATCATTTGAAGTTTAAGGCTGACAGTAAGCAAGCTTTAAATGTGCCAGTGTGGTAAATGACATCTCTTCCCTGCCTCTTGATCTTGGGAGGTGGTGTCAATGTCTGCCCTGCCTGAGAGCTTCACACACCCATCCCTGAGGCACACCATGCTTTCAGTGATCTAATGCACAGACACCAATAATTGCTGCTTGTAAATAATGACACCAATATTTGCTGCTTGTAAATAATAGCAGCAAACTGAAGATCTTAAGCTTTGGCTACAGGACACGTAAGATTGTGAGGTCATATAATGGATCATAGGTATCAAATTGACCTGATCATTCATTTTGTATTCATTCTAGTCGTGCATATTTCTGCTGGGGCAAATTGTTGTTAAGGGCAGCTCTTTTTCTCTTTATCTTATCTGTTTTACAAACTAATACTTTTCTTGAAGTGTCAGTAGTTTGTATGTGCACTGTCAGCTTGCTACAGGTTCCACAGTGGTGTAAACATTGTCTTGATGTGTCCTGTGCATGTGGGTTGTGCAGGAACCAGTGAGAAGATCGCTAAAATTAAAGGTGAAATTGATCTTTCAGTGTAATTGTGCCCCACCAAATGCAAGGAAGCACAAATTAAATGAGCATGCTTTCCTTTCTTTTTTTTTTTTTCCAGATCCAAGTATTATTTTCTTATAAGGGAAGAGAATATGTTAATAGAGTATCTGCAGTGGCTACAAATCTAAAGCAGTTGCAGGACACAAGCAATCACAGGGTGCCAGTAGTAGGTGCTGGGGCTGCTTGCCTACTTGATATCCTTTGGACATCCCTGTAACTGAAAGAGTGAGATAAACACACAGTGCAAATTATGTCTAGGGCCACATCTGCTGGAGAGAGGAGCAGGTGTTATTCCCACATTGTTGTGCATTGAAGAACTTGGTGTGTTTTCATGAAAAAAAAAAAAAAAAGCAGTTTGTAATAGAGCCCTCCCAGGAAAATATAGAGGGGTGTTGAACAGAAAGATTATTCAGGATGGAAGAGATCTGTAGTGGTCACCTTGCCCAGCCTCCTTCTCAAAGCTTTTGGTTTGCCTGCTGCTGCTCAGCTATGGCCTCTCCTTGGCTACCTCCCATTTCATTGACCTGAGAATTTGGGGAGCAGAATTAAATGCTTTCTTCCTATTTTTAAGTTTCTTATTTCCTACAAAGCGAGTCTGACTGGGCAGCCCTCCTTTCTCTGTTCACATCTCCACCCTCCATCCCACTCCTGTGTGAGTGGCAGGCAGATTCTGGCTCTCAGTGAGTTGAATGCACAATTGGATTGGGAGCAGTAGCAAATCCCACCATCCCACTGCAGCTATGAGCTTTTAGTAAATAAATGGGAAACATTTCACATAATTAAATACCATCTTAGGAAACTGGGAAAAAAAAAGCCCTAATTTAGAAAAGCATTCAGAATTGCATATAAAACATGCTGCTTAAATGTATTTTATAGTGAATTTGCAGCAGAAGCACACATCTGAATACATTCATGAAAGATCACACTCAGCGTACGATCTTTCAGTCTGTCGGGTTTTTTTGGTGGGGCATGCTGTTGCTAACACTGCTTTAATAGCTTTGTCACATCTCAACTTCATCTGACTACCCCCTGCCCCTAAAAACTCCCATTTAACCAGGGTTCTCGTTTCATAAATCACATTTTGTAATAGAAGTCAGTTTTGTGTGCCTCAAGTGGGTAAGCATTTCCATCCTTATATCAAGAATTAAGCATCTCCTGACAAGGAAGAGAGGTCAAGTGCTGTAATAAACCAGATTCCATCAAGAATATGAAAAAAATGCTGCTCTGACCAAAGCTAAATGGAAGTATATCTGGATTGGGATGTGATATGAAAGAGTAATGAATAAGCTGAAGCTATTTCTAGAGTTTATGCCCACTGTGGCTGATTCCATCTCATTCTTTCTGACACTGTTATTTACCCTGAATTACAGTGAAAGCTCTTAATACATACATGATGTATTCAAAGGGCCAGGCCCGCAGCCAGCTCCAAGCACCTTAATTTCACAACACATATCTTTGCCTTTTGACTACGTACCTTAAAAACATATTGAACTCTTGGAAATGAAATCTGACTGGGAGTGAGCATGAGCTAAGTACATGCAGGCAGGTACTGAATAAGAAAATAGTTTCACTGGACTTGTGGCCCAGAAAGAAAAGTAACTCTGGGAAATCTGTCAGCATATCCCTGTAGCTGAGTAGGTTACTTTGCCACATTCATTACACTGGAAAATCTCTTCTTGATTTAAGTGGAAATGCTATTTTTCACTGAAAATTTCTACTTGGTAGCATACCACAATATTTCCATTTAATCTATTAAATTACCAAAGAAATAAAATACAAGTTTTAGTATTTAGCAGAAACAGAAGGCTGTATTTATTAGCTTGCTGTAGTATTTCTTTTGGGCAATAAATCGGTTAATTTTATTTTTAATTTAAAAAAACAAAAACAAAAACACCCAAACAAACAAAAAACCCCTGTCCCTTTCCTGCTCCTTGCAACTTCTGAATATCCAACTAACTGACAGAAATGAAATAAAATTTTGATACTTATTATGAACAGGACACATATTGCTTGAAGTAAAACATAGTTTTTAATCTGATGAAATATAATACATTATTTAAAATATATTTTATCCCTTTGTTTTAATTTCTGATGGAATCATGTTGAATATCACCATTAAAGTCTAATCTTAAAAAAATATTACTTCATATGCAAACTGCAACAGATGTGGCTGAGAAGAACAGAGGCTTATATCAATAATGTGCACATTCTTGGTAGTTGGTAAAAGATGACATATGGAATACTCTGGGGCATATCAGTCATAAATAGTGATGACAAATTTCTTCAGTTTCTGAAGAATTACTTGAAAATCTTTAATTCCTACTGTTCATTTTTAAAGTCATGTCTGAAAAAATATTCCTAATTTTTTTTTTTCTGTAATACTGTATTTTTCTGTATTGTCTGAAAATTCACCCTTTTGTTACACTTGTACAAACTAATACTACCAGGAATATTATCTGTACCTACAAGCTTTGTCTTTACTATGTCATACAGCTACAAAATAAAGACAAATCAGGAGATTATTATAATTGCCATACACCTTACATTTTCAAAAGCACTGGAGGTCATTGCTGGGTGTTACTCTACAGGGACATTTTGTCCTCTCAAAATAGTGCTGATCAGCAGGCAAAGAGCTTTTGAAAGTATCCACCAGCTCTCTGCTCTGTGTAGTGCTCTGCATGCCTGCATTATTAAGTGGAAATAATTATTTTGAAATTTCCATTTTTGGCAGAAGACATCCTTCCTTGCCTATTACTCAGCTAAACCACCTCATATATCTGTGCAAAAGTGAAAAATGGGCAGCAGTCTGGATAATTCCCTGTGCTGTGTGTTGAGTTCCCTGAATCAGGTCAGTTGGAGCTTCAATGCTTATATTCTGTGGCTGATTATGGATATCAGTTTCTCAAAATGCTTCATCACTGCTGAAATTAACATTTTATAGTAAAAAATATTCTCATTTCTTTTCATATCTTTCAGCCAACACGATTTCATCACTATTACTTCTTGCTTTTTATGCAAAAAATATTGAATCTTAGGTTTCAGTTTTTACTTTTTTCTTCCTGAACATACTAGATGAAACTTCTTGAGAATAATACTTTAGTCTTAAAGATGAATCAGCTTACATTGTTATTAGAAAGAATGCCAGAACAGAAGCAACTTGATTTTCATAATATTTCAATTGTAGTGGATAAGGGGATTTTTCAGCTCTTTTGGGTTTTGACAATTTGAAAAAAAGGAAACATGTAGTTGTAAAAGGTATATTTAGGGATTTCTGGACAGACCTAAACCTGAAATGTAAAATTCCGTATCATGACTATTCAGCTGTTCTCTGCACACGTGTTTTTATTTCCATAACTTAAAGGTTATTACCTGCTTAAGAGTATATATGTTATTAATTCTAGATGTGAATAACCATAATAAATCCAAATTATATGGTTTGAGAAAATTAACAACTCTGAATGTTTTTCTCAAAAACAATTTAAAAAATTAAGTATCATGATGTATTACCTTGAATTGTTTCTCTCTGAACAAAGGTTTTGTTTGTACCCCCCCACCTCCAAGCAAGTCAAGACTGGTGTATGCCAGCAAATTCCCAGCCTTTGCTCCAGACCTGGTGAGACCCTTGCAAGTCATCCTGTCACTAGACACCGGTG
Organism: Camarhynchus parvulus; assembly: GCF_901933205.1. Taxonomy (NCBI): domain Eukaryota; kingdom Metazoa; phylum Chordata; class Aves; order Passeriformes; family Thraupidae; genus Camarhynchus; species Camarhynchus parvulus. The sequence continues at coordinate 8,636,080 of NC_044577.1, read as the reverse complement.
GAAAGCCAAGGTCAGTGTTCCACAGCCTGACTTGCCCATGGCAGCCTCACCAGTATCCACAGAGACATCTTTATTTTGGTTCTTTGAAATATTTCTGGTGTAAACATATGAAAAATAAGACTAAAACTTTTTTTTCATAATTAAAAAAGCAATTCACTAAGAGGAAAATGGAAACATTCTTCAGGAGAGTTGTGGTGTTCAGTCTTCTAGAAAGTGTCAGGAACTGCATCTGTAGAAAGTTTTTTCTCCTGTTTACTTTATTTTTGGACAAAGATAACTCTCTTGCCTTGCCTACAGCCACTCTCATATTGCTTCTAAGATTGATGAGTCAGCCTCATGTGCATAATATTAATTTGCAGATCTTAAGTCACCTCATAAAAAGGTAAGTGTCATACCAGTAAAGGGACAATGTCAGAAAGTGACTTATTAAAAGATCATCAACATGAAGTTATCATGATGGGTTCAGGAGTTTCTAAATCCGTGTTTTTCATGTGGTGTAAAATGATATGGGACACAAGGATTTGATCTGTGATGGAGACACCTGACATTAAGTACGGAGATCTCACTATGGCCTGGCCTTCACAAAACTGCCATTGAGAGGGAAAATGTTAGTCATGGTGGAGAGGGCTTTTCATAGTCTTAGCTCCAGGTTGCTCATGTGGCTTATGCTCTCTTAAATAGTGAGGAAAGTACTGAAACACAAAATACAATGCTGTGTGTAGGTTTTGGAGCTGTATGAGTGATCTCAGTACAGCTTTATGAGGTATGTTAGGGCTTGGGGAGAAAGGCAGCAGGTGTAGGTCAGAATTGCTCTCAGTCTGTACATCTGTGAAGGGTCAGCATTGGGAGTTTTCCCCACTCACTGATCAGTCCTTAGGGATTTGTGGTCCCAGAGACACACTTGTGAGGGAGAGTTTCCTCAGGGCTGGCTCTCCTTTTGTACCTCCAACACTCAAGGACAGAGAGGGGAGAAAGAGCCACAGCAGCTGAGAGGGTACATGGGGTGGGGACCAGCAGGGCCATGGCAGTGAATCTGTGTGAGCATCCATGGAGTGGCAGAGATGAGGATGGGGAAGAGGGAAATGTGCCATAGCTCTCAGTGTGTGTGAGCATCCATGGAGTGGCAGAAACAAGTATAGGGAAGAAGGGAACGTGCCATAGCTCTCAGTGTGTGTGTGTGTGTGTGTGTGTGTGAGCATCCATAGAGTGGCAGAAATGAGGATAGGGAAGAAGGGGAATGTGCCATAGCTCCATGGAGTGGCAGAAACTAGGATAGAGAATGTGCCATAACCCTCAGTGTGTGTGTGTGCACACCTCAGACACCAAAGAATGTCCCTGTGTAATTTGCTGCAACATGATTTAGATGTTTGTCCTTGGACTGGTTCCTGTCATTATTAACTGGAAGTGCAATTGGCTTCTCAGAATTTTGCACAGGCTTCCTTTAATGTCCAAGCGATGCAATGAAGATGCAAAGTAAGTCTCAAATGCAGGTTTCGTGGCACTTAAACATTTCTGAAATCCCTTTTTAGTGTTGTAAAACTAATCTCCCCATTGTGAACTCATGCAGGCATGATCTCAGCTTTGGCTTAAAAATCGTTGCATCTTGCCAAAGACTGTTGCTATTCCTCACCTTCTGAATATAATTTGATCTTCTCATGCAGCTCTAACAATAAGATTTTTTTGATGGGCTGGAGACAATTGCAGAAAATAACAAGTTGGCACAAGGGAATGTAAAATGACTGGTAATTTTGCAGAGAAAAATGTGAGCACATGACCTCTGAGGCTGTAGGCCAGCAAATGTCTTTGCCTAAAGCCTATAAGAAAAACTGAGACTTTCTAAAACATTTTTTATTTCCCTTCCTAGTGTTAATCTTCCAAAGTGCATTCTCATTTTTGCCTTTGCTAATAATTTTATCCTCATTAAAGCATACCTTTGTCATCAGAGATTTTCATGTGGCAGACTTGCTTCTAACTATTTGTTGAAGGGATACAAAGATGCCTTCTAGACCTCTCCCTTGTTTGACTAATGCTTCCCTGCACAGTTGAGAGCCCAGGAGCTCCCCCAGATGCCAGCTCCATTACCATATCCCCAGCTAGTCTCATCCTAACTCAGCAGCATCATTACATGGCTCTGCAGTCTACAATTCAGATACAAGTCCTTAGCCCTTGGCATGTCACTGTTAGTAAGATCATCTCTTTCAAGGTAAAAAATGAAGCACTAAAGAGGCACTGTAAATTTTTTAGGACATTATTTATATCACAAAGGAATTGCTGTCACTTAGCAACTGCTGCTGACAATGGTATTTTATGATCACAAAGCTTTAGCTATAAACTCCTGCTCCAAAAGTATCTTTGGGCATCTTGGTTTTGGGTATAAAAGCCACATCATTGCAGTGACAGAGACTGCTTAGCTCACCATGCCAGCATTGGATGGAGGGTGTAAGGCTGTGATAAATTGAATTATACATTTGTTTGGAAGGAAAATGTATTGTAATGGAGCTATACACCCTATTTATAAATATGTGATGGACTACTGTGGTCATTACAACCCATGTTCCAAGTAAACGTAAAAGACACAATGCAAAACCAGACAAAAAGCCTTCTGCTCTTTCCCAGGAAGCCTCTCTTGTTTATCAACAGATATTTCCCAGTGAAGGGCATAAGTTTGTTCTGATTATACTGATCATATTGATTTTATTTAAACCAACTGCTTTGGATATATCAGTTTTAGGAAATATAACTTCAAAAAGTATAAGTCAATTCAAAATTTGCCTCTGCAATCTGGAGCCCAGGATGGAATTTATAATGTTCCAACTTCCAGCCTGCTGGACTATTAGCATTAATTGCTTCCTGAGAATGCTACAAACCAAGCATATTAAGATTTCTTTTCTCCTTAGTACAACCCTAACTATCATTATGTGAAGTTGATATAAATCTTGTTGTTCTACAGTCAGAACTGAAAAACACTTGAATTTGAATTAATGTATTGCAAGCAATGTTCAGGCTTCTAGACATCTTTAATATTCCATGCATGTAAAAATAATTTTCCCCTTTCTTTTTTCATGTACTATAAAGCCAAAACCAATATGTAAGATAAAAATTGTCATATAACTCTTCCACACCAATGTTAACTTTACAGAATTGTGAGGATGTGCTTAAATTTTCATCTAAAGTTGTTACATAAAGCAGAATCAAAACATCACCCAAGTAAAATATCTTTCCTATTACATTGTACAGATTTGGCTGAGAAGGTAGGGAGAAAATGCCATTGTTTTGGCAAAATAAAAGAAATGGCTGTTGTAGTGCTGATGCATTTTATATAGATCAGTTTCTGTTTGGTTTTTCTTCCCTTAAATATCCATGTTTCCATCCACATGGGATATGAGGTGGTACTTGGTGTCCCAAAACTGACATTCCGTTTGGTGAGGAGATAGCTTTTTTTTTCCATCTAGACTCTCAGCAAGAAATGCCTGAAAGCTCGGTCATTCAAATGCACCATATAGGTTCTGAAGTTCAATGCTGATGATAACGAAGGTAATTAATAGTACTACTGTAATCATTGTAGTGTCAGGTTTTTACAAATTCACTTGTGACTTTAATAAACTTGAAGGTATTCCAGGCACTTTTATGTACTTACGTGGCTTAAGAATAAAGCTGCTGATTATTTGATTCCTTTTACTAAATGAAAATCGTTTTACTAAATGAAAATCTGGTCTAATTAAAGAAATTTTTAAGAACTTCTGCTTCCCTTTAAGAAGAATTCAGGACAAAAACCAGGGGTTTTCCCCAAAATCTACATTTAGCATTTCCACATCTAAACTCTGGAATTTCAGAGTTGCTATAGTGTGTTTCCTATTCAATGTGCTGTAATCCACATAATGTTTAGGAGACAACATGAAATAACATGAAAATGTTAGTAACCATGACTGAGAGATGTTGATTTACAAGTTTGGCAGGAGTCTAGTTGTGTTCTAGGAGTACTGTTGTATATCTGTATATCTGCTCTAGATGGTCCAGTTAAGTAAATTAATGAATTGATAATTAAGTTTCTAGAAGCAAGTGTGGGAGGAACCATCCTGGGCAGACAGAGCAGTAGCAGGTAATACTTAATGCAGTCACTTCCTCAAACCTATCTCAATTGATTGTGTCTTCAATTCCCTGCAATGTCCAATACAGCTGCTATTGAACGCTGCAGGGGGCAATCCAAACAGAAATATTTCAGCTTCTCATTAGGAAGGGATGGATCCTCAGCAGGCATCTGCTTTCTCATGATCTGCACTCTCAGGGTTTACATCCCAAACCTGGTGATTATATTTGATTTATAGCATTGTTGAGTGCTGAGGAGGCAGAGGCAGCTGGGTGTTTCACAAAAGTAGTCCCTTGCTGTGTTTTAGAAGCTCTTTCAAAATTTCATTTACTCTCCTAAAATTAAAACAAATCTACTGGAGCAGGTCTCTGGAGGTGTCTTAATTCAGCCCTCTGAATTGTAAGAACCCCATTTTGTTGTGTTACATTTGTTGGATAGGTTAAGGGTACAGATTGATCAGTCTATGTACTATCAATTTATCCTATCAATCTAAATTTCCTACTGATTGGACTGAAGTAGACTTGTGTGAGTGCTCTGTTGCAGTGAGAATAGATATTTCTAATAATCTGCAACATTTTGTTTCCAGCTGAAGCTCCAATTGTCACATATTCCCCATGGAATATGTTTGCATTTTTCAAACATTTGTATAGTATCCAAATTTATTTTGTATTCTGAGATTTTTCCAATATCATTATTTATTGTTAACAGGTTAGGAACAAAATCTTCTATTTCCATATAAAAAAGGAAACAGCAGTTTTTGAGAAGTGAAGTATTGTGTGGGGAGAAGAGGAGCCTTTGATTTGTTTTTTTTTAGCATTGTTAGATAACCATCTGTAAATAAAATAAGTAAAACTTGAGAACATGGATTGAGAACCGGGTGCTCTTAATCCAATTGTAAAAAGGCTTTAGCTAATAATACTTTGACATTATTTTAACAGGGGAATTTAGAGTGAGTCCCTTCTAGCTTTGGGGTTGATTGAAATAGTTTCCCCTGAAGCATAAAGCATGTCTCAAGCCACTTTAGAAGAACAGAGTTCTGAATTCTGAACATAAAATACTCTTTATCAAAACAAAAGTCAGTGGCAAATCCATGGTACTTTTCCAGATTTAACTTCTGCTACAGTTGTATTAAGTTTTTTGCCTTGCAAGGAGTTTTTATCTGTTAACAAAAAAGACAATAATATCACAAACATCTACTCTGATTCAGCTGAGTGAGGCATAAAACTTCTGAAGTCAGTCATTGATTGTCAATTGCAGTGTTACTTCTATCAAAATAGCAATAATTTTTATTTAGTAGTTTCTTTGGATAAGCACACAAAACAGCAACTTGGTAGGTCCTACACCACCCTCCCTCCAGAACTCTTGGAGGAAAACTAGGGCAAATTTTGGTCTTTAATAAAGGTCCATTTTTGTCATTAATAAAGGTCCACAGTTCCTGCAAAGAACAGACCAATCTATAACATAATCAAAAGCTTTGATTTCTATCACTTTAGCATTTTATCACTCTACTGTAATAAACAGATATATGCAAAAGTGTATATCACCCATCACTTCAAAAATGTGTTGCTTGCATAAAAAATATCAAGGAAGTGTCTGTCAAAGTGCTAGTTAATAAAACTTCTGAAATTCTAGGTGATTGCTACAAATGCAGCTTGAGAGTATGATGGGTTACTAAGTGGGAACAAACAGAGCTGTCTAATGGGCTAACCCTCACTGCAGAATGAGACCTTTGAAAGGAAATTGCTCTCATGAAAGAGTCATCCTTGCTTTTAGTTAATTCCTGATTTACTACAAAGCAATGTAGCTCACAGCAGGCAGCCTGCTCTGCAGGAAAGGAGGAGATCCTCAGCTCTGGTCCTGCACACCTTCAGTGAGAGGCAGGGCCAGATCTGACACTGCACACAGGCTCTGGTGTCTTGTGGGGATTCAACATGGGAAGAGGAACTGGCTTCTCAATTCCATCTGCTGCATGGCAGAAATGCCCTGTGGCACCCAGATTTGCAAAAAAGCTGGGAGTGAATCAGGTCAGACACAATTACTGGGAAAGAGGAGCTTATCAGATCCAGCCTCAGTGAGCTGGGCTTGCCATCCTGAGCTGACTTCTTATCTGGAATCATTTTTCCTATGGCTTCCTTTGGTTTGTGGTTTTCTTCCTCTTTGTTATTTCAGCAAGTGTCCCAATTCCCTTGCCTGGGCATGACACATGCAGGACCACAGCTTCAGCCCTAGTCCTTTGCAATCTGTGTCCCTCTCTCCTAACTTCTGAAGCATGGCCATTTCAACTACCTGATCAATTTTATTCTCCCATTTCATGGGACTATTTAGACTTTTTCCATCTCAGATCACATACTGAATTGCTGGGATCACTGATCACTAACAAAGGAATGGAGCACCATCTTGTAACATACTTAAAATTGAGCTTGTACAGAAGAGACAAAAATAATTTACAAAAAAAAACCCAGAAGGATATTATAAAATGTAAATAATAACATAAATTTAAAAAAAAGTAGAAAAGGTAAATAAAATGTGATAATCCCAGAAAAAGGGGTAATAATCCCTGCTCTGTGCATTGATGCAGCCAGGTTAGTCAGAATCAGGCTGCTCCACCAGACACAGCTGAGCATTAGGTGAGGCAGCAATAAATATATCACACAGTTCATAATAAATCCATTGACACAACGGGCTTGGAGGAGGAATGTATTGGGTTACTCACAGGAAAGGAGGGAATTTCATTCACCCCTTTCACCTCAGAGATCCAGCTGGAGAACATGATCAGGTGAAAACCATTCTAGTAACTGGGCTCCAGCCCACCAGCAGAAAGCCTTTTACACTCCTGCATACAGGACAAGGGACAACACTTTCAAAAACTGGGAAATCTTTTACACAGCCTTGAAAAAAACAAGTTACTGTGGCAATATCAGGGTTAGCCATTGCAGAGCTTATTCCAAGCAATATTCATTCAGGACAGCAGAGCTAAGTCTATTAGGAGACTGTTAGTGATTTATTTGCTTTTTTTACAGAGTCATGTAGTGGGGAAAGGCAACTAATCTTGTTGGACTCCATTAAGAAAGTCTCTTCAGGCTTCAGACAGCCTCACATCCCCACACGGCCTTCTCAAGCAACATGACTGGAAATTTCTTGTTATGTCCCAGGCCTATTTGCATAAGCATGGAAGCAGACTTGCATTAATAATCACTGTATTAAGGGCCTAAAAAATCCTGATCACATCATTAGACATACTCCCTGGACATTTTTTGTACATCATAAATATCTCCTCATCACCTCCTTTATTTCTGTCACATCCACGATAGTTTTAATAACAGTTTTATAGCACAGCTGAAGTCAGATTGAGAAGACATTTCTTTTAATTTATTCTATTTGTTTTTAAAGAAGAGAAGGAAGAGTTTTAAAAATATCTAATAGTATCTGACTTACAGAAATATTACTCTTAAACCTTCAGGGTTTAAGATACATAGAGGAAACTTGGAAGATCATAGGCAGGATTTGCATAGGAGAGGTAGGAAAGTCTGGATTCATTTTGCCATCTATTTAAGGGGACCTAGAATAGCATTTCTGCACTTCTCACAAGCCAGGATTACAGTTGAAAGTGTTCTACATATCCGAAAATTTGCACCACCAAATTAGTAGGTAGAAGTAAGCGAGTTGCAGGCCAGGTATGCCCCCTGTACAAGGGGGAGGTTTGTCTTGTGAGAATGAGGGGGTTTCTGACCTTGCTTTTGTTTTCCCAACCCAGAGAAGGTTTAAAGGTTTCCCAGCCAGGTTTAAAGTGTGAAAACACACTGGGAGATTTTCAAGGAGAGGATGGCTGCAAGCCAATGAGTACATTTTCCCTCATGAAAGATAACAGTGGGGCTCCCTGGTTGGCTGAGCTGCTCTGAGAGGAAGGAAAGTTCACTTGAAGGCAAGAGCTGATTTCTGCCACCCTCTCATGACACTGTGTCAGACACCACTGAGGCCCTGTGAGCCCCCTCATTGGGGCATGAAGCTGGGTCACTCTGCTCTGGTACAGAAGTGGGGTCTCAGTCTGAGGGACCCTATTGACCTTCCCTAATCATAAAAAGCTGATGAAGACTGTTATCAATTAGATGCCAGCAAGAAATCAACATTCCCTAATAGTTATGGCGCACTGGATTAAAAACTACATCAGTTTTCTCTTTGTAGCTTTCAGTCAGATCCTACTTAACGTTTTATTCCAGCAACTTCTCAGTGAAATCCAGACATCCCAACAGTACTTGGGATCCAACAGTGCATAAGCAGCCTCACAGGACCTCACTTCCCCTAAAGTCTGCATGAACAAACAAACAAAAAAAAAAAGGGTTTGGCAGCATTCAAGCAATACATTCAGGAAATCTTTTGAAATGGGAATTCCAGCATAATTCAGCATGATTGTAAATGCTGTCAAATGTGTAAGCCTAAATGGCAAAGGGAATTGTATACTGTAGTTAGTGATAAATGTTCCATGCAATATACTGGGTTTAGCTGCCCCACTTATCCAATGCTCAGTGGAATTAAGTAGTTAAATTTATGTGCATAGTACTGAAATTGTAATGCTGAGTGTCAACCTCAGACCTGTTTTTCTCTTAAAGCATAATAAAAAATACCAGTGGAAAAACTGTCCCAAGCCTTAGTCTGGTAAAAGGACTGCAAGTCAAGCAGAAAATGTAAAACATTTCTGGTTTTCTTGACCAACCTGTCACAGCCCAATCTGTTGTGACAGTGCAGGAGGCACAGCCTGAAAGCACCTTGGGAAAGGGGTCAGGGCTTAGGCTCCTCTCTTTTTGACAGAGGTGAAAGTCTCAGCACACAGTGCCTGCCTGCCCATGCTAACAAGGTGGCCTTTTTGCAAGCCATCAGAGGCAGAGGTGGGACACCGTGGGTTTTCTGTCCCCTGGGAGGTTCCAAGTTGGCCACTGTCCTTTGTGGTCTGGCAGCTCTCCTGATTTCCCATGAAAGCTCTGAAAGTTCTTGTTTGTCCTTAGTGTGAAAAGTACAGTACAGTACTAACTGTAACAATCAGCTCTCTCAGTTTGTATTTCTGAAGCCACGGAGTACCTTGGTGGTTCCAATCCATGGTGCAAAAGAGAGAGTGAAGGGCTGTGTCACTGCCCTTTCTGCCGGCAGGGCAGTGGGAATTGGCCTCACCTGTCCAGCCAAGCCCAGGGATTTGCTGCACCTGAGTGGGCCTTGGAGGAGAGGAAAGAATGAGCTAATGAGCTGCACCTGTGTGTGGTTAACGGTGGGGCCATCTCAGCTGTTCCCAATCTGTGCTGATGAGGCAGCCTGGGCTGGGGGAACCTTCTAGATCCACACTGCTTCCGGCTCTGCCTTCTCTCAGAGAGGTGCTGGCTCAGGGAGAAGGAGCTACACACAAAGCTGGAGCCATCCTTTGAGGAGCTACGTCCCCCAGGCGGGGGCTGTGAGGGTGAGTCACTGCTTATGGAATTACCTGTCTTTTCCTGTAATGTATATTAGATCAAGGGACTCTGACGCTCCTGAGTCAGGGACTTAAGGAGATGAAAGATTGGAAAATGTAAGGATGATGTGAGTTGTTCTGGCTGTCTTAGGGTTTCTGGAACATGAGGTGTTGAGAAGGTAGAATTGCTGATTATGTAAGATAGGCATGTAGGCTACAGTCTTTGAGAGTGTTGGTCTTCTTAAGATGTACCCAATTTCTCTGCCTCTGTGTTTGAATAGTGCATTTTCTGACTGTACCTGAAAAGGTCTAGTTCTCTGCAAAGCCTGAGTAAATAAATATGTGAATTGTGTATCTTAAAGCATTTCTGGGGTGCTAATAACTGTCAGTGTATGCAGGGCCAGTAGTGCCTTGTGAAACCTGTTTATTTGCCACCCCCCATTGCCCTAAGTTTGCTCCTGTACCTGAGGAACTTGCCTGAGCTTCAAGTCAATGCCTAACAAGTCTAGATCAGTAGGAACAGACCTCAGTTATCTTGGGAACAGAATTGTAAAAAATGTCACTTGTATACTGATGGCTGTAAGACTTCATACAAAATATGGGGAGGGGGAGATGCTTGCATTGCTTAAGTGAAGCTTTCTGTAATAGAGCAGAATCTCCTGAGTGGCTTTGGGTGGGCCCTGGGGATGCCTGTAGCCTCTGGCAAGGAGCCTGAGAGATGCCAACATCAAAATGGAGAACATGTTTCCCTCTCCCTGCTGAGTCCCTTCCTTCAGTTTTCTTAGAAACGGTGTCTTCTTAGATCTGCTATTGCTGCATTCTGCACTTTGCTTTTACTTCTGCAGCTGGGTCATAGGGATCTCCTTTTGTCTTTGTTTTCTTTCCCTTTTTTTGGTTAAAAAAACCCCTCTCATAGTATCTTGAAGTTACAGACAGATGTTTTTGTTCCTCTTTGACTAGAGCAGTCCCAGGCTGCCTTTATTTTGCAGCCTTAGCTCATACATGTGATGCAGAGTGTTCGACTTCGTATTCTTTCTCAGCCTGAAATGAAGTTTATGTTGAAGTGCTTGAAAAGCACAAATCACTTATTTTCTGTTTGATAACCTAAATTAAGACTTAGTTCTAAATGTGTATTATGAGCTACTGGTTTGAGTAGGCCCTGAATTTCTGTGGGAGTACATTAAATTCTCTTTCTACTGTCTCAGGAGATAAATAGGTTTGAAATGTAAGTACTGATGTTTTAATGGGGGGTTCCCCCCAGATTTGGAGAAGTTGTTGAAACTTTAAGTCCACTGAAAAGATTCCCTAATACTTCAAACTGAGGATATTTGGTTTTGGATTTTGAATGCTTGATTAAAACAGAAATACTTTGTTTTGATTTTGCATGGTCTTTATCTCCAGCCTGTGGGGAAAAAAAATAATTGTATGTTTGTGTTAACTCATTCAATGTAAAGTTTATTGCAAGGATTTGAATTCCTGAATTTAAATGTGAGGTTTCTGGTGGTTTGTGACCAAATTGAGAATGGTGGCATTCTGAATAAAATAAAAAATGTTTTGTGCCGCTAGAGGCCAAATGCTTAAACTTTGAGATAGCATGAAAATTTATGTGATAGTGAATGTGCCATAATCAACAAGAAAAAAACTAAATAGCTTGAGAAAAGAGGGGGCAGCTGTAACTGTAGCAATACTGGGGGTAGGAACAGAGGAGTCTGTTGTGTATAGGAGCAGACTGATGGATTCTGAGCAGAAGAGCAAAGCACCTCCTGAAAGGCAAGTTTTTCTCATTCCTTTCCACTTACCCCTACTTTTTGGGGTTTTTTTTCTTGCCAAGTTTGTGCAGGGAGGTTTCAGAGTAGCTGTGCATACTTGAAAAGATTAGAAAAAGTGAGGCAAATTCTGCACTGACATTGCACCTCCACTAACATCAAAGCAATACCATAAATTGTGTCTCTCCTACTCCAAGCTTTTTAAAAGAAACCCCCGACAAACAAAAACCCCATAAAGTGAAGAATCATGTTAGTGACTTCAACATTGTTAGAATGCATGCCAGAGGGAGAAGGCAGACTCTATTCACAGGAAAAATAAGAGGAAATATTAATTTAAAAGATACCAAGTGTGTCCTTTGCACTGACCTATCTGAAGGTGGTTCTGACCTACCAGACCAGGTGCTGGCTGCAGTCTCCCAGCTGTAGCTTTTGTCCTGCATTTTCCTGCACCACCTCCCTACAGCCCCTTGCCTAGGGGAGGACCTTATGCAGCAAAGCTTCTGGGATCCTTTAGCAAATCCACCAGTCTGCTGCAGTTAGTCAGTTCAAGTCAAGCCTCTGGGGTTATCCTGGTGCTCTGGGGTTACAGAAATTAACCGTCTTCCAACAGGAAGTGCAGCCTCTCCTTCAAAATGAAGATATTTTCGTGAATAAACTTCTTTTGCATTTCACATGTGATATATTTTCTGGATGCTAGGAATGTGGGTGGTAGTTTTACAGCAACTATCTCAAGGAAAGTAAATATGTGAGTTAAAGACCATATGCTATTGAATCTTTCTGCCCTATCCCCTCAATATTTTGGAGATGGATACCTAACAATCTGTTCTGTTTGATCACAAGAATTTTCCAAAGCATGATTATGGTTGGTTTTTTCTGGGGGGGTTTTGTCTTTAATGTAAATTCTGGGTGACAGGAATACCTGCATACTACATTGGGTAATGGCATTAGATGCAGCAGTGATAAGTTAGCGAACATGTAATATCCTAAGGCAAATAGATTTGTATGTTCTCCTTCACACTGGATGATTGTGTTGCACTCTCTAAAGACACTTCAGATCAGTAAGAATGTCTCCTCAGGGAATCATAGCGATAACTACTTTTGACAAGTAGTAATAACAGAATTTTGGTCCAAGCATGCAATGAAAGACTCATGCTGAAGCCAGGGTTACTGCTAGTGGACTGCAGGGGCACTGTAATTGCACATTGCTTGCTTTAGTGATGGCATGTCTGCCTCTACTCCATCTGTACTTGTGAATTTGGAATTGCCTGCTCCATCGTATCAAGCAAAAAGCCTAATATTGATTTGAAGGGATCGATGGTGAGAAGCATTGTTTTAACTTACTAGTAGGCAAGATCAATTCCTTCCCCAGGAAACCACTGTATTTTATGCTGCAGTCCCAAATACAGGGGAAAATCCTGAATTCTGTGTGCCTTTATTGATTAGCATCACTCTTGGCTAATTAGACACGACTTACCAATCCTTTCAATAGCTCAGTTAGGTGACAAGCTCTCCAGGTATGTGGATCATGATACTTCTGAGGAAGCATTTGCAGTGATCATGACTCTTCCTTCATTCTTTCTCAGTGTTGTTACTTTACTGAGCCATCAAAGGCTGTCGTTATTGCACATTGACATAGTGCTGCAGAATGGTTGATAAATCTATATTCAAGTTGTGTTTAAAATCAATATTATAGCAGTTACCATGCCAAATCAATATTTGCCCAGTTGCTAGCTCCCACTGCTTGATGCACTGCAATAATTCCTCTTGTCCCGTGGAACATGGGGACCTAATCCAACAGTCACTGAAGACAGATTCTCATTGACCTTAGGCTTTGGATCAACCCATGCCTGCCTTTATTTACTCGCGTTTGCCGTAGGGTTGTACAAGATCTCACTGGGAACAGAAATCCTGTTCACCTGATTTCTCCAACTGATCAAAACCATCATACTATGATCTCTGCTATTACCAACAGGCACCAAGATGTTGCCTTGCCACTGCTGGCTTGTTGAGCTGCTTTGGTTCTGTTGTAGAGACAGTGCCTGCTTAATGCAGATAAAAAGCATTTGCTCAAAAATAATCCACAAGTTTTGATGATGCAGCAGTTCAGAAACAACACATTTGAGACAGATCAAGTAAGACTAATTATCAAAATAGACTTGTGTAATCATCTATGCTTCCATGTTTTAATTGAACAGTGGGATATTTCTTTTGGAAAAGTGTGTTAATTGGGGTCTGCTCATGGGAAGGAGTGACTAATTGAACTGGCATGAGCCTGATAGCAGCTTTTTTCATTAAAATGTTAACTTTTAAAATCAGTGTTACATTGCAAATATTGTCTTTCTTTCAGTTGGACTAGTCTATCTGGCGCATGCCAGCTCAATTAGCAGCTTGCTTTCATGATCAGACCCCAATTAACACAGACTTCTCTTAAAGAAGTATTCCACAATTTAAATTAGCACATTTGCATTAGAAGTAATTATACTGGTTTTGGTTGTTAGTTGTTCCTAATTTTTGTGACGATTAAATATGCTTTAATGGAAAATGACATTTGTTGATTAATTACTGAAGTTGTAATGGATGTTTTTAGAAAATATTCAAATATGGAAGAGAGAAACTAAGCTAAGACCGAAATATGTCAATGGATATCAAAGGTGGAATCTGCCATTGCTTATATGTCATTTCAATGTAAATTACACCCTTTCTAGTTATAACTACACTGAATTGAACTTATTATTTAATGAATTGTTTCTGTGTATTTGGCCTGAGTCTGTGTGACCTTAGAATGCAGGACCATGTGAGGTAGCAACCAATTAGGACACTTTAGCTCTGAGACACATAAGTCCATTTTGTTTTCTGAGTGGAAATATCTGCAAAGGCATAAGAGAGGTGTGATGATGGAGGGCTAATGCAGGACTTCATAGTCAGAGCAAGAACAGGAGAGCAGTGACTTGGAACCAACAAAAGCCTCTAAGCTCAGTGGTCTTGCTCTTGAAGGAGACTGTTCTCAGGGGACTGCAGAAAGGGCCTTCAAGCTCTTTATTCAAATACTTCTTAAATAGATGCTTAATCTGTAGTGTGGACTGTGCTGTCATTGGTTAACTTCATGTCACATCTGAAGTAATTCTTAAAATTTTTGATCTATGTGAGCAGTATGGTCCTGTGTTTAACAGAGCTTCTTTTTTTTTCTTTACACTTAGAAATATTTCAGGTGGACATGGCTGTGTTACCATAAGATACCTAGACTGTATGAAGGGTATTTTGCAGTTTGCATTTAAACTTGGAATAGATCATTAATTTTAAAACAGTACCTGTATGATGAGATGTAATTAATCTTTTTACGTCTATGTAACTTTTCTTTAAGGCAGAACTGGTGGTTAGCTAGAACATGCCTACCTGAAAGGCATCCAGTCTGGTATATTATCTACCATTTTGCTTAAGAGTATGCTGTGTTGATTAATTGCTCTCATTGATAGGAAATGGTCATCTTATCCACCTGGACTTTCTACAGCTTGAGGTTTTGGCATCTAAACCTTACTAATCTTTATTTTTTTAAATGCACATCCTCTCCCAAGCTATAACAAAACAACAACAAAAAATCCCAACCTAGAGACAAAACCAACAACAAAAAACCCAATAAAACAAAAATACACAAACCACCCAGAACCCCCCAACAACTTCGCTTTTTTTATTGGGGTTTTTTTTTCCCTTTTGAAGAGATGATGTGCTCTCAATGTTTTAAAACTGTAGTCAGTGTTGTACTGGTGTCCCTCTACTCAGCTAACAGGGATTCTAAAGTAGACAGAAGATAAACATTGTCCTTCTGAAAACTCCTTCTGCTGGAGTTTGACATCTTCAACTCCTGTAGTGTTCTTACACCAAGTGTATTTATGCAGTGTAATCATACTCCTTTACAAATCAATCCTTTCCTAAAACCACCATTCCCCAGGGTTCCCATATATCTGATATTTGGTTTGAGGTTTTTTGTTGCTTTTATTATTTATGCTGTTATAATTGGCATACATAAACCATAAGATTTGCAAAAAATAAATTAAAAAATGTGGAAGATGTGGTGGGAGCAAACACAATCTGGTTGTGCTTAAAAGCAGGTTTTCTTTTTGTTGACTCTCCTCTATGTAATGGATGTGAAAAACAAGAGAATGCTTTTTCCAGGTGAAGTGTCTGCTAGGAACAGGCATCTATGCCATGTATTACAACATCTGACAGGAAGCCTCGCTCCAGAAATAATGCAGCTCTCTGGAGGCTTGTCCAGCAAATGTATCATCCAAGGTCACTGTGATTGCACCTGCATGGAGCTGCCTGGTGCTGAGCCTTTGGAAGGAGGCTGGAGGCTCACAGGAGAGCCAGCATGTTTGTAAAAAGCAGAATAACACCTTGTTTGGAACAACAGGAAAAAAAAGACTAGTGCAGGGTAAATGCACATAACAGCAGTGGAGAAATTAAAAGCCAAATAAAAAGTCTCTTTGCAATGAATTATCAACCTGCTTCTTGAAATGGAGAGAAATTGTTCTATGCTGTTATTTCAGGGAGAATCATGAAACTGGAATGGGCTATTTAAGGGGATAAATCCCTTTTGCAGGAGGTTGTCTGGAGAATCTGTGGATGCCCCATCCTTGTTGGTACTTGAGGACAGGTTGAATGGGGCTTTAAGCAACCTGGTGTAGTGGAAGGTGATGAAAAGTCAAGTAGAGAGAGCTTACAGAGCCACAGGCTCATCTGAGTAAAATTATTATCCATGAAATGGTAGTAGGGATATCATTAATACTGTGCCAAAAGTGTGTTAAGTCCTTTAGAGCCAGTAAACAAACCACAAAGCCCATGCTTACAGGCTCCGTGGGGTTGAGCCCAGGTGAGCATTTAAAGTGAAGTAACCTCTTTAGGTAAAGGGGAGAAGCAGGAATTATGCGTGGTAGGGAGGCCTATTTTGAAGAGTGCTTTTTCTTTTGAGTAAGTACCCAGACATTTCTGTGGCTGTAGGCTCACCTGCTGTTCAGGACAGACTTGCTCCTGTGTTTACTCAGCCAGCAGCTGAGTGTGCTCGAGGGGTAGTGTTAGAGAGCTCATTTTTGTGCCATCAAGGGTAAGAACAGAGTACACACAGAAAAAGCGGAAAAATGATAGTTAAAAACAGTGTTCCTGAAGGAAGTGGCTGTGTGTGTTGTCACGGGGAGGTTCCTGCTCTCAGCCAAGTGATAAAGTGTGCCACTGCAGGGGATGTGGTGCTGATCACAGAGCTCTGTGCTCCTGGGACATGCTGGCAGAAGTTTTGTGTAGTGTTACCCCATTTCCTTAAATTCCCTGGTTGTATTTCCCATGTGTCTTTT
The DNA here is from genome assembly GCF_901933205.1 of Camarhynchus parvulus. Classification (NCBI taxonomy): domain Eukaryota; kingdom Metazoa; phylum Chordata; class Aves; order Passeriformes; family Thraupidae; genus Camarhynchus; species Camarhynchus parvulus. Next base: position 8,619,451 of record NC_044577.1, on the reverse strand, counting down.
TGCTGCCTATTAACAGCAGATAAAATCTTGCACTTTGAGAAATGGCAAAATTAAAACTTCCACCCTGCCTTCTGCTTCTCCAGGAACAATTCCTGTGTTTTTCAAGTACAATTATTATCCTATTTTTTAAGATATAACTTATTCTACTGAAAAATAAGCATACTATCACCCTAAGCAAAACAAAAATATTTAAACTGAGTTGGAAATACGAGAATTTTGTATATGATCATGTGTACTGGCAAGAAATTCCATTGTTACAGTGCTGAAGGTGAGTTTCTGACTGAAAAAAAAGCCAAGCACAATCTACTACTCTGTAGCAGACTTTAACAAGGACACAGCTTGGATGATTGATGAGATCTTTTCCCACCTGTATAATCTGGGATTCTATGAAAGTAATTCCTTTGTTCAATTAGATGGTAAACTAAGAAATAAAAGTGAATTCTGTCTTTTAAAGACCATAAGCAGAGAAAAAAGTAAGAACAGTTATGGCATTAGCAAAGACCTGAATTATGTTTTGCTCTGGTATTAAATATTTTAATCTCTCAGCTAAATTGCTTGATTAAGATTCATTTCATATCAGAGTCAAAAGTTTTACTGAAGAAGAAAATGTAAAACTGAAAAATGGAAGCTTTGTGCTTATAAAGACTTCCCATGGAGGGCAAAGAATTTTGCAACATATCTTTTTCCAACTCTATAAAAACTCTGCTGCTGTTTGAACATATCTAAACTACAAGAAAGCTGAAGGTGGCAAAGAGTCCTTCTAAAAAGCCCTTTTTTTTTTTTCTGATTAATAGGTACTGTTAGAATCTTTGGTAGTCTTAAGGCACCTGCTGAGCAGCAAAAAGGTGAAGTGTGTAACCACGGTCCTCAGAGACAAGGCCTAATAACCTCCTGTGATCTTGTTCAAAGGACATTTGTTTTCCAGTTTCAGTTGCATCTCGTCCCAGAACATGACTGTAATCCCCCAAAGTCACAATGGTGTAAGAAATCTACCCTGAGTAGGGAGCAATATTTTGTCCTAATGGTGTCAACAGCTGCCATCTAACATTTAACCGTGTAATAAGGGCAAAAATAGGCTCTTTTGACATCCACAGGCAAGAAGTGCTGCGTGTCCATGGGGCAATCCATTAGCTAGCCAGAATGCTCACAGCTGGAAGCCTTTGTGAGATGGCATTTGATATCATCATTGTTAGCCTTCACATAATGCAATATTTATTACAGTAAGGGAAGAAGGGAGTATTTTTAGCTGCATCTTGAGTAACTTATCTCCATGGCAACCCTTTACTTGCCTGCCCTGTTGCTGCTATATAGAATGTTGTCACATTAATAATAAATGGAACACATCTAACACATTTGGCTGCCGATTGGCTTCCAGCCACATATTTCTCTTGTTCTAGTTGAAGGGTTTGCAAAGCTTAGGGGTCCATAAGCAAATTTCATTCATTTTGTTTCTTGGAGAAAATTGCCTTGGATTATGTTAAAGCACTCAGGAGGTTTCATCAATGTATGCATTGTGTTTGTTGGGTTGGATTTTTTTTTTGTTTGCTTTTGTTTCTAGTTCCACTTTGAAATGCCAAGGAAATCCGTGAATAAATACAATTAGAAAAGCTAGAAACCCAGCAGCTGTGGAGTAATTTTATTTGACTTACATTTGTATGGATAAGAAAATGACATTTTTAAAAATTGCTTATGAGGAACCCCTGTGACATGTTTTTGAAGAACAATGCCTCCATTTCATGGAAACTTAAAGTGAGCAGGTCTCCAAGTGAGATTCTAGAATTTCTGATCACTTCCCTGTGCATACAAAAAAAGCAGTTGCAAGCACTCAGCCCTCATTTTGTTGTCTAAATATATCAATGGCAAATTTGGTAAATGCTTCTTAGAATGATGAAGAAATAGATGGAAGAACATTAGATTTGGATTGATATTCTCCACGTGTGTTTTCAAGAGATTATAGCACTAGTGAGTAATACAGTGCAACTGGCTTTGAAGTTTCTATGTTAAGGCTTAAATACTTCCTGCTTGGCCTGAGGAACCATTTTGAGCCTATTTAAAAGGTACTACACAAATATTCATATCTGGGTGACTTAGCCCCTTTTCCTTTCTCCCTCTTCTTCCTTGTCAACTCTTATTTCCAAATCTGTGAAAAAGAGCAGTAAAAATCTCTAAATGGTTACGGTTTTATTATATGAGAGTTGATCTTTCTGCAGTCTATTTAACATATCTAATGAGGCATGTGTGTGCACAGGAGTAATTCCCTAAGGAATCTTTATGAAACACCTCTTACATTTTGGTTGATATTAATATGTTGCCAGTGATACCCAATGGGTCAAGGAGCTTGTACTATTGCTGCATCTTCCAAATATCCTTGTTTTCAACTCCAAGACTAAAAAAAACCAAAAAAAACCCTGTTCTTACACCAGCTTGTTTAGCTTTTCAAAACAAATGTACTGCTTTAAGTTCATAAAATAGTATTTTAAAAAAGAGAGAACATAATTTAACAATTCTTATATGAGACTTTCAATCACATGCATAATGTTGTTTCCCCCAGAATTTATAAATAGGAGAAAATAATAGTTCATGTGAGTTTTTGACTGCTACTCAGGAACTGAAAGTTTTAAAAAGCCTGATTCAAAACATTCAGTAGCATTCCCTGGAAACACTGTACTGACCTCTGAGCCTTGAGTTAATCTCTACTTCATGAGGCCAAACTTTGTAAAGGACTTTTTACTCAGAAGGCATTTTGGTTTTTCCGGGTTTTCTGAGGTTTTATTACTGTAAAATGTTGAAAACTGGCAGCATTTCCCTCATTATTTGTTTCTAGACAGCCATAGTTTTCTCAAGGAAAGTAGCTGCTAGCACTTTCTTATAATGACATTAAACAGCCCTGAAACACAAACTCAGTAAATAATCTTGCATTGCTGCTATTTTTATGTGTCCAGTCCTGCTTTTAACAAGTAATAGCTAATTCAGGCTGAGTTGTATTGAGCTGGTGGTTTCCTGGCAGTGCTGCCTGCCAAGGTGAGAGAAACACTTTGTGCTGCACAGGACCCACTGCTCTCAATTGTATGGGGGCCCTATTTAATATGGAGCCCTACTCCTGGAGTGTCAGACATTCCTGCATGTTTATCTTGAAATGGAAATCACTTGAAATCTGTTGGAAGGCCAAGAATTGCATGGACATGGGCAAGGATGATCATCTTCCTGCTGCAGCAGGTCACTTTACAGGTTAGGTGTGCTTCTGGACTCTTAAGTGAGAGACTGGGCCAGGCACTGTGGTGGGTGGGAGACAGGCAAGAATCTTTCAACATGTTCATCTGTCCTGAGCAGCTGGAATCCAGACTTCTGGGTTGCTACATTTAGCATAGCAGAGTGAAAATTTTCTTAATTAATGAAATGTCTAAGTGCAATGGAGGTGAAACTTACATATATAATTGCTATCAAGGTGATTACACTTTAATTCATGGCTCATCTCTGCTTGAGACAAATCTACAGTAAAAGAAAAAAGTTTCTATAATTAATCTATAAGTGACTGATTTCAAGAAAAGAAAAAAGTACAACCACTGCTGTGCTTAATGTTTGTATTTGTGATACTTATTGGAAAGCACAAGAATTTTAAGGAAAGCAGCCTTTGCTGAAGACTCGTCTTGTAAGAGATTTGCACCTGACTTCAGTGAAGTGGGAAGGCAGTCTAACCTCAGTTAGCAATTTTAGGTGCAGGCTGCATTTCCATCTCACTGCTACCTCTTTCTCTCGGCCTGCACAGGCACGCGTTCTTGATATGTGGTTCAAAACTGCAGTGACTGGCTGTGTTGTGGAGTTCACTGTTTGCCTACACTGAATATAGAAAAAAATTATGTATCTTATTTTGACTGCTTTATGGAATATTTTGTATTCAACTCTACCCTTTCTGAGAATTCTAGATGTTGAAAGAACTTGGAGTATGGCTGTTCCTTTCAACTGTGATGCTACATACTGCCCTTATTTTACTTGCTGCTTCTTTGCTTTTTATTCTTTCCTCTCCAAAATGTGACAGCTAAAAATGCTGACTGAAAGTCAGAACTCCAACCTAAGCACGAGGGCTATAAAATTGAAATAACTTGGTCCTTTGTGTTCAGCAAGTCCTCTGTTGTCTGTGTAATACTGCAGGTTTGGAGAAACTATGTCAGAGATTGTCCCTGTGGCATGTTGTGTTCCTAGAGGAGGGAACACAACCCTAGACCAAGCAAACCCCTGGTGACCACCCTGGGGTTTCCAGGCTTTGATTCTCCCTTACTGGCTCTGGTCAGGGTGAGCAATATCTTTATTTCAACATAATATCACTAAATATGTTTTTCTACTGGCTCAAGGGCACAATTTTTACTCTTTTTAGTTTTACTTTTGGAGCTACTTTTGATCAGAAATCTAATGAACTACTTTGGCTCATTAGGAAGGAAGGGACAGCTCTGCTTCAGAAATAGTCATTAATTTGAAAAGCTAGGGAGGGTTCCAAGCCTGCTTTTGGGATCTCCTATTTTCCTGTAGTGTGTTCCAGAGCAGAAACTCAGTCCCAGTAGAAGCAGACAGTAAAAAACTGAGCCAATACCACGGACACATGCATTCTTTGTGGTGAGATACGCATCCTCGAGCTTCCCACAATGGGATTTTTCTTCCACCTGCTCCCTTACTGTACACCTGTCCCAGACTGGCACTGCTTTTGGCTTCAGTACAGTTGATTCTCAGTTTTGAAGCCAGATTTGTTCTTACAGTTACTTCCCTGGCACATAATAAAGACTGTTTCCTGTGCTCAGCAAAATGCAGCTAAATAAGGAGTCCAGGTGTGCTGTGTTTGTCAGCCTTTCTATGGTGTAATGCTAATCTTTACTCCACATAAAAAGCCATAACAGACTGTATAATAACCCTGTGGCTACCTGCCCTCATAAGGGACAGGAGATAGTCCAGGCCTCTGGACACAGGTTTCACAGTGGATTTGGTTGAAGCTTGTGGCACAGGTGTCAATGTAATTGGAATAATGATTGATGAGGGGCGCCCAGAGGCTTCAGCCAGCTGACATACAAACGTTTCTGTTGAAGTGCATGGCAGCCTGTCGTTAGGTCATAGGTGGGGGTCCAGCCTGACCCATGTGGGAGATGGGGTTCAGGCTGTGTTCAAAACAATATTTTAGGTTTTTTCCCTATTTGTTTTTATTAGAGGTCCTGTCCCTCCCCCACCCACACCCCTGAAATAAAAACACCAACCACCTCACATCCAAGCTTTGCAGCTCCTCATACAGCAAGGGTTGCTTTTTTCCCCAGGTTATGTCTGTGTATTTGGACTAAAGTAATCATTCCAGTACTTCATCTTGCTCCCTCTGCATGTATTTTGATATGTCTGTGTATACATTTGTGTATATTACACTTCATAAAAATATGTGAGTAGTGATTATGAATTAACTCCTGGTAAAGTCTTTTTTCAACAAAGAGTTGCAAATCCACATAAATATGGATTCTGAGTATTTTATTGCATCCTGGTATGTACTCATACATCTAGACCTTTTAAAATTAGAATGCCTGATACATGAACAATAGCTTTAAACACAAACATGAGAGGTACAAATGTGTGCCCTTGACAGATGAAAAGAAGCGCATTTGGAATGTCTTAATACAAGACAATGCATTGTGTCCTTATGCAAGTGTAATTCTGTACTAAGCTGCTGGTTTAGGTCCTGAGCTAGGAAGAGCACTTAGCTATGATTAACTGTAAGGATGTGGTTACAGCTTTTGTGGGACTAATCACATTACTAAAATGATACTTTTTGCTTTTTCTGTCATTGTCATATTCTGTTTGACTGGGAGTTTACATCCTCTGTAAGCCAAGGATAGTTACACAGACATTGAAGGAGTGAATTGGTGTTTTCCTGCAGTGATTTAGGCAGACAGTGTGGCAAAACAATGTTTTTAAGTCAGACTTCAATCTTAATTCATTCCAAGTGTTTGTTTCCTCGGTTGTTGCAAGATTTTTAATTTTTGTTTGTCTGTAGAATATAGAGACAAACAGGTTACCAGATGCCTTGAGTAATCTTTAGCTACTCTAAAGAACACAGAAATGAAATAAGTTTGTACTCACCTGAATGAATACTGGCTTGTTTGAACACCTGCTAGAACCAGTGAACTACTTGCTAATTACCCTTTGTTTTGTCTTGAATATGTGACTAAGAAGAAGACCAAGCAGCAGCTCAGACTTTTATTTCCTGCTTTCCAAAAGGCTCATGAAGCTGGTCCTTCATGCTTCAATATGATTTTAAAAATCCGAATATTTCCTAGTGCTGGCTATTAAGTCTGATTTGCAAGAGCCTTTCAAACAGGTTCTTCTTCTGAACTTATTTCCTCGTTTTAATCTTGAGTTGGGAGCATTTAACTTATTTTGTCTGCTATATCCTGTATGCTTGCTTGAAGTTGTTCTACCTACCCTGATATATTCAGAACAAAGAATTCATTGCAGGTGGAAATGTTCCCTATGTCATTCACATCTCTTTGGCAAGAAATGGGAGTGGAGGAGCACCTCAATAGAATCTCATCTCTATTATCTTAGAAACGTTTCATAATGAGGTTTCCTGTGGAGCAGTGGGTGTGTGCACTCTTGTCCTGTCTTTTCTAAATCTAGCCAGAATTTAGGTGTCTTGCTCTTGGATCAATAGTTTAATACTTAGACATCCCCAAAAGCTTGGTGAGCTCAGTTTTCTCTGTGGGGACATCTGCTATTTCAAATCTGACCTTCCCTCTTCAGAGCCCCACATTGGTCAGCATCTGGATTCCTGAAGGGCCTGGGGCATGCTGCTTGGGAAGATGGTGTCATCTGAGGTTCTGGTTAATCAATCCCTTGGGGTGAATCAAAGTGAAATGGCAATGAATGACCGGCGTATACATGAGGCAGATTTGTTTTAAAACAATTCAATCGCAGTGGAGAGGAGGTATGGTCACAGAGTTGCTCTGTTGGGATGTGAGTCCATGAAACAAAGAATTTGTCAGGTTGCATACATTCAAGTTATCATGGCAATGCCTAAATCCCTCCTCAGAAGATAACTGATTTCTAATTCACCATCATGAGTCTTATGGGAAAATTGTATTGCTGAAATTGATATATTATTAATTACTCAAGCTTCCTGATAAGAGTTATAAATTCTCAATGTGTGAATGTGTTTGTCTGGTAGAGACATGGAGAAAAGTCAGCCAGTTCTGTAACTGACTTTATCTAATCTTAGCTTGACCTGGTGTAGATCAGTGAGGTCTGTATGAGGTCTCCCACCCTTCACAGCAATAGTGAATAAATCTGTTCCATGGAAATCTTTCCTGAACTTTCCTCTGTCAGTGGTTTTATATGTCTGGCATGACCCCCTGTGACATCAGAGGGCACAAATTGCATCATTGAGGATGCAGCAGAACAGAAGCAATTAAAAGAACAAACGTGGACTAATTGGACAACTTAATTCACATTCTTTAAAAGCTACAAATGAAACAACCATGATGCACAATCAGAGAACCTCTATGTATAAACATTCACAGGCTATTTCCATGGTTACTTTACTGTCACATAGATGCTGGAAAAGTAAATCCCTACCTAAACAGCACGCAGGAAGAGGTGTTTAATTCCTGCTTCTGCTTCATTCTTGCTGAGAACAGCTTTGTTATAGTTGCTCATTTATTGAATTCCACCGTATCTGCTTCTTATGAATGGGAGTTTTGTGTGGGCTCAGCAGAAGATAACAGCCCCATGTCTGATACTCTTGGCCATGTACACCCTCTCAACACCACTCTTGTCCTTTGTCACATTCCATTCTCATGTTGCAACCCCCGGGATGTTGAGTGTGGTTACAGATTTCTCCAACACACTTGAGAGGCTGTGAAAGGGAAATACAGCTGTGGCTCATTGGTTAAGTACTCCAAGAAAGACCTTTGGCTGTTTTTCAGATGACACTGTGTAATTACAATCCCATCATTGAAAGGAGGTCAGATCTATCTTTTTGCCATGCTATATAATGATGCAAAGACTTGGAACACCATTCACATGGATTCAACACTCAGTTACTGGTTATTCATTCTGTATTGTTCCATAGCAAATCGCAGCCTGATTGTTTGTATCACACGATCTGTTAACAGTGGAATTTACACCTCTGTTAGCATTTCGTTCAAGCTTTAAATGTTAGAGAAGCAGGAAGTATATTCTTTCATTTCTGAATGCACACATCAAGCATTTTCTCTGTTTTTACCAAAAGATACAAGAGGCACTTGTGTGGTTTTTAGTATTTACTTGAGTTTTATTGCAACTGACACCTTATGGCTAAGTGTTTCAAAAGTCTTTACTGCTCTTAGAGGATGTAGCTTGGCAAAACTTATAAATGGCTCGTCTCATCAAATAGACCAAGTTTTCTAAAAAGCTTAACTTTCAAGGCATCTTATTTCTGACATTCCAAATGCAGCCAAAATATATCAAAAATGTTGGTGTTCTCTGTTTCCATGTGAATGTATTGTTAGTGTAGTTACAACACTCCAGTTTTCTTGAAATATAAACTTGCATAAACTTTCCAGAAAATTCAGTGTAAAGAACTCCAAATGGTAGCAGTATTTTATTTCTTATGTGGGCTGTTTTATCATATTATTTTGGAAGTAGTTCCATGGGTGGTGGGGTAGGAGGATGTTTGAAAAAGAAAAAGAGCTGAGAGTTTTCACTAATCTATTTATAGTACTCATTAATTGATTTTATTCTTGTGGTTACCCTCCCATTAAAACCCATTTGAAGCTAGAGTGCTCTTGTCTATTAAGGTACTCGCTAAGGGTTTTAAATTACTTTGATAGTTTAAGAGAAAAATTATACTTATTTCTTAGTGTGCCTTACTGTTGTGAAATGTAGCACTTTGTGCTCAGTCTGTAGTATTCTTTCTAGAGTTGTAGAGATTCTGAGCTAACTCTGAAGAGGACAAGGAGGTTAATATCAAAATTAGTTCATACTGTCAGTCTCAAGCAGTTTTTGGCACCCTTAAGAGACCACCCATGCTTTTTTTATGTCCTGCTCAGCATACAAGTTCATTATTGCTTTATAAATAAAACTGGAAAAAGGCATTCAGGTGGAGATGAACAATGAGTATAAATTGTACAGAACCCAAGGATGGATAGTGTTAGACATGTCTGTGCTCTCCTTGTTCGAGCACATGGAAACACAGAGGTGGCAGGTTATGGTGCTTGCCCTGTTCTCTCAAACTGCTGTGGTCCTGCTGCCAAATTGCAGCTCTGACACAGCTCTGCTTTCTGGTGGTTAGCCCAGCCCAGAAGATGGGCTCTTATCTTTCAGACTGGTGACTCCAGTTAACAGCATTTTATCCCAGTGTTTCACACAATTTACCTTCTGTTCTGCTGCTTAAAACTGCTCACAACAAAATCCATATTCTACTTTGTAGCTGAGTTTCAGTTGGAAAAGTATCTTCCATGTCCTGCAATGAAATATCTTTTTATGAAGATGTCAAGGGAGAGAAGTAGTTATGAGCACTTTTCATGATGGTATAAATTCACACATTTTTCATGCTTCATTGGCCTTATTCTGCCAGATCAGCATAAAGCCATCTAGAAGAGTATGTACCTTTAGCACACCGATAATACTCGACAACGAGGTAATAACACCGGTGACATTTGCGGAGCCTGACACACTTGGGCCTCTCTGAGTTGACGTTAATAGAAATGAGACATCTCTTTCTTAGGCACTAGTGGTTCAATGACCTTTTCCTTATTTCTCAGATTTCTGTTATTTTTGCATGCTCTTTGTGGCCATTGTAAGGAAACAGGAAAATGCTTCCTTCTCCTACTCTTCTGATTACCTTAAAAAAGTCTTCCCCTTTTAAATGGCTGTCAAAAAGGGCTTCTTCATAGACTTTTCTCATGAGCACCCTAAACAATTTGGGCAACGGAGAGTCAAGTTCTCATTAGAGCTGACTGAAGAAGTGTCAGTGGCATCTGGAAGCAGCAGGGCTGTGATGATTATTTATCCCTGCCTTACAAAATGGAGTATAGGACACTGCACTGCTCATGCAAGTCAGCAGAATTGGCCTTAGACTTCACTGCAAACTCTCCACTTAATAGAGGAATACTCCAACCCAAAGGCTATTTATATTTCATTTCTCACTATAAAGGAAGGTAGAAGATTGACAGCAGTGCACTACAATTTTGTAGTAATTGATCTTTTTCAAAGCACTTTGGCTTTCTCTGAAGAACTGTCATGTGGTTCTGTACCTCGTTATTGCTATAGGTACATTTTACTGTTGTTTCCAGAAAGTGGCCATCAAGATATCACGGGTTTTAACCACAGAATTGCCTTTATTCTGCATTTATTCTGATAGTAGATGTAATATTAATGGAAGTACCCTTCTGGCAGGGTAAGCCACGTTATCAGTAAATGTGTAATTGACTTCTGTACGGAGTCTGAGGGAACAAAGGGAGCTTGGAGATCAAGAGGCCTGTGCCTGGCTGCCAGAGCAGTGCGATTGTTCTGGCCGAAGCCTGTGATCCCTGCTTACGCAGAGCAGTGCTGGGAGTTATCACTCGAGGGCTGCTGCTGCTGATTGTGGTTTGATCAGCCTAAGTGGTAAATGACAGCGCGATTGTATCTCGTGCTGTTCATCAGCCCACCTGCATATCTACTGAAAGAGGAGCAAGGAGAGCTGCTCTAGTACTCGGTGTTAAAGATGTGCATAAGCGTGAACCTGAAGAGAATGGGTGAAAAGCAGGGGAATGTTGAAAGTTTAATACATTGCAACCAGTGTTAGGTGCAAGTGCTGAAGAAGGACTGGGAAATCAAGATAAAACAATGTTTGAAGTTTTGTGTTTAGTAATTTTTATTTATTGAGGGGAAAATGTTTCTTGCTGTGAGGAAAAAATGCTTTGTTTCTTTTTAAACTGTATTTGTAAATCAGATCATGAGAGCTTTGTATGAATATAAGGAATTCAAAAGGGTGTTTTTGACACTGTAAATATGAAGCTCTCAATTGTTCAGGTATTTTAAAGATTTAAAGTACTCAGACCTCTTAACATTAAATCCATGTTATGATCTCTCATATTATGAATCAAAAGACAGAAGGGGAAAATACAACTTTTACATAATGCTATTCATCATGACAAATGTTCTGTATCAAAGAACATAACATCCTGGCAAGGCTTCAAGATTACCCAGAGGAGAGGCAATGGACAGACTGTTGAGCCAAAGTAATTTTAGAAACAATTCCACACCTTATTTATCCCTTGTATGGAGCAGAAAGGCTGTAAAACCCTCTAGCACAGTCACTTTGTGCATTTGTTTAACCTACTGACCTTAACTCTCGCCTGCCTGGCAGCCTCATGTTTCTGAGCATGGATTTCTGTGCAACTCAAAACATTGTGGTTTCAAGTCCTTCTATGAAAGATGATTCCTTCCCAGCTCTTGAGCCCAAACTCATTTCAGACACCTTCACTGGGCAGCCTCATAGCATCAGAAGAAAAAGCTCTCCTTTCACATTAATGTACCTTTAAACAAATTTGGAATTATACTGCAGCTAAACTTCTGGCTCAAAATTGAGCAAATGAAAGCTATTTGTTTTCATGAACCTCAAATTTAATCCTTAGTAAGTGGGGGCTTTTTTGTTTGGTTGGGGTTTTTTTATTGAACTTTCAGATATTAAATCAATTTATTCAGTATTATTAGCACTAGATGATGCAACTTATCTGTCATAATACTGAAAACTAGAAATCTTGTTTATGCAAGTCAGGGTAGAATAGAAATTGCATAGAGTCATCTATGTAATTCATCAAAATTACATATATTTACTTGTTGGTAACAGAATTTGGCATTATACTGAGGGCTGCAGAAGAAGTCCTCATGCTCTTACATTACTGTCTGTCCACACAACAGTATCTAGATGAACTAGTGCTGTATGGTTTAAAAGATGTCAAAAATACATCCTAAATATATTAAATTAACTCTTTGTTCAAGCACATAATCAGGACATGCAGATCTGACCAGAATAGAGAGAACTGTTTTTTAAACAAACAAAAAAGCCATAGCCAAACCCAAAAGCATCCCACCCCTGTTAACCCTCAGTTTGGATGCCTGAGGATGAGAGCTGGGTTTTGGGGTGGACATTTGTACTTTACTGTGTGGGAGGATAACATATTTTAGGTTTCCTTGCAACACAAAGTCCCTACCTGCTGTTGTATTAAAAGCAAGTCTTGATTTAAATTGGGATTTGGTTTAAAAGGGCATAGAGGGCAAAGGGAAGATTAGTGTTGGCATCTTTTGTCACATGCTGCCCATCAACTTGCCTTGGTTTGTTCAAGTTAAACATCTTCTCTTCTAACAAAAGCCAGCTTTAGAAAATGAAATTCATCTGTGCCATGCTTAATTTTTGAAAATCCCATTCCTGACTCAACCAATTAATTTTAATATAACAATAAACTTAATATCTTCTAGGGAACTACTGTAAACGTTGAGGTCATTCTTGATATTTAAACTCTGGGAGAAGACAGGATTTGTATTTGCATTTCAGATTGCATCCTGTCATGGGTATTTTTTAAAGTTCACCTTATTACTAAAACTGTAACTTTTCTTTTTTTCTTGTGAAATATAAAGCCTCTTGAGCTTATTTGTATTTCACTGCAAACTGCAGTTCACTCAGTTCATGGAGCTCAAAAGGGGCCCTGTGAGGCCTCATCCTGGTCCAGCTGGCGCTGATTTAAGGCAGTGACATAATGGTAATGTCTCAAGTGTTGCTTTGGGATGTTGCCTCAAACATGAGGCTCTAAAGGTGCGAGGCCACGTGACTAAAACCCAGGAAATGGGTCACCTACCCGTTCTTGTAGGGTAAGTATGCAGTTCCTGTAAAAGTTCAGGAAAGAATAACAGATCACAGTAGTCTGTTATTGTTGTGATGAAAACAGTGAGGCTGTCCTTTTTTCAGAATGTTTTAATGAAAGATTAATCTATTAAAGGAAACATCATACTGAGAGGAACATCTGACATAGACAGGATCTTAAGTGGATGGGGAAGGTCCTGGTTCATCTCTGGGAGTTCCAAGACTGCCTGTCTGGTTTGCATGATGACCATGTGCCCTTAAAGTATGCCAGGACATACCAAAACTTTTAATGGTTTTGCCCAAGTCACGGCAACAAACTTTTTTAAACCTGGAATACCCAAGATGTTCCTTGTGCCTTTAGCACAGAAATGTGTTTTCTCTACTTTTCAACTGCTGAGATAAACAGCGTTCCCTTGGAAAAGGATGGATTGTAATTTCAACACACAATCAGCATAGAGAAACTTGGTAAACAGAAAACATTGCTGGTGGCAGTCAAGAGAGGAGGCAAGAGGAAAACCTCATTAATCTGATTGCTATGGCACACAGTGATAATGGTCTTGTACAGGAGATAATGATTTACCCAGTGTCTCTGGAACAGCATAGGTTATATGGGTCTGTGGGCTTTTCTTTTAATGGAAAGAACACCTATCATTAATGACCAGTGAAATAATTGAGTAAATCTTTGTGCTGCAGAAGGAAAAAAGTTAGAAATATTGACATAATGCAATTTCATCCCATAGTGAACCATAATTACTAATGTTGAATGTATGACCTTGGCAATACAAATACAATACAAAGTTTGCAGCGAACTTTATCTTCCTGTGCTTTTGAAACTACCAATGATGTTACACAATGGTGGCATTTAGTGGCTGGAGTTTGATTCATGCTAACACAGAGCTTACAGTCCTGAAATAACTTCTTAATAAGATTATGTGATTTGAGTAAGAGTGAGTCAATACCAGTCATTCTCCAGTTGTACACCTGAGCTCATTTAGTGAAGAGGAGAGTGTGCAGTCTAGTTCCGTGTGCTTGATCCTGTCTCCAGCCTGCTCTTTCCCATTCAGAGCAGGGATTGTGGTGGCTGTGGCAGTGGGGCTCAGTGTCTGCCCGAGGGGAGGGGAGCTGGTGAGGTCCTTTGTGCCCTGCTCTGCCTGCAGGGCTGGGGCACCTTGCCCTGCCTGTGCTTTCTGCCTGCAGGCTCACTTCAAGTAGAAATCGGAACCAAAATGTGGTCAGCAGGGGTGTCTGAGAGATGAGCTGACACAGCAGTGCAAGGAAGACCTCCTGTCACTGCTGAGGTTTGATCTGGCTCTTTCCTGTAGCAGACTGCAGACAGCATCCTCCCAGTCACTGCACTGGCTGGGGCTTGAGCGAAAGGAAACATGACTGCCTTCAGCAACCCAATCCCATGTCCATTTATTTTTCTCTACAATGTCTTGCAGAGTCCTGCAGCTGTCACATTTGCCACTCTTCTCATCCTACTGAAGGCAATCTTCTCAGTCTTTTGAAACAGTAGCAAATTAAAGCTCTTTTTGAAGGCTTCAGACAAGCTAATATATATTTTATATGTTCTGTATATATACATGTACTAGCATATCCTTCAAAGTTGAAAAGAGACCATTTGAATTAAAGAGAAATGAATATCTTTGCAGATCAAAAGAAAAAATTAAACTTTTGTTTCTGGTTTTAAGAGGGAATTTTTAAAGTAATATCCAAACCTTTAGGGTCTTTAAGGTATATTCAAAATTGCTGGCAGCTTATCTCTGAAGTTCAGCTCTATGAATTGATATAAAATTCACTCACTACTTCTTATCATTCCATCTGTTTGAAGATGCTGCAATTGTAATGAAACAATTGTTAGAATAGCTTATCTACAACATGTGATCAATGTGTTTTCCCTGATTGTGTGCTCGTGGCTCACACAGTCATTTAAATCTGCAAGTTCCAGTGCATGTATTTCTCAAACTGCTTTAAAGTGCATTGTATGCCTGTGGTTGTAAAGGTCTGTTTGTTGGCCATACCCCCACTAACCACATTATTGGGTGATGGAAGTCTGGCACGGAGGAGTTATCTCATGTTGATGAGGGTATGCACATGGAAAATGATGCACAGGGTCAGGGCAAAGACACTCAGTAGGACTTTCAAAGACAATCCCCTTATCAGTAACCATCTCTCCCTGTTGGTTGAACAGGTTTTAATTGGCACTTCCACTGGGCAACAGTTTCTTCTGCTGAGTTGCTTGGTAAAATTTGCTATTTTTATTGAGATTATTAATAATAGCACTATCTGCAAGAAACTCACAAAATTCTATTCCAGCATCTCTGTGTAAAGGAGACTAGAATAACAGTATTGGCTCAAAAAAACCAGGTCCCTCAGCTTTGGGAAGATAAAATGCATACAACTAAGAAATTATTGAAAAAGAACTCCATTAAAGAGTGAAAATGAAATAAGCACAAGTCTTGAATTGAAGATGTTGTGGAGGAAAATCTGCTTTTTGTTTAAGATACTAGCTTGATGGAGATTCTCCAGGAGTGACCATGGGAAAATGAGCTCAGAATCATGAGCTCTTTTTACATCTCTGACTTAAAGTTCATTTGTGACCAAAGCACTGTCAGGAAGTTTTGATTCTTGTACTCCCAGTTAGCACCCTTCTGATCACTGAATGGGTGCTGAGGGGCACATTTATGTTGTAAGTATATTGAGAAACAAATTGAACATGTTGGAGTAATGAAAAATAGAAAGGGGATGTAAGCATCTCCTAATTGCTGGTGACAGAGTCTAACACTAAAGCTCAGTGTTTGCTGTTGAATATGTGAGGAGATACAGATGGACTTTCTCATGCTAAAATAGGAATCCAGGAGAAAGAATCAGATTCCACCCCCCTCCTTTTTAGCAAAAGAGAAACAGAGAGAAAAACCATAGTCAGGCCGTAAAAATAAAACATAGTGCAAGGTGATAGTGTAAGCTTCTGAGGATCCATAAGGAAAAACCCAACATTTATAACCATGTCTGACTGAGAGATTGAAAGAAAAGACTGGATTCCTTGCAGTCAGCCTGACATAAAGCTGAGAAATTTAACACCCTGGATGTTATGGAACAAATTTAGGGTTTTTTTTGAAATAACATCCTAACATTCCAGTGGTTAGAAATATTCTTTCACTTGTAAGGGGTTTCCCTGCTATAATTTACTTGAGTTTAGAAAAGATACAAGTTTTATGGCTCGTTTCTTTGTTTTTAATGTTTTTTCTTCTTAATTATATGGCATGATATTAGTACCTGGAATATTAATTAAAGCTTGTAGTTAACATAAAAAAGATCAATACTCTACATGTGTTCTCTTCATACTCTTTCAGTATGGCAGAGTTTGATCTGTATCTTGATGTTCTCAATTTTTTTTTTGTATCTTGTGCTAAAAGATGCTAATCAATGGGATCTTGCTTACGTTCAGATCAAAGAATATTCCTCCACCTTTTAAAATCCCCTTTTTGTGCTACATGCTGTATTTTTAGGTTCAGTGGAAAGGGTTTCAGTGCCGTTTGTAGGCAAACGAAGACTTATTATGGGATGTAAATGGGTAGTTGAGCCGGTGTGAGCACCGAGTGGATGCCAGTGCCGGGATGCTGGGGGTCACTTGGGCGGCTGCTGGCGGAGTCCAGCAGGAGGAAGCATTGAGCTGCCTTCCTCTGGTGGCTCAGGGGGAACTGGTGCTGCTGAGCACGGGCTGGCACTGGGGTTAGAGCAGGAGCTAGTGCCTCGTGTTCTGCAGTGCCTCTGCCCTACCCCTGCCGGCGGTGGGGTTAGTAGGAGGCTTATTTGCTGGTGCCTGGAATGTCCAGGGGGTTGAAATGAATGTACAAGAATCGTTTTGAGTACTTGGTGTTCATAAACATAAAGATGGGAGAGAATGAAGGAAGCCACAGCTTAACTCAAGGTTAACTATATGTGGTGCAAAATGTATGTGAAATTCAGTTCTCCCGTACCAAAGCTGACAGACAAGTCTGTGTGCTCTCATTAGAATGTTCTTTGTGTTCTCATTAGAATTAGAATTGTTGAAAGCTCCTTCCAGATGTCACAAGACATTTTTAATAAAGATTTTTGATAAATTTGTACACAGTCTTGTACCTCCAAAGTATAGGTGTTCTGTAATACCACACTGGGTTTTTTTGAGTTTTTTGTTTTTATACAATAATGTAAACGTATATCAAAATTATAGTGAGAATGCCCCTGCTATGCATTCCTCAGAACCTCGCAACCACACTGTCTGCTTAGTGTGCCTTTGAAGTGGATGCAGTATCAGTAGGTTGCTTAGTTAATAAATAAATAATTTTGGGATAATGCTAACGTGGAATGAAAAGCAAATACTGCTGGTGAAGGTAGCAAAACTGAAAACAAATTCTAACAAAAATGCATTTGTGTAAGAATTGCAGACAGTGGTACTTAAAATCCATGTCAAAGTGATCTGCACACCCTCTCTTCCCCTGGCTGACTGAAATTCTGATTGAGCCTAGCTAGAAAGCATTGACAAGTTTTAGAAACAGCCTGGGAAGGAATGGGGAGAGCAGAAAGACTTCTTTGAATTCAGCAGAGGCCTGAATGAAGTTAAAATCCTCAGTATTATCCCAGCTGGCTAATAACAGCAAAAGGTTAGAGTAATGTAGTAATTACTCAAACTTAGAACTGCTTTTTCCCATTGGAAAATAACACCAGCTTTAAGTCATGAATAAAACATGTTGGCCCAAATCTATTACCTGAAGTAACTTCAATAGAACAAGGGACATAATGTATATTTACTTGCTTGAGGAAAACCTACTCATCACTGAAAGAATCCTCACTGCCTAATTAGGATGCCTAATATATTTCAATGCTTGATGTATTTCCTCTTACATATGCTTAAATGGGTCAAACCTTGAATCTGGTTAAAAATATAAAAGTACACTGAAACACTTTGAGCTTCTTATTCTAATCTATGGCAATGCAGGAATACAAGCAATACATCCAGACACTTTATTATTTTCTTAATTAAACAAAAGAATATAAGGCAGCATCTCTAGACATTTTTCTGAAAGTTTTTAATTTTAGGTTCTCTTCTGCCAATAAGCCTAAAAATCAAACTTCCTTTCCAATAAAATGATAAATTGAATTTAACCTTTGCTTTGATTATACTGGTATCTGTTGATATCACTGATGACTGAAATTCCTACCTAATGTCTGTTCAGCAGTTTTAGCAAATTAACATGATCTGAGTTTCACTATCAGCAATTAAAAAAATCTGCTTGCTGCACATTCATTCTTGATTTTTTAAGTGAAATGTAGTTACTTGCCCTGCATTCGAATAAGTACATTTTTACACTCAGATACACACTGAGTGTGTGTAAAATGGAGATATCATTAGGTTGAATCAATGAAAATATTAGAAAAAAGATTATGATTCCATCGAACATTATACATGAATTAACATGATGCATCTATTCCTAATCTGTAGTTAGTAAACAAAAATTCAAGCATCTGCTTTATCTGAGTCTTCACTTCTCAAGTATTAATGGGTGGCTGACTCTGCCACTGTGTGTGTTACTGAAAAACAGGAAAGTCAAATATTTGTTGGTGATGTGTAAGATGCCGCATGATATCTCTGATAGTGGTGGGGTCAGAGATGGCCCCCAAATTCCTGCCTGAAGCAATGCCCACGATGTGTACAGGAACTGCAGTGTTCCTAACAATGTACTACCTATATGTAAAAAAAAGAGGATTATGTATGTGCCCTGTTGGAGCAGTTTCTCATCTGGAACTAGCACATTCAAATTAAAGTACTTTGTTCATTATAATTCACCCATACTAATATTAGGATAACACATTAATGGGCAGTTACAAGTATGCTGTACAGAACTTTTAGACAAAGTGTTAATCTTGATGGGATTAAGGAAAAGCATTAAAATTAATGAAATGATTGCATCTCAATCTGCATATGCAAATTAGGATAAATCATATGCCCTACAATAGTATAAGCGAAAGATTATGATAATAAATTGCGTTATCTGAATTAATGACTGGCTAGCCCCACTTGATAAGGTCATGGTAAGTCCCAGTGCACTTATTACTAAAATTTATCATTCAAGCATGTGTATGCATTTAATTATTACAGCCTATTTAACAAGCACATAAACTTTGAGAGCAGTGGAAAGTTTTCCTGTCTGTAATAGAGAACTTTTCCTTGTTCAGAACATGTCAAATCCCAAGAATGGAAGGTATGTAGAATACTCTAATTTGATATAAGGATTAATAAATAATTCAGTTTAGTCCTTGCTTCTCACTACTTTATAGGGTTAAAAATTTATGGCTTAGATGGAACATGTTAAAGCTAGAATAGCCATGATGAGAGAAGTCACTAAGATTGCTTTATCCTTCTATCTGTGTGTGTTGATTTCCCAGCAGCCCAGTCTACAGACCATTATTCCAGGCAAAAAAATTATTTTCTAGCTGTGTACTGTAAGAGTCTTTGAGTAATATTACATTATAACTCATTTCAATATTTAGTAACTTTTACCTTGAGTTATCAGAAGGTTCTGAATAAGTTTCTGAGACTGCTTTCTTGTTTGAGATGGACAGTAAAAGACTTCTTTGCCTCAGTGGAATGCAATTTCAAGCTCCCTCTTGTTTGTATGACAATTCCCTACAATTTCTCTATAGGCATCCTCACAGCTAATAAGTAGCTAATTTCTCATAAATGGGTACTTCACCAGTATTTGCTAAAGATACATCTGTTAAGAGTAGAAATATGTATATGAGACTGTAGAGGGGTTCACTAGCAGCTGAGACTGTCAGGGCAGATCAGTTGCTAAAAAGCTGCACCCAAAAGAGGTCAAAAACTTCTGGACTCTGTCAGCTATCTGAGCTTGTCAAGCAGTTGTGTGGGGCACATCCTCTTTAGTAGATACTGACTAGATGGAGGCCAGTGCCACCATTTCTCTGAGCCTTTCAGGTTGTGGTGAATATAGAAGAAAGCTTATCCACTCACTGCCTGGGGAGATGGAAAAAGAACTGTAAAAAATTGGCAAGCCATTTTGGGTACACTGGGTGTTCCCATTTGTTCACATTCACAGAACTGCTGTGAATTAACTCTGAGCTCTGGGGAGCAGTGGCTGTGCTGGCCACAAGCTGAATCAAGGAGAACCTCATTATATCCAGAGGATCAGAAAAATTCTGGCACCTTTAGCAAGGCAGAAATGTTTTGAGGCTTTAGTACATAAATTCTGCAGAAGCACAATAGCCACTCAACAGTGCGATGCCTTGGTTCAGAACTATCAAATTAACTCCAGTAAGAACACTCTCTAATGAATTAATCATAGTAATACACATTTTACTCCCAGAACAAAACATAGATGATCCAATTAACCAATTTCTACTAAGGCCTACGATTACTTTATTAGGGCTCTAAAAAATGGTTTCTGCAAAGCAGTGTTTATTCTCAGATTGCTGCAGTTATCAGACAGTGCTAAGACCTGCAATTGAGGCCTCTGCTGTCCCTTATCTCATTAAGTGTGACATAAACACCTTTGATGAAATGAAATGGTAAAGTGCAGCAAATGGAGTAAACACTGTCTCTGCTGAGCAGTGCCCTGCTACATGCTTAAGATCTGATTTCCTGGCCTCTATTGACAGATGATAACATATTTTGTACCCGTGCCAGACATAGATAGCCATTTAGAGCTTCTAAATAATTAAATATTGATTAATCAACCTAGAAACATATAGAACTTTTTTTTCTCCCAAAGCTTTTGTTCATTTTTAAGCTATTATTTCTGCAAGAAAAAGCAGGGCAATCTTCCATACACCTTCTGCAGCCATCAAGGGCTTAAAAATTTTCAGGTTTGTGCTGCTGTGAGAAAAATGGCATGGCTGCCACACTGCCATAGCACAAGCATGCCTGACTCCATTTGCTGTGCTTGTTCTGCATGGGAGCAGTCAAGAGAAGGACCCAAACTTTTGAAGTCACAAAGCCACTAGTAAGGGGCTGAAACTCTATTTTAAGTGTTAGCCAGCCTGTCTGTAAGGATGGAAATGTGTGGTGGCTTATCTGACTCATGGCACAACTGGGTTGAAAAAGCCAGCACTTCGAGGGTTTGGGGCAAAGTTCAGGAAACAAGTCATCCTGCCTGAAAGATTTTTGGGGTTTGTTTTTTGTTTTGGTTTGGTTTCCCTCTAATGTAGCAAGTGTGAGACACGTGCATGTGAAAAATAAAGCATTTGGGATATAATAGAAACTCCAATGACCACGATAATGATTGTAAATTATTACTGTCATGAGATCTGAGCTACTTCATTCTCCACATCTTGGGGAGGATTTCAGTAATGCTGAGCTAGTTTATTTTTCTTAACCTGCAAACTGGGATTACTCTATAGGTGGTAAATAATACACATGTATTGGTTGATGAGATTTCTTAGGTATCACCAATTACCAAAATGACATTTACAGTAGGTGAGTGGGTCTTAACAATATTATTGTTATTGTTATTATTATTATTATTGCAATCAGGAAATGCTGGTAGGAGTTTTTATTGGGCATCTGCAAGAATTTAGAAGCACTGGTTTATCCAGATGATGATAAAAGCTTTGAAAGATGCCTCCTTACTTCCATATCACACGGAAGATATTTGGAGCGTAGTCCATGTGTTGTCTGCCTGAAGTAATGCTCCAGAGCATGCTTCTCTCTGGGGTTAAGTGCAAGCTCTTGCCCTTGTGGCATTGCAACTTTGCTCAAGGGCCCTGTATCATTATAGTGGCTGGGTTTTGGTTGCAAGGTGCCTGCTGTAATCTGTGCTAGCCGCAGAAGAAAAAACCCAAAGCCCTGCGTTTATGTTTGCAGTAAAACACAGCTTAACTTGGAAGCTCGGAAGCAGAATGCGACTGGCTCATTGTGTGTGGCAGCAGCCCCGAGTGCCATGTGGTGTGGCAGACCTCCTTCCCTGCCGGCACAAACAAGCCCCATTACAGTTCTGCTGGAATGTGGCAAATCCCTCAGCAAAGTGAAACCCGAGCCTGGCTGTGCTGCTAGCAAAAACCAGGCAATTTTTGTTGACAGGGTTCATAGCTAACACTTCTGCAGGGCAAAAGCAAAACAAGTTTTCTGTGATACTGTGCACAGAGACAGTCTTCTGTTAGCCACAAATGCCAGCTGAGAGTGGCTTTCCCTTAAAACCACAGGACATCCTGCTTTGGGTTTGAGAGAATAATGGAAAATGTTCCGGGTGATAGTGATTTCTGATAGTGAAATGGTGCAGTGTACCTAAGCTGCCTGTTTGTGGGTGACAAATTGTTGCAGGGTAAGACTAGATCAAGATTTTGAGTTTTTCTGACATCATTGGTAATCAAGGAGAAGAAGCAAAGGAAGAGGAGGATTATCTCTCATGGACCTCAAACATATGTAGGATCCTCTCTTATGCTATTTATTGGCTATTGTAATTCAAGATACCCAGATTGCATAAAAAGCTGTCTAAGATGTCTGAACACAGGACCAGTAGCAGATTTCACACATCAGAAGAAGTCTTGATAAATCGGGTTTCAGGGGATATTCCGGTTAGATGCAAGAGGAGAACTTTTCACAGCATTCAGGCATTGGAATAATCTTCCCAGGAAAGTGGTGCATTCCACAACATTGGATACTTTCAAGATGCTGCTGGACAGGATGCTGAGCCATCTTGTCTAGACTGTGCTTTTGACAAGAAAGGTTAGACTAGATGATCTTCAGGTCCATTCCAACCTGGTATTCTGTGAAATTTAATGATAAATATGTAGCTGCCTGAAAGTCTGTGTTCAGCCTTGTTGTTTGTTGGCTGCCTAGTCAAAACTCAAAAGTCACAAGTAATTGCCAAATTATTTTTTTAAAAATTATCATTAATTCCAGTAATAAGCCATATGAAGTATTGTTGTGAAGGGTGAGGAAGGGATTGAATGGCCAAGTTATTTGAATGAGCTAAGATGCTAATGACCGGTAACAGCTGACAAGGACATCAGCAGTAAGATAGAAATAAACTGAGATTTGCTCTTATGTGGGTGAAATAGCAAATATATCAAAAGCTGCTTTTTTGCCAGT
The DNA here is from genome assembly GCF_901933205.1 of Camarhynchus parvulus. NCBI lineage: Eukaryota > Metazoa > Chordata > Aves > Passeriformes > Thraupidae > Camarhynchus > Camarhynchus parvulus. The sequence continues at coordinate 8,596,517 of NC_044577.1, read as the reverse complement.
TTTGTCACTCTTGAAGAAGAGTATTGACGCATTTTGCTTGGAGGGTCATATGTTTTAGAATTATGATTGATTATGTAGGAAGCTAGGAAGGCTTGTGTCCAAAAGCTGGTTGGTTTTTTCTCTTAGATGATAATATGTTATCAGATTTTTACTTTTAAAAATCTGCCTCACTTAGACCATCACAGTAACAAGAAAAAACGTACCCTAAATCATAGAAAATTATACTCTATAGGATGGATGACTGAATGGCTTGGAACCTGAACTAAAGATGTCCATGTTTTGTCCAGTAGCTTTGTTCTCCATTGTGCCTATAGACCTTATCCATTTGTGATTGTAAATCAAGTTCTCTCCATAAATCTGAATTCTTTCATAGTATCTGCTGCACCAAAGCCTTACAACTCTGAGCTGTTCTCTTTGGGTTAGGCTCTGGGGTTTTTCATCTCTACTGCCGACAGCCCTATTTAGCATCAACAGTGACTCAATTTCTGATTTACTTTCCGAACCCTCATAGTTAATTTCATTTATGTTCCTAATTACACTCACTTCTCTGTCAACAACTGGAGTTGTTTGGTGATATTCAAGCTGAAGTTTCCTTGGAAAGTGAGGCAATGGAGCAATTAGAGGTTTATAGCATTGCATGAAGAGTTTGATGCTACTTAAACAAAGCTATGATTAAGCAAAATTGTCTCCTGCTCCCTTGAATGATAAACATCACCCTATTTTCTCTGGCTGCCATAACTTCTTTCTGAACCCTTTTACTCATCCTTTGAGGGTAGTGGAAAAGGAGGATGCTGAGCAAGCTTGCTGTCTTCCAATTCTGCTTCCTGGTACCATAAGGGAGCTTCTAGGACCTATGAGAAATAACAATTTTTGTCTACACATCTGAAAACTGGGAGGGCTGCTTGATGAACTGGGATAGTATAATGTGAGGGGAAAGTAAGAATGAGAAAGTGACACTGCTTAAGTCTCAAGCTGATTTGGATTTTGATCAGTACAAGGGTAGTTGAATTGTCTTTGTGTTGAGGTGCACTTTAGTTTTTAATATCTTACATTTGACTTTTTGTCATTCCTTGACTTAAATAAACTTAATTTATTAATTTATTTAAGGAGAGAGTTAATTATGAAGACTGAGGAAAGAAGTATTAAGCTTTATCTAAGGACTGAAATACTTGAAATTGCTTTTGTAATACTTCATTTTAAGTTTAGGGAGAAAGTCTTTTATCCCTTGAGCACATTACAGTTTACGTTCTTAATTTGCAGTCACTGAAACTTGGGGTAGAACAATCAAATTTCTGTGCCAGATGAGAAACTCTTCAAAATCAAGAAAATCCACAATGTAAGGAAACTCAATATGTTCATGAGCTATTCACTAAACACTGGAGCTGTACTATGGCCAGAAGAGACCAATTCTTGACAAGTAGTTGCTGTCAAACTTTTTCTTTCTTTATTCTACCATGAAAAAAAAAAAAACCAAGCAAACAAAACCAACAAGCTGGCTTGTATGATGAAAAGGAGAGCTAGATAAAGCTGCATAACCTCTTTTTCCAACACTATTTTGGGACTGTTGACTGGGAAGTTGTCCTTAGTACATGTCTAGGCTGGAACTTACGAGAGCAGGCTCTTCTACTGATGTTGAGCTCAGTGAAAGGGTTTTCTTTAATAGAAATGCAGGCACTGTGAGCATGGCCACTGTGGGATAAATGTCGAGGTATTAATATTTTTCTTAGTGATCACAGGTTCTTGCTAGAACAGAAAATGTACTGCTTTAAATAGAACAAAAAAAGGAATACCTGCATCCTTGTCTGACAGCTCTTTATACCATTCTTTGCCACAGCATGAATTATTTGTGCTAAACTAAGGAATATGCAATTTTATTTGGTTGTAAAAATGAAATATACAGCTTTGATCTGTTACCTGGATATAGATTCCCTTATAATATATTAAAATACTTGGTGCTCTTTCTATTTTAAAGTATTTTAGATACAAAACCCAATAATGGCATTATAACTATTGCAAAAAGAAAATTAATTCAAGATTAATAGAGATATCCAAAGAAAAACAGAATAACATAGATGTATTTAAAAATAATTGTGTATTGATCTTTTTTCAGCCTCTGATTTAAATACACCATCTTGCCACCATAAAGCTTCAGCAGAATTGTGTGTGTGTTTAGTTTGGTTATTTATAAGTAATAATTTTACAACAAATATTGAGAATGAGGTTGTTTCAGGAAGCAAATATAGAAAAAAAAGTTAGCTCAGGCTTTTGTCCTAAGACTGAGATTTTTACAACATATGAAGGGTGGTGGAGAGGAAACATAAAACAGAAAAATATCAAACTGCTGCTGGTTTTAAGTTTTGGGGAGAAGGAAAAACATCTTCAGACTGTTCTTAGTGGCATTTCCAGCTTATCCAGAATGAGTTTTTGTGAAATTTTTGCTGTGCCTGGCTTGGGCTCAGTAGTTACTTCTTGGTAAGCGAAGCAGTGAGACATGACCCATGAGGGGGGTACAAAGAGCCTTGTTCTCCTCCCAACATTGGTTCATGCCCTTGTGAGGGTGAAAAAAATTGCAAAAAAATTGTGCACATAGTAAAGATGAATTGTAAAGAAGAAGAAAGCTAAAAATAAATAAATAAAGAAGAAATAAAAGAAGAAATTGCAGCATCAGAAAAGTAACCAAGGGAGTTAAGGAGGTCTCACAGAATCACTCACAGTCTGCAGCTTTACTACACTGATTTTGGGGCTTTTGTGTTTTGGTTTGGAGGGAGTTTTTGCCGCAGAAGAAGAATTTGCAACAGTGAAGACTATCAGAGAATAGACTGTCCTAAAGGGTTATAATGCACTTCTAAAGAGACTATACATTGGGAAGTTTTTACTCTTACAAACACAGTCAAGTCGTAGCGATGTCTTGAATCAATACTGAGGGCCAAGTCTCCACACTCTTAATTTTGTATCAGTGTGAGAATATTGATCTCTGGAAAAGTTGGAAAACTTTCCGTAGCAGCTGGATACCTATATGTAATCTTTTAACTTTTGTTCTGAATTGTATTTTTTCAAATCTAGAATGTAAAATTGGTCTTGGAAAAATATTCTTGTGCCCACTCCATCTGATGCTTTCTGTATGCATGAAACAGTGAAAAAAGCATTATCTCTGAAAGATCAAGTGGATCTGCTCCCCAAAGTGGCTAGAAAATGCAGCATGGTTTTCAGTGAGCATAGACGTATTAAATAGCTCTTTCTCATTGGAAAAGACATCTTTTGACATACCTCTTTTTTTTGTCCTATGTGATGATGCCATGGCTGCTCCCCTTGAGGCCAAAAATCCATGGAGTTAGTCTACAGAGATAGTTAATCCCCCTTGTTTCTAAAATATAAATGATTTTATGTTTAAGCATAAGCTAGTAGTTTGGTGGTCCATTTTTTATATTACAGTTGCTTTTAATAACCCCTCTTCAAATTCTAATAAGTTGGTAAAATTCCAATGTGACTGCAATTTGATATAAAAACATTAATCGTGCAACCAAGCAGCTACATTTGTATTTACTTTTTGGAAAACAAGTATACAGAACCATTGTTATGCTTTTGTTATTCAGTTCAGGCTAACTTGTAGCTAAAGAATGCTTATACAGCTGGGGATTTTGTCTGTGTTTGGGTGAAGGGGAAAATTCTGGTAACACTTCTAACTAGTTGCCCAGAATCAGCTTAATTTTCTTCAGCTTCATTTTCCATCTGCTTGGTTTTCACTTCTCTCGACATCCTAGCAGGCTTTTCATATTTGCAGTCCAACCAAACAACTGAGTGTATTCAAATTTTTCTACATAGCAGACATAAAGTGAAATTATTTTCATCCTTCAGCAGTTCCAGTCTTTCAATAGTGTCATAGCAATAGAAATGGGGCACTTGCACTTCAGCATTCAGTAAAGGCTAACTAAGTGTGCTTGAAGTACTCTAAGGTTGAGTGACCTCCAATGACTTGTGCGTATAGATTATCAAACATCATAGCTGAGCTAACAGACCATGAACACTGTCCGTTTCCTTGCAGGCTAAATAGTGCAGATAATCATAATTATTCTGGGTGCCAGGGTCACAAGAGCTGCTCATCACTTTTCTGGCTTACTGGAGAATCTTTTAAAGTACTAAATGATACATCATCCCTGTCAGTGTGGTATAAAGGAATTAAGTGAAGCAAGTTCTAGAAGAGATTTTTGACAGCATATATCTGATATGTCTCTGTCCTTTCATTCATATCTCCTCCATTTTTTTTAATGCAGATTACCAGTCTGTCACTCAGATGCTTTATTTTGTAGTGAGACAGTTTTCATCTCTAGTAGAATTTTCTCCATTAATCTAAATAGACAGTTTAAGAAGCAGTTAATTAATGCATAAGATCTGTTCACCATAGGCAATCAACACTGCATCATTTTTCAGCTTATGGAACAAACCAGGTGCAACATTTTTACAGCAGATTCTAGTTTCTAAAAGTATTATGAAGCAGCTTTTGTCAGGAGAATTCCTTACCTGAAACCTGTTTAAACTAGCTTAGAGTAACAAGGAGGAATGGATATAATTTGTGATAACAGAAATTGGGCTGATATTTTTCCGGTGGATCAGAATTATTTGGAATACACTGGAAAAATAATACCTTTAAAACTAATTTTTATTGTTTCTAAAGTTCTATTATTGTGATAGCAAGATGATTCAAAAGAAAGTATGAATAAGGTTATGTGTGTATGCCTATGTAGATATATATACACATAAGGCTCTATGTAAGCATATGAAGAACATTTTAAGACCTTTCTAATGTTAATGCAGAAAGTTTAGAATGGGTTCCTTAATTAAATGTACTACACAGTGGTTGGAAAAAGAGGGATGGTTATAAAACAAAAGCATGAAGAATGAAGTCTGGAGCAGCAGTGAAATGTTACAGTGGTGCCAAATGAACATTGGAAAGCACGGGTGAAATCACAAACTGACTGACCAGCTCTTTTCATGTGCATATTTTCTGCCTCCTGAGTGGTGGCATGAGTACAATGGAATCAAGGTATGCAAAACTAAATAGCAATCTCCTTGGCAAACCCAAAATAAGCATTTAAATCAACATTTAGGTGAATGTACATGTGCTGAATTTGTAGAACTAAGAACATTGACTTCGTAGGAAATAAAAATATAAAAGGAATAATCATGAGTCTAAAGGTGAAAGTAGAGCAGAGGATAATAGTTCTGTGTACTGAAATCATTAGGTATTTTACTTGTTCATCTGGATAACACAATCCTTGACAAACTGACTGCAAAAGATTATTGTTCTTCTGAATGAACACAAGTATTTTAGGTCTCCAGTTCTTTTTCTAAGAACATAGAAAGCCACCAATTTGGCTGGTGCACTGCTCAAATGCTCTGATGGCATGAAGTGTACCCTGAATAAACTGTGAGCTCTATTTGAAAATAAAGTTTATAATTAAAACTGGCACTTGTGGGCCTCCAGCTGGTGAATGCTGTTTTGCTGACGTGAGGCTCCTGACACCCACAGTATGGTGGCTCATTGTCAGCCCTTCTGCCAGGCCCTCGCTATTCCAACGCCTCAGATGTTGCCATCTCCACAAAATGGTGCCCGGCAGCAGGAGGCTTGCAAAGCCTTTATTTCCCTGTTTGTGCAGAAAAGGCTTTTGCTCACTCTGAGACTAAGCTGTTTGTTTTATTAGGCAATGAACCTGACTTTGAGTTCTGTGCAGAATTCAGCCAGTCTCCTGTAGCAGCAGGGCTGGTTGCTTTTCTAGAAGGACTGGCAGGTCACTGCAGGGGAAGCGATTGGGCAGCAGTGTAACGATGCTGCACCAGAACTGTCCATGGGCAACACAATATTAGTGGCAGTGGGTCAGGTTCTCTTGTATGATTTGCCTTGCTGATGGCTCTGCATTGTTGTAACCAGATTATTTTGGCCTGATGCATGTAATGCTGTAAATGGGAGAGAATTTGGTTCTGTATGTATCTTCAGCTACTGGTGGACACAGGAAGAGCTTTTTGCTGTGAGAGTCTAAAAATAAGACAAAGCTTCCTGAGCAATATGAATTTCCTTCTGTGCTCAGTCCTAAAGAAAATTATTTTTTTGAATCTGTGTGTGCTTTTGTCAACTTCAGGTGACTTTATGTTGTAACTTCAGCTTTACTTAAGCAAGATTTCAGAACAAACTTCAGGGTTCTATTTCAAACACTATTAATAATAGCATTAAGCCTATTTGTTCAGTGTGCGGCATTGGTACAGCCCCTCTTTGTTCCCATTAAATTAGCAGGAAATAAGACAGTTTTAGCATCACAGGTCTCATCTCAAGTTGTTATTGATCAGCTATAAACACAAAGGGTACTCTTGCTCATTACAAAACAACTTTACACTAATCTTTTCTAGCTTATATCGACAAACATTAAGTAAAAATATGAAATGGCAAGCTTTGGATCATTATAAGGTTGCTGTTTAAATAGTATGTCTGCACTCTTGGTGACTCTTCTGGATGTGGAGGTTTTCACCTTTATAAAGTTGTCCTTGAATCAGGTAGGAACAAAATTACCCCCTCATAGACACTGTAATATTTTCATAATGCAAGTAAAAAAAAAATAGTTGTGCAAAAGACGCTTATTGCATACTCTTTTATTGCCTTCAGTGGTGCCCTGATACAAATGTGGAGGATGAGACAATTACAGTAGCTTGAAGGCTCACAGTGTAAATAAATCTGTGTAATGATTAGCTGGGTTCTCAGAGCAATAAGGCTAATATTTTTAAACAAAATTATTTATAAGAAGCAAACACGCATCATTTCTGGTGCATCATCTGTTCAAAATATTGTCTTCAGCTAGTGGGGAGGGGGAAGAAAAATTAATTTGAGGGATCCAAATATTTAGACAGAAAATTATGAAACATGTCTGCCAGCTACAAGCAGGACACATGCCAGACCATGGTCAGACCACGGGGTACCCAAGCAGGTTTGGTCAAGTTTGCCACCCCCTCAAGGTGCTACTTAGCTCTCCAGCTTGCAAACGCATAAGGGCTTGGCAATACATCATGCTATCATTGTTAGAGCATTTAGACAATGAACGGAAAGAGAAATGTTATGCAAACTTTTTGTTATGTCACGTTAACAGAGTCAGATTAGAAATTATTATGCAGATATGTGAGAGGAGGTGGAGAATTTGAGAGTAGAAGTGTCCTAAATATGTTCCTGTCAAGTGAAGGCTGAAGGGGGAAAAGATATCACAATTTCCTAACTTTTTCCTCCAGCTATATGAATGACAGTGTTGGTCTCTGCTCTATAGTGCAGAGTTAAAATGTGGGACTAAAGTAGAGGATATGCGGTAACAATTAATAAAACCCCACCAGTGAAATGGGGAGATATGAAGGCCAGGGGAGAAGATAAGCTAAGCTTGTGTTTTGGAACTCTTCACGTGTTTATTATTTACTGCTGCCATCATGGCTGTTGATGCTCTAAGGATCTTGATGAGGATTCTTAGGGCCTCTGGACAATCCTGCAGCCGGGCACTGTAGGGGAGATTTTTTCCTAGAGCAAGCACTAGGAGCACTTGAGTTTCATTCATTAGGTGCGTGTGCTAACTTGATTAGACAAATGGAATCAGATCTGTGTGATGTTTGCCTTGCACTTTGCTTCTGGTAGGCAGCACCTTCTTCATCAAAATAAACCATGGGTTTGGAAGAAAATTACTTCTTTTAAACTCTATTGAAGTTTGGACACTTTTTACAGGAGTCCTTCACCAGAGAAAAGTCCTCTGTCTTGAAATTTGTCCTGTTCCTCTCTCTTCCTTCATTTGTATCAAACTGTATTACAGACAGAATACTGTGGAAAAAGTGAAACATTTTCCAGAACAAGGAAAAGAAAATCAGCATGCTTTTATACTTATTAAAAAAAAAAAAATCTTGTTCCTCTACTTCTCTGGGATGTTTAATCTTAATAATGTTGACATAAGCTTTTTATATTTGAAATGAAAATTAGTGTCTCTATTAGAGTCCAAACTGCTAAATTCATTAGAAGTGTCATGTGTGAAATAAAAAAAAAAAACTTTCTCTCTGGGTTGTTACTTGTTTTCCATAACTCTAAACAAAGGCATAAGCCTCTCTGTCTTTCTCTTTTCTTTTTTTGGACAACTTGCCCTGGTGACTATATAATTAGACACCTATAAAAGGCACTTAAATTGTTTTTTAAAAGTTGCACTTCGTTGGCTTCAATTAAGCTTACATAAGCTTGTACAAATGGGGACTTTCAAAAGAAAAGTGAATTTGTGAACGTGGCAATTTTTCTTCAAATTCCCGCTGCACTCATCAAAATGACATTGATTTGCTCAGATTAGCAGCTGATACCTGACACTTCTTTATTTGAGCTACTTGACTCAAAATAGCAACTGTTTTCTCATAGCCAGGGATCAGCATCTCAACAAGTACAAGCTCCTTTCCAAACCAGGCAATCCTTCAACTACTGCTCTGGCCAGCAGCAGGAAAGTTTCTTTTCCAGAAGCTGATTCAGGAGAGAGCAATGCCTGCTGGACACGGCACATCAGTCCTGTGTCTTAAATCTGTCTTGCACTCTTTTAGTGCAGCTTTTTGCTCCATATTCCAAGTATCATTGCATGCTTGAAATCAATATAACTGGATTTCATTCTTTCCTGAAATACAGGGAAGCAGGAACAGAAATCATATATGTAAACCTTCTCCTTGCAGAGAAGAAAACTCAGTGAAAGAGTTTCCAGCCAAAAGATCCTATGCTGCCTCCCTTTGATGTCATGCCAAAAAGCTGATTTTGAAATTATACATTGGAGACTTCTGCTAGGAAATGGCCGCTTGCAGCCATGCACAGCAGAGTTGTAATAGAGGCTGATCTAAAAGAAATAGAAGTGTAGAGCAGGCTAAACGAGCCTTTCTGTTCTTTTGCTAACCAGGCCAGAAAATCTTCTGTGAAATACATCTCTGAAGTACCTATTCTATAACCCAGGATGTAGAAATAATTCCCTTTGATTACTCTCTGGAAAATGTGGGAAGAAGTCACCTTGGGCACAGAGGGAATTTGCTGGCATGGCCTGGTTTGCATAAAGAAAGATGGCTTGGTGGGAGTACAAAGCATAAATAATATAGGTAAGGAACTGCTTTCACTTGAACTGAATGAGAACTCAGAGTGGTAAAGTATTCTTGAAACTTCTGAGCTTTCTAGAAGCCCGCAACCTTCCAGAAGACTTGAACCTTTTGAATAACCTTTCAAAAAACCCTTTCTCTTGCACAAACAACCAAAGGTGCTACAAGCTGATTCTTGTTTCAGCTAAAAAGGCTTCATCTTATTCAGAGTCTGGTGTGGCACAGCATTAGAAGCAATCTTCTCTTGGCATCTCATCAGCATCTAATTTCAGTTGTCTGTCTGCTCTCCTTCCGCCCGGCTCTGCGTGACAGTGCTTTATTCTGGGGGAGTTTGGGTTATCAGGATAGATTAGGGAGCTTCTGCAGAACAAATCCGTGGCAATTGCAGGAGTTTACATGGGGCTAGTTCAAAGTGTGTTGTGTTTATTTAGACATGAAACTTGCAGGAAGGACACAACTGGTGCCCCAGAGGGGCATTTTCCATTTTCCAATCAAAGCAGATGAATTTAAAATTGACTATCAAATCCTTCTAGCAAACTTGCATCATTCTTTGCTAATTTTCTTCCTAGTGGCCCCTTGAGAGATGCAGACAGTCTCAGTGCTGCATATTAAACTTTAATTACTGATTTCTGTTATGAGGTCGAGATAGAACTTGGCCAGAGATAGCTGCATCATAGCTTAGAAGCTCCTTGTACTGAAAAACACCCATAAAATAGATGAAAAATGAGTCAGCAACCTCTCACCAATCTCTGTCAGTGCATGCTGCACCTTCAGCTCCACTGTAGGATGCCAGCTGGTCTTCTATTAACAGTAAATTGTAGGCTTTTATTTATTTATAAGTGTCATTAATCTGGTAGGTTGAATGCAGTTGGCTCGCCAAAAAAGAGCATACGGGGCTTAGCATTATCTGAGCAGACACAATTGGTGGTTTATGAAAAATATCACAATGAATAACCCACAACAGCCACGCTGTTACATGGGATTTGAAGCATTTTGCTTATTACGTGGCACAAAGTACAAGCCCAAAATCAACATTGCTTGACTGACTTTTCATGAGGAAATATCGAATGCTTTCAGGCAAACTACTTAAAACCCCACACGCCTGACATGGAATCACTTTCAGTTCTATGCAAAATTAACACACAGGACTTTGGAATTATTGATAACCTTGCTGAATTAAATGAGACTAGAGATTTCTCCTGAGATGGCTGTATATCTTCCACACTGGAGTAGGTATATGTGGGCTTGCAGAACTAGGTAATGTGAGAGAGTTTATTATGGAGGGGGAAGTGGCAACATTTATACCAGTGTTTTAGGAAATTTGTACTGGAATGCTGTAAGTGTTCTGACAGGGCACAGACAAGAGGTTTGCACTTGTATAGAATTAGGACGGTACAGTATTTTCTTTCTATGTCTGGCATTTTCTTTCTATATCTTCCTTTTGCTGCTTGTGTTATCCATCTGCTCTGGATTTGTCTAACTGTGCTATTCCCTCCTTGGCTGTTCTGCCTTTCTCCCAGACCTGCCTGGACTGTCATCATGTTGTGTTTGAATACTGCACAGTATCTTTTGACACTCAAGAAGTGCTCTGGGATAATGAAGTCCTAGTTCTCAGCGTGGCAGTTTTTCTACATACCCAATTAGCATCATTTTTCTTCTCTTTCTGCTGCCATGTCACTTCTACTGCTTATCTAAATAAATGGGATTTCAGAGGAAAATCCTCTTTTTAGAGGGGAACTCTTGACAGTCTGGTGCTTACTTTGTAATGCCAGGAAATGAAAGGGAAATAACTGCAGTTTGTGGGGCTGCTTTGGGCTGGCAAAGAGTCTGCTGGGCTGCAGAAGCCATCTGTATATCGAACATGGGTATTATACCCTGTGCTTGGCTGCTGTGGGAAAACACAAGGGAAGCTACAGGACCAGTGTGGTGCCAATGTTCTCTGTTTTAAGACCTTTTTAAGACTCATTTTATTAGTTATCAGGACCTGTGTGTTTGCAGGAGTGTTAAAGCAAACATATTGTTCTAGGAGTCAGAGTGGAGAGTCATCTGTTTGCTTAGACATTTTCAAAGTCACTGTGTGAGACTGGCAGAGTTCACTAGATCACAGTGCAGTGGGTGTCATAAGTAGCAACAAGAAATAAAGATCTCATATCTCCTACAAGCAGATGCAAGCAGCTGAAAATATGACCACAGATTTTAGTTATTACATTTAAAATATAAAACAGTCAGTTCATTTTTCATGGCCCAGTCCACAAGCCACCATTCCTCTTGCCCCCTTGCTTTGAAGTCCCTTTATTTTAACTTCCAATATTGCTTTCCGTCTAATGGGATATTAGATTGTGGATGGTTGGGGTTTGGTTTGTGTTGATTTTTTTTCTGGGCGAGGCTTGAGTTCCTTTCTAAATTGCAGTTTATTTAGGCTATTTAATAAATTGTTTCATATTTGTAGTATCTGTTTTTTCTGGGTGCTATGGGTACTGGTATTAAACATGGAGAAAAGTTTAGAACTTTAATTAAAAGTAGATGTGAGTGCATAGTTTTTAAAAATGACAAAATACTGCTAAAACAAATGTGTATTTTATGCATGCTAGTAAGTTTTCAATTTGCTAAATATGTTATATGTTTGCTTTTAATTGTATAACCCCAAATATTGCACTTGTCTTCATTAAAATTTATTAGTTCACTCATGCAAAGAAATTCTTCTAAGTGTGTCCAGTAAATATTCACTTTTATGGACTATGAAAATAATTAGCTCCTTAAAGCCGGGGCTGTCATCGTTCATTATATACTAAGCAGGCAAAGTGAATTTCAATATATTTGCTGGTCTGCCTCTTGGGGTTTTTTTTTTGTACTTTTAAGTCAGTTCAAGTTTACTCAATTAAAACATACTAGAAAAGCAAGTTACCAAAATCTGTGGAGAGTTGTACAGTGAGCTGGTTTTTATTTATGTGCTGGGATGGAGGAAAGAAGCAATTCAAGCCAGCAAAACACTTGTCAAGGTTGGACAGCAAACTGTCAATGAGTGAATCGTAGCACACTGGGAAGGGGGAAGCTTGGGTTGTTGTCCTGTTCAAGGGACACTGACAGGAGCCAAACACCTCTGGAAGCTGTTGAAGTGTGAGGCTGTTTCACACAGCCATGCTGCCCAGCAGCTGGCTGGCTCTGTCTCATTCTTCCTTCCCCTGCCTGAATGTTCACAACACTCAAACACAGACCCTAAGGTCTAAAGTTCAGGAGCAGATGGAAGCATGTGCCCAGGCTGATGTTTATGTGTTAGTGCAAGGTATGCTCCAGTTTATTAAATAAGCAGTCCTAATGTGCTGTTTCCTCCAGTCCTGCTGAATTTACTCCTTACTACAGCCAATAGCCTTCTGATCAGATTGTTTTGGTATTTTTCTGAGTTTAGACTCATTTCAAATCAGCACCAGAGGTTTTCTTGATCCACTGAACAGTGAAGGATGTACTTGTACTAAAAAGCACTGCCAGTAGTAGATTGCTTTTAAAACACGCAATTTTTTCAAACATTTTTAATGGTGTCCTAACACCTAGAGGTAGTGTTGTTATGCTTATGCTAAAATTAAAAAATTAGGATACAACCATATTAAGTAGGTTTCATAAATAGATTAATACTATATTTTTTTATTCTAAAACATCTGTGTTTTTAAAATTAAATTACTTACATTTTCAGGTTCTGGAGACTTGGGCAATTTATTATCTGTGCATTGTTGTTGTGGTCAAGAGTGATGTTACTGTTTCTTGGCAGGTTTAAAAAGATTTCTTTTGAGGGTTATTTTATTAGACTCTTTGAAACTCCTGATGATCTATTTTGACATTTTCTTTGTTTTTTTTTTTTCCCTAATAAGATAAATGGGCATAATTTGCAGTGATTTGGTTAACGGTATGGCATTTCATTCAACTGTAGTGATATTCAACAATTTCTCACATTTTCATAAAATGTATCTTAAATGGAACCTCAGGTGTTCCTGCTTATCACAACTGTATTCCACTCTGGAGGAAAGCATGCTGTGATTTAAAAACCACATACATCTCACTGAACCTCTTTTATTTGTAGCATTTGCATCTTGCAACCTAACTTGGCAATTTGTTTATCAAAGGTAGGATTTGGTGCTTACATTATCCGTGCCTCATTTATAGTCACAGCTAAAAAGGGAAGACTCACTGTAACTCCAATTTCCCATTATGGATTTGAGAAGGGATTAAAAATAGGGAAAATACAGGGCAATAGTGAGAGGTTGTATCACTACTTACAGGAATAGTGAGCCATAACAGATCTCTTAGGTTCTCCTCGCTCATCTGTTTTGTGCTGACACCTTCAGCGGACAAACCCATTTGGGGAGTGTTTAAGAAACAGTTTGTGACTGAAACAGTTCCACTGCCTTTTTTTATTTTTTCATTTAATATTTATGAAGTAATCCTGGGTAACACAATGTAACCACGATCTTATAAAGACCATGTGATGCTAAAACAACAAAAATAATCTTGTGGCTGGATTTAAAGAGATTAAAGTAAAACCAGCTTTTTTTCTAACAGGGTTGTGTTAGATATTTGCTGAATGTTCCCATTTATTAGAAAATCAGGCTACATCTATGTAGCAGGAGATACTACATATAATGCTTATTGGTACATTTGCTTATTCAAGGAACACCAAAGAAGGAGAACACATCTTTTCTTCTGTGGGGTCTCTTATGAGAAAGAAAAGACTTCATGAGGCAGGACAAGCCCAACCAACATTTGCTCAATGAGTCTTTTTCTATGCCCTGAAGTTGATGAGACTATTAACATTAATTATTCATGTGCTGACAAAGGCTGCTGCAGGAGACACAGAATGAAGACTAATAAGCTGAAATAGAGAAAACTGGATGCATAGGAGAGCCTGGAGAATGGAATATCTTTCAATATTTTTCCTCATTAGTTTGGCCTATTTCCCACAGGGATAGCAATACAAGACTGTGACACCAGAACTTTTCCTTAAGTGTGACTGCAAATTCCAAGCCACATTCCCTCAATGAGCAGCACTCAGCCCATGAGCCTTGACCCTTTTGTCAGCTCAAACATGCCTGCTGATAGAGGATGTCTTGGAGACTGACAGATGGACCTCATCTGCCTAGGGCATGGTGCAACACAGGGAAGAACTCAATTTTGAATTTTGTGCTTGAAAAAAACCAAGCCAAAAGAGGTAGTAAAAACACCAGTGGAAGTCAGCGACTTCCCACTGGGCTTCTGATTCCATCTTCTCACAAAGATGCTCTGACAAGAAGGAATTTAATAAGAGGCGCCCTCTGTAAACAGAAATACTATTTCATTTGAAGCTCAGTGAATGTTGGGGCAGGTAGAGCAATAGACAGGATGCTCAGAGGGAGTGGTTTTTTAATGAGCTTTCTCTCCCCAGGGACCATATAAAATTCTGATATTTGTATTTCTAAGTTTTAGAGCTGTAAAGCCAAAATACACCTTTATCTGTAGCTGCTGGATGTTTATGGCTACTGGCTATCAAAAAGAAAATCTCCTTTTAATAAAATATTTGTATCAGCTTTTTTATTTTTAAGTATGCAGTTTTGCAGAAATTGAGTCTCTGTTCATGATAGTGTTCTTAAGATTCTGAACTCTTGCATCATTCCAGTTTACTTGGCAGTTCTCCTAATAAAAAAGAACACAACATCAAGGGTTTTTAAACAACCAACCATAAAAAAGCTTCACATTTTTTGCAATTTTTTTCTTGCATAGTGCTGAAAAGGCTCGGAAACCAGAACCCCTTATTCAGCAAGCTGATTGGTGCTCTGCATTTATACAGATTGCAGGAAGTGAACTTAAATGCCATCAGTGGTGTCAGAAAACTGTCACTTGGTTCTCAGGTATGCAGAAAGTCCACAATCCTGATAGTACTTGTATGTGTTCAATTAGTCACATTATTCAACCAGTCATCTACAAGAAAAAAAGCCCTGTGTCTATTCATCAGAACAAAAAGTTGCTATAGCATGGAGTCATCCAAGGGTGATCCATGAATATACATCCGTTAGTTTTAGATCTGCACACTTGTGTCATGGAACAGTTATTTTTAAAACAGCGTCTCTTGAACAAATGTGTTTAAAAGTGTGTTTGGTGTCATTCAAATGCAACCTGCAAGCATAAATCGCAGTTGCAGGTGCAGCTCGGGCCGGTGCCCATGCCTGGGAGTCTCTTTTCAGCACCACGAACAGCGCCCAGAGCCGCAGCCTGGGTCGAAGCTGTCCCTTCCTTCATGGGCTGGGCACGAAGGGAATTCTGCACTCTTAAATGGGTGGGTGTGCATGTTCAGCAGTCACACAGATTCTTGCTGCTTCAGCCAAAAACTTGCTGAAATAATTACTGTGTAGGGACAAGACTTTATTTTTATATTAGGCATATCGCAACCTCAGACATGTTATTTTTGCTCAAAAGAAATGAGAAGCCTGGCTGACCTATGTTCCCAAACTGTGCTAGTTAATTATTAAGATGTGTTGAAACATGAACTATTGAGTTGGTCCTACAGAAATACAATTTTCTTATGCTGTACAGCTAAGCAATATTGTTAAAGCCAGACATCCAAAATGCTGAGACTTGCTTAAAAATAGTGATTTAAAAGAAACTCCCTTGTGACACACTTTTCTAATTATTCTTTTAGATTTTTCAAGTTATTTTTTCAAAGTTCTATCTGCAACTATATTTCCACTTTTTAGAAAAAGAAACCTAGGGCTTATACAATTGTAGGAACCCTAGTAGAGAAACTTTCAGACATTGACTCTCAAAAATTTAATAGTTGGTAGCAAAGTGATTAGAAGAAAGTCATTGGTTGAAAAAGCCATAAGTGCAGAAGTCCAAGACTTATTACAACAGCACTACTCAGTAGGGGAAAAAATTATTGAATGCTGCTCATTGGCATAGATAAGAATAGGTTAAATCTCACTTGTTTGTCTTTAGTTAACTACAGTAAAATTGTTAGTATCTTACTCTCTGTCCACTTGGTCAATGGGAAGCTCAGTTTCATTTGCTTGGTAGAAATCTGAAAGTTGAGCTAAAAAGTACAATTTCATTGACGCAGTTCTCCTAGCAAAGGAGAAAATCCGTTTCCTTCCTCTGTGGAAGAAAAAACCTGGAAGAAAAGAGAAGGCAGCCAAAAGCTGTTCTGTTGGAGGGGAGAGAGGGTAGTGTGGTAAGATTAGTGAATACCTGAGCTCTAAGTTACTTTTAAGAGACAACCATTGTCTCTTGCATGCCAGAGGTTTGTTATAGTTTTCAGGTTGACTGGCTATTAGTTGTTTCAGCAACCTGGATCTCATAAAACATTAACCTTTATAGCATTAACTTTTAAAAAATTATTTGTTTTTATTTGCGTGAAAATTCATGTTTCTTTCACAGAAATGTTTGGTCAGGCAGAAATTTGAAATAAGTAGGTGAAAATTTGAATTTTAGCATGGCAATTTTCTACCTCTTTTTGTTGTTGATATCCTTAATTTCCGTGTCTCCAACTGGAGGTAGACCAGAGTAGCCAAAGCTTAGAAGTTGTTCTGCTAAAAAGATGATGCACCAAGGATGAAGTTCTGTGAGAACCTTTGTAAACCAGAGATGAACTAATAAAGAGAGAAACTAGTAGAGATAAACTAGTTCAAAGAACCATAAGTGCTAATTCAGAGAATCTAGCAGTACAGTAGAAAGCTGCCAGAAGGGTATTGCTGTAGTGAAAGCTGTCTATTGCCATGGAAGATGTGAGGTTTAGGTACACCTTCCCAGCATAATAAAGGAGGGTTCCATCTCTCCAGGGCAATGTATTAGTACAAAATAGCAGTAAATACTCGTTGGGCTAAGAATATGACACGTTCATATTTGGAGGCTACTATAAACTTCTTCACAGTTTTTTTCCTTTTGTAAAAGTTTACTACAAATCCTGTCAGAAATAACATTTAGCTCTTTTCTTTTTATTGTGCAATGACACTTTTGTGACTCTCTCCTAGCTAGTTTGAGAAATAAAAGTGGATTTGCTAGACCTGAAAGATTTCAATTAACTAAAGTGAATGCCAGAGCTCAGAGATAAAGTGTCCCGATTTGCTTCTTGCCCATCAGTCTAAGTATGTCCTAACAAAGATTTTTCAGGAAAGAAAGCAAATAAAAGATTAGAGGAGAGAGAGTGGGATGGAGTTTTGAACACAAAATGAGTGTATGGATTAACATTTTCAGAGGAAAAAACACAAAGAGAGGGAATAGGAAAGCAATTTTGGCTGTTGGGGTTGTTTTTGTCTCCTTGTTCTTTAACGTTCAGAGATAGCAAATCCATTCTGTCTTTACCCAGGCAGTGACATGTCGCAGTAAAATTTAGTAGCAAATATTCTTTCATCTTTGTGGAAGTACATAGGCTTTACTTGGGGAGTCATTCTAATCTTCAGTTTCTTCTATTTTGCAAAGAAAATTATGATTTAGATATTAGAATATAAATCATTTTAATCTTTTAAATTAAGCACATTTGTTGCAGCAGAAGGAATTACTGTGTTTATTAATATTGTGTGATGGAAACCAAAACAAATTGTGTCATAGGTTTACGAAAAGAGGTGATCACAAGCCTCTGGAGATGGTTTAGTAAAACCTAGTGTTCAAGGAAGGTCAGCTGGGGCAGATTGCTCAGGATTGTATCTGGGTGTTGGACATTCTTAAGGACAGAAACTCCACATCTCCTGGGGTAAATCAGCACCATCATTTGACCACTCTCACAGTCAATAAGTGTTTTTTCATACTGTTTCAATGCCATGTCTTTTATTTTTATATGTCCATTACTTCTCTTTCTGATATTGGATAGCTCTGAGAAGGGTCTGACTTCATCATCTTTGCTCTCCTGGGTATTTATAGACATGAGTGAGATCTTCCCTGAGGCCTCTTTTCTCTAGGATGATCAGTCCAGCAGTGTCAGCCACCCCTCTGATCCCTTCACCTTTGTGTCCTTTTATTTGGCTCCCTGCAGCACATGCTCCTGTCTGCCTCCCACTGGGAAGCCCAGAACTGGACGCAGCACTCAGATGTGTCTCACCAAGGCAGAGTAGAGGGGAAGGATCCCCCCTTGATCTGCTGGCAATGCTCTTCCTAATTCAGCCTCGGATGGTCTCAACCTTCAATGCCACAGAGGTGTGTCACTGGCTCTGCTCAGCTTGCTGACCACCAAGACCTCCAAGTCTTTTTCTGCCAAGCTGCTTTCTAGACAGTTGGAGTCAAGCCTGTAGTTCTGTTTGGGGTTATTCCTTCCCAGATGTGGGGCTTTGCGTTTTCCATTGAACTCCATTATATTCCTTCCTGCTCATTTCTTTAATCTGTTGAGATCTCTTTGAATGGCACCTCAGTCATCCACTGCACCAGTCACTCCTCAGAGTAGATTCCTGAACATTTACTGAGGGTATTTCCTGTCCCATCACCCACAGCACCAGTGGAGATGTTAATTTGGCCTCACTATCAGTCGCTGGGGCACAACACCAGAGACCAGCCTCCAGATGGAATTGGTGCTGCTGGTTACTACACTTTGGACTTTGTCTTTTGGTGGTTTCCATGTCACTGTCCCTGCACCCAGTAGTTGAATCTTCACACTCAGTTAAAGCAATGTTAGTTCTGAGAAATAGGAATCTTCTGAATATCAATAAAGCTTTTAGCCCATTCCTCCAGGGATATCTGAGGGGAAATATTTAACTTCATTGAATATATGATCCTTGAAATGTCCAGATGAACTTTGCTCTGAAAGATTTAAGCAATGTCTGCTATTTCTGAATAGGGTAAACCCCCAAAGTGAAAGGATAGTACTGTAACCTATTTGATAATGTGAAAGTTATAGGCAACTTTGTTAGTGCAGGAAGGTCCAGCAGAGCTTTTGGAGATTAATCCAAATGCAAATGACCTCAGAATCATGAAACATTTCCTCTCAAGTCATGGCCATAAATGATGACTTCTCTGGAATGTTTTCATTTGGGGAGGTAGTATGTTGGATCTCTGTGAGAATGTTTCTACTAAGGAGCATATCAGAAGAAGAACCAGAGCAAATCACTAGCCAGAGAGAAATATTACGAGGCCATGAACAAGGACTTAATAAATGAGATTGTGCTCATTCAGGGCTACAATTCAATCCACAGAAGCCAATGGGAGCTGTTGCCTGTGATGATCAGGTAGCTTTATTGCAGATCTAATGAGCTTCCCCCTGCAATGCAATTTGAAAAACACTGTTCTGCCCTGCTGCCTTTGGTAAAGAGTCTCTGAGCTCTACATGTTAATCAAAACTCCCAGCACACTGAGGTGCATTATCCAGGAAATGGGAGGCAGAGACTAAGACTGAAAATGTTTTTGCTTTACACCAAAAAGGAACAACAGCACAATTGTTAGAAGAGTTACACCACAGCAGCCACTGGGCAGGAGGCCACCCTTCCCACATAGTCCAGGTAAGATCTGGTCAGACCAGAAGACCAAAATAGGAAGAAGCAAGAGGGCAAGGTAGAGAGGATAAGTTTGTTCATTGAAATTCAGACAGTGCCTTGGTAACCGAGTTGACTTATCATCCTTTTCCTGTGCTTCAACGTGCCAAAAAGTTACTGAGATTAAAACAAATATGTATTTGTGATTTCAAACCCACTAGAAGAAAAAGGTAAAGTTGCAGGTAGTATTTTTAACTTACATTTCTCTTATCGCACCTTTATGTAAGTTATAGTCTTGCAGTGCTACCCAGAAAAGATTGTGCAGCTGTGGTGCATTTCAGTGGACCACAAAGGGCTGGAATATTGTCAACAGACAAGTCAAAAATCCTAATTTCACACATAAACATCAAACTTTTTCTTATTTAAAAACTTATGTAATAAAAAAAAAAAGGAAAAATAAGAAGAAATAGGGAAAAAAAAAAAAAAACCCCACAATTTGACTCCTCAGATGTATAAAATATGAAGAATACCTGCAGGCTTCCCAGGGTATCAAGATGTGGAGCTCATAAGCACATAACAGTGTGAGTCACAGATGGAAAGGGGCACTGGAGTGATATTTACATTATCTTTTATCATTGCTCTCCCGCTTAAAGCTTGCATTGGAAAAAGTCTGTACAGTCAATTGTATTCACACTGTAAAAAAGAACTAATTTTTTAAAAGAATTTTTGATTTAATAGGTTTCAGTTTGAAAGAGAGCAGAAAAAGTGCTGTGATTTTAAGTGAAATTTCTCCACACGTGTTTTAATACTCTGAGTTTCACTGAGAAATAAACAAGGGATGTTACATTCTATAGCCCTTTGAATCTGGTACAAGGACTCTTCCTTCTTGGCTCCTTCATTTCCAGTAATTAAACCATCTGGTTGATGAGGGAAATTAATTCAAGACCACATTAATTCCTACTTCTAAATTTCTTTGTGGAAAACACTTCAGGAGAAAATGATGTTTGCTGGATGATCAGATGTAAAATTAAGAGAATGTGTTGTTATTATAGTCCTACAGTGCTGCTTACAAAATTAATCGTGGATGGTTAGAAAGTTTTGTGATAAATCTGGTGTCAACATTGAGATAGCAAAGAAAAGAGTAGAAAGATCATTAAATTCTCACAGATTTGTTTAGGTTGGTACATAGAATGAGAACAAGTGTTCAATTTATTGAAAAATTCAGGCCAAGCTTTTACAAGACATGGAGGAAGTAGAACAGTTTGTACAGCTTGCAATTGTATGTCTGTGCTCTTCAGTATAGAATGCTGGGCTATTATGGTGTGAGACTGACAGTGAAAGTTTGGAAGACAAATTTAAGTGCTATTCAGGCTACTTTTGAAGTTGTTGTTACTGTTTCTAAACAACATTGGAAGGATGGGGGTTTGTTATTTTGCTGAGCAAAATCCCGAAGTCATCACTCAATGTTCCTCCACTCCAACACTAAAAGAGGCTAAGGCTGGGTAAACAGAAGTTACAGCTGGCTGTGTGCTGTTATGGATCCTGGAATAGCCTCTCCTGGCCACAGAAGAGTCAGAGTTGTTTGATCAAGCCCAGGCTATGAAAGGTATGCACAATTTGAATCTCAACATTCTGATAAGCACTGCTGAGGCTCTGGACCCATAACACATTGTTTAGCATCTCTGCTCCAGTTGCACATGGGAGTTTTTCTTTCATTGCAAGCACAGCCAGCCTCTAACAGAAATTTTGGGAAAAAATATTGCAGAACAAAATACGAGAGTAACTATTTTGGGCATAGCATTTTGTCTGAAATGTAGAGCATGAAGTAGTGCAGTAATAGTAATATAGTGAGAGCAGTGTTTTTGTAGTTAAGTGGAAATGATCTTCCAAAGGGCACTTAATCTCAGTTTTTCTAGGAAAGTAAACAGAATAAAAGCAGTGGCTATTTTCACAACTACAGTGGGTTGCAAAATATAAGTGTGATGTAAGTGCAGACAGCAATATTTCTTCTGTATTCAGATTGCCCTTCTCATTTCTGAGGTCTCACTCTCCTCACAGAGCTCCTCCACACCAAAGCATACCTTGCCGTCTTTTTTTAAAAAGACTTCTGCTCCTCCTTGCCAGCATTTTGCTAATTAGACAGAGGCACCCATTACTGAAGGAGTGCATTTCCAGCCTCTCAGGGACAGCACTTTACTGGCTCAGTTACTTGAGACAGGAGGAGCAGGCAGCAATGATGTGTCTATCCTTCTCTGATTCAACAGTTCTGGGCTGCTCTTCAAACTCTGACATGCCTGTTAATCTTGTAGTGACAGTGATGCTGCTGTCTGTGTGCACTGTCACCACAGAACTGTCACTGCAGTAGGTGTTAATAAGCAAAGTGGCTGTTTAATGAAACACTGATTTCTGGACAGTAAGTAATGTGTTTAGGGCCCTGGGCTGTGCTTTAGAAGACAAAGGAGGGCTATTAAGCTCAGTTTGTGCCTTGCCCACCCGGGTGAGCAGGTAATGATGTGTGCCAGACACTGGTGCTCCCATTTGTTTTCTCTTCCATTTCTTTTCAGAACACATCAGAAATCTGAAAATACATTCTGTTTTCTCAGAAGAGGAAAGCATTTGACCAAAGATCAAAATATTAGTTCAGGTATTCCAGTTGTCTAGGATTGTGAGTTAGTTTTGTTCTAAATTTCTAGAGAAAAAGGCTTGATTCTCCACAACCCTCTTCACCACATGGCCCCTCATTCGAAGTTCTGCTAAATCAGAGTAGCAATTAGTTAAGCACATAATTTTGCTCTTCATGTTGCATAGAGCTTAGATGAGATTTTGATAATCATACCTGCAGAAGTGTTCTGGCACAAAATTGAGTATCAAAAACTATTGTTGTGCTTAACCTGTGCTTTTCTGATCATTTCACCCCCATTAAACTGCTTGAAAAGGGGTTAATCCTTGAGACAGCAAGCCACAATCCTGACTGGTGGTGACCATTTAGCAGTGTTCTAGAGATAATTAAAATCATATGTACAAAAACAGAGTGGCACTACCATGAGCCAAAAGTCCTATTTTCAGAAATTTTTAAGCCTTCATGAAGGGTTCACAGAATCCATTTTGGCATATTGCCTTAGAGTTAGCCCTTTGCTATGTGTCTGAGATTCAAGATGCTAAAAATTACTTGCTTCAGGGTTACTTCAGGGCTGCAGTGTGCAATTTTTAGAGTGAAGGTGTTTTTGTAAAAAAAATAGAATAAAAATGTTTATTCTGTATAAAAATGTTTATTCGATTAGGTCTCATAAGTATGGGAGGAAGCCAGTCAACTTTTCTAACTTAGCATGCACAGGGCATGAAGAATCAGCAATAGTTTTTAAACCACAGATGAAAACTGCCAATTCAACCAAAAAACTTTTCATGTAAATTGTTTTTTTGCCTGAGCAAGTTGTGTATTACACCCAGTGGTGCCAGGATAAGTTCCGAGTGTGCAGCACAATGCATGCCCTCCTACACCCATAGTAGTCCCTCATCCCACTCAACTAATTAACAGCAATTAGATAATTATGGTTCATAAAAGTCTTTGAAAGATGAAGATCTTACTGCTTGGGACTCATTAGCCCTTTTAAACACATTTATTATGCTTTTTATTTCTGACCACAAAGGGGAAAAACTTTAAAATATTCTGTTATTTGCCATTTTCTGCTCGTGAAGCAAAGCCTGCAAAACCAGCCTTTCTCCCAGATGTCCAATATTAGCTGTGTTTTGACTGAAAATGACAGATAATGATAGAGAAAGGAAGCTTCCATAAAACACCTTGCTTTTGATCACGAAATTTTTACTAGCATTCCAAAGCAAATGCCATGTTATTTTTATATTGCTGGTAAAAATCTAGCCACTTGTTCTCTGTGATAAAAAATGCTAAGCTTTAATTATGTATGCAGCATAGAGCACACAAGACTGAAGAGCTAGAGTAGATTTTTCATGCAAGGCAACCAGAGCTCAAATAATTTGTGGAACTGACCATTTTTGTTGTAGCTTGAATCTTGGGAGTTTTTGTTTGGTCATTTGAGTTTGTTGTGTTTTGGTTGTTTGTTCTGGTTGTTTGAGTTGTTTTTTTTTTTAATTTAGAAATCTCTTTTTGCCAAAGAACTTCCCTTCAGTTGTGTTCCTGAAAGATGCTCAGTTTTTCCTCTTGTCCATTTTACTTAGTGACATGGAGAAGTTTTCACATCACTAAACATTAGGCAACTAAATAAGGAAGTTAATTTATTTACACTCCTGATAATGATGAAAGAGAGGATCCTCCAGAAGGCAAACTGGAGCAACAT
Organism: Camarhynchus parvulus; assembly: GCF_901933205.1. NCBI lineage: Eukaryota > Metazoa > Chordata > Aves > Passeriformes > Thraupidae > Camarhynchus > Camarhynchus parvulus. Next base: position 8,572,669 of record NC_044577.1, on the reverse strand, counting down.
TGTTTTCCTTTTCTGAGATAACAAATTATGTAGAATTCCATGTATTACTTGTGGATGAGAGCATTAATTAAAGAGTGGTGCAGCTCTCAGCACACTTTTTGACCTTATTATGTCCTTTAGGGTCAGGAGCCTGTTATGAGTAATGCTGTGGCCACTGTTCTCCCAGCCTAATAAAGGGCTGGTTTATATGGAAGGAAATACTTGTTGACTGTTTGAAGCAGCCTTCTTATCCCAGCCCTTGAATTTCAGAGGTACACTAAGAGGCCAATTGGGACCTAGGATTTGAGCCTTGCTTTTGATATTTTTACTAAATCTGCTTTCCTGTGTTTACACCTTTATCACAGTCAGTGGGGTAGAACTAAACCACCTGGGGATTAAGTGATTTTCTGTTGCCTATTCCTGCACTGCAGGCTGAGTCAGTTGTTTGTCTTTTGACACAATGGGATTTACAAACCACTCCAGCAGCTTTCTGTAGAGCAGAGATATAACAAATGAACACAATTAAAACAATGGTATATTAAGTGGTACAAACAGTGAAGTTAATAAGTATCTCCCTGCTTTATGCAGAGCTCTTATTTACTATTTTATGGCAGTATTAGAAGGAGAGTTGCATTATGGTTATACAGTCCTTGAGTCACGAGTAGCAGTTGTCACACTTTTTGATGAGTGTACTTTGATAATGGCTGACTTTATTTAATGAGAATGCTGTCAATACAGCTCCAGCCCCAGCTGTCACAGCTGCCAGGCAGGAGTTGGGGAGGTGTAAGGATCTAATGATGGGCTGGTGCTAAGGGAGAGATTAGATTAACAAAAATCAATGCAATGGTTCTGTTGGTAATTTTGATTATTATGCTCTGCACTGCCTGGACTGAAAGGCTGATTTTGATTGATTCATTAGACTATTGCATGATCAAACATCACTTTACTGTATGTGTCAGCAAACTAAATACTTGGGGGGATATTTGGTGATGTGATTTTTGCATCCATGAGGTATAGTCACCTAAGAAGTGAATCCTGTGATTTTATTTTTATTTTTGTTCCCCTAACCAAGAGCAGCTATAGATCCTATTATTCTTTGTGGGTCTCATTCAATTCAGAATATTCTATGACTCTATGATAATTCCTTGTGTCAGGGAAAAAATGTTTATATTTCAGGTTTGATAGCTGGTGCTAAGATAAATCAAACTTGGTTAGGAGGATGAAGAAGACAAAGAATTCTTTTGGTTTTGCAGACGTGTGCTTATAAGTCACACTATGCTGCAGAAACAGCAGGAGTAATGATGGAGGGAAAACAAAAATAGTACCCAAAAGGATAACCAAGGTGGATTTTCTCAATGCCTTAGTGCATGTTTATTTACCTGACTGCACACACAGAGAAGAAGACAGAAGCAGATCCACATTATTTTGATAAGTCTTATCAGGCTAGGAAAATGTGTTTGCCAAGAGACAAATAATTTTTGGTGGTGGCATTGTAAGGGAATTAGTTGTATTTAATTAAGTAGACAGCTCTTTTCTCTAGATTTCAAACTTTGTCAAGCAAAAATACTCTAATATCATTAAGTGTAAGGTACTCTAGTCACCTTCCTGTAGAAAGGGAGGGGGGAAATGTATTGGTGACCTTAGGCCCGTCTTCTTCCCTCCCTTTAAAAACAGAGGCAATGTGGTGGAGGGAGATTCCAGTCTGTGGCAATTTCCTCATTTCCAGCTGCTGGAAAGGCCAAGTGCTTCTGCTGTTCTCCACATTGTCCCCTGTGTGGTTTACCAACATGCCTGGTTTGGTGGGAGTAGTGATCCCATGTCCCCATACACTTAAAGGCAAGGAAGTTTTTTTTTTGTTTGTTTTGTTTAGAATCAAAAGTAGCAGAGTTCTTCCAGCCCCCAAGAATTTTTTACAGACTTTTCTTCACAATTAAGCACCAAAAACTTTTAAGCTGCCTTCAAAAATTGCAAGCTTCTTGCTTGAAGGTGGTTCACAGAATTTTATCTAAAGAAGAGGACTTAGTTAAAGCCTTGTTACACACACAGCAAAAAGGTCTGTAAGTTTTAAGGTTCTGCTTAGGCACATGCTGTAGATTCCTTCCTCCCTTACTCAGCCTCACCTGAGGTGAGAAATCTACTTAATCTCTCTCTTTTAACCCTCCTCTTTGACCCTGCTTAATCCAGGCTCTTCACAAATCAAGATTCATAAGCATGACTACTCCAGGGTTTCTTTCCTTGACCCTCTGAAAACTAATGAAGGATGTTTTAAGACCTATGCTTTTCTTTGTTGGCCAGGAGAGTACCATGTTATGAGCCATGATATTTCAGTTCTGATGGTATTTCAAAGCTTTGCTGAGAGCCATGCATCAGTTGTTTAAAAACATATGTCTTGTAACTGCACCCCTCTGAAGTGGGAGCAGGGGAATTCCCTGACTTGTGAGTGCTCAGGCAAGTTATCACCCCTCATTTGTCAGTAGTGCAAACAGGAGCAGCTTGCACAGCTACAATTGTGCTCATAGTCCTGCAGGGTTTAGTGATGGTGGATACAAACTGGGAATTGTTCCTGAATGTCTTGGCTCGTTTTCAGGAAGGTCTTTGCAGAGTTCTGGAGACCACAATGGGATCAGACGGGCTCTTTTATAAAGCAGGCCTATTTGAGGCAGACATGGTAAATGCAGTCATTGCAGAAATGCTGGGAGAGCTGTGATGATTTCTGCTCTTGTAATGGCTGGTGTTCATGAAGTGGTGGTGCTCTCTCTGCCTTGTCACACAAGAATGGAAGCACATTAAAGGAGAATCATCTTCTTGGTGTTTCATGCAGGTAGTGTCTTGTATTGAGGCCCACCTGGCTGTTTTTAATGAGAACTAGATGCAAATATGTTTACATATTTTTCCAGCTTTTTCTGTTTCAAAGTGCAGAGCAACAAAAAATTCTATGCAGGTCTCTGACTATGAGTCTTAGCTCGATTTTGCCGTTCTGTGGTTTAAGAAATCCCCTTATTTCTCTGAATAGTAACTTGCTCTGTTTTGAGATCTGTCCAGTCATTGGTTCCTAATCCATTTAAAGTGTGTTCTACTGATACAGCACAGTGCTAATCTTTTAATCAGAATGTGATGCTATGCTCAGTCAAGGGACTTAGAAAGTCTGTAATACATCTACCTAGTGAAATTCCTCAAATGAATATAATCTAAAGCAAAAGAGTCAATCAAGGTTATGTTCAAACAGTGATGACATGTGTTTAAATGAAGATACTTACACTGTAGCTGAACTTTTTGATGAATTTGTTTTATTAATGTAGCTTTCAGGGAGGGGAAACAAGTAAACAAAACACATGGCCTTATTTCTTTCCATCTGGGCATGGGAAGTTGCTGGAATGTTTACTTTTCACTTTTATAAAAAATGCTAATCTCAACAAAGTGTCTTTGGCTTATCAGGAAGAAAGATTTGAATAAGATCAAAACAATATTTTTGAAAGAGGTAGTATCATAAAAACTCACATTTCTCTGCTTCATTTGGCTTCAAGACTAAATAACTGAAGTGGAACTACATTCTAAATTATAACCATGAAACTGTCTAGCTCTTTTCTGTACTAAAGACTATTTATATGACCCTTGTGCTCTGAAAGATAAAACAGTCTCCTTTACATGTGAGATGATAATTAAAAGGAAGGAAGCCAATATCTAGACCTCTTGGCTCTGTGTTCAGCAGCCAGCTCAGCATTCCCAGCAGAGGTGTACAAAGCATTACTTCTGGCAAATGAAGCAAAGGCAGCTCCTGAAGATTATCTGCCTGATGGTAAAAACACATCCATGCGCTCTGTAGCACAGCATAAGGATGGCAGGTACAAGAGAAAACACATGCAATTCATTAAGAGGTTGTTGCAATCATAAGTATGCAGTAATATGGCACCTCTGTTCCAGCTCTGTTTATTTATATGTAGAATATGGACATCATATAGTTGAAACAGAAAGCTTGCAATAGGTTTAATTCTTCCTCTAGATTTTAGAGCTTACAGTAGATTTAATTCTTCCTGTAGGTTTTAGAGCTCAGCACCTCAAGTATAGCAGCATTTGTTTCCTGAATGGCATCATCTTGAGGACAGTATTTGCTCTGAGTTAATGGAATGATAGAGTGGTTTGGGTTGGAAGGACATTAAAGATCATCTAGTGATCTGCCATGGGCAGGGATACATTCCTCTCCACCAGGTTACTCAAATCTCCATCCAGCCTGGCCTTGAACACCTCTGGGAATGAGGCATCCACAGCTTCCCTGGAAGTGTACAAATGTATTTGCAGAGGACATTGTCTTTGTCATGGCTGTACTGTAGGAACTGTTGTATTCTTTAAGTTGTATTTAGGTGTCTTCATGGCCAGTACTCCTCTAGAGTTTTTTTGTAACAGCTCACAACCACTATAACATCAGCCAAGGTGAGCTGAGAGCTTTCGTGTCCTGGCAGTTCATCTGAAACACAGAGCAAGTTCACATCACAGTGTATTTGAAAATCCTAATTCCTTGGCCTCTGCCTTGAGGACTGTGTCTGCATCTCATTCTGTTGCTGTCACCTGCCCTGAGCATGGATTGTCAGGGTGGTTTGAGTGCTCCAGTTTGCAGTAAACATGTGCAGTTAACATTTTCTCTGAGTATCCATGCACAGATTCTTAGCATGGCACTGCTTAACTCGATTAACTGCAGTTTGGTTAACTGAGATAGGGAAAAGTGAAAGTACACAACCAGAATTTCTGTGTGATTTGGCACTAGGACCCCTAGATGGGAAAAGATCTCAGTGTCTGTTCCTGTTCAAAGGAGAAAGCTGTAGCTTAGTCATGTACTAAGAGTGTGGTTTAAGGGGGAGGGCACAGAGATATGGGGGCTGCTAGTGGAATTCACCCCTCATAGTAGAACCTGTGGCTGAGCTCCCAGGGCTCTCCAAGGGATTTAAATTAAGGTTAGAGCACTCAGAATGGTAAATCCAAGATGCTTGGAGGGAGCAGGGCTCAGGATACCTGCCAAAGCAAAGGATGGCCAGCTGTGAGAGCTGTCCCTGTGCAGTCCTTAGCCATGGAGATCAGCGTGTCCCTAGCCACACATTGCAGCCTGGGGCAAGGGCTGGTGGGGCTGGCTCTGGTGTTGGTGGCAGAGGGACCTGTCCTTTCCAGAACTCTTTTAATCCCAGCAGAACCAGGCTCATTCCCTGCCATGCTGCACAGGCAGTGAGCACACCTGCCAGCACTGAGCCTGGCTCTGGGCAGCAGGGCTGGGAAAGAATGAGATGTAAATATGCATCATGAGCACACTGTGCCTACACATTGGCTTTAATGCTGCAGGAACATTCCTGCCAGTTAAACATTAAAGGCACCATTGATCCCAGTGAGTCCCCCCCAATACCTATGTATTTCAGACCTTTCAGTGCAGACTAAGGACAGAAGGAGAATTGAAGGAGGTCTGTGTGGGGAGAAGAGGCATTTAAAATAGAATTAATTTTCTTAAGAACTATATTTAGGTCTGAATTTGTGATAGCAAGAAGTGTATTGAGGTCAGAGGTGTTAGGTGTTCTACAGTTTTCCCAAAGCAAAAAAAAAAAAAAATACAGTGGCATTGTGCTATCAGAGCAGAATTTTGGTTTCTGACTATCAAACTGTCTTCTTAAAAAGCAATAACTCTTGCTTAACATAATTCCTATTGTCTGTTGTGTAATTCCTGTTGTCTATTGTGTAATTCCTATTGTCTATGGTGTAATTAGCACCAGATAGCTTGTGGAAATAGTAAATTAGATTTAATATGAGGAATGAAAATGCATGCATTGCAAGTGTATTGAAATATTTCCCTTCATTGATCAGAATGACAGAGGGCTGTGTACTTACAAAGAAAGCCCAAGTAAAGGATGACTGTGTTGTAATCATGTCTAAAATGGCTGTAAATGAATTTGAGGAAGTTTTGCTGATGTGAAGGTGATGTATTTTGGGTTTAGAAGCTATTCTCAGGCCTCTCTGTCAACATATGTGTGTGCTCTGCTGTTCTCAGTGCAGTCTCAATCAGAGCAAAGGCTGACGGCACAGAAAGCTTCTAACTGCAGAAGCTGCTAGGGACAGTGCTTGGGAAGATGGTAGAATGTGGAATAGAAGTTGAGGGTTATAGCAAAGTTCAGTCAAGACCTTAAAACTCATGGCTTTTGGTATTGTGGTATTGTGCAAGGTAAAACATCTTGTAAAGTATCTTCATCTTTCTGTAACTGCCTTTGTACTCTAAACCACTTCTTTCCATAATGATCATGCATGGAACTATGTAAAACTCTAGAGTTACAGTGAAGTAGGGAGACTTACATTGCCGAAGAAAAATAGCAGACTTGATTAACAGAAGGCAATGGACTCTGTTTCCTTTTCTGTAAAGGTTCAAACGATCTTTGAAACAAATGTAGAGCCTAATCATAGAGGATCAATATAATTTATTGAGCATTATATAAAAAATGCTCATACATTTGGATTTATGTTGTGATGGGGTCAGAGGAAGTGTTCCCTCAGAAAAGCTCTAGAAATGGGCATAAAGGTGAGAAGAATTTATTGAATTATTCACAGTCAAGAGCAGCAGTATATGCAGGTACGTAATTCTAAGATCTAGTTTCTGTGTAATTCCTCTTCCTCAAGTAGAGAAAAAGCATCCCTTGTATAGTAATGAATCACTCGGACATGAGTGTTTCCTATTTATGGAAGTGTCACATAAAATGAAAGCACTCTATGCTGCACTCTTTTGCACAGCCCTCATCACTTTACTGGGTCTTGAATAAAAGATTTTACAGAAAAGTCTTACACTTCAAAAATATTATAAAATAATTGCTTAAAACCCGCAATTGAGACTGTGGAAAAAGGAAGAGTTGGGTTTTAGGATGTATAGAGATTCCAAAAAGTGACATTTATCCTGAATAGGGCTGCATCTGCAGCTACACTGTAGCTTACAATATTATGTGCCCATTCATGGGACTCTGTATCCTCTGCTGTGATTATTTACTGTGGTGCAAAACCATTCTTAGGGCTATTTTACAAAGATGTTCCTCTTGGTTGCCAAAATATTTTAGTGGTGTGGGGTTTTTTTCAATTGTTAACATCTTAAAATCCCTTTACTCTTCTTGCTGTGGGGTATGAAACACAAACAAAAAAAAAAAAAAGACTAGGAAAGGAGGAGTTGAGCGTAAATATAAACATGAGGAGAAACCACTGCACTGTTTTTTGTATTCACATCTTGTCAAGTATCCACCAGTTTCCAGAATCACTGATGAGAAATTTGCCTCAATTTGCAGGGGTTTGATTCCAAAAAGAAGCTGAGAAGTTTAAGTTGGAAAGATTTAATAGGTTAGCAAATGAGCCTCACAATTAAAATTAGTAAAAGTAAAATACTGTTTCCATTTGCAACCCTGTAGAATGAATACACATTTATTGAAACAGTCCGGGGTGGGGGGAGCTAAATAACCTCATATAAAATTAAGTGAAACCATATCTGAAAATTCAGTTGCATGGCAGAGAGAATTGATTCACAGCTCTAGTTTAATCAAATGAGAAGAGTATAGTAAGCACATATACTAAAAATGACATCCAAAGTTAAGCCAGTTAAGAAGGCATCAGAATAATCAATGTAGCCAAATCAGTAAGAGATAAATCAATTCGCAGCCATGGGAATTAATCTCTACAACTTTGCAAGTGCCAGTGTGTTTAGAATTGTTGAATCCAAGGTTTCTTTTGAGGATAACACACCTTCTGCATTTGCATGAAGTCACATGCATTTTTACTTTACAAATGTTGAGGGATTGTGATTCTTAGGCTTCAAATTTGCCTAAACAAAAACCACAAAATGGAGTGAGAAGAGGAACACTCTTACCCTTCTCTGGTAAAGGATCAATGTCTTTTGTTTCAGGCAACTAAAGGATTCTACTAAAATTGTGGCTACTTTAACTTACCAAAACTCAGGTAGAAAGAAACTCAGTTACAGTTCTGTTATGCAGAACATCCCAGCATTCCTGTCTGGAAGAGCATGCTCAATGTAATTACTCTGGGTATGAAGTCACTTAGGCTAAATACTGAGTAAATTGCTGAGATTTATCCAGCATTTTCTAAACTACAAGCTTGTAATGAACATTTCAAATTGGAATGCTGTGTCCTTATAGCCTGCAAGTTACCCAGTTGCTTTCTGAAGTCTATATTTATGCAAAAAATGGATGTAAAAAACCATTTCACTCCCATAGCTGTATCATACTGGCCATGCTCCCGACCTGCTGCAAGAAGACCCCTTAAATCCAGAATTTATCAACGGTAAAATAGTTTCATGTTGGTTATGACTGATGAATGAAGACATCTGAGCAACTTGCTAAGTGGAAAAGCCTTGTAAATTATCAGTGAAAAATAGCTGAAAAGCTTTTTTTTCAGAGAAAAATTCACATCGTATAAATACAAATAGATTTTTTTCTATAAATCATTGGGAGGCATAGAAACAACAACCTGCAAAAATCAGGCTTTGAGGCTGCCTTGATTGCTAGAAATGAATAATGAGGCTTATAGCTGTGTCCCAAGGATGATGGACATGAAACTAAACAACCTGCATGAAAAGCAAATAAGTGGCCCTGTAATTTTGTCTCTGAATTGTGCATAAATCCCTGTTACATTTGAGTTAAAGAGAAGGTCTCAGATTGGACCTTCCATCAAATGAATTTGCTACCTTGTCATTCAGCAAGTTTTTGAAGGTGTTTGATCCATGCCTTTCAGTGCTTTTAGCCTGATTTCCTATATTAAAAAAAATTATTTTTACAAGTGATTATTGTGTGATATCTGTGGGCGTTTTTACACAGCTTGGAAGGTAGACACGAAACAGCCACTAATGTAAAAAGGTTACAATGCTGTGGCTTCCCAGTGCTTTGTATATGTCCCTGGCAAAGCCACTGTGTTTGCCATTATTTTAACTATTTGAATAATCTGAGCTCATTTCTATTTTGGATACATTTGAATGCCCTAAAGAGGATATTTCCAAAGAGCAAACTGGTTTGTTTAATACCCGTGCTGGAAATATAGGTGCAATGTGTAGCAGGTGAGTGCAGTCTCTCCTAGCAGTGATAATCAAGTGATGCAGGACATTGCCACTGTATTACAGATGTACTGCATAGTAAATTGTACGAATGCGTCAATAGTTTGATTCTTTAAACTTTACCCCTTTTAAATGTGGAAAGCACTTAATAAGCTGAAGCTACAACAAATTGAAAATTGATGTTTAATGAAGATGGTGGGGGTGTAACTGATTGAATTCTCTGTATCTCTGCTGCTGTGCTGGGCAGTCATTCCTATCTTTCTCCTTCATGCAGAATACTTCTATTTCTAGCCTTTTCCAGCTTTATGAGATTGAGCAGCAGCCATTCAAGCTTTCAAATACCAGAAGTTGGAGCTTGTTTTTCAGCATACTGATGAATTTACTTTGAGGAATGAGGTTATTGGATGTAAGCAAATAAATGTCAGAAAAATCAATTACCTTTTGTTGGTCAACTCTTAGCCATCATTTAGATGTGCTTGATCAACACAGAAGGGGAAACATTGTTAATGTTAATTTGGACAGGTCAGAGCATCTTTCTGTGCATTTCACAATATTAATGAAACTAGAAAAGAGCTACATTATGTTCTGCAGCATGTCCATGTCAGACAAATGAGTAAAGCTCACTATTATGTTTGTAATCAGGTAATGTAAACTAGGGGTATTTTGATTGATTTCTTTTAGAGTTGTGAGCTCATTATTGTTTTAAGGACAAACGTGCTCTGTAACAAACCATTATAAATAGCAGGCTGTTTTCCGTAGGCCCAGGATCCCTGTTGTGTGAGCAATGCCATGGACACAGCCAGCTGGGTGGGTTTTGTATTGGCTCACCCTCCAGTCTGGGTCTGGCAGGTGCAACATAATACAAATATGTTTAAGTGGCTTTCAGATCCAACTGAGGCCCAGAAGCAGGCTGCTTGTTTTCCCAACCAAGGCTGGCAGTGCACAGAGCCTGCTCAGGTGGGTCTGGGCAGCGTTCCCAGAACCAGGAGTGAGGGGAGCAGAGTGGGAAGATGGAGAGTCAGCCCCTCAGCAGAGCTTGGCCAAGTTCAACAGGGCTCATTGGCTTCAGGTTGGTGCCAGCCTTCCTGGATGTGCACCAGGACGTGCTCTGGTGCCTCTGCAAATAAACTCTCCCAGAGCAGTGAGCAAGGGGAGAGGCTTCTGAGCTGGCCGGAGCCCAGCTCAGTAGTACACCAATTACCTGCCATCACTCAGTGTCCTATCCCTTGGATAGTGCAGCTGACTCTACTTGCAAGTAAACACAGGAGCCACAAGACAGTAGCTCTGGCACTCCTTCTGTAAAGGTATGAAATGTTAATGACATACAGGAGAGAAATCCAGGCCTAAGAGAGGCAGTGCTGAAAATTCCTGGTACTAAGGAGGTTTGTGGTGACAGTGAAGCCTTGCAATGCATCATCTATGTGTGCTGTGAAGCTTCCATAAGAGGACCCAAAATTACAACAGAGTTGTTACTTAACTTTTCTTTACTGAGGCAGAAGAGTGACAATACTTTAAGAGCAGTGGTTGGAAATAATAATATAAACAAGGCCCTGGCAACCTTCTCTAACTGGCCATGCTTTGATGAAGAGGTTGAAGTAAGTGTTTTCTTAAGGGTCCCTTAATTTTAATAATTTTGTAGCCAAGACACAAGTGCTGTTAGCAATGCCTCATTTTGTATGCAACACTTATTCTATGGATTCCATACCCAGCATATTCTATGGATTGTGTGCACCAAGTGTTGTGTTTCAGAATATGTGGCTGCTAGTTAGTGCAGCAGATGTTGCCAGTATTCTGTTTTTATCAAATTGTCTTTTAGTCAGGCAGGTTGGTACTTAGTTCACACAAAGTGTATATAGGCAGCGTACAGAACCCTTCTGATTTTCACTCTTAGTAAACCCTTCTCTGTAACTCTGATTCAGGCTCATGGATGGCATGTGAAAACCCAGGTAGCCTGGATTTTCACATGCCTAGCACTAATGTGGTGACTTTGACAAGAGACAAAGTTTGTCTGTTGGGAAGTGACTGAAGATGTTTTAAGTGGTCCCTAGGAGAAAAAGCAAAATACGGATTGGTCACAAGTTCTCCATGACAGCTGCCAAGCAAAAGTAGTGTGCCAGGGTAGAAGTGATGTATTTTGAACAGTGATGACATGTTGAGTTAGAACATAAGGCAAATAGAATAACAACAGATTGATTGAGAGGGTGAGTGGAAATGTGAAATTCACGAGAGAAGATAAGTGTTGTAAAGTGGCCTTGGTCGTGTGCCCAATATGTTTGATTGCCATCTCTGCAGGCCTCGTGCCATTATCTTCAGGTAGAAAAAAATATGCATAAAAATTATTCAGCTCTCACTTGTAGCAGTCATGTAATACTGCAATAGCAACACAAGTAAGTAAAGAACCAGAGTGTTTGAAAATGTGAAACTTCCCATAAGAAGTGTAGTGGGGAGGTGGAGGGAAAGATTCCCTCATCAGAGATTGAAAAAGAAATTAATCCAACATCAAGGATTTGCTGTTTGCTTGTAAGCAATCCCATCTGGGTCAAAGCAAGGCAACACATTAGTCTTTTATGCTGCTATGAAGCAAAGCTTCCCACTGGAGCGGATTTTCTCTCTGTATTTAACAGTCTGCATGAAATCAGTTGTGTGAGCTGGGCTGCAGTTCAACTGAATAATGATCATCATGATGGGGTAGAAGGCTTGTAACCATTCAGGATTAGGCTGACACTGATAATCTGGTGTGAATATTGTCAGAATGCTGGGCATTTCCCAAGCATCAGTCTGTTTTTTAGGTTAAAAAATTCCTGATCTATGCATTTCCAGGCTTGACTTACTCTCCAGACATTTATTCTGCTTCATGTGCAAGGTCAAGTCAAAACCTTGATGAGCCGTGAAAGGCCAGCATTGATGACACCTTTAACTTAAATGAAAGCATTTAAGTATGATCCTTTTGGATACAAAATCCTGTGGACTGCATAGCACATGAGCAATGTCAGCAGTTATTTACACAATACACGTGGGTAAAAATTGAGCAGTGGTAGTTTATTGGAGAGATACATTTGGGAAGCTACTACACTGTTAAATGATACGTTTCTATTGAAATGTCTCGTGCTGTTTATTTTTCCTTCCTCTCTCTTAATAGTGCTCCTTTAGTGTGGCCCTCCAGTGGTATTTGTTAGGCTATTTCCCTAATGGTTTGCAGTCTCTTTGCTGTTTCTTTTTGACAGACCCTGTCATGAGCTGTCGTTGCAGAATGCAGTTCTCAGCAGCATGAAATTACCAGCAGGCTTTGCAAGCAGTCATTGAGGTCAGGCTTATGTGTCCAAATGGAGCCATTTTAAAAAGCCAGCTGGGAGGCAAGAGTGGCCCGTGGCTCTGCAGCCCATCTGCCTCCATCTTAGGCACCTTGCGTAATGTTGGGGGGTCCAGATCTTGCATCCATAGATGAGGTCTTCATAAAACAGAAACCAGCCCAAGCCACCAAGGATGGAATTGAGTTCAAACCATAGAAATAGTTAAGTTACCTGGAGAAATTGTCATGTATCTTGTTTACATGCTGAAAGCTGAGGCACTTTGCATTTGCCCTTTGCATCTCACAAGTCCTAGGATGGAATCCAGAGAGCCAGTTTGGTGTCCTGCCTTTACAGGGAATACCAGTGTCAAGATCTCATGTCTGTGCATATCTGTATCTAGATACACACGTGTATCTATCTGTCTGTCCATCTCTCTCCACACACACAAGGATGTTGTGCAGTGTCCTTTAGTTTTCAGAGCAAGGAATCCCTGTTGCAATGACCTGGCTCTGGGTCAGGTTCCAAACAATCCAGGAGAGAGACTGATGTGGACTCTGGAAAGCGTTTAATGCCTAACAAATGCTTAGCACAGAGCTTTGTATTAATCATGTTGCAGCAAAATCTGCCATGTGCTGTAGTGTACAGGCTAGATCTCATGAAAAATTAATCTGCAGACATTCTTGGGCTCTGCAGAAAAAATAGCCCAAATCCATGTTTCTCCTGAGAAAATTATCTAGTTTGAGAATTTTTAAAAACATTTCCCACTGCTGTTACCCAATTCCATGGTGACTGTGAAACAAATGAAGAGTAGCTATGAAGAAAAGTAAGCATGAGTATCTAAAATAAAATTTTCTTTGGGAAATACAGGTACTGTGCACAGTAACTTGGGCAAAAGAGTACCCACTATGCTGCCCTACAAATTTGTTTCCCATGTGTATAAGATGCAAATATGTTATGCTGGTACTGTGAGCACCAGAATGACTTATTTATTCCATTTTGCTTAGTAAATCTAATTATGTTTTACTGAAAACATCAATTTACTATAAACTGAAGTATATTTCTTATTACTCTTTTGCTGTTTTCATAAGTCCACAGCATAAACAGAGTGAAATGTTTGTTTAGGAGATATTGAATACTGTAAAAATGTCTTGGCTCTCCTTTTGAAAACTCTCGATTAACAAGTGTTCTAATTAAGAAAAAGAAAGAAGAAAAAAATGCAGTTAAAATTGAGACTCCATAAATTGTAATTTTTGCTTTTCAAATAATATGCACAGTTCTGTAATATAGCAGCACAATGTAAATGAAGCTCCAAAAATACAGCATACAAGAAAGGGATTCTAAAACTCATCTAGAAAATTACGAGCTTGTAATAAAAATAAGAAACTGACCAACTATTTGTGGGCTCTATAAGAGAACAGCTCTATGCAATTAATTGAAAAAGAATCTGTGATATTCTCCCTGTTTCATGGCATTTAAATTTTTATTAATACAATGTGCTGACCAAGCTTGCTGATGTCCAGTATAACCTGGTATCAAATTCAGCAGAGAGAGACTGGATATAAATTGGCCAAAGCAATAAATGTATTCAGACCCTTTTTTACGAAAAAACATTTTTTAGGACAGAAGATTTGTAAGCTTTCGTGGAATCTTTGAGCAATACACACTGACCTAGATCAAAATGCTTGGATTTTACCAGTCGAGAGTGTGAGGAAGAGGTGTTCTCAATTTTTTAAAAATTATTTTTTAAATTGAAAACTACAGAGGCCCAAATATGTTCTTAGGATTCTCCATCCAAGATTTCCTGCAAGAGGCAGTTGAGAAAGGCCATGTGCACAAGGGGAGACCTGTATGCTTTTTGAATTAGATAAGAAGCCTGGAACTCAGTGTACCTCCTTAATGTACTATTCATCACTTTGTGTTTATTTTAGGACCCATTTCCCTGGGCCTTTTCCTTGTAGGTGCTCCTATTTCAGTAAAAACCATTATGTTTCAGAAATTCTATGGGTGGAACCCCCTCAGTTAATAAGGTGCCTTAACTAACAACTGTCTGTAACTCAGGTGTGTTGTCATTCAAGTATTAACAGGATAGCAAAAATTAACTTCTGCTGCAAAGGTGTGATTTCCCCAGAGTACACAAAATGAGTAATTACACTAATGAAGAACTTTCTAACCTTCTCTTCATTAAAGAATAGAGGGTTAGAAAGCTAAAACCAATTTTTCCATGTCAAAGAAAAAGCTTTTGAAGAAGTTTGGGTGTGTCCCAGTGCATGTCAGAATAGATTATTTTATAAACTGAAATTTTTATAGCTCAAGAGAGCTGTTTCTGACCAGGTCTAGTCTGAATCAGTATTTCCTCCAGCTGTTCACTCACTATGCTCCCTTCTCTCCATGCACAATTTAACTTACATTGAGCTAAGGCAGTCTCTCCCTTCATAGCCAATAACATGCCCCTTTTTTTCAGTTCATTGGTACCCGTGGCTGGGGCTGTGATCAGGTTGGTTTTAGTTCTTTTATTTTTATGTATACATCTGTATGGCTGTATATGTAAGTTTTGCACCATTTACTAAGCAGTGGCGTAGCTCAGTAGGAGGAACATTAGTAAAATGAACTCACTGTTGTTTTGGGAGCAGGAATGTTGCCTCTGCATCTTCAGAAGGCATTTTAGAGTCCACAACTACATGAAAATAAAGCAATTCTATGATCACAGAAGAAGGCAGTGAAAGGAGAGGGAGGGAACAAGATTGCCTACATTAAGGTAGGAAAAAAAAAGGCAAGAGAATATAGTTGTTTTGTAACAAGTATAAATGCAAAGACCCATACCAGCTAAGGGTGAGGAGGAAGAGCGGGGTTGATAGGGAGATTAAGAGAGCTGGGAGCAAGGGAGCAGATTTAAGGAGTCAGCAGGCAGGAAAATGAGACACTTCTGAACTGGAGGTGGAAGCAAAGAAGAGAAGAAAGTGAAGGGGAAGTGTTAAAGCTGCAGTTAAAGAAGGCGACAAAACTGTGAGTGAGGATGAAAAGCAGTCATGCAAGGAGTTGGAGCGAGGATTAAATATTCCAAGAATTGGACAGGAAGGATTTTAGAGGAGAAGCAAGAGAAGGTGATGAAATGGGACTAAGAACAGTGCATTAAATGATTCCCCTTGCTCTTTTTTTCATAGGACTCAGGGAAGCAGTGCCCACCCAGCTCTAGTGGTGCATTGGTTCTGGAATGGGTGAGACCAGATGGGTGCCTCACCTAATGACACTGTTTATCTTTTCTTCAAGTCGGGTATAATTTAGTCTTTCTTTAACGTATTTCTGTTCTGGAAACAGAAACACATGGTTACAGATTAAAGATGTCATGCCAGAAAAAGAGAGGCTCTTCTCTTCACCCTATCAAAATATTGCAACAAGCATGTGGGAAAATGCTGTTGATTTATAGCTTGAGAATCCACAGTCTATTTGTGCTGCAGAGGATTTAAAATTGGCAGGGTTTTTGCATGTGTGGATTATTATGTACCCTGTGAAACCGTCATTGCTTCCACAATAAAGAAGGCCAAGTAGAAGAGGTGAAGGAAAGGGTTATGCATATTAATGAATTTAGGATGGGCTTCAGGGAAGTGGTGAGGAGCTACAGTAAGATCTCAATGTCAGGAGTGAACAGCAAAAGGAAAGGATGAAGATGGAAGACATAGGATGATATTTCAGAAACATAATGGATGCTGGTAAATAAAATGGCACAGCACACAAATTTGAAGCTATGTGTAGTTGTTTTAGGGGCGGGAAATGAAAGCACCACAAGATGGTAGTAAGCAATTACTGGGAATTTAATTCCATTCTGTGTTTCTTCTACATTTTAAAATGATAAAACACACAAGGCAAATCAGTGGAGGGGAAAGTCAATTACAGTAGCAAATCAATTAGGGTGAAGAGTCAAACCAATCAAAACTGCAAGGTAACTAATGAAGGACAATTAGCAACAATAAATGGATTCAGCATTGCTCAGATGCAAGAAGGAAGGGGAAACATAAGTGACATCAGGCTTAAAAGAGTACAAAGGATGTTCAATTCAGAGGTGAAACACACTGTGGGCCTGACTGTTCATATTCAGTAGCTTTTAAATGCCAAATTCAGAATGTATCCGGATGAGGAAAAATTACTTTATAAACTTCTATATTTTTCTAATGATATTTGCTGTCATTGTCATAGGGAGAGTCTAGTGCCCTGTGTAATTTGTCTCTTACCAATTTGATGGCTAATTCAAAATCCACTCAGTATTCCCTGTTGGCATCTGTATGCTTTATTTATACCCCATCCTCTTGGAACCAGCTATATTAAACTGTTAAAGTCTAGGTCTTCTCAATGGAAGAAGTTCCTTTACTTCTGAAGGTGGAGAACATGTGAGATACAGAGCACATTAGCAAGGCTGCCCTGTGCCTAAAATTAGGCATTACAAACACCCTCCAGGAAGGAAAGTGTTTGTGTGCCATTGTCAGCCTTAAGTCATCTAATTTTTGATTGACTAATCCCTGAATATAAGGAAAGAATGGCTTAGTTTAAAGCTGCCTGTGTTGACTCCTATTTAAACATTTTTATGTTACAGATCCTCCTTAATTTCTGTGAAGGACCAATGATCTTTTTGTAGCAGCCAAAAAAACCCAATAATGTTTTGGCCAAAAAAACCCAATAATGTTTGTTGTGAAAAAGCAGAGATTAGTAATCCAAACTGTGCTACTGTTGGTGTTGGCATCTTTTATAGATTTCTTTTCAATCTTGGGTAACACTTGACAATTTTCCTTATACCAAAGCACACTTCATTCTAAATTGTCCCCACAGAGAACAGCACTGCTTGATATATTCAGAATTAGATTGGCTAGATGAGCTTAATTCAAGAAAGTACTGAATTTGTCTGTGGTTCATCTATAATGCACTAAAAGGAAAATTCCCCAGCTAGACAAGTAAATTATTAACTCATAAGTCTATGTGTTGTAATCTGTGTGTAGTAATAACTTATCTTTAAGTAGGATTGAAAATGTATGTGGAGAATGTGAAGAGAGTCAGAAATAAAATGGTTATTTTCAAACTCAGGGGCGAGGTGTGAACCTGGGCTTAGCTTGAGAGGTCAGACTTTTGCCTACCTGAAGGTCACTGTGCCAGTCACAAAGTCACTCAGACTGTTACAAGTGGCCCAGCAGCTGCTAGGGAACAAATTTTGAGGTTATCGGTCAGATAAGATAAATCCAGGTGCATTTCTCCCAGCAGATCCAGGCAAGAACAAAAACAAGGTGATGAATGATGTAAAAGAAACCTCTTCTCATGTCTAATTTAGTTTCCAGAGATACCAACAACTGTGTTCTTGCTCACAAAATTTTGAATTCTGACATAAATTTGTTTCATTAGTTCATCTGTCCATATGACTGGTGTGGAAATACTCAGCAGCTTTTTAAAAGGAGCTGGTTATTCTTACCCTTAATCCAATTTACTTCTCAGAAGCTCTAAACTTTTTTGACTGAAGAATACCTATTTTATCCCTAAGCCCCAAAACAAATCAGGTAAAGCTTTAATCAATAATTATACTCTATATTTATGTTATAAATCTGTACATAACACACTGCAAACATGTCCAACTAGCTCCTGGGCTGTAATAATCTTGATAACTCTGGTCTTTGCAGTTCTTTGTCATGCTTATTGTTTTGGCCTCTCAGAAATGCTTTCCTCATGTGAAGTGGATGCTATTTATTTGGAGTGTTTTCCCTGTCTAAAACAGCCAACAAGCCCCTTTTATAGTGCAGAAGTCATGTGAGGTTCTTTTCCCTCATGGCCC
Organism: Camarhynchus parvulus; assembly: GCF_901933205.1. Taxonomy (NCBI): domain Eukaryota; kingdom Metazoa; phylum Chordata; class Aves; order Passeriformes; family Thraupidae; genus Camarhynchus; species Camarhynchus parvulus. Next base: position 8,554,530 of record NC_044577.1, on the reverse strand, counting down.
TGCTGAACAGAGTCTGCTGTGGTGGATCAAGACTCTTCTTGATTTTCCTGTCTGCTTAGCTAATTAAAATAACAAATCTTCACAGCTGTCTGCTTTGGATTCATCCTTATCGCCATAAACTAATTAAAATAATGCAACTGGTTGCATCTCATTAAATATCAACTATGCTTTTCATATCATTATAAGCCTTCAAAAATCCACAAAATGAAACAAAAAACTTGGTTCCTCTGCTCCTTCTTACCTAATTGTAACTATTTTCTTAAGATGCCTACATATTAATTTACATTTTCATCTGTGCCTTTTTTTTCTTTGATGTGTTCTTGGAATTGTATTTTTGTAGCCTCCCACTCCATATTTTTTCCTGTCACTCTTAAGTTTTCTCAAGAGGGAACTCAATATACTTGGGGTTTCTATTCAGCCTAGCTGGGTACCCTACAGAATAAATGCTTGTTCAGAACTTTCAAGTCAACTTTTAGTGGAGTAGGGAAATTGCAATAGGAAATATAATTTAAGAAAGCATTTAAGTGCTGGCTTAATTTGGTTTCCCACTGGTACCTTTATTCATGTGTTTTAATATGATACTGATTCAATACTGTGGTTTGCATGTAAAATTACTTCTGAAATGAAAGCAATGCAGTTTTCTTATTGTAGAGGGAGAAGATATCTCCAAAATGGAAATAATAAACTTATTTTCATTGAATTTTTTTTTCTAAATCCAAACTAATATAGGTGTCTCCTGAAAGCCATGGGGATTCTAATGTAACTGATTAGGCAGGCATATCTGTGCTTTAATGCTCTGTTTGTAAAACAGTAGGATTTCGCTACTACTCTCCATTAAAAAACTAAAAAAAAAAGACATTTTTGGGGGGGATTTTTCCTACACTGTAACTCTAGCATTCTTCTCAGAGAATCATGTTTCTACACACTTTTGAAGCAAGTTAAATCATTTATTTGCTGTAAGACCTTCACTTTTAATTAGGTCTTTCCTGTCTTTTTTTTCTTCCTATCTCCCCAAGAGAAATTTTCCTTACACTGTTCTGGGCTGAACTTTACTTTTGTTTTGGCAGACGTGCTTTTAAAGGGCTTCCTTACCTCTTCAGCAGCTGACAGACATTTTTCCAATACAAACAATTTAATACCTTTCTGTTTTCATGGTCCTGCTTTTTCCTATTCACTGTCTGGTCAAACCTAAACACTGGACACCAAACCTAAATGAAAATCTGGTTTTGGTTTGTTCCTCCCTGGTGTCTGTCTTCGGATCTGAAATTGCTTTAAAAGCCCAAGGAAGAGAACTTATCCTAACTCTGCACAGTAAAAGCAGTAAGAAGAGTTCATTTTGGTTACCTTTGCAGCATCCCTTGCTGCATCTGCCAGCAGGTGACAATTGTAATACAGGGTTATTCCATAATGTTTTAAGACATAATGTTATTCCATAATGTTTTAAAACATCTCCCTCAAGGAAGGCACCGTAACCTGTACCCCAGCTGTCCCTCTCTGAACTGAATTCTGTGGCTTGTGGTTGCAGCTCCTGCTCTGTTGCACTTGCTAATGGCCCCTTGTGCAGCTGCCACCTGTGCAGCAGCACAAACACCTGCATGTGTCCTCCCTAAAGGCAGTTTTCCAGGGGGGTTGGCATGGAGGCTCCTCTTTGCAGGTATAATTAACTGCATATTCTCTGTTACCTAAACATCTGGCTGTTTTGACATCCCTTGTGTACGTAAAGAATTAGAATCCAACTCTTTCAGCCAGACCCTTTTCAAAATACAAGACAAAATTAGGTATTCTGCCTTTTCCCATTCTAGTATTAAATGTGAAATGAAAGAGCTGGAGTGAGTCATAAAGGATAAGGAATGTCTTCTAAAGGAGCAGCTCCCAAACTTTCTCGCTTTGTCTGTCTCCTTGAAACTTGTCTCTCATTTCCTTTCACTTTTATGCCTTTATCAGACTTGTGCTTCCATGCTCTCTACTAAAATAAGTGCCAGAGAAAACCTAAACTGTTCAATTTATAACATCCTTATTAAACATTGCAGGTACAAGACAATATATCAAAGGGAATCTCAATGAAGCAAGCATTATTATTAATGCTTTCCAAGTTGCTTTAAATTATAAGAAACAATCAAAATGCTATAAATGACCTGTTCTCTTGCACTATGCTGCTGAGCTGCAACAATGATTTGCCTTTTCAAGTTATTTAATTTGTTTTGAGCTTCCTGCCCATTCTTCAGTGTGGTATTGGTGAGCAGACACCAAAGTTCACCTTGCTCACTCTTGACAAAATTCAAATTAAGAGAAAAGCTATGATTTAAAGTAGCACCTGGGGAAATCAAAGGCTGGCACTGGCAGGAAGCGTGTGCTTGCTCCACAGTTGCTTTTTGTCATTTGAGATATTGGTAAGCTTCAGTTAAAAGTCTGGTTTACTTATTTTCAGTGGTGAATAAGGCAGAGAAAGCCACTCTTGCAGAGAAATGTGGAGCGTTAGGGTTCAGTCAGACACCAGACTAAATTCATTCCTTCATCACAGAAAGTTGCTAAGCTACGCTTTGTTGGATTTGAACTTGAGTTCATCATCATCTGACAGTTCTATCAAAAGCTTTTTTCCTTCTCTTGTGAAGCCAGGTGGCAAAATGTCTTTGTGAAAATTGGACCCTGATCCAACTCTGATTTTTCACTGTCAGTATAGTATCAATTAAATTCAGTGCCCAAATATTCATATGTACATATCTCATACATCACAATTAGTCGTTATGTAGGGATGAACTTCAAATTTCTTTTTATGGAGGGATGTAGTATTTGGCATTTTTTCCCATTTCCTTTGTGATTTATAAATTGCACTGCCTTTAACACTTGTCACAAATATTAAAAAGGGTAGCTTTCAGTTTGGTTTTCTTATGCGTTCTCAGTTCATTGAGATGTGCAAGCAAGTTAATTGACTGGTCTCCATGGCCACAAGTCATTCCCAAAGCAATCTGCACCTTCAGATCCAAAATCACCATGAAAGCTTTACGTTAGAAAAAGATAAAGCAGACCTGCCAAGGGACAAGTCAACACCTTTCCACATGGGAGCTTGGAGAAGATTGTGATCACCTCCCACTTCACTGAGCAAAAGTGGAAACAAAAGTGAGCATTTCTCTTGTGCTCTAATTACATTTTTCACCTTTTCACCCTGATCTGGGATGACTTTCAGATTGGTGGGGAATCTGGGGCAACTGGCAGATTCTGAAGGATGCTACAGAGAGGAAGTGAATTTAGCACTGGCACTGCCCTTTGAGTTCCCTGTGTTCCCTGAGCACTGCTCATGCTCCCTCACAGGAGAAGAACCCATCCTCCTTCTCCATTCACCAGCTACTCCAGGAACCAAATTAAGTTTGCTTTTCCCCCATCATTGTACATCTTGACATGCCTTTGAAAAACAGAAAGTGCACAAGTGGCAGAGGATCGGTGATGTCAGTATTTGTTCATCGTTATTATGGGATGTTCCTGTGTTTCACATGTCCCACCTGGCTCCATTTGAGAAGCTGCATATTGATAACTCCATCATGAATGGTTTAAGTAACAACATAACAAATCATGTAAGGAGCACCAAATGTGTCTTAGGAACTCATGTCCTTTCATGCAGTTTTTCAAATTCGTGGGTTTTGGCAATTACAGCAAATATCAAGCTTGCATTGTGGGGTTTTTTTCAGAGATTTTTAATAATGTGAACAAGAGTTCAGTTTTTTGTTTCAGTTTGCTCATCACAGACATTTCTTTCAGTTTGTTGTTTATTTTTTGTAAAGACCTTTACTCTGTATTAAGGTGCTCCTGAAGCAGGAAATGTTTCTTTAGATAACAACCCATGACAAATGATGCCCCAAAGCACAAAGACAATTTGTTTTCTTCACCACTGGAAGTAAATCCAGATGACAGACAGTTGGGAACATGCATTCTTACACTCTTCTTCTGTCTCTTACTTGTACCAAGAAGCTACAGACAGACCAGATCTCTTCAGCCTTTTCATGAAGGCTCTAATTTGTGCAGTCACCTTTTTCATCAACAACCCTTTGTGTTTTCTTTGTGTTTTTCCATTGGAAGTACTGCCATCAGATGAAAATTACAATATAAATGTGAAAAAACTTTAATCCAGACCAAATATGAATTAATTCAATGATTTTTATACAAAACTTGAAGATGAAAAATATATTTTAAATTAAGTGTGTAAATTCTCTAACTCTAGACTTATCATCACTTTTGGATGAAAGTTGCTTAAAAATTACTGTATTTTTTGCTTGATCCAGTAGTCTAGTATCTGTATCACTCTTAAATATATATTTTATTTTACTGCAAACACCTCTGCTGTCATTTACCCTCTAAAAGATTTGTGCTGGGGAGGAAATGCATAGGGATAAGAAAATGCTAATTACAGTGAGATTATTCTTCATAAGTTTTATGTTTAATGCTGTAAGAACTTGCTAGTTCATGTAAGTTTGTATTTGTAAACTGTGATAAGTGACCACTTTTAGGTTAGACAGAGACAATTATGTCATTTAAATATGTTAATTCTCTGCACAATTCAGCGACTAGATTTCTTTGGGAAGCTGGGGACATTCAGGCACTGAGAGCTACAGGGCACTCTGAGTTCAAAGGTTCTGTATCTGACAGTCCCAGAGCTCTTCCTGGGACCATGGCCGGTGTGTCCCATCTGTTAGAACAACTGCTGGGATTGGTAGGGCTTCAGATCAACATGTGATTTCTCAAACATCTCAGTGTTAAGACTTGATAGGAGCAGGACTAACCCCAGCATTGCCTTTGCCCCCCTGGATTTCAGTATGGAGGTACTTAAAATGCTTTATAACTTATTTCAGTGGAGAGATTGACAGTATATTGTATTTTTTAATAAACAGATATGTATCTTACAACAGGCAAGGAGTTTATCTCTAAGCCTTACTGACCTACTCCAAAATTACTGCTTCTGGGAACTGCATCAGTGGCTTTGCACTCCCATGGCCTATAGGCATATGCTAGGAAAAGTTTGGGGGATTTTTTCATCAAATTTTATTTTTTCATAGTTTTTCTTCAGTCTTCTTCACAAACAAGCAATGTGTGAGCAGAAGGTAAGGGATATATCCCTTGTCAGGCTGTTTCCCCTGTCAGATTGTGCTGCAGCAGCAGAAGGAAAAGGGATGAGATGGGTTTGAGGAAGGGGTTTTAGCAAGTCAGTGTCAGTAGGAACCCAGGGTGCCTAAGGGAGAAGAAAATCCCTCAGTTCCACGCTGTGCATGTGAAGACAGCCACAGCTGAGGGGCAGTCCCACAGGAACAGAGGCAGTTCCTCTCCCTGGAGCTGTGTGAACATGCTGTTGACACAAGGGAGGTGACAGAAAGGGGACAGGGAGGGATGTGTTGTATCACATCCTGGGGTTCCTGGGAAGAGGACACTCCAGTGCCGCCTTCTCCCATTCCCTTGGAAGCTCCTTCTGACAAATGCCAGGCCTAGAGTCTTCTCTGTATGTCCCCAAAGGGTGAATCAATAGGCTGCTGAGACATAATTACTTACCTACTGTTCCTAAATTGGTATCAAATAAAGCAATTGTTCATTTCCACCTGATGCAAGAAAAAAGGGAACAGAAACCTTGTTGGCTGATGCTAATAACTTGTATTATCATGAACAATTGTAATCCACAATTGTAGAAACTTTTGATGCAAACCACTTTTTTCTCAGCTCCAAAGCCTGAGTATATAATGCTTTGTATGCAGCCATGGAATATAGCTGGTTGCTAAGGTTGTTTCTATTTTTCTGCTTCATTTATATAAATATATGTATTTACCTGTCATTGTAAATATATTCTTGGTTTTCTTTCATAACTCCAGTAATATATTTGATGTATAGAAGCATTTTCAGTATGAAAAACTTAGACAGCTCTAATCCTACTCTGCTAAAGCACAGAATTTCACAGGAAGCTGTCAGTGGACATGAAGTTATTTGAGCCAGTCAGATTCTACCCTGGCACTATATTTTTCTTTAATTGTGGGGTTATTACAAATCTAAGTAGTAGCAGACCTGTGAGAAGCATTAAGTCCTTACATTCACGTACAAGGGGGGAGGAAAGACAAAACCTTGGCAGCTGTGCCACAGAAACTTGATGTTGCCAGAGCCTTGAGGTGAAATGATCCCACCTCCCTTTTCTTGCAGGGAGAAAACTAAAAGACATCAGATGCCTCCAATTAATAAAATGGAGTCTCAGTAGAACAAAAAAAACCCTTGAACAATATATTTAAAGAGGATGTTTATATAGAGAAAAATCAGATACTTTGCTCTGCAGATGAAATAAATTTTAACAAGGAACCTGTTCTTTCCTTGTTGTGTCATGGCTGGTCATGGCCTTGCCTCTAGCCCTGTTTTCTGAGCAAACAACTTTCTAAGGCTTTGAATCACTCTGGGTACCTTTTACCATGGGCAGAAGTAGGCAATGTAGTAGCTAAAAACACTGAACAAACAGATAATATAAACTGATCTATCTAACAGGGCTTTAATTTGCTTACCACCTTTGATGTCTTTATTATAATGCAGTTGTCAGGCTAAAAATTGTCAAAATCTGTGGCTCCCTTCAAGGAACTGGTCTTCAGGATCAATGAATTACCATCCTTCAACTGTTTTGGGTTTTTTTTCCTATAGGCCTTCATAATTGTTCACATCAGGGTTTTTCTGTCTTGAACTGCAATCTATCTGTGTCTCAACAATCTAATCTCTGCCTGAAGTTTTCCCTCTTCCTGGCTGACCTTTTAATGGCTTTTGTCTGCATATTTTACAACACCCGGTTCCTGGGAAGTTTGAGCCCAGGTTATGCAAGTTGTGGGTTGCTTCACACGTAGCTGAGCCCCTGCAGGGAAGGTTACAGCTTCCTGCATGCTAAGAAAGTGTCTCCCTCTTGCTTCTCAGGAATGTTTTGGCATGTTTTTTGCTTCTCTCAGTGCAATCCCATTTTTCAAGTCACTTGGCTCATCCCTGCCTGTGTTTTCCCACTGTGTTCATGTGTTGCTCTCAGGATAGACAGTCTCTCCTCCCTCTGGAAAACACTGCCTGACCCAGAGCATCTGAGGTGAACAGGCAGATTCCTCCCTATTGCCTGGCTGCACCTTTTTATACCTGAAGGCAGAACATGCAGCACATGCCAAAAACTCCAAACAAATGAATCAAATAGTTCTGCAGCCTGTCAGAGGCAATCAGATTTTTGAGTGAGCTGTCTGCCTCTGGATCCCCAAGTTAGATACATGCTTTGGCTCCTTGATGCTGTGCTGCCAGGCTCCCCAGTAGCCATCCAGTGGGAGGCTGTGTTACACTTACATAGAAAACTACTTCAGCATCAGGGGGTTTCTCCTGGCTGTGGAGATCTTTGAGCAAACCAGTAGGGAGCAGAGACCCTGTTGGCAATTCTGATTCACAGGCTGCACGGCAGCAGGAAGAGAAATGCTGGAATCTCTGCTGGCAAAAATAAGATGTAGTAACTTTTAAAAAGGTATCTCAGTAACCCTGCACAGAAGAGAATATATTTGACTTACTAGTGTCAATAGCAGGTATATTGGAAAACAAGATTTTGTGTCTCAGTGAAAAATCACAGGTAGGGGCCCTGGCAAAGAAAACATTAAGCCTTCACTGGCAAAAATCCTAAGTGTTGTCTGTTGTTAGCTGTAATAAGATACAGACAAAGGTGTGGGAGCCAAGCAGGGGGCTGTTAACAGGCAGGTTTGGGGCTGACCCAGAAGCCCCTGCTGGGAACACATTCCATAGATGGCCAAGCATCTGGTGATTTTCCAAAGGACTGTTTGAGGAATAGGGCCAAGGTTGTCAAAGCTCATCAAAGGAATTTCTGGGCTTGAAGGTTTAGCTTTGGCAAAATACATGAAGGGGCAATAGATACCACAGTTACCTGGCCTTTAAAGTACACTGTTTATAGGAGTTTAAAATAGAGAAATAATAAAAAACTCCTGTTAATCTAGAGGCTCATCTTTTAGCTAAGTTTTACAAGAACTGATCTCAAGGAAGGAGGCTCCTGCAAGCTTGCTCCTTTTTTCAGCAGAAAGCAATAAGAATAGACAACTACAGGTAATAATGCTAGGCAGCAGTAGAACTAGATGTTCTACATTTAGTCAGTGAAATATTAGTGATTTTGTTAATAAATAAGCTAGTTAATTTAATTCTACCTTCTTTTGTTTTTCTGGGCTGGGAAGACAACTTTCCACTGCCTTTGCTTTCTAAAAATGTATCTCCTGTGGCACTGTTTGATGGCTTTCATTGGTGTGTGTTAAAATGTTTTGGAGAGAAGTCTAAGTGTTCAAAAATGTGCTTTCCCTGCCTCCAGTTGTTGTTTTGTTTTTTTTTTAATTTGGCTTTTGATAACAGAGCTGGCTGAATACTTTCATATAAAAATGCTGTTTTGTTGAGCCCCAAATATTTCATTTGTAATGTCCGTGGTGAAAGCACTTGCCAAGCCTGCAGCAGGGTGCCAGGTGAAGAGTGCCTGGGTTTCTGGAGGTTTGTCTTAAGGGATGTGGATGCAGAGAGTTACCAGGGCTTCAGACTTTGGTCAGTCTTCTGCTGCTGGAGCCTGAGAGCCATCATTTCCTGTTGCTCCTCAGCAAAATTGTCATCTTCACTCTGGTCATGAAAGCTGACAGGAACATCAATATCACTAAGTGGTTGCAGGGCCTGGGGGATTTAGCACATGTTAGTTTTTGGCCTGAATTGGACTGTAACCTAGAAGAGTGAAACAAAATCAGCCATGAATGGAAATCCTGCTTTCCAGCCAGTTCTTTTGTAGCCTTCACCTGGTGCTAATGAGGAATAGAAAATCAGAGTCTCTTGTGATGGAGGCATTTCCACCCTCTTCAGTTTGATATTCTGTAATGCTAGTTTGAATTTTATCACCATTAATGCATTTAAGATTTAATGCAAAAACTTACTATTGTTTGTGACTGATATCCCCCCCCAAAAGAAAAGAAAAAAAGAAAAAACAAAACAACAAAACAAAAACCCCAAAAAACAAAAAAAAAAAACACCAAAGAAGAAAAAACAAAAAAAAAAAAAAAAAAAAAAAAAATTATGACCATACGATTCAATTCAGTCATGTCAACGTACAGAGATCAATATGGGAAAATTACCTATTTCCTCCACTTTAGCTGAGTAGAGACTTTCAGGCTTTCCACACTTCCAGGTTTTAAGTGTCTGAACTTTAACACCCAGGTCAGCAATCATTTTACAAACCAGCAGAGGTATCACAGTAATATTGGTCTTTTGCAGGTGGATATGGTGAACGTTACCAATGCTGCCTTTTCCAAGCCAAGTAAGATAGGATTCCTTCCCCATGGAAAAGGAAAAATGTATACTCTTGTTTCAGTGCTGAGCAGCTTATGTTCCTTCTGTCCCAAACAGGCATGAGCTTGTTATCTTGCATTTATATTCTTAATTTGCCCATAATTGCTTTCAGGCATCACATCTGAGGCCAGCCTTCATTAATATGTTAATTGTGCAGTCCCTCCCAGTGGACTTTTCCGAAGCTGAGAGTAAACAGAAAGGTTTACTCCCCTCACCTTCCCCCAAGCCCTCTAAACAGAAAAATATTTTTATGAGATACTTGACTAGGCTCAGATCACCATGATAATGGAGCACATTTATTTCCTGGTTTTGGGTCTGCCCAAAATAGATGCTCAGATTTCCTCTGTTGGAACAGATCAGAGGCTCATAAGGTCAGAACAAAACGGCAATTTTTATTGAGGTGCAGTTTGGAACCACTGTACACATTTCCTCCATCCTATTCCACGTGGATATGCTAAATGGGTATAAAAAAAAAGCTGACATTATCAAAGTACTACAGGGAATTACCCACACACTTGCTGTTAATTAATGTGAGATGTGCAGAGAATTTGCCCACACTGCTTTGAAAATCTCAGCTAAAACATTTTAATGGTGAGTATTTTTGGGGAATGAAACATAGAAGAAGCCCTATGAGCCAGACTCCTTAACTGTTTATTACCTCTCTGCTCTTGAGCTGGATTTATAGAAATGTCATTTATAGAAAAGTCTTACAGTTCATTTTTTGAGTTGTCCTGAAGCCCTCAAACCTTTCCAGCCAGGAAGCATGACGAACATGAATTAAAATTATTTTTGTAAATAATTTAAAACATTTATTGGAATTAGGATTCTTACAGCAACTTCTCTTTCTCTATTAAGATTGATGATAAACTGTGCAAAAGTCGAACAGCAATTGGTGTAAAAATAATTCACTGCCTATTCCTTTATTTGTCTCTTCCTTTTATCCTGCCACAAATGGGGGCAGCTTGTGAAATCCCTGTAGGTTGGCTGGCTGAGTAGGGGTGTTAATTGTCAGCTATAATTGATGTGCTAAGGGCTTCCTGAGAAAATTTGTACTTCTGTATCCATTGATATCCTTCTTTCCTTTGCTATCAAGTCACTTCTGATTCCCCCTGCAGCCAAATGTTCCCAATTTCACCCAGTCTGTAACTGCCCTCCTCACCTGCCCAGTGCATCCTGCTGTGGCCAAAGGCTCAGGAAGCTCCTGACATGTCCTGCATTATTCATTTCCTAGTTTCTGAGGCAGAAACTAAACCATGACCAGACAATTTAGGCTGGTTTAGGACCCATTCCAGTAAAGTCTGCAGTGCACATACAAGCAGGAAAAAAAAATGTATGCATATACCTGCAAAAGGTACAGAAGGCCCATATTTGGCTTATTTCCTTCCATTTAAATACAGCTTCCAATATTTCCATCCCCAGGCCTTAGACATGCACATATGTGTTGGTCATCCTTGCAAGGACATGGATTCAGCATGGTCACAACAGGCATATGAGCAAATCATTTTGGCAGCTGGGAAACCAACAAAGCAGATGCCTACCTCTACTCCTTCCCTAAGCTCTTGCAAGCTTACTCAGTCCATTAGATTCTTTATTGCAAGTCATGATTCACTCCACAGCTGAAATTGTGACTCGGGTATCTCATCTTTCCTTCTCTGAAACTTGCTGACTTGTGCTCTATGTCAATCCCGCATTTTGGATCCATGTGCTTTCCATTCTGCCCATGATGAGTGTCTGCTCCTTTTCCATAATGGCATGTGCATTCAGTGTGACTGTGCTCCCTGCCTTTGCACTTTAGGCACTGTCAATGAGATGCAAAGCCTTTATTTTTCATCTAAATATTTCTCCTACCTCTGCTTCCCTGAATCTGCCATGTATCTGTATTATCTCCTTTCCAGTCCATGTGCCCCTTTGCAGAGCACTGATAAAAACTGATTTTTGTTCTGTGAGTAAACTGCACTTGGATGAAAGGAATTGCTCCTACAGGATGTATGAAGGATTTTTGTGGAAAGCACCCAAGGACCATTGAGAGGTGTTTTTCATAGCTCTTACGGCTTTCCTATAGGTTTGCTGAAGATAAGCTAGATGAGAAGATGCAGTGGACTCCAATAATAGGGGCCAAGGGGCTTTACATCAGTATATTACTTCTCTAAGCTGGCATGGCACTTACTTCAGGTGTGCTCAGTCTGCAGCTAAATCCTTGTTTGAGGTAGTGTTTAATTCTCAGTCTTCTCCCCATCTCCATGTATCCTCCATAAATCATCTCCAGGGATCTTGAGTGAGTCTTTCATCAAAGCTTTATGGAGCAGATGCATTTCTGTTTCAGTCCACCCTTCCCATAGTGTAATAACTTTGATTTTCGTAGAGGGGCAATGAGTGAAACTGTTCAGATTTTTTTGATTGCATATAATGCCGAGTCCATTTCCTGTTAAAGTTAATTTCACTACGCTTTTCCTGCTTACATTTCCAAGCTTACTGAGTCACACATTAGTAGTACCCACTGTAGCAAACGGGAGCCAAGTTACCCAGGAGATGTCAAACATTGTCTGTGAAGCCTGTCAGATCAGGCCTTTCCCATCAGGATCCAGGTAATTCTCAGCTTTCCCATACAAAAGGATGGGAAAAGGATGGCCATATAATTGGCCCCATATAACAGTTTGTGTTCCTGCAGTCAGTGAAAGCCTCTCCTTCTGTGGTTTCCGGTATTGTCCATCTAGGTTGTGTTCAGAAGTTCACCTCCAAAACAGCTGTAAAAGTAGAGCGATGACAAACAGGTGTCAAGTTTGAGAAGAAGGAGGTTCTGCAGCTAGTGCTGCACTGCCCTACTTTGGGGCTAAATCCCATGGCTGAGGTGGCCTTTGCCTCACAGTGCACTGGTCATGGCAATAAGGGCTTCAAAGAAATCTAAATGCCTTAATTTCTATTCAGTGCATTAATCTTTTTCAGTTTAAAAGAAAACAATTTAAAGTAATCTGGAAGGCATGTAAAAAGTATTTTAAATTGGTGATATTTATAGCTGTTTCATTTTTTTTTTTAAGTCCCCATTCTTAACAGGCAGTAACAGCAATTCAGTAGCAATCCAGTTCCTGCCAGTAGCCTTCTCCTAGGAAAAAGGATTTCAGTAAGCTTTATCACTCAGCATAGCCAACAGAAATATTTGATACTAAGAGCAGTGGAACCAGAAATCCACTTCAGATGTCCTTCAAACAGCTAGATGAGCAATTCAAGGGGATGTGGAATAGGAAACTCAGAAAATGGAGCTTGACTTTGATACTTACTTGGTGTGATAGAGTAATTTACTCTCCATATAGATCTTACTGTATAAGAAAAAGGAAGAAAGAGGAAGCAGTAATGTGTCACCTTATCTAAATAAGGTACCTGTCATTCCTGAAATTCTGTTTAAACTATGATGGATGCTCTTATTCAACAAGAGAGATTTTTCCCCACAGTGAAAGACGATCCTTTCAAACAGAAAAGGACTATGATGAGACCAATTTTCCTTCTTATGGATGAGGCTGAAACAAAGCAAAAATAGCTGCAGAGCAGGTGCCCTGGGATTCCTCTCTGACCACTTGCAATGTGTACAGTCATAGAAAAGGCAGTCATCTGAACAGAAAAACAGCTGGGCTAATTGTCTTGCTAGAAGCATGTGTAATCTTTGAAGTGGTAGCATACTCTCCTAGGTGATGTGTTTATTTACTAAGAATATTTTGTTTTCTTTTCAGTTAATTTTGATTGACTGATCTGTCATTCCAGAACTTAAATCTTTTTGCTGTTTATCCATTGTTCTAATGTCAATGCTAATTTAACTGAAGACATTAGCTAGAAATAAATCTGTGGTGTTTACTCTTTTTTTTACTCTTTTTTCTTTTGTTTTCCCAAAGTAAATGTTCTTTATTTTTCCTTGTAGCTTCTATTTGAATACTATTTTTAAAGCAGTTAATCTGGGCACTGCTTTGACCTGTTCCTTACTAATCTAGAGGACAACTCTCTGAAATGTATGGTGAGCTTCTTCAGCAGTGAAATCATGTACTACACTGTACATATCATAAAGCAAACTCAGTGATCTTTCTCCTAGACTAATATAAATAGGTATAGTAATGGAAAAGTGGTTTGTGCTGGAGTAGTGTCAATTAAAACCTACTTCAGCACAATAAACAGTGTGACTTGAGCCCCTGGATATATACAGTGGTACCTGTGAAGGCTCCCTGATACAGTGCATGCATGGGTGCTGGGAGGAGCACAAATTGCCATTATTTTGTGTTGATTGGAGCCTCAGCTGGGAAGCCAGGGACGAACCCAGCCACTGTAAAGCTGCAAAATAACTTAAAATCCATAACGCATTAGGTGCACTAAGTCACTGAAGCCTGGAAGGGTGGCCCAGGCATTCTAGGAGCTGATCAACCTGTCAGCATTCTTGAAAATATAATCTCTCCAAGAGCTGTGGGGTTCCCTTCTTCGCTGCTTGGGAGCCTTTGTGCTGCACCTATCCTTCTGAGTGGTGATTTTGGGCAATGGAGATTTAGGAGACAGTTATACATCCATGCACAAAAGAATTTTTGATGGTCTTTGTGAGTTCTTTAGTCCAAAGCAGTCGTGTACCGTACTGGCAGTGATGGCGTTACTTACAGGAAACCAAGTGAGCAAGGGCTCAGACAGCTCTTTCTTACAGCCCACCCACTGGAACCACAGGCTTCATATTAAAATGAATGAGTTGCATTTATAGAAAGTTTCTTGAAAGGCCTTCCTAAACTGCTTTACTGTGCCTCATATATGCTGTTGCTCTCAGGAGCCAATTATGTTCTAGGGACACAGCAGGGCTTTGCAGGCCTGCCTAGAAGTCCCAAACCCTGCTCTGACTGAAAATCCTGCAGAAGCAAGTTCATTTACACCTCTTTGATGTGCTGTTTCATTGTTTACACGGTATTTTCATCAGTGTGCTGCTCATTAAGCATGGGAGAACCTGACAGACGGGACCTGGAACACTTGCCATCAAATTTAGCCCAAGTCTATCTGACATCTCAGCAGGGGAAGTGGAGAGCTGTGATTCTGAAAAAGGCGTTTTGCAGTCTCTAATCTTGAGTATACAGCACTGAGAAGAGCTGTTTCTGCATAATGTAATTCATGCCATCAGGAACTGTACATTTTAAAACACAGATCTGTATTTCTTGAACCCCTTTCTCTGAAGTCATTTTCTTTGCTCACTGACATTTTAAGTGTTCTGTGTTTGGTGGCACTAGATTATGACATTTTGATGTTCAGTTAGAAATCCAAAATAGCAATTAGGGAATTACAAATTGCAGAAATCTTGCCATATAGCTATTAATTATATTCCTTATTGTCTTAACTAGTAAATGATTATACAAAAATGTCTCTTAAATATAACATGCAAAACCTTGTTATAATTAGAGTATTCCTGAGATGTCAGTCCCTACTCGATAGAACTGGCTTATCTCTAGAGCCTGCTGAAGCTGACAGTATTTCCAGGTGAAGAACAGTGCTCAGGAAGAATAGAAGTCTGTGTATGTGTGATTATAACCTGGAGACTTAGATTTTGACTTGAGCTCTGGGAGATGCTGAAATTCTTGCCTGATCTAGGGCATGATGTGTCATCCTGGATTGCTGCAAGTCAAGCAAGCCTTATTGGTATTACCTTTGTGAAGAGATTTATGGGAGTGAAAATATTTTAACTTTGATGGTGTAGGATATTTCAGCAAAAGCTTTCCAAACGTGTCATGGAGTGGTGCCTCGGGAGTACTGCTTGCTTTGCTGCCTCACTACAGCAGAAATAGTGCTTTACATCTATAGGCAAATTAAATCTCTCCTTTTAGTCCTATTTACTACACTGACTTTGTTCCAGTGCTGTCCTGCACCCAGCCTGTCCTGATGCTAATATTTTGTTCAACAATGCTGCAAAAGTGTAAAAGTCCCAAGTAATTCTGGAGCAAAGATGAAGTCCCTGGGAGAACAGCTTCATGACATGCACGTCCAGAACATTAGGTCTTGTTTGCAGGCAGAAAAGCGAGGGTATAGTAGAGAAGGCTTAGAAAATTACTGGGAAACACAGCCAGCTTTGGACTTCCAGCCAAGCTCAGTGGTTGTGCCAGGCCCCATAAACAGCCCTAGTTGAGATTAGGTTAATTCCAGAATAAAAATCCCTGCAATGCACGCTGTACAGCTATTGAGTCACATCAGTTTCATTCTGTGGGTGCCCTAATAAGTAGTTTGAGGTCCTGCCTGGTCTGTTCTCCTGATCCCACCAGGGACTGGAGCCCTGGCTTGGCTTTCCCCCTTAGGAATCCTGCTCATGTGCTCCACAGTGAAAGCTGCTTTGTTAACTGCAGCCACTGCTACAGTGCAGTCTGCACCTCCTATAGAACAATTAGTAGAAATACAAATAAACACACAGAAAATTCTGTCCATTGCACACCCAGATCGCCTGTGTTGAAGTTCAGCTCTGAATTTCCTTAAGCTCTCCAAGTGTAGCATGATAGACACACAAAGAACTGTACTGAAATAGAAAAAAATAGTGTTTGCCTATAAAATAAGATCTTCTAAGCACCTTTTCAGCAAGATTAGCTGGGAAATAGAAAAAGAAACAGCGTGAGAGGTACGTTTTCAGTCATCTCTAAATGCCCTTTTCTCTCTCTAATTTAATTCCAGACAGTACACACATTTTAAATGAATACTTAGCTAAAAACTGAAAAGATGTTAAAAAATGAGATGAATACATTGTGTTCTAAAGAAGGATTGGAGACAGAGGTCATTCTGATTGTTTTAAAAAGGTCTCTATCTCTTAGCGATGATGACAATACTGGCAGTGAAATAATGGAAGCTGGGAGACAAAAACTCTGAAATAAAGCTCTTACATGAGCCATGCTTTTCCCAGGGGTCAGTTATCAAGGATACTAGGATGTTTTCTGACTGGTGCTGGGGTATAGAATGGGTATTTAAGTTATAATAAACTGTTGGAAGTCGGATGTGGTGGAGCACTGGCAGACTCCAGGTGTAACAAGTCTGGAGACCTGGGCCAGGTGCAGCACCAGGAGATTTTGCTCCTGTCCCATCTGTTGATATACATTTCCATGTCACATACTAAAAATGCTTAAAAGCTTAAGGAAAAAACATTTCCATTTTGTGTTTCAGCTTTCTCTGACAATCTGTGGCAGAAATGACTCTTAAATTACTTTAAGAAACTATTCTTATGTGTGATTTTTGAGTAATTTACATTAATCAAGAAGCTCTGGTGATAATTTCAGATGTAGGATTTGGTTGACATTCCTTAAGAATTAGTTGCCTATGGAAACTGAAATTATATTAAACATTTCAAGAGGTTACATTAGGAGTCTTAAAGGAAAGTAACACTGAAGGAGTGGAGGGAACCATTCAGATGACCCTGATTTACTTATAGAGGGTTGCTGTCCTGTAAGAATTTCGAGCAAATGAATAGGTTTTGCTAAGTTCAAGTCAAGTCATTGGGATTCTTTTCCAAAGACCCTAATTAAATGTTAACCTCATTGTCAGTATTAAAAAACAAATTTAAAAAATGAGGAGGAAATGGGAGAGAAGGAGCAGAAAGACCAGACTTCAAAACAATAAATATTTGAAAGACAGGAGAAAAGGTGCTTGCAAAGAAAGAAAAGGGAACTGTAATTCTTTTAAAACTAGGAAGCTGTTAAGAAGTAAAATTAATACTGTATGGTGTAGTCAAACCATTATCACCTACTGAGGAAGATTTAATAGAAATGTGAAAATAAGTTGTAAAATTTTGGAAACTCATTGTTAAAAGTCCCCAGATTATCGGTGCATTAAGAAAGATCTGAAAAAACCCTAGCTTTATTTGTATTCACACTGTATAGACAAATCCCAAATCTGAAGAATAAGGAAGAATAATTTTCAGCATGTTTATTGCCCTTTACTTGAGAATGAACTCTTGTTCAGCCATAGTTATTTTTGTAGAAAGCTGTGACCATAAGAATTGCCATTCAGCAGTGGGCAGCTTCAGCTAAATCCCAGAAGGATGCACACCCCATACCTACCTCATCCTGATCACTTTTGCTACAGTTCACTGAAAATCCTGGTACAGGAGTGTTATCTCCCTTCAAGAGTGTTACTCATCATTAGCTATGGCAACACTCAAAAATATGCTTAAAGCATAAATCCAAGTACATAAATTTTACCTCTAAATTGACTAAGGCTGTCAACCTGAGGTAAATTACTCGTTTATGGTCAAGAACAGAGGTCACTCAGGCAATCAAAAGGTTAGTTACTAAAACCAGGAGCAGTATTGAGTGTTCAGATGCTTTATTGATATGAAAATATAAATATTTCTATTACTCTTCATGTTCCAAGGAGGTAAGAGTCGCCCTCCATTCTGCCTTGAGGAAAATCTGGTTTTATTAGTGCTGTCCTGCACAAAGGTATTTTTATTTCTCTGGCTGGAAGGTGTAGTGCCTTCTTCACTCATCACAGTGTAAATGTGGAGCTATTAGTGAGAGATCAAGCCTTTCACACAACAAGGAGGATAACAACCCCTAAAAGGAAAATATGTGGGAATGGGGAGTTCTGTCTCCCTTTACAACAGCACTACTCCATAGCAACTGGTTTGAACTAGACTGTGCAAGGGAGGTTGCAGGCTTCCTAAAAGGCCAGTAATTCTCTCTTCCTCATGGGAGGAAAAAAAAATCAGCCCCCTGACAATACACACAATGTATCAAAAGCTGTCAGGCTTTTCAAGTTCCTCCTGCATTACTCCATTCCCTTGGTATTTTCCAATGTACTTGCTTTTCAACCCTCTGTTTTGTATTGGACCTTGGAAGTTCAGAATATTTCTCAGGTTTTCATTTCTCAAAAGTGGAAAAAAAAGGTATCTCCTAACTTTTTTACAGGGATGTCTTTGATTAACAATCATGTCAATAAAACAGCTGTGGTAATGTAGCTGTTTCAGCCCTTTTTCTGCAATTGGAGATAGATTGTCACAAAGTTGTAAGGCTAGTGTATCAAGATGTGGGTTTGACTTTTGTAAGGAATTTAAAGACATTTCAAGACTGCTGTGTTTGCCTCAGTTGCCTTATAGCTGAGCAAAACACCCAATTACTGAGTTAAAAATTCTAAACTTGCTATTAAACAGCTTTTCACATCCGACAGTTGTGGTTCTGAGGGTGATGCTCTCATTTATAACCAAGTAGCGTAGACATTCGTCATTGGTTTTAAGTGAAAATCACCGAGTTTATAAGTGTTTTTTAACAAATTTTGACCACTATTTTCCATAGGCTGAAATACAGTGGATGCCATGAACTTAAGATAAACTAAAAATCATGTTCTCTTGCTAATATTTTACATTCTTAATAAATTATGCAAATTATGATGTTGCCTGACAGTCTCTTAACTGGCACATCATATCTTGCAAAGAGAGGGTTTTATTTCTGAAATTAAATGTTCAATAACTATTTTCTAATAAAGTTGCAGTAGATATTGGAACTGGTAATTTGGAACCAAAATTCACCTCATTTTCTAGGATATAAAAACAAACTTGCATTCTTCTGGGGCTCTTCAACTGTGTTTTAAAGCACAGTATCACTCTCTAGTCATAATCCTTGTTCTCAGTACTGACTCCATACACACAGCAGAAAAAATTATTATTTTTATAAGATATGTTAACTCTTTGGGAACCTGGCTCTTGCCCTTTTTGTTATTCCCATGGATGGTGCACATGTTCTACTTGCTCACTATCTGCTGTGTGCTACAGTCTGTTATATATTTTTTAAATGTGTGACTGCGCAGCCAAGGAGGAAGCCAACTGTTATCTTGGTTCTGGCTGCCGCACTGGGTTGTGCAGACCTTCTGCAGAGAGTGCTCAGTTGCTTTCAGCAAAGGAAAAGCTCAGCCAGGAGAGGCTTTTCCAGACTAGGAGTTGGAGTAGGAGAGAGAGGAGCACATCTGCAACAAATCCAAAGGTTTGGAAAATGTTAGGAACAGGGAGCAGAAATATCACAGCAGGCTTCAGAGCCAATGGAAGAAAGTCATTTTCACTGCACAGAGCAGGCATAAATCCTTTTCTCTACAAAAAGTTCTACTTCTCCTGTAGGTTTTGGCAAAACTGAGTTGCTGCTTGTGCTACAGGAAGTTTCTAAAGACAGGACATTGCTTTAGGTCTTCATCTGTTTCTATTGGTCTTGCCTTAAATTTAGTCTGGTTTAATTATGCAGATTTCGCCTTAATTTTTTCCTCCTAACCCAGACTAATGTTACATTCTGTTGTTTCATTTTCGAAACTGTCAATCTGCTCATTTCATTCTGTCTTTCTCACATTTTAATAGCTTTCTATAAGTTTAAGCTGTCTGGGGCTCTTTTCCAGTTAGGAGTCTGTGATCCCCTTTGCCATCTGGCCTTGGAGAGTAATTCCCCAAATTATTTCAAACAACATGTTTGCCTCAGCATAATGAAATCTATTAAATCTTCTTGTTCTTGGTTTTTCATATGAAGCAGATAATTTCCAAGAGATGTATTATTTTTAGGAGTGTAACATTCTATAAATTTCTGTAACTGATAACTTAGTCTTCATTTGATAACTGAATTGGTGTTCCTCACTTAGCTTTTAAAATAGAGATTGCTCAAAGTCAGTGCCACTAACTTGTAAGATTGAAATAAACTGACATCTTTTTTTCCTCATTTTTCACTTCAGCAGCTCAATTTCCTATTGCTTATATATATAAATATAAAATTCTTGCTTGAGCTTGTTTCAGTGACTTGCTGCATTCATGGATATTTCTTGGAGTTCTCCATTGGCTTTTCCTTCTAATTTGCTGTTTCTTTTTCAGTTCTCCTATCAGCTGCAGTTCAAGATCTCAGTTAATGGGAATCATGAGTTTGACTCACTCATTTTGATGGCTCTGTAGTGTAACTGATAGATTAACCAAGAATGAAAAGTTCTTAGAATGGGAATAGGTTCAGATTTCCTCTAGTTTGCTAAAGCCAGTCTCTCCTATTGATGTCACAGTTGTGAGAAATGAGGTAATCCACTTCTCAGCAATTCTATTTCTTCCCTAACAATGTGCCAGTGAGCACAATGAAGTTACACACTTGTGGCCGTGTTTCCATCTGAAAGGTAAACCAACTCCTCCCAAAACTCTTCATGGGCAGAGTATCAGTCTTTGCCATGTTTTACCTCCACTTTTTGAAAAGGTCCTGAGTGACATAATCCCAGCACTGTTACACCTCTGTGTTGGGCCTGGTTATCTCAAACTGTTCTTCGATGCTGTTGTTTGAGTAGCCAGGTTTGGGGATTAAGTTCAATAATACCTTGTTACATGGAGGCTGTAAAAATGTAGAACCAAAATCTTTTATGATCTGGTTTGAGGGTGGATTATAAAAATGGAAAAGTAAAAGTGAAAAAAAATGTAAAAAGGACAATGGCTCAGAAAGCTTTCAGAGTGCTTGAGAACCATATTACAAAGAAGGGTGAGTGTAATGCTGGCAGACTATTGGCCTTCCACCTAGTATTTATGAGCATGCTTTTGTATGAGTTGTGGGACCAAAAGACATCTGTCGCAATGCACTTTAACTCTTTGACCACTTGGAACTTTTTGATATTTATTTAAGTTTGTGCCCTCTGTAGATCTCAAACGGTTTTCTTTCAAAATCCAACACAGCACATGTTGCTCTTTTCTGCTCTTCACTCTTTCTGAGTGCACAGTTTTCTACTTAGTAAGAAAAGGACTGGCAAGGAATTTAAGAAGTTCCTTGTTTGCAGCCTCATAACTTCGTTTGCTCATAGATTATGATAGCACATCCGGCTCAATGATGTTGTGTGTTGTAAGTGTTGCAGCTTAACATTCCTGATGAAAAGTAAAATGGTTTTATTGTATTTTACTACTACAAAATAGTGCTGAAACATTTTCTGCCTATCCTTATACAAGCATAAGGCCAAAATCTCCAGGGAGGGAATTCTATTCTAGCCTTTTTCTTCAAACTTGAGCTATTTACCAAATGTGTTAGTGCTTCTTGGAATTCCACAGCCAAGTGTGCAGTTGGCAGTTGTGTTTCTTGGGCTCCAACTACCATTTATGTGATTGCACAGGAGAACAGGAGGCAACAAAATCTGTTGCCCTACTGGGTCCATCTGGGAATTAAAATGTCTTTAGATTTCTAGGCTATGACAGGCATAGGTTGGATATAGAATAAGTGCTGAAAGGAAGGAGAATTAAATTGCACTGGTTGTAAGGAAGGGTGCATACATATGGGAATACAGCAATGATCTTCAAGGACTATTTATTTAAAAATTTACTCTGTCTACTGAAGATTTCCAGCTAAACATAAGGAAAAAGTTTAAAAGAGAAATTAGTCTGTCTTTCTTAAATTTTCAGACGCAATTTCTCTTGTCCAAGTTTATTTTTTATTGCCAGCTACAAAGGGATCTTTTAAACAATATTCAATTGAATTTTAAAATATCAGATTTTCACCTATCCTCATACAAAAAAAAAGTTATTGTTGTTAAAATAATAAAAAAATTTGAGTAAAGCACAGATTGATGCATGGTTCTCGTAAGTTAGCCCTCAAATCTTCATCTTGCTGTCTTAGGGAATCTTCTACCAGGCTTGGACATTTCGGAGTAAGGTCATATGTACACAAAAATTTTGAACACACAAATACTAATCTGCAGCACAGATTTGTGGCCTGAATCAGACAGGTTGTTCAGTTGGGCATTAAATATGATCACACTTGAGGTGCCATCATCAGTGAGTCCCTGCTGGCCACAGTCTTCCACCCAGTGGCAAGGGCCAGCAGAACCTGTGGGGTCTTGGAAGGGGCTAATTCTTCTCCTACAGCTTTTATCCTCTCCCTCTCTGCTTCTTCTCTTTGGATTTTGGTATCTTGCAATATGAATCCTCAATTCACAAAATTTTTTGTGATTTCTTCATTTTGAGCTTTTTGTAGCTGGTATGAAACCAGTGGCATCACCTCCTTGTTCTCACTTCCTTCTTTGCTGGCTTGCTGGCAATGCATGTATTCTTTCTCACAGGCTAAGGTGAGAATTGAAAACTGCTGTTTATCATTAATTTCTTTCAGCAAAGCCTGGCCTTGGAGTCACATGTGAGCCAGCATAATTTACTGTAGCACCAGGACTGGCAGCCACAGAGATGTTCTATCTCCTCCAGCACTGGAAGTGCAGGCGCTGCTCCATACAGCACAGCCAAGTATCTGGAATGATTCTTTTAAATTCTGCCTATGGATTGCTTTAGAAACAGCATTTCATTTGGCAAAATACTGAAATATTCTATGGAAATAATTTATGGTACTTTAAAAAGTGAGTTTCTAAAGTTGAATTATAAGCATGTATGTACTTTAAAAACTTATTTTTGAGTGGTTACGGAGTCTACTAAAACAGAAAGAGTTGAGAAATTATGTAAGGTGGTTACAGTTTGAGCAAAAAGTAGAAAGTCTGACACAGCAAACTAGACAGCCACCTTGCTTGTTCCCAGCACAGTTTGTTTATGATAGCTGCACCTCTTCTGTTGTTCTGGATGATTTAGTAGAGCTTTTCCTTATTTCCCGCTTCCTGCCGCCTTATGTTTTAATAATGCCTCCTTAATCCTTTGAGAGTCTTTTGCTTTCTTTTTTATTTCTCCTTGTTCCCCTCCCCCCCCCCATCCCCCATTTCTCACACAGATCTAGGCTATGTCTTTCACACCTGTATTTCTCTGCTTTCTTGGCTCTGTTTCTGCATCTCACTGAATCCCCTGCACATCACTGGGGTTTTTTCCTTTATCTCTCAAAAACGTGCAACAACCTGAGATTTTGGTTTTCTCTTTCATTCCCCTGATCAGCTCCCTGTGGAGTTTAGGTTTTCCTCATCTCCACCCCTTCCTGTTCTGCTGGGTTTTTTCCATCAGACTCCTCTGATGTTTCTGTGTCCCATGAGACTGTGTCACTGTGTTGGAAGATTTCAATCAGTTCAGTATTGTTTCCTTTGACCCGTGTGGGATGATGGTCTCCACACTGCAGTTTTCTTTTCCTTTTTTTCTCCCTTTCAAGCATCCCTAGGCACCCCCAGCAATACTGCTGATCATTACAGAAGCCACTTCTCCTGAGTAACGTGGTGTCATCTCCTACTTCTCTCTTGCTGACATGCAGGCAAACAGAATAATGGGGATTTGTGCACTGTTTGTGGCTCCTGCTTGGATAGTGTACCCTCAAGCAAGCAATCACAGCAGGTCTGTGGCCGTAACAGTTTTTGAAGCTCAAAGTAAGGGGTGTCTGGCTGCAGTGACTTAAAATGAGCAACAGAACTTCTCCAATGGCCAGAATTCCACAGGCCGTGAAAAGATTGTGAAGAAAAGACAAAGCAGATTTACACTTTGTCTTTCCAGTTACATATATTCTCTGTATCAGAAGTTGTCTTTTTGTGCAGCTCATGATAACACAATAAACTTTAAGTGTCGTGAGTTGGTATTTATTCCTGGCACATCTGGGCGTATCAATACTCACTGTGAAATCATGGAAAAATATCATGAGGTTTTGTTGATCTCAGCATCTTTCTCAAGCATCAGTAGAAGTTAGTGCTCCACAGATATGTTTCAATGCAGACTCTTCGTAGGTCTTTGGGAAATGTAAGGACTGTTTTATCCACTGTATCAAATCCCTTAATCCATAACTTTAGCAAATGCAAAAATTAGTATGTTCATGTTTTAATACCTATCTGTCATTCTGGCTTGAGTTCCTCTGCGGTTTTCAAATGTTTTAGTTGGAGATTCCCCTAAAGTACGCTAGTGTTGAGAGCAGAATGTCAGATTTATTCATGCAGGATCAAGGTCAAAGCTGAAGTTTGGTGACCCAAGCTTCACGTGGTCCCTTGGTAGCCCCGGCTGTCTGCTCTGGGACCGAGGGAGTGTGCAGGTATCCCTGGGAGTGCTGCTAATCCCTTACTGCTCCCCCATAAATGTAGTTTTACAGAATGGGTGATTGCTCACTGCCTTCTCCTCAATTAGTGACTCTGTAAACAGGGTGCTAACGTAGTTGTGAGGACTATTGACTGTGCAAGTAATTAGCTGCTGCGAAAGTAGAGGAGAAGGAAGCTAATGGGTTTTTAGGCAGTTTCTCTCAGTGAAACATTCTTCCTTATTGTCTTCTGTGTAATGGACAGGCATCTTTCTGGTTCAGGTTAAAACTCTTGAGACTGCTGGGCAGTGGGGTGTGTATGTTACAATTTAACAGCTGGTGAAGTGGCAGGTAAAAGTTAAAAAACAAAGTGTCGCGTGACGGTTTGACATTTTTTTATGCGTGGGTGGATTTTTGTTGTTTAGGGTTTGTTTTTTTTAACATGGGTCATTTCACACCCTGTGTTTGCAGTGAAGCTGAAAAATAGTCAAATTATTGCAGATCATCTCAGCTGTTCTATACAGCCAAAAATGAGTGGTTCGGTGTGGCAAACAGCAAGAGCCTTTCAAACCTTATCTCTTATTCAGGTGGCAGAGTGAAGCTGTGTCCTAACCCATGGAAAAGCTAAGAACAGCAGTGCATTTTGACCCTCCAGGGTTAGGAGAGCCTGGATAAGGCTCTCATACCTAAAAATGCCATCCCACTGGCATTTTCTTAACTGCAATTTTAAAAGCCAGGAAGTGTGACTGAAATACTTTTAGTCCCAATTTATGATCCTTGCAAGTCCTTTTTATGTGGGAGCCATAGTTAATGGCTGCTTGAGAGCAGCCCTGGTGTGGGGCTGCTCATGGGTCTCTTCTCCATGGGATGAAGCCCTGCTATGAGCCCTTATGCAAAAATGAACCTAACCTGAACTCATTTTCATGTGTCAGCATTCACACATATTCGGAGACACAAATCTGGAGTGTTAGCTAGGAGGGTCTTTCAAATTAGTGCCGATGCAGTGGAGTATAGAATGTTCCCAATTCTGTGTTACAGATTTTTAGCCGTGCAGCAGTCTATTAAAAATATAACTCATCCAGCTTATCTATTCTAAAGGCTTCTCCACTGCAGCCAGCCACCACAGTTGGTTAAATAGGTGCTTGTCACACCAGTTTAATGAATTTAATGTAAAAGCCATTTCTTCTTACTTTTGGCTGTGAGAAGGCTGGCTCAGGTTCTGTTCCACTGAAGGAATGGAACGGTAGGATCCATGTCATATAATTTTATAAGTGTAATACTCATCAGTACAGCAGCTGATATCAAAAGCAGAAGAAAGAGGGTAAGAAATAAGTTCACAGGCCAGATTGCTAATACATCTAATTCCTTATGGAAAGGTACCACTTAATTGAAAGATATGACAATAAAAATATTAAATTTATTTAAAATAGGGTGTAACTCATGTTCAATCCTTCACACTCTGTTCTTTGCTTGAATAGAGTAACACAGATTGATTACTGACTTAATTTTCTGGAGGATTTTGGTATTTAACATCCATTGTAAGCTCTTAAAAATGTTGTATCCTTAGTAAGGTAAGAAGGAAGCATTGTCTTAGCTTTTAAGGAAAAAAACCCTGCAATCAAAACCTAAGTCAAAGGGGAACAACCTTTTCTGTCCTTTCTCCTCCACTTTGTATTGCCACTGATAATTAGGTTGTGCCATGGAAGAGGCATATTCCAGTGCACCTCTAAATCAGTAAGATAGTCCTAGTTACCTAATTAACTACTTGCAACTTTGTATGTAGTCATTGTAGCACTCTTATTTCTAAAATTCACATTTGCTTTTATGTGATCTCATATACAATTTAATTTCCCATAGAAAAATGAAAAATAATAAATGCCAGGATATTACATAGAGATCCCAGTGTTAATAATTAAAAGGAAATTGCAGTGAGATAAAAAAAAAACCTGTGTTCTGCAAACTACATCTCCTTACAAAGAAAAGTCAATCAGAAAATGCTCTAAAGTATATGATACATAATCAAAATAATTAACAACAAGGCATGAGACTGCTCCCTTCAATCTCACAAGTGTGTGTAAGTAAAATTAAAATATCTTGGTCAGCTTTGAAAGGCTTGTGGTTTTTTCAGCAAAATCTTACATTCAAAATAACTTGTATAAAGTGATTATTTAAAGATGATTCCATCAGCTATTCAGGGACCAAAAATTGTGAAGTAGTAGTTAAAACTAATTCCGTGTTCTATCACTCCAAGTGCACACTGGCTGTTTCATGCAATGAAAGTTGTGCATCTGATTTCTAGAATCAGATATTTGTTGTCAGAGCCCTTCTTTTGGACAGTCTCCAGGATCAGCTGGAGAATATATCTGGTCCAATAGTTTCTAACAAGATATTTCTGCTATTCCTTCAAGGCCCTTCCCCCAGTACTGTGAAGTGGGATTTTTGCCAATAAATTGGTTCTTGTTATTCTTGTCCAGTGAATAAAGACCCTGAGATCAAGAGAGCTCTACCATATCATTGAATCCATTCTTTAGTATTTTTTTCTTTTTTGATCTAAGCAGTTGAAAGCCTTGTATGTATGTCTGGAAATTGCTTGGGACAATTTATCCTTGTGAGGACATCCATTTTATTGGAGCTTTTTGCTACCTGGAGTTATTTAGAGACTCTAAACATGAAGGAATGGCCATCAGCAATTTGATGGCTCCAAGGCTAAGCATGCTGCTTCACTCCTCAGTGAGCGGATTAGAGGAAAGATTGCCAAGTGTCTGTTGTCCTCTGACAGATTTTCCATGTGTAGAAATATGTGACAATACTTCCTCAAATTTCAGGTGTCAGGCTTTTATAGCAAAGCCACAACTTCCAGAGCTAAGTTCTTAGGTCCTTAGGAAGCAAACAAAAGATTAAATAGCTGAAGTTTTGCGTAATGATGAGCTAAAGGCAGAGCTTAAGCAAAGCAGAAAAGTTCAATGAAAATGGGATATACTGAATGAAAAAGCCAATTTACTCTGTGAGAAATTAGTTTTAACTTAAATTTCCCTCAGAAAAATAGATGTAGTAATAAGAAGTGGGTCTGGTCAGATCAGAGGTCATCTGTGCTTTTATTTGGAAACCCAATGGTAACTGTGCTGGGAATCCCTCAGAAGCAAGGCCATATCTGTGTCCCCTGGTCTCTTTCCAGACTTTCTCCCAATGTGCATTGTAGTTGTGATACTTGGTGTTAAGACAGATGGAAAGTAAAACCTGCAATACAAGTGCTATTGCAAACACCTATAGATTATTACAAATCACAGCAACTGATCACGTGGCTGAAGAGAAGAATGACCTGAAATCAAGCAAAGCAATTCTGGATTAGTGTTTTCTTGAAAAGTTCTGTCCCTGGGGCTCCAAATATGTGAATGCTTCTTTTAGGGTGGGACTATCCAAGAATTTCCACCATAGCAAGCTTAGAAGTTAGGCCTACTGTCTTCATTGCACAAACTGTAAACTGTTCCTGTTAGGTATCTGGTGTGCAGTGATTGTAATTGTGACTTATTAATGATGATTGTCTTATCCTCCATCTGGTTCCAGCACTGACTTACTGAATCACTTAGTGCAAATAATTCACTCTTCACCCAGGCCTAGAGATTATAGAGTAAAGTAAAAAGCACCTAATAAGTAGCACATTGTTGTATTAGAGGAAAGATCTGTTTTGTTCATTTAATTGTTTAGTTTGATGCATGAAGTACTTCAGAGTAAAGTCTCTTTTGCACAGCATGGCAAAGAAGAAATAAAACAAAGTCAGCCAATAGTCCTTGTTAGAATGTCCTTTCTCCGCTTCCTGGGATTAACCCTCTGAACCAAATCACTTGCAAAACATGAGTCAGAGAGTGAAACCATAAAAAAAAAATAACCCAGTACAGGTGCACAAGCATCTAAGAGTAGCGATCATAATCAGTCAAGAGGCAGACAGATCTGACATTTGCTGAGAGCATCCCTATATTTTACTGAGTTGTCATGCCTTGTTGCATACTTAATGAGGATAAGCCCCTTATATGCTGATTTTGCATTGCAAATGTTGTTTTGCTGGGACTGTCAGCTGCAAATAGCTTGTGGCAATACATCTTCCATGCAGCAAATAAACACATACACCATTATAGCATACCCATGTTATTGCCACGACTGTAAACAACTAATAAAAGGAATGTATTTACTGTGCCTTACAGTCATTCACTCCAGTCATATTTTTTCCACTTTCAAGCCTATTGACTTTATGGAACATTTGGCATCATTTCATCTTACCATCATTGTCTTATTGTATCATCATTTAAACAAAAGTCGTGCTGTATACTTGCACATGGAGTCAGCCCCACAGGTCAGGATGTATTGGGCAGCAGGTGTATTGGGCAAAATCTCAAAGGCTCTGGAAGTATTTTGCATGCTAGGAATAGTCATTGGCCTCAAGATAGCTGCCACTGAGATCAGCTTAGTTGGTGCTAATAATGCCAGGGTTGTGAGCTTGATCCCTGTCTAGTCCATTCACTTAAGAGCTGGACTCAATGATCCTTATGGGTCCCTTCCAACTCAAAATATTCCATGACATTTAGGACACTGATGTCGTCAAGTTGCTCCTGGTAGCACCTGGGCATGGGAGAAATCAGCATTTTGCTGTGCAAAACCAAACAGCATGGCTGTGTCAGCATGGAAATCTGCCTCCCTCTTGGCAGAGGATATGGGTTACACCAGAGCTTGTTATATGAGCTTGGTTGCACCAAAGATGGTTTTGGTGTGCTTTTATTGGTATTTTACTAGTTTTGAGGATAGCAAACCACATAATTATAGAAAGATTTTGTCTCATGAAGGTTATTGAACTGTTAGCATCAGAGAAAATCAAATCCTGCTTTTTTTCCCCAGAAAATTCTCAGGAATTCAGCTGAGCTGTATCTCTCCCTTTAGAGGTGATTTGCAAGAACTAAATCCAGACAGGACCTCCTGTATCAAAACCCCAGCCACTGTAAGTTTGCTGGCATATCCTCTTTCAAAACCATGCTTTGGTGGTGGTCTTTTATCATTAATTTCTAATTGAAGATTCTTCGTGGTCTGTTTTAACAACTTGTTCTCCAACTACCATTATATTTCAAGATTCAATAATTCCCCTTGCTCTTGGTTTTAGCATCTTCATTTTATTCTGAGAGACCAACTCTAGCATTCTGAACTTTCTGCTTGGCTAAACAAGACAAATTCTTTTCAACTGTTCTCAGCAAGCTCTTTTAATCTGTTCTCATGAAATAGCCTCTCCATTCTCTCTTTGTCATGGAAACTCTTCTGGTTTTCCCCCAGTTTGCATTTATCTATTCTAGAATGACAGAGAGTATTTTATCCAGTATGGTAATACTCCTTTATGTCCATCAGAAACATCTCAACAAAGTAATTTCAGGAGTGAGTTCTCATGAGTTTTAAGGGTCATTGTGTTTGTGTATAATCTGCTATCTTTTCTTCCCTTTGTTCTATAATTTCTAATTGATGGACCTATATCTTATAGAAGAAAAATTTCTGAGTGCTTAAAGGCTGAGCTTTATTTTCCCTCCTTGTTCTGAAGTACTGCAAGCTTGTTCACCCATTGGATGATCCCTTCCTCTGCCTTAATCTGTTTTTTCTCTGATTTCTCACATTAAATCTTTGAACATCTGATTTTCATTCCCAGGAATTTTATTTGATGCAGCACATTAAATACTATCTATTCAGATTGTACTGGACATGCCTCCACTTCTGAATCTTCATTGACTTAGCAACCATCCTCACCTTCTCCCTCTTAATTGCTGTCCCAATAAGAAAGGACCGATGTACCACAAATTCTTCTTTTAACTAGCTGCCACTGCACCCCTTGGGACAAATTAAATGTGCTGACAATAAATTGTCCTGGCCTTTTCAGTTTGGTGTTGGAGTTGCAGGTAAATTGCATTGTTCCTACTGTCTTTCACAAGTGATATAAACTGCAAGTTGGGTGAAACCTGATAAAGCTAAATTTGCATTGTGGTTTTTCTTTACGCATCACTTGCAACACCATTTTATAATGCAGAAGTGTTACCTGCTGCTGAGGAATTTTAGCTGCATCTTTTAACTAAGCTAGTGGCAAATTGAAAACTAATAAATTGTATTTTGCATATCAAATACTGCTCTGGGGACAAGCTAACCTAGACACCTACTTGATTGCAACTTCTTGCTCAGTAAAAAAAAAAATAAAGAAAATCATGACAGCTCATTACATGAAAGAACAAATTCATCACCCAGAGCAGAATAAATGCTATGTTATTACACAGTAATTGTGAAGGCATCTTAACACTTTTGTTCATGAAAATATAAAATGTTTTTCAATGTTATCTGTAATAAATGTTATTCTAAAGGCAGCGAAATTATGTAGAATGTTTTAGCATTCAATACCTACAAACTGAAGCTATCAGTGTAGTCAGTTGAGCCCAGAGGAAAAACCAGGCAGGTTCTTTTACTGTAAAAGAAGAAAATAATATTCATAGATTTCTGTGAGTCTGTCCTCACTGTGCGTCTTGGAAATGGTGTCTGTTTGCCCTCTGTTTCTGTGGAAAAACCAATATTGACAATGTTATTGGATGTGGTGATGAGCAGCGTCTGTTGTTTGGGACAGATATGCTTCAGAGCATCTTCCCATTTCTTTGTTTCAGAAATTTTGGGTTAAGTTCCATCAATACTGCACTTCAACCCTGGTGAAATATGACCAACTTGTAGTCCATCCCAGGAAAGGAGGACAAATAGAGTTATAGGGATAAACATCAGTATTTGAAATTATTAAGTTATATTTTAGATATTATTGTCTTGAAAACTAATCCATTTCATTGTAATTTAAGTAGCATTTATATAAATTAGGCACATATGACACTTCTAATTAGGTATACTTTAATGGTTAAATCATCAGTTTTTAAAATGATAATTGGGCCGGTTGTAAAATTTCAAGGTCTGTGATTTTAAAATTGAATTGCTCTTTGACTTATGTAAAAGAATAGATTGTTAAGTGAGTGCCTCACAGGAGAGAAGTAGTCTAGGATATTATGATTTGAATTAGTTTTTCAAAGGAATTTAGAGTAGGCAATCTGTCCTCTGATCTTTCTTTGCACACTAAAAGTAGGAGTCAGTTATGCTAAGATAGCTTAAATTGAGAATATAGTGATTTAATTAACAGCTGGAATTGTAGAATTCCACGTGTGAGGAACGTGATGCATTAATGGCTTCCCATACAGATGCTCTGATGAATCCAAGGTATTTTCCACTGGAAGCTTTTTTTTACATATAGAGCTGCCTGTTGCAGATGCAGAATGGCCTTTCTTAGTTCAGAACAAGAATTTCGCAACTTCAAGAAAATTGCATCACCTGGAACATTTATAGTCAATACAAAGCCTTGTTCCAAATGCCCCATTATTGGTTCCTGTCACTGGAGAGGACAGCAGGCAAACACAGGACACGTCTATGTCCCAGCACACTTTAGAGTAAAGACCTCTGGGTCAAGTGTAGTGACTTCCCTCTCCACACAAACCCTAGCAGCAGTTTTGGGTTCAGTTCCATTGCCTGAGACTCCTGTGGACAGAGGCAAATGTGGAGCAGGGGGTTCCATTGCCAGTATAACCTTGGAGGAGCACAGAGGGCAGCAAACTTGTGTGAATGTGCTGTGTCTGGTGTTCCATGGCTAAAGGTCCTGGTGCAGAAATATTCAGCTCTCTGGAATATAGATATACAGTCTGCAGTGAGGTAGAAAAAATGTTTGTCACAGCTTGGTAATACAGCAAACAGGGACAGTTTGTAAATAATTTCTGCCAGTGCCAATGAGAGTTCTGTGGGAGTCAGTCCCTCCTGGTTTCAGGCCTGGCCAGGTGTTATTACTGTGTGCTTTGAGTCATGGAAAAGCAAAGATTGTTAAGCCAGTGCCTCATGGCAGACAAGCAGCTCAGGATGTAGTGATCCAGACTGGTTTTTCAGAGGAATTTAGAACAGGAAGATCTGTCCTCTGATCTTTCTTTGCACATCAAAAGTGAGTCACTTGTACTGGGGACCTGAGGCTGCCTTCTAAAGAATGAGTGATTGGGTAAATCTCAGTCTGGAAAAGAAACAACTGCGGAAGTGAAGGCAGTTTGTAGAGTGGTGAGCCATTTGGAGAAGCTGGATAGCATTCCCACTTCCAATACAAAATTGGAGCTCCTCAGTGATCCTGCAGCTGTGCTCAGACCAGATAAAGACTATTCTTCCTGTTAAAAGCATCTGAGTTTAGGAAGCCACAAAAGGATACCAGGAGTGCCAGAAGTTTGTGTGGTTTCAAGACAGTTCAGGGGAAAATAAACCCATAGAGAATTACTCAATACATAGAAACTATACCTGGCTAAAAAAGCTCCTGAACAGGAAATGTTTGGATGCTGGAGGGAAGGTGATGGTGTGTGCTTTTCCCTCTGCCCTTGGTATCCACTTTTGGATGCTGTCAGAATTGCCTGTGCTGGTTGGACCTTTGATCTGGAACTGTTTCACATGTTTGGGGGGTTTTCCACATTTTAGAGTAGGCCTTGCTCACAATTTCCAAACTTGGCTACTTCTCTGATGATCAGTCAAACCAATTAAGAGATACCAGTGCCTTCAGTGAGGAAGCAAAATACAACCCCTTATTTGTAGATTATGTGAAACAAATATCAATTTTTCTTCTTTCTCTATCTTTCAAACTTTGAACTTGGTTTTAATTAATGTGATTTTAATTGCCAACCCAGGAAAAGCTTCTCACAGCCTCAATTAGAAGTCTGCTGGACCTCGCAGCAAAGCTTTAGCAAAAGATTCAGCTTGGAAAATGTAGCTCAGGAAGTCTAACCCCAAGCTGTGACAGAAGCTTTGAACCCTGGTTCCTCTTCCTTGATCATCCAGGTTGTCTGGATGTCCCAGGTTGTCTGGTTGTCCCAGTCTCTTGGCCCAGCACTGCTTTTGTAAATCTGCCAGCACTGGTATATATGATGGTCTTAAAAAAATTCTATGCAAAAATGGATTGTTTGATACTGCTCAGTTAGGCATTCCCATTCCA
The DNA here is from genome assembly GCF_901933205.1 of Camarhynchus parvulus. Taxonomy (NCBI): domain Eukaryota; kingdom Metazoa; phylum Chordata; class Aves; order Passeriformes; family Thraupidae; genus Camarhynchus; species Camarhynchus parvulus. Next base: position 8,521,254 of record NC_044577.1, on the reverse strand, counting down.
ATTGTCAGTTGTATTTGCCTACCATGGATGGACCTCTCAGATTAATTTAATTTGTGTTTACTGTCTTTTCTTTCAGAGCTGTTTCTGACAGTGTAAATATGTTGATTTCTTTGTATGCTGCTGATGTCTCTCAGGATTCACCAAATAATTAATACCAACATCTGTTTAGTATGCAAATACTAAAACTGTGCTATCATCAGATTGCCATTTGGATGGAGAAAAATTAGGCGACAGTTTGTCTCCAATCACATGCCCTGCTCTGGCTTGTTTTGACAAGTTTTTTCTGCTTGATACTCTAAAAAGGAAGGTGGCAGAGGCCTTGGTGCAATCAAGTACTAGCTCTGAGGCTTAAAGGCTGGACAATGTCCTGTAGCTTCTTTTTTAGGAAAGGAAAAGTGGTTTTAGATTATTACGAAATAGGTTATGTTGATTTTTTTTTTTTTGCATATAATGTACAACAGAGTGACTTTACATATTGCAGCCATTAGACACTCCCAGTTATGAATACTTCATGTGCAACACCATCACATATAGAAGTGTGTGTGGTCTGCATAATAAATACCTGATCAAAGTATACTGAACAATTTTTTTAAATTTACAATTCCAGTTATGGTCCAGAATTGCTGAAGGTTACACTTCAGCAGTCACATAAGGGAGAAGACTGGAACCAGTATTTTAAAAATAGGACATAACTATTCCAGTGCTGTGGCAAGCCTTGACTTTTTAATATCTACCACTGTGACACCTGGGTGATTTATGTGCAGGTTCTGTTGCTACCAGCTCATTCCCAAGGATTGGAAGTGCTGCAGCAAACATAAATAACGAAGTGGAACGATCACCCTGATACTGAGAAGTTACACATTGTGAAAAACACTGTGTTATCACTTGGGAAGATTTGTTGTCATACAACTAGTACCATACTATCTTCATCTTAGACTTGCAGAATCTTTGCCAAAGGATCCAGAAGTTCCCACGTACCCATGAAATTTAACTTACCCTTGCTTTACCAATGGATGAGGCTTTGTTTGTTTCCTACTGGTGTGAAAGACACCGATGAAACTGTCTGCAACATTTGTTGAAACTGAAAGTGCAAGATTCTGCACCGCTCAGTGGTTTCTTGTGTTTTGTTTGGAGCTCTTAGAATGAAAAAATGCAGCGTGTCAAAGGGACTGTCAAAATGCTGTCACATTGGCTTCAAAACAAATATTAACTCCAAAGTCAGTGTGGCTCCTATTGCAAGAATCATGTAGCCTTGTTCAAGAACACAGTTCAATTAGATTGAAAAATTTGAGCCATTAGCTTTTTCTAATAATGTTATAATGTAAGACTTGGAACATGCTAAAAAAACTCCACCAAAACACAAAAAAGCCATCTATCTTGCATAATCAGGGCTTTTTGTTAGAAATAGTTAGCTAGGCTTTGAAAGGGTAGTTTCCATTGAAAAATTCATATTCATTGTAGCAGTGATGGAGACAAGTCAATAGTAATGAGGGAGCCTGGAAAATTACCTTATTTTTTTGCACTTTGGGTGCATGGTTCCTCTGAAACATAAAGAAAAATTACAAGCCATTTTTAAATGTACTCCTAATAACCAGTTACAGTTAAAACTGTGGGTCTTTTCAGAAATATCTGGGAATAATTTGCGTCTTTAAGCACTGGAGTAGGAATTTAGAAAAAAAATACAAAAAATCCAGTCTTTCTGAAGGCCTTATTTTTTTATTTTCAGTTTATATGAGAAATTAATAACTGACTCAACTGTAATGGAGTAGGCTTGAGATTAAAAGGAGCTAGATTTTTTTTGGATTGATAATAAGGCCAGATCATCAAATTGTTAGAGATCAAATCCCAGACTAGAGTAGTGCCTGTCCTGGCTGCAGTCATGACTGCTCGAGCTGTGCTGCTCCATTAAGGACAGTAATAGAGTTAGGAGGAATTTGGGGAAGTCTGCTGTCAGTGGTTGATAGAGATTGTTTAATGCTACTTGGGTCTGCAGAAAAACCTCTGTGGGAGACTAAAGACTTGTTCTTAGGTAAGACCTTGTAGGAAGAATAAAAGAGGAGGATGAGAATCTGAGAGCTAGATTTTCAGTCCTTGAGTTCCTCTGTTCCAGGAAAGAGCATCATCTTAGATGATGCTAAGGCATGAGGCTAAAAAAAACATTGTTATTAGTATACATTAGGAAAATAACATTTGGTATGTGTTAATAGATTAAAGTTAATCATGTTGTTATTATATGGTTAGTCTCAAAGATAAAATAAATTTAACAGCATTTACTTAATCCATTTAGTTATATTTGGCCTGTCCAGCTAGTGAGCTCACTGGGAGAATATGACTAAATTTCTGGTTAAAATACTAAATTTGAATGCATCATTATTTCTGCTAAAAATAATCATGATATTTTATATTTTTCCTACCATACTAAGTACTGTATGTTATCTCCTAAGATGATGAAGGTAAAAGTACTTTCCCATGCTATATCCTCACATAAGAAGAGTAGGAAACAATATCCAGAATATTCTGTAATTACAAAAACGTATGTTGCTAGAGGATTTTATTAACAGTTACTATAAACAATTATTTGGTAGCAAATATTTCTTTGAATAAGGTACTCGGGTGGGAAGAAATCAGGGACGTAATAAGGCAGAGCACAGCAATTTTGCTCTAATTCATGAACCCCTGTGGCTGAAACCACTCATCAGGGTTTATCAGACCAAACCTTTCTGCTGTCTTCTCAAAGCAGATCTGTTCAATATCTGCTGGACTTCTCCTTCCAGATTTTCATCCCTTTCTTCCTTCCAGGAATGTTTTAGTGTCTTTCCTATTTCCTATTTTTTAAAAAGATATTGCCAGGCACCTTGATTTTTTTTCTACTTAATTACTTGAAAACAGTGTCTAGTCAAAACAGCTGAAAATACGCTTTATTTATAATCAGAAGAAAGACATAGAGAAGGCAGCGTGTGTCTGTTGTGTCCCTAAAATACAAGAAAGCTGCTTCACTTCTGGGGAAGCTTTTACAGGAGGGTCAGAGTCATCCGTTGCAGTGAAGGAATATTGATCTATCCCATGGATGTGGCATTCACTACAGAAAGTATCAGAAGTTAGGGCTGGAGAGCTGTAGATACACTCTTGGTGCAGGCCATGGAATCTCTAAGGTTGGAAAAGCCCTCCAAGACCATGAAGTCCAACTGTTAACCCAGTCCCACTACCATGTTCACCACTATGTCCTCATACTCTATATCCACATGTTCTTTCAACACTTCCAAGGATGGTGATTCCACCACTTCCCTGGGCAGCCTATTTCAATGATTGACAATCCTTTCTGTGAAGAAGTTTTTCCTAATATCTAATCTAAAACTCCCCCAGTGCACCCTGAGGCCATCCAGCACATCAGTTTGTTCTCCCTGGTATTGGAAAGTGACTGCTGCACACATCAGCATTTGATTAAGAGATTGCCCCAAGTAGATCATTCTTATGTACCAAACGATCTATTCATAAAAGTAAAAGTTTCCTAATAATCTTTTGGTATTTTAGCATCAGCTAATTTTCTGCTGAGGAGAGCAGAATGTGATTAAGGCAACGGAAAACATTTTATGGTGTGACAGGTGGTCATGAAATTATATTAGCATTTAAATGATGAAAATGAAACCTTTCCTTTCCTGGTCTGAGAATGTCAGAAAGTGAAGCATCAGGATTCATCCTCTCCTCCTATTTCCCATGGGTTATATTTTACTTTAAAAACAGCTGTTAACTCTGTCTCACAAATTATGAAGGATCTAAAAGAGAGTGTCGTGGCTCACTGTAGATACTACTAGAAAACATTTTCCATCTGTGTGACATATTTTAAAGAAGTCCTCAGCCACTCAGAGAGCCAGCTCTGGGAACTTAATCGGATGTTTTTCTTCTCTTGTTAACTAAGAATCAGCTCTAGGGAGTGTTGAGATCACCGTGGTATTTATTTTAAGTGAGTGATAGAATGATTCCTGAGCTGCTCTTCCGGAAAATGAAGCAAACCCATGCTTTAGAGGTCACCTCTAATTAGAGATCAAAAAATAACTGCAGATAACTTCATCAAAAATATAAATAACTAATCAGTACGAGTCCAGTGGCTTTGTTTTATAATTAGTCCCGTACAAAGGCTCCTTGAAGTCAAATGACAGTTGGGTCTCCTGCCTCAAACTTCACAAACGAACCAATAGTTTCAAGCTGATGCTCCCTTTGAACTGCTCTCCCAGGATAAATTACTGATGGCCTAAATGTTACATTTACATTTATTATTCTCTATTACGAAGAACATGTGAAGCTGCAAAAGATTAAAGCAGCAATTATTGAAGTTAGAGCATTGGAAATGAAGTTCAAACACCAGAAATTAATGTTTAGGAAAACAGAAAAGACAATCACCTGAGGCCAATTTTAACTAAATAAAATCAGTGGCATCTACATCTAAAAGGACGTTTACAGGTGATCATTTCTATGCTCATGAATTTTTGAGTGAACTACTGGCAGCTTGGGCAGTTGGGTTTGGATGCAAGTGTGAATAATGCCTTGGTGGTCAGCCTCAGAAAGTTGACCAGGGCCTTGGCATTCTCAGATTTCAAGGGAGGTAACATCATCAAAGGGAATAAACTTGTCCTAGTACTTGTTCTTTAGGAAAGGTTTTATAAGTGTTACTGAAGTTGTTGATTTGACTTTTTTTTAATCTTGGTTATCTTACTGGTTTGCTTTTTTGTTTTCTCTGCTTCATAAATTGCTGGTTTGTTCATTTCTTGGATTTGTTGTCCTTGAGGGGAAAAACTCAGTTCACTGAGTCCCTGTCAGTTTAATTGGGTTTTCTCAGTTTTGGGAAGGAGAGGATGAAAATGGGAGATGTTCAGAGAAAAAGCAGGGAATCGTTTGGAGCAAATTTGGGTCTCTTTATTGAGCTGTTCCTGTGTCATCTTGTCTGCAGCTCCATAGAGAAGAAATTCATCCAGGCTCTGTGTGTGGAATGCTACACATCAGGGCAGGGACTGCACCCAGCCTGCCCAGCAGGGAAATGCACGGTGGTGCAAGTGCAAACCTGCACTCAGCCTTCCCCAAACATCCTGAGGCTCTGGAAATCTTGGCAGAAAAGTCACTTCTGCCTTTGCAGAGAGCGGCTGCACGGGGAGAGCAGAACAGTGGCCATGCCTGGGCTCATGAACAGAAAATGGGCTCATGCCGTGCCTGTGTGTGGCTGTTGTCTGCTCCATCCCCACACTGATTGGGGCTCACACAGTGGCCACTAATGGGGTTGTTTTTCAAACACCTCTCTTCACCTTTAAAATGATGAAATTAAGCTCCCCTAGTTATTAAGAGCTAAAAATAATGATTTGCTCACACTCTGCATTGTAGTAGCAGGCACAGCAGAATATTGATCTGCACTGTGTGTCAAATTATATTTACAATAGGGCCTGATCGATGGGCTATTCTGAGCCCACAGCTCTCGTGTGTATGAAATTGGGATATTTGATTGTAGGACTAATGTACACGGATAAATCACAACCATGTAGTCCAGGGTGCTGCACACGAGCTGGGTGAAGCAATGAAAAGGTCAGCTTTGTATCTCTTCTACTTTTTAAATGGGCTTGAATTTTTTTTATTTTTTTATGTCGAGTAAACAGAAACACCAGTGCAACCAGCACTGTATAAAAGCAGGGTAAGAGACAGATGGACAAAAGCAGGGTCAGAAAGTGATGAAAGCAATGGAATGACCTTTCTCAGGTTAACAGAAGGGTCAGCTACAATTTTGAGGACAGACCATCCTCCTTATCCAGGATATCAGTCTATTTCATTATTTGATCACCCAGTGATGTAAGTGGAAATTCTTGGGGTTTGCTAAGATATATCAAGAGAATAATTTTGAGAACATTAGTGGAGTTAAAGTGATGCTGTGCTAAGATAGTGAGAAGAAAGTTTACTCTATAATTTTTATTAAGTATTTCCTCTTTAAGTGAATAAAGCACTGTCATCCCAGCTTTTGTGCCACCATAACAGCTGCTTGAGAAACTCAGTCTCCAAAGTACTGTCAATAAAGGCCAGAAACAAGAATTTAACAAAGAGAATATATTACTATTGAGGGTCATGGCTGCAGCTATCGTGCTGTATAGATGTGGATGCCCCCCAAAAGAGATAACAGAGTGATTGAAGAGAGTATTTCAGTTGTTCTCCACTCCAGTTCTAATAGGTAGGAAAAGAGATTGAGCCTAACAGTGATACAGTGAAAAAAAGTCTTTTGGGGATGCTTTTAAAATTGATTTTGAAAGTAAATCCCAATGTGTGTATAAATATGTCTGTTTCTGGCTTGTCTGTCTTCTATTAGTTTGTTCATATGAGTTTCAGTCAGTCTGGTTTATTGTTATGTTGAACAAATAATAATAGTATTAAGGTGTCAATTTGGGTTCATAAATTTCCTGTAACTTTTGAGACACATCTTGATTTTCTGAATAGCCAAAGCCATCTTTTGTGACTGTCTAGATGTAAGTGTATTTTCTTATTAAAAACCTCACCTATTCCTACAGTACTCACTTAAAATCACAACAGATACAGTGATCCTGAGTGAATTCCTGCTGACCATCCAAACTGCATGTGACAAACCTGATCCAAAGGGGTTTTCCTGTTTAGCGGATAACTGCCAAATGCATGCACAACTCCAGATGTTTGGGTGGGAAAAGTGGGGTTTGAAGGTCCTTTAGTTTTGTTCAGCACAAATGTGGTGTGAAAGCTACATCCAACCTGTACCCAGGGCAAATGTGCAGGTTCTGATCTAGGCTGCTTGGAGCTGACAACTAAATTCTAATTTCTTGTGGACTATCAAAGTCTAAAGAAAAGTAAGAAGCATTTTTAGGTTCCTCTGTTTTGGTTCAGGCATACAATTCAAAGTTCACATCCTAAGAATAAAAATGCGCAACACAACTCAAATTTGAAAGGAGCTGAGAGACAGGAACAGTGGTGCTTAAAAGATTATTTAAGCTATTGCCCTGTAACTGTGAATGCTGTTGGGAAACAAGCTCTGAGTAGCAAGTTTTTCTTTGTGGCTAATGGGCCTTTTTCTGAAATAAGAAGGTAAAGCAATGTAGCTGTAGAAATAAGTAGGTAAAACAATGTAGCTGTAGAAACTCAGTGTTGCTAAAGAAATGTGCGTAAACTAAACAGTTTAGATTAGAGGAAGTGCAAATCATTTCAGAAGAAAATGTAGAAATGAAGAGAAGTTGTGGATGTTTGCATTTTTAAATATTCTCGTTCCTAAATCACCCAAAGTACTCTCTCAGACATTAGCAAAAGCTTGTATATACAAAAGTGCTATCACATAAACTACAAACTGCAGGTAACATAAACTGCAAACTACCTGGCTCAAGAATTAAACAAATACATGTTTCTGTTCACATTGATCAGTGTTTATTTTATTTGGTGTATTTGCAGAACATTTGTATCATTATACATAAGTTATACAAGAAGACAGGCTAAACTCAGCTCGATTTAAGGAATTGATTCAATTAAAGTTAGTAGGACTGCTTCAGCAAATAAATGTAGGCAGTGTTTGACACAGAAAGTCTTTGCAAACAATTCTAAATTATATGGGGTGGTACTTCAGCTGGTATAAATCACAATTTCCATTAGCACTATCTGCAACAGATTTATACTGATTTATGCTTAGAGGTTCTGGCTCTGCATCTATAGTTAGTTCAGTGAAATAAGGATTCTTTCCTGTATTTCTTTTTCTTTTCTAAGAAATGTATCAGAATTTAGACAAATCTATGGAACCTGCAGTATTCGAAGATATTTTATTTCCATGCAAATATAAAGAGATTAGTAATTTCAGTACTTAGGTCACAGATATGTGAATTTATATGTGTGCCTATATCTATGTATATACATGCATTGGAATTCACCATTTCACAGTTAAAAAGAGGTCAGAGACCTGCTTCTAAAGGACTAGCCAAAGATTTTAACTGAAATAATTAGATTTGTAACCATCTCCTTTCATTAATGAAACAGACTTAAATGACCCTGCATAAAAGAGATACTGTCCTGAATTACTGGAACTGCAGAATATTCTGAGTGTGAAATATTTTGTAGCTTCAGAATTTTAGCAGTGTGCATGTGGCTGTGTGTGCTTTCTCTTACCTCCCCTTGCCTTAGTTTGAGATGCTCTGAAGTGCTTGGCATCAAACATAATGCTATTTGCATGAGGTGCAGGAACTCTTCCCATAATGTGCCATGAATTTCCCAGAGCATTGATATTACCTGGAGCTTGGCATAAGCACAGTCCCAACAGTCTGAGGAGCTCTGGGTGTGAAGGTCTTGCCAGTACTCTGATGTGCACAGCTTCCCGCAGTTCTCTGGAGCAAAGAATAATCCACACACTCTACCAAATCTTTGGTGCCACTTAGTCCTCTTTATAGCCTTTAAAAAAGTCTGTCAGAGCTAAGGCTTCAGTTCTGGTTTGGGTTTTCTAACTGGCGTTGTAATCTGCATCTTGTGCCTATTTTGTTCTCTGGAGATCGCAAGAGTTGATTGTAAAGTGCTTGGAGGGTACACATGTCAACTTTTTCACTTGTACACATGATACTGAACTGGCCTCTGAATTCAGGTGCTTTGATGCAGGAAAGGTCAAAAGCCAAATAAAACCAATTTAGATTTGACAGCTTCCAAGAATCGCTTTCTGAAATAGAAAGTAATTTATATTTTTTCCCACTTTGATTAAATCTTTCCCTGATGGCATGTATTTTGCTTTATCTTTTTAAGTGAAAATATTGTTCATGGCAGAAGAGGGGCCCTTAATTTTATTTAGGTTAAACACGCCTCTGGAAAAGGGCAGATCTGAAGAAGCAGGCTCTGGGGAAGAGAAGATATTCACCTGTAACAGACAAAAACAGATTAGGCTCTTTAGTACATTATTACTTTCCCCTCACTGAAGGGCGATTGTGTAGGAAGAAATGTTTGAAGACACTTCAGCTCTTCCAGACAGTGAAGATGAGAGTCATATTTCTGATGAAAATAGAAGAGTTGGGGCATCACTCTTGCACAATGCTTTAAAGGCTGGAGAGTGTTTGAGCTAGCAGATATAACTCAGTGTGCTGAGTATGAGTTTTTGGGGGCCTGGAGGGCTGGGCAGAGGGCAGGTTGACAAACAGGGCAGCAGCTCTTTGATTGGGCTATTCTGTGCTCAGATAAAGCAGGAGAGCCCAGCAGCACTGGTCAAAACAGAACAATAGAACAGCAAACTCAAAAAAAGCCCCAGGCAAGGGCTGACCTGGAGCTGAGGACCCTGCATCACAAATCCCTCAGAAATTGCTTTAGTTTAATTTTATTAATATCAAGTTTCCAGCCTTTGAGGCTACAGGTGAAATGTGTGTGAAAAGCCTTGCTAATTCTGCAGACAAAAATCCCCATGCTGTGTAATTAACGCTGTAGCATTTGCCAGCTAAACAGACCAGTTAAGGACACAGAGAAAAAATAAAATCCAGGTCCTTGTCTACATCCTGGCACATGTCTAGAACTATTTGAAGGTTAGAAGAAAAACTCCCAAGAAATCTCATTAGGCTAATGCTGCTGCTTCTCAACAAACCTATGGTCCTAATCTTGGCACTATTTTTCCCAGTCTGAGTTTTTGCAGAGTGGCAGACAAGACTTTATCAACCTTCAGGGCAGCAGTGGACAAAGGAAAGGGACTGGTAAATTTGACTGTGAGCAGGAAGCTCTGAAAAGAGAAAATCGAGGAAGTTTCTATCTGGAAGGTGGGAGAGGACTTTCAGCTTATTTGATAGCTCTTAGCTTCACCCTAAATACAGACTGCACCTTTCTCACTGAAAGATCTTACAGCCCTGTGCTGCAGCTTCTCATTAGATGGCAAAAAATCTGCCCTCCCATGCGGTGGTGGTCTGATATGTGCCATGGTCTGTTCTCTCTGAAATGAGCAGCAGTGTCCATCCCTCTTGGGGTGGTGCAAGGGAAGGATCCAGGGTGAGGAGAACACCAGTGGCACAGCCATGTGCTTTGCTGCAGGAGGATGTAGTCAAACCCCTCACATGGAAAGCTCTGAGGAACTGCTTTTGTGCACTGTGTTATTTTTTGGGAAGCATGTCCCAAGTGTACAAAAAGGCAAGTGGTGTCTGAGCAGGCTCCCTGCAGGTATCAGTATCCACATTTGCTGATAAATGTTGCATGAGAGGCAGTAGCATGCACTTTCATTCTCAGGGCATTTGCTCAGCTCCTTTTACATAACTGGCAATAATGTTCCACATCAAGTGATGCTACTCTACTTAGGTGGAGCTGCTACAATCAAAATGAATTTGTAGGATCCCTGTTGTCAAGAAAACAGGATATTCTACTACTGTAATACTAAAACTCAAGTGTGATCTGACTGTACAGAACAAGCAGTATGTCCTGTTGACAGTTTTGTCTTGGACTTGATGATAAAACACTGCAAAATGTTTCTTCAGGCCCAGGTGACTAATATGAGTTGAGAGATCATAAACTGCACACAGGAACAGACTTTTAAAAACTCAACCAGAACACAGATATTTGTATGTTTTATGGATTCAGGGAATGTTTTTTTCTGCTAGAAAGGGCTAGACTTGACAGCCTCTAACAGAAACACATCAAATAACCTCTCTAATTGCTCTAATTACTTCTGTGATCTTAAAAAAAATAGACTGAAGGCAAGTAACTACACCATACCTTGCATAGAAAATGTAACATTTTTTCAGGTTACTGCTGAAAATGTAATCAGAAGTAATCATTTGAGCTGTGATAGGCAAAGTTACATCTTCAGGTAAAGGAAATGCCTCTTACTGAGGAGTTAATTTATGAGTATACACTGGGTATAACTGTAGGTAACCCGTATTAACTTTGAGTTAACTTGTAGGGGCACACTGCCATTGCCCCTAAAAAAAGAGAATGGGATGGGACATGGTTCCTGTTGTCAGGACCCAGGACACACCTCTGGCTGTCCAGGACACCAGGACCCCTGCTAGGGGTCTCGGAGACCCTGTCACGGAGCCCAGGACGCCTGTGGTTTTGATTGTGGCCCATGGAGCAAATTGCCAACCTTGTGTGGGGATCAGCAGGCCACGACAGTTTGGGTAGAGTGATGGTGGAGTTGTCGCGGGCTGGAAAAGAAGATTTTGGGTTTTTTGGTGTGGGGGTTCGGGAGGCAGGATGGGGGGAGCTGGGTGTGTCCAGCCTTTCTCCTTCTTCTTGGCCTCCATCTTCTGCTGTGATGTTGGCACTTGGGGATTGGTTTAGAATAGAGGTGCACTGTCTAACATGGGTGATAGGTACTGGAAAGTAAAAGTAAATATGATATACGTGATTTGTAGTATAAAAGACAACGCAACCTTGGGAGCGGGCGGAGAGTGCCTGGAACTGTCTTGCTGAGCTGACCTCGGCAGGGCAGGAGAAAATTTTTTATAGATAAGATAAAATAAACAACCTTGAGACCGAGAAATTGAGAGCTCTGACTCCTTCTTCAAGCGCCGGGCTGGGAAAAGAGACATTCGAACTTTTCTCGGGGTCACTCTGACCAGCTAGAGATCCCGACACCTGTAAACCAACCATGAGGGTTTTGACAATGCATATTCCTTTCTAGCTTTAACTAAAGTCAATACCATACAGAAGCAGACCTGCTTTAGGGAGCCTTTTGCCTGGGATATTTGGTAGGTTAATGAGGAACCTTCAAACCTTTGGTCCATCTCAGAGAAAAGATGAATTTAGACCTGACTTGTCATTGAGTGGGCTTTTGCTGAACTGTTGTTACTTTGGGAGAAAGTTCCTCTGTCCACAAGCACAGTAAAGCAAATGAATGTTCTCCTGGTTCAGATGCCATTATTTGTTCCCAGTATGACATAATTTGCTATAATGATGTTATTGCTGTACTACAAATACAGATATCTATAGACAAAAGCATCAGAATAACTCCCACAATGCCATTTTGGGCATAAAGTCACAAGCACATGTATACATTATTAATGTTAATTTAGTGGTCTAGAAGGAAGTCAAACATCAGGACAGTAAATAATAATTCACAATCCAAATTTTCATGGATTTTATTAGTGGAGTATTACTACAAACCAGAAATTTACTTCTAGAGCGAAAATATCTCTCTTGTGACTTCTTCCCTCACTCCACCAACAGTTTTTATCACAGATACAGTGACTTCTGTTCATACAAGGAAGAAAACCATATGCTTTGGGAGCAGTGATCTTTTTGACCTCTGTGTGGGACTACCTGAAGCAACGTGGTCCAGGACAGTCACTTGTGAGTAGTTCAGCAGCAAGAAATCCTGTGTGCTCAGGAACAGCAGCATCAATACATGGTGGTGTGTGGCTTGCACCATATTTATGTGCTGGCTAGGCTGGGGTAGAGGGAGAGAAGAAACAGTATTTTGGCACTATTTTATTCTTTTTTAAAAATCTCTTCCTAATGCCAGAGCAAACTCAGGCATGGATATAAATATCACTTTAAGGAATGGGATGATTGCAAGTAGGAAACACATTTGGTCTTCACTAGGAATTTGAATGTCAGATGCCAGTGGATGTGTGTAGTCCTACTGAAGGAGTCTAATACTGAGATATTTTTAGCCCGCTGGTAATCAGGGACATAGAAGATGCTGAAAGATTTTCTGCTCATACCACACTGAGACATTTTCTGTCTACTTATTGATTATCTCAATTTATTTCACTTGTCTCCTGAGCATTGAATATTTTCCAGAATCTAAGGAGTATCTTTAGAGTATATGAAATTTGTCAAAATATCAATGATATGATGGTATATCTTTTACCTAATGAAGCTTTAAATCACTTTTTCCCTAGCCTAAGATACCACCTAAAAAGTATTCAGTTTCATACAACAAAAACCTGATAAAAATGTGCAGCAAGTGGTTTTAGTGCTTGATTTTTTTGCAACAGCTGAAAATTAGGTTTAGTGGACCAAGGAAGAAGACTATTTCAGAGTCATGAAAATAATTTTTCTGTTGAAGTCAAATCTCTCATTTCAGTGGGAAGTTGCACCTGCTGCCTCCAAATACAAAAAACTGGGCCCAGGACTTCTGACCACCTCTTAGTGCTCACCAATTATCAAGATCTAACTCCAGGAAACAAGTTCATCTCTTGAAGTGCAAATTCCACATGTTCTTTCTCAAATGTACAATGGGCCTGCTGGTGGTGTTTAGTCTGAAAGATCACTCTAAGGTGGAGCTCCCTCTAAATAATGCAGTTTTGATATCTTCATCAGTGATGGCGATGCTCAATAAAGAAAGAAAAGGTTAAACTATCCCAAAGCTCCCAAGTTGATCAGAAAGAACTCAACACTCTTAGCAGCCTTTCTTGGTAGATTGGCAAAAGGGACATCCTGACTTCATTCAAACATACAAGTCCTGTAAAACAGCAAACTGAACTTGTAGGCAGGATCCCCAGCTAGAGGGAAGTGACCTCTGGTGACAGGGCTGCAGGACAGGGGTGCTCTCATTGCCTGTGCTGAAGTGACTGAGCAAGAACAAAGGAGGATTTCTTTGAACACTAACATTATCTTGCATGGTGATGCCATGCCAGCTTCTGCAGCTCGTTAAGAACAGGAAAAGACAGGATTCACCAGATGCCTGCAGAACTAGTCAGCAGATGGGATGCTTTCTCCCTAGCCCACGTGTGTATTAGGGGAATTTTTCTTGGGTAAAAAAATGGTCAGAAGCTGCCAATTATGCATGATTTGAACATGAACAGATATGTTCCTGCAGCAGTGGAAACTGGTTGTGGCACAAATATTCTTCTAAATCTGCGAAAGTCTTTTACTTTAAAGTGTTTAAAATATTGCAGTCATCAGTCCATATTTCCTTTCAGAAACCAAAGGCAGCCAGAGCTTACCCACAAATGAATGAAAGGCACCTGAGTCTAAGACTTTTCAGTCCTGAAATGTGTGTCACTGGAAGTCACTTCTTCAAAGGCTTCTCTTTATAACAGAAAGGACCTCACAACTGCAGAGTTTTCTTCTCCCTTTGGGAGTGGACAAAGTGATCTGAAGTGCTGTGAAATAACCTCCCCCTCGTTCCCATACAACAAAGAGGTTTTTGGAGTCTTTTATACAATCTAACACATCCCAGAGTCTAGGCTTGCTCTAATTCAAACCCTACCTGGTCCTTAATATGTAACCCTGGTCACAATTATTATTCTTTAACATCATCTTTTACTGGACTCGTGGCAGATCTGATTCTGCACCAATGTAAGCAGGACTAAGCTTCCAGTCATGTCTTATTAAAAATGGACATATTGTTAGTTTATATTAAAATGCATTTGTTTGTGAAGGATGAATACATTTTGTTTATTTGTATTTACTGTGCTCTGTTGCATAGCAGAAGATTTTATTTTTTTTCTTTTTAGCTGGTTATTTTTAGTCTAACGGTTTACCTTCACTATGAACTAATAACCATTCTGTTTTATTTAGGAAATAATTAGAGATTTCCTGGTTAGCTTTTGACAGACAAGTCTGATTCAGCTCTAGTTACCAGGCTAAGATAGGGCTAGCATTGAGAGTTCATTGGTATGCAATTTAAGCTATGATTATTATGGTGTCAATAGTGATGAATCTTCCTGGATAAAATAAGTGTTGTATTACATAATACAGAGACAGGTGGATAACAGATTAGTACATCCACTCCTCTTTCCCTGGAGCCATGGAAGGAGATTCCAAGCTATTAATCAGAAAGGCCTTTGGCAGGGCGTGTGCTTGGAAACTGGGAGATGTATGGCAAATTGAAGCATTTCAAGACTGAATACAGATGTTTATTTCATATCTTGTCGCTGCACTAAATCCTTTTTCTGTACACTTCAGCATTGCCAGGCAAATTATTTAAGGTTTTTGAGATCCAGGATGGGTAAGTGCAGTACTGGTTGCTTGCCTTTGGCTCTGAGTTTTATACAGAAAGTTGAATTCAGCAGTGGCACAGTCTGAGAGATGTGAAAGCACTACTGCACATTCAGATAACACAAAATAACCATGTTCTGTCTTGATGTGTGTTAGATGTAATGTATGAAGGCTGGGGATGAATGGTTTAAAGATTTTGTATTATTTTATTTTTTTTTAATCAAGGCTTAAAAATGGATTAAACTGTGTGAGAGCAAAGTGGTGCTGAAGGAGAGCATGGGTCAATAATTAGAGCAGAGGCCTGGGATTCAGGAGGACTCTCTGCTTGCTCTTTTTCCTCTTCCTTTGATTTGAATTAATCATGTGGGGCTGGACATGGGATTTCTGAGAAACACATAGGAAAGTTAGACTCCAGCTTGGATTTTGTCTTCTCTCTTCTATCTTTCTGTGGTGTTACCTTTTGTATGTAGACTGTTTTAATACTTCCCTGCCTCAAAACAATACAGGTCTTTCAAATCCTGTATTTCTGTGGCGCACACAAGCCTTTGAGATCTTCAGCTTTGAATGACAATATCATTATAAAACAGTGTTCCAAGATCTTAGAAAAATAATTAGGGCTGAAATATTCCATCACCTCTCTTCAATTTCATTTAATTTCTTCAAGTAAGATTCCCTATGTGATACCAATTTTTATTGGCTCTGTCTTTTTCAGGGAAATTGTCATCATGTTTTGCCATTTTAAGTATTTTAATAATGAACATTTATGTAACATAGAATATGTGATCTTACTTGTACATTGTATGTGTTATGGTGTTATTCAGGGCATGTCTGTGGGTTTGTGGTTAGGTTTATCCCATTTCAAATATTCAGGATGTTAGGGAGAAAAAAGAGATCATCTAAGGACTCATGTTTGGTATGCCAGGGACTCAAGTTTGGCATCTTCTTGGTTATCCTCCTGCTAATTAAAGAAATTAAAGACTTGTAGAGAGTGAGTAACTCTTCCTGCTGTTTAAAACAAGCAATCTGCAGTGCATGGCAGTGACTCCTGATGATTAGGGATTCATCTGTGGTAGCAGACAGCTCACTTTATAACTACCTGCCTATGCCTCTTGCTTTTTAAACAGCCCTCCCACAGATCCACCTTTTAGCAGCTCTTGGCAAACACCACAATAGCTACTGCTCCTCTTATCTTACTCAGGGCTTTGTTACTCTTATCATACCCAGATGGTGTTTGTGATGGCAGTGCCATCCAAACCCATGGAACCACCCCAGTCTGCCACCCTGGGTGAAAGGCACTGTGCAGCGACTGAATACAGCTGCTCCACAAATTAAACACTTTTTGTCCAGGAAGTTGAAAAAGGAGCATTAGAAGGTGTCTGGAAAATTTCAGTAATTTCTGTACCTAATGAAAGCAGAAATAGAGGTAATGCTTGCAGCTATTTTATATTCTTTGTTTCCATTTGCTATCAGGACTGGCAAACAGAAGCAAGCAATAACTAAAATTAGCAGATCAAAAGTCATTTCAGCTATTAGTCACTATAAAATATTTTCAGTTTAGTTTTGGGAAAACATCACCATCAGCTTCTACTTAATTTGGCTGCTCGATCTCCTCCTCATGACTGAGCTGAGTTCTGTTTTCCAGGAACTGGAGGAACAGCTCAGTTCTGTGTCTTCTGCAGCGTTGCCACAGCAGTCAAACACTATCAGGCAATTATTCTGGAATATTTGCTTTGACGTAAGTTCAGTACAATAAAGTAGTACAAGGTTAAAGACATCATAGGTGTAATGGACTTGTCAAACCCTATAAGGAATTTGTATAATTCTGTGCCTCACCCATCTCATGAGGATGTGAAAACCTGCCAGTTCCACAGCAAGGACTGAGTGGGCTGGAGTCTGCTCTTATTAAAATTCTTATTGTACCTTTAGCTTTTTTTTTTTTCTTTTTTGTCTGGCTTTGACCACTTGGTGAAGACTAAATTGAAATGATGCCACATGTTTTGGCTTGGACATCAAATTCTGATTCTGTTACATTCTGAGTTTTCAAAAACCGTACACTTAGAATTGGGATGAAATGTCAAAAGCTTCCACTTTTAGTTTAACAGAAATCCTGGGGTGTTTTGTTATAGTAACAGCACAGACCAATGTTCTCCAGATCCTGTGGCTGAGCAGAGGTGAGGGAAACCACTCACTCACGTGAGTGATCCTTGCAGGTGTGTCTCAAGCCAAAGTCCTGCTGAGTCAAAAAGTCAATGGCATCACTTTCTTCACAGAATCTAGATAGAGGAAGAATATCAGTCAAAACTCAAGCTATTGGAAGTGGCTGAAATTGCCCCCTGAAACAAAGAGACATGCAAGTCACTGGGGCAGGGAGTAGTTCAGTGGTATGCATTGTTTTTTAATGAGGATTGAAATGAAGTTACATAACCAGCTACAAAGGCTGGTTCCCAAACCTGATAGGTATTGAAGTGGAGCAGATAGAGAGCAGCTGTAGGCATTTCCAGTGATCTAACTTTCAAAAAGCTGGAATTAAACATCAATTGCTGCAGCAAAAACACAGTGATGATCCACTACTGCTGGGAAAATTTCACTGCGTCATCTTTCTGCTTGACATGATGGCTAGAGAGGGTTTCAAGGTGAATGTGTGAGGCTCCCCTCCCCTACTATCAGCGATTCCAAGTTGGATCTGTAGCTAAATGCCTTTGCTCTTCTAGCTTTCATTTGAGGAAGAAAAAGGTGCTTTATTGTTGCAGGTTACATTTTTTAAAGTAAAACTATTAACATGCCCTAGATGTCCACTTACATCTCGCATGGCTGACATCCAGAGATGCTTAAAAGACTTACACAGTCTTCAAAGCTGAAGATGCCCTGATGTAGACATAAAGTCTACGTTTCTCCATTTTGCTCTGTAAAGCAGCCATTTAAATTAGAACAGATAGTCCTTAATGCAGTGGCACTATAGATGCTGGCAGCTGAAACAAGGAAGCTGCCCATGGAATGAGGTTAAGTTCTATTTTGCTGCCATTGTGTCATTCCTTCAGGCAGGCATAGACTGGAATGAGGCAAGTGCAATGGCAGGGCCACGCCAAGACCACACTGGGCAAAAGGAGCCCAAGTCTCAGGGGTGTCAGTCAAAGCCCTGTCCCAGTTGCTTCGTTTTGGGGAGCGGATTCAGACCTAAAAGAGCAAATTGTATCCCATGTTTCTGAGCTGTCAATAATTGCAGCTATTGCTACCTCAGCAAGCTGAGGAGCACTTTTTTCCAAAAGTATTTTTTTCCTCATTTTTAGATTATTTGGTGATCTCTACAAACAGAGCAATGCTTTTCTCTGCCTGATTCTCAAGATGCCAACTGTGCTTAGAGCTGTTTCTTTTAATGTTGGAGGGAGGAAAGGGTAAATCAATGTAACTACTGAATTTTTATATGGGATTCAGTTTATGACTTATTTGCAGTAGTAACCACTGCTAAAGGGTATTCTTTCATTTGGGGACCTGTTTTTATTCAGAGCTATGAAATCTGGAATCAGAGTCCAGTCATCTTTGGTAATGCTTTCTGAGCCTTGCTGGAAGTCATCTTCATGCTCAGAATGTCACCAAGCTGTGTCCTGCCCTATTGCAGCTGCTGCTGGAAGCCCCTCCCTGTTGGATCTGCCTGTGCAGTGATTGCCTAACACGACTATGTCTGAGTGCTTTGGTTTGTTTTTTTTTTTCTTAGTTTTTACTAGCTCCTGTCTCGAGGATCAATGCCATCCAGATCACTGAGACAGTGTGAGAAGGGGAGGGGAGCAGTAACAATCCCAGCAGGCTGTAAACTCTGTGGGGTGATGATGTGTGGTTAAAGGCAGTCATCTCTTTGCTGGATCACAGAGCACTCTTGGTGCTATTCAGCTGAAACCAAGCCATGGGACCACAGTCTGAGGCACCCTGTGAGACATTTTTATGTGCATCAGCCTAGAAGTTTTCCCTTGAATGTTAAGGCTTTAGCAGTTTCTCTTACAGCCAAATGGAATTTTTACTTTTATAATAAGAATAGCCATGGATTCTTTGTACCAATGAAGAGTTGCATGTGCATATCCAGAAGACTATTGCAATTGCATTGTAAATGCAAATGTCTCCCTGATATATCCTGTACATTTTCAAAAGTGGAGAGACAAAAATACAGCCCAGAGGATTCTGTCCTCTTTCTTGCTTATGGATGTACATTTTTCTTTGGGTATGTTAAAGAAAGTCTCTAACCCTTCCAGCTGGCTTTGGCTCATTGCTTTCTTGCTGCCTGTCTTACTGTAAATGTTCTTCTGCTCACTTCTTCCTGGCACACACAGTTTCTCTTAGGCTGAGTTTTAATTCTTAATCATATGTCTTGTACCTTAATTATAGTAGGGGAAATCGTGTCTCCAGATCGACACACAGAAGGAACCTTCCATACACCAGTGATGTTTTCTTGCATGTTTGGCTCAGCTGTCCCCACAGCATCCCAAAAGCTCAGCTCCATGCTGATACACATCCATGTCTGCATTGGGAAGGCAGTGACAAAACTGGCAGGTAGTGAGCAAAGAGGAGACAGAAAGCTTGTGAAGAAAAGAGAGCAAAGCCTGCCTGTTTTATTCTCTTGCAGTGTCTTCATTTTGACAAAATAAGAATAGGTTCTATTTAATTACCATATATGGGTGTGCATTTGTATATATAAATATATAAATATACATGCACACATAAACGCATATGTACCTTCATATACATGAATGTGTGTGCCTATATCTGTGTGTGAATGTGTGAGAGCCCTTCCATAGAGGTTACGTTGTATTTCTTCCCACCCATACCTTTCTAAACTCTCATCTTCCCCCTGAGAAACTGCAGGTAATAGCTAAGGGGACCTGTAGTTAGAAACAGCTCCTGTAGAGAAATAGCTGCATTATATAACATGGTATAATATAAAGATCTGTAAAACAGTGGTCTGTGAGCTTTGTGTTGAAAGCTGGTGCAAGAAGGCTCTGGTTGACATCTAGAAATCTTGAATCAGCCCATTTTTTGGGGGGGCGAGAAATGAATCTCTGCCTGCTTTCTTTCTGGGCTGCGTACTTGTTTCTTTTTTAATTCCATCTATGCTTATGTTTTAAGCAGCTCGGTCTGTCAATGCTTTAAATCAATACCATTACAGCTCTATTTGAAGGTAAACTATTTCAAGAGGCTGCTCTACTCTGCAATTATATCATGTGCTAAGTGAGTGAAACTTTCAGAGGTATTCAAGGCTTCTCGGTTTGTGTTTTTCTTTTCCATTTCACCAGATGACATCCACTGATAATGGCCTTAACATGATGGGAAATTAATTGAGAGAGCATTTCTACCCACCATAATTTTATCATCCATCCTATTGCTGCTATTAGCAGGAATCCATAACCCCGTGGGTGCTTTGAGAGAATCTCTTCCAGCAGAACCCAAGGTGTAGAGGTTACAGGGTTTAGCTCCTTCCATCAGCTGGGTGTCAAATCACTATCGAAAAGAAATTACTGCTGTATTCTTTTTTTTTTTTTTTTAATTTTAGCTTCCAGCCCTGTGCTGTGGGGCAGGAGATGGTTTGTAGTGAGCCGCTGGGGAGAGCAGAGTGCTGGTGGCCCCTGAAGGCCTCTCTCAGCGAGGCACTTAGCGGAATCACCGCGCATTATCGCGGGTGCGCACAGCCATGCTTCTGATCTCATGTCTGCTACAAAGTGGTGGAAGGGAACCCGACCTTCTGGCTCGTCCTGGTGGAGCAGGATGGTGGCAGAACACTTGTGTTCCACTGGATTTGTTTATTAAATTGTGCTTGCTGAATTTTCCCCATGCTGACTACTACAAAGCAGGTTTTCTTAAATCCCCAGCAGCCAACCAGCCCTCCTGAGTTCATGACACTGACGATGTAAAATAATGCCATCTTCTTCAAAGCCTGCTGTTTCTTATTTTGCATTCTTAAACAACTTTAATAAGTCTTTAGCTGACTTATAAAGCATACTACAACTCAGAAGAATGGGTTTGGAAGTGGTTGATGTAGAGCTTTTCTGCTTATCTTGTGACTTTCACAGGTATTTTGCTTATTATCTGAATAAAGTGCCTCTTCTCCCATTCTCCTCCTCCACGCTAGGCCAGTAAATTGGGGTAAAATAGTTTTGCTCTCTTTTCCTCTGCCACCTGTAGCAATGCTGTTATGAAGCAGATTATATGCATGCTGGAACCTAAATTTATGCTTAATGAAACGCTATATTACAATAATGTGTGCTTAGATAAAAGATAACTGTTGTGAAAATTCCGCGTGTTTCAATTGAAACTTACTGCTTCTGAGTACATCCTGAAGAACCTCAAACTTGGGATTCTCTTTCCTTTTTCTATTACTTCTAGCCTTGCTCTACTTTGCCATTAACTGGGAAAAGGAAGAGAGGTGAGTTAATTGCAAAAAATAAGATTTTTATTATCTGAAATGCACCTCTTTCATTTTTAATTATTATTGTTATTGCCCTTAAAAATCATTCCTGACCATTCAATCCTAATAGGTATTTTTGATGCATCAGGTGGGATTATTGCTGATCCCTGGCTGCTCAGATCTCATGATAATTAAGTAGTAATCACGCTTAATTTTTCCTGTACAGCCATTTGATGTGACTGAGTGCACGGAGGATGCAAATTACTTGTGGGAAAGTGAGATTCTATCAGGTCTTGCCTTCAAAGTAGAATCACAGCTTAAATACAACCCTAAAATGACACTTCCTCCTCGCTCGTTCCTTCTGTGTGACATTTTCTCTTTAGAAAATTGTTCCCTCTGTTCAGATTCCCCTGTGGGATTCCTTTTCAGCGCTGCTGTAGCAGCTGAAGTTGGTGTGAGGGGAATTCAGGAGCCCAAAATGAGCAGAGCTTGCTTTGCTCCTTCACGGTGTAGAAGGAGAGCTCAGGGTGCTCTGTTTCCAAGCACCTGGGTTAAAATAGTGTCCTTTAAAGTCTCTCCCCAAGCATCCCCACCATGAGGCTGTGCTGTGGCTATGTGTACAGCAGGGTAGTCCCATGCCAGAGTCATTACTGAGGGTGGCCAAAATTCAAACTACAATTACAGGGCTGGCACAAATGTCACTGAAGAACTGAGGGCCTAGCACGACCTAAAAACATAATCCTCTGGACCATGTTTTGCAGTAATACTTCTGCAAAGGGAAAATACTCTTGAAAAATGTCGGAGTGCATCTTCTACAAGCAAAACAGCATCAAAGAGAACCAGGGATGAATCATCCTTGCTGTTATTTTCTCTATAATGTTACCAGATCTTCTGGGACTTTGATGATTTTTTTAAAAGGAGACTTTAGGAAATTTTTTCTTATGTCACCTCTGCCATAGGCTAAACGTGGCACATAAGAAGAGCAACATCTTCTTTACTAAAACACAAAAAAACTCCCAAGCAAACACCATCTTGCCTTTTGTAAGCACTGGAAATGAATGCTTGCAGGAGCAGAGGGAAGAGGGGACATACTTCCCTGTGGTTTATTTACAGGCATGTAGTGTGACCATTATAAAGGTTTGGTTCAGAGAGCTCCTGGCCCATTGTGCCTGCCAAAGGAGCTGCAATTACTCAAACTTCTGCTTTTCAGCTGTGCAAAGACTTCAGAGCTGTTACTGAGTTCAGGTCTTTTCACCACCTAAGTTACCTGGTGAAACATTGGTGGGATGCACAGGGGACTGAAACTTTCCAGGACATGAACCTTGGCAAGATGTCAGGGTGGTGGTGCTCTCTTCATTACTTCAGCATTACCTTTCCACCAAGGTATCTTTGACAGGAAGGAGAACTTGTGTTTTGTTTTAGGCACTAAAAAAAATGCCTAAATTCTCACATTCTTTCTTTGCATCATATTTATTAGATTTTTAATTTGTTACTTTGGAAATTGTTTGTTGCTCTGTCAACTGTTTGTTGCAAGATTTCCCTTAGGGGGAAACAGGGATTCATATCCATGATCACATATCACAGTATGAATAAGGCTTGCCACACTCCAGTTGACAAGTAGGAAATATTAGTCAATAATGCTGGAATATAATTGGCTTTATCTTCTCATGTTGTCATTAGATACAGCTTCCTTCTTAGGGGGCCTGACCTGAGAAATAAGGACATATTTCAAATTCCAACAGGATTAACTCACTGCATTAAGGAGCTTCAATAGAGTTCAAATGCTGCTATTAACTTAAAACTTTTTTTTTCTCCCAGAATAATCAGTGGATTCAGTTGTGATGGTTATTTTTGTTGCTGTTTGTCTTAGGACATTTAAATGTTTACAATTTTGATTGGTATAGCTGGTTTACAAATAATATCCCTCAAGTTTTATGCCAAACAACATCTGAACTGCAAGAGATAGTTACTGTAGCTCTTAAAATAATAAAAAAAAGCAAAATAAAAAAGAAATGCCCTTTTAGTCCTCCTTTCATAGCAGAAGCTATTATTGGCTTTGTTGTTGCTGCATTAAACATATGTTTGAATATGATATTCTAACTTTCATTGCTGTTGGGTTAGGAACACAAAGAGCATGCCCCTGTCCTGATTAGCTACTCTTGTACAGCAGCACAAAAAAAAAAGCAGCAATGGTAATTTCTCAGCTCATTAGGTACATATTCATCTTAACAGAGCATCAAAGTTAAAAACTGTAATGCCTTCCTCTCATTTAATACTCCAGAGAACATTCACAGTAACCACATGAAAGCAAAAAGGATTTGAACATTGGAGCTGCAAAAGTAGGTGTCTTCGTTCCCTCCAGGCAGATAGACAAGAGAGAGAGAACTGCTTTTTATCCTTATCCCTGCCTGACTTGCCTTGCTGTGCTAGCCACTGGTCACTGGGGCTCTGTGAATAACAGCTTTGACCTCTGCTGGTTTTTCTGGGAGGTCAAATTTTAAATCCACAGTCTGCAAACGTTTGGGATCAACTGAAGAGCACAGTGTACTGAAATAACTTTCAGAGGTTTTACTTTTCATGATTGTGTGGTTCCTGATACAGAGACCCTTCCTCATAATTAAAAACTTGCTGTGCCTTAAAAAGCCCCCATCCTTAAAAATGTTATCTTTACATAAATTAGTTGTGCCAGCTTAAGCTCCAAGCTGAAAAAGGCACCGTTTCCTGTGGTTTAGGAAATAACAGTGCTCAATTCACACTATTTACTGAAACAACAGCATTTCCAGAAACTACTTCTAAAAGTGTTTCAGAGCTGGTGCCCAGCAGGAGTTGTTGGGGCGTGTTTCCAGATGAGCGCTGAGCCGCACGTGAATGCCGCGCTTCCCGGCGTGTGTGTGCCGGGGGACGCTCTCCTGGCTCCCCGCCCGAGGTGCACCAGCATGTGCAACTAAATTTGCTCCTGGTTGTAAAAGTGTTCTGCAGCGTGCTGGTTTGACAGGCTGCCGTTCTACCTCTGACAGAGGCACAGAAGGGAGTGTAATTTGTATTCCATGATCCATTCAGTAGGATGCAGGGTATTGGAAAGTTTCAGCGTGGAGCCCCTGTCTTCCAAATCCCAAATTCTCAGGAGATTTTGTTAGCCTCTCTCAGCCACAAAACCATGGGCTAGGTAAAAATAACTGCTTGTAGCATGTGTTCATTCAGGATGGCAAACAAGTTTTTCTTCCAGATTGGAGAAGTTCTCATTTTCTTTCAGTTCTACCACCCACATTAAGAAAGAAGAAGCCTTTCTCCTTCCTCCAATACCTCTAAAAGGAAACATTCAATTTAGGCTATATTCCATTTGTGTATTTTGTTTAAAAGGTAATTTTATACATATAATTCCTAAAATGTGTTTATGATAATTTATTGCTGTAGCAGAATTTAAAACTAGAGAAATTGATTGCATAATTCAGAATTTTTTAATTTTTTTAATATTGATAGAATAGAAGATTGAATGAAATGAACAGACTTTGGGGAAGATGTTTTGAGATAGATAGATGAAAAACTAGCAGTGACAAGAAATACTGGGAAGCTCCTTAAGAGAAAGAAAACAGGGTGGATCCATTCCTTTAGAAGACGTGAATTAACTGGAGAAAGCAGAAGAAGCAGGCAAAAAGTGTAAGTTCTTCATCTGATTAAACTGATTAAGGCTCTCTGATTTCAGTGAAGTTGTGTGGGTTTATGTCAGCTGGGAGGATTTTTCCTTAAAGGGAGCCAGAGATGAGTGATAATCTTAAAGAGCATCCCTTTAAGACAATATGAATGAGAAGGTAAAGCAGACTCTGTATCCATGCCTGTGGATAGGAAATGCCAGTTTGGGGGTGGTGAGAAGTGAAAAATGAGCTGATGAAAGGGAAGGAGGCTCTCTTTGAGAGTGGATATGAGGAACTCTCTGCTCCTATAAAGAGCTTGGACCTGAGTGGAATAGATCTGGTTTTTGTAGTCTTGCTGTCTTTATTTTCTCAACAGTATTTGGCTTTGGAGGCCTTTGAATAATGAATATTTTGAGAACCAGGCTCTTGGCTCTAAGTCACTGAAGGACAAGGAAGGACTGCTGTGTTCAGATAGTGGAGCTCCATTCTGTGAACAACAGCAACAGCACACCTACAATCATGTAGCACATGTCCAGTGTTTTTCTTTCCATTTGGCAGCTCAGTTTAGTGTTGAGTTTAAATTTTTTCTATACTGCTTGTGCATTAAATATTTTATTAGGAAAATTGCAAAATAACCTATTGATTGTTCCATCAATGTGTGTTAGAGAAATCCAGTGATGTGGCAGCTACGTTCTGGCTTTGTTCTTCATGGACATTACTTGTGCAATAATTCTCTTGTTATATATAACAAATACTGCAAATACTGCAACATTTAAAGCTTCTGTGCTGGCTCTGAGACAAAAAAGATGGGTCTGTGTCAAAACAGTTGCCATTTGAGCAGGATTTAGATTGATCACTGTGATCGGGATGCTTTAACTTTCATGAAGCAGTTTTTCAAGATGCACTGAAATACATTCTGCTGGATTCATCCCTGGTGGGGGATTCCTGGGGACACTTCAGCTAGCCATGTAATGGAAGAGGTAAACAGACCTACATATTGGTTTGTTTTGGCCTCAGAATGATAAAAATTTAAACTAGTGGCAATACAAGTTGTTCTGCTCGAGTCATTAGTACTGTACTGAGTTTAACACTAATAAGGAATTATTGTGTATATTTGATGAATTTTCAAGTCTGATTAAAAGACTTTGGCTTCAGGTTCATGAACCTCCTGTTTGTAGTAGCTTGGTTTCTGGCAGTGGATGTGTGTGGGTTTGAGACATGGGGAAGGCCAACAGCACAGTGTTGGGAAAATCTCTCCAGATATGGGACTTTTGCAGGCTTGAGTCTTTCTTTTCACGAGTCTTTAGAGGAATACAGAAATTGAAAGACTCATTTCCTATCTAAAACCCAAGCACAGGTTCCTCTATGAAACATAATTGGGGAGATGAGATGTTCTAGTCCTCCTTTATAATAAATAGGGGATATTTCATAATTCACACTGCAAAATACATATTCTCCTGAAAATAGGAGTCTATAAACAAGCAGCCACCTGCTCTGTGTGACCTTGCAGAGGCTCTGTTCTTTCCCATCTGCTACCCTGTCTGGGTAGTTGGTACAGCCTTTTCCTTCCTTTCTCTGTGCATTTTTTTAAATTGAGCTGTGATTTAGCAAGAACAACATTTAAATGTTCTCCAGCAATTTCTTTGGACATTCACAGCACACTGATGTCTCTGCCCCATAACTTACAAACTCTCTGCAAGGTTGCACTACTGCTTCTTCTTGAATGGCTGCACAAGAGGTTAAATGGAGAAAGGCCCTTCAGAGGAGATGAAAATATATCTTTGGACATGTTATAATGAATCTGATGGTGAATCTCCCATGTTTTTTAATGCAAGGAGGGCACAGTTTGGGTGAAGTAGTAGCTGAGATAATGACTGATGTCTGTCTGCATCTCTACCAGTATAAACGTACTCCCTTCCTTCTAAGTGAAGTGCTTATTATTTTCACAAATAGGTGCATTTTTGTGTTTCATTAATGTTTCTCAAGTATTCTAAAGACAACGTGATGACAAGCCACTGACAAAAAATCAGAATTGCACAAATTAAAATAGGCTGATTTGTAGTGGAGAGAAGGAGAAGCAGAAAACCATTCGTACCCTTCAGCTGGAAAAGAAGTAAAATCCTGACAGGAAAAATGCCCGTGCTGGTAGCACAGGGAGACCTGCTAGCTGAGCTCCCAGCACCAGAGGCTTGGCAGGCCAGGCTGCAGTGCTAAGTACATGTCATTCCTGCTAGAAGGTGTCATTTTTGTGGCTAGTGTTCCTTTTTGTGGAGGCTGTTTTTTGGCCAGTGTTTGTGCTCGGCGGCAGAAATCATCCAAGCGAGAACGCGACAACCGACAGTGACTGCTGCTTCCAGGGGAGCCCTGTTCTCATGAGGTCTTTATATTTCAGCAGAAACAAAGCTAAAGGGCACAGATAGTCCTGTCAGGATGGCAACAGAAAAACAGGGAACAGGACAGAGCCCTCAGAAAAAGGCCTATTATTTTTCAGTAGGCATTTGTGGTAAGATATCAAAGTCAGTAAATCCATGAGGTGGGAGCTTCCATCCATGCAAGTGAGACAGTAGACTTCTAGCTCTGGGAGGTTTGGGGGATGTGTGGTCTTATGGTTTTTTTGGTTTTGTATTTTGTTGCATTTGTTGCTTTTTTTCCTGAGTTTGTGGTTTTTTGTTGTTGTGGGGGTTTTTATTCCCAAGAAGTCAAAAGGTGTAAGAAAATGTAGCTCATTTTAATTGCTGGGTACAGAGTTTAAATGTGACTTCTGCTTCCACCTGGTTGTCTGACTAAGCAGTTCTGAATCCCTAAGGTTAAATGGTCCTTGCTCCAAGGACCCTTCTCTGAAGCAACATAAATCAATTATTTCTATATTTCTGGAAATTACTGTACACATTATCAGATGCCCAAAGGACTTTACTTCGGGTTCATATTTGATTCACATAAACTGTAAAGGTTCCATAAGCACTTGCAGAATTTGCTTTTCTATTTTTATGTTGCTGCAGTACAAATCATAAGGGTCTTCAGTTTGCCTTTTTGCCATGAGAAAAAAGTGTGTTTTGAGACTGTATTTAATCTGAGTCAGCACTAATTGTGTTGTCTGAATCAATACAGTCTGGAGAGATTATTGTGAGAAAGGGAAGGACACAGTGTTTAATGCAGCAGGAGCTGCTCCCCTGGCTCTGTAAATCTGGCTAAGACGCCATTATGGAGAAGCAAATATTTAGGCTTGGAGTGTGAATACTTACAGGCTGGTGCCTGCAAAAGACAGTGTGCTCAGCCTCTCTTCTGAGAGATTTATCTGATTTTCTTATCTCCTTCACAAAGCAAAGTTTATCAGATAGAGAGCAGCATGGAAGTGGGGAGGGATGAGTGAGCAGACTGCAGCTTGGTAAGCCCAAGATGATGTCCTCCCTGCCCTCCTTTTCTCTTTAGGCCTGACTTGTTAAAACCTTTGTGAATTAAGACAATAGAGAACCTGCTTTTGTGGCCTATCACAGTAAGGGAGCTGTGAAAGAGAAGGTCTGATGGCCAGCTGGAAAATACTTGCCAGCTACAATTTTTGTGGAAGGGGAAGAAGTGACTCAGAAGGAGAATGACTGGGGGGTGGAACTAGCTGTTATTCAGGTCCCTTCCAACCCAGGCCTTTCTGTGGTTCTATAAATTGTGTATCAGCAAGAAATCTTCCTTCTTTCTAGTAAGAAATGTTTCTGCTCCATGGGCTGTAAGAGCAGAAACATATAATATATCCCAGTTGAGTCCTAAAGCGCTTCTCCAGCTGAATATTTTCTTGTCATTATCCTCTTTATATAATAACCATAGGCACCTTAATTCAATTTACAATTAAAAAGTGAAAACACTTTTTTAAAAAAATACTTCAGCTAGTTTTGTTAAGGCCTTGTTTTTGTTTAGCATTAATTTCATAATACTTCTTTTCTAACTAAAATCCAGTTTATTTCCACCACGTTGTTAGTTGTTTATTTCCACATAAGATCACTTTTCTTACTCACTAGACTTAATTGTATTTCAAAAACAGAACACCCTGACTTTTTTGCCTAATAGGATTTATAATACTATTTTGTATAATCATTGTCACTAGGAATTGTGTACCACCATTTTAACAAATTTTCCAGTCAGAAATACTGAAAAGCTTATGATTCTTGCCAGTCAGGAGTGGATCCTACTCTGAGCCACTATCTTTACTTAGACACAGAAAATCCTTCATACTGCTTTCTTTTATTTCGGTTACAAACAATTTATTGGGCAACTTGGTTAAACACGTTACAGCCACTATACTGGTCTCTTACCTGGTGTGTGATGCCCAGCCACCCCTCTCCATGCAGACATGCACAGCACATCTATGCTTTAGCTTTGTTTAAAACAAAAAAAAAAACCACAATTTGGTAATTTTATTTCTCCGGATGAAACTTTGAATGCAGCCTGCATGTGTATTACAGATTTATGAGCTCGCTGTTCCCCAGAGTTTCCACAGCTGAAATGAGAGTCTAGGCACCCTATTACTGTCTAAAAAGACACTTATTTGTGCAGGTCAAATTGATTTGAAGTGTCCAGTTCTCATTTCCAAGGTTTTATTTCTGAAGGGATAGTTCGGGTTATTTCTGTGTGCTGTGTTAATTTCATGTGGTTTCTCTATTGAATAGAAAACTTTGGGGGTGTTGCTGAAAACCTGCTCAGCTCTGGGAACAGCAGATAGGAAGTCAACAGAGAATCCTCCGTTTCCCAGCAAGGATTGCTGCTTACAAACAGAAGCCTGTGTGTAATTAGATGGTGAAATCTTTCTGAAAACCTTGTTGCAAGTGGGGTTTTGTCATAGGACCTCAGCAGGTGTTGTTAGTGATTAGTATCTGTATATGTAATCCTTAACAATTTCCATATACTGTTGTAGAAGCTGTGTGTTGGAGGCTGGTGAGTAATCCATGTTATTGAGGATACATCTGCACTGCAATTACACAGTTCTTTCCAACACTGCAAACATTGGAGCTAGAGACACACGTGGAGCCTGGTTCCACTTTGACAGTGAACAGTGCAGCATTAGCCTGGTAATTGTCATGCTTGAGACAGGTTTCCAAAGCATTCAATGTGCAGCTGACTTCCTCCTTCTGAGGATCTAATATTGTGTCTTTATAGTTTTAGAATGATGGATGGTTTTGAGATTCTCACTTCTGCCAAGGAACCACTTTAGAAAAGTTGCTTGGATGCGAAAAAGTCAGAATTTCTGAACACTAAATAACCAAGGAGAAGGCTTGTAAAAGTTGTTCTTGCTTTAGTTCTCCATATCTCGACATAACTCTTAGAGGGTGGAATGTATCAATAAGAGATGTTTCAAAGCCATGCTCTTACTGCCTTGATTTTTGGCTGAAAGCAAGAAGTGACCTAATTAAACTTTGAACTGTTTTAATGAAGTGGATGGATATGAG
Source organism: Camarhynchus parvulus (assembly GCF_901933205.1). Lineage (NCBI taxonomy): Eukaryota > Metazoa > Chordata > Aves > Passeriformes > Thraupidae > Camarhynchus > Camarhynchus parvulus. Next base: position 8,490,928 of record NC_044577.1, on the reverse strand, counting down.
AGTGGTGACCACAACTCTTTTGGTTCTTGAAATACATTCACCGGAATGCTGATAACAAAAAAAGGAGAAGCCTTAGAGATGAGCAACATGGGAAAAAAAAAAACACAATAAAACAAATAAACCCAAATTCAAAGAACAGCAGGGAAAAAAAATATAGAGTTTTTAAAAGCCAAATATATATCACCTAGAGAGTGACAATTTTGGTTCAAATTCAACAAAGCACTTAAACATTTACTTAAGTGCTGCTCTGAATAAGAATGCTTTCCTGAGTAGGAAAGGAAAGGAGCTGGCAGCAGTCTATGTACCTACCATCCTGTCCCTGATGTGGGGAGATCATCACTCGGGGAGATATAAATATTAAAAAGATACATTTCATCAGAGCAGAATCTGATTTTCGCTATTTCAAGGGAAATATTTCGTGGGACTCACTAAGCTAACAAAATATGATAGTAGCAAACATTTCCTTGGGAATGATTCCTACCTGGCAGAGAAATCAATTCATTGACCCCAGAGATTTTCTTGTGTTGTTTGCTCCATTGGCACACTTAAAAAATAGAATTGGGAAAGCCAACTGGCATTTGCAGTGTTAACTTCCCATTAATGATCTTTGGAGGCTGCTGGGTGAAAACCCTCCCTCTTTCCTTCCACTTTCCTATTACCCTTAATATATTATTATCCAATTTAGCTTCTCTGCCAAGGGAATCTTTTGCTCTCTGATCTCTGCAGTAAGAGGAATGAAAACGCACAAGTAAGCTGACTAAGTCTAAAGGAGCAAACTACACCAGGCTCATGCATAATGTAGCCATCACATCTTCTGTTCTTTTAATATTACTGAGTTCATATGATATTCAGTGCTCACATTCAGAAGAGATAGAGACATATCTATTCCTTACTTATGGATATTATTTCTACCTTAATGAATTCTCTTTCTATCAACAGATAAAAATTTGGGAGATAGAGAATTCCTCTTCTCTTGAGCCCTTTTGATTATACAACATTTTTTGTAATTACCCATAAATTATGAGTGTTTTCTTAGAAAATATATTTTAACATAGCTCTCACATACTGTATTATAATACCCTGTAATACTTCAGCTTACAGATGCAAATGTAAGCTAAGTAGCATTCTAGATTAACAATTAAAAAAGACAACTGAAAATAAATTTAATTACAAAGCCAATCCACTTCAATGGCATAAAAAATTGATCTTATGTAACTTTAAAATGTATGTGTACTGCCCTAAGTCCCAAGGCAGTAGAGTATTGGTAAGTATGAAGTAGGCTTATTTCAGCCATGAGGGAACAGCTCATACAAACTTCCTAGAGCACTTACTGATATAAATAATATGAAATGTTGTTTGCTGACATACCATTGTAAGTGTTTCCTTCAGATACATGCATTATAAACAATTAATAGTGGAGAATCTGCAAGATTGACTCTACTGCTTTAAAAGGGAAGAAGCTATGAAAGAAGTGTGCAGCCTTTTACATATATATATGTGTGTGTGTTTAAATATATATGTATAAAATTAAACAAAAAAATGCAGCTGAGAGCAATAAAGGGTAAAAATGCTTCTGTTCCTCACTCCTGTTATAGTCCATGTTCAGAAGAACACAGCTACTCTTAATTTGCCATTGCCAAGTTGCATGTACCAGACTGGGATTTTGTTTTAATCAGCATCATTTAAAAGGAAACAAATCACCATGTACAAGCTATTTCTGTTTGATGAGAAACCCAGGATGACAGAAGGGGAAGGAAGTGTTGCAGAAGAATTTACTTCTGAGTGACAATTAAGTTTAGTTGCTCAGATTAGCAAAAAGCAGCCTAGTCATCATCTGATACACTGCAGAGCGAGAAGACTGAAAACATTAAACAGCAATTTGCTTTTATGGAAAAATCAGCTGGAAGTGGCTTCAGCCTTGTTTTTCAATATCCAAATGGAATTGTACAGATAATAAGACGGTGTGCAAAGACTGGAAAAAATATGGAGGCTCTTTCTTCAGGCACTGGTGGGTTGGTGTGAGGGAGGAAGAATCTACAAAATGAAATTTTAAAAAGATGATACTTAATGCATAACTCTTGGCCAGTAACTCTTTGTTCAGAAAAGTGTGAATTAGTGCTTTTTCTTCCATCCAGCGTTGCTAGAAATCCCTAATTTGATGTATTGAAATTGACACAGAAATTATGAGGAAGCTTAGGATGGGGCGAAATCCTCCCACATGGTACAATATGCTTCAGGCTCAGCAGCGACTCTCTTGGGAGCCAGAAAAAACTCTTCAGAGAGCTTGTCTGTGTGAGAGGATTTGTTCCAAAGGGGATTCTTTGCTTTTGTACGAAGCTGGCATTGGGAAATGTAGCAGCCAGCTTCCCCACAGTGCCAGCTAGCGCTTGGCAGCCTGTGGAGACACGAGTGGGAGCTGTGCAGTGCAGCTGCGCTGCCAGCAAGGAGCCACAGATGCCTCTTTCCACGTCCTGGGGATTGTCACTCTGCAAGCTCCCTGAGAGATCGATCACAGGCACTTGGTCTTTGAAGGCTTTTGAGAACAGGTCAGACAAATGTGCCACAGATGGCCCTTTGGAGATGGGATGGGATTAGATGACCTCTCAAATTTTTTTTCACCCTGTTGTCTGCAGCTCTGCAATCTATCTTTTGAGGAATGGCTGGTGCCAATTTCAGATCCTAAATAGCCTAGGATGAATGAATCTTCTTGATGAAATGTTATTCCTCAATCCTGCTCCATATCTTCCAGCTTTTTTTGTGAACACGGTGTATTACCAGCTTGGCAGGCAAAGCACAGGGACCAGAGAGAGCAGCTGGTGAAGACAGCTCTGGTGTGGGTGCAACTGCTTTAGGGGAGGTGATACAGGGCAAGGGAGTGGATTTGGTCTGAACCACTACAAAGTGAGGGGATTAGCTGTTCCCTGCTCACTAACTGCAATGCACTTTCTGAGTACACAGAGAGGATTGGGAGATACATGAAAGGTGGACACAATTTGGGAGACTCTTTTCTCATATCCACTCAGCACAACAGTTATCTTGATCAGAGGAAAATGATCAGTCACCTGTGATATCACACAATCCCATTATAATGACAGCTAATACAGCAATTTTATGAACTTTCTCTGTCATCTCTCTTGGCAGATCACAAAATGTTCTCAAAGGAAAAGCCTTTCCTTTGCTGGCAGTGAGGGTTTAGGCCTGGGATGGGCATAAATGCATGTGCACGTTTGGACCACATTGCTCATGCACCGCCTCTCCCCAGCTGGCAGGGCAGTCCAGGGTCCCAGCAGGGCCCAGGTGCAGGGATAAGAGCCGGATAAGCAGGCCAGATGTACTTGGTGGGAGTGCTGGTTCGTGGTAAGTGAGGAGGGACAGAATTGAGCTCTGCAACCACATTCCCAAAGAAAGGTGACATGTAGTCATGCAGGCTGAAAGTCCAGCAAGGAGTGGAGGCACCAGTCAGAAGCAGCAAAAAAACATCCAAGAAGTTCAGATTTGACTATGATGTAGCCAAACTTAGTCTGAGAAATGGGGCATCTGTGAGAGGAGTGAAAGCTGCTCGGAGATTTGCCAGTTATGTGGCTGTGACAAGCTGCTTGTTGTGAATTCAGATGCCTTTGTAGCCAGCATCTGGCTCACACTGAGCATGTATTTTCAAGCATTTGAAAAACAGAAATAATTTCCTGTTGTGTCAATACTGCTTTCTGAATATTACTCAATTCTAAATTAGGTGAGGTAGAGTTCTTTATCAGCTATCCTGAGGCATCAACCAAGGCACTCAACCCATCTCACTGAATAATCTCATTAGTGTTTTCTTTTCCTTCTGGCTCCCCAGCATGTCCCAGAAGTTAGGATGTGCTATTTGAACACCCACCTTATGCATCTGAATCAGATAGCAAAATCATGTGTCTTATTTCTCCCTGCAGCAATCAGAAAGAGAGCACCCATTCCAGCAGAACTCAGAAAAGGGACCTGGGTGTGGCAGGCTCCCCAGGGTGACTGCCCCACCCCCTGTTGAAATCACTGATTGACAGGTGGAGTGAATTGTGGATAGGGTTTAGGGATAGCTGTGGCCTTGTGGCTGGGAAACTGCTGGTCAGGATGGGAGATGGTTTAGAGAAGCAGCAATCTGAGAACTTGCCTAGAGAAGAGCAGAAGAATGCAAACAGCTCAAGTAAAGTTAATGGGCATAAATAAAAGCCTTTAAAGTACAGTGTGCATGCCTTTGTTTGGGGCAAAGTACTCTTAGGTTAATGTCGTTTGAAGGCTGCCTTACTCCCAGATGAGAAGCCTGTACATGGTGGTTTAACAGGCTTCAATATATGCTCATTAACTTTACACTCTTAGCTGGCTCTTCATAAATTTCTGATGTATTGACTCTTTTGGGAGTTCTCTTGGGTTTATTTTAGCTCTTTGTTGTAGTTTTACCAGAAAACAACAATCTCTGATTTCTCAAGGAAAAAAGTAACCCTCAAACCTATTCCAAAAAAAGCCAAACAACAAACCCCAAAAACCCAACCACCTCAAAATAGAAACATATTTTAAAAGGCAGAAAAGTTAGCAATGGTAACAATGGTAACACAGACAGTTGTGCACTGGGGACACAATGTACCTGTCACAGGAAATGCTGAATGCACCAAAAGAGTGAGGCCAGGTCAGTACTTAGAATGTGATTTGTATGAAAATGTGTTGTGTAGTTTAAAGGTCCAGTTTTGACAATCTTTATTATTACATTATGGGCTTTCAAATAAAATGTTGTACTAAGTATTGTGCTAGTAATGTTTATGAAGTGTTATTATAGAATGTGATAAAAGTTTATAGGAAAGTCATTACTGTAACCATAAAGCACCATCTCATCCCAAACACCACCAATGGGGAAGAAATGTGTCTGCATCAGATGAGTCAAGTGACTTCAGGGGGCTGAAGCCAGCAGGGGCTCAGCCGTGCGGGCCACCTGAGCGCATGGGTCCGGGGAAATAAACCCCTGCCTTTTATAGGGAGCCATCAGGAAGCGCCTTCTCCTTGCCGTGTCCCTGAGGCTTGCAGAACAGCGCTGCCGGAGCTGCAGAGAGATGGGGATGCAGCGCCTGCCCTGCAGCCGGTGTCGGTAATTATTAACTGCTAATGGCGAGAAAAACCATTATGGTACACAATAGGCTTTCCTTTCACACCACTAATTGCGTGATGAACTTACTTTGGCAGTAAATTGTCACATCTGCTGGGGAGAGAGATTACACTTAGGGAAATACAATAAATACAGTTGCGGCTCCTTTATCCCTGCATGATTGAGGCATTATTAAAAAAAAAAAAAAAAAAGGAAGACAACTTGGCAGATAGAACGTATTATTTGCTAGACAAGGCTTTTGGGGGAGGTAAGGGAATTGGTATAGTAGGAAAACAGGTGAGCTTTCACAAGACCTTCTCCATTTGTTCTTTCCGCTCGGATTGCACTTCTGGGAGAAGCAGCACCAAAGGCCCTGGCTGAAGTTTATTTTTGGTGTCAGTGCTAGCGGGAGATTCCCTCTGCCCAGGCACTTCCATTTGCTCCTACTTCAGTAGCTTGATCCCCCCTTGCCCTGTTCCCTCAGTCGTGACAAGGCAGCTGTGTGGATGTGGAAATGAATATTCCAGCCGAGCTGAGACTGCCGTCAGGGATGGCCTCAGCTGCTGGTCACTTCTTCCTGCTGGCCACGGTGCTTGGGGTGGGCTCATTGTCACCAGGGTCACAGAACTGATCCTGATCAAATGGTACTTGGGCAACAAAATCAACAAATAAAGAGTCCCAGTGTTCGAGATAAAAAATGGGTAGCAGGGAATAGAAAAAATTATAGTGGTTTGGGTTTTTTTTCCCAGGGAGAGAAGTAACTTCGGGACACCAAGGGACATTAGAGGCTGGGGGGAAAATATGTCCCCAAGGCAGTATCACTGTGGACTCTGTGTCTTTTAGTTCCTATTTCTAGCCTCTAGTTAGTAATTACTAAAAAACTGCTGGCTTTTTCATCTGCTCTATCCTCAAATGTTCTAGAATTTAACACTTCTATTCTTTTTAGTAGTGAAATAATATTAGGAAAGCAGAGCAATTCTCACTGAGTGCATTGCAATATGATTTCTATTGGTTTTCAGTCTTAAGTCAGTCATGAGTCCTCAGGTCTTTTAAATCCTAATTTTCATTATTATCTATTTCTACATACTAGTTCCAAATGTCAGTGTCCTAGCAGACGTTCTGTAGATTTTTTTGAGGCTCCAAAATGTTCTCTGCTTTTCTTCACTTCCAGAAACTGTTCTGTGCTTATTCATTATTTACATCACAAGATGGATGACACTTTAACGGACCAAAATCTGTTAGAAGGCAGCAGAAAAATTGTGTTCTGTGAGCAATAAGATAAAAGGGAAGGCAAGAAGGAGAAAGTTTTGCAGACATATATATTTATTATTTCATTTTTCTACAGTAATCTGTACACAGGAATTGGGTATTTATATCTTTATTTAGCTAAGAAAAAAAGATAATGTTACAATAGCACTTGTTGCATTTTTGGATATTCAGTTATATGGTAAAGATGTATCATGTCATAAAGAAAAGACAAAACACATATAGATGATACTTCTATCTTTTTTAATAACTATGAAAGGGAAGACTGGTTCTGATCTGTATTGCCATGTTCAAACCAAGCCTTATAATCCTCAGTCCACCAGAATTTTGGAATGGAATAGTGGAAATGGAAATATTGGCCAAGAGATGGGCAACGGTATTATCAAAACATTGTTCCTGAGAGTCCTGAAGAGTATTTCTAAACCTACCAGTGCAGCAGCAGTATTTCCAGGTGTGCCCACTGTTAAATGCATGTCTCTGCTCCTCAGAGCAATTTGCTTTTCCTGATGCTCAGTGTGCTGCTCTGTGTAATATGTGCAGGCAGATTGTCAAAAAGTCACAGCGATCTTTAGGGTGCCTTAGCAATAATCTCAAATTGCTTGAGAGGAATGACAAATCTTTTATTTAAATGTCCTCTAGCAAGAGTCCTACTTTCAAACATATGTCTGCATTGTGTCAGTCCCTCCTCTGAATGCCAGCTGCCTTTTCCTATGTCAGGTCCATAACACTGGGTTTGCCTTGCCCAAAGTCATATTTACACAATGCTCCTGTCAGTTTGATTGAGACAAATGCAGAAAGTGACAGATGGGTTAATGGTCCTACCACGGTGTCATCACATCACTTCAGGAAATGGCATCAACATGCAATCATGGTGTGATGTGCTATTACACTTCATTTGTCTTTAGAACAATTCTAGAGGCAACAGCAAATCAGTGATTGTCCCTTGCTTCACAATCAGCCATGAAACTGCACACCCTGCTCCTCTGAGCTGCTGATATTGTGCCATGCCTTAGTTCCTGCAATTGATTCTTGAGCATTAACGCTGTCTGTTGAGATGGACAAAAGGCAGAGCTTTGTTTTTTCAGGAAATTTTGCTTTTATTTTAGTTCAGAAGAAAAAAAAAACAACAAAAAAAAAACCCACAACAACAACAGAAATCCATCCTAAGTTCCAGACCAATTTTGTGCAAGAACCAGAAGCTTCATTGCAATTACCATTGCAGGTGTGGAGTGGAATAAATATTTTTGTAATTTTTTGTGCTCCCAGTATTGATGGGTGCAGTGACCATTTAAAGTCCTTTGAGGAACAGCTGAGGGAGCTGGGGATATTTAGAGAAAAAGAGGCTTAGGGGGAACTTTCTCACTCTCCACAACTCCCTGAAAGGAGGTTGTAGCCTGAGAGGAGGTTCTTCTGCCAGGCAAGCAGTGACAGGAAGAGAGGACAGCCTTAAGTTGTGCTAGGGGAGATTCAGGCTAGATATCAGGAAGAATTTCTTCTTGGAAAGGGTTTTCAAGCCTTGAAATGGGCTGCCCAGGTTGGTGCTGGAGACACTCTCCCTGGAGGAGTTCAGTAAACAGCTGGATGCAGCACTCAGTTGGCTGGTCTGGTTGAGAAGGTGATGTTGGGTCACAGGCTGGACTCGGTGATCCTGGAGATCTTTTCAGCCCAAATGATTGTGTGATTCTGCTCTCCCCTCTCTGCTGTTTGCAGTAGTTCCCCCTCACCCTGCCAGGCTCTGCACTTCTCTGCCTCACATCCACTTTGGAGATGCACTGGGAAAGTTTGGATTCCTTGTGCTGCCTGCAGTAGGAGAGTTTCTATTCATTGCCAGCTCCCAGCTTGAGCCCAGTAGCCTCAGTGCTGACACACAAAGTTTTGTGGCTGCATTCACACCACTTCCCTCTCATGGAAGCACTCCACAATAGGATGCTTTGGTATTACATAACTTGTGTGAATAGCCAGGTATTTCTGTGAAAATGCATTGTGAAATGAGTTGTATTGCATTGTATAGAACACATAATCTGACATTCTCTGGAGGAAACAATTATTTGCTCAATAACGTCTACTCCACTCAGCTCCTTAGTTTATAGTACATTCTTGTAAGGGCACAAAGGTGTGCTTCTTTGTAAAATAATTGTGGTTTAGTTTAGAATATCCTCTTTCACTAAACAAAAAACCTACATAAACTGTGCAAAAGCAATCTCATCATTGTCATAAGAGAAGTAGACTTTTTCCCCTTAATTTATTTTGAGAAAATGCAGTTCCTGCTTATTTTCAAGATTGTTATTTTTAAGATGTGGATGTCCACATAAATTAGATTTCTCCCTGTCTGAATCACAGATACAGCTTTGTATTGGGATACCATAAACTGCGTGAGTTACTTCTGTAGAAGAGTATCTGTGACATTCCATTCTTTATGGTTTTTTTTAATTCTTTGCTTCAGATCTTCTGTGGATTGGCGTGCAAACAAATATTTGCTTTTGTTTTATAGGACCAGATTTAACCTTATTTTTTTCCTCTAACAACAGGTGTCAGCAAAATTATAAGATTTAAATGGCACCTAGTAATAGTTTTATAGTGCCCTCATAAGTTTGGTTATCTGGTCCCATTTAAACAAAAAAATCCTCAGAATATTAGGTGTTCAATAAAAGGCTTCTTAGTTGTGGCCTCTTTGTCAATAGCCTTGAACTTTCCCTTTACATTAGCTTTGATCACTGACTCTGTGTAATCACCTCCTATTTAGCAGGGGGCTCATCTCTGTCTAATGTGACCTTACTGATGGGCCAGGTCAGCCAATAAATAAAAGTCAATTGGAACTGGACTGTGGCCTTCTATCAGATTTCACAGTTGTGTTTAGATTTTTAAAAATAAGGTGCACTATATGTAATCAAAAGGAGTTGAAATCAGCAGAAGAATGGTTACTGTCCAGGCGCACCTTAGGACTTCCCAGGCTAACCACTCATTTAAACAGGATTCTTGGGATCTTACTGAAGGGAGACAAGAACAACTGTGCTGCTGGAGGCTCTTACAAAGGAACTTGTAAAACTTTGTTCCCTCTTAGCAATGTGTAAAGTTTTAAATAGTTCTGCAGCCCAAATGTCATGCTTGTTTTCTCAGCCTAAGTAACAGAAGTGTACAAACATGACACAAGAAAATGTCTGTGTCTTTGCATGTTTGGGTTTTTTTTCCTAAGCTGTAAAGTCTCTACTAAGCAACATCTATTTCCAAGTCAAAAACAGTCCTTAGAGTAACTTTGACACATACTCATGTATGTAACATCTTCTGTGTGGAACTGAGTAAGGGTTGGATTTTTTCCTTTCTCCCTTCTTTTAATTCGTTTTGTTATCCAAAATGAGTCCTAATTAAGTCTGGTTGTGAGTAATATTACACAGCCTTGCTCCTGCTTCTGTAGCATTCAGGTAAGCTTTATTCAGCTTGTGACTTCTGTCAGAAGTGGAAAGAAGGTAAAATCAGATACAAAAATATTTCCCCCTCAGTAAAGTAATGGCAATCTAACAGGGTCTGCATGGAGCTTTCCTTTGGCAGGGTCAGATAGACATCTTAAGAAACTGACAGATGATCTCTGATTAACTGAGACAAAAAGAAATAAAAATCAATATTTATGTTAAGTAAATGGTGGTTGGCAAGTAGATGGGAAAATATGCAAAGTTTAAAGTAATTGACCCATATAACATACAAATGAGGGAAAAAAAAGAAAAACTATGAAAACTTTTTCAAGATCTCAAAATAGGAGCATGGAGTTGTTTGCTGCAGGCCATACTCAGATAGTCTTTCTTCTTATCCATCTCACATTTCTTGATGAACCACACTACTGCTGTTTTGAATTTGTCAAATTCAAACCATGTGGGAGCCCCTACTTTGCACAGAGCTGAGCTGAGCCTCATATTAATGCAGTGCCTGTCATATAACAATACCTCTTTGAAATACTTTTTTAACATGTGATCAGCTCAAGTACCTTCAACAAAGAAATGTACCTTTTCAATGCTCCTCTCTCCTTAAGAATTTTCACATAGGCTAATCTAGTCCAAATATGTATATATAATTTAAGTGTATTTTTACATGCACCTTTTTGATCTGTATATCCTTATCCAGAGCTGCCCTTCAGTTAAGACCCCTGATATAAAAGACTGGTTCTGTTAAAATGTTAGTTGTGTGTTTTACCATTAGGAAGACTATTCATTGCTACTTGTTAAACGCAAGAAGAGATAAAGTAGGTTTTTATACATTTGTCAAAACATTGCTAGCACGGGGATCAGGAGATACAAGGAAGAATGATGCAAGGTTAAAAGAGCAACATTTATATTGCAGATGTTTCAGTTCATGTATATAAGTGTAAATGCTGGAGAAAGCTAAACAATAGCATTGCTGGAAGACTCAGCTCCCTTCTGATTATTATGGACACATGCCTTGAAAAGAGGTATAACAAACTATTTAAAATCAAACAATGCAAAACCAGAGATGGAAAATGGTTTGTTGCTGAAGCTTCACTGGATGTGACCTTCGGCTAAGAGCACTCAAAGTGTGCACACCACCAGATCTGAACATAAATGATGGACAGAAAATTGGCAGGATGCTCCCTGAGGTCTAAATGGTGTAATGTCATGTCATTTGTAACTGCATGGGCATTTGTCTCTGCAATCCTGCATGAAGGACACACACTGTGCAAACCCTTGTTAATGTGTAACACTGCTTTTCAGTGCTGATGGTGAGAGTTGAGTCTGATGGTTTCCCTTGTCTTCCTGGAATTCGTTGTGAGAAGCTATCTGATACTTTATGAATTGCACAGTAGGGTCTGCTGTGACATATTCAAGTACCTGATTATAGCATATGCCTGTACTTGACAGCTTCATTGACAAATTTGTTAAAACTCTTTTCTCTTTGTGCCCCCTCCAGGGTATTATGAGCTGCATGTGCCAGGGGAGGTCACCCAGGAAGGCCTGTGTGCTCGAGAGGAGCACCTCATTTGCCATCTCATTCGTACCTCTCAAGATTTTTAAGATGAATTATTTGTCAAAGAAGCTTCTGTCACAAGTTCGGACAGCACATGTCTTCTTTAATTATTCCTGATTTTTTTCCTCCAGTGAAGCATGTGGTGAGTTTCTTGAAGAGAGAGTAAAGGTGCTTTGTCTTCAGGATACCACAGAACAGACTGAAGAAAAATATCTCTCTATTTGCTTGTGTGCCAGCAATGACTAAAGACTACAGTGTCCTGATCCACAGATCCCTGCTCAGATATTCAGCTCCCTATGTGTGGGAGACTCCAGCCAGCACCTGCGGGAGCTGAAATGTGCTGGGCTGACAGTTCTGGATGCTGAAGGTCTTTTTGTCATGTAATCTGCATTTTAATAGACTAGACAAGACACCATCCAGTATCATCGCAGTCTTGGTAATGAGGGGGGAGATGTGTTGGTAGGACATGAGAATGAATTACCCCAGCACTGAGATCAGGCACGTGTGAGAGGGAGAGCTCTAGTGGGAAGGCTTCATGTACCCCTCCATCTGTGGACTGAACTTGCTGCTTTGGAAATCAGCCTAAGTTTTTCCTGTTCTTTTGATTTTTCCAGACAAGAATTCAGTGATGTTTCAGGTACCTCTCTTCAGGGGTATCAGTCAGCCTGCATTTACAAAGCAACTGCATGCAGTAAGACCAGAACACAATAACTTATTTTTTAATCAAATTTGTATTATTTATGACTTGCTATGAACATTTGCAGAACTATCTTGTTTGAAGAGACATTTCTGTTAGGACCTTAAAATATGTAAAACTCAAACACATATCTGAAGAAGCCCTGGCATCCAAAGGCTCCCACAAACATCCTAAAACACCTTTGTGAGACCAACACCATGGAACAAGCTCTTCTAACAGGTAAGGATTGCAACCTCTGCATAGAGAAAGGTATTTCATATGTTCTTGTTCCCCAAAGCCTGTCGCTGAGCAGGGCTGGTGATGTGGCCAAGTTGGATTCCTGCTCTGGTCCAGCAGGAGCTGCCGTGACTCATTAGGCAGAGCACACTGATGAGAAGGTTTTCCCATTAGCTCAGGAGCAAATGTTCATTTCAGCCAATGTTTTGTGAAAGACAATTGGTAAGATACCAACAATTCCTGCATATGGGCTTTAATTTACCAGAGTAAAGCATGCATTTTTCACTTAGGTCAAAAATGTGACTTTAGGTTTTCATGTAAGCTTATTCCTGTTCAGGAAATTGGAGCTATATAAATGTTTGATGTAAAAAGAAAAGCAAGCTAAGAGATGAAGTTGGAAAGGAATAAGGGTAAGGGAAGGAAAACTAGCTAAATTAAGAGGGAATTATTTCCCCCTTCTTCATTTCTGAAATGAGCAATGAGGGTTTTGCCTACCAAGTTCCCTTTTGGAGCTGAGTTAACCACATAGTATCCACCTGCCCCAGTAGCTTTGGTCAAGACTCTCAATTAGCCTCAGGTGGGCTGGGTGGGCCCAGGAAGTAGCAGGCAGGCTTGGATTCTTGCCTGTGGAAGAAAAGAACATTGAGTTAGAGCAAATAGGAGCTCCTTCTTCACCACCTGCCAACAGGTAAGAAACTTTGTGCTTTGTGAAAGGATGCAGCTAAAACAAGTTATACTGATATTTCCAGTTTAGGGGGGAGTGTGTGTGTCTCCCTGCCTGGTGTTAGCTGAGGTCCTGCTCGGCTCACTCTCATTTCTTTGGAGAGTCACACAATAAACGCAAGGGAAAAGGGGCTAGTGGGTATCTGTGTGCTGCCTGTATGGTGGGCTTTTGGAGGAGATGGTACTTGTGGTGTAAAGGGTGAGCTCTGCAGGTACAGGAGCCCTGTCAGAGGGGTTTGCTCTGGTCTGCTCTTTGTGATGTGCTCTTGTGAGCATGGTGTGTGTTGTGGTTTCAGGCAGCAGGCTGGGGTTTGGTCATCCTGTGGTGCTTGTCTGGGGGGTGTTAGTCACAGGGACTCCTTGAGCTACAGCTGAGGATGTCTCATTTTCTGTGTGCTATGAGAAGAAGTGTCTTTCCACACTCTTAGTTTCTCGTGTTTGCTGGCTGTTGGCTCATTTTGCTTCCTCAAGTGGTCATAAAAAGAAAAAAGGAAAAAAATTAGTTTGGGGAAACAAACTTCTGTCCTGGTGAATCCACCCCACCATTACCATACATGAGATAAATGTAAACTTTAGCTGCTGGGTAGGCTAGAAATCAGTTTAACTTGCAGCTGGGGGATGAGGTATGGATAAGGAGACTGTCCCAACCATTGAAGCTGCCATTGAGGATCTCATTGCTCGTGCTGCAGAGCAGCAGTACTGGCTGCCCGAGGGTGAGGGGATTCTCAGCCATCCCTTGGGAAGTTGTCCACTCCTGCTGGTGACCAGGAGCCTCAGTGATGGGCTGTGGCTCCCTTTCCTTCTCTTGGCTTGGCACCAAGTATCCAGCAACCTTATGTTTTTTCTGTTCTCTTTAGCAAAACTTATACTTTTATTTCTAGCTATAAACTGCTGTAAAGCTTAAGATTTTTTTTCCCTTTAAAGGTTTACTCTATATTTCTCCTCTCTTAATGATACAAATAGATTTTTTTTCCTTTGAATTCTTCCTCCTGTTGTTTCTCTCCTTGCAACTAAGACCCTTTTAATCTGTAGCTCTTCTTCCATATAGGTTGTCTCTATGTCAAACCATACACATTTTTCTCTCAACCTACTTCAGTATTTTCTTTGTCACCTCTGTGATAGCCTTATTTACTGCCTTCTGTTTCAGGGCACTGTCATTATTTCTTTTTTTTTGATAAGGTAGAGAAAATTTGGAAACTATCAATACAGAATTGTTTTAATGTGGTTTCAGAAGTCTTCCCCTTGATCTGTGTGACTGAAAAAGGAAACCTTCAGTTCTTTAAAGACTTTTTTTTTCCAAAGTGCTGGTGGAAAAATTGTGGGGTCCTTTGCTTCTACTGAAACTAGCTGCAATGTGAGATGGGGAAAGAATCCACCTGAGTTATCCATTTCAATAGCAAATATCTGAACTTTCTTTTTCCCAAGGGTTTTGTGCCATTTCTGCACATCTCTGTTCCGCTTTTTTTATGATCTTGTGGTGTTTTTTGTTTTTATTTTCATGCATAGAGTTTCTAAATTTGTTTTAAGTTGCACTGGAAGAGAACTCTGTTATCTATATCAATAGAGCTCTGCAACAAGCCTTTCCTGCCAAACCATATTTACTGTACATACTGTATTTTTAAACAGCAAAATACTTATTTTGAGTAGAAAAAACAAACTCATTTTCTTCATTAACTTTTTTATGGAGGGCTTAATGCATGTTCATTATAGAAATTGCAGCTCTCCTCTGAAAAATTGACTGTAAAAAAAAGTTCTTTGTGGGGTTCCATATTTATTGTGCCTTAGTGATTTTTATATAAAATACATGCAGGTTGGGACTGAAAAGATGCTTTTGTTTTTCTACCTGGCAGCCTTGTGCATTCAACTGGGGCTCTAGCTCAAGCTGGGTTTTTTGCCTCCCCATACATCAGCACCAGCAGGACAAATTACAGCCTCTGTTTACACCTGCCTTTTCAGTGTGCTTGTGCAGGTGTGACAAAATACAGCCTAGCAAACCTTGTTGTGTGAGGGGACTCAAATCTGCCTTGCCTGCTGTTGTCTTGGCCCTGTAAAACTAACGGGACTTGGGAAGGGGGAAAATAATTTTTCTTTTTGGCATGGCCACAAGTACGTTTACACTTGAGGAACACGTCTGCTAGACAGACAAACAAATAGTTGACATCTTCACACAGTTGTAGCCTGAAAAAGAACTGTGCTGCTAGCCTGGAAAAGAAATCCTTTAGCATTAGGCAGCTGGGAGTGTTCTTAGCAGCTTCTATAGGTACCTGTGTCTGGGAGGCTGTAGGATGGAGTTTTTCCCTAATTCCCCAACAAAAGGAAGTTCTTTCAGTTGTTTAATTTAAAGCTGCTTTACAGCCCAGGGTTGTTGGACAGCTTCTGTTTGGTGAGTATTCTGTGGATAGGCATGATCAGCACCCAGGTTCCTGCAGTGCTGCAGGGGAAGGAAATCCCTTTCCTAAAAATTCTAGTGGGTTCCAGTGTGAGATGTTTGGTCATTGAGGCAAGCAACTCCGAGGCACCTGGGGCAGAGGATTTGCTCCCTGGAGAACAATTCATCCTCTAGCGTCTTTGAAGGTTTTGGTGAGTGGCCTTTTCGACACAGTTGGCTACTTTGTGCATTAAAGTTGATCCAAAGTGGAGATGGGTCACAATCAGTTTGTCCCAGGGTATAAATTCACATGTGTGTTTACTAAAGTTTTGGTAGACCAAGTAAAGCTTTGGTTCCTGAGCTAGCACCAAGACACTGCTCCTCTGCAGCCACCAAGAACTACAGTTGTGTCACCCTGAAGCTGCTGCTTGCACACATCTCTTCCTAAAGCAGAGCATTCAGAGGCTGGACCAGGCTCTGTAATGCTCAAGTGTCTGGAGATTTTTTTTGGTGCCATTTTGAACTCTGCTATCTGCAAAGTGAAATGGACAGAGGAGAAATCCACTTGTCTCTGTTTATCTATTAAGAAATCTTGATGGTTATAAGAGCAGTTGCATCTTCCTCCCCATCCACTCCCTTGGAAATATCCAGCAGGATGAGGGAGAAAGAAATTCCTTGAGTTCTTTCTAAATAAGATTTGCAAGATTTTCTTTCTGATTACAGTGTAGTTACACGTAAATGGAAGAGGTGATCATTTTGTTGACCAGTTCCCATGTGATTGCTGTATTTGAGTTTGTTGTAGAATCCCAATGTGTGGCCACAACTATTTTATCCCTGAGATTTTTTTCTCTCACATGCTTTTTTCTGCACGTTCTTCTTATAGTATTGATACACTTCTTATAATATTCATCCTACCTCAGGTTGCAGCTTTATTAAACACCCTTATAGTCCATCTTGTCACAACATCATTTTCAGTGAAAAGGCTCTGCGTATTGTTTTCATCAAAGAGATTGCATTTTATTCTTTTGAACTGTAAAATTGTAAGTAGAAAGACCAGCATAAAAACCCTGAGAATTAATTAGTTGCAAATGGGCTTCTTGGCACATAAGGAAAGGCTTTCATTTTGCTGTTAATATAAGGAAAATATGATTAGAATTCAGCGGGGGGAGAAAAAAACCAAAATTGTATAGTTGATTTGAACTGTATTGGGCATGAATAGCAGTCCCACACTTCTGTGGAAGATGCTTACCTGGAATTTAAAATATTTGACCCTAAACATATGGCTCCTAATTATTTTCTGCAGTGTCTTTTGAAACCCAGGGTGTCATGTAGCCCAGGATGAATGGGCTTGCTTCTCAGTTTTGCATCCAAACAGCAGTACTGGGTGGATGTCCACTGAAGTGTTTAAGTATCTCTCTATGTCCAAGTCCTCTAGCTCTCCCAGTTGCCAGAAATAATGGCAAAAAATAAGAAAGAAGAGACAGAAGCCAGAGGAAGAGTTCTCCACATGGGGACCACCCCTGCATCCAGCAGTGAGCTGAGGGCCCGTGCCAGGGCTGTTTGTTTAAGAGCAGTGATACACGTCCTTTAAGTAGGTGTCAAATTTGGAAATCCCTGGACTTCACACCATTTCACAGGCAGTACATTCCTCAGAGCCTTGTGGATTTCTTATCCTTGTTGCCCCTTTCTTTCCTTGAAACAGGGGGAAGGGAAAGACAAGCTCTTTGCCTTTGTTCTCACCCTCCAAGTTTTGCAAGGGCCTTGAGCCTTGTTTCTGTAGATGTGTTTGTGAGGGCAAGACCTCCATCATGACTTAATGCTGGCAATGAGACAATATTATCAGAAGCCTTTCTGGGGCTGTTAACTGAGACTGTGTGTTCTACCATCCAGGGAGTAGATTAATTCCCAGGCAGTGGTCTTGTTTCCGTCTTTCATGGTGTGAAAGTACTGTTTTGGTGGGTTAATTATCTGTATGTAGCAAGGACCAAAGGTCAGGGATGTGTGCTGATATTCTGAATGAAAGAGAATTTTCTAAGTAATTGCTGAGAAAAGTCAGGAGTTAAGAAAACAAGCTGGACTTCAGGCTCATAAAGACCCTAATCACTCCTCTTCTGCCTTCTGAGATGCTGCTTGCGTAAAGGTCATTTTAAAAAAAAAGCTTGTGTTAATAAACATCTCCTTGATGCCAGGAGACATAAAAATACTATGAAGAACATTGTCTCTCCATTCCTGCTGTTTGAGCTGTAGTTGTTTGTTGTGGCTATGAGTGAGCAGATCTCAGGAAATTAATGAGCTGCTGCCTTGTTAAGCATGGTAGAATTTAATGGAAATGTGTTCTTAATTTCTGAGACCCCGTTTTTTGCTTCCTCTCTTATACTTGCTGAGGAAGTATTTGTTAACGTGCTAGTCATGCATCATAGAGGGAGAGGGAGATGTCTGGTGAGGGATGCAGGACTGATGTCTCCATGTTTATAATGGGAATTGTTTTCCACGGTGGTATCCTGCTGCAATGTGTTTGGTACTTAGAAACAAACATGCAACATTTCGTTTTGGCTTGCTTTTCACATTGTTGTGCACAAGCCTGCGTGTCAGAGTACATGGATTGGAATCTTCAGAGAATTGGCCTGTTCATTACCAATTAAAACCAGAAATTACAGAGGTTTTGCTCTGGTTTAAGGTGGCATCTCTGAGAAGTGACTTTGAAAACGCTGTCTTAAACAGCTCAATCTTTTGATGAAAACTGGAAGACTGAAAGCACTATGTTAATTAGTAGAGCAGCAAATCAATAAACGTATCACGGTTGCTTCATCCACTGTCCAAATAAATGAGTTCAGTATTTTACATCTGCATTTCCCTTCTTTACCCTTCACCCCACTGAGATAAAGAGTTTAAGATCTTCACTGCACTTGCAGCTGTATGAAGGACAAATTAGAAACTGCTACTTTCTGTGAGTACAACAGACTGATGTATTGGAGAATTTCTTTCTGAAAATGACTTTCATTGGAACAGCCAGATAAAGTAATCTATTTTAGATCCATCTTTGCAAATAGGTCCTGTTGAAAAGGCTGACTGCTAAGACTTGTTTGGCTCTCTGAATGAGTCTTGCTTTTGAAAAGTGTTTAAAGATTTAAGCTTAGCCCTAGACATCAATTTCCCTAAGCTTTTGGACTTCAAACAATGAGCTTAACTAGCCTCTAGAATAACATGAAAGGTAGCAAAATGTCTAGAACATCTACTGAAAAAGCCTCTAATATCTCTAAGTGCCAAATTTATCTCTGGATTTAATGTTAAAACTGATGTAATTTTTAAATGGGGAAAAAGTTCTTCTAAAATATAATCATAAGCTGCTCTAAAACACTGTTCTGAACCGACTGGGACAGATATAGTTTCTTACATACCTATTTTGCAGTAAGATATGCTGCTTGAGGGGATGATTTACTGTTTCTGTCAAAAGGAGCTGCAGTTCCTGTTGCAAAATTGTTAGAGGCTGACTCTAAGGGGATTAGCAGATTTTAAGTCTAAGCTTTTTAGTGTGTCGTTTGGTTAATTTATGGTACCTCTTCTAGTTGCTGTGGAAATGGTCTGCTTCCTAATATGGTACCACAGATAGTTTTACAGAGAATTTTAATTGCCTTACGGTTAGCATTTTTAACTCTCTTCTAACCCCCTTCTTCCCTCATTCCTTTCCAGAAGTGAGGACTCCTGTTTGACTCCAATTTATCTACTTTATCCTTACTACGCCTGCATTGTAGCACACCCATGACTTAGATGTGGGGATGGGAATCAGCAGGTTTGTCAGAGTGATGGCAAATGTTTTCCTTAAATGTTTCCTGTTCCATAATGATAAAGAGGCCATGGACGACTTGCCAAGATGTGGCTGCATCAAAACAATCATCACGTTTCTATGCCATTTTCATTTGCATTAAAAGGGAAAGAAACGAGTTTGTCGTCATTTATCACCACAACTCTTCAGTCACATTTGTTCTGCCATGATGATTGTTTAATCTAAGATGTGATTTAAGTGTTTTTGCAGCTTCTGGATATGCCTTTTGAGTTAGTTATTTCATAACCTGGCACGAGACTCTGGGGGTTATCAGAATCCTGACCTGCTTTCCTTTCCCTATAGTTTCTCCAAATAACCTCTTTGGGTGCTCAGCACTTGCCGTGGAACATTCTGGATTTATTTTTGTTTCCAATAGTTTTTTGATGGTGTCTGTTCTCTTGTCAGCTCTGTATTGGTCACTGTAACGAAAATTGAGCCCTTCTGGACAGGGCTGTTGCCTTTTACCGCCCTTTTGTCCCTCCCAGTCCTCTGGGTTATTGCTCATTTCTGGAGAGATGGTATTTTGAGGTGTTAATTAATGTTTTACATGCTTGTCAAATGGTTCTCAGGCCCACCCTACCTAGTCCCTTCCTGGGATTATAGATGAGGATGTTTTGAATCCAGTTTTCCTTGGGAAGTTCAAGTTAGAAGACTAAGCTGGCATCAAATTACTCGTGTGCCTCCTTATCACAGAAGGTTATTGGTGAAATTAATTTCCTTCTCCTAGTCTCCAATTAAAATACAGTTTATCATGCTGTACTTTATTGTGACTCACATGAAAAGACTTTAATGGATTATTTTTCAGCAGGTGGAAATGCTATTTGTAAGGCTTTGGGTGATTTCATGTGGCACTGCTTATACATATGGGAGGGGAAAGAAAATTCTTGATCAGTTGATGGATTATTTCTAAATTGGCTTTGTCCTTAATGTTACAGTTGCTAATAATGATTTATAATGCTTGACCATTTTCTCCTCCTTTAGAAACAGATTTTAAAGATTGCTGTATTTGAATGTTCTGTTCCAAAAAATATTGGGTTTGGGATTTTTTCAGCACTTTTATTGTCTTGTTCTGTTCTACACATAGACACAATGTTATGCTCTGAAGGATAACCTTGAGGGCTGCGGTGTCACTGGTGACCATGACTGTATTTGTACAACCTGAGGAAAGCTCACTGCAATTATTAGCTATCAGGGAGTATTACGCTGGTACTAGTAACTATTTCAGAAATAATAAAGTTTCAAAGGATAATAGGGGCTGTTTTCTATTGGGATTTTTAATCTGCTAAAGCAACTATCAAGTGTGCCCTTCATAAGCACCTGAAAGTTTGAATCCATTCTCTCAAGAAACATAGCTAAATAACTCCTTATTTTTGAGGATATTCTCGAGGGTTATAGGTGTCAAATACCTCACTTTTAATATTAGGGGAATCACTCAAATTTTGGAGTATTTTAATGCTAGTTTGACAGATGTGCTTGATAATCCCAAATCAATTTTGGTCAGATTAGAATAATTTGACAGGTTTAGCTGTTGATGGCGGGGGTGGGACCATTTTGCTTCAGTTGTTCTGCCCAGCTATTCTAATTAATCTCCACTTAATCTAAAGAAATTACTTACTGTATCCGATAATGAGTTAATTTGTAATTCAATTAGCAGCACCATTTGCAAGCCTTTAATGTGAGCAAAAACACCTGCTGAACTGCTCAGCCTGAGTGACACCTGGGAGAGGGTGAGATGGATCTCCCTCCCCTGGCGTGCCAGAGAGGGCATGGCCAGGTCACACCGCTGCCCACAAAGATGGACTGGCACCACCTGCCTCAAATACAGGAAATTTGTACTCCTTGTAAGTAGCTGTCAAGTGGTGTGGCCGGGAAGGGCTTCTTTCCTGCAATGCTCTGTATTTGGGTCCTGGTGTAAATTGACAGAACTATAAGGTGTAGGACACACCATTCCTTGTGGGTTGTTTTGACCCAGCTGTTGGCAAGGAAGTGCTCTCACTCAGCTGCAAGGCTAAAATATCATATTGCTCCTCCACACCCCAGGTTCTGTGGAGATTTCTGGTGACCATTTAGCAAAGACAATAGGTCAATGTTCAATTTTTTTTTTTTTTTTTTTTTGTCTGTAGTGCTACTGAATGTGGAAGGATGCAGCACAAAGTTTGGATTATTAACAATGCTCTGAAGGCTTGAGGGTTTGGGAAAAAGTAAATAGGTGAATTTATTGGCTGAATAGATATTTTGAGCTGTAATCTTGGCTAGGCTGCATTGCTAATACTTTTTATCTTAAATAGAAAGGAGAGGTTTGGTTTTGAGAAGTTGACGATGAGAATACTGACAAACAGCTCCATTTTAAAACAACACCCCCCCCAGAAACCAACCAACAAAAAACTCCAGCAAATAGTCTGCAGATCACTTCCTAAAACTTTTTTACTTCTGATGGCTCTAATTAGTTGAAAAATGGAAACATGTTCCTTAGCTTTGGGAAGCTGTAATGCAGCAAGGAAGGTGGCTATAAAATCATCTGCTCAAAATGTTTATGCAAAGTACCCGGCCCTTGTTAAATAGAAATTTTTGAGGCGGTCATGATAATATGATCTAAAATGTAGATAATGACATAACTGGAGTAGAAAAAGAAAAAGCAGGTTCTGCAGAAAAGTGGCACAACAGGAAGGATGACAGAGGATGGCATAACACTTAGTTCACTGGGAAAGGAAAGAGGAGGAAAAAGAGATCAAGTGTCTGTGTTTCCTACTAGACTGTGACTCAGGGTGGGATTTGAGCCAAGTGACCAGATTTAATGCTTCTAATCACTTTTTTATTCTGCGGTTCTTTTTTTCCCCTCAATGACTAGCACCATTTAAGAAAAGACTTAACAGGCCAATGTTCATCTTAATTATGCTCTTTCAGGTTTGTGCACACTCACAATGCCAGCTATTCAAGGCAATCCAAATTTTTCCTGCCTTTGGCAGAGGGAATTAGATGCCTGCTCCTAACACTTATATCCTATGTGCTGTATGTCACAGGCCCATTGAAGTAAGAGTGGAAATGTTCAAATGAGGTTATAGCTTCTGAATATTTTAGATGTTTAGAATCACAAATAGAGGAAGGTAAAGCAGAGTTCGGCTGCCAGTTGAAGACTACTAATAGGGATCCCTTCTATTTGAGAGTTGCTGGTTCTTGGCATGGTGGATGCACGACTGTAGTGAGTTCTAAACATGCACACCTGTGGTATCTGCATTCAGAATTACACCAGGTGCCTCTTACAAAATTATTTTTGAATGAGCATCAATGCAAAGTGACAGCCACTGTTTATTTGTTTGGTTTTAGAGTGTTCTAGGGACTTGGCAGTTTTTGTTGTTACGTGGTTTCTGGGAATTGGAGCTGCTGTAAGCCAGTCACTGGCTCCTGTTAATTTTTTGTCTACATCACTGGAAGACCCTTCCTCTGTGGTGTGCTTTGAGACCTCTTTGTTTGTGGCATTTATGAACAGTAAACATAAAAATTCTATAATTTTACCACTAAAATTTACATTAATTAATTAAATAACTGGGCAATGTAGTTAAAATCACACAGTTGTTTTTTTCTTTTTTTTGTTTGGTCACTTACTTTTATGACTTACTGTTATTTCCATATTCCTGAAGTATGGGTTCCTAAACTGGAATGCAATATTTAGAAATACATTTCCCTTGGTGTGCAACTCAAGGTGACATTAGCCCCACTAATTTAATGTCAGCCAAGAGCTCCTCTTGAACAACTTAACTCTCATCCTTTAACACTCTCTAACTCATTTCACAGTTCCAGCCAGTGTACTTTTTTTCCATAGGGTTGTGTTAAGCATATTCTCAGATTATTGCCAGTTTATCAGGGCACTGCACTGTCACCAGTTTACCTACTCACTTTTTCATCTTACTGCTGAAATAATCTTTGTGCCCTCAGCACTTTCACAAGTGTTTCCAGCTATATGTTCCTCGTCATTGAACTGCATCAAACCTGATCCCTTCAGCACTCCACTCACTCAAATCTGGTTTGCTGATGGTGCCTGTATCTGCTGGAAGCTGTACAACTGTTAAGTCTTTAAATGTAGAAAGGAATTGTGTAGTTCATTAATGTGTCCATCATAAAGATCTTTAATTATGTTGTGAACATCTGAGTTGAGTTAATCCCATGGTGAAAGGCTAGCTTGTATCATTATTTTTGCCCTTACTGGTCAGGTCTTTGGCCTTCTGCACTTGAAAAGCAGAGGAAGATTTTTTCCAACTCAAATGTACTTGTTATCAAATACTTTGATAATCCCATACTAACTTTGAAGTTATTTTGTCTTGTGTTTATGTCAGACAATTACTTCCACAGGATCGTGGGATAATTCAGGTTCAAAGGGACCCCTACTCCAACCTCCTCCAAGCAGTGTTAGATGTGAAACAAGGCTACTCAGGGCATTAACCAGGCAGACCTTGAAAATTTTCAAAGGTGGAAACTGCACAGCCTGTCTGGGTCCCCCTTCTCTGTCTTCATGGTGAAAAGGCTTCTATTATCCCTTTCACCTTCACAGTTTTTATGAATATCTGCAGCATTTGAAGTTAAGGGAATTTTTCATCATTTTTATTAAGCTGGTCTAGGTTGTTACTTAAAAAATGTCAGAAAGTGATGGGACAACATGCAGTTATTAAATCAATGCAAATCTGAACAGGATAGGTTTTGTACAGACTTTCTGCTTTGACACAGAGGAGAGTTTTGTTGCAAAAATATTTTCCATTCTAAACTAAAGAGCTGTGATGTTTTCCAGACAAACAGAATGTTTTAATATATTGTTCTGTAAAAAGATAGCGTTCTGTATCTTCAGAACAGACATATGAGAGGCTGAAGGTTGCTGCTGCTGCTGGCAGTTGTCACTGTGCAGTGAGTAGATGCTCCAAGTCTAGTTATCACAGAAAGCATGCTGGGTTAGACAGCATCAGTTTGTGCTTCAGTTGGCAGAAAAGCTGTGCTGTCCCTGGGGAGCCTGATCCAAGGCAGAAGGAAAGCTTTTCCCGAGCTGAGCTCTTTCTGTAGAGGAAATGACATCTGCTTGCATTGTTTTATACCTGTTTTGAGAGTCTCTGCTGAATGCCGTCTGCACTGGCGTCCAAGGCTGCCAACCCAACCTCACAAGCACTGCAATTTTCCTGTAATCCCTCCCATGTGAATTGAGGCACACTCTGAGCGAATTACTGGGAAGAAGGATGGGAATTGTGTTGTTCCAGTGGAAGCACTTGAGGAGCAGATACCGAGTGTGGGGAATGACTCCTGCACTGATCATAACACAGTGTTCTAAAGTGCTGTCCCTTTGTCTCCCAGAGCAGACTTAAGGGAGTGCTTTGGTTTATTAAATGTCATTTATCCCCCAGCTCTTTAAGTTCTTCTCAATCTTCTCTTCCTTCTAGTGCTGAGGTAAACACAAGTCCAGGCTGGACAATACTTGGTAGGTCATTTACTCAGCAGAAGTCCAGCAGTGTCACTAAGACACAGGGAGCCAAATTCCAAACAGTGGATAACTGCTCATAATGATGGACTTCAAACTATTCAAGTTTCAAATTGCAATTACTATTTATAGCAACTTTAAAATACCAGTGTCCACATTTAAAACACCAGCCCAGCTGTAGGGTAGATGTGAGGTATTTCACTGTGGGTCTTTGTTAGGATATGTGAAGTTGTACGGATGGCTGAAATGGATCCATAGGTTTGCTGGCTTGAACACTTTAAAAGTTCTAGTGTAAAGCCCAGAGTGTTTGTTTTAAAATGTGATATTCCCAGTGCTGTTGCTGCACTACATGGGGTGAAGTGTCCATCTAGCTTGTGTCTTATTTCAAACTGTGGGCATTTGAGGCTACTTAAGGAAAGAGCATTTAAAAAGGTGTGAAGCAAAGGATGATATTTTTCCTAGTACACCTGCAATTTAAAGACTCCCTGGGGCAGTATGCATTAGCAAGTGTTCTGGAAGGTGTCAAGATGGCACACTGATGTGTCTAGGCTCATTTTGATCACTAGTTAGATAAATATGGTGTTAAAATTGAACTAGTGTTTGTCATCTCTTCTACCCTAATAATTTCTTTCGAAGTTCATCTGATAAATTGCATTCAATCTAGGAAATTCAGCATGATAGTTAAACTGTAAAAATCCCAAGAATGAGAACGTTCAGCTAAGTGGCACACATAACCTAAACCCAGTCCTTTGCCAATAGTACACATTAATTATTATTTAAGTATTCAAATATGGTCTTAGTTTGAATTAGCTGCAAAAAAATGCAGCTTGTCTCTGGAAGACTCATCCAGTTGTTCTTTTTTATTGTTTCCATCACTATAGGGCACAGTTAAGGCTGTTTGGATGGCCTCAACTGTAATTATGCTATTGCAAGCAATTTATGAAATGTTTACATGCATATAATACATTGTATATTAACTTCATTAACCCTAATGCGCTGTGGATCAGGTCCAACATTGATGTGCTGCTGAATTTGTAAAATGCTTTGGGATACTTCAGATAAAAGGCACTGTGATGAAGTGGGAGTTAGTAATTACCATAAGCATGAGGAAGTGGCTATATTTGACTCTAGCCATTGACCCATAACTCTTGGAAAGAAATTGAGAACGAAATGATAGAGGCTGCAGAGTAGCATCCCATCAGAATATCTATGCAGTTTTCTAGTGTCTAATCTAACTACCCAGTTCTGAAGGCAGAGGGTGAGACATTTTCATCTGGTTACAGTTAAACAAAGTGCTGAGTGTTTCTTTTTGTTCTAAAGACAATACCATTCCACAGGGTCCTCCTTCCTCTCAGCTGTTGTGACCATTCCTCCCCCTACTGTCTTGGCACCGCACCTTGGCACATGATGCACAGTCTTTGTGATCAGTCACCTTCTGGTGATCTGGTATTGGCCTTTACTTTGTGAAACTGCTCAGCTGAGTGTTGGCAAGGCTGCAGACTGACATGGTCAGGTACCCAGCAGAACAGGAATCTGCCAGGCTCCCCATCTCATGAAATCTGGGCACCATCCATTTGGCCACCAGCAGTGAAACTTGGTTAGCAAGAGACAAGGAGAATATATCTGAGAATTTACAGCACAACATGGCTCACTGAAGCCAGGTTAGGAGGAATGCAGTGGTTTTGCTAAGTGTGTGCTTTTTACAACTGTCTCTCATCCCCGTTTCTTCACAAGGGAAAGTGGAGGGGCAGGCACTGAGCTCTTCTCTGTAGTGACCAATGACAGGACCCGAGGGAATGGCCTGGAGTTGTGTCAGGAAGGTTAAGCCTGGATATTAGCAAGGGGTTCTTCACCCAGAAGGTGGTTGGGCACTGGAACAGACTCCCCAGGGAAGTGCTCAGGGTCCCAACCTTGCCAGAGCTCACAGAGCATTTGAACAATGTTCTTGGGCAAGTGGTGGATTTTTGGAGCTGTTCTGTGCAGAACAAGGAGCTGGGCTTTGACCCTAGTTGAGTCCCTTCTAACTCAGGATATTCTGTGATGCCAGCATAAGGAGAGTAAGCACATTCCTTCTGAGACAGGAGGGAAGAGAAAAGTTGCCTGTCTAGTTTGTACAGTCAGCAACTACCAAGTACATCTTGTCCTTTTCTTGAGATTTCTTTTTTTGCTTTTTGAACAGAAGATTGTTCAAGTCCCGTATGTTTATATAGAAAGTTCTAGTGGAGGTGATCCTGATGCTGTTAATCACTGAATGTCACAATAGCATAGCCAGGAGCTCTCTGGACAGTAGCAGAAACATGGAAACACAGAGACTTACATGAAAAAGATAACTTTAAAAAATCATTGGCTCTTCTATTGACAATAGATAATGGTGAAAGGAACTTGGGGAAGAGGGCATGACCTCCAAAGGCTTGAGGGGAGTGGTGCAATTTTAATGCTAATGAAATCTGTCTATCTCTGCAAATTCTGGTCCTGGGGAGAGGTTTAATTTTCATCCCTCTTGAAAGAATCACACTGTCTGTGGCTCAGGAGCGTGAATTCATCTGTCCTGCTGAGGGGTGTCCCTCTTCTGCCAAGTGGTGGTGTGTATCCTGTCGATTGTAGTTCAGCTCTAGTGCTGTGCAGGGGCCTGAAGGCAACACAGACAAAAGGGCTGAACTTCCTCTCTGTTTTCTGGTATTTAATGACTCTCCCATTGTATCAGAAATATTCTTTATTGTATTTCCCATATTACTTGATAAATATTTGTCATGGTGAGTAATCCGCATGTACGTCATAGAAAAGGTCACAGCAAATGTATGATTTGACAACAGAGTTATAAACCATCTCTTTCTTCTGGTGCCAGTCTTTGTGTACAAAAGCTACTTCTCACTGCTGCAGAGAGCCCAGTGGAAGTCCCAGAAATGCAAATATTCTTAGTTAGAAGATGGATGTCAGCACCATCCCCATCATTTACAGGGCAGCTTTGTTTCTGGACAGAAAATGTCCTTGATGTATTTAAAAACACAATAAAAAAACTCCTCACAGCAAGGAGTTCAAACCCTTCTTTCCCAATGAGAAAGAAGTTAACTGTGCTGCATGGCACTAGATATAATCTGCTTACAAAGAGGGCATATTTTTGCCAGTAAAGCAATTTATTTAGAAAAACAGACATATCAATCTAAGGTAATTACAAATTGCACTAGGAAAATTAAAGTAAGTACCTCAGAGGCACTTGTTGTGTAAGGAATTTTCAAACAGAAACATAGTGGGTGGAAAAATACAATATGTATTGTTTCTGTCCACAGTGTAGATTAGTTGCTGCATTAATATACACTAATGTACATTTATGCAGTCCTGCTAATCATATCCAGAGCATTCTGAAGTAAATAGACTCATTGTGTTCCAGCTAGTCCTGTTGTACAAAGCACAGCACTAATCAGGCAAGTTATCTGTGCAATTAGGGAATAGAAATCACTGGGGACATCATGTGTTATGATCTGTCTGCTCTATTTTTAAGATCCTGAAATGCAAACAGATAATAAATTGTGTTAGTGGTAAATTTTTATCATTCTATCTTGAAATTTGTGTTAGACAGGCCCCAAATGGCACATATTGTCAGAAATCACTGCCTTCTTTCATCCCTTCCTCCTCCCACTCCCCATGCATGACATGTTGTTAAGCACCTAACTCTCCTTCCTTGCCAGAAAGGCAAGAATGGGGCTACTGTTAGGTCCTGAGCTATCCTAGAGGAGATGCTTTTCTCTGCCTTGCAGCACAAGGAAGGGAGGGACAGAGGGGAGAAATCAGAGGGAGTCAGGAAAGCAAGTGCTCTGATCTGTGCAAAACACTCTGAAATGCCCCTTCTGACAGAGAGTGTCTCTGAGTCTGGGGGAGGGAGGGAGGGAGGGTGGCCATGGGCTGGGCATCAGGAAACAAGAATTTGCTCTTTTTGTTTGACTAATTACCATCAGGAGATCTCTGACAGCCTTAGTCTTGTCATTGCTTTTGGAGCTTTTTCAGGTTTTCTTTATCCTAACATATCACCTGTTTCCCATAAAATAATGCAAAATTCTATCAAGTGGAAGGTAGTTTTCAAGGACTAGACCACTAGTAGTTTTTAATCCAAATGTTGGTATGAGGATGCAGAATATACAGAGTGAACTGTTCCATCCCTATAGGTAGGGGGAAATTTCTAAATAGGAGTAGTTTTGAAGAGTGGATACATCCCACTTGTTTTTACAGGTTGAAAAATAACCTAAATATATTTGAAGGCATTTTATTTTCTCTGAATTAATGGTTTATCTCCAAGTGATACAAGCTGAGCACACGTGAGTTCTTTCTGGGGGGTGGAGCATTTGTGTCAGTGTGCCATAAATAGAGCTCTCAAATAGCCAGGCCTAGGAGCTCTGAATAAGGGGCAGTTGTTAGAGGGTGCAGAGGTGGATGTGGACAGCAGGAATTTATCCCCAGTTAGCTCAGAGAGAAAACCCTCCTTGCACATGGGCATTGAGCAGTGCATCCCAGGGGTGCCTGCTGTCAGGTAATCCATCGATTGCAGATGGATTGCTGCAGGAGGGAGAAGCTCTCCGTCAAAATATGCTTCTCTTGCAGCAGCTGGAGCTGACCAAATTTATTAACTGCCAAAAAAGTACTTGGCATGTTTGATCATTCCCTTCCACCCTTTTCTCATATTCCTCAGATTATGAGTATTTAAATTTATTTTTTTATCAGGGTGTTTGAATAAAGCGGGTTTGTTTTTTGCAGGCTTTCTGTAGCGGATATATCAATAGTTGTAGTCCTGAGGGGCAAGGGGGTGACACTGACAGCCAGCCATGGGGCTTAAGCCACAGCCTGTGGAAATCATCTGTTGAGAAAGGTAAAACACATTCAGGCTGCAGAGAAAGGGAAAATTGAGCAAATAAACTAAACTGAGGAAAGTTAGTGGAAACCAAAAAGGAATAAGGGCTGCAAATGTTGGGCAGACAGAACAAGACAAACCATGCTCTCTGTTCAGTGTTTCTTTCTCTCCATATTTCTCATGTCTGCTGATCTTTTGAATTTTATAGGAGGTTTGCATTCATTTTCTTACAAGATTATTTTCAAAATGAAAATCCTGGGATTTGTTAAAGTGAAAGGAAATAAATTTATTACGTTTCAATATTGCAGTGGTTTTGCTATTGAGGTGCTGTAATTTATAACTGGTAGCATTTTTTGGCGTCTCTTCATTGTTTGATCTTAACTAAATGAAAAATTCAAATTTCAAATATTAATCTGAATTAAAGATGTTTCAAAAAGAGAAAAGACTTCCACTTTCCACCTACATAGGAGGAATATCTTGTTTTGGAGGGAGGGAAATTTAAAAAACACAAAACCAAAGCAACAAAATAAAGCAAAAGCAAACATACCAAAGCAAACGGAACCCCAAAAATTAAACTCATACCCTCCAGAGGGTTTCAGGAAGGTGTACTCCGAGACCCTGGCTCAGTGAAGTGCTGCAGGACCTGCTTGGTTTCCAGGAGTGGTGCCTCTTTCAGCATCAATAACCAAGCACTTAGAGCACTGATCAGTCACCTTGCTCGTTGGAGACAAGATTAGCTTCAGCTGATCATATCTGTAGCTGCTTCTGTCTCTTTCAGAGCTTTCTCCACTCCTTTAAACAGAAAACAAAAAGAATGTGTTTTTTATTCCCCTGTGGAAAATGGATTTGGGCTTCTCTGGAAATGTTACCCTGCTGTTTGTATAGGACCTGCTTGCAGATGGGGCAATCAACAGTGCCTTTGTGTATGCTGTTCATCAGTGTCAGAAGGTCATGCACTTTTCTCTTAATTAAAAAAGGGGGTGAGGAGTTTTAATAACTCAATTTAAAAAAAATCCACTTTATGAAACAACACCATTCAGTGGTGCTTTGTTATACAATTCAGTATGCCCCTATAAAACTCAGTGCCAAAGCAAAAAACAGGATGAAAAAATCCTTTCAGTCCAGAAGCACAGCTGGGCTGCAGCTCTGGTGCTTTGCAGAGAATCGGAGCTCTCTGCAATACTCACTTGAATCGTCACATAGTCCCAAATACATGCCTTGGATGTGGGCCTCACCCTCCATTGGATGGGATAAGCTTGGTAATTTTGGGTGAGAACATGGTGCCCTCTGAGTGCTTGTCTGAACAGCATCTGCTCTGTCAAGGGGATCATGTAGAATTTGGCTGCATTTTGGCGACTCCAGTGTTTCAGTGTTCTGTCACAGCATCGGGACACATCCAGGTCCTCTGGGTCCTATTTTTTAATGTTACAACTTCTCTTCACCTTTCATCTTCTTCCCACATCCTCTTCCTCCAGTTACCAGGTGAAAAGCCGAGGCTAATGAAGCATCTTTTTCCATGCTGGGCCCTCACTGGTGTCTGTGGGTTGTGGTTTTAATGGGCAGGGTGACAGAGGATAGAGCCCAGGAACAGGGTTCAGTGCACAAGTTTGCCCCAGGATCACTGTCAGTGTACTGCTAGTTTAAAAAAAATTCCAAAAAAGGAGAATTTTTTTGAGTAGCTGACAGCAACTTACTTTTGCCAAAAACCGTGTCTGTTCAGGCATGAAGTCAGATGAAGGAAATGGAAGTTTACAGGTGCCATGGCTAAGCAAGCATATTCCTTTTCACCTGAATCCAAGCAATGTGAATCCCCATGTTCAAAACTATGAAATACAGTTGTGGCTAATGCACACACAGCATCTTGGATGCAGAAGGACAGCAATTTTTAAGGTTTGAGACACTTGAAGATGTGACTTTTGTCCCTGTAGTTGCTGAAGTTGTCTGTCTTACTTCTTGGATGCTCCCTGTACAGCATTTCTGAACAAGCATCAGAGGATTTGCAAGGCAATGCAAAATGACATTGGAGATACCAGCCCCAAACAAAGACAGGTGAATGTATGATAGATACCAAAAGGTCAAATTCTGCACTGACATTTACCAAGACGTCTCTATAGGTCTTGATATTTTTTTCTATTATCCCCATGCTTACATCTTATATTCATGTTGTCTAGATTCTGCAGTTCTCACCTCCAAGCACACCTCTTATTTTAACCATCTCTTTCTACCTGTTCTCCTCTACGTGTGCCCATATCTTAAAATAATTGCTATGTACCTCGCTATACATAGCAATTGAGGGTATGAGGAGGGTATGAGTTTAATTTTTGGGGTTCCGTTTGCTTTGGTATGTTTGCTTTTGCTTTATTTTGTTGCTTTGGTTTTGTGTTTTTTAAATTTCCCTCCCTCCAAAACAAGATATTCCTCCTATGTAGGTGGAAAGTGGAAGTCTTTTCTCTTTTTGAAACATCTTTAATTCAGATTAATATTTGAAATTTGAATTTTTCATTTACTTGTTTTTCTTCAAGGCAAACCATAGAAGCAGAAGTAGGTAGTCTCATAAGTCTCACATTGTGGCCCTTTGAGGATACCATGAAATTAAAGGAAGTTCTGCCCCATTTTCTAGCTAGGTAAAACCAAGATGTTAACTGCAAAATAGCCAGAGCTCCAAGCTTGTCCTTAAATGAAGAATTTCTGAAGGCCAGGGGATAGTTGGTCTGAATCCTGAACTTTGCTCTTTGGATTTGTGAATGCATCAGTAACTTAGATTTCTGGTTGCTGCCTGCAGATCATGGGCTGTGACAGCTTTGAGGGTCCCCAAGTCCACTGTGGTCTCACTGTGACTGTAATTTAAAAGGTGGTGTTTGAAGAACTTAAAGATGACAAAGTTAGGGTCTAATCTGTTTGGAATTGCTAAAGTTCTTTGTGCCCCCTCAGTTCAACATCCTTGTTCATGCTCTAAAATACACTGTTTCAAGTACTTGATAATTTATATCAATGTGCTGCTTCTCTTTCTTTCTGAATTTGAGTACCTGCCACGGGTTGTAAAAGGATCTTGCAAAATAGAAGGGATTTTTAAAACTGTGCTGTTTAAGGTTGTGGAGGGGCACTCACCTTGTCAAAGCTTCCTCGGTGATGGGCAATTGCTTAACAGGGTCTTTTGTACAGGCGGTGTGTTGGAAGCATTACTGTCACCTCGTGTATCTCCCCTTAAGTTAAATCAGAAAGACATATCTGGCCATTAAAATGTAGTACCTAAAAAATGGTGTGAACTGCTTGTGAAGTTCCATGTGAAACAACTTCAGTTGAAGGTATTTCTGAGCTTTTTTTCTTCTATTGTAAGCCCTAAGCCCTTACCCTCAACCAGAACATGATTGTAAATTAAACGTATTCATAGATGCTGCAAGACAAGACAATGCAAGACAGGACAATGAAGTCAGAATAATCCTGTGGTAATTGCACCACTCATAGCCAGAAACTAAAATTTTCTTTTTTTCCTTTTCTACTCTTTTGTACGTCAGTTGCTTCATCAGCAAAAATCTGGGTCACACGGGGTGGGTGTTCATGGGGTTTTTTAAAACATTCCAGAGTTAGCAGAGCCACAGAAATGTGAAGCATTCTTCTTGCAGTAATATTGCTAATCATAAAATGATGTGTGATTAAGTGCAAATTAAGTAGTAAAACAAAACAGCTGAGTGAATAAAAAGATCATTAAACTGAACATAAGGTGATATTAGGAGCATAAAACTGCTGAGAAACAAGTTTATATCAGAGTAACAAATAGGTTCTCTAATCTGAGATCTGTATCTCTCAGCTTGTACTCAAAAAGCACTTCCTCTCTTTTAAGGGAAATGGGTCTTTAAGTACTCAGAATGCAGGAGCAAGTTTCCCTTCTTGTCAGTCTGCATGAGCAGAACATGATTGGGAAAGAGATTACAAAGAAATAAAAGGATATTTGAAGTGTCAGTGATGACAAAGTATGATCCAATTCTGCTGCTGCTCTTTTTAAGTGGAGTGGTAAAACTGCATTTTTATGTAAAGTGACTTTCCCCTTTTGGTTCATCTCCCTTTTTAAAGTGCATATGGAGAATAACTGGTTCCACTGCTGTTGCCTCCTTTCACGGGTGAGTTTTGATCAGAACTAAGCTTTTGATGTCAGGTAACGTTTACTCTGTTTCATTGGAAACAGTTACGTGATCTCTGTCAAAGAGCAAGTGCTTTGCTCTTCCTCCATCTGCAGCCTTCCTGTTCGAATTAGCCCTGGGCGCTCACCAGTCACATCTCTGAACTGCTGCATCCCTACATGCTTTTTGTTTCACCTGTGAATTGTGCAAGTGCAAACCTTTGTGTACACAGAGCAGCTCTGTAGTTTTGTCTGCTGCTTCAGTGCAATGGATTCTTTGTGCCATTCCCACATTGCCCTTTTTTTTTTTTTGTTCACTTGCAATATGCTGCAGCTCATGTGTTTGCTGCTGGATGAGAGAGTCAACTTTTCTCTAATTTTAGTTTTCCATGACTCCACATCATTCTTAAATAAGACTTTATTTGGCATGACACTGCATGTATTGTAAAAGGAAGAATAGGACAGGTAACACTTTTTAAAATTAGAAAGAACCAAGCATAATATAGAAAAGAAAAAAACAAATTTGCTTAGGTACTTCAGCAAAACCAGCAGTGGACCTTCCTACTGATAACATATCAAATGTGAAAGTTGTGGACCTGTATTTAGAGGAAATCTGTATTTTAAATTTTAGGTCACTAAAGAATATTATTGCCAAGGATTAGATTTGCAACCAAAAGGTACAATAGTCTTGGTGAGTGAAACAGTATTACAAACCTCAAGTAGCTGTGAATAACTGCAAACCAGATGCTACAGCACACTTCTGATCTAACTACTCAGCCAACATCCACATTGGAAATGGAAATAGTTTTCAGGAGAGGAATGAGATTCATCCATTCTCTCTGAATAAACACAGTTGTCTTTTCTTGTCTCCCTTATTGTCCTCATCCTATGAACTTATATGTATGAGGGGCAGATTTTTTCTGTGTGTAGAGAAGCAAGGCTTATTGCTGGCTTCTCTAACTTGGAAGCTTCTGTCTGTAACAATTTCACCAACAATGGGGATGTTTATTGAGTGGAAACCCACTAGAGGTTGGGCATTTCAATTAGAGAACATCATTCCTTGCCAGAGCCTACCATAGCAGATGTCTCATTTTCTAATACAGTACTGAATTCTTCCTGACATTTAAATTTTTGTCATGGCAATGCTCTTCTGCAGCTATGGAGGCAAACTAAATTAATCTGCTGTGCTTTAAGGGGAGGAGAAAGGGTTTGAGTCTTTGTGCATGTGTGTGTGAAGAATATGGCATGACAAATAGCAAAACTCTTGATGGCTTTGTTACGGCTGTTGTTTGTTTTTTAAGTAGTAGAAAAGTATTTGGAAGACATATGGAAATGCAAAACAGTCTAAGCAATGAGAACTATCTGATGGGCTATGTGATGAAAAGCAGGTGTACTGTGTGGGAGGGCAATGGAACAGCCTCCAGGACTTTATTTGTGAGAAGGTCCTTTATCTTCCTCCAGCAGACATGTGGTAAAACTGCCTTTTCAAAAGTGGATCAAAGAACACTACCAATACATTCTTCTCATCTCCCATTTATCCATCCATGTCTGTCATACAACCCATTTATTTTAGGCTCCAAGGAAAGTGGAGAAATTAAATTTTCTGCCAACTTGATTTCAATGCCATCTTCCTTTGTTTCAGATTAATTGGTGCACAGTGTGATGTTCTTAAATAAGCTGTTATCTAACGCAGTGGAAGTGATGGAGAGGCAAGGGGATACCTGACAGTGACAGTACAGCTGCTCCCTTATAGGAGTACTGTGGCTTTTCAGATGTGACTTGGGGTCTTCAGCTTCTCTTCAGTAAATCACTGATGGTTCCAAGACCAAATAAGTTCAGTGGATGTAGGCACAGAAACATAATAATGCTTTGTACTAAAATTTACCCAAGGCATCAGAAGGAAAAATTTGCCCAGTACTACTTAAGTGCCCTGTGCACTTTTAAGGTTATTCCTCATGTCATGGGCATGCTGAGATGCATGATCTTGCAAATTACTTGAGACCTGTCCTTTCCTGAAGCTATTCAAGCACCCTCCGAAATTTTCCCTCTCAGATAATTTTTTTAAATGGAAGCATGTTAGAAAGGTATTGGCTTCTGTTTACTTGAAGGCGAAGAGGAACAGCCATTAGTTGGACATTTTCCCTCAAAAAGGGAACAGTCTCTTTTTAAAAACCACAATTAAAGCAGCCTTGCTCTTATTAGATCTTTCTGGCAGAAGCTCAGTTACCTTGTCTCTAGGAGGAGCAATGAGGGCAAGTGAGGGTGAGAAAGGGGAAAGCAACGATGAGACAACAGCTAGAAATTAGGGCCCACAGAAATGTGGGAGATCAGTCTCATCCAGCTCTGTCTTTGGATCCATCTCTGTTCTGGCTGAAATCAGTGGCCTGGCTCTCACTTCCTGCAAAGGCATGAGAAGGAATGCTGAGCCCACAGTGCTGTTTTCTTAGGATACATGTTTTGGAGATGAAGAGAAATGGAAAATCATCAAACGCTCTGTCAGCAATTGCATAATTGGCTGTTTGTCTGCTGCAGTGTGATAGCTGCAGATAACAGCATGGGCCTCAGCTCACTGTAGGTCCATCCTTGCCCTTCTGCACACCTCTTGGTAAAGTTGTGGGACAGACTTCCCAAGACAGATGTGCTAAAAGAAATAGAATAACTGGAGTAATCTATATCCGTGGATTTTATGAATGATATATTGGAAAGAGCATTAAATACCACAGGAGTCCAAGTGCGAAGCCTGCATTGTTTCTGTTCCAAGCCCACAGATGGATAATTCACTATGCAAGAGATTTTCATGACCAACATTTCAAGCAATGCTGTTTGCCTTGGACCAGCTTTCTTTAAAAAGAGTAAAAAAAAAAATCTTAATTTTTTGTATCTGGAAGTTTTGATTTCTTTTGGGTAGAGAGTATAGAGAGGAAGCAAAGAAAAAAGCTGCCTGAGGAATTTTCCCCCAGCTCCTTAAGTGACTGAAAGAACACAGGAGTCTTTGTTAAATTCAGTTAAACTAGAAAGTAGCAACTGAAGGTTGGATGGCAATGAGTCTTTCATAAGATGTGTGCTATGTTGTGAAAGTCAGTACCACATGATTTCATTCTAGCTAGAAATTTAATAAAAACCATGAAAGTGGTTGAAGTATTAATAATATTTTAAATACTTTTTCAAAATAGAAAGCTTTAAAAGACATCTGAGTCTTTGTGGTATAAGCTCTTTCTTAGACTACAGTGAAAGAACTTCTTGTATCATCCTTACTTCTCTCTTTCCTTCCTCTATTGCTTCCATCAGTGGCTGTTGTCCAGCTTACATTCTCAATCACCAAACTCCATCCCAAATACTCTGGGTTTTCCCACTTTGGACAAACTGAGCCTGCTCATTATGAACAGCAGTCTCAAATGCATTGCTCCAGGAGACAGTGTTAAGTGTTACCCTGTTTGCCAAGCAGCAAGCTGTGAGTTAATGCTCCTGGGTGCACCCTCCTCTTTTTGTCAGATTCCTGCTTCTGTTTAGCAGACAGTGAAAGCAGAGTGCTGGTGATTTTGGTACAATTCCCTGTATTGAGTTACAGTAACTATCTAGAATCCTTCCTGGCTAGAAGGATTCTTAGCATGCTTGCTGATGCCCCCTCATTTTATTGGGCAAAATTCCCTCTTGTAATTGGCCAAATGAGCCTTCCTAAATGACAGTGCCTCACCTGGTGCTTAAATGCCCGTGGAGCTGGTGAGGATTTCTCGTGTACATGTTCAATATCTGCACACATGCACGAGTGCATACTGCTTTTTAGATTTTAAAATGCAAGTCCACTCTGGGGAATGTTTTCCTTTCTCCCAGAGGGAAGCTTTGAAATATCTATATTTCAATAAACGTAAAAACCTCTGCTAATTAGTTGGCAGTAATAAGTTTTGCATGTTTGTTTTCTCACCCATGTCCACTTAACATTGTAGATAATGAAGACAGGTGACAGAGCAGCACTAAAATTTCTATCCAATCAAGATGAGGTTTATGCTGGCAAGAGTGAGGAAAAACAATGGTGTAACCACACACAAGATACCTTAAGCATATTCTTCCCCAAATTGCAAATGTGGTTTCAACAGAAAAGCAAATATTTTGCCCTCTATTTTGTCCCACAGTCATCGCTGCTAAAGTTTAGATGTTGCTTGCCCCTTTCAACTGCAGCCTCCACATGTGAAAATGCAACATTGCTATGGTAACAAGCTGCTTCTCCCATCCATAAAAATAAAGGGCCAGCTTTTCTTCCCCAGTGATAACATCTTATGTTTAACTGCCTTGAGCAGTGCTGACAGGGGCAGTCCTCGTTACAACAGCTGCCTCTTCTTGGTCAAGCAAATTAAAAAACTACCTGAGGAAACTGACTGTGATGGACCCAATCATAAATTCTTAACTCTGACTGATATTTAGCACTCTAAACAAACGGATGAGTGTCCCTCTGGCCCTCCTTCCCTATGAGGTGCAGAGCACTCATCTAGTTTCTTATTTGGTGTAATACATGATGTTGAATTCCAAGTGTTTGTTTTTTTTTTTAAATGAAGTTTCAGTCCAGAGTGCTTTAGGTCAGACACAGTCTGGTAACAAGTACCAGGAACTGCCTTCTAAGACACTTCTCAGGAGCAGAGGTAAAATACAGTAATTAGAAAAATATACACAGCCCTCTGGCTGAAGAGATCATTGCATTGTGTCCTCTGGTAGGATTCCTGGGCACCTCTTGCCAACCTTCCTGCTGCTGTACCCAAATGCCTCTCACGTGCCCTGCTGAAGGGCAGTGCTGTTCTCAACATGCAGCTGAAAAATGAAAGGGAGAATGGGAAGGAAGCGCATTTTTACTCAAATGTATTTTCACATATTTAGAGCAGCCTGTGCTACAAATTACAAGTAGATAATTCACAGGTTGTTGAGTTTAGTCAAAGGTGTGGAGATGAAAATCTAAGTGTTTCTGATCACACCTTTAATACCTGAATATAATAAGCTGGGGGAAGGAGGGTAGGACCTGTGCTGTAGTGACTTGCCACAATAGCCCAAGAAACTGATCCCGCAGCAGTGAGATGAGCAAGAAAGGCAAATTGGCACCCTAGTGTTAGTTATCCTTATTCTGAAATGCTCTCTTGTTATTCAGGTGAAATTGGGTACAGCAGGCTTAAAACTTGGTCCTCCCCAGCAGAGATACCGTTTGGGAGAAGGATGGTTTGGAAATGTTGTCTGGAGTGCCAGTACTTTGGTACTTGAGTGTAGATCAAGTACCTGTTGGAATCTGTATGTATTTATCTTAAGACAGAAAGAATGTACAGACATCTAGAGCCTGAGACAGACTCCATAAAATGAAATAATTACACTTAATGCTAAATATTCCCTGCATAAAACAAAATAATTACGCTTAATGCTAGATATTCCCTGCAGGGCCTGCCACTGTGGGAAAATGTAAAGAATTTTTGAAGTGTACCAGATTGGTCCAGTAACATTTCAGAATGCATCCCAAACGTTGCCAATATGTCTGTATTTCACAGCAAAAGCTAATCCTTCCCAAGGTCTGAGGGCGTGAAGCCATGTTTACTCGTTGGCTAATAGCAGGCTTCAGCTCCTGACAAGTCAGCCCACTGATACACAGCATGCAGTGGTAGCTGTTACTGCAAATGGACAAAAAAAATATAGGTTTAAATAACTTGTATGGCTTTTTGTGCACTTGGCATGCAAGCATCATCTTGTGCAAAGGTTATTCAGGGCCATTCCAACCCTTTCTGTACTTTGCTTAATTGGAGTCAAAAAGCATTTGATAGATAAAAAGATGCTTCTGCACGCCCATTTGAATTGAGGTCTTTGAGATTTCAGAGAATTTTCTCCTGCCTTTACCGGTTTATAAGACAAGGCACCTGGGGAGCACTTTTCATTCCTGCAGCCATAGCTCGTGGGCTTGCTCAGTGGTGGGAGGGTAGGTCAGACAGTGCCTCCGTGTTCAGCACAGCTCCCTTTGAAGCACTGATGTGATGCCATTCCGGGGTGATGGCAGTCCTTAGGAAGCCTATATTCCCATCCCTTTTAAGAGACCAAAGGAAATAATTGGTTTGTAATGGTTGCCAACAGGGCAAACACTGTGAGAGGGCTGCTATGTGTTTCTCTGCTAAGTGATCACTCCATGGGACCTCCTTTACCGATTTTGAACACACCCGGGGCAGCTTCCAGTACTCTTCCAAGGCACCCCTCTGTGTGTGCTCTGCTCAGGCTGAAAGAGCCTGAAAAAACTTTGGCTGCAGCACTGCAGGAGTGTGATGTGGGTCCACATTTAGTGTATCTGGTCTGTGCATCTCTTCTGCACTGACTGAGGGATTGACAATAGATTCTTAACTGTTAATATTGTTGGAAGGGTTTTTTCAATGATTTTTCAAGTGTAAAAGTCCACCAAACACCATTTTTTTTCCTCAATGTGATTGTTTTAAACAATATCAGTTACTTTCTCCCTCTTTGCTTTCTTACCTTGCTCAGTAAAAGCCTTTTCTCTAGTAATCAACACTGAAGCAATGAATCTAAGAACAATTTTTGCCTTTGAATGCAACAAATAATTAAAGAAAACTACCCACTGCTGATGTGCTACTTCCTGGGACTTTACCATCATTATCATTGTGGAGTATAATTGCCTTTTTTTTTCCTGAGGAGGCATACAGAAGTTTGATCAAACATAAGATTTCTGTGCTTGTTCTTGGTGTCCTCAATTTCATCACCCTGTAAAATTAGTCCTCTTCTACCTCTTCATTGGGTTTTTTTTTCTCCCTTGCTGTTTTTGACTTTGTTTTGGGGTTTTTTTTTCCCCTTTTTACTGTAGCGGCAATATCTGTAAAATGACCCAGCAGTGCAAACTACTTGAAAGCTCTCAATCTTTATAGATCAGTCTTGAGAATTTGTGATGAATTTTATCACCCTTTAAATGAAAATGTTCTTCACTTCTCTGTGTTTCCTGTTCTTTTTGAAGTTTTAGTGTGAAACCCCATCAGATCTCAATGGGTGAATTGGGGCCGAGTACAATGGGTAGAGGGGTGTGTTTATCTTGGAACATTTCTCACTGTGGAGGAGAAGAGAAAGCAAAAGGGAGAATGACCTTTCCAACCCTGTCTTGGGCTTTACTTCTTGGAGACAAAATGAAAAAAAAGAGAAAAAGACATCTAGGTTTGCCAAAGAGCATTATTAGAATGAAAACAGGTAAAACTCAACAGACAAATTATCTTCCTGTAACTAGTCAGCTACAGGTGTAAACTTAGATTAAATCATGCTTCTCTTAGGGCAGCAACATCGTTTGTGACAGAACAAAGTAATTTTGATATTTAGATCATTTAATTGAAAATAGAGGGGTTTTGAGCCTAAAAGCAAAGCTCTGGGGGCTCCCCTTGTGCTTCTGGGGCATGGTGGCTCTTTGCCTGGGGGTTCTGTTCCTCTGCTGTAGAAGCACAGGACTGTGCAGATTTCCCCTCCCTACCTGAGACAGCTGCATTAAAACACAAAGGGGAAAAAAGATAATGAGCCTTTTTTCAATTTATATCTGAGGGGTTTGGGAGGTGTAGCAGAAGATAAATGCAAAATCAGGCTTCCTGTCCATAAAAAACAAGTAATAATTTATGCACTTTTAACTGGGTGCACCTCATTACACAGCAGTAAACGTTGATGCCAATATCTTACAGCTGGCTTGCATTTGAAAGCCCTGCACGTTTAATTGTAGGGTACCATTTAGAAGGGAAACTCTCCTCAAAGACCACACAGGCATTACTGGAAAGGATATTGTGGTGTGGGAGAGATCCAGTGGTAGGCATCCAATGGTTAGCTTCCACCTGAACTTAATGGATGGTAATGCATCTTTTATGTCATGTATAATGATAAATTTACTACTCTAATAGGTCCGTATGCCATAAGAATAGACCGCTGCTCCAGTAAGTTCCTCTCTTCTATGAAAAATTGCTGGTGTATTGAGGAGAGGTTGACAGATAAATTGCTGGATGCTACCATCTTTGGTACAATGATGAACTATGTCTCCAGTGGAAACTATTAAATCAAAGTCTGTTAATGAAAGAAGGAGGGGAAAATAAGAAATTAGGTAAGGAAGAGAATCACTTCAATTCTCTTAAGTAAACATACATAGAATAGGACTCCTATAAAGAAGGGCTCTGCTGGACTGCTGAGCTACAAAGCAATACTTAAAACTATTCAAATATTTACTTCTAATAATACACTTCCAAGGCAGTTGGTAATCATTTATTTTTCTTATTACCTCAGCATTCAAAAAATATGTTCCACTATCTATTTAAAATATATTGAACTATCAGTCAAAAGATATTCAAATAGTTTGGGTTTTTTACAAATTCAGAATTACTTGGAAGAAATCTATCCCATACCTAAGATGTCTGTAAGTCCCTCCTTTCTCCCCCCCCATTTCTCTTTCTCCTTCTTACTCTTGTTCTTCCTTTTACCTTCATCCCCAGCATGCAATATATGTAAGCTTAGTGGCAACAGAGAAGTACATTCCAGAAGAAGTTACTATCACTTGTTTAGACCCTAAATGTAGATGGTCTCCCTTAAAATGGAGCAGAAGTGCAGCTAGAGGAGGGGACAGTGCTGGCAAACAGGTATGTTTATTTTTTGAAGGCAAATGTCCATTGAGTAGATGAAGGACCTCTGTAAGAGACACCAGGAGATCATCTGCTGTGTGAGGATCTTAAGTGCATCATTAGCACCCATTATTTTGGCTTAACTTCATCTGAAATATTTTAATGTAAATTAAAGGTAAATTAAAGGTAAATTAAATTCTTACTGGAGATCTCTTCAGTGGTAAGAAAAGCATAGGAAAAAAATAAGATTGCCATTTTCAGCAGATTGTCAGAAATTTGGGCCAAGTGGAACTGTGTCAGCTGATCCTGCTGGAGGTCATGGCTCAGGCCTTTTCACAATGGGACTGGATGGAAAATAGATGACATTTGTCCAGAATCAAAAATAAACAC
This sequence comes from Camarhynchus parvulus, assembly GCF_901933205.1. Lineage (NCBI taxonomy): Eukaryota > Metazoa > Chordata > Aves > Passeriformes > Thraupidae > Camarhynchus > Camarhynchus parvulus. The sequence continues at coordinate 8,448,358 of NC_044577.1, read as the reverse complement.
AATTATCATCATCATTACAGTCTCATTGTTTGCTGCACCAAAGAGTGAATGTCACAACTGTGGGGGTTTTGTAAGGGCTATTATTAGATCTTGACCCTGAAAACATGTGCCAAAACTCTGCTAAAAAGAATGAAAAATGACATTTTATTTGAAAGAAATACATTCTCCTTAAGCAAAATAAAAGCATGAATTTAACACTCAGCTATCATCTTTGAAAAGGCACAGTAGAATTTCTTCTTTGTGAATAACGAGGGAAAATGGGCAATTGCAAGCCAATTTCTGCTCTAGGGGCTTAAAATCATCTCTGCCAGTGTCATAGAAAAAAATCCAATTAACTCCAGTAAGCACTGGGTCAGGCCCATATTTTGTAGGGTATCTTGCTAGTAGAGTCTTCCCAACAGTTCCAAACTCACGGGGCAAAACAATTATCAGTGTCAGGCTGCAGTCTACAAGGGCTGCATATGCTTGCATCAAAACTCAATATGATCCCCCTTTACTGCTGCTGAAATATATGTCAGCATTCATTGTGCTCCTTTCCTGCACATTTGATTAAAGAATTATATAAAGTGAAGCTGTTTGAAAATACGCATATGGTACTTGAAGGATTTCAGATTTTTAATTATTAGTTTATCATGCCTTATAAGTAGCAGAGGGAAAAGTTGTGGTCAGGGCTGTGTGCATCTTGGTTTTCCTTTCAAAGCAACTTCAGACAATGCTCTTGTATTGCATTAGTAGCGCTGATTTCTTTTCTGCTGGGGCCCAGGAAATGAAACCTTAAACAGGCTCAAGGGCTGCTAAACCAGTAACCCAGATGTCTTCATTGACTGGAAACCTTTGCAAGCACAATGAGCAGATTTATTATTTTTCCATTGCTGTTGACATGGAGGTAGGTAGTAAGGCTACAACACAACAGCTCCAATGCAAACAGATCTTTGGAGGCAGACCCAGCTCATACTGACGATGAGTGAAAACTTTTTGAGTTGCAGGGTGCAGTGTAGGACTCAGAGTCCTGAGTAAGCTCTAACTGAGGTATCCTGAGTCCCAAAAGAAATTATTTAGTGGCCATAGTGTGAAGCCACCTTTCATTTCCTCTTTGGGTCTGAAGCCCTTTTCATCAGCCCTATTTCCAGTGACTGTGGCAGTGGAATTAACATGCAAGGAAGAAAGCAAATGCAAAAGTGACTGTAAGAGTTTGTGAGACAGAGGTTGCACCCAGATGATTGTGAACAGTGGAGACCTGCTGGAGGCTGTTTCAGCAGAGGACTTTTTTTGGTTTGCAGTTCTGCTCTCAGAAGCCTGTTCTTTGAGTGCTCAGGCTTCCTCAGTCAGCTCCACCACACATTTACTCTTTGCTTTTCCATCCTTCGCCCCAACCTTTTGATGACCAAAATGTCTCACTCTACCCTTGACAATCTGGGTAAATTTCACCAGTAACCAGGTTCTCACTCTGATATGGTATTAATCATTTGGAATAATGCAAAATTCATCTCCTGGTTTTAAGCTGCGTTTACCTAACAGGGACACAGTTCCCAGTCGTAACTAAGTTTTTATGCTTATTGTGGCTATCCACTCCTACAGAGTACTGGAACAGTAGTCAGTGCACGTATTATTAAATGCATAGCCATTTCCCAAACATTTCCTGGCAAATCCCACTAAATTACTCTTGAGAATAAAAAGCTTAATTAATTATGCTGAATGTTCGGGCATTGGATCCAAAATACCACAATAGAGAATTTAAGGGAGGAAAAATATTTGAAAAGAAATCTTGTTATGTTCGTGTTTATGCCAAAAGCCATATAATTGTTCAGCTTTATTTGTGAATATAAAAATGGAAGTTTTATCCCCATGATCATTTTAGCAAGGAAAATACAGATAATATTTGTCAACCGTAAACAACTAATTCTAATGGGAAGGAAAGACTCTAAATTGATGAAGACATGAGCATGAGATAGGAGTTTATCAAGGAATTGCAGGGGATTCTGCCTGGGACAACAAATAAAAATAATTAATTTTGCAGTGTCATTGCCAGCTGAAACAAACAGATGATTTAAAGAAAAAAAAAAAAGAAGCAAAAGTAATTCTCCCATCAAAATGTGTTACCAGTATTTCCTTAACTGTCTTGCTTTCAAGAAAATACTGTCCTCCTTTTCCCCTTCGGCTTGTACCCAGTTTCAGGACTTTTTCTTGTGGCAGCCTCTCTTCGTTCTCTACCTGTGGCCTGATGTTAATGGAACTGATGGTCCCAAATATTCAAAATGTCCTGGCAAGAGTTTTTGGGTACAGACAGTCATTTCTTCTGCAGTCCTTCCCTCTGAAAAGGCTGCTTTTCATGTAAGCAAAGAAATGTAATTGAAGTACAGGAGATCCCATTTAATGGTGCTTTCTAATTTATCCAGAAGAATAAGCTGCTTGAGAAATTTAATAGTAATTTAGTAGTTGTTCAGATTCTATTTAAGATTTAAATATTATACCAGAATAGAAGCTTACATATCCTTTGGTTTGACTCTGGTGTGAATAACACCAAGCCTCCAGTGTTTCCCATTAATTTTCTTTGGGAAGAACTTGGGCTGGATGCGGCTACTACACTACATCTAGAGCAGACCTGAGTGCTGCCTCTGCCTCTACGATCCAGGCATCCACACTTGGTGAGCTGAAGGAAAAAAACACAACAATATCCTTGCTATTAATAATAGAGGAATATTGTATTTCATGGCCCTAGCTGAGGAACAAAGATGTCACGGAAGAGTGGAATTGCGAGGCATAATTTTTGTGTGAGTTAAAGTTCAAACCCATTCTTGAAAACAAACAGCTTCTAAATTTAGCATGCTTTATCTACTCTTTTTCAAGCTCCCTCATCACCACTTTGCACCCATTAGGCTGTGACATCCATCATCCCCTTGGCCCAAAGAGGCAGGGGATCTGATCACTTCAGCTGGAGATAAGCAGAGAGAGCCTGACACCATCAGCCAGTGCCCACCCAGGCAGAGTGCTCTGATCTCCCTCCACTTTGAAATATTCAATTAAAATAGGTGTAAAGGATTGACAAGACCCACTGAAAGTGGCTCAATATTTCAAAGAGAAGAACTTGTCGTGCTGGGCTGCAGGGTGTGAGAAACTACATAGGAGGGCAAAGAGAAAAAGATTTTTAGTTATAAAATATTCAGGAATATCTTGGCTCAGCTGGGGAAAGAGGATAGGAATTTGCTGCTGGAAGATAAAGCTCACAAGAAGAATATTTCAAATTTAAACATATCTGTATTATTCATCCAAGCTTGAAAGAGATCAGGCAGTCCCTGTGCTTGGAGAAGTTGATTTTTGTTTTTTTAAATCCTGGGTTTAAGTTATGGCCACTGTGGCTATCTTGACACCACTGATTAGGCTGTTGTGAGGTGGGTGCAAAGCCCCTGAAGTTTAAAAATGTGAATTTGCAACCCTAGGCACAAACAGCCTTTTCACTCTGGGCTAATTGTTGGCTTTTCAGCTATGTTTTTCCACTGTGGCTGAAGATTTTCTTTACTTAGGTTGATTTTGAAATCTGGTTTACTCTGGCAAAGGGAGGAATATTTTCTCCTCCTTTTTCAGCAGACTCACTGCAGGCTAATGGCTGGTTTTACCCTTCTGACTCCTTCCACTAAGAGTAAAACCAGGTTGATAGCGAGCTTTTAGTTACTCCTGACACAAAATTAGGTTTAATTCTCTCCGAGTCCACTGAAAATGCATTTAAAGTTTTGCAGATTTTGAGTAGATGATGACGATTTCCTGAAATAACAAGAATCATGAATTCACAAACAACCTGGTATTCAGAGGAGCAGCCAGGAGCTTTGCTTGCTCTTGTGAAACATAAGTGACAGCATTACGAGGATTCCCTTCAAATCTCAGTTCTCCTGGTGGTACTTGAGCATCCTGAAGTATTCAGGTGTTTGTGACTTCCAGCAGTAGCTGCTCTTTTCTTATACACTGCAAGGGCTGTGTAACTAGTTACTGTGAGAGAGCAGTGAGGAATAACCAGGGAATCCATGAGTAAGGGGCCCCAGAAACGTCAGTAGCAAAACACTGAGGATATGCTGTAGGTCCAGCTTGCTCCTTCCTTGCTGGCACAACTCATAATTGAACAGACCCAGGCAGGTTCCTGGAGAGAAATCTCAGCAGATGCAGCAGCTCTTGCTCCCATCCCAACAAATCCATGGGCAGGGCTTGTTTCCCCCACGGCTCTGCTGTTTAGTCTTAAATGGAGAGCTCTGCTACATTTACAAGATGTATAAATTCCCTTTTCTCCACCCAGCTGTATTCCAGGCCCCACCTCAAGTGCCAGCCCAGGGATCTGAAATGCTGTTTCCTGATTACTTGCTCACATCCTGCCATATAAGTGATTTGCGGGAATTTTTTTAAAATGTCACACACACATAAATCTTGGGATGATTCTACTCGTGCTGGTTTGTGGGGCTTGTCTTTGTGAATTTATAGTTTACAGGAAACCAAATGTGCACCCTACTAGAAATTACTGGAAGAAAATGCTAGTCTATTTAACTGGAATGGGGAAGGCAGTTTTTCTAGCACTTGTGCAGATACTCCTAAAAAAGCAGTTGGAAAATTATTGGTACTGCATTTCTCTCTTCTTCCCTCTGCATGTGGAGCACACAGCCTGCAGCCTCTGGAAGTCTGTGATTTCTGACTTCTCTTGTAAGAAGTGCTACTCATCTCCAGCTTGAGTGTTTTCCTGTGGGTTTGCATTTTAGGGGCTCCAGTCTTCTACACTGGGGAGTTCAGGTACTGTCTGCTGTTCAGCGGTAGGAAGTGCCATGAAATCTCACACCTGTGGCTGTTCCTGTCACCTCTTTGAGCCACTTTGCCAAAAATACAGTGGCTGGAGGCTGCTGTCTCATCCAGGAGGGCTGTTCCCTGGTGGGTGCCCCATGTGTCCATAAACACCTCCACCTTCAGGAAGTGTTCCTTGAGGCTGTGCAGTTCAAGCTGCAGTGTGGAAACAAGGGGAGGGATCTGCTGGACACCTCCACTTAAGAGGAATGTTAGGGATGTGCTAATCCAAGATTTCTCCTCAGACACCTCTTGGGCTGTGCTCCACATTAGGCTTAGCTGAGCTCAGCTGAGTTGCGGTGACAGCTCTGCAGTGCTCTCCTTCCTTTTATCCTTTTAGCATAGGGCCAAAGTAGCTCTCTTGCCTATGTCAGGGAGAAACAGGCCAAGGATGGTTAAGGTTAGGGTTGGGTTAGGGTTCACTTGGTAAAATGAGACTAAGGGGATCACTTGGTAAAGTGCTATAGCCCCTTCAATTCTGGGAACAGGTAACAGGTCAAGACAAGGTTCAGGTGAGAGCTGAGGGTGCTGTTTGGAGGGGAGAAGGTCAGACAAGTTCACAGACATTGTCTCCCTCTATTAGTTTTTGCCCATGTTTATATTCAGACCACAAACCCTCATGTAACTGCATCTTTCCTTTAAATGAATGCTTTTCCATTCCAAAAAATCATACTGTTTCACAGCTGAAATACCTGCTTGAAGAATGAGTTCCTGCCATTTCTACAGCACTCATGTTTTGGCACCCCAATAGTCTTTAGGATGTCACTGCTCTGGGTGGGCCTGAGGGGTTTGGTGATTATCACATATAAAGCAGATCTTAAGCTCTTGTTTTCTGTGGTATTTCAGAACAGCTTTATTCTTGGCTATCCAGTGGAATTTGCAAATAAGGGAGCCTTGCCCAGCTTTAAAATCTAAACCTTTTGTATTTTCCAATATTAAGTGGAGGGCTTTGTTTCATTTTGCTGTTCAAGGAGGAAATTAGGTCTGGCATTCCATTAAGTGACAGAGGAATTAATCCCAAACACATTTCCTTGTGTTTCAGGATGGAAACCAAGCAGCATGAATTAAACTCTGTGCACACCCTCTCTCTTGTGCATACATGCTGAAATGTGTGTGGTGCCAGTGTGGTCTCCTGCAGCTCAGCAGTAGGATTGTGGCTGCTGCAGGGTCTGGAAAGAGTCTAGACCTTTGTCACTGTGTGGAAAAGCAGATCCTGGTATTCTGGAAACCTTGGTAAAAACTGACATAAGGGGAGTAACAATTGTGTGATGGCAACTTCCTTGTCCAATAATTATTAGTGGGTGTTCAGGCTCTTCAGCTTGTTCCTGTCTCCTGGCAGGGACAGGAGAGGACAGCTGGTCATATTCTGAAGTTCAAGATGGAATTTATTAGAGACTACTGTTATTAGCTCTGGTGTTTCTGTTGACAAACAGGAATGGGAGTCTCTCTTGCCACCTCACTCCATCACAGGAGAGCATTAAGTGTAATTAAGTCCTGAAGATAATCGTTAATTCCAGTTGCAGCATGTCTCAGTGCTGGTTATGTCTGTGCTCTGAGCACTCAGCCCTGCTGCCTGGGATGGAGAAGGCTGTGTTTGAGCTGCTGTGGCTGCCTCAGCTCCATCAAAGCAAGCAGGACAAGGTGATGCACATGCACCAGTGTTCTGATGTTTACACAGGTCAGAGTCTGCCCCCAAACATGCCGGCTTCAATGGACTCTGGTTAGACCATACAGCTACAAGAACATTGTTCTGTAACATGGAGTAATTTCCATGATGGCAAATTCCCGGGGAAGAAACAAGTTCTGTTCTCGTTACATTCACAGTTGTGTTTCAGTCTGAACAGCAAAGTAGATATGTCTCAGAAATATTCCAGTCAATCTCGTGGCATCTTAAAATATCTCTCCCTAATTAAACAATATCCAATTCCTTGTGTGGAAACAGAATGAAGCAATTCATCTGTGTCATGGTTTTGAGGCCATGATGGACAGTGGTTTTTACTGTGTGGATTGAATAAGGGCCTATGAAACAAATTATTTCAATTCTTCAAGCTTAATCCTTGCCAGCCTCTCAAAATACAAAATTGAATACAGTATTAAATATTGAACCCTTGTTTAAACTGCTGTATTTCCTATCATGCTGCTTTATTTTGATGGCTTTTGCTGCAATCTTGTGCAACTCTGTCGGAAATTTTTAGTATTGTCTGATATGTGATCTAACTTGACCAAGCAGAGGCATATTCAAGAATATAAATTCCACCAGGACAATCAGTATATTGGCACCAAATAAGGTTTGATCATTGTTTTGCTATTGAATCTAAAGTTGAAACTGGTAACATGGAATAGTTTTCTGAAGTTACATGCAACTCCACCAGAATATATTCATTGTTGTAACAGTCCATGTTGCAATATTAATTATTTATCTTATTTTACAATTGTTGAAAAGGATCATCAATCAGAAAACTGTGAGAAGTAGTGGAATGCCACATAACTCCCCTTTCCTAACTTTTCTTCAAGATCTTTCTCCATCTTCCTTGGTTCTGCAAGCAGTGCCTTAAAAGTGAACTTAGATTGCTGCTAAACCCTCAGTACTCCCCAAGCTTATTCAAGCCAAATTTAACATAGTTTTTGAAATGTGTTCCATAGTGTGCACTTACATCAGGACAATGGTGTTAAATTAAGCAAGACATAATATTTGAAAAGGTTTATTAGGTATGTACAACCGCTCCAGGAAATGACAGGTGCTAAGATGCCATCTGGGGAAGTCCCTACCTACATTTGAATGGGATGTGAGCAGTGAAGGTCATCACAGAGGGGATAAGGAGCACTAAACCTAAAAGTTACTCCCTAATTCTATGATCCTTCAAAACTTTAGCTCTCCAGCAGCATTCAACTGAGCAGTTCCGTTAAATATAGTGTTCTGCTTCAGCTTCGCATTTTGGCTGTGACAGTTTGAATTCTCATCCAGCCTCCTCCACTCTGTCTGTCTTGGTAGTTTTCCTGCTTCCTTTTCCCTGCTCTTGGCACTCTGTTCCCTGGCTCCCTTGCCAGCCTTCCCCCCTCCCATGCCACAGAGCTTGAGGAGGGATGTGCTGCCCAGCGTGGCCCTGTGCAACGGGACAACAGGACCCTGCTCCCCGCGAGGCGCCAGACACGGCACGGGCTGCAGCAGGAGCTCCTCTTTGGATGGCTAAAGAGCAGCTCCTTCACAGCCTGCTTCATAGATTTGGGAAAGAGAGCAGACAATGATAAGGGCTGCTGCTTTTTGCAATTTTTTTTCAGTCCATCTCACAATGCACCTGCCTCCCATTTCTTTAAATCTGCAGTAGAAAGATAGGCAGGAGGCTGGACACGGGGAAAAAAAAAAATTTTTAAAACCATAACAACAGGTCTCTAAGAAAAAGGCAAGTTTTATCTGCTTCAGCTGAGGCAGACTGTGAGTTGAATTCTGCCAAATTCTTTGTCCATCTTCCTTTCCAGCAATGCCCTTGTCTGCCCTGATCACAGTTCTCACCTTCTCTTTTCTTTGACTCTCCCCACATGTCAGAGAAATTCATGTTCTCATTTAAAATGCTAGTGTTGCTGGCTCTGACTCCTCATATTTTCTTTTCTTCAGACTCCTGTGGTACTTGGATGTGTTTTTCTAGACAGAGCTCAGGAATCTAAGGGTTATGTGAAAAGCTGTTTTTGTTTAAAGGAAGTATTTCTCTGGACTTTTGTTTGAATGTGAAGAAAAGTTTGCAAAATGACCTAAATGTTCTCTAGAGGCTCAAAAGGTAGCAAGGGTGCAATTCTCTGCTTATTGATATCTTGGGGTTTGATCAGCCTTTTGGATTTAGGCAATGTGACACATGCTGGTTTAGAGCTGGAGGTCAGTAGAGCTGGGTGAAGGGGCTGTTTTCTGCATCTACAAAGAGCAAAATCAAGATCTCACATCCAAACATGCTGGAGTTAGATAGGACCCACTCTCCTGTGCAGAGTCACCTCTCACCTCAGTACCTATGTGATCTAAAGTACCACATAAATGTCCCTTGAAAATATTCATCTAGTAAAGGCCTCGTGTTTACTTTTGCACGTCAAAGCCCAGAAGAGGTCAGAAAAATAATATTTCCAGTAGCAATATTCCCTTCCCATGGCAGTACCTGAACTCTCTAGTAACAAGGACTGAAAGGAACCACCCCAATACAATAATTTTCTTTCTCTGGTAAGAAACAAAAGCTCTTTCTCTGGTAAGAAACATAAGCTCTGACACATAGAACAGCTTTGCTGCTATTTAAAAGAGAAGGAGGAATATGGTGTTATGACACTTGTGCTGGGGAAACTGGAAAGATTGAAGACAGTATTCTTATTTTTATTGCCCTGACAGGTCTACGGTAGTGGACTGTATGAGTACATATTAAGCAGTGCTGTCAAGAAGTCCAGCAGTTTCCCTCCAAAGAGAGGTGTTGATAGATTCTAACATGACCTCAGAGGTCATGGAACATCACCCTGAAGATTTCCATGTCTCTGCCCTCTTTGTGATGGGTAGGAAATGGAAAACTCTAGCCAAGGTGTATTCCTTGCACCTGAACTCAGGAAAAAACCCCAGAAAGATCTAACTTTACTATCCCACCACAGAACAGAGGGACCAGAGTCACCACTGCCCTGTCTGAGCAGTACCACTACTCCATAGACTGCACTTGCAGCTAAAATGCAGCATGAGCCCATGTTGTTCAGGTGGAGAGGGGACACAGAGTGCTTTACCTTCATGTCCTCCAGCAGTTTTCTGCAGAGTGGCAAAAGCACATTGCTCTAGACCTGCCCAGCCCCTTCTCACCAGCCACATCTTCACCCTAGCAGTGAAGCTCAGTGGCAGTTCAATCAGTGCTGTGGAAGGGTTGAAGGGGGCATGCTTTATTCTGTATTATGATGTTCTTGGACCTGAAATTTTGAACTTTCCACCAATACATCAAGCAATCTATTTAGTGATTGGTGTTGAAACAGTTACCCAATATTTTTGACTCAAAACAGAGGCTGTGTATTTATTTTTTTTTCATAACAGATTTGTGTAGACCCTAGCGAATACAGCCCAGAATTTTAGTTGCATTAATTCAGTGATTGACATGGTTATTTTTCTTAAATTATGAGCACTTGTGTGGTGGTTTGATGTACTAAGTCAGTCCAATGTTTATTAATGTCTTTCATTTTATATTTGCTTCCTTATCTTTTTAATAAAATGAGCATATTACTGAACAAATGAGGTGCACTTTCAGTGATATCAGCAAAAATGGATGCGATGACTGAATCATGGCCACAATTAAAAGAGAACAGATAAATCTGGAGACTCAACTGACCAAATCACCAGATTAATATGGCAGATAACTTGTCAAGGGTTATGCAAAATGTATTTGCTTTGTGCTGCTCTGGCATGAGGGGAAGTTGAAGGGGACTATTTTGTTTCAATCCATGGCTTGAGCCTATCCTAGGCAGCATGGTGTGGTGACCTAGACAGCAAAGATAACACCAGTCCCTTCTGGCCTTAGGTCCTTGCCAAGTGGCACTGCCCAAAACAGATGGCAATCCATCCTGGTTCGTTTAATTTGCCCTCGGCAGCTCTCTGTGAATGTGCTCTCGTTAAATCTCACTGTTGTTGCAAGTTTCTAATTTATTGTTGGTTTTTGTTACTTATCCCTTCTGCACAGTAAGACAGAATCTGTCAGCCACATAAATGCTGTTTAAATCCTACACATTAGCAGTTTTTAAATGACGTTCCTTGCTGACTGTGGACTGTACAGAAAGGATGGTGGCAGACCCAGAAAGGAGTGCTTTTGGGAAAAGAGAATAGCTAAGGAGTAAATATTATTAAAAGATCCCTAAAATGTGTGTGTTCACATTCATTACTGGAACATGAGGACACTTTTCCATCATGAAAAAATGAAATGCCTTTGAGTTTTCTCTGCTTCTTCTTTTTTTTTTTTTTCTTCAGTGTAATAATGTCCTGTGGTTGCCAGTGGCACTACAGCCAGTCTCTGCTGGAAGCTGTCTGTCAGGTTTTTGGGTGACTTGACCAGGCAGGAGAGAAGAAGCAGGTGACATTGATGCTGGCCAGAAAACTAGTGCTTTTCCTTCCTTCTGCCCTGCAGTTTCCCACAGTCCTTTCCCAATTAAGTGGTTTTGGGATCCTTAGTGTCCTGAGCAGTCTGGTGGGAAGGAGAGGACACTCTCCCCTTGTGCCCGTCACGGATGGACTCCATATCACAATGGAAAATCCCATAGCCAAATAAGCATGGATGCTGCCTTTCTGCTTAGTTTGTTTGGTTTTTTTTCCTGGGATTGCCTCACTCTGTTGTAGCCAGGTGTTCTTCCAGAAAAGCAGATTAGGGGGAGGCAGTGGGTCCATGCCAGGAAGAAGGGTGTTAATGCTGCCACTTGGGTTAATGGACATTAGTTCTGCTGACTGTGGGTCTAATGATCTAATCTACACAGTCACTGCCTTTTCCTTACAGTTGCTATTCCTTGATCTAAATTAGGAAATTAATAGTTGTAAGATCATAAATTGCTCTGATAACTTTTAACCTAGAATCAGAAGTTGTTTCGCACATCTCCAAATTGATTGCTTTTCTAACTAAACAATTAAAATTTTCCCAGCTCAGCTGGGAACTGAGCCTGTGTTCCTCATGTGTAGTCTAAATTGTATGTAATTAGCTCTTTAATTTCTATTAGAATATGAAACAGCAGCCTAAGGTTCAACAAAGACAAGACAAATCCTGCAACCTTTACAGGAGCAGCGTTAGTTCCGTGTTTGTGTGGTATCAGACTGTGGTCACAGTGGCAATTTATTCAGAAGTAGTTTTAGTGTTCTCTGCAAGGACTCCAGCTTCTGTCTTTTCTCCAAAATAAATCCCTGTTACAGAGAGTCGATCCTTGTTGATGATGTAGAGGAAAAAAGCAACAGTAGGTGTTGGAGAGCAGAAACCATTCTGAAAGCAGGCAGGAGCTGAGGATGTACCCATCTGTAACATTTGGGTTTCTATCACTGGAAGAATCCTTTTCCCTTAGGAACAAAGTCTCCCTTCCACTCACCTCCTTTGCCTCATCTCCTTACCAGGAGCAGTGTTTTAAAGTGCCCAGGGAGGGCAGGTGGGCAGGGACAGCAGGATACCAGCCCATATCTCAGTTGTGGAGGCTGAGCCCAGGAAGGGGCAGACCTGTCCACAAGGCCATGAAAACTTCTTCAAAATATATCCTGTTTAACATCTTTCATCAGGAGTTGCTGATTGGCAGTGCCCTGGGAGAAGGGTCATGCCAGTTTTTGTAGAGGTTGTGCTTGCTTTATGTTATATTAATATTTATCCATCTCCTTAACCAAGGGGGATTGAGGAATGGTACCTGTGTTGGCTCCTATATTCAGCTTCTTACTGCAATTAGGTGTTTAAAATGTCTCCCTATCCCCTGGTACTAGAAATATTTAGACAGCTTATTGTATTATTTAGACAGCATATATCTCTCCTGTGATACAGGCTGATGAGGTTTAAAGGAAAACAAAAAAAACCACCCCAAGAAACTGGGGAAAACTGAAACGGTCCATGGGGGTTTGTCCATTTCTAGGCATAATTTGTGTTGTGTGTAGCACTCTGTGGCAGTTACTATACAGCTAGAACATTTCAAACTTTTCTCTCTGCAACAAATATCCTACTAATGGCCATTTTTCATTACTTAGACTGCAGTAGCCTAGTGTGCTATCTCTGTTCCAGAGACAGGAGCTGAGTCTCAGAGTCAGATAAAATCTAGAAAGAACAGAGGCACAGAAACACAAGAGTGAGGGCATGGGGGATGCAGAATCAGATGATCACAGCAAATTCTGGGAAAAATCTCATCATTTTAGATGCCTGCTTGGTTTTCTCTGTTAAACACATTTATTTCCCCTTTTCCCATCATATAAAATCAAATCAGATAAATATACTGACAATTCATGTGGATTTATTAAACAGATCTTAAAATAATGTAAGCAAAGATACCTCTTCATATCTCTCACAGGAAAAGGAATCCTGTTAAAATTTTAGTTTAAAAAATATGAGTGGAGTTGTTTTGTTGGGGATTTTTTTGCCATTCACTATTGTAGGGCCAGGATCCAAGTCAGCCATTCATTTTAGAGTAAACGCCATCCTTATTTTACTCCAAACATGGATACTGTATGTCTCTTGTATATTATTAAAAGCTCCATCACAATAACTCATGTTATGCTATTTCAAGATACTGGAGCTTTGTTTTGTCCCTGTTCTTCAGGGGACTGCCAGAATCATTTGGCTGAGGTCAGGAGATACTGACACCAAGCCAGTCTAAATGACAGATGAATCAAACCACATCCCTAACTCAGATATAGTTTATTCATTGCTTGAGTTTGGTATAGATTTTGTTTTTCTGATCTCTCTGCACACACGTGAATTTTGTTTCCAGCCATCATCTCCTGGGAAAACAGAGATGCCGTATTTAGCACAATCTAACTCAAAGCTCAGTGAAGTGTGCAGAGACATTCCTGCTGATAACTGAAATTTAGGTTGGAACCATACAGTTTTGAACAAAATTCACATTACATTGATTAATCAAACCCTCTAAACCACAAGCATTGTCACACCTTTCCAAATGGCACAGCTGTTTGCAGAGGTGGCCTTCCAGCATATGGGAAAAGCAGGATCTGTCCAGCAATCTCCTGCAAATGAATCACAAATCCCAGAAATTGCCTCCAGTGAGCATCCTCTAACCAAGGAGAAGGTAGCTGAAGAACAGCTGGTTTCCAGGTGACTCAGAGAAAACAGCTGCCACCAAAACAGCCGCCGAGCACTCGGCACAACCTCAGCCAGGATTTTGCAGCATTTTCTAGGTCTAAAGCCAGAACTTAGCAATACAGCATTTGCAATTTGCAGGCATAGGTTTATGGGGAAGGAATCGAGCCAGCAGGAAAGGGGGAAAAAAAACAACAAAACCAACAAAATAGGACAAAACAAAGCAAAAAAAAACCAACCAAAAAAAAAAAACAACCAAAAACCAACCAAATCCAACAATAACAAAAACCCCAAATTCTGCTTGCACAGTAGATGCAAAGAAGTGAGTTTATGTTCCAAGATGGGGAAGAAGCAGAATGCCACTTCTCGCTTTTGGGTGAGCATATATACAACAGCTGCTGTATCTGCATAACTTTGTGAAATTTGTGGCTACTTTTCAGAAAGCAATTTACACCAGATGTCTTCAAGGAATGAGCAATTCAGAGGTGTAATTGGAACCAAACTTTGTGAGCAGAGGAATGATCATTCAGTGGCCCATCTAGAGCTAGGAGATACACTTTGTTTTCTCACTCAGAATTCTTTGCTGGTTTGGTCCTCATTAATTTGGCAGTGTAATAGACAATGTTGCTCAGGGATAACACCAGGGACATTCTTCTAAGAGCCACTTAGATATTTGCCATCTCTGTATTGTGTTGACCTGCTTAGGGATGAGATTTGGAGTAGTTATATCTTTAAGGATGCATTTAAACAGAAGTTAAGTGATCTGGCAGTATGAGAGTGCCTTTGTTATCTTTCATTATTCTCTGCACAACAGTAAGATGACCCAGGACTAGACATAAAGATAAACCACTTAGTTTCTGGTTTTGTCCTGGAGTGCCTACTGTATATGAAATGGGTTTTTCTCTTTTCATCTAGATAAATAGAAGTAACCTTACTTTAGCATTTGACATATCAGATTTGGGAGTTTTGGTTTTATGGTCATTGCTTTTGTCAGGTTTTTTCCCCCAGAAAGGGAGATGCTTTGAGAATCGCAAAAAAATGAAGAGAAAGTGATGAAATGATCCTAAGTAGAACAGAACTTCTACCAATTGAAAATACTGACCTTTAAAGACAAATTAATTAATTGGGAGGGGAAATTGGAAAAAAAAAACTGTACACTATGTATATGAAGACATAAGTTTGTAATGTGTGTGCCCCATCAGAACAGCTTCCTCTGTTTTGCTGTTGTACCCCATCCCTGCAGAAAGTGCATGAAAAGTGAGTGTGGCTCTGAAAGGGCATGGGGGCTTACCTTGCCTACAAGTAATGACTTTTCTCCAGCTGTTGGGAATTAGTGGATTAAATGCCATTCCTTCTGCCTGTGGCTCTTAATAGCTGGTTGCCACATATATGCATTTTTCCTACTTCCCATGGTTTTGTTTGCAGACCTGTTGAAATTTTTAAAATTTGGGATGTTAATTTTATAATTAAGGCTCAAGAGCAAAGTTTCTGTAGGTATATTATCACAATTAACAGGGCATGTAATCAAACTGCAGGCAGAGTAGCAGTTCTCTGAAAATGCCAGCTGTCCTGGGATGCTTTGGACTCTCTTCCTGAGGCCTCCTTCTGAAGCTGTGAGCTGTTCCTCCAGTGCTTCCCAGGCTGATTATATATCTTGAACCACCTTGTAGGAACCAATTGGTGTCAGAGGGTAGCTGGTCAGAAAACAAAAAAGATACAAGATATGTAAAAATAATGTCTAGAAGACAAGTTATGCATTAAGGGGGAGAAAGGGAGGCCTGTATGGCAATTTCCTAATTTTCTCCAGGGTCTTTGAGGTTCCTTGTTTGTGTCCCCACATAGTGTGAGTGCCTTACTACCTGTTGCATCTTTCTTTGTAGAGACCAAAGGCATTGTCCTCATTTTAGCACCAACATACAAATCCTAATCCATAATCACACAGAAATGCGTGGCAGAGCAGTGATGTCTCTCCAGACTTTAGGACAGTGTCCCAACTTTGGACTACACTTTCACAACACATTGAGCATCCATGCCAAATGCAAGGTGCATGCAGCAGTTTATGGCAGCTGGCACAGATTCATCAGCACTAAATTTGTGTCTAATGGTGTCTAATTTGTCTCTAAAGACCCTTGACAAGGGTCAGAGTTTCACATGGATTTTACTTGTAGTCGGTATCATTAGTTGAATCTCCTCTTGAGGTTCTTTGGTGTCTGTTTAAAAGAATCGCAGTTCAGAGCATGTCTAGGGTCTCTGTCCTTTTCCTATTTGTCTGCTTCAATGAAACTTGTAGGAATTTAATTACTTCGGAGAAATCTGTGATTCTCTAGTTTGGTTGAAAGCAGCCAATTAAATAAATAATGTATGAGGGAGAAAAGAGTTGCATGCTCATAATCGATGTAATCCCATAAGCCCTGTTTCCACTGGAAAGGAGGCTGGGACCTGACCTCCTCACCGTGCTGTGAAGCTTTTCACGTCTCTAACAGCAAGGATGTAGCACGAGCTATCTGCACTAAAAACGAGCAATAACTGAAAATGATTCATGCCTCTATAAAGAAAGCACACACAAGAACTTAATACTTTGGTTTGTTTGAAGCTCTCTGTGAAGCTTTTTCCCCCTAAAGTTTTCACAGTGTGGTTGTAGGAAATTATTTAGCCCAAATGGGCACATACACTCAAAACAAAGGTTGCAGCTGCAGCAGGGTTAAATAATTTCTCATGACAAGTTACTTTTGTTTTGGTTGTTCCTCTAGTTAGATGTGAACCAACTGTGATTTCATTAATAGCTTGCAGTGTTCTATTTCTTGTGGAAGTCCTGATCTGAGTGACTTAGCTTTTCAAGCAAGAGGGAGATGAAGATGATCTCATTATCATTCAATAAGCCAAGCAACTTCTGCTGGTCAGAGCTGCTGAAACTGGTGGGACAATGACTGTCACTATTCTGAGTGATTGCTTCCCAAGGGTATTACCTGGGGAGACTCTCTGAACATCACACACCAGTTACTGTTTTGTCCACTGTTGCATAATTAGTGACAGCAAAGAGAAGTCTGTAATCTTGCTAATCTACTCTTTGCCAAACTGCACATTTTATAAATATGGCAAGAGCACGACAAACTACTCCTTCACCTTTCTCAGCATAGATGAAATGGCAGAGTGGGAAGTGATTTCCTCTGTATTCCAAAGATTTCATTACTTTTTATAAAATAGAATATAGCCTGTTAAAAGGAATGATAAATTATTAATTTTAAATTACAGTTCTCTAAATCAATACACAATATACATTTTAGTCACAGTGTTTTTTCCTCTCCTTCTTCACTTACTTGGTAATTAACAAAATTCTGTAATGTGCTGTGGGTCTCCTAGGTATTGCAAACACAGAGAGTATGTGGTAATTGCAATTGAGAACCCCAAGCTGGCTATTTATTTAATGCTGATGTATCTTCATGCTTTGTCACTATCTACAGCAGTGCTGTAATTTTGTTTTCATTTTGTACATTTTCCAGAAATCTTACTTCTGAGCCATTTGACAGTCTTTAACAAAGGTATCATTTGCAGAATGCAGTTGAGCATTTGCCTCTGGAGCACCATCTCTCACAGGCAGGGGTTCTCTGGATGAGCAGCCTTGGCTCTGTCGCTCCTCCTCAGGCTCACACCTTCCCTTGGCTGCTGGGCTGGGCACCCAGCCAGACCCCAGCACCAGCCCTGGTGGCCTTCATGCCCTGCTTGCTGCAGGACCTGCTGGCACAGGGAGGGACAGGCCACATGCTCAATTCCTCCCCCGGCAGGAAGTCAGAAATGCATTTGAACTCAGATTTGGGAAGTGCTCCTGAGCCTAGCTCCAGCCACGGCTTCCCCACCTCTGTGGGTCAGCTGTAAGCAGCAAATGTGCCTCGGGGGAGCCGCGGTGGGCAGCTGGGCTCTGCCCTGGGCAGCTCTGCTAATGAGGCAGGGAGACATTGTCTTTTAAATCCGTACCAAGGCTGCTTTCCAGCACAGAACAAATTTCTGCAATAAAGTGCTGGCTGGCATGCTGGTTTTAGGTACTGGAGAGAAAGGTAGTAGTGCACACGTACTGGTACTTTTAAGAAACTGTTTTCTCTATATTTCAAGGTGCCAAGTTGGTTTAAAGTGCTATTGAAGGTCAAACAAAGAAACAGATAATTTTGATTCAGCAAAATAACCCAGATGTGTTTTTGACAGTAGTAAAGAGGATCTGACCAGGCAATCCAGAACACACTCCCCACGTCTTCTGGGCCATTTTACATTCTCTGAATGATAGATATGTCATATGTGTATCAGAACAGATGAATATGACTGGGAGAGGTGTTTGGACTGGATATGCCCTGTCAGTATCCCTGAAAAATGTGCTGTTATAGAAACACAAACCCTTAACAATGGTTGAGCCTGACAGAAAAGAAACAAAAATTATATACAAATAATCTGTGCTTGAAATAAGTATTATTGACACGAAAAAGGAGAAACCTTCTTTTCTGGAAAAAAAATATTAAAACTAAAACTTTTCTAACTAAAACTTGCTGCTGAGGTGTGGAAAATCCCCAAGAGTGCCAGAAGGTCTCTTGTACAACACCTAGTACATCACCTGGCCCTGAGCAGAGCTAGTCTCTGTTCCTGCAAGAACATGTTAAAAATCCTCCATCTGGGTTCATGAGCTCCTGAGCACTCACGTTTCCACACCACATTTAACAAACTGTGTGAGAGCAGCATGCTGCTACCACCAGCTCTGCCTTTCTCACTCCTGAAGGCCTTGGATCTGGGATTATTTTGCTTCATTTGCTGAAGCCATTGGCACTAAGCTCGACTCTGGAGACATGCAATGTTAAAGAATTTTGTACGCAGTGTTCACATCCAATCCAGATTGCTTTAGCTTTCTATTTGGACAAAGCTTAGAAGGTGATAATCACCTTTCTGTGTCCCAAATAGGGGTTTTGCCAGTACACAGCATTAGCAGGCCCCACAGATTTGACTGTGCACTGTTGGAAAGTGTTCTGCCTCAGTATCAAAGAACATTTCAGGCAGCAGGCTGTTAAGGCAGCCATAATTAAAATTGAAAAAGATGCTTTGGCTTAAATGTGGGCAATAGACACTGTTCTCAAAACAAGGGCTGAAACTTCCTGATGCCACCTGGCAACTGAGATGGGGGCGATGTGAGGGAGTTCAAACCTCTCTGATCCCTAAACATTGTTTGTACAATTGTTTCCAGTGTGTGAGGAATTTCTGCCTTCTGGTCACTCAGAAAGTACTTGGGTTTTTTTCCCTCATGGTCCCATATCTGTTCAATGGTGGATTCAGGAAGTACCAAGACAAATAAAAGGGTTTTACTTGACTGCTAAGTAAGCTTTTCTAAATCTCCTGTGCTGTACAGTTTGCATTAGTTTTAGATTAAGTTTATTTTTTAGATTATCCACACTGGTTCAGCAATCCCTTCTAAAGCCCAAACGATGTAATAAATAATAGCTGAGGAAATCGGGAACCAGGCTCCACGTGGAAGAATCTTTTTAAGGCATACCAGATGTTCAGACTGGGAGATTGAATCAGGGCACAGGTCCATAAAAGGAGAAGCATAATAAGTGAAATTCATTGTAGCAAATTTATCTTGAAAAATTCCCATCACCACTACGAGAACACTTCTGTAGGGGAAGCCATGAATTCATTAGATAGCCTGCATTTGCAGAACCACCACCTTTCTTTCTACACTTCAAGGTGAGCTTTTCTTTAATAGTTTCTAGTGCTGTAATAAAAAGAAATGAGCACAAGATTCTCTAAAGTTCAGAGGGAGATAATAGCATGTAAATCAAGGACTAACTATATTAGTCATGAAAGCTGATGGGAAAAAATCCTGGCTAACTAAAATAACTAACTCACATTTATTTCTGTGGGATCAGAATGTCAGCCAACTTCCTTCCAATGTTAATACCAGCTTCTACCTCCTCATATGGGAGAAATCTGGGGTGGGGTGGAAAAGAGAAATGATGACCTTGTATAAGAATGGAAGCTTTTTTTACATGACTCACACAGCTTCTGGTACCCCTATTAATACCAGAAAGGCTACAATTCAGTGATGTAACTTACATTAAAATCGTTTGAGGTCAACAGTTCCTTCTCAAACCTGAGAGAAAAGTTCCATGCAAGGCTTGGGAGAGTACCGTGGAATAAATGACACTCATCTTCTGTAAAAAGTTGGGATTCAGAAAGCCAAAGTAAAGCAGTTTGTTCCTACCTCAACTCAGCCCAACTTCTCAGTGAAAATTCATCCTTTTTTTTTCTAATAGTCCGAAATACTAGATACTCTTCATGCAAAACAGGTGGCAAACCTAACTTACCTGACAAAACTTACCCAGCTACCTTCCTTAAATTCCCTCTGTAGCCTGTGGTTGGATTGGAGTAGGAGGAAGCAAGAGGAGTGACATGAACACGCACAAACTTGGGAGCAGAGCTGGAAATTAGGAAGTGTTGTTCCTCTGGAGGGCACAGAAGGAAGGCAGCTCACTCAGGACTCCTCACCTTCACTGGTGCCAGTCCAAGCCCCCTGCCCTCACCCTTATTTTTCTTGTGGCTGGAAATGCTTTGGGCACACTGTCTAATAATGCTGTTATTATCTTATTCTACCTTATTTCATGATACTCTAATATTCTACATTCTCAGTATTGCTTGATGGGGTTGAAATACTACAAGCCTGCATTTCTCCCTCCTATTATAATGGGAAGCAGCAGCTCTACACCTCCACTTCTATAGATCCCTTTTTGGGGCAAGATGGAGAGAAAAAGGTATCATTAGTCTAATAATGAATGTGTGAGACTTTAGCAATTACATTTTTTCCCTACTTTACTCCTGGAAAGTGCCAGGTACCTATAGGGAAAGAGATTATGAAAGTTAGTTTTGTTTTCTTGCTAACCTAATGACTACAGAAACTTACAGAGGTGGTGTTCCCTTTGCTAATTATTTAGTCAGCAATCACTCTGGCTGTCCCTGACATGAAACCAAGAAAAAGAAGGAGTATAATACATATAGGCTGGGGTTGCTGACTAGGAAAGTATATCACAGTTGACTGGCAAAGGCCTCAGGACATGCTGTGTGGAAAATTGCATTTAAAGTAACAATAAAACCAAATTTAATTTAAAATTTAATAACATTTCCAGCAGAATTTCTAGTACATACACTAAATAGCCAGTTGTCTGTAGAAAGTTGTGGTGTGCAAACCCTCCTCCTTATTTTAAGAGTGACTGAATAGCTAAAAGAATTTGGTTGCTTTTGTTATCTCTGTATTTACTCAATTCACAAAATTTTGGCTTGGGATATAAATCACTGCCCAAACTGAGAATTAGAGTCTTCTCTTCTCTTCTCTTCTCTTCTCTTCTCTTCTCTTCTCTTCTCTTCTCTTCTCTTCTCTTCTCTTCTCTTCTCTTCTCTTCTCTTCTCTTCTCTTCTCTTCTCTTCTCTTCTCTCTTCTCTTCTCTTCTTCTCAATTAAATGTTTTCTGCTGTAGTTACACAGTACTAAAAATTCATTTCAATCCTCTGTTGAATTTCTAACTGTGAGCATCCCTCCTGGACCCCTCCCTTTAGGGGTGTTAGTTCATGTATGCTTGAGAAAATCAACTCTAAACAGACATAGCTCAACTGTTTAGTTAAGAAAATCTGACTTATTAACTACATAACCCCTCTGGGACTGGAGTACCTCTCCTTGCACACTAACAGGGCTACTGCAGAAGCATTATCTCAGCTCTTCCCACCCTATTTAAACAGCCCTTAAATCTCATTTAAAGAATTAAAGGGAGATTTCAAGCATGCTTTAGTGAGGAGTGCGTTTTTGCCTTGAATTATCAAAACTAACAGAGCTAAGAACTTTGCTATTTTTAGGCATGTCTGGGGAGCAGGTGCCACAGTTGCATGCCACCCCTGCCCTGTCCTGTCCCCAGGTGCAGTTTGAGTGGCTGTTTTGTTCCTGGCATGCAGCAGCAGCAGTGCTCCCCAGCCAGGAAGGTGGCTCAGCCCTGTGAGAGCCATAGGCCTCATATCTTGAGAGCCATCTACTGGCACCTCATCTGTTATCAGCATACTGCACATCCACACACCCTGCTCACTTACAGAGCTGGCACAGAGCAGGTTTTACATCTGCCTGCTATGATGGAAGGAAGAACCGTTTTACAGCGATTTAAGCTCATAAAACGTCTGCAGGGGATCTCTCAGTCCTTCTTGCACCACACTCCTCCACGCCCTGCCTGCAGAGAGGCAGTGGCTAATGCAGGGCAGGGGATTGCAGAGAACTTCTCATATTGCTGTGTATTTCTCCTGCACGGAGCTTAATGCTGATTGCCTTGCACCAAAGCTGGAGCAAGTTTTAGGAAGTAAAGGAAAAACAAATGGTGAAGGTGTGTTCTGGGCAGAATGTGCCGTTTCCTTAGGAAGCCAAAGCCTTTGCCAGTCCTATCCTCACAGCCTCACCCATCTGGGACTGAGATCCTCCAGCAGGGCTGCAGCAGGAGGAGGGTGGGCACTGAACCAAGACAACTTGAGCCAGAGGGTCTCACTTCTCCCAGCAGCGTGGGACAGCAGGGTGTGTGCTGTGCCTGGAAACCTCACAGCACAGGGAAGAGCAGGGCAGGGTCAGCAAAGACATGGATCACCAGCAGAGCAAAACACAGATGAGAGGTTGTGGACAGGGATGAGCAACTTTGTGGATATCACAAGTGCAGGGGTGTCTTGCTCACCTTCACTTTGGGTGTCCCAATATTAGATGCAAAATCCACTTTTCATGTGTTGGGTAGCAAATACTCAGAGTGCTTTCTGTTCGTGTGTCACAGACCCATGAAAAATTACTCTGCCACCATTTTCAGAGTAGATAGGAGTGGTATTTAGGACTGCACTCTGCCTTTAATTCCTCTTTCTTTAAATGGGAGCTATTAAACTTCCTGATTAAGGCAGCAAGGAGTTCTGTATTATTCCAGAGCTTTACTTGATGTACTTGACAAATCTTTTTTTTTCTTTTATGTTACCATTTGTATATATAATTTGACATCATTTTAGCTAGTGAAGAATCTTCATTTGCATTTTTTACTGTTTTGAGTCAATATGCCTTCAAATAAAGGTAACTATTATGTAGAAATTGTCTGACTGATCATAAAAATGTTTCTATCATACACAAGCAATGACATTTTGAATTAAAATTTAATTATGTGGAGTGAACTGTTTTCAGGTTTCAACAGTACTTCACTGTATTGCTGTTTTGTTTCATTTAAGGTAAAGTTAAATGCATGTGTGATAGCTTGCAAATCAGTTAGGAGATTAGTGTGGCTTCCTAAGAAATGCTACCTAAGTATTGGTGCCATACATTAAATGGGAAACAATATTAATTTTCCTTAGAACACCATCTCTGTGCTTGCTGTTGGAGCCTGTAGTGTACAATGTCAGTATTGCCAAAACATCCCGTTCAGATCCTGAGATGGAAAGTGCCAAATGATGTTTTACAAAGCTGTAGCTCTTCCAGCCCTCTCCCTTCTCAGATGTGGAATCTGATTTCCTAATACCTAAAGCATTATGTTTCATGCATGTGTGCAGGTATGAGTGTGTGTGTATGCAAAAATTTCCAAGGATTTTGACTTCTGATCCAGGTGCAAATCCTTCTTATGCAAATCCTTCAAGAGCCTTAGTGTTTTTTCTGTTATACTTAATTTTCATTGATGCTCCATTCCCAAGGACAGCTGGCAGTGCTGCCATGACCCTTCGCTCCCTGGGCTGAGACAGACCAGCTGAAGGCTGTCCACCAGGCTCTCACTGAGTAGCACACAGGACCACACCCCCACTCTGGTCACCACTTTGGCAGGATACCATGACAGAGCAGTTGAACTTATCCCAGTATTTTCCTGGGGTGGACAGGTGCCCTTTAGTTCCCAAAGCCTTGTGTTTAACAGGTAACAGTGTGTTTGGGAACACACACTGTACCCATGCCATGTGCTCAGAGCAGCAGGGACACTCAGGACTGTGGAAGGGGCACTCCTGCTGGCAGTGCATGCAGTGGTCAGACACTGCCCACTGATGCCTCTCCATCCCTGCTCAAAAGGAAAGCATGGGCAGGATGTTATCTGTTAGAATGATTTAGCAATATATCAGAAGACACAGAGCAGGGCTCACAGATAAGGGCTGGCACAAGGTGCTGAATACAAAATGATTGTTTATTGTTTCATAATGCATGAAGTAGAAGTATCAAATGATGTTAGCAGGTGCCGAGTTTAGGAAAGTTATCTTCTCACACGGCTTGTGAAGCTCGTGACCACAGGTCCTCCTGTCTGCCATATGTTCATGTGGTTCGTGGGAAATCCATGGAAATAAAACCTATCAGGAGCTATTAACCACAGAGAGACTCCCTCTTATCCCTGAGCAGCCCCATCCAACTGTCCTGAAGGCTCTGCTGGAGACAAGCCAGAAATGGCTCCTGTGATGAGCAGTGCTGCATCTGTCGGTGGCTGGGCTCTCTGCTCTACACAAAGACACAGTTCAGGTGTTTCTGTTGGCAGCACTGCCAAGCAGAGACAGGAGGGATAGGTCAGACTTCTTGGGATTTGTTCAGTTAAACTATGAACTTCCCTTGGTGGCTTGCAGGAATTGTTTATGGCTAGAAGGATACAGTGTGGTCAGTTGAGGTGAGCCAAATGCAACTTCTGCAAGCTCCACTTTCACAGAGGGTGAAGATAAAAGTTGACTTAGAAACACTATTTGAAAATACTGGTTTATGTCTGAGTTGTTTTTCTTTTTCATTGAAACTGATTTATTACCTGCTAGGAAGAAAAGCAATCACTGCAATTCCAATGAGGTAAAGTAGATAGAAAGACCAAAGGTATGCTAAGGCTGCACTTATTTTTACATTATAATCCTTTCAGGCACTTTGTCTTAAAAACAACTTTGGGCAAAGGAGCCCAAAGACAGAAAATGAAAACAAGAAATGGATGTTACATTTCATTAGACAGAAGAAATTGTTCACATGGCCAAGAAACTGGTGTCACACAGAAATTATATCTGTGAATAGCTGCTGTGGGTTTGCTCCCTGCAGGCCCTAGTTCTGCATTTCCATTCAATACTGTGCTGGGAAAAGGGCTGCAAAAGTAAAGCTCAAGTATCTCCCCAACAGTAAAGGTTCCCCCACCACCACCTCTTTGAATGCATTGCAGTGCTGTCTGTCCTGAGAGACGTGATTCCTACTGCTGGTAGCAAAATGTCCAGTGTTCCAAACATCCTTGTAAGAGCAAAGGTCTTTGTAAATCAGTCATGAGAAAAGACTTTTAAGTTGGCTAACCCTGGTAGTAAACCAGAGTTATGAATTTCTTCTTCTCCCTTGAAGGTATTTTGTTGCTCTTCAGAAATAAACACTGCTGAATAACCATGACTTTTTATAAATAATACACTCCCTCCTACAAGCTGTATGAAATGTTAAAACTCCAGAATGGACTATAAACGGATTCATAAATCTTTAGGATCCATGCATTTCAATCCATCTATTTAAAACTGAAGGTAAAATGATCACAGTATTTATTTACGTTTTCCATGCCCTTTGTGCACTTTTTCCTGACATCAATTACACGTGTGGAGCAGCACAAAATAGTGTTCCAGTATAAATTGCAATACTTTGTTCTGTCCCTTGGCATGTGGTGGCAAATTCAGCCGAAAGCGAAGCGTAACACGAGGCAGCTTTTTTGGCACAACAGGTCACCAAAGCAGTGGAATGTTTCAGTCAAAACTCAAAGTGTGAGACATTGCTGAAAGGCAACTTGTCTTTCAGGCAAAGCTGAGACCTTTCTTCATCTTTATACATGAGAAGTCTTGCTCTGAAGCAGTTAATTACAATGAAAAACATGGCATGGTTTTCTCATAACTGTACATGAGTTGTGCTTGGATTCCATACTAGTTCCAGGGAAGAACAAGAGCCATATTTTGTCTCACAAGCAAGGGGGGGGAAAGTCTGTCATGATGTAGATGAATGTAATCTAGTTGTTGTTTATAGACCCAAAGGATCCCTCAGAGCATTAAAAATCCATGTGATATCCAAGAGTGGCATACTTTGCATGGAGATATGTGATTTAGCTGAAAGCTGTATAAAATCTGTAAAACTGCATGTAGGCAAAGAGCTCCCTACTGCCTGTGCACTTGAGTGAAGCCATGTGTGCTTTTCCTGCACACATGAAAAATAGATGATCATAAAATCTGCTAGAGATTCACAAACTTCTGACAGAAACACGTGTCTAGGCTAAGTATGCCAACTTTTGGTCAAACCAGGCCTGAAAATACACAGACCTGAAATAAGCATTGTTCTTCCATGGTGAGGGGAGAAATTCCAGCTTCATACACAGCAAGTGCATCCAGGTTGTGAGTCCTTCACTGGTCTTCTGCTGGAATAGGTAACATCCTTTCCTTCTGCCTTAGATCTTTCAACTGGCAACTGGGCTTCCAAACCTTTCTGGTGGGATCTTTTGAATCAGACTCACATTTTGTCAAGAAGAATTACCAATGAAAATTGGTGAGCCCCACATTCTGTTTTCTTTAGGATTGGCTGTGACCATGTTTGGGCAAATCTCTGGTAGGTTAAATAGATTCTTTTAATCTTTTTCTTTCTGTATGAACTACGACTAGTGGTGGTAGCTTGCAGTGGCTCACGCATGTGTAGCTCTCATTCTCTCAAGAATTGTGCAGAGTGGGGTTGGTTGGGGTTTTTTCAGTTCTGTAAATGTGTGTTTCATAAACAGGCTGTGATGTGGTGGCAACAGGGAAGAGGCTAACTCAAATGGCCCTTGGTATTTTGGTGGGATTTGTTCTTAGCAGCTGTAGAATGTTAGCCCATACTTCTAGCGCTGGCTCAAAGAAATCATTGTTCATGAATATTAGGTGAACTGTAAGAAGCCTTTTTTCACTGATATTCTTAACCAAGGTTACCTTCCTAGGCCTTTAGAGACATCAGACACAGGACATAAATGTTTTAAAGATAAGGATCCATGAAGTTAGCTTCATAGTCATAGCTCCATAGATAGACAGAAGAAAGAGAATGGGTGCTGTGTACCCAGAGCTTGTGTAGCTGAGGAGGTTTTTATACACTCATCTGTACCATTTGGTTTCTCCCAAGTTCTGGGGAACTTTTTGGAATCTGCAGCCTCCCAAGAGCAGCAGAGCCAAGATATAATACAAGTGTGAATAACTGAGGTTGCGTAACTCCTCTTCAGTACAGCGTCTGCTGGCCAAGCACAGCAACAGAAGGCATTACTCACAGACATGGCTACGTGGGACTGGGATCAGGTGCAGTCTGGCCCCAGGCCCCTTCTGCCAGCTGCTGCTGCCCAGTCCCAGCTCAGGGAGTGCAGTGCACAGCCAGGACCCACCCTACCCTTGCTGTGAGACATTTGAGGGCCTGCAACACCTTAAACAGCTGCTTGTCAGCTGGGAGCTGATCTCCGAGCATAGGTACACATGGCATGGCCACATGTATTGGATAAATCTGCATTGATATCAGCTACCCTTGAACACACTCATCAGCCTGGTCCTTGTAGCATGAGCATCTCAAAACTGTCCTCTAGAAAAGCTCTACAAGAGCATCGATACTCGAGATGTAGTCTGCCTTCATCATGTACAAGAAAGGCTCTTCCAAGAAGGTTGTGATTATTTTTGCTGTTCATCTGACATTAGAGTCAAACATGCAGCCACAAGGAACCCCACTGGTGGCTCAGTAGCATGACCTTAGCGTTTCAGGGAGGAGATGCTGGTCGCAGTTTGTACCTCACACCAGCCTGGCGCTGCCTGCGTGGTTTACAAGTAGTAGCTTTTGTGCAGTGGTGAGATGGGATGGGCACATCAGGGAGTACAAGACTGTAGATGTCAACTAGCCTAAGTGTTGAAGTATAGCTGGGAATAATGTGTTGCTGAGAGATTGTGTGTGCAGTGTCGCATTAAGAGGGTAGAATGCTTTGGAGCTAGGAACTACATGAAAAAATGATTGTATCTCAGTCTCTACAATTCAAAAGAAATTGCTAGAGAGCATAATTGAGAAAAGAGGCTTGTGGGTCTAGCCATCCCTTTTGGAGCAGACAGATGTATTTTTTTTATCTTAACAAAATGTTTTTATAAGTTGACTTTTCAAATCAACAAGGAAGATCTTTTCAAGGAAGATACCGGTGCTAGTCAGATTAAAAACTGTCCTACTCTGCCATAAGGAGATTGCCCTTCAGACACTTTCAGGTTCACAGGTTCATCATGTGGCAATTGCAGGACCTCTGGTGGAACTTCCACATCCCAAAGTCTGAGAACCAGTATACAAACAGAGGGGCTTCTTCATGTCCCCAGGCAGTGCCTGTTGTGTGAGTGGCTGAAATGCAGCAGGGTAATTGTTAGTCACACGGTGAGCCTGCAGCTCGGTGGCTGCAGTGTTATACAGCACTCTGGGGACAGCAGGGGCCAGAGCCGGGCTCTGCTGCTGGATTTCATGGTACTCTGTGAACACTGGGTACACTTGTGGGATCATCTGGAGCGTGAGTTACTGTGGCAGGAGGGACACGTCACAGAGGCTCTGGCTGCTCGTCTGGGAAAGACTGACCTAGCAGTTTCATTCCCCATGGGGTCTGGTTAAACTGGTCCAGAGATGAGGCCAGCATTGCCTTTATGAGCTGTAGCTATGTGGGAATGAAGGCAGGTTGGGGTGGAAGAAGGGAGGAGAGTGCAGAAGAAGGGAATAGAAACTGCAGGCTTTGCTAATTGCAACCAGGGGAATGGAGAGGAGTGAGACCACACAGAAGAACCAGGGAAGTAGGAAGAAGAAACAAGGGGGGAGCAAAAAGATAGGAAGGGAGAGGAGGACATTCCCCTGGTGAGGCTGTGTGACTGTGGTACCTGTGGCCAGCCAGGACATTTTTGATTTTTAACCACCTCAGTGATATGTCAAGCAGAGAGCTGAGTTCTAACAAGCAATAATGAATATGAGGGGGGAAAAAAAGAAGAAAGTTAAAACAAAAAGGAAGAGGGGACAGGGGAATAAAAGGAACGTGCTAGTGTATGAAAAAGCCATGAAAAGAGATAAAAGGAAGGAAAAAAAATTCTCTGGCAACAGGTGCTCAGCTGGCAGATGCTCTGTAAGCCCACAGAAGATGAATGATAAGATTCAGTACAACCACTAGCAGGCAGTAAAAAATTAGTATTTTCTTTCTGCTTAGGTCTTGATTAGTAAATAGGAAATTGTAGGCACGGATTTGTGTGGGTCCTCATCAGAGCTTTAGAACATATTGGAATGTGCAAATTGATATCCTTTAATTGTAGCAAAGGCTTCTGGAGTACAGGTGGGCAGGAGAGGTCAATCCAGATAGCAGCAGGCGGGCAGAGCAGGGAGCAGACACAGATGTACAGGGGAGAAAGGAGCCAGAAGAAAGCCTGGTTTAGAGCTTAGGGAGAAGCTAGACGGGGATTAACTGAGCGTGAAGTATTCCTTGGCTCCCGCATACCATGCCCCTGTATGAAGGGATAACAAGCAGTAGTACTGGTGTAAGGATTTGTGTGGACTCTCAGCTTAGGGGTCGAAAAGGAGGTCATACTTTGGGCAAAAGCAAACTTCCAGCAGGGTCTCCTCGCACACACTCTGGGGTCTCGGGCCCAGAGGGAGCCGTACCCTGCTCCCGCCTGCAGCGCCCGCTCTCGTAGCTGCCCGTGCGGTGCCGGAGCCCTCGGGGATGCCGAGCTGCCCCCATGGGCGGAGGAGGGGCAGGGCCAGCCCAGCCCAGCCCAGCCCAGCCCGCCTGCCGAACGCCCGGCATTCGCACAGAGCCCCGGTGCTGGCCGGCCCGGCTGCTCCGCCGGCGGCTCCCACCGGCACGGGCTCCAGCGCCCGTGTTTAGAAAGCGCTTCCCTGCTGCCATCTGCAGAAATCGATCCGATCTTTTTTCTATTATTCTCCAGTCTAAGGCGCCCTTATCGCCCAAGCCGCCGGCCGCCCCATCCCGCCGGCAGCACGTTAAGAGCCGGTGAGGGGCCGGGGTCCGCTTTGCCGGGCGGGTCCCTGCCGGCTTCGCTGCGCCGAGCGGCGGCGGGCCCGGGGGTGCGCGGAGGAGGGGGCCAAGTCGGGCCGGCCCGAGCCCTGCGGCGGGGCCGGCGGCTCCCAGCACCGGCCGCGGAGGGAGGGTAAGGGGGACACCGCTGCCGTGCTCCCGCCGCCGGGGTAGCGAGCGGAGTCCCCCCGACCGTCCTGGCAACCGGCTGCTAAAACTGAAGCCCCAGATGCGAGGAGGGGAAGGATCCGCGGCGCAAGGCGCAGCGGGGGAGGCGGCTCCCGCAGCCCCGTGGCACATCGCCGGCTGGAGGCGGCGGGATGCTGCTCCGGGGCTGCGCTCCGCCAGCGTGCCTTAGGTGTGGGGGCCAGAGCAGCCCTCTGTGCTAGAGTGATGGTGCATTTTCCTCCGGCTCCGTCGCGGGGATAGTGGGATGGTGCCGCAGCTCGAGAAGACCTTGGCCGCTGCCTGCCGAGGCTGGGCAAGATCTTCCCTCTCTCTCTTCTCCCTGCTTTCCCCGCAGTGCTCGTTTCTTCTTCCCCTCGTCACCTCTCCGGCCCCGTGCCCGCTCCAGCCCCTACAGCCGTGACGGTGTTTTATTTTCCTAACGTCGCAGCCGCGCGTGATAAACACGGACACCCGGGCGCGCCGTAGGCAACTTCGGCAGCGCCCGGGCGTGTGCGCGGGGGGTGTCACTGATGTCCCTGCCCGCGGGCGCGCTTGCCACCTGCGGCTCGGCGCCGGCCGGAGCGGTGCGCGCACATGTCTGGGCGCGGAGAGGCGCGGCGCTGCCCGGCCCGCGCCCCGTCGGGGCCGGCGCATCCCCGCAGCCGGCGGGACGGCGGCCCCGGGCGCAGGGGTGCGGAGCGCCGCCCGCGGCCCCGCCGGCCGCGCTGTCCCCGCGCTGTCCCCGCGCGGCCGCCGCCGGCGCTGCCCGGCGCTGCCCCGGGCGCTGCCGCGGGGCGCAGCGGCTCCGCCGGCCCCGCCCGCCGGGCCCCGCATCCCGCTCGGCCAATGGGGGCGGCGCGGCGGCGCACGTGACGCGGCGGGCCGGGACCTGCTGCTTCCCCCGCGCAGAGGGATGCGGGCGGCAGAGCGGGGCAGGCGGCGGCGGCGGCGGCTGCGCGGCGGCGGCCCCTCCGCGCCCCTCCCCCGCTCCCCGCCGCCCGGCCCCTATGGCAGCTGCTCCCCGCCCCGCCGCCGCCCGCACCCCCCGCGCCGCCCCGCCGGGCTCCGCCGCTCGCCCCAGCGTAGCGCCCGGCCGCCGCTCGCTGACCCGCTGCCGCCGCCGGCCGGGGCCCCGGGATGCCCAGCGGCCCCGCCGCCCGTCCCTGCCGCCCGCCGCGCCGCCCGGGGGGCACGCCGCTGCCGGAGAGTTGAGTTAGGAAGTCATGGTGCCCTGGGAGCCCTCCCCGCCCCGGCAGTGCGGCGGCGGCGGCTGGACGCTCTGCGACTGCTGCTGCTGGCTGCTGCTGCCCGCCGTGCTGCTCGTCCTCGCCCGCCCCGACAAGCTGGCGGCCTTCCCTACCTCCTTAAGCGACTGCCAGACGCCCACCGGCTGGAACTGCTCCGGTAAGCACCGGAGCGCCCCGCGCTCGGCCCCGCCGTGCCCCGCCGGGCGCTCGGAGTTGCGCGGACGAGCGCGGGGGATGCAACTTCAGAGGGTGATGCCGCGTCCCGTTGAATGCACGGGAATAGCGAAGGCTAAAAGTGCCGGGCGTCGGGGCTCGCCGCCGTTCCCGGTGCGACCGCAGCCCCCGGGGCCCCGCTTGCCCCTTACTCCGCGGTGCCGGGCGCGGCAGCCGCGCCCTCCGCCGGTGCGGGAGGCTCCCCGGGCACAGAGAGAGAGCCCCGGCCCCGCCGAGCGCGGCTCCGCGCTGGAACGGGGCACTCGGCGGCGGCTGCGGGAGACGGGGCCGCGTGTGCGCATCCTGCGGGCGGCTGCTGCCGTGCGCACCGAACGGAGAGCGGATCGGGGCATCGGCGTCACGACGCCGGGAACCCGCTGCCCGTGTCTTAAAGTCGGGCTGACCTTTGTAATGGGTTTCCTGTGCAGGTCAGCAGCCGGTCCTTCTCCGATACCGCAAATAATTCGGGAATTAGACTGTGGTAGCCTTCTAAGGGGAAGAGCGTTATTTGGGGTACTGCGTGGATCGCACATGACGTGTTAGATCGGGGGGAATTTGCACTGTGAGCTCTTCGTTTTAAACATATAGCGATATTGATAAGAGCGCTCGGATGTTTTTTAAAAAAAACAATGGATTCAGATCTTAATGGGTTTGGAGTCTGATATAGCTGTTTTGCTTAGTATCTTGCCACTAGCTGTTGGAGTGGGAAGTCAGCTAGCGAAATCTGAAATTCATGCTTGTATTCGTGAACTGAATGTTCAGGCAGATCTCTTGGTTTTTCCTGGAGAATACGAAGGCAAAGAGCTCGGTTCACTCAGCGGCTCGTGGGGAACCTGGCACTTCTCTTGTTAACTTAGAGGTCATCAATCTTCATTGGGATCAGGCAGACCATCACAGAAAACACACAGGCTGTTTGTCTTTATTACTGGGGGCTTTGTTGTGTCATGGGCTGGAGAAATTCCGATTTGGACTTTTGTCCAACAGATTTGTGATCGGATGGGGATAAGTTGATGACATTTCCAACCCAGAGCCATGAAATAGCATAATTACCGGGTGACTTTTGAGGAAACCGAGTGCGTGAAATGGAAAAAAAAAAGTGTGTGAGGTAGTGGGGAGTAAGAACTGAGAGGAACACCGAGAGAGAAACAAGAGGAAAAGTGAAAAGCTGAGGACAGGGAAGGACAAAAGGAAATCTGGACTCTGTCAATTTCATCAACAAGGTTGTTGTGCTGTGTGCACTAAAATGCAATCATCCCATGTTGTTCCTCTTGCTAGACCAAAGCTGACTTTTTTTTCCTCTCTTTACATTTGAGGTTACGATGACAGAGAAAATGATCTCTTTCTCTGCGACACCAATACCTGTAAATTTGATGGGGAGTGTTTAAGGATTGGAGACAGTGTGACTTGTGTCTGTCAGTTCAAGGTAAGAAGATTGATATTTTGTTCTCTAATTCACTAATGAGAATACAAATCAAGGATCTGCCTTTATAACCTATCACTTGGCAATTTATTTCTCTATGTGCAGAGAAGTTAGAGGGCAAACCTGGCAGTGTGTATAAAAGCTGGCAGGAGAACCAACTGGTGTCAAGAAGACATAAGTTTCTCTGGGAAAATGCAGATGCTGTGGCTTTAAATGTCCCTTTGGGTCTGCAGTTTCAGGTTGT
This sequence comes from Camarhynchus parvulus, assembly GCF_901933205.1. Taxonomy (NCBI): domain Eukaryota; kingdom Metazoa; phylum Chordata; class Aves; order Passeriformes; family Thraupidae; genus Camarhynchus; species Camarhynchus parvulus. The sequence goes on along the minus strand of NC_044577.1, from coordinate 8,415,471 downwards.
GCATTTCTGATTTTTCATCCCTGCCCTTTTAACGAGGATTTAGAGTCCTTTCTAAATTCATTTCTGATACAGATCATGGCTTATTGTATTCGGAGTTCTGATCTAGTTAAAGAAATGGATCTGTAATGTGCTTATGCAATATTTTCAGGAAGGGCTGCATAGTGACAATGCTTCTGCCTGTTTATCTGCCCAGCTGATCAGATTAAGGAGCAATCCCTCTGTTCCAAAATGATGAACTTCCTTTAGGTTTTATATAGTTTTAGGAGAGCTATTACTGAGTAGTAAGGGGTTTTCCTTCTATTTCTTCTCTCTTCCTTTCTCAGCTACATCTAAACCTCAGCCCTTCTCAAAGTCAGATGATTTCATTATGAAGGATTCCATTTAATGTTTTAGCTAACTCGCAGAACAGCTGGTCTTTAAATAATGACCTGAATAGAAACTGCACAAATTAAAGGAGTTTAAAGCATGTACCAGCACAGGGTTCTATGTGTGTTTATGCCCCAATGTTTTTCTGCATTTTAATGTGGATTGGTGAAGTTGTGAAACTTACCATGCTGATTTGAGTGTTTACAGTAGAGCAGGCCAAATAGTGCACAGCTCAAGACTGGGCACATCTGTAATGACTGTGTTAATATTGAGCTTTCATAGACCATTCATGTTAAAGCATTGTAAGTATCATTTATATTTCAAGAGACAAACATGCCTTTGGAGATAAAACCCAAGTGATAAGTTCCTTCATTTTAAGCAAGGAAGGAATTTCCTCTAATGAGAGCAAGACAGTAGTTCTTAAATGCTTGTGTTTCCCATGTTGGAAGGGAATTCATATTGACTGTGGGAATCTTTTATTACATTTGGAGTTTGCATGCAATCAGATATTCAGTGTGAGAATGCTGTTTTGAGCATTTGCCTTGGCTCAGCATATGCAGTGATACAAGGGTTGTGGTCTGGTCTGTTTTATCTTTCTGTAAGGAAAAATCTGTAAGGCAGTAAAATGTCTGTGACTTGTTCCATTGCCTTGCTGGTAAGCCAGGGCAGATGTTGTGCCCTGAGTCTCAGGAGCTTAGAGCAGCCACAGAGAGTGCTTGGGTCTTGTCTTTGGTCCCAGTTTGGTGTTGCCATTTGGAATAAAGCAGTGAACTCATAGCCTGGAGGGTGCAAATTCAGATGTTGCCCTTGGCAGGGAAGAGGCATTGGGAGCGCTGTTTTCCCAAGGCAGGATGCTAATGCCTGGCGATTTGGGGTAAATGGAGCTAGGTAAACCTTTCCAGGCTGTGTGGTCCCCTCTTTGGGAAGGGAACAGTCTAAGTATGCTGGGTTTAGCAGTTCTGTAGAGGGCAGTTGAAACAGATTTAAGGAAATCAGGCAATTGGTATATGAATATGTAAATAAGATCAAAATAATGAGTTGGGCAATTGTGGGCCGATCACTAGGAAATGGGTTGAAATCAACAATCTTTGGTTTCAGTGGCCGTTGGATCAGGCCCTGTAAACCTCAGAGCTCTTTGTCTTGCTGTGAGCCCTCTGTGGAGCTGCAGGGCTGACTGTGACCTTGGAGGGCAGATTACCTGTGGCTGATGCTGTGCCAGCGCTGCCAAGGGCTGCGGTGCCGGGGGCTTCTGTAGTCAAACGCAGCGCTTTGATACAGGCTGAGCTTGAGGGGATGTTAGCTGCTCTTGTAACATCAGTGGACACCGTGACAAGCCAAAAGGATATGCCACTGGAGTAGAAAATTAATTTTTTAGCATGGTGTCTGAGGCTGGCTAAGTGAGGCAGAGCTGGCCAGGTAGTTTATGTCACGAGTAACGGGGACCCCATCAGAATTCAGGGCTCCCATTTCAGTGACAACTCTCTGTGGCGATAGTGAGCAATCAGTAGCAGGCTCCTCATCGCTAGAAGTGTGTTTTGTGTCTTCTTCAGGAATTTGAGAAAATAGACAAGGATAGAGAGCTCATTTTGCCTCACTGCTGATGAAAAGTTCTGGGCTGACCAGCCTGTGTCTTGAGAGGCTGAGAACATGGAAGGGGAGAGCAGGGCTTCTGCAGTCTTTGTTTGGGTTTGTTCAAACCAGACTTACAGATGCTTCATGTCTGCCCAAGTGGAGTTAAAAGGAATTTATTTTTATTTGAAAGGATGAATATGATCAGACTGCTCTGGAACACCCAAGTTAGTCTTCCAGCCCTGGAGAGCGAGCAGGCATGTGCTGAGAGAGAGGTTCATATTGGCTGGTTCTCCTGTCACAGTCTGCTGTGACAACTCTCAGTGAGACATGTATTTTACTGAAAAACACCATGTCCCACTCTGATCAGGAGATGCAGAGTCCTTGTGCAGGACAAGCCCAGACTTTGGTGCTGGCAGGGAGGGAAGGCTCTGGGACAGTGCTGGCTCCTAGAGGAGGGCTGTGCATGTGGGAAACCACCAGCCCTTCCTTCTCTCAGACTCAGTGGGTCCAACAGAAGGGGTGTAGAGCTGTGCTAGCAGGCAAGTGGTTGGAGACATGGCTTGCTGGAGTCTGGACCTGTATGCCCAAAGCCATAGGTCTGGCAGCTGGGCTCTTCCCTCTGACATTTCATGAACATGTAAAAAAATGTACCAGGTATTTCCATCGTGTCTTTTCTCTTGAGTCACCAGTTTTTATGGGAGGAAGGAGTCCCATTTTCATGGATGTCGAGTCTTCCACGTACTTCAGTGTTTGTGGAGCTGCAACATCACCTGTCCTGATGACCTGTTGGACATCACCTGTTGGACATCCAACTTCCAGCTTTGTTATATTTCCAGAATATATTTTTGTGCTGCTTGGTTTGAGATGTGGGTGGCATTTTGGGAGTAGTTGATCCATGGAAGTATTAGAAGGTCAAGCTTTTAACTGTGTTACCAGCAGGAGGAGTTACACAGGTTACAATTATCTTTAGGAAACAAACCACCTGCTTTCAGTGCACTGGAGTGATCCAAAGGCTCCCAAAGATGGTTTGTCCCTGGCTGTGACAGTGAGCACTCGAGGCTGCAGGTGCTGAGGAAAGCAGCCTTTCACTGACTCTTGATGGAATTGCATGAGTCCATTTCTCTGCTCTACAGCTGTATGTTAACAACTGGCATGTGTAAGAGAGCAGTGAAGACATGGCGCTGTGCTGCTGGGTTTAGTGGGAGTTTTAACATGGATTTCCCTCAGGGCTTGCTCAGTCCTTACTTGGGGATGAAGAATCATCCCTACATCTAGGGCCTGGTCTAGTGAGTCCTAAACCAGTGACAATAATATGTCACTAGAATGACATTCAACGCTTGATATTCTCTAGCACCAGCAAGGAGGTATTTTGTGATTGTGATGAGCTGTGAGTACAGGATTCAGCATGGGCAAACACAGGAGTCTGGCTCTAGTGGGTTAGGAACCTCCTGGTGACCAACATCACAGCCCTCTCATTGGTGGTCTTGTTTTCTTTCCTGGGTAACTTCCATTACAGTTTCCAGCTCAAAGCCAAGGCAGGATCCATATGGAAGATATCCCTCCCTTTGCTCCTTATGGCTCCTGCCTTTCCCATCTGAATCCTAGTTTTCCAAAGGTGCTGGTGGGAATAGTGGACTACTAATACTTCCTGGGATCCTGGTGTCTCTCAAATGCATTTTAAAATTGGCCAGTCTTTGGAAGAAGCTCCAGCCTAGCTCATAGCACTCCTCTGTGTGGATTGGGATTTCATCATTTATGTGGGGCTGTCTGGCCTTTCAGATCTGCAGCTGAGTCCGTGTCAAAGATCGTCCCTTGCTCTGGGTGAAAGCAGCAGAGGAGTTGCCTTTGTGTTTCTCGGGCAGAAAAGTTGCCTCTGTGTTTCTTGGGCAAAGAATCCAACCTTGTTTCTACATGTAAGAAAGCCTGTTGAGATACTCCAGGCCAAATTCCTCACAAATCCTTGGGTGACAAGCAGACATTACACCTAAAGCAAGCATGATTTGATGCTTCATGCTTTAAAAAATATGCACGATTGTGTTAATTGTCCTGGTTATGTATTCCAGATCAGCCTCTAGCAATTGCTGTTGAGCTTCTGGATGAAGTTGGCATTTTATGCTTGAAACATTGCTCAGATTTGGAACATAATGGTGAAAATAGCCTAGAAACATTTTTAATCAACAGTTTAAAATCTCTGCATGGAGGAATCCTTCATGAGGAGCAGAAGGAGAGGATTTCTACTGTTGTGGCTGCTGTTTTTCTTCCTTGTGCTGTGGGAAGAGGGTGCTGGGGGTGGGCAACATCTTGGGAAGATTGAAGAGAATACAATGCAAAAGGAAAATGTCATTTGTTTTGGCCCAATCAAAATGTCACTCTGACCAACTATGAATAATTTCTTGGCAGCTGCTCTGTGTGGAGGCCTGCAATTAATGCAATCTATGCAATTGTTTGTGTTAATCACTTCTGTAGTCATTCAGTTTAAAGCATTTTTGATGTTAATATCCCTGATATTTCAGTTCTGCGTGTTACATTGTGCCCAACAAACACACCTTAGACACATAATGGCATGATACAGCTAAATAGGATGTATGATTTCTTCTAAATTTTTACTTGGATTTAGGCAGAGGTTAGCGTTTGTAAATAATAATTGTGATCATTCCATTTGTTCTAATTAAACAATGAGGCATACCAGGAGTAGGGTAATCACGAGATAATCATATCCCTGGTATAATTGCCATGTACTGGGCACATCCAAGTATTTCTAAGCCTCCAAGCATGATTATCTTGTGATAACTGCACCCCGTAGGTTGCCCAATTTTCAGTCTAAAATGAAATTATTATCTTTCTTAAATGAACGAGAAGGGGCAAAACTGTCTTCCAGTGGGAGAGGAAATCAGGCAGAGCTCAGCAGGACTTGGAGCCAAAGCAGGGGTGTGTGGTGTGAGAAACTTCTGCACTGGCTGGGCTCGCTGCAGTGCTGCTGCTCCTGCCCACTGGCCACCGTGGGGAGAGCTTGAACCTTTGTGGAGCATCCCAGCTGCAGCTTGCCAGGAACAGAAGTGTCTGTGCAGAAAGAGGGATGGACTTGGATCATTGGTGTCTCAGAAATAATTTCCCTCTGCCAGTCAGTACTTGAACAGTTAGACACACACTTGTGTGTGCAGACCTCCGTAGCACTGCCGGGATGTGTGCAGGAGGAGGGGAAGAGGGAGCCTGTTCATTACTGTTTGTCTGGAGCCATCCAATGGAAACACAGGAGCTGTGGTTGCAGATGTGAGGAATCATTTGCCTTGCCCTGTTCCTTCCCTGGGAATGCCTCCTGCTCCTGCTGGCAGTCAGAGACCTCTCTGGGGCACTTACTGAACACTTTGCCCATTCAGATTACCTTTCCCCTAATCTCTTCAAATCTGATTTTTCTTTTTAAAAATACCCCTCCCTCTCCCCAGTAGCTGTGAAGGTGAGAGAGGATTGCCAGTGTCCCCCTCTGTTGTTTTCCCAGGGTTTTAATGCTGCCAGGGAGCAGGGGTGTGTGGGGGCACCCCAATGGGTGCTGTGTCCCCTGTGCTCGTGTGACTAACGCTGCTGCTCTCTGTCCCTTCCCATCAGTGCAACAATGACTACGTGCCCGTGTGTGGCTCCAATGGTGACACCTACCAGAACGAATGCTACTTGAAACAGGCTGCCTGCAAGCAGCAGAGTGAAATCCTGCTGGTGTCCGAGGGATCGTGTGCCACTGGTAGGTATAACCAGCCTGCCTGCCAACCTGCCATGCCCCCCAGGAAAATGGCCTGGGGATGGCAAGAACCTTTTGCATTCTTGCTTTCATTACTGGTTAATTTTTGGGGGCATGAGAAGTCGCTGCCATCCTTCCCTTCTAAGTACTTCACTATAGGCTCTGACACACTGTACCCCTGGCACTGTTTGGAAGAGTTCAGCACAGAAGTAGATTTGTTTTTTAATTTGTGTCTTGTGCTCCTGATCATCCTGTGCCCTGCCTACACTTCTGAGCTGTTAGGACAAGTGAACTGGTAGCAGATTAATTGAGCAGATGTCTGATAAATGGGCATCTGGATTACCACAAACCTCTCCATAATCTGGAGAGAGAGAACTGGAGCATTATTGCCTGCAATCCAGTTCCTTAGGTTTTTCCTTATCCTTGTAGGGCCAGATCCCCAGCTGGTATGATTCAACAGAGCAGTGGTTGTAATGAGTCCTGCCAATTTATACCAGCTGAGGATTCAGTCCAAAGCACACGTAATGAGCACGTCTGTGCCACAGGTGTTTTGTTCTGGACTTGAGGAAACTGACTGGCGTGTGAGACAGCTTTGCTCAACTCTGAGCCTTGTGAGCTGTTTATATCTCAGCTTGTATGAAAACAGCCAGAAAGGTGAATGAGCAAAATCTGCCAGGAAAACCCAGTTGCTTATGTGCAGGAGTTCTTGATGTTTTTCTTTCGTGCTCGGTATCTGTTAGAGGTGGGCAGTGAAGTTAACTTGAAAAGAGCAGGAGTAAGCCTTTGTTCTTGAGAGAGTTCTTTAAACTTAAAGCAGAATTTTTTCTTGGCTGAGGATGGAGGAGTCAATAAAAAGTACATTAGACAAACTTTTTTCAGTGCTGTAATTTCATGTTTCATACACCTGAGAGAAAATAAACTCCTTTCTCTGGAAATGTTGTTCTTCTCTGAAGCTGTTACCTGACAATTTTCCAAAAGAAAAAAACATATGCTGCAATTTTTTTGTCCATAAATTGGTATTAAATGGAGCTCGGGCTGACAAAACCTACTGTGGTGTAGGATTTGTTCAACTTAGTAAATTCTCTCAGCACAGCAACTGGTCTTTTTGGTTCAAACTTTTTGATTAAAGAGGTAATTTCAGCACATTACTACAGTTTTTCAACTTTTCTGAAACTTATTTGCCTGCTGGCAATGACTGTGTTGGCAGTTCTCTTTGAAGCACATTGTGGATTTCAGAAACAGAGAAGGGAAAAAAAAGATATTTTCCTGAAGCCTTGCTCAAGGTGTTTGGCCTCTTTTTCCTTTTCCCAAGGAGGAGCTCAGTGGAGAAGGAAACAGCTATTTTCCTTAGGTTTTCCCAGTGGGATGGGGCAGAGAGAGAGGGTGCTGAAGAACCCCCAGCAGAGACGTGGGCTTCTGGGGGAAGTGTCAGTGAGCACCCTTCTGGCCCTGCCTGGCAGGGCAGGAGGAGGGACACGAGGTCCTTTTCTGCAGAGAGCCAGATGCCGTGGCAGCTCACTGTGGCAGGCAGGTGATAGCACGTGCTCTTTTCTTTCTGTGTGCTGGGGAGATGTGGCACACCTGGAAAAGCAAAGCTTCCCAGAGCCATGGGTGCACTGTAGTGCAGACCTTTCTTCCCTCCTTCCTCAGTAGCTCATTTGGGAAAGAGCATCAGGACAAAGGATCAGATCAGGAAAATCCAGGACATGGTCACTGGGAAAACACTGTTTTTTCCGTTCCCTTTTTCAGCCACCTTTTGCAGCTGTCCTTTGCAGCCTTGCTGAATGAATCTACTATTTGAAGCAATTCTTGCAAACAATTATTTAGCAAAAATTTTTCCTTTTCTTTCTTAGTTTTGAGCAGTGATGGCTTGTGCAAGTTCAGACCCACCAGACCTCCCTGTCAGTAAATGAGATCTAACAGTTCACAGGGTACTTTGATCCCAAAGCAGAGTTTCCAAACTCTTTCTGTTAATCTTGATGCTGCTAAATGCATAACTGTTCCACTAAGGGGGAGGATAGGGTGGCAGCCTCCCTCCCTTCCCTGCAGAAGAAACTCCTCCTAGGCATTATTTTTGGTAGCCCTTTGTGTGTGCATTTCCATGCTTTGCATTGCTTAGAAAGTTTCTTACTGAAGCTCTGGGCTTAGCAATTTTGTGATGTTACACTTTCTAAATTTGTGACTCTCATCATTCCAGCCAACAAAATGTCAAGTAGAGGAAAGAGAAAGCACTCAGTTTTGAAACTCAGGAACAACCTTGAGAAAAATGGTGTTTTAATAATTTACCTGAAGACTTTGAATAATAGTAATTTATTGGTTTATTCCAACTAGTTAGAATTTGATGAAATGTCCTGTTTCCTAAAGATAATGATACAAATTTACAAATGGGTTTAAAATTTCTCCTTGGTGAGGATTTAGTAGCGACCAACTGGAGTAACTTTGTACTACTGTTGGGAACAAAGATTTATCAGTCTAAGTACAACAAAACGAGGTAGAGACTTCTAAGGGCATTGCAGCATTCTGTGGCTTATTTTATTTTCATCTGATAGAGAGACTTTAAAATGAAAAAAAAACCAGAGACACGAGGAAGATGGCTTGAGTGAATTACATTCAGATTAGATCTCAATAATTTACCCAGGGATGCCATCAAAGGCGAGGTACACTGTAGTACACTTCACTGAAGCCTTGCTTTGCATGCTCCCAGCACATACTGGAGCACATGAATATAAATTCCTTTCTGTTCTTTTCTCAGATGCTGGCTCAGGATCTGGGGACGGAGGTAAGAGCCCTCTTTTAATATCTCTGCTCTTATGTGTGCACACATTGTCTTCCACAATTTCAGATTGTAAGTGGATATACTTTACAATCTAAGTTGTTGCACTACATACTGTCTTTTGTTCAGCTCTGTCTTTGAAAAAAGTGGTATTTTGCATTTCAGTCAAGCTGGAACCTAATCATGACATGCTGTTTTCTAGGGAAATTCAGAAAGCTGTGTTACTTCTAATAGGACTTGGAATTATTCATAGATTGTGCTAGGAGCTCTATCTCCATCTACTGTTACAGTTGCACTCATTTGTTTTATGTTTAGGATAATATTTCTTTTGTTTTTAAAACATGAGCCAAACCCTTGGCTCCTCCTCACTGGAGGATTCGAGCCAAATATTTTGTGGTAGAAGAGAGCATTCTTTCAAAGATATGAAGAAATGTCACAGGGAAAGAACAATGTGTTTTTATAAGAACAGGAACAACAAAACTGAACGTGGAAATAGCCTGAGCCCTTTGTGGCATACAGGGGATACTGTAAAATGTAGGCAAACCAGCATTTAAGCAGGGGCTTCTTCTATTGTTTTGGGGGTTTTTTGCCTTATTTCTTGGTGCAGTCATAATGGATTTGCTTGTCTGATATCAGTCCTTCTTGGAAGTGCAAGTGTTTGGTCTGGGTAGTGCCCTGCCTTGGGGTAGGGAGTGTGACTTTTGGGGTAGGTCAGCCTTCTCTGGGGTTCAGGGCTAGTGTGGGTGGCTTGGGAAGGCTGTCCTGGAGAGCTCCCTGAATAAGCTCCAGGAGCCCCCTGGCAGGGAAGGGCAAGGCCAGCATCAGGCTGGGAGGCTGCTGGGGCAGCCACCAGGAGCTGAGCCAGCTTTTGGTGTGACACAGACAGCAGGGCTGGGCTCAGATCTGGTTTTATGGCTGCTCCTGGATGGATTCAGGTTTTTCAAATACAGTCATGTTACTTGGCAAAGTATGCCCTGGTCCTTGTTTGATTTTGGTAACCAGGAATCAGTGAGTGCAGTGTGTATGGAAGGTATTATTTTACCTGTGAAGTGGCCAACAACATGAGCATGAGGCACTTCAAGGGGTCTGATTTTCTGACATCAGACTCAGGCTGCTTTCTGGAACTCAGGATACTTCAAGATGCTTCAAATCTGGCTCTCCAAAAACTGCAATGTAAAATATTGCTAGTTTTTTCCAGCTATTCCTATTTTACTCTAATGTTCTTTTAGATTGTGTTTTTAAACCATTACAGCAGAAAAATACTTTGTTCAGTGCTTACTAGAAATCTACTATTTGATTTATATGTACAATAGGGTTTTCACACCTATGGTCAATAAATTGGTTTTCAAATGAAGTTGCACTAAATTCATCATGCATGTACTAAGGAAGACAGATAAAGTTTTCAGTTTGTTTTGTAATTAGGAGATGGGAAAACAAAGTTGGCCACTTTCTGAAAGTAATTAATTCCATTCTCAGAAAGCATAGGAGTTTAAAGGCATGATTTCCAAAGACTTTCATTTTAGAAGCTCAGGTTGACAGACAATGAGCAGAGCAGGGCCTTGGCATGACTGTGCAGGTAGTAAGGAAGCAGATTTAGGAAGCAGACAGAACCAAGTTGGTACATGTGTTTAAAGGTCTGCAAAGCTGCCTTGTATTATTCAAGATTTAGTAGGCAGCTATGGCTGTTCTTGAAGTACAAAAGTATATTTATGTGCCCAAAGAAGCTAAATCCAGACAAGTAAATGTTGTCACTACATCACTCTTTACTAGACATGGTTTTGTTGTAAAAGCTGTAATAAATTTTGGATGTCATCACAGTAAGTCTTGTAAAATCCACTCCAGCAGTCATGAGTGGGACATGTTCCTATGAGAAGCCCGAGGTCTTAGGCAATCTTCTGTGGTTTCTGATTTTTCTTGAATTGTTTTTTTCTTTCTTATGCTTCTCCAAGGAGTCTTGGTTAACAGAATAACCAGTGCAACATCTTTTTGAGCAAAACTCCTGCCATAGGGATGGTCCCAGCCAGACAGCTGTGAGATAAGGGAACAACATTTTCAACAGACTTGTATCTCATGGTTGGATTTCTTTGCTCTGATGAGGTACATCTAGCAAGAAATGAACTCAAGTTGTGTTGTTCTGGTTCTTAGAACATGGCAAGTTTCCAGCTTTGAGGTGGTTTCCCCCATGACTGATACCAGTTCAGCTCCCAGTGCTGCTGCTCCTTCAGTGGAGTTGTCACATGAAAAGTGAATGGCTAGAGGGCTCAGATATAGCTGGAAAGGAGTTGGTGTGAGGGACACATGTAGATAAGCACACCATGTGGTCATACAAGCCTCCTTTTCTCAGGAAACTGGTCAGAGCATGAACAAAACAGCCAGGGGCTGTGTTTTGGTGCCATGTTTTCCTTTTAGGTGTTCCCATCTGGGTTTGCAGGGAAGTCTTCTCAATTCACTACGTAGGATTTGGGGTTTTTTGCTTTCTTGTCATGGTTGCTGAGATCAGAGGGGTCTCAGCTTTTCAGCACTTTTAATGATCTTGAGGGCTTTCCAGAGGTGATTTAATCTTCCTTTATGCAGCAATAACATACAAAAGTCCCCTTATTTGTAAAGTGATGAGGGAATCTTAATCACATTTGATTACTGAGCCTTCAGCATACACTTTTGGGGATATCCAGTAGATGGGTAGGACAGTAGGTGTTCAAATTTCTTACTGCAGAAGACATTTTTCCCTGTAAATGAAGATGAAAAATGCAGAATCAAGAGCCATTTCAGTGTTTTGATTGCAGAAGCTGGGAGTGTGGTGTGGAATTATTTAAAAACCCACATCCCAGAAAGATACTAATCAGAAAGCCAGAAAGGATGAATGTGAAAGACTTTATACAGAGAGTAATTTAAAGAGATTCCATTCATTTTCATCTATGCCGTTCTCTAGACAACTGGGTTTTTTTAGAACCCAATGATTCATGTTTTGGTCTTGAGCAGCTTTATAATGAATTCTTGCTCGTTTCCTGGCTTCCTTCTAACAGCAACAAACTCAAGATGCAGTATTTCATTATAGCTCTTAATGGGCTAAGAACATCTCTCCTCGATTTCATTTTCACGCTGAGCCCTCCTTTGCCCTGCCTGCATTGTCTGCACTCCCAGCTCTGTTGATTGGCTTTCATTCACAGTCTGGTGGATTCACTGAAGGTGACTGTCACCCTGGGTGTTGCTGTGACCCCGGCAGGGGAGTGCATAAGCACCTACCTTAGATTCATTTCAGAGCCTTCTTCAATTTCCATTCAAGTCCTAATGACTTCAGTGGGAATTCTGTGGGGCCTTGAGTACACAGATCTTATCCTAGCTTGATTTTATGTTAATTCTTTATGATCTAGACTAAGGCAAAATAAAAATAAACCAACCAAACGAGTGATAATTCATCAATACCATCATCACCATTTATTTTACAGTAACATCTAGAGGTGCTAATTCTAAGATTAGGACTCCAGGGTGGTACACCCTGACACTGTGAAGCAGTTCTTCACAGTAGGGGAGAGAATAAAAACTGTGAAGCAGAGCCTGGGTATTCAAGTTGGGCAAGGGCTGGAAGCTGCATCACATTCCAGTGTCTGAATTGGGAATAGCACATGTTGCTATTGCTTCAGAGCCAGCCCAGTGCTGGGGCTTTTGAGCCCCAGTGTTTGTCAGCAAGCCCATGTGACATCCAGAAAGAATCAGAGATTATACTGCTCTTAAACTTATTCCTGATCTGTTAGACAAACCTGAAAGGCAACAACCTTACAAGACACCTTCTTTCCCCCCCCTCTGCCTCTCTTGCTTTGTGTGTGTATTTTAAGGATGAGCATGCCTTGTTTGTTTGTTCATTCTTTCAATTTATCCCTTCAATCTTACCCAGAAAAAAATGAAGCCCTGCAGCTTTTTGTAGGCGCCAACATGTAGATTTAATGATAGATTTGGTATTCTGGTCTGCCTTTCCTGTTGACTTAGAGATGTGTGAATAAACACATACATATTATAAATCTATATGGAGCAGCAGTCATCTTGAAACACTAACCCAGAGAAAACAGGCAGGAAAAAAATTAACACTTTGCAGCCCATGTTATTTTTTAAGGCAAACCATAATGCAGCATGTATATGCTTTTTATTTTATCCTTTAAACAACACGTAAATGGCTACTTTGACCCAATTGCCTTTGCATTTTCTCCCTACTAGTTTTGAATGGCTTACTTGAATTCAGCAGCTCTGCTGCTTTTCCAGTGATTTCCCTTTCTGCTTTATTACAGTGTTGATGGATGGGCAGGGCTATGCAGAACACGCTGAATATTGCTGTAAACACTGTCCTAGCAGTCACACTTGAGCCAAAACACACCATAAAACCTGGAGTGTATATTGGTTTGAACGAAGCAGTGTATAAAATGCAGTGCTGATAAACACACACATACACACATGTTCTCAATATAGGGGAGAATACTCTGACTGTTCTAGTTTAACCTTGGAAAGAAAGGGAATTCATATTTTGAGCTACAGATTCTTTTCCTGGGTGTAATAGGTGATTCAAGCTTCTCTCATGTGAATTCAGAATGTCTGCTGACCCCACGTGCGATTGTCAACTGCAATAAGGAAATAGGAAAGCTTCTTTTACTCTAATTTGATTTGGGAGATATAATTTCAAGCAGCATCAGAAGGTACAGAACCAACTATAGCAACATGCAGCAACTGGGTAAATACCTCTGGAGGGAATGTTTAAATCCTAAATGATTGACCTGACTGTGGTTGGTCAAATATGTCTCCTTTGTTAAACGGGTTTTTACCTTGTTAACCTCAGCATGGCACGGAGCCCAAACCAATAAGCTCTTTGAAAGGCCAGGTTTATTAGCTCAGGCTCTTCGTTGTCCTAACATGATTACATGACTTCCAGTTCAGGGCTGGTGCTCATCTGACCTATATAAGAGTTAGGTCAGGGAAAGGCAGTTCATGTCTCTTTTTGGCCTTTAAAAATTAGGAAAGGATGAAGTTCCCATATGTTTTTGTTGACTAGAAGAGAAGCACTTGCACATTCACAAGTGCCAGGCTCCTAGACCCCTGCCAGGGCATTTTGTGCTGGGTAGGATGCATTAGCCATTTTGGAAAATCTTAGGAAGTGTGGAGATGACAGGAATACCATTTTTTGGACTCCTCCTGGGCTCTCATTCAAGCTAAATGTACTGAGCTCATCAACCCTGCTAGGCTGAGATGCTTGGGCAAATCCCCATAGCTCCTAGAAACTCCCCAGGGTTCTAAAGTACCAGCCCTGGAAAATGGTGGGCTTGGATTTCGTTGCCTGGATCTTGCCTGTGTTTTTCTTGCTGCTTCTGAAGCTGGAATGCATAAACATCCAGTGAAAAGTGCTGTGTTTTCTGCCTGTGCTTGCTGTGTTATTGATGGGCAGCAGTCCTTGCTGTGCTCCTGGTCCCATCAAGCAGGCACTGAGAAATGCCATGAGGAAGAGTTTTGAATGATTTGTGGCCTGTTTTCAGCCATTCATGCAAAGCTGAAGAAAATTAATAGGAGATGCCATGAAGATCCACAGACTTGTGTAGGCAAGAAGTATGAATGACGTTCATTCATAGCCTCTTTCCTGCATTATGCAATCCTTTAGGTTTTTGGCACTCTGTGTAAGTAGTTCAGAGCCACACAGGGATTCTATGAATGGAAGATGTTCACCTACATTAAAAACTACTGAGGATGCCCTGGTTTTGCTTTAGAAGTCAAAATTGCTTCTCTGCATAGAAACAGAGAAAAAAATCCCAAAATATGCTGGCTAATCATATGCAATCTGTAAATCCACTAATAACTAAGTCATCAAATCATCAAACAAATCCTATGATACTCCAGCAAACAGATTAAAAAAGCAGTGCCCAATCACAAATACTCATTTATTGGACTGTTGTAAACACAGCAAGAGAGATGTAGTGGTCTAGATTTGTCTGTTACATCTCTGTAAACCTGGATTAATTTTCCTTGTGACAACTGTGGAGTCACTAGAGATTAGCCGAGATGACAGTGAGAGGCAAATCTAGCCCACTGTTTTGCTTTTTTGTGCAGGGATTTCTTCCACAGAGGAAAATAATGGTTTTTAAGCTTTCAAATGGCTCTTCCAAGCTTGCTGCAAACACCTTCCATCATGGGGCAAGAGCATGTGTTCAAGCACATGCTTTGGTTTTATCACATGCTTAAATGCCATTGACTTTTAAATTTCTCTTCTGAATGTGGATGTCTTGCACAAGTGGGATCTGAGGCGGTCTGGGAGTGACCGGAACTGCTTCAGATCCTCATGCATCTCATCATTATGTATTCTGTGGTTTAGTGGTTGAAGAAGCTGATTCACTGTGCACTTGCTTTGAGCAGGTTTTGGTGTGACACAGGATTTTGTTAGATGCTCTCATGAGACCTTAAAAAGAACAAATGGGATGAAAACTGCCAAGTCTCTCTCTAAAGCTTCGTGTGTTTGCTTTCTCCAACTCTTGCATTTCAGATCTCAGCTGCATCTGGCAAATTTAATGTATTCTGCACTTGATGTTTAAATTCTCTTTTGTCTAAGAGGTTTTCTTTCCTTTCAGAGATTGGGAAATGAAACCAGAAATTTTGCCTGCTATATTTGAAGTCAGTGGGAGTTCATCTTCAGGAAGGGCACAACTGATTCCTAGACACTTAGCAAACTGGAGACAGCCTCCTCCTTTATGTAAATGCACACACAGGACAAGTTTCATCAGTGTGGTACAAGCCCAGGAATCCAGAGCAATTCATAATCAAATCCAGACGAGTTAGAATTTTATGGGAGAGCACTTCCAGTTCTTAAGATGTTGCCATGAGCCTTCTAGCCCAGGTTTTTGAATAGCTTTATAGAACATGCTTAGTTTCTACTTTAAAACAAGTACATAGCTTGTTGCTCAGGAGAATACTTGAATAGAAGCCCAAAGTGTTCAACAACAGGGAGATCTCTAAACTGCAGTTTGAAAATATCACAACTCGGGGAAGAAGAGGTCAAAACCATTCCATGTTATTTTAAGTGATTTTTTTTAATGCCTTGGACTTGTTGATACCATTTCTTCTAGCTGCATGGGAGTTAGATCATGATGGTGCCTATTTAAGCCCATTGAAAAAGCAGATATCAAAGGAGGGCTCTTATAACCCCTACAGCCCCAAATATCTTGCAGGTAGCAGTGTAAAGAGAGCTGATTGAGGAATTTTAGTGTTGGTTTTCCATAAACCTAAGACATGGGAAAGTTCTAAAGGTCTGAGAGAATGTAGATGTGTAGGTATTAAAAAGGGGAAGGGGGAAAAAAAAATCAGATATTTATAGGCCTGGCAATCTGACATTGATTGAGGTAGAACAGGACATGCAGTCCCGGACCTGCTCAATAAAGAAATAAATGAGAATTAATGCTGAGCAATATGGGCTGATGTAATAGATTCTGTCAACTAATTGAAATGTTATTTACGAAGCTCCAAGTTTGGTTGATATGGTGTACGTGGATGTCAGTGAAGCGTTTGGCATGCTGCTACATGGCACTGATTAAGGAACAAGAATTGTGCAAAATTGACGTGGTATGCAATTAGTGGAGTAAAAACTGCCTTTCAGGATGTAATTATAAGTGGATTTATCATTGTTAGATAGACAGCAAAAGGATCTGCCTTGTGCTCTTTATTTATTTGTTTGTTTGTTTTACCAATGACCTAGGTGGGCACATAGTTTTTTCACTGATCAGGTTCTCAAAAGTCATATCTGGGGAACAAAGAAATGAGTGGTTCACTGTCACAACCCCCTCTGATTTACATGGTACTCTGGTGCCAAAGCAGGTCCCTTAATGTGGCCAAACATAAAGCCACAACCACAGAGCAAGGACGAGAAAGCAGAAAGTGAGTGGGAAAATGCTGCTGGAAAGGGTGATGCTCCAGAGAAAGCTGAGTTTTGGTAGGGACTGTGCTTGTGTGAGAGGGCTCTGCACACACAGCAAGGCCAAGGGCCACTAGTGTGTTTAAGAATCAGGCTCTTGAGCAGAAGTAAGGATGTCAGATTACCTCCACCTTCCCCAGAGGAGGTGACTGCAGCTCCAGAGGCCCTGAGAAGCAGCGGAGCAGGCTGTGCGCTGCCAAGGGCGTGGCTGCCAAGGAAAGGCAGCCCTGAAAGCTTTGATGCCTTAGGCTTTGTCGGGGAAAGGAAAGGGTTGCTCAGGTCACCATCAGTAAGTACCAGTGTGGGGAGCACAAACGAGCAGCAGGCTCTTTATGCTGACAGACAAAGGTCTAATGAGATGCTGGGCTGGCAATTAAAGCTAGGCAAACTCAGAGTGAAGTATATGTGTGTTTGTAAATGAAGGCAATAGCACAATGAAGTAAGTGATTAAAAGTTATGTAGGATTCTGCAGCGCTTGAGGTTTTGACCCTTGGGTGTCGGGATTGCTCTGCTCAAATGGGGATGAATTTGAAAGTCCAGGGCCTCTGTCACATGGAAGATCACAACAGATGCTCAGCAGCTCTTAGTTCTAGGTACCATAAATTAGTTTACACGTGAATTAGGCAGAGTATAGCTTATTTTGTTCAGCAAGGTTGCTGTGCTAAGCAGTCCAGAAAGGGATTGATTATGTGGATATATTTGTTCATTTCAGAATCCACACAAGCGTGTTTCTCTCTGCCCTCTCCCATCTGACTGTGTACATTTACATCTGCACGTAGGGAAGCAATGTGGGCTTTAGTAGCAAGTGGAAAACTTCATGCATAATGCTCTGCTAATTGCTCTGTATTAAAAAATAGGCCAGACTACCCTGCATTGCCTCTGAACAGTTCTCTATGTTGCCAGTGCTGGATAACTTCAGTAGCTCCTAAACTCATGTGAGTTGTGACAGACCCCTTGGAGCTTCTCTCTGTCCTGCACTGCTTCCCTCATTCCCAGTGTATTCACTGGTCTATTCCAGCTGGTGCTTGGAGGGAGTCCAGAGGGAGAGGAGGATCCCCAGATGTCTCTGGGGATTCTTCTCCCTCTCATTTCTCCAGGGGAGAATCACTCCCAATGAGCTCTGAAGTTCCAACCAGTATTGATCATGATTGAATATAATTTGATTTTTATCTCTTGCTGCAGAGAGCCTCCCTGTGTTTGATGTGGTGTGTGTGATATGTTTGGGAGGTGAGAGAAAAAGTACCAGAGTAGGCTGGAATTGCTTTGGCTCATAACACGCTGTCCACTAGACTCAGACAGAGAGGCATCTTCATATTTGTTATAATAGGGCCTTGATAAATAAATAAATAACTTCTTCTTTTGTACAGTGCCTGAAATTTTCATCAAAAGAGGGGGAAGCCTCTTATATGAATCACAAGGCCAGTGCAGGACAGGTCTGTGCTGTAATTCATTTAGACAAATGTTGAAGTGAATTGATGGACTCAGGTTTGTTTAGATTAGTGGCCTTTTGAAAAATGAGTTGTCCCGTGTGTACAATTTTTCAATCTGTTTACATCTAATTAGCTGTTCAGATTGGCTAAAATTAAGTGGTGTCACCTGTAATGCATTCAGAGGTGAGGTTATGATAAAAGAGGCTCTTTTATAATCTCTCCAGCAAGTGCCTTGGAGTGCTGGCATAGTGTGAACTGAGGGCGTGTGGAAGATCTGTCTCTAAGGTGGAAGCAAATATAATCAAGCTGCAATCTCACAAATGCAGTGAATTGTCTACAGCACCTCTGTGGTACTGATTCAGAGAGAGAGCAAGTTTTGCTGTCATCCTCTCCCAGGACTCCTTTTTGGCAGGTGTCCCTGGCTGGCTGGGGCGTGGTGTTGGGGCGGCTGCCCTTGTACCCTGGCATCTTTACCTGTTCCACTATTGATTCCTGCATGCTGCATATTCCTCCCTGGAGACAAGTCATTTGAACAGCTTGAAATCTAAAAACTGATTGCTGCAATGTCAGGTTTCTAATTCTGCAGCACAGCTGACAGCTCTGGAAAGTCCCTATCAAAGGCAGAAAATACAACATTCTTCAGCAGACTTTGTTCTGCCACCATACGGCCCCAGTTCTATTTTACTGCTCCAAAGCCTACAGGCTTTCACAAGTTTCTGACCAAAAATTCTGCTATTAATATGGAAGCTTCTTGGCAATTAAGCTGTGCTTATTGCTGCATCAGTGCTTTTAGACCATGACCAGCAAGCAGCACCCTCTGCACGGCAGCAGCAATTCACTTCTCATGCTTAGTCATGGATACACATCCAAGGAGATTTTGGCATAGGTTTTCTCAAATATTTCTGAAACTTTTTGTTAGTCTTTTCTTTTTTCCTTGGCTCTCTGGAAGCTTTTGCTAGGGATGTGCAGAGCAATTCCCTGCCCTTGTATAGCAATCCCCCAGAAACAGAGCATTTGAGTGTTTGCAAAACGGTGAGCTCTCCCATGGTGAGTTTTGGGTGCTGTCACCTGGCTCCTGCCTCCAGCATTCTGTGGCATGGCACAGCAGTGCTGTCCCCTCTCAGCTGGACATCGGCCCCACAGTACAGGACATCATGGGCTGTGGATGAGTCCCCTCTCCCCATCTGTGCCAGGAGTGTCCTGGTGTCCTCTGGTCCCAGGATCAGTGGTGATGCACCTGTGTGTCTGTGCTGGAAATGAAAGCTCAACAAAGTGCTCAGAACTTCAGGGGCAGGGTCCTGCCATCCCTCAGGTGCCCCAGAAACAGCAGCAAGGGACCTTTCAAAGCTGGCTCCACAGGCCCTGAGTGCCTTGTGAAACCTTGGCAGGCACTGGAGAGGCTCAGCAGATGACTTGGTGACAGCACCCAGCACCTTTGTCATCACAAGCCCCTCCTGGCCCAGAGTTCTTTCTGGTTTCCTCCTGGGGTTTTTCTCCTCCTGCCCCCATGTGACTGTCCCTTGCTGGGGTGGTGTCTGAGCCAGACCAGGTTCCCTTGTGCCAGCAGGGAAAGGTTGCATCTTTCCTATGCTGTGGGATCCTGCAAAATGTGTTCCATCAAATCTGAGGGCCTCAATCCCAATGCTTCATTAGTCTCCTAAAGGTGAGGATGACAAATGACTAAGCAGTGTCTACATGCAGCAGCAGTAATTTTGGCTTTTTGTTGAAATGAGAGCATTTTACACGGAGAGGGACTCTTTTAAACCAGTGGAGTAAATCTGTATCTGAACCCATCAGTGCTACTTAAGGGCTGAAGATACAAAGGTGCAGCATGTAGTAGCACCTCTGCTATAAGGAACTCTTTTCTGCATGCCTTTAGCTGCATAACAGCTGCTTTTAGTCTGAAATTTTCTTTCTATTGTCAGGAGGATTTTCTTGGATTCCTTTTTATTTGAAAACGCTACCGTGAGCCACTTTTGAATTGACAATAATACATAGGAAGTGAAAAGTTTTGGGTTTAAGGCATTCATTCTTACTTGAAAAGAGTGGTTTTAACAGGCATGAGCTGGTACTGGGCTGTCTTTCACCGCATTTGCTGTTTTCCTTTGTGCCTATCCATGTAACCTGTATCTGAGATTTAGGTACTTCCATTCCATCTCAGTTCCTGTGGTACAGCATTTGTTGGTTAGAAGAGAACCTGTTGATTTCCATGGGCAGTTAGGGTCAGGTAGATCTGTTTTACAGAGATCAGGTACACTGAGAATAATCCATGGCTTGATACAGTCTCAAGTCAGTACTGGGGTGGACAAACAAGTACCCTTAATTTGGAAGTAATGCTGAGAAAATCTGTCAGTGATTTATGCATTGGAAAGAATATCTGAAGTAACTTTCTAGAGCATTTCAGTTATCTGCAAAAAATTATAAATGCAGAGCACAGGAAGGTTTAAAGTAAATAAACAAATGGGAAGAAACTTCTACACCTAGTATCCTGGGAAGTCACTAGGCTACTTCACCATGTTTTCCTGTCTCCATCTCTAGATTTTCCTGCTAAATTACTTTTCAGCTTCACAGGAAGGAGAGATTTTGCTTTGTCTTAACTAGGGAATTAAACAGCTGCTAGGGGCAGGAATGATGGTGGCATAAGCAATCAATCTTTGATCGTATTATAGGAGATGTATCTTCTTTCTTGAGGAGATTACTGGTGCAATCTGTATAATTAGGAATACGTATCCCCATTTGTTTTAAACAGCACGTGGTGGCTGTGCACATAATCTGAGCTTTCTCCCTTCCCATAAAAGTGCTGTGCCTTCAGGATCAGGGCCATCTCTGTCATCTCTGCATTTTCTGTGTTAATGGCACTGTTGAACTAGCTGATGAAATGCCATTAATTTGGAGGGATGTGGAAGGAGCATAAGATCCCCAGCAGACTCTGCTCTGACTGCAGTGAACTGCACAGGGAACTGTCAGACTGCACAAGTGGCTAAGGGCAGGTTAAATTAGTGCCCAATTACTTGTTCAGTGGTAGTTGGTGCTAGCATGTATGATACAAGTGTCACCACATAAACCCCTGCAAATTCCAGTCTTAAATTAATGGCACAGAGCATTCCTTTAGTCATGTCACTTCTCAAATGGCAGTGTCTCAGAGTGGGGCAGGCAGTGATATTCTTTCTGGTTTTTAGGACTTAGTAATAACTTTTAGTGTTATTCATAAGGGGTTGGACTGGTTCAGCTTGATGTCTCAGCTGAGCTTATAAGCAGTTTTAGCAACCCTCATCTTCATTACCTCCCATGAGGGGGAAAATGGTGGTGAAGGTGGTGTCATCTCATGGAGACAAAACTAAGCACACTCTCATAGTCGTGTTTGTGCATAAAGAGGGGTGGGAAGGGACGCTGCAGAGCACCCTGGCCTTGTGGCCCTTTGGGGGACAGACTGAATACATCCAAGAGATGCACGCGGGGAACACGGTGAAGCACACAAGAAATAAGTGGTGAGGAAGGGAAAGCTCTTCTGCTATCTCATCCTCCTTGCTGTGGTTGCACTGTTATTGTCTGGAAAGATTTAATGCCAGAGGGTTTCATAAAAGACAGTAATCCTGCAGGTTGTGTTACAGAACTTCTCTTGCTTTAAGGCAGGTGGTCACACAAGGCTGCTGGAACATGGCTCTCAGCAGTAGCAGCCAGTAATGCCATAAACACCATCAAGACAAATGTCATATTTACCAGAGGCTGCCACCAGATGATTTATCCAAACCTTAGGCTGCTGCTGGCCAGACTAATTTTTGGAATACTGTGCATTACTCTGCCTTTAAAAAAATACTTTTAAGAATAATAATCCTCTCCTAGCTTGGGTTTCTTCAAAGAGCTCAACAAAGATTCCCCTCTGTTTGGAGGAAGGGCAAACTGTCAAGAGCTCCTGTTGTAACCACCAACTCACTGGGTAGTTTACAGGCATTGTAGAGGATTAGCTAGAGAGTACTCCAGAGGTGCTCTTCCCTCGTCATCCTGCAGCTCACAATGTCATCTGAGGGAGAAGAATGTAGGTAAGAAATGCAAATAAGCCAAGGAGAGTGAAAATGTTGCTTTTTCCTTTGGCTTGTCTTTCAAAAACAGAAGGTAATAATTTCTGATCCTTTAAACCCGCTCATGAATGAAAGGATGTCATGGCATCCAACACATTTCCCTACTAGTGCCTTCTGTGTGGAAGCCATTCTGACTATGAAAAGCTGTGCCTCTGCTTTTACACTCAGAATGGTAATGTTGTAAAAAAAAAAAAAAAAAGTGAGTTTTTAGGCCAACCACAGTATCCTTGTGAGAAAAAGAAGAGGAGGATTAGTGAAGCCTGTCCTTGATGTTAAGCAATCCCGCCTGACACTGAGAAAAGTGGGGTGGGAAACTGAGCCATGCTCACATGGAGCAAACACAGTCAAGCTTTTCACTCATTTCAGCTTCTCCTGGACAGTAATTTTCAACTAGATCTAGTCTTCAGCTAGATATAACTGAGAAGCTGGTTTTGCTAATGAATTTTACTGGCCCTGGAAGTTTTTGCTGTATTGCACTCAGTATATTATATTAAAAATGTATACCACAACTGAAGCAGTTTTGTAAAACAAGCTTTAATGCAGCATCTGCTTATTTGTGCCTTGGGGATGTGAGACAACAGCAAACTGCTTACTGCTTGAGAAATCAGCACACCACCACGGGCGTTGCTCTGGTGTTAGAAGTCAGGGCAGTGTCTTTATCTGGATGCAGATCAAATTGCTGTGTTGATAATTAGAAGACAATAAGCTTGCATGAAATTGAACCAAGATGTATTGAAATCAGGTAGTAATTTTCCTTAATGCTGGCTGGAAGTAAGCCATGTCAAAAGGTAATCAGAATGCATTATTGTTTGCCATTATAAAAAAGTCCATTTAAATAGCTCTCTCTCACTGAGGGCTATTTAACCTTTTGTAGGTATGAGCACTACAAGGGAGCCTAATGCATATTTTGTGTGCATTATTCTGCATAAATACATGCTCACAATTTTTATGTTTCTATGTGCATATTCATCGTGAATCAGACTGGGGTCAATGTATTTCCAAATCATGTCACTGGAGATAGCCAGGAGCAGCTGTTTCCAAAGAAGGTGAAAGCTTCATCCTTGAGCTACCCTAGTGGGAAATGGCTCTCTGAAAACCACCAACAAATGCTTGGCTTGTGTCACAAGATGGGAGTGTAAATGTGGACATGAATGGTCTCATATAAAAAATGAGTTTGTGTGTGAGAACCAGCTGTGAATAAACCTAAACGCTGAGGTCTGGCGATATGATAATGATCTCAACAGTGATCCCTTGGCTGGAATGAAACCAATTTCATTGGATGTTCTGTTTTCCTTGGATTCTGAAAGCTGAACACAAGACCCTTCTGGCCACTGAGGACCTTTCCCTGTGCTGCCCCTTACTTTGTTTGCCTCTGTCTGCTCCTCTTAGCTTTAACTCCTTGGTAAAGATAGGTGGTTTTTTGGGGGGAGTGCATTTTCTTTCCCAGCATTTCAGCTTGTCCTTTTCCCCCCTGTGCTTGTTAGGTGATTGGCTGTGGTGTGTTCTGTTCCCACAGCCTGACATAACTGGTTTGTTGTATTTTTTCCCAGCACTTCTTTCAAACCAGATGAGCTTGTGCTTACGTTGATCAGTAACTAAAAGGAAGATGCTAAGGCAGCATTTGAAAGCTCATAGATACAGTACGGCTGTGAGCTTTGGCTTGCTCTCATCAGCAGCCTTATGGTGGGTTTAATTTGGAAATCATTATTTGGACAAAACTGGGGCAGAGCTGCATCTCAGCTGGTCCTGAATAACCTCGCAAACATCAGCCTCTCGGTGCCTGTGCAGCTCAGAGAGCAGATGCGCTGTTTATTTACAGACAGATGTAACTGGAAGCTCAGATCTGCACCTAATTTTGCTCTGCCACAGTGAAGAGTTCTAAAATAACTGTGTGGGCACCTTGCCATCACTCAGGCAGCAGGACAGGAGACACATCCTGTGGAGCTTGGCCAAGGTAACATCCAAGAAGCTTGCCATTGACTCCTCTCCTGCTCTCAGCTCCACAGCACCACTTCAGGTGGTGGTAGCAGTACAGAGCAGAGTATTAAGATGAAGTGTTGTTTCTATTTATGGTTTTAATTCAACTATTAAAACCATCATCAGAAGCCCCTGCTGAAACTGGAGGCGTTACTGTGCTGTTCATTTTGGCATGAATTGGAAGAGTTTTAACACCCTTTCTGCACTCCATGCCAGAGCAGGCTGGGCACAGGCAAATAGAGATGACCAGTGACATTGGCTGGAGATTTCTAATTTCTAAGGCTGCAGCTGGAGGAGTGAATCTGGTGGTGGTGTAGCTCTGCCTGAAGCCTGATAGCTAAATTAAACCAGCCACAGCAGAGTGTAGGCATTTAATGCTTCCCCTAATCATGTAATAGTGCAGAAGGAAGTACAGGTGATCTGAAACTTTGCTTCCTGAAGTCTGATGCCTCAGGAAATGCCTTTGTGTCTGAATTTTCTGCATTTAAGTATTTATTCAAGCACTTAAGGATCATTCAGTCAGGTGCTTACAAAACAAATAAATTCCTGAGTATATATTAAATGTTTTTCATCTATAATGTCTTGAAAAAAAGCCGATGTAACCTCAGCATATACAATGGCTTGTGCCGTTCCTCAAGGGGGTCAGGATTCAAAGGTCTGAGTTTAGTGCCTTCTGCTTAAAGGCATTTAAATGGGTACTCCTTTTCCTGCTTTGTTCTTCTGGAAGCTCCCTTCCTCTAAATATAAAGGCATTTTGTGGCTATTTCTTAGACCTGAACAGAAGGAGAAAAGAGCTGTGTGTCTGTCAGTGTTTGCACATGCATCACATAATATATGAGCATAAAATAAGGAAGACCGAGTTACTTACATTTTTAAAAAATCAAAATGATTGGTTCATTTATTTTTAAAGCAGGATTGTCCTTTTTTTCTGTCTTTTTAAAAAGGCCTGCAGCAGGCACAGACTATGGAAACCTGCATTATTAAAATTGACAATCACAATAATGCTCTAAAATCCACAGGAGGAGGCTCTGATGATTGAAAAGCCAAGGAAATAATCAGTAGTCAAGGGCAAGACAGGGCTCCTAAAGGGATTCCAGCTTGTAGAGAAGAAATAATACACCAGGAAGTAACAAATGGAATTAATTGGTTCTTCAAGTAGAACAGTTACAGAAGGAAGGAGGATTATACATATGTATTATTATTTAAATAACGTGGATGAATAGAGGACTACAGACCTGCGGGTAGCACACAAACACTGCTGAGAGACCCAGGGCTGCTGAAATAAATCTGCATTACAGCTGGGCAAGGAAAGAGGATAATAAGGTGCAGCAGGTCCACTTCAACTTACTTTTGCTGATGATGCATTTGTTAAAATGTCAGACCTTCAGGTTTTAAGACCCCGTTTTTGAACACTGAAAAGTTCCACTTGCTTTTCATTTGTGGTTTTTTGGGTTTTTTTTCCACAGGTCCTTGGTTGCTCCAAAATAAGCAGCTTCAGAGTTAGAATTCTGCAAGCCTGACATTTAAATGGCAGTTTCAGTTGTATGTAATTTCCTTCTTCAGTCCTTTTGGGAGTATTTTAGTGTCCTATTATGCAGTGACTGTACTACAAACTGGAGTTGTCTGTGTAGAGTGGATTGCATGTCCTCTTCCATTTCATCTTTGGCTCTAGGTGGGAGTTCTGTGTGGGAATCTTTTAAGATTTGAGAGATGTTGTTTGTAGTTTGGCTGTGTGCTCTTTAAGTATGGAGGTACTGGATAAACATAAAATACTGTTCTAATTGTGAAGTGGAAAATCTTCAGCAAGTCTAAAGGCAGAAACTGGTCATAGCAGCTACGCTGTTTCTGTTAGAGGAAATCCCTATAGCATCTCTCAAATAGACTTTATGTGTTTCTCCTAAAAGGCATAAACCAACTTTTTGCTTTTCCCAGCTCTTATAATTATAAGGGATAAAAATGTTTAGGATTTCATTGAGCCTTTCTGCGTGAGTGCAGATGTGACTCTTGGTGACTCAACCATTTCCCAGAACCTAACTCACCCTCTATGTAATTATTTCAAAGAGTTATCCTTCCAAAATTAGAAGAAAAAAACATGTAATTACAACTGCAATATTAACATACTTAATGTCTGCCTAATGTCTGAGCATCAAGTCAGAGACTGTATTTTCAAGAAGTACATAAACTGTGAGCAAAATTACTTGGGCCACGCAGTGTCTTCAACAAAGATGCTAAATATATGAGCTCTGCATCATTTATGCCATGGAACTCAAAGAGAAACTGAGGAAAGTTCCATTTCATTGTAATTGCTCTTTGCCTACCCTCTTTCTCCTTTACATATTGATCGGGCTGTTTTGCCGAGCGCAGCAGTCTCGGCTCAGCTCGCCGTGGGCTGCCGAGGTCCTGCCCTGCCTTTTGCTGGCCTGGCGCTTTTCCCAGCCCCTTTCAGGACAGCCCCCAGCAGGAAACAGCTCCTGTGTCCATAGCCCTGTCCTCTGCCCACTCTTGGCTCAGCAGAGGGCCAGGCACAGGCCAGAAGGGACAGCAGAGGAGCTGGGGAGGGCGAACCTCTGTGTGATGCTACGTGGTTGGAGTGATCAGCAAGGAGCGTGGCTGTCAGTCCCACTGCTCTCTTTTTATGGAAGAATTCACTTTCTACAAGGAGCAAGTGTAGAAAATGGGGGGCAGGAGAGAAGTCAGGCCAGAGGTGAGTGTATTAGCAGCAGCAGTGGAAGAGGAGATGCTGTTGAAAGCCCTAGAGTTGCATTCTGTTTAAGGGATTACTCACACAGAAACACTAGAGCCTTAGGTAAAGTCAAGTTGTATAAAATGAGCATCATTTATGAGTTTTGGTGGTTGTTTTTTGTTTTAGTGTAACACCTGGTTGTACTCCCTCTTTTTTTTTTTTAAGAGGACTTTGTTTTGTGCAGTAGTAGCTGGTTTGACTCCACCTATTTGAAAAATGAGTTTTGAGATTGCTCAGCCTGATTAAATCTTGCTGGACTTGTGCTCACAGGGAGCTGTGAGATATGGAGTGTGGGAAAGGAAGGCAGCACACTCATAGAAGGGGTAGAAAATGTAACTTGCAGCACAGTGCTACAGTTATGTGACGTGACATGCTCATGTGAATCAAATGTGCTATTTTTACAGCATGTATTAAATGTGAAATTGTGACTGGTGTTAGAGCAGTGCCAGAACTCCTGCCAATGTGCCATGTAATTTTATTTTAAGAATGAAAGGTCTTGAATGAGAACCCTCTATTTCCAGCAAATTTATTCCATTTGTCTAGGGTCAGCTATGCCCACAGGTTATTGCCCCCTTTATGTTTGATTTCTTCCTTACACAACATTTGATTTCATCTCAGGATATGAGCAGAGAAAGCCTAGGTGCCTTCTGCAGCTGTAAAATCATGTATAGTGCACAAGAACAACCCTTTTGTATGAGGTGTGCTCCACATCTTCAGCCAGTGTTGACTGAAGTCACTGGAGCCGTGTTAGCATAGGTCAGCAGTGGAAGAGCATAACCCAAGAGGTGAAGAGTTGAAGCACCCTTGGCTGGGAAATAGCTCCTCCCAAAAATGGAACACCAAACCTGTGGGACTGTGTACAGCAGAGACAGCTCAGGGTGTGTTATTAGTACAGAGATTATCCCAGAGCATGGTAAATAGTTTGTGGATCCCTGACTTGAGACATTTTGTGTTGCCATGAAAATGTGAAGTTTCAGAGGAATTGGCTCCCTAAAGTCATGTCATGCTGTGCCGAGGAAAATGCCTGTCTGCTTTTAAAACATGGGCATGGCTTTGATCCCTCTACATCAGGAGGAGGTGATTTGTGCCAGGGACAGACTGGAAATGGAAAAGGAGAGTGCTGGCACAGACTCTTGAGGAGGCCAGTGGGGTAACAGAGAAGCAGCAGTGTGGCATTGTTTTGGTTAATTGGGGTCTGTCGAGTTCAAGTACAAAACGGGATCACTGGGGGCAAAAGGAGCAATATGCAGATGAGCTCAGCAAAAAAAGAGTAGAGGGAGTTCTCATATTCACCTCTGAAGTGTTTCTCATCTCTCATTATGTTCATCTATCTAAGTTCATATCTCTAAAAATAAGATTTAAAAAAATAAATCTCACAAATATAACATGATTTCAGGAAATTATGTTATAGTAATTATAGCTAATCCAATTAAAGGTGATTTGTAATGACTGCAAATTAATTACAGAAATACTGGATTTAATGAGTGGATTACTATTTGTTTTGATAAAAAAGGAAATGCAAATATCAAGCTAGACTATTTAGTTCACTTAGATCACACTGAGCTCAATACTGCTAGATTTACAGCGCCATTTGTTTCCACAACGAGGGAGAGCACAGTCCCAGCTGAACACATGGAGACAAATACCAAGCCCTTTTCCTTTCAAGGAGTCTATCTGTACAACATGGTCAAACTTTCATGATTTTCCTATAATGGAAATCAGATGTGATGTCTGGGGTTGGAGTTAGATGTGATTGTTAAAAAGTGTCTCTTTTTTTAGTAGTTTTTTTATCTTATTTTCAGTATGGGCTTGTTGGCTTGTACAACAAGGCCATACTTGGGTTGCTGCTTGATAAGATGCTTCCAGGTGCACACCATGTACCTGTTCTTCCATCCAGAAGAAACTGAATCATTGCTGGCTGGGCTGATCCTGTAGTGGCCTGATCCTACAGCTGGGAGGATATGTGGGGAAATAAAGAAATGTGTGTTTGTAGCCAGGCCAGGCAACTGACAGCTTGGCAAATCCAGGGTGCCCTCAGGAGAACAGGCCTGGGTGGTGCAGTAAATGCATGGATGTGGGAGTATTGCATCCTGCAGCCCTGAAGTGAGGCAAGGGCAGAGTTGGGATGTCCAGGGCTTTGATGGGTAGTGCTTTTGACTGGGGGACACAAAGCAGATACCACAGCTCTGCTTCTGCACCTTCCTGGTCACAAGTTGTGTGATGATATCCTGCTCCCCATGGGTCTGAAATACAGGGGAATTTGAGAGCTGGCCTGAGGGCTGCCTCTGTGTGTTGAAGGTGAAAGAAACACGTGTTGATAAGGCAGGAAGTCAAGTCTTCAAGTCTTCAAGTCTTGGGAAGTCACTAGGTTTATAAAGCCAAGAGGAGCTCCCATATCAGGGAACACAAGTGTCTTGAGGCTCTGATGGGGAGCATCCCAAGTTACCAAGCACTGCGCGAGTAGAAGTGCAGAGACTTGTTCCGGAGAGGTGCACAGACCTCACCCAGGTGGTTCCTTAGTGGGCTGAGCTTGCCACCTTCACCACCCTTCCCCTGCCTTTTTCTCATCTCATCAAACCTGTCACTTCATTTTGGCTGTCCATCACCTTCTGAGCTATGTGCCACCACCACACCATCCACTTGCTCCCCTGGATTCACTTCATCATCGAAGCCTTTGCAGCTCAAAGTCAGTCTTAAAGCCTTGGCAATGCAATTGTATTAGCAGTTTTCCTAAGAATCTAACTCTGGTTTTGTTGCCAAAGGTGACTGACTAAGTAAATGGAAATGAGCTTCCTTCCCAGCAGCTCTTGCAGCAAATTAGCAATGGAATAAACTCTGGTTCCTAAGGAAGTCAGAAACTACTGAGCAACCTGTAATCAAGGTTCTCCTAATGTTGTGTTTTAAGTAGACCCATTATCATAGCAATGTCTTCCTGAAAGTATTTAGACTTCATTACCCTATTAGAGAAATTAGCATATTTTAGCTGATAAGCTTCTGGTGCATTCAAAAACTTGTAATAATGCTGGGTGTTGAAGCTACTCTAAAACATGCTTTCATTAAAGGGGGCTTGTGCCACATAGGAAATGTATAAATAGAAAAACCATAATTAAAATGCCGCATTATCTTGTTCTAAACTTAGTGTGTCTTGAAATTTAAGTGTACAACACTATCTTTAGAATTTTCCAGCAGAATTTTTCCATTTTATTAGTACAGAGGGAAAGTAACTGCATGTGGGGTTTTTTTTGGTTGGTTTACTGTTTTGTTGTTGGTTTTTTTTAAGAGCTGAATTTCAAATATGACTCTAGTAACTGTCTTTTTAATGAAAAAGTTCGAATAAGTCTTTTTAGACCACTGATTCTAAGAGGTAACTGATCATCACTGTGGTATTCAGAGGAGAGATTGTACAGGAGCACATCAGGAAGAAATGACAAGGAGGATCAGCAGGGTCAATGCAGAGCCCAGTGAGAGCGTTGTGTGTAATTGCAAAGTCAACAGAGAAGAGCCGGTTTATGCCAGAATTTGATCTTGAACAAAAATGAAAAATAACAGAGTCCATAAATATGGATGTAAGGAGACCTTCCTTTTTTGCTTTTTGCAAAAATAGCCAAAATTCAGATTTCTGAATGCTTTCATGGTCAGAAGAATGTATAAAGCCAGTTCCTGCGGTTTGGGTTCACAGCAGCTCTCTCCTCCAAAGGTCCTTAATGCAGCATGATTTCTAGCCCAGCCTTTCCATCAGTGGGAGCTCCGGCTGGGTATCTCATCTGAATGAAGCTGCCTATTCTCCTGAGGCTTGTAGGGAATTAGTATTCTTTTAAAATCTGATCCAAAAGTTGTGGGAGTCATGCAGAGACTGACAGAAAGACAAAAATCAAAAAAGTTATTGTGCTTCTCTAGCAGTGATGGAAAGTGGCATGTGATCTCTGGAGGGCAGATTTAACTATAGAAGAGCTAAAACATTTTTGTATTTGCAGTGCAGGGCTGCCCCACTCTGTTCCAAATGAGAGTTGATGCCTGGCTTGAACAGAGCTGTGAAAGCTCAAACTGCAGCCCATATGCAGAGCATTGCATGGGCCCTGGGGTAACAGGGAAAGCATCCAAGGAGAGGGGATCAATACAGCCACTTGATTAGCAAAAGGGTGATGCAGAGCGTAAGGCTGGATCAGTGGACAACTTCTGTTTGTAATTACTGTCACCTCTTCCAGTTCATTTCATGGTCTTCCAGGTCAGGGAGAGATTTTACAAGTTTCGTCTTTGGAAGTAGTTTATGTTTAAAATTAAAAATAAGCAAACACACACAAAAATAAAAAGCCCACCCTTGTTCCTGGTTCATTCACAGAAATCTTAGACCTATTATTCATTACACATTTCCATAAGTTAGACCTATTTCATCTTTTTAAGAGGGACTGCATACAGGGCACTGAGAAATCTCTCAAGAGCAGGTGAAGGTTTGAGTGCTCATACTTCTTAATGGGCCTTGGATAATTGGCTGCCTTATTAGTCAATAAGTGACCTTCCATGTGCTTACAGAAAATTATATCTTGATTGATTGCAGGCATGTTGTGTGTTTTTGTTTGTTTGTTTCTGCTGATAGGGAACACCCCAGCAGCGTGGCCAGAGGCAATCTAGGTGTCGTTCTCTGGGTGCAGCTTTGTGATGTATTGGCCAAGCTGCACACAAAAGTAGCAAGTTCCCATTCATCAGCCTGAGCTTCAAAAGCGTGTCAGGGAGAGACGGTTGTCTCTGTACTAATGATCTAATACACACTGTTTGTATCAAAACTGTCATAGCAAGGACACTGGTGGGAGTAAGAATGCAGTCAACTCAAAGCTGTGCTTCTGGCATTATCTGGCACATTGGCAAAATACATCCTCAAAAATGTAATTATGCGGAATTCACAGAGGTCTTTTGAAGAATGTGTCAAGCTGGATGTTTACTGCGGTGGTAAACCAACTCTGACATTGCTCTCTGGGATGAAATGTGATCATGTGTGGGTGTGTGATGATATGTACTCATACACACATAGGTATCTGCATATGATACGCAGACAGAACTTGTATGGCATTGCCTGCGTGCATATTTTTGTATTTGCTCTCTCACACGTGCAGCAAAGAGGTGATTAGATGCCAAAAAAGGTAGATTTTCACAATAACTTTGTAAGGCCAACATGTAATTCTTTGATGCGTTGTCTTACATAAAAGTTTCCATGTGGCTTAGGCTTAAATCTGTCTTCCTCCTGTGCTCTAAAAGTAAGTTCTGTATTTCAAGTGGGGTTTTGAGGTCAAGGGAGCCGCCTCACAAATGCATGGCTGCTGGGTTACCTGTGGTGGGCAGGTCAGTGGGCAGCAGGGGCTCGTCTCCTGCCCACGCCAGCAGCGCTGTGCTGGGCAGGGAGCAGCCTGGGAGCGTCCCAGATACAGCCCAGACCAGGTACAGGTAGTACAGGGACCAGGGAGTGCTTCCAAATCCTGCCTTTGGCCTCCCTCTGCCTGACTTTTAGCGCAGCATTTGACTTTCATGGCCTCTGCTAAATTTATAGAGGTGGTTATGCCAGGAAACTCTGCTCTGAAAACGCTTACAGGCTCCACAGAGAAGACAAGGAAGCAGGCAAGGAAAAAGTAGTAGCTCTCCTTCCATTTTAGTGCTAAAGAACTGAGATGCAAGAGATTAATGGATGTGCCCAAGGTCATATTGGAAATCTGCAGCAGAGCCAGGCGCTGAATCCAGATACTCTGCATCCTAGCTCAGTGCCATAGCCATATTTTTTTCTTCTGATAGTATTTAAAAGAAATACTGTTCCTGGAGAGTGGAACAAATCAGAAAAATAAGCTGGTGGTGTGCGAATGAGAAAAGGTCATTTGTCCTGTTTCATCACTTTGTTGTCCAAAGATCTAATTACTTCGGGAATTACCTCAATGGCTTTCAATCAGTGCCTGTCTGTCTTAGGTCATTCCACACACCTCACCTTGTCAGTTTAAGGTGCTTTGTAAAGATTTTTTTTCTCCCTCTTAATTAAAAAATAATGCTTCTGGCCAGCTCTTCTGCACGTGTTTTTCAAACCTATGCATGAGGCTGAATACCAGCAGAAGCAGGCACTTGTACTCCTGACATCTGCTGATTGCCGTGTAAGGAGCGAAGCACTTTTACCTGTAATATATCAGAGCTTTCCACAGATTGGAGGTGACTTATAAATTACACTGTGGAACTTCTTCACCTGCAATTGAAAAGTAATCGCCAGGGTGCTGGGAGGTGTGGGCCATTCAAGAGCACAGAATTTCTACACTGTGCCGTCCCTCGTGGCACATTTTAAAATCAGGAATGACTCTAAATCAGCTTGTTTTAAAAAAATGTTTCAGTTCTGTTATTGCATTTCGGTTTCAGGATCTTTAATAGTGCACTTATATTTTCAAGGGTTTTTCCTCTGCACTCATAGAGTTGGGCAAGACATCTCCTCAAACATTCCTCCACCCACTCCATAGAATCACTTCTGTGTTTTCTTGGTTCCAGCACCCAAGGCCTGAACAAAACCAGCAGGTATCATACATATCACAGCAGAACCCTGACAATAGGTGCTTCTCTGCAGATAGCAGGTTATGCCAGCACTGACCTGGAAGAAATAGAAAATCAAAAAGAATGTGCTCATTCTCATTGAACGCGCTTTCAGCCTGAAAGGTGCTTGGGGTCAGTCCTCAAGTGGTCCTCTCCCACTCAACTCTGTAACTCTTCCAATTCTTTTTTACACTGACCCAGATTGTGGATAACTAGTTCTGGGGAGGACTGTAGGTATATCCCTGAGTTCTCAGGAAAAGCTTCTCCTGGCTTGGCTTCTGGCTCTTGCTGATTTTTGCATGGAGAGGATGGTTGCCTCTTCTGATTTAGATGGGAAAACTTGAGTGTTAGATTGAACAGCCTTTCTCTCCTCTTTTCACTCTAGCTCATAAATCTCAATCCACATTTTGCCAGCTGCTAATTTCGAGTGAGAGCTCCAGAAGTCCTTCAGCAGCAGGCACATCTCCTGGGACGTGTCCAGCCAAGGCTGGCTCACCTTCATGGCTTGAGGGATTAATATACTGGGGTGTAGAAGCTCTGGGGACACAGTCTGGTCAGGGACACAGTCTGCATTTTGCAAGACAGGCAAGTACTGAGAAGAGCAAGTCTTTGCCCCTAGAAGTTTGCAATCTAAGTAGGCCAAATCTCAGTTAATGGCTTGAAAATAATTTTTACAAAGCTATAATTAGGTTAGATTGTACCTTACCCTCTTTTCTTTCCCCCTTCTATGAATGGAGTCAGTGACCTAAAAGCTTTGTGCCTGACTCCATCCCTTTGTTTCTATAATTAACACTATTTACTAAGTATTTTCCTCACTGCTGAGAGGGACAAAAGCTTTTCTTGTTCCCCTTAGATGCAATTTGTGTGATACTGTATTTATTTAGAATTAATGACAATAACCATGTCCTTTCTGGGCCCTTATGCAATTAATCAATCTCCCTCAAATTTTTCAGGTATTAATGAGCTCACTTGGGTGGCAGAGAAAATGCAAGAATGAAGTTGCCTCATTTCACAGCTTTCCCAAAAATGTACCCTCATTTTCTCTTCTCCTCTTCCTCCTCTCTGCCTTCTCTTGCTCCTTCTCTGTGCAGTCTGCTGAACCTGTTCAGTGTAGTACAACCTGATCTTTACCTGAGAGCATAGTTGCAAATTCAACCCAGAATAAGTGCAAAGTGGCTTCTGAAAGGAAAGTAAACTTTTCGCTTTTTCAGCTACACCTTACAGCATTTGTTCATCTGGAGACATAGAGGAATAAACATTTCAATGGACAAAGTCTGTTTTGTCAGACTCCTTGCTTATTTAGTGTTAGGATATTAGCTTTCCTCAAAGATCTTGAAGGCAATGGACAAGCCAGTTCACTGGTGACTACGTAGAAGAGCAGCAGGTGAAGTCCAGCCTTTTTGTAACAGCTTCTGTGGCTGTGAGAGGCCACAGATCTTTACTGTTTTTAGTGTAGAGACAAGCACCAGGGGCTGGGTTTTACAAGGCAGCAACCAGTTCACCTGAGCAAAAGAAATCAAAGAAAAGTCAGCCAGTGAAATGGAGCTCCAATCTTTGCAGAGTGCCGGACATCAGTTATCACCCCAGTGGGAGTAACCATGCAATGCTCACTCATGAGGATGTAAGGTGTAAATCAGGGATTTTGGTAGTGCTCTGCTGAGGCTCTTATTTGCTGGAGTTGTGGATCAGATTTGCATTAAGCCCCAAACTGAATAAAGCCATGTCACTCTGCAATTCCTTTTTCATGTCAGCAGCTAATTCAAGTTACTGTTGACCAAAGGTCCTTTCACAGTCACCTGGCAACTTCTACTGAATCACATTAATCATCCTCATAAAGAGGTGCAGAGGTGAAAGAGCTTTTACCAGTTTCAGACTGAAGGTGTCTTTTGAAAGAATAAATGGAATAATTTTGTGGCATTTAAAATACCACTGTGCCATGCTTCAGCCTGCACATCCTTGGGTGAGTTTAAAATTGCCCTTGTGTTAAGCGCAGTGAAAGGGTCTCTGCAACGTGTCTGTAACACTCTGCTGCAGGTCACACAAAGGATTGCTTTTTTCCCCCAATGGGAAAAGAATAGCAATATCAGTTTTGAAACTTTTGGACTGATCCGTCAGCTTAGTCCTTTACTCAGTGTGACCTTTATCATCCCATATCTTATTAGAGCCAGAGATTAGTGACTTGTCTTTTGAAAGATCAAACTCATCATTTCTAAATGCTGTTTCATATCTGTATATTTATATCATACTCTCCCTTGGCACTTCAGTATGTGGTATGAAGCAGCGGATTTTAGCTCTAGCAGTTCTAAGAGAGGAAGAAAAAACACCAGTGAAGTGTCAGCATTATTACAGCTTAAAGAAGAATATCACAGTGTTTGCAGTCAGTGTGTGTCTTCTTGTGATGAGGCTATGTTCCTCTCTGGGAAGAGTACAGTTATTTTACAAACAAGCAATTGAGATATAAATAAGCATAATAGTTTTACTGAGATTGTAGAAGAAGCTTTGAGAGAACCAGTTCATCTCTCATAAATCTGATCAAATCAGCTAATGGAGAAAGATTTGTGCAAGAACAGAGAAAACAGAGATCACTGGGTGTGTGTAAGAAAACATCCATAATCACCCCAGACTGGTGCTTTCAGGGATGTCATTCTTTGTACCTGGAACTTGGTTTCTGAGTATTCCCTACAGTGAAGTAGAGAGCATTGGTGTTTATTAATGCTCTTCTTTGGTCAAAACTGAATGCTCAGCACAGTAATTCTCATTGTATATGGGGTGATATTTCAGTCAAGTGGTAAACCTAAAGACTGATAGGGAAAACCTTTTTTTTTTCCTTTTGAAATTATATTTTTTTTAGCAAGAGCCAAACTTTGTAGTATTTATTAAACAAAATACATGAAAGTTTATTAAGCAAACTAAATAGAGGAGAATCAAAATATTTAATCATACAACTACAAAGGGAGGAATGAAACAGCTTGGCAAATTGCATTTGCAGCACAGTAAAATGTGTACCGTGTCTGCATAAGTAGTAAATCAGCATTTTTATGGTACTACTGTGTGAAGCCTCAAACTAGAGATATGTAAATATTACAAAGTACAGATATGTTTGAATATAAGAATGTAAATACACCAAACCGTAGACCAAAATTAGGCAATCACCTCCTAATAATTATTTGTAAACATCCTGATAATCTTAGAACTCTCTATTTGATGTTTCAATACTCCATTCAGGGATGATGCATTGCATGTAAGGCTGCATTCAAATAGTCATTAGTTTGGAAGTTTCCGTTGTTAGCAGGATACTGGGAAGATAAATGATGAGTTGTGGTTTCCTGATTCCATCTTTTCTTTGCTCCCCATAGGCCTCGTGCTGTCTCCTCTTGATTTATGCCAGAATCAGAACTTGCTTTCAGTCTGACTGGTCTAGTCTGAGTACAGGCTTCCTTCTGGGTGTGCAGCAGGGAAATCAAACCCGTTGGGAGCTGCCACACATCTTGTCCCTGGGGCCTGAGAAAACCTTCATCTCCACACTGCTGGTTTTCTCTGCCATGGCTCACAGACTGCCTGTCTCTAGAGGCCTGCTCTGGAGGTCATTAAAAGCATTGGGAATGCTGATATTGGCTTAATGGCTCCCTGTATAGCTAAATATTGTCAAGAGAGCTGTAAATAAATGCTTTGGCAAGATGGTTCCTTTCCCAACTGTGCATAGCAAGGGGTGGCATTTGCTGCCAAGTTTTGTGGTTTCATCATGGGCTCTGTGGTCTTTTGAATTTATAGACAAGCTTCGGATCCCCTACATGTGATTTATTGAAGATCTGAGATTTCTTTGATTGCTTTTAAGGTGTTTGTCTTGTCACTCTGTGGTAGAAAGCAAGCTGGCAATGCAGTCTAGAAACCAAAGGGGAAAAAGGTGTGCTTCAGATTGATCATTTTTGATAAAAGGTATTTTTTAAGGTGGATTCATGGTTCCTGGGTCCTCTCTCATCAATCTGAATGCTTGTCCTTGTTTGCTGAACCCTTGCTCTGCAGCCATGCTGCTTTGCTTTCTCACTCCTCTGAACAGTGCTGGATATTAAGGTGTTTTATCCTGTTCTCCCAGTTTACAGGCATCCAAGGTAACTACAAAGAGTGAAAACACAAAAGAGGCCTAAAGAAAACCTGTGATTAAAGTGGAGAAGAGGCTGGAAAGGCAGGTCCAGGATTCAGTCCAAATACCCAGCTGAACAGAAATCTTTTAATTGCAGATCAGACCCTGAACACAGATGTGCTGTTGCTGTGCTTTGAGTCTGAACCTTGATAAAGCACTTTGACATGAATGGATCTCTGGGAATAAACAGCAGGTTGCCAGTACAAGGCAGTTGTTCCAGTGCTGCCTGAGCTGTGGATGAGCTGCTTATTGCTCAGGGCCTCTGCCAGCACTTTGACAAGAGAGTACAAGGGAGATGATGAGCCTAACGAGGGTGGGACCTGAGGAGGAACTTGCTCCAGTTAGCAGAAGGCATCTCATCAGCCCGAGCTGAGCACGGAGCACACTCGGGGTGAGCTCCAGTCTTGCCTTTCCCCTTGAACAGTTACATAAGTGTTTGGAAAAATAACTTCGCTTGGCAGAACATGGTGTATGGAAAATGAACTCATTTCTCATGATGATTTAGATGCCACAGAGATTATGAAGTTAAGGCTCTTGTTTTTAAGGGTTGCAGGCTTTTAACAGAGATCACAAGGAACATCATGCTTTGGGATTTAACATTTATTCATTCAGTTCATCAAGTACTGATGTGCACATAGTACTTTGTTGCAAGCATCACAGTGCTGATAGTAGCCTGAGGTTATGAACAAGGGATCTCTAGACAGTACAGAAAAGGTTGGCCTTGCGTAGTTCTAACCCAGTTGTCATATAATTTTTCCTTAGATCTGACTTGCACGTTTTGTACTTTGAACAAATACAAGCAGTGCTTTAGCTCACCTCCCCTGCTTTCTGTTGATAAAGGGCTTTACCAATTGATTCTCGAAGGAGCAGTGAAATGGGTGATTTTTCTTTCCAGTGAGTTTCAGCCATACCAGGACTGTGATAAAATCACCAGAGCCTGTCTGCACTGAACACCAAAGTAATCAGAATGAACATACTACTAAATTTTCACAGAAGCCTTTGAATTAAAGTTATTAAACACCTTCCATTTCCTTTGAAAACATTAACACTGCCTGGGTTTGCAGAGATCATAGAGTAATCAGAGCAGGGTTTCAGTTGAGTTCATGTCAGAATTTCACTGGCTGCATTTGGGAGGAGAGAAGGGGACCTGATAAATACAGCATGATGTTATCAAAAACAGTATCCATTGATTTAGGTAAGGAATGATATTTCCATGTACATTTCCTTCTCTCTTGTGCTTTATTTTCCCCCCATTTTTAAAATCTTACCAAAATGCTGTCACTTTTTCCATAGAGGTGAAAAGTTTAACATATAAATTCTAACAGAATAGCTGGATCTCACGGTAATTCCTGTGTGTGGATCTTCCATCAGGAAAGAAGTTGTTCAAGTTCACAGTGCAGATTTCCTCTGATGAGAGCCAACTGAGTAGCTACATAGAGAAGTGGCAGAGACCAAATGGCCTATTGATCCCAGTTCTTCCACTTCCCTGACACGTATCCTCTCTCTCCAGACCAACGGTGTCCTGTGATAGCCATTGCACTTCTTCTCAGCCTCTGCCTTAGGTCAAACAAGCCAAACTCTGTGTGCCTTTCCTATTTCCCCTTATGCGCAGAAAGTAGGTTGAGAAATTAGGATTCATTCAGCATGGCCACTAGAGCTTAGCACAGCACTCCAGGAACAGGAATGGCACTTCCTTGGTGGTGAAAACATGTCATCTCAGAAACTCCAAGGTTTTGTTGCCTTTCTCACAGTGGCATCAGATCTCAGGGTCTGTCCAGACTGCCTCATTGCCCCTGTGGTGTTGCTATATCTGCAGTGTTTCTCATGACTAAAGGAGTTCTCGTCATTGCTGCTGCCATCTAAACTTCACTCCAAAGTCTGGATGCTTGGATATCACTGGAAGCTGATGCTGGAAGTGACTTTCCTGTTGATTTCTGGAGAGGCTTTTATGCTCAGAGAGTTTATTAGTGGCCATCTACCTCTTCAGCTCGTGGCAAGTTGTCTCCTGAATTGCTCCTCTCCAAGGAGGCAAGGAATGCAGTCAGGCATAGGGGTCGCACGGGGTGGGGTGTATTAATTTTGTCACAGGTACTTCCTGATGGATAACATGAACAGTGTCTGTGCTTTGATGTGCACTGTGGCTGTTGCTCAAGGAGCTTTTTCAGCATTTGGCTGACTCAGAGTAGAAGGATGGAGATTATGTTGGTTTTTCTAGTCAAGAAACTGATGATAGTTGATGAGCTGGATGGTATCAGGCTTGTTCTCCATTAATGCTCTCCGTAACTGCACAGCACAGTGCCAGGACCTGCTGTACACAGTGTATTTTCATTTGCAGTAAGCTGTTTGGGGTTTTTTCCCTCAGAACTCAGCCCACTCTATACTCACAGTAACTGTTGTCCTAGAAATCTTCATGAAAGGTTATTGCAGTTGTAAAACAATTTAATGAAACAGCACTCCTAATGCAATTATTTATAACAATGATCACAGAAATGAAGAAAACACATGTTGAAAAAACTTACTAAAAAGCTGGTAAAAGCAATATTGCTCACACTGTTGATTAACAGCATTCAGTTGCTTTGCATTGCTCGTTACAATGAAATCAATGGCCTCGCTCACTTTCTTCTCCATTTGTGTAAATACAATCCATGCTAATGAATATGATGTTTGAGCACATCCAAACTGTTTGTCTTGGGGACAACAAGTAACAGTTTATTTATAACCTCATTGGAATCAGATCAACATCCAGGCCAAGCTATTTTTCTCTCTCTCTATTAAGAGCATGGAGTAACTTTCATACAATTATATATACATTGCTAAAGCAGAACTCATGTAGTGCAGGGCAGCTCATAGCACTGGACTATTTGCCGTGTCACTAATGTTTTCAGTAGCTGCAAGCTAACCCTTTAGAAATCAGTCAATGCTTTCACTAAATGGTAACATCTAATTTTTGAGTGCTTTACAAAATCCACACAGTTGATGAAAGCAGATTAAAGGAGCATGAAATTAGTGGGGCTTGCATCTCTTTATGGTTTGTGAGCTGAACTATTATTGGTCTCCAGACCTGATTCAGAATCTCAATAAATGAAGGCCAAAGTTTCTTATATTTAGATTTTCTAAATAGAAGAGCTTTTAAATTACCTTCTTCACACCAGATGAGCACCAAATCTCTTGTACATTTGTGTATGAAATTACCCTCCGTTCTTCTCTTTAAGCTGTAACAAAAAAGAGTAAAATGTTGAATGAACTAACACTTTGGCATGGATTTAAGGGCCAGTGGTGATTACTAGGGCCTAGGGAGAAGTGTTCCCTGGGGCCACATGATTGTCTTGATTCTAATGATGGGCTGGCGCTGACTGCATTTGGAAATCAAATAATGCACCAGACTGTTAAACTCCCATTAAAATGGTGGTGTCTGTGGATCAGAGCTTGCATTATTAGGTAAACCCAGTCCAGAGTTAAAGAAGAAATGCTTTTTAGGAGCACCTGGAAAAGATCTGGGCTTGTCTACTGGTCCAGATGACTGTTCTATTATGATAATATCCATACTGTGTTAAAATCCTCCTGGTGGAAAAAGAAGACCCTGAGAGTTCAAGTTCTTCAAGCAAAAAGGTGAGTAAGTAGAGACTGCTTTTGCAAAAAGACTATAGGATGCAAGCAAAGCTGTAAAAATTGTTCGTGGTCACACCGTAGTGATGTAACTTCCCTCTTCCTTTTATGCTGATTTTGTTTCCATTTTCAAGTATGGTGCAGGAAATGATGTGCAGGAAGGTGTCATGAAGGTTTTTATACTTTATAGGTCTTCTATGAAAGCAAGTAAGCAATGGACGTATGGGTTTGTAGTGTTTGTAAGAGCCACAGAGATGGGATGGACACCAGGAAGGTGCCAGGGATTCAAATACACAGTGGGGGGAGCGAGGGAAAAGTGTTGTACTGCTGGAGGAGATGTAATATTAAAGCAATACTGCCCCCCTGAAGAGAGAAAGGCTGGTCAAAACACTGTTCTGAGAATGCTTTTACTGGCAGAGAGTCTTGTGTGTGTTTGCAAGGTGAGACAGGCTGTAAGACAGCATGGAAAGGATCAAACCCCAAATAAGGCAGATAACTTCTAGAAGCAAGAAATGGCAGGTGGAGGAAGGTCCCCGCTGTATGATGTAAGACAACGAGAGCTCAGTGGTGGGCTTGGGCTTGGTTTGTTCCCTCTGGGGAAGTGAGGCATCCCTGGGATTTATTATATTCTCTGTAACCTTAGCTTTTCCTTAAGCTGGTGTCTGAAGAACTGTTGAGCCAGCTGACAGCTCCATTTTTGATTGCATGCTCTTCATGTTTAGGGTGGCTCAGTTGACATTTTGGCATGTTAATCTCACTTTATACACATGAATGTAAGGTACACACACTTTGAATGACTGCTCACAGGATGTGAGGGCATGGACCACATCAATTCCAGCCGCCTCTGAAAGGAGGTGCAGTGACAAAAATGTTTTGTTTGCTAGGAGGTTTAAACCTTGTGCTGCCAAAACCACTTCACTGTTAAGATCATCTGCTTTCCTGCCAAAATTAAGGAGGAAAAAAAACCAGGAAAAAAATGTTTATGATACAATCAGAAGCAGAACAGTCTGTGATTCCTAGAAAGCTCTGCTAAGCAAGGTTTCCACAAATGTGAGTCTATTGCTTAGGAAAAAAAGATGGGAAAGGAAACACTATTTTCCAGATGTAAAGTTACACTTTGACTTTTGGTATTGTTTTCATTTTTAAAAAATTATTCCAGTGCCTTGGTCACAAAAAAAATGGAATAGTCTTAACAAACATGGGTTCTCAGCCATCCCCAGATAGCTTTAGTTTTTAAGTACGAAGACTTTTATTCCTCTGCCTTGCTCCTATTCATAGTTCTGTAATTATATTCTTTTTTAGAGAGTAAATACTGCTTCATCTTCGCAGTCTGTAGAGACACAGAAGCACCAGCCCTACTGGCATTGCCACACTAGGGTAATATGTAGCACAGAATTGGATCCCAGCTATCTCTAATGTAAGAAAAATGCCCAGTGAATTGCAGCTTATGGCTGTTCACCTGCTCCTAGCACAGAATAAATGTGTTGTAGCAGCTGGGGACGGATGGCAGGGTCGGCTGCCC
The DNA here is from genome assembly GCF_901933205.1 of Camarhynchus parvulus. Classification (NCBI taxonomy): domain Eukaryota; kingdom Metazoa; phylum Chordata; class Aves; order Passeriformes; family Thraupidae; genus Camarhynchus; species Camarhynchus parvulus. The sequence goes on along the minus strand of NC_044577.1, from coordinate 8,373,050 downwards.
CCGAGAAGAGCCCCTGTAAAAGTCAGGCGTTTGCAGTGAGCCTGCACCATTGTGTAATGTACAATTAGAGTCACCAAAATACGAATATAAGCTTGAGTTCTTGCACAAAAAATCCAAAAGTTTTCATTGAAAGCAGAAACTTCTGTACTGAATGCCACATTTGAGTTAAAGCTGTTTTTTACTGGAAAAACGCTAAATTTTCAGTGAAATTTAGTTTCTTGTGGTTTCATTTTTCACCCATCCATCTATCCATGAAGCCCATTAGCTGTGTCTGTGCTGCTTTTGGTGGCTGTGTTCAGGTCTGGGTTTGAGCACAGCCTGAGCGAGATCCCTTCCCTCTCCCAGGCCTTGCAGAGAGCTGGAGGGTGACCCAGCAAAGCAGACAAGCAATCTGCACAGCAGAGAGTTTCACCTGGAGCCTTTTGTGTGTTCCTTTTTATGTGCTGGGTTATTACTGAGTTATTGCACTCATACCAAGGTACATAAACGTTGTGGGGTTTGGGTTTTTTCCTTCTCCAAATGCACAGCTATAAAACCCTCCTTGCTGAGAGAAAAGGCAGCGTAATAACCACGTTTTCTTCTATGTTTTTTGTTTCTGTTTGGTGTCTCCAGCTGAAAAATATTTCAGTCATCAAAGGTTTGATCCAAGCTAAGAGAATATGCATATCCCTCTGTTTTCAGCGGGAGCTTACGTTCATAAACCGGTTTTGATTAATATTAACACCAGGTTTTAGATTCTCAGTTCAGATGACAGAAGAGACCTTTGAATATAGCTTGGCTGCATTGCCTGCATACTTAAACATCTTCACATATTTCAAGACTGAGCAAAATCAGCCCTGTGCCTACAGTGGTACTTTTGAGGTGAGGGACTCAGAGAAGGGCCAAGCAGTGACCTCTGAAGACATTTCACAAAAGAGACAGGGCACCATGATATTATGCAATATCACAGGGAAAGAAATCAGAATGAATTCCTTTTAATCAAATAAAGATCAGAGTGTTAGGACCAGAAGATAACTTTTTAATCTACAGGAAATGAAATCCCAGATGAAAAATTCTCGCCAGATACTCACAAATGTATGCTCACTTCCAGCTAGCATAAGAGCAAAGATCAGATTTACTGTTTCACCTGTAAACAATTAAAGAAGTGAGAACTCAAAGAAGTGTCCACCAGCAACCTTAAAATGTGTAAGAACCTGAATTTTCTGGCAAACTTAGTGTGAATCTCAGTCCCATTAAGTTCTCACTAGGCCTGCAAGTTAGTTGTTAGCATCAAGAAAAAGTAACGGTTGGCAAATGATGGTACAATGGGCTAAGTGTTAAAATAACACTTAGCTATTGTGTGGTTTGCTTAGAATTTAATGAATGAAGACGATATCAATTCTCTAGGATAGGTGTTCAGTTCACTGATGGCAGTAGAGATCTTCATGGCTGGCAGAGTTCCTCTCTGAGAAATTGCCCTAACTGCTCTGAGCTGGATTTGTTTTGCTTTTGTTTGATTTGGATACCATTATTTTTGAGACCAGGCAGTCACAGGCTATTATGATTACTTTATCTTATATCCTGCACAAGAAAAGCATAGGCCAAAACTTCCTAGGAGGTCAGTCATAATATCTCATTTACCTGATCAGATCAACACTCCACAAAGGGGTGTGAGCCAATGAGCTGTGCAAATGCTGTTCTGCAGCTGGTAAGCTGTTGTAATCTGCTACGTGAGGGTCAAAGCACAGAGAAACCAACCTAAAAACCTCTGTTGATTTTGGTACATCATACCCTAGGGCTTATGACACATGCAGGTTTTATATCTGGTAGAAGAGAATGTTGTACATGTTCACCAACAAGTCATTCCTGATGGTTTGGTCCTCATGAGCAATATTCAAGATTTGAATGGAACATTATAAAGGACTTTTTTATTCCTAGTCTTTCCATTTCATTTGCTATCACAATTAAATTCTGCATTTTTAAATGATTTGTCTAGCAAGCAATTGAAAACACAGGCTACCTCCTGATATAGTGAATGGTCTAAAAGTTCATATAAAAGCAATTGATTGACCAAGATAAATCCACAAGCATGTGTGGCAAACTAAAAATTGTATATTATTTATTTGCCACCTTTTTCAGCCAATGACCTATACACCAACATCAATATCTGAAGATAGGAAAATTGGTTCAAACAACACAAAGTTTCTGTTGTGTTAATGCCCATCTTTGGCTCATCATGCCTGGTTTTCTAATAGTCTTCTTTGAGTTAGGTGTGTACTCCTTTTGTGATAGGTGCTAAGATTATGGTATTCATAACTTTGAAATAAAACTTAAAGGTTTATCAAACTTTCTAGACTCACTATAAGTGATACGATTATATGTGTGATCTTTCTTGAGATTCTAGAGAACTGGACCTAGTGTCTCGCTGGGTCCCTTCCAAACCCAATTTTCTAAGATAAGCACATTTCTGAGATGATAGGAGCGGTGATTTGGGGTTTTCTCACTGGATCTGGTATCGGGCCATTGCTATTAAATGATTGTAAAGGCCACTGTAAGGGGAGAGGTGCTGACTTTCAGACACAGCATCATTAACTTATGATCATTAGAAAAATCCCATGATACTTTTAGAAAAAGTAGAGTAGTTAACCTTGGTGGCTTGGCCAGATTCCAGTTTTTGTAATTGCATCCTGCCTAACTAAAATTGCATTGCACTCATTCTGTTGGATGGCGTATTCTTCACCTTTTACCCCAAGCTGCTGAGTAGCTCTGTTCAATATTTTCTATATTTCAACCCAGAAATATCTTAATTCAGCGTTATTTGTTTTGAATGATAGTTCTTAAAGTGCTTTGAAATCCTTCTGGCTGAAACTTGCTGTCAGCTGTAAATGTAAATTTTCTTTGTTGCCAGCTGTAAAATCATACAGGATTTGACATCAAAAGATCTATGCCTTGCACCACTATGATTTGAGCTGAAGAGCTCCTGAAAGCCCAGGCAGAGTGTGCATTAAACACAGCCCTTTGCTGCAAGGATGCCAAAGCCAAGCAAGTAACATAATCTAGCTGTGGATCAATAGTGTGCCCTTCAGGGACACTGATACTCTGAGGCACTCAGGGAATTAGCTACGTGGTGTGCACGTGCTGTGCTGGTAGTGATGGTCTCAGCTCTAAGGGAGCATGGCCATGCTCCAAACACTGCAAGAGGTCAGTGTCCTGCATGCTACAGGCTTGTCTGAAATGGGACTTTTGTAGGCAGCCAAGGGAAGCTTTTGCTTGTTTGCACTGAGACCTGTCAGGGGAGTTTGGAGTGGACTGTGGTCTGAATACAGTGGTGATTGTTTTCTAAGCAAATCTTACAATGTTTTTGACAAAAGTCTTCCATCCGTGCATCAAAGCAATTGCACTTCAAGGGACTTTATCTCTGTAGATAAGGCTATGTGATACAGGAATTAGGAAGGGAATAAAGCTGGAATTAGTGCTAAATCCACAGTAATATTCTGCTGTGAGATACTTCGACCCGCAGTTCTTTTCAAGTTGCACTGTGTGCACTGCCAGCCCGCTGTATGTGCTTGTAATGAAACATTAAAGGAGGTTTCAGGCACCTGAAGGTGAAAATCACCTGTTTATTGTTCTCTTGGTAGTATCTACTGTGAGAGTCAAAACCTGCCCATGTCCCCAGAAAGCAAGCAGAGAATTCAAGGGTGAACATGAAAAAGGAAATAAAAAATCTGCCTAGGGAGAGAGGTAATAAAGACAAAGCTTTGTGCTTTGCCCATGTGTAAATTCAGGATTATTTTCCCTTCAGATAATTCTCTTTATTTCTCCTTGATTTTTTTTTTCCTGTGGGACACAGGCAGACTGCACCAGCACAGGAAATTCTGCTCTTGGGATGGCTTTTGCTGGCATCTGTGGCTTGATCCAATGCTGACCAAAGGCAACACAGTGCTCCCTGTGGACTTCAGCGAGTTTGAGAGCAGAAAGCTCAAGTGCTCCAACAGTGTCTTTATTCTGCCAGTCTCTTCAGAGGGGAGATGCTTAAAGCCACCTTTCAACCAAAAAACCTGAAAGTTTTCAGGCTTTCATGTGCTCAGACTGGGGAAGTTTTTTTCCCTTTTCTGCTGAGAGCCTGTGGCCCCTGTTCATGGGCTGATAACCTGCCTGGTGCTTGATCTGTCCGAGCAGAGCACCTTTCTGTAGGGCTTACAGAGCCCAGCAGAGCTGCTGCCTGCAGAAGGGACAGGCATTTGCCAGCCAGGGCTGTCTCCTGTCCTGTGCAGCATTGCCACTCAACAAGCAGTGTTATATGATCTGAGACACAGCTTATAAATGTCATTAGAGGGCCATGGGTGTAACAATTATGGCCCAAGAAGCAAGGATAACGATGGCTTTGTGCTGAATGTGGGGCTAATCAGGCACCCTTGGCACCAAGCATATTTTGTAGTTCTTTGTCCTGGTGGAAGTGGCAGGCAGAGGTGACAGCCTGCCCACAGCCTCTGTTGCTGGGGGTTTTGGGAGCGGGGAGACCTTCTCCCATCCATCATGCTGCTTTCCAGTGAGACTGGAGCAGGCAGGGAGGGGGGAAAACATTGGCAGTTTATAAAACAAACAGCTGACCTCTTCAGTCTCCTGGCAGCCCGACTGCAAATCTGATTTCAGATCGTGTTTCAATATATTCAGTAGCAGCCGGGTTTTATTCACTCAGAGCCAGCCCCCTTCCTTAATGTGATGACTTTCCTCCCCTACCCAAGGAAATACTGTACCCACCCTTCTTCATTTCTACAAATGGTTCAAATTGAGCCCACAAGGATTATTTACTCATCTACGTGCCTTGCTTCATGAAACGCTGAAGTCTGTGAAATGAATCATAGGCAGAGGTGGTTTTGTTTTTTAAATACCATGATTAACCCTTGCTCTTGGCTCTCTTAATATCCACTTGTATTCAGAGCATGCAGAACTGCTACCCAGACATTGTTGCTACAGTAGGCCTGGATGTGCTTATTATAAATTTATTAAATTGCTGCTGGTAGTCTGGATTCCCTTAGAAATGCAAAATTCATAGAAATATGAACTTTATAGTTGAACTTAATGAGTTGGCAGTTTTAACAGCTGAAGATATATGGTCTTCTTTAGTTGGGCAAGGCACAAATGTTGATGTAGTTAGCATTGCTCCTCCAAAGCCTGGTGATGAGGGCCCTGGTATTCTTTGTCATTTTATTCCATGCTTTCCCTGTGTTCTGGCAGTACAGGCTGATTTTCTAGTTATCTCCATGCCCAGCTATTTTTCTCAGGTATTCTCCAGCTGTGAAGACAAGTTTGCATTAGGCCTTATGGAACACACTGCTCTACTGAAAACAGCTCTTCCACCCCTAACAAAGAGTTGTGTTGCCATAGTAATTTCTTCTTACCTGCCTGTGGAATGTCTGCCCTGTTTCATTGCCACAAGCCCGGTCTTCTTCAAAGCCTTCAAAGCCTTCTGCTCCATAGAGGGATGCTTCCAGAGGAGCAGTGGCTGGCAGTGAGAATGTTAGCCTGGGTTTCTGCCAAGTAGAGCTCAGACTCTATTCCCAAAGACTGTGCTGAGAGTGGCCGTGTTCTGGTCCTATACAAGGAAGGCATACGGTGCATAATCCCAGCTCCTACCCTCAGCATGTGCAAAGTGAGAAAATCCAGTTTTGTGGCCCCAGAACGAATCCAAGTCTGTCAGGCCATGGCTGGGCAGTGGGAACAGACAGCTCTGCAGTGCCCACACAGTGAGCAGCCTCAACACAGCCTCCGTGCTTAGGTCTCTTCACATGACATGTGGACAGTGGTTTTCTCTCTAGGAAATGTTCCATGCAGATGCAGACACATAGCAGAAGAAAGCTAGGGTCTAAAAAGAGCATCTAAGACCAGTGAGACACTGTAAATGGCCATCAAAACCATCCTGTCCACCTGTGTTGCCTTCAGCATCCAACAACCACTGTTCTCCTGTACAAAGCCACCCCTTTTCTCTAGCTCAGGGCTCACATGGCTCCTCCTGCAGGTTAGCATGTGCTGGGAGTAGGTGTTTCCAGGATGATGCTGATGAGTTTTTCTGGGGCATTCAACAGATTTGAGAGCAGGTGACAGGTAAATGAGAATGTGGCAGCTATATATTGGTTACTGTAGTCATCTCACCAGAGCAAAGCTCCTTGAGCTCAAGGGACAACTCATCACAGGATGAAATCTTTGGTGGGAGTCTTTTGGGTAGCACTTATCTCTTGTGTACTAATGGTGGAATTTGCTGCCATGTGATCAAAAGGTGACATCTTTGCTTCTCTTCTAGCAGAACTTTTCTAACAGATTCTTCATCTAGTAGCAGAGAGAGAGGTTAGCTTTGAAGCGTACAGATCGCTGCATGGTCCTAGGAACAATAATTTCAACACCTAAGATCCCAAACCCAATTAAAGCATGAGGATGGGTGCTAGAGAATCTAGAGATAAGAAAAATGTATTAGCAATAGTCTGAAAGCATCATCTGCACCGCTCAGCCTTTTCAGTGGAGCAGGGTGCAAAATTGCTATGAATTCAAGTGTACTTAAAAGGTTTGAAAAAACAGATCTGCAACAATATCATTATCTGAGTAGACAGCAGAGGTTATGGTTCCCTCCTTCCTATCTAACTCCTTCCCTCCTTCCCATCTAACTCCAAAGTAAGAGGCAATAGTGACATTCAAAATTTGTGGAAGCAATTAAGGAAAAAGCCCTGGTGTCATGGGGCCTGTCCAGGATTTCAGAACTGGTTTATGGGCCAGCTGGACAGTGTGGAAAAACAGGCTCAGCCAGAGCAGCATGGAAGGAAGGAATATCAAGGAGGTTTGGCCTTCTGCAAAGTACACACCAGGGAACAGTGTTCTGAAACACTATATAGGTGCTGGGGAATCCACTGAAATATTATACAGGTGCTGGGATGCACTGAAACATTATAAAGGTGCTGGGGAATCCACTGAAATATTATATAAGTGCTGGGGAGTGCACTGAAACATTATATAGGTGCTGGGGAATGTCTGCTGGCGCTAGACCAGTTGCAGAAGATAAATAAAAAAGGGAACAGTGTTACCGAAGACTCCCTGGAAATAAATCATTGAGCTCTGATTAAGTCTCGGGGATCTCAAGCCAAAAGCATATGAAGAAGGAATGCAGATAGGCTGCAGGAAATTGAATGTCTCCAAGAATGACCTGTATCATTTTTTCCATTTGTAAATGGTACCTTTGATGTGATTTAGAGCTCAGCTAGTTGGACTATTTAGATCCATCCATTTGGATACTGGTAGCAAGAGAGAAGAGTAGCTCACAGAGACAAGGTGTTTATGACCCTGGCAAGGATTTTTGAAGCTGACTATAATGTTTTTCAACTGCTTAATGTCCTCATTGGCTTTGAAAGGGTTCTGAACCAAATACTGGAGAAGCAAGCATATAGCAGGTGCATCATTTCACCTTGGCAGTGGTGAAAGACCACAAATTATTTGGGATAGCATTTACTCAGATGCCTAGATTTGCCACTGTTTTAGAAGCATGAGAAATAACATGATTCAAAGCCAAAGTTATAGTACTTCTTGGTAAGTAGAAGTGTATTTCAGCATCAGTGTTTTAATAGGGATTGGTTCAGAGCAAGAAGAACCTATTCTGACCTTTCAGGGAGGCAGAGACAATCAGTACTTACTGAAAGAACAGGGAAAAGACAAGTACCTGTTCCACAGGTACGTGTGACCACAGGCTGAGATGAAGCTTCTGATACTGCATAACTTCTGTTAATCTATTTATATTGTAAATAAGAAGTAGCCATTGAAAGAGGAGTAGTGGTTTAACCCCAGCCAGCCAAAATATAGCCCTCTATGAGTGAAGAAAATTGACTGTACCTCAGCCAAAATCAGCACAAAATCTTGTGCTTCCAGAGGGAATATAGATGATCTGTGCATGTTAATATTCAGAGTCCAGTCTAAGTTTGAACTTCTGTTTGCAAATGTGCTTTGTAAAGGACAGGAATAAAATAAGTAAGAAAAAAAAAATGCAGAAGCTGATAGAAAAACATAATGGTGTATATGCCACTGAGATTAGCTCAGATGGTCAGAGCATGATGCTAATAACACCAGGGTTGTGGGATTGATCCCTGTATGGGCCATTCACTTAAGAGTTGGACTCAATGATCCTTGTGGGTCCCTTCCAACTCAGAGCATTCTGTGATTCAGTGATTGCATTTTTTTTCTTTGTTTCAAATAATGGTAGTTTGGTAGAATAGCTTAATGGATGTCTTTCCTTTGGCCGGATGCAGGTCCAAGAGCAAAATGGAATCCACTTAAGTAGGATATGCATATATGTCTTATAGGTCACATACTGCAGGGAGTATTTTAGTGAACCTGACCACAAGTCTCTAGACACTACTTCTGATAGCTGAGAGTGTCTAATGCACACTGTTCTTGAGGGTAATTACCAGGAAATGCAGAGGGATCAATCATACTTGATGCGCTGAGCAATTATATTTATTCCCTGAAAAGTCTTTAATGTTCATGGGATGCAAAGTGTGTGAATTTCATTTTAGCACAGAAATATTGTTAGGAAAACAACAGCATTAATGAATCAGAGAGGCATAGTGTAAGACCATGAAGCTGCTCCGACATTAGGGAGATGATTCCCATAAAATAATCCTATTTTAGATATAGGAACTAAGAAAGAAGTGGGAATTTGCAAGTTGGGTTGTGGTCTTTGAGAAGAGGCATTCCTTATGTGCAGACCAAAACTGTACAGGGGCAGATGTGGTGCTTTTGTCAGTGAGGGCTCTGAGATGGGAAAGAGTGAAGCAGGTGAACCCATATCCAGATAAGGATGTGATGAAGAAGGCTGTGCCTGATTTAAGAGTGATAAATACCAGGTTCTTTGAGATAAGAGAGAACTGTGTTTTGTGCTCTGCTGCAGGGTTTTGGATATGCTGGCGGGCACTTGGAGCTCTTTGCAGGCTTAGCTCCTGGAAGGGGTCCATTGTGTTGGCAGAGCTGGGTCGCCCGCTTTGCAGCCAGCTCAGCTGCCAACTGTCAGGTCACTGGAGGTTTCTGTTCCTCTAAAGCATCTCTCTTGCAGCCAGCACAATGCATGGCTTTGTTTTTCCCACTTGCTTCATTAGCTCTTTGATTAAACTACCTGTGATAGTAAGACCAGAAAAGGGGATCTGTGTTTTCGTTAATAAAGTGGTAACTGGGAGCTAGGAGAGCATCTGGTGGGTGTTGGTTGTGTGGTGCAGCTGGGATCCTCTCAGATGGACTCCTGCTACCCACCCTGACTTCTTCCAGCCCTCCCCTGACTTCTGCAGCTGTCCATGGCATGCCACTGATGCTCCCACCAAACACTGCAGGGCAGAGGATGAGTTCTGCTCTGCCCAAAACCAAGACCATCAGTGAACTTCCTACAACCACGGTTGTCTTAGGAAAGAAAGACTGCCAGCTCTGGTTTGGACAGCTGGGATTTTCTGGCCTGTCCACATTCTGGGCAGTGATGCAAAAAAGCCTGCGCTGTCCTCCATGAGTGTTCAGATTCAAAAGAAACCTGGAAGCAGAAATCAAAGCTGGTAATTGTTTCTGGTTTGTTGGACCAGTGTGATCAGAAAGGCGGCGCTGCCCGGAGCTGGTGGTGGGCAGTGGGGGTTTGCCACCACCTTCTCACAGTGCTGCAGGAACCACAATGCCAGCCCCCATGGAATGGGCAGGGGGAGCCAGCACCAGGGGTTGCCTGTTTGAAATCCCAGAATAAGAGATGTAATGCAGACTAGAAGTTTTGTTAAGCTGAAAGAAGGCCTTATCAGATGGTGGGTCTTTTATGAATCACCTCTGTCTGGAGGGCTGCAGCTCATCAGGGCTGCTGGCATTTCAAGTAGTGATATTTAAGATTTTTCTTCCTTTCTTTCATTTTTGCTCTTTGAAGTGTCTTCCTGAGATTTGTGATGGGGCATCCCTAAGTTTCTCCTCTCACTTAGCCAGGCCAGACTTTTTGGGGGAGCTTTTTGCTGCTGATGCAAAAGGATGAGAAAATTCTCAACTCCCATGATGAGAGCTCATAGCAGGATGTCTTCAAAACATTCAGGTGCTAGGACTTTAGGCAGGCACAGAGCCCATGTGACTACTGTTAAGGGGTGGGTCATGCCTGGGGTATAAACCAGTGTATAAACCAGATCACACACACCACATAAAGTCTGAGCCTGTGTTTGCTCTTCACTCTGTCAGTGTATTAACATGATTCCACTTGCATCCAAAATGGGAAAGCAGCTTAAAGAAGGCATTTGGAAAATAAGGCAGGCAAATAATCAGGCTACAGAGAAGAATGTGCCTGGTTTTTTTAAGGTGTATTCACAAGTTAATTCAGGTAGGAAATTATTCTGACAGGTAGAGAGTAAAGTTTACTCCTGTAGGCTATTTGTGCTTTATTTAGGGCTTAAATGAAGCGCAAAAGCTCATGAAAGACAGAAAATTCTTCAACGTGGAAGACAAGCCTGTGGAGGTGAAATGTGGCTAATCCAACACCACCTTGCCCCCAGTGATTTTGAGTGCTGCCTGAGAGCAGTGCAAGGAGCTGGCAGCCCCTGTTAATCCAGCCTGTGGCATGCTCAGGGACCAGGGTCAGAAAGCTAATTTCTCCACTACCTCTCTCCACATATAAATGGACTCTTTTAAGCTTTCCTGTGTATGCTTCAGGGTGCCAGGCTCCCAAGGAGGATAAAACACCCCTTGGAAACACACATGGTTGTTTTCAAAACCATGCACTGCTGTCAGTGGGGTTATGAGCAGCCTGAACTGGGGCAGTGCTGGTAGCTGCCAGAGGGTTTTTTAATGTGTGGTTTTCCCCTCAAATGAGTAGTTTTCTGTTTTTCCTATGGCTGAGACATGGATACAAGCTATGCACCGTGCACTTACATTTTAATGTAGAAATGTTATTGCAGAGTCTGAGGTAATTACCTGGTTGTTCCTTTTACTGCATGTAATTACAACAAAATTCTACGGGGATAGTTTATGGCAACTCGGTGTGAAAAGAAGGTACTTGAAAGCAATGGTTGGGTTAGGTGATGTTTACGCTTCTTTCTCTCTGAACAGGATTCGAAAAGAAATGTACTCACATCTTCCATATGCTAAGTAGCTTTTCCTAAGAAATTTTCATGGTGAACACACAGGGCTTGGCCCCAACATGTGAGGAGGCAGTTCTGCTCCCCTGAAATCTGGTGGGCACCCACCTGAGAGGAGCTGAAAGCTGACCTCCTTTCCATGAGCTAGGGGGCACACCCTCCTTCCTCATCGTGCTGTGTGTCTGGGGCCACAGCAATTCCTGCATTTTAGGCAGGCACATACCAGGTAGAATTTATCCCCAGGGCTTTTCCTGAAGCCAGATTTTCACAGTGTCTTGAGCAAGAGCAGCATTGCATTTTCTGTAGCAAATACTTAAATGTGATAACTGAAGACTTTTCCCTACCACTGGGCCAGATCCTTTTTTTCTGCCTATCTGTATGTACACATCAAATTGCACAGCTTAGCTATGCTTACATTGCTTGGCTATGCATGCCTTACCTGATGCTTAGCTGCCATTTCAGTGGCTAGGCTTCCTTTCTTCTTACCTCTGTGCTCTATCTACTCAACCAGACATAAAGGGTTTCGTGGGATTGTTAGCAGAGGTAATGGAGAGAGTCCCATTGATTAGAACAGGACCTGAATCAGACCCTTCATTTTTCCTGGCTGTCACATGGGACACATTTATTGTTCTGGCCTTTCTTTTTTTCTTTCCTTACATCAGAATTCACTGTGGACATTTTTTCTATCATTATCTAAGAGTTTGTGGAAGGAACAGTTGCATTTTAAAAAGTGCCTGCCTTGCTGCAATTTATTCTGCTCACTGTTTCCTGATTCTAGCTGTGCCCTCTTGCTCTAGCAGGGTTATAGAGGTTGAGTTTCCCCAGCACTAAGCAGAGAGAAAATCTCAAGATGATCAGGAACCGTGCATGTAATATTCTTAATTGTTTCGTGCATCATTAAAATGTTCACGCATTTCATGTACTTCAGGCTAAAAATTGCCCATTCAGCTTTACCAGGTAATTACAGGAGTGACTAGGCATTCACAGGGCACCCATGTGCTTTTTGGAGATGATGGATGTGCCTGCACCCAATCCATTGGTTTGGATTTCCTTTCTGGAAGGCTGTGTTATCACTGTGCAAATGAGCTGGAATCCTGCCCTGGGCCTGCCTGCTCTCCAAGGAAAATGAGAGGAGCAAAAGCACACCCCGTGTGGCCCCCAGCAGCTCCATGGAGCGGGCACCTGAGGAACCACCAGAGGCTGCCTTGGCTGTGGAAGGGCTGCTCAGTGCTTGGAAGCAGGTGCAGAGGGGACAGACTTTGTGCTGTGCCTCTGGCAGGTGTGCTACAGAAAGTGCAGCCCCAGGGGACAGGGAACAAAGCCCTCTATGAGCCCTCTGTGCTGCGTGGCTCTCGCGGGCCGCCGAGGCTCCTGACACACTCAGCGTCAGGCACTGCTCTGGTTGGAACTAGGGCTCCCTGAGGTTCCCAGCCTCCCTGTCCCCAGATTTGGAGGTGGCATTAGGAGCTTCACTGCTTCTGTCACCTCCTGATCTCCGCATCAGGGCGCAGTCACCACAGGTAGCATCATTTTGGCGTGAGGGTGACGAGCTGAGTGCTAACACTGGGAACTTCATCGCTGACTGCTCTGGGAAATGCATTACCTGTATTTCTGTATTAACGTAGATTTTGCAGTCCATTTAACATTTTTTTTAAGTGTCTTCGTTTTAAAGAGGTCTATGCCTTTTCTCTAAAAGGTGTTTTATTATAATGGAACGAAATCTTGGTCAAGTGGAACAGATATATTCAAACCACTGTGTCTAAGGAATAAACTTCCCTCCCAAGAGAGGAAGATGTAGGTAGGCTCCCCTACCTCTTCAGGATTAGATGAACTGAATTCTTAACCACAAGGTTTTAGGTATGACCAAATCCTCCATATTTGCAGGAGTCAGAAACTTTCAGAGATGATGCAAAAATTTATACTGGCCCCATACACGGGCATTCATCACACACCCAAATGAAATTAAGATGTTTTAATTATGTTACCGAAAAGCGTGCCATGATTTCAGTGGGAATTTGTGCAAATAAAGATTTGAGTAGTGCACAGTGTGGAGCCAGCCATTCCCTGGCTTGTAGGAAAGGTGTAGTCATAGGCACGTAGTTCTGGAAGAAGCTTCAACTGATCATCTCATCCATCCTCCTCAATCTGATGGGAACAGCTATAGCTAGACTGTCCCTTGCTCAGACCTTGCATGGAGCAGTCTCAGAAGCCACCTCTGAGCACACCAGCTTCATTTCAGTGCAGCTTATTCCAGCCCACAGTAATTATTAGAGGTTGAGGGGACAAAATCTACTAATATCTAACTTAAATCTCCTTTGCTGTAAATTATGTCAATTATTTCTTGTCTCAGGAATAATGGATGTGGAGAACAATGGACTACCCTTCTTTTTATAGCAGCCTTTTTTACATTCCTTTTTGTATCAGACGAGTAGTCTTCTTTCAGTCTTCTCTTTTCCAAAGTAAAAAATTTCCATTCCCCTAAGCTCACCACGGAACTGTGTTTTCTAAATCTTGTCATCCTTGCAGCTCTCCCTTGGACTCTGCAAAGGTGGCTGTCCCTTCTTAAATGCTCTGCTGGAGCGTTTCTCTACATGAAACCAGAGCAGCATCAAGCAGAGTGGGATAAGAATGCCTTATAAATGTGTCAAAATGTGGGGGAATAAATAGGCATCAGACTAGCCAAAATATTGATTTATTTTTTTTAAGCTCAGAATAAACCTGGAATTGAAGCTTCTAAATTTCTTCTGCATTACATATTTTCTCTGCCACTTGTCCTGTTTTGACCTTTCCTGTCCCCAGGAGGTTTGTACTGGCAACTTCTATTGTATTATAACAATCTGGTCCTGGTCAATCAATGTGCAAAGCTCTCAGTCTCTACTCAGCTACATGTCTGCGTTTCCTCCTCTAAATCATTCATGCTTTTTCTGTTTTGGTGTTCAGCCACTCCACTAGTAAAACTTCTGAGAAAATTGCTCGCCCTCTCCATCAAAGGGTAATATCTTACATGTTTCTGCATCTTGTAGGTCCAAGTTTCCTCTAAGTAATTGTTTTACTCTGCCTTGGATTTCAATTTTAAAAAACCTTAACCCGATATTTAATCAGCATTGGCAGCAAGAGACCACTCATGGGGTTTTATGTCCTGTGGGTAAATAGCTCGTTCCCTTCATTGTTCATTAAAAACAAATACAGTTTGCCCCCTTTGTCTCTCCCCTTCAAACAAAAAAAAAAAAAACAAAAACAAAAACAAAAAAAAACCCACAGACTTTGCTATATTCCCCAACAGCGAATATTTCATTATTTATTGTTTAACTGCTGCTTCATACTTGGCATAAAAGACATAAAACAGGGTGGGACTGCTGGAGGAATAATTATTAGTGGTGAGGGGGAGCAGCAGACCCAAGACAGCTGTAGCAGTGCTATTTCTCACCCCGTGGTGCTCGCTGTCATTAGCCATGACAGCAAACCCTCTCAGCTGGCATGCTGAACCCTCACACCATGGAGCTCTTGGAATGGCTCCTCTGTGGCTCTGCACCATGGAGAGACACCATTTCCTGACTCATTTCTGTTGGGTTGAAATGAGATCCACAGTCTGTGGACACGACCTCTCGAAAGGAGCCCCGTGCTCGATCATCCTCACCATATTTAACTGGGGTTTATAGTGTCCACTTGAGTCTACTGACACAGTGGGTGAGAAAACAGAGAATTAATCTTCTATCACATTGCCTTCTGTAGAGAAATTTCCTAATTAAACATAGCAGAAAATTACTTTAAAGGCGGGGGTTCGGAAATCCTTCCTCTATTGTGAGCATGGGCAGTATTAATTGAAAAATTGTAATTTATTCACACAGAGCTTCTAACTGCACCTCATGTCCGCAGTGATTTTGCTGACATGGATTTTGCTTTGCCCCTAACAAGGACTTGTGTTAGGAAAATGCAAGAATGTACTAAAATTACTGTTTTGCTTCTGGACGTTTTGCTTCAGCTTTTCTCTTCGTATTTATCGGTGTTTCCAAATTTGAGAAAAATCCCTTGATAATTGCCTCTTCTCTGAGATCTTCTCACTGTGACAGTTGTCACACACACTGAGAATTTTCCATTTTAATATTCCACTCTATTAGCTGCTAAGAGCACAAATAAGATAACGAGAAATGGAAGTCCATTTTTAAAGCATTTTTGTTTTAAAATGATAACTTTAAATGTATTACTCTGTTTAGAAAGAAAAATCTGAGTGGATGGTATGATGGGTAATGATATGTAAATGACCATTCATGCATGAAAATCAGGGCCACAGTTGAATGTATTAAGCAATGACTGATATAATCATTATTTTGGATTTTGCATCTGAAGAAGGGGGGGATTGCAGATATCAAGTGAATTGCATATTTAAAGAAAACATTAATGTGCATGTAGAATAAAGAATATTTATTACATTTTTGCATTAAGTATGCTAGTGTTATGCTGTTTGAGCTTAAATAAGGTCAATATGCTGGGTTGCTGCTTTTTATATTAAGTCCGGCTCTCTTTGGCAGATCCTCCCTTTCCCTGTTCATACAGGACACCGTCAGAGTGCCAAGTTTGTAATGTCAACTCTTTTCAGCTCCCTCTAATGCATTTGTCTACAGAAAGCTGCCTCTTGCACACGCCGGGGGGAGCTCAGGGAAAGCCATTTGCTCACATTTTCAGAGCAATATTTTAACATTTACCATGGCTGTGATGTCTTTGTCTCTCTGGGGTTTCACAGGCACTTGCCACGTCAGTGGGATGGTGGGGGAAAGTTGATGCTGCAGGTCTGCTGGAGCTCTGGGGGTTATTGCCCAGGAGGGGACAGTATAGCTCACTCCTTTGCCTCCCAGCCAGGGCTCTGCAGCTGCTCTGCTTTCGTGAGGAGACTGAAATAAGGAGAGGACAGCTTGAGAGGTGTAGGCATACACAGTTTGTGGTGATTGGGATGGGGCTGTGGCCCAGCCTCATCCCCAATGGGTTACAGCTGTGAGCAGCAGGTGAGCAGCACTGACAGCAATGAGCCATGGAGTGCCCAGGGGCACTGACCAACCACCACAGGGAACAGAGGGCACACAGGTGCAGCGCATCAGCAATCAAAGGTATTAAAGCTTGGGCTAAAGAGGAAGAAAGGCAGATGCTTGCAGCCTTCTCAAGTGAGATGGTGTTACTCTGTATGGGCTGATGCCTGAAGCCTTCTGATATGGTAATGTGTTACTCTGTATGTGGGTGAATGCTTAAAGCCTTCTGAAATGGTGTGGTACTACTCTGTGTATCGTGGCCATCTTGTCTGTGACATATTCTGTGACAGAGAGGGGATGTTTTCCTGTCTCATCTCATTTTGTGCTAAGATCTTTGAAGGAAAAAGAAAATTCTGTTTTGGCATATGAGAGAAATAAGCTCCTGTTATACAATACATTAACAGATTCCTTGTATCAAAGGCAGAAAATAGCTATGGTACTAACTAAAATTAATGCACCTCAAGTTTGGAGAGCATTATGCTGAATGTCCACGATACATTCTCTGTCCCCCTTGGCAGTAGCATATGATCAATTTTGCTACTCTGTCCTTACCTAATTATCGCTGTTGCTAATGAAGGGAAGTAGAGAAAAACATGTCTTAGTAGGTTAATAAGCCATCCAGAAAATTATATTAGCATGATCAATCCTTAATGATTATGGTTTCTCATAATATTAGATCACCTGAAAGGTGTTTTTGGCAGAAATGTGAGGGGCAGTATGTATCATTTCACAGCCATTCTTCCAGGAGTGCTCAGTTGGTGTTTGGAGAGAAATTCAGTTTAACTTTAGCTCAGGAGTTTTGACTGCTCTCACAACCATTGATTTACTCAGTGGAACTGGCTTATTTTATCATGCAAGGATCTGGAAGGGCAGCAAGTATGGGGGATTTTGTGCTTTCCCTTCTTCCACAAATACTTGTGGGCAGGCAGTGTGCACATTTTGTGTTGCTTTTCATAAGTCTTGGTGACTAAGCTGTCAGTCTCAGATCAGTCTGACCACCTTGCAGCTGGAATTTCCCCCTTTCCTCTCTCCATGATGATGCACCTTCATTTGCAATCTGGTATCTGGATCTAGCATCCTCCAGGATTTCTTTAATTTCTGTGAGGTTTTTGTCATTGTTTTTTCTTTAAGTAGCTGTGTAGCCACCACTGCAGCTTACTCAGGCATGTTTGTTTCAAGGAAAGCATTTCTCTTAGAGCATGTCCAAAGAATTAAAGCAAATAGCAGAGGGTAACGATCCTCAAACATCAGACTCATCAGACTCCTTTTTTTATTTTATTTATTTAAAGATTTCCCCCAAATTAAACTGAATCACAATCCTCCCTTTTAATTTGTTAATTACACTTCTGCAATGGTAATGCAATCAGTGAATATAGCTAAAGTGTTTGTGTGTGGGAATCAGTATTAATGAGAAAGAGCATATTTGCAAAGTGTGGTATGTATCAGCTGTTTGCCTTGTGTCTGTCTGCTGGGGTAAGGCTGCTCTCAACTGGACCCAGCTCAGCCAAGGAGGCTCAGGAAGAAAAAGGGACGATTCCCTTCCAGGTCATTCGTTCCCTACAGTCCCTTTTATGCTTCCCAAACTCGGGGAATGCAGGGGCAGGGGGCACTGCTATTTGGGGCAGGGGAGTGCCCCCATTTTGGGCAGCAGAGCTCCTGGAGAGCTCAAGCTCAGCAGCTGTGGTCCCCTGGCCAAAGCGGCAAGCCAGGGCTTTTGCAGCCCGAGTACCCCAAGTGACTTCACAGGTGACAGAACTCCGAGCAAGCTCATAAAGGTTAATCACAACTAAGTGAGAATGAAATCTGGCATTTTCCTGCTGGGCTTCCAATTTTCTGTATATGCAGTGTATTGAAGCTAAGTGAGATTAAATGTTTAAACCTTTTGTGCCATGTGGCTCCCCCTATATCATAAACACGTCTGTAAAATTATACTCAGAAGGGCAGCATTGTTCTGGTGTAAATGGATTCAAATCCATGCTTTTCTGCTGCTTCAAACTCAAGGCTGATTTTTAAGTGTCGCACTCAGCCTGTTTGTCCTGTTAGTGGAGGTCTGGGAGGCTTTTTCTGCCAGTCATGTAAATTTTTGGTGACGGCATCAAATTAGATCCCCTGTTTATTCACAGACCTGGTTCATGGAGGCTCCTGCTCTTAAATACTGGCCACCCTTGCAGGAGTGGCTGTGCTACTCCTTCAAGAGCTCCTTGCCTTTCTGCCTAGGTAATCAGCAGTGCTGCTGGTGTTTCTCATGGATTTTGTGCTGGACACAATTACTCCACTGGATAAACCATAAACCAAGGAGTGCTTTAAGCCAGTACTCAGGCACTGCCTCAACCTGCCCACTAATAATGGGAATAAAAGGGGAAAAATGGCTGATTGGGGTTCTTTTCCCCATTTGTCCTGAAAGATTGTCTTCCTACCAAATATTTTCATGCAATTAACTGATGCCATATGTTTTCATGTTTGTTGAAGAGTAGGCTTATGTAAAAGATATGATCCATGTTGCATAAATATTGTATCCCCTCCAGCAAGACTTGGAGGCTTTGCAGCTGCCCTCGTCTCAGCTTCTGGCATGTTCTTTAGGTGCCAGCACTGCTGTGCACCCCCAGCTGCAGCAGAGACCCAAGGACTCCCTACCTGCAGCCTTAGGAAGGCAGAAATATCTTCAGATGTCTTAACAACTAGCTCTGAGATGCTAGTTGTTGATTTTGGGTTTGTTTTTGTTTTTAAAGGGAGTTCTCACAGAGAAAGGAGCAAAGTCAGGGATGAGCCCTGGTTGTACAGTTCAGAGGCTCAGATCAGCGTGTGCTCCTGCAGAAGTATTAAATTCTGGGGCAGGAGCTGTGAAGGGGGATCCACTGAGCTCATGGAGGAGGAGGCAGCTTAGGAGCCATCTCTCACAGCTCCCAGTGATGGGGTGACAGCCTGGCTGAATGTGGGTTGTGACTGTCAGTTCTGGCACCCCACTGAACTGTCCCCTTCTGAGATCCCACTACTAGAAACGAGCTTGCCATACAAGCTTGATGCTCCTGAGCCCCAAGGCAGCTCCAGCTCTCTGTTACATGTGTGTAACCTGCATTAACACCACAGAAATCAAGAGAAAGGAGTATTACATGGAAGAAAAGTGGGGAGGGAGAAGAAAACTCTCTTCCTCTTGTTGCATTCAAGGTAGATCCAAGTCACTTTTACAGTGGATCCACTTTACACACTGCTGGTTATGTAAATGGGATATCAACTAAATTGGACTTTCACTTGCTCTGGCACTCCCTTCCATTGCCAGAGTGATTTTACAGCAGCTTTAGTCTAAATTAAAACCAAGACCAGTGTCTGCCATCCATGTTTTAGGATTTAAAACCAGTCATTTCCCAAGATAATTGTGGTGCAGTCGAGACCAGAAGCAGCTTCCCAAAAATTGGTTAATACCCAGATTT
The DNA here is from genome assembly GCF_901933205.1 of Camarhynchus parvulus. NCBI lineage: Eukaryota > Metazoa > Chordata > Aves > Passeriformes > Thraupidae > Camarhynchus > Camarhynchus parvulus. Next base: position 8,353,505 of record NC_044577.1, on the reverse strand, counting down.
GGGTTTCTTCACTGGCTTAAATGGAGTGGAATATTATCTCCTCTATAGTCTGCCTAAAAGATAGATTTGATGTCTGCAAGCAAAGACATGAAATTGCTATAGGCTTCCATTCTTATAGCCTGCCACCTATTTGATTTATGTGATAAGTGATCTCAGATGACCCTCCAAGGCACTGAACCATTAGAGAGTTATGTTGCACAGCGATAAGAAATCTTCAGAGATACCTAAATCTTCTTTTACCACTGGGAGTTTCATCTGTTCTGGAATAAAGAACATTTTTATGTATGATGTTGCTATCTTGCTAGCCATACTAATATTCAAAAGGATACACAGACTTAAATCAACAGCAAAGTGACAAAGATCTTAAAACTGAAGTAGTCACCAAGTGGATGCCAGACAGCTCTTTTAGGTTTTATCTTTGTTCCTTTCATTCTGTTTCTTGAAAGATGAGTAGCTGTAAGGGTTCACATTTAAGACTTCTGTTAATCTTTCCACCAGGTAGAAAGCTGTGGAAAGCCCTGGAAAGTCACACCACCTGTTTGGGACTTGCTTATTTTAGGCTTTGTGAAAGCATGGCTTTGGATATTTTATTTTTTTTCACTGAATTTCTGTAAATTCAATGATAGGGGTTTCTCTCTGCCTAGAATGAATGAAAATGCTCAGAACCTCAGGTGGGATGTGAATTCTTGGCAGAGGTCGGGGAAAGCACAGATGGGTAATTTCTGTGGTTTATATCCAACTGTAGCATCTTCTCCTACAGAGGAAGGCAGCGCTGCCTCATATTCCTCTGACTGAGCCCACACCTCATGCAGTATTTCTTCCCAGAATTTGTAGGTACTGTTGTTCCAGCCTGTATGGAGTCCTTAGATTCCATCTATAGATACACAGGACCAGCCAGCCAGAAGCAGCTCACACGTGACTCTGCTTCAGGGTAGCCTGTGATGGCCATTTTCTGACAAATAAGAAAAGCGTTAAGACATTGGGCACTTTCCTGGGCTGCAGCTTCCTACCTACCTTGACACAGTGCTGAGGTTAATGATCTGTGTGGCCAGGCAAGTCAACCTGAGCGAGGAATCAGACATCATCCTTTTTTATTTCTCCTTGATCCTGAAAAATCTTCTGGTCTCTTGCAATTTGGGCTACAGTAATTTCCTTCCAGGCTCTTTAATAATTGCCTTGATTGGTGACCCATGGCATTGCATCCTCTGAGCTGTGGCCATGTCCACTTGGTTATTTTGTTCATCCTGTTGTGCATATTGAAATACATAAAAGCAATTACTGATGCCACCAAAGCTTTGGCAGTATTGCAGGCATGTTTTTCCAAAAAGATGTATCTATTTCTTGAAAACTCTCCTCGAAGGAAGTGAGGCTTCTCTTTAAATTAATGCAAGGCAGAGATGAATAGTCCCCGTGTGCTATTTTGGCTTTTTACTCAAAGCTGTTTATGAGGAGAAGCTCTTGGCCAAGTTAAATGAGCCTACTCTTCCTCATGCTGGCAAATACTGTCAGTGCTGGTCATTGTACACCTTCATAAAGGTGCTGGCACCTAAATCTGCAGTGCTGGCAGCCCACAGACACCAGGCAAGCATCAAATTTTGTAGGGAGACCACACAATGGTGCAATAAGCACAGCTGTTTCATGTCAGCGTTCAGAAAGCTTACAATAGGGTTTTATTCACTGAGCCATTCCTTTTGTAACACCATTAGAGTTATTTGCTAGGAGAAACTGGCCTCGACTAATCGCTTTTAATTTTTTATCAAATGCACTGTGGGAGCTGCAGGAATATGCATGAGACAGCAACAAGCAAGTGGTGTTTGTTTAGAATAAATACACTCTGAGTAAGAATGGAGTCCATTCCCTCCTGGCCACGGTTGTAGAAATGCAGACAAGTCCCTGCAGAGGTCTGTGGAGAGTCATGGCCTGGCTTCACACAGGGATGCCGCAGGAGCACCTGCTGGAAGGAGAGAGCTGCAGGCAGGCAGGTGCAGAGGAGCAGCGCTGGTCCTGGGAAACCATTCCCATCCCAGCCACTTTCGGCCACAATAAGTGAGGTTTGCAGGGTGGGAATGCTGCCAGGGGAGACCCTGGAGCCTCCAGGCCAGGTGAGAGCTGGAGAAGGCTCCTGAGGTTCCAGAGATGTTGAGCTGGCTGAGCAAGGGGCCAGCTGAGTTGACAGAGCTGCTCCAGGTGTTTGGGAGAATGCCGCTGGAAAACTGGGGGTGGTGGGAAAAGGAAAGAAGACCCAAGAGAATTAGAAGGCGTGCCAGGAAAGACAGGAGGTAAAAAGTAAAGACAGAGCAGCAGTGTTTGGTAGTAGTGGGAAACAATTTTTGTACTAGTTATTCCCCAAACCCAGAGCACTCCCAGACAGTTTTCTTGCACTATGAGAATCCGTATCCAGGGCAGAAGCACAGCCTTCACCCACAAGGTGTGGCTGAGCTCACAGGCCTGTGCACAGGGATGAGCTGCTCCAGAAGTGCTGCTTTCCTGTCTGACATCAACTCAGCGTTGGACTGAAAAATCATGAATCAGCCCTACAAAAGTAGTTTTTAAAAATTATAAACATGAGAGGTCCTGGTGTTAGTTATACTCACAAGCATTTTCTCCACTGTTCTAAAGCTTAGGCATGCCTTTCAAAACAGATATATACATGGAAGCTGAGATCCTTATGTGTTCAGATAATCCACTGGTTATGATTTTTAAGAAAAAAACCATGAGCTGAGAATCACAAGAGCTGAAAAACACTGCAAATTGAGTCTGACTGGCATCAAAGCAGTGCCAGGCTCTATCTGCATGGTCTTTAGCAATAAGATAAGAGCACATTTTATCAGCAATCTGAGCTGGCTGGGTGCATCAAGTTCCTCCTCAAAAACCCTGCTAGGTATTTACATTGTGCTAAAGTCATCCCATTAACCTTTCCCAGCACGTGGCTGAGAATGGCAAGGCAGAGGCATCCAAGGATGAGACCTGAGGCAGTATAAACCCTGAGAAAGGGGGTCTGATTTCCCAGGCAGCCACCTCAGGTATGGCACAGCCCCAGTGCTGTTTAAATCATCTGCACATATAGCAGAGAGGGGGTTTCAAGGACTCGCCTGTGGTGCTATGAAGGAACCATCAAAGGCACGTTGGTATGAAGGAGAATATTTCATTTCAATATTAAGAAGTTCTGTGTTGGGTCCTGAGCTGGGCACAGACACTGTTTTCCCCGGCAATAAGTGATTTCCCCAGAGTGTTTATGGGTGTGAGAGAGGGCAAATTTGTATTTATTGAGATGGAGCCAGCTGGCAGGAGTAAAGCAGGGCAAGGCACGTCAGAGTTTGAATTTATTACCAATCCTGTAGGCCATTTTCCTTTCATTGTGACAGTAATGCCGTTCTGAGCCTCTGCCAGACTTTGAGGCCAGAGCCATTGGCAAGTTGACCCCCTGCTTTGCACCCTTCATTTTTCTCACTTTGCAGGTTTTGACTGAGCTAATGCTTTCAGGAAAAAAGGCTTATTGATTAGAGTGAAGTTGCTTGCAGCATCTGGGCTTTTATTGGTGCAGTTTGTGAGGTGTTGTTAGCTGTCTGGTAGCGCTTGTTCTCACACATTTAGTAAATTCTTGCTGGCTTCTCTGCCCTCCTTTCTTAGACCTTTCTCACCTTACCTACTCACCTTCTCACCTGCCCAGTGCACTCCTTTTAGGACAGAAGTGTATGGCAAGATCACCTCAGCTGGTCTGAAGAGCACCCTCCTCCACTGCATTTTAATTTGCACATTGTCTATCATTCTGCAATACAAAAATGGCCATTAACTCTCATCCCCATGTGATCTGTATTTTTACCTAGATTTTATAGCTGAAAACAAGCATGTATCCTGTTAGGGCGAGCTAGAACAAGCCTTTTTTTGAAGTTTTTCTTTCAACAATAGCAAAGATATCCCACTATGAGGAGTCAAGTCAGAATCAGGGGTTGTGATAAGCACGTGTCTGATCACATCGATCAAAGGAAGACTACATCAGAGTAGTCATAATTCATAATTCATTATAGTCATATTTTGTATATTCAAGCATGTGGTGATGTTTTATATTGTTTCTTTGTTGTGTTCTCCTGTGTAGTTGAAATATATTGAACAAGGATTGTTGTAATAGTCCTAAAAAGCCACGTGAAGCCTGAGCTGAGGCTTTCTTGAGTTTGCCCCATTGCCTTCAGAGTCCTGGTAGCAAAGAGAGGTTCAGGGATCTGTGTCTAGCCAGTGTTGGCACCTGACTGTCTCTCACTCCCGTGGCTCCCCAGCTACTCCTCCCACACCCCTTCACTGCTCACAGTATGGTCTGTGGGGCAAGGTACTTGCATGTCCCCTGCGGCACTTTGTGTGCCTGACCAAGATGCTGAGCATACTCCTCACCATCTCACTGGAGCTGCTTTTCTGGAAATTGCAAGGAATTCATTACCATCCTGGGTTTGCCACTCATCAAGCACCTTGGGAAGACACTGAGCAGGGGTTATTCAGCAGCTCAAGCACAGAGATTTTGGTGTCTATGTTTTAAAACCTCTAAACCACTGATCTAGCTCCTAATAGAGCATGAGTCTGGGAAGCTGTGTGGCTAAAGTCCTAGCATGATTTTTTGTGGTTGTGGCTACAACCGTTTTGTAGGTCTGTACCTACAGAAGACTTGCTTCAAAGAGATTGAATGTAAAGAGAAATTAGAGGTGGCTACAGTGGCAATGGGCATTTTTGGGGCTTTTAGTTTTCTCCTCATGTTACAGGAAATAAGCACAGGGTCAAACCAATCTACTGATGATACTTTCAATCTGTTTTTTTTCAGCTAGGGAGACAGAGTTAAATGCCTCAGAAATGGTTTCTTTCTTGTGGGACCTGCAAACAATACAGACATTCTTGAAATCACAGCTATCTCATCAGAGCACTGTGAGAATGCCAGAGAAGGACCAAATGATTAAAACAGGAGCTGTTGTGGTTCCCACAGTCCATTGACTCTGTAAATTGTGTGTAGTGCCTTCACAGCTGAGAATTTATATTGCTTAGGAGATTGACATAGTCTCTGAAGTGACTTTCAAGTAATGTTAGTGACCTTCTAACCCTTGTTAGCACATTTCTTTGGACTCTGAGTTGATAATCTTGCTTAAAATTTCTCAGTTCTGTGAGTAATAAGTGGTGGGCTTCACTGATTAGCCTCCCTGGAGCCCTACTACGTTCCTGCAGGGTCTTGGTGTTAAAACCTCAATAGTTGCTAATATGAACACTACCTAACATGCATGAGAAGTCTCATTCTCTGTTTTAGAAGAGAAATCCAGAAACTAGATTATTTTTTGCTAACAATTTTCTCCAGTTGGGTTAGAACAGAAGTGCAAATCAGCAAGTGCAGTGAGGGGGAAAAAAGAAAAAAGAGTCACCTTAGAAAATAAGCATCCACTAGTCCTCAAGCTAGAAAGCAGCAGGAAATATTGGGAAAATAACTCGTTGTAAGATGTCTGATTTATCAAAGCAGTTATCTGCACAGCATGGAGAAAACAAGCCCTGTGTGTGTCAGCTCTGGATGTGGGTGCATATGCCAGTGGGTACGTTTGTGTAGGGAGAGAAAACAGACCTATAAGAAATGTAAAGATTAATGTTATCTGTATTACTGACAACAGAAAGAGCTTAAACAGGAGATAAACAGCTGTCTTTTTTAGTAAAGACTGCTGCACATTTGCACATTTAATGACAACATGCACATTGACTGTGGAAAGCTGGTCACAGGGCTTCTTCAGAAAAATACAAATGAGTGACTTGTTATTTTCAAATAGAAATTCAGAACTGCAATGTGCTATAGAGTGGATGATCTTCTCCAAATCAGTTACTGCTCTTCAACATGCTCAGTCTTTCAAATGCCTTTTTTAATGGTTTAAGTAGCTATTTCACTTACTCTGTGATGTAGAGCCGTGTGAGGTCCCCAGCCAAGCGCCACGTGCTGGGCAGTGATGAATAGAAACATTGCAGGGAGGAAGAGAGCAGGGCATATGTTTTAAATTAAAAGGAAATGCAAGGGAAGTGATTTGCAGAATAACAAAATAAAGAAATTAAAGCTCCATTCCATAAAGTATATATTCTCACCCTCCTGAACTGGAACAATTGTCATGTTTCTGATAGGTGAGGAATGCTTGGCTGTTGTAAGAAGGCATCTGCCCGCTGGTGCCGTAGTCACTCATTACATGTCCTGTCTAATATCTTAACCACTGGAAATCCCCTGCCACAGTTGGCTGTCAATGGTATCTCCTCGGTAAAAGAGATTTCTTTATTTAAAATGTAAATGAAACATTGCAGGCCTGGATGCAGCTGCAGGGAGGTGGGGAGGATCTCATATGAGCCTCGTGATGTTGTGGGGCCAGAATCACATGGGCAGTACATGGAGATGCTAATGGTGTGAGGATGTGGCACCTGGACTCCTTGTCCACCCTCGTGCCTTGGCTTTTATAACATGTGAGCTTTTATAACATGTGAGTTTCTCAATCATTTAAGGAAACAGAAAAACTACAGCTCAGCCCTTCCCTGTAAAGCCTGACAATGCAGTAGAACTAAAATCCGGAGTGTTTTTTTCCTGGTTTCCCCTTTGTTTTTTTGTGCATGAATTTTATGGATATAAAGGTGAGAAAATTTGTACAAATAGAGCAAAACTACCTTTTTTTCCCCCCCTTTTGGGATAATCAGAATGCTTTTCATAGGTGAATTTTTTTCAGTTTAATATAGTTTAACTTCAAGCATGACTGATAGGAAATTAATGCAGCATAGTCCATACCTAAAAATACCAACACTTCCTTTGACTATATTAAGGCTCAGGAAAAAAGCATTTTAGATAAGATCTACCTTTGGTATTTCTGTGATTTCTATCACTGTAGTATCTAAGCTTATCACAATATTTTAATATAGTTGTTTCCACATTCTCTGTTGGGAGGAAATTATATTGTTCCTGTTATCACATAGTAGGAAGCATGGCAGAGGTTATATAACTTGTCCAGGATAAGGAAGCAAATTTGTTGAAAAACAGGCATTGGAGTCACCCTTGATCTTCTAGGGGCAAAAGCCCTTTCTCCTCAAACAGCTTTCAGAAAGCCTGGGATTCTCATCCTTTTTTGAGTAAATATCAAAAGCGGCTTATTCACAGTCAGAGGTCCCTGACACAGAAGCCTCTGGTAACAACCTGGATGCACATCAGGCAGATGATTTGTCCAGTGGGTGTCACTGGGGCTACCAACACACTCCAGCTTTGGTGGGTTGCACCCAGGTGTGCAGAAAACTGCACCATGGTGCTGACTCCAAATGCACGAGAGGTGACACTGCAGAGGTGCAGATAACAACATCAGTCTGAGCAGAGCTGATTGATGCTTAAAGTCTGCCTTGGTTTAATAACTCTGCAGCTGGCAGAAGGATATCACTGGGTACAGTGCCTTGTGGGTGTGTTGCATCTTTCAAAAGGTACCAAAGGGTGTTCATACACTTCAGTAGAAACATGGATAATGTTTCTTTTGGATCTTTTAACAAACCTTCTTCTTGGTGCCTACCTCAGTGGTCTCTTTCTGTTTTCAGTACTCAGCCATCAGTATATTTTTTTTTTTGCACTCTTCCTACACCCAAATTTTGATTTTCCCTTTAGTCCCTTCTTGTTTTTGGCTTACAGGCCAGGTACAAACCTTACACAATTGCAGACATCAGCATTGACTTTCCCCCTGGTTTCAGATTTAACCTATGCTGGAGATTGTCCTCTCCTCTGGACACCACTAAATCTTTCCTGCCAGAGATAACTAGTCCTTGGGGCTCATAGCTGTGCTTCTGCAGAGAAAAATGTTTTGCCTTTGGAGTGGACTAGATTGCACCACAAGGCAGGTGATTTCAAAACATTTTTGAGGAAAGCATCCCCTTGGGGCCACCTCAAGGCCTTCATGGGTAAAGGACACGAGGCAGCATGTGATGCTATCAATGCCCCTCCATTATTTTCCCAGGGAACAAAGCAGCAAGGCTCAGTGGGGACACGACCTTCCTGGGCTGCATCTTGAAGGGGTCATTGATTAAGGGGAGAGGGAAGTGGAAGGGTTTTTCTCTGGTTTTCCTTTTTAGTGTGTAATTGAGGGGATTTGTCACAGGCAGCATGGAAGTCTCTGTGTTGTTGGCCCGCTCAGGAGCACTGTTGGCTGGCCACCGGCTTTGTGAGCAGCACATTAAGCTGATGCAGTGAATAGATTTTTCTAGAGAGAGAGAAGTGCTTTGCTACAGTGCTGTCTTTACTAATGTACATTCTTCTGCTTTCCATCCAACAGTCAATGAAGGCTCAGGTGAAACCAATCAAAAAGAGACATCGACCTGTGACATTTGCCAGTTTGGGGCAGAGTGCGATGAAGATGCAGAGGATGTTTGGTACAGTAATTTGCTCTACTCTTCTGTTTTAATGAATGTTGTATTATTTAAAGGTACTGTGGTTTGGAAAGCATTACAAATGTTAGATACTCTGTTTTCTGCACACAGAAATTCATCTCAAAATGACTGAGGTGGTTATCACTCTGAAAAAATGTATAAAACACTCTGGTTTATAATTTTGGAACATGCACGATTTAGACCAAGTTTAGAAACACAGTTATCCATTTTGTTGCCATTATAACTTATGTTAGTCCATCTGGGGTTTTATAGCTTCATACTTCAGTAAAAAATAGAATTGGGAAAAATAATTGACCTAAAGCTTTTCCAGTTAAAAAGTATCATTAGTATTATCATCATGTTAATTCATGTGTGGCTTTAGAAAGGCTGGGAAATCTGTCTTGCTTTTTCCTATTTTGTTGGAGTTGAAAACCTTGCCCTCAATTGCTTGAAAAAATGAGAGTGTACATTTAGGCATTTTCTCAATGGAAATGGTTTTAATTTTTATTTTTTAAAAGGGATTTCAAAATTATTCAGATTTTTTTTTAATTTTAAACCTTAATTACAAAAGCTGAAGGGAAATAATTCTATCAACTCAGACTTTTATTCTTCATTTTGCCTAGGGTATATGCAAACTTACATTAAGCAAACTCTGAGCTAATAATTTCATTGTGATTTTGGAACAGCCAATAGATCAAAAAGGTCACTATGCACAGAGCTATATTTCTAACGCTGCCCTAATGCCGCACCTCATGTTTCTCTCTCAGTAACTAATACAGATTTAGAGAGAGAACAAAATAACCATGCAAATGTCAGAGCTGGTGTCTGGATGGTGCCTCTGGAGCTGTGGGCTAGTGGATGGTGGCTAAAGGATGGATACACAAACTGAGCAGTGAGGTGTCAGTAAAACACTGAGGCTCCAGTGGAGAGAATGGAGCAAAGAGCAGTCAATAACTGCATGGTGAACATGGTAGCTGGGCCCAGTGTTGGGCAGCTGACCCCACCGAGGCAAGGCATCTGTGCACCCTGGTCAGGCATGAAATTAGGAACAGTTCTGCTGTTGAGTGAAGGAGCTCAGGAATATGCTCATGGTTATCCTTTTGTGCTCTTTTACGGTTTGGTCTTGCCAGCCTCTTAGTAATCTCTGGTTCTAGTGCTTAACAAAACATCGAGCAAAACAACCACTGAGTCCTTGCTCTGGCTTCAGTCATCAAAGGGAATTGTGGTGTTGAAAAACAGGAGCAAGGTGCATCATGGTTATAGGTTTCAGTAATGTAATGAAATTTGCGAGTAAGAAATTGCCTAATGTTGACTTTGCTTAAGAAAATTACCCCAGGTGTTATGATTTTCATTGTCTCCTTGACTGGTTGTCCTTGAGAGCTTTGGTGGTGCAGTGTAGAAACAAAACCACGGTGAAATTAATATATCAAAATTCACAGTCTAGTGCTCATGTTTTCATAATTAAGTGTGCTTCCAAATTGGAAGGCAGGAGAAGAGAGGGGCAAGGAATAAAATTAGCTACAAGATAACATTATTAATCATAAGCACTGAGTAGCAGTGTTTATTTTTTTTCCAGAAATAGCTTGGTAAAACTGCCTGATCCAACTTACCCCAGTGTTCCCACTGCAGCTTTTGCACAATCTAATTCCTCCCCTTTGAAACGAGCTGGCTTTTACAGAGCAGCAGAATGATGGCAGGAGCTGAGGTGCTCAGTCTTTATTGACAGGCACTCTTTCTGCAGGGAAAGGTGCTTCTGGGGGCAGGAAGCAGGGAAGGGCTGGCACTGGGAAGATGCTCCCAGACAAACTGTTAGGAGGCAAGAAAGCCAATTCTTATCCAAAAACCCAAACCCCATCTAAAGCCTGTGAAAGGTGTGCTTTGAAGTAAGCAACTTTATATGCCATAACTGAGCTCTATTTTCCTGTCCTTGCCCCCTGATTAGTCTTCCTAAACAATGCATCTTTCTAAACAATGAGCCTTCTGACTGTCAGCTTTTCATTACTTTTATTTCTAGAATAAAAGTGGACTATGTATGGAGGTTGTAGATCCCTCTTTCCAGTATATTTAGTTGAATTTTCATGTTTGGCACCAGAGGCACATGTTGCCCCACTCCCCTTGCCAAGAAATGTCAATTTATTATTTGTTCACTATTTTTATGTGGATCAAGTATCAGATGTAAGCAGGGCTCCTTTAGCTCTCTCACCTGACTGATGAGGTTTGTAAAACCCAAGGAGGGTCAGCAGTTCCTGGTGGTCCTGGGACCTGCTGTTACAGGATGTCAATCCCAGCAGCAGCAGTGAATCCCTGTCAGTCAGGAACAGTCTGAGGGTGCAGGGTCAGTGCCTGATCTGCTCCAGGTGAGAGGAATGCAGGCTGGTAGCAGAGCCAGGCTTTAGAGAGCTGGAGATACAAGGCTGGCTGTTTGCCTACTATTTCTAGGGTGCCAGAGTAGAGCAGAAAAGAGAGCACAGGTGTGATAGCAGATGTGGTTGGGCAGCTGATGATTTAAAGTGACAATTGACATTCTTCTGCATTGTCACAGTCTATATTTTAGAGACCGTTATCTCCAGTTTAACTCCTTGTTTTTTCTTTTTTTTTTTTTGATTATTCATTGCCAGTTGTCACTCATCTAAATTGTGCTATTGTACTCTGTCGCCATTATGTTTAATTCTTTTTATTTGTGAAAAACCAATCTGTTAATGGCTTGACTCCTGGGATTCTAAAGGGGGGTTGGCACACAGAAGATTACTTGAAGGGGTAAGATTTGTGTGAACATTTTCTGGAAAGCATGGAGAAAAGGCAGGAAAGAAACCTCTGTAATAACAGGTTTTCCATGGCATGCAGAAGCACACATGTGTTATTATCCCATTCTGCAGTCAAGTATCATGAGAGTGAATGCAATTTGGCATTCCATTAGTGAATCTCTTTCTCTAAGTTAAAAACAAAGACTGTTCACTTGAAAGTCTTTAACATCTTACTGCTTTAATATGTGAAAGCTTCTTGTCACTAAGAGGATCATGTATTACTGGCATTATTCCCACCTTTAATGCATTTTGCACCAGTGGGCTTCATGAATATTTAAAGCAGGGCAGTGGCTACACTCTTTAGCACAGGGTTGCAATCTATTGGTAAATCAGACATTTGGTGTTGCTTGCTTTGGGTTTTATTTCTGAGCTGGCTAAGGAATAATTGATTTTGTAAGACAGGGCTACTCAACATAACACCCCGAGAGATATACTTAAGAGGAATTGAAGAATGAGGCGTAACGTTTTGAACCGTGGTGTATTGCTCAGCTCTTCCAAAAAGCATCTCTGAAACACTCGCTGTACATAAATAGTGCTCACCAAATGGAGTGCCTGCTCTCTGCTGGAGTGGCTCAGTGTCAGTGCAGAACCACGTCAGAAACCTGGGCTCCAGCATTAATCTCCTCCTTGTGAGCCACTGAGGAAATAAGAGCACTCCCTACACTGGACAAGGCATGGTTTGGATAAATACTGGGCAGCTGTTTCAGAGGTCCACTAATATGTCCAAAGTGGAAGGAGATAAAGAATAAGAAAGATCCTTTGGTTGAGTTTCCAGTTGGAAAATGCTGATAATAGAGAGGATGGGAATATTTTCTTAAAACGAGATTAAAGCCGGCAAACCTCTGACTTGCAGAGTTAATCAAAATCAAAATGATGATTTGGGATTGCATTTGATTTGTTGCATTCCAACAGCAGCAGGTCAGCCAGCAGCAGTGTGGAAGTGCAGCAGTGCCCACAGTAAGGTGCAGGTTGCTAGCTGGAAGGCAGACACACAGTGGTGTGCTCAGGGAGAGCTTCCCCTACAGCCTGGCAGTGTCCAAGGAGGAGAGGAGGCCTCCTCCAGAGTGCTCCTCTGCCTGCCCCTTCCTCCTTCGGGAGGCTGCAGGTGAAGGAGAGTGGCAGCAGCTCCCTGGCAGGAGGTGCCTGACCCTGGCATGGGCCACTGAAGGTTTGTACCAGAGATAAAAAGGTGCCTCAATGCCCCTGCTCCTTCCTGCAACTTGGTCCCACTCACCCCAAGGACTTCTCCTTGTCTGGGAGCAGAGTATCGTGCTCTGCAATAGGCACTGTGCTCGTGGTAGGAAACTTTCTTCCCTCCTCACAAGCCTGGCCCACAATGGAGGAGCGTGTTCTATTCCTTCCAAGTGGACAAGGATCCCACTGGACAGGTTCTTGAGGGTCACTGATGACCCCAAACTGTGACTTGGAGGCATCCAGGCCTGGAGGAAGGAGCTGGGCTAGTTCAGTGTGTGGGTCAGTGGGGAAGGAAGGAGGGCTGGTCCCGGGCGTGCTGTGCCCCTGGGTGGCATTCCCAAGTGGCATTCCCAGGTGAGGAGGTGACACTGCAGCATAATTACAGCAGGTCCCTGTGTCCTGTGTCTCTGTCCACATGGCTGGGACAGTAAACTCCACTCACCCACAGCAGACAGGCACGTACACAAAAGGTATTACAAAGATGAGCTCTTTCAGTCCCTCATTTCATATTTTAACTGCTAGTCACTGGAACATTTAGTTAGGGTAAATGCTCCTGTAAGGCAAGCAAACAGTCAGAAGCACGTGAAGAGGGTGAAACCACATTCTCATGCAAATAAGTGGCTCTGTAAATGGGAGATATCTGTGCAAATCATGCAGCTGCCATCTGCAGCGACCCCTGCAATCAATACTGCCCCAGCAATCAATATTTATCTTTATTATTGTATAGAAAGAAAACATAAAAGAAGCTAATGATTTTGCCAGCTTCTCGATCCACGCAGCAATTAGGTCAGTCAGCTTTGGGCCCCTTCCCCCTTCCATCAGTTGCTCTCAAGCAGAGCATTTGCAAACAAGATGCTGTACTGCTCTCAAGTACTAAAAGGTGGTTTGAAGTCTCACATACATTACACGGGTATTGGCTGCTTCATGTTCAGCAGTGTGTATAATAACTATGTGTGACCTACTTGTTCCAGATGCAGAAACAGCGAGCTGCTTTAACATCTGCAATGTCCCAGGCATTATACAGTAGATATGTTTCTGTTTTCTGTTGCTTTTCCTCCTCTTCTAGTGAAAATATAGATCTGTGTTCATAGCTGGGCATAACACTTACGCATACATGTTGGACTTGTGCTCAAATAAGCACAGGAATGGAATAAAATCATTACAAATGCATAATTCTGCAAAAACTTAAATTTCTGCTTAACTTGAGATCATACCTAAGGCATGAAGTGGAGCTGCTGCTGCATAAATCTTCACATTGAGATTAGTAGTCATGTCTAATAAGAGTCCAGGCGAGGTTTTCAGAGGGAATTGAAGGCACTGGAGCACAATCTCTGCATTGCACAGCAGCAGATGACCAAGCAGGGTGCACCCTCTCACACCCATGTCACTTCTCTTAGCCCCAGCCTGATAGCAGAGTTACCTCCAGTGCCTGCCCAGAAATTAGCCCCCTTCTGTCGCTGTTACCTGATAATGTTTCATTTGGTGCATGTTCTGTGGTTAAAAGATTTTGAAACAAAAGGAAAGCAGCTGACTTCCAGGGAAACTGTTGAGATAAGTGTAGGGACGCCATTCAGTGCGTTGAGAGTCAGCAATACTGGAAAATTGTAGCCTAAGCAACTGGAAATTAGTCAATGAAGCACTTGCAATGAAAGGCAAAACGTGAGGAATATTAGGAAAAGCAAGATGATGCCTACCCCATCTGTATGTTATATTTTAATTACAAAGCCTGCTCTAAGAAAGGGCCAGGTTGGAGGCTTTTCTAGGAGGCTGCTCAGCCAGATCCTGCTGCCTGGAGTATGAGAGCTGAAGAGAGAACCTAGCCATGCTTCTTCATTTGGGACTTGGGAAAAAATGCCACATGGACAGACACAAAAGGGGGAAAGGTAGCAAAATACAAAATTGTAGCTTGAATTGCTGTCCACAGCACAAGAACAACATTGCAGTGGCTCCAGCTTAGGTAAAATATTTGGCTTATTAGAAACCAGTGTCTAGATACCATGTTAGGGTCAGAAAATAAGGTCCCCAGGTGAGCATTGCATGAATGCCATGGTTCCTGTCAGGTTTCTCTCTGGCAAGCTGCTGAGGTACTGTAGGACTCTTTCAGCGGGCAGTTTCAACCTAAACTGGTCTAGGTGTCAAAGTGACTTTGTTCCCAAACATAAACAGGGAAAGATCTTCACAGCCTTCAGAAAGACCCTAAATCAAGCCAAAAATAGGTGACTTTCCTCTTTCTCAGAAAGAGTCTGCAGAAAGAGCCAGGAAAACTATGGAAAAAGCAGTTGGCTTTATCTTCAGCAGCCCTGAGAAAAGCTGTGGTCCAGCTCTCCAGAGGAGGAGGAGGGAATGAGCACCTTGTGTTTCTAAACTGATTGCACTACTAGTGGCCTGGCTAGAAAGGTAATGCTTGGAAAAATGATGGCTTGTTTGGCCAGCCAGTGAAGTTGTTGTACTCTACATATGTATTTTCTGGGTTTAGTTAAAACCAGCTATTTTTCCCAGTCAGGTGAGTTTCACAGAATCAATTTACCATCTCTGCATCCTTCATCCTGTGCCAAAATACCCTATTTAATTTTGAAGTGAGACTGATTCCCAACTCCTTTAGGATGATGGTTGGGAGAATTTGACCTTTTCTCTGTTGAGTCAACACAATCCTTCAGAGGCATGTGTTCATTTGAGTAAGTCCTGCCTTTCCAGATTCTCAGGATTTATTTTCTTAATAACATGCTTAAAAAAAAAAATTGTTTTAACATAAGCCAAGATTGTCTGGAGTTACTTATACTTCATAGTGTTTTATTACCAATACACTTTGGAACACTCTGGTAAATAATTCAGCCTACACAAAGAAATTGGCTATATTTTCTCTATACATCGAGGAAGTCTGTTGTGTAGACTATATATCATGGCTCTAAATGTTCTCAGATAAATGCAAGCCCACATTGTATTCCATCTGTACTACTCACCCAAGCAGGTTTTTAAGGACCCTATATGACACATCCATCTCTTATCCAAAAACTAGAATCTCTAACATTTGGTTTTGTAATAAAAATGGCATTTTTTATCTGTTGCAATTACAGCAAAACCTGCTGTGTGTCCAGGGAATAATACTCTACACAATCATAAAGCTCATAGATCTTTTTTTTTCCCTTGTGCTCCTCTTTTCAGATGCTCACCCAAACTTGGTTTTCAGTTCAGAAGGTGAACTGCCAACTTAGGGAAGTCAAAGGAAGTTATCCCACTGACTTCAGTGAAACAAAAGTTCTCTCCCAGTTTGATAACTATGGAGTAACTTCTCAGTAGCCTGTGGAGCCTTTTGCTAGTAGAAGGGAGAACAAACTCAGTTGGAGTGTGAATGCTCTGTCAGTCTTACAGTGCAAAGGAATAACTTGGAAATTGTGATGATAAAAGCAGAATTTGCCTTACTGACTGCTTCAGTTGCTTCAGAGGAAATATTGATTTGTGAAAAGCCAAAAATAATTTCTGAGATTTTTGGGGGGTTTTCACGTCTTACCGTACCATACTCTTGTAGGAGCAAAACACAAATTCTTCTGAAATTCAAGGGGAGGAAGGCTTGTAAGAGACACAGTCATCATTTGTCTTTGCAATTAGTAGTCTGTCAGCATTAGAGTTGGGGGAAAAAAGCTGCAATAATTTCAAAAGCATGGCACAGCACAGACCAATTTTCCTGTTAGGTTTCTGTGGCCAAGATCCCTATCTCTGTATGTGTGTGGATGGGAGGCATGGAGAGGTGGGTGGTCAGCAGGGAGGAAATGTAAAGCTGACTTGCAGTTAGTCCAGCTGGCTGTTTGCTGAAGAGTGAGGAGGAGCTGCAGTGGCTGCCCATGTTCAGGGAGGGTTTTGGGGACACTACCCTAGGGGGGAAGGGAGGGGTTGGCCTTTCCTGTCTTCCCTCTGCCTGGCTGGGAGGCCTGGAATGGCTCACCCAGTGTGAGCAGGTGAATTAAAGGTTGCTGTGCCAGGGGCAGCAGGAGGATGTGGTGTGGCTGTGGGACTGCATTAACTCTGCCCTGCCCCTGTGCCCATTACAAGGGTGCAGGTGTGTGGCTCAGCATCGTGTGAGGCAGCAAAAGCATCCCTCTCTCTTTTCAGGCAGTGTCGGGTACAACATATACACATGACAGCATGGTGGAGAGCCACCATTTCATGTGTCCAGATCAACAGGGGAGCAAATGAACTCAGAGTTGGGTTTTTTTTACTCCTCTGCCACCAGCTATGACCGGAGTTTTCAGTCCTGGGTAGGAAAGTGTCCCGGCTTTCTGAGCACATGCCTTGATCTGCATTGGGAGGAATGGCTTTGGCAGTCTGTTTTGTGCTCCTGCTGTAATACAGGGTGTTGTAAGGACCACCCAGGTCCTGCTGCTTTGTGAGAGGGACACAGGAGGGTCCCTCTGTGCCCTGCAAGGGCAGCGCTGTGCGCGGGTGCTGCCCAGAGCTGTGCGAGGCTCGGTTTGTGCCCCCACGGTGATGTTGGTTGTGTAACCCATGGCTGGGAGAGCCTGGGCTCACCAGGCTGTGAAAGTGCACATAAGGGATGATAATATGGTAATGCACATCAGATATTAATGTGCATTGACACATAATCGTCTGCGTACATCAAGGCATTACAGCATGAAAGAGCAAGTGCAAAGGCCTTGCAGAGCGACGTGCTTTTGCACCTTTCTCCTCCCCCTGTTCTCTCTTAGCCTTGTTATTTAAAAGTAAGCTTCCCTTCCTCCCTGGCCCCCCATTTAGGCAGAGTCATCCCCCAGCAGTAAGGAGAGCGGTGCCTTCCTGACGGCCTATTTAGGCGCAATAAAAAGCCGATTGGCCTAATGCGCAATCAAGAAAAGAGTGACATTTATTGCTTTGGTTTTATGATGCTGTGAACTGAGCAAGATTTGGAGCCTTACAGTGCCTTCAGGGGGCAGGAGATCACCAGCAATGAATTGTATTTATACCTTTTCCAATTTCCTACTAGCGTTTTAGCAATAAATAGACTGTGTTGTTATTGAGTTTTATGTAAGTATGTTTACGAAAGCAGGAATACAACTTTGTAGCTCGGAATTACATGTGTTGGCTAAATAGATCAACAGAGAGAATAACTATGTAAAACACTGGGAAAGCACTTACCAATTTATTATCAAATGTCTTAATGGAATGCTTCATCTCTTCCATCCCACTTTATGTTAACTATTAAAATAGAACTGCATCCATTGCAGAAGGTCGGAGGCTCCTTCACACACTCGTGTAGGAACATCAAGGCCACGGTTTGTTCACACATCTAAACCATTAAAAATACATCCCATGCATTAAATATGAGCCTGAGGAAAACTCAGTGGGAGCTGACGCACAGGGCTGACCTCAGCTCTCACAGCCCCTGCAGAGCGGCAGGTGTCCCTTCCTCACAGAGCCCAGCTCCTGCCCCAGTCCCTTCCCACGTGTGGGCTGCAGCTAAAAGCCTGTGTGAGGTGTCCCCAGACAAACAGATTTAATTGCTGTGTCTCAGCCTGCCCATTTGGTAATGGAGCTCTCCCCTGTGGAACAGCACAGGCGTCCCAGGGACACCCGTCCTGGCCAGTGCACAGCACTTGCTCCTTTCAAGGAGTTGCAGGTGGATTCCACTGATCTGTGTGCCAGCCCTGAAGAAGGTTACTCTCATCCCATTAGTTTGCTGGCAAGGACATGTCCTTGAGATGGCACATTGCAGTCATTAGTCTGTCTTCCTTTCCCTGGCAGCAGCAGCACTGTCCCTTGGGGCTTGATCCCAAAAGCAGCCAGCCCGTGGTCATCACGAGGCAGATCCCCAGCCAGCAGGAATGCCTGGTTTTGTACAGCAGCTTTTACCTACAGCCCTGAAGGCTCTGAGGAGAAGAGGGTTGCTACTGCATCCTCCTTCTTGCCAGCGCAGTGATTTGCATGGGTGCCAGGCTCATACCTGTGGGCTGAGATAATGTGAGGTTATCCTGTGCACAGATAACCTTTCTGCCTGTGCAGGAGGTGCAAACCATGCTTGAAGGAAAGCCTGGAAGTGTCCTCCTAAAATTTCCATTGAATAGCAGACTGGATTTTGTTTTGTAGTTGAAGAGAGCTGACCAAGCAGGGTATCTTGGAATGCATGGCCGATTCAGATGGTGCTGGCCCCAGGCAGGTACCCCTGGTTGGGGTGTGGTGCTGATAACACCAAGGTTGTGGGTCCAGCTTGTGGGTCTCTTCCACCTCAGAGTGCTCTGTGAATCCCTGAGGAAATGAGAGGCACACTGTGTTTAAGGACACAGAGGGGTTTATGGGGAGAGATGGACTGGGCTTGCACATGTGGAGGCAGACTTCTCGTTGAGCAATTCCTTTACCACAGTTTTTGCTCATTTTAGGAAGGTCCCCACTTCCCTTCCCTACCAGCAGTGGATAGCTCATGTGAGCAAGGGGTGGGGCTGCCAGCCCACTGGTCTCTGCTAGCCAAAAGGCCATCATCCCTTTACTTTCTAATCAGAGTCCACTTTCAGAAGTAATTTCTAGTGTTAGCAGAAGTTTAAGCAGAAATTTGTGGTTGGTCCCAGGCAGAGCTGCAGTTCTTTGTGAGCAGATGGACCCTTCCTGCCTGGCAAGGCCCATGCCAGGACCTGCAGCTAGTGTCCCATGCTTCCCACTGGACATTGCCATATTCCCACTGGCTGTTCAATTCGGGGTGGAACTGTGGGATTTGTGGAAACAATTTTCATTATTCTGCTGGCTTCAAGATAGGAGTGAACAGTATCAGCAGTCTGAGGCACACAGCAATAAACTGTTCATGAAGGACAGCCTCAGATGTTTACAGAGAGAGAAACAGTCAGCAAAGCTTTGTTTTAGCACAGACCACGGAGACGTAAAGGACGCCGGGGCAGGCAAACCATAGAGAGGCATTTATTTTATTCTGTGAGTTCTAAATAAACTTTACACATTGGATACCTGCAGACACTTGAATTGGCATGTGCACAGAATTAGAATTTTTTTCTCTGGTCGCACAGCTAGCACGAGGGCTTTTCCATGACTCTTCAAACCCAGTCATCAGCCTTGTGATTCTCTGTTTGGCTTTAAAGCATCCAGTGTAGCAAAGATCACTTTATGCAACCTAGTATCTTTAAAATAAGAATGATATTTAGAAGGACAAAAAAAAGAGCGAGAGATGGACACATTTATTTTGCCCTAAAGTTGTTAGCCTACAATTCAATGTACTGTTGAGGGCACCAGAGGCATTGGGAAGCCAGGTGAAGGTCATGCTATAATTGGTGCTGTGAATTGTGAAAAGGAAGCAAAGGTGAAGTCTGGAATTTGTTTTGTCACAAAATTTAGTAAAAAAGTTACAGGTCAAAAATTAAAGGGGAATTAGGACTCAAGTTGCACTGCAGATAAAAGATTTTTTTTCATGAGCTGCAGTCTCCAGGATGACTTCTTAAAAGCTGGAGGAGCATGAGCCCGGCTCCTCACTGAGCTCTGGGAAGCAGCCAGTGCCCAGGGACTCTCTTCAGGCTGTACAGCAGGGTGTCTCCAGGAGCACCCCGTGGTTTTGGAACATCCCCCATGAGCTGCCAAGCAAAGCATGCTCTGAAAAAGCCATGGGTATTTTTAAGCACTGCCAGTCCATCCCTGCTATGCAGCAGCAGTGTGGCAGCTGTAGCCCAAGCTCCTGGCTCTGTCTCCAGCTACATTCCCAGAGTGTGTTGCGTTTGGTATGCAAGGAAGGCCATCAGTAAATATATTCACCACTTTGGTGCATTTTAGCTTGACATATGTCCAGTAAACAATATTTTGGGTTCTTGCAGTTTAAAAAAAAAATCACCTGATTATTCAGCGCTTCCTTCTGCTATGATGCTTTGGGGTCCTTCAAATCATTTTCATTATGCACTACATAATAATAAAAATCTCCATGCAGTATGCTGATAATTCTGTGCGTGGTCTCTGTGATTTCTAATTGTTTGAATAACAGGATGCTATTGAAATGCCATGCAGAAACATTGCATCACCCTGAGGGAATCAAGCTTTTCTCCTTTTACTCCTGGTGAAGATAAACATTTGAACAGTTGAAATAAGTAAAATATCCCAGGGAAGCCACTGTGCAAAGTAGGCATGCTAAAGCCCTTAGTGCAGAAACAGGGCTGCAAAGGACAAAAAGGAAAAATAAATTAGATAAATAAATAAGTAACAAACATTGAATGGAAGGCACTCAAAATAAGCTGTGCTTTTCTTCTCTTATGATCTTAAAGCAGAAGAGAAGCACTAGCAGGCCCAGCAAAGAAATACTGTGTGCTATTTTTGTGCTGCCATTATAAAATATGTATTGTTTATTGTTCTGCACTGCAGCTAAAGTTTTGCATCAACCTCAAAAATTACAGCAATATTTGTTTTGAAGGAGACACGCAGAGTGTCTGTTCTTTAAGCCTCTTAATGATGTTCTTAAGAGTGCAGTGATAGGATTTCAGTCTCCTGGCAAGTACAGACAGGTTGTAGGGTATGATTCATAGAAAGTGTAAAGCACTGTGTGCCAGTGTGCGCTCTGAAGATATTTTATGTGTATGTATGTCAGTGGATATATGATGTTCAGTGCATGCCAAAGCAGGCAATGATGCCAGGCAGTTTTGGGTGCCATTCTCCTGGGCTGTGCTGCACATGCTGCAGAGACCGCTGTGGGGTACCTGAGTTTGGCCAGACTACCAATGATCCCTGGTGACTGCACTGAGCGTGTCAGGGCCTTGTCTCTCTGTTAGGGGTGTCGTGGTGCCAGCCCATGGCTGCTGCAGGGCTGTCTGAGACCACTGTAAAGCTTGGAGATGGGCTGAGGGTCAGAAGCTCAGATTTGTGTGCTCCTTTTGACGCTCACATCAAAACATAGGTGTGTCCAAGCAGTCTGGAGCCATCCAGTTTTGCTGCCTGTGTGTGCAGGTGACTTTGTGGGTGGGTGGGTGATGTGCTGAGATGGGTACAGAGGTGACCTGTCCCTGCTCCCCAGTGAAGGGCTGTCACAGGCCGCATGTGTGAGTGAGCTACCTGAGCTCCCAGAGGTTCACCTTGCCCAGTCCCTGCCTGGAGCTCATTTAAATGTCTCTGCATGATGTTGTGTTGAGACATGAAACACCCCCAAAGCTGCCTGGGTAAATGAGAGCTCCCACCAGCCTCCTGACAGCTGTGCTACAATGTCTGTTCCAGGGTCGAGGTGTAATGTTAAGCCTGGCTTCATTTCAGCTTGCCTGCTGGTAATGCCAACAAAGATGCCCTGTGTACCAGAAAGAAAAACCTTGATGGTAGAGAAGGACTACCATCCTTTGGTAGGGACTGATTGCCAGCTTCTTTATGCAGGCATATATACTTCCAGGTTTGCTTTAAATGGGCATTTAATGACCTACTGGGAGGGGCAGGGGGCTTGGAGAGGTCTATGCTGACATCCAGAAATTTGGGGTTCTGATCACTATGTTCTAGTCAGAGCAGAGGAAGATAACAAACGGCTCTAGTTGATATATCATAAATGTACAACAACTGTGTTATTATTTATACACTGTTTTGTGGCAAAGGGCTTTGGGCTTTTTTTATGCTGTGAAATTTTGTTGGGGTTTTCATTGCTTTTTTTTTTTTTGCGCCGGAGAAAATATATAATGTTTAAAATTATTGCAGAATGGAACTTCACCTTCCCTGTAAAATAGTGCTCTCTGAGACGTGGTGGGATCTCACACTTGACCAAATTAGCATATGTGCTCAAATATCAGAGCTCTGACTAGTAAAAATAACACTAGATTTGCATGTTCACATTTTTAGCTCTTGCCTCCCTGTCTCTTTGGTTTTATGCCTTTTTTCTTGACTGACAATTCTCTTTGTGGCAGATTTATTGCTGTTCTGCTGTTTAGACCCTGTAATCAACTAGACACTTGGCTGAAGACGTTAGTCATTTCATTAAGTACTTCTCTCAGATATCTCAGGCACAATTTTCTGTTGCTCTGGTTCCAAAAAGCAAATGACCCATGGCCAGCAAAGTCTGAATATGAATCTTTAATAAACAGAGGCAGTACCAACAATGCTCTCAGGTTTCCAAACAGCAGAGGGCTAATTAAAAGATGCTGAATGGGGAAGGACTGCCATTGCCATCTCGCTCTGACAGAAATGTGCCTGCATCTGTTCCCAGTGAAACCTCTCCTTTGGAAGCATTGTCTCATTTATCCTCCTTGCTTCCCATCACAGCTACATAGGAAACCTTCCTCATGCTACATGCAGATACTGCATAGTAATTTTTTAAAATTTATTTTTCAGTAATACATTGCTGGATACAAAGACTGAATAGTTGTCTTAGGAGTAAAGATAAAGCATGGAGTGCGTTTCTTTTTGTCATCACTGTGTCACTAATGATTATATTCTATTCATGAACTAAGGAAATAGAATTATAGTGCTCTCCTACCCTTCTTGGGCAAAGAACCATTCTCTCATTTTATTGAGACTCTTCCTTAAAAAGCACCTCCTCCTTCCAGGGACAGCCCTTCATAGCCATGAATCCTTCCTTTAGTAGCTTGCTCTCTGCAGGCAAAGGTACTCTCTGTGCCCAGAAAATAATACCATATGTTATTTGCAGAAGCATGGGGCGATGGGAGACTGTGCTCTCACCCATGCCTGGTTTATTGACCCCATTAATTTTTATGGAGATTGATTGAACAGGAAGCCAAGTTGGCTGCTCCAGCTTGGCCAAGCAGCCTGGTGCAGCACATCCCCATCACTGCTGGCACGTGGACCAGACTGAGGGCTGGGCAGCATTTCTTTGTGATCAGGATCCAGGCTGGGAAGGAGTTCTTTGTGCTCCTCTCTCATTTCCCTGGGGTGGCAAGAAGCACAATAAACAGGTGAAATCCCAAATTGCCTGTGGGTTCCCTTGTGCTGCTGAGCACCCTCTTTGCAGTTCCTGCCTTGATGGAAGCTGCAAAGCTCACAGAGCAGAGTGCAGCAACACACACCCCACAAGCCAGCAGTGAGGCACAGGCAGGTGCCTGTCAGCATCTCACCTGCCTCAGGCTAAGCTCAGCTCTGCCAGCTCTCCCCCAGGCCATCCTCCTGGGCCTCTCCTGCATCTTCTCTGCAGAGCTGCACCTCTGCCTGCAGACACTTTCTGGTTCATCCTGGGTGTGACATTCTCATGACAGAATCCAGCAACGTCATCAAGCAGTGTTGCAAGATCCACCATGGGGAGGTAGCCCAGAATCCTCACAGGAGGTGCCCAGGCTTGCCCCCTTCAACAGTCTTTTTAGTTTGCTTTGGTGTTTTTTGCTTCCATATCACCAAAGTAACCACACTGATTGCTGGATGTTCAGCTCCTCCTAGATTATCATAATGTGAAATGAAATGGAGTAAAATAAAGTGTATAAAAGAAAGGGAAGGCATTGGGAGACTATCACAATGACCTGGAATAAAAGACGTAAGAAAATGAGCCTTGTTTAATGATTGTTTGTGGTGGCAGCCCAAATTTTAATCAATTAACATATGAGCCCATTGCTTGAAGATGCAAAGGGCCTGTGGAACAGCATTCCTTCCTTTCTCAGAGGAGCTGCAGGCTATCTGCTGACATCTTGGAGGCTCTCCTTCCTCACAGAGGCTTTTAAAGCTGCATTTCTGACTGCAGAAGGCATGGTTAAATCTTACACATGTATTCTATGTATGCTCTTGGGTACAGTTTCATTCTGTGACCCCCTAGGAGACCTCGTTGACCTTCCCACAGTGACTTGAGCACCAGGAGTGCTCAGTCAGCCTTTCCATTGCCAGGCTTTCTTCAGTGCTACACTTAGAAACACAGAAAGCAAATAGATTTATTGATAGAACTATAATCAGAAGTCATAGGCAGGATGATAACATGGTCAAATGATCCAACTACTTAAAATTCAAGGCATACTGGAGTGCCCCAGGGACTGGGAAGCTGCAGGCAGACAGACAGACAGACAGCCATTGCGCACACCCTTGGCAGTGGGACGGGTGCTGCCAGCCCTGTGCATGACAAAGGTTAGGGGGAGGCTCTCTTCAGGGTGGGGGCTTTATGTGTCCCACAAGAGCTGAAGGAACTCTCACCTGACACACACCCTGAGCCAAGCAGGGATGTCACAGTTTGGTTCTTGTTTAACACAAGAGAGTCCCACTTTTGCATTTTATAATGCTTCAAGAAGAGAAGGCACCTTTGCAGGTTTTCATTCAACCAAATGCATTAAGTGCTGTTCATTAGGCATTTATTACCTCACTAGTGGATCCCACTGAAGTCTGAGCTGTTCTCAGAGGCTGCATTTGCCTGGGCACACACATTTGGAGTGCATGCCTCACCTTTTTCACTGCCATTTGCCCTTTTGGAATTTGGCAGCATGGTCCAAATGGGCAGACTTTTGCTTCTTCCAGTTTGAAAAAACGTGTTGGAATACCATAATTTTCCCTGATAAGAGGAGCACTATGAATTAGAAAGAACCAGCAACACAGGCCCATTAATCTTCCTGATGCAATCCTGCCTTTTGCACTTCCTGACATATATTTGATGTCGACTTAATTGTGCAGCCTTAAAGTAGGATTTGAGTGTCTAAATGCAAAAGCAGTAATAAACTGTGGATGCAAGCTAGAAGTTGTCTGCTGAAAAGTGTACATGGAGTGGATGATCCTTGCAACAAGGAGATTGGGGCAGCAAGTTTGGTGTTTTTTCAGCATCCCTCTAGCTGGTTCTGAAAATCAGGCTTCACACAGGAGGTCCTATAAGGCTTTGGTGCAAATGATGTCATCCTGGGGGAGTCCTTTTCTGCTTCAGAGGGATCTGACCCCAGCACAAGCAGCACATGGCTCGTGGTGCTTACGTGTCACATCCTCTTCGTGTGGCTGCTGCAGAGGTTTGCTTGGAAAGGAAGGCTGGTGTCACTTTGAAATTTTAGAATGAGGTACAGAAAAACCTTGGTTCTCTTCTCAGTTTTGCTGGAAGAGGTCAGGAAAGTCATTTTGGGTCTTTGTGTTTTGGAAGGTATCTGAAGATGTAAACAAATGCCTAGTGGGCTCTGAAGCAGTCTTTGAAATCAGTGGGAAATAGGTCTCTGAGATACCAGAAATCCCACACAAAGTGTTTGCATGCATCTTTAAGCATTTAAACACCTTTAAAAATGTGTCTCATAAGTGTCTAACTCTGAGCATAGGTTTCTTCATCTCCTAGGTATTCTTGAAACTGCATCCAGAGTTGCTGAGATTTCCCCTAAAGAGCACCCTTTTGTTGTAATTTTCCCGTTGGCTTAATTTTCTCTTGACTTGAAACATAATATATATTAACCTTCACTCATTTTTCTGTAGCAAAATGTAGAGAAGTGAAGCTGTTTCTTAGCTGGTTTATTACAAAAAAAAAGGAGCATATGGCTGATTGTGTCCCATCTGAAATGCAAATGGTAGAGCTACGTGGAAAGAATTGCTATTACTTGAGCAGTAAATGTTTCCTAATGAAGTGAGTTTGACTAAGGTGGGAAGCTGGAAATGGCTGCGGGAAGAAATGATGATGGTTAATATTTCAGTGGAGCAGAACATTCTTATTCTGCTGATAAGGAGATTCTTGGGAAATGCACTGGATTTTTTTCTCATATTCTGTATGTTTATCAGTGTGGGGAAATTGCTACACACAGGGAGCTAGATGCTTTTCTTCGAGTTATGAAATCATGTAATTTAATTTATAACCACAGCTTTTCACCACTGGCCTCTTTTTAAACTGGAGTTTTCTGTATTTAGTGAACATTTGGGGTAAATAGACCTACCCAGTGTAGAAAAAAAATTCTGAAAGACAACTACTGGTTCCACTGTTTTCCATCACCCTGAGCACATTCCTGGAGGCCAGAAGCCAAACATGATGATGAAGAGATCTGACCCAAACTCTCCAATTTCCTTCTTCCTCTTTCCACCCAAGTTTTGTATATATCCCTCTACACCTCCAGTAGTGAAAGGTGTCCAGATGTCTGCTGCATATGGGAGGTGGACTGACTTTTAAATACTTTCTTAAATCAAGCAGCAAGGCTGGAGGCTTGACATTTCCATTACTTAGCTTTGCAAAGGGAGAGCTGTGGAGCTGGCACTGTGAGGTTCAGCATAACCAGTGGGCTGGAGATAGAGCATCAATCTCGTGGCTCTGTATTAATGTCAGAAGGAGCCAGGAAGAGTTTGGATAGCAGCATGTGCACAATTACGTGCTCAGAAGAGCTGGAGCAGCTGCCAGGTTAGACCTCTGGCTTTGTCCCCAAGCTGGGTCACGTTGGGCTTGCTGAGGCTGAGCTGTCTGTTAATGGCACAGTTGGGGACAGAAGATTAGCGTGCCCTTCCCCTGCCTATGCCCAAGGCTGTCTGATGTTGCTAATGATAATGAAATAGGAGAAAACTAAAGAAAAGAGTCTGCAGCCTGCTGTCAATGGAAACAATTAGGTTTCTCCATCTTAGAAGCAGTGGTGAGGTTTGCTGGGATCAGGATGTGTCCATGTTAGTGCCTTAGTTCAGATCCAGAGCAGACTGTGGAAGGGAATACATCCCTGTACTCTGGTTCACATCACAGGGCAGCCCAGGAGCTCACAAGCTGGGTTCTGGAGTCTCTGGAGATGGTCCTAAGGATTCTGAGGATGGGGCCTCCACTGGCCTGCCTGCATTTGCCCACACTGTGCTCTTGGACATGAGAGCCTTCGCCCCTCACAGAGCACGACACCAGGACACAAAACCTGCCTGGGTAACACCTGCGTATGGCTTTTTGCTTGCTGAGTTACCCAGGTGCTTCAGAAAGTGCTTGTGCACAAAGTCTTCCCTAAACCAGCATTCTCCTGGCTTTAACAGTGAGTGGCCTCTCTGTGTCCAGGAGCTGGGGAGATCCCACCAGCCCGAGGCAGAGTGCAGTCACATCCCTGCTCCAGTCTCAGTCTCAGCAGGTGGTTTTATCCCAGTGGGTGAAGAGAGGCTTCAGTTTCACATCTGTTACAATCAGAGAGCCCCTAGGTGCTGTAATTATTTTCAGAATTAAATCATAAATCAATATAAACCCACATTTATATGGTATTCCATACAATGGGCAGCACCTGAACAGAGGAGAATTTTGTGGCTCTTTAGTTTGCAGGAGGGCTCAGCAGCTTGCTTTATCTGCATATCTCTCTGGTTTACAGGGGATTGCTGTGGTACAGTTTTCCATGTAAAACACACTTCTTTTATCTTTCTTTTTGCTTGCTTTTATTTGCCTTTTCCCTCTCCCTGCATCTCATTTCCATCAAGAAATACAAATGACCTCTTGACAGAACTTTCTGCTTTCATTATGTTGATTTGCATTGTACAGTCAGGATAATACAAACACTTATATTTCTGAGATGTATTTATGATGTCTTGAACAAAGTTTCTCATATTAGCCTCTTCTTTTTTCTCTTTCTATATCTTTTCAGGTGTGTGTGCAACATTGACTGTTCTCAAACCAACTTCAATCCTCTTTGTGCTTCCGATGGGAAATCTTATGATAATGCATGTCAAATCAAAGAGGCATCATGCCAGAAACAGGAGAAAATTGAAGTCATGTCTTTGGGTCGATGTCAAGGTAACTCTCATAACAAAACTCATTTCAAAGAATGTTTTCAATTTTTGTTCAGGGAGAAAAAAAGAAACAGAACCAGGGCTGGCTTCTTATTTGGTAATTGTTATATTTCCATTAGACTGCTGCAGTTGATACTGTAGAGCTCAGGCTGTGGTGAGAGGCAGAACCCTCCGTGATGCAGACACAGCGAGGCATGAGAGGGGAGCACCACTCCTAACCCTGCCTGGAGCAGCAGCAGGGCACTGCCCAGCCCTGCACTGGGCTCTGCATCAGTCGCCAGTCTGAGCAGCTTGCCCAGAGCTCTGTCTGCCAGGCAGCAGCTGGAGCAGGACAGTGGGAATGCCCCTCAGTTACATTCTGCCACCCAGGATGGATCCTCTGGTGCTCCCTTAACTGGAGCAGCATGAGGCAGTCTCGGGAGGCTCTCTGAAGAGTTGCTCCCAAACACAGTGCTTGGGCTGGTTCTTCAGGTGACCCTTGCTGGGCCCCAAGATGCCTGGAAGGAAGTTTTCCAATCGTGGCTCGAGGCTCTCTCTGTTCCTCCATAAATACAGTGCTTCTCTGTGCCCATCTCTTGGGCTACTACATCCCCTGTAACCCTTGAGCTGAGTTTAAAAACCCTGTTTTTCTCTAAAATGGAAATGAAGAGAATTTGCCTTTCAATAGCTCCTGTAAATAAAGTATCTGCTGAGGCTCAGACTCTCAATAGCTTTTTTCCTTAGCTTCTAACCCATAAATCCTCAGTACATCTACTTACAAGGCCATAGTATACAGGTGTATTAAATACATTCCAGTTTACTCCTATCTCTTTAAAGTTAACCACCCTAAGTGGCAGTTCATTTCAGGGTACATATTAAAACTCCCCAATTACTTCAAGTAGAGCAGAAATGACAACTCCTGCTTCAGACTGATATATTTATCCCAGCTGCAATCTGTTATCACATATTGTTAGAAAAAAGATCCTGCTGTTTTCACCTGGCAGGCCCAGGAGAGCCTTGCAGCCAGCAGAGATGATGTGTGTGCAAGGGAAGTTAGCTCTGCCTGGGCACTGTGGTGGGGGCATGGGCTGTATCGAGTCCAGGCTC
Source organism: Camarhynchus parvulus (assembly GCF_901933205.1). Classification (NCBI taxonomy): domain Eukaryota; kingdom Metazoa; phylum Chordata; class Aves; order Passeriformes; family Thraupidae; genus Camarhynchus; species Camarhynchus parvulus. The sequence continues at coordinate 8,324,487 of NC_044577.1, read as the reverse complement.
CCCAGGCAACTCAACACATTTCTTTTCACACAGACAATACTACAACAACTACAAAATCAGAAGATGGGCATTATGCAAGGACAGATTATGCAGGTACGGTTCCTATTCTGTGAGAATCACAATTCACAGGATCTGTGTAAGTCTCTCTTTTCTGTCATTTGCTGAGGTGAAGTGTCCTCATCTTCTAGTATGGTTTTCCTGATTTACTTTAAGAAAGCACTGCCTTTCCATTACTCTTTCTTTTGCTACAAACTCTCTTCTTAATAAATGGGCTGCTTCTATTTTTGTCAACCTCCTCTGGCCATAAAACACCTGTTTTGACAGAGGAAATAAGTACTGTAAATTATTTGCCAGAATTAGCAGACATTATTGAAAATTACAGAATCAGTGCACTAGATTATGCATATTTTTTGTCATGATATACAGGTTTAAGGAAGGGAAAATCCAGCTCATAGCACTGCTGGGATACCATGAAACGCTGCCATAATAGATATTACCTGTCGGCATTAAACTATGAAGTTAATAAGGTTCTTAAAATATGGGGGGGTTTAAGTGATAAATGGGTTTAATTTATTTAGAAGCTATAGTAAAATATAATGGCTGAATAGCCCTATATGGCACTTGAAAATTAAAAACATGTAAATACTAGTGAGGTTTGGGAGACATTTTTTACACCCTTTGCCTGGGAGGATTGATTTAGAAATTGAACGTGTGTGCGCGCGCACGTGCATGCAAATGTTCACAGCTCACACTGAGAACGAAAGCCTCTGGGAAGGTCTGGTGAAAATGGGTCAGGTGATGCACTCATTGCTTCAGTTTCCTGACATTTCTGTGGTTTTGAAGTGTTTGGAGAGAGTAGGTGTGGATGGCTGGGTTTGCCTGAGCTGCATGGCTCGGGTGAAAGCCAGGTGACGGTTTCACAGGTGTGAACATTTCCTGCCAGGAGAGTGCTGAGGCAGTATTTAATTCAGCTGGTCATCTCCTGTGCCATCCCTGTGACAGTGGGGTACCCAGCCTTAGAAATGATTGTTCTGTTCCTACTTAAAACAGTGTGTGATGATTAAAACATAGAGCTCTGAATAAATGATGTCGCGGTGAGGCAGAGCAGTGCGAGGTGTTGGGGGTTGCTGCAGCACAAAGCAGGGAGGGCAGAAGTTGCTATGGAAAGAAAATGCTGGAATGAATTTCTAAAAGATCAAGGGTGAGCCATGGTCCAGGTGTTTCCTACTGCCAAGAAGCCCTTTCATTGGTGAAGACAAGGACGTGCAAAGAAAAAAGTCTTCAGTGTCTTTACTCCAAACTCTCGATGGCCCTCAGGTTTTTGTGGGAGGTAGTAGTCAGCTTTCTTAAAAGGCTGAAAAGGTTGTGTCCTGTGGGGACTGGGGACAGGAGATAAGGCAAGTAGGCCAAAATGACTTATTTTAAGTTAGAAACAATGCCAAGTAATGTTATCTTAAATCCTTTCTCTTTCTTGCTGGAGAGTTGAGGAGAGCACTGGTTTCCCCAAGCCGAGATGAAGGCCTGGAGCCCCTTTTCAGTGTGCAGCCTGTCCTACACTGCTGCTGCCTGGTGGATTTGCTTTAGGATGGCAGGGACCCACATCAGCTCGAGAGGAGACAGCAGGAAGTACCTGAGTTGTAACAAGAAGGGAGGGAAAGGCAGGTTGGGGACTAGGGAGGAGGAGGAGGAGGAGGAGGAGTGGTGACAATAGGAAGTGGTGACAATAGAAAGCCATGTCATGGGTCATGGAAGAGGATGAGCACAGAAGGCACCTTGAGCTCAAGTGAGCAGGAGGAAGAGAACAGCTCTTGCTTAGGAGAGGTAATATTTCAGCCCACATTCAAGAGAAGAGGTGGTGGGTAGAAGAAAATTGACTACAGCAAAGTGTTGTCAGGGGTTGGGAGCCAATGAGGGAGGAATCTGGGTTACTTGACAGGGCAGAGCCAAGGCACAGAGGAGCAGGTCTGTAGTGGAGATGGTCTCCTAGCACCATAAGATCAGAAGGAGTGTGGGAACAGATGGTCCAGTGAGAGATGGCAGAAACCTGTGGAAAGGACACATGGCACCTTCCTCCCCTACAGTCGTGGGAGTGATGGAGGCATCCTGAATCAGCAGTGAAGTCCAGCAGGTACCTCAGGCACAGGAAGACACCATTGTTGCTCCTTAGAAAGCCACTTCTTGGGGCTTCTGGTGTGGCTCAGGCCCCAGTGGGCTTCTCAAGGGTGGTGGCTGTGTTCCCTGGGCAGGTCTCACCAGGTTCTATCCACTAATTTAACCTCAGCCACAATTGCCTGTGCTAACTGAGGTTAAATTTTATGTGCACCTATTCCTCTGGCTTAAATTTTTCATTTTTACATACAGTAACAGCATGTAGGGTGAAAATTGGTAGTTTATGCAGGGCAATCCACTTGCCTCCAGTGCCCCCAAATGTCTGGGGCGCTAACCCCATCAGGAGACCTTAGGGGAACAGGACTGCTGTATCAAAAAGCTGCAACAACTCCAGCCTTCCAGAAATAATCAGGGAAAAGGAAGGCAGCAGTATAAAACTGAGGCTCAGTGAACATTCATGCATCAGCGTTTGCCAGACAGGAAGCTCTGTGCCATCCTCATGTTCTTTCAGCTGCAGAAACATTTGATGGTGATGGCTGTGATAAGAATGTGGTATGTGCTACTTTTTTCTCACCTTTGTATCACCTCAGACAGGAAGTGCTGCCCTAACCATGGGGAGCTTTGTGTGAAAAAGCAACAGTTCCTCAGCCTCTGAAGCAATTTCCCTGAGCCTGCAGCTTTCCAGAGAATACCTTTGTTCTCTGTCATTTAACGGCACTAAAAATCACCGAGACCATGAGCAGTGCACGCTTTTAAGAACATTGGCTTGTATGGACAGCCTTTCCCAGGGGAGAGTATAGCAGTGGGCATAATTGATGTTGTCAATTATGCTAATGCAGCCAAATGCTCTTTGCAGGGACTGTGGTGGCTGAGCAGTGAGGGTTTTTCCAGCACGCCCACCACGGGGGCCCGCGAAGGCAGCAGCTCTGCAAACAGCCACAAGTCCCAGCACCCAGCTGAGTTTTTCCATATCCAACTATTCAAACTGTCTGTTCCATCAGCATCTTTGCTCCCTCCTGTTCTTGCCAGCCTGCTGATGCTCACCAAGAACACACAAATCTTTGGTTTGCAAAGCCGAGGGTACTTGTTCCTTTGGGGGGTAAATCTTTGCTGTAGGTTTGCATCGTCTTGGTTTCTAAGGGCTCTTGCTTTACACAGGCAAGATTTATGCCAGCACTCTTAAGTGCCAGACCAATATCACCCAAAAAGTGGTACCCTCTTTTACAACAAAGCAAACCTGAGAAGAGTGAGCTGTAGGAGGCCCTTCTCTGACCATGTCCTGCCTCTCCAGGGTCACCATTCCACCCTTGCCACAGGTACCTGTGCCATTTGTGTACACTTGTGCCTCTGTGCAGTTCTGGCCTCTCCTCTTTCTGAAACCCCAAGGTATTTATTAGACTTGGGGAGATTTTCACTCTCCTCAGCAAATGGCAGATCATTGACCTTGATCAAGTTTGTGCAGTGAGATTTGCTTTTACTGAATAAATGAATGGGTGTGATTTTTCCCTCAAATCCAATAGAAATGCACTTTATCTTGCAATTTCCATGAAAGAGCATTTTGAAGCATTTGAAGTGTAATGTGTGTTTTGGAATATAGTGTCTGAGCTGAAAGTCCCATGATGGATGTTTTCTTGAATTTCTCCATTATATGCATAAATAAGGCTGTTTTGGTGGCATTTTAGAATTCAGAGGCCAGGCAATCAAGGGGTTCTTGTTAATCCATTTGCCTATTTATTTGTATTCTTCAGTATTTATAGTCTCTTCCTAAGATCTGGATATTAGCAATTACCCCCCTAATGACTTTATCAAATTACAGAGGGGTTTTTTTTCAAGCCATTTTGAGCACCATAAGGACTAAGTCAGCATGGATGTGCCATATTTCAATGTTATATATTCATGAAAATTGTCGGCAAAGACACTGACAAATTTGATAGACCTATTCCATAATATCATCTTCCAGGCCAGACAAACCTCCCCATATGAGCATTGATTAGATCAAGTCTCAGCAGCTGAATGCCAGCAGCGCAGAGAAACTGATGGAAGGGGGAAGGAGGCATTTTCAGCCCATATAGTCTCCTCTGGTGAAAAATGTGCATCCACAAGTGGTCAGTTTGAGCGGTATTTTTGGGTTCCTCGAGGGCAGTAAAGTCTCCCTTGGCAGCAGCCTCAGGTGGTGCCTTCTGGGCTCTTGGGGAGTCCTGGGACTCTCCGGCAGGCAGTGCCTCGGCCCATCTTGCCAGTGCTGTTGCTGTGCCCTAAACTGATAAGGAGTACAAAATGCTGCACGTCTGCTCATGGCTGCTCTGTTCCCTGCTCACCCTCCTGGCTCCCCATGGGATTTCAAACCTGCATGACAGCCTTGGATCTTTTTCAGAGCGCTTCCTGGCACCGGGGCCGTCCTGGCACTCCCGGGGCTGCTCGGGCGAGTAATCCAGCAGATGGATGTGTTGCCCAAGCAAACTCACAGCTCCACCAAAAAGGGCAAAATCCATCTGTGTCAACACATCATCTTCCCTTGGCCGGGGCAGGACTGTGGGATGAAGGCCATGGCAGCATTGCACATTACAAGGATAAAGAAGAGTCTCAGACTCTTCAGTGAGTCCCTTCAAAAGTCCAAGAGTCTTGGACTCCAAAATAAATACAATTCAGTCACAGTTGTCTTCATTGTCTGTAACAGGCCTGGAGAGTAGCCAGGAATCAGAACAGCAGGGCTGAATTTCTATAGTGACAATTTTTAATGTTTCCCTCCCCCCCGGACTGAAATATGAGAACTTCATACTAGATTCCTTCTCCAGATAATAACATTTTCAAAGCAGGTTAAGTTTGGAGTATAAACCACTTGACATTGTCCGTTTAAATTAAATTTTGTGTCTACTAGTGTGTCAGCCATTTGCTGAACTGCTGAAGAATAATAAAGCCCCAGAGCTTAGCTATGGGATATAAACTGGTGCATTTTTGCTCTGCCTTTGTGAACCAGGCTTCCCTTTCTTCTTAATGGAATTAGCAAGTGAGACACAAAGCTGAACACTGTGCAAGCATCACAGCTAGAGAGAAACTATTTCTCATCTGCAGCTTTGTAAAACTCTGAGGGAAATTACATCCTTGCATATGCAGATTTGTTTGCCTTTCGATTCCTAAGACTCAGAGGTTCTCACACTAAATAAATAGATTATGTAGAAAGCCTTCCTGCTATTCCATCAAATCACTTAAAATTGAAAAAAAATAGATTTTAATATTTTGACAGCTGTGTGGCAGCATGAATGCTGTCTAGCTGCGGCCTCCACCTGTGCTCACGCACACACACAGACACACACACTCCAACCTGTGGAAGAACAAGAATGCTACAATTCATACATTTTTTTAAAAATTGGAAGCTTTTTAATGTTGCTTGAATTGTTCTTTGCATTTACAAATTGCTATTTGCATTTTTTTGCAAGGTTTCATGAAAATATATTTAAGTTTTATGCACAGTGAAAGTCCTCAGAAGGTGGTAGATGAGCTCTGCAAAACACAGGAAAAAAGCCCAGTCTAGATTCTTCTGAGAGCTTTTCAAACACCTCAGAGAGATGCCTGTAGCCTGGTGGTCTCCAGCCCTTCTGTTGCCTTGCAGCTCCTCCAGTGTTGTTGGTATCCAGAGGAAAATCTAAAAGGCAGTGATAGATATCAGCTATTATGTGAGTAAATGTTACTGCCAGCTACTTCTGAACTCAAGTCTGAGTAGACAACAGGGTCAGTCCCAACTGCTCTCGTGGCCCCCAAACCTCCACTTGTCCTGGGTGTTTTTGAAATGAAAACCTGCAGCTACTTCTTTTGTGATTTAACTCCAGGGCTGTAAAAGGTGGAGTGTGGAAAGTCCCACTCAAGCCTTTTCCTGAGTCGTAAGGAAGACTGGATGTTTTATCTCTAAAACAGGAAAGGCTGGGACAATAATGCAGTTGTCTTCTATGGGCACTGCAGCACAGGCTACCCTAAGTGCTTTTCTTCTGTAGAACCCTCTCAAATTTACCTTCAGATGCTGCTTGGCTCTATCTTGCTGAAATCTACATAATTTTTTTGGAATGGGAGACAGACACACTGTCGTAGGGGTCACGTAATAGCCTCACAAACAAGCCCCCTGCCAGGAAGGAAACTGCAGCACTCCAGAGCACAGTGCCATGTGATTTAACAGCACTTACTCCTAACAGTCTCTTCCTGAGGAGCATGTAAAATAAAAACAGGCTTATGGAGATTTTAAAAACAAGCGAGAGGGAGAGAGAAATATTGCTCATTTAATCTGCCAGCCTCAAGAGAATACCTCACTTTTTATGGGAGTTCTCCTCTAACTTTGAATTGCACACGATAAGCTTGGGAAAATGTGCCTTGTTCTTTTGGATTTCTGGGGGTTTTTGGTTTTATAATGAGATAAATTGTGTCTTTTCATTACTTACAATTTCCCAGTGTCATGCTCATGGAACCTGTAATTGTTAGCATTAAAACTTAAATTAGGTCTCAGGTGAACTGCTAGACATCTCTTTGCCTTAGACTGATGTAGCTCAAGGAGGAAGAACATTTCCATTTGTGCCTCTAAAGCTTAGCCCTTAATTCAGTCACTAATGAGTGTGAATCAAAAGTTGCAGAATTCGTTTGTGCTTTTTTCCCATAATAAACAAATTCAGTATTGTTGTGAGTGAACATTATAAAGAAAGCTATTTGATTTGCATTAAAGCTTGGGAGCCTGAAAATTCAATAAATCCAGGCTAAGAATCTGATCTGTAGGAAACAACAACGGGGAAAACAATTCCAGCTTGTAACACCAGTATCAGCATGGGCAGCCTAAAAAAATACAAAACCAGACCAGGCTATTTTACTGTTGTCAGCATCTCTGAAGCATTTAACTCCTGGAAGTGAGTTCAGGTGTAAATGATATGTGGGGTGAGGGTGGAGGTTGTAATCCAAGTATATTTTTTTCATGTGGGGTTTCCATCAGAACTGTGAGAAATTCATGAAGCTTGCTCCAAACACTTGTGCTTGCCCAAGACTTGCTTGCTGTGTGCCTTACTTGTTGATTTCCCCCTTATGCTATCATGTTAGCAGTCTTCTGTAACATTTTGTTCTCTTAAAGGTTATGGATAAAAACAGAAATTCTATGTGCAATAGAGATGAGCAGACCTGAGTTCATGAAGGCATTTCTACAGATTCTTCCATTTGTGTCCCATTCCAGAAGCACACAGGGTTCCATTTACATATGTTTGGTTGTAGGCACACAGTTTGTGGTGGTTGGGAGTGGGGCTGGGCCCAGCCTCATCCCCAATGGGCACAGCTGTGAGAGCACTGACAGCAATGAGCCATGGAGTGCCCAGGGACACTGACCAACCACCACAGGGACAGAGGGCACACAGGTGCAATGCATGTATGATATGGGTATAAAAGGTTGGGCTAAAGAACAAGAAGGGCAGATACTTGAAGCTTCTGAAGTGACATGATGTTACTGTCTATGGGCAGATACTCAAAGCCTTCTGATGTGGTGGTGTGTTACTGTGTATGGATGAAGGCTTAAAGACTTCTGAAATTGTGTGGTGATGCTCTGTGTGTTGTGGCCATCTTGACTGTGACATTTGGTGTTATTTAGAGCACAGGAACCCATCTTCACGAGCAAACCTGAACCTTTCAGTACTTGCTGATCTTTAGTAGATCTCTGCTTAGTATCTGTGTTCAAGGTAAAGCTTGTAGAAAAGAAAGACACTATCCTGCTTACACATAAAAATGTGATCCCAAAACTGAACACAAGCTGAATTGTGCCTGATTTCTCAAGTTGTCTTTAACCACATACCAACTTCCTAAATAGGACCTCTAGTGGAAAGGGTAGGCACCCTCAAAAAATTACATTTATGGTTTGCAGTCATGCTAATTTTTATGCTCTACTTACAGCTACTCCCAAAATTTGTCTTTCCTAACCTTTGTTTTCTGAGGTTTATGGGAATGAAACAGCACGATCTACAGCCAGTGTTTGGCTGCCATGGATATATGGAATATGCACCATAATTCCTGGCTACAGCACTGCCATTGTGAAGGGATTTACAATTATCCAAAAAGACCTCTTTATATCTGACTAAATCACTTTGTAGCACCTAGTTAATACTGCATCTTCACCGTTTTCAGGCCCCTCCTTTGAGATAGACCAGCATTAAATAGCAAAGTTCTGTGTGAACTCCAGCTAACAATGCAGGCCATGAAATGGCTTCACAGATCTGTACTTAAATTTACTGCAGACAGCCCCAGACCTACTGCACACCAGAAATCACAGGGAAGCTTAAGTTCTTCTCCCTTTGGGGTCTAGAAGGACTGCGCAGCCCAGTTCCTCTGTGGGACCAACAGTCTGACACTTAGGATCACATGTCACTCCTGGGGCACTCTGCTGTGGTACCTGGAATTCACACTGTGCTGCTGTTGTAGGTAACACTCTGCAACCCCAGCACTTCATCCACGTGCCAGGAGCATGGTAGATACTGTCTTTGGCATTTTGACACCCTGAAGGCATTTCCCTCTTGATGGAATCTTCTTTCCTTTCTCAACTCCCCTGCAAGAAAAGAAAGTTTAAAAAAAAAAGGTATCTGAGACAAGATTCTATAATCTTCCTCAAGGAGCAGGCTGGGAAATTAACCCTGTTTTCTGAATTTGGGGAGGAATTTCCCTTTCCATCCTTCCTCTGGGCTACAGGCACTTTGATCATCTCAAGAGTCATCCTTGAAGGATACTGTTCAAAATGGTGCACAGCAGCTGTTTGCCATCCACTACACTAATTTGAATTAGTTAGATAGATATTAAGGAGCACCACAGTGTATTTTTATGCCCAGCAGCTCTATTTTAGGCCAAATTTCTGTGAATTTGCTGTTAGGAATCCTTGCCCTCCCAAGGATTTGAGAGTTAAAGTTATAATGAGATGCTAGAATATCCGTTTTCAGGAAACATCAACATTTAAATATTTGTGTTTGATCTAGTCTGAAATGTAAAAAAAAAAATATTTTGAAATATTCATAGAACTGAATTTCCTCAGAATTTTGTTTCATGGGATGTTTTGGCATTCTTTATGAAATGTTAGATATCAAAATACCATGAGATGAAAGCATATGACAGCTGTAATAAATAAATTGTAACCATAAGGAAAGTTGCTACTTAGAACTCACTGAAACATCCTTTTTTGTAGAAGGAGTATCATCATTTCAAATTGCAATACAAACACAAGATAATTTGATCATTTAGACACGTGCAGTGGTAACCTGAGCCTTTTTTCACCTGGTTTCAGGAGTATACATGCATCTGCTGGAATTAAAGGAAATACAGTTGGAGAAGAAAAGAAGGAGCTGCTATATTTATTTTTAGTAGACCTTCAGAATTAGACTAGATGGAGACAAGTGCCAAATTTTGCCTGGTTTAATCGATTTGGGTAAAGAAAGTAAAAACAGACAAATGTTTTGCGACAACAGTTTCACTTGGCGATGGTTCCACTTCTTCCCCATTGAACACACCTGCTGAAAGGTGCATTACCTTCCCCATTGAACACACCTGCTGAAAGGTGCATTACCTTCCCCATTGAACACACCTGCTGAAAGGTGCATTACCTTCCCCATTGAACACACCTGCTGAAAGGTGCATTACCTTCCCCATTGAACACACCTGCTGAAAGGTGCATTACCTTCCCCATTGAACACACCTGCTGAAAGGTGCATTACCTTCCCCATTGAACACACCTGCTGAAAGGTGCATTTGCCTTCTCCATTGAACACACCTGCTGAAAGGTGCATTACCTTCCCATTGACACACCTGCTGAATGTGCTACCTTTCCATTGCACACGTATGCTTTGCTTCCATTGAACACACCTGCTAAAAGCCACACCCTGAACTGATTTTTCTAGCAATGCAACATAACTATTCTTTCTATATTAACATTTAATGTACGAAACCACGAGTGACAGAAGCTTGTTTCTGAAGGAAAAGGGATTTAGAGAAAAGATTTAGAGAAAATATGAATTTCAGTGGGCAATGCAGCAGTTTGAATATAAGCTGTGCCTTCTCCCATGCTTCTGTCCATACAAACATTCCTCTGCATTCAGGATAAACCCAGCCTTGGCAGTTTGAGGAGCATCTCTGTATCACTGAGCAAGCAGAAGTGCTCTTAATAACTGAGGTTTGAAAAGCAATATTTACCTGCCTAGAAAGGTGACTTCTTACACACTTGGGCTGTCATTTTACCTTGTACCCATGAGTGTTAAGTGACTGTGAAACTCTCTTCTTGGAAATACAACAGCTGTAAACAAAATGTGCTATTAGAGTACCTGTGGCAGTGCATGTCAGAATATTATCAGTACTGAATCAAAATGCACTGCTTTGCCTACTGCTGTTTCCACAAGCCTTAGCCATTTTAGACAGCATTACATAATGGCAAAATATTTTTCAGGGGAGAAAAATAAATTAAAACTCTCTCCCTATGGTTTTAATCTCCCTCTTATTTTATCTGTGGTTTAAAACTGTGTCAGGTATACATCAAAACCACCCCTTCCCTAGAGTATTTAGTTTACAATTTCATTTAATAATGGAAATGTGCTTCCATCCAGCTAGGATGGGAAAGGATTAAATAAAAAGCACTGTTCTAAAATCAAATAACAGTAGTGCAGCCTGTCTCCATGCTCTGCAAATGAAGTAGCCATGGAAAAGCTTGTTATTAGTCTATAATATCAAAACTGATAAACTATTAGTGTTTTGTCAGGCATGATAAATGCTAACAATTTTCCTCTGCAGATTGCCTCAACAAGAACTGTGACTGTTTTTAGACACATCTGGCACTGCTGATTTTTTTTCCATCCTGCATTTCAGTGATTTAAAAGGCCTTGGCCGGGCAGAAGGATGTCAGCTGTTTGGTTTAAAATACTGTTATAAGAGTCAATAAGATTTAAAGAGGCAGTAGGTAAAATTCCAGCCTTGCTAAAGGTAGCGGGAGAATGGCCATTGAGTTTAATGGCTTTGACATTTCTCTGTATGGCTTTTTTGTCCATTTTTATTCTTAGTAAATTTTCCATTTCATAGAATTGCCCTTTCTTTTCCATTCAGCTTCTCCTGCTTTCAATATTAGCTCTAGGAGTGGGCACGGAGTTAAAATACCAAACCCTTTATTTTCACAAATGCCATCTTTACAGCTCACTTCTGTGGCACTGCTGCAAGACAATAATAACAGGTGTATAAAAATAGCAAATGCAGGTATTCAATTATCTTAAAAAAATACGTTCTTAATAGGCTTTTTTGTCTGTGCTTTAAAATGAGCTGTGTGACCAGTGATGAATCCCAGGACCTCTGGAGCTGTTCCACTCTTTATGGGAGGAAATTGCAGGGCGAGCTCTGTGCTTGCCTTCTGTCCCATCACACAGGGATGGCCTGAGGTCTGGATGGAAGGGTTTGATGGGAGATAGGCCACCAGATGCTGTCTGCTGTTGGTGGATTTGAGCAGGCAGAGTCTGGGCTGGGTCTGTGGGGAACTGAGCTCGAGGACACTGGAAGAGTTTGCAGTGAGTGTTCAAGAGGAGGTGACAGCTCCGTAGCGGTGTCTTCAGTGTGCCTTGGAGGGATCTCTAGCAGCCCCTCAGGCTCTGATAGGCACCGAGTGTGTTCTGCAGCCTTGGATGTGCTCCTTTCTGCATCTCAGAGATCAGCTACTGCCTGATAGACCTGTGGTACTGGAGTAATAGGCAAAAAGCTTAAATTTGCATGGTGACATTGGAGCCTTTTGGTGCAAACCCAAGAACATGCAAAGGTTTTGGCTCCGTCCCTCCATTGCAGGGTTTCATGACAGATGGGAAAGAGTGTATCTTTGGTAAAATAGCAGGTTTTGCTGCAGTGACATTTTATATTGTTTTATCCATTTTCTCCTACACTTAAAATTGGGACTAGTAAGGGATATCTCTCCAGCTCCAGGCACGGGAAAGGATGCACACTGCTTGGTGTGCTCCTGTTTACCAAGTAGGAATTATAAACATACAGCCTGCTGAAAGCCAGCCCTCTGGGCAGCCACAAAAGATTTTAACAATACAGCTGGACTGATACAAAAAGCAAGGTTGTAGACTGTGTGGACCCATTGCCATCACAGTTTTACAATGCAGGACTCAGGGCAAAGGGGTGAGTAAAAATAGCATCAAACCATGTAGGATTCATCCCTCAGCAAGTGTATGGAGGAGTGATCACGGGTTTGCAACATGCCAATAAAATGTTTCTGAGCATAACAAAACTTTTCTGAATAGCCTGAACAAAAGCAGTGAAAAGCATGGCTGAAACCATGCTTTTAGCCAACAACAGACATATCTCTGAGTAGTCACAGGCCATTCAGGGTCATGCTCTGGCAACTAAAATAACCAGGATATTCACAAGGGATTTGCCAGGCATGTGATCCAGGAAGTGTACAAAAATACCACATATAGGAGTCAAGTATTTTTATTTCAGTCTCCTATTTTCTCATACACACTTCCCCCAAAATTCTGCAGCTCTTTCTTTAGTTTCCTGGATGAATCCTCTCAGGCAGCATGTTTTTACAAGCACAGATGCTACCTTGGAAAAAAAGAAAAGAGGGAAGGGAGCCAAGTGGGTGTTACACTTCAGCTTGGCAGCATCTTGCCAACATGTGCCCCAAAAAAAAAGAAAAAAAGGACTGCTTTTAGTAATCAAAACTGAATATAAAATCAGTGCAAAACTAGGACTGTAAAACCTTCAGAGTGTCAGAAGGACTGAAGGAAACGCCTTGTAGCCAGAATGACATCCCTGACCTACTTGTCCGCGCTGTCACGTACCTGGGTAACCTTTTCTTAGCCGTGCCTTCCATCAAACCTCTGACAATTCTGCCATTCATACTTGCTTTCAACTGTAATTTTTTGAGATTGTTTGAAGTGTGAAACCAGAAAGTAAGCTCTCATAACACCATGCTGGCAGACCTAAATATAAGTCAGAGACCTTTTCAAGCGCTGCTTCTCTGTGGAAAACAATCCATTCAGACCTGGAGCTCCTATTGGAAATTAGGGAGCAGGCTGGTAATTGGATTAGGGTGTGCTTTTATGTGCAGCAGTTTCTCAAGAGGAAGTTCCTGCTTTGTTTCATTGATTGCCTGCCTGATCTTTCAGTAAAAGCCATGCAGGCAGCTGAAGGGGTGAGGATGGATGGAAAATGTGTTATGTAAGATGTGCCTGTTCTCTGAGTATGATCGGGTGGATACAGACTCTAAGTGCATCTCCACACAAACTAGAAGCACGCTTTGTTAATCTACAGTTTAATTGCTTAAAAGCAATTTCTATCAGTGTATTCCTTACAGTCAGGAAGAGCTGCTACTTGCACCAGTACTTAAATTCCTGCATAAGTGCCAAAGAAGGGGAAACTTCAGGACATCTGGGTGCGAATTGGAGTCTGTGTTGTTCTAGACATTGCAGGGAAAAGGAAGAAACTGTATTTGTCTTCCACATTTCTAGAAGGGGTTTGGAAATACCAGATAAAATTTACAGGTGTGTTCCTGGGAACATACCAGGCTCGATCATACATGGTACAGGAGTTAATGTGTCAGGAATTGCAAGGGCATAACTTAGGGCACAGCAGCGCTGCTCCAAGAGGACTTGCACCCCATTACTCCAATTTCATCATCCCCATCAAGGAAACAATATGTCCTAGGTGGGCAAGATGAATCCTGTTTTTTTCTGGATGGGCTCCCTCCCATTTTTCTGCTGGAGCCCCCTCCAAGCACACCCTCAGCTGGGAAATGGAGCCATCATCAGTCATGCGACTGTCCCCCAGGGCAACGCCAGCCAAACGATCCTGCTCCTTCCACACATCAATATTCCTGACACCCGTCTTCAAACTTAGGTCATGCATATCCATCTACTTTTCAAAAAGTGTCAGAAGGATACAAATATCCCTTCACTATTTTTAGAGCCATATCAAAAGTATTTATCAGCTTTCTGGCACCTCATCCCATTTGTCATAGTTGATGCTATCTTCCAGTTGGCAGTGGAGGATGAGGTGCTCTAGAAATGCAGTGGCGGGTGGATGAAACTCCATAAGCTGAGACCACAGCAAAGGTGACTCCTGGGAGTTGTTGTGCCTGTTGTCACAGTCAGGAAGTGCCTGTCATGGTCTTCTGAGAGCAGGCAGAGCCCCAGGGCTCATGGGAGCAGCTCATCCCCACCTCGGTGTTTCCCAACCCAAGGGGAGGTGGAGGGAGCTCAGGCTGGGAGCAGGGCTGAGCTGTGGGAGAGGAGGAGACCACCATGGGCTCTACTGCCCACCAGCCCTCCCACACTGCCTGGTGATGCCCAAGGAGTGCTTCCCTCAGCACACCCTGGCTGTGCATTCCAGCTGCAGTGTGCACGAGGATGGAGCTCAGTCTGTGTATTACACATAATTCATACTGCTCATGCAAGGTTGCACAGGAGAAGTGCTGAGAGTCGTGTTTTGCCATGCACACATTGCCAACAGGAAACTCTTCCAGCTCCTCCACAGCACACACCTCGAGGCCTGAGCTCTTCCATGTGCAGGTAACGTGTTCTTCGGCCTCATGCCACAAAACCGGGCTGTTTTCATAGCACTGTTGGTTTTTAGAAGGCAATGTATTCAGGTTGAAACTTTGCCCACATACCATCTGCTTCAGCCTTATCTTCTTTGACAAGAAAGCTGAATATATAATGTCCACTTGGCTTTCCTGGTGTTACATAAGATTGTGGTTTTTGTGTTAGGTTTGCAGTTTCAGAGCTCCTCAGCAGCTCCTGCAACATGCTCCTGCTCTTGTTTTCAAGTGGAAAATCAGTGACAAAAATCAATACCATCTTCATAGCTATAATGAATGTGACCCGCAGGCTTTTTTAGGATGACCACAAGCTTCCATCATATGTCTGAGGCCTCTTTGCAAATATTGATTGGTATTGCAGATTATCTGTAGCCATTTCATATGAAATCTTAAGGTCTTGCAGTTTTGCTCTCTGTGTTTGTTTTGGTATCAAAGGTACAGCTATAAATCACAAGACCCACCCAGAGACACTATTGATAGCTAAGGTTGCTGAATTGTGAAAATTAGGCGTTTCAGGGGTTTTTTTAGCTGCTTAAGGAGGATGGTTCTCAGTCAGCTCCAAGTGAGGGAAAGCACTGCTTTGGAATCACAGCAGACTGTTTACTTGAAGTTGGGGAAAAAAAGTGGAACCTTCATATGCAAATGTATGGCATTTGGAAATGTCATATAGCCACATCTACATATAAATAAGCTGCTCTGGAGTGCTGCACTAGCCAGGCTGCTTTGATATAGAAATTGCATAGTAGCACACAAAGCAGAAACAGCAGGACACCACTCGGTCAAGTTCGGGGAGTTTTGTTCCTTAATCATCACATAACAAAGTTAACTAATAGTGCTGTGTCACTGCAGTGCTAGTCTGGGAAGGGTTGTGAAGAGCTGCTGGTTAGTGAGAATCATGTCTGTGTGCTGCTTGGGCTGTGCAGCAGGGATGGGATGGTGGTCTGTCTGCTGTCCCCCAAAAGACAGTGCTAAATGTAGATATTCCTCTGGCAACGTCCCTCCTAGCCATCCTCTGCAGATCCATGCCTGCTTTCTCTGAAGGAGACACAATTTGGTTGAAAGAAGCATCTTCTGCTGCTAACATCCACATGCTGGAGTGGTGTTTCCATCTCTGTTTAATCTGGTATTAAGCAGTAAGTTGAAACTCTCAGGCTTACTTTTTCAGAGGGGAGGACATAGAGAGGAGCTCTGATCTGGTTGTTCCTGTCCATTTTTTACCCCCTCCAACACTGGCTCTAATGAGTAGCTGGAGGAGAGGTGGATGGGAGAGAAAACAAGCTGTGGGCTCAGCTGTTGGGAGGAATTTCTCACAGAGGGTGACACCCACTCTGCTCCTGCAGTGCCGTGTGATGGATCCGGCGCTCACCCCTCTGCCTTCAGGCGCGCAGCCTAATTGGAGGGAACCTCACAAATCTCTAAACTGACACCAACTCTTCTTCAACACAGAATTACAATAATAATGAGGTTAACTCATCCTCTAAGGGCTCTGTCATGAGCTGCCTAAGGAGATCATGTGCAAGGAGATAAACTTTATTTCTTTACACCGCTGGTTTCTGAAGGGGGAGGATGCTGCTCCCACAGGGCTGGTGGCATCTCTCTTAGGCAGGAGAATCTGAGTGAAGGGAACTCAGCAGCTTGCCAAAAACAAAGAGTAGCTGAGTTAGCACAAAGAGGGGTTTAATCTATTCTAAGAATGGGGTTAACACAGATTATTCAATCCTGACACAAAAGAAGGCAGCACAAACTGGGCCCCTTTACCTAGGGCTTTGATAAACCCACAATACAGCCCCTCATCATTAAATCACAACCTAGCAATGATTGCAGCCCTCAAGACTGGCCCTGGCAGTGGCTGCCTTAAAGAGCTCTGTGTTACTTCATCCACAAAAGTGTGGGGAGATGGCTCGGGGACAGCTGAGACGCAGATGACACGGGGAGCTGGGGACCTCACAGTGGTCCTCTGTGGAGCTGCTGCAGGGAGAGCTCAGTGCATCAGCCTCCTCCTGATGTCCTGGAATCAAGGGTGGAGTGCAGCATCAAAAAGCAGTGACTGCTGCTTTAGGGGTGGCCTCGGTCAGGGTGAGAGGCTGAAATGTGCCAGGGAAGCAGAGGAGGTCAAACAAGGTGAGGCAGCAGCCTGCCTTACCTCCCTGAATGAAACAATCACCCCAGGGAGGAGCTGAGCCTAATGTGAGCACCTGGACATGGAGCAAATGCTGCTTTGGAGCAACACATTAGCCCACGTGGTGGTTTTTCTCTTCCAGTTTAGCTTATATTGCTGGGTGTTCTGTTCAGAGGTGTGAGCAGTGCTTGCTGCCATGTACCCACATCACTGTGCAACTTTGGGTTGTATTGCACCTTGTATTACAATAATTACTTGGTAGAACCTTCTTTTTACATGAAGGACCCTTGGCTTTTAGGGGCCTGTACAATCTCTAAGGTAAGGCATCTGTGAATTCAAGGGGACAACAGACACTGTGAAAAACAAGGGTAAAAAAATAGAAAAGCAGTCCTGGTTTAGTTTTGAGTAGACAAATGGTCTTGTTATGTATGCAGGAAAATGATTAACAAGTTGCTTGATTTCAATCACTTTTCTCAAAGAAGGAAGATACATTCACAGATGTTGTAAATAAAAGTGCTTCTTGATTTCCAAAGTTCAGCAACAGCTTTAACATATATAGCATAGCCCCCATATATATGCTGACAAGCTGAAAGTATTCTGTTCTCCATTTGAACATCTGGGGATTATTAGTGTCTTAATTCATTGGTTTCTATTATTAATTATGGCAGCAGGCTGAATAATTACGATGCATTGCTGCAAAGACAGAGCACAATATTTTTTTTCAAAGTGCACTAGGACATCTTGCCATCATCTCAAACATAAAAAGCCCTAGATTATTTTTAAAAAGGAAAATGGATTTTATCTTATTCCAGGGAACTGATTTGCATAGGGACATTTAAAATTAATAAATTACTGTGTTCAGCAAGCCTATTTTGTGCCTGAGAAAAAAAGTGAATGTAATTTATTTCACCATGTTCCATTTTTTTTCCCCTTGGTGAAGCAGCTAATATGGGAAGGGTATTTTTTGTGTGGTTTATGTAGAAAAACTAGCTTCAGGTTTGTACTTGGAGTGGCTGCAGGAGGAATTTAGGCTCAGGCTGCAACATAGTGGTGCCAGACGTTTTCAGCTGACATTTGGTGTCTCATTTTCCTCTTGCTCTCAGGGAGAGTGGGCTGGTGAGCTCCCTCTTGAGCAGCAGCAAGCACTTCCTTCGGAATTCTCACTCAACGCCCACCCAAACAGTGATTGTCAGGCGAGTTGCTTGCACACATTTCCTTCATTGTGAAAAGGCACTCTGGAATTGTAAAAGGCAGGTTTCAGGAGAAGGGAACATGAGGGGTGAAGGTGCCCCCTGGGCTGGCCCTGAGCAGCTGGCAGAGCACAGCAGGGCAGGTTTGCCAAGGACAACGTGCCTTGGAGCTGGTCAGCAAAGACCCAGGAGAAATCTCTGTTCTCTTGTCAGAGCTGGGTCTGAGCTGGGATTTATCATGGCAGAAATGAAAGCCTGCCTGCCTAAGGACTTCATCCCTAAGTTGCTGTGGGATCTCACTTCCAGTTGGATGCTACTGAAGTACCAGCAAACCTGCTAAAGCAATTCTGCGCTTTCAGAGGAAGCAGCACCATTACCATGCTCCTCTTGGACCTTTGAACCATTCCTGCATGTTCCTGGCCTGAGAAAGTTCCCTTTTACATCCAAAGAGCAGCAGTTGCTGACTCTGTGAAGACTGAAGATGAGTAACATAAATATCTCTAGGCTTATCCACAGGTTCAGATTCTCACCTGTAGTCAATCAACTGAAGCTCGTTCCCAAAATTCAGCGCATCCCTGCCTTTGCTCCACAGGTGGATACTCTCTGCATGTTTGTTTTGATTTCAAACAAGAATTGCACACAAAGTCTCTTTCATGCAGAGCAGAAGAGCTTTCTTAAGAAGGTTCCCAGTGCTGTGCTCTGCAGCATCTCTTTGGGATCTGCCAGGGAGGTATGAGGGGAATATGCTTCCAAAAGAGGTTGAGAATGTTAAAGGCGTACATTTGACCCAAAAATCCCTTTTTCCCTTCATGTGTCCTCTGATAATGTGATGTGTAAGGAGTCACTACTTCAATATCAGCAAGAGCTTCCATCTGCAAATTTGACTGACCTCAGCAGTATTAAAAGATTAAATTATTATGTAAGTCAATTCTCCTTAACCACTTTTTCCAAGGAGATAGGTGTCAAAATAGCTTCTGCTGCACATCATTCACTGTCTCATCCCTTATCTGATGAAATATATGTGTCTATATGTATTTTCAGGTCTTCCTTTGGATGACTGTATGCTAGGTGTTAACATTGTATGTGAGCCAATATTTTCTCATATGGGCATATCATTTCCAAAGCTCCAACATTACCTGCCGTACCTCAGCCAAAATGCTAACATCAGCATTTATGGGCTGTATATATTCTACTTTGCTTGCTTGAAATCACCTAGAAAGTCTCATTGATTCACACATGAAGAATGACAGACTTATCAGCCCTGCAGAACTAATTGTTAAGTGCCTGGCAGTCAGAGTCTTGGATACAAGAATCCTATTTTTGCCTAGATTTTTATTTTAATTTCTCTAAAGTGGATTGTAGGACCTTATGTCTGGAAAGAATTTTCTGGGCACTCCAGACAGTACTTCATATAATCCTCATCAAGGGTACTAATGGATTTATTCCTTTGTCAGCAGCACTAGTGCACATGTTTGGTTGTGGAACAGAAGCTCCACATTAGCTCAGCTGGAGCTGGGGAGCAGTGAGGGCTGCCCAGAGAAGAGTCTGCCTGCCTGGTTTTCACCACTTGCAGAGTCACATCCTGCCACCAGGCATGCTGCTCCAGCTTTTGGATTTCAGCTTTCACTGAAATAGTTACCTGAGAATCTCAGGGGTGTACATTCAACTTCCAAAGACTGAAGGAAAGCCGTATAGCTAAACCAGAAATTAAAATTAAAATGATACAAAATATATTTGAAATTATTCTTCTGCGCCATCTTGATGAAAGACAGGCGCGGATATGAAGGAATTTAGACAAGATAGCTTTAAATAATTTATTTAACATTTCAGAAGACAATCCATCAGGGAAAGCAAGATCACTGAGTGGGTGGTCAGCCACACTGGATATCTTTTTAGGATCCAGTTTATCCCAGAGAAATAGCTCATCATCTCAGCATCTCCCTGCCATCCAGAGAGGCTGGAGAGCAAGGGTTCAGCTGGGACACTTCTCCAGTGAGAGATGATAAGCTGTTTCAAACTACACAATGTAGCATCTGGCCTCCATGCACTTAAAAATAACGTGTTTTGACTAGTGTGTCTTATTTGATAGGCTATCATGTCATGTGCTGGCACTTACAAGGGATGTGAACAATATGAAATGTCATGTTAGGCTAAAGATGAAAAAAATGCTGTAGAAATGCAAAAGATGTTGGCTTCACCAGAGTGACTTTTTCGATCACAAAAGTGCTTCAAGAAAAAGATTCTTGAGTACAATTGATTTGGAGGGGGAGGTTGTATTTCTTTTTTGAAATAAAAAGGACAAGCATTTTGAAAAACGTGGCAGGAATTTCTTTTGTCCAGAGATAGGAGAGACTGATCCAGTCATTCCAATCTTTACCTCTAGTCTTTGCAGCTGGCTTCTGCCTCAAATCCTGTCCATCACAAAAAGGTACAAGTCTATCCTTCTGGCACAAAGAAAACTTGCCCACACTGTTGCCGATAACAATGCAGCAAGTCTAGTGTGTAAAGAGGAGCTACTGAATTTAACATTACTGAAACCTGAGTAACATTGAATTTGGTCTGTGTCATTGCTTTATGCATACAGATCTACTTGTGCTTGGAAAAAAGTGGGTTTGTATTTAGTTTAGCTCTCCGTAGGTGTGAGGTTGGTGTGGTAGAGATGTTCCTTATTGTATTGATGCTGTACAAATTGCATCCAATACTGAATTTATAAATAATCCAAAGGTTTTTTGGCTGGAAGTCTTAATTTATTTAATTTACGTTGAATTTTTTTTAAATATGTACACTTCTTGTTTGCTTCATAACCTCAGCATGGTTTTTATTTATATCCTCTCTTTTCAGAACCAATTTATAGTTCTTGTTTCATGATGATGTAAGCCCTGTGATGATGCATTCATAAGAGTTAGTGTCTTATGAACAGCTGGATTGCTAAAAGTGCTCAGGTCCTCCCAGAAATGGGAGCAGTCAGTTTTAACATGAAGAAACTTTTAGAGCATGCCTGGGTGTTTGGGTCTCTACACTGGCTCCAAAAAGATGGATTTTGTAGTGAGAAAAATAACCTGATTTGAGGCAGGGAAATTCTCAGTCTGAACGAAATGATGTTTTTATTGTGGTCTGTAATTCAAGTAAACTAAAAATGTGGTTTTTCCCCTCTCTGCCTTTATATGAATCCCTGACTTTGTTGGAGGAGTCGTCAGTCAAAATGAGATACAGATAATTTGTGTCTAAGTTTTGTGGGCTCTTCTGAGATAGGTGACAAGTGTTCCTGTATGAAGTGTTTACCCTATGAAGTGTTTATCCTACAAATGCTAGCAAAGCTTGAGCCTCTCATTTTAGATTCAGTAAAGCATTTTCCATCACAACATTATGTTTAGAGGTGTAATTACAAGTTCTGCATGATCCTGGATTTACTTTAAAGTGTGCTAGAGACCTTGTTAAAGAAAACATGGTTTCTGCCCACATGATTGCCAGCCCTACAGCCTACACACAGTGAGGGCATCTGCACATCCAGATAGGTCCTGGTCCCCCTTTCAAGTCCCAGGTGAGTCTGTGCTGAAAGTTACAATTTCCTCCCATCTTGAAATGAGCCTTTAAAAAAAAAATTAAACCAAAGGATTTCATACCATTTTAATCACACTGCTGGCTGATCTGAGAGAGGAGGGATTCTTGCACTGAGTGGGGGTGCACAGATATGGCAGAAGTACCTCAATAGCTGAGAAGGAACAATCAGAGATACACACAAACGTGCATGTGCACACAGAGCCGTCTCCTGTTCTTCAGAGAGGAAGCAAACTTCCTCTGGTAATGGAGGACTTGAAGGAAAATGGCATTATGTTTTCCACCACAGGGAAAAAAAGTGTATTAATAAGGATCCCATAGTTCTTGCTGCAGTTTCCTGAACAGAAATAAATTTGAATGTGGGCCATAGCAGAGGTGAAGCACACCCAGAACCCATCAGGCACTGTGCATAGGTGATCACTACATGGGTATGGAGTCCCACAAGTCCTGAGCACATTGAGATCTCCATGTGTGCCATGGGCAAGTCCCTTGATAGCTGACACATCACACACATTTATTCTGTTCCAGGACATAAAGGAACATGGATGAAGGGGTGATGACTTTGGGGGTATATTTCATGTGCTGGTAGCCAGTGTCTCACTTAGAGGGTGATAGGTAGCCAAAAATGTTTAGTGCCAGACCAAATGGACCTTGTGTTCCCACCTTTTTCAGGTAGCAGAAATTCCTGAGCAAGCTGTCAAAGGAGGTTGTAGCATACCTGTAACATGGCTCCTGTCAGCACATCGTGTCTGTGCTGTCCCAGAGACAGCTGTCAGCCCCCAGCCCAGGAATCCTCAGTGCCCCCATGTCCCTGCACTGCATGGTGCCCAGCACCCTCACACAGGTATCCCACTGTAGTCAGGGAACAGGGAGAGGCACACGGGCTTGTGTTCAGCATATTTGCATTTTAAAAGATGCAATAATGGTCCAGAGGGCAGAGGTGCTGAAAATCCTAAGGATGAGAG
Source organism: Camarhynchus parvulus (assembly GCF_901933205.1). Classification (NCBI taxonomy): domain Eukaryota; kingdom Metazoa; phylum Chordata; class Aves; order Passeriformes; family Thraupidae; genus Camarhynchus; species Camarhynchus parvulus. Next base: position 8,301,981 of record NC_044577.1, on the reverse strand, counting down.
AGAAGCTAATGCTGTCAGCAGGGACACAGAGGGTGCCTGTCATTCTCATTTGCTGGGAGCTGGTCCTTGCCTGTTTCCACATAAGGAGAATATAACCAACTTTATTAGTGCAAGTGGTTAGAGACTCTTACAACTCTCCTTGGACAGCAGCGACAGAAAAGAAATTCATTATGAAAATCTGGATCTTGGATCTGCTGCACACACTTTTCCCAGAGGTGGGATAATACCTAAGCATGCCTGCTGCTGGCATGACTGGCTTGGAGGCAGAACACAAATTGCAATTGTTTTATAACACTCAGGGACTTCCTTTGGAAGATAAAAATGCTTCAACTTATTTGCGTGCAAGCTACATTTCCTCAGACATCCGTAATGAGATTTATTCTTCTGGTTTTAATTAATCATGGCTAGAAGACACTATCACAGAAAAAGGAGTGTTAGCATTTGAGATATCATAAGTATTGGTTAAATGGAAGAATTGGCCAAAGTTACCCAGATTAATTAATACCTTGGTGGCCTACAAAATTAATGTGAGTTCATGATGGTGACACTCTGTGTTTCAGCCTATGAAGTTGAGCACATATCTGTTTCAAAACTAAATGAAGCCTTCATTTTCCTGGCTGCATGAAGGGATTTCCCAGGATTTGCAGTCTCAGTGACTCTTTAACTGCTGCAGAAGTAGGCTCAGAACATCAGAGTAGTTTAAATTGCTGGATGCTGTGGGATGTGGAGGAGGCCACTGAGCTTTGGGGCATGGGTGTGCAGGGTGTGCAGCACTGATGATAAACTTCAGCTCTGGGCTCCTGCTCTACTTCAGCCATAAAATTGTCTTTCTGTGTATGTTCTGTTGAATTAAGAAATGAAGAATGTATATTACATGCAAATGTCCAGATTCTCTTTCCCAACCTTGTCTCAGTTTGAGGAGACAGTCTATAAAGTAAAACAGAAATAAGCAGGTATTTTGCATGTGCTATTCTGTCATCAGATTTTGAATAGTCACATTATTTTCTCAGGCATCTCGTTTGCTGTAACTAGACAGGAATTATAAAGGATTGAGATAAACCCCTGCAAATCTCACCAACCTGTTTGAAGGGGCAAAATCAGCCAACCTGTTTGAAGGGGCAAACGCTTGCTCTTGCTTCCTGTGAACAACATCTTTCACATCTTGCTCTCTTTTTTTTTCTTTTCCTTTCTTTCATATGTTGAGTTCTTTCCGTCACTTCACCTTATCCTACATGGTCGGGTTAACGTTCCCCTTCACCTGTGTTCACAGAGAATGCAAATAAACTGGAAGAAAGTGCAAGAGGGATCTACATCCCTTGTCCAGAGCATTACAACGGCTTCTGCATGCATGGCAAGTGTGAGCACTCCACAAACATGCTGGAACCGTCCTGCAGGTAACCCTTCTCCTACCAGCAAGGGAAGGCTACACACATGGAAATACTGACTTACAGAAACACTTAATCTGGATCAGCTATGGAAAATAATGGCAACCATGGCCCTTTGTGATACAAAATCCATCAGACTTAAATTATTCAACAAAGTCTCAAAAGTGTATTGAGTTATGAACAATGTTAATTGACTGTAAAGCCATCCAGTAACCTTCAGTTATATTTAGATGTGTTTTTAAAAGCCCTTCACAAAGCACTCAGACCTCACTAGGTGCCCTCCTCAGCCTGAGGGAGAGAAGTGCCACCAGTGTGTGTCCCTGCTGGGGCAGGAGTGGTGCTCATGGGGCAGCTGGCTACAGCAGGAGGTGATTTTGGGGGAGGTTTGGGCAGGGAGGAGGAATATAGTGAAAGCACTGTGGTGCTCCTGCAGTGAATGCCTCCCTGCACGGGGGCAGATATTGCTTCTGAAGTCCACCCAGTGGCCAGGTGGCTGAAAAAGGACTGTTACACATGCAGCACCATTTTCCTGGGACACTGCAATGGGAGCACAAAGATACACACCAGACTCTCCCCAGGGCAGAACCTCAAACCAGCTTCTCCCAGCTCACACAAACAGCCAGGACACATTTTGCTCTTTGCAGCTTCTGCATTTTAGGTGCTCCATTCAGCTGAAAAATGTCATTTCCTCAAGGTGCTGGCAGCTGTGGGCATGCAGGGGAGGAAAAGCAAGGAAGCACAAGGCTTAACCCATCAGGGCTAGTGCTCCACTAACACACCTGAGAGGAGCCCAAGCCATCTGTCTCAGTCCCTGACAGTTGCTGCTGCCATTGACCTGGATTTTCACATCTTGCTTGGGCAATTAAGGGGAAACAGGGCAAGAACTAGAACTGTAAAAGCAAAAGCACAGAGCAGAGTGGAGATGTCAGGCTGCAGGAGGGGAACTGGTGAGCAGTGCAGCAGGCAGCAATGGGGTGGATGGCTGCAGCATCAATAGAGGGGTTTTTTATAGCAACCAGACGAAATGTAAATTATGTATCCACTTTCAGGAACATCTAATCACATTTCATATGGAGCCTGGATGATTGCTTATCACTTCTTTAGGGGTAATCTGCATAAGGAACCACAACTCGATGGCTTTTCACCCTCCCCCATCTCCCCAAAGAAAAGGAGAAATCTAAAGTATGTTGTGCAAGGAACTAAATGGGTTCTCATCACAACGTGCAAGTAGTTCCACTTGAAGCCAGTTATGTCTTGGTCCCCTGGGCCCCTCCTGGCACTCTCACAGTGTTGTTCACTCTCACAGACCTTGGGGACACTGAGGACCACAAGTCTTCCCTCTGAGAGGTTGAGCACTCACTGATACTCTCTCTGTGGGAGTCCATTCTGGAAAAAAAAAAAAAAAAACCAAAAACAACCACATAAGCTTATGCTTCAGCCACTAATTTTTTTTTCCACATACAACTTTTCCAGCGTTCTTTGAAAGCAGCAGGTATAATGAGGAACAAATATGTTTTATTCCAGATGTGATGCCGGCTATACTGGACAACACTGTGAAAAAAAGGACTACAGCGTTTTATATGTGGTTCCAGGTCCAGTACGATTTCAGTATGTCTTAATAGCAGCTGTGATTGGAACCATCCAGATTGCTATCATCTGTGTTGTAGTCCTTTGTATTACAAGGTCAGTATCTCTGGTATTTTACAGTAGGAAGAGAAAATACTTTTGTTTTTCCTGCAATGTGCGCTGATTATACCGATTTCTGCAGTGACACTACTGATAACAAATGCTATTTAATTCACCAACAAACAGAAGATATCATCTGGTCCAGCCAGCAAGTGCTCCTCCATTATTATGACTGATTTTTTACTTCCATCTTAATCAAACTTAGGTAGCAACGGTGCCTACAGCAAGTGAAGTTCTCTATTTTGTATTCAGATGCTTGGACAAATATTGTTCATACAAATAGGGGAAATATAAATACAGCAGCTGGATCAACACTTAATAAAACTAATCATATCTCCATCTGGTTTCCTTAAGGGCCCATTCCCTTAGTCCTAATCAGGCAAAGCATACAGACTTTTAAGCCTGTTTGCAGCCCCGCTGATTAAATGATTTCATTAGGCTTGAGTGCATGTTCAAAGGCACTGCACATGTTTTAGGGTCTTCCATATATGATGTACTTGGGGTTTTTTTTCTTTAGTGAGGAGCAGAGGGTTGTGTGAATGGAAAAAGGCCCAGGGTAGTTCAGAATGAGAGGGGTAAATACAATCCTTTCCCTTCATGTGCTGCTCTACTCCCCCTCTTGACTGTGTTACTGTCTCTGGGAGACCTTGGGTTAAGTTCTGAAGGTCAAACATCTACAGATTTCTCTTAGAAATCATAAGGTTAAATTAATTCAGCTAGCAGCACTGATAAATCCCACTTTTAAAAATTATTTTCTTTTTAAAATTAAAAAAAAAGTCAGGTATCATACCTCCATGTATAATAAAATCTCTATTTCAGTCCTTATGTTGCACTACCTGGCTGGAAGACAAGTGTAGAGCATTTGTTCCAGGAAAAGAATCATAAATTTAAAAAAATGCATAAATCCTACTCTGGCCTAAAGGCACAAAACAAAACCTTTTTTAGCCAGAGTTCATCACCTGAATGGCAACTACCAAATGAGGCAGTAGATTACAGGAGGTGGTATTCACAGAGGTAATTCAAACAACCAAAAATACAGCGTGTAGAAAGTGGTGTAGTAACTGATAATGGAATAAATGTGTATTGTTTTGTCAAGTGAGTCTAGTTTTGTCACCTCGATGCAGTGAGCAAAGTACTTCATACTGAAGAATGAAGACAGGGAGCTCTGAGTGATCTGGTACTGTAATGCAAATTACCTGTCACACTGTTTTCATACAGAGGCAGTACCTTTCCCCCACACTTTGTAACCAAGTCAATTTATGATCTTTTGACTCTTTTCTGTAATGCATGTAATTACTGCAGAGCATCCTCCATCCCAGCATAATGATTTGAGATACATTTGCAGAAGTGTGCTCTTCAGTGGCCTAAGAGAAATCCACGTGACAGGAGAGCGTTGTGGCAGCATATGCATGAGCAATTGAGCTTTTGAAGTTCTCTGCTTCGGAGAGCCTGACTGTACTGGTTTGAACTCCACACCCCGAATTCTTAAAAGTATTGAAACCACCTTGCCAGGCTCCAGGGAGAAAGAAGGGAGACTTCACTCAGAGGGCATTGCAGCCAAATTCTTTGCTGCTCATTTCAGTGCAACTTCAGCTAATTAATTAACAAGCAAGTTTGGTGTGCTGCATCCATGTGAGCCTCACAAAACTACCATTGTAATCTTCCAGCTATCATTACTGTTGTTGCTCTTAAAATTTTACCTGTAGAGTGGTGCAAATCTCTGGGGGTGTTCTCCATTGCTGGAAGGCTCTCAGCAAGTCCTGGCGACTTTTAGGGCTGTTGTTGCACAGACACTTTAATCTGAATAAACAGGCTGCTGGCAGATGAGGTTTGCCCCTGCCCCTTCCTCTGCCTCCTGGGCACTTGGCCCTCAAAGTTGGCACCATTACCATTTCTGTAGGCACACAACCAACGGAGTCAGAGGATGGACTCAGCTGAAAATGCAACCAACAGAAGTGATGATGACTGGGGTTTAGGTGACTCGGTGCTTGGCTACTCATCACTAGTGCCAGCAATGGGAATAATTTTCTGAGGTGGAAGAGTAGGGAACCAGAGGCCAAGAGGCACAGCAAGGCACAGTCTGCCCAAGGACTTTTAGCTTAGAGATAAAGCAAAAAAAAGAAGCAGTGATTAAAATGAAGGAGGATGGCAAACAATATAGGTATGGCCTAGTGTCATCATGATTCTCAGCAGTTTTCTTTACAGCTTTGCATTTTTAGTGCTTCCCTAATGTTTAGTCACAGCAGCTTATTTATATGAAGAAATAACTTGATTAAAAATGAATGCATAACGTGTTTTACCTGCTATGAATCACATTGTGAGTAACTCAAGCTCCTGAGCAAGGCTTCAGTGGAGGGAAGGCAGCCTGTGCTCCAGTACTTGGTTTACATCGATGGAACTGCTGTGCTCATAAATGAATGTACCCCCCACACAGTGCACTACAAAGGACTTTTGATTAAAGAGTTAAGAACCAAGGAAAACCTATCACTCAGTTTTAGCAGATGATTAAGTCTCAAAAGCTGGTTAAACACCAATGCTCCCCTTAAGAGCCCCTGCTGCACTTCAGACACATCCCACCTGTAAATGCTGTAGCATTGTGTGTAAGCAGCCTGGGGCCTTCCCAGGCTCCCAGGCATGGGTAATGCACAATTGAAACATGGGCATTTTTGGTTCAAAGATGCTTTTTCATCATTAATTGGAGTAATCTCTACATTTGAATTGATTTCTCTCGAGCTTGAAGTGACGATGTAGATACTGTCAGTGTTGGTTTGGGGAAAGTGCCTATGAGATGTTCATCTCCTTGCTTCTAGCTGGAGCAGTTGGTATCCACCATGCACAGCTGCATCCCCTGGGATTGCTGACCATCCTCATCATCCCCCAGCCACTTGGCTCCTCCACATTTCATAGAAAATCAGTCTGGTTGTGCCCACTGTGCCCTGGTTCCCTAACCCTACTTCACGTGGCTGAGTGCTGGGGCGAAGCAGGGCTGTAAATCCAGATGCTGGGGGCTCAGGGAGGAGCCCTGGATGTTGTTGGGGCTATCTCAGCCAGTGGAAGTGTCACTGGCCGTGTCCTTCAGAGTGCTACAAGGCCCTACTGTGCAGACTGGGCAGGAGGGGCCGTGCGGGGACAGCTGGGGGCTCTCGGTGTCCCTGTGATGCTCAGGGAACCAGCCTGTGCTTGCCAACAGCCGCTCCCTGCCTCACTCCCAAAGTCTGATGGCCTTTCCAGGGAGCTCACAGTGAATAATGAGTTTGTCATGAGATCCCAGACCGGCTGAAGTCTGCCTCAGCTCCGTAATGAAAGCTCTGCCGTGACCCCGAGAGCGCAGGAGAGGCAGCCTGGTTTTTCCTGGAGCAATGATAGCAGCCTACTTCACTGCTTCCCAGGAAGGAACCAGGCAAAATATAGCCCACAGCCATACAGCTTCTCATGAGGGGGTGGTCCTGGTGGCTTAAAAGTGAAGCAAGTCAGGACAGTCTGACCCATATTTTGCTAGACACTTACATAATTGTATTCCAGCATTTTTTAAAATGCTTCCTAAGTTCTCATGCTCCTGTTCAGCCTTTCAGTTGATGTCACAAAACTATAACATCACTCCCATTCAACAGGAGGGGGGAAATGACCTTTTTTATTTTATTTCACTCTGTTCTGCTCTTGGTTACTTGACACAGAGCTGCAGGCAAGTGCTTTAAGCTCTCACTGCACTGAGGTGGGCTCTCCCCAGTGCATAAGTTGTAGAGTTTTACCTAATGCTGCTGAAAGCCTCCTGTAACAGAAGAACAAGTCAGCCCCATACAAAGGGAACTTTTTCCATGCCAGTGCGATCTGGAGTATTGTGGGGCCCGTTCTCATGGCACTCCAAGAGAATGTTTCAGTCTCTGTTGTGCAGCTGCCCACAGTTTTTACCGTAACCACCCTTGGCTTTCAGCTGATTAGAACATCCTGTGGCCTCCACCTGGGATTAAACTTCTCCATGCCCTCTGCCTGAGGGTGGCTTTTTCTGAGAGAAAGCCAGAAACACACCATTAGCTTTCCATTAGGGAGAAATGTAGCATCCCCACAGCAGGTGAAAGGTTGAAACGTGCCCTTGCTGAGGAACACTGGAGGTGTTTGCCCCTGCCACTGTCCAAAGGAATTTCAGATTTGGGGCTTTCCAGAACAAGTACTTTCCACAGCTAGCCAAGCAGCCATGGCACAGTGCAGGCACCTGTGAGTGCAGTGGCTGTTGGCTCATGGGCTGAAGCATGGAGCATTGCCATGGACACTCAGGGGGGCTGCTTGGAAAGGCAGCCCCTGCAGCCACTGTGTAAGCCCTTCACAGACCTGGGGCACTGGCCAGGTGAGCACGGGACCATCCTGGATCTTCCACCTGCACCTCGCCCAAAATAAACCCATTATTTAAAGCTGAACAATGCGGTGCGCTTGGGATCATTGCAGTGCAGCAGGAGTGTCCAGGGTTCAGGAATCCAAACATCTCCCTTGCCATAATTTTGTTCACAGTATGTGTTTGTGGGGTTTTTTTTTGTGGTGCCATTGCCGTTAGCCAGCTGGTTTCATCTCACTGAGGAGGAAGCACACTGAGGGCTGGAGGATGCCCCTCCCACCCTCGCATCCCTGCTGCCCCCGCCACCCCTACCACCTCTGGAGCAGATGTGTTGTTAAGAGCTGTGTATTCTCACAACTCTCTTTTCCAGGAAATGTCCCAGGAGCAACAGAATCCACAGACAGAAGCAAAACACAGGGCACTACAGTTCAGACAACACAACAAGAGCATCGACAAGGTTAATTTAAAGAGCGCATGTTTCCACAATGGCAAAACTAACTGCAGAGAGCTTGGACTACAAAATACAGTATTATAGACAAAAGATTAAGACAAGATCTACACATGTTGCCTTGCATTTGTGGTAATCTACACCAATGAGAACATGTACTACAGCTATATTTGATTATGTATGGATATATTTGAAATAGTATACATTGTCTTGATGTTTTTCTGTAATGTAAATAAACTATTTATATCACACAATATAGTTTTTTCTTTTTCATGTATTTGTTATATATAATAAATACTCAGTGATGAGAAAAAAAATTGCCTATCTTAAATTTGCTGTATCTCATAGCTGTGTATAGTCTTGGGATATTGTGTATGGACACTAACAAGTCTCTTTTTTTTTCTTTTTCCAGTTCTAGTGGCAATTTTGAGTCTACTGAACTCAGTAGTAGGGTTTTGAGTTGGTCCAAGATCAGCGACAATTATGGATGTGGGAAAGGTGAAGAATAATTTAACCTACATTGAGGAGGGATAAAATATTTCAGATCCGGAGTCAACTACATTTCATCAGCCTTCTTCTCCCATGCCATCTATCTTTACTCTCCCATAGCTTAGAAAGTCTTTGCCTTCTAAATTAAATCCTAACCGAAGGGGAAATGGAAATTCTCGGTAACCGCAATGAGAGTGTCGGGGGTAACGGTTCCATTTGGGATGGAATTAGGTGTCTGTCAAGGTGAACCCTATGAGAGCACTTGGCAGAATCTCCAGCTCTGGTCACTGGAGTGAGTGAAAATTGCTTCTCACTCTTGATTGAAAATTATTAGGCTAAAAAAGTTAATAACATAATAACAGCTGAAATGCCAGTCCCATTTGCACCTCGTGAACATGCTGATATAATTTATTTTTTCAAAGAGAAGGTGAAAAACACTCAGAAAATACCTTATGAATAACTTTATGGGTGACCCTACTCCATTAAATGTAATGAACCCAAATGTTGGCTATACCTCAGGAAAATAAGGGCATGTGTTTTGTCATATCTACATGATGGACAAGATGCAAAGTTATTTCTGTGATAGCTGAAACTCTCCAAAGCACATCCTTTCCAGAAGGCAATACTGCTCTAGTTTGTGCTGTGAATTTTGAAGACAGCAGAGTGAGACTGCAGGGCAGAGTGGGGTAACATCACTGCTGCTGGATAAGATCCTCTGCACTGAGTGAGTGCCCAAGCTCTGGTCCCACTGGGTAGCAGAACTGAGCTAAGGAGCCCTGTAACAGCAGTCACTGTGCTGCTCCTCTCCAGAGAGACTTTGCCCAGGCAGAACATGCCCAAGACAAGAGTTAGGAGTATTTCTCACTGCCATCACCACGTCAGAGTCAGACCTGGGCTTACCAGGGATGATGTCTCATGAGTGTGTTTCCATTTCCTGCTTCAGCATCCATCTGGTCACTCAGCAGTCACCACCAAGCCCACCAGTGACAGCCCACCCAGCCTGGCCTTCAGACACGGGTGCAGCAGTACTGCTACTCTAACATGACTTTGGTCTTCCCCTCCCTACCCCAGCCTGCTTTAAAGTGAATCCATTGCATGATGTTCACACGGTCTCAGTTTTTGTGTTGTTCTGGGTTTCTTGGCTTTTTAAAGGTAATAAAAGGTGATTGGCAAGAGATGCCTCCAGACACCTGGTCTGTGCTGATTGATGGGAGTGGGAGTGGTGCTTGCACAGGCAGAGGGGCAGAGGATGGCACAGGGGTGCTGGCCCTGCAGGGACCTCCTGCTCCCTGGAACTGTAGGCTGGGCCAAGGCAGGAGGAGAGGGGGCCATGCAGCCACCCCCTGCTCCTCAGCCCTCACCCCAGCTCTCCAATATTGGATCCTTGTTTTCAGATTGGAAGAGTGATTGAGTGGGGCAGGAGTGCACAGCAGAGGCTGAGAGCAGATGTGACCTGGCTGGCTGCACAACAGGGATGTTTCCAGGCTCAAACCCACTGCAGGATACTCCTCCTCTCTGCAGGTTTTGTGTCCCACACTCAGCTTACCCGGGGTGGTCTGACAAGGAGCACAGGCCAGGCACAGCAGCTCTGCACTGCACAGGTTTGGTGGCACAAGACCCCCTCTAGGGAGACTTGGCGAAGCTCTGTAACTCATGCCCCAGTGGCATTACAATGTCCCACCTCAGACCCCTCCATTGCTGCACCTGACACAGCCATGGCAGCGAGCTCCTCTGCAGGAGGAGCACTTCAGCAGCTTGAGGATCAGGCTGAAAGAGGCAAACGTAGCCCTGCCCTGCAGACACCTTCCCTTTGTGCTTCCTGAGCAAAGAGTTGGAGTCTAACAAGCATCAAAACCACGTATTTTGAGCCGATTCCAAATGTCAGTGTCAGTCCCCCCACTGGGACTATCAGGTCTGGATTGTTTATTTCAATCGCTTACATTAGATACAAAAATCCAACATTAGCACTTACACACTGCCATGGAGCTATAGCAATAAACCTAATTAAAAAAGGCAAAGTTTGGCCTGGACAAAAATAGAACAGCATCACTTAGGAGTGAAAACAGGAGTCCGACACACTGTCTCCAAACTTCCCAACGTTATGAGCCTGCCTTTCACGGAGCAGTGGCACATTTAATCCCCAGACAGCATTTGCCAGGTGTCATTAGCTGCATCCCCAGCTGCAGGGCCTGTCACAGAGCCTCACACCTCCCCAGCAAGGCCAGTGTTTAAGTACCTGCTGCAGACAGAAGGGCAGAGAGGGGAAAGGGATTTTCATTTTAACACACAGGGCAGGTCCCACCTCTTTTGGTCTTTCAAACTTAACCTTCAGCATGCTGGCACGGGCACACAGTCTGACAGTAACAGTGTCTTGGGCTTGTACGTACAGGAAGGGAGATTTCTACCAAAGACGTTTGCAGAAACTACAAAACACAGCAAATTTGGAGATGTGGAATTTTCCTTTCCTGGAAAATGTGTGTTTGTTAGATCCCCATGCTGGCCAGAACTCAAGACGTAGCAATGTCTGTGCAGTTTAACAGAGGATGCAGGGGGGTGGGCTGGGCACATGGGCAAAGCCATGGCTGTGAGGATTGTGCCATGCACCAAGGCAGAGCCCAGCTCCTCTACCTGGAGTCACACAGAGGGGTGAAAATGTGTTGTTGCTTCTCCTCTCCTCAGTGCACACTTCAGCAGCCCTGAGCACAGAGCAAGGTGCCTTGTGATGCCCATGGAGACAGACTCAGTCCTTGGGGAGGGCAGTAATTCATCTCTTTGGGTTGTTTCACAGGCTTTTTTTGCATGGCACAATAGGCAACTGCAAATAACCTCAACTACCAGCATTCACCTACTTTAAAAACCACACTAAATGACCAAATGTGCAAAAACCACTGAAAATACCAGTACTCCACACTCAACGTGATGGCTTTGGAGCAACACACATGGCCCAATAGCCTGCAGTCATTTCCTGGCTGTTGTTTTACCACAAACCACACTGAAAGGTATAAAAGGTAAAATTAAGAGGTAAAAATAGGAGTGTTGGCACACCCATTCCCTAAGGAACAGCTTGTAACATTCCTGAAGCAAGAAACCGTGTTCTTATTTTGTGTGTGATGCATTTATCACAACAGCATCCTGACCGCAGTGCTCAAAATAAAGCATGTTATTGGCAGAGCCCCTCACCCTCCCCAGCCTGGGGTGCTCAGATGGGTCCAACACCTTCATGCCTTGGGATGCTGGGCTGGATCCCAGCCCACAAGGAACTCACCTGCAGCTACCAGCCTGACTGCCTGCAGTGGTGGGGAGTTGTGGAGGCGTGTTTGACACACACCTCACCTTTCCCCACCCCAAATGCTGCATTACAGGACACCTCACCACCGTGGTGCTTCTCCTTAAAGCCTGATCAGACGTCCATTGTCAGTCTCTTTCATTCAAAGATAATAAGACATGATTTACAGAACATTATCATTACAAAAATATTATAATTAACGAAGGGAGGCTGGACACCCTATTCTAACTGCTCAGAATAGATGTGTTCCTGCTCCATCAGGGTGTCACCAGCAAGGGCAGCCGTGGTTTTGCAGAGGCTCTCTGTGCCAGGCGTGCAGGGCAGGGATGCCCAGGTGTGTCCCGTGCCCAGGTTAACCCAGCGGGCAGGTGGGCGCGGGTGCCGTCTATCGCTGCCTCCTCTTTTCCACAAGCAGCCCTCAAAAAAAGCCTCATCTTCAAAGAGCTCTCTAAAGCTTCTTTGAAAACAAAATGATTAAAGGCTATCTTGCCTCTCATCCAACATCAGACACATCGCAGCCGCATCCTTGCTTTCACCCCTGATTATGCATGCGGCTTCTCCCGCTCCCGCTTCTGCGTCGGCATGGAAGTTACAGCGCCCGAATTAAAAGCGAGGTTCATTACTGCACATCAAAGCCAGCGCTGTGCCTCGGCCAGCCTGGCCCTTGCTTTAATTTATGGGTGCATGGCCAGGCTGCAGCTCTGCTTGTCAGGCAGCTGCAGCCCCCACAGGTTTGTAAGGCAAGCTGAGGGTGTCTAGCACAGCTGGTGGGGCTTTTCCAGAATAATCAACAACCTCAGCTGAACTTGAAGGGAGATGGAGAAACACGGGGCCATCACACATTAAGTTTTTAGAGTAACTTAAAACTATTATTATTAATAATATAAATAATACAAATATTGTAGCTGTATTTCTGGTCTTGACAGGCCACAGCCGGCGTGATGGAGCTTCTTACACTATGCTCTGATATGAAAACCAAAAATCTCATTTTTTTGCCCCACACATACACAGAGCATCTGGGATGCTGTACCCTGACAGTGCCACCAATGCAGCCTCTGCTGGCACCTGCAAGCAGAAGGGGCACAAGGAACAGACAGAGCAGCTCCTACCCTGCCAGCCCTTCGGCTGATGCTTTGCTTTCAAATGCTTGTCATATTAGGTGAGCTTAATTTATTTTAGTTTCAGTTTAATTAACAGTTTTGTCACAGCAGGAGGGCTGTTAAAAACAGAGATGCATGTAAGAAGAAAAAAAAAAGGCAGGATTTTTGTATTTTTGTCAACTTTTCCTTTTTTTTTTTTCCTTTTTATTTGCCGTATTGAATGCGAGCCACAAGGCAGTAAAATATTCCGCAGTCTCACACAGCAGCAGCCAAGCTGCAGAATGAAAAAAAAACATGTGAGGAATCCGCTCTACAATGCTAACGAGGTGGCACCCGCCACCGTCGCTTTGTCAATAAATCGCGGGGCGCGTTCCGCTCAGTTCGGGGAGCACGGACCCCCCGGGAGGAGCCCTGGGGTCAGTCCCTCTCCCGCTGGATTTTCCCGGGCTCTGGGAGCCGTGGCCCAGCGCTGCGGGTGTCACCGCAGTGCCCGGACACGGAGGTGACCGAGCCAGCGCCACCGGCTCTGCGGGGACCGCGGTGCCATCCCCGCCCTGCCCGAAGGAAAAACCACAAACAATGTTCAGAAAGTGTAGGAACGCCTCATAAACCTGCCACGAGAGGAGCTTTAAAAGGGGCTCGGTTTACGTGGGGTCACTCGGCAAAGAAGTGCAATTACTGGGGGTAGATCCGGGCTGGAAATGCAAACGCGGGCGCTCAGCCCCGACGGCAGCGCTGCTTTCGGCGGAGCAGGATGAGCACAGAGGTGAGGCACGGCCGTGTAATGTGACCTGAATTAGCGGCTATAGATAGTGCTTCCTGCATGTTTTACATTTTCAAATAAAAAGGATCTTCTTGTTTAATGGTTAATAAAAATGATTAGTGCTCCCAGGGCACGGATCCTGACAGATGCAGAGCGTGCTGGAGGGACCAGCTACAAGACACCAGAGAAGACGAAACCGATGATTTTATTTTTTTTCTCCTGTGGAGTACATCACTGGCAGCATTTGCAAGTTAATTTGTAATGTAATTATATGTTGCTTCTGTCACAGGAGCTCAGCACGTGTGTGGCGCCAGCGGCCTGCCAGGGGCACAGCCCAGCCAGCAGCGCTGCAGGGAGGAGCTGCCAGGAGCTCGGGGGCTCTGTGTGTGTGTGCACACGGGTATGGACAGCCTGGGATGGGGAAATGTATAAATGGATGTATAAATACACCTATGGAGAAATATATATGCACCTGTGTGTGTGTGTATACACATACATACCCTATACACACACACGGATATGCCTACATACTCATAGATCTAATAAACACACATGCACATGCAAAAACTCAATTTTGTATAGAAAAATAAAATTATATTTGTGTGATGTATACTGTAGAGAAGAGCCAGCTGACTTCCCTGCACCGCATCCTGCATCAAAGCCACAAAGAATAACAGGGCAGAAGAGCTGTGCCCTGCCAAGCTCCCTGTGCAGCTCCCAGCACTGCCAGCTTCCTAAAAAATCCAAAGCCTGCCATGCCAGCCTCGTGGCAGCATTACACCCTCATTCTGGAAGCTGGGTTGACTTTTTCCTTTAATTAATTTATTATTATTATTATTATTTCTTTTCATAGCATGCCATGTAGAAGATTATGGTCAGTAATAGTTTTCCAAGAAATAAAGTCTATGAAAGTAATTGTTAGGAACAAGCTGCAATAGCAAATTGCTGAGTGGTTGCCATAGTGCAGCAGCACAATTTGAGATTTAATATCATTACTAATGATATTTACTTGGCCTGCAGGAGAGAGTGAGACTTGTGCTCTCTAAATGTCATTTGGCTGCTCATATGTCAGCGTGCACACCCGGCCTGGCCGTGGGGAGGCACCGGGGCCAGGCCTGCCCCAGGCAGAGATGCTGTGATGCTGCCCCCTGCCCAGGCTGTGCCAAGGAGCCCCATAGGACAGGGATGAGGGACCCCAAAGGGCCACACATGTGTGGCTGCAGTGCTGGGGCTCTGGGACACCCAAAACCAGAGTCCTGCTCACTGATCTCTTCAGGCTCACCCACACAGACTGCAAGCTCGGCTTCCTCTCCTGCTGGGCTCCTCCATGGGAGGGGGAGACATATTGCCTTGCTGTAAAGTGAGCCATTTAGCTTATTAAACGCTGCTAAGGGTGCCCTGAGGTCTGTGCACATGTGGGACCATCAAGAGGGAATGGTTATTATTATTATTGTTCTTATTAGTCATAGTCATTTTCCCAGCGATGAGGCTTGTGTCCAGATGTCTTCCCATCCATTGCTTAAATTTTCTGAGGCCAACACAAAACTGTTGTGAAGGTGGACTAGTCCAAGTCCCACTTCAAGCAGTGCAGGAGCAGAACACCCAAGCAAAAATAAATATATATGTTTTTAAATTAAAAGATAAATGAAAGAAAGGGTCATAGTTGGCTAAAAATGAATTGCGCAGTGCATAAAAGAGAAAACAGATTAGGGAAGATAACATTTTGGTTTAAGTGTTCCATCATTATTAATTCATTTGGTGCTCTTTATGATAATACCAATCATTTGGAATTCATTTGGTGTTTATGTGGATGTCATCTCGACTCCTGCAGAAATTCCAAAGTAATTCAGCATTAATGTGCTATTAAAAATTGTTACCAGCCACTACCTTCATTACTCCACCAGTCCAGCCTAATCTTTCTTCTCTCATTCTCCAAATTCAAATTCCAGTGTTTATTTTGCTTTTATCTTTATTAGGGTTTTAAAATGTAATGCTTCTATTTAAAAATTCTCCTTATGCTACATGAGTATTGTCTCTTTCTTTTGACAGCATCAAAATTATGCAAATAAAAGAGGGGTGATTCTTCATTTTATTGCTGGCACGTGACTGAGAAGCAACCAAAGAGGCTCCAGCTTATCATTTACAGGAGTGAATTCACCAAGCTGGTACCTGTGTGTGCAGCAGGTAACTGAACCAAATGTGGATGAAATAACACCTGTCCTGTGTGGAGGTCCTTGGGTTTGGGCACTGCAGGTGCCTCAGGGGAAGGGATGCAGCTGCCACAGCCCTCCCAAAAGTCCCCAGGAGGGACCAAGCTGCCACTGACGACCCCTTTCTTCACCCACCCCACCCCTGGAGCATCCCCCTGCTTCCACCTGGGAACAGTGGGGTGGCAGCTGCCAAAATGGATGTTCTGGGTCCAAGCCCCAGCAGCAGAGGAAAAAAAGGCTGCACTTTGATGTAACATTAACAAAGGAAAACAAAATAAATAAAGGAGATTAAATGCAAAAACCTTACATTAAAGGAATATCAATTAGCTTTTCTAGTCAGGAACTTGATGGTTAGAAACTGCCAGATTGCTGAGAAAAATAAAAAAGACAATCCCAAGGCTGGAGTCAGCCCCCAGCTGTGCCTGTCTTGTTGTGCAGCTCCATAATTATATGATCCATACTATTTTCCCCCTGGATATCTGCTGCTTTGGACCACACACACCTCATGGCACACACTGGGGCAGGCAGAGTGAAGCCTGGGCTCGGCAGCTCTCAGCACCCACACCTGGAGTGCTGACCTTGCCAATATTACTGTGTGGAACCAGAGGGTGCCCCAGCCCCCCGGGCGTGAGCAGGGGAACAGGGACAGGGGTTCTCAGGGCCCTGCAGCCCCGAGGGAGCAGCAGCACAGCACAGAGCTGGCACCAAGCACTCTGAGCACAGCTCTCATGGAGAGCAGAGGCAACGTGCCCTGGGTGACAGGAGGGGCCCCAGCAGGGCCAGGTCAGCGCCAGGTGGGAGAAGGGGAACAGCCAGGGCTGGTCACAGCAGGGCTGGCACTGAGCACCCCTGGGGCTCCCCTGGCAATGGAATAAAGAGGTGACACCCCCATCCCACAGCACGGCCAGGCCCCAGCTGAGCAGCCCCTGCCACAGCCTCAGAGCACAGATTTACAAGGAGAATAAAGCCCCTTGCAGAGGAATTTTCCACTTAATCAAAATCCTGAGAAGAATATGACTGCTTATAGGTTAAAGGAACCTGGCAGCTCTAACTTGTCTGTCATGTCTTTAAGGATTGCCATTAAGTCATAAACGTGACAAAGATTAAAGAGTTTATTAATGTTATTAGAGAGTTGAGATAAAATGCTGTGCCTTGCAGGGTCTCTCTCCTTCTCTCACTATTTAATGAAAACATTTTCATCACTTTCTGAATCCATTATACCAAATATTCATTTCAGGAGTCCTAAGATGATTTTATTTTAATTAGAAAAGATGTGGCAACCACCTGAAAGTAATACAGTTAAAATTCTTTGCCACAGTTCCCCTTCTCACTGCTGCCATCAGATGAGTTTCCTGTGCTCAGGGTGAGTGAAGGAGCACAGGGAAGTTCTGTGGCACGGTGAGACCGTCAGGCCAGCCCCTCCTGGACACCCTGAGAGGCAGCAGCACCTCAGCCCTGCCTTGCAAATGGCTCTGGGCACGTCCAAATTCACCACCAAGGCCGTCATGGGGTTAGGAGAGACCCTGCAGCCACAGGCAGGACCAGGGATACATCCCTGGGGAGCATCTTCTGCAGGCACAGGAGGCAAAGTGAGGTGCTGGCTGCTGGAGCAAAGCAAGTGAAGGAGAAGAAGCTCAAGAAGATGAAAAAGGGAGTTTGTGATGGTCCATGAGAGGAGCCCCATTTTCTGCAAATCTCTGGCAACTGGTCACAAAAGCAGAAGATGAGCAGCCAAAAGCCTTTCTTGAGGTGGGTGCTAATTCATGGTTAGAGCAGGTCCGGTGTTTTGCTGATAAAGAGTGGGAATCAAAGCAGCACTGGGACAGTCACACATTTCTGTGTGAGCCTTCCCTTCCAGCTCCAGACTTTGTAACTGTGTTTGTAATGCAAGCAGCTCACAAATGCTCCTCCTTCTTAAACTTTCCAACTAACCCAATTTAATTTGTTAATTTATTCTGTAACCTGATTCACTGTTAATTTATCTTGGTGAGCAAGATATCCCAGCTTTAAGTTCCAATTAAACAAAGGGGAGGGCTCAATGCTTTTGCTGCACAAGATCTTCCTGCCACGTTGTATTCCATGTTAACACCACTCTGAAGCATTGCCAAAGTTTACTGCCACTAACTAATGCAAATCCATACACCTGCAAACTGATGCCATGCACACACTGCTCCTTGCAAACACACCTTTAGGAGGGCACTATTGGCTATAGCAGGCATCACTTGTTGCTTAGCAACAGCCAGAGCATCACTTGGGGCAGGCCTATCCTAAACAGGAACGTAAAGCCCAGGGATGTGGCTGTCTACCCCAACCCACTCATCCCTGCAGGTGCTGCTCACCCCTGGTTAATAGATCCAGGATTTACTAATTTTTTAATTTTTTTTTGAGGTGTGTTTCATTTTAGGGATGTTAAAAATGTTAAAAATGAGGCTAAAATTATCCTCAGCCATTAAACTGACTTTAAGCAGCACCTCCAAAGCTTGCTGTCCCATTCTGATCATGTTGGCAGTGCCAGCCCAAGCCAGCAGGAGCACAAACTGCTCAGGTTGTGCCACGCCACTGCCAGCTCAGCGTTTTGCACCCGAGACTTCTAAAAAATTTACACACAGCTTGTTGCAACCAACTCAAGACAGCAAGAGGAAAATCAGAAATTGTATTAGAACCATCCTGAGGGTATCCTGAGGCTGTTCTGAGTCTTCCTGAAGCCCAGGGAATCCCCTGGAGCCAGAAACTGTCAGCTCTCACCTCTGCTCTGCGACCAGCCCCTGCTGTGACAAATGACCTTCGAGTGGCGCGTGCATCCCTGCACCCACCCACTGTCTGTCCGTCCGTCCGTCCATCCATCCATCCCTCTGCAGGGCTGTGCCTCCCCAGCTCCTCCCCTGGGCTCTGTGCCTGCCCTCTGCCAGCTGTGGGTGCCAGCCAGCTGCTGCCCTGGGCCAAAGGAGTGGCAAGTGGAATAATCCAGCAGCATCCATTAGCCCTGCCTTGGAGAGCAGAGCAGAGCAGAGGGGCCCACGGGCTCAGGCCCAGGTTTCTAAAGCCATTATGGTGTGGCTGTGGGCATGGCTTATTCACAAAAGATGAATGCAGGGTTTGCAATCAAGGGGAAATTAGCATCTCTGCCAGCAGAGAGGGTGAAGATCGAGCCAGCCAGCACTGCCAACAACCTTGATTCTGTTTTTTGGCAAAGCTGGCTGGCTTGGCAAACACAATGGTAATGAGATAAACTGAAATGCCAGGCAACAGGGCTGCTCTTTGAAGTAACTATCCTCCAGGGCAACAAGGAACAAGAGGGAAAGGTTTTTAGAGACATGGTTTGGATGCACAGGGAACATTATTTGCATTCCTGAAGTCTGCCCTGGGTTTGCAAGGCTCAGGTGTGCTGGTGCCAAGCAGCCAGAGCAAGGGTAGGAAAGCCCAAGCAGCAACAAGGCAGCACAGGGAGAAGGGCAGCCCTGCAAGGAGCTTGGCAAGGCTGAGGCCAAACCCTTATTGCCCCTGAGAAATCCCCACGGGGGTGGCCACACCTTCCCAGGGCACTGAGGTGCTTTGTTTCAAGCATTCAACTTTCAGAAATGCATTATCTGTGTAAGAGGACAAGATGAAGGATTAAATAACAGACTGTCACATCCCCCAGTCAGGAAGAACAGGTAAGCAGTGAGTGGGATTCCATCTGGCGGGATCTGCAATGTCAGGGACACAGGAGAAAGCAGGCAAGGGAAGGGCAGTACATGGCACAGCTTGTGCTCCCTTGGGTTGTTTGTGACTAGCCTGGGAAGGTGCTTGTCGCAGACCTCTTTTATGGAAAATCCTTTCCTTAGGATTCTTCATCCTGAGAAGCTGAGAGGCCTCAGGAACAAAATGTAAACAATGGTTATCTGCTGCTGTGGAATGCAACAGGTGCATCTGTGATTGGCCCATCTTGGATGTTTGTAATTAATGGCCAATCACAGCCCAGCCGGCTCGGACAGAGAGCCAAGCCACAAACCTTTGTTATCATTCCTTCCTATTCTATTCTTAGCTAGCCTTCTGATGAAATCCTTTCTTCTGTTCTTTTAGTATCGTTTTAATGTAATATACATCATAAAATAATAAATCAAGCCTTCTGAAACACGGAGTCAGATCCTCATCTCTCCCCTCATCCAAGAACCCCTGTGAACAGTGTCACAGGTGTTGGCTTTGCCCTGTGGGGACACTTGAGTCCAGCCTGAATGTGAGGCCTAGAATGATTTCCCAGGCAGCACACTGGCAGCACCAGCTCCCTGAGCACACTGGGCCCTGAGGAGCAGGCTCAGGAGAGGCCCCGCAGTGCCTGGGCAGACACTGGGATGGGGAGCATTCCCAGCCCTGTGGAGGGGACAGGGTGCAGGACACGTCCTGCAGCTCCTGGCTTGCCCTGCAGACAGCAGGGCCTGTGTCCATGCCCCTCAAGCACTTAGGGATTTAAATATTTTTAAAAGTAATGACAAAGGCTAAACAGGTAAAAACTCTTATTTTTTTGCCCACAGTGCTGAGGAGGAGGGAGCCCCCTGCCCAATTAGCCCAATGACAGAATCACAGCAAGGTTTGAGTTGGAAGGGACCTGTTAAAGGTGAACAAGGGGATAACCCCCCCTGCAATGAGCAGGAACATCCTCAACTAGACCAGACTCCTCAGAGGCCAGCCCAGCCTGGCCTGGAGTGTTGCCAGGGATTTCTGATGGACCTTAGAAACCTTTCCTTCTAACAAAGAGAAGAAGCAGAGGGTGAAGCCTAGGTGCATTCTCCAAATCCCCTTAAAAAATACAACATTTTTAAGAAAGATCATGCAGGAACACCTCCAGGGAGTTAGCCCAAGGGTCCTGCCCAGGCTGGATCCCTGCAAATGGTGATTTTGGAAAGAAAAACTCTATTCTATCACAAGTGCCACGTTTTCCTCTGCACCAAAAATAGTCCCTCTTAGAGCAGAGCCAACTGAGACAAAAATGTTTATTACATAGGAGAACTATAAGAGAGAAGTGCCTGAATCAGAACAAAATGTAAAAGAGGGGAAACAAATGTAAAAAGCTCTATAAAAGTTTTAATGGATCCTTTCAGATGTGGAGTGGCATTTTAATGTGATCCTTAAAATTATTTCTCTTTTTTTTTTTCTCCTCAGCTCTTAGGCAGACCATTAATCCGAGGGGCTTTTTCTGCCTGCAGAGCAGTAACTCTCCAAAGCAGGCACCTTCCACATGCTGGCTGGTGGGAAAAGCACAGTTTTGGGGTGGGAAAAGCCAGGGAAAAGTCATGGGCCTTGCAGCAGAGGGAGGATGGTGTCCCAAATTCTACACATCCAGTGAGACCCACGAGCCCCCTTGCTGCAGGTTTGGTGTGGAGGGACAAACAGCCAGCCCAAAAAGGAGTGGGAACACCTCCTGCTGCTCACACATGCACACAGACACAGCCCTCCAGCCCTTTCCTTATGCCAAGGATCTACTTTTAGGATTTGGCTCCAGCCTGTGCACTCCCAACACCTTGAAAGTCTCAAACTCTGCGCTTCAATATCTTTGGCCTGCTGCTGACCTTTCCAAATCCCAGGAACAGCCATTTCTCCTTGCTGATGCAGATGCAGGAAATTCTTAACTAAATCCTAACTGAAAGGCAGAAAAGCAGATAAGCAGGCTAATCCCATCAGAGCCAGGCTCCCAGGGACTGCAGGTCCAGCCCTGCTCTGCAGCCCAGCTCAGCAGTTTGCTCACCCCTCTCTTGGCTGTGCACTGTGTGCCTCTCCAGGGCTGGGAAGGAAAGCATGCCCACTTTCCAAGGAAAAAGGAAATATTTTGCTGCCCTAAATTGATTTCCTGGCATTTGTGGTGCATGAAGCCAGTCCCTGGCTACTGCTCCCTTCACAACAGACCTCACAGGAAATGTGGGAAATGTATTCAAAGGAACACACGTGGTTTGGGTGGTGGGGTTTGTGTGTATTTTTTAGGTTCTGGGTGCATAAAAAGCCCTCCCCTCCTCAAAATCCAAATTCTCACCAGAAATATGTGATAATACTCCATCAGGAACAGCCATGACTTTTAAAGATATGTTTGTGTTGGTTAATAGGGGTAAATAGTGCAATAGCACTGTATCTGCAAAAAGTATCCATTTTGATGCCTTCAGAGACTCTGCTCTGGTTTAAAGGAAATCAAAAAGAAGATGATGATAGTAATTTAATCTAGAAAACTGTCGCTTTTGTCTGAATTCTGTCTGCTTTCTCAAGAAGGAGTCTGGAAAACCAGTACAGGGGGGAAAATGAAATCCCAGCCACTGACTCATTAATGAAGGAGCACCACACTCAGCAAGAGCAGCAAAAAAAAAAAAAAAAAAAATTGAGTTGTTTGGAAATAACTTCAATAAACGAACTGCCCTGGAGGTTAGTTGTGTCCCCTTGCCCTTCAGGCTTCTGTAGGGCTGCTCCTACCAAGTCTGCTCACCAAGGAGAATCCTGTGGTCCCTGCCAGCCCCAGCCATGGCTTGGTTTGCCTGTGCTGCAGCTGCTGGAGCCCAGCCCCAGCCCCAGGGACAGCCTGGCATGAGATCAAAAGACAAGTGGGCAGCCTTTCAGCCTGGAGCTGTCCACAGCCATGTCCCAGAAGCTGACAAGTCTTGTGCTCGAGGTGGAAACCTGAAGGTCAAAAAACAATCCCTAAAATGCCTAAAAGTGCAAAAGTAATTTCAGAAGAGGGCGAGTGACATTGAGGATGTGCTGCACAGAGAGCACATGGGGATGGAGCCATGCCTGCAGGACAGCCCCGGGCCTTGGCCCTGCTCTCCTCAAAATGACCCTGGCAGGGCAAGAATACAATATCTACAGTGCTGTTGTTTCAAAAATACTGTTTTTTAAATGTATTTGCTCTACCAAGTGATGCTTAGAAGACTGGCTGCAAGTGACCAATGTCATTTCCCCCTCAGGGAGCCAAATTTCTTCCCCCCAGCACTCGCCAGCTGCTGAGGCAGTCACAGCTGCTGTGCCAGAGGCTACACAAGGAACACAGGGGGGGCCCTCACACCAGGGCACCTCAAGGTCCAGCCAGCCCTGCTCCTCACCCCTGGCTGCAGACAATGGCAGAGCAAGGCTGTGGCCCCCAGCAGGGCTGCCCTGATAGACACAAACTGCTGCTGCCTGCCAGCAGGCCCTCTTCCATCCATGCCAATGGATCAGCACTGGGGAAGGGCGGCCTGGGGACTCTGGGGTGGACAAATGCTGCACTGGATGGCCCACCCTGCTTTGGGCAGGAATAGCAAGGGGGAACTCATCTTCCCTCTCTCCTTCTCCCAGGTCTTCACAAATGGAACATGTTTGCTTGGTATTAAAATTGGTGCATATTGATGTTGCCATAATCAGGACCTGGATAAAGTAAGAAAAAACCCCAGAATACTAAGAAACACCAGCTAAAGTACTTCCAACCCTCTCCTATCAAAAATAGAGAATGAAGGAACCTCTTGACCATGTCCTTATCTCACCCTTGGGAGCCCCAGGGACTGCAGGGTTGGGGCAGAGCTGTGTGCTCTGCACAGATTATTAAAGGTTGGTCTAATGGATGCAGAATGTATTTGTATATCACATATTGCACAGGTACTCTGTGTTACACACCTTCCACATCTGCAGATTCACCCACACCACTGGAAGCATCATCCCCCTGTGGGTTACTGGAGCCCCAAAGCCCCCACAAGTGCTAGATATGGGCCTCTCACTGGTTTGACCTGCCCTCCCATGTCTCCATGCCTTTGGTTGCTCTATGTATGTCTTTAGTGTTCCTAGATGAAATTTTATCCTGGGCCACATCAACATATCCTGATGACAAGATATATCAGTCATAGCAGGGTGAAGCAGCAAAACCAACAGCATTACACAGCACTGCCCTTCACCAGACTGAGACCTGCCCTCCTGTGTGAGACCTCTGATCCCACCAGGAGCCTCAAAGAGGGATTATCCCCATGTCTGTGGCACGTTTTGCAGTCAGGCTCTGAAGGGAGTGGCACAAAGGCAGCAGCTCACAAAGAGCAGGTATGTCAGAAGATCTTTTCTGACTGCTTCCATGATGCTCTGGCCACCAGCCAGGGTTGGGTGTCCTGCCCCTGACTGAGACCTCTCACTGACTGCACCACACTGCTGCTGGCACAGAGAAAATTAATTATACTGGCACACAGGGCAAGGATTTGCCAAAGAAGAACACATCTCTGCCCCTGGTTTTGCTGGAGCACACCCAGCAGAATCTGGGGACACCAAATAGCCTTTGGTGACATCTGACACTGATCTGGTCAACTGGCGACATCGTGCTGAATTTGATGAATACTTTTAATGAGGAAAGAAAACCCTGAATCCAGAAATAAATATTTTGAAAGAAGCCTTAACATTTTCTCAAACTTTGTTTTCTTACCTTGAATTTTTCTACAAGGGCATACAAAATAGATTGTAGACATTTTGTCCCTATCTGGTATTCTCTCTTTGTAACTAAAGGAGAGATTTATTTAAGATGCTTTTAAAATTAGCTGCTGAAAAGCCTCTGCAGACAACCATCATCTTCCACAAAGAAAGTGTCAAGGGACACCAGCTAGCACTTCTAGACACTGCTGATGGTGGAACTTCTCCTCCCACTGTGTTTGGAAGTTCCTACCTGTCTTAATCACCTGGAAAGACTGCTGAAAAGTCTCATTTGCCCTTTGAAAGCAAAAACCTTTCAAACCTAAAAAATAATTACATGGATTTCACATGAAGTGACACAGGTAATATGCTGTTAAATAGAGACGTGCAAGGCAACAGACAAAGATGTCAAGACTAGAAATGGACTAATCCTAAAAAAGCCACTCTTACAGGAGAGACAGAGGGGGGAAGGAAAAATAACCCTGGTCTGAATAATATTGGAGAAAAAGTACTGGAAGGTGCAGAATTAACCTTTTCCTAATTAATTATAAGTCACAAGGCAAAGGAAATCAGCCCGTTGGGAATGAGATGGGGATTTCAGCCCTTGAAATGCTTGGGTTGTGCTTTAAAAGCAGCAGGAGAGGAGGGGAAGAGGCTGCTGTCAGGAGGGGGGTGGGATGGGGCTGGGACAGTGCCCCAGGGCACCGGGCACAGCCCCTGGAGCAGAGGGCAGATAGCGATCAGCAAACGCATCCTGAACAGGGCTATTCCAAAGGCAACCAAATTTTTGCGAGGGGAAAATTATCCAGCAAGTTGGACTTCAGGAGACTTCTTTAACCTCCCACAACCTTCTATTTTATATGCTCCTACCATCAGCTCTTAAACCTTTAAATCTTAATCTTTATTACCATATTTAGTAATAGGAGAAGATGTGAAACCATTTGCCAAAGGTATAAAGTGGAGAAAATTTGATTTTTTTTTTCCTTTAGTCTGGGTCTGCAGTTCTCAAACCATCCAACGGCTCACTGCAAACCTCCTGCATCATCCCTATGGCCCACACCTTGAGTGCAACTTGGCCAGAAGCGGGGGATTTCTTCTCTCTCTTTTATTTTTAAACCACTTCATTTTTATTAACACCCACACTCCCACATCTAAGATGGAGAGCTCTCGTGGACACCGGGCTCACACAAACGCGGATCTGGCAAACGACGTAGAGAGGATTCAGGTGGAGAGCCACGCTCTGCTCTGTCTGCCTGCTCCTCTCAAAGCTCATTAGAGCAGCAGAAGGTGCAGACCTGCTGTCTGGCACAGTAATGTTGAATCTGGGAAAATACCCAGCTTTAAAGAATGCTGCTTGCCTCCTTGAATTACGTGCTGTCGCACTACACAAAGCCCTCCACTGATGTGATGATAAACAGGGGGAAAATATTTAGCAGCACTAAAAAGAAAAGAGGAACAGAGAGGATAGAAAGAGTGCTATGTTTTACTGCAGAATTTAGCCTGCCTTTCTTTCCCTTGTGTCTCCCATTCAGCTGAGTGTTGTCCAAGAGGAAAAGATTTTTCTGAGTCCCTTAAATGGTATTTTTCAACTCAAGTCAGCTAAATAAACCAGGATTTCCATTCATATTAGTCCTTGGATTTACATGTAGCTCATTTAGAGCAGCCAGCTTTTTTCAACCTGTGCATGGAGGTTAAAAGCATCTTGCTTGCCTTAACCCAGCGTGGTATCCTCAGACGCCTGGAAATCACTCAGAAACAAACAAACAAACCAGCCCACTGCAGCACTGTACACTGCAGAATAGTTGCTATGATGCCTAGTGCTAAGAAACAGAGTTATTAGTGAAGCTCTGAGGTTGGGCAAACATGTTTAGCAGTGAGGAAACAGGCTTGTTTTGTTCTTCTGTACTTTTTAGGACAAACTTTGCTAAAGCAAAATGCCAATGGAAAACAAAATGTTTATTTCTGCAGGCCTATTAGTTTTATGAAAGGGAGTTTATCTAAGGGGAGAAAAACACAGAAGCAAAAACATGCTGCTGTATTTCTTCAATTACAACTTTCCCCTGCTATGGCCTTTCTTGCTCCCATTCAGTATTGGATTTGTGGCTGCTGCTCCTGGCAAGCAATGAGGAATCTGGAAAGGGAGATTCTGTGGAAAAAGCATGCTAGGAGAAAAAGCCCTTCCCAAATGAAGATTGATTTTTCTCAACCCTTCCTTCAGCAATTTACAATGCTGTCAGAAGATTCAGAGGGAAAAATACTTTGGTGTTTGTTTTGCTTTGGTTTTTTGGTTTTTTTTTGAGTGATGAGGTCCCTTTACGATAGACCTGCACTACCAAAAATCAAAATCGTATACAGAGGAAATCTCTCAGGTATGTGAGATCCCCACGTACTCCTCCTGTGTCCTAAATCCCCGAGCTCTCCCTGTCCTCCCTTCCTAAGTGATGAAGAGCAGAAGAGATGAAGAGGGGAAGCTGGGGGACCTGCCTGCAGCTGGCACTGTGCAGGCAGGGACAGGTATGGCTGCCACGGATTTCTGCGTCACTCGGGGAATTTTTAGTGAAATGATTCAAGCAGCACCGTGTGAGCATGAGATCAGGGTGAGAGCCAGGTGAAAAGCAATGGCCCAGCAGCTGCTTGGTTTGAAGGACTAATTATGGGACAGAGTCCTACACATCTGGGTCATGGCTTCACATCCATCTCAGCTGCATAGTGGCGACAAGGGCATCGCTCTGATGGCTCCTTGGTGGCAGACAGGAAAGGCTCTGCAGGGCCAGACTGGTTTGTGGGGCACTGGGCTGCTCCTCAGGGTACCCTGCATGGCAGGGATTAATTGATCTATGTGTTGGCAGCCTAAACAGAGATCTCGGGGCTGATTTGATGCACAGCAAGAGGCCAGCTTGGAAGATGGGCTACCCTAGCACTTCCCTGTCACCCGGAGAACAGAACGCTCTCCCATGAGCTTGCTCGAACACATTTGACACTGCAACACAAAATGGACTTTGGCAAAGGCTCAGGAGTAGCAGAGTGCACCCAGTGCAACCTCTCCACCATCCTTTCTCACAGCAGCAGTAACCTTTATGTGCCTGCAACCCTGAACTGTCTGAGATATCACCAGAAAGCCTGGCAAGACAGCCTGGAGCCTGTGGGCAGAGTCAGGCTTTAGCAGCTAAAGATCCACCAGCTAAAATAAAACCAGGTTATACGTGAACCCATCTGGGGGCTGCGGCAGCCTCATGGTGCAGGCAATGGGGGATTCTCTGGGATGGCAGAGGAGGAGGCTCACAGCTCTGGGGTGGGTTACAGGCTGTGCAGGGCACCAGCAGGCAGACATGTGAAACCCTGAGCAGCACCACGGGTTCAGTCCTGCAGCCAGCACATGTAAATAACTCCTGGTGAACTGTGCCCGGGTTAAAAACCAAGTTCAGCCCGCTCATGGCTGTGATTTGAAGGCGGGGTCACTGCCTGTAACCCAGAGCACGACAGCACACGAGAGGGCAACTCTGCAACCCTCAGTGCTTGCTGCCTAAACAAACTAATTTGCAGCCTGACATTTTAGCTGTTTCCTATGTAGATTACTTTCTGCTTATTCAATACTTCTGAATAAAAATGCTTAATGCCTGTGAAGTATTAAATAAGCTATTAATACTGTGCACCGTGGATGCTCAGTACCTGATTTAACCTTCTTTTTCTTCCTCTAACCTCAACAGGGGCTCTGAAAAATATGTAATTTTTTTTAAACTAAGTTAATAAGTGTTTTGAATCACTGAAAATAATTACTATCAAGAACAGACAGCAGTATGCACAGGGCATATAAAAGCCAGCAAGGGGAGAGTGCAGGTGAGAGAGAGGGAGAACAAGAGAGAAAAGGCTGTCAAATACAACAGATTCTTCCAGCCTAGAATTCTGATTTTCACATACAAGAACAAACAGTTTTCAAAATATTCCTCTGTGAAGAGGAAGTAACTCTGGAGGTCCCGGATGCACCCCACTTTTGACTTTTGGATGCTCTCTGACCTTGTCTCTCCCAGGGGGGCTGAGCTGGCTTCTCCCTGGGGGCCCTGTCAGATCACACCCAATGCAGTTTGCACAACAAACTGGCTGGGCAAGATTTACATCAAACTTTGGGTTTTAACAATTTCATTTCAGTTCCTCATTTAACCAGTTCACACGATTTTCCATATTTTTGAGGAGTTGCTCTTCCTTTCCTTCTTCTTTCACTGCCTTAACGCAGGGACTCTACTGGTGACCTCTGTAAAAGGAGAAGTGAAAACCCAAAGTGCTGTGGTGGGCAGAGGCTGTCAGGCAGGACAGCTGGCCTGTGACAGATCCTGTTTGACTCTTTGTCACACTGCTGTCATGGGCAGCCCCGTGAACCTGGCCCTGACCAGGTACTCAGCAGTGAGCTCTGGGACGTGCACCCGGAGCCTGCTGCTCTCTCATCCTTTTCATGCCATCACGTCCCATCAGCGCTGCTCACACAAACAGTAACTCAGGTTGACATCATTCCTACCAGAGATGGGAGCTATTGAATTATCTAAGGACAAACCTAAATACTAGCTTTTAAAGGATAACTGATCTACTAAAAGCAAGTATTGTTTTGGACATGCCATGTCATATTTATCACGCTCGGCTTTGCATGGTGCTGCTATCTTCTGCCGTGTCATCAGAGCAACATGAAGCAGCATGGCACAACATGACAGATGCCTCAGCAATGAGGGAAAGACACTCTCTACATTCCAAGTCCATTACAGCTCATCTCAAATAAAAGATTCAAAGGATATGAATGATGGTGTGTCTGCAGGCCAAAAGTGACTCAAGTCTCCTCAATTATCTGCAGAAAACAGATCTTAATTCACATGCTTTTCACATAATTAATGCCCTACTTGCTTCCATTAAATGTTATTTCATTATCATCCTAGTCCAAACAACCTGATTGCAAAGTAGGAAAACCTATTCTTTCTGCTTTGTAATAACAATAAAAATTCTCAATATAGGCACAATTCCTTTTTGTCACAGCATATACCACAGCTGAGACAGCCACAATACACAGAGCAACATCACACAATTTCAGAAAGCTTCAACCCAAACAGAGTAACACCTTACCTCTTCAGAAGGCTTCAGGCATCTGCCCGTACAGAGTAACATCACTTCAGAAGGCTGCAAGCATCTGCTTCTCTTGTTCTTCAGCCCAAGCTTTAATACCTCTGATTGTTGATGCAGTGCACCTGTGTGCCCCCTGTTCCCTATGGTGGTTGGTCAGTGCCCCTGGGCACTCCGTGGCTCATTGCTTTCACCTGCTTTTCACAGCTGTAGCCCATTAGGGATGAGGAGGCTGGGCCACAGCCCCACTCCCAATCACCACAAACTGTGTGTGCCTACACCTTTTAAGTAAAACACTCATCATAATCCCTTTTTTACTATTTATTAAAATCTTCCCTCTGTTATGATGATGCATCACCTCAAATAATCTCCACAACAACATTGTCAGTCTTCACAGGAGCAGCCCATTCTTGTCCTTTCCAAGAGGGTTGATTTCTTAAATGTTCCTCGAGAAATTTCAGAAGACAATAAACCATTGAGAACATACTGTAATAAAAAGTATCCTAGAAGAAAGCATCCATGTGTATTCAGCTTCAAGTCATTAAAAGCTTTCTAATTTTTACTCTCTTTTATTGAAGAGGGAAAGAAAAAGCAGACAGGTTATCCTGCCTTTCACTGAAAACTACATCCCCACAGGTTATCCTGCATTTCACTGAAAACTACATCCCCTTTTTCCAGAAATATCCAAAAGTGAAAGGGAAAAGTAGCTCTGTTTCCACATATAGCTTTTGATCTGAAACTGGGGAAAACAAACAGCATTTTCTTCCAAAGAACACAGCCCTTTTGAAGGAAGTTAAAACATTGGCGAGCATTTCAAGCACACTTCCTAAAAGCCCACCCTCCATTTGGAAAGGGCTTTTCCCAGGAACAGCAAAGCCCCTTCCCTGAAGCTCGGGCTGCCTGGTCCCTGTGACCTTGCAGATGCTCCCAGCCACCACAAAGGCTCGGCTGGGGAGCAGGTGTCGAGGACGGAGCTGGAGCTCTGCTCCAAAGGCAGAGCTTGTTCCCTGTAGGTAACCACAGCCCAACCTGCAGCTCCTGCCATTTTCCAGGTCCTTTTAATATCACCTCTGTATCATTTTTTAGCGGAGCTGCTCCTCCTGCTCCGTGCCCCACATATCTGCTGGAGGAATACAATGCGCTGGCAGGGCCGGGCTGACCGGCCATATGCTGCTCCATTTGTGACTGCTGGTGTCCTGACCTCGCTTTTGTCCAAGCTGCAGAAAAGTCCAACCCAGCAGCTGAAATATTCTCTTTTATCTGAAGCTAAGGAAACTATTTTTCCCCCTTCCCAAAACTTAATTTGCTTTTCAAAGGGAAAAAAAGACCAAAAACCAAACACATAGTTTATTATTGTGCTCCTCGAATGTCTGAGGAAATACACAGAAAATGCCTGGCACATATGGTATTTTTATGTGGCATATTTTTTTCCTTTGTCTGCGAGTCTGCATAGAATCATTACTACTTGGCACACAGCAAAAGGAAGTCTCCTGTGCACAACATGATTTAGTCTGGCCGATAAAGTGGAAGTGGATTTCTTCATTGCATATTAAGTTCCACTGGATACCATTTGCACAAGAGAGTAAAATTGCAGTTTCATGTTGCTCTATGCTGATACATTTCCTGCCAGACAGCCACATCTCTCTCTTTCCCCAAATATTAAAATTTCTCCTAGCAGAGAGAGATTCCCCATTCTCACCAGTGGGCTCTCCAAATGTGGTTACTCTTGTGAGCACAGAGGCACCAGCTGGGAGCCAGGCACTGGGATTCTCTCTGTGGGGAGCAGGCTGGGTGGCCATGGGACACACAGAGCCTTGCAGGGAGGGCCCTGCTCCCCTGCACACCCCAGGGACAGTGCTGCAGGAGGGGTGCTGTCCTCCTGGAGCCTCTGCCAGCCACTGCCTCACCCAGAGCCTCTCTCTGCTTCTCAAAGGCTCACAATGCGCTGAGGATGCTGCTGCATCCTCCTCCTACAGCCCCCATTCCACCAAGCTCCCTCTCTTCCAGCAGAAGCCCCAGGGCCCACATGCTGCCCAGATCCCAATCCACCCTCTGCATGGCTGGTGGGCTTCCCCTTGCTCCCCTCATGCCAAATATTCCATGGACCCGCCAGGCTGTGTGCAGCCTCCAGGGCTGAATCCCTCGCCTCAGGAGCTGTGGAGCAGTAGGAGTTTTCCCCTCCCCAGCTAAAGTGCTTGCTCCTCTACACAAAACACTACATCGCATCTGAGATAGTGATACCTCCCCAAAATTTAAGGGCTAGTAACTACTGCTGGAGGAGACCTGGCCCATGATGCACTGCAGTTGCTGGCATCCATCAGCAGCCTGGGGTGAGTTGTGCTGGTCCAAAGTGCCAAAGACAATGCAGGACATCAGTCCCTGCTTCTCTAACCCACAAAGTTTCTTCTCTAATGCTTCCAGAGCACAACAAACAGGGTGCTTCCAGTGAGACTGACTCATAACAGACATACTACTCCCTTTAAAAAAAACATCAAAAGGCAACATTAGGGGTTCACGGGCTAATTTCTCTGGGCTGTGTGCCTGGAAGAAGCAACCTGTGCTGAGAGAGGAAGTGTCTTCCATTGGAGTAAGTCCCATCAGCATTGTTAGTCTCACTGCCTAATAACATAAACCTCACTCAAACATCACACATTTAACAAACCAGCCAGTCCAGCCTCTGTTTCCCCAGAAGCCTCTGACCAGTGTCCAACAGCCCAGGCTGAGCAGCAGAGGTGCCAGCGGCGTGACAAGCGTCACGGTGACAGATGGAGCAGGCTGGCAGGAGGGAGGTGGCACTGTGACCCAGCCCTCAGAGAAGCCCTTCAGCAGCAGACAACCAGATTTCGTGTCTTCAGCCCTTGCTGGGTGCAGACACTGCTGGCTCAGGTGCACGAGATGCAGCATCACCTCTTCCCAAGCCATGTCCCATCCATATCCCCTTCTCTGCCCTGTCTGAGCGTAGCAGGCATCAGCCCCTCAAGGCACCAGCCCTCCCATGCTGGGCTCTCCTCCCACACCTTCCACAGCTCTTCCCATTAGCCAGCCCTTCACCTTAGCAGTTAGATGGCCTCACACCATCTCTTTAAAGTCCCTGGTAGCTTGGACATGAAATTCAATAAGATGACAATGACCTGTATGGCCCCTGCCGTTCTTCCCTCCCCTATTAATTCCCTTCTCCATCCTTTCCTGTCATTTTGTTTTACCTATTACTCCATGCCTAATAAATTATCAGTAATGCTCCAGCATCAAACATTTATTATCCTGAGCACCACGTGAGTAATGAGTGAGTTAACCTCCAATTTTTGTCCGTATAATTCACGCATATTGATTTTACATGAAAAGAACTCTTGACTTACATCGGATGACCCTGATAAATTTAATCTCTTTAATGCTTCTTCTTTCTAAATAAATGTAAAATGTTTTCCCCTAGAAAGTTTCTCACCAGTAAAATCCGTATTGAAACTTGGCAACAAACCTCCTCCACTACTCTGCCAAATTAATCGATAAAACTAAAAACCCCAAACCTGCATAAAAACTCTCCAATTCCTCCAAGCACTGGCAGCCCAGCAGCCTGACAGTGTTGTTACAACAGTGACAGGTAATCAGAGCTGACAGCTGGTGTCAAAGCCCCCAGCTGGAATTTAGCAGAGAATGGGACAGGTACCAGTTTGGGGCCACCTTTCCTCCTGCTCCCATCACCCCTCCTTTCCCCACAGCGCTGCCTCGGGCTGATGGCCCAAGCAGCAGTTCTGGGAAGGGAGCACAGGGACAGCACAGCACCTCTTCCCAAGCCATGGGGACCCTGAGGAACCCTCTGCCATGGGCGTCCATGGCCCTTGTAGCTCCATCAGGGCTGCAGTCCCTGGCTTTGCTGGGTCAGAGGACTGACCAGGAGCCCAAACTGTGTTTGGTGCTGGTTCCCCTGGCGTGCCGCAACTTTTCCGTAGGATGCACACACGGCTGGGAGTTTTAAACACTCAACAACTCGCAGAAGGCTCACAGCAGGAGTCAGGAGAGTGTTTCTTTAGATTCCATCGGCAGGGCAGCTCTCTCCTCCATCATCCATCTGTGCCAGGTACAGCAGAAGGTTGATGCAAAAAGGCTGGAGGAGACAGGCTCCCGAGACGGGCTGGGAAGGCAGCTTGGCCAGCAGCTGGGACCACAGCCAGGCCAAGGCTTCACCACAGCCCAGCAAAACTGGAGAAAAAAAATTAATTTGGAAAATTAAAAAGCTATTTTGCCACAGGAAAGATATGCAGCTGGGCATGGACACAGGTTGCTCCCCGCCAGAGCAAGGTAAGCTACTTCTCTCTGCAAAAATTCCTCCTCTTTGTCCCAGCCAAAACGAAGGGAGGGAGGGAGAGAGGAAGCGAGATGGGCGGGATGCTGTGTGAGAGGGGCTGGCACTGGCAGCCTCTGGAGACACAAACACGCCCTTCCTAGGGAAGGGCGGATCAGGTGCTGCTGCC
The DNA here is from genome assembly GCF_901933205.1 of Camarhynchus parvulus. Taxonomy (NCBI): domain Eukaryota; kingdom Metazoa; phylum Chordata; class Aves; order Passeriformes; family Thraupidae; genus Camarhynchus; species Camarhynchus parvulus. Next base: position 8,268,342 of record NC_044577.1, on the reverse strand, counting down.
AGGGAGAGCTCCTGGAAACAGAAGGGTTTTGTTTAGGTTGTGCCCTTAAAATATGTCCACTCCCCTCTCAGCCTGCATAGTTTACAGTCTCAGCATAGTTTCCCCTGTGGACAGCTCTGGCAGACTCGGTGATTTTTTTTTCCAAAGTGAACTCACTCACAAATGCATTTTTCAAGCTCCCACAACTTGAAGAATAGAAGCTGCAGCCTGAGGGCAAGGACCAAAAAAAAAGCAAGGACCAAAAAAAGGTAACATTGCAGAACATTCAGGGGCTCAAGCACACAGTATTTGAAATGGGTAACTCATTTGCATAGCTCTTCAGTCATTAGGTTTTATTTCTTTTCATGGTAAAATGCTTTTTTCTTTTCTTCTGCATACAAAGGAAAGGACAGAAATCATGGTCATTTGGATTCCTAATAGATGCTTTTAACCTGAAGGATGTAGGGAAATCACAAAGCATATTTGGCCAAATATTAGAAAATGTTATATGTCAGCTACCCAAATATTAGAATCCTATATACCCAAGCATTCAAAACATCTGTGTTGCAGCAAGAAGTCCTGTTTCCAAGAAAATGCAAAGGAGAGAAGACAGATATTGACTGCCTGAGAAATCAGTACAGGATGAGCCACCCAAGTCCACAGAATGTTGCAACGTTTTCTCTGGTGATAACAGATAAAGTTATGCTCTATTCTAAATAAACAGCTTGGTATTTCTTCATGCCAAACAGCTCCTTTTTGTGCTTGGGAACACAGTGCCCCTGCCACCACACCCAGTTTATCACTACTCCCCCAAAACAGCCACGATCAACCTTATGATTCTTTCTTACTGAAGAAACACTGGAGAATCCGGGCAGGACAACCAGAGTTCCCAGCTAATTCCCAGGGGATGTGGAGGGAATTCAAGCTCCTGGCATTCCCTCCACCGAGTAAGCACTCCATGCAACACCTGACAAAACCAAGAAAATGAATAGAATAGAATAGAATAGAATAGAATAGAATAGAATAGAATAGAATAGAATAGAATAGAATAGAATAGAATAGAATAATCATCACCTAAATTATTTTTAAAGCCCTGTAATAATAACAACAACAAAAAAAAACATTTTGGAGGAGATAAAAACATTTACATTATTATTTTAAAAAACCCCAAAACCCTGTCTTTTGTTGCACGAGGTGGAAGGAATTATGGGAGATTTGATTCACCGTGAGTTAATGTTTTGTAAGTTTGTTAATTATTATGACAATTATTACAAATTATCAGGATGCTGATATAAGAATAAATGTACTGATATAATTTCTGTATATTGTAAATTTTTGTATTTTGTATATTGTCAGAGCACATGAATATGATTGTAATAATTGAGGTATTTATTACAGTAGTAATTTACTTTTTTTTAAAGCATGCTTTTTTTAAAAGCATGTCAACATACGATTACTGCAATAATTGTGATATTGATTACAGCAATAATTTAAACACTTTTAGTCATCCTTATTAGTTTAAGGCCTTCAGACTAGCTCGAACTCCAGTCTATACCCACAACCTCTCCCCGGGACCATCACCACCAACACATTCTCCTTCTCCTCCTTCAGAGGGGCTGCATTCCGCGGTATCTCCTGCCATCTACTGATGCTGCCGAGGGCCCGCAGCTCATTCAATTCACCGCGGGCCGGGACGGGCTGGGCCGGGTCTGGGGCAGGCTTGGCGCTGCCGGGGCGGTCACAGCCCAGCCCGGGCCCAGAGCAGGCTCGGCGCTGCCGGGGCGGTCACAGCCCTGCCCGGAGCCAGAGGAGGCTCCGCGCTGCCGGGGCGGTCACCGCCGCTGCCCGGGGCGGGCCGGGGCCGGGCCCTGCCCGAAACCTCCCCGGGGGAGGGCTCGGCGCTGCCCTTATAGCGGCCCCGGTCGGGCCGGGCCGTGCGGGCCGTGCAGCCATGGGCGAGGCGGCGGCGGGCAGCGCGGTGCCGCCGCTGCCAGCGGCCGAGGCGGGCGGCGGGCAGGTGAACGCGCTGACCGTGCTGGCCCTGCTGGAGAAGCTGGTGTCCATGCTGGAGGCGGTGGAAGGGCACCAGCGGCAGATGGAGCAGAGGCAGCGGGGCCTGGAAGGGGCGGTGCGGGGCATCCAGGGGGACCTGGTGAAGCTGTGCCGCAGCCACGGCGCCACGGGCGAGGCGGTGGAGAAGCTGCTGGAGAAGTCGCGGAAGGTGTGCGCGCACACCCGCGCCGTGCGGGAGCGCCTGGACCGCCAGTGCGACCAGGTGCGGCGGCTGGAGCAGCACCACGCCCAGCTGCTCCGCCGAGACCGCTTCAAGGTGCTCATCTTCCAGGTGAGAGCCCTGCTGTGATCCCGGCCCCGGGAACAGCCCGCTGCTGCTGCTGCTGCTGCTCGCTGCCTGCTAACCCTCCGCACACTCGGACACCGGAGCTGGCTTTGTGCTAACTCGGCAAATGTGGATGGAAAACCTCTTTGCCTTAGCAAACTTGGGGAAAGAGTAGTCTTCTGCTAACTCTTAAACTTTGGGGGGACGCGCCCTCTTTTATTCTTAGCAAATTCAGGAGAAACGCCCGCTTTTCCTCTTTGCAGACATGCAGAAAGCATGTTCTCCTAACTCTTAGGAAATCTGGGAAAAAGAGCTGTCTTTTTTACTCTAGCAAACTTGAGGAAAACACTTTTTTTTCTTTGTTTTCTTTTCCTTTCTTTGGCTAACTTTTGGCAAACTTTGGGAAGGAATAGAATAGAATAGAATATTCTCTTTAACTCTTGCAGATAAAATTGTCTTTTACTAACTCCTAGCAAACATGAGGAAAGAGACCTTATTTTGCTAACTCTTGGCATGCGCGAGAAATCTGCCACCTTTTATTCTCTGCAAATGAAGGGAAAGAGCCGTGTTTTACTAACTCCCAGCATATGTTTGGGGAAAGGTTTGTTTTATTGTGCGTTTCAGGGTTTAAGTAAACTGGAAGGGCCCTTATGTTTTTCCGAACTCTTGGCAGACTTGAGGAAAGAGCCCATTTTGCAAACTTGCAGTGGAAATGCCCCTAAAAACTGCCACTGCCTCTGCCCTTGGAAGCGGGAGAGGGACAGGGCTGCATCTCCCTGTCTCCTCATGCCCTGCTTCACTCTGCAGGACTGATCTGGCCCATTCAGGGATGAGGTAAAAATTCAGCTTAAAAACTCAGCTTCCTGGGAGTCCATCCAGTGACAGCAGCAGTTTGCATATTTTCCCCTTTTTAAGCAATGGTCTGGATAGAGCACGCTGTGAGTTTAACTAAACACAGGACAGGACTTTAACATATTAAAAAAAAATAAAGACAGCCCTCCACAAATCACTGAGGGAGGGCAGGAGAGCAAATGCTGGGCTGGGGTAGTCACAGCTCGGGCTCCTCACCATTCTGAGCTTGTCAGCTGGGTGTTACCTCTGTCAGCCACTAACTCTGCTCCTTGGCTTGTTGGGGCTTTTTCCCAAACAATCCCAAAATAAGAGAGCGGTGCTTGATTGTAAAAAGCTGGCAGGCCTGGTTAGTGCACAGGCAATTCCCCAGAAAGGAAGCCCCCACCTTCCTGCTTATTGTTCTCCCAAATTACAGTCCAGGCTTGTCAGGCCAGAAGAGGAGGAGCTGCAGCATGTTTCCACCCCAGAAGGAATGTGGAAATTATTCCAGAGACTGGGTAAATTAAAAGACACATGTTCTCTGCAGTTCTGCAAGTAATTTAGGGTCCATGACTGTGCCATCTCCCAGGCCCTGTTAGCTAATGAGTGCCTAATGAACTGACAGGTTCAGACCTAGACGTTGCCCTGTGGGGTGGGTGCCTCAGCAAGGCCTGGGGGAAGGTAATTTTTAACATTTCTCATACCTCTGAGCATGAGAATTAAGGCCTTGCTGTTGCAAGGAGCGTCTTCCTCCAGAGAACTCAGTATTTACCATTTTAGGATGACATAATGCAGAGAGGAAAGACAAAGAGCTCTGTGTGTGCAGGACAGTTGGTGTTAGCTCAGGTGGGGATCTTCCACTGGCAGCAATCTGCAAGGACTGGGTGAAAGCAGCAGTAAAAATCCCCAGGAAGGGTTTGAGGGGTAAAGCAGAGTCCTGCTGGCTCGTTTCCTGACACTAAATAGGGGTGTAAGCTAAGGCCTGTTGAAAACTCTGAACCTTTCCTTAATAGTGCACAAACCTAAGGCAAACAACACAGGCTCGTGTCCCTGTACAGCAGATAAAGAAAATCCACTGCCTGTCCCTGGGCTGGTGCCTTTGGACAGCAAGTCTGTCCAGGATGAACTTAACCAGTCCCAAGCCAATGCAGATCAGGAGCACAAGACTTAAAAAAAAAATAAAAATAAAAAAATCAACTTTGAGCTGGGAATTGCTCCTGGCAGTGGAGCAATGGCAGCGTGGACTGTCCCTCCTTTCAGGCTGCAGGAGGGACAGTCTGGTAGTCAGCAGGGTCACTGCCTTGCTAGGATAACTGCACAGGGGATAAGCAGCAGGCTGGCTGGGTTTCTGTCCTGCCTTGCACAGGAATCCATGGGAAAACAATTGCAGGAAGGAGAAGTCACATAATGAAGCCATATTGACGCCAGGTCTCTGTGAAAACAAAGGGGAGTCTGGATGTATGGGACTCCTCTTCAGCTGGGGGATCCTTCTTTTCCACTGGAAATAAACAATGCCAAACTTCACTGAGCCTGTTCCTCATTAGAACCAGCTTCCCCAGCTTAGGCACACAGCTCAATATGAAAATAAAAATTCACATTTGTGACTCAGTTCTGCATTCAGCATATACCCTAAACTCCCTGATACTTGGTGGGAGCACTGAGCATAGCCAAAACACACGACTGAGCTCCAGCTCTGCATTTTATGAAGTTGTGCTGCCACGTGCCAGCATCAGCTTTCCCTCTGCATATGCACTGAGAATGAACTGTGTTTAGAAAAGTTCACCTATTTACATATTTTCCATTAAAATGCTCTTAGTTTTCTCTCCCTAGAACGTCTGCATATATTTCTTTAATTGGTGGCATATTTTAAGGGAGCTCCATTCCAAGAATTTGAGGATGCAAAAGTTATTATAAATGACACAGCAATTCAGCAAAACACTGAAGTGACTGTTTTAAAAATCCTTGTTAAGCTTTGGCATTGTTCCCCTGTTTTGTTCTCACCACATGACCAGCTTTTTGGTTCTGGTTTGGTGGGGGTTTTGTTTGCTTTTTTAGCTGCAAAAGCAGAATGGAAGATAAAAAAAGGCTTGTGTTTAATTTTTCAATTAAATGTCATGATTACTGGTTAAATGTCATGGAAACAGGACAGATAAAATAAGTCAAAATTGCAGCTTTCTCTCCTCCTTGAAGGTCAGGGCCTCATACAGCAGATGTAACAAAAGAAACCAAACCAAAGCAGATTGATTTCCCTCATGCAGCATCAGAGAATCAGCACTTCCTGAGTAAATTAGCTACCTGTTGACTCAGGCCACCCAGTTTTGTAGTACACTCTTATGGATCTTATAGGGATGAAATTCTGACCTGCAGCAAGTTCCCAAGGATGGCTGATAAAAGCCACAAGGAAGGCACTGATTTTAACTATGCAAGTATTACTAGTGTTAGCAAGAGTTGTTTTATGCAGAGGACTTCCAATATTGTATTCATCTGCTACATGGAAAAATAAAATTCCAAGGAGCTAGCTACCTACAGTCAAGCCCATCTGAGAAAAAAATGCAAGGGCTGTTTTTGAGCTCAGATGTGGAAAATACAAAGATGTATTGCTTTCTTAGAATTTTAGATTAGCTCAAGAAGAAAAGATCAAAGTTCTACTTCTTTTGGCATGGAAAATAGTTATGCAGTTTGTAACAGCTGGCATTTTTCAGTGTATTGTTCTAGTCTTCCTAAATGAAATAGCTGCCTGCTTAAAAATGTATCAAAAACAAAATACAGCTGTCACATAAACTTGTAAGACCAAAAAGTTATCAGTAGCCCACTTACAAGGTGTTATCAGTAACCATGTTTGAAATAGAAATGTCTGTTCCACCACAGAGCGTTCATGCTGTAGCACCCTCATGTTTTCAAAGCATTTTACTTCATTTATTTTCATTTGCATTTTAATGGTTCCTGTAATGCTGAGGTCTTTGGGAAGCATGACATAGGAAGCGTGTCATTCCCATTTTGGAAGCACACAAATAGATGCCCAGAGTCTGATGTTTTCCAGAGCCATGCGGGAAGCTGAGACAGAGGGCTGATCACTTGAATTCCAGTACTGCCTGATAGCCAGGGACCACCTAGGATCTGCTTCTCATTCAGTCATGAACTCATTATTATGCAGTATATTTCTGTTTGGTTTTTTTTTTCCCCTTTATAAACATGGGTAGTTTCACAGCCTTTCTTCTACTCAGTCAAGAAATTGATAAAAATTGTAATCAACTCTGTATCCATATTATTCTAGAGACTGCATGCAGCACTTCAGTTCAGCAAGAATACTGTAGACACAGCCAAAATGACCTTGAGAAGGACCTTTCAGACCCATCTCTGGCTCAGACTGTGCTGTGATTAAACTCATATGACACCACTTTCCTAGATAAAATACTTTAAAAGTAACAACCCACCTCATTAAAATCAGAGCTTTCTCTACCACTCAGGCACTTACACCTGAATGTTCAGATGTCTAAAACTGCGTGTGATTACCTGGGTTTGGAAAGAATGCACTAGACATGAAAATTATGTTTTATCCTGAGTTCTCGTGCTCTGGGGAATAATTCAACGCTGCACCCACTCATGTAATCCACATTTCATTAACTGCAGTGGAGAGAAAATACAAATATTTGTACAGCAGTTAACAGCTGGTTTCACTTAAAGCTGGTGCAGGTTTCCTTTGTTTTGTTATCTTGGTCAGTGTTGTTTACAGTTGCAACAACATAATAGGTGTGGGGAGAAGAGTGTGGGCTTCATTAGAAGCTCCCCTGCAGGCAGAGGGCTTGTACAGCTGTGTGCCAAGGGATCTGACTGAGGCCACTGCCCAGAGAGGTGTGCAGAACCCATAGGAACAAAGCATGTACAAACTGTCAAACCAGCTCCATTTCTTTTGTACTTCTCATTTTTACATCCACACGGGATATTAACGAGCATACTCAAATCACTGTGTGTGTGTATACATATATATATATTTGTATATAAATGTGGTATAAAATTATTCTACCTATTGCATAGTCTCGGGTTCCAGAAGGGCTACCAACGTAGTCCTAGTTTTTAATAGAACCACAGAATAACAGAAACAATTAGGTTGGAAACGAGATTATTGAGTCCAACGTGTGACCCAAGACCACCTTGTCAAGCAGACCATAGCACCAAGTGTCACGTCCAGTCTTTTCTTAAACACCTCCAGGGACACCTCCACCACCTTCTGGGCGGCACATCCCAGTGTCTAATCACTCTTTCTGTGAAGAAATTCTTCCTAATGTCCAATACCCTCTCTGACACACAGTTTAAGTGTCCTCTTGTCCTGTCACTGGTTGCCTGGGAGAAGAGCCTGACCCCCACCTGGCCACAACCTCCTTTCAGGGAGCTGTAGAGAGCAACAAGGTCACCCCGAGCCTCCTCTTCCCCAGACTAAACAACAACCACGTACAGCAGCCTTGACAGCAAATTTAACCCAAGACACTATTCTCTGCAGTGATCACAACTGTATGCTCAGTCCTGAAATAATGAGCATGAACTTGGAAGTGTATGTGGCCTTTTTCCCCTTAACTGTACACTCAGGCCCACCAGGGACAGATCTGAGACTATTACAACCATTCCACTCAGCACTTACTGCTTTTTGTATCTAAAGATAAATGTGGAGGGAGGAGGGAAAAGAAAATCCTCCCAATGCACGTGAGGAAGAGAAACTGCATGCACTCTGTCTGAAAGCGATAAAGAAGGTAATGAGTGGAGACTATGCAGATCCAAGGCTCCAAGTGCTGAGAGGGGAAGGGAGTATGCAAAGAGCCTCATTTTCTTTGCATGGGTAGATGCCTGCAGAACCTGCAGAGAACAGAGTGCTCATTGTGCTGCCTCTGAGCTGCTCAGGGTTGCAGAGCCTGTGCACTCGGTGGGCATGGACATCCCTCGTTATGACCTGCAGCTCCTGCCCTTGCTCAGCCTCTTTTGGTTTTAGAGTCTTTCTTTCTTTCTTTCTGTGTCCTTTCTTGGTTTTGTTTCTAAAAAGCAATACTTTCCCTGTTAGCTAGAATCTCCTGTTTTCTTTGTGGTATAGTGTCTTTTTATTTTTGTATACCATAAATTTGTATCCTTACATTTCGAGCAGTTGTCCTATCCACATTTTAATGTTTACCAACAAAATTTACTAGTTTGTTGGTTTTTTTTCTGTGATTAGCTGTAAAATAGGATATACTCTAAACGCCATAAACTTCCTGGTTTCTCAATATCAACAATCCGTTTCTAACAGTAACATATATTTTCGAGGAATATGGCAAAAGTGCTAACTGCATTTGCCATTTGAGATGCTTCCCAGATGCACCCAACACCTCTGCATGGATATTCTGAGTCTTTGGCTCAAGAAACTGAGAGCTGTGTGGGGTTATGTGACTTTTGGAGGTCTGCAGTACAACCTCCCTCCCCACCATACCCTCCCTTCTCCCCGGGGACAGGTGTACAACTTGACAGCTAAACTCTCACTGAAGAGTATCTAATATAAATTAAAAGAACAGGATTTCCATTCTCCATGCATCCCAAGTCACTTTGACAGAGTAGTCTTACAGCTGACAGCCCATAAGTCTTAAACTTTACCAGATAATGGTTCAGTGGGCTTTGAGTGGTTCGTTACTGGTTAAATGTATTGAAAAAACCAGTAAATGTCCAGCATTCGTCTCATCCTGGGGAGGGGGAAAATAATTGTTCAGGGTTGTGCCTTGTTTATTAAATTTGTATCCCATGAACTATGAAACTCAAATGTTGTCAATTCTTTCAGGAGGAAAATGAGATCCCTGCCAGTGTTTTTGCAAAAGAGCCCATTCCTAGCATTACAGAAGGAAAAGAGGAGCCCGTGGATGAGAACAAAACACTGGAAGAAACCTTGCACACAGTGGAGTTGGGTTCAGATGATGAAATGTTTCCTGAGGGAGATGACTTGGATGACAGTGCAGAGGAGAAAACAGAAGAATCAAGAGCTGAGAAACTTAAAAGATCCAGCCTCAAGAAAGTGGACAGCCTGAAGAAAGCATTTTCCCGCCAAAACATTGAGAAGAAGATGAACAAGATCAGCACAAAGATCGTGTCGCCCGAACGGAGAGAGAAGATCAAGAAGTCACTCACTGTGCATCACCAGAAATCCTCCTCTGCCAAGGGCCCGGGTTTCAAAGTGGGATTCGGCACGAAGAAAGGCCGTGAAGGGGAGAGCCCTGCAGAAGCCGAGGACAGACCCTCAGAGACGGCGAGCACCGAGCCGGCTGAGAACGAGGACGAGGTCTCCTTCGCCAGCATGCACTCGGACATGACCCCCAGCACCTCCCTGGCCGAGCAGGGCAAGGCAGCCAGCGAGTCCCTGGAGAAGGAGGCCAGAGGGGAAGGGAAGGCCACGATGAACAACAACATTGAGCTGTCCATCGTGGAAGATGACGAAGAGTATGGCGTGCCTCTAGAAGCTTCTAGCCAGAAACTGTTGGATGAGAGAAACCCATTTAGCGGGGAGATGGAGCAGTCTGATGAAGAAACGACCCAAGCAGCCGTCCTGCAGGTGGACCAAACAGCGTAGGCAGCCCAAGCCCCCCTTCTCCTGCCAGACACACACGGTTTTCCCTAGGCAATGAACTGGTTTCAGCTGCACAGGCAGGAGGAGTGACTCTTCCATCCTTTCCTCTGCAGTGATAATTTATTGCATTGCGTTGGAATGCAGAGTGGGCAAGGTCAACGACTAAAGCTGCAACGTGCTCTGTTTTAGGCAGAGTCACTGGTGTTCATGAATTTAGAGATGCTGCCAGCTGGTGTCAGGGACTAGCAGGAGGAGAGGATGTCTGGTAGAAGCAAGCTGATCAGCTGGCTTTCTTAGAGCTAGGTCAGAGGAACACGTGGAGAGTAGTCAAGACCCAAGCATTTGTGTTCTCTTCTCTTCCCCCCAGTATTTCCCAGCACTGTGAGTAGTTTTGTATGTCAGTGTAGGAATATCAATGGGAATGTGTGATTTCAGTTGCCTTGCCATGCTCTGTGACTGCTAACAGCCTCAGCAGTTGTGCACACACGTGCAGTTTGTTTGGGGCTTTGCTCCACGGCGCCATAGGACTAAAAGAGCAGAGTACTTGGAGGGCAAAGCTGAAAACCCAGTTCCATCCATTTCAGTGGGGGAAAGATTTTTGCCAGTAGTCACTCACTATGCATTTAGAAGAAATCGCTGTGTTTAGGTGGGGGGGCAAAAAACAAAAAGTATTTTTCAATCTAACAGAGTTATGGAAATACATTAATGACAAGCATGAATGTGTGATCAGTTACTGTACCTTTAAGGGGTCAGAAATTGAAAAGAAAAAAGTGTTTGATAGGAACATGAAGGTATCCTGAAGAAAATATGAAATGCTATGAAATGTAAGAAAAGCAAAAATAACCCCCCACAGTATTCAATCTATACTCCCAGCTTAAAGTATATATACTCAGATAACACTAATTAATTCATAGTCTTTATAGCAATATACTATCAAATTTTGCACCTGCACAACTTTGTATCTCAGAGTATTTTGAAAATAGCATAATTTATCTTTTTACAGATTATTTCATATATAGAACTATATCTACACAGGAAAGTTAGATAATTATAGGGATGTAAGGACAATTTCTTCAAAAAGGTGAAATACTCTTTCAGGCATGTCCAAAGGGAACAATGTGTTATGGATTGAACTTCATGGGAGGGATGAGTTTACCTAAGTGTGAGCCTGCAAAGCCACAGGATTTGGTTCTCTGCTAGTAACTTTGATCAAAGTCACCCACCTGCTCTCAAAATTACTAGTCTGTAATTTTTCAAAATTAATTGAAAGATAGTTTGTTCACTATGAATGTTCATTCCTGTCACTTTAAGGTAAGGGGCAAGGGAGGAAAGGGAAGCACAATACCCACAACAGTTCCCTTACATCCTTGGTTGTTTATGCAGTGGGTTATTTTTATTTTTTTATATACATAAAAATTCTACTGATACTTAACATTGCACTAAAAGGTTGCTTCCTTTTGTGTTTAGAATCACAAATTACAGGGGAAATACGAGCTACAGCAGAAGTACCATTATGAAATAATTAACAGGTATTACTCCGCAGGGATAATATCTGTAACCAGTAAATCACACTGGAAGTTAGTTAGTCAGAGCTTGGTGTAGGCAAGTACTGTTAAGAGTTAAGCTCTTAAGTGCATGGTATCATATAGAAGATACTGTTTCTAAGAAAAATCATGGCATAACTCGTGCAGCTATATTTTTATTTTGTATTAACTACAGTGGATTTCAATAATTTTTACTTGTAACTAATTATGACTATGACAAATAAAAGCATAATATAAAACACAGCCATGTCAGTCTTTGGGAGAAAGCAGTCTGAGAAGCTGGCAAAGATGAAATTTAAAGGTCAAGTATTTATTACTTCAGTTCATGTCCCTGCTGTATCTATACCATTTTCTTTCACATCCTATGCTGTTATTTAGCAATGCAAACACCAGTGCTTTGCTTTCCAGACACTTCTAGCCCATCTAAAAATACTCAGGCACTTTCCAAAATCTCCTGGCTCAATCTGCATCTTTTTATTGGACTGCAGCATACTCCTAATACCCTAAATAGTCCTGAAAGCATATTTATATTGAAGACTACATTCTGTTTACGCACACAGATAAACTCTTGTCTTCTGGAGTGCCACATAGTCTTTAGCAGGCTTAATTTTACTGACAGACCAAAGAAAGCACGTTTAACCTTTATGCAGCAGCTGTCAACCTCCCACAGCCACGACGTGCTAACCAGGAGCCCCAGCATCATGTTTACATTTTGCTTTCAGATATGCTGGTTTGTTTGTCCTGCTAAGCTTTAATTCAAACAATACCCCTGGCCACGCTTTATCCAGTTTCAGAGATGCTGAAATGAATTCCATGCACAGTGTTCTAAGAGCATTACAATGCTTTCCAGCAAAACCATTGGAAATGCAGATACTGAGCATCTGGGGGAATTAACTCAAACACCCACTTCAGAATACAGCACACACACAGCCAGCAGTTGCAGGACTGGAATGAAATGTTTTCTCCATCACAATTGCACATGTACAAGGACAGGTGGGTCTGTAATCCTAACAAACAAAAGAAAGCATGCTTTGCAAGACACAAAAATGTTCTCTCAACTCGTGAATGTCTGCTTTTGTGCTGTCTTATAAACCAGAGGAGGAAGCAAGCTCAGGCTCTCAAGATGTCCCCCAAGCTGTTTTTTCCACTTGCCTTCCACTCTCAAGGCCTGACTGAAAACATCAGCCTGCAGAAGTTACTGTTTGAGGGGGGATTGTAGAGGATTGCAGACTGTGGGACCAGCAGCACCGCACTCTTTCAAGCATCCCAAACATGTGCCTGGATCTCGTCAGGCTGGCAGATGTCAGGCATATGCACGAGTATTCTGTGATAGTGCTGACAGGTTTGTCTACATAATTACTTTTTTAAAAAACTGCTTGTTTACACTTCCTAACTCAGTAACAGTGAGCTCCACTTGTGCCAGTGTTCCTTGGAAGACCTGACCTGTGAGCTGCTGCACAGATTCAGAGTCTGACCTCCACCGGAATCGGCAGCAGCTCTGCACAAAGAAAAAGGGTGTGATAAAGCCCTTATGGTATAAATATTTAAACTAGCAGCACTCAGCAGCTGCTGATACTTCCATTTTCAATGACATAAAACCAGCTGACCTTTCTGTCCCCTTTTAGGGGAAAGAGCAAAGAGCATCCCACACTGACCCCCACGTGCTAACCCACGAGCCAGCTCCTCTGTGAAAGGCATAGATAGGGGTTTTGTGGACCATTTCACTGCCAAATAAGGGAGTGCAGTGAAAGCCATCATACAGGCCTGAGTGAAGCATGTTCTGTTTCTTTAACAGAAGAAAGGGGAGAAGAAAAGGATCAGAAGATAAAATACACCTGGACAGCCCTTAACACTGATGCAGTGCAAACCCTTTGGTGTTGCAGGCTGTAATGCCAAACAGCTGCACAACTGATGACTGATAGTCACACACTTAAAATAGAGGTAAGCTCAGAAGAATTAGTGAAGTAGTGGCAATTTGTTCGAGGTCAGACTCTTCACAAGGGGCCAGTCCAACCCTGGAAGTTAGTGAAAAGCCTTCAGCTGGCTCAAAAGATGCTTTGAGCCACACAATGGCTTCGGGCCACACGTACAGCTCCTGGGATCATCAGTAAGCTGCGTGCACACATGCCGGACATGAGATCCCTGTATCTCCCCAGTCAATCTGCTTAGCTCATCAACCCAACAAAAAGCTTTCCTGCCATCAGCACAGCAGATGCAGCAGTGTGGCAGAAAGGAAGGCTCTGCCCTGCTTTGCAGGGTGCACTGTGAGCAAAATTTCAAGCAAAGTTCTGACTGCAAGGTCTGTGCTGTTGGGAGCTGCCTGTGACAGAGAGAGCATAGCTACAACTCTTGAAAACAACATCAGGTGGGCAGGTGTAAAAATTCTACTGTGACCCACTGACACACTCTGGGGGTCAAGGGGAAGGTGTCAGGTCATCTTACAGGCAAAGAAAAGAACTCACCCATAGCAAAGCAAAGCCTGCGGCTGTCTGGCCCCGGTCCTGGTCAGGGGTTTGCCTCGGCAGGGGAACGAGGGGCAGGAAAGAACGGGCAGAGCCCCGGAGGTGCTGACTCAGCAGCCAGGCATCCACCGCTCCCTGACTCACCGCCCTGGCTCTCCCAAATAAACGGAAAAAGGCTGAGAGCCACTTTCCACCGCCTCAGACTGCCCGTTGCCAGGGTTTTGTTTCAGGATTTGCACGGAACCAGCTTCCACCCCGGGCTGGGTCTAACTGCATGCATAAAGAAATTTTAATCAGCATACTTGCAGCTGTCAGCGGTGGCTGATCTTTCCTGCCCTCCTTTTGATCAAACTGCCTTTTTCCCCCTTCCTCTCACTCCGCCGAGTCATTTGTGCGAGTCTGAATTCAAATAAGGAACTCTCCCTAACTGCATGTTGAAAACTGATAATCAATGTCATCTTTAATTTTTCTTATGTGGTTATCCCCTTTAATGGACTGTGCTGCAGTAACTGGGAATAAATCTGCTTTGGGTTAAGCCAGAGATTGTTATTTATTTTTCTTTCAGATCAGAGATTAATATTGCTGTATGACCATTGGCACTAACCTCTTTTTCCATAGCAACACCAAAGAGAACATAAACTATGACTCATAATTTCTCTCTGGAGGACTTTTTTGTAATTATGATCATTCCACAGTTCCTAAAATATGTTAGCTGATATATAGCTCTGGTATAACAGCTTTGATTTTCCTTCATTTGAACACCCAGGCAGAAAGAAGAGACTTCCATTATTTTCTCTCTCTCAGGCTGAGCTAAACACTACACCAAGTATCATGTATTCATTATTCATTATAACTGTGTGGCTCCTAAAAACTCCACAGCAATGTTTTCTTCATAAAGGTGAGACAGGTTTACTCACTTTCAATAACTTTAAATAATACTGACCTTCCAGAAGAAGACTCGTGTCCTTGCCCCCATGGTTAGTAAATTGGGGGCTGAGAGCTGGAATTGATCCAAACTGGGAACTGTATTATACTGGCTGGCAGCAAGGCTGCACACCAGCATTGCTCCTCTGCCACTCAATGGCTTTAAACTCTCCAACATTGCCTCTCCCTCAGATCACAGCTGCAATGCACCCTCCGGATTCCATAAGCATGGTGGTACTCTTCACTCCCTTCAGTGAAAATCTGGCCTTGGAACAACTTGTCCGTACAGCTCCCTGGAATATCCCAGCAGATAATCACATTGGATCATCACAAGAGATTACATGACTTTGTGTGTGTGTGTGTGGCTGCCCTACATTTCCCTTACAACACAGACTGCTGTGTCCTGGTGCAAAGTGCTCAGAAAACCTGTAGTGCCTGTTGCTGGAGAATAATTAGAAACACACAATTAGCAAATTCAAGGACACACACATTCAGCCAACAGCCATAATCCAAAGTGGAGAGACAGAACAAGCTTGCATCTCTCTCTGCTCTGCAGGGTGATCCCCAGCAGCTGAACCAAGCCCAGATTGCACCAACAGAAGGGACACGCGGTTTGCTCTTGGCCTTTCCAGTATGAAGCTGCACATGCAGGCTCAGGCTTGTGCAGGCACAACGTGAAAGAGCAGAACATCAACCAACACAGCATCAATCACACTGCAGGCCTCCCTGCTCCTCCCTCAAGGTTTGTGGAAAAACACCCTGAACCTTCAAATTCCTGAATGAAGGGAGAAGAAAGTCACTGTAACCTCTTGCCATTGTCGGCAGTGAGGAGACTCTGGCTTTGCCTTCCTTGCTCCCTCCCATCAGGCTTGAGCTGTGTAGAAGTGCAGGTGATGTGAACTGTGATGGATACTGGAGATGTGCAAGACAGCGTTAGGAACAAATAGCACACGAGGGATGACTGCACTGCACACCACACACACATCCTCATTTAGATCAAGTACCAGGCACGGGCCAACTGCAGAAACACAGCTCTGTTCAAGAAAATTTATGTTGTTTCTCAGCTACTTATCTCCTGATGTCCTACACTATCCATTTAAAGGGAGTTTCAGCATCCTTTCAGAGTGCTGCCAGCTACAGTTATATATGCCCTTATATTACTTGTTCCTTCTGACATGCCTGTAGGCAAACGAGCCCCATGAGGGTGACAACATGAGCTGCATTAACTCCCTGCCTGCTCCCTGATCCACTGCAGCTCAACACAGCCCTGCCAGAGACATGGAAAAAGGGACACTGAGAACATCTGACTAGTGGTAAACAAATTATGAACACAGGGAAGTTGCCTGCATTTGCAGGGTCAGTTGTCACTTCCACACAGCTACAGTGAAAGCTATGAGCGCTGTGTGACTTTTTCTAAATAACCTTCATTTCCCTGCAAGGTTCACCATTTTCCTGTTGGCAATAGCTGGAGATTGGCAGTCAGAGAGCAGGTTATGACTGAAAGCTGAAGGGTGACATGTCCTGGGTAAAACTGAAAAGAAGGAGGTTTCTTTTGGCACATTCAGGCATGACCTCTTTAGGAGAACACCTGTGTGTCCTGTGTGGGCCACTGCACAACTCTTCAAAGGAAAAGCAAGCTGCAGGACACAGAAATACACATTCCTGGGCTGGGCTCAACAGCACAGAGATCTCAGCTGGAACAAAATCATGTCATGCTGTAGCTATTACACACTACTTATGTCATAGATATGAAATATATGTGACACAGCTTCAAATAAGGTGAGAACCTGGAAAGGCTTTAATGGATTTTGAAGTGGGTGTAAATTCTTTTGCTAAAAAAGGAAGTAGACTGGTAGGATCCTACAGATCTAGTCCTAAAAAACAATGCATCAGGGATATTTTTATTTTAATTAGCTCTCAGTAATTTTTAACGATACAATAGTTGACATGCAGGCAGAAGTGGAGGGAGGCATTAAACAAGAAGTGTGTAGGAGGAGAAAAAGTAGGAAAATGTGGATAAGGAGTGGAACAGTGGGGTGTGCATGAGAGAAGGGAATGTGTGAGGGAAGGAGTCGCTAGGAAGGGTGGGGAACTGGAGGAAGGAGCTGAAAGGCTACTAGAGAAACACCGGCAGAGTGCCCAGAACAAAGGCTGGGACTGAACCAAAGGCACCAACAAAAACGGGAAAAAGGAAAAACAAGGGTCAACAGGGTCTACAGTGCAATAAGATGGAAATGGGAGTAGGAAATCAGAAATTACTGTGGGATAGCTGCCATGTAAGAGACAGCAACAGTGAGCAAAGAGCTCAATATTTATCATCTCTCTACCTGCCAAAATGTATTGCTGAAGCAATGCCCAGGATTAGGTCTAGAAGTGATTTTCACTGTGCAATGTAGTCAATCATTTTAATTTTGTTTAGAGTTTTTTTATGACAAAAGTTGGTCTGGAATATGCAAAAGCAACATCTTACACCAAAATAGCTCAGCTGGATTTCCCTGGCACATCACTGAGCCCCAGAGCTCCGCTGCAGCACAGCCAGCAGGATTTCTCTCCTATTGCAAGCAGGATTTGGGGAAAGCACACCCAGCTCTCCTCCTCCCCCGGGCCTCACCCCCTTGCTTTGCCAAGAAGCTGGGCTATATTAAGATATGAGGCAGCCATGCTGGCTGGGCCATTTCTCTCTCCTTCGTGCCTGGCCTCCCGTGGGAGTTGCTCCATTCTCACGGATCTGTTGAGAAACAGCTTGTTCCTTCTGGCTTTCCTCAGTTTCTTTATTTAGTGGTGCCACTTTGCACAGGGGAAGCCAGGTTCTGCTCTAACTCCAGAACAGACCTGCCCAAGAACCCTTCCCACCATTCATTCTTCAAAAATTAAAGCAGCAGCTCTCCTGCTCCACTCCTAACACCTCATAAGTTGTTGCCTGTCATTTTATTGTACTTTTTCAGAAACTCTCCATTTGTTATATAACTCTCTCATAAAATGGAAGGTTGTACTATGAATTCTTGTTAATTCTTGTTAATGTACTTTTCCAGAAACTCTCCATTTGCTCTATAACACTCTCATGAAATGGAAGGCTGTACTATGAATTCTTGTTAATGACTTACAGGATGCAAGGTTAATAGATGCATGGGTTTTCATAATTACCATACCTGGATCATTTCCTGCACAGAAGAAGAAGACATGGGGAGAAAATGATGAAAAGCTTTGGAAATAACAGAAGGAAAAACATCGATTAAGGTTCAAATCCTTAAATGGAAAATGTCTCCTCACTTATTTGTTTGCTGCTGTTGAATTTTAGTGCCTGAAAAGAAAGCCTCCTTCTACAGAAGAGAGGAAGGTGCATGGAGAGGTAGAAATGTATATCATACATGTGTACATCTGTGTGATATACATCACACATGTACCTCTAGATGCTCACCTTCATATCCATCCTTGATGCTTAATTTATAAGGATTATTGTGCTGAACCTGAAAAAAAAACTACTTGGCATCCAAGGCTCCTTGATTTTGAAGACATCTGCACACTTATACCTCACTCTATAAACTAATAAATGCAAAGTTCCTCCAAAGTTTTCCTCCTGGTATTTTTTTAAAGTGCCTGTGCTACCAGAGTATTCAGCATCCAGCCTGAAAACAAAACAATTTCAGAGAGTTCCCTTTTGCAAGATGTGACAGTAGTCAAAATCTCTGCCAGCAGTGGGAGACTACCAAAATCAGTGTTTATAGAAAATCAGGGACAAGAGAACTTGAATTGGTGCTTCTTGATCACACATAACCTACTCAAGCTGCAGCCCTAATAGGAGTAACTTCACATTACTGAGAGTGTTTCACTTTATAACAGTTTCACAAAATCACTCTGCAAGTCTTGCACGCCCAGTTTTGTGCAATCTTGCCGAGGCAGAGGCAATGCTCACACTGAGACAGGCCCCAGCTCACTGTGCCCATGCTTCCAGCCAACTGGAAGACATGGCAAATGTCACATGCTGCCCCAAGCTAGAATGCCACGTCTCTCATTAGGATAACTGCATCCATATGGTGCCTGGTCAGCTCAAAATGCAGACAGGGTGAGATCATCCCTGCCTGCACAACACTGCCAGGCAGTGCAGACAGGGACTTCTGCCTGCATGAACAATGCAGTTGCAGGGGATGTTAATCCACTGTTGCTCCTAACAATGGATTAACATTGCTCCTCCAGTGCACTAACGTTGCATTGTTAGTGCCTGATCTACCCCAAGTATTGAACCAAAATGAATTCTCAGGCTGTAATTTAGAATAGGACAAATAAATCTGTTAACACACTTTTTTTATAGCCAAAAGTGTGGCAAAACTCCCATTCTGATGCCAACCTGGAAGACTGTTTTGGTTCTATAGCTCCTAATTGTCACACTACAATACAGAGCTTGGTGTCTGCTCTCATCTTCTCTGCACAAGGCTCAATGTGAGAGTAGAGGAGGGATCAGCTGAAGTCTGCAGGGGTTTTCTTCTAGTCTAAATCCTCCGGGGAAAGGCACATGAAATACTGCCTGTGGACTCAGCAGCAAGGCATGTGCCTGCCCCTCCGTGGCACACAGCCCCATCCTCTGGGGCCCTGGGCAAAGCTCACAGGCACATTTATCACCAGCAGCAGTTCTCCTGCCACGGCTGTGCCATCCACAGCAACACAGGGGCCTGAGGTGGAACAAAGGGAAAGATGCTTTCCTGACATTCCTGAGATGCACAAAATAATTCCCTTTTGTAGGTAATATAGAGACTTTAGCCTACTCCTGTATCCCCACTGGGATGGAGACTAGTTATTCTTGAAGGTTGTATATTATTCAGTGTGTTCTGCCATCTTTCTCCAACCAAATATTATTTTCACTCAACAGTGCAGCTGGCCAAAACCAGCAAAAAAAAAGCATTAGCTGTAAAAGTTATGTGCCAGGAAACAAGGTTTCCTCTTCTCCACCTAATGCACTCCAGCAAGTTCCAGCTACATTGCTTCCCCCCAGCATTTAGCTTGACAAAGCATGTGGCGAGCCTGGCAAGAACCTGAAAACCTCAAATGTTCATGATTATCAGCATTAGCAGTTGCCATTGTTCTTATCTCAATAGTTAAAGCTTGCCCTTAGCATGAATGCTATTTTTCCTCATTACTACAGATTTCTTTTTGCACAATAATCCTCTTTTCATAGCTTCATGATATTTTCAGATTTTCCTGTTCAGCTTTGAATGCCACACAAATACTGCTTGGTGAGGAAAAACCTACATATTATTGTAATGCAGTGACCATTTGTTGTTGTTCCTTTCCCCAGCTGCATTGCTGTGACTCTGCCTTCTAAGCCCCTTACCTTTTTTCCCCCCTGCACATTTCACTAGCATTACCATCATGATTTGCAGTACTGATTGTTTTTCACAGGTGTTTTCACAAAGCTGGGTTAAACTTTGCAGCCACCTGACTGAACTGGCTTTTTTTTTTTTGAGGGAGTGGTGATGGGGAAGGTGGTGTCCTGACAAGCATCAGCTGTGGCATCCAGGAATTATTTGTTTTACCACCCATTTATTTACCTTTATCCTGACCAGCCACAGTAAGAGCCCTCATGCTGCTGCTGCTTGTCTTCAAATCTGAGTTCGTGGAGGGAGAATAATTCCACTTTTGAATGCAGTTTTGGAATGAAGGCACTGAAGGCAAGGAAACTTTGTAAGTTCTGCCTGTTCTGTGTAGCACAGGAGATGAACATGAACCAGGCTGGGATTGCAGAACTCCTCTTTGCAGGAATGCAGAAGTCCTGTACAAGTTGATCCAAAATACCACCTCAGGACCTGAAAGGCTTGACCTGAAAGGCTGTTGATGGATTCAAAGCAGCTCCAGAATGCTTTGCATTTGATGAAAACCTCGTTGCTACAACCTCCCCAAATACTTTAACCACACAAACTAGCTTTAAAGAGAGCCTGCTCTGAGCAGTGTGAATACACATCTGCAAGACATTTCTCTGGATTCAAGGTAAAGCACCCAGATTCAGTTCTGAGGAGTATGATACACAATATCTTAATTCTCACTCAAACAGCTCCTGTTTATCTTCACAGAGGACTAAGGCAAATATTAGCTTTGGGATTTGATAAGGGACACATTAAACAAACACTGCTGCCTGTGTCATAAAAAACTGGCTCTCAGCCAGATAAGGGAAGCTCTGCCTACAAATTAAGTATTCCTATATTCAGGGTGTGCTTGCAGTGGTATTTTCTACCACTGCCTGCATTTTTTTCAGTGGTGCATAAGCATATCTAACAGAGTAGCTTGCAGGGAGATTTCAATCAGCCCCAGCACAAGAGAAATGAGACATTTCTGGTGCCAGCTCAGCTGCACACAGCACTTGCCTCCCTCCCAAGAACCCTGGTAGGAGCTGCGGGTCTGAGTTTTGTTGCTCCATTATCATGCAGTCATTAAGGAAACAACACTTTAATTGTTTTCTATCCCTGAGATAATGAATTGCTCCTCTCTCTAAAACAGAGAGGCAGCAAAAGAAGGAACATGAATACTCATTTCCTTTTCCAGTAAACAATTACAACACTTGTCAAAAAATATGACAATTGGAAAAATCAATGTAAAATTTGGTAATAGCTTGGCACTTTCAATATTGCACAAACTCTCACCTAATAATCTCAACTAATAGCCTTACTAAAGCTGATTGGTTCCTTGAAATTAATGGTTCTTCCTGTTGCCTATGCTGCTTCTCAGCATGAATTAGACAAGCAAAAATACAGTGTCTTACAAAGGAGTTCTGAAGAAGATCTACAGTAATTCCCAGAGTGTTCTCTGGATTAACAAGGTAAAAAAGAAAAGCAAAACCAAACTCAGCCAACAAAATAAAATAGAAAAAGGAGGGTAAGAAAAAGTCACACTTAACAGAAAACAATGGAAGTTTTCACACAGTTGGTATTTACCAACTTCTTTACCCTGCACCATGCAAATGTTTAAACACATTACTACTAGATCTTCCAATAGCAAACAATTTCCCCTTGAAGATGACTTCCACATCTTCTCAAACCTGTTTATTTACCTCAAATTTTCCTGAAAACACAGGTACTGCCTAAGATGCCAGAACTTGCCACCAAAATGTGCCACCTTCATTCAACACTGCCTTTGGAATTTGGCTTACAAACTCCTTTTCCCAGGCCTGAGCCTTCCACTGCTCACATTCTGAAGGAAGATGCTGAAAGGGGCTATAATGCTTAGGTTGGCCATAAATACCACCAGCTCCAACACTCCTTTAAGAACCAATTTGTTTTTCCCATAAAACTTGAGAAAAGCACCAAACTTCAGCCAGTCCCTGAGGAACTTTTCATCCCAATCCTGCTCATGATCAATTCCCTGCACAAGGGGACTCCAAACCCTGCCTGTGGCTCTCAGATGCTGCCACAATCAGGAGTAAAAATAGTGGGAACACCGGCAGGCTTCCCCCAGGAGGGTTGCATCCAGCCTTGCAGCCATAAGTGAGCATCCAGACAATCAGAGGAGCTGCCCCCAGAGCAGTTCTGTGCTCCCCAGTCTCATGAGAGGTAAAGGAGATTTCCCTCTCAGGAGCCGCTTCAGGCACACACACTTCCCTGAGCCCCAGCTCAGCCCTGGCCCTTGTTGCTCAGCCTGCCCTGCCCTCAAAGGAGGAAATGCCACAGCAGGAACCAGCACAGCTCACTTGTGCACTGTTTGCCATAGATTTCATGTGCTCTCTTTCTCCCTAACCAGCCCAGGTTCAGCAGTGCTGGCTGCACCTGGACACTGCTGTCTGCTCAGGCAGAAGTGCTCAAACAGGTCATTGCTGAGGAGGGGCCCCTCTCAGGGGCAGCAAAACTCTATGTCAGAAAAAACCTGACTCCCACTGGAGCCCAAAGCAGTGAAAAAGCAAGGATGTGCACAGACTTTTCCCCAGGCAGGCAAGATTCCATTAGAGAACTATTTCCAAAGGTTTAGGATAGGCTGTGATAGCTGCCAGGTGATCTAAAGCCCCAAGCATCCTCAGCAGACCTTGTTCCACAAGCAGGTAAATGACTTCCCTGCAGCTGAAGCACCACAACACCCAGCTCCTGGCTCCCATGGAGCAGAATCACCCAGGAAGCAAGATGGATTTTGCTGGAGGGTACAGAAGGTCTGCTCCCACAGGAGAGCTTTGCTTCCTGCTTTGGGAAAACTAAATAGGTTGATTATGTCTGCTACAGGCTCATAAATCCACATCAGCTGCTGCCTCAGGGACAGGCATTGCTCCTCTGGGTGATCTTCTTCCTCACTTAGAGAAGATGAACAGCTGGTTAGGTATATCAATGCTCCAGCAGCACACTCACCCCTAGCCTTCTGCCACCAAAGGAGCAGGTTTCTGTCATTGACACCACAGGAAAGCAGGAGGCAAAGCAGAGGGAGCCTATTTTCTTTTACACCAGCTAAATTGTCTTTTACACCAGCTTTTTCAGGTCAGAAGACAAACAGGTAGAGTGAGAATTGGTACCGGGCTTCCCAAAAGGAGCTAGAAGCAGACAAAAACCCCCAAATTTTAAGCCTGCTAATGTAATTTTAATTTGTTAAGTTATTGTGATTTGCACAGACAATAAAATAAACTTATGCACTAAAAAACAGCCTGAGCCTGGATAAGAAAGATTCTGCACTGTGGAGAGAGGGTGGTGCAGAAATGTCCCTCAAAATACAGGAGCTTCCCCTGCAGTGACACTAGGCTCAAATTTCTGGTGTCCAATTTGACTTTTAGCTACAAATTTTAGTGTGTGATATAATATTCCCTCCCTTTAAAGGAACCACACTTGCAGGCATTGGTTAGTTTTGTTATTACTAATAGATAGCTAGGTATTGACCATGCCTATTTACTAATACACATAGATAAATTATATCACTTCTGTATCCTCAGTTTTGGGGGGTTTTTTGTGCTTCCAGCACCAGGGCCATGTCACACAGCTCAGGATGAATTTTATCCTGGCCATGGCAGGGCACAGCCTGTAACCCAGCCCAGCCTGCACCAGCCTGGGCAGCTCTGACACCGAGTCACTGCCTGTGCTCACTCCTCTGGCTCCCCCATTGCCCACTGGGGCTTCTGACCCAGGGCTTTGTCTCCAGGGACAGCCCTTGTGATACAGACAGGCAAAAAGATTAACCATCATGAGCAGATCTAGTGAAACCACATCATCACAAAGCTCCAGGAGCTACGCAGCCCTGAATTTGTCTCTAAACACCTACAGCTCCACTGACACCACCAGGGATACACCAGCTCATGGCCACTGAAAATCAAGCACAAAATGGATTGGGCTAACACTGGCATTTAATAGCTTGGTGCTTCTCAGAGTTTTAAAACACTGCTTTGCATGCACATGGAAGTCTGCAAGGCACAGAGAGTTCCTTTGTAGAGGGGCAGGAGTATTATCACACGAGTTCTCAACAGTCTGCTGTTCCTTTCATAGCCGGACGTGCCAAACACACCCAGCCAGCAGATAAGTAACGCCTGCAGAATCCAAGTGCAGGTTAGAGAGGCAGCAGCAGCAGCTGAGAGAACCATCCACCACAGCTGGGAGACACATCAAGGGAGCTGAGAAAAGCTAAGTGCAGATTCAAACTTTACATGACATTCAATAAATAAATAGGGCATCACAAAGCTGTGAAAACTCTGATTTTTCTTTCCTGCTTGTTAGCCATGGATTCTGTGACATCAGCTGTGGCCAGCACTGCTGGTGATGATGCCAAAAGGCATGAACACAAAGCAAAAGTAAATTGGCCCCTTCCCTCAGCTTAGAGGGAAGATTTCATGTATCAGTTTTCATGAAGATATATCTGTTTTTAGCAGACTGCCACAGTAATGTTCAAACCTGGAACTATCAATATGGGGGTACTCTGTGATTGAAAGACATGCCTGGGTGTAAACCTCTCCCCAGTACACACATTACCTAGAACTAACACAACCACAGGGTTTGCAGACCCAGGAACAAATATTTATGTCCTGCAGTATCCAGGCAAGGAATGCATGGACAAGGCCCGCAGTATTTCCCAGTGATTTAGAGCGCAGAGGAGGCTCCCATCAGGAATCCTGTCCTAACACTTTGTCTAAAGGAAGCTATGCAGTATGGAAGGTGTCCCTCAGTAGGGACCCAGAACAGACCATGAATTTCCCTGACTCAGACGAACAGGGCTCTGATCAGCATCCTCTGCCCATATTGGTGAGCACCTGAGGCAGCAGCATCTCCCACCAGAGGAGGATCAGCATTTATGGGTACCCTGGGGGCTTCAGGCAAGCAAAAATGCTGCATCCATGGGAAAACCAAAGACAAGCATCTGCTGTCTGGGGTAACATGGGCAGAAAGCAGCATCAGCTCGGGGAACTTAATTCCCTCTAATAATGGATTGCTTGTTAAGCCAATTGATTCATGTTTGCAAGTGTGGAAAATGAACTTATTAGGGACCAGGTAGTTCAGTTTAATTGTCCTGAATTTCCAGGTGGGAACTCCAACCAGCATTTAAAAACAAATCCCTCTCTGTTTAAGCTGGGTCCATGCAGCTGGATGCCAGCCACATTCTGGCAGGTGCTTATCACATCCATGACAATGAGAACATCACCTGACAAACAGTGCTCTGTGACCCCAGCTAACACTGAAGAAACTTGCCACAGCCATTGAGATTTCTTAGGTGCTCCCCAGAAGGCAGAGCAGACAGCCTTGCTATTTTATCTTGGCTTTGCTCTGTTTAGGGACAAGAGCACCCTGAATACAAATGGCAGAAATCAGACTATGCAATTTTTTACTTTAGTGGCAAAAAGAATGTTTAAAAAAAACCAAAACAGTAAAGACCTTCTTCCACTTCTTCAGCATCACAGTCCTTTGATCTACAACAATCCCTCCCTCTGAAATTCACCACTTGCAAAACACATCCTTCTTCTCAGGTATGAGAACACAAATTCAAA
The DNA here is from genome assembly GCF_901933205.1 of Camarhynchus parvulus. NCBI lineage: Eukaryota > Metazoa > Chordata > Aves > Passeriformes > Thraupidae > Camarhynchus > Camarhynchus parvulus. The sequence continues at coordinate 8,242,766 of NC_044577.1, read as the reverse complement.
ATGAAAACACCACATGAATGCAACAGTGCCCCGATGTCAAAACAGGAACAGAATCTAAGAGTAATCACACAAGATGTACATGTCACTTGTCCTTTCCTGAAAAAGAGTGGTATGATGCTCTAAAGTCCATAATGCTCCTTGCAGCACAGCATCTTTTTGTATGGCTTGAACAACTCTCAAGGACTGTATTTACCCACTCACAATAACCCCAATAAAATGGTTTGAAATTAAATTGCCAAACTTAACAAAAAGAAAACCACTCTGGCAGCTTGAAACCCCCACCCTGTTTCTGCTCCGTCTCAATGTGGCCACAGCTGCATTTATGCTGTGATGATGAAACTCCTACAATGCACAGACAGTACAAGAGCTAAGACAAACATCCAGGGTGCTATTGAATTTCAATTGAAAATCTTACAGCACTTAAAGTATCCAGTTATTTTTACCTGGGGTTCTGGTGATTAACAAGCTGTGAATGCCAGCTCCATCTAACTCACCCTGAAAGCACAGGAGAGGGAACCCAGGAGCAGGTCCTTAGCACCACTTACTGAAACAATACAAAAGTAAGAATTATTATTATTGCTAGCTCCACTATTGCACTTCAATTCAACTGAAAATCTGCCCTCCCATAACACAAAGGTAACTCGGGTGCCTCGGGAGATGAAACAACCAGCATTTTCTCCAGCTTAGCTTATATCGTACCTCACAAGGTGAAACTATGAGAAATCAAATTTCTCTGTATGCCTCACATACACAGGTGCTTTTAATTCACAGCTCTGCCTTCTCTTCTCGTCCCCATCAAAGTGTCAGAGTATTGTGAGTATCAATTAAGACAAGACTGTGGTATTAAAGCCTTAACATGCCTCACTGCCCAATATCTGCATGCCTGCATGGCTAAGCATCAGGCCAAAGCAGGAGACAATGTCTGCTTCAGGAAAAAGCGTGTAGCTGGGAATTACCTTCCAGTGGAAAATATTTAACCAGATGGGAATGTTATTTATATGTGATGCTTCCCATTAGCAGTGACTAACATTTACGCCATGAAATATCTCCTTATTACAGCATTAGAGTTATGACATGCTTTTAATACTTAGCACTGGGGTATTTTTTCCTTCCCCAGCCCATGCTTTCAAGCCATCTATGCAAGAATCCCTGAACTATTATGGTCTGGTGACCTGCTTAGCACGAAGCAAGGCAGCAGCCAGGAGATAAGGAAGGGAAGAGAGGCAGTGGCAGGACTGGAGTTCGTCACTGAGTTGTGATTCATCACTCATTTATGCGGGATGCTGCGTAGCACAGGCACAATCCAAGGACACACAGACGCATTTTCTCTTCTGCATATAGGTGGGGCTCAGTTCACAGGATTTCCCCTTCCTCTGACATTACAGACCTTCAAGGTTGCTTATCCGACAGGGAACACGGGTTGGAAACGCTCTGGGAAACCCAGAGTTCACCCCAGCTGAGGGCAGGTCAGTGCTGTCTCCTCAGGACAGCTCGGGCTGCAAATGCCTCAGGACAGGAATTTTTTGGACCTGCAAATTTTTGCATGAGTCAGTGTGTGTTCATGCAAAGGCTGTATTTTCCTTCCACAAGATCTTGTGCCTAAAGTCCAGTGCATGTGTCTTTTTAAAGAATATTTATTTCATGTGCAGCAGCACAAAGTCTTGGTGCAGCCATTTTGGAGGTAGGCAGAGCCCAGCTCCCTCACCTGGGTCAGCCTGGAGGTTACCAAGGCTTGGGAAGAAGGATGTGCCCTTGATGGTGCACACAAAGAAAGCAGAATTTAGGGAGCACAAGGACATTTGGCAGAACCCCCAAGACAAGGATGAAACCAATAAAGCCACCACAGCAACTGTGCTGAATCAGGTCCAACTGCATCAAAGGTAGTTCCGGCAGGGACAGATCACAGCCACCAACTCATGGCCACCCGCCCAAAAAATGCCCCAGCCCCAAAGAAGAGTGTGACTGAGCATATGGACTAATTAGCATGGGAAGCAAGGGATTCATGAACCAATGGAAGACACAATACTAATTAAGAAGAGAACTGGGTAACTTGTAGCCAATAAACATTGATGCCTTTGTTTACTAAAGTATATAAATAGTGAAAAGTTTTGGTAATCTTTGTGGTGGCTTTGGAGATTTGCCACCTGCCTCTCCTTTCTGTGCAGAACAGTAAATAAACATCTCAGATTTCTGTGTAGATTGGTCTCTTGCTCACCAGGTGAAAGAACCTAATTTGGGACAACATCTCCACAGCACCAGGCTGCCTGCTCCCATTGCCCATGCCCTCTCCAACAACAGCTGCCCATCAACATCACCTGGCTGCCTTCCACTCAGGATCTCTTCCTCAGCCCTCCCTGTGCCTCTCAGGCCGCAGGCTGGCAGGGCAGAAGCCCCTCTTACCATGGCAGGCACTAAAAGGGCAAAACCAGCTCTCCAGCACCCCTCCACCTTGCCCTCATTAAACTGCTGTCAGCAGAGCCCTGCTGAGACAGCAGCTCCCAGAGCTGGTGTGTTTGCTGGCTGCACCTCAAGCCCCAGGGGAAAGCAATTAGAGCTGAGACCCTGAGGACCAGCCCTTGTTGGGGAGCTCAGGGCTGGCAGGGCAAAATAGGCAGGGGCAAAAAAAAATGGCAGGGGCAAAAAAAAATTGGCAGGGGCAAAAAAAAATTGGCAGGGGCTGTCTAGCCAGCACATCCCTGCCCAGGGTGTGCAGGCAGCCTGGCCAGGGCACAGCAGGGTTACAGCAGATGAACCAACAGGAACAGAGCCCACAGAACCCCACACAGAGCCAGAGATTCTCCTGTCTAAGCTTGGGTAATTAAGGAAATTCCCCCCATTTCTTTCTGCTTGGCCTGTCCATCAAGTCTGTCCCTGTTTTAACAGGATCATATAGGAGGACTGGACAAAACTTGCATGAGTATCCACAAGCATCATGTGCTCGCCCTCTTTTTTAAGTAGGAGTGATGACACATATTTTGCCTTTGGGAAGGCTTTCTTTGCAGACATAATCATTTAAAAAAGAGGGGATATATGACCTGGACTACAGAAGAAACTGTTCTCAGAAAGCAGTATCAGTGGTTCACTGTCAAATAGAAAGGATCTTTTCCCTGATGATCTGTCTTGGGTGACTTGAATACTTTCATGAATAATCAGGATGATGGAAAGGAACACGCTTACTAATCCTGCAGATGACAAAAGCTTTAAGGAAGTTTGACAACAGAGCTAGAATGAACACGATTTTGATAAAGCTGAAGAACAAACAGTTTTAAAAATACAACCTGGTGAAGAAAAATGCAGCGGTCTACATTTAGTAAAGATAAGCACCTGTGTGAAAGAGGAAGGGCATGGCAGTGGCACAGGAATTCTTCTGGGATGTTTGTAAGGAATCTTACAATTCATATGTGTCAAAGTCATATTGATGCAAAAAGACTTTGATCATAAAATGCAGTATCTGTAAGAAATCCCTATGGAGCAAAAATAAGAGTAGAGCCAGGAGTCCTTAGGCCTTGGCTGAAATCATGCCCTCGCAGAGCTACAGGCCAGTCAGACAGCCAAGAGTGTCAAAGGAACAGAAACTATGACATGACACATTTGTCATCCTTCTTTCAACCATCCTGCACGAAGTGAAGGTTGAATGAAAATGTAACTGTCAGGTACAAGGAGGGCTTTCCAAAACTAGGAAGGAATCCTCCAGGTATTACCTCCCTAAAGGATGGGGAAAAGCAATGACGTGCGGTGTCAGCCGTGAGAGTTAGAGCGAGCAGCAGAAGGGGTGAGGGGATGCTCTTTGACAGCAGCCACCATGAAGCACCAGTGAGATTGCTTGGGTAGGCTGAGGAACCACCATCATTCAGCTGCTGGTTAAAGCAGGTTGGACAAACCTCTGCCAGGAATGACATACTTGGAGGTGCTGGGACCAGACCCTTGCAGCACTGAGGTTCTGTTCACTGGCAAGGGTGGAAGCGAGGGCGTTGCTGAGTCAGCCCTCCCCAAGTCCCATCGAGCATCCACTCAGCTTTTGCTACCCTCTGCCTGCAGGAATGCAAACACCAGGCAGTTTTATGAGATTGACCAGTCCTCCGAACAGCACTGCTTAAAATACCTCACGCCCTCCTGGGGCTATAAACGATCTCAATATATGAAATGCAAAACTGGAGTTAAGTCTCCAACTGGCCACAGGAAATACAAAATTGTATACTCTGACTTGAAGGGTTTATGTGAATCCAGTCAGAACCTTCTGAAGTGGATGCCTCAGATCAGGCCATTAAGTCCCCACACAGAAGCCTAAATCAGTGGCCTCATTTTCAAACACACACTGAGCACTCAGCAGCTCCTGGAATGTCTAACAGGAGATGGTGATTGCTTGTCACATCTGAGAACTCGTGCCACTTTGGCTCTGAAGTGTCGACCTGAAAGCAATTTTCTATGCAATTTTTCACAGTCCTAATCTGGGTGTTTTGTGAACACCTTCCCTAGATTTTTTTTCCTAGCCCATTATTTTCTTTGTAACATAAAAATAAATATTTCACATTAAAGCAACTCCAAAGCTCTAACATTACAAACCTTCAATAGGTGCAGAACTTCAGGCTGAGAACTACGAAGATTTTACCATATCAAACAGAGTTTGCTGTCCCACATCCGCTCTTGCATTCATAATTACATTCTGGCTCACATTATAATCACATTTGGGTCCCAGACCTGCTTTGGAAATTCCATGGCTGCAGGCAGGGATGCATCTTCCAATGCACAGCACCCATCTCCAGGTAAGCCAAGTGGAACCATCACTGCCACACCCAAGGGACAGACTCCTCACCGTGTGAATGCAACAGTTCCTGCACCTGCCCTTATGGCTGCAAAAGCCTCTTTTTCTGGTGCAGAATCCTCAACAGCCTCTTCAATAAACGGAGGGGCAAAAAGGAACACTGTTCTACCATCAAATTGAGAGATTTTGTTACTGTCTCTCTGTAAGATTGCTGGATTTTTCAGAGCTTAGGGATAGAACAACTATGCTCTAAGAGGGATAAGAATTGGTTACCTACTCTTCTATCAAAACAGGAAAAATCAATTTTACTCTGTATCTTTTTGATACAAAATGCATCAAGTGCATGCTTCAAACTGAAATTCCCCAATTTTTCCCAGAGTACATCCTCCACAAACTCTAAGAGCACATTTCAGGAATTTGGCCAGGAGGATGCACAGCCAGTAACAGATGCTTGGAACACTAATTAATGCTCAAAAACAGGAGAAAGGGATCCACTTAAAATGTTGCCCTATTACTATGGAGCACATGTGTTGGCCAGTTTACCCAGGGCGGCAGCACATCCACAGCAGGGAAAGAAAGAGCTCCCACTTGCTTTAATGACTGGTTTTCTTTGGATTATCAGCTGGCTTTCCTCAGTCTGCTGCATTTATGTCAGGTGGTTTATTTTAGAGGGCTGCAATTCATACAGCATCAAGTTTGCTCTCCTTTCCCCTCCATAAACCTCACAAACAATGAAGAGGTTTTTAGGGAACCCCACACACACCAGAGAGTAAGAACCCTTACCTGACCTAAACTCCTTAGATTTCAGCTATTTTAAATGAAGTACAAGGTAATTACAAATCCATTTATGTCCACTAAGGACATATTTCTTAAGAAAGATTTATTTTGTGTTTGTTTGTGCTGTCCTCTCATTTCTCCACCTAGAAATCATGATATCCCAAGGATATCCATGAACCATGCTGAAACTGGAAAAACAGCCAGCAAGTACCTGCTGAGCCCTCTCAGATCAGATGCAAACATCAACAGCTTCCCTTATTTCAGTAATTGCCACTTCACAACTATTAAAACACGACTTTTTAAATCTTCAAATTAAAAATCCTACCCGACAATGAAAAAAGTCCCCTACCACTTCCAGTAAGTCACCCCAACATGCAACAGCTATAAATCTGGAAGCCATTTCCCACTGTCACACAGGACTCCTCCAGTTCCTCAGGATGAAGTCAAACACCACCCTGGTGACAGGGACAGAGGGACAGGAGATGCCCCTCATGCCTGTGTAAGACAGATGGGCAAAGTCAATGCCAGCAGTGTGGGGGCCACACATCTGGCCAGGCCACCCTGCTGACACCACCTGCCTCTGCAGAGTCTGAGAAAGCCACAACACAGAGCCAGTAGCACCTCCCCAGCCTTATCTCTCTCTGTAGATGTTCTAGTAGCTTCTAGAAACAAATGGGCAGCTGGAAATAAACCAACAGAGGAATCAACGTCAGCAGGCTGGAGCAGCCACAGATCTGAAGGTGCAACAGTTCTGCAGGAGGCTAACAGTATGAACATGACTTTAAATTATTGTTAATTATATATTTCAAGAAGTGATTTTGAATGCTTCATCTCTTACCAAGAAAGCTTTTGTTACCATAAATTGTTTTATCTGAAGTTATAACTATTTGGATTCAGAGAAAGAAGAACCAGCAGTGGGCTTCTCCTCTTAAAAATTTGGTTGTATTTCAGGGTGAATAAATAAATCCTACACTACTAGCTAATATCTATTAGCTAGTCCAGTCAGAGATGTTCAGAACAGTAGAGGCAATGATAAGACATTTGAGCTTGTGCTTCAAAGCAAATACAAACAAATACTGAGCACCATCCCCAAGGAGCTGCTTGGAGCAGAAGGGCTGGGTTTGTGGGTGAGTCCAGCCTGAGGCCAGGCTCAGTGTGCCCGGAGCTGCCACCGCACAGAGCTCCTGAATATCTGCAGTCAGCCACAGGAGGGCAAAGCGAGCCCAACCAAGCTAGAGAGACCACAGGAAAGCAGCCAAACCGGGGCAGCACCACACGGGGGAAAGGGGAGACGCTGGCAGGACCAACTAGAGGAAACACACAATATTTCTACACATCCTCCAGACGAAAGGTTTTTTGCCCACTTCTCATGAGCAGCAGGAGGCAGCTCAGGAAGGGCCATCAGACAGCGCAGAGAGGAGCAGCCAGTCACCAGCAAAGGGCTCTGGGGACCAGAGTCCCTTTGGGCAAGCCCAGTCCCAACTGGCAGCACTCCGCACACCAGAAAATTGGGCCCAAAAACCTCAATAGCTGCCGAGCCGTCTGCCAATCAGAGCCCCGAGCACTGATTTCCAAGTAAACTTATTTGGCCATGGCAGACACAGCAGCTATTCATAATTCAGCCTCAATCACAAACAATTTTGTGATTTGAAAGAATACTCGTTTTTCATAAACGCTGGCGTGTCCCCAGCAATCAGTGAACTCCCTGGCAGCCAGCCAGACACATCCATGGTGGCAGCAGCAATTCCTCCTCATTAGAATGCTTATATGTGCAGAGATGTGAGCCAGGTGAATTCACAATAGGCATTAGAAAGACAAATGGATCACATACACCAAAGGGTTGAGAAGGTGACTCTCAAGATTTTGTCACTAGATGAAAGCATGATCCAAATGCACAATTTGGAGATCCCAAATGTATTGCCAGAATTCTGCTGGATCTTAGCCTTTTACTTTGGCCACGGATTTTCTTCAGTTTTCATTAAATAGATGATACAAGGTAACCAGTGCATGATTTGTTTTGTAACTCGGTTGAGTTTGTTTTGTTTTCTTTTAATTTAAACACTCTTAGAACTTTTTTTAAAAGTAAATCTTATTTTTACCTTAGAAAGATAAAGCAGATCATCCCCAGCTTCACTTCAGGACCTGAGGGAAATAAAGGGTGCTTATTCTATGCATTTTTCATCCTAGCTTAGAGCTGTTATATCCAGGTTTATTTTTTTCCCCTCTTGGACACATTCTCTTTTCTCACTCTCAAAAAATCAAGTTTTGGGGGGGACCCAACAAAGCACAAAGGATGCTGTGTTTTAATTTGTTCCTTGTGTGTTTACATCATCCAAAGGAAAAATTATTTCAGCACAAACATGATCAGAAAGACAAAAGGCTGCCTCCACCTGCACTGGTCCTGCACTTTAACCAAGGCGAACTCTTTGTCACAGACATATTTTATGAAAAATCCTTTCTTTAGGATTTTTTCTCCTGAGAAGCTGAGCGGCCTCAGGAACAAAATGTAAACAATGATTATCTGCTGCTGTGGAATGCAACAGGTGCATCTGTGATTGGTCTCATGTGGTTGTTTCTAATTAATGGCCAATCACAGTCCAGCTGGCTTGGACTCTCTGTCCGAGACACAAGCCTTTGTTATCATTTCATTCCTTTTCTATTCTTAGCTAGCCTTCTGATGAAATCCTTTCTTCTATTCTTTTAGTATAGTTTTAATATAATATATATCATAAAATAATAAATCAAGCCTTCTGAAACATGGAGTCAGATCCTCGTCTCTTCCCTCTTCCTCGGACCCCTGGGAACACCGTCAGAAACTCTTCTCAATGTGCCCATGTCAACAGCCATGGCCAAAACAGCTGGGCTAAAAATCCATGTCTTCTAGTCTAAAACAGCCCAGTATTTCAAATGTGAAAGTCATACAAAACAAAGAGACATTTCAGAATGATCCTTTTTGCCCCGAGCTATATCTCCAAGAGGCAAATCCAGGGGAAAACATTCCTTCATGTGCCACCTTAAAAAGAAAAGACAGCTGGGAATAGCTGCCAGTAGCACTCCAATATTATCACTCTGGTTTCCTCCAAAGAAATCATGGCCTCTAAAGCCAAAAAGCTTTATAATGAGGGGTTATGTAGCTTGGCCTTGTGGTTTCCAAGCCAGATGCACACCCCTGTTGAAAACCCCCATGCTTCCAGGCCAATTTTATTTGATGAAAGCAGTCTGATCACAAGACTGGAATCTTGAGGCCTTGGGAAAACACTGCCCATCACGAGACTGCCTTGCAACAGAACAGGGGTGAATTGTGGAGAGGAGAGGTCCTTTCTTTAAACACAGAGGCTGTGTTTGCCCTCCTGCCATTGCCAGCTTGTGCAGGAAGCACGTGCCGGGCTGCTCCCTTCAGGTGCAGGCAGCTCACCTTTCCATCCAAGAACTGAATTTGCAACTTCCAGGTGTCTTTCAAAAGGAATTTGAAAGATCCTCTGCTTGTCTGCAGGTATTTCAACGCCATCACTCAGACAGGAACGGAACAGCTGCTACATTAAAGTGAAAGCCCTGCGCCAGGAGCAGGAAAGAGGAAGATGTTACAAGCAGGCCTGAGCAAAAGGCAGCTCATGATTTAGTCATGAGAAGGTAATTAGGGGTGTAAGAGCACAGGAATACCCTGGCAGATACTTTCTTTGAGGCCTCCACCTTGGGAAGGCAGGAGGCTCTGCTGCAAATGTGTGGAGGGTCTGTGTCAGCTCTGCTTGTCCCAAATCCCTGCTGACTCCCAGGGCTCCCCCCTGAGACAGGCTGAAGCAGGATTTGTGAAGGAAACTGCTGCCACCATGCTTGTGTCAAACCCAGTCTGAAGAGCAGTTAAAGTAGTAGGGACACCTGGGCAAAGGAATTGAACCTGAATGTCCTGATGCATCCAGGGCTGCTGTTAAATTGCCCCAGTTACACCCTCCAGTGTGAGGATTTTTAGCTCACACTGCAGTGGGGCTGCAGACAGGCAGGAGAAATGCCTAAGGCAAGGATGGAAAGAAGGGATGAGGCAGCAGCAGAGGAACCAGGGAAGAGCTACTGGGCTGTGGGATGCAAGAACATGCACAGAGGCAGAACAAAAGAGCATTATTTCAAACTGATGGGAGGGACAGGAACGGCAGAGCCAGAGATAACAGGAGTCAGCAGGGGAAGGAGCTCGGGTCAGACAGAAGCAGGAGGACTTCACCACTGGAAAGTTTAAGTGACAAAGAGAGATACTGGGGGTTAGCAAACACAGGAAAAGAAGGGAAAGTCAGAGTCTTTCTATACAAGGCTGCTTTGAGGAAGGTCAAGCTCCTTGCATTTGGTGGGCAGGGTGGGTGGATAAGGAATACTTTTTTAAATCCTTGAGCTGCTTTATGATCTTTTGAGTAGCCTTGGGTTGAGTTTAATTCACTATTTGCATATAATTAGGTTTTGCTGCTAGGTGGTCATATTTGCCATTTTGTGTCTAATTAATCATTAAGGCACCCGGAGTCTTTGTACTGACATTTGAGAGATTCAATAAAAAAAGGCAGGTTTGCTTTGGTTCTTTGGTTTGTGTCTTTGCTGAAAACAAAACCAGGGGCAGATTTAACTCCATCCTAACTCTGCATGCGCATAACCTCCAAACCTTGACAATCAGGTGTCTTAGTAAGCATTTCATGTGTGCACTTCTAAGTCAAACTCCATACTCAGAATGTCTTTCACTGCAACTATTCATCTATTTGGTGCAGAAATAGATTTTGAAAAGCCAAATACGCTGCAAAGGATATGAAGGAGTAAAAATACTTTGCTGTCTGTATATGCTTAATCAGGGAGCCTTCTCAGTCACTGACAGCCAGTGAGATGGGCCTCTTCAGAGAAGGATTCAGCATCATCAGGGTGAGTTTTCTGAACATCTAGGACAGCATTTGACAAACTCTGGGAAATGGCACAGCTCAGAGACTGACAGCAGGACAGAAATCCTGGGACTGGGTTCAGCTCAGCCCAGTTTTACACGGAGCAGAATATAGAGTGTGATAAAAGGAGGTGTTCCCAAGGGGACAGGATACAGTCGGTACAAGGGAGAGGAGGAGAAGGAGGAGGAGTCTCAAACCCAGCTGGACTCAGCCCAGCAGAAACCTCGAGGCCATACCCTTCACAATCTTTAGGCAAGTAATTAAGTGTTTTGAGTAAACACTCTGTCATCTAAGCAGACAACAGGAATTAAAAGGGTAAAACTTGTAACAGAAAAGTCTGTGAATATCAAAACTCCACAATTTCAGTTCTCCCTGAGTGAATCAGACAGAAAAAATAAGGCACATTTCTAACACTGATTTACTAGAGCTGCACTTTGCATTTTTGCCATTACCATTATAGTAATAGGTTTGATTGACACAAGCTCATTTTTAATTAGCCAGATCAACCAAGGCACAACATCAGCATTTCTGAAAGCATCTGAAAAAGCAGCCTACTTCTGCAAGAAAAGCTTATTTTCATTTGAAGATTAAAGGTTCTAGACAGCAGTAATATGTTTCTATCTGCCATTTCAAAAGGAAGACTTGAAAACATCAGGCAGTAGCACATGAGAGATTAAAAGATACAAGAAGATAACTCACAACCAATCCTGCTTCTCCTAGGTCTTTCTTCCTTAATCTTGTCCAGCAACAGCCTTTAACCAGAACAGTATAACTGCATTAATCAAGGATTATTAGCAAAAGAAATTAATGCAGTTTCCCCCATCCATCTTGGATGCACTCTGTGTTTCACTGCCACCATCCCCACAATCAGCAACAAGAGAATCCACAATACAGAGTGAGGAGACCCTTCCTGCCTGGCAGGCTGTGTGCTGGGCCAGAGCCAGCAGAGGAGCTGGGACCAGGGCAAGGGCTGCTCCTTGGCTACAAGGGAGATCCCTGGAGATCACTGCCACCTTTTTCTGTGCCTTGACTTCAGCACTGTGCTGTGCAAGGGAGAGAACAAGCAGCAGAAATATCAGATCTACCCCAACTTTTCTCTTCCAACCTGTCTGAGGAAGCCCTTGATTAATCCACAAATGTGCCACAGTGTAGTAGAAAAGCTGTCCAAACCCCATTATCTGCACTGCTCCTATCCCAAGTAATGTTCTTGCTGTTAGAGACCCGTGTAACACATTCCTGAAGCACGCTGCTTTTCCAGACAGCATTTCTGCTTGCAGATACAGTGCATTCACTGAAAACAGGCACAGAGTCTGGGCAGGGGCAGGCAGGCACGCACACAAACCAGGGCTGCAGCAAATCAGTGCCACAGTGGCCGTGGGGAAGATGGTGCCTGCACCTGCTGCTCTTGCAGAACAGGACAAGCAGAAGCAAAATGTACTCTGCCTTGAGAACACACCCAGCTATTTTTACACCCAAGCCAGATGTTTCCACCTTGATGAAAGCAGTCCAAAAGATTTTTTTTTTCATTGTGAAACAGACGCAGCTAAAAACCTTGAAAGCTGCTGCAAAGAGAAATTGTTGTTCCCTGGACAGCTGGGACAGGGTGACTGCCAGCTACAGGGCTTGGAAAGAGACCCTTGTAGAAAATATCCCTGCAGCCAGACTGCACCACTTCAGTTGCTCACTCAGTTTCACAGTCTCCTTACACTGGGGTGTCCCTGAGCATTAATTTCTTCTGTTGAGTGGACCTGCTAACAGCTATTCATAGGGATCACTTCTGAAGAAAAACCTAAGCCAAATATTTCCACATAATAAATTTAGACTCTACAATCCCACAGGCTTCCTCTGGCAGTGGAAGTCCTGATGGCTTTGTGGTCCTGCACATAGTTAACTCTGCCTCCAGTTTAGACCAGATTTCCCCAACTGGCAGCACAACCACTTGCAAACCTTACAGGACACATTTACAGTCTGATTGACAAACTATGCAATTGTACATTCAGCATGCAGTGACTTGTTAGACACCCAGCTTTAGTTAAAATCCTCTTTTTCCTGTATTTTTAGCAGTCACAGCTGCTTTAGCTAAAAGCAGGGGGCTTTGCCACTTCTGCTCAGCATCAGCAAGGTTTTCACTTTCCCTCATAGCCATTTAATGGCATGCAGAACAACAGTCTGATGGCTTTGCTGTCCCCCCCTGTTTTCTCTAGGGCTCATTTGGAGTGAGCACAGCTCACCCTTCCTGCAGCAAGGCTGGGGCTCCCACTGACCTGGGCATTAGGCTGGGGCTAACCCAGCCTGCCCAAATGTCACCTCCCAGGTCCGTGCAAGTGGCACACACGGCAGGACATTGCTGGTTTGCTACTGGTCAGATATTGGCAGGGACCATATTTAAGGGTCTGCTTTTGCTTGCAGGGTTCAGCTTTTCCTCTCCGATCCCTGTAGCCTAAATATGCGCTGCAATCTTGGGAAAGCCGCTCCAGCTTTCCAGAAGCCGTAGCAAACTTGCACCACCTATCGACACAGCAGAGCCGCTGGTTTGGGGCCAGGAGGCAGCTCAGCAATCCGAGAGTGCTCCAGCCATCACCGCACTCCCCGCATCCTACCTCATAATGGCTCCAAAAAGCAGCGCTCCGCCTGCTTGGCGCTGTTTGGCACACACCGGGGTGCACAGATGTGGCTGCATCCCTGCCACCCATCCCCGTGCACAGGTTAATCTATATCCCTGCCACCCATCCCCGTGCAGGGGCCAATCTGCATCCCTGCCACCCATCCCCGTGCAGGGGCTGACCTGTATCCCTGCCACCCATCCCCGTGCAGGGGCCACTCTGCATCCCTGCCACCCATCCCCGTGCAGGGGCCACTCTGCATCCCTGCCACCCATCCCCGTGCAGGGGCCACTCTGCATCCCTGCCACCCATCCCCGTGCAGGGGCCAATCTGTATCCCTGCCACCCATCCCGTGCAGGGGCAATCTGTACCCGCCACCCATCCCCGTGCAGGGGCCACTCTGCATCCCTGCCACCCATCCCCGTGCAGGGGCCAATCTGTATCCCTGCCACCCATCCCCGTGCACAGGCCAATCTGTATCCCTGCCACCCATCCCCGTGCAGAGGCCAATCTGCATCCCTGCCACCCATCCCCGTGCAGGGGCCAATCTTGGGGCCCCGGGCTGGCCGAGGTGTGCTGCTGTCCCCCTGTCACCAGCTGGGCTTTGCAGAGGATGTCCTGTGCCTCCTCACCTCTGGCTCAGGCGGTTTTGGATTCATTGTCACAAAGAGCTCTGGTCATAGAGAACTTCCTCCACTTGAAATTAACCTTTTTTTCTCATTCCCATGTAGTCCATGAACATCATCTCCAATTTAATTTATTCCTGCTATATAGCAAACTCATTTTACCACGCTGACCCTGCAAGGAAGAGGTGCCCATCCTTTGTGCAGGTCACAGATATCCCTGGCACCTCTGCCCCACCGAGCCTCTCCTGCACACTTCACACCAGGCACTGGCACATTGCTATTATCAGAAATACTCCATTATATAAAATTTTCTCCCTCTGTGTGCAGCAGAAAGCTGCAGATACTTTGGGAGGCTGTCCCAGGTGGTGACATCTGCGGTGACTTCTTTGAATACAGTCACAGCTCTGAGCACTGAGCACAATAGCCACACAATGCCTGCCAGCCACCAAAGGATGCTATTTCTTCCTCACCTCTGACCAGCCCTCAGTGCCCTCAGGTCAGGGTCTCTGCAGAGGGGGGATCTCAGTGACCTGAGAACACAGCAGCCTCTCAGAGAACAGAGCTGGTGTGACCGAGATGGATGCCAGCCCTGCCCAGGGTGCAGGAGCTGGGAAGATTTTCTTTTGCTGTTCTTGGAGCCAGGAGGGAGAAGTCAAACACCCTCAGAACAAGAGCTCCACAGGAATACAGGGTGTCTGGCCAGGCTCTTCCCAGACAATTTAGCTGCTATTCAGCATGCCCCACGTTTTGACCACAGAAATGGCACATAAATTCCATCGTAATGCACTGAGCTTCCTACTGTGGGTATTGTGGATTTGTTTCATATAATTTTAACTTGCAGGCTACAGCATTATCAATGCACATTACAGTTTAACTCCTTCAAAGCCACGTGCTTGCTAGGAAAAGCTGGTTTTATTTATCCCATTTTTCCCCCATGTGCTTGGCCCACGCTCAGCTTTCTACCTGCTCTGAATTCTTTTCCAAGAATTGAATCAAAGCAATAGTGTCAGCATTTTCAGATTAGGTCTTTAGATGGCATTAGATTTAGGTCATTAGATGTCTGTGACCCTCAGGGCTTAATTTCACCTTGTTCATAAAAGGAACATGGGGAAAACATATGAACACCAAGGATTTGAACAGCACCTCCCCATTCCTCATAATAAATGCTTTTCTCAGACACAGATTAAGTGACATCAGTTCCTCTGGAGATGAAGAAAGAGAGGCAATACACAGCAGATGAGAATTCACCCAACAATGAAAAAATACACAGCACAGAGGGCAAAACCCACCTGCTGTTTGCTCCTTTTGGTGGTGACACCCTCTCCACCCTCTGCAGTAATAGGGGACTCCTTCAGCCCCTTCCAGGACTCATCCTTCTCTCCCACCCCTGCAGCATGGACCTGCTTTGATGATCTCCTTGCCAAGGAGCCCTTTGGCTCCCAAGCCCTTTCCAGCCTCACTACCAACACCCTGAAGCACAGGTGGCTGATGGAGGGTAAATGCCTGAGTGGGCACAGCTCCTGCCAGCTCAGCCTGCAGGCTCACAGCAGGCAGGATCCAGCTCCAAACGTCCAGCCCAGGAGGACAAAGCCCTGGTACCAAATCTGGAGCCAGCCCAGAAGTGATGAGGAAGATGAAAGAATGGACAACTCTTTTGTCTGAGTCCTGTGCCAGAGTCTTCACACCTCCAAGAGCCACAAACCGTGCACAGCAAACCTCACAGATAACCAGAGGTTATCTGAACCCAGGTGGCTTCAGAGTTGAGATGTGATTGGTGCCATTTCAGAAATGCTTCAGTGGCCTCCAGCTCAGAAACTCTATGTTTTAGAGCACTTGGGCACTTAGCAATTAGGTGGAACTTTGTCCCTGATTGAAATAACACAAACATTCCAGGACAATCAACACCTGGGGGAAAAACCCAAAACATTGACTTGGGACAGTTTGGGAGCTTGGGATTTCAAAGTTTAAGACTGAAGTTTGTTAAGATATAAAAACTGCTTCAAACCTGTAATCAAGTAGGAGGCAGTTTGCTGGAGAAAGCCAGAAGCACAATCCAGTTCTACCAGAAGCACAATGTCCAGTGGCCTCTTTAACATAACCAAGACTATTTCAGTGTTTATGTTACACTGATTCATCACATTAAACTATAATACAAGAGATGCAAAATGTAGCAACGACTTTTTCTGGCAGTCTTCAAAGACAGAAGGAGAAACTCCTTTTCAAAACAGAGTTGTCCAAATGAATGAATGAATAAATGTATGAATAAAAAGCTATTTCAACCCTACTGGCCTGATCCATGAAATCTTTGAGAGCCCAAGCGCCTTATTTGTGTGTTTTATACACTTACACCGAGGGTATATTAGTCAGCACTTGGAAGAGGAACTGGTGGCATCCAGAGGCAAATTTATTTCTTTTTGCAAAAGACTCAGCTACATCCCAGCTTTGATGGTCAGTTTTACAAAGTGCAGCATCTGCCAAATGACAGCAGTCTCCAAGCACAGGTAAGAACCTCATGCCAAGAAAATACAGCATGTTGATATTATTTCATCAACATTTTTGAACAAACATGTCTTAGCTTTTCAACATATCTGCTTGCATTACCTAGTCCATTACTCTGCATGAGCTCTACAGCTTGAAAGATCTGTCAGGTTTGAGGTATTTTAATGCATATTTTTCCAACTCTATTTCTGATATTTGGAAAAAATTACACCATTTTTCATCATCTATTACATATCACTAGTTAATTGCAGAATAGCCTACTGTAACCTAGAAAATATTATTATTATGGACTCCTTCTCAAATGTTCCTTTCCCAGGTCACTCCCTTGACAGGGGTAAAGCAAGCACCAAGAAGCTGCAGTGATCCAGAAAGTGCTCACCAACTCACACGAGGGCCAGATTCTCATCTTTATTATAATAGTGTTTCTTTCCAGAAATTATGTATGAGACAAGTCTTTTGATATTCAATAACCTGTTTACGGGAAATGACTTTACACAAAACATCAAATGACTTGACAGCAGATTGAATTTAAAATATGATTTTTTAAAATGCTCATGAAATTCATATTGCTTTAAATATAAATTAGCAGGAGTGCCAGAAGGGATGAATGTATTTCACTTCTTGACTGCAGATAATTTAAATGTACAGTTTTACCTACATTACCTCTATTCATTGTTCTTTCCCATTAAGGGATGAAGGAGCTTTCTTGGCTGCTCTGCTGCCTGGTCACACAGATTTCCTGGGAATGTCAGGAGGTGAAGGGATGAAAGGAGAAGCCTTTGGACAGGCATACTGCCATGCCAGTGCCAGATCAAACATGGCTCTCCTAGATCCACAGGATCCCAAGAGGAAAACAACAACTGCATGGCATGAGGGGTGGTATCCTTTTCCTTTTCCAACCAGATTGTCACCTTGGTTCCCAAAACATTAACTGCACTACTGTGATGTGCCACCCTTAAGGGGAAGGCAGCACCCAAGATTCAGAGATCCTTGTGGTCGAGAAGAATGACAAAAATCAGAAGGTCAGCAAAAGCTTACGAAGCTTTATTAGTAAATTACTCATTTGGCATGGAAATTGCTACAACAGTCCCTGAGCTCCTCTGTAGGTACACAGCAGTGGGGTTTGGATAAAGAGGGAAGGGGAAAGGGAAGAGAGATTAATTAAAGACAGGAGAGATAAAGGAAGGAAGAAAAAGAGATCACCAGGCCTGGTTCCAGCATGGATGCAGCTGATGGGCTGAAACTTTCCCTGCCCTGGAAAGTTTCTCATTTTCAGTGCAAATTAGTTACCATGCACAGTCCATTCTTTCAGACCTTTCTGGAAACAGATCAGAGGGTTTTGGTGGTCTCAATCTCCCAACACCCATGCCCATCTCTCAGCCTCAAGCCTGTGCTTCTCTCCAGGAACCAGAACAAGGATGTTTGTCCCAGGAAAGTGCTGCCCTGCCCCATAAGGCCCCTTCTGCAGCCACAAGCTGTTCTTTCTCACAGTGTGTTATTACCAACAGTCTTTGGTTGATTCCACAGCTATCTGGATATCAGTGTTTGATAAATACACATTGGCCCCTTATCTTCTGAGCTTCTGCAGCTACTGAACGCGCATTTATCCAAATTAAAAGTGAAACCAGGATATAAGAGCCAGTGTTTACCCTATAGTAGCATCCCTCTGACCAGTGTTTACCCTGTAGTAGCATCCCTCATCTAAAGCAGTATTGTGTTTCACAGGGTAAATTCCAAATGTAATAGTTCTATTATTCTAATATGAATTCTTCCCACAGCTTTAAATAGAGTCAATATTCTTTATTTTCTGCCCATAAATACTCTGTGTTAAAGATTTGCTGCCTGCCACCCCAAAGTGAAGCTAATGGGATACATGGAAATTATTTTCAAAAGCCTCTGAGCTCCTAAGGGGAAATATGCTCAACTTCAGGATCTTACAATCATTAACAAACTAATACAGGAAGTAACAATAATACACCTTTGATGGTTCATACTACGCTCACAAAGACCTTAATTCTCACACTCACACAGATATACAGGCTTATATAAAACCATATCCAAAATTTCACTTAATATTTGAATTCAACCTCATCCATGAGAAATAACCACCCATTGGTTGCTTCCTTCCCATGCACTCAACCAAACGCCTCTGGGGTTCTATTTTTGCAGTGGAAGTAAAGCAGGAGGCAGCCAACATGATCAGTCAAGAATAAACCTAATTGATCTCCACACCCAGAATCCACATGTTTGAGACAGAGTCCTCAAAATCCCAGTACCTGCACAGCCGTGTGTTATCTACACATTGTTCCTGTTTCACTCTAAACACAAAGTATTTAAAGACCTGGTAAATTGCCACAGATGCGTGCAAGGTTTAAGAGTGCTTCAACAGAAAGTGACAACTAAAATAAAGCTCATCACATAAATTCAGCTCTCTGTATTTTTCCACCCTCTATCAAATTACAGCATCCCCAAATAATGTTAAGAGAAGCCCTGTCTAAAATGTGAGGTGCTGTATTTCATCAACTATCTGAGATGACTCAGGATTACAAGTACTGAAATGAAATGGACATCCTGTTCCAGTTCCTTTAACTAAATTTTCTCCCTCAAATAGCATCAACAAGTGACTCAGTACAATGTCATAACAGTACTTGTGCTGCAGCAATGTACTTGGCAAAGAGCAACTCTCACAAATAAATCAGACACGTTTTACTGTAGTCACTAATCAAAAGATCTTCATTTTATCTTTGGGGGAAAAAAAAAAAAAATCATGTATAATAACCAGATGGCAAGTAAACAAATTATTTTTGTAATAGTGGGAAAACTATTTGCCTGCATTTGGATGAACCCATAAACAATGTCTAGGACTAAATTTGGCTCCAAATTGTGACACCAACTTTATAGTGAGAATGTACAGTTCATCTGTCTCCCAGAGACCAGCAAAAGGGACATGCTTTTGTCTCCCAGATTTTGGCTGGAGTGTTCCAAGCACCAGTGCCAGCTAGGCCAGGGAGAAAATGGTTTATGGCCCAGCAGGACCAGCCTGCTTTAGATCAGAATCAGTTGTGCAGGAAATTAGCATCATTTGGGGCTGCCTACGAGCTGCACCTGTACACCATTCTGGGGGTTTCTGACACACTGGAGAGACACTGTGCCTCTCCCACACGCTCAGCTTCCAAGCAGTGACTTTATTGCCACATCACTGCTATCAGAGCATCAATATCTCTACACTAGTGTCTGCACTGCAAGTTTCTTACATTTGGGAATCCTGGTAAAACACTGAAAGCCTCTTCTCAAATAGCATTCTTTACTCCTGAGCAGTCAGCCATTTTAGCACAATTACATTTTGCATTAGATTTGAATAAAGCCCCAAAAAACAACAAAACAAACCACAACCTACATCAGCAGAATACTCAGTTCTCAGATAAAAATTCTGTATGTGAGGATATGCCATTTGGAGAATCCACTCATTCCCATCAAACAAAAATCTCATTAAAAATAAACTTCTCATCTGTAGCTAGCTTAGTAATTAGGTGCAGCTACATTCATTAGTTATAATTCAGAGATTACATGGGATAATAGCATGCTCTAATAAGGAAAAAAGACACTTGCCTTATGAACATGTGAGTTTGTGGCAATTTCCTTAAAGAGGAGCTTGCTTTATTAAAAACTATGGATACAAACAAAGTAGCAATTTAAATTGTTTACTGTGAGAAGTGAATATGAAAGCATATCTCAGAAGCCCAGGAAACCAACCTTGCTGTTTCTTCCAAATATCAAGTAGTCATTCTGAAGCTTTTTTTTTTTTTTTTGAGTAGTGGGAGCCCCAGAAGTTCTGTGCTGCCCCAGCCCAGCCAAGAGAGAGACCAGGGCACCTGCTGAGGCACGGCCTTAATAGCACACAGGTGAGACCTGGGCAGCAAACTGTGGGTTCATTTTCTCATCAAGGGTGCTGCAACCAAGCAGCAGGGCTATGACTGGGTGGAGGCTTCTTTTCTTACTGCAGACTAAAAGACTCAAAACCCATTAGCTTGTGTTTGCCTTCTCTGCAGCCCTCAATAACCTCCCTGTGAACCTTCCACTGACAACTTTCAGCTGTTCCTTGCCTGTCAGTTCATTTTCCTGATCTGCACGTTGGGGTGAGCCCAGTCACACACACAAAATTCAAGCAATACACAAAAGCTCCCATTATTGAACACCTTGTTTCACCCTGACAAACAAAAGCAACATCCTTCTTCCCCTGCCAGTTTTCTGGTAGATTTTTCAGCATCAGTTTCACCCTGTGAGAAAGTCTGCACAGCAGCCTCCCTCAAAAATTAAACAGGCAGCAGGGCATTGGATTTCACCACAGAACATAAAAGTACTAACAGTGAAAAGCAAGCACAGATTCTGGGGAAGGTGAGGCCACATTTGAAGTGCATGGAGCTGCCTTTGTTATTTTAAAGTAATAACCTATCCTTACGTGCCAGTGAAGAGCATATTGCCCCTAGATTCAAAACGCTTATTTTTTTATATCTAAAATCACATGGTGGTGATAGTTCAGACATTCTCATAGATATCTAAAAACAAATTTGTAGTCTTCCAAATAGTTTGATGGTGACTTCATATTTAACTTGCTGCCCAGCAGGTCAGGGAGCTTTTGGGCACCCCTAAATACACTTACTCATGTGGTCCAGATATGACCATATACCAGATCAAAGCAAAGGCAGTATTGGCAGAATATCTTCCTTAAGTCACATGAAAGGTTTTTTTTAGCTCAAAACAATTATTTGTTCAAATCCTCACAAACTTCATGCTATGGAACTACCAAAAGAAACATTATGAACATGCACTAAACAATTTATTCTGTCACAAAGTTAAGCAATTGTAGAGAGTCAGATGCATGGAAAAAAAACCCAGGTCTTTGTCTTGTAAAATTAAACATTCTTCTGTTTGGAGAGACAGAAATGATGTTTTTTAATGTAGATCTGTTATGAAAACAACACAGCTGTTGCTCATGCACTTACCCCACTTCTCCATGGTCTCCAGCAGCTGCAAATCCAGACTCAGTCTTGGAACGTTCAGATTTTGATTGTGACCCCTGAGAGGGAAGCCCCTTGAAGGGGGAACTGCTGCCAGGGCAGTTAGCAGCACGCTGGGATACCACTAGATTGCCCCAAACTCCCAATCCAATGCACAGTCCAACTTTCTGACAGTTCAGCTGTTTCAAGCTAACCTAGAGTGGCATTTGAGGGCCTAAATGCTGCTGCCAGCCCAGTGTGCTATTTCTGAGGTCTCACCCACCCCTGGGAGAACCCAGAACAACTCCCTACTCTGCTGCCTGCTGAAGAGTCATGCCTTTAATGAGTTTCTGCAACAGCTCCTTCTGCTGAGTAGATAAAAAAGCTCACCTGAGATTAATTACAGTAATAATTAAGAGCTGACCTTCTGGCAGTTAAGCCAGATACCCTGCCTTCCTAACAGCCCATCACAGGTGCAGCATGATGCTGTAGCTCTTCAGGAGAAGTTACTCTTCACCTGTTTAGAGATGTGCAATTTGCACATAAATCACAGCCTCAAAACAACCCAAACCACTCTCATTTTTTCAGGACTCAGTGCTTTTCCAGAAGTAGAAAAACGTTTATTTCCATGGTCAAGGGAGAGCAGACTTTGTTTCCTCTAGTATTAATAACTTGTCCTTGCAAACAAAAATATAAATCCAGATAGTGGATAGCCACAAGAGGCAAAACTTGGCCATTCTAGACTTAATTATTTTATAGCACAGATTAGGAAAAGATCCTGGAATGGAAACAAGACTGGCATTCCCACTTCCCAGCAGAGATGCCTGGTGGCCTGGGCATGGTGAGGAGGAAGAACAGCAGGTGACCTGGCCACACACTGCCTTTCTCCACAGGGCCTCAAGTACCACATGAACATCTAAAAACCTTCCAGCACCAGAGCACTATGTGGATTTTGGGATGGCAAACAGCCACTAGCACAAGCCAAAAGGCCAGCAGTCACTCCTTCCTCCTCCCTGCCCATCACTTGCCTCAAAACTTGGTGTAGGAATAGGTATTTCCAAAAGCAGCCAGCCTGGTGACACAGACTCCAGGCTTTGGTGTTCAGACCAGCTCAGCCTTGGTTTAAGTAGATATTTTGTTGTTTGTTCAGCTCTTTCCCCCCATATCTTGGCTCCTCATTGAAATGAGTTTTACTAGGCACTTACATAGCAGAGCTGTAAAGAAACCAGCTGGTTAATTTAAAACAGTGCAGTCCTTACAGCTTTCCCCTCTAGGGGTTTCTTGAAGCACACACACACAAAAAATTTATATTGTAACACTTTTTCTACCACATCATGAGTTTTACTTTCAAATCCATACTCTGAAGGAAAAAAAAGTCTCACTATCACTCTGCATTTTGCAGGGGAAAAAGGAGATGCTAAATAAAAACTAAAAAACCACGTAGGAGCAGGATTATGGTCTCACTTCCCATCCAAAACCACGAAGATATTAGTATCTCTGCCAAGAGTATATTTTGTCACTAAAATAGTTGCTACTGCAGGCCAGTGTTAGCCCAGATCTAGCACATAGCAATAGTGAACACCTGACATCCAGCTGGACAGGCTGGGGCTGCAGCCCCCTGCAAGGGACAGTGACAGGCAGTGCCAAGAAGTTTCATGACAGGGGACAAGCTTTGGATAGGGCAAGGCAGGGAGCTGATAGAGGAGAAAAGGAACAGACAGACAGGCAGGGTCCGGAAAGCCCCTGGAAGTGGCAGAGTAACAAACAGCTGAACCACTGGAGCCACAGGGGCTCAGACAAACCACAGAGCAAGGCTGGAGGCAAGGGAAGGCAAAAATAATCTATACACCTATTTCAGCTGAAGACAAGGAAGCAAGAAGAATTTTAAGGGAGAGAGGGGAGTATTGCCCTGTGGGAACAATGCAGATGTGCTCATACAGCTATTTTAGTGTCACCTTTTAATAGGAGCAGATATTGTTGTTTGTTGGACAGCAAATCCTTCCAAGACCACGAAGCCAACCAACAAATCCTTACCCAAGCCTCACTCCCAGAAACTATCCATTAAAAAGCAGCTTTCCCTTGGTGTTCTGCATCCCATTGCCCAGTGCAAGGCACGACAGTGACATTCCAAAGAAATCCAGCTCCACACAGGGCCAACCCACCAGATGCCAGAGACACAGAGCTACCCCAGCAAGTCTGCAGAGTATTTAAGAAGCAGTTTGCTAAATTATACAAAGGGAATAATTTGCAACGTAATGGTGTGTTTGCATTCTGAATATCTGATTTTCTGTTCAACAAATAACCTAAACACTCCCAACCAAATGAAATGTAGACAAGACTTAAAATGTTTGAAGAAAAGCACTCATCCAGAAAATTAAGGTCAACATGGAACAGATGGTGCCTCTGAAAAATGTGGCTTCAACATTTATCTTTATGTAAAATAAAAATCTTTTTAAAACCTCCGGCTGTTTGGTGACAGTCCTACTTGAAATATTGGACCTTGCACTCCATGGATAATAAAGAAGCACTAAAAAATGACTTCAAAATACTAAATCTAAATAAAGTTCTCTCAACTAGCATGCAATAAGATTTCTGTGGGCACGTAAATACATATCAATAAAATATAGATTCAAGCGCTTCTGTAACTGCCATAAATATTGCAACTGCTCTTCCCATTTCCATAAATATGACCCACGACTCCCAAGTGAGAAGCTTTTTCATTTGCAGCAGTCAGGGGAAAAAAAGGGTCCTTTCTTCTTTATCAAAGTCTTTTGAAAGGCTGAATTTGAAGCCTAGCACATGGGGAGCTGTGAACAACTTGTTACAGTGATGCATGAAACGCCTTCTCCAGCCTCAGCGGATCCATTAATGGGATTGCAGGGAGATCATGGCTGTTCTTGAGAGCAGGCAATGTCACAGCCAGCTGGGGAGGGAAACAGGGGCTCCAACTGGGCAGGGCCGTAAATTACTTTGGTAATGCAGAAAGGAGCTGGAACAAGCAGAAATAATGAGGCAGACCTGCCAAACACCCAAGGAGCAGTAACATGTTAAGGGACAAACGAGAAGAGGTCAAGCACTGGCAGGAGCAGCAGGGCAAGTGCTCTCAGGGCAAGGTAACAGGCAGGGGAAGGCTCGGCAGGACACCAGGGGAGCATCTCCTCTGAGAAGGTTTTCTCAGGACAGGTAAAAGAGAAGGCAGTCAAAGAAACCACAGCAGACAGCTCTCAAGTTTACAAGAAACAAACAAAAAACCCCCAAAGCCCTCATATCCTGAGTGAACCAAATATTTCTGGAAGATGAGGTAACCCGTGGTTCCTAAAAATACTGTCCTGTGGAGACCTCCTCTTGTGCATCACCCTGCAGACAGCTGGGACCCTCTGACAGGCTGGTACTTCTGATCACAGGCTGCACACAGCACCTGAAGCTAATCCCTTCAGCTAATTCCTCAGGGGCCACCTGCGTGCCTGGACTGAAGAAGAAGCCTCCCTAGCCTTGGCCATCAAAGCAGCCATAGAAGGAGCCATATGTTCATACCACCCAAACTAAGTCACAATTAGCCCAGTGACAACAGGCCGCTGAAGCACATCCCCAAAACCACAAGGTAATTACAGATCTACTATCAGTTCTTGTTTCCCAGTCACCAGACATCCAAGAGAACAACCATGATCAATGCACCTTTTTTTTCCAGTGCGGCTTCCAGACATTTACATCTACTAGAAAAACCTCAATTTTTGCCTTCAGGTCCAGCCCTGATGAAGTTGCACAGTGAGCTTCTGCAAATCCATCTGGCTAAAAAGACTACAGGAAGCTAATTGCAGCAATTTTCCTGAGCTGACACATCCTTCTAATTGGCTTCATGATACTGACTTACTGACATTTTGGGTCCCAATTCTTCTCGAAATTACCTCTGATTCCCCATACTACTGGGGAAAATAAGCTTAGCAATAACATTTAGACTCACTGTCCCTAGCAATGGGCCCTGCCATCAGTAAAGCACAGCCAAAATGAAAGCAGACTGGGCATTCCAGGGAAACACTTGCAAGAATGGCTTTTGCACAGAAGTTTCTTGCTTCAAGGTCATCCCAACCCACATCACAGACAGCTCTGATAAGCAACAGCACAACAGCTCACCAGAGACTTAAAAATAGTAGGGAGTTTATGAAGGCCTCTTTCTCTCCCTACCTAAGGCTTTTTTTAAACTAAAATAGGTATTTTATTTTCTTCTAAAAGAAGGTTGTGTTGATTTTGTTGGTCCTGTTGCATAGCCAAGCACTGCTGCTGCACATAGAAATGTCTATCTCCATCAGGCGTCAACGCACTATTTCTAAAAATAAAATAAGTAATATTAATTTGTTCCTCCAGCACCTGGTGTTTAAACTTATTTCTTGGCAACTTCTGTTCTCAGCATTTAAACATTTTTCATATTCACCTTAGGTCTGGCAGCACTATTGGTTATCCTTCTCTGCCTCACTAATAATTTGGTTGATGGCATGCAGGTGGGTTTCTCATAATTAAAAAACCCATTTGCAAAGTTTGCATTAGGTGATCTGAAAAAATAGAGCACTCCTTTCAAAGGTTAAATAAGTAAGCTGCAGAGCTCCATGAAAATATTGCATAATTTAGGGATAAAAATAGTTTTGCTTTATTCAAGCTAGGCTGGATAGGTAGATTTTTACTGCAATCAGCCTAAACCTCATGTCTCCAAGTTACATGCTCAAGTTGATTATAGAAAATTAAATTTAGTATTAATCAAGCTAGGAAGAAGGAAATTACAAAAATTAACCTAATGCATAAATCATAGAAAATAATGGTGGAGCCAGCTAGAGATCATTTAATGCATCTTCATCTTGTCCCACACCAGAACCAACACCCCCCTCCCCAAGTAACTCTGACCGTTATTGTCCAACCCTTTCAAAAGTTTCCCCACAACACAGGTACCAGTAAACACCAGTCAGAGCCCTGCAGGGCCCCACCAGCCCTTCTGCTCCAGGCCTTGCCTTGGCATCCCCCACCCACCCCTGCCCCAGCAGCTCTTCCCAGTTGCACTGACAGGTCACTTGCAGTTTTGGGCACAGAACTGCAGCACTTGACACCACTGGGAAAAAAAAAAAAGCAAATCAAAAAGGGCAAGTCCAGTTACCTAATTACAGAGGATCCTGGCTTAGAAATATATATTTGTAGAATTTTCTTGATTTAGAAATAACTCTACATATTGGCTGTTGCTTTCAGTTTCTCCACACCATAAATTACGAATTTAGCATCTCACAGATCTGCACTACCACTTCATCCCAGTTTTACAGTTGAGCAGTTGAGAAACTACTGCCTGCATAGGACCTGTTCCAAATTATCCTTGAAGTCAGTGGGATCTCCCAGTGAGTCCCATGGGACACAGGGTCGACAAGCATGGTTCTTTATTTCCGAAATAGCTGTCCAGTACCTTGCAAAGCCACTTTATCTTCTGGACACAAATTCAAAGAAAGCTTGGTAGAGGGCTCTGCTGACACACTACAACCAACGTGCAACTGTGCTTCCATGGAGTCACAGCTGATGGTGTATTAAGCCAATTTTGTCTTTTATATGCAAATTTATTAAACCTGGAGCAGCCAGTCAGCCCTACAAGCCACTCTACACAGCTGAAACCATGCCATTTAAACTTGTATAATAAGGAAACATTTAGCTCTGAAGGTACATTTAGAGCACAACTGTTTTCTCCTCTGAGCTACATCCTGATGTTTTCTTCCTTCCCTAATCTTACTTGCTAGGACATGTACAAATCCAGACAGTCTTTATCAGCTGGGGGTGTGGGAGGGCAGTTTTAGATGAAGCTCTTACAACTGCATTGTTTTCTTTATGAGAAAAAAATAAAACCCAAACAACAGCAACTTAGAGAAATTAAAAACCTAAATTAAGTCCTTAAGAGTTCCCCTTAGTCACTTCCAGACTTTTTTTCCTAATCCCTTTGAACTCCAGTAGTTTAATCAACAGCTTGTTTAGGATTAATTTTCTTGTCCCAGTTACACACACACACACACACACACACACACACACACACACACACAAATGTCCATCACAGAATAAATTAAAAAGCAGAATCCCCATAAAGAGCCATAACAATTTGACATTCTCTGGAAGCAAGAGCAAAGGACTCAGTAGGACAAAGGCTGAAGACAGAAAGAGCATCTCTTAATGAATTCCTGGGATGACTGGGGCCCTGTTCTCCTCAGCAGCAGGGCCAGGCTCACCCCACAGCACTGCACAGTGAGGGGCAGACCTGGCTGGGGCACAGCCGGCAGCAGCTCTGCTGCATTCATTAACAGAAGGGCGGGGCTGGGCAGCCACAGCCCTGCAGCCTCCCCAGGAGCATGCACAGGCGCATGCAATTGCCCAGATTCACTGCCTGCAGCTCCTGAGCCAGCTGCCAGCCAGCCAGGGCTGCAGGGAGCCAGCAGGGCACCTCCCGGGATGCCCTGGGAAAGCACCGCTGGACACCACACATGCAGCGCAAATGACTGCTTGGCTCGGGGCTTCAGGACAAAGCATGTTTGACTGGCACATCTGCAACCATTAGAGAAGTAAGGGAACAACCTGGCAGGTGAAAACATATGGGCCATGAAGGAGCCCAGGAGACTTCTCCAGAAACACTCCAAATCCCATTGCTTTTACTAATTCCTAGTCCTATAAAAGCATGTCAGGAGCTTCTGAAGAAAACTGCCTTATAGTGGGGAAAAGATCTCTTGTTTTAGGAATATTGACATGAGCTGCAGAAGATGGCCATAGCAGCCAGGTCATTATGAAACACAAGGTTCAATGCCTATGAAAAACAAAAGGGGTTTCAGGGAACAGCACCTGTCTGCTGAACACTCCCCTGTCCAGAGAACATGGGGGACAGCCCTGCAGTGCTGCTAAGGGGGTTGGCTGTGCAGACACTGAGGTAGGAAAGGTGTTTTGTACCACCTCTCATGGCTTTGCAGAAGCAGCACTCACTGCAGACATCCCTCCTGGGATTTGTGATGCTAAAGAGCAGCATTATTTGGACAGCACAGGACTGCAACCTGCCAGTTTCAAGTTAAGGCCAGAGCTACATAAACAAGTTGTGAAGGCAGACTGCATTAAGGTCCTGCATTTTGGTCCAGCATTTATATTTGTTCTTATAGCATCTTCCCATTTCCACTGTGGGCATGGGCTGTATGACTTTCTCCTGTATGTAAAAATAGGCCAGTATTTCACAGTACAGGACTGCTTCACCACTTTCGAATCAAGGTGATTCATGCAGAAGATGGACAGAAAAAACAGATGGCAGCAGAAATACAGCAGAACTCCTTCCACTCTGCCATCAGTCCTTGTGCTGGGGCAGGCAGGAGAGGGGGAGCTGCTGTCAGGTGATGAGAACAGGGCATCTTGTGATTCAAGTGAATGGGGACTACTCAGCAGCACTTCAGCACTGTGCAGTTTGTGTCTGGGTACGTGAACACCTTCCAGTGTCTTTTGTCCTTTGGAAATCTGTATTATCCAGAATGAGACCACCCTAAGTGCAGCCTAACCACAAACAGGAAGGCATCTGTAAAGACACTCCCTGACCTCATCACTGAGCACCGAGGAACTGCCTCAGCATGTCACAGTAATTCACAGCTGCTTGTTTGCACAGAGATGTGTGTGTCTGTGTCTCTGTGAACCGAGGTGGTATGATCCCAACAGCTGTAAGGCTCCCAGATTCCTCCGCAAGCTGAGAGCTCACTATCTTGACACTGATATCTCTGAGGTAAACTTTGTCAACGTTCAGTGGAAGATCAGAGGACCTTGAAAAATTATATTTAACTCCATGTCCATTTCAGGGCACAGATTTCCCCTGCAAAGAAGTAAAAATTTATTAATAAACTGCAATAGTTTCACGTAAGAAACAGGAAAGCAGGAATGCTACTAACCTTGAGAATGTGAAGACCAGTCTCTTGCTTTTTCCCTCCCGACTGCACCTCAATCATCCACTTGACTGCAGAGTTTTATGCTTATTAGCATTAATCATATCACTTTTTACTTGGAATTTGTGAACAAGTATTCTGTTTATTCGCTTAATAAAAGCTCAGATGCATAGAGCTACAAAGATCAGGCACCTCAGCACACACTAACACAGGGTTGCCCTTGATTTTAACTTCTTTATGCCACAGAGAAGTTAAGACCAGCAGGACTGGAGATCCACACTGGAGATACTCCAGTGAACACCAAGACCCCACCATGCCATCACCTGCACTGTTCACTTTGCTAACTTTACAGCTACTACTGACTGGGCAGCATGGCTCTCACACCATACTTACATCTTATGTACCTCTGGAACACATCACAGATACTTCCTGGGTTTAGAAGTCCTCTTGGCTTCCTTCTCATAAGCACATCAAATGTCTTAGAGCAACACTGCAGAAGGTTGTCCATGCATCTCGACTATACATCACATTTATTTAAACAAGTAAGCAATTTAAAGTCCCTGAGTTACACATCTCCTCCTTACACCATTTCCCCAGAAATGCCTGTTTTCTGCTTCACCAGTGACCAGTGTTCTTCCACAGCAGCATGCAGAAGGGATCTCCTGAGGCATGCCACCCTCTTGTGTTCAAAACAAGTTTCACTAGTTCCACCTGGAAGCACCAGGATAGCACTTTACCAGAGTAGAGACAAACAGCCCTCAGGTGTCTGGGCACACAAGTCTCTCTCAACCTCCCTTCAGCACTTTGTTGTTGCTGGTGCTTGCATTTCAAACAAACTTCAGTTCATTTCACACCAAACAGGGAACTTGCACCAATTAGAAGCAATTTTCAACAGATCATGATAGAGTACCAAAAGCAAAAAGTATCAAATGTAAACAACTTGTAAACATTAGTAACACATTGGTAGATTCAAAGAACATGAATGACCACAGAGACAACTCACAATTCAGAAACAGCCTTTTGTCATGAAGTCTTTATGGCTTGACAGAAAGAAAGTTAGATTTGTTGTTGATGTGGTTAGTGCAATTTTTTTTTATTTGAGAGGTCAGTTAAGAAGAGTTAAACAGATGAATCCAGTATGACACCTCAGTTTCCGAGTTGCTTTTGAACCTGATCTGAAATATGGCACTGGACTCTCATCTAGAGTCAAGGCATTTGTGATCTCAGAAATAAAACCAGCTATTTTCCCCCCAGGATATGGAGAGGGCTCTTCAAGGGATAATTCATGTTTCACATAAAACAGAGGAAGGAAAGCTTAACAGCATCACAAGTGCAGCTGTGTGCTTGGCCAGGACCTCTGCAATCCACATATACAGCTTCATCTAATACATAATTTATTTGGAAAAGTGAATGAAGGAAGGAGGAGTAGGCAGACTCATTGAAGAGATGGGTAATGCAGCATTTGAGAACAGTCCACTCCTGGAAATTCAGGCTCCTGCAAAGTAACCTTGGGCTTTTACACGAGGAAAGGCTACAAAAAGCATATTCCCCAACACTGTCTGAATTTAGATCCTCCTATTCTGCTATCTCATGCAAAGCAAGAACGAATATCCAAGCTTCTATCCAAAGCAAAAATCAGTGTCACTTTCCTTGACAGTGATAATGGTGTTTAGAGAGAATTTTTCAAGTAGTGTACACCTTTCTGGAATCAGAATCAAGCTTCACGGCACTCACCACATCTTCAGCTTTGATCCAAGCTATCCATTCCCTGATTCCAGAGACAACACTAGGTCTGGCACCACCATTTCCTTACACTTATTGCTTCACAAGCCATATTCATTCCCAGGACACCCAGCTCACCAGAGCACTCTTGCTCTTCCCTTCATTTCTCTTCCTATATGAAGAGCTCCCATTATCCCTAACAGAAGTCAACACATGCTTGCACAGGACAGATTAGACCTATTAAGGCTACATGGCTGACCAACAGAAATACATGTATGTAACTGAAATTTTCTTCTGTTCAGCAAAGGGCACTGAGTTTTAATTGAGACATTTTCACCTGTGACCCTTACTTCCTCATATCCACCTTCTCCCCTTACCCCCTTTATGTACAGGGAAGACTCACTGTGCTTCCCTGATGCAAAACAAGAAATAGATCACATCAAGTTTGCTCCATACACCAAAAGGTAAAAAAAAAAAAAAAACAAACCAAAGGACAAACTGGTTCACAGTTAACTATAAATAAAAGTGCAGTAAGTGTTCAAGTAGAGTGTAGAGTTTAAGCAAGCTGTACAACCACATTTGGCATAGTCATCTCTTAAAGGCCCTGCGTGGGTCCCTCCCGTTACTGACAGCAGGGGGAAGAGGCTGAACACTGTTAGCTGGTGCTGGATTTACAGGTCCTCGTCCATTGCCTCTCCCACTACCTGCATAAATGTGACCGTGGTTGTATGTGAATGGAAATCCACTTGCTTCAGGTCCAGTTTGTAAACCATTTCCTAGAAAGACAGAAAAAACATTATCACGAGTTCCATGGGTTGAAATCACTGATTCCTTACATAAGTTTACCAACAGGGAATACACGGAGTTTGCAGTAAACACCAAACCCTGAAGACCAGAAGGAAAAGCCTCTCTGGCACTGCAAGATCCCAAATCACAGCTTACCTTTCCCCTCCATCCCTTTCTCAACTAAAGCAAGAAGGGTCACAATAACAGCTGTACAACACCAGCCACTGAGTATGGACATTGTGTAGGCAGGCCAGAACTAAGGTTCCCTCTCAGTTTACCCCTGCTCAAAGCCTTGAAGCATCTTCATATTTAAGATTCTATGTGTAAATACAGCACAAAATGATCCGGATAAGTCAAATATTGGAATTCGGATTATCACCACATCTGTTTTCGTGAGCTAACCAGGCAGGAAAGCCATGGTGTCTAGCAAGACTAAAGTAATTTTTAAATCCAATGTCTCAGGAAGTTTAGAAAAGCAGAATTTTAAGTGCTGCAAAAACTTTTCAAAAGCATCACAACAATTTAAGATTAGTCAAGACCTCTTATGTGATATAGACACCCCAAACATTCTAATCTCCTCTCTCCTACAGAAGAAATCCTAAAAACATTTTCAGGAAATGTTCATGTTTACATGCTTGAGGTTCTGGCCCCAGTCTGAATGACTTTTTAGAGCCTAGTACACTTTTTTATCCCAAGAATGGAGAACCCTTGAAATAAATTTCTATTTCCCATTAAGTGTTTCTCATTTTTTCACTTCTACGAACTGAAAAAAACTTACCCAGTGGCCCAAAAGTACAAGTACCCATACCACTTGATGCAGAAATATTATTCTGTTCACCCTGTGCCTTTAGAGAAAGGAAAAAAAAAAAAAGACATGGATCAGAGAAAGAAAATTCACATTTTTACAAGAAGGGGCTGATTTTTCCCCTCTGTGTTCTTACAGTGGCTCCACAAGGAATTTATCTGCCACTTCAATTATTGGCTCATTTCTAGCTATGTATCACTGAGTCCCTTTTTCAAGAAGAGTCACATTTGATCACAACCTAGTGTGAAATATTCAGAACAAAGAGCACGTTAGGCCAGAAGCCTCAGACAAGTTTAACATACCAGTTTGTTCTGCCCGACGTGCTCTGAGTTGGGTTCGCTGTAGTTTGGCACTTCTGAGTACACCATGCAGAACCTGGGAAGAAATTAGGATTATTAGCAAGTTCTAAAGACATTTTTTAACAGAGTTCTCAACTCCACAATTCACAGAGCATATATTCTTGAAATCCCATCACCTAGAAGTAATTAATCCAGACCCCACTGTTCAGAAAATATCTGTAGGTATTAAAAGGCTCTTTGATCCCTTTATAGGCTTGTGGTGAGGCTGCCACATCTTCCTGGTGAGGGCATTTCAATCAAGCAGAGGCAAGCATTCATTTAATCAAGGAGGTAAACCGGCCTAAATAAAACAAAAGGTGATGAAAGGGCTCCCTTTGTCTCTCTTCCAGCTGCATAACCTTGTCCAGCACCCACTCACAAGGTCACCTGAGGCACTGAGTCACCCAGCCTGCTCCCAGACAGGGACTGCATTACACCTCTAGAGAAAACTCACTCCCACACACTCCCATACTATGCAGGGCCCCATTAACAATAATAGCACAGAGGAGCCCAACACAGGCAATGAAACTAGAATGAAAAGGATGCTTTCATCCTTTTCCACTCAAGGGGACTATGGCAGAATAGGCCCATCAACTCACAGCATGGAAATTATGGCAGAGAGGAAGAAAGACCTGGATCATTACACTGCTTGGAATGGTTAAACACAAGTGGAGCTCCCACCTGCTGCTGGGAGGTACAACTCAGATAAGGACTCCCATCACTCGAGCCTGCTGGAGAGTAAGTCAGCTGGGTAACACTTCTGAGGTAATGGATTTCGTACAAGACAATCTGTTTTTTTTGTGTGTGTAAATTCATTTGAACACTGGGCCTTTCTGAACCAAACAGGAGGATATGCAGCAACCCCAGAGCCCCACTTCCCTGATGACTGCAGGGTTTCCCACAGCACTTTGTGCAACAGAGGAAGTACATTTCTGGTTAGAGAAGGTTGCTATTTTTTCTATTGCTCAAGTATGTTAGTCATGCTTGTTCTTGGGCAGGAGCTGTTGCCCCAGTCTGTAGGCAGTTTAAAGCAGGTTTAATGAGGCCTGTTTCTGCTTGGATATGATTCACTGCAATGACCTTGCTCTTCCTTCTCTGCACTGCCTGGCCCTCAAGGATGACACACATACAAAAGGCTCCCACCAAAATGAAGTGGTTAATCAAGATAAGGCCTAGGTAAGCAAAGCACATTGTCATTTATACATTTCCTCCTCCTAGACCTGTGCCAATGCTGAAGGCTGATTTTCCTCAAAGTACCTACAGTCCAGACAGGGTCAGAGCTCATTACATCCACCACCAACTGAGAACACACTTTTGCTGCCCTGAATTCCATTTCCTAAGAGCCACCAGGTCTCATACTTACCATGGCACTCTGCTGAGAGGTATGAACACACAATACTTACTCCCCAATTTTATGCAGCTCCCCTCCTCGTCCTGTGTAAAGTGTCAGGCATCCTTTCCACAGAGATGCGTACCTGGCCAGAGAAAGGAGAAGTGAAGCAGTTTCTTAGTGAATGAGCCGACACAGGAAGTGGAAGGATGCTATCTTCCAGGAAGTTAACGTGTATTACACACCAGCATGGACTAAAAAAATTCCCAGGGACCCCAAAGTCACAACACCAACTGTTTATAGATCCCCATGTACTACTTCTAGCAAAAGGCACCGGAAGCTCAGCAGACTCCTTTGACAATTCCAGGAAAGCAGCCAATTATTTTGAGATTGGATGCTCTTTTGTTGACTGGAGCAACCCTAATGACTTGTCCTGCAGAGAAAAGGCATTTTGCCAAAAGCAGTGTCTGTGTTGTATTTGTGACAACTCTCAGTTCTGCTTTCAGCAGGAGCCAGGAAGAATCACCTTTGCTTGCTGGAGAACAGCTAGTGCTACTGAATGTGTATGCTCAAAAGTGCTTCCATTCTTAATATAGGTCCTTACCAGACTGGGTTTTTCAAAGGCACAAGCTTGGCCATCAAACTCCAAGTGATACATAGAAACACAATGAATTCGGTTTTTGATTGCAGGAATGTTCCCTCACAAAGACAGGGTGAGTGCGCTCTATTCTTTATGGTGGCACTTGACTTCAAGCAATGAAATCTGAGCCATACAAAGCCTTCTGTGTAATTGCTCCCTTCAGTGAGGGGCATCACGTATGTGTAGAGAATGAGGAAAACACAGACCAGAAACACAGGCACAGTGCAAGGGAGTTAAAAAGAATATGTGTGTCTTCTAGCACAGGAACAGGGAGCCTCAGCAACTGCACTCAGAGGAGTCACCACTCTGGACAAGTCACCACTTCCCTCACTCCGGGTGTATCTCTGGAATAGAGATAACAAACCTTCCTCTTGCCCTTTGCCTTATCTGCTGAGAATGGGAGACATCCGGCCACAGGCAGGGCCCTGAGGAGGCACCAGGGAGGAGCCAGGCTAGCAGGAGGGGACAGCACTGCCAGTGCAGTGATAACCTGCTCTGTACTTCAGCAGGAAAGCACAGGCACTGGAACTGCAGATACTATCTTGGGAGCTTTCCATCCAGAACAAGGATTAGTGGTCTGCACTTCATAGATTCACTTTAAAGACTCCCTCACTGCTTGACCTTTAATAACCAGCTAGTCAGGCAGTCTTGTGGCAGAAAACAAAGGAAAAGAGCTACCAAACAATTAATGTAAGTCAAACATACATTTACTGGGAAAAGACCCAGCAAACCATGTGACTAACAACCTCCAGCACAGTTATTCCACGTATGCACGCATTGCTTTTATCTCAAAAAGAGCTGCCCATAAAGCACTAAACCCCAGCACTAATTTTAATTTTAGAAATATTAAGTGCAACAGCTTCCTGTAAATGGGTTCACCAACTTACAAAAGTAAGCAACAGTGTCTGCTTTTGCAGAAGAATGCATCTGCAGCTTGAAATTCAGCAAGGGGTAAAAAAAAAGCATGTTCACTCGTGGTGCCTGTGTAAGCTTTTCTGCTTGTATCAGAGGGCACCCTGCACTATGAGGCCACATTAGCCTACAGAGCTGAAATGTACCTGCCTTGCAATGGCAACATCACACACTCTATTCAAATGTACAATTGTATTTGGAGAGCCCTGCATGCCAGTTTTCTGAAGATGAGAGCAAAACCAGAATGGATTTAGCTTTTGCCATTTCACTCCCTCTGCAGTCCTAAGGGAGCGTGCAATTCATGTAAATGAAGGCATGACTTTGCCACCCACCAGAAACAGTGATGTCAGCTCATAAATTTAATACATACAAGCCAAGTTCAGTTTTTTAGATTAAAGGATGCCATGACTCGTTGCACAGAAACACCAGAGCAGTTACAGTAAGCCAGCCACAGAAGGGAGTACAGTAATACAGATGAACAGTCTTGCTCTTAATTTGTTTCAATGTCATCTACACACAGGGCTTTGTGCTGGCCTGGAGCTCTGGTTTAGTTCCACCCATCCCTGAGCTCCACGTGCTCTCCACGCAAGCAGCCTTCCCCAGAACCACCTCTGCTGAGGAGTCAGCCCATTTCGTGTAAAAGGACATTTGCATAGGAGGAAGCAGCTGTAGTTTTGGTGGCAAGGGTCATGCAATTTCAGTCCAGAACTGAGAATTACACTCGAACAACTTAAGAGCAGCTCAGTTAGCAGCCCGAGTTGCCTTTCACCTACTTTTTCATAAAAACAAATTAACAGGACCTTACACACACTGCAGATCCCAGAGTGCCGTAGGCCAAAGGATCAGTGTAATGGATTTCTAAAAGTGCAACCTAACTGACATGAAGAACTCAAATGAAAACTTAGTATGACTTTGCCAGTGACAATTTAAGTGACACGGAAAAGGATTTTCAGATTGACTCTAGCATTCTCACATTAAGTTTGGGGGTTGGGTTTGTTTCTTTTTTTAATGAAATGATCTCTGAAGAACTATTTGCACCTAAACAAATTAACACATTCTACAGTGTAGCCCTAAAATGAATTTTTATAGTGAAACTGAAAAGGTTCTCCTCTGCCTGTCACTTTTGTTACGTCATTCCAATGAAAAACAACTTTTCTGCGTGATATGTAATCAACCTCACCTTTCATTAAGGAGCTGACTGCCAGAGCAAAGAACTAGCTGTGAAAACAGGACTGACTGTTGCATTCCCCCCTGCCCCAGAAGTATTTTCCTCGGGAGCTTTTTAAAGCCAACACAAATCTCTCCACCACCACCTCCTTATTACAAACCCAAGCCCCTCCTAGCCTGCACGCTCACGCTAGGCATGTTCCGGCCTGGGAAAGAAAGGTGGGTTTAATTTGGCAAGTGACCTTAGGGCGCTGGCTCGGTTACAGGGAGCGGGTCGGAGGCGGCGGCCGTGTCCCCCGTGGCCCTGGAGGGGCCCCGCGAGTGACAAAGGGCAGCGCGGCCCGGCCCCGTACGCACCCTTTGGTCAGGCGGATGATGTCCCCCGGCTGGATGAGGCCGCCGATCTCGTCCCACACGCAGATGGTGATGCTGCCCGTCTTGTCCGCCACCTTGCAGGACCTCACCTCGTGCCCGTCCTTGGTCTTGGTGACTCGCCCTGCGGGGAGAAGCGCGGCTCAGGGGGGGCACGGCGCCGCCGGCCCCCCCGCCCGCCGTGACACGCGTGGGCGGCCCGGGGGTGGGGCGTGCCGGGCGCCACTTACCGATCTCCAGCACAATAAAGATGACATTTAAGTTTTTCAGTCCGGGTTTTATGTCTTTTATAAGGAAATACGTGTCGCTCGCCGCGCTCATGCTGCGGCCGGCGCGGGGGTGAGGGCTAGCGGGGCGGGCCGAGCCCGCATCCCGCGGGGGAGCAGAAGCAGCGCGGGGCCGGGCAGGGGGGCACCGGCGACCCTCACAGGGGACGGGGACACGAGCACCGAGGGGCTGTGCGGTGACTGTGCGGCACGCCCGACCCCCACCGCTCCCTCTCCACACCGACACCACCAGCACAGACAGCACCCCGCCTCCCTCTCCCGCCGGCACTGAGGAGCACACGTGCGCCGTGCTCCGCTTTATACCGGCCGGGCGCCACCAACGCGGGCGCCGGGACGGGGCGATTGCGGCGAATGGAACCGTCCGGGGCACGCGGAGCGCCGGGACTGGGTAACGGGCGGGCGCGAGCCGGCGCCGCGCGGTGATTGGCCAACGCTGCTGCCGCCATCTTCTCCTGCTCGGGGCGCTGCCGCTGCCGAGTCGGGGTTGCCGAACCGAGCGCGCTCCGTCAGGTCCCCGGCCTCCCCTCTCCCCTTCGGCCTCCCCTCAGCCCCTCGCCCACCGCCTGACTTCCCTTCGGGCAACAGCCCCGCCGCGCCCCGAGAGCGGCTGGTGCGGCACAGCGGAGTGAAGGAGCGGTTCGCTGCCCTTCCGCGCCATTTTAAACCGCGTCTGTCACACGGAGAGGAGCGCTGTCACAGGTTTCCCGGAGAGCGATTTCCCGGCAGGTCCGCCCTCCTTCACTGGAAATAAAGAAATAAAGATTTGTTAGTTACTTTTTGTTTTCCGGAAGAGGTTTGATGTTGGTTTCCGCCAAGCAGGAAAGGCTGTTGTCGGGTTGCGGGCACCTCAGGGTTTTGGCCCGGCTATACCACAGCATTCTGACCCTGGGACCGAATGCTCGAGGCATGTAGGGAAAACCAGGGGCTGTGCCTGCTTTAGGTTTTCCTGTGCTTAAAATGAGAGCCTAAATCCTGATGAGTACTAAAAAGGCTCTCAAAGCCTCTGAATTTTGCCGGCAGCTTCTTGAGGAGAAGTG
This sequence comes from Camarhynchus parvulus, assembly GCF_901933205.1. NCBI lineage: Eukaryota > Metazoa > Chordata > Aves > Passeriformes > Thraupidae > Camarhynchus > Camarhynchus parvulus. Next base: position 8,204,283 of record NC_044577.1, on the reverse strand, counting down.
TTACTCCCTTGAGCTTGGCTGCAGGCAGGGTGTAAAATATGAGGGAAGGGAGCTGCTCCAGGCAGGAAGCCATGGAGATGGTGGACAAGCCCCCACAAGCATTGTGACATCCTTGGTGGCGGGTCCCAAGGGAATCGCTCTGTGCCACGGAACAGCCCAAACACCTGTAATTCAGCCCTCCCCCTCAGGAAGGGCAAAAGAGCAGTGTGTGTGCACTGCTGCTCCTTGTCAGAGCCAAACCCAGCTAGCTGGGCTTTCCCTTTCTATTTGTGTGAGCAGAAATCCAGAGATGACAGCACTTGTGAAATGCCTGGCCACACGTTCTGCCACACAGGAGCTCTGGCCCAGGGAATTTTGAGCAATATTTGTGTGCAGGTAGCAGAGCAGCCTTGCTGAGTGCCTCTCAGGGCTCAGAATGAAATATACTGCAGGAATCTGAGGAGAGTTGGCTTAAAGCCCCCAAGAGCTTAATCCACTTCTGTACTGAATCCTTCAGTGAGTGCAGATGAGGGAAATGACAGATCCCTCAGGGCCTATCTCCTGGTGGATCTATAACACGGTAGCACTAAAACTTTCAGAGTCATCAACTATATTTCAGTACATGAATGACTTTAATTTAGTCACTTGGGAAGGATTTCAAACCAAACTCTAGGAATGACAGTGTCTCTAGCAAAGGTTGGACAAAAATACTTTAACCTTTATTTAGAACTGGCAACATTTTTCAAACATAGGTGGTTTTTCTGCCTTCATTTCTTCATTTTGTCTGCCGCATCCATTTAGAGCCCTGGGAAAGAGTAATTTTGTATCCTCTGTTTTCAACCCAAAGCACAATAGATTTAAGGAGAACCCTTCAATTTTTCAAGGAAGAAAAACCCCAAAATAGCCAGTTAAGAAAGTTTATTCACGTTATGGCAAGCCTTGAGCAGAAAGGAAGTCACGAGTGTGGTTAGCTGAAAAACACTAAAACTCTTCACCAAGAACACTTGTGTGGTGTGTCACTGGTGAGATGGTTTTGGGTGAACATCTGTCCAGGAAGGCAAGTGTTGGTGCTCCAGAGCAGCTGCAGAGGTGCAGATGTGGGCTCCAAGCCACCTCACAGCCAGCACGACTGGAAATGCTGCACCAGGCCTGCAGTGGGAGCCCAGGGACCAGCAGCAAGCATGGAGGATTTATTCTATACCAAGGTTTTTTTTGCAGCTGGCAGGAAGACAGGGAGCTAGAAATGACAACACAGGGAGAGGCCCAAGCAATCTAGGCGAGTTCAGGAGCACACTGACAACTCCCTGGTGTGGTTGATTGAGGAGCTAATAAGCAAAAGTGCTCTGCTGGACTTCAGAATCAAGGAAGAACTGCTTGGAAATGTGAAGGTGGGTCAGCATTTGGTGCAGTGCCTGTGAGACAGTGGAGTTCAGGATCCTGAGAGGGGACAGTGGCACAAAAAGCAAGACCACAACTCTGATTTTGAAGAGCAGACTTTGGCCTCTTCAGGGATCTGTTTGTGACATTGTCCTGGAGATCACAGCATCCAGAAAAGCTGCCTGGCTTTCCAAGATCACCTGCAAGTGCTGCCAAAGTCCATCCCCAGCACAGAGAACAAGAGGGAGGCAGACTCTTCTCAGTAGTGCTCACTGACAGGGTGAGAAACTCACACTGAAACACCACACAAAAAACTGGTGGTTTTTTTTTGTTTGTTTGTTTTACTGTGAGAATGCCCAAAAACAAGTCAGTTGTGCAGAAAGGTGGTGGAATCTCACTCCATGGAGATACTCAAAACCCAACTGGACACAATCCTTGGCAACCTGTGCTAGCTCACCAGCCAATTTCATTGATTCTGTGAAATATTTCCTGTTTTCTAAAATGCAAAAAGAGACACAGCTGTAGAAAGCTTGATGTGTGGGATAGGAAGGCAAGGTCACAAACTCCTTTAGTAAGGGACTGGAACTGTGCTGGAAAGACAGAGCTGGTCATCTGGTGCCTTACAAGAGCCTTCCAGATTCATTAAATACATTGTTTACAGTGTCTGTTCCACCACTGATGAACAATTTTGCTCGGTTTGTTTCTCAAAGAGCCACTTAAAATCTTGCTCATATTTTTTTAATCATTCCAATTGCCAGCCTCTGAGAGTGCCCTTGGTATTATCCAGCAGTGACTGAATGATTCCTGTTTGCTGTGAAGGTGACCTGCAAAGCAAAACAGTTTTTCCCAACCTGCTTCTTTATAAAGAAAACAGAATTATTATTAATTTATTTTGGTTTTTCAGCACCTCTTTTCCTGCTTAGTTTTTGATCTCAGAACAATAATGTTATCAAATCACAGCTGCAGGTAATGGAAGCACAACTCTCTGACCTTTCTGGGGCTGTAGTCTCACACAAACAGCAGCACAGGGACTTTGATGCAGGTGTGTCTTCATCCTCAAGAGCTTCCAGCAAATACCCTGAAACAATGGATAAGCCTGGAAGAGGAGCTGGAATGCCAAGACAGCAATATACACTGTAAAGAGAAGAGAGGTACATTGGCAATATCTAGGGTTCCTGGTCTTAAAAAAACATTGAAGAGCCCTGACTGCATGAATGTGTTACACTGAGAGCACCAAAACTTTGCTCCTGCTGTTCAGAGGAGTAACAGGGAGCACGTCCAATAAACTGTGACTGCAGCCAAAGCTTGAGCCCTTCCATCACCGAGGGAGTTGGGTGTCTCTGAGCCACTCAGAGTCTTACCACACAGACCAAATTTAGCCCACAGTGAATGCCTACAGCAAGGGTTCCACTGATGAAGTTTAAATCATTTCCAAGCTCATTTGCTTGCTGCAGAACATTTTTCTTCTGTGTGAAAGATGCAAGTGTTTCTAGGATGAGATCCACAGGGAGGTTTCAGTCCAAAGCAAAATCAGGGTTGAGTTGCTAAAAGAGTTCTCAGCAGTTGAAGCCTGGCACAAGTCCCGTGCATCTCAACAGGACTGGGATTTCACCCTCTGGCTGCAATGGAGCTATGCCAGCAGAGACGTTGCTCCAAACACCCTATTTCTGTCACTTGCTCAGTATTCAGTGCTACTGGAGTCCCAAAGTAGATCTTCCCACAAGAAATCTGCCAGCAAGAGCAAAAGCTAATGTGTAATATTTTATTGTATACAGAGATTAAAAATGTACAGATGCCTGTAGACGCCACCTTTCACCAAGCCTTACCAGCCCATTACCATATGTCTGACAAGCCCCTAAATTAAGCTACAGGTTCAGGTTTATAACACTGATGACACTTCAGCTCCCTAATGGCACATCAGTGTGTTTAACAAGCTGGCAGCCAGTCTGGCAGTCTGGAGACCCCAGCAAACAGTAGTTTGGTGTCTTCAGGATCTCAAACACACCATATTCTGCCATCAGGGTCAGTATTTCCCCAGGGTAATAGGAGTGATGCCTAGGAATGACACACAGGTTTGAGAGGAACTTCTTCCAGAAGTCAGTGGGGCAGGTGCATAGGGGAATCCCCCCTCTGTTGGGGTCTTGTTCCCCACACAGGAACACAGCCAAGCTGCCTGCTGCCCTCCTGCCTCCTGCAGGATGCCCGAAGCAGGAGGGTGCCTGTCAGGTGTCTGATGCCAGGATTCCAGGCAGCTCCATCTACCTCCCTAGCTGTTAGCTAGGAAAGCTGAATGAGTACCAGGGCTCTGTAAATACCACAGGAGGGGAAAAAAAAGGGCAAGCAAACAATCAGAATTCACAGCATTCTTATTCTTTCCAGAGGAGCCATGTGCTGTTGTGGCTGCACTAATGTAGCCTTTTCTTCCTGGGTTCCACACATTTTAGCACGTTTTCATCTGAGAACCCAGTCCTCCAAGGTGTTTTTGGAAGTTATTCATTTCCCTCTTTTGATGAATCCCTCACACATCAGTCAGATGACTTACATGAAATCACTGGGGGCAATTCTAGGTCACCTTTCCTGCTCAGCTGTGAATCAGACCCAAATTCCTCTGGGTCTAACTTTGCCCCATACAGATGGAGAGCATAGGAGCTGGTGCCTCTTCATCTTTTCCACTAGAGCTCCAAAGGACAGGTCTCAAAGCCCACTACCACTCACAGCTGCTGTTTCTTGTGTCTCTGGTGAGAGCTGTAGCAAAACCCTGACCTCTCAGCCTTGCACCTTCATCAAAGTGATCTTTAATTAAAAGGTTTAAGAAGTGCAGATGAGGGGATTAGCACTTTCCCACTGTAGCTGTGCCAGAATAACCCACACTGTTCACAGGGACTGCAGTCACAGTCACCTAAACCAGTTCAGTAACTCCTGCTTCCATAAGGAAAATAGATACCAGCTTTATGCCAACAAAAGTGTGGAGTGATCCCTTAAACTGCCCCGCTGCTGATAGAAGAGACAAACACTTCAAGCTGGAGAATGAGGGCATTTCCAGTGGGACACTGGGCTCTGACAAACCTCTGCCTTCCCAACTGAGCCAAGTTCCTTGTTTCACACAGGACAGTCGGCACTGGGGGATTGTCTGGAGTGGCTCAGAAGCCCTTCAGGTGCCTTCGAGGTGAGCCCTTGCCTATCAGTTTTAGCCAGGGGAGGCAACATTTCAGGCTTTGCAAATGCCTTCTCCTTTTGCCAGCCCTGTCTCTTCTAGGAGTGATTCCTGCAGACCATGAACTTGTCCCATGGCACCCCTGTGGCAGCAGTGTGTTCCCTTGAAAATGAGAAGGATCTTGTACCTCCTTGCACTGCAGGAAGGGTTTTGCATCTTACCTCTTCTCCAGTGCCTGGGGGAGGTATGCAGACACACCACATCACCCCGTCTGCCGCCTGGCTCCGCAGAGCCTAATGGGCTGGAAGTTCAGCCTTGTTCTTGCATCATCTATTGCTGACCTTCAAAAGAAAAATAGGATTTGTGTCCAGGAAGGAGGCTTTGAAAATTTAATTTGGTTTGGATTTACTTTTTGAGATAGGGATTTGTGTTTCTTTTCTATATTCTTGTTTCTTTTTTTTTTTCCTGTAGCAGTGTCAGCTTCTTTCTGAAAATTTGATGGTGATCTTAACAATGTGGGCTTCTGCCTTTCTCAAATCTTAATAAGCATTAGGGTGTGTTAAAGATGGAAAAAGCCCCAACCTTCCCACAGGCATGTTCCCTAGGTAGAGGAACCACTTTGTTCACACTGCCGCAGAGCTGGCTGAAGGTGCCATGACCCCCACCCTGCCCAAGGCTGTGACCAGCCCTTCCCTTGGCCTGCCAGCAGCGCTGTGTGTGTGACAGCTGCATTCCTGTGCGGCAGACAGTGTGTCTGCCCTGCCTCGCCAGGCAGAGGCAGCTCCAACACCTGGTGGAGGGAGGGGGTGCGGTGCAGGGATGAGTAACTGTGGGAACATGAGCCCTCCCCTCGGTGCTGTGCAAACAAGGCAGCCGTGCTGCCGGGGATGTAGCTCACAGCTGACAGGCACCAGGCACGGAGCGAGCTCCTATCTGCACAAGAGCATGTAGACACAGCCTCGCTTGTTTAGCTCTGTGTTAACAGCAAAAAACAAATCCTAAGTGGACTAAACAAATCTCATCGTGGCAAAGTGCTTCATCAATTACTAATTCAGCCTCTGGCAGACTAATAGGGAATAAAGCTGTTTACTTCAGAGTATGACACATTTTTCTTTCTTGTCTTCTCCCTGTGGCACCTGTAGATAGATTCTGCTGTGCAAAGCTTTATGTCAGTGACTAATGAGCAACAATTGCTGCAGAATTCTATAAGCTGCATATCATCACTTCTATTAAAGACATTAGGAAAAGCCCTAAGAATCATCCACCTGGGCCAAAAAGTAAAAAAATGTTCTTTTGGAACATCAAACCTGATGATGCAGCACATTTCAAGTGCCGCTGGCAACAAGAAGAGGTTTTGTACCACAGCTTTTGTATTTTCACTCCCATTTTCTGACCATATATAACAACAACATTCCTGTCCAGGTGGGATAACAAAGGAAATTATTCCATCTGAAAGCCATGAATATATGTGAAGTAAAATGGGTACTCCAAGAGGTCTTTTGGAATGAGCACCCGTGGGAAGGTACTGTTTGAAACCAAGTTGTAGTTTGGGATCTTTTAAAAGAGGAATTAAAAAGCCTTACTCACAGTGGTGTTTGTAGGTCACCATTTGACTGCATCCTGTGTTGCACCCGATGTTGTGTGAGGTGTGGGAGGGAATGGAAAAATAAACAGAGTACAGTAAAAGCTTCCTAGGGCTTCCCAGCTCTTGGGCTTGCTGATAACAGACAGTTCAGGAACACAGGTTCCCTGATATTCCTGAATAATCCAGACAGGGCAGCACAGAATAGGACCATGCAGCCAGAGAGTTACTGGGCAACAGGCATTGCACATTGAATTCAAACACAGCTGAAAGACACGTGCTCAGGAGGGGCAGCACAGCCCGGTGATATGGGCATGGCACAACAGGGACAGAGCCAACTGGGCATGGCACACACAGGGACAATGAAGAAAACAGAGCCATCAAGAGCATGGCACACACAGGGGCAGAGCCAGCATGAATATGGCACATACAGGGACAGAAGCAGCCAGCTCTGTATGATCCCACAGCAACCCCAGGCACAAAAGCTGTGCAACAGGCTCTCGGGTTACCTGTGCACGTCATCAGCCTCAGAGCAGCTGGATGAACATTCCCTCCTGGCATCCTACACCGGCCCACAGGTTAACCTTCACAGGCCTCATTTAGGTCTCCAGGAGATCCTGCAAGAAAAGAGTGCCAGTGGAGCAGGCACCAGGTACTGAAAGGGGATTTTACCCATGTAATTCAATCTGTATCCATTGTCTGAGTGACTGCAGGTTCACTTTCGGAAAGAGGAGTGTGGTTCCTCACCGGCACTGCTGGGGAAATGATTAATCCCAAACCATCAGATGCCTTCACTGCTTTCATTCAGAGGGGTTTGCCAACTGGGTGCATTTCCACTGTTGTAAAACTAGTACTACAGGAAATAATTATTGTTTCTGTTCTGCTGGGTCTCCTTGACCAATAAAAGGCTTTAGTAATTGTAAAATATAAGGTAATGTGTTCATGCAGCAAGTAACTCCATTCCCTTCCTGTTACTATTAGATATGTACAAAGGAGAGCTAAAGATTTGGTTCTTGTATGGACTAATTTTTTTTTTAACTATTAAGATGTTAGTGCTGCCCAGAATACTTCTTGATGAGGTTGCATTTAAAGCTTTTTCTAAGAGTCTCATCTTTGCTGCAGAGTGGTATTAGAATATAGAATATATTTTCTGCAAAAGAATAATTAATTATTGCAATTTAGCTTAACAAGAAAACACAAATAAAGTCTTATATAGCCAGAGGATCAAAACCTGCACTTAATTCAGCTTGCAGTTGTATTATCTGTTGGTGCCATAGTTTCATTATGTTCTCCAGGCAAGCCAGACAATACGGAAATCTTAGCACACAAGAAAGTTATTTTGTATTGCAGATATTTCATTACTGATAAAATGAATAGTGTCTCATACCCATTTACATCTTCCATAGATGCTTCCACAGGAGGCATATCATCTGTGCCTTGTCATTTAGTCATCCATCCCTTACGACAGAGCTTCAGCTGCTGTGCTGCAGAATTGAGAGCCATCAACACCTCGGTAACACAGTTCAGTAACCCCCCTAAGTTATATCCTGATTCATGGCAGATGCCCTGTAAAAGAAGATACATAGTGACACACATCATGAATATTTTTGTACAGATTTTCCATATTCAGGCTCATTTTTATCTTGTGTTATAGCAAGAGTTTTTAAAAAGTTCCTATAAGGCAGGCTTTAACCAGATGTTAATTTCAGAAGCTTGATGGCACCATTCTGGTTTTGAAATCCAGCCCTATATTGGAACTATAATGAGACTCTTCAATGTATGTGTTACATGACGAAACCTCCCCATGGCATTTGTCAGCCTAGGTACCAAGTCATGGCCAGAGGTGTGCATCTGTACATCTGCAATGCACAGGGGCCATGGAGCAATATGAGATCTCATTGCTGGTCAGAGTTTGTTTGTTTAGTCTGTCAGAGACCTTCTCAGCACAGCCTCTGCCATGGATGCTCAGCCCCAGGAAACCCAGCTGAATTCCCAGCGGTGGGAGCCAGCCCTGCAGCTCCCCTCAGCCTTCTCTGAAGCCTGCAGGGCAAGGGAGCTCCTTTCTGATGGCCTCCCTGTACACCTGCATAACCACGGCGTTATTTCCCTTCCTGCTGTTTAATTTTCCAAAATGCGTCTGTGCCAACACAACTGGGCTTCTTTTCCAGCCAGATAAGAAGTGGCTTTTCCTACTGCAATGTGTTCCCTTCCCTTGAGTTAGGAATTGTGACCTTTACATACATTTCTTTACCCCAGTCATGTTGCTGTATTTCTGAACAGAAATGTCAGTAAATCCTGAAGAAGGTTAAAAAACCCAACCAAGCGTTATTGTATTACCCATTCCAGGTTTCTCTCCCAAGTTTTTATCCTTCACCTGTGCACTCACTGAGTCAGGTGGTCACTACCCCAGAGATCTCAGCTTTGCAGCTTTCCTTAATTAGCAGGTAGCAGAGCAACACATAATTAGCCATGAGTGTTGTCTGTTTTCAGCCAAATGATGCACCTGTGGAGGGTGCAGGGAATTCACGTGGAGCATAAGTCACACAAGCCACTCCATGCTGGCATTACAGCCATGCAGGCTCTTCCTGGGAGAGTTCACCAGGTTACCCAACCCCTCAGCAGAGATCTGTGAGACACTCAGAGCATCCTTTTGACAGCCACCCTCTAACTTCATGGGCTGAATCTGGCGTGAAGGTACCTGGGCTGCAAATCACAGACCAGATAAAGGGCTATATCAGAAGATTCAGGCTTTGTATCAGCCATCACTCCCCTGAGCTCTGTAGCAACACTCAAAACATTGGCAGGAAACCCACTGCTAAGGGTGCATCCTGTAACTGAAATCAGCAGTGGTGGCTGTGGCTGATGCAAAACACTTGCTTTCTTTCATGTCAATACCCAAGAGTGGGAAATACTAACTTTTACCACAGCTTGAGCAGAGATATGTCAAAACAGAGATGTTTCAGGCCCATGGTAATTTAATCATATTCCTTCCGTTTGTCAAATGGAATAAAAAACTCCCCAAAACAGTTGATTTTGGTTCAGCTTGGAATTAACAGGTGCCTACCCAAGCTGGCAGAGTACTTCATAGGAACTACATTTAAATTATTTCATGTCCCTCTTCTCCTACATGGACTATGTTCCCCCATTTCATTTCCCATCCCACTGTCCTGCCTCACCAGCGACAGGGCCTCCTGTGGTTTCCTTGGCTACGACACAGCACAGGAGTCGCTGCCCTGCTGGAAGTCTCTGCCACAGAGGAAAGCTGAGAACACAGGGTATCCAAGCCACCAGTTCCCATGGACACTGCCACTCCTCAGGGAGGGGACTTCTCTTCCTGGCTGACCTGGCAAACACAGCCCCGGCACTGCGGAGCCATGATCTTTTGCAGCAAGGAAAACACCTCACTTGGGGGAAAATAAGTGTCAAAGTACCATAGATCTCCATGGGACAAAATTTGTTGTTACCAGCTCTCCTGCCACAAGCCCACTCAGCCCTGTCCAGAGGAGGTCAGGAGGGAGTGAAGGCTGCCCTGCACATGCCCTGTCAGCAGCAAAAAGGACAGGCATCAGCAGTGACCAGGAAAGCAAGGTAAAAACAAAACCACCTAACACAATCTGACATTGAATGCCAGAAAACCATCAGTGGAGCTTTCCTGGGCTTCCTTGTCAGCCCTGATAGTCTTGCACAAGCACTGCCAGCCTGTGCACTGCATGGCAGTGTCCCCAAGACTGCCTGTCCCCCACTACACAGCTGTGCTGGCCCAGCAACCAAAGGATTCATGCTGCTCACAGGGGTATCACCTGTTTGAAGAATCAGTCACTAGACACCAGGTAGTTTCCACAGCTGGTAATTAAACTGATTTGGACATCCAAAGGGCAGTTCTCTTGCCAAAGTGCAGCAGCTCCTGGCAGCCAGCCCTCCCAGCTCTCCTGCATCCTGCTGTTGCCATGGCAGCACGCAGGATGTGCACCTCAGTGCTTATTAGGCTCCAAGAAGCATTTCCCATGTGAGTTGGGCTGCACAATCACAGGCACATAACTGTTAAGCCATCATGGTATGAAAATTAGCCATGGCCACATTACCCAAAACTTGAAAAGCTGGAAGAGCACTCATCTTTGTGCATTGGCTGTCCCCATTTAAGGCTTTATCTCTTGACTTGCAAAACACTCCAATAAGCAGTGTCTGCTAGAGGTAAACAAACATCCTTTATGGTTGACAAAGGTTCCTTTTTCCTTTCCTTTCCTTTCCTTTCCTTTCCTTTCCTTTCCTATTTACCCCACATGCAGTGTTTATTCTGCAGTTAAAAAGGAGATTCATCGGCTGTGGCTGTTGTAGCAAACCCTTGGAATTGCCAGCAGCAAATGTAAACTCCAGTGTGACCTCCTGGGTCTGTAAAGCCCGTTGCCCTCAATCGTACTCTGCTGGTTTAGTTTTTTAGGATTCCACAAATGCCAAAAGTAATCTTAGTTTACATTAAGTACAGGCAGGCCAAAGACACTCTGCTGAAGCCAAGAGAACTACTTGGACAAGTAGGGGACTTCTTTTCCTGACAGAGAAAGGATTACTGGTAGAAATAGGGATTAAAAGACTGAAGCCATCAGAGTGTAAGTCTCTTTTGCTGTGTCAGGTTTTGATTATGTAAACTGGCCACTGGAGCTGAAAGCCTCCCAGGATGGCATTTCCTGGAGATCGCAGCCCCACCTGTGTTTGCCCAGGGTAATGCTTGGGGCTTTTAAAGTTTTTGCCATTTTGGAGGACACCCAGGCCTAATGACAGTGGGGAATGGGGGCTGCCAAAAACACAGAAGCTGCTCAAAATGTCTTCATACTGTAATATTGCAAAAGTGGCTCACTGAAGTTGAGCAGTTGGTCCAGGCTCTGGCTCCCCACAGAGGGGAGTATTAAGGAGTGAGGCAGTGACAAAGCACAGGTGGCAGTGACCCTTTCAGGGCTGTCACAACACTCTGCATCACAAGGGTCCTCGGTCACAAACAGGTGCAGGGTGACCCAGTATGTTAATCTGAGACATTTGCAGCTGGGGGGAACGCTGCCACGTTGAGTCATGTCACAGAGCCACTGCTTTGGCCCAAGGACTTGGCTACAGTCTGGGATGCTGCCCTGCCTCCTGCTTGTTTGCTGGGACACAGGGAATTTTGCCCAGATCACGGCCTGGGAGTGTGAGATAGAGTGGCTCTGATCACTTTCTTTGCTTCTTTCCTAATTTTAACTACAAGCAAATCTGCCTTTTACGATGCATCAGTCACCAGTGAACTGCGGTCTCCTGTGTAGTGGTGGACATCAGAGCCCTGATATCTGTGCTGGATGGGGGCTACCTCTGGGTAGGACTGTCCTGCACATGTTGCCTCAGTCCTGATTTCTCTCTGGCCATGCACAATGCTCCTAGGGAGGACCTGCAGCCTGCTAAAAACTGCTGTGCTGGCAGGAGCCACAACCTGTGTGGGATGGGGAGGGGCAATGGGGAAAAGGTCCACACAGGGGCAGAGCTACAAGCCTTTTCCTAGGAGCCTCTAGCAACAGCAGCATTTCAAACCCCCTCGTGTGTGCAAGCTGATATTTCAGTGCCTGCAGGTTGCTATGGACAACCAAAGATTTCTAAACTGCAGAGCCCCAACACTCTGTACACTGCAGCAACACTTGGCATTGCTGTTACCAAAAGCTCCATGTTGGAAAGTCAGGAATGCTGTCACCACTTTTCAACTGAAGATGCAGAGGGTCCCATCACTATGAGGTGAAACCCATCCCTCAGGTAACCCCCACCCATTTAAATGCTCCAACACCTGAAATCACCTGCTCAAACACACAGCCCCTCCAGACAGCCCACACAACAGCAGGGGCAAACCGTGTGGAAGCAAGTCACTGGGATAAGGGCATGTTCTGGAGGATGACAGGGGAATTAATGGGGGGAAAGATCCATGGAGTTAAGTTCCCCATGCATGCAATCCTGGCTGCAGAAGTGGTAGGTCTGAGCTGACTGCACACCTGACCTGCAGGTGGGACCTCTCCTTTGCAAAGGGCCTGCCACAGCATGCACCAAGGCTTGTGTTTCCCTGGGCACCCATTCCCCTGGGAAGAGGAGTGTCCTTCCCAGCCAAAAAGAAATGTAACAGGGCTCCTATTACACACAGCAAGGACTGTTCACAGAGCCATGAGGATGGGACATGATGCAGAGCCTCTAGGACCCCCTGCCATCCGTCCAGCTGGCATCTGCCTTGTGCAACCCATGCTCACACAGTTTCAGGAATGAAAAAAACACACCCACAAGTTCTTTCTTTGGATCTATCTCATGAACAGTAACTTGGTGCTATTAAAGCTGTGCCTTCTGGATGCAGGGCTGCTGTTGCCTGCAGTAAGAGTAGGGGAAACAAGGTAGAGCAAAATGATCTGCCACCATCATGCAGGAGGTCTGTGGCAGAGCTATGGCAGACTTGGGTCTCCAGAGCCTGCTGAAAGCATTGCAGCTTCTGTCAGGACCAAGATAACTATGAAATGTAGTTACCCCCATTTTAAGAGGGTGAAAATGCCTGTACAGTCTGCAGTCACAGAAACTCACCCCCACAACCTCTTGCCATAAGCACAAAAATGCACTGTCATTTGGTCTAAAATGAAAACTGTGATACAGAAGTATGCAGAAGAGGTAGTAAAAGTACAATCTGAACCATTATTTGGCTTGGCACAGGGAAGATGTCAAGGAAAAAGATCTAGAAGTAGGTTTTGCTTATCCTACTCCATCTATACTCAATGCATGTCCTCCTTTCTCTCAGCAGATCTGCAAAGTGCCACCTAATCTATCTTCCCACTAGCACAGGCACAAAGAGCACACCTCCATGATTAATGGACTTTTACACTCGAGGAGTTGGTTACATTGCAGCAGACAATGAGAAATTTGATTACCGCTAATACGATATTGACATAAATGTCAATGCTCTGAGACACACAATATCATTTTGAATCAAGGATCCCTTTCATCATTGTTATTTTTGTTTGCTTCTTCCATTTTAATAAGCTCTTGCTCTGTGTGTTACCCAAGTACTCCAGACTAAAACTACCTGGGGGACAATTTAGTTTTCATGTAACACTTCATTAAGTAGGAGGCACCTTTAACAAAAAGGTGTTTGTGCTCACACAGCCCCGTTATCATTTAAGTACACAATGCTCCAGCTGAAAACTGTGGTCAGCTGATGCCTTTACCTCAGTGATAACTAATCTGTTGTTTTATCCAAGTCAAATATAGCAGGAAGTGGGAATAATGGCTTTTCCTTTTTTGTCTTTGGAGAATTGTACTGATCAAATCAGCCAAATCTTGACCAGTCAAAAATTAAATTAAGCTTGGCAATCGTGTCGTGTAGCCAAACAACCGAGGCAGTCAGATCCACAGGTGGGATCGCTCCTTGCAAACGGCCCACACAGCATGAGCAGAGGCTGCAGCTGGCCAAGGCTTCTCTTTCCCTGGCCACTTTCCTTCCCAGCTGGGCAGAGGCACAACAGGGCTACCCTGCTGAGCTGTCTGTGGGAGCAGTGCCTCCAGGAGAGGCTGAAGGGCTTTGGATCCAAAGTCTTTACTGGTTCTGGGTTTCCTTGGCCAGGCTGCTGGTTTTGGAATGTGGGGCCTGACTTGGGCCTTACCTCCTACTTCTGGTTTGGCTGATGGAAGTGGGTCCATGAGGAAACCCAGTTACCCTTGATACATTCCATACACTCAAGAAGGAATTACCTTAGCTTTGACAGAAAATTTTGATAAGGACTGGAGAAATAGGCAGGGTGGGAGAAGAAGCAGCGTTTCTGGGGATGAGGGCTCTTAGTGGAACCCATGCAACCATTAATGATCTTAAACTCAGCATGGAAGCTACACGAGAAGTTGTACCAAGCCTTGAAGTTCATCTCACTTCTGTCCAGAACCTAGAGCAGGGGAAGAGGAGCAGGAGGCAGGGGAGAGTCAAGCCTCATGACCAAGTGGCAAAGCTCACTTTAAATTCTAAAGCTGTGCTTCAAGAAATGAAAGCAGAGCCCAGGCAAAATAAGCACAGAGCTTACTTGGGAAAAATCTGACTGGAAACCAGTAAAACCAAAACACTTCAGGAGCTAAAGAAATTTAAAAGTAAACTCTCTATACTTTTTGTTAATACATTACAAGTTCAAAGTCTTTAAAATCATTTGTAACCACCTGAAAGGAGCAAAGTATGAGACAGAAATGTACTGTGAGGCTGCTGAATAATCTCCTTGCCTCTGTAGTGCTGCAGGATGAGATAGGGTGGCATCTGCATCCAGCCTCCTTGGAGCAATGGACTCAGGCACTGTCCAGAGGGGGCGTGAAAGGAGGACATAGAAGCTCAAACTGATAAATAACACAGAAAAAAACTTCCCACAGGACACTGAAATTATGTTTCTGCTGCTCATGCTGCCAGTATCAACTCCATGAAAACAACCATCTGCTTTTCTCCTTCGGACATTATGGCCTCTGACTTGTTTCATCTGACAAACATGTTACACCTTCTGGCCAGCAATTACTTATGTGGCCATTTTTTTCTTCCTCAAGACCTAGAAGTTCTCACAACCCAGTGTTTTCATAGATTTGCTATTTACTGGTAACAGCATATTTAAAACCCAAAAAGAAGGAACTGAGTCAGAAAGAAGAGCTTGGGAGAAAGTCAATTCTATAAATCAGGAATATAGTCCAATAGAATAGAGAGGAAAAGGCTGATTCTGAGTCTGCCCATGTGCTCTCCAGCCATAGAAAGTCAAAGGACTTTCAGCACAGCTCTGCTCTTCCCAGATCATATTCCATCTCCCACTACACAAATGGCTGGTCATTAGTTCAATCTATCAAACAACCAGAGACAAGAACTACAGTTACACCAGTGAATATAAAAACTGTATGGAAATGCCATCTTTTTCACCCTGCAGGCTATGAAACAGGCAACAGCTGTGACAAGGAAAAACATTCCCTTCCTCATCACTGGAGATTTAAAACACAGAGTTAGACAAGAACCTGCCTGGTGAAGGCAAGCCAGTCCTGCCCTGGGGCAAAAGGGTAGCCTGAATGACTTAGAAATGTTGTCCAAGCCCTGTTTGCTGGAGTCATGCATGTGCAACTCTTTCCCAGTGCAGCAGGACTGTCCAGCAGCCTGTGTCTGCTGGCAGATGAGATCATGGTTACTACAGTAACCACGGTGGGTTTCTTTCCAAAGGGAGAGACAGGGGAGGTTTTTTCACTCAAGCTGTAAGAATGCTCAACTCACATGTTTGGAAGCCTGCTGCTGCCAGGCTCTGCAGACTAGCTCTGAACCAGAGTGGCAGCAAAGTTTGGTCCTTGTGTGGGCACTGGTGGCATCCTCAGTACACAGCTGAGCACTGCTCTCATAAGAGCTTTGGGAGGAAAAATATTTTTTAAAAATGCCCCCACAAATCTCGTCCCGCCAAATTTTAAACCTCCAGGTTTTAAAAATGACAAATTAAAACCTAAGTGAAATAAGTACAGAGACAGAGAACCAGGACAAATAACCAAGAGCATTAAAGGTTCTCCTTGGCAGGTGGGAAACAGGCTTGGTGTGAGGCTGGGACCTGCTGTGTGCCCTGTAAATCAGACCCATGGACTGCTCTCTGCAGTGTACACTGAGTGTAGGTGGCATGCTCCTCAGTCACTGGGACTGCTTTACAATTCAACCTGCACGTGTAACTAACCCTCCCACTTAGCCCTACCCTTTGAACTAAGTGTGAGAGCTTGATCTGACACATTTATCCTTATTTGCTTTAAACATTGCTCCATTGCTTTACATTTGCTTTCTGTAACAGAGAAATAAATGTTATTCTTTCTTTGGTAACCTACAAGCCCTCTATTGGTACTCAAAGTACTGACAGGGATAGTCTCTAATGGTCCTAATCCTCCAGTCCTTGTTTGGGGAATCATTACTTGGGAAAAATTCATTTTGAATCATAAGACTTGGCCTGAAATTGAACTGATGGAGAATTTATTCACCCCAGATGAGCATTAAATGCTCACCAGTAAGAGCAAAGGCTTTCTAAACTGGCCCTTACTATGCAAGTGGGACTCACACTTCCCATCCCAGTGCTTATCAACTGCAGAGATCATCCCAAGGACATTTCTACTGCCAAGTCTGAAATTCTTATTAATTTATTGATGCCTGGTTTTATGCCTTGTATCACATTTTCATTGCCATATTTAAAACTTGGGGATCTCCCCCTCGCCCCTCTGTGAAAGTCTTCCACAGGAATGTGCTTCTTAGTGCTGGGCACATCTAGCAGGATCAGAGTCCCCTTTTCCCCAGCACATAGTTTCCCATCCTAGTATATTTATGCCTTTCCTTGACTTTCTCTGCCAGCACATTCATTGTGAGAATAACAGCCCTTGGGGGCAGATAGTTCTTATATTTTCTTCATGCCTAAAATAATTGTACCTACTTATTAAAAACCTCACTGACAGTATGATACAATAACCTTTGTGATTTATTTATCTTTCAGTGAGCTTTAGAGAGAGCTACAGCCTCTTTTCCAACTTTGTGCTGTACAGTCCATCATCAAATGCAGTGCTGTGCTCTGATGTTTGCAACATCCTACAACAAGAAATTGGTCTTTGAATTACATTTATTCTACCCTTATCTAGTTGATTTACTGGTTCCTCAAATATTTGCTTCCTTATACTATCTTAATTGAAGATTCCTCCTGCCTATAATTCCTTTCACTGCTATTCCACAGAGAGCAACACTCTCCAAACAGCACGTTTATGCTGTCTTCCCCACCTTCTGTGTACACCACCATTCCTACTTTTTTCCATCACTTTAGCCTTTAAAAAACTCCAAGCAAAAGATTTCAAGGGTACCCAAACCAGCTGGATTCTATGATGAGTCTTTCCTTTTCCCCATGGAAGGCCTGCCTTCTGAAGGCACAAGCAAAACATTTATAGGCAGTGAGGAACCTCCTTAAGTCCCCTTGTCCTTGTCTTGTTCTTGCCCAGTATTTTTCAGATAACTTGGCATGCAAGGCAGAAGGTGCTGCTGATTCCAGACCTCTGCCCTGCAGTGCCTCAGCTCTCACAGAGCCCCAGGCAGCTTGGGACAGCAGAGACAAGGTTTTTCCAGACAAACAGTGAAGCTTTGCTAGCTCAGCCCCACTATCAGTTGGATCTGTACCTGCAAATGAAAAGCAGATGAAAAGATGGACAAATTTCATCTGTTGGATGGTGTTTGTTTTTTCAGCCAGGTAACTGGAGTATGGGATCTCACATCACAGAGCAGGCTAACAACTTGAGAGTGTAAGTAAGCAGTAGCAGAAAGCAAAACAGAAGAGGAACAGGTTCTTCCAGAAAAATACCAAACAGAAAAAGCAATTCTTAAATGTATTAGAGGCAGACACACACGGGGCCGGTACAACTCAAGGGCAATGACTAAGAACTTCACTTTATGATCTCTCCTGCACCATACCAACCTCTTACATAAAGTAGAATTTATTGGCAAGGATTTGCACAAATTAATGCTATGCATTGCCTTGATTGGTTTAACCCTTCTAGGTTTTAGAATCTTTCACTGTCTCCTGTTTATCTGCAAAAGAGAGAATGGACATGGAGCACCTGATTATCTCCTCACAATATCACAGTGCATGGCATGGCACATGATAGCTCTCCTTATTCTTTTCTAGTACCTGTTAAAGTTTTCCAGCGCTGCTAACACATTTACAGACAAATTTTGAAGCCTCCTTAAAAAAAATCACCCAGAACTATGTCTTTTTGTATTTTTTTAAATTATATCCAAAGAAGGCAATTAATAATGACCACAAATAGAAAAGCTTTGCCTGGAGTTGCTAATAATATTCTATCATCTTATCTTTAAATTCTTTTTTGTGGATTAGAGATGCTAATAATTATGAATCCCCCAGCTTCATTTTACCTAGTAGAGTAATATAATCAAAATCATCCTGCTCTAAACGCTCTATAGCAAATCCTCTTTTTAAAGCCCTTGTTCAACGTTCTCCCTCATTTTAATTTCCTTTGCTGCTGCTTATTATGCTAAAGCCTGGCATCTGAAAACTGAACTGTAGCATGAACCATTTTTTCAGCACAGACCATACCTATTCTTTCTGGATATCAATGCTGTAAGTATATTTTTAAACACCAGGCTGCCTGCAGTAAAATGCCTTGCATTCCCATTGTGTTACTGTAAATACCATTATTATGAAGAAATGATTGACTTTGTTTAACACACTGTTCAAATAGTCTGCAGAGATGTCTGTGCTGCCAGTGTCATTCTCTTGCTTTAATTATAATTTTAATCATCCGTGATCTTCCATTTGTTTGTGCAGTAAGATAATTATTTTTTCTATCACAAAGCACCAAAACTATGTCTTAGTATTATTATTTTTTATTATTGATTTGCACTACATTCCTGCTCACTCACTCTGCTAGATCCTTTTTCCAATGCTGCTCCTAAAAACCCACTATCCAATGGTACATCCTAAAATGGCCTGCTGCATCCTAAACCCCATCTAATTACTTCTGCTCTGTGCCCCTTAGCAGGGTATTTGCTGACTCATTTAGGTTTGGGCTTGCTGTGCCCACCTGTAGGGCAGCAGAACAGTTCAGCACAACCACAGCTCTGGGACCTCTCAAAGCCCCTGTGGCCAATAGCCACATCTGCTGTCCTTCCCAGCTCGTGGCAGACTGCACCCTCTGCTTTCAGGGCTACCAATTCCCACAGGAAGGGGGATGTAAGAGCGAGGAGCCCAATCTCCTGTGACATGTCTGCCTTCAACACTTCTTCCGCGTTATCTTTGGCAGGCAGATCCAGGGGAGCTTGCTCTGCTCTGCCCCCCGGACACCACGATGTGACACCAGTCCTGGGACAGCAGACTGGGGCAAGCACTCTTTCACCACACAGCAAGCTCACCTCAGGCTGCAGCACAGCACACAAAGCTCAGTTGTGAAGGACCAACGTGAGGTCACTGCAAGCCCACTGGAAGCTCGGACTCTCATCCTGACCACAGGTACAGCAAGACTTGAGTCACCCAGGTGACTGTCATTGCCTTGCAGCAGCAGCAAATGTCACAGTCGAGATGGCCATGATACACAGAGTATCACCACACAATTTCAGAAAGCTTCAACCCAAACAGAGTGACACCACACACCACACCAAAGCACACCAGAAGGCTTCAGGCATCTGCCCATACAGAGTAAACCATGTCACTTCAGAAGGCTGCAAGCACCTGCCTGCCTCAGTTCCCTATTAATTTCAATTTCTTATTCTGATTCTTCTTCCATTTCCCATAGTCTTTCCCTAACTTCTTTCCAAACACTAAAAGCAGTACTTGCCTCAGTCTTAAAATCTTACAACTTTGTCCATAGTAAAACACTACAAAGGGTGTAGTCAGTAGCCTTAATGCCTTCTCTTTTTAACAAAGCTTTCCATGTGGGTAAATACACTCTGTTCTTCACTTAATAAATTATTTCCCATTATGTCCCAGCAGCTCACCTGTATACCCCAGGTGTCAAATCATTCTGGTCCGGACCAGGCAGCTTCTCCTGCAGCTCTCAGTGCTGTGCCGGGCTCTGTCTCCAGCTGTGCCTCACCCTACAGCCCAATCCCAAATCACATCAGGGTCACCATGTGCCACAGCATATGTCACAGCTAAGATGGCCATGATGCACAGAGTATCACCATATAACCCAGAAGGCTTCAAGCACCTGCTCTTCTTGTTCTTTAGCCCAACCTTTTATACCCATATCATACATGCATTGCACCTGTGTGCCCTCTGTCCCTGTGGTGGTTGGTCAGTGTCCCTGGGCACTCCGTGGCTCATTGCTGTCAGTGCTCTCACAGCTGTGCCCACTGGGGATGAGGCTGGGCCACAGCCCCACTCCCAGCCACCACAAACTGTGTGCCTGCAAGTGGGGTGGTCTACCTTTTTAACCAAGCTGGTCCTAATGTAAGGTGCAGCTTTATTTCTGATTGAATACCCAGACATGCAAGGGAAGCACTGAAGCCCTATTAGCAGCCACCCTCTGCTGAAGCAGAGGACCCTGTAGCAGCACACTGTCTGTAATTATAAGCCACTGAACTACAGAATGTCAGAAATAGCAGAAAACACAGGGTTTGTAGGATTTGCTGTATTAGTTCCTCAGAAAGAGATTCACTGATAGGTTTTGACAAAAGCTGTCTTCCCCTGAATATAAATGTCAGGCTGCAATCAGCAGATCCCTGCTAGCGCAGACGTACGGGGGCAGGCAGACAGCCACCGAGGTTCACTGCAGAGCCACAGCAAAGGGACCTGCAGCACCTCTGGGCTGGGCTTGGGGCTCAGCATTCCCAAGCTGCTCATCTGAGACCTTGAGAGCACCTTCAGGCAGGTTAAAATCCAGCCTGATAAGAATATGCCTCAAGTCTAAATGCAGAAAATCTGGAAAATACCTTAAAACTCATGCTGGGCTGACTGAGCCTACTGCTCCCCACAGCCTTAACTCAAGGAGGGACACAAAGGACTCCCTGGCTCTTTCCCAAACCTCTGCTGCAGCAGACTTCCTGGCAGGCTGCACCTGGGCAAGGGAAACATGACTGACTGTAGGGAGCAATAACAGGCCTGCAGAACCCGACCCCCAGTCTGCTCAGCCACCTACAAGAAGTACCAGTTCGCCTGCCTGTGTTCATCGGAGAAGTCAGGGGAAAAAAAACCACTCTCCATCTGATTATCCTCATCAGTCTTTGGATGCCTGTGCACACTAGAGAGCCTCTAGGTCATCTCCAGGACCCAGAAAAGAAATATTACTTAGAAACAATTAAAGAGAGGCTGAGGCTGGAGTAATTTTTTAAAAAATCCTCAAGCATGGCAGGTATTTGGGTATTGATTGTTAGTTCATGTCCACACCTGGAAATGCAGCAAATTTCTGTTACTTTTCTGCTCCTGTAATTTCAATGAACAGGTGTTAGATGTGCTGTGGTGTCACTTGATATTCTGCTTTTCTGATTTCATCTGTTTTTATCGGTGGGTTTCTTAGTTCAGTGTGAAGGGTTTCTCATCCTCCAGCGGGCTGCTGGCAGCTGCCTGCCCTCTCCTGGCAGCCTGGGGCTGCAGAGAAGGGACTTGCCTATGAGGAATTGGTTCCATGCAGAGCCAGGGAGCCAAAGCAGATCCACACAAAGGTTCTCACAGGCTGCAGTGTGTGCTGGAGTTTTCCAGTGATGGATTAATCTTGTAATGTGAACTGTACCAGAATACTATGCTTTCAAATGTACCTGAAATAACATAAATATTACAGCAACTGTAAAGCACAGAAAGGTAGAATCTGGTCAGTAGCTCTTGTATTTTACATCCAACAGCAAATACCATATCCATTTCCAGAACAGCTGTACCACTGATGAAAATACACCAAGTCCACCCACAAGAGGTAAATATGCTCCCCAGGCAGCTACAAAGAAAGCATTAAGCTAGGGCTAAACACACTGAGCATGTCTTCACCTGTCTGACATGGGGAGCAGGCACCAGAGCAACCTAAAAAAAGCAAAAGCTGCAGATGGAAAAGATCTCATTGCCATTGAAACCTATGGCAAGATTTTGGGGTGAGGGGTTCAATCTGCCCTCTTTTAGTTTAGAGCCATAACCCCTTATC
Source organism: Camarhynchus parvulus (assembly GCF_901933205.1). NCBI lineage: Eukaryota > Metazoa > Chordata > Aves > Passeriformes > Thraupidae > Camarhynchus > Camarhynchus parvulus. The sequence continues at coordinate 8,182,564 of NC_044577.1, read as the reverse complement.
TTGTCACAACAGGCCCTGCTAAAAATTCTGTTCTCACTCTTCTTACAGGCTCCTTTTACATACTGGAAGGCTGCAACAAGGTCTTCCCAGAGTATTCTCTTCTCCATGCTGAACAATCCCAGCTCTCTTACCCTGCCCTCACTGGAGAGGTGCTCCATACTTCAGACTCCCTAAGTGGCTCTCTCAAACTTTCAAGCTTTCCTCAGAGAGGAAATGCTCTTCTCTAGCATTCCTTCCAAATGACAGCAAAGCTGAATCAGATGTGACTTAGAGATGACTATTAACTTCCTAACAGTCCTGCCATTCCTTTTAAAGGCCACCCAGAACAATCATCTCCTTTTCTTTGCCTAGGTGGAAGACTAATTAGCACCCAAGCCACCAACGCGCACGCTGAGAGCAATGCTGTGGTTGTGAGAGCCACGCACTCCTCAGCTTCCATTTCACACTGCCTCTCCAAAGAGATGAAATCATTCTCACTACATGCTCAAATTCACACATCATCCTCCATCAGTTGGACTTCACATGGCTATTGCCAGGGAACAGCCTGTGCATGCTGGCTGACACAAGGGCCAGAGCAGAAAGAAGCTGATCTAGAACAACCCTTGTCTATCTTTTGCATTGCACTCTCTTTTTTGTGATAGAACCATAGCATGGCTTGGGTTGAAAGGGCCTTAAATATCACCTAGTTCCAACCTCCTTGTTATGGGCAGGACACTTTCCACTAGACCAGGTTTCTCCAAGCCCCATCCAACCTGGCCTTGAACACTTCCAGGGATGGGGCATCCACATCTTCTCTGGCCAAGCTGTGCCAGAGCCTCAGCACCCTCACAGGAAAGAATTTCTGATAGCTAAGCTAAACCTACTCCCTTTTCTGCAGAGGCTGTGCTTTTGCATTAAATACTGTCTTCCTTTTAACATTGATTGGCTGGATTTAGCACTGTATAAAATGATTATTGCCTTAAAAATAATTGTACAAAAAGCAGGAGCAGCCAGTGCTTGGGAGTGATACATCATCATCCTCTTTTCTCTCCTGCAAGACATGAATTAAAAGCCAATTCAGGTAAAGGTAAAAGGCTAACACCAATTCCCCAGCTGGAAGAGGAGGGAATGCTCACCTGGAACTAGGGGAGGACAGGGGCAGTAGTGGGGCTGGAGCAGAGCACCACTTATACACCCTCACTGTGCCTTCTGCACTGTGCCCACTCCAGCCCAACAGCATCACCCCCTCGCCCACTCCTGTTCTGGGGGCTGGCACCTGAGGAGACAGTGATGATCAGCTCCTACTTCTGCTGCCAAGCCACTTAGCTTCACAGGATCTCACGTACCTGCTCCCCACAGGGCTGCAGCAGAGCCTGAGGGGCAGGCAGGAATTCCTGCAGCCCTGCTCTGCTCTGAGCCTCCACTCTCTTCAGGGAGCAGGCTCAGCCTCAAGTCCCTGAGCTCTTTCTTTCATGTAAGACTGTCCACAGCCTCAGGAAACAAGAAACCTACATGAAATGTTATGTTTCAGAACTTGAATAGGGTTCAGCTGGCTGAGGACAAGCTTCAGTGCCTGCTCCAAAGTCTGTGAAGCTGATGGCAATGCAGAGACTCTGACTTCAGGGAGATGAAGTCCCAAGGGAAGGGCAGGTTGATCACTGGCCTGCTTGCTGTGCAGCACAGGCTGAGAAAGGGAGCTGTAGCACAAATCTCTTTGGTGCATGAAGTTACAAGTGTGTCCCCTGATGCTGCAGATGCTACAGGAAAGGCGAGCATGAGGTCTGGGTCTCCCAGGGTTTGTTGTTGTTTGGATTTTGCTGGAAGCTGCTGTTATGCAGAGGCTGCTTTGCTGATCTGCTTTTGCCCAAGTGTTTGTGCTTCAGAGTCACTTAATTCAGTTAACAAACAAATTCCAAACTCACACAAATTCTTGGCATTTCAGAGCATTCCCAAGCTCATCTGTATCCTTGCTAATATTTGCCCATTTCCTTCCCTCTGTCCCCAGCCACTTCACTGCTATCAAAGCTTTCTTGTCACATTCTTTCCTTAGGCTTTAGGCTCACAAACAAGCAGCATCCTTTCTTGTTGCCCCTACAGAATACCAAGATATAAAGGACAAACTGCAGTGCCGATACAAAATATCAAATTAGCAACAACAAACAGGAGCAGAACCCTTAATATAGAAGTTTTCATGGGAAAGACCAGGCTTGAAACACCACCGTGTGTTTCTCACCACCCACAGCTCCCCAGGCTTGTTAGCAGTCCCTGTTTTTCCAGTCCCTGAGCACTCTGACTCTCAGCTGTACGTCGAGGGCAGAGAATAGCAAAGCAGTCACACAGCAGCAAGACACAGACTGGGCAGGGCAAGGACTTCCATCATCCAAATTGTAATAATTATGTCAGTGGAGGCTCTCCTCCACTGCTGGGGTGGGCTAAGGAGGTACACAAAATGAAAAAAAAAACCTGTTCACAGAATATTATTCAGGCTAGCCTAACATCTGTTACTTTTTAAGTAGGTGCTTAAAGAAGGTTGTCAGGCCACACAGTTACTCTTTATTAAAATCCTGCAGGTCAATAGGGGAATAACTACTCCTTATTGAATAGATAAATTATACATACTAACAAAAAATCATCCTAACTGAAAAGTGAGGGGCTCTTTTCTCCAGCTCTCACAATATCTTTTAGCATACTGTGTCATAGAGAGTGCGTGTGGTTTCCATTATGCAAAAAATGGTTTGTTGACTGTGACAGGCTGCAATTAGACTCTAATACAAAGCAGGGCCAGTGTAACACTTGGTGTTCATGCACTGTGCATCACAATGGGATCTCAGTCTTGTTGCCTGTTCCTTCTTCCTGCCTTAATGACCATCATTAACAACAAGAGTGGGTAAAAGCCTTTTCTTTGCATGTAGTCAGCCTACGTATTCCATAAAAAGGAAGTGATGTTACACTGACCCTACCAAAAAAGGAGCTAAGAAATTAGCTTCTCTCTTACACTGTATTTGATCATGACCTGGGCCATGCAGAAATTCAAAAGAGGGGAGAAATTACAAGGTCACACTGGAGAAAACCTAACTTTGCTGTGTATTTCCTGGACTGGAGGGAGCTATTTGCATACTCAAGTGGAAGAGGCTGCAGCAGCCAACACAGAAGATGTTAAAAGAGACCTGCACGTGGAAGGAAGCACAAGCATTCTGGGTGTTATCTGAGCAGGGCTATTCTGATCTCTTCTGAAGAACTGGTGAGGAAGCTGGTAAGGAAAGGACTCTGAGGGGCTCTCACAGTGGCTGTGCTAGGAAACAAACCCTGGTGACAGAGCCAGGTGGCAGCAGGGTGAAAGCTCTGGAAGGTCATTTCCCATCCCTAGCTTTCTTTGCTTTTCTCTGCAAGCAGCTCCCATTCAGATGCTGTGATAAGGCAGGTTTCTCATTTGCATTTTCCAAAACAGGCTGATGGTTTGTTTGCTTTTATGAAATTCTTTCCTATGACCTTGGCTGGAGAGAGCCCTCACACTACTGCTATTTGATGTGAGCATTCATAAGAGGACCTTTCGGCAGTTCTCAGCCCATGCCCATCAGCAGTAGAGCCCCATGGCTCCTGGGTTTCAGATCTAGGAACACAGCCTTTCAAGCAAGCCAGTTTGATATAAAAAACCCCAGTATAGGTAGGAAATAGAACATTGCATGTGTCTAATTACTGTTCCTCTGTTGCCCCAGCAATAAAGAGCAATGCTAAACAATCTGTGGGCTGTCACCCTCATGCCCCGACTGTGTGTTCTGAAGGGCTGATTTCACACTCAGGGGACACACGAGGAAACAAAGACTCCTATTTTTTTCCAAGGCACTGACTAACTGCTTGTGAAAGCCCATGCAGCAGCTTGTTACAGCCTCTGTCAGTGACAATGCCGCCAGACATCCAAAAGAGACAAGCAAACATCCAAAAGATCTGCAGAAAATAAAGCCAATCACCAGGACTAGGATTTTCCAAGGGATATTAAGTGGGACAACCTTACTGAAGAGCAGCCCTAAATTACTGTGAATATTGCCGTCTTGCTGTGACCATATTAACTTAAATGTGACTTTGAATAGACCTGACAACCCCATATGTGATCCAGAATAGCTTCATACAATGCAAGACGCTTTTATTCACTTGCCTTAAGAAGATTTCCTGCCTGACACAGCCTGACCGCAGGCGAGGTGCGGTGTTAATGAGAGGAGGGCCGAGCAGAGGGCGGCGGCTCCAGGAGAGAGCGGGCAGAGCTGGGAGTGACGGACACACAGCCTTGGAGGAGGACGAACAAGATGTATTTTCTATTGAAAAACCCACCCTCTTTGTTCGAGGAAACCTTAAGTGGTCTCATTTCTCTGCTGCAAGCACTTCCTCCTCCTTCTAGCACAAGGGAGAATGGGGGATTTTAGGCAGAGTGGTAACCCCGGAGAGAGGCCACCTCTGAAACACCTACGTACATCAGTCACTCCTGGCTGCCTCAGAAACGCTGGTTTGCTGCTTGACCTATTTCTGGCTTCAGCAAAGGAGGAGAAAAACAACCCACCATTGATTTTGCAAGTAGTTGTTCTGCAGAATTAACCAGTCCAAACCCCGTGTTTATTTTGCTTCCTGGGGATATGTCAGAGAAGTCACTGGAGAAGTTACAGAGATTTAGAACAGGAGATAAAGAGAACTTGTTTTCAGTTCAAGAGGTCGATGCTCCCTAAAGCTACCTACCTGCCCCAGATTCCCCTTTCCTACAAGAGTTTGGTAGAAAAATAAAGCTTATAAATGCCTAACTCTGTGAATTACAAAGTGTCTCTGATTCCCCAAAGGAAGGGTGTAGAGCAGGCTCTGAAAGACAGGTGATAAATGATAACCCTCCACAAAGGCTGCCAGCATGAAGCATGGCCACAAACATCCTTTCTCGACAGCCCCTTCCCCTGCCCTGGCTGCCACCCCAGCCCAGCCAGCTTTTGTCTCTCTGGCCAAGGGGGATGAGTCCTCCCTTTGCCCATCCTGCAGCCGCTGGGACATCCTCCACTGGAAAGCTGCTCATTGCTAACTAGAGAAAAGCTGCTCCGAGCCCCTGGACAGGCAATCAAATGGAAATCTGCAGCAGCAGCGGTGTTGCCCAGCAGGAGACCCTGTGCAGGGAGAAATGCTGCTCAGGAAGCAGTGGGTGCACTGACCTCTGCAGAGCCCTATCCACGCTGGATGCAGGGCTCAGGCAGGGCAGCAGGCAGCAGACATCATTCCTGGCGGGTTCAAATCAAAGGCTCTGACTTAGAATCCTGGGGTTTGTGATGGGCAGAGGCAGCACAGCAGAGGCTGCCTAAGGTGTGGTTTCCCAGGCAAGGGCAGAGCTGCAGGGGGTTGCTTTTACATCAGGTGTCACCACTGGGGTCTCGGGCATTAGCTGGGATCACAGCACTGGCAGCAGTTGCCTTAGAAATGAAACCGGTGACATCTGCCCATGCAGAGCAACGTGAAATGCAATGCAGGAGGCAACACCATGACAACACCCAGCCGCTGATTTTTTTTCCAGCACAACATGAACTCAAGACCAGACAGGCTGGGCAAGAGATTTTTCCAGTGCCCCTCCCTGTCCCTTGCAGTAGCCTCATGGAACCACAGAATATCCTGAGTTGAAAGGGGCCCAAAGGATTCATTAAGTCCAACTCCTGGCTCTCCACAGAACCCCAAAAATCACAACATGTGTCTCACGGACTGGGAAAGCACTCAGCAAAGTTTCCCCAGAACACTTTATCCGAGGGTTTGAGGAACTGAAGCCTCCCTCCAACACTTATGGCAGAGGGCTGGAAATGCCCACACAAGCCTTGTGCCAGGAAACGTGGAAGTGAAATGCCCTTGGAGGCTGCTCCAAGAAGAAAATCCGGGGTTCACAGCTACAAGGAACTTGTGAAATGGCCCTGTGGCAAGAAGTGCCTCTGGGAGGTGTGCAGGAGAGACAGGCACCAGGACAAGGGTAATTCTGCCCAGCCAGGGCCCTGCCCTGCAGATCTCATCCTTACCAGATGCAGGGGAGGGGGTGCCTCAGGCAGGCACAGGAGAGGGAATGCAGGATGTGCTGCTCCCGTTCCCATGTCTGCCTCAGGAACCCCCGCCCAGCCACCATCATCTGCCCGTGGTTAACACAAGAAGGCTTGAAAGAAGCAGGAAAAAGCTAATTTGTGATGAAAGAGGCTGTAAATCATGCATGCAAGGGACGTGGGGACGGGACAATCAGCTGCCGTTAATGAAGTCCTGGGTGAGAGACGAGGAAGCAAAACACTGCACTCTCACCTGGCTCCTGCAATTATGCACCCAGAAAAAGTAAGCATAATTAATTAAACAGAGACACCTATTTTTGGAATTAGAAGATGCAGCAAGAGTGCCTAAAAATCAGATGCTCCTAAATGACAGTGGGGAAAGGGGCTACAGAGAGCAAATGCCCTGCCTGGAAAGCAGCAGCAGTGACTTGCTGTGCTCTCTGGACCACTGCCAGGAGGACATCTCCCATCTGGGAGAATCCATAAACTGTCAGCAGAATAATTGAAGATTTCATAATCCAGGGCCTTTTCCCATGCCTGAGGACAAACTACCTGATCAGCATCTTGCAATCAAGCCTGAGCTATCAGATATGTTTGGTATTCTGAGAGGTGAGGAGGAATTTCAGAGGGGCTGGAGAAACAGCAGTTTCTCCCTTGCCAGAGGCTGTGTTTGCCAGTAAGGAGACAAAAGAATATCCAAACTGAAAACAAGGCAGCTAGGTGGGAAAGTCCCCTCATTATAAAAGTATAAAGAGTAATTTCTTAGTGGGAGAAGTCAGGAAAAGAAATACAAAAAGTCCTCATCTGCTGAACAGCTTTTTTTTCCCTCTCAGCAATTCAGACCCAGAAACTCCCCTTCAAATATTTCTTCTCAGAAACTGAGACTGTAAAATCTGCAGAGGGATGCTGCATTTCACTGAGGAATGCAAAAAACCTACCAAAATGGATGCTAGAAGGAAAGAGAGCCGCCACCAATTGCCTCTCTGATGGTTGCACACAATCCCAGCCTGACCACATCATTTGGTGAGGTTTTAGTCAGTGGTGGTGCTTCCTTGCTCACTGTCCCTCACGGGATTGTGATGCCACACCAATTTCTCACAGAAAAGTAATCTGTCTGTGACAGTGGTCTAATCTTGTCATTGCTGCTGTGCAACATGCATGGGAAGCCACTCGAGGAACTGGTAAATGCCAAAGACCTGAAGCATCTCTGGATGACTGCTGCCATATCTCCTTTGGGACCAGCCAGCCTGGGGGAGCACAGGCAGACCCAGAAGTGATGGGCTGTGCCCACATGTGCACAGGGTAATAACTAATTGCTCAGTTACCTGGGTGAAATGAAACACAGAGGTGCCTGTTGCAGTTGAGACAGCCACAGTGCAGAGTATCACCATAGAATTTCAGAAAGCTGCAACCCAAACAGAGTAGCACCATACCTCTTCAGAAGGCTTCAAGAGTCCACCCTTTTTGTACTTTAGCCCAGCCTTTTGTACCCCTCATGTTGATGCGCTGCACCTGTGTGCCCTCTGTTCCCTGAGGTGGTTGGTCAGTGCCCCTGGGCACTCCATGGCTCATTGCTGTCAGTGCTGCTCACCTGCTGCTCACAGCTGTAACCCATTGGGGAGGCTGGGCCACAGCCCCATCCCAATCACCACAAACTCTGTGTGCCTGCAGGTGCCTGGGGACCCTTCCTGCTGTGGGTGTAAGTTACCCCACACAGCACCCTTGCCAGACCCCAGGCAGTTCTCCCTCCACCCCCGTTCCTCTCTACAGCCTCATCCATCAGCCACGTCCTACACGGTGACTAAGACAACCAGTTTCTCAAGCTGTGCCAGGACAGTTGCTGCAGTTCCCATGTAGGGCAGGAGGACCCTAGAGACTCTTTCATATCTGCATCCTATAGCAAAAAAAAAAAAAAACCAAACCAACAAACCTGTGAAGTGATAAGATGAGAAAGTTGTTATCAGTCGTTTCTGTGACTGCAGACACCGCCTGCCCAGCGCTGTGGTTGCTTTTCCTCTGGTGCTGACAAAGGCTCCAAGGCTATTTTTTTTCTTTAGGATTGGAAATAAATCACTCCAATGAGTTGCTTTTCTTGAGGCACTACAAAACAAACTGCAGTGGAAATGTTATCACTGGTAACAGATTTAGCCTGCAGGACCATGTGCTTATTTAAATTTTAACATTTAAAACTAGTTTCTGGTGGTACCATGTAAATCCAAGGTATGGCCAGCACAAGCAGATAGAAATTGAGTGAGGTTATATGACTGGAAGTTATTTATTTCTGCCTCTGACAGTTACTGATGAAATCCTGCCTCATCACTCCTGCTGTGCATTCAGGACACTGGAGTGACTTGGAGAAGGAAGAGCACACAGGAGACAATACCACCTTAATGATCACACAGCTGCCTCTCTCTATCACACCTACCTGCCAGACAGATATCTGGGAGAAATAAAACATTTTCTGTCTTGACAAACAGGCTGTGCCTGATTCCCACCACTGCCAGAATTCCAGCAGTGCCTAAGAGCCCAGAGGTGTCATCTTTGCACTTCTGCTTAGCTTGCTACCATTGCAACCTGCTGATATGGGCTTGGTAGGACAGCAAAAGGGGGGACAGGGGAGGAGGGGGGTGTTGAATACATTTCTTTCTCAAAAAAATAAAAATTGGAAAAAATCAGTGGTTTTCTCTGAAATCTGTATTAAGAAACTGGGAGGTGGGAAGATAGTTGCACAAGAGAGAATTTTCTCTGCTCAAAACTCAAAGCCTGCTCCTGAGGCAGAGCCTGCCTGCTGGAGGCAGAGGCAACGCTGCTTTTCTCTCCAAGTGCCAGGGCAGCTGCAGGAGGCCCTGCCATGCTCACCCCAGTCCCACTGCCTGCAGGGCGTGGCTCAGCTTTGCTCCCCACACACTCTCAAGGCTCACAGGCTGGCCACAACCAAGCAGATTTAACCATGTCCCTGGCAGCAGCTGTCCTTCCTCCAGGTGCTGAGGCCTTGCCCTGCAAGACCACCACAGCCTCTCAAAAACCCAGAGTTTTCCCTCCTCTTCCCTTGTCCACAAAAGCACTGCTTCTTTTGTAAAATACAGATGCTTTTCTAAAATACTCAGCTGTAGTCCTGCCTGGCATAAGCCCTCTCAGGCCACACAGTTCAATCTTGCTGAATTTACAACAGTCTGAGAACAGGATCCAGTCAGTGGCAATCAAACAACTTGTCCTCTTAAAACAGAGCTGCTGAGCAGAAAAACGAAAGCAGGCAAAGCTTTTATACAGGCTGAGGCCAAGCAAGAGCCAATGAAACAAAGGCAGCACAGGAGAGATGCTGTCTCCTGCCTTGCCAGAGCTTAGAAAAAAAGCAGGGATTTGGGGAGGCCAGTTGTTTTTGCAAGCTAAAAAAAGGCTTCAGCACACACAGCAAGGTGTGCTCAGAAACACAAGGTTTTCTCCCCATCCCAGCTAAAAAAGGGTGCTGACCCAGGAAAACAGGAGATCTGTCCCAGCATTTCCCAGCTGTACCTAGTGGGACAAATACTGCTCACACCATGATTTTTTTGCCCCATGCTCCGTCTTTTCCAACTGACTATGCTGTCTGGTGTAGCTGGATGATGTCCAAGGGCTGCCCTGTGAAGCATTCTCTTTAGGGACATAATGACATGAGAAAAGGGAAGGGAAGAAGCAGAAACATGAAAGACTGACTGGGAGAGCCCAGAACAAGATTTTAGACCTGGCATTTAGGAAACCTCTGTTTCTGATGTGAAGCAACCTAGATCTAGAAAGGGGAAAACAAAAAAGCTAGGGAGGCTCTCAGCATCAATCTTGGAGTCTGGCTTTGCAAAAAAATCAGCTTTTAGGGTCATGGACTCATCTGCCATTCAACTGATTCAACTGAATCCTCACCACAGATAGACTTTTAGCCAAATTTGTTTAAAAAAAATCAAACAAAAGAAAACAAAACCAACCCCCAAAACCACTCATGCAGGAGAAACTGTCACAAATGCAAAGGCTTGTCATTTCATATCTTCCTTAAAACAGAGGTTCTTTCATAACCCACAAACATAAGGAATCAAGAAAATTATAGGTCTGCATTACAAAAAAAAAATCTGTCTGTTCCATAGAATCATTAAGGCTGGAAAAGACCTCCAAGAGCATCAGGTCCAACCTTTGACCAAATACCACCGTGCCCACTACAGCCCATTGTGAAGTGCCACGTCTGCTCAGTGTTTGAACACTCCCAGGGATGGTGACTCCATCACTGCCCAGGGGAGCCTGTTCCAATGCCTAACCATTCTTGCAGTGAAGAAATTCTTGCTAATATCCAGCCTGAACCTCCCTGGTGCAGCTTGAGGCCGAGCTTTCCCCTTGTCCTGCCACCAGCTCCTGGGAGAAGAGCCCAATTTAGGTGAGTCAAGAGTGGCCACTACGCAGGCAAAGGATTTGGACTTAAGAATCCTACATTCAGAGCATTAAGGGCAACAGCAGGGCATTGAGAGCCATATTAGCTGATATAGCTACAGTTCCATAGGATCATCCCAAATATTTGCTGGAAGTTGTGTTTTTATTCACATTTTTTTTCTTTTTCATGTTTGACAAAAGATGGCACTGCAAAACTTGGAGGGGAAGAGAGGCTGGCCTCAGTCTCTGCTCTGCAGGCTGTTCTGGCAGTCAGCAGGGAATTGCCACACTTATCCATGTCCTTATTTAACACTCCGCTCATTCTTCACACTCCTGTACCCGAGATGCCACGGCTTGCAGACAGGTCCAGCAGCAGGACTCGAGCACTCTGTGAAGGAATACAAACACCAGCTAATTAAATCTGTTGTTAAAACAATTTGTTTCTTGCTGGGACCCAGTGATCTGATGGCATTTAAACAAGACAGGTTTCATTTCTGAGGGCAGACTGCCATCTTCACTCAGGAACTCCTCACCCCAGTCACTTTAGATTCAAAGTGCCGATCAGCAGCAGAGAAATAGCAATAAAATAAGAACCCAAGGCCAAACTCTGAGCTCTTCTCCAGGAGGGGTATTGTTCACTGGGAAATTCCATGATTTAGCCAAGCAGCAGGAGCTGCTAGAATAAACAACAGTGGCAAGCAAGGAGTTCCTCAGCACACGAATCACAAAGGTCTATTTCCAAGGAACACCTGCCCCCAAGAGGGCACTGTGATATTGTGTATTCCTCCTGGCTCGGGCACTGGGAGATTATAAATATATAATATAACATATAATTAATAAATATAAATAACATGTCATGGGAGCACCCACGCCCCACACAATGCCATCCCTCCAGCCCAGCCCAGCCCCACAGCCACGGCCAGCAGGCAAGGGGAACACCTGGCTTCTTCCTTCAATGGATTCACTTCCCTTTCAGGGAAATCCACAAGCAGGAAAGCAGCAAAAAGCCCCATTTGCTGGAAAGCAAAGCAGCCAATGTAATGCAGGATCTGCTGCTGCTGGTGTGAGCAGGACTGTACTCACTCCCCACCCAAAGCACCCATCCCTTAGCAGCAGGGTGTGATAAGCCTCGATTTCCTTGGCAGTTTTCCTCCCAGGGTCACAGATAGTTTCTTGCTTGATTTCTCAGGCAGTTTCAGCTTCAAATACCACAAAGGCCTGTGCAGTGAGATGCTGAATGGAGTAAACAGATGGTGCCTGCTCAGCAAACAGACCTCCAGACCCTTTCAGCTGCCTCCAGCCTTGCTCCCAAAGTGCCTGCCTGTCTCCCTCCCTCTTTGATGTGCGCACACCAACTGTCTGGTCCAAGATCACCTCCTTCTGCCACTTAGAATGTGCCTTTAGAATCTGGCCTTGCTATCTTCAAATCTCAGTCTGAGCTCTCTCATCACTCTTGATGGCTCTGAAGCTCTCTTCATGAAGGTTTGCATGTCTAGCCTGTCCCCTCCTTCAGTCCTCCCCGACCGGCTCATCCAGGGCTAACCAGACCTGTGGGAGAAGCCACTCCAGGGCTTTGTGGAGCGCCTGCTGGAAAGGTTTTACCACATGACTCCACAGCACCTCATGAAATCAGCCACTGATAACATCCATACCACTTAAAAGCATTTAAACATCTGCTTCAGAGCTCTAAAACTTTGCCATCGATTTTCCAACCCTGTGCACCACAGGCTGCTGTAGCCTACTCATAGACCAAATTCTGCAGTCCCTAACTGGCCACAAATTACTTACAATAGATGCCAGACAATGGAATCTCTAACACATCATGCTCTCCACAGGCAGGTAAGTAAATCAGTGTAAGGAGGAAAGTGATGTTCACTTGGGATAGTTAAACCCAAAATGCTTACCTGTTTTTCTAGATTATATTTGGATTTAACAGACACAACTTGATGTGGTGAGAAAAGGTGGGAGTTGAGAAGCTTTCCTCTTGACCCTCATTGCCAATTGTTAAAAATAGGTTAGAGACTGTTGTAAAATAGTTAATAATTGTTTAGCATGTACTGTTAGTTTAGTTGTTATACTGTAAAAGGGGTTAAATATGTAGTTATAAGAAATACTGTATTTAACACAAGTGCACCACTCCCCAGGCGAAACAAGCCAGCCTGGACAGAACTGTAATGGGCCAATCAAGTGCCTTAAACCTTCATGCAAATGAAGGATCCGAAAAGAAACCAATCCAAAGGGACAAAAAGCAGGATAAAAAGGGGCATCTGACCCAGGGAAGCCGTGCTGCTCCACCTGGGACATCGGGGACATCCCTGCTGAAGAAGACCCAGCGCTGGCGCCTCAGCGTCCTTGACGGGAACGCTCCTGCTCGGCCCACAAGCCCCATGCTTTAGGCCTTTTCTTTTTATTCTAATAAATGCTGAAATCACTTTAGTACCGGGAGTCTGGTGCTGTTTACAACACCACCTACTTCCAACTCCATTTCCACTAGACCAAGAGGCCCTTGCTGTGGCTTTTGAAAGCTTTGCCTTGCTTGAATCCTCACCTGAAGCCCTCTCCCTCCTGTTGGACTGCCAGCCATGAGGGCGCAGGCTAACCCTGCCTGGGGACAGTCCACAGGCACACAAACACAGGTGAGCAAGTCACCAGCTCTGGGAGGCATTTCATCTTTCAGCTATAAAAGAGGTTTTTTGTACATCCTGAGGCAACGAGAAGAGCAGGGACATGTTCCTCACTTTCAGCTATGTGCAGCATGGAGCCTCAGTTCCTACCCACGGCCTTGTCACCCCAGCAGCAAAGGGGAGCTCAGCAGGGCAGCAAAGGGGACCTCAGCAGGCTGACTGGGCTCTCTCCAGCCTTGAGGAGGGGCAGGAAGAGCAGGCTTAGTGCTTCTCTTGGCCCAGCAGGCTGTGGGTGCTGCACAGGCCTTCCCTTTGGAGGGAAACCCTCAGGAATCGGCCACTTGAAGGCCGAGCCAAGCGTCGGCAGCACGGGCCAGGAGAGGAGCAGTGTCCCAGCTTTGGGAAGGGAGGTGGTGGGAAGGAAGGAGCCCTCTCAACAGAGACACAGGGAAATCAACACCACCAGCCAGGAAAGGGTGTGGTGAGCTCCGAGGCTGAGGAGCCCATCTGCTCCCCTCTCTCTGCAGCCATGCCTACCCCTCCCAGCAGGCATTCCAGTGCTGGAAAGGAAAGCTTGCTTCCCTGTGCAGCTGGTTTTCCTTTGCTCTGACAAGCCAGGCATGACTTTCCACTTACTGCAAGGATGGAGGCATATGATCTCACTTTGCTTCCTCTCTCCATAAGAATTTTGGTACAAAGCCTCTCAGAGACAGCCCTGCCAGGAGAGTCTTCCTGCTCCTCCAGCAACTCACTTGTCACTGCCTGCTTAGCCCCTTTTGTCTCCCTCTTCACTCGAGTTTTTTGCCTTCAGGTTTGAGACTCCTGGCAGGTGTGGCCTGACAATGCCAGCTGCAAAATCCTCTTGGCAGAACAGCTCATTAGTCCTTCTATCTTTCTTCTCCTTTGGCACCTACTGAGGCACTCACAAGCTGCTCCAAGAGGTGGTAGTATGGCCTGCTGCCATGGATCTGTTCCCTCTGATGGCTTACAAACCCACTTAATGTCCCTTACACAGTTTAAATTCTAATTTTCATGAAGAGATGTTTCTGGCACATGAGTGCTGGCCTCAGGTTTCTCTTCAGTGTCTGAACAACCTTGGTTAATCAAGTGGTTATCCACTGAGTTTGCTGTTTGGTGTTCATCCTGCTGAATTTCTGGGAGATTTTGTACTAGTGCCACACCTCGCTTCACTAGTTTATTCTGTTTGAAAAGAGGGTAAGGGCAAGATGTGATGGCCAACAGCTGTGAGGGTCACAGCAACTTCTGAACACCTGGAATGTGAGGTCCCAAAACTCCTTACCTGCTAAAGGGATGAAAACCCCAACATAGCCTGAGTATCCAAAACAGACACCAATCCTTGAAATGTGAGAGGGAAGACAGAGCAGCAAAAACAGCACATTGCCCAGCTTTCTGACTACCTGTGACTTTGGTTTTCTCCCCTGTCTGCACTGCTGCTGCTGCCAGGGAGGAGCCACAGCACCATGGCCAAATTTAGGGTGCCATTGTGCAGACACACAACATCAAATGTTCAGAGACAAGGCTGTACCTTTGACTTCCCAGGTCTGTTTGACACCAGTGCCTAAAATAACCACCCAGACACCTTGATTTTGCAGGAAAGGATCTAGGGCAGTGACAGCAATTCAGCTCCCCAGGCAGCTTGGATTCAGTATGCTTTTCATGGGATCTGCCCCACTTTTCAGCTGCTCACATATCACACACCCCTGTGATCAGTTGCCACACTGAAGAGTTCTTGGCAATAAGGAGGCAAATAACATCACTGTTGAAATGAGAGTATTTGCCAAGTACCATTTTCTTCACTGGCTGTGCCTCTTACAAGTTGGCCTCAGCTTGGCTTGTTCCCCTTGGTACTCATGCCTGGAGGTTGTAGCACAGCTCTATAGGACTACAGAGGAATTGTGTGCAGAATTTTCACCAGCCTTCTGCACCTGCAGCACCCAGGTAGATGGAAAACAGCGCTGTGAGCAGCACGCTTCTTTTTAGGCCAGCAGTCTCTGTGAAAGTACAACAAACATACTTTTAAAAAGTAATAAAATCAAATTCAGGGTTTAAAAAAAATGTTATAAAAAAGGAGTAATAAAAAAAGTAATAAAATCAAATTCCTATAACATAGGAAACTTTTGTTTGCCCTTACTGAGAAGAAGATCTTGGTAACTTCAGTATCTGCTGGGAAGAGCTGTGGTTACCCTTTGTGCTATCTATAATGACTTAGTAAAGCAAAAATGTTAACATTGTTTTTACTTCTTGTGCAGAAGTTTGCCCATTCCCATATTCACAGAGTGCCAAGAAATAATGTCTGGTTACGGGACTTGCCACAAATTGGACACCTAGGAATTCCCTGACAGGTCTTGAACATTGCAGCCCTTGGGCAAAATATTTCTGCTTGTATGGAAATAGAGGTAGTTAAAGAAATCTCAAGGGCCCTGTGCAAGTGCAGAGGTCATGCTACACGTTGTAACTTACAGCCCCATGGCACAAGGTATAAAAATATGGTATGTCATGGCTTCTTGGACATCTGCATTCACACGGAGTTTATTTTGCTGCACTTGTGCCAGCAGGACCCATGTTATGCTCAACAGTGTCCTTTCTCAAGTGAAATCCCTGCCCTGGAGGTGTCAGTCTGTCCTCAGATCAATGGCAGGCATCTGAGGCTCTGACAAGCCTGCCCCCAGGGCTCGGGGGCAATGAGCTCACAGGGAGGGGGGAAGTTCCCAAAGCATGCACGATCTAATGGCCCTCCTTGCCTGCCTGGTTTGCCATATGCATCTCAGCTGGGATCTCAGCGATTGCCCTGAGGCAGTGCCCCCTCAATGACAGTCAGCAAGAGAGCAGCCCCCGCAAAAGGCACCACACAGGCACGTTATCAGTGAAAAAATACCTACGGGTGATGCAGAAAGAAAAAAGTCCCTCCTCTGTTAGAAGTCATGGCCTGTGTGTTCTTGTCCAGTCGATTGAAGGTGGTTGTACACGTAAGGCCAGAGATCTCCAGCTGCATTAGCTTCCCAGCAGGACCAGGACCTGGTGGTCCTTCAGGAGCTGATGAGCCCTTTGGAAGAGGGACTAACTTCATGCCAGGCTGATGCACAACGGTGCCACCATCCCATAACAAAATCCCTGACAGTGAGCTCCATAATTTGTACCTCTACAAACCAGCTTCTCCTGCTCACATGCCACACTTAACAAAACAGTAATTGCTGCCTGATTTCTGATTGCTCTCATTAACAAGAGCAATGGAACAAATGAATTCTATAAACACAGCTTTGATGCAAAAAATTATCTTGAAAGCACAGAAGCTCAGCATTTTTTTATATATGCTGGTAATGAGTACACTACCAAAGTATATTGGTGTGACCTAAATATTTATACCACAGGTAGCAGTACTTGAGGTGTAGGAATTGAAAGCAAAAGAGATTTTTGGGTGCATTTTTACACCAATAAATGTTGAGCCAGCAGCCAACCAAGCAAAAAATCTGTTTCTCTGAGATCTAAGGACAGCACAGAAAGCTGAGCTCAGCTGTCATTCCTCCTCCTCTGCCTGGCAGTGCCCTGCCAAGCCAACCCCTCTCATCCCAGCCTCTTGCTGCCTGCCTTTGGAGCTGTTTGCAGCAGTGCCAGCCACGCTGCTGGCCGTGGGGCAGGAGCTCAGGGATGCACAGCAGTGATGCCTGCAGCCTCGGCAGCTCACAGAGCTGCAGCCTGGAGCATACAGGAGGGGGAATGTTTGCTTCGATAGCTGCTTCCTCCCTGGGAAACCAGGGCTTGCTTCCCTATCTCCTTCAAGCCTTCCCACCCCCAGGATGCTCCAGCAGCATCTGGCTGCACAAGGCTTTTTCTGGGCTCCCAGGAGGGCTTACTGAGACTGAAACTGCCCACTTCAGCCAAGTTTGCAGAAAACTTTCCCAAAGTGACCTGCTCCCTCAAGCAGATGAAGAATTACCAGCAGCACAGGACTCCTCTACATTGCTCCTTATCATTGCAATCTGATTTGTAGCTGCCACTTTGGTTTTTCCATATCAGTGTGGACACTTCCTCTTCTGGTTATGCTGTTGTAGGGGCTTCAAAGGGGCTTCCCATAAGTGAGGATTTACCTGTGGGTTTTAGGAACGTGCCTGTCATGTGACTGCCCATTCCTATTTTAAAATACATTCTGAGCATCAGCCAGGCCCCTATACATGTCCTTCTATTCCCAGGAGCAGCAGTGGTGTTTTCCAGAGGTGCTTTGGTACTAAGTGGGGAAGGGAAGCCTGGTCTAAGCACTTGCCCCTCATAAAAATGCCCACATTGGTTCAGTTCTGTTTAGCCATCTCAAAGTTCCCAGCTCCTCTGAAAAGTCCAGCTCAGACCTCTGCTGAAGTCACTGTGGTTATGACTCAAGGGCTAAACTTGTCAGGAAATCATGTGTATCCAGCAAAATGGGTTTCTGCATCTGCCTGCTGATTGCTAGGTGGGATTTTTTTGTATTTAGTAACATCAGTTTCTGAACAGAGACTTCTGGAAATGGCTTTGTGCTGATCCACGTCAGAAATAACAACTCTGGGGGCATTTATTTGAAAGCTGAAACATGTCTGCTGGTACATCCTGATGGTATTCCTGGTAGTACATGCCTGGCAACCACATTTCTATGGCATGTTGAATTCCCAAGCTTCCAACTGACCTGTAGGAATAACACCTGAAGTGGGAAAGTGGTTTGGTTTGGACCCACAACCTCTAAGCAGGTAAAACTTAACATGGTGACTGCTTTACTTGCTCTTAGTTCAGAGTAAAGCTCCCCTGCAGCACATACAAACCCATGTTTGCAGCTTTGACCCATTTTCATTTCCTCAAAGTGACTTCAAAATACTAGCAAAATGGACTCACTTTCATCTTCAGCTGATCACCATCCCTCTTTATAACTCACTAGCAAAATGAAACATATATTCAAAAACTAAAATTAGTGCTTGGGTTGGTGTTTTGGAAGATGGGGTTTTGTGGTCCTAGGCTTCTTTGTACAGCTGGAAAGGAAATGTGGGCTCCACAGGGAGAACAGGATACTTGAGCAGCTTAAAAACCCTGCACAAATCAGAAAAAAAACCAGCCAAGGATGCAGCACCTGGAAGAAGAAGCTGACTCTGGCCTGAGAGACAGAGTGTGATGGGAGGGATGCCTTGCTCTGGAGTGGGTGTTCTGGTCAGCCCAGCTGCCCTCTGCACAATTTAACTGCCACATTATGGCAACTAAAACTGACTAAAACCTTTTAAAATCCAAGTTACAGAAGGTCTGAGAAGGATCTCAGGTCTCACTTCTCTGTAAGTCTCCAAAATACCATTTGGATAAAAACAGGTAAAGAGCAATTCCGAGCTCAA
Source organism: Camarhynchus parvulus (assembly GCF_901933205.1). NCBI lineage: Eukaryota > Metazoa > Chordata > Aves > Passeriformes > Thraupidae > Camarhynchus > Camarhynchus parvulus. The sequence continues at coordinate 8,164,171 of NC_044577.1, read as the reverse complement.
GAAACTGGAAAGCTGTTTTTTCTGAAAGATGCATTTAAAGTTCCTTGTCCACCCCACAAAAGGTCAGAAAGCCTCCCTAGCAATGTAATAGCTCTGTGCACCATCACCAAAGAAGTCAATATTTATAGCCAGCCAAGGTGGTTCACAGTAAGTGCCAGAAGAAGTCACTCTTTTGTACCACTCTGTGTAGTTTGGATTTTAATGCAACTAATACCCTGCAGAAAACAGGTGTAGGTCCCCAAATGGGTCCCTGACCCCAGAAAGCTGACATTTGAACTTCCATCCACACAGCCCTATGCTGAGAACTCAAATGAAGAGGCTGAAAGGGTAAAAGCTCTAAGGTATCCATCCCCAGCAGAGTTGTCCCCTGTGTCCCCTGTACAGGCATGCCAGGGACACCCATGAGCAGCGGGGACCCACCAGACGCCCGCATCACCTCCCAAAGCTCCTGTGACACACAACATTCCACCCATCACAATACTGGGTGGGGCGTGGAAGCAAGGGTTGTCATACCCATACCCGTTGTTGCAAAGGTGAGCAGCAGCCATGCAGCAGACAATACAGCCTCCCAATGCTGGGGAGCCCCAGCCCCAAGAACAGCAACCCCAGGAAAGCCCACCAGCACCAGAGACCATGCCAAAGTCTGATGGAGGTGAGAGGATACTCAACGAGCTGGGCTACAGGCTGGGTCAGACCATAGGGGAGGGCAGCTTCTCCAAGGTGAAGGCAGCCACCTCCAGCAAACACAAGGGGCCCCTGGCCGTCAAGGTGGTGGACCGGCAGCGAGCGTCCCGAGCCGTCGTGTTCAAGTTCCTGCCCCGGGAGCTCTCTATCGTGCGCAGGATCCAGCACCCCAACATCGTGCGCGTCTACGAGCTCATCGAGGTCTGTAACAGGAAGCTCTACATCGTGATGGAGGCCATGGACACTACCCTGCTGCAGATGTTGGAGAATCTGGGAAAGCTGCCCTGCGCCCCCAACGCCCGGGACATCTTCGTGCAGGTGGTGAGGGCCGTGCGCTACCTGCACGACCGCAACCTGGTGCACCGGGACCTCAAGTGCGAGAACGTGCTGCTCTCTGCCGACGGCCGCCGCGCCAAGATCAGCGACTTCGGCTTCAGCAAGGAGCTCAAAGGGTACCCGGACCTGAGCACCACCTTCTGCGGGACGGCGGCCTTCGCCTCCCCGGAGGTGCTCATGGGCATCCCCTATGACGCCAAGAAATACGACATATGGAGCCTGGGGGTGATGCTCTACATGATGGTGGTGGGCAACGTTCCCTTTGATGATACCAACGTGCAGAGCATGCCCCAGCTGCAGAAGAAGGGGGTGATGTACCCAGAGGGGCTGCCCCCGCTGCCGGAGCCCTGCCAGGCCCTCATCACCCAGCTGCTGCAGTACACCCCATCCTCCCGGCCCGGCGCGGGGCAGATAGCCAAGAACCGCTGGCTCAACGGGGACATCTGAAGGACACAGCCCTTCCTGAAGATTCTGGAAGAGCACTTTGGGGCAATAAATGAAAGAGCATTTCTATGGTTTGTCGACTGTTTTGAAGCCCAGGGCTGCCTGTATGAGGAGCTGATGGAACTCTGAAAAGTAAGGCCTTGTGCTCTCAGGAGGTGGTCAGATCCCAAAGCAGCATCGGCAGCCTGCTGCAGGCTGGGTTTTGAGACACAGCAGCCAGGCAGAGCTGCCAGGTGAGGTGCTGCAGCATATTCAATCATGGTGCAGGCTCCCTAGAGCATCAAAACTCTGGCACAGCCATCCCAGTCTGCTCCTCCCCATCCTCTGCTGCTGCATGCACAGGGACTATGGGAGGAGAGCTGCTCTCACAGGGGTCTTGGCTTCTTCTCAGCCTTGTTCACCACCAAACTGTATTTGAGCAGGTAGGAGGGGAGAATCAGTGGTCCTACAAATCACTTCTGCAGAGAAAATGTCACATTTTTGTGTGCCACTGTTTCAAGCCCACAGGGACACTCACAGCCCAAAATCACACTAGGATTTTTGCAGGCAGCTGGACAGCATTACCCAGCCAAAAGTTTTGGTGTGGCTTTGAGATCCACACCTTACATGAAACTTCTTTCAGATATTTATCCTAGCAATATTTGAAATTTCTGCCAAAAGATACCTGATGAGAAATGCCACTGGTCATGGAGAACTTGAAAGGGAAAACTGATAAAAGTATAAAGGAGAACCACTTTGTAAACGCCTCCTGTCCAACTTCAATGCAAAAAATTACCAATTACTCCTAATGCAACTCCCAAAATCTTCTATGGATCCTTATGGGCAAGTCCCATTTTAAAAGGTTAATTAAAGGTAGGAGCTGGTGGCTGAAATGTGCTTTCATGAGATATTTCAACCCATTCTAAAAACCATCTCCAGCTTCCAGTGGACTGAAGTCTAAGAGGAAATGTCCTGTTGGGTGGTTTGATGGTGATGGTGCCTCATGAGCTGACCCAGCACAGGCCTGGCAGCACAGCCTGGGGCCAGGCTGTGTCTGACGTGGACAAACCAGTGCACGTGGCTCTGCTGGAGGAGATAGAAACACCTTTCCCAAAGCAAACATTTTGGGTCTATTAAAAGCAGCAGTTTAAGTAGAACAAGATGTGGCAGCAGAGCCAGCCCAAGGCTTTTCAGCATGCAGGCTACAGGGAATTTTGCCACCCCCAGAATGAAGATTTATTTTGTTCTTCTTGCAGCTGCAAAATAGAACTTGCAGCAGCCAAGTCTAAAGTAGACAGAGTAATGGCATACAAAGGGTATCTTGTGGCCATCCAGGCTTGGGAAGGATCAGGAAGGGGATAGAAAAGAAGGGGAGGTGTCAAAAGGACGTGGGAAGCAAGGAGGTGGACTTCAGGGTAGTGAAATTTTCAGCAAGATTCAATTCTTCTTTTTCTACTCTCCTTCCAGCCACCCTGTCAGTCTCATCCCAATCCATGCCCCAGGACCTCCAAGTACCTGTTCACCTCCATCCTCTGCCTCCCTCCAGCCTTGCTTGCCTGCAGGTACATCTCCACAATCTGAGAAGCACAAACCTGGCACTGCTGCACTGCCTCTCCTTTTGCTCGATCTCAATCTTCTTTCCTTAAAGAACACAGTGGGAGTCGTTCTAAAATCCAGACCCTATTAATCTCCCCTCAGCACCACATTCTCCTAAATGGTTGCATCTGTTGAGGACACCAGCTGGGACAGATGACTAATGTTTTGTGAGGCTGCACCCCCTTGGGTGGCTTGGGAAAGCAGCTGGGGTTCAAGTGGGGAGAGGTTTGAAGGAGCCACAGGAGGCTCCGGGCTGCCCGCAGCCCTCGCCCTCTGCAGACAGATGGTGATCTCCCAGGGCCAGCACTAACGACCTCAGAGCAGTCCCCAGGCTGCAGAAATAGTCCATTACATGTCTAATTATGCAAATTAAAAATAAAAATCACAATTAAAGACCCTGAGCCAATTCTTACCTAATATGCGTCAGTGGGATATCAGTTTTGAAGGAGGGCAGGAGCAGAGCCTTTGAGCAGGATGAGGCAGAGGCTCATGGCTCTGCCAGCACCCCTCCCCTCCAGAGGCCTCTGCATGTGCTCAGCCTGATGCTTCCCTAAGCTTATTTCCTCCTCAGGAGGGTAAAAATTTTTAACCTTTAACTTTTTTAACCTTCCTGGGAGGTGCACAGTTGATGGAAGTGCCCCTTCCCTGACTGCTGGCAGCTGAGCCCCACTGTGCTGGCCACAAAGCGCAGAGCCCTGTGTTTATGGGACAGCCCTTGGAGTCAGAACAAGCATGTTCTAAGCATCCTGGCTTACCAATGTCCTGATCAGCCCCACCAGACTCCTCCTGCAGTGTGACTCTGTCCTGCCCAGGCTGTGTGGAATGTACTGGTGCAGTGCAACCTGGAAATGAAAGGTCCTGTGTCATACCAGCACCAAATAAATAACTTTCCATGGGGAACCTGACCACCAAGCAATCTACACAAGTAACTATGAGCTATTTAATGCTTCTCCAAGGTTAAGGAGGGAAATGTTCAGGGCCTATATGAGGCAGGTCTGTGCTGTGCCAGCACTTGGCTCCTTGTGTGGTGTGAGCACTACCCCATCCACAGCCCTCCTGCTGGCTGCCATGGTGCCCTGTGCCACTGACAGGCTCACTGGAAGATCTTTCAGATTTTTAGACATGTGTCTTGAAATCAATTAGAGGGACTCTTAAAAGGACATTCAGCAGAACAGAGTGTTTAGTGTTTTCTTGAGATCATCTTGAAGCAATTTTAACCCATTTAATCTTAAAGGAGCATTATAAATTTCAAAGACATGTTCCAGACCTTCAGTATAACTCTCCTCCCACTGCTCTTTTGTCCATATTCTGCATCACTTTGCCTGAAATACAGCCTTTATTTCAGGCAAATGAAAGGAAGGGAGGTAATTCCCTGCACACTGACATTAAAGCTCCCTTTTCAGCTAAGCAAAATTTGCTTTCAAGATTTTAGGCCATGGCTGATATGTCTGATAAGCTTCAGGACTCAGCTACTTGAAAGTCTACACATTACCCAGCTCTGGAGATAAGTACGTTCATGAATTGTGGGAAAACACTGCCGGGTAATCGAACACCTCCCGTACTCCTGCCCCAGCTCAGGGCTGGCTCTCCCAGGGCTCTCCATGTGTGCCTGCAGCCAAGCCAGGCTCCCAGTGACCTGCTCCAATTACCCCAGCCCAGGCAGCAGTGGCAGGCCAGGCAGGAGCTGTACCTGCACGACCCAGCCTCCCTGCAGAGGCAAAGCTGCCAACAGGAAACTGAGCCAGCTCAGCCCTGCTTGAATACATTAACCTTTCCAGAATTGCAGCCTTCAGTGCCAGCAGCCTTTTCTCCAGTGACCTAGAATCCTCCTGGCTCTGTTCTAGACCCCGCTGCACCAAGTTATGGGTCTCCATGACTTTGTGTCAACCCTTCTTCAGCTGAACATCTCCTCATCCTCTCTTTCCATTGTCTCTGCAGGTCTCTACACTTAGTTGTCTGCCAGAAGAGATATGGAGGGAGAATTTCCTGTCTTAGCCTTTTGGTTATATCAAGTATAATTTAAAAAAGCTAACAAGAGGTTCTCACCAAAAACAGGATCCAGGGTGTCTCTGCACACATAACTTTCCTTGCAAACAAGAAACTTTCTATTAATAATAATTTCATTTTCACAGCACCTAGCACACATTAATCCTTGCTCTTGCACCAAGTGGTAAATATTATTCTCCCTGTGTTACAGTGCACAGGCTAAGGGGCTTACCTCAGGCCAAAGGGATTTCATTTCACATTACGCTTCAAAACTTCCCTCTGGCCAGATCATGACTCTGTCTTCAGGCAATGATAAATTCAACAATACTTGATGGTCTGAAAAGACATATGATTTTCCTCTCCAAAACTGCTTCCAGATCAACTTCATTTTATATTGTAAATGAATGAAAGGAAATAGACTACAAACACAGATGGGTGGAGTTTCTTTCTCATGTTCTGAATAAGGGATCCAAATTTCCTAACTGCATTTAACAGCCCTTTTGAAGAGCCAGGGAGACACTTGCAGGATGTAACACAGGCACAGGTGGCCTTCAGCTGGGGCATCTCAGTCCTTGGAGGTTTCCAAGGGCCTGGAATGGGGCAAAATCCCTGGTCTGGTCTCAGAGTTGGCCCTGCCTTGAGCAGCAGGTTGGGCTGGAGACCTCCAGCCTGCCCTCCTGCAGGAATTACTCTGTGATCCCACAAACACACAATTTTTTGTGATACAAGGTGACAACTATATTTTGTTTCAGAGAGACACAGACCTCTCCATGAGTTTGACTGCAAGGGTGATAAATAACTGTATTTTCTAGGCCCATTAAAAAGTGGGAGAGCAACCAGTGCCTCCATCTGCTCATTGCATTTTGGATATTACTGCTCTTACAGGAGGCAACATGACACAGGGACCTGAGCGTGGCCGTTAGGTGGTTCTCTGTGAAGTTAAAGAGCCACACAAAGGTGGGCGGGGTGTCTGTGCTCCTTCATTCCTTCTCACATTATTATCAGCCACAGCAGCAACCAGCAGATTCACTGAAAGACATTTGTGGTGTTATTTCTTCCTCTCAGTTGGCAGATGTTCATTATATTATAAATGTCACAGGAGCCCTATTGGGACAGATCCTGCGTACAGTTGTCATATTTTTGTGGATCATGTCTTCCTCAGAAGGTCTCACTTCACAAATGAGAGGCACCTTGGTCACAGGAGAGAACCTTCTCTTGGTCTGTGCAATCTGTAGGTGTCCTCTCAAGGAGCAGAGAGTGAGACACCACAGGAATGTTTGCCTCATGCAGTACTGAGAATCACAGAAGCATTTCTGAGCATCACAGCTCAGTGTGCTTTACAATACAAGTGATTCTTGAGGGGGAAACAGAAAAAAAAAATAAAAGGAAGCTAATTAAATGCCTCTTAGCAGACCCATTTAACACCAACAATATGACAGGGTCAATGGCCACAGTGTCAGCAGAGTCACCTGGCCAGCAACTGGGTCACAGAACACCTTGTACCCTCACAGGAATATATTTACAGAGAAGCTGGATCTCACCAAATGCTGAGAGCTCTCAAGTCCCACTAAACTATTTTAAAGTAAGTAGAAGCTGAAGGAACTGAGCCCCTCCTGGCAAGCCCTTTAGAAATCCCTGACCATTCCTCCTCCATGTGGTCACTTTGCTTATTGTTCATGAACTGCAGCAACCCACTGGAATTGCAACTGGCAGCATCATTTCGTCAAAATACTGTGCACAGCACTGTCCTGTCATTACATTCTCTGGAGGAACATGGCATTTCCATTAAAAACTTCATTAAAAATACATATGGAGCCTTCACTGCAGCTGGCTTGGCTTTGGTGCCACCTCAGACCTTGGCATGCCAGCCTGAAGGCTGGTAAGATGTTGGAGCTCCTGCACAAGTACATGGCAGGATTTTGTGGGTGGAGGCAAACTGGAGTTTGCCAAGAGGAGAGGCAGGATCTGTGCAGCACATGAGCTGCTACCTCCTCCTGGCTGAGCAACAACCAGCCCAGGGGACACCAGCAGACCAGACAACATTCTCATTAATTACAAGCAAAAAAAAAACAAACCCCAAATACACATTATTGTCTCAAAAATAATGATAATCCTTGGCTTCTTGTTTGCATGTTCATTAGCATGTTAATAGGATACCTATTATGGAAGAGTTAAACCATACAGTCATGCACATATGCACCCAGTCATTTATTACAAAAACAGCTTCCCTTCTATTCGACATATTTCTCCCTGTCCAGAAAATGGTTCAAGCTGCACCATCTGGGGCAAGCTGTAATTGATGAATACATCTTGAGGAAAGCAATTTTGCTTTCTATGCATTACACAGCCAATTATCTTTTCCAATATCAAGAGCTCTATTTACTTACTGTTGATGGTGCCAGGGAATTGCTGGAAGAAGGACCCACGGGAGGCTTGCACCTACTCGCAAGCTTCACATGAAAACACACCAGTCTTCAAATAAACACACAAGTTCAGATAAATAGGGGGAGAAATGTTGAAAGTGAATCTCCAACAAACAACAGATCCACAAATCACTATTCCCTGTGGAAGAAAACTACTGCTGGTGAAGGAAGCACCCAGGGTGGCCCAGAGGCAGGCAGGGACAGAGCTCCTAAGCCCAAGAATGGAGAATGGGGAGTGATGGGCAGCCTGTGGGACAGCAGTGGTGGCCCAGGGCTCAGCCAGCCTGGGTGAGCAGCACAGTCACTTAGGTACTTCTTGAGCTGATCACACAATAATTTCTGACTCAGCAGCATGGTTAACTATGAAGATGTGAGTGCAAGACATTACTCAGGGCAGGTAATTATCCAGGAGAAAACTACAGTGGAGGCTGTAGCTATCATCATCTGCATTTCATCTTCGTGGCAGAAAAAGCACAGCCAGTTGTCTGTCTTTTGTTAGACTATTTCAGGCAGTGCCTGGTAGGAGAGAGTCATGGAGAGAACTGTGCTGGTGGTTTTGGGACAGAGCACCAGTCTGTCAGCAGATTAAATCTTTTGCAAATGCTATTCTCAACACATCATGCAGGATCTAAACTTCAGACCAACAACTCAGCACAAACTTAATTTCATTGCGAAACTGGAGCCTCCATATTTTGGCTATAACACTCCTAAAACATTTGTGTTTTTCATTGCACCCTGCTCCATTTCTTTGGTTTTACTCTACCCCTGAATTTTCTGCACGCCTCAGATTTTTATGTGGGGGAGGAATGCATTGCAGATGCTTCACTTACAAAGCTCCACAGCAGTCAGGGAGGACACAAAAATGGGCATCAGCTGGTGACCTGCCTGACAGCAGGGGAGCAGCAGAGGTTTGGGTGAGCAGGTTGGTGGGCGAGTGGAATATTCCATTAAACAAAAAGCATCAGAGAAGACTTTGGCACGTAGGGTCAGGACTTTACCGAGCACATGTTAAAATGCTGATGACCTCAGTTATGAGCTCTGCTGGAAATCCAAACATTGCCAGTCTCCAGAATGAATGGTCAGATAAAACAAATTACTATGTTGAGCTATGGTCAAAATCATCACCCACAAAAAGATCATCACAATGCATCACTTAGGTGAGCCCATATTTGCAAGACCTTCCCCTAAATCTATTGGCATGAAAATTTTAACTATATGTCCCTGCAGATCTGCAATTCATGCCAGAACAGGACAGGATCTATAGCTAATTCCAGTATCAGAGAACTAGATAAATCAGCACACAGAGGGGTAGTTTTGGTAACATTTTTCCAGTAGTAGACAGACTCAAGTCACTCGTATGCATTTAGCATCCATCAAATGATAAGGACAGTTGTTGGCTAGCAAAGCACATACAGTCTCATTCTGGGCACTGCAAACATTTCCACATCTTGTCACTACCCATGGCTTTTGTCACCTCTGCCACCAGAAACGGAATTCACTACTGCAGCATAAGCAGCCTGTAGCAAATCTCCTCTCACCACCAAAAACCCCACTTCCACTAATTAAACTACAAGGTTCTCAAGAGGGACCTGCCCTCACCAAGCACTCCTGGGGCACTCACTGGCCTCAAGCCTCCCGCTTCAGGGAGAATACACAGGGCACCAAACCCTGGCATGGTGGCTGTCCCTGGTTGCCCATGCACTGAGGATGGAAGGTCAGGATTGCGCCTTGCGGTGCCACAAGTGGACTAATGGGAAAGGAACCAACAATGGCATAGGCCAGGAGAGGACTGCTGCTGGCCAGGATGGGCTTTTGTGGTGAGGATTTCAGCAATAGGTGTCCTGTGAGCCAGCTTTCCCAGCAGTTTAATAAAAATGCCCTACAAAGACAAACCTGCCACAACCCACGACACCAGGGAGCAAACGATGAGGTTCATGGAGTGCAGGAGGCTGCTCTTCAGGGTGGAGGCTGGTGATCAGTTCAGCTGCTGCTGAGGAGGTTGGAGGCGTGGCTGCCTGGAGCTCAAAAGAAGAGGAAGGGTCATAAGGAAAAAGCCCAAAGACCCATGGAAAGCTGAAGAACATACACACGCAGAAAAAGAGCACATTGTGTCCAAAGAAAGTTCAACAACTTTCCCAGCTTATTGGATTGTGGGAACTTTGCTTTTCCAGGGAATAACTATGCTATTTTCAGCATTTTTATTATTCAATTTGTCACAGGCTGTCTCAGGAGACTATCAACAATCAGTTTCAAGCAGCATCTGACCACAAACACTTCTCCACATGTGATTTAGAACATCTGGAACGAAGGAGACAGCTTTCAAAGCGTGCCAGCGCTGCGCTGCCTCTCCACATTTCTTCTGCTTCCTTCCATCTTCACACCATTGTCAGACTGTGCATAGAAAGCTGGCTGGAGAAGCCTGACAGTGCAGCATTGCCTGTGTTTGCCACAAGCACATGGGGAGAGCGGGCACCGGCTGCTTTGAAGAAGGGCACAGTCAGGGACTGCTGGTGGCACATTCCCCGCATCGCTGAGCTGCTTTGATTTAAACTTTACATTCCCTAGGGACAGGAGATGTGATTCTTGGCCTGGAGGCTGGCCAGCCTGAGGGCTCGTGCCAAAGCTTGCACTCTGGATATTGCATGCACAGAGCCGAAAAGGAGGCGCGTGCTTTGCTCCATGCCAGCCGGACACACCAGCTCTCTGATTAGCACAGTGATTTCCTCGGAAACCCAGAGCAACCTTTCCACCAGAGCTGTCTGGCAGGTAAATTGTAAATTAGCAAAGCAGTCCTTCAGCAAGCCTGAGGAGGGAATGGGAACATATGAAAAAGGAATCCAGGGAAATAGCAGAGGAAATGACATTATGATCCCAGCTGGAAGCTCTGCAATGAGCTGCTCGGTGTCCACACAGCAAACCGACATGAGAACGAGGAGAGGTTCTGGCCCCTGCAAACCCGATGAGAATTTTGTCATCATCTGGGAGGGGGAAGGTTTCATACAGCTATTAATTCTGTGTTCATCCCTAATTTCCCTGAGTGACCCAGGCGGATGTGGTGCAATGGCACAGTGGGCTGCACTCACACTGCCTGCTGCCTCGCACGTCTGGCCTCCCTGCGTGGCTGCCAAGTGCTGGGCTCATTAGCACATGTGTCCTGCTGCTCCCAGCACTGCCCAGCCAGTGCTGTGCAAACCCAGGACTGGTTTGTAACAAAGTCAGCACCAGGGCACAGAGAGACTTTGAACCATGCTTTGAGATGGTGACATTGCAGCAGGATCTGTATCCACTGCTTCCTCTCCTTTCTATGTTTTCAAAAAATGGCTGGAAGAATTCGGGGATGTGTGCCTATCTTACGTCAGAAAATCTGGGATTTTGACACACACAGTATCTTCTAAGAGAGCTTATGAAGTCCCTGACACCTGCCATGGCTGCAGAAAGCACAACTGCTATCCCAGTGCATGGCTGTGCATCACGCCCAGCCAGAGTCACAGATCCCATGTCCTCTCCCCTGTCCCACCCTATGGGGCTGCACAGGAACCTGCACAGGGACCCCAGGGAGCTCCTATCACAGGGTCACTTCTCAGCCCTTGCAGCCCACAGTCCTGGCTCACTGAAGGGTCCAGGAAGGGCCAAACCGTGGTGCAGCAGTGGCAGGGAATGTGGTGGTTCAGCTCATGCTGAAATGTGAAACCGCAGCCTCAGTCTTGCTTTTCCAGCCATTTCTAGGCAAGAAATGCAAGTCTTAGTTCTAGTTGCTAGGATTCATTTTTTTTTCATTTTTTCCCCAAGACTTAGAATGGTTTTCAACTCCATTAGTAGCCAGTTCACACAAAAAAACCCCAAAAATGTGTAAACTTACCTTTTCTTCACAAGAAAAAAGATGCATCCTTAAAGCCACAGTGACCTTTATGCCATATCGCAAACACAACAATCCAAGAAATGAAGAACAAAGAAACTTGACTTGAACTATGGTTTCCACAAGAGCACAATCCTCAAGGAACAACATGACAACATCCCTAAATGGTGAGAAGTGGTATCCAGTGGATGTGCCAGGTGGAAGATGTCCACATTCCCTGCCCATTTTCATTTCTTTGAAGCATGTATGTTCACACACTCCAGCTGAGGACACCAAAAGCAGCTGCCCGGGATCTGCAGGGACAGCATTTCCTCAGCGCTGTGCTGCCACCAAACATTTCCCACTGATTCAGGTTGCTGTTGGCATTGAACTGAGCAGTGACACACTCCAAAAGATCCTGCCAGACCTCACAAGCTCCCTATGAGGTACCAGTCCTGATATGTGGGTTTTGGAGTCCAGGTCCTCAAGACTGAGGAGCCAAAGCAGCTAAACCCTGGTGGCTGCAGTTCAGCAGTCACTGAAAGCCCTGATGCCTGGCAGCCCTTGCACCTTTCCAAGTGTCTCTTACCCATACCCTGCTTTGGATTTGTTTTTCTTTCTGAGAGAACTTCATGCCCCTCCTTACATCAGATTCTAGAAAATTCTGTGCAAGTACAACCAAGACCCTGGAGAAACAGGCAGACCTCTTGAGCAGGGCAGACTGGAGCAATGTGAGGGAAGGGAATATCTGTGAGTGCAAAACATGAGGAGAAAGCCACAAGGACAGGGAAAGCCTCCAAATAACACCATGGATCAGGACTAGCACAGTAACCAAAAATAGATCAAATCTAGTTTTGTTCCACCCTGGCTGGATGTAGCACCCCAGGGTCTGACAGCTGGAAAAGATGCTCTCCTCTCTTTGGAAAGGTTTTCCTCACCCTCTTTGTACAGAAAAACCTGAAGATGATCCCATTGGACAGGGCTCTGAGCAATCTCATGTTGTTCAAGTCCTGCTCATCAAAGCAGGGATTGGACTAGAGACCTTTAATGGTCCTTCAAACTCAGACTGTTCCATGATTCTGCAGGACTGAAACTTGAAGCATGGAATGGCTCACCGTCCCCATTTTCCTTTTCCAGTTTGTTTTCTTGTTGTTTTGGTTGTTTTACCCTGAGAAATCCTGCCTCCTCACCAGCAGAAGAAAACCACACAGTTAGGACCAAACCCCACATCCCTGGAGCCAATCACTTGCTGGACAGCAGGTCATATCAACACAACATTTCTAAACAGTGTTCAAATGATGGGTCAAGGAGAACATCGCTGTGTCAGTAATAGGCTGACTATGAGCTGGAAACATTCCTACAATTATGTTGCTGTAGGTTTTCTTTTTGTTTATAGAATCACATGGTTGGAAGAGATCATCAAGTCCAACCCGTTCCCTGACACCTCAATTAAACCATGGCACTGAGTGCCACAAATGTTTAGAACAAATGCCCTTTTTCTTTATCAGAAATAGCTGATTTTTTTTTTAATCATCCCCAGAGCAGTTCATGAAACTCAGGAACCTGCCACACAAGGCCACAATCTCCATATGATATTAAGGAGTTTTTTATGTAATGAAAATTTAGGATCTTCCACTGCAAGCTCAGCCACAACTTTTGGACTTTATTTTTAATTTTTAATAACAATCAATAGCTTATGGGGAAATTAATCAGACAGAATTGCTTTGAACACCTCCAATTTGAGTCTCCATGTTTAAACTTATGCCAAGATCCCTTCCCATAGCTATACAGCATACTAGCGAGTAAAGAGATACCTGAGTGTATTCACAGCTATTTAACGCTCCTTTGCATCAGTTAAAAATGAGTTCCCTGCTTTTGGCATCACAGTTTGAAACTGCCTGTTTAATATTCTGTTGGATTCATTTTTTCCAGCTAGGAGAAGCACACACAGCAACCTTGAAGGCTTCGTGCAGTGAATTAAACCAGCAGAGACTCGTCACAGCATCACTTGGAGGAGATCTCTCCTCTAACAGGAAGAGAAAGAGCACATAGCAACAGCAGCTTTTCATGTTTCAGGCTTCAGGTTTGCTTTTTGTCAGAGTTTTGGGAAGTACTGGTGATACCATACAGCTAACAAGGTAACTTGAGAGGGAACAAAGCATCTCTCATTAAAAACAGCTCTTGGAAGGGAAATAAAACATTTCCTGTATGTTCAGCTGCAACCAAGGTGCCAAGATGCAGTGGTAGATAATGGTATAACCTAAAAGAATACATTGTTGCTGTATCCTGGAGATATTTGCCTGCCTTTATCACTGCAGGGAACGTCAAAGGCAGGAGAGAACAGGGTGGGAGGAAATCAGAACGTGCTGTGAGCCAGAGCAGGAAACATCATCCAGCATCTCAAAGACCACCCAGTATCAAGATACTGGTGGGGAAAGAATCCATAATGTGCAGAAGGGACATTGCCAGGTCAGTAAAAATCCACATTCATTGTGGCAAAACCCACCATGTCCCAATTTCAGAGAAGAGCTTAAAGGCATTCGATGTTTCAGAGGGTAAAGGTGAAAGTGGGCAGTGAAGTCCCAGGCTCCTCCAGGATTCCCTGCAGATCCCCAGCACTTTGCCATGTTTCCAGAGAAAAAGATTCCCTGGCCACAAGAATATTTAGTTGTTTGGGTGTTCTCTTTCTTTTTGAGTTTTTTAAAGTTTTGTTTTTGTTTTTTAATAATTGGATACTATAAACAGTAAAACGTGACACAGCAAAGATATCATTACCTAGGGCTGAGTGCAGGGAGCAGCCTTGGAAACCAGCTGAATTATTAAGAAACAAGATCCAGATTCTTTCAGGTTTCCTTTCATTCACATATAAAGCCTTTTGTGCCTCATACTTCATCATTTTGCTTAATCACTCCACAGCCAGATGTCAATGGTTTAAAGGCTTAGAATGAAGGAGAGAGCCAGTCTGTTTCTTAACAGTTTTAGGACTCAGTTTCATCAATTGCTTATAAGCAAAGTTAACTCCATGGTCTCAGACTGTCCTCATTCTCATGTTGAGTTTAAGTCTGAGTATTCAATCCATCCATGGGTGGAAGGGAAAAGGAGCAGAACTGGTTCTAGCTGATAACGAGATTAAGTTGATATCAGAATCTCAATTCTTTAAGTAGCACTAGTTTACTGCAGACAAACACAGCCAAACATAAAATAGCAATGCATTTACTTAAAACCAACAAATTCATAGGAGTACTTTTTCCTCTTTGCATTCCAGCTAATTTTTCAAGACTGCCCAGAGCAAATCTGCCCCAACCTACATGAAAACACATTTCCACAACAATTACTGACAGCAACTGTAAATTCTCCACAATCCTCTCTCCACTCTGCTTCAGAAGCCCAGGGAAAGGGAGAGATCTGGTGCTGCTGAGGGAGTGCTGTGGGCAGAGTCACCCTGTAGGACAGAACGTGGCAGTTCTGGCCATGTCTGAACAGTCTGTGCTTAAAGCAGCCACTGCTCACACCTACTGCTCAATATTTCAGCAGAAGCAAGTTCTGCTCTGCCAATTAACTTTTTTTTTTTTTTTCCATGCACTAAACCTCCCTTTACCTTCAAGTCCAGGAGGAAACACTCCAGCGAGTAAAGTGTCACCGTAAGTGGGACTGACACATGAATGGTGTTGTCCTTGTGGAGGATGCCACTGCCTGAAACTCCTGAGCAGATCACACAGCTGCAGACAGACAGGTCTGCAGTGCAAACCCCCAAATCCTGGGCTGGAATGGCTGCAAGATCACACTACATGACACCAACCTTTAGCTGCATTTCATCTGGAAGGTCATGGGACAGGGCATACCAAAGCAGTATCCAGAAAATTTTGATTACTTTGAGGGGTTTTACAAAAATTGGCAAACAATTTTCCCTCCCACTTACAGTCATATGTTTGTGTAAGCTAAAAAACACTACAGTAAGGAGGGAAGTTAGACAGGAGGAGAGTCAGAACTCATTTGTTGGTCATAATAGAGATTCCCTCAAATTCACACTGCTCCACTTTGGTGTAAGTTCTGTGCATCCCCAGACTCCTGTCCAGTTCTGTCTTTGAAACATTTCTTGGAAAGTTCTAATGCCCAAAGCAGCACAGGTGTGTGCATCTCCCATCACCATCACACTGCAGAGCAATTCTTTAAAAATAACCATCATCATTTCCTACAGAATATGGAAAATATGCTGTGTTCTTCAAGATTAAGGATATAAAAGCTTAAGAATTAACAGTGATATTTTCACAGACTGGGGGAAAATTTTCTCATTTCACATAAAAATTTTGAATTCAGTCTTCATTTTCCACCCAGAAATGTATAGGAAAAGGCTTTCCTTTTGGCAAAAAAAAAGAAACAAATTAAAACTGATTTTACATTTTAGTTCCTTTTCTTCTGTAATTTGTCTGGTGAACAAAAATATTAAAAAGTCAGGATAGACTTATTAAGCACAAAAGGAGAGGAAACAGATCACAAGACATAACACATGGAATATGACAGGTTTGGGGCACAAAGCCATTTTTAAAAATCAAGTTTAACTGGCTATAGTATTGTTCTCAGGCAATTGGTCTAATGTTAGAAAAGTTGAGTTTGTAGAATTTTCAGCAAAAATTATGATAAGCAAAGGACTGAAAATGTTACTGTGAATCACTGAGGCTGGATCTTAAGGAATCACATATAAAATAAAAATTTCTTCTTTCTTCAAGTCACACACCAGTGTTGTGTACAATTAATCTAAAACCCAGTCACCTGCTCTTTTTGCAGTAAGAAAGATACAGATATAGAGAAAATATAGGTCTAAGAACAGAATTTTATTTGATTCTAGAAAGCATCATGCATCAATTTTTTTTCTTAATGATCCTTGCCCAGCTTTGAGATGAAAGAATAGCTTTTACAAAGTAAAAGGATGCAAAAGTAAGGTTAGCACCATAGGAGGAATACTCTTCTCTTTACAACTCCATTTGACAGACAGTGATAAAAGAAAACAGAAGAAAGGGACAAAAAAAAAAGCTAGTTAGTTAGGTGACCTTGCATTTTTATTTTCAACATCCAAGATACTTACATCTAAACATCAAGATACCATGGCTCTCTGAGCAATAGCTAATAATTCATGTTCAGCAAAACCTGCTCTGTACATTGAGAAGTATTCAAGAGTCAAAAGATAATTGTCACAAATTACCAGCTAATGTGCAAGGCAGAAATTGTTGGAGTCCAGAAAAAGAAAGGAAACAAGAGAAACCAAGGTGAGGAGTTTGTCCCTCTTCCAGTCTTTTGCAGGTATGGCTATTATGACTTGCTGCAAAGGTCAATAAAATAGAAGGGATGTGTACTGGAGCTGGCTGGGATGGGACAAATATCCTAATACCATCCTGTAATACCCTAGTTTCATGGGCCAAATATCCAGATGTTCTTAATCCACACTCTCCCATTTCTTACCTGCAAGCAACTACAGAATTACATCAGATTTCAAATGTTTGTTTTCCTTATTTTTTTATTAATTTTTATAACTTTCTTCATGCAGTTCTTACTGTAAGGTTTCCAAGAGAGTGAATAGTTTTACCAAATCTCCAATCTTCCCCAAGCAGAAATTCTAATACAGGATTTAGGAGTTTTAAATGCCATGTTGTCATCATTATGTGCTGTCTTCTTAAGGCAATGGAATAATTCCTTTCAAGTACCATAATTTTGCATCACAAATCAATTCTAGAATCTCCTTTGTAAGCATCTGTAATTGCAATACATGTAAAATTATTTAAATTTTATTAAACTATTAACCTGACTCATTTACTAGAAGGAAGGCTTGAACTACAACTATGAGGAAGAGGCAGCTTTTTGTCAGTTTGGGAAATACATCTTTTGATTACTCCCACCTTTCAAGGTCACACGTATGGACTTTTAACAGCAACATTGAAGCATCCTGTTAAAACAACTGCTTTGTATCCAAATCATAGGAAAACCATTTAATCCCAAAGCAGAGGGTGGTGTGACCCAAACCAGTTGTATTTTTCAAACTAATAACCATTAGCACCTGAACACCTATTGCAGTAAACACTGTTTTAACCTTGAACTACCCAGAGGAGCCTTTATCACATCACCACCGTGAGTGCTACATCACATCCCCACCGGGAGAGGAAGGAGACTCTGAACTTTTCTTTCTCTTTCTTTTATTTATGCTTGGACTTCCAGCACTGCACATCAGATAGCCAGGGTCTTAATCTGTCCTATATCAGACTGCAAAAATACAAGGCGCTTTCTCCACAAATCACAGAGTCACATCCCACAAACCCTTCACGTGAGCAGTTCCTTCCCTCTGGAAAAGCATCTCTCCTCCCAAGGATTTCAGCTAATGCTTCTGGCTTATAAAAGATTAAGTGCAATCAGTTACACTGAAGGTTTATAATGCGGCCCTTGATTGTATTTTCTGTGCACGCATTTACATCAGGCACACGAGTTATATAAAATAGTTTGGAGTACAAAAATATGGTTATAACATAGGAGTACCAAACAGCACAGAATTAGAACAGTTTTATTACCATAATACCAATTTATATACAGACCCCCAAATTAAAGATTTTTTTTCTTTTTTTAATTCTAAGTATCCGTCCCAAATTGACAGCTGTAGTGTACACTCTATAAACTGCAAATTAACAACACAGATCTATTTTAACCCCTACATTGTCTATGCAGTCTGCACCAATCCGCTCTCTTCCACACAAAAGCGTATTATAAATAATCTCACAAAATGTCACGTATGTTTTATTGCACATTGTACATGCCAATATTTAAAAGAAAGGCTCAAACCTTTCACTTGATAACTAACTGTTTAAATAACTAGCAGTTACTTGTGTTATGAATACTATTGCATTTTTCAGGCTCTAATCTTAACTCATAATTTAAAAGAAGAATAGCAGAACAGAAAATATGCCTTGAACTTTATAGCTTTTGTGAAACAAAGAAAAAAAGCTTCTTTAATTCTGCTGATCTCTACTTTATAAAGTCATTAAAAACATCTGACCTAATTAAAAATGCTGTTTTGAAATTTCTGCATGTTTTACTATAAAATTATGCATGTAGCTGCTTGTGCAATCATCTATTCCTTCTATTTTGCAGAATTAGATGTCTCTGTGCTGCACTGACCGGAAGGTTGAGTTACACAGGTCCTGGTGTGAGCTACAGGAGTTGCTTTATCAGCCTCTGCTCTGCTGGTCTGCACAGGGGCAGGACATGAGGAGCCTGACAGACTCCTGGACAGCTTGGGATAAAAGGACACCGGGCTCAAATGGCCACCCAGCATCAGGCCATGTATAATTCCTGTTAAGCACATCTCTAGACTAAGGAATACGAGTAAGTTACCATTAATATGTGGGTTTATGATATGCTGCACTAAAATATGGCTGCTAAACAAAGAGAATGATTGGTTGTATGACAGATATGTGCCAGCTGGTAAAAATGCCTCACTGGATAAAAATCTGCATTTTGAGGGTTAAAACTCTGGCATGAACAAAAAGATTTCAAAGTCGATCGATCAAATGTTTTGCCAAGGGTTTCTAAAGCTATTAGCCATCAACAGCTCCAGAAAAGGATAAAAATAGCAAAACCAAACCACTAAAATTGCACTATTACAAAGAAACAAGTCCATGAAAAGGAGAGTCACCAGCTGCAGTTAAGGGACAGCCACTTCGAGAAGCCGATTGTTTTTTCGCTTGCAAGTTGGGATGTTGCCATTTTTCTGGCTGCCTTGTATGAACTTCACACACACTTTGTCTTGTTTGAACTGGACCAGGAACCTAAGAGAGGGAATGGTAAAAACTTTAGTTAAGTGTGGAGAGGAAAAAAAAAGACACATGAGGAGCAGAAGCCTTTTCCTGCTGGTTCTAAGCATCACTCCAAAAGATGTCATTTTCAGTTCTGTATTAATAATAAAGACTTGGGGAATAAATAAAAAAGCCGTAGGTTATGGTATGGCTAGAATCTCCTTCAGGTTGTATCTCTTAATGATTGCTATTTGCCTATAACTGTGGACATTTTACAAGTTAGTTCTCTATTCCTTTAGAAAAAAAAGCAGTTTGAAACAGAATTTCTCATGTACCAGAAATGCAGCAAAGACAACTTCCAGCTACTTCACTGTTGGCCAAAGGGACTTCTCTGTTTTCATGGAAGCTCAACACTTCTGCAGCAACATTGGGAGTTCTCTTCTTCTTGATTTATGCTTAATTTATTACATCTGGTATTTGAGCAGCTCTCATATGTCTAATCCTTAGTCAGCCTTTATAGCCCCCTGCTCGGCAACTGGAAAATTCACTTCCTGCCCAGCAATCTCCAAATTTAGACATTTTCTACAGTTCAGGGTAAATTAATCTGGATTTGACTCTTCACTTTTTACTGGAAGGGAAATTTCACTGAATATGGAGAATTGCTTTAAAAAAAACCCACCACCACAAAAACCCAACATGTTCCTGTGGAGCCTCAAACCTCTCATGGATCTGGATAGTGAGATTAAAAGCAGTAAGCAAGGCAGTGCTGCCTCTTGGCTCACATGCAGTGCTTGCTGACCTAAAAAGTCCTTTGTAATACAGCCTTTTAGCATCCTTAAAAAGTCCTCCAGCAGAAGCCAAAAACTTCAAAGAATTTGCTCTGCAGCCGGAAACCACAAATCAAGCTGACGGCAGAGCTCAGGGGAGGAAGTGGCCTCTGCTGAGCCGAGCTGCCCTTGGGTCCTGCTTTCCTGCTGCACAGCCCAGGCACTCAGAGCTTGCTCAGCACTGCATTTCTGGGGTGCAGCATTAAGAGCTGCATCCCAAAAATGTGTGCAGCTCCTACAGCCGTTGTCTCATCACCAATGCTGCATTTTCCTACAGCCACTGTTCCGATATTATGCCTGTGAATGGTGTGTCTCCTCCTCAACAGAGCCCTGCATCAACAGCATTCTTACATCAGCTCTCTTCCCAAAAAGCAGAGTAGTCAAAATAAGGCCACATTTTCTCCTCAGTCCCTAGCTTGTGTCTAAACTCTAGCAGGCAGAAGACTCCTGCTTCACCATCAACACAGATGGGACTGCAAACAGCTTAAAATTATTTAGTCTGGATAAACTCAATAGCAGTACGCACACGAATGTTTTTAATCTGCAAGAGAAGAAACAAAAACCACATCCCAAAAAGCAAGACTCCCTGAAAGCAGGCTGTTTTCCAGACCTAAGGCAAGCAGGCTGTCCAGACTAGTGCAATGCATGCTTAAACTTAGCTTTAGTAGTTTACGCCTTTGTAGCCCCCCTTAAACCAGAAACTTACTGGGGATAGCCACACTCTTTTAGAGACTAAAAAGCACATACTCTTGAGGAAATTAAATGACATCTGGTAACAGAACAAAGGAAAACGGCAGATTTTATTTTCAAGGAAAAAGCAAAATTAGCCTTTTAATAAATCCTCAAATCTGAACACAAACTATACCCACTATCATGACAAAGACAGTATGGTGCAGCCAGAAGAAATGGTTCAGTTTTTGCCTACGGGAAATTTACTTCACCATTGTTAAAGGGCCCCAATTTTCCTTCTTTATTCAAGATGAATAAATCTACCTAATCAACATTACTGAAAAGAGGGGCCACTTCACAGAACAAAAGTGGCACATGGCAATGGTGGACTAAGTGGGAGACTTCCTCAGCCAGCTTCAGGAGTTCACACACAAACACCTTTATTCCATGGCTAAAAACACCACAAGGGCAGTCCTTTTTTAAGACCAAAATATGAAACTGTACCAATCAGAAATAAATATTATTTTGAGATGCAGACTTTTCATCAAACAAAGCTTTTTTACAACCAAAAACTCCCAACAACAGGTTGTTACAGCTTCAAAACAGAGACAGAGCTTCATATACCTACATTGGACTGGGGACAGGCTTTGTATTCTTTTTGGGCTGTTTTCAGAAGAACTTGGCACCTAGTGTCCACTCTAAACTATAAATATCTCACAGTAATCTGTGAACTTTTTAGTCACACACAAAATTGTTCTCTTAAATGTAGTAACTCTTGATTATTTCTACAGCAGCAATTGTGCTTCACAGCTCTATTTGAAACTACTTTAACAAAAGCCCATTTTCTGTAATGACTTTCAGGGATGTAAAAGCCAAAATGAATACTATAAAAGAGTACACACTGAAAGCTGGATCCTTCTCTACAAGTATTCTGTTAAGAGAAAAGAAGTATTAGCTACACAACAGTGTTTTGTTATTCTGACACCAAATACTTGACTTTTTAGCATGCTGCACTGAAGCAAATGTACTCTTAAGCAAACAAGAAACATACTCATCAGATATCTCAATGTTGAGCTTCTGTTTGGTTTGGCTGAGGGTAGTGCGGTAAAGTTTAGTGGCCATTTCAATAAGGTGATCGCTGCTGAGCAGGAAATCTCCTTTACTGGCAGCTTCTGAACCCTGAAACAGGAAGGAAACCAGTTAGGACTACCAAAACCTTGAGTATGGTTAAATGGCAGCCAAGCAGGAGGGTTTACAAGGAGTCTTCTCTTCACAGTTTAAGGAAACGACAATCTTTTGTCTTGCAAATTAAATAGGGATTGCAGTGCAGTGTATAGGATCAAAATACCATCTGCACCCAAATAATCTACAAATCAGGTGAGAAAGGTGAAAAAAAAATCCCTTCAGGCCCTAAAGGAGGGTCATCATTTTCCTACAAAATTGCAGTGTTTCTGTATCCCTTGTCTGGATACACCACAGCAAGCTTCCAGTACTTGTGGAAAGGAACAAAAGCAAATTACCAACATCGGGATTAGGATGATGGCAGTGAGTATGAAAAGACACTGTATATAACAGTCTTCAAATTCATTTAGGTTAGAATACAGATGCCAGCTTAATGATTTTAGCAGAGCAATGGTTACAGTGCAGTGAGGCAAATATAGCACTGAGCTAAGTTCTCTAGAACTGAGTAACAAATTAACTGTGTCTCAACGGCGACTTCTTGGCATCCCATAAAGAAGAGAGAAATATTCTACCAGTATATGCAAGAAAAGCACTGGCACAAGGCACCTGAACCATATTACAAGTGGAAAACTCTGATCCTGAAGAGACTGCAGTGAAACACGAAGTCTGATTTTCACAGTTAAATGATTGTTCATAATGTAATAAACCGTTCTAATTTGGCTTTAGTAGCTTTAAATCAAAGTTTTTTCATCTATGGCAAAGTTCAATAAATTTCTAAGCCTACAAGCTAAGCGCCTATGGTTTAATGCTACAAGATAATTAACAAACAGGTTTCACATCACTGCACATAAAACATATTATTTTGTAATAGTGGTAACCAACCTCCTTGAGGTGCACAGCAAAGAATCCATCATTTTGGGAGCTCATGGACACTTTGGTAACATCGCCCAGTGGAACCTCTGACTTGATAGTCCCAGATTTTTGATCGGCAAGAAGAACGTTATTTTTGGTTAATAAGAAAATCCTGGATGCAGCCTGTGAAAATGCAAAAATGCAGATCATTGTCCACGTGAGGAGAGAGCTGGTTTTCATCAAGTACCTACTAAGACTCCAAGGAGTTCACAGAGTTAAAAAGTTTGGCCCACATTAGCAAATATGAACATTTGATGTTCTGTAAAAGCTGCAGATCAGTTAAAATCAGGTCAGATTTATTTATGTGTCTAATTATAGGCTGAGAAGCTTAGCTCATTTTGGCACATATGCTTAGGTATAAACAGTTCCTTTAATTACTGGCTTACAGCTGTAAAATTCAGAAAGTCAAACTCTGAAACTATGCAAATCAGGATAACCTCATTTCTCATGCTCTTTAAATCTCCAGGAAAATCATCACACACTAAGTCTCCATATTGAGCATTATTCACCAAAATGATGATGCAGAGGAACACAAATCACATAAGTACTTTTCAGAGTTATGTTCTCCTCCCTTTATCTCTTGGAAGGGGATCCTTCCCGTTCTCTCTCCTCCCTTTAGGAGGATAAGCATTCACATTTTCAAAAGACAAGTATTTTTAAAGCATGAAATGTGTGTTCTTAAATTTGTCTTAGAAAACGGTAAGAAAGAGAAATTAGAACTTAATCCACATACACATTTTTCTCCTGTAAACTTTTAGAGAATAAAATCTTTATTAAAATTAAGAAGTAGCTGCCTTAAGCACATAGAACCATAGTTCATTAATTTTTTTTTAATCTTGAGAGCTGTAGCCTATGAAAATACAGGAAAGATATTGTCTTAATTTAATTAGTTTCTTCTAAACCAGAAAATTAACTTGGCATCAACACTGGGCAACCTAATTTCACTCCTAGAAATGTATAAATGACATCTACATCTGAGAAGTTGACATCTACTACTTCTAATATTCAGACAGATACGGTGAAAGCAATTAAGTTTACTAAAGCAGAATAATACTTCCTGTTTTAATAAGTATAATTTAAATGCAAAATGTGTTCTATGTTGGCAAAATAAAAAGGTACACACCATATTTAACAACTTTATTCAAATGATACAAGAAACCTGCCTCTTCCTTCCAAAGAGCTTTGGAAGACAGGTAAAGCTAGAAGAGTATGCCACTCATCATTTTAAAAGATAATAAAAAGTGACAATCAGAGCTTGACTGACAGCATGGACTGTGAAAAGTTAAGTTTTCTAAATACTTAAGATATTTGCTAAATGTTTATTTTCTTTAATTGGCAAATAGAAGATCTTAGCTGAGTACAGAGAGTACATTTAGTTGTGACACAATACAGTCTGTTACCAGTTGATGAGATACCTTTTTTGTTTGGAAAAGTGACTGGAAGCCACAAAACAAGATTTTAGTAATCTTTATGTAAATTTAGAAGACATGTTTAAAATCACCAAGTTACATAAAACCACCATTTCCAGTCTTGCCCTTAAAAATACACATTATTTAAAAAATCCTCAGACTATTACAAATTTCATTTTCAATGTATTTATAACAAAAATGATCCACCCTTCTGGATAAATCAAATCCATGTGATTACCTTCCCATTGGCTCTATTGATCTTATTGACAACTTCTGCAATAATGATCTTTTCATCCACAGCATCTTTGAGCTTTTTGTACTTGGGGTTCTCGCTGATCTCCAGGTAAGCCCCTTGGAACGGCTGCCCAACACTGCAAAGGAAACACGAGCTAAACATGAACCCCAGGCAAGAAGCAAACCTGACACCAGCACAGGCTTCGTGAGGAGATGCACCAAATATAATTTTCAATGATGGTGAATGAAGAGAAAGTTATCAACAAAGATACAATAGGATGGGGTTTTTTCTTGCTCTGGAAGCATTTTCCAATTAAATGGGCTAAATTGCTTTGGCTATCAGACACGTGAACATCCTTGCAGATGCAGTCAACTGTAATTTGAAATCACCCAGTGGGAGCCTCTGTGAAAGCAGAAAATAAAACCCCAGTAGGACTGACACACTATTGATGCTGACAGGCAGGACTTCAGTGACAGACATGAACTTGCCTTCAAGATCTGCTGTTGTTTGTGAAACATGCAGCAGCTCCTTGTCAAGTTCCGCTGCACTTGCAAACTCCCCCGTCTTTACACACCTCAGGGTGTTAAAACAAGGCCTTCCCTACAGATCAAAAACTGATGAATTGTCACTGCTTGCTTTGTTTGCAAATCACTTTAAAAACTGTGATCTAACTTCAGTCAAAGCTTTGCCAAGACTGGAGCCCAGGAGAAACCAATGCGTTATGTGGAACAGCACTGCCTTTGCATCTCTGGCACACAGAGATGGGAAAGAAGAGGAAGGATACTGGAATTTTAGTACCCACAAGTCCCTCTTTCTTCTTAAATAATTATACTACAGACAGAAAATTAGCCACATCCTATGAACCATTATCATACTAATTAATCAGAAACTTTATACAGTAATTTTCTCTACCCTTAGGCCAATTGAAAAAACAAAACAAAACAAAACAAAACAAGAGTAGGAGCTAATCAGCTCTGAATACCAGAGAAGAAGAGATGGAAATGTTTCTAAATGAATGCAGGGTAGGGAAAGCATTCCAACTTTCCACCACGTTGGAGCTTTGGGGCTTTTTGGTTTTTATTAATTAGCAGTATGAAACCATAGTCAGCAAAACAGTAGATTCCATGTGGACTTCATCCCTGACCAAAGGATGACAAGTCATAGCTAAAACTGAAATTAATCAACAGTTCCCTTATCACATATACCACTTAAAAATGTCTTGGATAAAAATTACTCTCATATATATACACATATATAAATATAAATATAGATATAAATTTAAAAAATATATCTCTGTGTGTGTGTGTATTTTGCTGTAGGTTATTTCACTGTTCAGCCTTGGTGTAAAAAGTACCAAACCAGGGATATAAATAGAATTCCTTCCTTTCCAAGGAGCTCTATGCTGAGCAGATGTATACTGACTAAAACCTAGAAAAACCTGCTTGCTCATAGGAAAGTCCAAAGGCACCATCTTTCTCTTTTCCCAGCAGCATAGAAAGACATCCCAAAGCAAATAAGGAATAGACCACAAGCTAGCATATATAGCCATTAAGTAAGTGATCTACTGAAGGGGGAAAAAAAGAGAAATGTACACTGAGCCCATTACAGGAAAACAGGAAATGTCTCAATAAAAAAAATGACACAAAACCAAGGAAACACACAAACAACAAGCAGAGCTTGTCCATGCATGGAACTGTTCCCATAAACTCTTGCAGATTCCCGTTCCTCCCTCTGCTGAACCTTGCTTCCCATTCTATTTGCTCCTGCTCAGCTCAAACTACAGCTTCTAAGAAAAAACTCTCTCGAGATCGACAAGATGGTTGTTTTCAAGAAAAAACACAATTTATAAGCTTGTATTCACTTAAAAAGGGTAAGCCAATTTATATCAAGGACATCATATCTCTCTGTTGTCAATTTTACTGCATACCAGAAAAAGTGTATTCCTTAAATAAAATTAGATACTACTGCACTTTCTCGAATAATGCTGGCTCTGTAGATAGCTATGACAAGAATCTGTCAGTTTTAAAGAACTCAATAATCTGAGAATCCAAAATACTTATTTGCAGAGATTTCACATTATTAAAAGAACAAGGAAAAAATATTCTAAAATTGAAATAGAAATTTCTTTTAAGTATCTTTGCAAAAAGATATGCACCAGTGTATCTAACTATTAAATTAAGTCTGAACACAGGAGAGCTCCCCAGCACAGCTCACCTGGGAGTGAGTGACATTGTCGCTCAGAGCCTTCCAGCTCACTCTACCTTTATTATTGCAGGAAACAGCCTGAAGGGAATGAGGGGAAAGGGTGAAAGTTGTTCCCACCTGCAAGTTCCCCAAATCTGTAAGGTATAAGTGGGTCAAGGAGGGTTAGAACAACAAACCACCATGGATTTTGGACAGAAGTTCTTGCTATCACAGGACTGGTGGCTGTAACAATGTCTAAGTTTGCTTCTAACCGAGGTCAATTTTCAGGATGGTAAAGGCAAATGACAGAGGGATGTTGTCAAGCAAGGAAAATGGACTTTCCTGCTTAACATGAAGCGTGAAATCTTACTTCGTTTCCCAAATCTATGTAAGGATATTGAATTTCTGGTACACTAAAAGCAGCAGAATCAGTCATTACCTGGCTGGGTATAAAGCCTTCTTGTCCTTGAAAAGTTCACTTGCTTCCAGTTTTTCTTCATATATAAGCTTTTGCTGATCTGTGAACTGATCTCTGTACTTTTTACACTACAAAACAGGATATATTAAACAAACCATAAAATTATCTTTCCCAATCTCACAGCACCACAGACTAATGTTTGCTCATTGCTCAAGATGCACATTCTTTGTATGCTTCTGAAGTGATTCAGCTCCATCCTACGTGCCACTGATAACAAACAGGGGAGGTGTTTTGCTCCTCACCCATTCTAGATACTTTTGAATTACACCAGAACCAATATATAAAACATCTCATGTAAGTATGAACATGAGCTTAATCTATGAGACCCATTCATTGGAAGAGTGCGCTAAAAATGTTCACAAAAATATGAATACAGTTCCACAATTTTGGAAGTTTATGTAGGCAGAGAGAAAAAAAAAGACACAGCTGACAGGGTGAGTTTTGCAGGCTCAGAAAGAAAAACTGTTCCTTGACAATTCACAGAAAACACAGCCCACAAGATCAGTAAAACATCCCATCAGCACTTGTACAGATTCTCGCCGTTCTCTCCGTCCAAAGATCCAAAACAAATTTCAGCTAACCACAGCTCATAAGTAAAAAATTCCACCCAGCACTTCCAACGTTGGTCTA
This sequence comes from Camarhynchus parvulus, assembly GCF_901933205.1. NCBI lineage: Eukaryota > Metazoa > Chordata > Aves > Passeriformes > Thraupidae > Camarhynchus > Camarhynchus parvulus. Next base: position 8,136,587 of record NC_044577.1, on the reverse strand, counting down.
AGTCCTGGCCATGGACACAAGTATTACAAGCTATTAATTAACAGGCTGATGGCAGGAAGCAAACCTCTCTGCCTAGCCCCAGAAAGGAGTAGCCAGGATAGTTATATCCCCTACAGGCCAAAGGCAGTGATCAAAAAACCTACTCCTTCCAAAGAAATAAAATTATCCTGGCTGGAATCAAAGGAAACACATCCTAAAAATAGACCTTTTGTGAACAATACTGTTGAAAATCATGGGAAGAAGATCTGCACAGACTGGACCAGAATGTGTCCTACCCTCCACAAATGGAAAATCCTCTTTAGCTCCTTGTGAGTTGATTCCAAGAAAAGGTAAGGCCTCGCTGGCCAGTTTTTATCTATTGGTGATAAAGAAGGCATCTTATTCTTCATTTCCAAGAAGTATTTTTGCATCTGTGATAAAATTGAAGCAAGATGTTTTATTAATGTTCAAATATCAGAGTTATTGAAGTTTGCAAGGAAAAGCAGATGCTCTGTGATTAAAAAGCACAGTGACCAAACTGCAACTCTCAGCTCTCATAAACCACAATATGGATTTTCAAAGCCAGGTATATTGAGAAATGAAGATTTAGGTATCACAGAAGTGTGGCAAATACTTAGTACCATTCTTATACCTCCAAACATTATCACTATCCTTTCCTTACAATATCAGAATATTAATTTGTCACTTTTCCATGTGCTTGGACATTTCCTTACAAAGACTATCATAACACAACAGCTACATTTGATAGAAAACAAAAACTTAAAACACAGGAAATGTACATGTACTTTGTACAGATATATACATACAATTCTCTGAAGGGTAAATTCATAAATTTTTCTTCCAGCATTGGCTCTGAAGAATTTCCTGTATTCTCTACGGACCTGGAAAGTTAAAAAAACCCTCAAAATGAATATAAAGAATGCATTTGTTTGCATAGGTACTTTCTTAACAAGCTCTATGATAGAAAACATTAAAACAAGCATACATACATGCAAAGGGTTCCCTGAAATAGGAACATCACCTGGTCACACTTAAATTATGTGAAGCAGACCATGGACCACGATGTCTGAAAGATACCTCAGCTGACCTGAGTGCAATAATTTGCAAACTCATCAAGAAATTTGAAATGCTTCCCTCCAAAAAGGCAAATTATTCAAATATGTCGAATTCACAGCATGAATCTCTTTTTAATAGGCTTTTGCATAAAGCTGGACTGGAAAAAGTGAGGCATCACCAGTGATGATAAAATTTTCTTGTGCCTGAAGTGACACTTATTTGATGTTAATTACAGAGTTAACTGGTGGATTTTTCAGATTTTTCTCCTTTAAAATTCTTAATATACAGAGTTTGCTATAATAAAAAGGGTTTGGTTTTTTTTTTCAGAGCAGACTTCTGTATGAGAAAATTCTTTTCACACACAAGCAGTCTTCATTCCAAAAGAAAAATGGGGTTTTGGTGCTTGGTAAGAGCAGAGAATCAACACAAAGGTTGCTTAATATCAGCAAGCTTGATATTTGCTCCCAAAATTTATTTGAAAACCAATGAAATTTTTTTAAAAATCAAAAAAGTAATCGTCGTAACAGTTTTTGCAAGTGATATTAATTTTTAATACATACTTGGAAGTGCAAGTTTTAGAGTACTTGTTTTGCCTTTTGTATTTTATCAGTGCTAATTAGCATAGACCAAAATTCAGAAAAAGCAGTTAGGGAGAACCCAACTGGTTTGCAGTTTTATGTGACACCCAGGCTCACCTCAAATCAGCTGAAACATCCCTCAAATTTCTTTGCAAACTCTGGCACAGTCTGCAACACACCTGTTATGGGTTTTGGGCAAAACCCAGGGAAAACATCATGGCTTTGCATAATTTACCCCAGAGCAAAATTTAGTGGGTTTAGCTAACTCACTAAGTGTTGCTGGCTTCTCTGTAACCAGAATATAAAGGAAAACCCATAGTATAAAATCCCCTTCGATTTACAGAAAAAAATTTACCCCTTTCTGCCTCACAGTAATTCATGCATTTTAAGATAAACCAGCATTTGGAAAGCAAGAATCTGTCTCCATTTGTGGACAAATACACCCACAGGTAAACAGATTTTGCTTAATTATACATTAAGATGCACCAACAAAACTGGCAGCATTCAGCTATCATCATTCCATGCAAATTCAGTGCATATTTTTTTCCTCATCACTTTATGAGAAAAAAAATATCAGAGTTCTTATTCACTCATTTTCTGCAAGGCTTAGTGCTCTATAATTAGAGTACATCCTTTATTAATTATTCAGGGATGGTAATTAACACACTCAAAGCCACTCCAACCACAATCATCCCAAATCTCACCATAGATTCTCCTTAATGATCTTGCTTTATATTATTCTTTGCGAGCTGCAAGGTGTGCAAATTAATTTGGAAGAAAGGGACTAATAGACACCCACGCATCCTATTGGTGCTGCAGGGAAGCTGCAAAGCAAGCACTGAGAAATGCAAGCTGCTCCAGAAAAGCCTAAATCTGGAAAGTACCACAAATGCTATTAAAATCTACTTGGCATACAATTAAAAAAAAAAACCCAAAAACTAAACAAAATCCTCACAACTTATTGGTTTCATCTTCATTGCTTTTATCAACTTTAATTCTTCAGCCTCACAAGTCATAGGTGAAAACACTTTGCCTTCAAACTGCCTGTGGTAACAGTGATATATTGGAATAACAGACTACAGTCTTATTCAGAAAAATCTGTGTATTTCAGGTGAGATGGAAATTGAAAATGTAGCTTACGCTATTTAACAAACTCACTGAAAGCCACAGACTGCAGAAATGTATTCCTGCTGTAATGTGCCTTAAAGGTTTTGGAGTCATCAGCTTGCATTTAAATGCTGCTGTTTGATATAAAATGGCCTCTAAGGTCTCAGGAGGGACATATCCTTGTTTTAAAATCATAAAAACAGACCTACTTTGGCAGTAGTACCTAAAGTGCGATTCTGATCTGCAGAATGACTTGTTAAAATGGCTCCTTTGTATTTTCCAGCTCTGGTTTCCATGTATGTATTGCAATGGATTTTTTTTTAATATAAATGAACATGTATTATATATAATTATATGTTTTCTAACTATTTTTCCCATTTCATCACTGTCAGGATAAGTATAAGAATACGAGACCTGAACTTTACTCTGCATTGTCAAGTGAATTGTTCCTTTCATACCCCTGTAGTCCAAAATATCCCTATTAGCAGAAGTCACTCCCAAACCAAACAGATTCTGATTTCCGCAGTTCTTCAGGACTGCATCTGTAAAACTGTGTTATGTAAATCATTTGGGCACAGACCTGAAACATCTGAAGATGCCATTTTCATAGTCTATTTACAGAGCAGAACTACATTTTTCCAGATTACAGATGCGTTTTCTTTTGCCAACCAGTCCTTGAAAGCAAGGGATGGAAAACAAAACACTTTCGTGCATCTCAGTTTTTCTAGGAATCCATGGCTGCCACAAGCCACAGGTAATGCAATGCCAGGCCCCAAAAAGGCTGCTGGATGCAACAGGACATGACCACTGGCTTTAACCCTGCCCTCCTCAATACTGGGATCAGGGGTCTACTGTGAGCAGCAGTGAGAGTCAGACACTTCCACCCTACTTCCCATTCTAACAAGCAGAGGTCACAACAAGAAAATACATCCTTGTAATCTTTCCAGATAGGACCTTTGCCAAGGTAGGTCAGTTTTTAAAGTCAACAACTGTAATAGAGTCCCTTTTATCTGACTTTTGTCTTCCTGTGATTGCTGACAAAAATCCCCCAATGCCTCAATGGTGCTGTAAGTGAGGCAAGCGAGGCAATGTCAGCTTATGACTTTTTCAGCCAAGTCCATGACAAAGTTAAACAATGTGTAAAAAAACCACCCCTTCTAGTGAGCCCACACAACTGCTTGTTTATTAAGTGTTAGTAAGGTGTGCCACGCTCCATTGAGTTGACGTTGACAGATGGGAGTGTTGGAGAAAGTACCTTCAGTCCAAGCCAGTAAGCCCAAATGACTGCCACAGCATGCTTACGCCTAGCCTCCTCCTTCAAGCGTTTCAACTCCCTCCGAGCCTAAAAGGTTCAGAGAGTGAACAAGAGAGACAGCCGGGAGCAGACAGCGCCAGCGCCGCTCCCACACCCAGCAGGGGAGGGATGGAGGAGCAGCGCTCGACCTTGGGCGCCCAACACGCTGCGGGAGCCGGTGCGGAGCCACGGAGAAGCTCCAAAAGCCTCCACTGCTGCTGATGTGGCATGCCCAGGTGGGAATTTTGTTATTCAGCCCTGTTATTCACTGTCAGCCCTTCCTCCTGCTCTTCTGTGCACACCTCCCATGAGTTGATTCTGATGGGAGGGCTTTGCCTGCAGTTTCACAATCAAAGTGATGCACGTGGAAATCAAGACTTACTAAGATCTCAATATCTAGTCACTTCTTCCACCGGCAAGTGCCTGGGCAGGACAGAATCAGCTCTGAAACTATGTGTCATGGTGACTTTCCAGCATTGTAATGAGGGCTTTTATCCTGGAGGTTATTTTTTATTTTGATCTTTATGTGTTAAAATAAAATCATCTCCAGCCATGTTAAAATCTCCATGTTAAAATGATGTCTGTCTGTGGAATTAGCAGTAAGGCCATCAAACCTAGTGCATTCCTCACATACAAAGAGATAGGCACCTTCCTACCTTTCATCAATCATTCCATTTTAGGAAAGCAATTTGAGGCATGTGTGGGCAACTTAAGAGAATGTCGTATTTTAGGAGATACCAGCACATTTTTTGTTCAGTTATCTGATGACAACACTCAAGGAAGAGTTTCAGTATTACAGGCTCACTCAGTCAGAGCAGCTCTAGCGCTGTATCTGCACTTGTCAAGCTGCAAGTTATCAGACGTGTGCAGCAGCAGTTCCAGCCTGTGCCAGTAATGCTCTTCTGGTGCAGCTGGAAAGGTTAACGTGCAGTAGATGTAGACTCAGAGATTATGTTTTCACTCATCTGCTTGGCAGAAAAGCTCCTACTGCACAGCAATGTAAAAGCAAGAGCTATGCAAAGCTAAGTATTTGTCTACCTTGTGAAAAGGAAGGAAACTGAGTACTTGAGGCTCACTCTTGTTTTGCTTTTGTTTGTTTGTGGGTTTTTTTGGTAAAGCAAGAGACTTCTGATGATGACTTTTGAAAATTTTTGTTCTAAATATTCCCCCAGGAAAAGATAAAATATCACATCAATAAAAAGTTCTCTCTCTTACCAGAGACTGTAATTATTTTTCTAATCTTAATTCAGTTCAGATTATTATCTTTATATTCATATATATTATTATATTTAGATTATTTATAGTTAAGGAATATGGAGACAATTTTTCACTGAATTCCTGTGAGCCAGTTGATAAATATAACTATTAAACCATGTTAAAAATTATCCAAATCTACTAAACATTTAAATGAGGAACTTTAACATGGTTAACACTATTGCATCCACTGGATCTATCTATTGCATTTATCTGGATGTATCAAAGGACTACCCTAAAACTATGAAAACAAATATCTCTTCTGCAGTACTGAGCAATATTTTGGTGAAAGGCACTCTGGTTAAAAACAAAATAAATTCTCAATGTATTCTGCTTAATCAAATGCAGAGGAAACTGTGTTTCTGTCAAATTATACCGTTACCTAAATATCAAGCTAGAGCTGAAAAGTTCCAAAGACTCCCTAGTATTAAGGAAGTTCTGTACATGTTTGTTTGGATTCCCAGGGCTGCCATTTTGCTGGAAATCTAATAGATTTATACCAAAATAGCAAAGGTCAAACACAGCATTATACTCCAGATGTAATTTGAGCACGTTTCTCCATCCAGTTGGCAAGGTGTTCTAACAACACACCCACAACCATAAATAACAACTGAAAAATGTTTTAAATCTAATGTATTTATGGTTTTCAACTAAATTAGGAATTTATTAATTGAAACCAATATATTTTTGACCTCTAGTGAACAGCATTTCAAATGTTCACATAACCCGCAACTACAGGCTGGGGATTAGCAAGAATCTTTCAGTGGGACTTTGCTTCTGAAAACAAACAGCTGATGCTGAAATTCCTGGGATTTTTCTAGAGCTGTAAGTTTAGAATTGCAAACTAACATCATTTTCTGCTAAAAGATCAGCTCATAAAATTTTGCTTTACTTATGGTCATTAAATTTTTTTTACTGGTTCAAATCACAGCCAGAGAATCAATTAAACCAATCATAATTAGAAGTAATGAAACTTAATAATGTTGGTTTGAACTTGTAGATGAAGACTGTCCAGGATACAGATTATAATAAGTGGTGAAAATCTCAACTGGATCACTAACACAGTGTCACTGAAAGCACTTGTTGGGGGCATGGGGAGGAACACAGCAAAAAACCCCAACCGTCTCTCCCCCCACAAACCACACTTTGCATATTGACATGTAGTTAAATGCATTTCCTAATTTCAGATTACTGCAGTCCAGTCATTTTTAATCTAGTCTAATGGCTTGTTAGTGCAAACCTGTAACTTGGTTGCCATGCAAAGTATTTCCTACTCTACAAAAAACTGACATACACAATGCTATCAGATTTATTAGGTGTGGCATGAATGGAGATGGAAGGAATCGATGATCATGCTCTATTACTTAAGAGTGAATTGTATTAGTCATTAATTCTCACTATGAAATAGTGATTAAATGCTGATGTTGTTGAGCAATGAAGGGGGGACATGTGGTATGTGCATGAAGTACCTTATATCCAAGCCAGAAAGCCCAAATAACAGCAATAGCATGTTTATTTCTAGCCTCGTCTTTCAGTCGTCTCAGTTCCCTTCGTGCCTGTGATGCATTTGAAAAGGGGATATAGAAAAGCTTAGGAAAGAAAAGGTTACTGCAAGTTCCCATTGGTGCAAGAAAGAAAGCAAGTAACCAGTCACAAACAGCAAAAATTAAAGCGTGTCCCAGCTTCCCAGACTGCACCAGCTACAACATGTTAGCAGCAAAGAGAAACCAAAAAAAAAACCAGTTTAAGCAGTCAAAGCAGTTTAAGGCACTGACAGTATTCCCAGATAACTATCCTGAGGGACATCCTTCTTCATTCCATGTAGAGACACACAGCTGCACAGTTTGTAGCCATTCTCTTACCTGGGTACCATGCCAGTAAGCAGCAATTACTGTGGCAGCCTCATTACAACGCTTCAGATGCTTCAGCTCCCGAAGAAGTTTCCGAGCCTGCAAACAGTTTAAAATGTTCTTTCTTTTAAAATGTTCTTTCTTTCTTTTGACTAACTAGCTTTTCATATTTTTGAAGTAGGGCACTGCAACTTGTAAATCTAGGCAAAACCAAAAAAACATTGCCTCCAAATCCCCAAGCAAATACATTCACACATGCTGCCCAGCCTCAAATTTGCTGCTCCAGGGAGGATTCTATGCTGCAAGGCTGGGACTGGCAGGTTAGGGGATCTTAGTTCAATGCTCAGTTTTCTCCCAGATTTGCTGCATTACCTGGGATATCTACATGTCTGTTTGCAAATGGCAACAATGGTTTTTTCTCCATACAGTAAATGTCTGATCCATTTAGAGTGCAATAAAGAATAAATCCCAAGTAAATTGTTTGGCTTTAGGTCACACTAAAGGCTGCTGTCACACCAGGCTTTCATGCACAATGCTACTGCAAAAGAGCTTGTTCTCCAATGGCAAACAGTAAACCATAACTCAAGACGATGCTTTTAACCCAGTTTTCTTCAAATAATGCTCATGGGAAAAGACAGCACATCAATAGTTAGACTGAAAGGATATTTTTAACTCACTTAAAGAAAATCATAAAGACAAAGTAAAAAGCCAGAGAAACAGCAAATCAAATCACATCACCTTATTGCTGGCAAACTTTAAAGCCTTCTGGACAGGAGACACTATTTACACCAATAGCACTAACTGCAGCCCCTTCCTTCCCTGTCTGACAGAAAGGAAACTGATTCCAGAACTAAAGACAGTTCTCTCTTTCTAACTAGAGGGGAAAGCCAGCTTTAGCAGGTGAAGAAAGGTTAATAAGAAAATAGAAGAGCCCAGGGTTGCTTTTTTTGAAGATGGTCAGCAGTAGTCGCTTTGAGCATCATGGCTGCTTTCATGTGAGCTGTTAATCTCATTTTTACCTCCTATTAAAGCATCATTCCTTAAATATCTACTAGGATGCATGATTATCCCTTCACAAAGTACAAACCTCTCAGAGAAGAAGTGAAGTTGTGGCAAACTGAGGCAGAGTACAAGTCCACAGCAATAAACTACTTTCACAACACAAGTACACTTTCACTCCTCCCCTCAGCAGACAGAGGAGAATAGATTATTTAACCCAAGTAACATATTGCCCAGGCAGCCCAATCTCTCTATTTTAATCCTGCTTTCAATTTGATTCATCCTTTGAGAATCCTATTAAGCACAAAATAACTGCCAACCACAACTTGTTTCTTCCAAGTCAGTCGAGTGCTACAGTTCTCCTAAGGTCAGTGAGAGAGCCCCAGAGCATCCTTCTCTGGAGCTGCTGGCCTTCTCAATTCCTTGGCAGAAGATGCCTTAAGGATAACCCAGTGGTTTAGTGTGGTCCAGCATCCTCCTTGCACTGTTTGCAGGGATTTATAGCCCAGGCAGCACATCCAGGTATCCTGAACTCGCCTCTTCTACAGCAAACACAAGTGTTTAACAATGGCCATGGGACAGCCACAGCTCCAAGGAGAGAAGGTGGGACAGGCAGGAGGCTCAGTGCACTTGGAAAGTGTTTTCTGACTTGCTCCTTACCTCTCCAAACAGAGACAGCTGCAGTAACAGGAAACTCACCTTCCACCCTCGGATGTACGACTGCACTGTGATAGCTGAACTCTTTATCTTCTGGTATTTTTTTTGTTGCTGTGTTGGAAATAAGTTTGTGATGTTTAGAACAGAATATTATGTCTGTTAAACACCGCATAATAAACCTTTCATCACTAACATTTGACAATATGCTTGAGGAGACAAGCACTAAATGTAAAAAGTGAACAATTTCTGACTGAGCAGATCAGAGTGTAGATTCTGTGTTCAACTCAAGGGGAAACAAAGCACATCAACAATGCTGCATGGACAATGTCACTCTGTTTACAGAAACACTAAGTTCATGGTCAGCAGCACAATTGCACATTAAATGCTAACAGTAAGAGCTTTATTTGTCTTTCCCACCACCAGAGTAGCACACAAACTGTCACACATACTCAGGTTTGTAGGCTAAGCTTTTTACCACCTTTTCATAAGACATGTGCTGTTCCTGTTTTCCACAGTGCCTTTATTATGGCTGATGATAACTTAGGAAGAGTAAAAAAAAACCAAAAGCATGGATTCCTGAATGAGATGCTGGAGTACTATTTAAGTATGCCAGGTTGAACAATAAATTTCCTGGACAGCTGAGCATTTTCCTTCTAAAAAGCTCCGTTCTCCAGTAGCCCAGTGTTCAGTATAATACTAAATTGACAGGCTTTGCAGCAAGGCTTTTAGACTTGACATTCAGCCCACTCAGTGACAGTGAAAATCTCTGTGAGCAAGCTGGAGAGGGTCCCCTCTGGGCCACCTGCATGCCACAGCTGCTGTCTGTCATGCCCTGCAACAGACAAGTGCCTGCAGATTCTCGAGTCAAGCCTCCAGCACAAGGAGTTACTCAAAAAAGCTTTATTCATTCCAGGGATTTCCAAAGAAATTGAAACCTTCTAAAGCACAGTGCCTACCAGTCATGTTGGGTGAGGAGAACAGTGCCTTCCATCCATGTGAAGAGGCTGAGAAAACATCTCTATCATCACCAATAAAACAACTGCTGCCATATTTCACCAGTGACCCAATTACAGTTAAGAAAATCAGCAGCTCTTGGTTGTGTATTTGTTTCCATTTCTTTATATTTAAAGCTGTGCCAATCTAGCAGCAGTAAATCCATTTTAAATTCATTAATATTGTGTGAGATCATAATGAAGCCATATGGGCACAATGCAATTCTGTAATTATGCTGTTTGTAGGAATGGGGCTTTCAGTCACACAAAGTCTGAGGGTTTTTAAACTCAACAAGTCTGCTTCAGTCATACTTTTTCCAAATGATCTATACTTCCCTCTAATTATCCAAGAGAAGTGAACCAAACACTGATGGCTTTCAAGAGGACAAACAGAAGTGCTTGTCAACTGAAAAACTGGGATTTGTCAACTCTGCACTTGCAGTTTAAGAAGACTTTTTTCTGTGTTTCATCAAGGTTTCTGATATGCTTGTGCTGTTCTCTAGCAACAACAAAACGCAGCTGAGAAGTTCAAGAGTAGCTTTAAAAACAAATAAATCTTTTTTATCAGTCAGCAAGTCAATATTATTTACTAACTGCCAAGAAAACATGACAGAGTCGTCTATTACTGCTGTTCAGTTTGTGGCACAGAACACCCAGTCCACACATAGAACTGAAACTGCTTTGGGATGAACTGTATCAATAATGATACCAAATTACAAGTTTTAGGAGTTACAATTAAAATAAACCCCTACAGGCAGCATTTTTGAGTCTAAGGCAAGTGTTCCAAATAAGGCAAAACCACAAAAAGGCTTAGGAATGACTGAATTCCACAGAACTGCACATGTATATTACTGAACATTTTTTACACATTAACCATATGTTTTGAGAGCGCTGTAAGTGCTGGGAAGCACAGTATTTTAGCTGAATGAAAAAGACTTCCCAGCTGAGCCAGAGAATCCTGCTCTCCCAGAGTGAAAGGATTCTGGTGACCTTTTTAATTTTTTAAAAACAAGCACAGTGTAAGCACTTAACAGTAGCCTATAGAAACTAAATTTTCTTTTCTCCCCACTATTGGTACATAACTATTAACATAAAATTGAGTTCTTTCAACAGCTCTCTGTGCATATTGAGGAAAAATATCCCATGAAGGTTACATTCATTAAACAATGAAGAGAACCCCCCACCATATAGTAAGGATGGTATCTTACTGAGTATCTCCTGTACCAGGAAGCGATCACAACCTGGCATTTTTTCATTAGCAAGAAGTGAGTACGGCACTTCCAACCTCTGTAAATCTTCCCAATCAGAGTGGCCAAGTCCTCCAGACGCTGCTTTCTCAGGTCTTCTAGCTTGAAGAGCTGGGTGTGAGGGTTTGCAGGGTTTTGTTTGACATTGGAAGAAAAACAGCAGGAGAGAGGAGACAAGGAAAAAAAACCCATAAGCACAGCTCTTGTAAGAGAAATCTCCTCTTTACTGAAGTCCCCCCTCAGTCACACATTGTTTTATTCACCTCCAGAGCTACAGGCAGGTACACCAACAGGATTTGTGGCAGATACAATGTCACAAGTCACTGCTCGAAAATTATATTAATTTAAGGCTGACAGCTATTGTAGAATCTTGATTCACATTGATTTTAATGGGCCTAACATTAAAAATCACTTTTTTTAATGCTACGGTCGTAGCAATACATCAAAGCACTGCATGGAGAAAAATCTGTAGGAAGCAGGTAGTGAACGATGCTGTCCTCACGAGAGAGGGCTTGATTTTGCAGAAGGCATTTTTCACTTACTGTTCTTGGGTTGCGGATGAATATCTTTGATCTACCGAATGAAAATTCCTCTTCAGGGATTCTCAATTCATTAAACAGCACCTCTACTCCAGCCCTAAGAAGGAGCAAATGAGCTTAACAAACATGACTCCCAGCTCTAAAACGCCTTAGTTTACATATTCACAGCTTAATTTATGGAAGGTATATGAAAGCATATTTTAAATTTTTAAATAGTGCTTGACATAAGAAGATTGAAAACCTAACTCATTTACTCAGTAGTTTATTCCGCTAAAGGCAAGAATAATCACTGTAAAGATTCAGAATAATTTGATGAAAAAAAGAGCAAATTTTATTTTACAGCATCAGCAGCAGCCTATTTTTCCTCTTACATCTATAATTATTTTACTTAAAAACAGAAGAAAGGAAAAAGGAAGGCTTCACACTAATGTCAGAATGTGAAACAAAGACTGACAAGTTTGACAAATGCCAGCGTTCCATTCTCATCAAATGCATTTTATGAACACCAACAGAAAAAAGGGAAGCGGAACTGTGCAGATCTTTGTGATGATTATTGCAATGCTATTGTTACCAATACTGCACTGCCACCATTGTCTTGATAACCTAAAGACTTATATTGTAGCTAAAAGATGTTAATCAATTATGAAAGATATTTAAGTCTTGCTTTTGGTGGCCACATGTAAAAAGAAATAATAGAAGCTTATTTGCCCATCCCAGGTATTATTTGCAAAAAATAAAACGTGGATAAAATGTGAATACTATGCAATTTAAAAGTATCTATTTAATATAATTGATTTGCAAGAGGCATTATCTCATAATTGTTCCCCCAATCATTATGTAAAGTTATTCCTGAAAGGGCAGAGGAAGATTGTATGGCTGTCTTCAACAAAATGAGTGTCCTTACACTTCCAAAGTTGGTCATTAAAGATAAGTGCCCTCCTGATCATTGCAGCCCTCCCAGTTATTTTGAATCCACTGCAGTATCTCTCTCTTACACCCATTCTCTCAGACCCAAATCAGTAAGGCCCGCACTGTACTCCTTTTGCAACGTATGCACAAAAAATAAAAACTCAGAACATGTGGAAGATGGGGATTTCACCTGGGACATGTGGGAATATTGCTATTTGCCTACCTGGCTGGCCCTCTCCAGTGGGGCCAGGTCTGCTTGCAGAGCATTTTGTACCTCTCCAGGCAGGGCTCGTAGGGCTGCCGGAAGGCGTAGCCCGCCCTGCGCACCCGCACGTTCTCCAGGAGCCCCAGGTAGCGGATCTGGTGGCACACCAGGGCTTCGTTGAAAATGTGGGCAGCCTTTTTGTCATTGGGCTTGATGCACCTGCACAGGAAAACCAAAAGGGACATCTCTTTGCACTGTACATGCTAACAGCTCTGATGGTGAGTTTAAACCACACATTTCAATTGTTTATTTGCCCACAATTCTTCTCCTGGGAAGCCGAGAGGCCTCAGAGAAAAAGGAACACAATATTATCTTATTTGCTTCTCCTGTGTTTTGCTGCTTTGGAATGTGGTTTGAAGATTGTTTATCCAACAGGTGGTTGTTTGATTGGTTTCATGTGAATTGTTTTAACTTAATGACCAGTCACAGTCAGGCTGTGTCTGACTCTGGAGAGAGAGTCATGAGATTAATTATCATTCTTTGTAGCCTTCTGTAAGTATCCTTTCTCTATTCTTTAGTATAGCTTTAGTATAGCATCCTTTAATATAATATAAATACATAAAATAATAAATTAGCCTTCTAAGAACATGGAGCCAGATTCCCAATTCCTCCTTCATCCTGGGGACCCCACAAACCTCATCAAACAAATTGACCAAATCTTTGGCACTGGGGAATTTACCTGATGTAGTTTGGATTTTTTGTCTGGAGATTTTTCATCAGGGTAGCAACCGAAGCCTTGAACTGTGAACCTGCTGTTGGTGGTCTCTTCAGATTGATCTTAGCAGGGTTTCCTTCTGGGAACAATGCTTTGATAAGGGAGTGGTTGGCCTTCCACATGGCCTGGGAGAGGTCACGGTACAGGAGATCATTATTTTTGTCAACAAATCCTTCCACCTGGTACATCACCTGAACAACAGAGAAGAATCTCATCAGTGCAGGTTTTGAACTACAACATAGACCAGTTCAAAACTGACCCAAGAAATTGATTTCTCCTTCTTACACACTATCCAAAAGAACCGAAGGATATTTCAGCTTTCATTTTAAATCTGACATTTGGATGGCTTTTTGTTGGATAAAATGTCTGTGAACGTGCTACCCGGGAAAGATGCATTTTCTCATGCTGCCAACAGTTCCCTGAGTCAATCAATTCTGGTTTCTGAAGTGGAAGAAACCCTTTTTCAGTGATAACTCTGACACACCACCACCTGCCAAGACTCCTAAACAATCTTTTTTTCTGTCTGATAAGATTTTTTCTCCCTCTCTTTTGAACCAAAACAACAAAAATACCCTTTCCTTTCAAAGTACTAATGCTTACATTATTTGCCTAACTAAAGCAAGATATGGACTATCACCTCTTGGTATCAGAGTGCAAGCAGCAAGCTGTGCAGCCCCCAGGGGATTGTTATTTTAAAGGACTTTTACCAGGAAAGCAGTCCAATAACAACAAGCACCAGTACAAAGCTCTGACCTGCAGCTGGGTACCCAGGAGGAAGCCAGAGGAACTTCATGCAGACCTCAGATTGCTACTGGCTTCTTTAACTTTTGAGGGTAGGAAACCTATTTGATTAATTGTGATAAGTCATCTGGCTGGCAATGCAGATCCTTCTTCAGAACCATGATTTCCTCAGTTCTGCCTGGCTATGTGCCAAGTACACAGAATACTGAATGAAAATAGTACTGACATGTATTTTACACAACGGCAAGTTACTGGGAACTCAGCAGGCAGCATTTTACCTTGGAGAACATGCTTCTGGTTTTGACAGGTGTAGTAAATGAAAAAAAAAAACCAAAAATCACAAACCAACTGTTCACATGAAATTACTTATATTTCTTACAAGGAGGGTCAAACTTTTGTTGACCAGTGACAAGATCAAAATGTTCTCAGCTGAGGATGGAAAAACAACATTCCTCCCAAAATAGGAGGAATTCACTCTGCTGGGTAAGTGAATGCCTGTAACAATCAAAGACCCTCACTGCTTGCTAGGACACAATCTGTGCACAGTCTTTCTCACAGTACTGGGGTATTTTCAATTCACTTAGATTTCTCACAACCAAAGAAATACCTAGGTATTAACCCCTGATAGATTATATGCAGTTACAAACTCTTCTTGGCAACTAATGTGAATGAAAGCCTGAAAGGTTGAAAGGCTGATATTTCCAGGACTATTTTGAATGAAAAAACTATTGTGCCATTCAAAATTGTAAGACTGGGAAAATTTCAAAAAGCATCAAGCAGTCCTAGGGAAATGAAACGCTTTCCAAATATTCTTTACTGTGTGACATTATCACTTCAACAGATTCAGACAAGAGGAACAATTTCAACCCGACACGTACTTTCAATTTTTAAAAAATAGATTGTCTTCAGTCTACAAATTTAATTATTTTGATTTTCATTAATAAAAAGTGATAGCGGATTACACACTGAAAGCTGTCAGACTTGTATTTATTCAAACTGCTTATGTTGAAAAATGCAAATACAAACATTTGTAAAATGCAAATGTTTGCAAGCCCTCTGTATAACTTTCTCTTCCATCTGTTTAAACTCAGACTATCAAGCTTAGTTCCTTCAAATGTACAAAAACTGCATTTTCGCAACAATGTGACTAAGAACTGCAGCTAGTTCAGTAACAAAAGCATGTTTTCCAAAATATGTTGCCAACAAATGCGTGTGAATTTTTGCCACTGCGAGCAATGATTTCTTTCCAGAGACCTAATGCAGCAGCAAAGCAATGGGGCACCTTTCTCCTTTGGTGAAAGGAGAGCTGCTTTGATTTCAGCCAGAGCAGCAAGGACATGCAGTGGCAGGACAAGGGGTGGGGGCTTCAGACTGACAGAGGGCAGGTTTAGGTTCAACAGCAGGAAGAAATCCTTCCCTGCGAGGGGGTGAGGCCCTGGCACAGGCTGCCCACAGAAGCTGTGGCTGCCCCATCTCTGGGAGTGTCCCACACCAGGCTGGATGGGGCTCTAGTGAAAGGTGTCCCTGCCCATAACAGGGTTTGGAACTAGGTGATATTTAAGGTCATTTCAACCAAAACCATTCTAAGATCTCTTAAAGCCTCCCAACCCAAATCACAGATTCTAGGTTTAAGGAGAATAGATGAAGACAGGTGTGGATTTTTTAATCAGCTACAGCAGCCCCCCCAGCCCAGGTGCTCCCTTCAGCAGGTACCTTGCCAGCATAATGCTGGATCCTGAAGCAGCTGTGGGGCAGGGAGGTGTCGTTGAGGAACCGGGAGCACTTGCTCATCCTGCTCTCGAAATGCTGGTGAGTGGCACAGACCTGGTTCAACTTTTCCAAAAAGGTGTCATCAGTAACTGTTCCTGGTCTCAGGCATTCTTCATCCAGCATGGCCAGGATTCCAGTTTGGTTCTGAAGTTTCAAAGCAAGAGCTTTAGTACTTGTTTCCACCACAGCACAAAAAGGAGATAATTCACTTTTTCAACTTCTGCTACCTAGGAAAACATTCTTTGAGCCATCTCAAAGCTTGGCTCTTTTTACCTCATGACCATTTCCAACTGATTTTTAGCACTTGCATTTTTTAAAGACTTTCTATGAGATCTGAATCCTGAAATTCACATTGAAACTTCATGTCATTTACTCAGACTGTAGCAACTCCAACTCAACTGAAAGTATCCAGTTTATGGTAAAATCACCATGTATTTTATGTTAATGGCTAAAAACTGGTCTTTTCTGATTGTTAAGGAATTTTATCTTTCTTGCATTGGAAGTCTTCTCAGTATATACAAGTACTTTGAATACCTCAAACACTCAGAAACATGTAATTGAGTTTTCTAGTTTCCATATGAAAAGAAGTGTTAATTACAATGCAGCATGTGATATCTGCTATTGAAAGCAGCCCTAAATGTAAACATTCAAGAGATGTTTGATTTGTTTTGGTTTTTTTTTTAGTGTAGGTACTGCTGAATATTTGTACAAAAGTAATATAGCTTATAAGAAAAACCCTTTTTAGTAAAATAAACTTCTGCTACACAAAGTAAGATGAATAATACAACAAATGGCATGCTCAAAAAGTTTAGTGCATGAGGATGCATACAGACATAATAGCTAAATTAAATCCATGCATTAAAAATAATCCAGAGATGTTCCTGAATACAACTTACATTTTCTATTAGGTCACAAATGATAGCATTGTTGAAATATTCAATATGAGTCCATTCAATCCCCTACAAGAAAATATAAATAAATGGATGAACAAAACTATGGAGGGAGCTTTTCCTCTAGGCAATTAAAATGATATTCCAGTTAACCATGGTACTGCATTCAAATTTAATTCCTCATGCTTACCAACAATTCATTTATTAGGGGAAAAAAAATACAATCATCTACTACTAACATTATCTGCACAAAATGAGTGTCCTTGAGTGGCTGCCAAAGTCACTCTCCATTCCTTTCCCCCACCCATGTCAGCTTCCCATGCACTCCCTGGCTCCAGGCCAGGCTCCTCCCGTGCTGCCCACGCTCCCACTGGCCAGAAGGAAATCAGCCCATGTCCCTGCAACTCCTGAGATCAACATTTCTAACTTCTTCCTTGTTGGAATTTTTTTAATTTTTTTTTAATGGGAGGAAGAAAGAGGCTAAATTTAGATAAGACCATTTGAAAAATCCAGAGTATGACAGTTGTTCAGATGTTCTTAGTATCTCAATTCTTTTTTGAATATCAGTGAAAAAATGTCCAGGATGAGATGCCAATGCATCACGAGGTAGCACTGGTGGGGCAAAGGACTAAAAGAAGGAAAATATTAATTTCATTCTTAATTTGCACTCTGTGGTACTTCTTACAGTCTACTTTTCTCAGAGCATTTGAAATACCATTCAAGAACCAAATTGCAGTAATGATGGTTCACCACTGAATGCAAAATTAAAAAGAGAAGCCAAAATTTCATGTTATCCTCAGGATGGTAAGGCAGGAACTTTATGTAACTTTTAAAAATGTTTATATAGCAAAATGGCATAATCCAGTTAGAGTACAGAGAGTGTGTGCCAGTTTTTACAGCTGGGAGCTGGTATTTTGTCTGAGCTCTGTGTATCATGTGGAGCACTGCTAAAACCTATTAGAACTTTAGCTTGATGTTCACTCACATCAAACACCAGAGGCTGGGCTCCACAGGACATCTCAAATTTATCCATAAAGCTCACACAGCTCCCTTCAATACATACCTGAAAGAACACTAGAACCAAACTCTATTTGCAGTTTCTTTCATGTTGCGTGCTATTATTTTAGCCATCCAATTGAAGGACTGGCTGTGGCTGGTTTTGAGTGCATCCCAGACATTGCTGTATAATCCAAAACGCAGGCTGCAGGGTAATGGTACTAATACCAGAAAGTGATATTAGTGTTCTAATAAATCAATTAGCCCTTGCTCAGAACTGCCAGTCATGGTTGCCAACGAATGAATCAGAGCTGGGTCTGCTTTTTACCTGGAGAACTCATAATGTGAAACAAATGCCAAACAAACATTTTTTGCTTAATGTGACTACCACACAGCCCCACACAAACATGCTCCATGTCAGCCCTGTGGTCAAAAAGTGCCTCTGCTGCCTGAAAAATGGTTCCAGCTTGCTTGCCTGTGTGTCTTCACAGGGACAAGGGGAGGTGGGTAAGCGAAGATCCATTCCAGTATTACCTCTCGGATGTATTCCTCCTGCTCTTCTTTGAGGGTAAGTTCAATGAAGATCTGCTGCAGCTTCTCATTACAGTAGTTGATAATGAATTGCTCAAAGCTGTTGTCCTGTCAGATGAAACATGTTTGAGTTTGCTTTGTGTAAACAGCCTGGAACCCAGCTGGAGCGAGTTACTGCAGCAGCTGCAGGTCAACAAGCCACTCTATTAACTACTCCCTCCAGTTTTGTGAGGTGATGGCTGGAGTAATATTTGATTGAGATCATGATTAGTTCAGAAATTTCAGACCAAATCCTTCCCTGAGGCTTTGTCTGTTGGGAGGGACAAAAACCTCTGTAGGTTTTATTCCTGATGCCTCCACACTGAGTCCTTTGAACGAGTCATAAGGACACTTGTGGTGTCAGGAAATAAACAAGCAAAGTTTTGCCTGCACTCATCTGTCCCCATATGTAAAATGTAGGCTCCTGCAGGGTCTGATAAATAAAATCATGACAGTAGCATTAGCTCTTTTCCACTCAGCAGCCAATAAAGCATCCCATTTCCCTACAGAACAAGGCTCAAGCTGCTATTCCAGCTGCAGCTGAGCCTGGGTTAAGAGATTATTGGCTCCAGAGGTCAACCCACCTCCTCCCTGCCAACAAACTGCCCCTTGAAATGGTGGGAAACAAAAGAGCTTCATTGACTAAAATTCCTCTAGCAGGCTAATTCATCTAAAACTGGGTTAGGGAGCAAGCAGATGTGTGACCCTTTGCAGAAGGGACCAGGGAGTGGAGCAGACCCCAGCAGGAGGGGTGGGCACAGGAAGGAGGCAGTGTCACAGGCTGTGACGTATTTCTCTGCCTTTTTAAACTCCCAAATAATCTGCTGTACAATACCTGGGAAGCTTAAATTATGCTGATAGAATTTTTATCACTGAAGGCAAGTGCAATCATTTTGAATGTTTGAATTAAGGATATGGTTGCTAAATGAGATTAAGAACACACAAGCAGATTAGAAAATATTGAGGTAGCACAGATTACTTTTATCATTTTAGTTTTAAATGAAGCAAAATCATAGCTGATCACCAAAAAATTCCTCAGCCACAAATGCTGCCCCTCTCACCAACTGCAATTATCACTCAGAGATTGCAAAACTTGCATAGCTCTAGATGAAAGAGTTAAAAGTTGGCATGCAGCAAAATCAGCACTGCAAACAAGCCATACTTACTGCATTCTGTTGAAAAAGAAATTACATAAACTGCAGTCAGTACTTCTTGTACTTCCATAACAACACAGAATATAGCTATTAGCATTTATTTAGCATACCAAGTAGATCAATCTTTGTATCAGTGAAAATGCAAAGTGCTACATAAATGTTATGCATTACATCTTTGTAGGTGAGTCTATCTTTAGGCACTGTCTAAATATTACCAAATAAACCCAGAGGTTGAGACACATCAGAGCCTAGCACACAACAGCATTCTTGCATTGCTCTGTCTCTAAATCCCCAGGTAATGTTTGCCTCTAAAAGCCATATTTATAACCTTGGGCAGACAAATCTGTGCAACAGAAGAGGAGAATGTGGAAGGAAATAGAGAATGCTGGAGGAAGAATGAGTATAAGTTTACTTGACACATTCAGATAAGGCCATCGCTTCACATATATTGAGTCTGAAGTAAAAGGAGCCCAACTGCCACATCACCCAAACAAAGAGAAAGGGTAAAACACACTCTGCATCCTCCTGCCAGGCACATGCCACCCAAATCAGAGAGACTGCTGCTCCGAAAGACCAGGTCATTCTGATTAAAAGGGCTGCAGGACTATTCACTCACAAATTATACAGGCTTGGTCATCAACAGAGGATGGAGACTGAACAGAAAATCCAGCTAAACCATCTAACTGAAAGGTCATTAACAATACATTAAAGTAATTGCTAGATGTTTTCCTGATTTGCTGTGTATCTGTGATATTTATGGCTTGCAAAAAAAAAAAAAAAAAGGCAAACCAAAATCCACAGAGTTCTCCACAAATCGCTCACTTTGAACTATGAAATTTCATTTGACATTGCCAAGCCACTGAAAATTGCTATTCCAGGAAAAAAGTTATTGAAGAGCAGCAGCAATGTTGTTCTTTATGAATAATACAGAGCAAAGGGCTAAAACAGTTAATTATGGCAAAGAAAATGGGGGAAAATGTTTGAAATTACTGAAACTCTCGATTCACTTAACTCTGAGCAGACCAAAAGACATTTGGTAAATGAAATACACTTCAGAAAAGGTTTTTAAAAACCATGCCCAAAAAACCCCAATTAGTCTTTATCTCTAAGCAATTCTAAGGAGGGCAACAGAGGTTGTGCATTTATTCTCCCTTAATGAATATCTGATTTAATTTATGTGAGGGCTACACAAAGCATATACAAAAACATTCACAAATTAGTTGTTCTCCCCAATATTTTAATGAAGGTGTTATAGAAATGAATACAACAGAATTAGAAGGATTTAAAGGATTTCTGACTTTTTTTTTTAGAAGGCAGTAGAGAAAAATCCACATCAGTGATAGCACATCACTAAACCCACTCAGGAGACAGGGGCTGGAGGGACCCAGCCATCAGAGACTACTTGCTCCTTATGCTGGTCTGACCAACACAGAAGCAGTGCAGACAGACCCAAAATTTGAGGAAGAGCTATCAAATATTCTTAGGAAATTTTAAAGGGGGGGGAAAAAAACCCCAAAATTTAAGACCGTATCTTCTCAAGGTGTCAGCTTCTCTTCTAGGCAGTAATTCTGATATTTTTAATATCAAGGGCATCACTTCAATCCCTGCATTTTAATAGCAGCTTTCTAACTATGCCTTTGAAAGCACTGTGGAATACAAAATAAAACCTTCAGGGAATGTAAAACCACACAGTCTCTCAAATTAAATAAAGGTGCTGGGATAACAGAATGTCACCTGAGATAAGCTTAAAGTCATGTTGAATTTATAGATACAGCTCAACCAACCACCCTCAGCTTATCCTCTGAATCTTTTATCAGATGCAACACTAAATTTAGGGGACTAGAAAAATTCACTGACAAAAATCAAAGCCTACTTCACCATGGTTCTCACTTCATAAATAATGGTGTCATACAGCTCCATTCTTTATCAATCTTCATGGTTGGTATTTCATGAATAGCAAGTTTTGAACTCTAAAAAAATTCTTCTCCATGCAAAAATAAAGTGATTATATAAACTAGCTCTAAAGTTCTATCTGTGAGCCACAGCTATTACATATAGGTGCTTGAAAGTCCTACAGAAAATATTCTTTCATCCTTAATATTTTACCTAACTACTTCTTTGAAAGATTCCACATGTGTACTGTGGAATCATCTGAAAAAAACATATTTGGTTTGTTGCTGACTTTATACATTTTTATACCAGTAAAATACCAATGTGCAACAGACAAAAAATATTTTGGAAAAAAAAAAAAAGCATAACTCTTACTGGTATTAAGCAGAGAGATCTCCATTAGATTTATGAACAGAAAATATCTAAACCAGGGCATTTTCCTATCAACGTTAGATACTTTCTAGCCTTCTCTCCCCACATAGAATTCAAATTCACTTTTGAGCGCCCAGTTTCCAACAATTTCCAAAGATGATAAGGCAACTGTGATACCTGCTTAAAACTGAAAACTGGGTCCCTTTTCGTTAGGCAGGAATCAATTCTTAACTTCCACCTGACCAATAAAGTCTAAGTGTTGTGTTTTTTGTCTCTCACAAATTAAGCAGATGATGTGGATCCAAACCTACAGACTCAGGTACATCACAGCTCAGTGTCACACCTTTGCAGGTGTTTCTCAAGGTCTCCTCTTCCTCCTTAATCTTTAATCACACCATTCTTGTTCAGAGGCAACTCAAAAATCTACACATTGCTCAGTCTGCAACCACACTGACAAAACGGTGCCCAGCAACATTGTTTCAAATACATTATGTGAGCACATACAGCTAAAATAATACATGAGATGTATTTAAAGGAAAAGAATGTTTTAAAAGAAAACCCTAGCATTTCAAGTCATGAGACTCTTGAAATCAACAGGACTGATGTCATTAAAATGAACTTACACATCAATGTGAGACATACAGAGACTGATACTTCTGCTCTGTCACAAATAGCCCCAGAAAGTAAGTTTTTTGTTTTAAATATCAACAGAGCTGCAGGCATCAGAAGTCTCTGACTGCCTCCTAACATAAGCAGGTGACCCCAAGTAGTTCCATCAGGCCCCCAGAGAAAAAGCCAGATGGCAAAAGTAATGATGATAAAAGACCAACATACTCACTTCCCTGAGATGAATGGTGGAATGAAGAGTGAAACCAACCAGCAAATTCAATTTATATGCTACTGTGGTGTCTGGGGATAGGGGGTTTTACGTATGACCACACAAGCATACGAGTTTATGAGATGAAACTAAGGAATATAAATGCTGGGAAGTTAAAATCAGCAAAATGGGAAAATTGCATTTAAAGAAAATGAAAAAAGATACTATTTTAATCTCAGAAAGCAATGACCAGTTATAATGTGACTCAGTTCTAACAAATTTTCGAAATTTTTTGCAATTTTAGTAAAGGCATGTTATCAATATTTATCCCTTTTCTGTTTACATGTACAAACATTTGAGCAATCAAGCTTATTTCTTGTAAATTAGACTGCACTGGGCTTCTGTGTAAATATCTGTATATGCAAAGAACCAGAGAGGCACATCTTTTAATTACAAATATTCCACTATATGCAATCAAGCCACGTTTCAGTGTACCTCATGGAAGCAGGAAAGATCTGTGCCAAAGCTTGGGGGATTATCCATTTCCCATATTTGTGTAGCTCAACCAACTTCAGCCCTCTTTGTGTGCCAGGCAGAGAACCAGGCACTCTGAAATCCATCTTGCTCCCAGCTGTGCTGTCCAGGCACACAGGTCTGAACCAAATTTGGACTTAAAAACATGAGAAACTGCAGTGAATCCAGTGCAGGTGTGATCCATGGGAAAACCCAGGTACCATCACTGCAACAAACTCAACCTGGTAATTGCAGTCCTGGAACAGCAGGAATTACAACCAGGCAAGAACCTCCTGTATTATCAGAACCACTCCTCTACTCAGACAGAAATAGCTGCTGTAGGGCAAAACATTATTCTCACAACCTGAAGCAGAACATTTCTGTATTTTTGCTCCAGCAATTCAAGTATTTCCTCTGCTGCAAACAGCCAGCCAATGGGATTTACTTCATAAAACTGCATGTTGCAAAATAAGCCCCTCTAATACTTACATTGTAATACAATTAACTAAATGGCGGTTAACTTTCTGGGATGCACCTCTGCTTTCAGCATCCCATCACTTAAGGAAATTATTGCTTTAACAGTATTTTAAAAACTCCCTGGCACCTCAGAGTCCAACCAAGGGTCCCTCTCTGTAAAGCTCCTCTCTCACATAACACTTGACAGCAGAGGTAGTCGATTAATTATAGATCAAAAATTCAGTTCTCCTCTTTCCCACTACACTGGGGTTTGCCAGAAGAAGCAGAGGGGCTGGGTGCACGCGTTTTGGCACTGCTGCTTGCCAGTGGTGTGATAAACTTCTGCACATCAGCAAAGGGTTGAACAGTTTCATAAAGGAAATCTGTGGCAAGCTAGACAACCTAGAAAAAGCAGCTGGAAATTATGGTCTGGAGATTAGGGCAACTAACAAAACAGAAATCCATTGATGAGTTAAAGCCAAAGTCAAGACATGAAGAAAGGGTTCCCATATTCTTTAAAAAAAAAAGGAAGATAAAATAAGATCCTGATAAGTCAATTTCCTCCTTAGATTCTTTTTTAATATGTCATCCTGCTTAGCAAATAACTAGACCCTTCTCCTGTAAAATAATCCTTTGGGTGTGGGGGGAAGACCCTGATCCAGGAGCATTCTTTCAGAGCTCAGGATGCTCTGAAACTCTAACATCCTTCATGTAACCAACAAGACAGAAAAAAGGCAAAGCCAACCAGGCAGCAACTGGACCAAGCTGTTGTACAGGTTTATGGTGAAGGTGGAAATAGCTCCCCTATTTTTTCATGCCTTAAACACCTCAGAAAGACATTTTCAATTATTACTGCTCCTTATTTGGTTACCTCCCTCTAAAAACAGACAATTAACACAACTCTTAACTTGTTAAAACGAAGAAAATGCATTCTTCACATTTCTAACATATTCCCTCAACAGAGATACTGTCATTTTATCATTGTCCAGATGACAGCTTATACAGTATGTGCAGCAAGAACAAGCTTCTTTCTGTTACCTCAAGGAACTTCTATGCACAAGAAACAAGCTAATTGCCTTAAATAAAAGGAAGTGCTATCAAAATGCATCACAGACTGTGAGGAATGGACCAGGTTTTACTGCTGGGTGGCTTGTTTGGCTGGTTTACCTGTGATACTTTTATTTACTGGTGGGTTTTTTGCCACGTCTTTGCATGTTCTTGCCTACCTGGAGCAAAAGGACTTGGTAAGATGCTGTCCCCAAAAACAAGGCAGCCACATCACCTCTGGTGAACCAAATGGAACCAATCCCTCTCTGCAACTCTATCACCAGTGCGTTCCAGTTTCTTGTCAGGCTAAAGTACATGGAACAAACTGCTCCACCAAGGGACTGAGCAGAAAGAACTCACACTCTCAAACTGTCTTCTCAAGGCCTGGCAAATTTCAACAATAAGCCTTGTTTGGCAGCGCTACCTTCTATAAAACTGCGCTCCAAATCATTAATTCATCATATGGACCAGCTGCAGAGTGGTGCCTGAAAATTCAGAATAAAGCCTTTAAGGCAAGCAGACAGATATTTCTGTCTCTGAAGGGCTGGACAGGATGAAATACTCATCCTCGCTCCATGACATTCATTTTTACTACTCCTTGTTCTCAGGAAATGTGCGCAACAGGAAACTCAACACCCAAAGCAAATGGAGAGAGCCTTCTGCTCACCTCTGCTGAGCCCTGCCAGGCCTCCACCATCTGCCTCCTGCAGCCTTCACTTCTTCATCACAAACCTCACCCTTCCACCACCCTACCCTGTAGCCATGATATTTTCTGAAAAATCCTTTCCTTAGGATTTTTTCTCCTGAGAAGCTGAGCGGCCTCAGGAACAAAATGTAAACAATGGTTATCTGCTGCTGTGGAATGCAACAGGTGCATCTGTGATTGGTCTCATGTGGTTGTTTCTAATTAATGGCCAATCACAGTCAGCTGGCTTGGACTCCCTGTCTGAGACACAAGCCTTTGTTATCATTTCATTCCTTTTCTATTCTTAGCTAGCCTTCTGATGAAATCCTTTCTTCTATTCTTTTAGTATAGTTTTAATATAACATATATCATAAAATGATAAATTAAGCCTTCTGAAACATGGAGTCAACATTCTTGTCTCTTCCCTCATCCTCAGACCCCTGCGAACACCACCACACCCACCCCTTCTGCAGAGATGCAGAAACCACTTTCTGCCCAAAAACACCCAATCAAACATGGGATAAAATGGGAACAGCCCCAAACCTACCCCAGGAGGCCTGGAATCAGCTGATTCTAGAATTCCCAGTGCCACCAGCCACCATCCCGAGCCCATCTCAAATCTCAGTCTAGACTGCGCACTGACTACGCAGGCAGCCGTTCAGAAATGTGGATAAACACCCTTGGAGCAATTAGTGTCAGGCTTCAGGCACTGCCCAAGCTCCAGCAGCACAGTTACACAACCTGCCCAGCCCTCCAGCCTGCATTTCCATGCTAATCCTAGTCCCTAAATCCTTGCCCACAGACAATTCACACAGAGCCACCCAAAATTTCAGCGTTTCACTCCACAAACATTCAGTCCCAGCATTTGGCTTCCCACAAAAGGCAGGGCAGGATTCAAAAATAAACACAGCTTTAGAGCACCTATTCTGTGGGTTGCCTAGCCAAGCTTGCTGCTGACATCTGCCAAACCCACAGAGGCTGAGGATTATTGATAGATTTAAACTCCCTGAGCTGAATTTTTAGTCAGCCAAGTCCTTATATCTACTTTCTTGGATGGCTTTTGTGTTTGTCGGAAAAGGGGGGTTTGTGTTTGATAAATACACTAGCAAAACCCAAATCCCAAAGAGAGTATGCCAGCAGTATCAATACTCCAAGTGTCTTTTCTCTGTTAATTTCCAAGAAAACACAAGTTACCCTTGTAAATTAACTTCAGCTTAAATTACAGAAAATTGCAGAAACCACAATGAACAGTAAAAAAATCAATGTTTCAAAAATAGATGAAAAAAAACTCGCTTAAAAGCTTCAATTTGCATATAATAGAACAAGACTGCTATTGTTATCAAGAAGGTGAAGTGTAGGATCTTTCAGAACGGTAAATATGGATTTCTTTATTCACTATTGTTACACAAGGAACTCTAGGCTGATCCAAAGAATCATCCTGAACAGAAAAAAGGCCCGAGAAATATTGTGCCCTGCCCATTAGGAAACAAAACAAAAACCTCAAAAAAAATTAAATGCAAAAATCACCCTTCAGTAAACACATTCCTTGCTGCTTATTGCAGTGGTACTGAGCTTCCTGGGTAAATAGTTTGCATGTATCTAAAACACTTCTGCTACACCTCCTGTGTGTTTTGATACATTCTGTCTCCAGGGCACAAGGCCACTTCAGGTCAAAGACCACGCACTAATGATAAACTTACCTGATTCTTGAGTAGAAACATGATTAATGCAGGCCTTTCTACCCTCAGCACATCAAACAGCTTCCACATTTAAAAGGCACAAATTTACAGATGAAGCCTTTCAAGTGCATTTTTACCAACAAACATTCTTTGTAGAGCTTACATTAGTCCTAACTTTCAGGAACAGATGTGAAAATCAAAATATGACTTAAGAATTAGGTTCAAGAGGCAACTGCACATTTCAGCCATAGGTTTTAACTGATTTATAATTAGATGGATATGTTACTGTCATTAACTATACCTCAGCTAATACTTTGAATGTTTGGCTATAGCGTTTACAAATGTACCACCCAGCAAAATGCTCCAAATTCCACTGTCTTTGTTATGCTATAAACCTTAAGACATCATTAAATTTTCCTTGACTTATGTGACTGCATAGTGTCAAAATTTTATTTATTGATTAGTTGCTTTAATATAATTAAATTTAAACAATAATTCAGGTATTTCTGTGATGCTGAACCAGGCTGCTTGGTTGCTCTTCTAACCACAGGTCTTAATCCAGGAGAGAGAGTCACACCTTGTGTGAACGTACTGATGAATTTGGTCCTTAAGTCACAAGGCAAAACCTTCCCCAGCTTTTCCAGGAAAACTAAAACTTGGCATTTAAAGGAATGAACAGTAACTACCCACATTACTTTAAAGCTTTTGAGTTTGCAGCTTTTTAGAAAGCTACACTGTAATTCAGCATGACAAGTAAGTGCAAAGAGCCCTGGTCTTTTCATTTTTCTCCTGCACTCAGCCACTTACTTATGACCTTCTAAGATGCTGAATGTATAAAAGATGAAAATTACAGGTGAGAAACAGCCTTGCCTCTGGAACACCATGCCACAAACACAATCCTCCAGCTGGCTCATGCGCTGGTGCACCCTTCTGTCTCCCACCTCCCAGTGCTTGTCCAGCCTAGCCACACACAGGGGAGCCAGAGAAAACAAGCCCTGCCTGAGGATGCCAGCAGCACCATCCCACTGCCAGCTTCCTAAAAGCTCCCCAAGGAGCAGCTCCCAAGAGACCTGGCACCAGGATCCCCGTTCAGCCACCTGACCTCGGGCACAACATTTTCATAAATATGTTCTTGTGTGTAATGCAAACACAGCCTCACTCAGCAAGCCCTTGAGGCAGCTCTCAGCTTTCCTCTTCCCTTTGCTCTGATTTGCACATAGTTGGATGTTTTGCTCCTGAAATGAAACTCACACCACCCTCACATGAACAACTATTCCCATTTTCCACACCGCTTCAACACCCTCCCCAGATTTCTAAGAGGGATGTAGGGAAGTGGGTCAGGATTTTTCTGATTTTTTTTCCTCCTCAGATGAGTTTCTAGTTTAAACACATACAGATTCCAAGCAAGATCTATAAATCTCTTAACAAAAACTGTCAGAACAAGATTTATGGGAAATGCCCTGTCCCTGGTGCTCTCTAACCCAATTAAAAACTCCTCATTGATTGTTTTGTTTCAAAATACCACCAGTCTAAAAATACTATTGTAAACAAACAAAAGTGAGCCACAGATCTTTAGCCTGGATTAGGTACAGAGTATTTACCTAAGTGAATTGAGATGAAATCCAATATAAGTCCTTGTTTAATTTTGATAGGAAAAAAAAAAGTATAGTTTTTGTTGGGTGGTTGTGGTTTTTCCCCCTCTCAGGATACACAGCTTGCTCAAAGACATCCACAAAATGGCTCAGGGCAGAAATGACAGTGCCAGAGTTTCTCCTATGCTCAGAATGTATGTCACAACAAAATATAGTTAGTTTATCCATCATAAATATTTATTTATCTATGGTATAAAAACACAAGTATGACTTTCATAATTTTTTGTTTCAATTGCCAGATATGCTAAGACATCTCTCTTTGGCTTACATTTCTAGTGGGTTTTTTGGTGGTTTTTTGTCAGGCATGAAACAACTGAGTCAAATTACATATATTCTGATTACAAATTGATTAACAACTCTGTTAAGCTTTAATAACAGCTCTCTCACTAAATGGTTACCATTATAAAGGTCTTACCTCAAAAATCTCAAAGCCATAAATGTCCAGCACCCCCATTACCTTCTTTCTCACTTTTGTTTGTGCCTTAAAGAAAAACAAACACTGAGTCAGTCATCTGTACATTGCATACTTGGGATTCAAGAAAATGAATGCATCTCATAAGCAGGCTGTCAAATACTGTAAAACTAAAATGTTACATATGGTTTTCCAAAATACACTTAATGTGAATATTTTTACAAGCTTAAGAACAGAGCAGAGAGCAATTTGTTGAGCTGTGATAAGGTTATTTGTGTGTAACAGTGTACAGCCAGGAGAAATGAAATTGGCAAATACAGTTTTACTGTCCACTTTAATTTGAAGGATTTCTATTGATTTTTTTTTTCTTTTTACAAGCACAAAGCAACAATACCTTAATGCTCTCATTGATCCTGGTAACAAGCCAGGAGAACAGGCGACTGTACAAATTCTTAGCCAGAGCATCCCGGGCATAATAAGCCTAAAGAGAAGAAAGAAGAATAATGTTATAAATGCTGGGCCAAACCAAACATCCTCCTGCTGCTGAGGTGTCCTAAAGGTGCTATTAATGAGTAAAGCCAGCACAGGGAGCACTGGCTCTGCCCTCCTGGCCACGGGCTGGCTGGAGCAGCAGCCACAACCGGGGCACTCCAGCTCCCTTCCTGCTCTTCCAGCTGCCCCCTAAACACTCACATCCCCCATCCCAATCCCAGGCAAGGGACTGGAGCAGCTGCAGCTGGAGAAGCCCCATTCCTGCTGGCCTGAGCTGATGAGACACAGGTGGCAGCAGCCACCCTGGCTCTGCAGCATTGCGGGGAGATGAATTCACTCTGGCAGCAAAGGTTTTTCAGCAGCCCCGGGGCCCACAGCTCACATGGAATTACAGCAGTTGTCCTAAATGAAAACAGTCTGCCTCAACACTTGCAACATGTGCTTTGTGCAGGACTGCTTGTTTTTACATTCTCTGCAGCATTTGCCTATCCCTCATCTTTTGGGGGTATTTCACACACCAAACCAAAGCATTTCTTAACACTTAGAAACCACCGAGCAAAAAACACACCCTATGCTTGTGATTTATTCAGTGCAGCCTTTCAGTTGTAGTTTTTATTGGGGTAGCTACGATTTAATCATGCAGAATAAAATTGCCATTTAAAAAGATCTTGCCTTTTAAATCAGGAGCTCTTTTTACCTGAGCCACGTTTAGTGTTGTTGAAACTTTCTCCTGTTTGGCCTCAACCGTCCGGAAGCTGAAAGCTCTCTCCAATACAGACTGGTCTATACCTGTCAGCTCACAGATTTCCTTGAGTTCTAGCAAGAAAAAGCAAAGTGTAAATACCAACAATCCTTCTTATTATTGCTTTTTCTTCCCCAAAACTACCAGCTTTTAAGAAGTGTGGTATTTTCCCAAAATGTTCTTCAACAGAAGCGCTCCCCATTCACACTCTTTCCCCACCACCCTGCAAAGCTAAGTTTTTAAAAATATTCACAGTGCAAGGAAACAGAGCAACTGGTTTTGAAAGCACTTCCTTATCCACTTATTTTTGAGAAAAAAACTTTCCATCCATTTATAGCAGACTACTTTTCATAATGAAAAACTTTCAGATGAAAATGAACTTTCAAAATACATCAGCTGCATAAATATCACCAAATGAATCTGACACTAAAGGCAGAGATACTGCAAAAGAACAGAAATCCTCCACTGCAGAAAAAACAAGCAGCTACATGAAGGCACAGAACCATTTTAACATTTCAGAATAAAGTGCTAATAAAGTGGGAAAAAAGGAGAAAATAATTTTTGGCATTTCAAACAGAACGATTGAAATTGCACAGAATGCAGCCCATAGTTGCCTGAGGGTGAGCTCTGGAAACAATCTAATTCACATGTAAGGATATTGTATGTCTGCAGAAACGACAAAATTAATAATGACTTCAGACAAATTAGTGGCTTTCTTCCCATCACTAATCTCATCTTACCATTTTTATCTTTGATTTTACTTTCATCTAGGCCATTTGCACGAGATTCAGGCTTAAATTCGATATTTCCCAATTTCAGAACGGCTGCCACCACTTCAAAAACCGACTGTGTTTCATGATCCATAAACCCAACAATCTGCATTGCATTCTGGAAAGGGGACAAATAAAATTATGAGATAAAAGCATTTACATTTAAACAGATCATACTTGAAAAATTCACCATTTATCTGCAAAATTAAAAATGGTTTATGAACAGTTCTGCTACTAAAAGTAGCTGGTATAATTCCTATGCTAAGTAAGTTTTTTAATACACAAGAGGTGTGAAAATGGAGCTGGCATTCAGTCCAGTCCACTTCTAGGCCTCATTCAAAATTTGGGTTTCTGAAACACTGTACTTTTTTTAGCCACTTAATTTAGTTTGTAACCCAACCCAATTTTTCCCAGTCAGATGAACAGGTCCTCCTGTCTTCTCAGACCAGTCACTTTTAGAATCCATACTTGCACACACTGGGAAACAAGGTCCTGTATTCATCTTGTCCCTGAGTACAACCAAGCAAAAACAGGACAGCAAATCATCTTGAGAATCATGCCAGTGCTCCTTTTCTTTCGACTTGTTCAGCATCACCTGGTCCCTGAGGCTCAGGCACTGCTGTCCTAAGCCACTACAAAACAACCTTTCCCACAATCTGACCAAGACATCTGGGCTTTTTTTTTGTTTTCTTTTTGTTTGTTTGTTTCTTTTTGGTTTGGGGGGAGTTTTGTTTGATTTGGTTCCTTTTTTTTTTAATTATTTTTGGGGTTTTTTTTGTTTTTTCTTGTATTCCCCTAGGAATACTCCAGAAGCCTGATCCCATTTCCTAGCTGCATCTATGTTTCCCTGTGCAAACACGCTCCATCCCAGCATGAAGAGTGCCAGCACTCAGAAAAGCTGTCCCTCCCAGCCCAGCCCTGCATGGACAGACAGACCAAGGGCCTTAAGAAAGAACCCTGCACAGCCAGCCCCTGCTCCTTCTCACCCTGACTGTTCTGAAGTTTGCAGCATCATCCACTCCATTCACTCTGGCAGAATCAAGGCCCAGGTAGTTGTACCTGCTGAAGTCCCTCTCCAGCTTGAGTTTGCCTAATAAATCAAACAAAAGCATCATTAGTAATAGCATTCTTGTTCGTAGCAGTTTTATCCCAGAATCAGCACTGTCAGGAACAGGTTGTTATTATTGGATTTTCTTCAAGGATCTTTTAATTATTAGCCTTCTGAGTAAGAACATGTTTTCAAATTTGTTTATAATACATTGCTAAGCCAGCAATTCTGACTAATTCAGTAATTCTGACTCAGGTATCTGGATAATATCAAAGCATATATGGACTTCACATATTACCAATGATACTACCACCAATTATTTGAAAAATGAATCAATATCACATTTCCCACAAAAGATGATGTGTATGGAATAGCACATTAAATATAAAGAAAACTCATATGTGAACAAGGCACAAGGGCAACACTTACAGAGAAACTCTTCTGATGCACCAGACAGGATCTGATAGAAAATGTGGAAGTTTCTTTCACCCCTTGGCTGCTTAACGACACGAGACTTCTCTAGCAGATCTAAACAAACAAACCAACAAAAATCTCACAGGTCAGGGACAGACTGCTGGAGCAAAATCCTTTAAAATGAGTATAACCCTCCATCATTTTCTACTTCATTGCTTTATATCACCATCAGCAAACCAGAAGAGCGTCAGTATGAACCTTATCATAGTATATCATGTATTTCACATATTTCTTTGAATTAGGGGCAAGCCCAGTGATCTGCTAAAGGCTGCAGTCTGTAAGCTGCAAAGAGAAGTCAGGTCAGAGAGGCAATGTGCTCAAAAGATGTTAACTGATTTACAGTACAACCACAAAATTAGGATTTGGTGAGGATGACTCTATGGGTGAAAGTTTGAAAGGCAAAATGTTACCAGTGCATGAAAGATGGGTAAATGAAAAGGAGAGACCAAATAAAGAAAGCATTTAAACCAAATAATCATGCAGCACTTTGTGATCCTCAGGTGTGTCAGACTATGAAATAATTCCCAGTGGGGCTGACAGAAGCTCCATCCTGATATACTCAAAGTGAAATGGAAAAGCAGCATTTTGGGAAGCATCACTGCACTGATGGAGTAGCTTGACAGGAAGGCTGCTCTCAGTGACAGACACATTTCTAAGCCTTGCCCACGAGGGCAGGAATCCAGGCAGGCAGCATAAGCAGACTGACTTGTAACACCTTGCAACCACTTCAGACTCAACATCCTACTTGCCACAGAGGTGACAACTCAAAGGTTGTTCAGCCTGCACTGCACTGGAAGGCTGTGGTTCACAGCACAGGAGAAGGAAGAAGAATGCAGTAAGAGAACATCTTGGACAGGTACCAGTGTGACCTGCTGGTTTTGTACAAAACATATGGTTTTTCCTTTTCTCACTAGCACAACTACATTTTTCCAGATAGCAAACACACAACTCCCATGTGTATATCTGAAGCCACATACATTCAGTGACATGGAGACAGAGACATTCAATGCCTCATTCCAAGCACACAGCAAAGGAGTTCCCCCTGCACCTACCACGACACACCCCACACCTCCTGGCACTGGGGGTTAAATTCTCTCTAAGCCTGTGCAAGAAGAAAACCCTCAAAGGGAGCTGTCACTGTTCTGCGCCCCATAATTATCCAGTGACAACAATGACAAAATTCAGACAGTATTATTAATCTTCTGATTGGCTAACAGTAGGACAAATTTCAAGTATTTACAGGCTGAGAGAGGCTGGTCCCCCATCCAAGTGTTAATACTGGGCTGGGAAAGGCAAGGTGAGCAGCAGGCAGTTCAGAGCTGTGCTGGCTGTGAAGGTTCTCCAGACAAGTGTTGGAACAGATCGCAGCCAAATTTAATCTCAAAAAAATAAACAACTTCAGCTCCCACAGTGGCTGCACACACTTCAGGAAATGGCTGTATTCTCAAAGGATATTGAAGCAATGTGGTTTGGCTTATTTGGGTTTAAAAATATTCTACCCATAAATTTTCTCAAATGCTGTCATAAAAGCCCAGCTACACATCCTGGCAAAATACTGTATGTAAGCCTTCTAATTACATGCATGTCTTCAGCAGATTTAAAAAACAGGTTCCTGAATGCATGTAAAATTAGTTATGTTTAGGAGGACAACTGCTTTTTCACCAGTTTATCTTATTCATGTATTTTTAGAAACAACAAAATTAACCACCTCACAATCAGCTTTCAAAAGGCCTAACATCCCATATTCTGTCAGCCTTCATAACTGAGGAAAAAAGCAGTCACTGTCAGAAAATCAGGTATTTTCCTTAACAAAGCAGCTGCTACCAATTCTCTCGCAAATCTGTGTTCATTGGGGTTTTTTCCTTTTCTTTCTGTTCACATGCAGACTGAAATCAGACTTGTAGGACAGATCCAGACCATCTGCCCGCTTCTTCAGAAAACTTCTTCCCTCTGTTTGCCCTAATTAGCATTTTAATAAATCGACCACATATATTTTTCTTCATCCAACCACTGCACTGCCAGTAACCTTAGCGTTAACTCCCACCCAATTGCCAGCTCTGTGGATCAAACACTCCAAAGAGAAGAGACAAAGCTGCACCTCAGACTGCTGCACGTGGCCCCTCAGTGATTGTGTTGACAGTGGAATGTGTGGACAGATGGTGCTCATCTATGTGAAAATCCACAGAAGCAAAAACCCCCAAACTCTCTCTCCATTACATTTTGTTACATGGTCTATGTGAATTATGTGTAGGGACAGAATTATCAGGAGAGCACATGCAGAACTACATATGGTGCGGTTATGGGTTATTTCTGCATTATCTTACAGTGCTTGTGCTTCAACAGGTATGTTTAACTTGTTGCATGCACCAAAGCAAAAAAAAAAAATTAAATTAAAATTTTAAAATTAATTTGCCTTGGAAAAATTCAACCTTGGAAACATTTCTGCCTGAATACCCATCAATTCAGATGATTCAAAATCCAGCCACAGGCCTCAGATTCTAAAGATTTTTTTGTTATTCCTTGACATCACTGTTTAAATGCAAGAGATTTGTGTAAGCACCCTGCTAAACAATTTGATTTAACATGAAAGAAAAGAAAGAAAAAAGATTCTGAATACTTCTGCAAACTCTAATGCACAACTTCATTTTTTTGGTTACTTGACCCATGAACTCAAGTGATGCAGAAAAATTTAGGGTATTTGTATTTCTCTAAACATACTAGAAATCAAATCAGCATTCAAAAAAGGAGCAAGTAAACAGTAAACCCAAAAAATGACACTACCTTGGTACATTCTAAATCAACCAGTAGAAGTTTATTTTAGTCATGGTCTCTTCAGCTGGCCATGACAAGGAGCCTTTGAGCTGCTCAACTGAAGTTACAGGACATGTTCAAGTCACAGCAGCTTATTTCTACAGCCACATTACATTTTCTCTTTTCCTAGCCTGATTATCTAGCTGTCACCAAAAAAAGTCACTGATTAAAAAGTTCCTCATGAACTTTTCCCTATTATTCCCACCAAGTTCATAGTAATGTTCTCTTGGATAAACTGATCCATAATTGTGTCAGTCAAAAGCTACTAAATGGGCAGCATGTGCATTGACAATGACTGTGTCATTTTAACTGTTAAATCCTCCTTGCTCAAGTATGAATGCTGTTCAAAAACGAACTAATCAAAATGTTTAATATAGTTTGTAGCTTGTTTTCTCAAACTCTTCCTAGATTAGTCAAAACCATTGCCTAAATCGTGGCAAACGTGCTGAGAGGAACACCAAGGGAGATGTTGCAACAAGTGAAGATTTAAAACAAAAAAAAAACCAACAAGAATGGATATCTCTTCCCATAATGTCTAATTGTCCAGTTTCTGCAGTATTTCCCTAAGTAAAGGAGCTTTCCAACAGGAATCACATAACAGCTCAGGTTCTAGATTGCTCAGTAAGTGGGTAATTATTTCTGACTTTTAAAACGAACAAACAAGTAAAAAATAATAAATTGCAAAGTTATCACTTTGCTAACTTAAAAAAAAAATGTTGCCTTAAATAAACATCATAGATTTCTTTCATGCTGTTGTTGGAAAAGATGGTAAAACAGGGCCTTTTCTTAATCTCTTGTTAGGCGGACTCTAAAGACATTTTGCTAGTTAAAAATGGCATTTCCAGATCAGACATTGCATATCCTTTACTTCACAACCTGCACCAATGTTGTCTCCTAGTTAATCATTATATCACTGAAGGGCTTAGGCAGACTAGGAAAGATCACTGAATGCTAAAAGCCAGGTATTTTTTGGCAGGAAATTCCAGGTGAAACATGAAAATTTAAGACTTACAAAAACTCTGCAAAAGATATTGTAAGATCCATGCTTTTCAAAAGGTCTAAACTATTATGAAAGTGAAACATTTTGAGCTGTACCATGTAAAACCCCTTCAGCCATCAAATTTAGTGTACACAAAACCAGTCACAAAACTCATGAACGAAGTGTGCACACAAACACTGCCTTAAGTACAAAACAGATGCAGCATCTGTGGACAGAGTCATACTTTAGAGCTGAAAAAAGCTATTGCAATTAGCACCTATTCCTTCAAAACCAAACATACCTTATTTTATATAAGATGTGTCTTATTGTGTAATTACAAGCGGAAAAGAAATACCATTCTCCTCTCTCTCATCCTCACTAACAAAGTAGTTATAATAAATGAAAAACTAAGAATAATATTGATATTTTCTGTAATTTAATTCCACAATACTACACCCAGCTGAAAGCAACACTCCAACACTGCCTTTACTCCTAAGTGCTCTGGAAAAAAAGCCCTCTGAGTGCATAAGTGCTGACAAGACTGTCCACTGCTACAGCAGTGATTATAAACAGGAATAAGCAGGAAGGCAGAAAGAGCAGATACACCTCAGAGAGAGAAAATGTAAATGCCATTTACCTGTTTGCAGGTGCCATTTAAAGCAGCAACACACCTTTCAGCAGGGACTGCTGTTTGCTGCTGAGCAGCGATGAGATGCCTACAGTCCCAGGTGGCACCACAGCAAGGGTTTAGCGTTTAGCAACGCCCACAGGAGCAGTCTGGATTTCCTAACCCCATGCACATGAAACAGGTCACCTGTGGATGGATGGGCTGGCTGGCAGCTGGCACCAGGACTGAGCACCTTCCATGGGCTCCACCATCTCCCGCCCATTAGGAAAATGAGCTGGGATCTTCACAGAAAGCTAACAAAAAGGCAGGACTACAATTCAGGCTTACAGCACCTCACTCAACCTTCTTCACCCTCCCACTCACCCACTGGTGGTGGATCAAACAAATGCAACACTTGCTGCCTTGTAGTCCAAGGGGGAAACTATTCCTGACTGAAGTAAAATACTTAAAGTTTGCATAAATCACATTAATTTCAAATTTTCCATTCCCAATTTCTTTTCATGACTGTTCATGATGACATAACAGTATATCAATTTCCTTGGAAACCAGCACGGTTGGAAGATCTGAGCTGCCATACATGAAATGAGACTGCACAGATCTGACACTGTTCAAACACAACATTATCTTCACTTTGGGTACATACCAGTCCTGAATTTAGAGATGCCACAAATCCCTTCCATTTCATTATTTCCATGCCGATTTTACTCAGAAGATTCACCCTTCTGTTCATGGCACATTGAATGTTTTGGATCTGTCAGCTGGACATTCCCACTGGCTGGAAACTGGACAGGGCAAACCAGCAGTGTGCTCTGGCATGATAATTCCACCCTCTAACTCCATCCTGAGAAGGGTTCGCTCCCAGGTTAACCCCTCTCGTTAAGGAGCAGGAGCTCATTGAAGGGCAGCAGGAGAAGGGCCCCAGGTCACAGCAGCTTCAGCCACTCCTTGAAGGGTCGCCCAGGCAGAGTGACCAGCCTTCCACAGAGCTTCACAGCATTCCAGAGCAGGGCAGAACAGGCCATTCCAGGAGAGACCTTTCAGCCCAATGGGTCTCTGCTTATCCACACCACTCTGACAAAATTAGTAGCTTATCTCGGTTAACATCCTTGCCACCAAAACAACTGAGATGTTCGCTGTGTCTGCTCCGAGCCGCTCATACCATGAAATACATCTTCAGGCTGCGCCACAAAAAGCCCACTACCTTAACTGATATTTGGAAATTAGGCTGGCCAGAAACAACTGTTAAAGTTTAACTAAAGCATTATGATGTCGTCTTCACATCATATTGATACCAAACCAACAGACGGTCAGAAATCAAAGAATATTTATGAATATTTTCATAATCATACTTTCCCTTTTAAGGATAGGAAACTTCAGCACTACTTGACTTCATGCTTGATGAATTATGAAGACAAATCCTGATTTTGACTTAAACCAGAGTAAATTCTGAGGGGTGTAAAAGAATTTAGGCCCCCAATATCTTCAGAATGATGATACCTCACAGAAAAAGAAATGTTTGTGTTGCAATGCAATGCTGCAGTTGTGTGGAAAAGACCTAAGGCAGCACAACCAACTTGCTTTGAAAATGCAGAGAATTTAACATCTCTTTTAAAGAGAGATGGATGGACTAGCAAATTTTGCAAACACTTAGTCAAATATGAGACGTATTAACATGCTGCTGCAGGAGTTCAGTATTTGCCTGTGACATACCCTGCCAAGGATGAGGCATTTCATAGTTCAACAAGTAACATCTTTTCCTCAGCAGGGCTTGCTTACACATCAGGTCTTTTTTCTTAAATTGAAATTAATCTCCTTGCTATTAGATATTTATTACATGCGACAAGACAGAAAGAATGCCTAAAACAGGCATATTTTAGATGGATCCAAAAATATGTCTGCCCTTTGATACATATGTCATCACATCATTACAATTACATGTAATATTATAATTACACCATGCAGAGATTTATGGGGCAGATAAACTACAGAGCAACTATTTGGACTGCCTTTTGATATGACACAATATTTTAATTACATGACTCAGTGCAGTACTTTCAAAGACAGACTGTTAAATGTCCACCCTTACAAAGAACGGCTCATTTTTATGCATATATTTTGAATGTGAAGTAAAAAGAAACAAATAACAGCCTTTTAGAACCTTCTTGTTCACATTTAATTATTATGAATATATTATGTTTGGCCTCCAATTTTGTTAACTACCAAATGTCAAAGCTAATAGATAGCCATAAACACTTATATAGTGACTAATTTGAGTTTCAAGATCTAGTCTGTAACAAAAAATTAGGCTCTTCAGGCACAGTTCCAAAAGGTGATGTGGTTGAGAAAAAATGTCTGCCCTCTGAAAAAAGCCAAACCCTACATTTATGTGCAAAATTCCTCATAGTGTTTTTAAAATGTTTATGTTATATATGGAGAGTACAGTTCACCTTGGGTGAGTCTCATTATTTCACAACCAGCAAAATGCCAGTGGTGTCAGAAGTCACATCTTTAGAAGGAGCAATGAATTTGGCTGAGTGGAATGAGAGGTCAGGGCTAGGTCAGTGACACCTAGTATAGTCACTCACTGCCCTCTTCCTCCCCTTTTAAAAATAAGAAAACCAAACAAATATGGCTTTATATAGCACTCAGGAGGAATTTATTTTAAAAGCTGCACTTAAAACCTCAAAAGAAAAGCAAGTCAAAGCATTCTGGGCTGCCATTCAGTTCCCAGCCCTTTTTTTCCCCAACAGAGAGCTGGTCAGAATTTCTGAATTGCTACAGGTGTCATAAAACAAGCTCCAAGGCCACCTTTGCCTCCCCAAATTCAACATCCTCTCTCATTACAAACCTTTTCCTACACTTTGAGGTGTATAAATTTGTACAGACAGCTTTGGTTCCAAGTAAATGCACTCATCTCATGGTGATCTCCAGCACACTCTCGATCACCCTTGAAAATTACAGGACAGCATCTGCCATAAATACATGACCCATCAAACCTACTAACACATCTGATTCCAGGGATTCAAGAATAAAAAAAGACCCTGAGATATCCATGTGCATCCCTCACCAGCTTCAGAGACAATACAGACTCACACACATCACTCAGTACCTTTGAAACAACACAGTAAATTCAATATTCATGCTTACCTCTTCAAGTCTGTTTTCACTTCCTCTAAGGTACATTATTCAGCACCACAACAGCAATAAAATTAAAAAGCAGAATTTATCACATGATGGAGAGCTATTCTATTAGACTAACACAGGTGATCTTTTCAATAATTTAACCATCTTCCTTTCTACAGAAAACATTTTAATCTGTGAATATGCTGGTATCAAAAGTAATACTCACAGTTGCTTATAACTCCCCCAAGTGGGTCACCCTTGAAATCAAACTCAATATCCATGTATTTTCCCTGTGAAAGCAACAGATTTTAAGATTATAATTTCTGTTTAAGAAAAACAGAAGTTCAAGACATTAAGTCAGTTGGTTGAAAGAGCAATCTGACAATCTCCTGTCTGATTTTTGCAGAAGAGAAAATTATCAAAATCTTCTAAGTTGTTATCACAGGCAGGGATTTTTATGGAAACAGCTTTAGTAGGGTCTGTAAAGCAACCCAGTAACTTGCTCGGTTGCTAAGGTTCTATGAAGAAAACGCACATTGTACGAACTTCCACCGGAGTGCCAAGAACACCAAACAACCCCTGCAGCCATTTAGGTAGGGCCACACTTATTTACCGAGGGATGCAGGAAGAAATTATCTTGCAGGAAGAAACGATCTTCTTTTCTCCCTGGGAGCTGTGGGAGCGTGAAGCACGGCAGCTGAAGGAGAGCCGCTGAGCCTGGCCCCAGGCAGCGGCTGGCAGCGATTGCGGGGCGTCTGTCCCCAAGAGTGGGACATCTGTCCCCGAGCGTGTGCCTGCCTTGTAAAAGTGATGGATTCTTCCCACTGAACTCTTTCCCTCGGAACTCAGGAGACCAGAGGCAACAATTAACGGGCTGTCACCGCACAAGCCGTTTCAATCCCGCCGCGTTTCCTTGACTCCTGCCTGACTTTTCCACATCACAGAAGATTGCTCCAGTCTTTGGATCGTTTTAATTTATTTGACAAGTGCTTAATGTAGTAACAGCTACATTTAACAGTGACAAAACGGACAGACTGTGCAGAAATGGCAACAGCAGTGCTGCTCGCCTTGGCAAGGGAGTTTATAAAGATAAAAGCTGCTGGTAGTAATTCAGCCAAATTCCACCCTCTGGCACACACTCAGCAGAGGACACGGTGAGGAGGGTGAGGCACTGAAATGGGCTGCCCAGAGAAGCTGGCCAGATTGGACAGGGCTCTGAGCAGCCTGGTCCAGTGGAAGGTGTCCCTGCCATGGCAGGGGGGTGGAATGAGATGGTCTTTAAGGGCCCTTCCAACCCAAACCTAAGATTCTAGGACAAAAACAATACATTGAAAAGCCTCGTGTTTGTATTTCCTTATTCACTTCATTCATTGGGTTTTGTTTATTTTTCTATTTTACTTTTTACTACAGAACATAAAAAACCAAGTACTTTACACTGATTCACTCCAAAAAACTTACTAATTTACTGGATATTTCATCAAGATTGACTTGACTCTACTTAAACTCTATTTTCTTTCCTATACTGTATTGTTCAAGGTTAATTCTGAGCTGATTCAAATTTCAGAGAGAAAAAAAGTAAATCAGATAATTAAATTCTCATTTCCCAAGGACTAGGACAGCTGGGTGTTTCCAAAAGTATTTTTAGCTCACTGTTTATAAGTGGGGACTTGAAAGACAAAATAGTTGTTAGTTCCACTTTGTCCTGGAAAGACTTCTGGGCTGTCAGCTCATCATTTCTGCAGTGTCATGTCTGATAATTGCAGTCCTCCCAGCCTTTCTATTTAAAAAAAAAAATCATTAAAAACCTCTACAGGTGCCCCAAATTTTGGCACTGCCCTTGTGATGAAGACCCCTTGCTCTGTTCACAATCAGAGGCAATGAGCTGCAGAAAGAGCCTTCACAGACTTGTGGAACATCATCAGCTCTTGAGAATTAGAAGGTAAGGGGATGAAATCTCCCAAGTGGAAAAAAAAAAGCCACTCTCCAATCTCTCAATGTCCAGAACTTCTATCCATTTGCTTTAACTCACAACACACCATTCTCCCAGTGAATCGATTTTCCTACTCTTGTCAACTTCACACATCT
Source organism: Camarhynchus parvulus (assembly GCF_901933205.1). NCBI lineage: Eukaryota > Metazoa > Chordata > Aves > Passeriformes > Thraupidae > Camarhynchus > Camarhynchus parvulus. Next base: position 8,094,329 of record NC_044577.1, on the reverse strand, counting down.
CACAATATTGCTTTTCTGGACACAAGTGAGCAAGTGACAGAGTTGCATTCAGCTTTCTGATTTTAGCAGGAGAAACTATGACAAGTACCCACACTTCTGAACCTCTCAACTCCAGCATCAACTTTTCCGGTTTTTCAACTGTCAGTTTTGGTAATTTCTCATTCCATTCCATGCACAAAAAAGGTTGAATTCAACCAGTTGATTATAAATAATTTAAGGAAAAAAATAACATTACAAATGTTCATATTAAAAACTAAAGGTGCAAACACATTTTGAAATGTTATAGAAAGCAAATGGGAACCTAAACTAGTCATTTTAACCCAAAAAAATATACATATGAATGGGAAACAAGATCACATGGAAATACCTACTTGCTAAGCAGACCAGTTGCTGGGCACATGGTCTCTGACACTAAAGCCACCAGTGCCAGAAAATTAAAGAATCCAGCTGCTCTGTAATTATGTTTTCATCCGGTCACAGGCTGCCACATCCTAATTTTGTTTTTCTTTTTTAGCCTCTGCTTTAATATTCAATTGAACTCTATGCCCATATCATAAACGAACAAGATTTCTGGCCAGGAGGTGAAACATCTTTGAAGAGGCATCACTAATCGTGCCCTACTATCACAATGGGGAAGGAGAACATGCTCCTGTGTCCAAATTAAATACTGACTGTTGCTGTAGGTGTTCACCTTCTTCAAGAAGTCCTCAGACAGCTACAAGAAAGCTCCTCAAATTATTTCTTCCCTCTTTATGGCTGCCTTGATGGTTGATACATGGTAAAACAGAAATAGCCAACAGCAAAGCACACTCCTTGAAAAGGACTGAAGGAAATACTTACAAATCTAGAGGAGTTGTCATTCCGCACAGTTTTGGCATTTCCAAAAGCTGGAGAAAGAGAAAAAACAAATACAACAAGCAAATCTATCAGTAAAAAAAATATTTAAATGCTGAAATATCTAGGTCTGCTTGTATATTTAAAGGAATTACAGACTTCCAAGAAACAATGCCCTGTTCATTGTATGGGCATCAGCCCCTGGGGACAGAGTGCGACAGACATGATCACAAATACCAAAAATCTACAGAAGTCCAAAGAGGTTTTGTCTCAACACTTTCCTTGTTTAAAAAAGCTAAAGAAAAATATACAAGAGGAAATGGTTCCAAAACAAAACTGTACCCATATTAAGCATATATCTTTGGGGTTTGAATCAACAAATTCATAATTTTATTACCCAAATAACTTTAAATAGATGAAATACTACTTCTTCTTCATTTCAGAGAAAGAAATGAATCCTAGTTCCCCAAATACATTAAAAGCTGGAGGCCAGAAGTGAAGAAATTACAGAATGACACTTAAAAATTGTTTGGATAGGACCGTTTAATCAATGCTTTGAAATTGATTTATTTACACCATTTCAACTCATTAATCCTACCTCAAGCGGAATATTATTCAGCTGAAATCAGTTCACAATGAAAGTTTGTCTTCAGCCTGACCTAAACTAGCTTTCTGAATAGTTTGGTTTAAAATTTCTTTAGCTCAAGTTTAATGACAATGAAAATTCTCTGAGAAAGGACTGCCCAGGGTGACATTCAGATGGAGAGCCATCATCTTAGAGCATGGGCAGGGCAAGAACTCAGGCAGGAGGACAATTCAAGCTCTCAAACTCCCACATTGTCCAAGCACATGGAGTCAAACAGGAGCGTCCCCTCCATCATTAGGTACAGCACTCCTACTTCCAACAAGAGACTTTATTTATCCCAGTATTTATTTACATAGCATATATATACTCGAAGATCAAGTCAAGTCAACGTTTTTTGGACAGCAATAAATACATGCCTTAAGGCTTCCACACACTTGCATGAGTAGACTTATTCTTGACCAAAGAACTAGAGCCAAAATGAAAAGTTTGTTGATCCTAAAGGCCAGGATAAGTGAAAGAATTGTTTTTAAATCTTTATGCCCTGCAATAAATCATCTTTTCAACAACCAAATCTCTGAGCTGCATTTTCTTAAACACTGTGCTGAACAGTAAAGTCATTTATAACTGCATGGAGCCAAGCACAAATGTTCCATTATAAAGCATGAGGCACATTCCTTGGTTTTCCCTAAAGTTCATTGTTTCTAAAAGTTAATTTACAGTAGCAACTGTAGTTTAATAAAAATAATCCCATAAGATAAATTATGCATATGTAACATTTATGTAATTTTCTTGCACTGCAGTTTGACTGAAACAGAACTACATAACCAAAGAAAAATAAATCTAACCACAAATGCTTAATTTCTTTCTAAAACCAAGCAGCCAGGCTTGCTCAGTTTTTATTCCTTACAGAATAACCCCGTGTCCAACCTTCCAAAAAAGCTCAACAGGCATTACCAGCCCATCAAGTAGAACAAATAGTACCTTGAAATGATAAGGCAATCATCATTTATCATCATAAAATGATAAGGCAATCTTCAGTAAGCTCAGCTGATTCCTCTCGCATTAAAACAAAGCTTCACAAACCAACAAGAAATCAAACTCATTTGGCAGTCCCCGGGGAACAATCCAGCTTGGGCAAGAAAAGCCTCAGTACCCACCATGCCATTTCTGTCTGGATCTGAAATCTGCTTCCAGAACAGTGATAAAACAACACAGCTCTTCTCTGTGAACCCTAAACAATGGAGGGTTGCAATCCCCCCATTCACCTTTAAGGGGAACACAGCTGATCATCAAAGAAAGGCTTATCCAGCACTTCTATTATTCTTAAATGTCAACATTTCATCCCTTCTTTACAAGTCTTTGCATACAACTTCTGGTTTGTGTACAAAGATCATGTTTTAACCATCCACTTCCCCACTGCTCTCTGCCCAATTTCTTGCATTCCCTTTCATTTTATTATTTTTTTCTACTTTTCCCTCTGTTTTCACTTGCAGAGTCCTTGCCCCCTATAGGTTCCAATTCATCACCTATAAGCAAGGCAATAAACATAATGTTGACACTCAAAAGTCTTCACAAACACCACATATGATCTGGCCAAAATGCAAAATTGTCTTTTGACAACTGACTTTGTCTCAGCACCACAACGGCTTTGAAAATTCTGGGTAAGACTGAGCCAGGAATCAACACAATAGGTCTAAATAAGTCAGTGCCAACCAAGGAACTTCTGAAGGCAATTATTAGACAATGGGAGAGAACTGCAAGCTTTGAGGATCATATATCCTATCTCCAGGATTAAAAAAAAAAATTAATTCTGTTTCTGGCAGCCAACATCTTTAAATTAAAATCACTAATTTAAAAAATGAAAGCCTTTCACGGGAGAGCAGGAATGGCAGCTGTCAGGAAGAGCAGGCCAGCAATCACCAGACCCAAGAAACAGTAAGTCTCAGGGAACAACAGGCATGCATATGGATTGGCTTAGTTTTTTTTCTAAGATCCATTCCATCACCCTTTTTTTTTCCCTAAAAGAGAAATAATGCCTTACAGAGCTTGTTTGTTTACTAGAGACTATAATAATATGATTTGGAAGGAAATGAATCAGAGGGACTGAAGTGAAGTCAAGTCTTTTGATACAGGCAAGCATCATCAAGGCAGGGTTGAGAAAGGGTTAGCCCCTCTGAGAGCAGCAGGAGGAGGTTGGGAAGCATGACCTAACTTCCTGAGCTCTTCCTAAATGAGGGAAACCATTTTCTTCTCAAGAAAGCCTACACACAGCTGAAGAAAGTCCTGCAGATGTATTCACGTAAAGCATCTCCTATGGATTTGGACACCAAACAGCAACAAAACATCATCAGACACAGTTTTCCAAACCAGCTCAGCTGGAACACCAGTGCACACACAGGTAACATGTTGGCACATACCCAGTGAGATTCTTACCTTCAAGGACCGGATTTGACTGCAAAAGTTGTTCTTTTACTTGATTAACCTCTGCCCCTTTTCCACACACAGCAGCTACATATGACATGACAAGTTTGCTTGCCTCTGTGGGGGAGAGCCAAATAAAACAGTGATAAGCATTGGCAAAAAGGCTGTGATGTGACTTTACAGACTAATTCTCCATCACATTTTCCCAATGCCAGACAGGACCTGCGAGCACATTCATCTCAGTTTTCTCCTGCACTGTTGTACCATCTGCAAATGCAGAAGGAGCACACCCTGCTCTGAGACCCATGCCATTACATCAGCAATTCTCTTGATTTAAATACCTACAAGCCTCTACCCAAGCTAAAAAAAGCCACCACTGGATACAGCACATTACCTGCTCCTTTTTAGCCTCAGTAAGAGGCATTCTTCAAGGGAAGAAGATTATCCCCTGCTGACACATTGAAAATGTTTTAATCTAGCCTGAAAATAAACAGGCCCAGGCAGTTTCAAGACACAAAATTCAATCAGTTTATATCAACAGATACACAACAAGTGCAAAATACAACACTTATACATATGTAATTACAACTCTAATCTACAAGCAACTGAGTAACTGCAACATCACCTAACGTGCTGCAGTCTGAAAGTAAAACCAAAAGAAAATGTGAAGCATTCATTTAAACAATAAAACTAGTTTGGAGTTGCTTTTAAGAAAGTTTGGAACAATTTTTGGATTTTCAAAGCTGAGTTCATATGGGTGTCAATCACCCATGACAGAAACAAAGATTAGATAATCCATCCAACCCTTCTGTTATTGCTGGTCAGGCAAAAGCAGCTGGAAAACGATTTGGTTTATAAAGAGAGTCTGTGATGGTTACTACAATGCAAGATAGTGAAATTTCAGGCAATATAGGCTGATATATAATGTAATTACTAACAGCTGGAAACCCTATCAATTAGACCGTGGTCATAAAAAAAAAAATCATTACATTTGTAACAGATCTTCAGAGATCTGTTACAAATTTAAGTGTCTCATTTCAGGAAAGAACTGACAGACGAGACGTTTTCCCTTGGATTTTGATTTTTCCTATTTAACCAAATTTGTCTGTTAGCATTATATTACTATCCCATGTGTAGAGGAAAATGAGCACACCTGCCACACAGGAAGCAATCAGGGAGCAAAAACTTTAGGTGTGCTCAGAAGGCTCCCATCTCCTTTATTTGTGCCTCAAGCCCAGCTCCCATTTTTCACTCTGTTCCCTTCAGAGCTTGGAATTACCCAATTATTTAATTCAAAATATTTCCTAAAACAGTCAACATCTTTAAGCACAGGCACTCAATCACTGAGAGAAACATGCATTGAAGCAGCAAAAAAGCTATTATAATAGTTTACACACAATGACTTCAATACAGGTTTTGAATATTAGCAAAAGCAAATAAAGGCCCTTTCTCTTATTAGGAACTCTGTTGGCCCAAGAAAGACATCAGGAAGGGAGTTATCACCCTAACATTTCAAAACATTTAAATAAACCCCTTATTCTGGTGATGCACCATGTTTTTTTGCCCAATGTAACTACCAGTTAACATTAAAAACATGCAGAGAAACAAGGACAAAATTGGAAGCAAATAAAAAGATTCAACTGATGACAGCTCAGTTTCAGTTCTTCCAGGGCAAAAATGTCAACTATTCTGGCTACCAAAAATTTAAAACACAACCATATAGTGTATCTGTAGTAAGAAGTTTGTTTCCTTAACTCCAGGAACTTCCTACCCTCTTCATCCCCTATTTGGTACTTAACTTTACAAAAAAAGAAAAATTCATATTATTTCCCATATAGCTATAAAAATTACAGAACCCTCAAAATCTCTATACAAATCTAAATGCACTATTTACATATAGAGAAGTTCAACAACTCAACCTCTGATTCACCTTTCAAATGAATAAATCAATAATATGTGTAGGCAGTTGTATGAGCTGCTTGATAATTCACAATTTGTGAGGAAACCAAGACATTAAACACCACCAGTCCAGGGCTCTTTGCTAAAGTCTGAGCTTCTAGACAGAAGCTCAAAGAGTCATATTAATAAAGCTTGGGGTTTTTAAACTACACTTCTATTGAACAGGTTTTCCTGTCATTGAATTGTAAATAAGGTTTCTATTACAAGACTTCAAGACTTCTTAATTGGGTGCCACTAATCTAAAAGCACTAAAGATGATGATTACACTTTAAACACTTTTATACCTTTCCAAAGTCTAGGAAAGCAACTTCTTGTTACCTACTTTGCTCAGAATAAGCACACAAAGCCCCACATATTCTCAGATGCAAAGGAAAAATCTCCCAAATTACTTGGAAACAGATGTACGCCTTCCTACCTGCTGTCTCTTCTGCAAGTCACCTCTGTTTTAAATTGCTGTCTTTGAAAATAACTGGCTTCTTTCTTTTTTAAGGTCTACTTAAAATGTACTGCAGTTATGCAATCCTCTCTTGGTTTCTACCCTTCCAGTTTAAAAACCAGCAGTGGTTTTCAAGGAGATGTCAGCTTTGCCTAAGAAACTCGGTGTTCTGGTACACAAGCCAGTCTTAGCACTGCAGCTGAGCACAGCGTGCAAAGGGCTGATAAAATTTCCAAAGTAATCAGCTACAGTTATTTCTTTTCCTTAGATAATTAGTATAATCCAGTTTTTAAAGGCATGTGTTTACTGAGAGACAAGTGGAAGTATCAAGTCTAGAAAACTCTAGAGCATTCAGCTTTCCATGCCTTCAGGTTTCCCACCAGGACAGTCTAAACATTTTCTGGCCCTTGCAATACTGCGTGACAAGTCAGCCTGACTTTGGTACAACTCTGGATACTGATGAGGACACTGTACTAACATGACATGGGATTTCAATGTGGTTACAGTGTGAAAAAAAACATTATTTTATGTGAGTTCACAGCTTCAGCAACAAGTGTGGCAGCACTCACTCTCTGCAATGGCCAGACACAGAGAATTACTGACATCTCTCAACTCAGTTACTGACTCCAGCTTCCCTTTGCAAGGCTCTGAGCAGCCCTGAATGGTTTTTAATCAGATCCTAAGTGCTCTTTACCTGTTTTCCCAGCTCCACTCTCTCCTGTGATAAGGATGCATTGGTCTTTGTCCTGGTCCCTTAAAGACCTGTAGGCTTCATCAGACAGAGCAAAGCTGCAAAGAAAGAAAGAGCCAATTGAGAATTAGGAAAAAACAAAACAAAACAAAACAACCAAACTACCAAATATTGATGATAATTACAATCTGTCCTTTGCACAGCCAGGCAGGCAAAAAAAAAACAACAAAAACCCAAAACTCTCTAAGTGCTAATGTTCCATAAGCGATGAAGCACTCTCTTTTCAGAATGTAAAGACCCACAGAAGCAAAATGGATACTTTTTCTCAGAGGCTTACTTAGACCTCCTTCAGGAACAAGCAAAGATAATCTTGAAGTTTTGCTAAAGATAGCAAAGTCAAAACAAAATAACAGAATTTTAGGGAAGTGTAGCTATCTTTCTTCATTGAACAAAATGTCATATTCTCCACTGAAAAAATGTTAATGCAACATCAGGGCATGGTTTGTCTGAAGATGACTCTAAGATAAAGGAAAGAGAAGAACCCTGAGCAATATTTACACCATAAGCCACAATTTCTACTCAGTAAGAAGAAATCTCACAACCTTATAAAACACTGAACATTTTAAGCCTTTGGGTACAGCTGGACTTGTGCATGAATATGCAGAATTATTTCCCACTAACTCTGTTCTTATCCCAGTAAGTGTGATGTCATTTAGGGAGCCTAAAGAATATAACAAGAACCAACAGATTTCCTGTACCAAAAATGTCCTTTCCTGGAGGCTCAGAATATCATGACCCTGAAACTCCTGGGCTGCAATTTGAATCCAGATGTGCTCTGCTGCCATGCAGCAACATATACTTTGGAGAAGTGCAGATGGTTTACTTATATTTAGTTTTCTTTAGTAGTAATTTTGAGACAGAACAAAGTTTTTTCTTTCATCTGCATTTTCCAATTAATGGAATGAAGTACTCTGGAAACTAAGCATTTTCCCCTCAGAAAAACTTAAACAAATAGTATCTGAAAAAAGGACATAAAAGCAAAATCCAAATAAAAAGGCACAAATGCATAACCCAGTTAAAGAAAAAATATTATATCCAAACACAGCATGTTTTTATATGAAATAAACAGCTGTTCAACAGACCAAGACCTTTTGTTAGATTACTGCATCTAGTAAAATATTTAGTGTTTATATATCTCCAAAAGTGGATATTGTTTATTATTTACAGCAAACAAACCATGTATGAAAAACAGAAATGAACTCTCAGGTCAACATAAGATATAGTATCATTGCAGGTTCAGTGCACTTTTTAGAAACTTGATTCTTTATTCTACAACAGTTTAGGAGTTTCACATTCAGCTGATAAGAGCAAACAGATCAAGTGTTTGTTTTGGACAGCACAGCTATAGGGTGCTTTTTTCACAGGCTCCTTTACAGAAGAGCAAGCTCTTTGTCATGACACCAGTGATGGGAAGCAGGAACAACACAATGCAGGCAGTGAGAGCCACTCAGGGCCTTGCCTACAGGCTCCTGCTGCTGCAGTTTGAAAGCTTCAAATATTAAACCTACATCTACTAAAATCAGCCATTTAAAAATCTTATTTATAAGTATAAATATAATATCATATATAAATATATAAAAATTACATTAAGTATATATTTATATACATTTGATATATTTTATATATAAATATATATTAATTATATCCACAAATATATAAAATATAAATATATATAGATTGTATTAAAATATAATTATATAAAAATTATATATAATATATAAATATAAATGTAAAATACTTATTGCTATCACTGTCCCTTAGCTTCAGGCTTCCCTCCTCAAGAAGTTTATCAAAAGCATGACATGTTGTCAGCAATTTACCATCAGGTGCATGTGCAATACCATTTTTTCTACTTCCTCATCCCTCACCTGTATTAGACTCACCTCACATTTGCTTATTTGGGTTTTGGTTTTGTTTGGCTTTATGGTCACATCATGTTACCAGCCCAGCCACCCTCTGCAAGAGACCAGGCAACCAAGTGAGGGCATTCTGGAAGATTTGGAAAATGAGGAACTGAAACAGCTCACAGCTCCTTTGCCCCTAAGCACTGACACCCTCCCCTGCCTCTCCAGGGCCTGCCAGGGATGCTCAGGCCATCGATTCCCCCTCTTTGTGTCCCTCCCATCTTCTCTCCTGCAGCACATCTGCCTGCCCAGCTCCACCTCTCTCCCTGCTCTTCCCCAGCCTGTTTTGTCCGAGGCACTAAATTACAATTCTCCTCTCTGCACAGATGGCTGGACCATCCACTTAACACCCGTGATCAAAGGCCATGGACTCCTTTTGATACACATCCCACCCAAGCCAGAGCAGGGCTGATCTCTCAAACCTTAATGCTGCTGTGCTGACTGAAGCATTTGAACTCAGTAGTTCAGCTGGAGGTGAAAATGTGTTTACAAGAGAGTAGCAGGCTGTAATGTTTTCAGCATTACAACAAAGTCACATTGTGATGTGGCCAACATGCTGGAGAACTAGCAAGAAAAATATAAAATATTCTGCTGCTGCTGCTGAGAGACCATGACACAATTTCTGGCACCCATTTCACTGTTTGGAATCCAAACTACAGTAGCAGTAACACTTTACCAGACTCTGTTACAGGACATATTTAGGAAATTAATAATATTTGTTAACTGTTGCTGCAGATATACTTGCAATTTGAAAAGCACAACAGCACTCAGAAAAGCTTATTCCCCAGCACAGATTACCTTCCTTTTCGCAAAAAAAAAAAAAATTAAAAGCAACAGGATGCAGATGAAAGAAATAAACTTCCCTGAGCGTTTATGGGCCACATGAGACAAACTTAAACAATAATGCTGTGATTTCCACAGGTTTGACTGAGGGAAACTGTCTTTCAGCAAGAAGATAAGACTCTGAGACACTTTTTAAATTTACAGACTGCATTGCTCATTCTGTGCCTCTTGTCCTTCAAAGAATCTTGGCCATCAACTAGTTTTTCACTTTTGAAACTATTTTCTTGGCAGTAGTTTCACACTGGAAAATGAAATCAGCATCCAGCACAGAGGAAGTATTCTCTGTTGATAGACTGAGTTACGAGTTAATCAGCTTAGTACCCATTCATCTTTTCTAATACACTGAATTTAAGTTTCTCAACAGCCCCTGTCAAAACGTATTTTACTGCTTGATGTATTTATTAACTCTGCCTGCACTGCATAGTTAAAGACACCAAATCATGCTTTTTCTCCTTCCTCCACAGAAAAACTGAGAGCCTAATGCTGCAATGAGGTTTCTGAAGTTGGAGGAGAACAGGGGATTTCATCCAGTTCTGGTTTAATCCAATCTAGTCAGAGATTTACGGCCATTTTCTCAAATCTGTACAACTCACAAAGCCTAATAATACCCTACCTGGGTATCAAATATGATCTACTACAGACAAAAGAAAAAAATAAGTGAACTCATTTCAAAAGAAGTTTTGCATAAGTACCTATCAAAACTGACCCTGTAGAAGTGTTGTAAAATCTATCACAGATATTTCAACCATTGTTCCAACAATCCAATTGGAGGAGGAATAAACAAAATTATTTTTAAACAACTAAGACTTGTCTTTCTGGCACTGCAAAAGAGCAATAGCACATTTCTGTCAGTCTGTACAAAGATCTTTATCTCAAAGAAAAAGATATATCAATTCAGATGTCATTTGACTTTCATGACACAACATTACACCTCACAGTCCTTCCTACCTATTATCAACATCTTTAATAATCTTTACAGTAACAGAAAATCCAAACAAAAACAAACTTTGAGTCTTTTAGTTCAAACTCTATCTGATAGAAAATAGAATTCCATGCTATTGCCTATTTGTTTAAAAAAATAATTTAATTTAAGAACATTTAAGTTTAACACATATTAATGGTCTAGAGAGCACAAAGAATCCTAGCCTTTTCCTTTAAGCAACATGAAGAGACATGGCTCTGTGAAGCTACATTGGCAACCATGGATTTAAACCACATACCTCTCTTTGAGCCACCTCCCAATTACAGAGCCCAAGGAAAATTTCAGAATAGTTTAAAAAGCAGTTATAAACCATGTGTTTCCAATTAGCTGATGAGTGCGTCAGCACTGTCAGTTACCATACCTTATAATAAGCTCTCCTTTGATTTTTAGGTTTTCCTGGAGGAAGATGACATCCTCTTACCACAACAAACACAGAAATCTTTACTGGAGCTCTCTTTTAGCTGAGACTTAAGTATAGAAGCAACTTGAAATTGAAAGGCCGCCCACACCTAGCTCAGTAAGAAGGCTCTGCTTCTTTCTAGCACAGCCTCTTCAGCCACAAGCTCCAGATGGCCAGATCTGTCACAAAGTCCTAACCCAAAAACTTAACAAAGGGAAACAGCACAGCCCTCCAAGGGAGACTTCCAAAGGGCTCTGGCACTTTTCAGCATCCCAACAGCATCTCTGTGTTAAACTGTGTTAGACACTCTGTGTCTCTGGGGTCAGGAAGAGACAGAAGCCAGGTTCCCACCAGCTCACCCTGAAACAAGCAGCCAGTGCAGCATTTGAATACTCCAGACTGCACCCACAATTACAAAAGCCATAAAAATCTCATTCTTATAAGTCAGAAATTCACTTCACAGCTTTTCTACCACCTTTTTCCTTCAAGCCAAATTCACCAAGATCAGTATTTGCCAGATTCTGGTACTTATTTGTGGTATCATTTTCATGCTTCCTTTCATTTTCCTTAGCATTCTCAATTAAAAGTAACTCATTAACACTATTTTAAATTCTCTCAAATTGCTCTGCTCATGCACTAATAGAGTCAATTCACTTATTCACCAGCTGTTGCTTTGATTCAGAGATCCTGGGTCCCCATTTCAGAACATCTATTGCTTAACCTTGGCCATGGAAATGAGGAAAACCTCTTTTCTTGACTGTTCCAATCCCTCATGAAGTAGAGTCCTGGTACCAGGGCTCATTTCTGCCCAAACATGTCTAAACACACTGGCAGGATGCTAAAGGCCAGTGCTTATCAAAAACTACATACCATGCTAGACTAAAAAAAAATAGTGGTAATACATAAATTGTGCATGCACTTTTAATATAAATTTTTATATAAAATGTAATTTAATTACTGCAAGTTTACTTAAGAGCATAATTTAATTTCCTTCCTTCTCTTTCTGAATGCACAGAAGCGCTCAATAGCAGGGTAACAGCAAAGAAATTATTCCATTCTCTCATGACATGCAGTGGGAAAGCATCAGAATTATATTTTGTTTCAGTATGAAAATCCTAACAACCTGAGCTAAGAAGAGTTGAAGCAGATTTTATAAAGTGCTTTGAGGCTTTATGTTGTAAATCATCACTATTTGCTATATATATTCCCCCACCCACTGAAGCTCAGTGGAAAATTCACCATTCAGGAAAAACAACTGTAAGGGATTATTTATAGTATTAGCTCATGGTGCAGAATCATTTAATTGCCCTAAGGATAAAAAGTACTCCCATTTTCCATAATTACAAACTGTCTCATGTTCATAGCTTTGACACACTTGAAAAGAAAAGGTTGATTAGCCTGCCACTGGAGTGAATAAAGTAACAGCTGAATTGATGGAGCATCAGCTAGGATGGACCTTCACAGGCAAGCAGCTGCTCTTTCAAACATGCCAGTCAGGGGGGAAGAAAATAAAACAAATTTAAACACCAGGATAAAGAGGTGTGCTAAGACAGATGGAAAGCCTTTGCTCCTATTCATATCTTCCATTTTTATTTTCCTGGTGAGCACAGAACCCTGTTTTATCAGCAACACTGTGTGGTAACACACTCAGCAGAAGGCCTGCACAGGCCTCCCCACTTTGTCATTCACATGAGCCACTGGGACATTATTAGATGCAGAATAAAGCCCAAAGCTGTGCAAATCAGCCCACTGGATTTGTAAGAAGCAGCCATCCTTTACAGAAGGGAAAGGACAGAGTAAAAAGGAGGGGGAACAGGACAAAGCCTCTCAATTTTCACGAGTAGGACGCTTCTGTACACAGGCTAATATTAAGCCAGAGAGATTTGTTTTCTGATAGACTGGGAATATAATAGAACCTCTGATGCTCATATATACACTGCAGGTTTAGCAGAAGACTTGTCTCAGACCAATAATCTGAGGTCTGGACAAAAAGAAAAAAGTTCTTGCTGAAAATCTTGTCTCTCTCAGATTGAGGCAGATCTCCCTAGAGAGAGGTTCAGACAATGCGTCTTCCAAAATACTGTGCCTGTACAACCTCCCAGCTCACCAAAACCTGGTCCTTTTCCCACTCACAGGATGGCACATATTTCCACTCCAAAGGAGGTTTTATCAGTTTTGGTCACTTTCTTTTACTGTAAGTAAAAATTAAAAAAAATTTAAACCAACAGTGATCTTTCCCCAGCACTGTACAGAAAAGCCAAAACTGCAGCCATTGATTTTCTGCCTATTTCAACAACATCTAAGACATCTTGTTAGAGCTCACATTAACGTGATGGAAAACAAGAAGTGCCTTTTACCAGGAGCCTGTGACCCAGCTGTTGCTTTATTTTCCTTCAACCAGTGCAAAACAGCATCTCTGCAGCTGAGGATAACCATGCCACTTGCCAACCCAGACTACAAAATAAAGTCTCTCTGTGAGTTTTAGCAAGCCTGACAAGCATGGCCACATCCCATCCCAGAGCTCAGTGCTGTCAGCTGGCAGTGCTGGCAGTGCAATACACCCAGCAGAGCTTGAGGAGAGTGGCCTGGGCATGGCCCCAAGGCTGGGTCCTCCAAGGAAAGCAGGGAGCAGCAGGCAGAGCCCTGGTGCTGCAGATAACCAAGCCCACAGGCCCATGCCCTGCCCCCCTGACAGGTTTTCCATGGAGCACCAGCTTGAGCTGGGTGCCCCAGGGCACACCAAGCTGAGCTGACGTGTGCCAGTGCCACCATACCCACCACAACCACCGGCAGCTGCACACAAACAGGGCTCCTGCCTTGGCCCGAAGAAGGGAGCTAAAACAGCAAACTCCTCTTTGGAGCACCTTCATGCCATTGAAGGGAAGATACACATAAATTGAGGTGGGGCAGGGAAGCAAGCACCTCCTTGCTTCCCAGCTTGGCTTGCATTCCCTTTTGACTAGTCCCATTTCCTTGAATTAGATCAGCCAGCTGGATGGCACACAACCATCACCTCCTCCCCCATAGTGACACTCTGTGGTTCAGTCCTGCAGGAACCAGTAGGTCCCAGTCCCACAGCACCAGCCAGATGAGTCTGTCACCCAAACACTCTCTGACCCCAAACACCAGGCTGTGTTACCCCAGGCAGACACAGCTCCTACACAGCCACACAGGAGGACACGGACAGGCCACCCACACACCTGCCCCAAGTCAGTCTGCTGCCACCTGCACTGCAAAGATTTCAGGTTTCGTCAGGGAAAAGGCATTTCTGTTCACAAAATCAATAATTCTATTGGGCTATGATATCCTTGAAGGGAAGTACAGGAAGTGTTTTCTATTGTTTCATCAAAAATCAGATTTAATTAGATGTTTATTTGCTAGGATGAATCAGCAATTGCATGCTTGATTTAATGACTACCTAAACCAGCCAAGTCCTTACACTCTGTGTTCTTACTGCAAAACTACAGGCTGAAGCCTCCTGGTAGCCAAATTCTGCATCAGAAGCTGCAGGTTTTTCCCTGAACTGCCATTCCAAATGCACTGGAGGAGCCTGCAGACACCAGGGGAGAAGCAGCTTCACAGCACAGCAGAAATGCTGATGGCAAGCTCCTCCTTTTTCTCCATGGACCCTCTGAAGCTTCCCAGTCCCTGAGGCTGGGCTTGTAAAATTTGGTATTTATTCCACTTCCCTGGTTCAAATGGAGCAGCAAGGGGTCAGACAGCTGAACAGAAAGGGAAGGCAGGAGCAAACTGATTTGCCATGCTTGGCTTCTGTCAGAGTTTAACTAGAGGGCACAAAATTATTTAAAATCCCAGTTCACTGTTTCATCTGTGCAGAAGCAGATTTGAACTGCACTTCTGAGCTTTTGCATATGTGTGGAAATGAAGGGCTGCTGGGACAGGGAGGAAAAAGGGAGCAGGAGAAAACAGTCATTCCCTTTCTGCATTGAAATATAGAGACACTCAATATTTTTACAGAAAAATGAATTTGTTTCTGTACCTAATACAGAATCCGTCTAAAACTCAGAGAAGTTCACTTGCCAAACACACGTTTAGCTCAGCTTTGGTCAAATTTTACATAAATGAAATCTTTTTCTGCAGAGCAAGAAATCCCTTGGTTATGCTGCTACACCATGAGAATAACATGCCCCAAAAAACTGTAGTTCATCTTGCCTTAGCTGGCTACAAAGAATACATTTTCCATCAAAATAAAACAATGCAAACAAATTATTCCTCGTTTTTAAAACACAGATAGTGGTTAAAAAGAGGTCCTTAAAATTATTCACAGCTATTTCAGAAATAACAAGCCCAGACCACAGGTAAAGTTGGATACTTAGAAAACAAAACTCTATAATCCTGTTAGAGGAACAAGGATTATCACAACTTGTTTAGTCCTATACAGACAGGAATATACTATGAATTGCTTTTCTCCTTTATTTTAATTTATAAATAGGATGTATCTTTGGGACTTACAGTGTGTGCTGTTCGCAGACAGTGGCAGAGCACTGATTTGCTCTGTTCAAAAATTCCAGTGACTTCTTCCTCTCACAAATGAAACCACAACAGGGCTGTGCTGGTTGTGGGGTTTTCCTGGGGCACTGAAGGGCAGAGTGCTGCTCTTATGATTTCACATGAAAAAATGTTCAGCAAATAGTGTTCTATGTCTCTGCCTCAAAAAAACACTCTCCTGCTTAGCAAATAGAAAATCCTGCTTTTTTTCCTGCAGCCCTAGGAAGCAGCCTGAAGTCAGAAGGCAGAAATAAGTAATTTCCTCCTGATGCAGTGACAGCAGAGATACAGCAAGTCAAGTTTTGGAACCATGCAGGGTTTACTGATACTATGTGTTCATGCAGGCACTTCTCTCACTGCAAAGATTTTACTGCAGAACTATCAGTGCTTTCCAAACAAATTTGTTCTACTTTACTAACTCAAGAGAGAAAAATAAATTCATTCCTTTATTCTAAAGTCAAGAAATATGTTCCAGTACTCAGGGAGAGAAAAACAGCAAAGTGAGGTGCACAGCTTCACATACTCACTGCACAGAAAGGGACATGCTTTAGAAGGTCTCACCTCACAAAGAAATAATCTAGCACAAAGGTGAGAGCTGCAACATCTCAAAAGATACATTGCGGAGTGACCTCATAGCTCTGTCTGGTGAGACAGGTAAACAGATGTCAGCCATGTATTAGTGCAACACACTCCACTGGACTGCAACAGTTTGCCAGCAGAAAAAATGCCAAGCATTCCACCAAATTCCTTCCATGGTACTGGAGAAATGCAATCAGAGAATCATAGGACTGGACTGGAAAGGACCTTAAAGACCATCTTGTTCCAACCTCCCTGCCATGGGCAGGGACACCTTTGCTAGACCAGGTTGCTCCAAACCCCATCCAGCCTGGTCCTGAACATTTCCAGGGATGGGGCAGCCACAGCTTCTCTGGGCAACTGTTCCAGTCTCTCACCACCTTCTCAGTAATGAATTTCTCCCTGATATCCAACCCAAACCTACTCTTAGCCTGAAGCCAGTCACCTCATGCTCTTGTCCAAAATTCCTCTGTCCCCCTTTGTTGTGGGCTCCCTTCAGAAAGGCTGTAATTCTGTCATCCCAAAGCCTCTTCTCCAGGCTGAACAACCCCAAATCTCTCAGCCTTTCCTCCCAGCAGAGGTGCTCGATCCCTCTGATCACTTGGAGTCCTTCCAGCAGGTCCCTGTCCTTGCTGTGCTGGGAGCCCAGAGCGGGATGCAGCCCTGCAGAGGGGCTCCCACCAGAGCAGGGCAGAGGAGGAGTATTCCCACATCCTCAGAGCTACCTGTAAGCTAAACTAAGCTGCCAATCACCAGATTTGAAATCCAGGCTCTGTAACAAAGGCTAGAATGCAGCTGCCCACAAGCTTATCAGAGACAACAGTGACAGAACTGCAAATAAAAGTAATTCACTTATCTGGAAAACATCTGAAAGGCAATGTCAACACTATGTAATTACATAGTTATGCTGCTACTCTGCTCAGAGGTGTTACTGAATCCTTTTTGATTTTGCAAGTAACTCAAGTTCTCTTAACAATCCAAGTAGTTTGTTAAGAAGTTAAGAAGGCTTACACAACTTAATTTCTGCCTCCCAGCTCTCTATTCCAAATAAAATCCCTGCCATGAACCCTTGGGCAAAGTCGGCACTGGAGCTTATCTGAGCTCCTGAGAGCTTGTTAGCTCAGGTACAACATTGAGCTAACAAGTCTATCTAGTCTATTAAATGCCATTTGCTCAAGTTTGTGAATGAGATTTGTGGACATATGTCCAAAATTATATTTCTATGAATGGTGAGAGCAAGAAATGAAAAGCCTCCTTCAGACTGCTCAAACATGAGGCTCCAATTCAGCCCATGTGGGCTGTTTCCAGTAACAATTTACTGCATCTACGTCCTTGGTTGGAATGCTGATGCTCAAGGAGGATGTCAACTGCACATATTTGTTCTCATCCTCACTAGATCCTCACTAAAAATCATCTTGGAGTAATTAAGACCAGTTGAAGCTTGAACTCCACAAGGTTTAGCAACTAAAAATCATTTGTGCAGTATGTAAAATGGAAACTGTATGGAAGAAAAATGCAGATTTAAACTAATTTACTGAAATGACCACAATTAAACTGTCTTTGTAGTTCAGACCTTTGTTTGTAAACCCGAGTCCCAGCTCTCTTATCTGTTCAAAACATAAGTACAAGATTATTCAGTGTGCTAGACTGTAAATATTAAGACTGTATTTCCTGATTCCTAACATGAAAAAGTTTATCCTTAATAACCCAAACTCCATTAACCATGCTGTACCCAGAGCTGAATAAAACAGAGTCTTTTGCATAATGCTGCTGATAAAAAGAGATTGAATGGGAAATGATCTGCTGTTAACAGTGGTACAATATATGAAATTTTACTAGTGTTTCTTTAAGGCTTTAAACATCAACCTTGTTGATGCTGTATCGAAAATCACAACAAAGGCTCCTAGCAGAGCAGATGGGCATTTTCTAGTGGGCTCTAAATTGCTTAAAGGAAAGAAAAAAAAAGAAGAAAAAAAGACAACCATTAAATACAATGAGACACTTCCAATGAAAGAACAACAGCTGTTCTTACTTGCAATGTGAAATCCCAGATCTTAAAGAGAGTACCAGGCTGCCAGTGCAGGAAAGGCATAATGAAAATTCTGGTCCATGTATACACTGTGCATAAAATGGGATTTGTCTCCTTTTTGACAGGGCCTCTACCTGTCCTCACTTTTCAGACTGCATTTAAGAAAGGAAACATGGTAGTTTCTCCTTTTTAAGTACAACTCATTATTTTCAGTGTGCAAAAAGTCCCAAAATTCTAATGAAAGGAAAAATGAAGCTATTGAACATTCTACTTCATGTGACAATGTGAATGAGGTTCAAAAAATCTCAGTATTTTATGTCCTAAAAATATCAATGGCATAATATAAATTCTAGACAGAAAAATCCAGTTCCAGGAAAATGAGAGAAATGGGATCTGGCAAAAAAATTACCATTAGTTTAGTCTGCTGAAGCATTTACACATATCCCCAACATATATTCAGAACCTTTTTTTTTTTTCTTTTTTTCTTAATTATCTTTGGTCTAATAATCTAGCAGAGTTCCAAACTTTTCTGTGCTTACAAATAAACATAGACTATTACAGATACACTCACATGCAAGGGGAAAAAAAAAAAAAGGAAGAGGGAGAGATTGTCACAGATAACCAAAAACATTTGACTCTCCATCCCCAAGATGACTGAAGTCAAATGTGAAGTATGTTGTGTACAGGGGTACGAGTAAATATTTGAAAACAGTTCTGAAAACAAAGTTATTTTGTTGAGGCTCTAAGCCAGCAGTTAATTCATGAGGGATGCTCCAAGATTATTTTCCTTTGTACACCATGACAACAATTATAGAGTTACAGAAGCATCTGGAACAGATCTCAAGTTAAGTGTTTCCCTTAGAAACTCACAATGTTTTAAAGGTACCCAAATTCTTGCATTCCTCTTCCTCCAGAAGCCCAGTGGGCACGTGAGGGCTGGCTAGGAGAGCTCTCCAAAGGAGACACTGATGGATGAGCAGGCTCTCCTGGAGCCAGGTGGGTCCTGCCCAGAGAGGGGGCCTCTGGCAGTGGCACCTCAGGAGCTGTGACTGACAGCACTGCCAGCTGCTGTGGCTGGGGACACTCAAGGGGTTTGTGAGCCAGCAGAACTGGTGCTTCTGAATGCTTTTGTCATGGCAGAATACACTGCTGCAGCTTCTGGGAGACCCAGAGATGAGAGAGGGTGGGACCAGAGGCAGCCAGCACTCTCCATCTTCTGGGGTATTTTGGGAGGCAGTTTTGCCTTGATGCTTTTTATAAGCCCTGAGGTCTCAATATATACTCCTTCCTAGGCTGGGGAGTGTTTAAATGCCACAAGAGCACAGAAATCCAGCCTGGCTTCATGCAGGCTGTGTGCAGCCCCGTCAGCCCCAGCCCACCTGCACAGAGCTCTGCTGCTACATGGCATTGCCTGTTCCCATCCTGGACATCCCACGTCCTGGACACCGGCAGCAGAATGACAGCACCAGGGCCATGCAAAAAATAATTTAAAGGGCCTTTTCATTTCTTAATTTAGACTGAGCTACTTAGAGGGCCAACAGAAAGGCTCGTTCCACCAAACTTTGGAATCCAGTCTAAATGTCACTGCAGAATATTCTGAAAATTGAAATAGAGCACAACATTCATATATACACTGCTTTTTTCAGGCTGTTTATACTCCTTGGGTGTTGGGTGCATTTCTGGAGCTTCCTTACAACTGCACATCCTGCTATAAATCAGTTCCTGTATTATTCTGCGTTATCAGAAAATTTCATGCAATCTAAAACTAGCAGCAAACAAGCAAATACTGTTCTTGTCAATAAGACTATATGCAAAACTCTGAAGCACTGGGTTGAGATGGCTGCAATATATGTGCTATCCAAACCCACTAAAACAGCCCTGCTCAAATTTCAGGAAAAGCTAAATTAGTTGTTGTATGTGGAAGAAACCCTGCTTTATACCCTGAGCCTTCAAACGGGCAAAATGCCTCTTCATTCACTTCAGTATGGCCACATCACAACTGCCTTCCTCAAAACTCTTGTTTCCTCAGAAGGACTTCTGAGGTCTCCAGCCAAGTGTAAAATGTAGGAAACTGTGCATGCCATGATAGGTGTGAGAGAACATTGCAATAGAAGAGGCTCTCCTCAGGCATGAAGTCCTTCTGGCTCTTGAAGCAAGTGTGATGTTTCATCATCCCCCTTTCACCTCTATGCTTGAGGGACTTACATTCATGGGCTCACCACATCCAGCTCTGCCTCCCTACAGAGGTTAAGAGAATAATAAGTCTCACCCCTACCAAAAAAAGACTTCAAGGTTCTCTGTAGGGCTCCACCCCCTCCTCTTCTTTCAATTCACTCCAAACATGGGTTTAACAATTAGCTACTTACCGTCCTCTCTAAGTGCTATTTATGATTTCCACCAGTCACAGATGTTCCCTCCCTGCCCAGTGGTCAATTATGCCAACTAACCTCTGAAGTGAGCAGCTTCCCTCAGCCATAAATCTCTTCTGAAAGCAGAACTCTGCTGATGAACAAGCCCAAAGACCGAGTCTCTGGAGAAATCAGGAATTATTAGGAATAAGAACAAAATGTCTGTAAAATCGGATACTGCAAGGTGAAGAAAACCACAGTGGGGTGGTTAGAAAAGAGAAAAAAGAAAAAGAAAGAAAATGAAGATAAAATGAAGATTAGGAAAGTACAAACTGAAAAGGAAATGTTAAAATAAACATACTGGGGCAATGAAGGACACTTAACTATGTCATGGCCTCTCATCCCACCATCAACTTCAAGACAGCTACTAAGCATCTTACCACTCTGTTACCTATGGGTAAAAGCTTACTTTCACATACAGGTAAAAACTATTCTTCACAGCTGGAGCTTTATCACACCCTCCAGACAACAGTATGTGCTTCACATCATAGAGGAAAAAGAGTTACTGAAACCTTGGTGTTCCTGAAGACATCCGATCCTTTAACATCAGGGAAAAAAAAAGAGCTGGAAGCAAAAATCTAACTTCTATATTCAGCATTTACATCAGGTCAGAAGTTGAAAAGGAAACAGCAAATTGTATCCATTGTTAGAGTAACTGCAGGTATCCACAGGATAGTGATTTATCCCAATAATTATCTACATGACAAAAACTGAAATGAGAAACATAAAAAAGTTCCTCATTATTGCATTTTAACAGGTATCACATTGGTATATTTGTGCTTGTATCCCGTATAAAGGCAAGCAGGTTTTCTAGAGTAGCCTGCATAACTTTATGTCTAAATTTGGAAGTTTTACATGCAAAACTATTCAGAAAATTTCAGAAATGTAGATTTAAAAGAATCAATAATAAGTAAATAAAATATACTGCAAATTGCCTAAGTGAAATTCAGTAAGTGTGTGATAAAAGACACCTCCAGATTTCTAATGTCACCCTAAACACTTCAGTGCATAGCCTAAAAAAATGCACAGGGATTGAACTTTTATTTGAATGTAGCTGGCCATTAGCAATACAGCTGCCACTTTTACTTTGTCCCTCAAAATAATCTGTAATTCTTTCAGAGCAAGCAGGTAGGGCATCTCAGACCATAAAGGGGAGCCAAAAGCCACAGGCCACCTTCCTTGCCAGATACAGAGAGCTGCTAGTAGGCAGGAGACAAGGTTAAAACAGAAAATTCAAGAAAGCACCTACTCTCCAATCCCTTATTGCCAATCTGTTACTGGTAGGGAAATGATACAGGATGGTGGTTACAAATATGTGGGATGATAATCTATTTGATTTCCCATTGCATTCACTTCAAAGATGCCAGCAGCTGCCTTTGTAACCAGTGAAAAATCAATGTAAAATACCAGGATAGACAGCTTGGTTTGCTCTCATGACTAGCTCAGCCACAAGGTAAGCAAAGCAGCAATTACATCAACTGAAAGAGTAATTACATCAACTGAGAGAGCAGAACAGAAGTGTAAGAACTGCACAAATCAAGCAGCAAACTGTTTGAACACTGAAATGTCATCCTCTGCCCTGCCAAGTCAGAGACAAGTTTGATCCTGCCTTGCAGATAAAGACAAAACCAGCAAGATTAACAACATTAAAACAAAAACAACAAGCCAGCAATTAAAAACCTTGGTAAACTTCCTATTACACCTATGCAAATAGCCACAGACCATGAAAACAAGCATTCCAGGAGACCTAGAAAAATAACACTTTTATTACATGGTGCCACAACAACAGTAGTGCACTCAGGGAGGAACGAACTATTAAAATAAAACCCTCTTGGATCAAATTTTATCAGCTATAACGCTATCCAAAATCACCCGACCAGAAACTTTCTCTCAGCAATTCAGTTTGGCTGCCCATTCAAAGTGTGACTGTGACCCTACTCTAGTTTCCAGAGATCATATTAAAGAAAAAAAAAAAAACAACAGAAAAACAAACCTGTCCAAGCCCTGCAATTAAGTGTTAACTGGCGTCACTGAAAGCATCAGTCACTCTCACAGACGCTCTTGAGGAAACACAGAACAGAGGACGACGTGTTCCCTCCCTCCTCTCTCAGATTAGGGCTGAGAAAACACCTGAACAGATTTTTCACCCCCTACAGTGTGTTTCCTCCAGTGACCATACATAGCAGGAAATTCACAGGTATGGATTTCCTTCCTGTCATTATAAACTTCTGTCGCTTTTCCTGCTGTTTCCCTGTGCTAGCCAAGCCTGCTCTTTACCTGGGACAGCTGATACTCTCAAGCACAGCCTCCTTACTCATCACACTGAGGCACACACAAGTAGCTCCAGCCCAGACAAGAGCTCTCACAAAACTTCTGGAAAATCAATAAAACATGATTTTGGTTCTGCAGGAGCTTCCATACAGAGCTGTCCCTGTGGAACACCCATGGGAGATTGCTCTAGAGATGCTGACACTTAAATCCTGGGCTTCCCAAACCTGAATGTTCTCTCCAAAACTGCAGACATTGGAGAATTTGAGCTGTTACACCAACAGGAGATGGAAGAGTTTTGGTGCCATACTGACCTGGTTTCTATAGCAATCTCTAACCAAACCACTGCTAGAAATTTTGATTTAATTAATTGCTTGCATTTTTCTAGCTAGCACTAGTACCAA
The DNA here is from genome assembly GCF_901933205.1 of Camarhynchus parvulus. Lineage (NCBI taxonomy): Eukaryota > Metazoa > Chordata > Aves > Passeriformes > Thraupidae > Camarhynchus > Camarhynchus parvulus. The sequence goes on along the minus strand of NC_044577.1, from coordinate 8,071,019 downwards.
AGTTATATTACATATACAAAAGAGATGTTGAAATAAGGAACACAGTACATCTAATTCTATTTCTAGCCATGCTTTATAGGTTGGATGCATTCGTTTTCTTTGAAATAGTCAAGAGTTTTACTTTGCTCAGGATCACACAACAGGAGCCAAAAGTCTTTCCCAGTGGTCTTACCCACAATCAATTCTTCTGAAGAGTCCATGGCTCAACAGACATTTACACATCAAAGAAAACAAAGTATGCACATTTCCACAAATCAATGGGGGTTTTTTACCCCAGTGGCAGAACAAACACCACAAATTGCAATTTGTCTCACAGCATCTCCTCATTAAAGTTCCTGAGCAGCTAAAAAAGAACCACCTTGAAGATTGCAAGGTCTCTGAGGAAGTGCAGCAGCCTCCCTAGACACGCCTGAACCCTGCTTTTAGCAGGGGCCTACTGCTGCCAGAGCAGCCAACCCTAGAATTAACTGCAAGCTCCAAGGGTGGGATGATGCCAGCTCCATCCCAAGCCTGTCAGTCCTCAGTCTGTCCTGACCAGCAGAGTAGGCAGGCATAGTGAATAGCCCAGGCCTGGCTCCAAGCCACCCTGACAGCTCCACTCATGATCTGTTAACCAGCATCCAAGGACCAGCTCCACTTTTGCAGAGTGGACAACTGGACTGGCACAAATCCTTAGGTACAGCACAAGGAACTCCACACTGAAGGGGATGAAAAGTGGTTTAGGCTTGCCAGAGATGCCATAAGGCAGCCTACATAGCACTTATTTTACACACCTACAGTACTGCCCAAATATTTCTCGAAGATGGTGAGAAGTTTACCAATTTTAGCAGAGCCAAAAGAGACTCTCTTGATTCTGCAATTCCCATAAGCATCTAGAGACAGGTGGGAAGGGAAGCGAGGTCACCATAAAGTAAGATCATTTTATATTTCTACAGTTCACAAATGATGTATCAGTAATAGAAACAAAGGTTATTTCCTAATCCTTTATTTTTAAAGATATTTTGTCCACTTCTTACACTTAGGTGTCAGAAGACAAAACTCTCACAGAAGCAATACAAAATAAAGAAAATTTATGAAGAGATCATATCTGTCCAAAACAAATTAGGCTTACACTTTTCTTGACTAGGGACTCTACCCAAACTTGCAAGGAAAATCTATTACTATCAAGCAATTGAGATCTCATGACAAAAATTAAAAGTCAATATTTTCTCACTTCAGTCTCATGCTCTCAAAGTTGATTTCTAGTGTTTGGGCTCCAGAAGTCCTTACTGTCAGGTGGGAACCTGACCACACAATTATTATCATTAGTGGTGAATGATGTTTATGAAATACTTTTCTACCAAGTTCAGACTCTCATAACACACACAAGAATGACTCTTGACCATTTCTGTTCTGAAAAACCATCTCTCAAGAGAGACAGAAAAATGTGGAGATCAACATATTAGTATGTACTTGATTCAAGGTGTAACCAAGTACGTACACTGACTTTCAGAATGTCAGACAAACTTTAACTCACAGGTTTTATTTTTAAAATAGTCCATCATTTGACAGCAAATTTTATGCAGCTGAACAAAATTAGTGGAGCAGAAAGTTCTTTTAACAAGGAACTGTGTCAATTTAGCAAGCAATTGGGCTTGCTAAACAAAACAGTGAAGAAAGAAAACCTGAATTTAGCCAGAGTTCAGAACCAAGAGGTCCAAGAAGCTTATTTGATCTGATTATTGGGCTGTTTGCATTTCAGACTTTGCATCTGGTGAGTGACAGATGAAGTGTTAAGGCAAAAAATTAATCAGTTAACTAAATAACTTGCAGAACACTTTGCACGCAATTTTCATTTAACCTAAAAGTTAACACTGAAGGAAGATGTATAAATGTATGGCCCTGTTTAGACACTTATCTGACCACTGATTGACCACCAAGTCAGACTCCTGAACTTGTGGCTGAAGGGTCAGGTGCAGCCTCACAACCGGCTGGAAACACTTCTCCTTCCCCACTGAGGGGAGGAACAGCTGCTCCAGCCTCACCTCTAAAACTGGAAAGGTAAAATGATTACTGCAACATGCAGAGCTTGAAGACCACATACTTTACTCTCGGCCCCACCACCCGTACCTGCAAACAGCACCTTGTCCTATTATTCATCCTATTTTAGTCTTAAAGTTTGCATTATGCATTTAGGGCACTCCGGCTGTCCTTTATGAATGGGCTCATTTCCAGCCAGCACAGAGAAGACCAAGCTTTAATTTTCCCACAGTTACCATTCAGACATATCCAACGTGTTTCTGCATTCATCACAAGAGGGTTGGTTGGTTTTTTTTCTGCATTGCTCGAAGATAAATTAAGAGTTTCAGATATCAAAAGCAATACTATATGATTCAAACATATTTAACACCTCGAGGCTCCCAGTAGGCATCTGGACTTTGAAAGAAACACATTTCCTTGAAAACAGACTGCTTACTTCACAGTGCTGTAATACTGGCTACTGCTAACAGTTAGGGAGGAACATTCTGAAATGCACATACCAGGGCCTAAGTGCATGAAAGAAAAAGAGAAACTCATTTTAACTTCACTTTAAAATATGGCTGAGCTAATAAAAATTCATTTTGGGGGAGTGGTGGTGGTGTGATTTTCATTTTGGTTGCTTTAATCAACAGATCTTTTGAGGAGAGAGACAGCTGGTACCATCTGTTCCCAGACAGAATGAAAACTAAAATTTCTTTGCTGTACTTACATGTGAGGACTGAGTTCATAAAAGTTTCGGTTTCTGTATTCTTCCACTTTCTCTGGAGTATAAATGGGGAGAGATCTGTAGGGGTTTATTGATATCACCACGCTGCCAATGTATGTCTGTTGAAGGAAAAGAGAAAATTATTTTCGGTTTTTCTTTTTGACATACTTTTGCTGCTTATATATTATTTGCTCATTCAATAATTTTGAGGAAACAAACAAACAAAAAGCCCTAATTGTAGCAATGAATAAATATGTTCATACTTTTCAAAACACCTTTTAGATACTCTCTCTGCTGGGTACCAAGTAGCTATTTCTGCATAACTGAAAGCCTCTTATGAACATTTTCTAAAAGAAAACCCAATCATACTATATTTCTGTGACTAATTCAGCTGGGGGAGGGAAAGGCAGAAGGACACAGATGTTCATGAAGAACTGACTCCATCTGCATGGCAAATGTCACACGAGCTTTGCTGCAGCCCTTGGCCACTCACACCAAACCCCAAAAGGCAAGGCTGGCACTGGACTGTGCCCCTCTTCCCAAGGAGGAACTTTATGTCACCTTGTCAAAGCCTCAGGCACAGAAGAAACCTGAAGGGAAGCAGCCTTGCACAGGTTTCTGTCAAAGGAGAGATTTACTGTCAGGGTTCAAGCCAGACAAAGTCCTGCCGTGGTTCCTCAGCAGATGTGAAGTGCAATTTGTATTTTCAGATTCTAAACATACTCACCACCACCCCTGGGAAGCAATGGGAGGAATGTGTTGTTTCACTCTGTCAGATCACATGCACTGCTGGCCTCAAGGAAGACCAATTCTGTACACCATGACTCCCATGTCTGCTCATGACACCATTAACTTAAATCCCTAAGCCTACTGTCAGATATCCCACAGCTTTCTGTGCCTCCCTCCAGCTCCAAGGGCTGCACTCAAATACACTGAGCTGCAAAAAAATGCCAAAACCCCATTCCACCCTGCCTGCAGATACTGACCAAAGATTAATAAAAACCCCAAGTGTTTGGTATCTCTTTCCACAACTGTGAAACAAATAAATAACACCTGATGAAACATGGTTTTTCCAGTAACCAGTGCTCCCTGGGAGCTGTGTATGCTCTACACAAAGCCACAGGTTCCCATTACTTGGATTACATTTGCAGTAACTACAGAAGAAAAAAAAACCAATATTTTTTTAAAATGTGCTATGATTCTAAAGGGCTTCTGTGCTGATATCTCAGCACTTAACAAACACTATTTGGATTTTCCTCCACAACATTTCTTAGAGAAAATACTGTAATTTGCACTTTGAAATGGAAGGAGAGGCATGAGGAGCCCAAGCTACTGACCAACATGTTCAGTAGAGCACCAAATTATGGCCAGGGCTGGAATAAGAAATGAAAAATATTAATTGTTGCAACCATTCCAGATCTAACTTCCATGCCTAAAGCAATTTCCTGCTAAATGCTACTAAATCTAGTCCTAAGCAGAAAGCGAGGAGAGGAATATTTCCCATTTTCCATTGCACACATATGCACAGGCAAGCCGTGAACTCACATGGCATCTTCTGTCCCAAACTGAGTGGAATAAACTAGACTGCAGCGATAAAACAAGTGGCATGAGGTCTCCAGAAACTCTCAAAGCTCATCCTTGTAGTGTTTCCTATTCCTGGGATGGATCAGAAGCAGCCAAAAAATTAAGAGTTTTGCTCCTTTCAAGCACACACCACTATGTGTGCTTATGTAAATGTTCTTCAAATAAAGAAAAAATTGTTCTAGCTTTGTGGTCATCCTCCCCCTATGGAGGAAATAATTTTCCAGCTATGTCTAATCTCTTTGGCTGAACAAGATGGAAATGCTAAAATTGCCTTTCTACAGTGTTTACTTTGCTCTCTCTCAACACACGCGGCCTTGGCAATTTGGAAGTCTACAGATTCCTGGCAAAACTAACAGATGCCCAAGACTAAGAAGCTTTCTGGTCTTCCCAAGTGCACAGATAGCCCAATTAGGACTCTTTTCTGATAAAACAATAATAAATTGTTTCCTCCTAAATCTTAGGAATTTGTGAGCTCAGCCTGTTGTGAAACCAGTGCTGTAAAGTATCAGCAGAGAAGAGATGAAGGCCAAATCTCAAACATTATATTTTGAAACATGAATTCTTTGGAACACAAAGACTTGTCCCTATTCTGCTATCATAATAGCTTACAATTTAATTGCTAAGTTCCTTGAAGTACCCTGGGACTTCAAGATAAAGAAAGATTACTGAAAGTGAAAACCTTGATTTTTAATTTTGAACACAGGCATTTAAATGAGATTTATTTAGAACCATGTCTTCATAGCTAAGTGCTGCTTAGACAATGTATTTTGGGAATTCAAATCAGCTCCTTGCTGCCAGATACGAACAAATACGGGCCATTTCCTAAAATACTAATATTTCAAAAGGTCAAATGGCTATATTGAAACAAAGACATACTCCAATCCATTTTAAACACCAAGTCAAAGTGTGCCAAGAAGTCATTGGGTTTGTTGCAAAGCTGCTTACAAGAACTAATACATTTCCTCTTCTGAAAATGCCAATCTCTCAAAGCTGATGCCTAATAGCTACTTGCTACTGGTGGTCTGTGAGACTGCACATAACAGGGATAAGCAGATCCGGAAAACAGCTTTCCCACATAACATCTGTCTTCCCACCAGAGCTCTATTATAAACAAACAAAATAAATGGCTTAAATCCTCGAGCGAGCGACAAGCACAGGAACATTCCAGTGCTGAAAGCAGAACGCCCAAGAGTAGTGGGAGACCATACCACAGCACCCCAGGGACAAAAGACATTCTTGAATTTCCCTGCTTAAGGACAAAAATGAAAGAAGAGTGGCCTCATGATGATGGCTGCACAGAATACAGTCAGGAGATTTGATTTCTTTCTTGGTTTGACATGGTCTCCTTATGCAAGTTTGGAGGAGATCTGCTGTCTCCTGAAGTTTTGCTAACTAGACTCCTGATAACACTGCTTCCTCCCAACTTCTACTTTACTGCAACTCACAGAGGTGAATTCTGTGTTTGCTCAGAACACAAAGCAAAAGGACCCTCACTCATCATTTCTCAGTGCATCTCTCATGTGGCGTGGCAACACTGCTTCAGAACAGAGCATTCAAATTTCTGTCAGCTTAAATGACAACACACTCCGCATTCTCCACCAAAGCAACACATACAGCTCATTCCTGTTCAGATAAGGGGTTAACACCTCAAGCAGGAAGAAAATTCCAAATTCCAATTCAACTGGAAAAGCTGTTAATGTTTGTTACACATCACTTCTAAATACTGGTCCAGATGCAATGACCAAGAATCTTTGGTGTCCCACTTTCTCCCCCTAGGACTGGAGGCCAATGTAACCACTTGGGGCAAGATATCAGTGCTACATCAAGTTTACAGGGACCATGCAAGGCCTTCTGAGCCTTACTCGCCCAAGCAGACTGGCTTAAGAAAAACAGCAAGACGATAACAAGGCTCTTGCTGCTTGTGAGAAATGTACAGGCAGCAGCCCCTTCCCAGTCAAAGGTTAGGGAAAGTTATTGCTATAAACCGGACATTTCCAGCTGAGAGGCTGCAGAAACCTTTCAGTGAGCCCAGTGAAAGGTCCCCAAACACCTCTGCTGCCAGGGTGCACAGTGAAATCTGATACACAGGATAGAGGCAGTGCAGGCCAGCCCAAGAAGGGCATCCTTTAGAAGAGCACTAGTACAACTAATGGGAGAATATTTCATACCCTGGGACACAGTATATTAATAAAGCTGTTTTTCCTCCTGTCAAAGTTAGACTTGCAATGCCCCAAGGGCCAGAAGAGAGGAGATTGCATCTGCAGAAGCCAGGGAACACTACTGACACCAGTGGAGGCACCAGCACAGAAGTTGTCCAGATGGGACTGTCATAAAAGCCCACCCTGTATCCTTAAAAGCTTTTCTGGATCTGTGGCAATCTCTGCAAAGCAACCTTCTGCAGAGGTTAAAATCATTCAACATCTACACGGATTTGTGGCAAGCCTTTTGGAATTGTAGCCTATATCCCTTTTGTCAGCTCTGCTAAAAACAAACCCACTGCTTCTTACCTCTTATAGCCTGCAGCAGCTCAGAGAAATTGCTGCTGCACACAAGTCAGTCCTGCTGTAAAATGCCTGAAGTGCAAATGTACCTGGCAAGTGCAGTAATTCCCAGAGGGCACCAAGGTTTCTCTCTATTTATTTAATGTGTCAAACTTTGGAGCACAGAAATAGAAAACAAATTTTAGTAAAATAAGATTGCTAGTTTGGATTCATCCATTTATGCAGGCCAGTTTTAATACTCCAGATACATAATGCACATTCCTTTAGTAATGGCTATGCTCAAATAATTATTTGGTTCCTAGATCTTTGAAGAGTTTCAGATCATGCCACCAAAACTATTCATTGAAATGGGAGACAAAGTAGATCAAAGAAAAGTGTGACAAGATTTTATTGGAATTAATCTAAAACCAAGGCTTGTCCAGCACTGTTTTCATTGGGCTGAAGGAGAGCTGTGTTTTGGTTTTTGGGTGGTTTTTTTAATGTGACACATGAAAATTATCTTTCTAATATATACTCGTTTTTCTTTGTATTTGCCTGACCTACTGCAGTTCTGGATCTTGCCAACTCATAAGCATGTGTGCCACTGCATGTTCAGAACAGCTGAGGCCAAGGAGATGGCAGAGGAAGCCTGTACTCACATGTTCTAAGTGTTTTCAGCTGTCTCAATCTCAAACAGAGCCTGGCAAATTTAAAACTACAACTTTACTCTATACTGAAGTTTCCCATTTTAATAAGCGTTACTAGCTAGATCAGTACTGTATTAAAATATCACCTATTATTTGAACAATCATGTTGTGAGCTCAAATTTGTTTTACATTGTGCTTGACCATAACAAAATAACTAAATGCACCGTGCCTCTGGTCCATTGTGTTTTTTCAGGTTGGAAGCACAAAGTTGCAAGAGATGATGTTTGAAAAGAGTTAGAAAGAGAGCAACATCAAGACTAAAAGCAAAACCACCTGAGCCCATTGCTGTTTCTGAGACTCTGATTTACTCCATTCCTGTGTATGGCAATGGAGGTGTTTGTATTGCTTGGTGGAGAGGGATGGGCAGGGTACTTGAAAAAGACAAACAAACAAACAAACAGATGTGGATTTCATCCTGTAACACTCCAGGGTTTGCTGGCACAGCAAGCATGTTCCACAGCAGCACATACAAAATAAACTCCACCTGTGATCCAAGCTGAGCAGCTGCACTTCAGGTTGAGACAATGCTGGGCCAGCGCTGCTTGTGCTTCAGTGACCTGGGAGCTTGAGCATAAATCACTGGACTGCTGAACAAACACAGACGATTCTCCATGATGATGAAAACCCTCTTGCTCAAGCCCACCTTCCCAGAAACAGCATTTTAATCCCAGAAATACAGTGGACAAAGTCTGTATGTTGTAATAGAAAAAAACCCCAATCCTGGTAAACTACTCTATGTGCTTAATGCAGTTATTAACCAGGACAGGCAGCCTTGTAAAACCTGCATGGGACAGTAAAGGCTGTAAAGAAACCTGTCCAGAAGAGCACTGGATGAGGTCCTCAAGGGATGAGAAGGGAAAAACAATAAAGGAAAATAAGAAAGTGAGGAGACAAAATAACAGTCCTGTACAAAGTACATTAATGGCTGATATAATGACTCAAGAAAGAAAGCTCAAAGAGGTCACACAAAGGCAGAAGCCTACATTTGCATCCCAGAGCAAACAATGACCACACAAGCCACCCAAGTCAAAGAGGATAACCACACTGCTAAAAAATCCTTCAATATGGGCTTGATCCTGCAAGCCACTGTGCAAGCAGCAGCCTGGACAAGCTGTGGGCAGCCAGCAGCGGCCAGGATCAAGCCCTTAAGTGCACTGCAAGCTGTTTGAGATCCAAGCCCTGGAGTAAGAGCAGCTCACTTGCCAGAAGACACCCACACTGCAAGTCGGAGCGAGTACGCGGAGTGGATGCGCGAGCGCAGATGATCGGGTTTCACTGCTGAGCTTCTCGAGGGCACAGAAATCTCTGCCCTGCTCAGTGAACATTGCTGCTAACCTCAACATCATCATGACAGACTCCAGTGCTGTTATTAATGAAGCAGGCTAATCCTCTCTGCTGGTCTCCTCTCTGGCTACACTGGAATGATTTATACAAACAAAAAGAGTCACTATCCAGGATACAAATACAGGCAAAACCTGAAAATAGGCAATGAAGAAGCCAACTTCAAGGTGACATGAGGAATTTTCAAGACAGTGTTTAAGCACCCCCAAACATCAGTGCTTGCTCACTTTTCAAAAGAGAAAGACTTGTTTTCACAAGCAAACAGTAGCTGGAGATTGGACATGTCTGTGCCAAGAAGCCACTGGTGAAAACATTAGTGAGAGGATTCATTCCAAAATGTTCCATTATTTCTGTATGAATGAAAGGTGGGGGGAGAGAAGGGGAACTTTCTGCCCTGCTGCAGCCAAGGCTATCCTATGCTCTTCAGGGTGAAAGCCATGTTTTACAGCCCTTGGACACTTTTGCTTCTATTTCTTCATTTGTCAGTCCTTCATTAATCTTTTCAGTGTTTTGGTTTCATATAACATGCACTGAGACCATCAATAAATGCCCCAGATGTCATCATCACCTTAGTGAAGAAATACACAGTATTTTGAGGCAAAGCTAACACTGTAACTGGAGGTGCTTCCTACAGTTTCTCCTCTCTTTTTTCAAAGTATCACATCAGAGGCAAAAAAGAAGGAATGTGTAGGGGAGAAGACCCCTACACACAGCCCACCAAATGCATTCAGTTTTCTCTGATCCTTATTACTGTTTTCTTACTCCTTCATGCAAATACTGCATGGAACCCTCCAAGCAGTGCCTCAAACACAAGGCTCAGAATCGTGGGAGCTGTACAAAAAGGAAAGGAAACAAAGCACTGCCTTGAGATAAATAACTCTCCTCCCACAAAATACTTCAAGGTAAAAAGCAGCCAACCTGCTGTGAAAATCTTTCCTCCTGACTCTGGGCAAGTTCTGAAGTTTGTTTTGCTGAAGCAGGCTGATGTGAAGGGCCACAGGACCCACAGGATTTTTATCTAGATAACAAAGCAAGGCAAGATTTGCAGGGAGGCAGAATACTTCTTAGGCCACAAGCTACCACAGAAAAGATGTGCCTTGGGCACACAAGCCTTGCTTCACATCTGAAGAAGCAGCAGGCTTCAAGGCCCTAGCCTGTGGCAGCTGCAACAATATTATTGCTACAACTCAATAGCTTCCCTCAAAGGGCAAAACTGTTGAGGCACTGATGGGAAAATTGCTCAAATTGTCACAGGCATTCCCCAAGGGAGGAAGAGAAGGAGATGGGAGGAAACTCAGGTCCCCTGGGCTCCCATCACAGGCAGATGGATGGCTGCTCTGATCCAGCTCTCAAACCACCCTGCCTTTAAGAAGCTGGACAGCCACCACACCTGCCACTCCTCAAACTCCCAAAGGGACACCAGCAGCCCAGGATGGACTCACTGGATAAACACAAGTGAACACATGAAAGTACAAGAGAGCAGGGTCGGATCTGGCAGGAGGAAAGACTCTCATGTGTGCTGCTGCAGGAGCAGCAAAGCACAGTCCTGCCACCAGCCAGCACACACGCAGCTATGACGTACCCTAAATCCACAGGGGACAACAACCCTTGTCAAAACTCAGCCAAGGATACCACTTGGCCCCGACAACAACATTTTAAAGGTGAACATGATCATGCTGGCATCAGCATAATGAAACTGAGAATAAAATTGAACTTCAGCAGTCACTCAGTTAGTACTACCACACAGATCTTCCCAGCAAGCTGCATTTGTGTTGCCCAACACCACAAGACTCTTCCTCACAGCATCAATGGGATGGTTACACAAGGCTGATGCAGACCAGGACAACTGGTCTCATTCACATAAATGTGTTCCCTACCCTGTTCTTGCAAACATAGCATTTGGAATACCAGGTACGAGTGCAGCAGGAACAAAGCCACTGTGCTTGACAGCAATTCAGTGAAGTCCTAAATAATCCAAGGTAGCTGAAAATGGATGAATCAATAGTATAGACAGACACAATGGAGTAAAGGCAAGTCAAAACCAAAAAGGTTAACCCTAAAATATTAAAGCAATTAAGATCAACAGGAAGCAGCTCAGTCTATGAAACAAGCACACAACAACAGCCATGCCAGCAGAAGGCAGCCACAAGGATGGCACCTCAAACAGATAAAACAGTTATTACCCTGGAATGCCAAATATTTAATGTTTCAGTGATAAAACAACAAATGTTCAGTAACATAAGACTGCTGCTGCCTAAAGCAGCCCACAAACTCCACGCATCAGAAAATACAAATTAAACGCTGACATCAGAGAAAGATTCTGTTTTGTTGTAAGAACAAAAAGCAAACAAACATTTTCTTGTAAGGAACAAAATGTTGACCTCTGCAAATTTGGGAAGACTTCAAGAAACAACATAACTGTGGGGAAAAATGTGCAGGGCAGCAGAATAAAGCCATATCTGACCTCTAAAGGCTGACTCCTGTGAGCCTACGCAGCTCCACTCCCCTCCAGACTCCTCACACCTCCCTTGACACTTCCACATGTCTCACAAAACAAAAAACCCAGCATAAAATAAGTTTCAGACCAATACAAATACTACATTTTACCCAAAATCTCTACCATTCATGAATCACTATAAATGCATATATAGATAGATGCCCCCTCCCATTTGTCAGCATCCCAAACTGCAAAGGAAAAATAATTGCTGAATTGGAATGGGCAAGCATATTTCAGCCAACTTAGAAAAAAAAAAAAACAAACCTTAGAGAGGGAGTTCAACAGAACAAGTCAAAAATTCATCAATCACACACAAACTGAATTTTATGAATGTATTTAAAGTTTTCCAAGCGGTCTGCAGGTCACACATTTTAACCACACAAACTGCTCCCTGAAACCTTCAAATAATCAACATTGTGGGATTCTTTCCTACTTGCTAATGCCTTGCCCATGAGCCACATTTTACTTCGTAAAGTTAACGAAAGACTCCCACGGGCTTTTGTTACCAACAGTTACAGAAAAGAGCTTTTGTGGAACAGCAAAGCAAATTTTATCAATGTAAAGTTTAAGAGTTGCAAAAACAATATAATAAACAATTACAGCTTTCAAATGAGATTCTTCTTGGTCAGACATATCTCAGACATTTCCAGACATGACTAAACTCTAAGAGTTCCATTTCCAATTAACACATGCGTGTTACCCAACAAACCCTCCCCCTCCCAAAGCCACTCAGCATGAGATTACTGCAGAATCTGATGGTCTTTAGTAGAATATTTGGCCTAACTCCAGCTCCACCAGCCTTCATGCTTATTTTTATAGGCACAGCCTCCAGCTTTGCGCTCTAGTATGTAACACAACACCCAAGTCTATTAAACTTTCCACCAAATACACGTAAAATTGAACAACAGGTAATCAGGCCAGAGCCTGCTCCCTCACTCTTAGGAGGGAGCTCATTGCCCTGTTTGCACCATGGCATGAAACTTTGCCAATGTCCTTGAAGGGCTTACAGTGAACGTGCCTGGGATGATCCAAAAGGGCCATCAGAGGATCCAGAGCTAAACACTTTTGCAAAGGGAGCTCTGGTGGAGAAGATCTAGAGTTTCAAAGAGGCAAATGGAGCTGACACTAGGATCTCCAATACCAAACATTCAACGTCAAACATAAAAACTGTGAAAGAGACAGGAAAAGGCAAAAAATCTTCTAGTGGAATGAGCCCAACTATCTTGTCATCCTTGGCTATGGGGAGGGGAGAGGTTTGGCATTGTTCACTGATGGCTCGATCCGAGTCTCACGTTTCATAGAATCACAGAAGAGTTTGGGTTGGCAGGAATATTTAAAGGTCTGTAGTCCAATCAATCCCCTTTGCAATGAGCAGGGACATCTCCAACTAGATCAGGTTGCTCAGAATCCATCTCCATGGTGACCTTGAATGTTTCCAGAGATGAGGCAACTATCACCTCTCTGGACAGCCTGTTACAGTGTTTTACTATCCACATCATAAAGAAAATTTCTTGTTTATTATCTAGTCTAAATCTACCCCCTCAGTTTAAAACCAATATTCCTCATCCTGTCACAACAGGCTTTACTAAAAAGTTTGTGCCCATCTCTCTCTAAGTCCCCTTAGTAAGTTTACCTACCAAAACTGGCTAACACCATCATGCAGCACCTGGCCAACCTCACAGCATCTTCAAAGCTATCCATGTTACAGGTCTCATTCCTCACAACAAACCCTTTTGAAGGTTACAACTGCAACTCCCTTTAAAAACTAACATATGTAGCACAGACAGAGCCTTCGGTCTGCAGGAAACGGCTTGGAAAAGCACGTTGGGTAAGCCTGGTTTGCTGCAGATTGACTTTGTTCTTTAAACTTGAGCACAACTTCTGGCAATGCTTGCAGTGGAATACTGACATGAGGGCTGAACTTCAGCCCACAGCTCAGCCGTTAAAGGACAAATCCATTCCTACCGCCCTCTGAAAAGATCCTGAGAGGTCAATTTCTCTGCGCAGCCTGTTGGAGCAGCAGAAATCTGCAGTTTTGGTTAAGCACCAGCAGCAGATCTTCAGTAGTGCAATTTGGTTTCCCCAGGACGCAAACTACAGATTTTACATGATAAAACAAGTCCTACTTCCAGGTGTAACAGAGGCTCCATTGTCCCCATCAAGAGTCTAAAACCAGAAATGCAAAGAGTAATTGCCACGAGTGGCGGCAGCAAGGAGAAGGCAGAGAAGAGTTTGTACTTGAAAATTAACGTGGTTGTTACAGTGAGCACCATTCCAACTGTTACTGTTTTACAAATGTTCTAAAACACGCAAAAAATTTGCAAGGCAGCAAAACCCAGCTGATATGGAGAGGAGACAATATTCCTCAAGCGATTTGGTAAATAAAACCATGCAGTATCACAAGCCAAGTAACTTGCATACTTGGTAGCAGCATGTGGCACAGGCATGAACATCTCTTTTTTCCACCATTGTATGTAGTGAATGTTTTAATATTTGCAAAGATCTGTGACATTCGGCCTTCATATTGTGGATTCACACATAGAGCTTGTAAGACCTTGAAAAGGTCTTGAAAACAGACCTTCCCACCTGCAAGCCAAAGGATCCTACATTGCTAGGGAAAAGTGGCACCTGGTATCACCTACCAAAGCACATAATACAGATAATTAAATTGCACATCAGTGCCAGGTGCAGCAGAATCAGAAACTGGGGGAAATACATATTTCAGTGTCACCAGCTCAAAGAAATGTGTGTTTGAACACACATTGTCAGCTAGCTCATAACAGCAGATAATAACAAAATAGAACACCCATTTGCAATTAAAACATTGAGTTTCTTTCAAGAAAAAAAAAATCTAGTCTGAATTAAGCAGAAACATGTAATTAAATGCAATCCATAGTAGTTGACAGAAAAATCCATAGCAGTTGACTGGGAAAAAAGAAAGAAACCAAAACCCCCCTTAGGAAATCCACTTGCATAAGATTTATAGCAATCCTTCATAAGAAACTGCACAGTCCAGGGAGCCCTCACAAAACCAGTTTGCATCTTTAATGCTTTAAATAAAACTTTCAAATATGACCCAAAGACTGGGCTGGGCGCTACTGCCTCCTTTAATCTCCAGGCAAACAGCTCCCTTTCCTTTTCTTTTCCTTCATATTTTCTTGAGTTAAATGGAATGGGATGATTCAGAATCACCCACTGTTACTGGGAATAGAGTATTAACCCTAAAACTGATGTGGAACATATTAAGCATACAAGCCACTGACTGGAAAAAAACCCCTCTGAATCCCAGAAGAGGCAGCCACTGCAGTTATTGAAAATGAAGGATTTGCCAGAAACAAGGTGAAAGAGCAGAAAAGAGAAGTCTGATATCTACTTGTCTGTATCAACATCCAAAGGTTATCCATAGGGAACAGAATCCATTTTCAAGGAACAAGGAAAATTCCCAACACAAAGTTTTGCAAATGTAACTCTCAAAGGTATAACAAAAGTTTAAAAACAAAAATGTTAATTGTTTTTACCATTGAGGAAAAAATGTTTCCACAAATATACATCGTTTTGGTTTCTTCTTCACAAAAACAGGGTTTTTGTGGATACTGAGAATCTTTTCTAAATCTAATTTTATCGTTTAATTTAAACTGACAGTACAACCCGAAGGAGCAAATCGGTGGAGATGATACAATAGCAGTTAGGAGCAACTGTGTATTACCAACCCAATGGACCCAGAAAAGGGAGCAGGCCTGGTTGAACAAAAACTGAGAAGAAAGACACGGCAGACAATGACTAGCAGAGGTAGAAAAGCACAGACTATAACTAAGGGATAGAAGAAGCAAACAAAAATAGCACAGATCCTCCCATACCTTCTTTCCAATCGCCAGTATAATGAAACCATCATGGTTCAAATGCTCAGCAAGAATGAAAAATATAATCACCCCAAAAATTAAAAAGGGGAGGAAGGGTAAATTATAATTAAGTTCAGAACACCTATTTGATTTGAGTAAGCTGCAGACACAATTGCTTGCAGATCACAGATATACTTAGGTTAAATATTTAGGCTCACCAGCAGCCTTGGAAAGTCTCTCCAAACCATTAAGTTCACACACCCTAAGCAATAAAACAGATACAATACCGTGCACATTTTAGCAAAAGTGGAACAAAGAGATGAAGCAGGAAATGAAAGGCTTAACTGGAATCACCATTTGCCTCTTCATTCCCTGCCTGTGTTTCAACTGCCAGTTCACATCTCTCCTGTGATCATCACTGAGAGACTAATATGCCTGAAGACTGATTACTTCCACATATATCCAAGTTCATTGTATTTAGTTTACAACCCAACCATTGTAATAAACACAACCTTTTGCAAATCAAAGATAGCAGGCAATATTTAAGTTACCCTTAGCATATTCTGAGCATGTATTGTTTCTGCTTCAGCCCCCTCTAACATCCTGGAAGTGCCTTCCCTGTAAATGAATTATTTATAACTGCAGTGCCCTCTGACAACAGGAGCATCAAAGTTACTGCCAGCAGCAGTTTTGGAACTGTTCTTTATGAAAATCAGAGGTCTCCCATGTCGTGTAATGGAGAAAAAGAGAAAGGAAAAATATCCCAGATGGGGAAGATCAAATGCAAAGAATGCAGTACAGGAACGGCTACAGCACAAGTAAGGTTTAAAACATCCCTAATACAATAGATAATGTTCAGGCGCTCAGTCTGTGTGTATTCTTATAAATAAACACATATCTTAAGAATGACAGCATAGCTCTCCATAGGATGTTATTTTTTAATATATACTCACATAAACTTCATTGTGATCAAAGCGCTTCTTCAGGTTATTGATGAAGGAATCTTCATCAAGTGGCTCTAAAAGAACCATATCTCCCACCCCAATCATGTCATCTAAAAGTGATGTCTTGACCTCCATTTTGGCCATTTTGTCCTGGGAAAAACAAAAGAAAGAAGAATAAAACAAACAGCAAAGGTTAGCTCAAGGTTACTCTAATTATTCACAGGCATTGTCTTGCAACACAACTTCAAGAATAAAAGTTGAAAGAACACTACATTAAAATTATGTTTCCAAGGAACATTCTCAAAGTCATTGCATCTACCCAAGTAGTCCACATGATTCCAAAATTTAACTTCTAATAGTCAACAATGCCTTCTGGTCCACTTTACATTAAACATGAAACTCCCAGAAACAGGAATGAAGATGCCAGTGGGCATAAAAACCAGAGTATTTACATGGCTTCAACTCAATGCTCAAGTGCACGCAAGCCTGTGTTTTACCAAAAGCTTCATCAGGATCTCCAAACTAGGGTTTAAGTTTGTCAATAACCATAATCTGAACTTCTTTTTCACCCTTACTTGCATTTCTCCAACTCCATGAATATTGAAATGGAAACCAACTTAGTGAACCTGCTCAGAGACAAAAACCACACTATTTGATCTTAGTTCACGAATCCTGGGTTCTAAAGTAGTACCACGCTGGTATTGGCTACATGAAGCTACCAAATTACTTCATTTACTTGTAATTTTGTTGCTGGAGAGAATATTTCACGAGGCAGCAACAATCCAGCTGATTAAGTGGAGACACTGCACGAATATAACCGGAGTGGCAAAGGTCAGAAGCTGGGCTTGAGCAAGGGACCAGGATCAAACAAAACAAAGTAAGCAAGTCTGATAAAGGAAGTCATTTAGACAAAGAAGTCAAGGTCAAGCCAAAACTTGGCACTTATTTGATCCTCCCAGCCTTTTATCCCTCCAATCCAAACGCTGGAGATTAGTGAGCTCCTGAGGACACAGTTGCTGCTTTCAGCTTCCACGAGGAGACTGGAAAATGGATGGATTCACAGCGGTGGCCGCAAACAGGGAACCAGAGGTGAGAGAACAGCTTTGCTGACCACACAAACCAAGGCCCAGCCACTGCACAGCTACAGCCACACAAAACAGCAGCTCAGCTTTACCAGTCAGCTGTCACCTCCCAGCTACAGAATGCTATCAGGCTCTCCTTGGTCCCCCTACCACTGCTGCGCATTTTAATTCTAAATATTTTTTCTTGTTTCCCAAAATGCCATTGAGCAGCTATTACCTCATATAACCAGGGCTACCTTGCCACAGCGCCTCTCCGTGAGATCACTAATCTAGAACAAGCAAGGTCTTTTATCTCTCCCTTCTCCCTGCAGCCACAACTTCACTAGAAGTTATTTGATGTTTTTCATCAGTGAGTGGTATTTGAGGGATTCTAGATCAAGACTTAAGTCTTGCTTGATATTTTTCCAAATTCAACGAAGAAAAGCACAGCTCCACAGGCAGCTAACAAAGCAATACAAAAAGATCCCCAAAACCTGAACCAAGCCTGGGAATTACTAGAAATTCACATGGAAATGCAAAAACAGTGCTGAACTATGGTAACCAACCAAAGCTGAGTCAACTCTGCTAAACAAACAAAAGAGCATTTATTTTAAACAGAAACACTGGACAAATATTTTTGTAGAGAAAGATACTTTTATTCTTAAAAGTTCACCTCTCTGAACCACCAAAAATTTTTTTAAGCATTTATAGAATCTTTTCAGAGGCATCACTTCAACTTCTGCATCCCATTAAGACAAATTCTTTAAACTACCAATCTTGTTTCAGTGACCTAATTACTTCCCATACATCAACTAATGCTCAAATAACTTTTGAAGGCTGAAAAAATAAAGCCCTTCTCAAGTATGGAACTTATTAAATAATGGGTTTGTGGCCAAATATATAAAAAAAGCCAACACAAAATCCTAATAAGGGCAATTTAAACCTAAAATTTAAGTTCTAAGTACAATACCTCATTTACCATTGTGAAATTACATACCACCTACCACACTTCATGCATCACTGCTTGGGAATTTCAAGAGCAAGAGCAGCCAAACCCATCAAAAACATCCATGTATTCCCAAATTCAGTGCCATGTTTTGCAGAAGAGGTGCAGGAAGACACTGTATCAACTATTATAAGTTGGACCAAAAAGTTCTATACAGACATTGACTTATCAGCATATTGGAAACGTTCAATTTTATGGTCAAAGGTTAATTTTCAGCTTGGTTTTTTCTACAATAATTTACAGTATTCTATGATTAAAATATTTTTCATCAACTTGCGAGACAGAAAATATTAGAAACCCAAATGATGGGAAAATTAACAGGCTGAGACAACTTATTTAACACTGATTGCTCAAAGCCATTTTGAAATAGCCTAGCCTTTGCAAAAATCCATTAAAGATTACCTCCTACACTTATGTATGATTCAAGAGCGTTCTGCTATGGCAGCATTGTTGGCCTTTGCTTTGGTGGAATCCAACCTTAATCCCTGCTCTGGTTTAGCTAACAAAGGAAAATCCAGCCCGTGGGATAATTTGGTTGTCTATCTGAGGTAAAAAGTGTGGGGGGGAAAAGCACTGCTAAGAGAAGCCAACAATGTTTAAACATATATTAATCAATTAAATAGGACTTAATAACTGAGATTAATCTACTAGAATAATGTAGTAGAAGATCAATATATAGCACTTTCAGAATACCAAATGCTAATTTTAGAAGTAGCTTTATAAAAAATGTCAAAAATCAGCACACTACACAGAAAAAAAAATAATCAAGCCCTTGCAACGTTATATGGCTAAACTTCAAAAAAAGCTCAGAAATGCAATCCAAATCCAGGTCCAAGTATTTGCCATACACTCAAAGATGCCTTGCAGCTGTTAATATTTCCCATCAGCACTGCTGACAGCGTGCTCACCACAGTTTGGGAAGCAGTGGCAAACATAAAAGCAAGTGGCTTCTACTTTTGGATGCATTCACACACCTTTAAAAAGATGAATGCTACTCAAGAACCATTTACAAGCACCAGATCTAAGAGAGGGATGGGACCAGAACCTGCTCCCAGTGCCTGAGAGATCAGGAGGATCAGATTCTTCCTTCAACATTCTCTGGTCCCATCCATAACCACTTACCACTTGAGGCTTCTCCCAAATTTACCCTTCTTGTCCCTAAAGGACAGATCAGCAGCATTTCAAAATATCTCCTTTTTCTGTAGGCAGTTGTCAAATCTGTACTTCCTCCCCTCGGTCTCATATCTAAGCCCTAAATTCAATGGAGTGAGAACATTTGCAACATGTTTCCATTCTCAGAAAAATATTTTAAAAGTCAATTCAGTAATCCTTCACAGTTTGATCTGTTTTATGTTGGACAACATGCTTGGGAGGAGAAGTGCTGGGCAGGCTGTGTCTTTAAAATGCTTTTATCCACACACTCCCACGCCACACAGAGCCTTTTAAAACACAGACTGTTGTATCCACTGCTTGCAGTGCCTGGGATTGGGATAAAATTTACATTTTCAGTTGAATCTAAAACCTTCTTGCCCCTCTTGGCCACAAGGATGGCAAATTAAAAATCCCAGCACCCCACAGCCACAGCAACCCTATAATTGGCCATTCTGGAAAAAGAGAAAAGAGCAAATAACAGCTATAAATAGAAGAGAATGCAGAGAATAGGCAAACCCCCCAAAGCCTCGTACAATTAAATGCACACATTCTCCACGGGGGAAATGAAGTAATGCCCTGTTATTGGCATACAGCACCTTATGGAATTGTCCCAGGTTTTCCACATGACCCTCCAACAGCAGAACAGCAACAATTGTCAGCAGCTTCCTACAGCTGTGCAGTCCTTAGCTCACACTCAAGAGTTTGGTGCACTGGAACTATCACCGCCTGCAGAGGTGGCTTGGCGTTTTTTTTTTCTTTCCAGGCATTGTAGCAAGAGGACAATTTCCCTGCCATCAAAACCAACACAGATGTACTCACATATGCTTCAAGCTCTGATTACTTAAAAACAAAACAAAAAAATTAAAACACCACAAGCCTTTGGTTTCACTACAACCAGCTCGCTCCCCTTTTTTCTAACTCTTAACAGGGACAATGTGCAACATCAGTAATTCAATAGCGGAGTTCAAGTTGATTTCATGTTCCAGGTCTGATCCTGAGCCCCTGTCAGGCTGTAATTATGCTTGCCCACCCCTTCCCAGTTTTCTCTGTCAGGGAGCAATCAGCCCACACAAGGTGGGGACATTGACAGGCCACTGCTGCAAAAAGCAGCCAGGGAAACAATGTCATTACTTGAACAAAACAAAACCAAAAGGGGCTGCAACCATCATCTCGTGCTCCTGCTCATGACAAGCCTAAGCACCAATTTAGCAAGAGGCAGGATTTAAATTTATCCTGTTCTGCTGCCCAGCAAACCTTGTGCCTCACCAGCTGATGCCCCAAAGGTAGAAGTTCATTGGGAGCACCCTGTGCTGGTTCACCAGGCAAACTGAGGCAGACTCTGCAGCTGAACTGCTACAATGCCCTTTTCACTCAGAGCTGTGTTTCCCGACATCAGCATGCGTGAAAAAGCGTTGATATCATCCAGAGGAAACCCCTGCTTTCCCTCCAGACCCCTCCCATCTGCTCTGCCAGGAACACCTGCACCCTCCTTCCCAGCTGTGACCGCTCTCAATTGTTGCTCTGACACATCCATGTCCTGTGGAAAAGAGCAGAAAACAGCTCGATGTTGCAGGCTGCTGTTTTTCCTGCAAGAAAATGGACTTGAGGAACATGACAGATGAATTTCAGGCAGGAATGTTAATGGATATCACAACATCAGTAAAAGCACTCAAAGAACTAAAAGGCTTCCTCTGATTCTCCATCTTTCCTTTTGGTTTCACCAGTGTCTGGACAGCTTCTGAATTCCTTCCTTTCTCCCAGTCCTACTGCACAAATCAGTGCTTTCCAAACTGGAAAAGTTTATAATTTGGAGCTTTTGAATTAGCTAATGCTTCTCACATCTTACCTACCAAGCAAGAGCTGTTATTTGAAGCCTTGTGCAACCTCTCTTAAATTTCCGTAGGCACCGAACACGACACACGTGTACCGGATTCCTTGAGCCCCTAACAACAACCAGCCCTGGTGAATTACAAAAGTAAAATGCGGCGTTACGAGGTGTATTTGTACTGGGACCGCAGGAATGTTTGCATTCAGCATCAGCTAAATGGGAACAGCCCTTCAGCAACATCAGATTAGGGCAGTTTCGCACCAGCGACTGCAATTTAGATGACAGAAGATCTGACCAGAGAATTCCACAGGAGAAACGAATGCTCCACTGGCCTCTGCTACCAAACACCACACATTTATCTAAAGATTGGGTAATTTTCAAGAAAGAATCAGGCCACTTTAGGTACTGTTGAATAAACAGCTGCAACCACTGAGGCAATATCATCTTTTAATAGTTTAACAATGGAAACTTAACTGCAGTTTAGAAAAACTGATAGTGGGATAATTAGCCTGCATTAGGACATGTACAAAATGTTTGTTGGGACATCATCTTCTCCGGATGTAAACAGTGGATGAAACTTCCTTCATTACCAGGACTCAGGTTCTTCAAAAATGCAGAAGTGAGAGGTTTGGTTGTTGCTGAAGTTCTTTGGGGCTTGTTGGGGGGTTTTAGGGTTTTTGTTTTGGTGTGGGGGTGGGGTGTTTTTTATTTTTACATTTATTTACAGCTTGCTTACAACACCCACTAAGCAGTAATCTCCCCTAAAGTGAGAAAGCTGCCTCTCTCATGGTTCTGTTCACATTATGATGAGACTATGAACAACTCTGGTATCACCAAAAAGGTGCACAGTACCTTACCACAAAACCAAAATCACATGAGCCACGTATGCAGAAGAGACAGCTTTGCCCTCTTTCTCTTCCTTAAAACAACTCAAACCAACTAATTCAGCAGCCTGAGGGGGCTGTGTTTGCATTTCTCTAAGGCTACTTTCTGTTATTTTTTTCCCAGTGGTTTGAATAACATTAGCATGGATATTACCTGCTCTATGAGACCATAGGGTATATCTATTCTATTATTCCTACCTTACAGTCCCAGCAGTACATGTCTTCAAATTACTTCTGATAATTATTTTGCAACCACAACACAATAACTGCCACCAGTAATCGCACTCTGGGGTTGATCTATTTCCTACATCAACTTTCTGCCATGCTTTAACTCATCTGGGTCAGTCATACAGTCACACCAGGTTTTGGGAAAATAATTTGGGTCTTTCAACGTTGCTAAGGCACTTTTCTTTAGCAGCTGTGAAAATACAGTCAAAATATGTCTGCTACTGCATTTTTGTCCTTAAAATGTTCCTTTATTCTGGATTGTATTGACAGGCTTCAAAGATTATAGGTGTGAAGTGGCATTTTATGTAAATGGTTATTCTGGAGTCCTTTATTTCTTTTTTTTTTTTTCTTTAATTAATTTAATGAGGATACCACATTGGGTGTTTTCAATGCACCTAGAAATAGGTCTTCACTACCAAGGCTATTTACAGCCCAAAATTCTGGTTAAATTCCCACTGAGTTCAGCAGAAACAGGATCCACAGTGGTTTCTTATACTTAGGCTTTTCTTAGTCATTGCCCAGCCACAGAGTTTTATAATCATTCCAGGTCCACATCTACAGAAAGGGATAAAGTATTCAGTAACAAAGGAGGTCAATTTTTTGCACATAGACCTTGCTAGGGTTTCCTTGAATCTTTTCAAAATAAGGAACAAAATGTGACTGCAAAGTTGACAACCAAAAGTTGTCAAAGGTCCTGCCTTCTCCCCCTAAACCAAAGACCAGAATTCAGACTGACAGCGTTTGGACAACACAGCTTTGAAAACATTGTCAGTAAGGGATATGGACACATAGAAAACACCCTCATTCTTTCAGAAAATAAACCAAAAAATATTTTGCTGCTGGACAGCCAAGCTCCACTAAGCATTGGGTGCCCTTTTAAACTGATTATCTTAATCTTTCAAGCTGCCGCCTAAAGTTTTCTGCCAATTTTGGAGGATGCTGCCCAATCCAAAGGTTACATTTGCAGAACAGGGGCACAAAAAACAAGGTAGTGTTTATTTATATTAGGGGATCTTCTTTGTTTGCTGTATGTCACACACCAGAGCTTGCCACCTCACCAGAGCTTGGGTTCAAGAGAGCTCTCAGTAGCAGATCCCCACGAAACACTTTTACAATCAATCAATCAGCCCTCACAGAGTCAGATCACTTCTTTCACCTGAGGTTTCAGTCCCTCGGGAGCAATCCAGCAATCAGCTGTAATCAAGATCTTCGACCAAAATAGGATTTTTATTTTCTATTCCACACAAGCACGTGGGCAGAAAGCAAGCCTTGCTTTCCTGCAGTCAGCATGGGAACCACACATCCCTGACACAGGCAAAAGAGCTGCTCAAGGTGGGGCAGCTGGAGCAAACACACATTTACATCATCGGTGAGGCAGGTACTCAGAGATGTCCTAATACTACAGGGTTAAAATACCAGAGTACACTGCTAATCTTCTGCTCAAATGCTTTGTTGCCTGTTAAGCAGTGGGTGATAAGCCCTGAAGATATGCAGAAAACGAAATAACAGGTAACCCACAGCTGCACTCAGCTGCCAACAGCAGAAGGAAAAGCAGGCACAGAAAGTCGTCACAAGAGTCAGTGAACCAGGCTTAAAACCAGTCACAGGTGAGCACAAACCTAATCAGGAGCTTCAGGAAACCCAGATCCCAGAGGAGGCATTGGTGCCTGTATCTACCCAGCATCAATCAGCCACAGTAACCGAGCTTACACCCTAACCCCTAGAGCAGTTGGCACTCCCAGGTTTTCAGAGTTTCCATGCACCCATATCATCTTCCAAGCAGTAAAAGTCTGGGTAAAGCAAAAATTTCCCTGTCCTTTTCCATTTAAAACAGGAGGAAAAGAAGTCACCCAAATACCACCCCAACTGCCTTATTCTAGCCCACTGCAATTTCCCCTCCTGAAAACCTCACTAATGGGGTTCTTGAAATATTTGTAAATAAGGTTTGGAATGTTTTTAGCCTAGTATTTTATGAAAATAAGACAAGTCACGTCAGCCGTACATCTCTTGGTCTACACATCTACTCTCTCAGACACATGCAATGTTGAATTTCATTCAAAAGGACAGAGTAAAGGACAATAGAACAGCTGATTTTGCACACAAAAGCAGGCAGGAGAGGAGATCTGAGCACAAGCATTCCATCTGAGACATGGGCTGAGAGGAGAACAAACCCCTCATTAAGTACCACAGAGCAGAAAAATTGCTCTGCAAAATTCCCTAGCTGCAGAAAAAGCTTCAAGTGGAAATTATTACTACTTTGCAAGTCAATCCATCACAAGAGAAAAACCTTCAGGAAGTCAGACCCGACTAGTCCCATTTCTCCCAGGGGTAGCTGCCAAGGTAAAACAGGAGTGCAAGGTTTCACCCCACCACTTGCCATCACTGTCTATTCTGTGCATCCATTTCTGTCCAGCAAGACACTGCTATTTTTTAATAAAGGGAGGGAATAAAAGAATTTGGATGCAAGTGTTGCAGGAAGAGGAAGCATTATTTTCCCAAACCTAAGATTAAAAAAAAAAAATCTAAGAGAAGGTAAGGCTTAAATAAATTACATGTACTAAGACAGGTTTGCTTGTCTCAAGCAGTTGACCTATATCCACTATTTTGTCATTTTCATTCTCAACAGTAATTTTCAGAGAGACACCTGGAATTAGAGGATAAAAGTAATCAATTTCTAAATCCTGGCATCTCCAGCTCTTCCTGTGTATTGTACAAGAAGTATTTCAGACAAAGGGAGCAGTTCATGAAGTTGCCTTTCAACACACGGTAATCACTCTTGTCCAGATGTCCCTGAAGTTAAAAGCCAGCAGACAGTGTTTTTATTAACAACTAGCACGATAAACAGAGATTTTTTCCAAATAAAATACAACACTTCACAGATTTAGAGAGAGACACCTTAAAACATCAATAGAAAGCAACTCCCTTCCACAGAAGGAAAGCAGCCGGTGCCGTGGCAGGCAAACTCAGCACACACTCACAGCTACTGAGCTTCCCCTCGCTGGGTCCCAGTGAGAACTATCATCTGGCAGCTTTTAGGAAGCAAAAAGTTCTATTCACACGAGATACAGGCAAGCACCCCGTGTACCAGAAGTGTTACAAGGCACAAGGAGCTCCAACTCCGCCCTTGCTTGCCAAAAGATTTTCCAGGGTTTCTCCTGGAGTGAACTTTGTTTCCACAGACCCCTGCACTCTTTGATCACTGGAGGTGATCTCCAGAGCCCTTTTAGCCCCGGCAGCCTGACAGCCTGTGAGCTGAACAATGGCAATTGAAGCTGTATCTGTCCTGTCTGCTCCAGACCACGGCATCCTACAGCCACGACTACCACACTGCACTGCTCCAGAGTGCCATTTCTCAGCCTTCTCCATGAGAAACAGTCCTTATGCTGTGCCTTATTCACAGACTAAATTTATTCCTGATCTGCTAATATGCACTTCTTCTTGATTTTGTTAATGCTGCTGGGGTTTGGCTTTGGTTTCCTCATGGGGAGGGAGGAAACATATTGACAAAGATTTATTTCAATGGACTTCATTCCATATAATGCATAGCCAATATTGCCTATTTCCCTTTCAGTGGCTTTTCCTCGCCCATCCCAATAACCCTTTTCTGCTCCATCTCCTATTTGAGCCCACCTTGACCAAGCAGGGTGTACAGAGGATTCCTGGTACACCATGGCAGCAATATTTCCTCCCCACTACCAGGAATATTCCCTCATAGAGAGAGGGATTCATTTTCACCCCTTCCACTCTCTTTCCTCCTCCAAAGGTTCACAGGGAATTAGCATCTCCCTAACTTGCTCCTGCACAACAAACCTCAAGTGCTCCATCAGTCACAGACCTACTTGCACACATAGAAGTTAGGAAGGGTCTCCAGACACTCCAGCAACCACATATTTATCTTGTAGCCTTAACTATTCCCAAATTAATCTGCCTTTCAACCTCTGCCACCTTTCTGCTGCCCTGTCTCCAAGCATCTCTTGATGAAAAGGTAGAGCAGATGTTATTTTTGCTGGAAGTTAGAAATCCCTTCTTTCACATCAGGTAAGCATGAGCTCTGCTAGGAGGAGCTTTCTTCTCAGCCCTCAAACATGAAGCTCTAGCCAAGCTATTAAGTGGACAGTGAACTGGTTCCCAGTGCCACAGAAAAAATGGCATCTCTTCACACCAGTGTCTCTTTGTTAAGTTGCTTATTTGCTTCCATAGAGAAACAGTGGAGAGGATTAATAGCAACACTCCCTAAAACACACTCCCTAAAAACTCTCCCAACAGGAGAGCTGACTTCTCACTAGAGCGCCATCCACAGAGCCCTTATGCAGTGAGGAATTTAAGGATAACTGATCTGAAAGGATACCCTTAATTGTGCTTCAAATTGTTTTAACACAAAGGCATTAAAACACAGAGAGTAAGAGTAACTTCCTTTGCTTGTGCTTTCCCAAGACACAGAATTCAACCCTTCATCACCCAGCAGTTTCCTCATTTCTGAGGTGCAGGTTCTCAAAGGTTACTGGCAAGGATTTAAGCACAGTGTCAGGGCACTGCATATGCTCCATTGTGCATAAAAACTGGTGATTACCTTAAGGCCCAGGATTTCAAACATCTTCAAACACCAGTACAGTCTTGTAGACAAAAGGAGAACAGACTCCATAAAGAAAATGCATATAAAAAAGAGTAGAAACTTCACTACCTGGGGTTTTTTTCCATTGTAGCAAAGCCTACAGCTTAATTATTCTTATCTATAATTTTATATTTGTACTCTTATTGCAATTCAAAGTATCCCCAGCAGCACTTTGAAGTGTACAAACTATGAAAATTATAGAATATTACAGAAAAAGAAGCATCTAGCAAACAGCAAGAGAGCTCACACACAAAGCATATTTGTGAGCCCAGGAAACTTGTACCACTGCTGACCAGGCTGTGGTCACACGCTTTTAAAAGCTGGTTTCTGCTTACAGTAGGGAAAAATGAGTCTTTCCTTGCTGCCTTCATTTAGAAAATAAAGAAATCTACAAGAAGCACTTCTGATAGTACAACACCCACCAACCCTTCTGTTATTCAGCACCTATTCCTCTTTTTCTCCTTTATATAGGCTCTCACGGTCTTTTGCTCTCATGGTCCTCCTGCCCAACAACATAAAGATTTCTGCCAATACAAGACGCTTGGAAGAGTTTCTGCCTCTCCAAGGGACAACAAGGAGAAGTTAACCAGTACATCCACACTGAAGAAGCAATTCCACGGCAGCACTTCACAAAGCCAGAGACAAGGCAATTACCACTCCCCACCCCTGCAAAGGAAAGAAAATCTTAATGACAGTAAACATTTCTTGCCCTTACTCCTTGGGACTCTGGATTCCTTATCTTGAGCCTTCAGCTCGTTTGCTGAAGTGTTAAATCTGGTCACTCAGGCTGGAAACCACCTCTCAATTGCTTTCCTCCCAAAAGATGGAGCACTGGAAAAAAGATGTTCTGGCCTCTGGGGTCCATAACTCCTGCTTCACTGTCTGCATAGAAGAATTCCCCAACCAGTTTGCATCTGGAAAGGGGACTTGATAATTCTTCTTTGCCTCTGAAACTATTTTTAAGTACTAGTCTTTCTCACTGAAACTTTCTCATCACCACGGTGACTTCGCTATCAAACTTAAAATATATATCAAGAAATGGATACAAGTTTCCTTGGTGATACCAAATGGGAAATTTCCCAGTAAAATGGAGCTGGGAGAGGCAAAAATATCAACTTTCTGCATAGTTTTCTTTAAAAGTTATGTCACTATCAGCAAACAAAAAACCAAACCAAATAAACCAAAAAAAGAGATCCTGGTCTCCACACTGTTCAGAACCAAAACCTAGAGTAATACACACCAAAAGACCAAAGCTTTCCCAAACCACAGGCAAACTGGGGCACAACTACAAAGGATGAATGTTTTGAGACTAATGCTCAAACACACCAGAAAAGACCCACAAAAACACCCTCGTTGTAGTTCCAGTGTCCTCTTTAACAGCTACTTCACCGCATATGACAAAGAGTTGCAGAGATTTCCACTATCCCATCAGCACAAAATTAAAATGTTTAACTTTTGGTAGGGTTGTGGATTTTGGGGCTTTTTTCCATTCTGGGAACTGCAAAACAGAAGAAAATTAATGTTATTCTTTACTGTTTCTTTATGACAAAGCATGCCTTGATGTTAGCTTATACACCAGAAATCAAGCTCTGGTTTCCTTCTTTTTTGGAGGTTATGAATGGAGAGGTTACATAAGGGTGTAACAAGAGCTGTTACTTCCTTTCCCAGTTGAAGAGAAAAAGCTGTAGATCGAGTTACAGACTCCAGGGCTGGTCATTGCTACTTCAATCTTCCTAAAAATTTTGCCAGTAGTCCCACAACAAACAGAAGAGGCCACTTAGAAGGCTCTGATAATTTAACAGACTAACTACACAGCTACAAGGGAGGGAAAAAACCCTTTATTTTTGTCTTTCATCAAACTCAGGAAATTCCCCAAGCTTGATGCATGCAGTCACTCAAGGCACCGCTTTCCATTTCAGTTTGCTGCTCATTAGTACAGTAAAAAAAGATGAACGAAATACAGGGTAGGATTCAAAGGACGCTCTGGTACATGAGCTCTGCTAAACAAGCTCAGCAGTCTGAAAGGGCACTGAACTTTGGTGGGCATGTCAGCATTTGTCCCAGCTCTGACCACACAAGGCAAATGAAAGGAGGGAACAGTGTCCAGCTTGGCCTACACCAGCACTGAGCTTTTCTCCAAACTGTCCCACTGGCACATCCTTCACCTTCCTCTCCAATTCCCAAGCCGCTGCTACTACTGCTGCCGAAGGAAGATGAGATCAGACTCCGGCATGAGGAATTTCTGTTCCCACAGAGCTCAGGGAAACCAGATGATCTCAGAGAATCATGTGAAGCAAGTCCCTGACACTTCCATGAGGCAGAGTATCTCCAGTAGGTTGCCAGCAGTTTCTTAAGAGTGCACAGTGGGAAAAATTAATGACTTTGCTTATGTTTCCAATTGCTCTCTCCCACTTCCTCTCCTCATTTTCCCTTCCCCCAGAAGCACTAGTAGGCTTGCAATGTACATTTGCCCTTCTAAAGGCAATTACACGAGTCTTGCACAATGCCTGAAAGGGCTAACACAACAGTGCTAAACTGCCGGCCCCTGGCATCATTTCCACACAGAGCTCCTCCCCACAGGTGTGATTTAACAAGGTCTCTTACCAAAAAACAAAAACAAACAAAACAAAACAAACAAAAAAAAAAAAGAAAAAAAAAAAAAAAAAGGTAAAAAGGCAAGCTTCTGTGATTTAAGATGCTTTCATGAGTCCTTTCACCTTCACTTTGCAGAATCTGTCTGTGGTGATCATAAGGAGCCAGAAGCCTTCTAGATATCCAACACCACAAAGGTGTTTCAGGAACGTCCTAAGGATATGGAGGAACTCGTGGCAACCTAACACGCCAGTAAGTGCTACAAGCCAACACAAGCAGTGACCACTTCATGTTACTTTGGGAAGAATGGGAACGCTCCAACCCTCACACCTTCACACAAAATTAAGCCCGAGGCAGCACATTGCTTTAAGCACTAAATTTAAGACATTCTTAAACTCAAGCCTGGGACAACTGGAAATAAAAGCACATGAGAAGAATGTCTTTACCTTTCATGTGTTTAAAAGCAGCCAAGGACTGAACTTTACTTTAACAGATGGGTTGGACTCTTTCTGTTCTCTAACACTGCACACTTTTGGGGAAAGCCTTGTTTTTGACACAGGGCTTGACAAAGTGATGATTCATGCAGGGAAGGATGGGCAGCTTGTTGCCAGCCTTAATTCACAATTAACAATAGGACAGACGGATATGGAAGGCTCATGATTCCACACAAAAATCACGAAGTCAGGAGTTTTACCTGACCTTTATCCCAGTGGCCATTTCCAATCTGGATATATTTTAAATAGTTTCTCTGACATACATTTTAAGAGTAGTAAGCTTTTATTTCGTTACTGTTACATTTGTCCCTTAGAATAGTGGTCCTGACTAAATACATAGCAACTGATTTAATGACATGGTCTGAAATTTCAAAGCTTTAAATTAGTGGAAAAAACAAACAGCACGTGTGAGTACAGAGTCACCCTGAGCAAGGCAAGCGAGCACTGGACCACTTGGTGAGTGTCCCGCTCCCCGTGGCTCTGCTAGGAAGGCCATTGTTTTCCAGCGGGGAGTCTGGCCACTCCGAGGAACAAAGGGATGCCCTTCCCAAAACAGCGGCAGCAGATGTCCCACACCGAATCCCAACAGCCTCCATGGGCGCAGACGGGCGGTCTTCCTTGGGAGGCTGCACCAACCCGTCCCCTCAGGGAAGTTCTCTGGGACAATGACCCTGCCCTGGAAAGCCCTTCCTCAAGTCTCCTCTCCAAGTGTAACCCGACAGCAGAATCCATCATCCTGCTCCAAGTTACCAGAGCTCTTCCCACGGTTCCCCCCAGCCCTGCAGCCCAGCCCGTTCTTTTGCATTCAGGGAAGCCGCGCACACAGGGTAATTATTTTAGACAAGAAGAAACAGATGCCACGCTCTCTTCCCAGAAAGAGCACTCACACACACACTCTCATATTTGAAGGAGCGAGCCCCGGACCGTCTCCGCGTGTGTGCGCGCCGCGTTCATGCCTAAATGAAGCTGTCCCAGCCCCGATGCCATCCACCGGAGCTCAAATCCGGCCACAGCGCCCGCAGAGCGTCCCGGAGCCGCAGTTCTGCGCGAGGAAGGGGCGCCCAGGAGGCGCCGGGGCCGCCGTGTCCGGCACCCGCACCCAGCACCGCCGCCCCCTCCTCACGGGAGAGCCGGCGCCGCTCCGCCACACCACCCGCTGCAGCGCCGACCCCATCATCCCCCTGCCCCATCCCGGAGCCGCGAAACAAAGGGAGCCGGGGAGTCCCGGGGGAGCTGTACCTGTGCCGCCGAAGGGCGCTGCCCGCCGTCCCGCCACCGCCCGCCGCCTCCCGCCCCGAGCCGCCGGCGGACGCTGCCCTGCCGAGGAGCCGGAGCCGAGCGAGCGGGGCTCAGCCCCAGCCCCTCCCCGCCAGCCCGCACGCCCGCCCGAAGGGGCGGAGGCGCCGCCGCCCGCCCCGGGCCCGCAGCGCCGCCCGGCGGGCACCGCTCCCCGCGCGGGGTCCGGGCTGCACCGAACCCACGGGATCCGCCAACCCCCGGGCTGCACCGAACGCCGGGCTGCACCCGCTCCTCAGGCTGCGCTGAACCCCCGGGCTGCACCCGCTCCTCAGGCTGCGCTGAACCCCCGGGCTGCACCGAGATCCCACACTACACCGAACCCCCGGGGCTGCACCGAACCCCCGCGATCCCCCGCCCTCCTCACCTGGTCTCTCCCGCGCTTCAGACCCGCCCGCTCTGCAGTTCTTCAGTTCATTTCTTTCACCCTCACCTTAATCGTCAAAAACTAAGCGAAAAGAGAAATTGGCTTGTTTTGGTGTGAAACCCAAACATCTCCCATTCGGTTTGTGCAATAATGTTTTCAGTGGTTTCTGAGCTAAGTGTAAGCCCCCGAAAGTGTTTACAGCAAGCTTTGACATAACATAGTCAATAACAAGCCATAGATTATCTGCCCAATCCTGCCCCTGCTAAGCGCAGGAGCCGCCGACTATGGAGAGCGACTGCCCTATTCTGTGAAAGGAGGGGCAAAAAGAAAAAACCCTGAAGGGCTCATACTGTGTTTCTGCGACTGAGGTTTCTCCCCACCCCCGTGAAAACTCCCCATTCACAGATGAGATGGAGAACGTAGGTCTGTATGACACACTGACACACTTCCTGGCGAAATGCCCCGTGTGAAAAGTTTCACTGCTGGTGCTTTTTTCCTAAGAAACCAATTAGCACATTTTGTTACTGTCTCGTGTTTGCAAGCAGGCTTTTCCCAAGCTGGGTTGTTTCTAAACAGCTACAAGCTTCCATTCAACCCCAAGCTCAACCTACATTTGCTAGATACCAATGAGAAGAGGACCTGAACTGCAGATACACAACCAGAACTCTTTAGGATGTGGAAGAAATCCAGTTTACATCACGAGATTCAATGTCAGCAGACCCACATAGTGAAGATGCAAAATGCATTCTAAAACCCTTCCTCATTAGAACACTTCAGATATTTCAAAGTCAATACTACATTTTCAGACACGCATCTCCTTGGCAGTCCTTCTGTTCATAGAAAGAGAAGAATTTTCAAATCTGTAACTGTAGAAGTGTTGCAGACAGCTCCCAGGTGAATCCCAGGAACTAGAGCCTTAAAGCCCTGCTGATTCACAGACTCATCACTGCTTTATTATTTTCAGTACAGATACTTAGCTCCTAAGATTTGTCTTGCCCTTTTATGTCTGTGAAATTAATTACTGCATTCATTAGAAATGGTCAAAAATTACTTCAACAAAATATTTTTCCTGCTGGAGAACGGAGGGCTTGATCAAAACTCAGTTGTAAGGAAGCAGTGACAGACTGATGCAGGTATTCTCAGGAGAAAAATTTAGCTTTTAGCTTAATTTTTCTTTCAGAAAAAGGCACAGGCAAGAATTATTCCTGAGCAGCACCATGACCCTGTCTTTTCACCTTTTTCTTGCTTCAGGTAAGGGCTTTTCTCATGACTCAACTTACTTTCTGGGAGATAGTTATTGTATTCTTTCCCAAAGAACAAAGAGAAATAATATTAATATATTTTTTTAAAAAGTAATTTACTCCAAATCTAAATGTAAACAAGTCTCAGTAAGGAAAGCAACTACTGTCCAGTCAACACTAATTTTCTACAACACACACAGAACAAAAAGAAACATCCCAAGACACTGACTGCAAGCATTTCGCTGAGAAAGT
This sequence comes from Camarhynchus parvulus, assembly GCF_901933205.1. Taxonomy (NCBI): domain Eukaryota; kingdom Metazoa; phylum Chordata; class Aves; order Passeriformes; family Thraupidae; genus Camarhynchus; species Camarhynchus parvulus. The sequence continues at coordinate 8,037,889 of NC_044577.1, read as the reverse complement.
ACATATTTCAACTTAACACATTAAAAGCATCACAAGCCATTGTCATAGCATTGAAATACACATTTTTTTTACCTCAGAGGTTAAAAATCTCCATTTGATTCAAAGAGAAGGATCACAGGGGAATAAAGCAGTGCAGCTTTCCTTCCATGGTCCTATCACATGCTTCAGAAGGGGTAACACTGGTTCCTTCTCAGGTGCTCTCTTCACACCCATTTGATGTTTAGATTCCTGTAAACAGCATTTCCATTCATGACCACTGTTGTCTTATAACACAGATAATATTAATATTATTATAAAAATATATCTTCATGAAGTTGCCTTGTCCTCCAGGAAACAAACAAAAATTATCTAGAATTTTCCCCAGCCTTCCAGCATCCATTCCCTGCCTTGTTTCAGGTTTGTGTGACAGATACCTTGTTTTCCATCCTTATTCTGAGACAATTTTCCAATTTCACTATAAAATGTGAATTAGCAGCCTGTCACTGTATCTTACATTCTTTGCTTTGTAGAGCAAGCAAAGGAAGAAACATTAGTCCCAAAACCTGTCTTCTTTCCCCAAAGCAAGTAAGTGCAATGCAAAGAGTGCCCAATTCAATCTAGAATATTTTTCATTTTATTACATCTACTGGACTACAAAATTACCACTGAAACTATCTGCAGTAAATAATAATAATTAAAAAATCAAAAATAGACTAAAAGACATGCCTGGTCACAGATGATCAGTCAGGCACCAAGAATTATTTTCTGTAAAATATGGCTCATTTCTTAAAGGCAAATAGTATCTCCTGGGCCATACAAGAGATCTGGGATAATCAGTATTCAGCACACATTCAGGTCTCTCTCAAACACGAGGTATAACCTGGAGGATATTTAAGGGAATTTCCAACTACTGAATCATTAAATATGCTCTCTTCAGCACACAGATGTCACTCTGAAGGGGCATAGACAGGGGCTTTGTTCACCAACAGCCTACAGCCATTTCAGAGAAGAAAATGGGAATGTGTCTGCATCCCTTTTTGCAGGTCCTGCATCTCAATTTACCAAAAGCTGTGACAGATACCCACATACATCAGAGCAGTTTAAGAGCTGCTTATTTACAAATAAATAAGTAGCTCTTGCAATTTTTTTTTTTTTCTGGATGTTTTACAGTTGGATGAATTACAGTTTCTTGACTGCAGCCTCACAGTCTACAGCTTCACAAGGCAAGGAGCTGGGTACAAAACCAGTTGTGAGACTGAGACTGAAAGGGCCAAACTATGGGGATTTAGGGTATAGTTTAGCCTGACAAACCATGAATCAAACACCCAGCAGCCCTTGGAGTGGCCTCTGACAGTCCCTGGCAATCAGAAGAGCACTGGTCAGGGGCTGGAAGCACCTCCTAGCCAGCCTTGCAAGGAAGGGAGGCAAAGAAGAGCTGACCCAGCCACTTCAGAGAACAAAACTACTGCGAACTGCAATTTGCACAGCCTGTCAGGATTTGCAGCAAGGCAGGAGAGGAACCTAGTCCCAGTTCATGGTGCTAGGATGAGGATAGCTCACCAGAAATACAGAGACACCTGATGTTATCAATTAAAATTGGATGGGAGGTTTCTCAAATGCATTGAGTTGGTTGAACCATGTATTAAAGTACCAGAATTAAATCAGTACGTAAGCCAGGTATTATTATTTGTAACTTAAAATTATTTTGCAATAGCTAAAAAGAAAAATATGTCAACCTTGTTTTTTCTTCATCTTTCATACTGAAGGATATTTACTGATTGCCACGTGTTTATTATTTAATATTTTTTGGAGATGCAATTTCCATATATGGTGAGATTAACTAGGCAAGATCAAGTTTTTTCATATTCATAAATGACGAAATTGAGTCAGCAAGAGTAACAACCAAACAAACCCACAAACACAGCATTTCCTTGATAGAGTGGAAGACAGTTTAGATGTCAATGTTTCTAAGCCACAAGAGCATGCTCAGCCATTTTTCCTGCACTCAGTGAGAAAATTCTGCATGTTCATAAAATGTGGCAGCTCTACCTCTGTTCTAAGGGTACCAGGAATTGTGGCAATATACTTTACAGTAGTTAGAATACTTTTCTACTTCAGGCAAAAACAAAAACAAACAAAAACAAACCAGTACTTGCAAAACAGAAGGTTTTAATCTAAGACTGAGCAGGAGATTTAACAACAACAGTGTCTGGCTTCTTTGCCATGGAAAATGGCTACAGGTTTGAGCTCTGGCTGTACTCAAGTGAATGATTCAACAAACAAGCTGCCAGTGGTCCAGAGAATTCCAGGTTTTAGTCAAAAAACCCAGAAAGCACAGTTCATCCTTCCTTCACCCACCTGTGGCTAATTAAGCTGCACACAATTAGTGGCTCTGTACAGCCACTGGCTGGAATTGTCTTCAGGTGCTTTGGAAAACATCAATTCATTCTGTACTGAGACAGATCATCTGCCTCCCCTGAGATGGAGTTTACACAGGATTTGTGTTTCCACCTGAAAAAACTCCTTAAGATTTCCATTTTGCCATAATGTCTCCTCATTTTGCCAAGGAGGGACTTTGGCTTTTTGTCCAGAGGCAGCAATATGCCTCCAATAACATGGCATTTTTCTCCTTTCAGCAAAGACCAGCTTGAAGGTCTAGACCCAGAATTTAAGGGAAGAGGTCACCCCAGGAAAGATCTTACCTTATGTAAGTACAGGATGAAGCACAGGATCTGATAAGCAGTGTTCACTTAGTAACTCTGCTTTTCAGCTCAAGAGTAAGTACACCCATTAAAATTAAGAAAAACACAAAAAATAAAGAATTACAAACATGAGAGCTGCAAGAACCTTCTGAGCTGCCATCTTGCTAATTCTGGAAACTTGGAACATATTTCAAGAGTTCAAGGAAAAGTCTGATCAGAGGTAAGTCTTGAAATTGCAGATTTCCTAAGTAATTTTTCCCCGCTCTCACAAAGGATTTTATCATTGGTGTTACAGAAGAGGAGAAAGTCCTATTTTTCCTAGTAGAACAAATTAATCTCTCTTCCCTCTGAAAAATAAATATTTTTTAAGACATAGTTGCATGCATCCCTTCACCAGTATCCCCTCAAGCAAGTCACAGAAATTGTAATTAGGAAAGGGAAAAGCCCAGTGTCCTGTGAGATCCAACAGCTCATATCAGATCACTCAGCACATTTAATGGCAAGAGAAAATCCTCAGTTTGAATTCACACAGCAGCAGGGAAATGTCTCTTCTTGCAAACAAAATCACCCAACACAAAGGCATTGAAATTGAACTGTAAGTATATACAAGCTTACTTTCAGAATAAATCCAAGTATGTTTTATAATACTACATCTTTCATGCCACATTCTGAGGTGTAACAAATTGCTAATGTCTGGGAATGACTATCCCTATGTGGTAGTGTGAAATTATATGAAACTCTATTGAGGAGTTTTGTTGTATCATTATTTTTCACACTATTTAAAACTGGTCTGCAATTTCCACTAGAAAATTTTAAATGCACCCCCACTCCTTACATAAGTAATTGACAGAAGGCGGTGTTAGAAAAAGCAGTTGCACCACTTTAGCCTACAGAAATTGAAAAGAGAATGACTTTTTAAGAGGTCTCATCCTAAATACTAATACTGAACAGTGTCCAGGCAGTTTACAGACAAAGAAATTATGATGCATGCGATTTCTTTAACATATGACTCCCCTAAAGAAGGGTTTGAAAGGGAACTGACTGTGCAAGTTTTAAGCTGTGGATCCAAACCCTTTTTGAGTCCAAGCAACAGAGCAGACAAATTCAGCCAGGCTCTTTGCTGGCAATGCACCAGTCTATAAATGGCAGCAATGATGGAAGCAGTAGGAATAAGAAAGAATCACAGCATGGAAAAATCAATGGCTAAAGAACTTCAGAATTGGATGTTTCTGGGAGTTCCTTCTTACTAATTCTGTAAACCCAAGAGCCTTCCACTTTGCCTGCCAGCTAAAGAAAAGAGATCAACTTATCTAGGGCACATAAGAACAATTATTTCTTCCACCTTAATTGCAAGAAATGCCCATGAAAAGTAACCCAGCTGTGAAGGATGTGACTGCACATGCCAGGCAGATGTTGCCAGAACCAGAGCTCTTCCTATGTTCCCCAAATGTTAACTCCTCACTGGGGATTATGCATGTCTTATATGTGGGCAAAGAGCAATTTCTTTGTTCTCCAGCTTTATTACAGCACAGTGGACTCTTTGGGAGTGCAAATTTTTGCCAAGAAGCAGCAAATTAAGAACATATGTATGTAGTGCGTTTCTGCTTCCATCACAGGTGAATGCAGAGCTTGTAAGAGACGATATTTACAGCTTTCTTCAAGCAAGGATCTTGAACCCAGCCCAGCCAGGCCACTGGGAACCAACTGCAGTTCTGCTGAAAGAAGCAAGGCAACAGAGATGAAACTGCTTCCTCACTAGTGCTGCTACCAAGCTGTTCCACTGCCTGTTTGAATCCAAAAATATAATTTATTAAATGTCACCAGATTAAAGGGTCTCTCTCTGTAAAAAGTGTCATTTATAGGAACATTTCCATTGATTCACTGATTGTGTATGATTTAGACAGATTATCATTCTCACATTATTATCAAATTCTATGTATTTATGGTGTTTGGTCCTATGCATGTCCTGCCACATGTATTATAAACCATTTGCTTCCATAGATCACCTCAATTAATGCTTACAGCCTGTCTTTTCTTCAAAACTTTCAATTTCTTTCATGTTCACTCATTAAGACACATCTTTATTGTGCAAGTAATGAACCACATTTACTTCCAATACTGGTTTAACTAAAAAGGCCCTTCTGCTAATTCTCAGAGGGCTGCAGCCAGTGGAGTTCCTAAACCATGTTCACATTTAAGTGCTATTCCTAAATGCATGCTAATTTGAAGCAGAAGAATTGGCCTGAGCCAGGCTTTGAACAGAAAATACTCTCTGTAAAATCCATAATAACTGCTTAACACAGATTACTGCTTTTTTTCCTCAAACAGATGCACAGGTTTGGGGCTGACAACCCACAAAATGTGCCCACTTCCAATATGGGGTAAAAAAGGTGAAGGGAGAACAACATAGATGAAAACCCCATACCAAGACATTTTGAGGGCATTACCCAGCAGACCACAACAGGTCTGAAGGTCACATTTCATGGGCATATATAGAGATATTTCTAACTGACACTTACTAAGCAATCAGACTGGATACTTTCTTTAGACAGCCCTGAACAAGTATTAATTGAAACCATCTGCAGGACACGCTATCTCTGAAGTAACTAGAGATGTTCAGCTGACTTTGGACTAAATTACCCAACAGCTTCCACACAGAAAAAGCACATTCATGAAAGTGATTTACTGTTTTAATATAACACACACAACTATAAAGGGCTCAACCACGACCCTATGGTTTCTATGATTATTCTCTTTAGGAAAGCACAGCTGAGAGAGAAAACAGCTAAAAGCTGCCTGTTCTTCTGCATAACTTGTCCATGAGTCCTGAAGTGCCTGCTTAAGGGATGAATTAGTTTTTTTGCCTTAAAAAATAAAGGCAGTGGGGTTCGTGAGGGAATGAGATAAAAACCAAACCTTTCCTCCTGCACATCACCTGTCCCAGTGAGAGTCAGATGCAGTGTATTGAGAGCACAGGGATAGTTCCTGCCATGTATTTTATAAATATTAGAAAACTGATGAGGAAACAGTGCCTGCTCCTCTTACCCAGCCCATTTACCTAATACAAAAATAATAAGAGTCCAGACTGATCAAAATTCTTGCTGTACTGCTCCATATGTAGCAAGGGAGATTCTGTGATCTGGTGAAAGAATGGCTAAAACACAATTTGTCTCATTGGAAGAATTAGGGTTGGTATCTATATCAAGATAGCACAGCAAAAAAGATAGCAAAGTCTCCAAAAGGCTGGAATCTTTACTGCAAACAAAGCTGGTAGACTTCAGTAAGGCTACGTAGGCTATAATGAATGTTTTTGACTGTAGGGAGAAAAATGCATGGCTCAAATCCAGGAACTGTCTCAGCCTACATACAGAGCTAGGTCTGTAGGAGACCCTTATTCAGCACGTTTCCTACAAAAGATATTAATTTACATTTTCTTGTTTAAAGAACAGATAACTTCTCCATGTGAGAAATTCCAGCCCAGAGGAATGGAGGAGTGCTGCAGAGACCACTGCACATTTCATACAAACACTCACCAACTGCTGCCACTTGGAGATTTCAAAGCTCACAAAGAAAATTGCCCTTTTTTTTCCCCTCAGAGCAGAAACTAGGATATCAATCCTGATTACTTTACAGTTGCCCACCCTTAGACAGTGCAGTTTGAGAGGCAAGAGGCCTTAATCAAGCTCAGATGCAAGGAAGGATTTCTTTTAAAGGCTATTAACGTTAATGAACAACTCAGCCTTCTTTAAACATCCACACTGTGATACGGGCAAGTGTCTGAGTTTATCATGTCCTCAATCTTTTGAACAGCCAGGTTTTATTTGCTAAGCATTGATCAGGCCAGAAGGAATGAGCTTATCCCGAGTGGCAGTGGCTGGACTTGAATTCTGGACTTTAGATTGCAAAATGTTCAGGATTTGATGCAATTTTGCCTCAGCCAGCTAGAATGTGTTTTGGGCTGTCATTGCAAATCCAGAGACTAAAGGAAGCTGTCCTGGAGTCTGACTGGAAAACAGAAAGGCACATCCTCACTCTAAAAGGCTTGTGTATCTAAAAGCTAAAAAGAGATGCTGAAGCTTTGTGCCAAAGGTAACAAGTCAAACACAACTAGATGTACTGATTTGCTATTTCTTGTTCCTGCTAGGAGAGAGGATTCCAAATTAAAAGCCATACTGAAAACCAGAAACCAAATATTGGTTTTAAAAACAAACCCTTTAGAAAACTACTCCCTTCATCTCCTTTATGAGGTGAATTTATACAGGTTCTTTTTATCCATTGATTAGTTATTTTATTGTCTTCTGATTATGCCAGGAGCCTACAGCTGCAATATTGTTACAAAAAGCACACAGGTGTTCAATTTAAAATAAAAAGGCTTTTGCGCAATTTTTTTAATAATGAAACTATTTCTACTAGCATTAGATTTTTATGAAGCCTTTTGAACTTATGCTTTTCATATCGATTGGTTTAGCTGATGCAGTGAAATATCTCCTGTGAAATTATAATAGCCCTGCATAATTATCAGTCTACTAAGGGAAAGTTTTTCAAATGCTTACCTACTGTCCTTTTCAGTGCCCACACACACACAATAGCCCCTCATGAACATATTAATCCTGGACATATCACTGTTAAAGCATTCAATATGTTAACACTGGAGCTTCCCACTCCTCCCCTCAGGGCAGAATCCTTTCTTACTGCACTGGCTCACTCAGCATCTGTATTATTCACTTTTGCAGTAATACTGCAGTTTAATCTTTGAATCTTTTCAAAAAGGGCTGCAACAGAAAAACGTGTGTGGAAAGGGGTGTGAAATAGCAATTAATATGTTCAGCAATCTGCAGGAACCAAACCCTATCCTCTGCAAGCAAGATTCAACTAATTAGGGGGCAAGCACACTCTTACTTGCCAGTGATACTCAAGCTACTTCTGCATCCTTCTTGCTTTTTCAGTCCTCACTCCAAACAAACTTTCAGGAAATCTGGTAGAAGTCCTACTCAGTGAATAAATGGCTTTCTGCAAATCATGCACTTACCCTGGAGCTCTGCAGGTATCGGGGATGAAGGACATCACCTTTTAGCTTGATCCTGTGGCTGCATTAACACCTCCTCAGGAAAGCCTGGGTTTATTTCTGATGCTCTTCTTATCTGCCACCACTCCAAATACAACACATCACGAAGCCCAGAGTCCAAGCTAATTACAGAAAGAGGTGATGGACATGTCATTGTTACCATAATCATCCCTTGTCCACATTACAAGGATATTTTAAAAAAGACCACATTTCAAAGGGCATTCTGTTTAGAACAACTTTATCTCTGTACTTCAGAAAAAACATATAGAAAGGCCAATTTCCTGAAGCCCAAGCTTCAGGAAGTGCAGGATCATGCCACAGCTTCGTACAGGGTTAAATTCTCCACCACACTGTTATCCAACAAAAGAACACCCACTTATTACTGAAATAGCAAATTTTTCCTTTAAGACACACGGCTCCTCTGTCCTCTTTAGCAGAAGACCATGTCACAGCTGAGAAAACTGCTCCCCTCAACTTGCATTTTCCCATAGTATTTGTTGCAGTCGAGACAGACAGAAACAAAGGCTCTTCTTTATTGCTGCATGTTCTCCTCGTTTATACCCTTCATCCCACATGCAGTGCACCTGTGTGCCCTCTGTTCCCTTTGGTGAATCAGCTCACCTGGGCACTCCATGGCTCATTGCTGTCAATGCTGCTCACCTGCTGCTCACAGCTGTGCCCACTGGGGATGAGCCTGCTGCCCCATTCCCAACCACCACAAACTGTGTGCCTACAAGCATTCACAGAAATAAAGCTGAAGCTGAAAAAAAGAAAGGAAAGGAAGAGGATCCCTTTTCCCAGGTGCCAAGAGAATACCAGCTACAGCAGCTGATACTCTGGCTAGGAGCCCCAGACTGACTCTTGAAGCACCTTTGATAGGGCCAAAAGCACAGTCAGGGTGGAATGGAGCATAACAAGGACTCCTACCACGAGCTGAAGTTATCTTTTAGTCCTCACTGCAGGTGTTCCCATAGAGTTGCTGTATTGAGACATAATCACTCATTTAATATTAAAACAGTTTGTAATTTTAACTAGGGGCACCATATATAGCTATAGTCTTGCCTTAATTTTTTTTTTTTTAAGTAAGACTGGTGACTGATCTTCGATATCATATATTTTCGGTTTGGGCACTTAAAAAGTAAACCACAAAACAGGCTTATTTGTTTGGGGTTTTTTTTTGTTTGTTTGTTTAAAAAATAAAAATCTTGCTGATTTGCTTGTTTTTTTCTTCCTCTGAAAGAGAAATCTTGAGCAGCATTTCCTTCCCCTGCCCCTTCCCTTGTTAATCACTTAGCTATAGCTGCTTTCTAACACAACAGTAATGTATGGTAGCTCATCTTATTGGCACAAAGGATGTGCTAAACATTGTCTCATTCTCTTCCTTCAGTGTACACTTCCTAGAAAATGAAGAAAGTATTCCCTATTCCCACTCTGCAGGATGCCAAACACAGACGTCTCCTGAGCAAACAGAATAAGTTATTCTGTGTAATAACTATAAAGGCAAGAATGAGATTACAAGAAAACATCCTCTACAGCTGTAAACACGATCTGTAAGGCTTACTATTCACCACCATTACATTTCCATGCTGAGCCAATTCCAACCCCTTCTCACTGCTAAAGCAAGCACTGTTTCTTTCTTCCATTATTTTGGATCTCCTATGTACAGATTTTGCATAGAGGAAGGAAAATGTGTTGATAAATCAGTCTGAAAGTCAATCAAAACCAACACTGAATCATGCATCTCTTCTTTTAAGGTTTAATACCCCCCCAAAAAATATTTTTTAAAAATCAGGAGTGAATGGCCTAGGGAGTTTCTGCTTTGGCAGAACTAGAGTAAGGCAGTAGCCAAACACATTGCTGCTGGCATTCAGTCTTGGATATTTTAAGCCAGCAAAATCATAGCTTGATTCAGTATAATTAAAAGAGATGCTCAAAGGGGGCACTGTAAGGCTAAGTGGAGAAATTATACAAAATGTATTTTAACAATCAACATTACTTGGGCAATCAAAGGAGAGGGAAAATGGTGTTTTCTATGCTTTGAGACTAAATCAGGAAATTTGAAAAAAAGACACTCATAGTAGTAATTAGATGTGAATTCTCCCCAGCTCCCTAAAACAGTCTGTTTGGAACAGCGCTATGTATTAAATCCTGCATGCTCCAGGCCTGCATTTCTGCACACAGTCAGAGATTGTACAAAGAACTGCAATCCACTAACCAAGGTCTGCTTAAAGGCAGGTATTGCCCTTTTCTTTAAAACAATGTTGGACATTTTGCTGTCATTGCAAAATGGACAAACTTACATCCACATGGAAAGTCTTTCATAGCATTATCCACTGCAGTGTTTCACTGCAGCTGCTTTATCTTGATTATGGTGAGGGGGGAAAAGCCATTAACCAGTTTGATGATTGGTTAAAGAAAGCTCATGTCTAAAACTTTTAGTCTCATCTCAGCCATTCTTGTCAAGCTCCATATGGTCCCTATAACAAACAATTATCACTCTATAAGAAAATGTGAATTTCTGTCCAGTTTCTAATGGAGTTTGGACACGTTCTGCTCATTCTGCTATTTTGAAGTCACTCTTCTCATTTTTTAATGACTTCATAAACAGAGCAATGAAGAGGGCTATTGTGTTCTGCTGCAGCTGATTTACATCTGCATTAAATACTCCTTATGGCTCCCTCCAGCAGTGCACAGCACTTTCAAGGAACCATATGAAGCTCAGCCTAAGGCCCAGGGACAATGCCAGAATGAAGTCAAGGGGTCTCATTACCAAGGGAGAAGTTGGGGTCCCCTAGCACTTGAAGGGAGAGGGAAAGAACTATGAGCCATACACACTGATTTTGGTTTTTGTATGCATGACAGTGATCCATATGGTGGCATTTCATCAATAAATTTATTAGCAACATTAAGCAACAGCTTTCCAGTCTTGTGTTCACAATTGATGCCCACTGTACCCAAAATGCTACAGCGGGCTTGAGGCAGAGAAGTTGTAAGAATCTTTGACTTCCAAGCCTTCAGCATTAGTAATTTGATGGGAGAATAAAAGTAATTCAGACTGCAGCATTTTAATAATCAGGCTGTGTAAAGCCACATGGATAAGATACAGGTATGGCATACAAGATGAAAGAAACCCTCTTTGTCCAGACTACAACGTGGTCCCTGTACCCCTCAAGATCCATGGTAAAGGAAGCTTCCTACAGTTTCTCCTTAGAGAAATCTGATGGGATCATAAATCAGGTCAATATATTAAGGCTGTTAAAAGAATGTCTGGAAATATTAACTTATTTCCAATTCAGCTTAGTCTAAATTGCTTTACTGAAGCACAGTGGCTGCAGAGGCATCACAAATTGCTCATGGCCAAGACCATGCTCTGTCCTACCCTTCCAGCCATTTCCTACATCACCTTTCAGTGTACTGAACAGTCTGGCTCCAGGCATCACACAGAGCAATTGTTTCACACGCTAAGAGAAAAACCTACCTGTCACAGGCAGATGTAACTGGTCTTCTGATCTTACCTTCAAATGAACAGATGATTACTTTACTTTGGTGCTGTTGCTTCAATGTATTTATAGGCACTTTTTTTATCATCAGTTGGGAATGAATGTGAATCCAGAGAGTACAGGTGGTGTGAAATGACATTTTAGAGTGGCTTCACTTTTTGAGAAAAAGTATAGAAGGCACATGAATCTGTAATAAATGAAATATTAATTCTGTATTTGTCAAAGTTCTTTTGATTAGCCTTAACATGCATCTTATACAGTATAAAAAATAAAGGTGAACATAAACCCACAATTCATTCATTCAGGTAACTTTTCAAATGCATCCAAAAACTCTACTCAAACATAGAGGACCACAGCCCAGCCTGAAAATCTGGTAGTCAGGCTATCCATAGTGATCTCATGGTTCTGCTATGATTTAGGAACATAGAAATCCATTAAAATGCTTTCATTAATCCCTGATGCTTTTACTGTATGCAAAAGGCACGCAGCTTAAATACAGAGTTATTCAACAGGTTTTAACCTTCTGCCATGACTCCTTCCTGAATCTCACTGGCTTGGGGAGGGAAACAAATGATGAATCTGAACTGCAACAATGAAAAATTTAGAGACAAGTTAGGGCAAAAGGTTTTGCAAGACATGACTACCACGACCAACACATTTGAGTGAATATACGGTATTGTGAGGGCCACGGTTCATCACCTTTCCACGTGAACAGGAAAACATTCAGCTTTACCTGGAAATAAGTTGTGCAACTCCCGTACAAACTGCTGCAGACAGGACCTGAAAAATAAAAAGGAGTTAAGGCAAGAGCCTTTTTTACTGAAAACAAGCAATTTATCTGTATTTCACTTCAAAGCTCATTGATGCTCATTTACACGCATTGTTACGTGATTGCTTTTGCTGTTGCTTTGAAGACAGTTGGATGGTAAAAATTAGGTTCTGTTCCTTATGTTTTCATTAAGCTAACAGCCAAAAAAAGGCATAAAAATAATTTATAATAGTAATAATAAAAAACATCTCGTAAACAGACATACAAGGTATACACTAACTCATCAGCTCTATATTCCCATGGAAAAGAGGTGCACACTGTCCTGCACAGTTCCTTCCAGAGCCATTGGAACTTATCCTACTCACAGGAATCAAAAGAAATAATAACTGTGGCCTTAAAAAAAATTAAGCACTTTGATGAACTCAAGAATGTGGCTTTTTATCTTCCAAGTCTTTCTGGCAGCTCCTTTTGACATGGCAGCACTCGGGCAGCTGCAAACACAGGCAAGCGACAGAGCCAGCCCTGCCAGCTGCCACCATCTTCAGGCTGTTTGGGGCATTTAGCTCCTTGTAGTTGTCTGCCGCCTCAAAACTGTTAATTTTTCCTGATGAATTGCTCTGGTGCTGGGTCTCTGCCACTGTCCCCTCAGTCCCACACAGGCACCATCCCTGTTAGGGGAGGTAAACGCCTCTGCTTTGTCTCACTGCAATATTGAGGCACCGTGTCTGGGATTTTACAGGGAATTGTCTCCCTGCAAGCGCATTAACACAGGTACCCAGCTCGCCTGCCTTGACCAAGTAACTTCAGTTTTGTTACCGATGCCTAGAACACACCCACCACACCCATCTTTTAAAGTTCACTGCAGTAACTTTAAATTAGTCAGATCAAGGGGAAGGGAAAAAAATGCCAGAACTAAGGAAGCAGCATTTGCGTCACGGGACATTTGCTTGCAAGCTTCTTTCAAATCTAAATCAGGACCCACCATCCTTTTGTCTGCCAAATTTTTTCCCGAGCTTGGTAAAACTTTAAGCAGCACAATCACAATAGTAGGTCTTGTAGCATTCATTGATAAACATTTACCAGAGCAAAGGCAACATAAATTTCTTAATTTAAAAATGAACCAAGAAAAATATTTTTTCCTTTAGTAAGATAAAAATCAAAACTGTCTTTATTTCCTTAATTTTTTTAAGATAAATTTTAAATTAACTACTATGCTGAAAATACATCAGGGGATTTCATTCTTCTGTTTCAGATTTGAAGGATTAACTCTTCAATTACTAAGTTGTACCAACAGCTGATCACTTGCTGTGCAGCCTATTTTTAAAAGTACATGAAAGATTAGTGTAACCAGAATACCTAGAATAAGAACATTTAGCAAAACCCTGCCACGCAGAAATCTGAAATTAGTGTTTGAGAGCCAGTATATCAATTTACAGTTAATGCCAGGCTTGCTCTCAGGGGGGCTCAGGTCACTTTTTAATGGCCTTCAACAGCTGCACACACACAACCCTCCTCCCTCCCCAAACCACCACCCAACACACAATATTGTTTCCAGCTATGGGGGCAGTTCAAATCCCTACTAAAAACATTTGATGCCTGCTTTACATTCAAAATTACATATTAATTCACAAAAGGAAGGACATCACAATTTTCTCTTTAAAGAAAAAAAAAAGGTTGGGGTGGGAGGGGGCTTTTTTAAACTGGGATTGATGTGTTTCTCTAGAGCTGCCAGAGGGTCCCTTCGAGGTCCTGCTCAAATCCTGGTGGTCTTACTCCAGAGGATTTGTACTTTGCAGAGCTCCAGGGTGAGACGAAGAGAGGAACCAGAAATCCCTCCAAAGCATCAATCTCTGCTTACTGCTACTGTTTGCAAGTCCCTCTAACTGCAGGAACTGCAGGCAGGTCAGGAAACAAAAGCCATTCATGCAGGTCCTGTCTCCTGAATGTCTCACCCTGCCTATAAAATGCAGGGATTTCTCTGATAAGCCCCTCAGTATGCACCTCTCTGCATCTGTTTCCTAAAAAAATTCAGCCAAGTCTAAACCCACCAGAGTGCATCTTTCTGTTTAAAGGAGCACCTCACTTTGCAAGAGCTCCCATTTTTGGGATCTGTCCCCAGGCAGCAAGTCTAGTAAAAGTTGTCCAAATGAATGATGGCTTTCAGCATATCCTCCTGAAAATTGCACCCCATGAAGGGTTTACTGCTGTACCATGACCTGCTAGCTCCAGGTTACAAGGACCTGGCAAATACAGATACCAAACACAAGTTACCTTGTTTTAAAAACTCCTTTAACTTAAATAAAACATTACCTCAGAACTCACTCCATAGACCTGAGTAAGCAGAGACAAAAAGGGACATGAAATAAGTCTTCATAAATTTATGTGACCCCCTTGAGCACAAACTTTATTTTTCCAGTAACTTCTGCACTGTGCAAGCCAAAGCAGAAGAGGACTCAGGCACAGCAGCAGCCAGATGAGAGGGTATACAATGACTGATCAGCTTTCAAACAAGAATTACAACTCTAACAGGCATTAACAAGGCGTCAGCACAGCAAGAGTTAAGAGCATGGCCTGTACTTTGCTGGTGGGAATAGTTTGGAAAACAGAAATAGTAGGAATAGGATCCCTTAAAATTGCTTTAGTTTTTATTAACATATTTTTACAGGACATCCCAGTTAAGCCAGGCAGCATGTTTACAATAGGGTCCTGTCTAAGGACAGCTTAAAACTATTATAGAGTACATACAGAAGGACAATACAGTCCCAGTACAAGCTACCAGCAGGCAGTAAATCACTCAAAACCTCATGTTACACCTGATTAACTGCTTGGCTCCAGTACTGCAGCCTACTCCAAGAATGCTTGCTTCAGTGTAGTTAGTTGTCAGAGAATTTATGTCATCTGATGGCAAGTTACATAAAATAGTGCCCCAGTGTATCATTTAAGAAGCATTACTTGGCATGAGCTGCAGGAGTGTGTGGCTTCACACCTGCAGTATCCTCTGGTGCTATGTATTCCTTAAAAGTGGACTCCATTAGATGTCTCATTTACTAGAAGAAATCGCATCACCTCTGTCCCAATGGGATCATGCAAGCCTGGATTACAACTCTATCGGAATTACAAACACATCCAAAATTTTAGCACCCATGGGTCAGTCTACCCTCAACATGGCAATGCAATGAAATGAAACTTCCCACAAAATTTTCCCTGATTCTACGCATGGCTTAAAAATAGATACCTTTGTAAATATGAAGACTTTACATTTTTCACTAAATGTACAAGCCTGAGAGTGGACCAAATAGTAAAATCTTTCCACCACCAGCACACAATGGAAAACTTGTTTCTCTAAAGTTCAAAGTCAACCCAAACCACTAGAGAGGCAAATTTCGAGAGCATCCCAAGGTCCATAGATTGGATGTTTGTCAAACATGCAAGGTACTGTGAAAACCAAGCAATAATCCTCATGAAGTCTATGTTTATCTGACAGTCAATCAGCAAGACACCTGGCATTATCTGAGATGTTGTACATCTTGATCAAGAGTTAGAATCCTGTAAATCAGCAGAAGTGTTCAATTGTACAGTCTGCTAGCCCTGCCTCTGTGTGTTCCTGCACAGCTTTTTTCAGAGTTGTGCTGGAATTCAGCAGAGAGCTGGATGCCAATTTCAGCAGTAATATCATCTACACCACACGCACAACCAAATCAAATATTTCTATGGAGTTCCTCACACTTGGCCAGCAGGAGGAGGCTTGCTTATATGCTTCTGTAAGATTAAGTAATCATCACATATTTTTAAAGTGCAATCTTATTATCTCTTTCCTCAGGCAAGGCAGTGATACTCCAGCTTTACCCTGGATAAACTGTTGAGGTGGTCTGTATTTCAAGTGTCTGCAAGAAATGTAAACCCAGTAAAGAGGACAATTTCTTGCATTTAGCACATTGCAATACACACAGTAGGCTGAGCCTTTGAATTCCTGCTCTTACTTATTGGGGCAACTTTGTATTATAACAATTAGATCACAGGAAAATATTTTCTTCTACAATTAAACAAGGAGTTGAATTAAAATCAGAACAAGTTTTCTAGAATAACAGCAGAACAACAGAGCACAGATGTCTGGACTGCAAACATATTTACCTATGTTTTCTGCTCAGTCATTCCAGCATTTCCACAGCTATCACAAGAAGAGCTTTAACAAATGAAAAGCCTGATGTTAAATCACTTTTCCCTGGTAGAAGATGAAAAAAAGTTCTTCTGGTTTTAGTAAGGGGTAACACCCAGGCTAAATGCTGAGGCCGTGGTGAAACAGATGTGAAAAATCCATAAGAAATCCTGACATGGAAATGCAGATCAATGCATCCACCAGCTGTAGTGACATTTAAGGGAGAGGAAAGCATCTGAATGGTGCCACCATGGTGGCCTTTAGACTCAAGCACCTGAGTAACTGAGAAGAAAGAAAGAAACCAGCACCTGTTCTCTAGCAAGGTGTGACATGAGACATAAGCACCGAGCACCAGGGAGCTGCAATCTGAAATGGAAATGCACACAACAGCAACAAGGAGAAGGTTTTTGGCTAGGCAGTTAATGCTGGGAGAAGTGTTTGAGGATTGGTAAGATGAGAGCAGCTGTTCAGAGGACTTCTCTCTCTAGACCCAGAATGGCACAGGACTTGTCCTCACAGATGGCAAAGCTTCAAGGGACAGTAGCTCTGGCAGGAACACCTCTAATGATGCCACATTTTTGGATTCAGAGCTCATAGCTGAGAAAGAAGGAAATGTAGGTGCAAGGGAAGCAGCTCAGCAGTTGTAAGAATCAGCAAGGCAAACACAAGTGCTCCCAGGATTTAGGGAATTGCTCTCCAAGCCTTTGGGTGAGATGTGGCCAAGGATCTGTGCTGCTGAGACACAAGCCACTGGGCACAGTCCAGGATCTTTGTAGCTACCAGACACACTGCAGGGCAGAGAGAGTCCAGGAGGGTGCTCACCAGTTGCCATTTACAAAGCTCAGCACACTGTGCAGCCTTGACCTTTGCAGATTTGAGGTGATCACTTCAACTGGTTCTGGTTTGGAAAATACAAAATTAGTAAATCGGCTTTTACCCAGCTATCTAAATTCTGGGTGCTTTTGTTTAATGGCAAGAAAAATCAGAGGCTCAGTCTCAACTAAAGTTTTGGTGAATTTAACAGCTGAAAATGTGACAAAGGCTGGCTCATTGCCTTGCTCAATCACCTGCAGATGCACCAAGTGGAAGCAGTGGTATCTGCCCATACAGACTCAGTGACTAAGTGCAGGTATTACTTGTACATGGCTTTCTTTTCCCGGTATTGCAATTCTTCACCTGGAGCATCAAATACCAGAGCCATGATGTGTTAACACCACCTTTCCTGTGGGGCTGTGCTCTACCACTTCACAGAAGGCTTCCAAGAAGCTGTGTGCCTCTGGTAATTCAGACTGCTAGAGACACCCATAAGGCAAAACTGAATGGAAACTGCTGTATTCCTTCCAAATGGATCCATGCAATTTTTAAATCTACTTTCAAAAATGCACCAAACATACCCAGGGGAAATAAGCTAACAATGTGGATTGCTGCCTGAAATAATTATACAGATAGCTCAGGGCGTTTAGAGTAGTGATGAAAGAAAAGAAACAAGAAAAAGCCATTACCAGGCTTCACAGCAATAACGTGATTTAGCAAATCCTGCACTTTCCGTTCCACAACGGGAACTTTGACATTGCCTAGATTTATAAATACCATACTGTATGTGTTGGTTTTCCCAGTTTAGGAGTCCCTGCTGAGAAGCTCAATATTACACTGCAAACACTCCTGTAGCAGAGGGCTATCCACTGCTCTCATTTTGACATACCTGCAGATTTGTCACTCCATCATTATTTCAATACCTGGCTTTGTAAGAAGTGATTTTACTGCAAATAAGACCACCTGCTCATAAAAAGGCTTGCACATTCAAGTGTAGTACTGAAAGACAGCTGTGAGTTGCCAGGGTGCCAGGCTAGATCAATTCTTGCTGAGGAGCAGCACAAAAATAGGTAATGGACTTCAGGATGCCTCCAAGCCAGAGCTGTGAGCTGAGCTGTCTAAACCCATAGCAAGTCTCAAAATCCTGACAAGCTTTCTCTTATTGAGCTTCAAGAGAATTTAAAGGGAACTCAGGCACAATTTCTGGGTGAGCATAGTTTGACAAAGCTCTGAAAAATAAACCTTTGGGGTTTTTTAATATTTCCTTTAAATTAAATATTCATCTGATAGCAGTTAAACAATATAGTGGCAAGTTTTAACGTGTGCAATGAAATGGTATTTCACTACCTTCAAATAACCAGCAGGATGAGATATCAGAGCTATTAGCCCTGACTGTATTATTCTTCCACTGAAACTACACCTACAGTATTTCAGCATTACAACAATTTGCACTTGCATCATCTTTTCCCTTATTAAAAAACCCCAACACAACCTGACCAGTGTTTCTACAAGCAGCTGTTGCTCAATTAAAGTACTATATCCAAAGAGATTTATGCTACACCCTCTTTTGTCATGAAAGTACTAAATTCCAGATGATGAGCATATGTGGGTGTCTGCTCCTGACTCTAAATCCTGTTTTAAACATATATTTCAAAGATACTTTCCATTTGTTCAAGGTCAATGGGGAGGAAGCAGGAAAAACTGAATTGTTAAAAATGCACAGAAGGATTAAGAAAACTCTGCACAAGGAGTTTGTTTCAATGCTAATTTTAGCAGGATTCAAATCTGTAACTTATTTGAATGTCTTAGTTTATTAAGGCTCAAAAGCCTGGAATCCAGGAGAGACAATCACCAAGTAGAAACTATAGTGTGAACACAAACAATAATAAAAAATCTAGTTTGGAAGACGCCTGTAAACATTTCTAGTACTAAACCTGCCAAATTACACCTATAGTCACTTGCTGGTCTCATCTCACAAGCATTCCCTTTGTTGTTACATATACTATCCCAGACTGTCAATTTCAATAGAAACCCAGGCTGTTTGGGATCCATGGGTCAGGGACACAGCACACCTCCCCAGAAAACCAAAAAGAATAACACAGATACAAATAAAATAAAGAAGGAAACACAACAGATAAAGGCAGAGGTGATCTTCAAAATTACCTATGCTGTACCCACATATCCTTACTTATTTATAAAATGATGATTTTAATAACACTCTCCTCAAAAAAAAAAAAGTAGTTTGGTAAGACAGTTCTGATCATATTATAAGCTCCCATTAGCAAAAAAAAAAGCCAGTGGCATTACAACAGCATTCTTATCCAAAACCAAGAACTTTGCCAGGAAACACTTTCCAGATGGATATAGCTACATGCAATGTACAGATAGGGAAATAGAGCCACTGAAAACCAAGAGCTCTACCCTAAGGGGCTATGCCTCAAAGTTTGTGTTAGAGATTCAGCTGAGCAACTTGACTACTGCTTCAAATGCTGATCATTGCTCTGTTTCCACCTTCTGCTCCCCTTCTGCATTTCTAGTGTTTATTGAACTGCGTGCCCTCTGAACAGTGCACGCCTGGGTTGAGACATACATACAGTGTTTAACAAAATACAGCCAGGGCCTCTAAGGATCATCACTACACACACATTACCAGAGTGGCAATAGTCATAAGGCTGGCTATGGGATGGATGGGAAAGAATAACTGCAAGAGGGAATCTTTACTGAAATAAAACTCTGCACAATCTCACCACTCTGTGAGCACCTTTGTTAGGATCATGCTTGTGTTCCTCCAGGTCAAACAAGAGTATCTACTAGAGATTAAGATATAAACACTAAAAAAGAACAAAAAAGGAACCATAACTAGATAAATCCCTTTTCAGACAATACCAAAATAGTAAATCAAGTACTAGAACAATTGAAATATTTTATTACAGTGGAGAAGTGCTTACTGCTGTGATCTGGCAGATGCTGTGACACAGACAAGCCTGAATGCTGATGAAAGAAATGGGCTCCTACAATTTGAATCTTGCCTTTGCTCCTGGGCTGCTTGAACCACCTTTTCCAAGCAGCGTTCCCTTTAACCAATTTTCCATATTCAGAAAGGCTATTTGCAACTGATGGAAGGAATGCTGATCTCATGTTTTCATGGACAACAACTCCTTGGATAGTCTGAATCCCAGGGCAAGACACAACTTGCTGTACGAAATGCTGGAATTAAAACACACCCCATAACACCTGTTACTTTGGCTTCGTTTCAAGAGATCCTCCATGTCCTGCCCAGCTGGCAGAGGATGAAGCTAAGCCAATGTTTAGGCAAGTCAAAGTAGCTATGAAAGGAAAATCTGGTTTGGAAAAGTTATGTCAAACAGGTCCAGAGGAGAGCCACAAAGATACTGAGGGGGATGGAGAATTTTCTCCATGAGGACAGGCAGAGAGGGTTGGGGTTGTTTAGCCTAGAGAAGGAAAGGCTCCAGGCAGAGCCCCTGCCAGCACTTATGGGGGCCCACAGAATAGATGGGGAGAGACTCTTTATCAGGGAGTGTGGTGATAGGATGAGGGGTAAGAGTTTTAAACTGAAAGAAAGTAGATATAGATGAGACAGTGAGAAGAAATTCTTCACTGTGAGGGCAGTGAGATGCTGGATCAGGCTGCCCAGAGAAGCTGCGGATGCCCCATCCCTGGCAGTGTTCAAGGCTGGAGCTCTGAGTAACCTGGTCTCATGCAAGTTGTCCCTGCCCATGGCAGGGTATTGGAGCTAGATGCTCTTTAATGTCCCTTGCAAACCAAATCCTTCTATGATTCAGTATCTGTTTTCCTTTCTATACTATGAGGTAGAGCCTAATTTTAGGTACTGTCTTTCTCAACAGAATCTTTTTGAATGGCAACACAGTGCTTTTAATTTTAGTAATTACATCAGGATAACTCTTTATAGCCACCTCCTTGCTATATAATTACTTGTTACCTTGCACAACACTAGGTTTTGGTAAAGAAAGCCACATGGAAAACACAGTGTTTATCTTGGTGAACTCAGCAACACTTGGTGAACATAACCACACTGCTTGAAAACAAATGCATTCACAAAAACGCTGCCACCTCTGAGTTGCCACACAAGTCCCACATCAGCACACAGCCTCCTGTAGTTTGAGAGCCTCATTAAACTTATCAACACACATATCTTTTCAGACTGATGAAACAGGAGGAGTTTTGAGACAGCAGCAGGCTTTGCTGTCCCCTAGCTATAATATGCTGAATTTGGGGATTCCCTTCAGAGTTGTTTCCCCTCTTAATGCTAATGGGCACACCACAAAGACCATAGATTCTGCACTTATTCAGAAAAATTATTCTCCTATTGAGAAAAAAACATGCAGTCCACATAGCAACGTAAAGATACTTGTTCTCAGCGGAACTGCAAAACAACAAATCTTCAAATAAGCAAAAAAAGGGTCTGATTTTTCAAAAAACCCACTTTAATTACTGTGTGGTTTGTTCAGTTTCCTTTTGACGATGCCTAACATATGGTATGATTTACACAACACTGGCAGTGAGCTTGAGACAGAAGATTCAAATCTAGCTGCAGAAGCGTGCAAAACTTAACAGTACTCATCCAGATTGTCCTTCCCATCAGCTGAGGATGGCCATTTAAGTTTGCATGAATAATTCCTGTTGCTAAATATTCTTTAAATACAAAAAAAATGTAATTTAAAAAAATTTTCTATGTACAGCTTGTCCTTGTAGCTGGTGACACCAGAGCCACCAAGGGGCAGAGACCACTGGCTTCCACATGCAGGGCAGTCCCCTCCTTACAGGAGTGCACTTACACTCCTGGCTTCAACAACCTCAATTTAAAGAAAAAAATATTTTTACACAAAGCAAACAGCACTTTGTAAGCCATAGCCTTCAAAGTGTGCAGCACAGACACCAGCTGTGCCTCCCTCCCTCGAGGGTTTGTGCAGGTCCCTTCTGAGCCATAGGTCACTGGGCAGCCACCTCTCCCAGCAATGGCAAAACCCCTCAGCTGCCTGGTTTATTTCTAGGGCACCAAGGGAAGAAGCTGCAAACATGGCCATGTGCTACAAAATACTTCAGCCTTCAATAATATCTCTCCTTTTCACCTCTCCTAGCGCCCTGCACCTCCCAACGCTGTGTGTTGAAACACAGCATTAGGTTAGTTCCTTCTCAGTAAAAAGCACCTTAAAAATAGCAGAAGGTTTGTAAAACAAAGTTTGAAAAAAAAATACCACAAGAGTTTAACTGAGAACCTCATGCTCAGTTCTCAGGAGTTCAGGGAACCCAGTGGTTTCTTTCTTGACAAAAGATAGTTCTGGTGGTGTAAGTTATCTGCACTCCTGTAGTGTTGGTGCAGCACTTCTCAGGTCACAAGTAGGTCATAAACCTTCACTCAGCAGTTTGCAAAACAACTCTACTCAGAGTAAGATGTTTCTAGAAGATATTTGTACCTTCCTTGGTATGGAAAGAACTAAACAAAATCAGCGCTGGAAAAATGATAATAATTCAAAAGCTTCGCCTCATTATTTTGATTGCAAATGATAACTACTGTGGCAGCACACCACAATGCATTTGTGATTCATTTTTTCCCCCAAAGAGGTTAGGCAATTCTCAAATTTTTTTCCACGAAGTTTAGAAGGCCATAAAAACCCCTTGGTCTAGATGGCCTCACACCAAGGTTGTCTGTCTGAAAATGTCACTTGCAGATTCTCACCAGGCTGATGCTGGAGACCCTGAACTAGAGGAGAGGAGGAAATTTGAGATCACAGATTTGCACTCATGTTGGGTTTAGAACCAATTATACAGAAAGGAGTTACTTATTCTGTGTTCAAAGCATTGAGAGTTGTAATAAATACATGTAATTAAGTATTAGAAATTATAAAAGATTCAAAGGACATCAGGAAATAAGGGATTCATGGTTTACATTTTAACATAGTACCACCATTTTCATATTTTGGCTGTATTTACATTACTAGGCACAGAGTGGAAGAGGAAAAGCCCTGGTTCAATTCCTGTTACCCAGTGGGACTCTAAGAGCAGACTGCTTGCTGGGATGCTCCCCTGCACACAAAGGCCTGACAAGGACAGATGCAGAAATACTTGAGAAATTCCTTCCTGTGACCCATCCACCCAAAACATGCACAGAGGAGCAGCAAGGCAGGAGCTGGCTGTCTACTGCAAGGCAGCACAGCAACACAAACCTCATTTTTAATTCAAGACAAGATTCCCAAATACACTTAAAATGGAATCTGGGCAGTGTTGAGGAGCTCAGGAACACATCCCCAGAATTTCTGTGCAGTCTTTCACACACCCAGAATTTGTAGGTATCCAAGTGATGCCACTCAAGTTGTGCTGCCCATACCCAGCTTTGTTCAGACCCTGCTACCCACTCAGCCCCAGCCCTGTTCTATTTAGGACTCCCCAGTTTGGGAGTCTCAGCATGCTCTAACCCAGAGCACATCTCAAACACCACAACATGCTCAGGGAGGATTTCCTGCTGCAAACGTCACCCTTCCCTTCAAATTCATGCACTGCATTGCAAATAAACCATTAAGTCAGTATTTAAAGCACTCAGCAGGACTCAATTTCCCAACCAGACTGAAGGAACCCAGACATATTCTGTCTTTTCCTCTCCCAGTAGACTCCTGCAATCCTGAAACTGCAGAGGAAGGATGTACTTTCTCCCCCAGCCAAAGCTATGCCACTTCACCCAGACCAGGAATGAAAGCATCATTATGCCCAAAGACAAAGGCCCCCCGCTTTTACTGGGAAGATAACTGGGCTTTGATTCCTTCTGCTTGTATCAGACGTCATAACTTCTTCCTGTTAAGCACAAAATCCTTGGATTCTGATGCTGGACTGTCTGAGTGACCAGGCAGCAGTGAATAAGCAAATGGTCTCCTTGAATCTCAAAAGTGTTTCTCCAGGAGAAATAGAAGCACACATTCCCACTCTACAAAAGCCTCATGAGCAGAGCAGTTTCAGGGGCAGTGCAAGACAAGAACTTGATAACCACAAACTGACGGAAGAATCGAGCTTTTGTTTTACTCATGTCCTTTTGCAGCCACAGGCTGCTTTCTTATGTACTGGCATTTCACCTCATGCTAGCCAGCCCTAGAAATCACTTTTCTTTCTCCTTGGGAAGGCAAGGGAACAATATGAGTATTGCTTGCCTCAATAAAACAACTTGCAACATTAACTGAGACTGTACATAGAAATTTATTTTTGTCATCCCAATTGTCTCCCAGGGAAAACAAACCCATTTTTATTTCTGGTATGAACTGATTGGACTAAAAAATTGCTTCACCTGAAAATTTTGAAACATCCTATAAAAAGCCACTAGGAAATTCAGACATTTTCAAAATAAATAAGGGATGGCTACACTCATCCATAATGCTCCTCCTTCCCTGTGTTGCACGGAGGTAGAGAAAACTCCACAACTTTTAGTTATAGAGCGGTATGTTTATTCAGGAGGAGCATTATGGATGAGTGTAGCATATTCCCTGTTCAGTGCAATTCCCCAAGCAACTATTGACAGCACAAATCCCAAGTGAGCTAACTATGAAAAAATTCTCTTTTCTCTTGTCCAGCCAACAGTGACCTATTTACTAACCAAGTCAGCAGCAAGGGCCTTCATTTTACCCTCTAAGCTGTACCTCACAGGTACATCTATAAAACCTCACAGCATTCACCAGCTAACACTGATTTTGTATTCCTTTCTCACACCCTAATTTGGAAACCACTCATCTTAAAGTCTTCAAGATCTGCACAAACCAAAAGTAATCATTGCCAATTGTCAGGGAAGCTGTTGTATAAGAGAAAAGCTTCCTGAGCTCCCACAGACTACACTGAGTGAAAAAGCCTGTTAAGGTAACACTACCAGCATTCCTAACAATTTACATAATCACAACCAAAAAAGGAAACCTGACTCTAGAGTAATTCAGGACCAGTAAAACTCAAATTTGCATTATATCATTCAGGAAGTGGATTGGTTAAATCAATCATACATTTCAAGAAAGAAAACTGCTGAAAAAATAATGACTGGGACAGACATACAAGGCAAAGTTGATGTACAATGGTGTTCCACATATGCAATATTTCATTTATGCTACAAGGTAATTAATACAAGACCCCCAGAGTTTCTCTCCTTCTCCTGCCTCTTCTAAATTCCTGTCTTTACCCTCCCCTCTTTCCATGCTTCCTTCATTTCTCTGCACATGTCCTTTCCATAAACAATGACAGATTGCCACTCTGGTGGAATTGAGGCCTTTCACGTAATTTCTTCCTAACTTAATTTTGTCAGTGTAGAAATTTGTATGGTGACTGTAGGACCCCAAGTGGCATTGGACTTAACTTCCACAAGATGCACAGGCTTCTTTCTCTTTAAGAAAAAAATCTCACCAGCACTATACAAATCTTTTTTTGAGAATAAACACCTCCAAGTCTTCCCAGGATATGCATTGAAGCCCCAAGCACAAGATTGCAAATATGGCATCAAGAGGTAAAGTGATAAAAAAGGCATGCATCAAAACAACACACCTGTTGTCCAAAGATAACAGACAATAAAATATGAAAATTCTTACTGTCCCAGCTCAACAGAACCTCTCACCTGCTGTGAACTGGTGTAGAAGATCCTCTCCCCAGTGGTAGGGATGGGCATGGACCCTCCATTAGGGCCTGGGCAGCAAAAAGGAGAGAAGTCATCTCCCTCCAGGTCACTCATTCTGACCTGCTCGTGCACTGCCGAGTGGTCACTGTACCTGCACATACCAAAAAAAGAAAGGACAGAGACTGCAGTATCAAAAGGCCAAATTGCCCTGAAAGCAGAAACCTGAACCCAAGCCAGCAGGAGAAAATCAGTTTCTATAATTCCTTATTTCTCATTATTCTCCATGAGGCAAGTTATTTTTTTTTCTAGTTGATATCACACTGAATTTGGGCAAGATATGTACCTTTATATAGATTAAACATCTGCACATACAGTTCACTCATCACTGGAATGGGGAAAGTAGTAAGTATTTCTGCAGTTAAGAACCACCAAACAGCCAAAACTCTCTTTTTCTAGGCATAATGACGGTTATTTTAGCTACATACAAACACAGAAAAAAGAGTTCTTTCCAGCTTTCATAAACAGATTATTATAACACTTAACATTAGGTCAATGCTGCTGTTCCTTATTGTAATGGCAGTGGAGGCATGACCAACACCAAAGACTTCAAGCACCCACCTATTCAGAGTAACACCTCACCATTTCAGAAGGCTTCAAGTGTCCACAGCTCTTTCTTGTTCTTTAGCCCAACCTTTTATCCCCTCCTGTTGATGCATTGCACCTGTGTGCGCTCTGTTCCCTGTGGTGGTTGGTCAGTGCCCCTGGGCACTGCATGGCTCGTTACCTTCAATAGCATTCACCTGTCCTGCACAGCTGCAGCACGTTAGGGATGAGGCTGGGCCCAGCCCCACTCCCAATCACCACAAACTTTGTGCCTACAACAGTTTCTGTCTTTTTTCTCCAAACAGAAGACTGTAAGGGATGTGACCTGCAGACAAAACTCCTGATTTATGCTGTGCTGACTAGAAGGAACTACACTGCCAGCAGGACAACTTCTCACAATTGCAGTGTTTACTTGCTCACTGAGACCAGAAGTCCATGTTCTGAATGCACAAAAAAAAAAAGCTATGGACAGTTCAGATACAAGACATACCACACGTAGAGCATGTACAAGCTGAGTGTCTCCTTTATGTAAAAGACAGATGACACATACTCTAATTAAAGGTTAGTCAAGGAGTATAATGACTAGAGGCCAAACATGAGAGATGATAATCTTGATTACAGGTTGGTCAGAGAGATCAAAGTAATAAATTGGCTCAGTGTTCCTAGAAAAACCTTTGTGAACTTTTGATGAGAAGATTACTATGTCCTGAATTCCTTCTCCATCGCTTGAGACCTTTTCTTCCCTTAAGCAGCCCACACAATGTAGGCACTGGCTTCTTGTGCTCTGCTCTGACCAGTGCTGAAGCACTGATGAAGTGGAATGAAATGTTACACAGTGAAGATTAACTTTGACCCATCAAACCCAGTGGTGGTTTTAACCTTTCCTGGCCTGCCCTATCTGTACTCACTGAACTCCTCACTGAGTGTGAGCCACAACTCCTTGCCCCTAAGCTTCTCCTTTCAGCCCAGGCACTGCTCCTTCACAGCCTCCTCCTGTGCTAGACCAGCAGTATCCACCACATGCCTCGAGCCAGCTCTTTCAGGATCCTATCCACACAGATCTCCTCCAGAGCTTACCTGAACTGACCCGGGCCATCTCTTTCCTACCTCAGTCCTGCTCCATAGCAGTTTCCTCACACCTCCAAACACCACCACATCCTTCAGTGTGCTAACACGCCCCCAACCCTTGTCCAAGAGCACAGAACTGAGCTATGCTTCAGGCTCAGAAGGGAACCCTAAGCCCTCCCACCCTGACCCTGCTGCTCCCCACCCTCCTCTCCCACCCATGGTCCTCACTCAAACAGCCCCCATCAGGCTGTCCCTGCACACCTCAGGCCGTTTCACACCCAGCCACACCTCAATGCCTTTGATAATCCAACTCTAATGCCCTTGGACCACAACCCTCTTTATTCCTCTCCCCCAAACAAAGTGCCTTTCCCTTCCTCTTTCTCCCACCAGCTTCTGCAAAGCCCCAGAGGACCCAACTTGCTGTAACATCATAAGTGACTCCATCCATTTTCCTGCTCCCCTTGCTGTGAGGATCATGCCCCTGTTCTCTTGCCTCCACAGCCATGGCTCCCATCCAGCATCCTGCACCCCCAACAGCTGGCTCCACAGCTGGTCTCCATCCCAGCCACTGCCCTGCCTTCCCTGCCCTACCTGCCAGGAAGCGGGGGGAGAAGGGAGGGAAGAAGGGAACAGTAACGATCTCCAAACCTCTCATGAAGAATGACCTCTGATTACCCTGCATTTTGAGGTCACCGAGCTGAACTTCTGGGTTATGGCCTCCTGAAGCAAGCCTGAACAGACACTTCCATCAGATAATAGGAAACACTGTATTGTCTTAATATCAACCACTTCACCATACAGATTATTTTCTCAGTTAAGCAGAGAAACATAAAGCAAAAAGGGGATTGAAAACCTGTTACTATCTTGTTTTGTTGCAATGGTATGAACTACCTTTCTTCTCATCATAACAGATAGTTGCTTAAGGATGCTCAGAAAATGAGTGCTTAATGTAAAAAGAAAAATAAATAGCTACCAATATTTATTTAAAAGAAATACAGTGCAATAGTTCCCCCTACTGACAGCACAAAATCACATTGCTAATCAATGATATTTCCTGGGTGGTCCTCAAATTACTTTTTCACTGTCCTGAGGTGGTCCACACAAGCTAACCAGCCTCCTATGCCTGCTGAACCCTAAACGACAGAGGGCAGGTCTGAGCAGAGACCTGGTCTTAAGCTGCACCAGGGGATGTGCAGGTTGAACATCAGGAAGAATTTTTTCATGGAAAGGGTGGCTAAGGATTGCAATGGACTGCCCAGGGAAGTGGTGGAGCCACCATACCTGGCTGAATAAGCAAATTGACTGTGGGTCTTACGTTGATATGGTGATGTTTAGCCAAATGTTAGACTCGATGCTCTGGGAGGTGTGGTCCAACCTCTATGATTCTAAGCCACGAGAGTTTGGGCAGTTTGTTCCGCGGCCCAACTCGTCCAAGAGCTGCCCTTTGCCTTTTTACTGAGCAGAGCTCGGGCCGGGGAAGGTGCCCCCAGCGCTTTTGGGGGAGCAGCAGAACTCTGAGTCCCCAGGGATGCCATTGGTCCTCCAGCGCGGCAGGACCCAGCCCTCTGGCCCGACAGCACGAATGGGAAAGATTTCGGTATTTTTCAGCTTCCTGAAGGCAAGCAACTCCCTGCAGGCTCCGAGCTCTGCCCAGCTCCCTGTCGCACTGGGGCTGCTGCGAGAGGCAGCGGGCAGGGCCGCGCCGGGCCCCGCGGGGCTGACGCACAGGAAGGCGCCGCTGCTGCCGCGGGCCGGGGGCGGACGCGGCCGCTTAAAGGCCGCGGGGAGGGACCGGGGCACGGCGGCGGCAGCGGCGGCGGAGATCGGCCCGAGCCGGCACAGGCAAGAGCGGCGGGGCGCGGGGGCAGCGCTCCGAGCGGGACGGGATAGGACGGGGTGGGATGGAATGAGATGGGATGGGGCGCGCACCGACCCCCGGCACGGGCAGGGCCGATGGGAGCGGGCTCAGGGCAATGCCGGCGGCCGGAAAGCGGGGCTGGTCTGCGGCTGGACACGGCTCCATCCCCGCAGCACCCGCTCCCTGCCGGCCGCCTTACAGCGACAGGGTGGTTAGGACGGGACAGCTCGCTCTAGAGACCAGGATGCTCAGAGCCCTATCCAACCTGGCCTCGAGCACCTCCTTGGGAATGGGAATCCACTTCTCTGGCCAGCCTGTTCCCACCCTCACAGTAAAGAGCTTTTTAAAATCCCTAATCGCAACCTACTCTCTTTCATTTAGAGACTATTCCCCCTGTCCTCTCTTGTAGACAGTGTTGCCCCATCTTTCCTGAAAACTTTCTTTCGGTTCCCTTCAGGGGGCATTCACCGTGAGCTACAACGGCCCCACCTTCTCAGCTGTCCCTGCAAAACTTTTTGTGCAAAGGGAGCATGGGGTGTATGAGCACATCACAAAAATCCCAGGGACAAATGCTACCAGTGTGCTTTGCAACAGTTTATGCATGTGAGCGTCCCTGCAACTTACACGGCAGGCCTAAGGGGGCTGCACGCTGGACAAAGTCTTGCCTTTTTTTCTTTTCTTTTTTTTTTTAACTTCAGATAAAAATATGACATTTCCTCACTAATCTTCTTAGGATATCATAACCACCAGAATTCACTAGCATTTACAATAAAAACTCCCACTGAAAGTGAACAGACTTTAAAATCTGTTTGGTTTTTTTTTTCCTGAGTGTGAGTTCAGAAAAAAAAAAGTTAAAGTCAGATTCAGTGATCCTGGAGGTCCCTTTCAAACCTTAACAATTCTCTGATTTTATTCTATAAATTGTTAATGCATTATGATTTGATTCCTTGTATGTATCACCAGAAATAACATTTGGGATTCTTTCAGCTGTCAATACGGCAACGCAGCGAAACACTCCTGTGCCTAACTCCTCCTCAGCAATTTAAGAAAAACAAAGTGAATATTCAGGCAATATTTTTTTCCTGTCAGAATGGAAGGAATAAAGAGGAGGGAAAAGTCACTGGGCACATTTCCACTGACGTTATATACTGTGTTCTTCATACCACACACAGAATCATCCTATCAGCCCTCCTTGAGAAACTAAAACCTGTCACTTTTACTTTTGCATGAGTAAGTGCTCAGGACTCCATTAATTAAACCTTCAGACACTATTTTTTTTTCTTCTGACTTTAAAAATGCAAAATGAAAGACTACAGCATTAAGATATGATATCCTTATTTGAAACTGTTGATATTCTGAAACTACAGTTCAGAACTGGAAATAGAAAAGCTTCATATGAAAAGGTCAGCTTTCTACAAAAATGTCCATTTTGATGAAATCTTGTCTTTTTCTTCAGGAAAAGTTTCGATTAAAAATGTTCGAACAGATCCATAGTGTGTTGGCCCACTTCAGTCTTTAGCCCTGAATGTATTTTGTGTCTTCTGTTAAGATGAAATGGAAGAACACCTCTGCTGTGGGATCAGGGTGTTGGCAGAGCCCACTGATCTCAGACCCTAGCACTGAGATCCCAGGGCACATCAAATATAATTCTATGGCAATTTAAAGTAGAGATTTACTAGATTTAGGTTGTAAAGCAGTACTCTCCAAACAGAAATTGGGGGGCTTTAGGAACAGCACAGTGACACACAACCATGATGACTTTAGGAAAAATCTGAGTGGTATGAATTCACTAAGAAGAGAGCAAAATCATTGCTTTCCACTACCCTTCAATAAGAATAGTTCTACCTGGGTTGAAGAGTAAAATCCTAAACTTCTTCTCTTGATGAGAGATGGTGTGTAAATTTTGCCATGTTGTAAGCATCATAAAGTAACTCAAAAAATTTACGTGAAGGAAGGGGATTGACAGATGTGCCCATTCAAGTGTAAGAGCCAAAACTTCTTCAGTGGCCTTGCTCACTTTTCTCCCTCTTGCCTTTAACTGACTAAATTTACTCAAGTACCACCTGTTTTGTCAGAATAAAACGTCAAAGTATATAAGAGCAACAATGAAAATAACCAATTTATGCAGTTTGGATTAGTAATTCATATTCATTTTTCAGTTGCAAACATTAATTCCTTTCTTTTGTAGCATGTCCCAATGGAGTCAAGTTCAACAACTGGAAATAAAGTTTTTGGAGCAGGTGGACCAGTTCTATGATGATAACTTCCCCATGGAAATCCGGCACCTGCTAGCACAATGGATAGAAAGCCAGGACTGGTAGGATTTCATTCATTCTATCTCCTCTTATTTCAATCACCAACAATTCTTTTGATTGCTGGAAGGCTTTAGGGTGCTCATTTACAAACTGTGCAGGTATCCACACTCCAGTAATACTGTTTCACTAGTTAATGGATTTAGCCATTTCAACTTAGGGAATATTGGAAGGTGAAGATTCACATTGGAACTTACTCCTAAACAAAACCCAATAGAAATTGATTTTAAAAAAAACGCAAGTTAATTTTTAATGGAAATGTTATACACTTACCTCTTGCAGCATAAAATTATTTACTTGTCCAGAATTGCACTTAAAGCTGGATAATTCTGAGGAACAAGCCAGCTGTTTACAGGAACTGTTCTCTAGGAGGTCCATTTATATCCAAATTTGGATTCAATTCACTTGAGAGTTATCTTAAGAAGATTCAAAACTAAATGCAAAAAAAAAATAAAATATTCGTTATACCAGAAAGAGTCATCTCAAATTTTCAAGCTAACTCCACAGGACTATTGGAGGACTATTGTGCAGGGGGGGAAAAACACTGCTAAGAAATAGAATCTTTCTTTATGGTTTATAGCTCCATCTTTATGGGGCTGTGGCAACATGGGTAACATTAAAATCTCCTTTTTGCCAGACGTGGAGTTATCAGGCATATCTCAAACAGGCACGTGCTGTTTGTGAGGAAAGGAGAGAGGCTCTCCCAAGGACAAGGATTCTGTCCAAACTTTTTCCTTCTCAGTTTTCTCACTAATGCCATTGCCCTGCACATACCAAGCTGTACCAACAACAGCAGAGCCAGTAAAGCCTGGCTTTGTCTGTGTCCTGTGTCCCCTACATACCCTTGACCAGTAGCCTCAGAGTCCTCCTGTATCCCCAAATAGTTTGGCTGGGGGAAGGCTCAGCTGGTGCCTGGTGTGAAGAGATGTCTCTTCTGCCTGACCATCTGGCTGTTGCCTCCTGGAGCAAGTTATTGCTGCTGTTTCCCTCAGTGGAGGCGCTAATTTGGACTCCTTTCTTCTACCAACCTGCCAGATTGCCATGAAATTTGTAAGAATTCTGTCTTTTGGACTTCAAGGCTGTTGCCAACTTTGTCTGAAACTGGGCAGCAAATTCAGAAATTATATCTGTGTGACTGAGTGAGAGGGACAGTTTGCATAAGCCCCCTTTCGTCTGACAAGTGAGCTGGAAGTATTTAAATATTCACTGGACCAGAGACTAGAAAACCCTGGTTGTCTCCTCTGGCTGACTCTACTGTCTGTGCTAACACCTCACCCTCTTTTTATGCATATCTATAGGAATATTTAAAAAAAAACCACAAAATCATAAAAATCATTATTCACAAGCTCTAACTATATGCAAGTCACCATATACTTAGTCTCTTTTTATTGCTGCCTAGATTTCTGAATAGATTATAATTTTCTGTACTGCTAGATTGACACATCATACAGCATTTTAAATGTTCATTGTTATTGTTGTTCATTGACTCTTTAGGGAGGCTGCAGCCAACAATGAAGCAATGGCAATGATCCTTTTGCAGAATTTGATAATACAGGTAGACGAACAGCTGGACCGGGTTTCGCAGGAGAAGAATCTGCTCTTGATCCACAACCTGAAGAGAGTCAGGAAGCTGCTGCAGGTGGGTCACTGCTTCCAATGCCAAACTGCACTGCACGCTCTCACTGCTCTCTGGAAGCAGTGCTGAGCTCTGTGCAGTGCAGTTTGTTCCAGTGCCCAGCTCAGAGCTGCTCCGATTGCCGCAGACTCCGAGCAGCTCTGGGAAAACTGAGCCTTCCACAAGATAATTCAAAATAACAATTCCACTGTCTTTCCGTGGAACAGTAATTCCTGTTTCAATGCATGCAGCTTGGATACAAATGGTGTGACTTCTTAGCTCTGTGCATATCTGTGTTTCACTGAGCTCTTAACAATAACACTGTACAGTGCTTATAGATGCTCATGTTTATTACAAATGTAATTACCACCTCTCAGACACCTACAGATATTTAACTATGGAATAAAATACATGCTTGGGGCTTAAGGCAGCACCATGAACAAGGAACCTCTGTAAATCATTAGCATGCTTGCTGTTTTATGCTTTTCTGGGATTATTTGTTATGAATTACTTACAGGATTTACCGTTAGGCTTCTGCAAAATGATATTTATTTTGATTGGCTGAATGTTTCTCTAATAATTGTTTATCTAAGGCAAGGATTCTCAGAGTTCCACTTGATTAGTCACCTACTTCCTGACATCTATCTGTCTTCTGCATAAAGCAGATATGCCATGGAGTTCAATGAAAATGTGGGGGTTTTTCTCTTCTTTGATGGTGTTTTCCATAAGTACTTAAATGATAATTACATTGCTTGCCAAACATTTTCTTTATCTGAGACGTATGTACATGCACACACACTGGCCTGGAAAATCTTAGCATGATTTCATCAATTTGTTCTCTCCATGGCTGTGTCTTTCTACTCTTTATCCCTAATGGTGGCCTCTTAAAAATATGACACTATTTCCATCACTGCCACTTTTTCATCCTATGCTATGCAAGCAGCCTCCTGTAATTTAAAAATAAAGTCACTTTTTATTTCTTTTCTGGTTTTTGGAGCAGCACTTTTCATAATTTAAGTACTCTTCAAACACCAGATTTACTCAACTGCAGAAAACCTGTTGTTTCTGTAAAGATCTTGGCACATTTTACCACAAAGCTGTATCACCTTAGTAAAGGATTCTTCTACAGGGGCAGATGCATGGAAAGAGAATTTTAGGCCAAGCAGTTACACTACTGTATTCCTGCCTTAAAAGACAGTGCATTTATGATTATACCATCACAATGTGCACAGGCAGAAGGACTAGAACATATTTCATACAAGCTCTACAAAATTAAAGCCTCTCGTTGTTCCTTCTACTCTTTGCCCCATTTATTTTATTCTAAATTTTTTACCAAATCTTGAAGCATCAGCTCTGTGTGCTCTGCCAAATTGGGCACACCAAGCCAAGCAATCAGACCTTGGGTGAACTCATTTGAGTTCATGTAATAATCAGTGTGAAAACGGCCTGAATGAAAACCCTTTCTTTGAACTCCTGTCAAGTTTGGAAATTATATAATTATGTGCTTCAGGAAGAGCACAAAGCAAAGGAGGGTCATTCCAGAAAGGCAAGAGGAGGGGGGTTTCAGGTGATTTGTGATTAAATGGCTTCTCAGGTGCTAGGTCTGAGTCACAATTCCAGAACAAGCCAAAATGTTCAGGCATCCCCATTACAGCCGAACAGTGTTATGAACTCCTTGAGAGCACATGTGTGACATTGCAATTATTCATACTGCTTATAAAACAGGATCAGAATCTTGAATATTGCAGTAGAATGTTTCTAGGTGAGAAAAAAAAATCAAAACAGCAGCTCTCCCCATCACTAGTAATGTTGACCTGTCTTCATTGCATTAAGACAACACATAACCTGAATTTAGACAAAAAAGCTATCCATTCACTTTCAAAATACACATGGAAGCCACCAAAAACTGGATGGCACTTTCACTGTTGGAGCTTTTCCTGATCTTGAACACTATCACCCACAGTCTGTATTCTAATCTCCAAAATAATTAGAATAGGCTGCAGTAGGACCAGGTTCTTGCAGTGTTTGATAAAAACCTATTATTGGATAAGAAAAATAATTTATACTGTCTTAAGAAATCTGTGACACCAGAGTTTTTGACTTTTGTGTAGAACACTATGTTACTGCCGATCAGGTATAGCACATGGAGGAAAAATGCATTTTCAGCCAAGGTGTGGGGTGCATGTTCTGTAGAGCTGCACAGGTAGTCTCCTGCTGCAGCTGGTAAAGTTATTTCTTCACTGATGAGGTAAGTACATCAGTAGAGAAATGCTACAGTAGCTGAAATCAGCTGACAGCCTCTCCTTGTTATCAACTGTGAAGTGTTATTAATGGACTGAACATGACACATAGCACAGACAGTATGTTCTGTAATGTTCTTAACTTTGAGTATACAAATTATCTAATTATGGGTCTAATCTTTTGTTAATGCATGGCTGGTTGCATTTTATTGTGGAATATGTGAGAAGATTGGAAACGGGCATTTGGCTTCCCAGCCACAGCTGCAAGCCCTTGCAGATACTTAACTCTTGCAATTTAGTTTGTGACAGGTTTGTGAGACAGCACCAGAAAAATGTGACTGATGTACAGAGCAGGATGCCATGGTCCTTTTTGTCCCAACACACCACCTAGGGAAAGGGAGGCTGGAATGCTATGCTGTGAAACGAATGAGGTTTTTCAGTGACTGATGAAAGAAAGACTGGGTTCCTAAACAGGGGAGGAAGTTGCTTTTGTAAACATCTTTTCCTATCTGGTGACTCTGTGAACAGAGTTGGTTTGACTTTCTCTGAAGGTTAGTTACCATGAGCCCACCTTTATCTCTGCTTCGCTCTCTAGTGGAAGCACTTCTTTGAAATTTCACAGTTCCCTCCTCTTCCTTCCCCTCTGAACCGCACACAGATGCACAGACCCTTGTGCATGGTGCACACACACAAAGTGTCCAACCACAATGCAGGATCTGAGTGCAATGTTTGTTCATTGCTTTGAGCCAAATTGTGTTACCCTATTGAGTAACACTTGACAAAATAGATAATGCTGGAAACCAGCACTTATCACTATGTACACAGCATAGTGTGTTGAGCTGTAGTAAAGGCTATGACAATAGCAATAATAAAGAAAAATTCAATTAGAGAACACACAAAAGCTATTCAAAAACAACCTGCAGTTCTTGACAAAACACAAAAGGAGAGACTAACATTTAATCAGAAATACAACTGGATGGTTAGTGAAAAACAGCCTTAGAAGAGGAAGCAATGCGCACTTCATAAGTGGCCTGTGCAGCTGTTTTCTAGACAGACAAGGACTCCTTTGGATCAAGATTCCTGGTGCTGTTCCTGAGTCTGGAGAGTGTTATTTCTAGGAGTCTCCAGCACCACGGCCAAGCACCCCTCACCTAAAAGATTTCCCTGAGATTTTTGTTATCAAATTGAGAAAATCTTCTATTTTAACTGTTTACTGAAACATCTCTACATAAATATGTTAGTTGTTCTCTGAAAATAAGAATGGAAGTAGTGAAAGAAGGGAGAATTTGCCTGCCTCAGTTGCAATACAAAGTTTTAGGCCACCTTGGGGGTTGTGAAGGACAAAGAGAAGTCCAAGCAGGAAGGTGGGTACACCTGGCACCTCTGCTTTTAGATCACAGGGATCATCCCTATTCTCTCAACATTAGAGAAATAACTATGGAGTGTGGTATTCCTGCTTAGACTGCTTACATTTCCAAAATTATCTGCAGGCAAAAAGAAACACTGAATAGTGTTTCAGAAAATATGCAATTTGAAAAAGTTATAAGCACTCAAAAATAGTGTTAAGAAACTTAGCTAAGCAGCTGTGGTCACTGCTAGCTCTCTGTAATTCACTTCTCTATTTCTTACTTTCATTGAAACATCTCTTCTTCTTGACATTAATCTAGAATAAATGCACATACTGTATTAAAATCAGGGTCAGCATTTTAGGTTAAAATCCTTCATATTTGCTTCCTACATTATTATTACTTCTCAAGTCAGTAAATTGGATTCATTTTTATAGCAGAGCAGCCTTTTGTTGCTGTGCTCTTCAGTGGGAGACAGAACAGCACAGTCACTTTCTGAGGTTAAATTCTCTGTCCATCTTCTTAGAGAGCTTCTGGTCCCCCCAGCAGCAGTCTTGGAAAGGGAAGAGGGAGAAAATGTTCAGAGGCAGTGAGGGAAAGAGCAGGGAAACCATGCTTATAGTTCTTTCTCCTTAAAATCTAGATAGAGAAAAGCAAAGCAGATTAGTCACAAGGAGATGGTTTGTGCTGTTGTTATGACAACAAAACGTAAAGGGCAGATGTTAAGCTTGGAAGAGCTGCCTGGCACTTCTAGGAACCAAATTCCAGATGTAGGAGTCTGCGTGACCTTGGCCCGTGGACGATTACATCCCAGTGCTCAGAAGGAATGTTTGTACGTGACAGCGTTCACCTGTCCCTGATTTAAGCCCCAGTGGATTTAGTGCTCAGAGACTCTCATGGAAGACAGGCACTGTCCAGATTCCTGACTCACATGCAAAATCCTGCGCTGGCAGAGAGCAGGCAGGCTGCAGTGCAGCCAGGGAGCCAAGGGCAGCCTGGGAGTCAGAGATGTGCACTGTGCCCCCGTGTCCCACCGCTCCATTTAGGAATGATGCTGGTGGCAACTGCCTGTTCAGCTCTGGGATGTCCTTCCCCACACACACTCCAGGAAAGCTGGAGCACTCCTCCTGCTAGACAAGGAGTAGCTCCATGGAATGCAGCCTGGCCCAAGTGTGGGTTCAGGTGAGCTCTCAGGAGGAGCCTCTGTCTGTGCTGTGCTCTGTGACAGGTGCAGGACAACCCCATCAGGACAAAAGCAGAAATTCCCAGAATCATCCTACTCATAACTGAAGCCCTTATTTATGCTCTAGTCTCAAGATAACTTCTGAAAGCAATCCCTTCTCATTAATGGCAACATGCATCTGTGTCACTTCTCTATTTATGGTTTTCAGGGTGAAATCTGATTACATAAATTTTCCTTTCTAGAAGTGAAATAACAGATTTCAGGAATAAGAAGGGCTGCTCTGCTCATTTACCATTGAAGCCTGAGTTAATGAGTATAGTGTGTGCTCTGGGGAACAATTTGCTGTAAATTATGTATATTCATGAAATTCATTTGATTCTCACAGCAGATTCTCCAGTATTGGTGACCTTTACCAACTCCTCAGCCCTGCTAGAGCCCGAGATGGGGAGAGGGAGGGTAATGGGATTATGCCTGGATGAGCAGGTCTGTGGGCACACACACCATTAACACCTTAGGGTCTGTTTACAAAGGGAGAGGTCAGGCAGAAGCACCAGATCTGCTGACTCACACCAGCCAGTTATATAAAATCAAGCTTTTGGAAGTCATAGTAAGTAGCTGGGAAATAGTTACATTACTTTATCCTACATGGCTCTAGCTGTTTTTATGGAAAGGTCTGGAATAGCTTCTGAAAGTATCTTCTGTCATCTGAAACAACATATATTGAGGCACTTTTTTTCTACAAATAGATCTTTACGTGATGCTGCTTAAAACAGTGACCCAGCAGTGCATTCCTGATTCTGTCATGTTCGTGGTTATACTGCCCAGTTTGTTTCCCTCTGCGATGGGCACTGAACACCCCTGTGCTTCTGCAGATAGAACTAAGTGAACAAATAAAGGTTCTTTTGTTCAAGTGACAGTTTACAAAAGCCTCTGTACCAGAAAGGAACATGCATGAGGAATGCAGGGAACAATCCTAAGATAATTCATTTCAATACATCAAAGAAGGTGGACAAATGAGCGTTAGATCTGAAACAAGACATTCCAGTTGGTGCTCGACAAACAATTCTAATAAGCCCTGTGCTGAGAAGCAGTTGCAAAGAGTGGAAACAGCCATTGATATTTTAGTTGCAGTTTCCTGTTAAAGCTTACAAAAGGGTGACAATGGAACAAAATAAAGTTCCTAATAAACCACAGAAGATCCATTTCAAAATGTTATTTACATGTGTTTAGCACTTGTGTAGCCTGCCAGATCAACAACTCAACACGGTAAGGTAGGATGTGTTTTGGACCAGCATGTCCTGCTGTCTAACACAATTCAGATTGTATTAGACTGCTCCCAGTGAGTTTTTCAGTACAACCATTAAAGCTGTTTACAGAAGATTTTGGCGTGCAAATGGGAAACCCCGCACAGAAGTCTGTTTGCTGAAGCAGCTAGGTGTCTGCTCCTAGCAACTGCAGCCTGGTGACTGCAGCTAACAAAGGTTTTTAAAAATTACTGGTATAAGGCTGAAAAAGGTTACTTGTTACAAGTGAAGTACTTTGGGGTTTCTAGTTATTATTTAAAGAATGCAAAAAAAGTTTATAAATCTTTCCATTTGTTTCTGTAGAATGAAAGAGAGTTAATTTTCCTGACAGAAGTAAAAATACAAGCAAACTAAATAACCTCTTGTGGGCTTTGTTCATTCTGTAGTATTAAGAGCCCAGTTGCAGTTGAACATCTGCCTGAGAGATTAGTTAATAGTACTCAGGTCTTTGTGCCCAGAGGAGGAGGGGCATGTGGAGATCAGTCCTCTCTGTCCTCTGATGTTTTTCCCTTTTTCATAAGGAACATGGTATTGTTACTTACTTTCAAATAAATCTCATTTAAACAAGAAGTTCTTTATTCTCAAGTAAATATCAAACAAGAACTACCCTATATTTTTCACCCATCCCTGTCTATACAGTTCTACTGTCTGATGATTTCTACAGAAATGGTTTTTTTGTAGCTTTATCTCACCTTACCTGCACAGAAATCTGCTGTTTCCGTAGGTTATTGCTTGAGTGGTTTTAGTGTCTGCTGGGAGGGACGCTACAGTGGAATTTGAGAGGTGGAGAAAAAAACTTCTTCCTTCACAGCTCATTCACTGTGCTTTTACAGCTTTGCCTACTGCAATTTAGTTGCACATGCCCCCAGAAAAAAATTATGATCATCTGGAAGTTATGCATCATACGCTAGGAGAAAACTACGAGACTACAAAGCTGTGTATCAGGACTTCCCACACATCACAGGAGTTTTCTAAAACAATGAGGTTGCCTTTAAGTTCTCGCACCTATTTTGAGAGAGGGAAGGAGAAATGTAAAAATAAAAGTACAACAAGAGCAGTCTAAATAGATAGTGTCACAGGTACTTCCTCTTAAAGACCTAGATAAAACAGAGACATCTTTCTAGTAGAAGATTTTTTAGTAAGAATACTGCCTGTTTAAGTACAAGCTTTCAAAAAGCTCCCAAGCACTTAGCATTTATCAGGCTAACACAAGGACCAACTCTTTCTTTGTATTCTGCTGTTGTCTTCATTAAACTTTCTGCCTGGATGCATAAACAAAGATAGAAAACAAATCAAGGTGAAGTGTTATTTGTCATATTTGAGGGTGAAAACGGGAAATATGTATGTACAGCCTTCCCACCCACACATTCAAGATACACAGCTAAACCAAACCTTTCTTTCTTTTAAAAAATGAAAGGATAGACAAAAGGGGTTTTTCTCCCTGTTTTTGATTTTATGAAAGATGAGATATTTGCTTTTCCAGAAAGCTGCTGAGTATCAGACTTTGTAAAATAATCATATCACAAGTAAGCAATAGGGAAGGAAATGTATTTTTGCTTGACTTTGTCTTGCTGTTTCCTATCTCTCCTCCCTTCCATCAGCTTCTTTAAATATTCATTCAGCATGAACAAACACTTCAATGGTCATACTAAATAACTCTGCCACACCTCCAAGTAAAGCTCCTATTGTGTACAATTAAAGGCTCAAGAAGGGCTTTTTCTAGCAGAAATGAGAAGAAATGCAGCTGATAGATTTGAGTTTAAAAAAAGAAAGAAAAATAAAAGGAAAAGGAGCTAAAACCTGACCAAATTCTGAAACAATTTTCAGAATTGGAAAGCACCAAAACCTGCTCAAGTCCTTTTATAGGTCACCTTGAAAACACAGAGATAATCAGGCAAACCCCTGACTGACTTTCTAAAGGCTTCATAGCACATCCTTCTACATCACAAGTCGAGACCAACTAACACCTAATCCCCTGCTTTACCCCACTGAAAACAGAGCCAGCTGCTCACCTAGTGCACATCCAGTGTTCACTGATAGGTGTGTACAGAGCCCTTTGACACATGGAAACCAGTCAGTGTTAGTGTGGCTGGGAGTGATCCACTTTGAGATGGAGCCGCCCACAGGAAAAACAGCTAAAATCCTGAAATTTTAAAAATGGGAAGAAAAGAAGAGTAAGAGAATGACTCTGGTCTAGATTTCTTCATTGCTGACAGAGTAAGCAGATACTAAAACTGACACTTGCTTGGTGTTCTTTGTGAAAGCACATGTATTTTAAAATGTCATAATACGTATTTTAAAGTTTCTCCATGACCTTGCAGCTTACAGAATCTAACCTTGCATTTCCCTGGCCACTGTTTCATGTGCCTTTAACATACTCCAAAGAGTTCAAGCTGTTTTAAAATTTGGCTAAAGGGCATAAACTCTGCATGCTATAACATACAAACTGTTTTTGCAGAAATGCCTCTTTGTTTTTCTCCAAGATCTAGTAAGGTACTGTCACAACAGATGTCCCTGGAGTGGAAAGAGTGCATGCCGGGTGGCAGTAGGAAGGTTTTCTCCAAGGAAATGTCATCAGCATTCTCAGAAACTTGTCACCTGTTCAGAATGAAAGTTCAAGTTCCCCCTGTTTGCTTAAATTTAGCATCATGCTGGTAGTTCTTGAGAAGGATCCAGTCCAAATAAGATAATTTGTTGTTTGTTGTAACTCATGGCATGGAAAGACCTCATTGGAACAGAACAGAGGAGAAAGAGAACTTCTAAGAACAACAGAATTACAGTAATATTAGCAGATATTTTGATTTGAAAGAAGACAAGCGAATCCTCAATTTCTCTGTGTTGGTATTTGTCAAAAGACAAATATAAATTTTCTCCTTACATGTTTAAGCTTATTAATACAATTTTGTATATCTAAAGAATCCACATTCTTCTTCCTCTTCTGGCTGCTAGTGTCTAAGTTAGGATTCCTCCATCTCGAGCCATTTTTGGTTAAAGTTCCTTAATTTTCCAACTTAAATTACTCTTTGCTGCTAGGAGATGGTTTTCAATTAGTCATTCAGAAATCAAGATCATGTTGGGCAATTTCTGCCCTCAGCCAAAGACAAAATGGAAGTGCAGAGCAACAAGAGGTGAATAATAAGGGAATACCAAGTAGTGCATTCCAAAGTGTAATTATGCCTGAGAAGTACAAAACACAGGCAGAAATTTTTTAGTATTATTATTTTTCCAGAGTCAAAAACATGACTATTGTGACTTTTAGTAGCTATCGTTATTCAATAAGTTGCAATTATTGATATATTTAGTGTTACAATTCATTTACCAATTTCTTACTGATGAGTTGCAATCCATCTGCTCCCTTACTGCAAAAGGGGCTGCTCCAGAAGCACAGGTGGCAGCTCTCTGTTGACCTTCTTGGCATCTACTCAAACTGAATCCAGTTGAAGAAGCACCACCCTAGCATAAGTATGGGAATCACTATGGACCCAGCTTGTTTCTACAGATTTATGAGTTGGAGAAGAAAGAAAGAGAGGGAGAAAAGTGAATTTCCACTGCATCTCTTGATTCAGATGTTTTTCTCTTAATGAAACAAAGAAAGGGAGAGGAAGAAAGAGCTTTTGAAAGTTTTGCATATGAATCGTGTCTAGAAACACTAGGGAAGTCCCTAATAACCGGCATCCTTTGTGGGGAATTTTAACACATCCCACTGTCAGAAATTTTTTTAAGAGCCTCTTCTACATAAATGTATTTTTTCAGCACGAAGAGAGGATATTTACTTCTTCTTGACTTGGTTAAATAGGTTTTTTTTGACTCCTTTAAACCCTTGCAGTGCTGGAATTCTGTTGGGCAGTGGTAAGCCAGGACTGAGGTAAGCCTCAAAGGTAAGCTACAAAACCTCAGGCTTTGTAGCTTCAGGTACCAATGTATGGCATGAACACTTACTGGCCATCTAGGGGAAGGTGAAACCCTGTTTTACTATCAAAAATAAATATCAGCCGCAAGCAGAAATTAACAGAGGAATTAATATGCCCATCAGTGGTCTTACAGCAGTGGCAGATTTCTCCCCACAGTTTTCATCCCAAACCTTATTAGTAACAGGACTTTTCCCCCTCTAATCAAGGTATAGATGGATGAGACAGGCTTAGCTATAACAGCTGAAACAAGGCAGGACTGTTCCCCCCTCTCCCAAATTCACCTGTGCTCATCCTTAATAATAAATTTGCTGTGCATTTTCAGTCCACCACAGAGCAGAAAACCCAGTCAGTAAAAAAAGCATGAGTGATTTCCATGCCAGTTAGCAGCCTGGATTGGCTCCCTAAGGAGTCAGGCACTGGGCTGGAGCACAGCCAGAAGCACAACCACTTCTTGCAGCAGTTAATTTGCCCTGGCTGTGGCTGTTGGACCTCAGTTCCACAACACCCACTCAATCCTTTGCAGGAAGATCACAGCCATTTCCCACATTGCTCTATTCCCTTCCCAAAGCTACATCCTGACACTACAGAGAGAGAGATTGGGAATGTGCCCAATGAAGGGGACTGTGAATACATTACTGGACCTGAAGTGCAGTGGTGTTGAAGGAAGCATGCAGCAACATCATAGTTACTGTCCTCACAGCCATGGGGCTGCCAGGGAGAAATGTGTAGTGACAGATCTTTGGCACTGTTATTTGACGTGGAAATCAGCAGTGTATCCTTAATCAAGTCTCCTCCCACTGCCCAGGAAGGAGCAGGCAGGGAGGGAGTGCTTTGTGTTTGATCTGAGGCATAGTGTGTCCTGGGTAGTATTACTCACCACTTCTTGTTTACAGAGAAGCTCCTAAAACCAGTCAGATTCATAACTCCTGTTCCTCAGATACTGCTGGAGTAAAGTACTTTCCTGAACTGCTTTTAAGGAGATCAAAGGAGGCACAGCACTGGGGCTACTCTGGGTGTGCACTGGCTGCACTGTGGGGCATGTACTTTTCCTGTCCTGAAAAGATTTCAGAAACCATAGAAACAAAGTTTTGTTTCATTGCTAACAATAACAGGGCAGTCAAAGCTTTCTTGGAAGGGAACATTTGGTGCCTTGGTTATTTAGTTTTAAGAGCCCTGTATCTTTCACCTCAGTTCATACCTGGAACCACAGTAAAGATGGTATTTAATACCAAACAGTTCATACCAAATTGCCATGATCAAAACTACCATTTTTAATATGGCATTTCTTTACTTTGCAATTGAAGTCAAAACCTATTTCAGATTACACATTTCATGCATGAGCTCACATGAAATGTTTAGTGAACAGCATTAGAAAGGTATGTTTAATGCCACAGTACTTGTTGCATACAGAAGCAATGTGTTCACATTTCTGTCAGATGCTTTCACACCCTTGTGTCTAACATAACAATTGGTGCGAGATACCAAAGGAAGATATGGCATCAATTAAAGTATATAAAGTATTAAAGTATATAAACTTATTGTGCCACATTCAGAGACAGCTAGAATAAAAGAGGTTCTGAGTGGCAGGGAGATAGGATGAAAATAAAGAGTAATGATAGAAGAGAATAAAGAATAAGTCCAGAACTGGGAACTGTACAGGAAAAGAAATTAAATAGATTAACTCTGATGAATGGACAAACACTATGAGCAGTGAATGAAGGGTATCTGAATGAATGATACTGAATGAAAGGCATGAAGGATACTGAGAAACACTGAATGA
Organism: Camarhynchus parvulus; assembly: GCF_901933205.1. NCBI lineage: Eukaryota > Metazoa > Chordata > Aves > Passeriformes > Thraupidae > Camarhynchus > Camarhynchus parvulus. The sequence continues at coordinate 7,993,071 of NC_044577.1, read as the reverse complement.
ATATATCACCATAAAGGAAGCTGCTTGAGAGTCCTGGATCATTCCAATTTTATAAATACAGCATCAACCAATATTAGTTTAAATTGTGCCCAGTCCTCAGTCATGCATCAGCAATTCAGCACTTTATTTATGGTGGTATAAAAATAAAGATTTTTTTTCATTCTTTGGCTTGGGACAAAAATTACTTATTCCTTCATCTCAGGCACATTATTTTTTGAAAGACAAAAATTGTTCATAGACATTAAAATTTAAGTCTCCTGCTTTATGCTGAGGAAGCTTTCCTGCTTGCATCATTACCATATTGATATGCTTGCAAACTTTTTTGTTGGCAGAAGTGCTACATGCTAAGCAGCAGCATCCTATTGAAAATCGAAGGTGTGATAAAATCATGCCTAGAATAGGCTGACAGGAAAGCCCTTTCAAAACAGCTGTGTTAGCAGGGGAGCAATTTGATCTCCAAATTATATACATCTCAGAATTGTATCTTTATAATCTCTGTGGAACATTGTTCAGAATATTTTATGACAGTGGCACTAACCAATGCTGCCCTGAAAGGCTGAACCAGCACATGAAAAGGGGAGTCTTTTCCACCCACACCAATCTTCACCTCCTAGATACTTACACATCACATTGCTTGTGATTTCCATAGGGACATCCTGAATTCTGGAATTTTTTTGAGTTGTATTTACTTGTGCTTGCAGGGCAAATATCATGGTAATCCCATGCATATAGCAGTGATCATCTCAAACTGCTTAAGAGAAGAAAGAAGAATATTGGCTGCAGCCAGCATGCCTGTACAGGTAATGAATTACATTTCATTAATCTGCTCCATGTTAATCTGCTTACATGCTTTTCAGACCAAATCCTGTCCCCTCATTCCATTGAAGTGATTTGTGTGCACTAGGGGTTGCCAAATGTTGCCCTTTAAACTCACATTTGAACTTCATTAGTGGCTCTTCTGCTGGAAACATTGCTATGAGGGACTTCCATGTCACAGCTAATCTTCAAAGACTTTAATCTGTAGGAAAGGCTTTAAAGAGATTATTCTTTGCAAAACAGATGTGTGTATTTTAAATTATGCAATGCATTAATTCATATTAACTATGGAATGGAAAAGACATGCCCTCCATAGAGTTGGATCTTTATTTTATATGTTGTTTGGAGAAAAAAATAAGTCAAATTACATATGAAACTTATTTTGGGGAAATTGTTACATGATTAAAACCCAGAGAGAATTTTTAAGACAAACATGTTCTTGTTAATCACTTATGGATGTAATATGTATTCCTATATGAGTCTTGTGCCGTGGATATTTTTTTAAAAATCTAATAATCTATATTTCATTGACTAGATGTTTAATACTACTACTGTGAGTATACTATAGCATACTCACACTTTTTAATCTCTCAGATTTCAAAGTTAAAGCTGCATGGTTTTCAAATGTGTAGAACTAAACTTGTCTGTATGTTTCCAGCAGTCTGCAGATGGTTGAACACTGGCTTTGGAATTCCCTCTCTCTGCTGGAACAGTACAGTTTCTCTCACCTATTACTATTATTAATATTACTCACCCACCAATTATCTGTTCAATGTGTTCCAGGGGCCACTGGAAAAGTCTCTACAGAGCTCTGTGGTTTCAGAACGTCAAAGAAATGTAGAACACAAAGTATCAGCGATCAAGAACAGTGCTCAGGTACCTTTTTTGTCCTGTGTGCTGTCTCTGCCCTCCTGATTTTCATACAGACACACCTGAGCTATCTTTAGGCTGAGTAGCACAGCGACTTCTGCCAACAGACACACCATCCATTCTCCGTTATTCCAAGGACATCTGCCCAGACTGACAGCTCAGGACACACCTGGATCCTTGGGTGTTAGCAGCTGTCTGGGTTCAGTGTGAGAGCTCCCTCTTTTAAAGCTGTCACACTAATCCCTAGGGAAGTTGCAGGCAGACCACTGAGTGCAGTAAGAGCATAGCTACAATCTCTAAAAAGATGTGAGGCTCAGAAAATGTATTTTTGCAATTTCACCTCCTTTAGCTGGGTCAGCAGTAGCGTAACCTTCCCAGCCTCAGAGTCGTGTACCGAGAGCTTTGTCGAGCTGAAGGCTACGTGACACAATTGCGTGGCTTGGAGTCATGAGGGGACAAGAACACTGGCAGCTGATGGTAACCACTCTCCAGGAGCTTCTCATGCCATTGCAGGCCAGAGCTGGGCTGAGCCAAACCTGTAGCTATGTCCCAGAGACCTTGGAAGCTCAGAGAATACCTGTCCATTCAGTTCAAGGCAGGACAAGGATTCAGAGTACCCACAGCTTTTTTACTATCCCAGCCCCACTTTCAGCTTTACAGCAGTCTCAGTGTAGAAACTATATTTAAAATACCTGCCCATATGTTGTTCAAGAGCAACATTTCTGGTATACTGGAAAGAGATCCTAGCAGCATTCTCTCACCAGTGTCTCCTTTCACAGAGAAGAAGGGTTAGAGAGACCAAACCCTTAGAAGGATAGAGTAGTTTCAGAAGAATGTAATACTAGGTTTCTATCTACACATAAAGTTGTAAGATAAGAGTTGCAGAGCAGACAAAGCAGCAGCCTATCATGCTGCTCCTGCCTGTGTGGGGAAGCACAGCCACCCCTGAAGGACCAGTGAAAGGGAGAACACTTTCTAGATAGCAGGGCTGGGGTTTTTTTAGTAGGTAATTAAGCTGAACACAGAAATTAGCCAGCTCCTTGTGCATATAATTTCATACTTTACACATATAATTTAAAACTTTAGTCTCCAAAATAAAGAGTAAGCCAAAATGGCTAATTGTGTGTGGGCTCATTTAGCAAACATGTTTCTGTATTTTCAGACTCTTAATGTGCACATCTTAGGAAACCAAAAAGGACTGTTTATGAGTTGTTGGCAAAATCAAGGCTTCCTATAAACAGCACAGAAATAGACCTTCAAAGTACAGCAGATAATTTCCTACAGTTTCATTTTCCTTCTTTTGATGGGGTGTTTTGAATTATTATTGATTGGTTACTAGAAAATACCTTTAATATTTTTAATAGCACATATGAAAAGAAAGCTGCAAAATGCCAAAGCAGCAAAAATGTTTCATTTCTTTATCCAAATTCTTAAAACATTCTGTAAATTAATTCTGTGAGCTCTACTCCTGTGTGACTCCACCTTTTTTGGCTTTGCACACCCCTATTAAATTTCCATTTAAGAAAATGTAAAATTATCCCTTTGCCCTGCTTTAAAGTTTCAATGTTATGCATTATGGGCATAACAATTTCAGTTCAGCTCAGGCTAACACAGTCATTCCTAGTTTCCTCTATGTCATTGCACTAGTAAACCAGAAGGGATAAAGCTGAGTCAACCACTGTCAAATGCAGGATAGAGGGTGATATTTGACTTTCTAAACAAGTAAAATAAATCTGTAGCTATAAATTTGTTATTCAATCACACTTTATAAAGTTTACAAGCTAGTAAACAAGGGTTCCCAGAACTGTTCTGGGGTTTTCAAATGGTAAGAAAGGAAAATACTACATTATGCATTTATTCATTTCTCTCCTGTGAAAGATGACTGACCAAGATGTGAAATACTTGGAAGACTTGCAAGAGGAATTTGACTTCAGGTACAAAACAATACAGAGCTTAGGTAAGAGTTTTTATATTCATTTTTAGATTTCCTAGGAAATGGCTGATTCTGCAGCTAGACTACAGCATCAGGGGGTTGTGTGCATTACTTGATTAATATATGTAAACATAAAAATGGATCTTTGGTTTATAAAAATGGATCTTTGGTTTATATAAAGTTTTAGTCCTCGAACAAAATGACTCTTGGGGTTAAGAGGGTAAAGAAAGTATAGTTATTTCCTATGGATAAGCTACCTAATGGCACATAAAGTAGTACATTTCTTAATTTAAAGAACCTATTTCTCAATATCCTCACCTTTTACATGGCCCTTCTTTGGGAGAATGTGGAAGACACTCTTATTTTCCAGAGTCATGCAGAACTGATTTTTCTCGCCTCTAACTTGGCTTTCTGTTCTTTTTTGACCACAGTGGTGATAACCAGCTGGTAAGCACTCTGAATGCATGTTTGACCAGCCTGTGATGGCTGAGATCTGCATGTGGAACAGTCCTTGCATGATTTCTTTCAGAAAAGAAACTGGGGTCTGCTTGTGTCTGCTCAGATATCTTTATATTACCTTCATTTGAAACTGCAAAGATGCTGGGCTTGGAACATCCAAGTCCTTAAGCGCCTCAATCCTAAATGTTGAAGGCTTGATATGACCCAGCAATCAGAAGAATTGCCATGGTTTAATGAGTTTCTATTCATCAGGTCAATCATAATTACTGACCCCACAGATACCTGAAAGCTGCCCCACTTGCAAAATAAAACATGCTGACAAAAAATGACTTTCAGAACTTAAAATTTCACTGCTGTGCTCCAGCACAGCCAACTTAGACTGTGTGGGAGCAATTGCTGTGGCTGAGGTGGTGCTGGTGACTTGTCTGCCTCTACTGAAACATCTGCCCTGACTCAATAGGAGGGCATCCATCCAGAGCTTAGCAGGCACACAGTTGGCACCAATTTCTTTTTTGAATGTAGCATAAAAGATGCAAAAAGTTGGTGAAAGTGAGGGTGGGAAAGAGCTGCATGTGAAAGAGCATGGGTGAGCTTGGGGGCTCTTGAAACTAGTGCCTGACCCAGAGAAAGACAAAAGTTAGACAGAGGGGGAAATGCCCAGTGATCAATGCTCCTGGCTGCTGAAATTCCCCTGGTGATGAGCACTTCATCTCTGTTTCAAATGCCTCTCAGCCAGACACTGTAATTCACATCAAGTCCAGAGTTTAGCCTGACTGCTGACACCACGAGCTGTTTGTGTTTACAGATCAATCATTGATCCAAGCCAGATGTACATAATAGACAGGAGTATGCACAGGGATGAGAAATTTAGAGAACTCTGGGTACCATCTATATTTTCTGCCTTTCCCTGCCCCACATACACATCTACAGACAGGATCCATAAAACCTTACGTTAAACTTTTACTAAAGTTAGTCCTTTCAAATGAAACATGCTGTTACATAATCTACTGATGTTCACAGTTTATTTTTTCACTAGTTCTTGCTGCAGCCTCGTTGTGGTTTGTTTTCCTCATCTCCCATTATAAACAGGCACATACACCCACACATGTATTTATACTGATTTTTTTTTGTCCCTTGCAGAGCAGAATGACAAAAACAGCGCCCTCATTAAACAGGAAATGTTGGCGTTGCAGGCAATGCTCAATACTTTAGACTACAAGAGAAAGGTTAGTGACAATGTTTTGTCATTTGTGGTTAATCTGCTTTCTCCCCTTAATCTCACACCAAATACTCAAATGCGTATGCGTGCCTTTCTAAATTTTCATCTCAGAAGAGCAGATTCATTTCACAGGAGTTAAATGTTTGGGTGGGTCTGGGTGATTTGAACTGGAAGTTAAGAAATTGGCAATTAAGTAACAGCTCAGTCAAGGATATGGTTCTGCACACCTTAAGAGTGAAGCAATTTGAGTCCATGAGGGCAGGGTTATCATTAAATCAAGCAAACAAAAACACAATGCATTTTATATGATGCAAAACAACAGCAGAACTTTCTGAACTTGACAGAGCTTGCAAATGTCAAAATCTTGGAGATATTATGCCCAAAAAGAAAGCCACACTCTTCTCTCCTACCCTCCCAAAAAAAAAAAAAAATTACTGAAGAAGAATTCATAGGGATTCCGGATTAATGTACAGTGAGTGATGAATCCTGTCACTGAAGCAATAGGAACTAAACACGGTTACTTTCAGAATAATTGAAAAAAATGTGGTAAGTGCTTCATGATGGTTGGTGAATTCTGCAGCTGTTGCCTGTGGTCAGTTAGTGGCACCTTTGCTATTTTGCAGGAAGTGCTCAGTAAGATAGGGCGTGTGATCCATGAGATCGACGTGCTGATGAGCAACATGCTGACCGAGGAGCTGCTGGACTGGAAGAGGCGGCAGCAGATCGCCTGCATCGGGGGGCCCCTCCACGGGGGGCTCGACCAGCTCCAGAACTGGTAAACCTGCCCTGACCTCGTGCTTCCACTGAAAACCACAGGAAGTCTGCTGCACTTGAAATGATCATTCCTTTAGATCAGCTGCAACAGCAGCAAATTCACCAGCAGCTAAGAGAGTAACTAAAAGGTGCTAACTAAAAGCAACATTTGCCATTCAGAATGAACCTGATTGCCTGACTCGTGGCAATCACTAATTTCTGGGTTTGTATCCTCCAGATACATGAGACATACTCTCTTGGGAGTTTTGCTTGAGTAAGAATGGTGCTGACTGAGTTTGTCACTGAAGGCAGTGGGAGTTGTGTCTAGGCAGGAGCTGGGTAGAGGCTTTATGCTTTGACTCACTCCTCCAGACCTTACACTGTGTAGGGATTGAATGGCAGTAGTCTCTGTGATGGCAACCCTAAAGTGACTGCAAATAAAAAGAAAATAGCACTGGATTTAAAAGATAGTGTACCCACAAAATGTCACCACAACATCATGGTCATTACTCTCCCATCAAAACTCTCATATGGAAAAGGTGAAGTAAAAAGTAAGAATTAAAAAGGAAGGAAAATTATCAAGAAAATTTTAAAACTGAAAAAAAAAGTGGTCCTCTGCTTTTTTTTCTGTGTAGGTTTCTTTTTTTTTCACTGAAGTACTTTTTTTCCCCAACAAACATGCTAAAAATAGCTTTAAAATCTAATTTTCTACGCACATACCCTATTGAACTGTTATCAAGTGTGTTTGGATTTCTTTTTCCTTACTGCTTTTTACACTTCTTTAGTCTTGTTAACTTGCTCATTCTATATAAATATTGTCCTTTTAAAGAGTACATTTCGCAAAACTCCTGAGCTGTAGGAAATAATTAATGTTGGCACAAGTGTCCTGCCTGTACAACATCAGAACCATGTATATATTTCTTCCAAATTATCACAGACGGTGTGACATTGTTGTGAAAACTTTTGTCTTTGAAGATAAAGCAGGTGATTTGCCCAATGTATTTATATAGTCCTGTAAACAAAAGATGAATGGATGTGAGTTTGGGCAAAGCTGGACAGCACCATTCAATACAGATTCTGATTTTCCCCAAGCAGGAACTTCAGTAGTTCTTGTGTTCCAAGAAACTGTTTACAAGATTGCAAACTAATCCTTTGTCTTGCTGTAGCTTTACACTGTTGGCAGAGAGTCTCTTTCAAGTCAGAAGGCAACTAGAAAAGCTGGATGAACTCCTGACCAGGCTGACTTATGATGGGGACCCTATTCCTGTGCAAAGACCTCAGCTGCTGGAAAAAGTCAACTTTCTGCTCTACAACCTTTTCCGCAGGTGCGTAAGCCACTGCCAAAGTGCAGAACTTTACCTCAACTGGTACAACGAGAACACACTGTTAAGAAAAAGGGAAAAAAAAGTGTGAACGTCTGAGGATTCTAAGCACCAGGTTCCTAACACAGGATGTATGTACAGCTGTCATCAGAATTCACAGGAACTGAAGGTTCCAGGCAGCTTCTCATGGGTAGCATTTAAGGGTTTGTCATCAAATTCTGACTCTTAAATGAATGCCAGAAATCCCCTTATTCTAGGAGGAGTTACGTACATTCTGCTGAGAAAGAATGCTGAGAAACATTTACCTTTTTTAAGTTAATGTTTCTTTTCTTTCCTCTGTCTCCCCCAAGCTATGCTACCTGCTGCCCTCTCAACTCACACTTCTATTAGTAGATAAAATAATAGCATCATTTCTCTTGCCTTTTGTACAGGCTATACTAGAGATATACCACAAGTGAGTCTCTGAAAGCAAAGTGGGCTCAATTGTTTGCTCTCTATATATATAAAAATTAAACTGATAGTTTAATTATTATAATTTAATTTCACTGGAGCCATGCTCAGTGTATTTTCATACTCTGTTTTGTGGCTCTGATAAAATTTTGGAAGACCAAGACTTTTATCACCACTGTATTTTAGAACTATAGAATTTGGTGCAATTTTCAATGTCTTTCAAATATCTGTTTCTTATGGGAACAATTTCAGGGACAGTTAGACCACTGGATCAGTTTGAGAACTGAGAGTTGGAATGCAGAGCTCCCACTTCAGCATCTGCAGAGAAATAAGTTTTAAGAGATACCGGCCCTTTTCCCTTCCTCCTTCCCCTGCAAAAAACCCCATCTGTTTGTTCATACATATTCCTAAAAATCTATTTGTTTCACTTCTTCTCACACAGCTCCTTTGTGGTTGAAAGGCAACCCTGCATGCCAACACACCCCCAGAGGCCAATGGTTCTCAAAACTTTAATACAGTTCACTGTTAAATTAAGGTAAGGGAAAAGATCTGATATAAACTCCTTCATTTGTGTACAGTATTTTGTCCTTGGAGAATCTAGAAAGCAAAGCAGGCCAATCTCCATTAGGGATCCATTCAACTGCAGGGAAATTTTCTGGAATGGGGATATAAAGTGCACAGAATCTGTCACGCAGTGCAAGTGGCAGTAAAGAGTAGAACACAAGGAAGAAAGGTACATTGTGGCTAAAGGCAGCATCTTCAGGGTTCTGTATGAATTGATTGTATGAATTCTTGTTTTAATGACTTTTCAAACTGAGTAAATTATGATCCTTATCATACAGGCCAAAATCAGAATACTGAGAGACACTTCTGCACAGAGGAAAGAGAGGCTGCTGCATTCTGGGGGTCTTGGGTGAATCACAGACAAGTTCTTTCTCTCCCAGAAGCTCCTTCCCTGACTTTGTGAAAGAGCAAAGGTTGGAGAGGAACTCTCACTTCATTTCCACCTTGCAGCACAAAGTTCATGGTGGGCTGGGGGTGAGAAGAGGTACATGAAGGAAAGCACACACACATCTGTGATGCAGTCAGAGATGATACAAATCCGTTTCCTAATGACTTTGGCGTCACTCCAGCCACTCCCTCAAACACATGCTAACTTCTCCACACACTTAGAGGGAGGGTAGGGCACCCACCACTGGAACAGCCCAGCTCTTCTTTCTGAGAACTCAACCCTGTAAATTGTGTTGTAATCCTAGATGCCTAATCTGTTTTCAGATGATAATAATTTCTGATACTTTAATCTGGAGCAACCAGTCTAGTGTTTTCTGGTGAGATATTCTGTTAATATTCACTCTCTCATTTTCTGTTTTGAAGGTTGCTAATTAAATTGCCAGAGCTGAACTACCAGATCAGAGTGAAAGCAACTATTGACAAGTAAGAAACTTGAAAGTGAAGCTATCCTCTTACTCCCTACAGAGACAACACAAGTTTTTTCAGTGGCTACCCTATCTGATTTTTAAACTGCTTTGAAAAGGAAAAGAAAAATTTTAAAAACCCACCAGTTAAAAGATCAGAGTAACACTTCTTTTTTATGTGGAAGACTTCTTTTTTAAAAACAAAGCTGCTAAGTCTAATTGATGGTTTCAAATTAGAGGCAAGAAGTCCATTTAAGATTTGTCTCAAGACTTAGAAAAAAAAGTCAGCAGACTGATACAGCAGCATTACACAAAAGTCTGAAATCAAACTATATTGCATTTATGGGATAGTTAGTTTTGAAATAGCTCTGGGCTCTCACAATGCAACATCCCCAGCCCTAGGTACCAGCTACCTCCCTCCTTCTGCTTGTTGTGCTTCTGCAAGCCCCTAAAAGCCACCTTGGCTGCATGGACATAGATGTGGGCCCACAAGAAAGAGGGAAAACACCCCGTGAGGAGGGAGCAAGAGAAGCCAAGGCTGTTTCTCTCAGAAGTCATGTACTTAAATAAATAGCAAGAGAAAATACACTAAAATAAATAGCAAGATAAAATATACTACCTACATATGCCCAGATGCAAAAGTCTTAAGTGGACAGTATGAATTCCAGTTTTTGAGTTTAAAAACCGTAGCTGTAGGGTCAATACAAACCAACTTTGAGCAGGCAGAATCTACCATCTCAGATATGCTTCTCAGTACAAGTTCTGTTTTACACCAATACTGATTCACAATCAATTTCCTCTCCCCCACCCCTCTTCTCTTTTAGGAATGTTTCAACTGTAAGGTAAGACAATAAAATACCATAGTTATTAATTTTTTCCAATAACACTGGTACTTGAGTACATAACTGTCACGTCCTCTGCAGTAACCGTAGATTTGTTCTGTGTGGAACACATGTGAAAGCCATGAACATGGATGAGTCTGCAAATGGGAGCTTGTCAGTAGAATTTCGACATTTGGTAGGTTTGACACTTTTTTACTATTGTAAAAAACAGTCCTTTTTTTTTTTACTGTTGTGTGTAGAGAAATAAAAGATTCTTTAGAAACTCTGGAGGGAGAACTGTATTACTGTCAAGGCCACACTCATTTTCTTTCTGTTTGTACAAAAAGATTACTCCTAGAGCCTCTTTATGCTATTCTATATGTCATCCATTCTCTAAAATAAGACTATATATTTTCAAAGAAATGAGAAAGCAAATCCTAATTACCACCAAAAAAGGAAACAGTAATCATACCGAATTTAAAAGCTTCACAGAAACTGAGTTTGGTTAAAAAAAACCCCAAACACCAAACCAACAACAGCAAAAAAAAAACCAAACCAAGCAGAAAAACCCAACACACAGAACAAACAAACAAAAAACCTTAAACCACACCACAATTTTCTTGGGGAGATAGAATTGAATGCTTGAAATCTATCGGAAATTAATGCCTGTGATAAAGCCTCGTGAGAGACCAGAACAGTGCTTGTGTAACTTCTCTGAGAGCCCAGTGAGTCCTGCTCTCTGACTAGCACTCTCTTGCCTGTGGTAATTCTGGGGCTTAACCACAGATGCAGTGCATCAGTGTACTTTTGCAAAAAGAGATTGAGATCGATGGTTTTTAGCTTTTTTTTTTTTTGTGGGATACACTTGGCAAGCACTCTAATTAATGCTTTGTTACATTAACTTAGTTTCCTAAAAATTCTTTTAAAATATCAAAAGACCCCTCACTGAATAGAATTTTCAGTGTGCAGTGTCAGTCTTCATTAGACTTCATTTGCATATTGCAAATAAAATCTTATTACAACTAAGAACATCCTGGTTATAAATTATGTTCTTTATATGTACTTCTGTGTATAGTTTCTCTGACACATAAATATTGCTTTGCTTTATACAGCAACCCAAAGAAATGAAAACAAGTGCTGGAAGCAAAGGAAATGAGGTTTGTGCGTTTATTTTACATGTTGTTTTTGCACACTCTCACAAGTATTTCAGATTTGATTTTATTTAAATCAAAGAGTTGTTAGATTTTGAAATATATACGAAGTACAGGATCCAGTTATTATGTTAGTATAAGTATAATGAGAACTCTTTGGAATTACTCAAATTGTAATTGCATGCCTGAAGTCTGTATACTGAAAAAGTTACAATAGAAGGTAGAGAGTAATAATTGAAATGTGTGCACTCCACTCAAAGGTTACCTTTTTGGTCATTTACATTTTGAAAAAAAAAGAAAAAAACCAAAACCAGATAAGGTTTTAAAGTTTTTTTCTGTTGTTGAAATAATTGTTTCCTACAGGGAAAGTCCTTTAAATATATGTTCTGCTGGTCGGGTTCAGAGCTGAAGTCAGGGTGTCATTATCGTTGTATCAAAGGGGTTTGCTGCCTCAGCCAGGCTCAAAAATGTGCTTAACTTACTTGCACTTGTCCCAGCCTGGTCATAGGTTCCCCTCTCGTGGTGATTCTGTGTATGGCATGACAGCGCTAAAACCAGCATAGCTGAGAGTAAAGTTGTTCAAAAACATATTTTAAAAATACATATAAAAATAAAATCATTCACATCACAGCCCAAATAGCTGTAGTTATACAAGCACAAGAGTTATTTGAAGTATTCTTTAAGTACAAAGCAAAAGGTGTGATGAGCATGAGGAATTTGACCAAAACCTAAAGCAGAAGATACGTGTGCCCCTTTCACACACATTTCTGAACAGAACAACTCAACACCCCATTAGCAAGACTGAAACTCAAGGCTCATCTCCCAGTTACTTTGCTGCTTACAAAATCACTGACACCACAAGAAGCAAATGCAAAAATGTAGGTTAAGAAATGTTGGCACTCCAGTTTTGGCAGCATTTTCCTCCCATTTCTACACATTGTGCCTTTAAAACTTGATAAAGCTATCATAGGGCTGTGGAGAATTAGGACAGCTGAGCTTTGACCTGGTTCACTGCTGATTTCCTCAAACAGAGCCTCTCCTTGGCCAAGTCAGTCTGTGAAAGTGGTTATTAGCAGAACAAGAGTTGGGATTTTCTTTGTTAGCTGCAACTATAATACTTTCAAAACTTGTTTTGTTATAGGACTTTCAGTATGCTAAAAGTGTAGTTAAATATAACTGGCCTCATTAAGAAAAAAGTGGAAGTTCTCTATTTTAGATTTGTCCTTTCATGCAGATGTACCTTTTTGCCTAGAAGATTTTTCCATGAGAAAAATTTGCTTCTGCAAAATCACAATGGGGGAAGAAGGGTTGTTTCACCAACTTTGTGTCAGAAATACAGGTTGAGCTGGATATTTCATCATGGGAAAGCATTTTGATTTGCAATTATTTATTTCTTTTTTTAAGAAAAGTCTGACAAAACAAATGCATGATGTGGAGGGAAAGGCCAACAACAAAGAAAACTGGAAAAGAGCAAATATATTTTTATACTTTCAGTTCTGGGGATGGAAATGTATTTCAAGAAATCTGTTTCCTAAGGGGCAGAGATTTGGATCTTTGCAAGAGCTATGCTGCTTTGTAATCAAAACAAATATTAATACTACAAACTTTAATCAACAATGACAAACAGATTTTAGGTTTTTTCATCCAAGAAAAGCTTGGGGTTTTAATAACAGATTTACTTCGGATTAATGATTTAGGCCTCTGGTCCTTCAACTAGTGCCCACAGCAAACCTGTCTGAAGGCCCATTTGTCTTTAAAGCTGTGGCTCTTTGCTTTGTTTCTGCTTTGTTTCTCCTTGAAATTGAACATCCCTGTTCAAAGTCCAATTGTCAATCAGTCAGGAAACTTCAGGAAAAGGAAAGTTGGAGACAACCTTTATCAGACACACAAAATTATCTGTTAACTTCTTGTGTGCAAATCTGTATTTAAAAGTACCATTTCAGAAAAAGATAAAAGTTCAGAACAATATTAAGGGGTTCTTTTAGATTCATCAGAAAAATTACCAGACTTCTGGACTAATTTAATGTCAGAGTTGAACAAACAAATTGTTTCCTTCACTTCCTTCTTTTCCTGTCCTGCTTATATATTTGATATGAGTTTTCTTTCCAAGTGTAACCTCAGCAGCTGGATCACTAAGCCAGTGTTAAATGCCAGCTGTGCACTCCCAGCTTTATAACCTGGTTATTCCCTCAGGGCCCTCACATGGTGACCGAGGAACTGCACTCCATCAGCTTTGAGACACAGGTCTGCCTGTATGGATTGACCATAAATTTGGAAGTGAGTATTCAGGGCAGATTACCTGGGGCAGGAGAAAAAGGCATTTTCCAGCAGTTTCTAGAAGTACAACTGTGCTGGGCCACACCACAGGTCTGCCTGCCCTCGGTGAGGCCCCCAGCGGTAACCACAAGCTGACACAAGATTTCCAGAGCTTCTGGAAAAGAAGTCTGTGCTTTGGGAAGAATGAGAGGCTAAAAACCCAAAGCACAGCACAGCATTAATACTTTCCTCAGCAGCATTTACACAGGGCATTCATTCTTTCCACCAGACCAGCTCTTTGCCTGTGGTGATGATTTCCAATGTCAGCCAACTGCCCAACGCATGGGCCTCCATTATTTGGTACAACCTGTCAACCAATGACCCTCAGGTAGGTCCTCAGTGTGCAAATACTGACTTTCTGCATTTTCACATTTGTATTATTTACATTAAGTGTAAAAAAGATGTATTTCCCTTTTGAACTGACCTTATTTTTGTCACGTACACGGTTATCAACACATTTGATTGTTGTTCTCTTTATCTTTCTTTTCCTGCCCAGCTATAAAACCACATGCACCCTTAGCTTTTCTTTTTGTAGCCTAAAGTAGTAGTACTTAAACTAAGGAAAGGTGACAGGCCTTCTCCACAACTTCTCTGACTTCACTAGCTTTAATTTATCTTTCTTGGATGTACCTGACTAAAACTAGACCTGTTAGAAAATAATTCTATCAGTACAACTCCAGACCAGGAAAGCAGGCAGATAGGTGAATCTGTAATGTACTTAAATGCTGCTTTCCCCCATGGATTTTATAGGAATTTGTGCTTTCTGTGGAGAAGATTATAAATGTTAAGTAGCAACTTCTAGTGGCTCTAACCCTGAGCAAAGGCAGAATCATTCTTTCTAAGGCTCCAGCTGTCTCAGCACATATTTTAGATTCAGCCACTGTTCCTGTATTTGCAGGCTGTGGAACAGGGCTGTCAATGGCTCTCAGGCTTTCAGCTGGGGATTAGTGCAGTCACACAGATGCTCAGAGCAGGCAAAGGGGCAGACAGTCTGCCATGCTGGCAGGCCAGCTGACCAGCAGGCTGGACTGCATTATCACTCTGTGATACTCCAAAGAGTTTTTGCACAGTCTTCAGTATGTCCATTGTGTGTAGAATTAAAAAAAAAACAAAACACAACTGAAAAAACAAAGATAAGCCAAATGATTCAACAGCACATCACCATATCAGTATGTAATGGCTTTAAATTTCCATGCACTAAACATTAAAATATAATTATAATATCTAGATTTTTTTTTTGACAGGATTTAAGCATATTTTCACTGTCTTTACACAGGACACTACCAGAGGCATAGCAAGGCATATTAACATCCAAGATGCACACAGGGACTTGAGCTCTCTCTGAGTGTCATTTTACAGCCCTGCTCAGGCACCCCACTGCACCTTGCTGGGTGCCTGCAGGTGGGAGGGCCCACACGTTTGCCCCAGTGCTTCTCCACACACAGAGCTCACTTTCAACACTTCCAAATGCTGCTCAAGCACTTGCAGCCTCCTCCTACAGCCTGATATGTATTTCATGGTTGCTATCTAAACAAAGCATTCATTCTGTTGCAGAACTTGTCTTTCTTCAACAACCCCCCTGCTGCCACTTTGAGCCAGCTCTTAGAAGTACTGAGCTGGCAATTCTCATCATATGTTGGTCGTGGACTCAATTCTGAACAGCTCAACATGCTGGCAGAGAAACTTACAGGTAAGTGTGTAGAAATATACAGATTTTATTTACTTTGGGGTTCTTATTTTGGTAGCTACAGGTAGGGTCTTTAGGCACACGTTGTGGTTTAGCACCAGCTGGCAACAAAGCCCCACACAGCCACACACTCCCCCAGAGTGAGATTGGGAGAGAATTGGAAGGGTACAGTGAGAAAAGGGTACAGTGAGAAAAGGGTACAGTGACAAAGCTCATGGGTCAAGCTAAAGACAGTTTAACACATAAAGCAAAAGCCACATGTGCACACAAGGCAAACAAGGCATTCATTCACTACCTCCCATCTGCAGGGAAGTGTTCAGCCTGGAAATCCGGGCTGGATTCATCACACAAAGGAGTTACTTGGGAAGACAGATGCCATCACCCCAAACATCCCCTCGTTCCTCCTTCTTACCCTAAGTTTACATGCTGAGCATGTCACCATATGGTGCAGAATATCCTTTGGCCAATCAGCTGTCCTAGCTGTGTCCTCTCCCAGCTTCCAGCACTCCCAGCCCCTTTGCTCATGAGAGGCAGAAAAGACTTCCACTATGTGTAAGCCCTGCTCAGAAAGAGCTAAACCATCCCTGTATTACCAACACTGTTTCCAGCACAAATCCAAAACACACTGGCTGCTGTGAAGAAAATGAACTCCACCTCAGCCAAGACCAGCAAGGCATGACCTCCATTTCCAGAGCTGATGTCAAAAATGTCACAATGACATCTTTTCTTCAAAGACAAGCAGGCATCAGCTTATTCTTATCACAAAGTAATTCAACTTTCGAACTTCCAGGGTGCTCAACTGAAGGAAGAGGGCATCAGTCACACTGAACTGTGATGTTACTTTGCCTCCTTAACAATTATCTCATACATCTGAAATCAAAAGGAAGTATTTTTGCTTGCTTATGAGGTTTGGTTTGGGGTTTTTCCTTTTTAAGTACCTATCCTTGTGGGTCTGTTCATTTCTGGGGCCTCACCAGAGATGCTTCACTGGTGTCAGCACAGCAAAGAGGCCCTGTAACCTCAGCAAGATGAACTATTGAGTACTCTGCGACCCAAGGGTGCCCCAGAAGGGAAAGGCCCTGGGGAAAGCTGAGAGGTAACATCTAGGCTAAAAACTGAAACTGAGCACGGAGTGTTGCAAAAACCAAGTTACAGGCTACTTCAGGCAAATATTTCCAAAACTACTATCACCTGCTTCAAAAGAATACAGAAAACCAGATCTGCAGTTCCTCAGCATGCCCCTATTCCTCCCTCCCCAAGTCTGGATGGATTGTACTTCTCCCCTCACCCCCCACCCAACTATGCATATATCAAGCAATATCTATTTCATAACTTCAGAATAATACATGCACCATTTGGGGTTTTGGGGGGTTTTTTCCTCTTTCAGGACAGCAAGTCAGTTACAATGATTATCAACTATCCTGGGCAAAGTTCTGCAAGGTACTGTTGCAAAAATAACACTAAACTCTTATTTCTCATAACACCCACAGCCATGCCTATCTTTGTTTCTGTGATGCTGCTGATAAGATTCCCACTTGCCATATGTGGGACTTTCAGCTCAGCATAATCACATCCCTTGTAAAAATTTAACTGGGAAGAAAACACTTCCAGAAGCATAAAGCTTGGGATTAGGGATCTGCTTAGTTATATTGCTACAGATATCAGAGTGTGCCATTAGAGTGTGCCTTATATATTTCTGTATATGATCAACTGAAAGTCTAACCAAAGCATGCAATACATTTTTCATAAAGCATAAGTAAGATTTTTCATGTGTTTAGTTTTGACCTAAATTATTTTCAAGACCGTCAATATATGCAATAACTGTGATGAGGAAGAGAGAATGTATTGATAAAGAAGGGTAAGCTTCTTTAATTCATATTAACTACATTATTTAAACACGTGCAGAACCTTGGAAGGAAGTTCAACTTTCTCATCTTCTTTTCACTCAAAATATAAATGTATAACTAGGAAGAAACCACAGATGTGATTTTTATTCTCCTTGAAAAATGAGGTGCTTCCAATGCATATCTTAAAAATCAGTTGGTTTTATGTCAGGTTGAAAGAGAGATGTTACTCAAAACCACAGCTCAAATTGTGATTCTCACTTGAGAAAAGTAGCTTATTCTTAAGAAACTGAGAAGAAACTGTCATGTGAACGTTGGGTAACATCACTCTCATGATTCTTCTCTCGTGTGTGTTGGTTTTTGATTGTGTTTTGTGGTTGTTTTTTAACTGTTAGGAACATTTGCCTGGGAAGTCTTTTACCTTTTGGGTTTGGCTTGAAGCAATCCTGGACTTGATTAAAAAACACATTCTTCCTCTTTGGATTGATGGGTGAGCAATAAGGGAACTGCTGTCTATTGATCTCTCTCCACATTTTCTCTGTCCTTTACTCATCTCAGTTTTAGCCATGCAGAGGAGTATTTGCAACGAGTTTAACACTTCTGTCTCCCTTCTCCATTCATAACTTTTGGAAATTGCTGTCAAAGGGGAACAACATGGGATCTCTTAGAAATGCAGGTTTAGATCTATTCTTCAGTTCTGTCTGTGCAATCAAGTACTGGGATAAATTTCACAATACTTTGAGCTCAATGCCATATTCCATGTGTAACTACACAAAGCTTTGGTCATAGCCCCCAAGCCTTATAAAGCTTTGTAACCAGGTTTTGAACACCTGTAAAAAGTCTGGCCTGATCAAGGCCAGGCTGGATTGTTCTGAGCAACCTGGTCTGGTGAAAGATATCCCTGTCCACAGCACGGGATTTGGAACCAGGTGAATTTTAAGGTCCCTTCCAACCCAGGCCCTTCTGTGATTCTACCCATTGCACAGATCCAAATCTGTATTTTTTTCCAAAAGTAAACCCATGATTTCCTGCTATACCTCAGGTACATAATGGGATTTGTAAGCAAAGAAAAGGAACGAATTCTGCTGAAAGACAAGACACCAGGAACATTCTTACTAAGGTTTAGTGAGAGCAATCTGGGTGGAATTACCTTCACTTGGGTGGATCAGCTAGAAAATGGTAAGTATAATTAAAATTTTTAAAAAACCAAGCCAACAACAAAACCAAAACTAACCCAAACTCTGCAATATACCTGCAATACAGGAGTCGAGTTTTGTTTGGTTTGAAAGTAAAATTCACGTGTATCATGTCATAGTATGGTTTTGGACAAGATACAAGTATCATAATTTCTCAAACACAAACCAAAACTCTGACATTGTACCTCTGAGCCCTTTATATTAACAACATTCTCTATGAGGTGCACCTGCTAACTGCAGGCTTTAGATTTGTTTCCAAACATGCAGAAATTAAATATTGAAAGATACTAACATAGCTAAGAACAGGTAAAGCCTGTACAAGTGTAAACCTCAAAAGAAATGCAAAAATATGTTCTAGCTGCAGTTGCTCATCTGCAGCTTATGGTTCCTTTGTGTTTTTGCAGGAGATGTAACATTTCATTCGGTGGAGCCCTACAACAAAGGTCGCTTATCTGCCCTGCCGTTTGCCGACATACTGCGCGACTACAAAGTTATCATGGCAGACAACGTTCCTGAAAACCCCCTCAAGTACCTGTACCCAGATATCCCCAAAGATAAAGCCTTTGGCAAACACTACAGCTGTCAGCCAAACGAAGGTTAGGCTCCACTTCTCTATTTGCCCTTCCTGCACAGCAGCTGCAAAGTCAAGAGGCAATTTGAGCACTGTAGGGAGAGGAGGGAGAGAACAGATTAAGATGCCTCCTGTAATAGTCATCTTCAAGAGAACTGTTTAAACATGTGTCTGTCATTTAGACAGCTTCATTTTGCAAATACATCCCTGGTCTTAGAGGTTACAGTAGAGGTGATGACCATATTTAAAAGAAGCTAAGAAATTGAATTTTTTTCTCTGACTGATGCATGACAAAATTCAGTGCTTGGGTGTTTAACAGAGAGGAAACTGAAAAGTTATCCTGCTTATTGGCTTCATAGTTGTGTTACACTGTAGCATGCTCTCTCTTTAATTTCAAGAAAACTCAGTATTTCCCAAAAAGCTTGGAAGCCCGACTTCGTTTCATTTCATGCAATGGAATCCTAAAACAAAGGCTGCTTATCTGCACCACTGTTTCCCAATATACTGCACAATTACAAAGTTATTATGGCAGACAAAAACCCCTGGCAACTGCACTGGAAAATGCAAAAAGGCCAAACAAGGATGGTTCCAAATATATTCAGGCCCACGTTCTTTTATGTCCAAGTTACAAGTCAGCTCATTTTTAGATAAAATTCATTCTCGCTTAAAGAAAGCCCTCAAAGCCTTATTTTTTAATAGATAAAACACATTCTTCTAGACTTTCAGTATCAAAGGTTACAATTCCATTTGAACTCAAATTCCTACACAACCCAAAAATATTTGGAGGCTACAGTATTTTTCTCCCTCTTCATTTTAACTCTGTGGACTTTGCCTAATGCTCCAATCATCTAAAATCTTCCATATATGCTTAATTTCGTGCAAAAGAATTGGAATTCAAAACACATTGCTGAAGCTATATCTGTAGAGGCAGAGCTCCAAGCCTTTGCAGAACTGAAATCTGCAGGCTCAGAGTACCAAACTTAAAGAATTGTGTATTTGCTTTGAAGGCCTAACGAAATCTCTTTCATCAGTTGCAGTATTATATTGTGTTTCATATCAGGGGAGCACAGGCAATTCTGTGACTAAGATCTGAACTCAAGGACTAATCTCAGGAATTCCCCTCACTTTCATGGCTACTTATTTATGCAGGGACTTTACAATTTATTATTGCCTGCAGCACTTAAGCAAATAATCTATTTCAAATAGATAATAAAATGACTAGACAATATTTAATTTCTCTACTCTTTATTCTAGTCTCAAAGCCCTCGGATGGAGGAGGGAAAGGTTATGTTCCTTCTGTATTTATCCCAGTCTCCAAAATGTAAGTATCCTCACAGATGTGTTACACTTCACCAGTTATTTATATTTCATCTACATCCCATTTCAGAGTTTCCCCTGCCTCCTTTCCCCAAACTGTTTGAAAATAGTTTGGCAAGGACTGCTAAAGACAAGAAAGGGGAGTAAAGGACTTCACCTGTAGAGTGCTTTTTTCCATTAATGGGGCAAACCATTTGAAAAAATTGCACATTTTATGGTACTCTGATCTACTTTTCTTTCACTGACTCTCTTTTTTCCCCAGCAGCTGATGTTAGGAGCAAGGAAAGAGGACAAACCTGACTCAACCTCCTACATTTTTAAGTGTATATCAGGTTGTTGCATGAGCTTACAGGGCCACCAGCAAGCCTGAGTACAGGGTTAATAAACCTAAAAACCATTCATCATACTCCACTGACATGCATAGAGGGATTCAAGTTTTTTCTTAGATGATTTTTGCTTTTTTTTTCTTTTTAGCTTAAATGACTCTACAGAACCACATTCTCCATCAGATCTTCTTCCAATGTCTCCAAGCGTTTATGCTGTGCTGAGAGAACACCTGAGTCCCACAGCCATTGAAACTGCTGTAAGTTGTAAACTTTCCCATTCATAAGTAAATATTAAGCAAACAGGATACAGCACAGATGCTGGTTAATAAAAGGCTGCTTGTACAACCATGAATCAGAGCTCTTTCATCACTTGCTTCATTACATTCTGAAACAATGGTGCAGATATTTCCTATTCTAAATGGTGCAGGATACTGCAAGCATCTTGAAAGCACTGGACTTGCCTGACATGCTGGGCAATGAATCATGAATGTCAGAACACAAAGATCCCAGAGTTCTTGCACAAATGAAGGCTTTGCACTGACAAATACATGCCACCTATACTAATTCTCTGGACAGCACAAAAGCCTGGACTTGCTCAGGGGAGCTGCCCAAGGAATATGATAATTTCCAATTCAGCAAACTTGCACAACTTTTTCACACTGCAAGATTTTACATGGGGTTTCAAAGGGGTGCAAAATTAAAAGTCAACTAAAACACTTTCAGCAAAGAAAAGTAATTTTAGCTTAGTATATAGAAAGGTTAGGAAAATACTCTATGAACATCATATTTTTTAAAAAATTCTTCTTTTCTTTATTGACTAGAAATTATGTTCTGAATCATCATGGCTCAGAGTCCTTAGAACAGTGATATATAGCCAGGTGGGATTTGTCCAGCAGACAGCAAACACAGCAGTGGTTTGGCTCTAGCAGCTTTAGAAGAAAATCTCCTTTTTTAACACTAGCCCTTAACTTTGTGTATGTTCAATGATTTATGATCTTAAAATGGTTTTGTATTTAAAAGCCTGCCAACTCCCCTTCAAATGCCTCTCTGTAAACACTTCTCCTTACCCACAAACAGAACCAAACTAAACCAGAATCCTGATTGCCAGTGATTAGAAGTACAGTTAAACTTCGTATACAAGTGGATGAGTTCTTTAATATATCAACCTGAAAATCCACTCAAGAGCAAGATACCTTTTTTTATTCTTCACTTTTTTCTCCGATAGCACTCGTGACAAACTAGTTCTTTAGCTGAAAACAAAATAACCAGCCTGAATTAAAATTCTGCATTAAAACCTACCCCACCCAATGCAGGACATGTCCCCACTCATTTCTATTTTGGTTTATAACATGTGGAAATGGTTCTGACCTCCTCAACTGCACTTACGAACAATGCACGCATTTGCTTTCCTGAATTTTCGTCAGAGTAAAGAACAGTTGGATTCACTTTCAGTTAACATCAGCATCCAAACATTTTTGGTTTCTTCTTGCATGTTCAGTAAATCTCAAACCAGCTCTCTTCAGAGCTTCAAAATTAGCTGTGACCATGGCCATCATTTAAGGTCATAATCTGACAAAAAGAATGTGCCTGGCAGCAAACTGCAAGTGTTAAATACAATTTTAAAGGTACCAAGCCGAGTGGTTCAGTGCTGCTAGATGGTAAGTGATATTTCTGTAGGCTCTTACTAGAAAGGTCTGCTAGAAATTGCATGAGAAAAATAGTTTTAGAAGATTTTTAAAGAATTCATTCCTTGCCTTTTCCATTCAATTTACCTTGCTAAATGGAAATGAGGAAAATACGGAGGTTTTTTCTTTATCAAATTCACACAACAATCTACCCTGCTGAAGAGCTGGCTGAGTATAGCAAGCAGACAATTTACACTATTAAAGCAAAAAATGGCATGAAATGCCAACAAAAAAGCATCATGTGAGATACAGAAAACAAGAGTGAAATCTGCAGCAGGACAAAATATCCTACAACTGAGTAACTCACTCTTAGCAAGATATACTTTCTGCAGTCTTGCTGAACTCCCTTCTATCCCCCCCCCAGTCCAGCTTCCCTTACCCATTAAAAGAATAAGACTCCAGGAAGAACCCTGCTATACGTATCCACAGGCTTCAAGAACCACAAAGTTCATACAAAAATAAATACCATGCTTATTCTTACTGCAACAGTTTCCTCCACAGTGTCTTGTAAAGAGCATTCCTCTATTTTATAAACAACTAGAAACAGGATTTTCAGATCCTTATCAGTTTATATGACATTTTGAAAGTGACTCTGCAGTTACATTCAGCCAGAGAAGGTTTCATCTGCGTTTTCTTTTGAATGAACAGCTGTGAGTGCCATGAGACTAATTTTTCCCTTTTTCCTTCTAGCTGAGTTCTCCTTACTCAACTGACTGAAGTGCACATACTGGAAAAAGCAGTAATTGTGTGAACACTGGATGGGTTAAAGAAGTCATAATTTTTTTTTCCGCCCACCTTGAAAGTCAGCATTTCTAGAAACCATTACATTATTCTTAGGCCTCTTTCAACAACACATAAACAAGGAATTTTCTCCTTAGGGATTCAAACAGTCTTTTGCAAGTCAGATTTGCAGTTGTCACCAAAAAAAGACCAAATCCTTTCCGGTTTGGGAGTCATTTGACTTCAGTGGGGTCCCAGCAGAGATAAATTTGACTTGCTAATTTAACTAATTTCCATAGAATTGCTGTAAATATGAGAGCATAAGAACAAAATGTTTTGCTTCTGAAGACAGCGTATAAAGATAATGAAAGACATTAATGTGTTTGGACAAATTAGGATTTATGATGTTAAATACTTTCTGCTTATTTATAATCTTATACACCACTGATTCAGATACTATTTCAAACCAAAGATTCTTGTTCCCCTAACTTTGGAGAAAAGCAATCCCCAGATACCTCTGGAATATTCAAAGATGAATTGCCACCAACATAGATTTTTATCTGGCACCACAGCAGAAGTTGTGGAAGGCAGGTAGGCAAGGCTGGAGAGAGAAGGGAGTTCCAGAAAGGAAGCAGACATAAAACTTGTGGTGGTGAAAAGGCTGTCTCCATTTCTCCACTAGAAGAGAGAGTTAGTAAAACTTCCCCTCTCACAGAATAGTTGCAGAAGTAAATCTGTTTGGGCAGAAGGCACTCAGATACCCCAGCAAGTACTGTCAGAAAGTCCACAAATAAAAAACCCCAATCGGACAGAGTTTGGATGCTAACTGGTCAATGGCAACAGGGAAGCAATTTTAAAAAACAGTTACTGAAGAGCTGCAGCATTTGCTGACCACCTGGAAACTTGTGCTGCGTGACAGGATATTACATGCTTGTCACAGGCTCACTTAATAAGTAGGACAATTAGTTTTTGTAAAAACTAATTTTGCCCTCCTTTTTTTTCCTTTCAGACATGTTTACCACTGAGTTTAGGTTGTTTGGTTTTGTTGTTTTGGTTTTATTTCCCCCAGTGTTAACCCTAAAATCTCTGTTAATAGAATAATAAACAGGCAACTCCAAGGCCCCTGTATTTCACAAATGCAGGCTCAATCAAAATGCAAGCTTTGCCCACAGAACACACAATTAATGCATGCAAACACAAACCCTTGAACATTTGCACCTTACAGCTTTCTCAAGTAGGTATAAATGAGACTTCTGTGATGAAAACAGAACCTCCTTGAATCAGTAAGACATAGATTTTACTTTCATTTCTCCTTTCACCCATGCTCTTTAGGTTAGTTGAAAGTGAGTGAGCGGAAACAAAGTAATGAGATATTTTTGTGATACATGGAAGTGAATTTCAAAGAAACAAGCACATCTCTGTTCATTACACTGAGTGATTCAAAGCAAGCTGCATGTAAGTTCAGCAAGCATCACGTATAAAATAAAAAACAAGAGCAATTCTGTATATAGCTTGGTAATATCTGTAATTTATATAACCAGCATGAATAAAATCTGATTTTGGCTTCAAGCTGCATACCCGGACTCTGTGGATTTTTTTCCAAGGCACAACAAAAACAGTCTTGCTGCCTTTTGGTTGACCTTAAACTGAGCTACAGACAGCAACACAATTCTAAAGCAGGAAACACGACCTCCCTGACATCAGCTGTTGCATGTCTTTTCATTCTAACCTCTTCTCACAATCTTAATACAAACAAAATACGGGATACCTTTTATTTTTGACCACATCAAGTTCATGAGAAGGACTGTAAGACAAGATCAGACATGGCATGAGAACCAGTCTCCTTTTTCCTTCTTCCCTGCTCTCATGCAAGGCAACCCTTCAAGACTCCCAAGTATTAACTTCAATGTAACTGGTGTTTCTGAACAGCACCATGGATCAGGTTTTGGCATGATGGTTCCTGCTATTGCTTCTGAACAGATTTTTTGCATAGGGTAAACTTAATGTCTTGTTGAAAAGATCTGCCTTGAGATCATTTCACTGCTTTAAAGGAAGACTGCAATAATTTATCTGTAGGATGAATACACACAGTCCTTCCATTAAAAAAGTGAGAATTTTGTCCTTATGCCACAATGAATAAGAACACAGCTCTCCAATGAAACGATGGTGGGAGGAAAAACACAAAAATGGGGTGCTCAGATGCTACCAGAAAGAAAAAAAATCTTTTATGTAGTTCTACTAATTGTGCTTGTGCTGTGTTTTGCAACGGCAAAGTAAAAAAGTGTGATTGTTTTGTGCTTTGTCTTGGTGCGTCACTGTAATGATTCTAATTAAAAAACACAAAACCTGTCAGTTACCTTCTTCATAGCTTTTATTCATAGCCATGTTTATAGATCTAGTGGTGCCCAGTATTTCACATCACGACGTTTACCAAACAGACTTCCTATTTTATTTTTTCATGAAGTAAGACCTGCCGCCTCCACTTGAGGAGCAAAGGGGCACAGACTACATTTGAAAACCCACAGCAAAGCCTGGACTTCAACATCCCACTCTTTGTCAGCTTCAAGCACCACACAAAACCCAAAAAGGCTACTCTAGACCAAGAGAGAGCGGGAAGGGAAGGGCAGGGAAGGGAAGGCTCAGCCGCCAGCAGTTTACGGGCGCAGGGGCTGGCCAAGCGGGCTCGAATGGCCGAGCCGGGAGCCGGGGCAGCCGCGCACCCCCCGGCCCCCGCTGCCCTCAGGGCCCCGCGCTGGTTTCGCTTTCGCCTTCACCGCCTTTCCCAGAAGTCACGTGACGCGCCCTCCGCCCGGGAACGCCCCCGGCCCGCCCCCGGGCACGCGCACTGGGGCGGGCGCGCGGCTTCCCGAGCGCAGCCGAGGCCGTGACAGCGCCGAGCCGGAGCCCAGGCGAGGTGAGCGGAGCGGGCGTGAGGGGCCGGGGGATGGCACTGGCGCTGCCCGCGCCTCGGGGGCTGGCGGGGTGGACGCCCGGTGTAACGAAAGCTGTCGCTTCCTCAGACTGCTCCCTGCCCGCGGGACACCCACCGAGCTTTGCGCTTAGGTGTCCTTGCACCTGGGGAAACAGGAGGTGGCTCCTTCATTCCTGGCAGGGACACCCCCGCTCCTCTGCCGCATCCGCTCTCAACTCCTCGCTCTCCACAGCTCACCCTCTCCGGACCTGCCCTGCCCGGCAGCGCTCGAAGCGGACCCCTGTGCCCAGCGCGGCTGACGCTCCTCCCGCTGATCCCGCGCCTCCAGCGCCGCTGGGCAGCCTCTGCTGAACAGGTGCGCCGCTCCCTCCTTCCTTCACAGCCGCGGGGCTGGGCTGGGCCGGCCGGGAGCGCGGGGAACGCGGGCACGGAGCCGGACCAGCGCTGGGACGGCTGCCCGCGCCCTTTGCTCCCGAACCTCGCCGCGTGGATCGGCCGCGATCCCTGGGAATGGCAGGAAAGGAGGTAGAGGAGGGCCAGGAAGGAGCCCTGGGGTGCATCGGGTGGCCAGCAGGTCGGGAGGGGCGATCAGCCGTCTCTGCTCAGCCCTAGTGAGGCACATCTGGAGTGCTGTGTCCAGGTACAAAAAACACCAGGAGCTGCTGGAGAGGGTCCAGCAGAGGGCACAAAGATGTTGAGGGATCTGGAGCACTCTCTTACAAGGAGAGACTACGGGAGCTGGACCAGTTTAGTGTGGAGTAGAGAAGACTGAGAGGGGATCTCATCATTACATATAAATAACTCAAAGGTGGGTGCCAAGAGGATGGTGCCAGATTCTTTTCAGTGGTGCCCAGCAACAGGATGGGAAGCAGTGGCCACAAACTAAAACACAACAAGTGCCACCTCAACATGAAGAACTTCTTTACACTGAGGGTGGCGGAGCACTGGAACAGGTTTCCCAGGGAGGTCATGGAGTCTCCCTCTTTGGGACTTGCTGTAGCACACTCAAATGCTTGTTAGCTGTAATCTGAAAAGCACACATCAAAAGCCTCCAAGCCCTCACTTTAAACATAACATTTTTAACTCCTTTGCTGCTCACACCTAGCACACACCACTTGGCAACTGAGGGCACTGGCATATAAAAACTAAAGGATTTGGCAGGAAGGGGCATAGAAGATAGTCCTTCACCCTGATGCTACTCTGTTCTTTTGGATGGGTCTTAAAAGCAGCCATTAAAAAACAATGGTATGAGTGGATTTGCATCTCACCACGCATATTCTCAGCCTGGGCTGTTCCTTGGATGTATTTTTACATGCCATTTCCACTGCAAGCTGATAACCTGCACCTTAGAAGGCTAACTGATCTGCTTTTAGAGACCCTACATCAGAGCCAAAGCCACTCTCACAAAAGTGTTAGGACTGAGAGAAGCCATTCTGCACAGTCCTAGTTCATTTAAGCACCCTGTATCTGCTGCACAGGTTACTTGAATTTAGTCTGAAACTATGATCATGAGAACTAAAACACATATAAAAAAACATCTTTCCAGTACTTCTCCATTCAAAGTGACTTGAGATTTAGTCCATTTTCAGAGCAGGCAAGTGTGGATACAAATAGCACCTAAAAATGGGCACTTAAAGGGGTCTCTAATTTTTCACTCACACTCTTGGTGCTGGGGAATACATCTGCACAAGCAAAAGGTGATACTCCACGTTCAGGATCTCAGTTATGCGGAGTACAGGTATCAAACACAGGTCCTCATTCCATATCTGCTAAGCAAGAGAGCAGTAACACTAGCAGTACCCTAAATGCCATGAAAATGGGTTCAGAGGAAAAGGAAAAGAAGCACCACACAGCGACTCACTCACTTCCCCTTCTCCCTACCAGGTGGGATGGGGAGAAAATCAGAAAGGTAAAAGCAAGGCACAGTATGGGCTGAGATAAAGATAGTTGAACGGGTAAAGCAAAAGCCAAGTACACAGGAAAGCAAAAGGCAGGAGGTCAGCCATCCCAGGAAAGCCAGGCTCCATCACACAGGGGCTTGGGGAGACAAACACCATCATGCAAAATGTCCCCCTTTCCTCCTTCTCCTTCCCCCAGCTCTGTGAGCTTGGTGCCACATGGTCTGGAATGTCCCTTGGGTCAGCTGCCCAGCTGTGTCCCCTCCCAGCTCCTTGTGCACCCCCAGCCTCCTCTCTGGTGGGGTGAGGAGCAGAAAGGGCCTTGATGCTGTGTAAGCCCTGCTCAGCTGTGACAAAACATCCCTGTCTTACCAGCACTGTTTCCTGCACACATCCAAAACAGCCCATACTAACTGCTGTGAACAAGATAAAGTTTATCCCAGCCAAAATCAGCACATCCTCCAATTTTGTCAATGTTCATGAAAACTTCAAATTAGTTATTTTTCACCACTTCAGTCCAAATACTACTTAAACATTTACACTGACTCTTTTTTTCACCCCTTCCTCAGAATGTCTCAGTGGTATCAACTACAGCAACTTGATTCCAAGTTTTTGGAGCAAGTCCACCAGCTATATGATGACAGCTTTCCTATGGAGATCAGGCAATACCTGGCACAGTGGCTGGAAAACCAGGATTGGTAAGCCCAGGAATTAATTCAGCTTTGGGTTGTGTGATATGCAGTGCCCTCAGAAGGGCAGTTACAGGCAGCAGCAGAATGCTGGGGAAGCAAGCAAGTTGCTGGGTAATCCTTTGCTGGTGGGATGCTTCAGTAGCTCTGTGGGTGCTCCAGCCTGTGTTCCTGCCTCTCTTCAGGGCTTTCTAGAGGGGACTGATACCTGGAGTAAGTGTCCTTGCTCATAATGTTCTCAGTGGTCCAGAACAAAAGTGGCTGTTTTCAGACCAATTAGTTACTACCTTGGTAGCATCAGTCTCTCACTCTTCAAAGACTCTGAGCTTCTGCCAGCCTTTCTGTGGTGTCTTCTCTTTGAGGGGTGATACAACATGCACATGCATCAGGGTCACTTTGAGGTTACTGATGTGCATGGAATGAGTAAATGAATTTGAACAGAATGTGGCAAGAATAATAGAGAAACAACATTCCTGTATCCAGGAAAGTAAAGTCAGTTAAGAGAGTGAAACTGGCTTACATTTGAAGGCAATTCTCAGTGTTTGCATATTCTACAAGTGGAGTTGGGGATTAAAAATCAAGTACACCTGTATGTATTTCTTGGCTCTTGTGTTGGAAGTGTATCTAACCCAAGCATGCTTTAAATTATTCCAGGGAACATGCAGCCAACAATGTATCGTTTGCTACACTCCTCTTCCATGAGCTGCTGTCACAGCTTGATGATCAATTCAGTAGATTCTTGATAGAAAACAACTTTTTGCTGCAGCACAACATAAGGAAAAGCAAACGTAACCTTCAGGTAGGCCTGGGTTATCTGTACAATCTACACATCTATATGTTATCTATATATCCATACATGTGCTTCATTTACTTCAGTGCAATTGGATGCCTCTAAGCAACTACCCCACTGTGAGGGATTTTCACAGAGGATGTGTGAGAAACCTGATTTAAAAGCCAGAATTCAAGTGTTTTGATTGGCTACTGTTAGAAAGTTACAGTTTAATTATCAGCTCAGTTACAGTTTGAGAACTTTTGGGAAAAGAAAACCCCCCAGGGTAGCACCATCCTGAGCAGAGCAGGGCAGTACTCAATCCACAGCACATTTCAGCTTTGTGTGCAGGTAAAACAGGTGGGATTTGCATCCAGCCTGGACTGTGTGTTAAACCAGCACCCATAGCAAGGTGTGGGAGGGTGGCTCTTGAGGGATGAGCTCTCTCTAGGACTGTAGGGTGGTATCCCACATCTCCCAGGATTGTCTCTGACCCTTTCCTGCTTCTTTGTATGCCACTGAACTAAAATGGAAACTTGCTCTTGGAGCTGGTTGTGGCCATCACACCCTGTAATCCTGGAGCAGGCTATGACCAGTGTGTTCCCTGAGGCTCACACTGGGGTCATGCCCTAATTTATTTTGCCAGTCTGAAAGTTACTGAAAGACAAGAAATTATGTGTATGGACTTTAACAATAGACTCTGTCTCTAATGCTAGGATAACTTCCAAGAAGATCCAATACACATGGCAATGATCATCCACAACTGTCTGAAAGAAGAGAGGAAAATACTGAACTGTGCCCAGGCATCCAATGAGGTAACAATCTTGAAATATCTGCTGCAGTTGTATCTTCCCTTGCCTGTTGTCTGGGACAAGGGACGTGGATGAAGACTGTCAGGGGAAACAGGCTGTCCTCTCTCTGCTAGATAAGAGGTTCCTTAAAAAGGAAAAAGCACTGATATGTACCAGCTGGAGAACACTAATTTGTACCAGCATGGCTTTTTTCTGCTGAATGAAGCATTTGAAGGATAAATGGCCAGGAAATAATTTTTATTCTTTGAGTGACATAAAAGCTGGTTGTTTTAATGCTTCTGTAGTACGGTGTAGCCTGTTGTGCCAATTGGACTTTATTTTAATAATGAGTGCTTAACACATATCTAGTAAGATTTTAGGTTTGTTCTTCTGCATTTTACTCCCCAGTTTACTCTCTATTAAGCAGCTGAGCATGCTTCTTTGGACTATCTCTGGAAAAATGATGCATCATCCCCCTTCCCAGTAGTCTCCCAGTATTTCTTTCTAATTTTAGAGGTGTTTTGGGGTGTTTTTTAGTGAAGCCCTTTTCTTTCTTCTGAATTATAGGTAAAGCCATATCTTCTCCATCATCATCTGTTCTCCAGCTTCCCACGGTTTTTTGTCCTTTGCAAGAACTGTTTCGCAATAAAAATTCCACAGTTGGGAAAGGCATGCAGAATACATGGATGGCTGTAATCCACTTATGTAGAAATAAAGGGATGACTGACCAGGCATGTTAATTTCCAATTGGAAATACCTCAGTTTATAGCAAGGCTTTGAATGTGCAGCGTGGGAAGAGCACTTGGGCAGGGGCTTTCAACAAGAGGCCCTTTGCAGCAGTGTCCAAAGCAGCTGCTCTAAGAGTATGACTCTGACAGAGCCCCTGGAGCTGCAGCACAGCTGTTTGGTCCTGGCACATGACATAAAGCACTTGCTGCTGCCTTTCCAGTACCCAATAAATGTGGGTCATCAAAAAGGGAAAGGGAATTACAGAATGGTTTGGATTGGGAGGGACTTTAGAGATCATGTACCTTCCTCTAGACTGGGTTGCTCAAAGCCCAATACAGCTTGACTTAAATCCATTATGGGGGACCTTTAGCACTTTACTAAAATAAATACTTTGTTTCTTTCATATTCACCTGAATTAGATTTTTTTATACTACAGAATTTTAGTATGATTCATCAGAACAAGCCACGCTTCCTCAGATTGTCGACAAATGCCACTCATTTACAGTAATGAAAAAAGTTATGGGTCACTCTGTTTTGACTTGTTCTGCTTCTTCCCTCAGATGGAAGTAGGGAGTGTACAGAACACTGCAACTGGGATGCCAGACAAGCAGAAGGAGCTTGATGCCAAAGTTAGGGATGTAAAAAGCAGTGTTACAGTAAGTATAACTTTTCTCAGTAGGGTTTGTTGATTTGCAGATGCTGAAAATTAGACTTGATATAATGACAAATAAAAGTAAGGTGGGGTTTTCAAGTCTATCAACCAGGAATTTCCTGTGCACAGGAAGTACCTCATGCCTAAACTTTAGCAACAAAAGCATTTTACCCATCAGAAATACTAGCAAATGAGGGAAGAAAAAACTCTTAAATCATAACTGACCAGTTTGTTGCTAACTAGAAAATGTACTTTTTTTAGTATATAGACATTTGTCTTAATAAATATAGTCACAACAGAAAGCTTTTCTCCAAATTGTACATAAGAGTTTGAAAGTTTAAAATGCTATGTGCTGTTCCAGGTTTTACCACTGTAGCCTAGGTTCTCCTAAACTCTGTGAACTTACATGGCTTGACCACAAGGGTATTTCCATACTTTATAATTAACAGATTTCAGTTAGTTGAGAAGGAGGAAGGATGTATAGAAGGCGATAAAATGTAGAAATAATTCCTGTTAGTCCAGGAACAGACATTGCTATAAAACTGGACTTCATGTCCTTCAGGGCTGGTACCCAGCAGTTCCTAATCAGATCAAGTCTTGCTTTACTTGAAAATATTAAATAATTCTGGCCGCCCTCACTTGTGCGTTACAGGATGTGGAACAGGACATCAAGACGTTAGAGGATATGCAAGATGAATATGACTTCAAATGTAAAACCCTGCAGAACAGAGGTGAGTCATTTTCCAAAGACACCCCCTATTGTATATAGTTTGTCAGAGTAAACTGCTCTTTATGTCAGGGCACTGAGCCTAATGATAACACAGCCAAACTTACTGGTCATGTCCCTTGTTGATTAACTCTGCTTCGCACTGATACCTAAATTTCTGCATGCCTTTTGTTCCAAGTAAGAGTCTCCTTGTTAACACAGCATTCCTTTGCCCTTTACATCCCTTTGCCACTAGAAGTAGCAAACCCTGTAGGCTCTGTAACCATTCAACCATACACTTAATTAGTGATGTTTCACAAATGCCAAGCCAGCTTTAGGTTTTGTAGGCTCTTATGTACCAAGGGAAATGCAGAGTCCACACTGGTTTCATTATACAGCTCTGTCTCTGTTGTTGAATTCTTTGTTCTAGAAAAGACTTTAGTTTCTAACACAGCTTGGCAGAGCTGACTATCCCTTAGAACAGGGACATGTTCAGAAGGTACTAAGGGAAACACTAAGCCAGCATCTTGCTTTTTGTATTTGTCCCCTTCTCACCTCAGCATTTCCCCCTCCCATCCTTCAGCACTCCTTCAGCCTCACATTCCCAATTTGGACTTATTTTACAGAACACGAGTCCAATAGTATGTCTCAGGAGGAATACAAGAAAGAGCAGCTGAATCTCCAGCACATGTTCTTATCACTGGACCGCAAGAGAAAGGTAGCATTCAAGTTTTCTTTCAGAAGTCAGCAGCTCTTCATCTTAAGCACACGTTCATTTTCATTGAATTGACATAAATTAGCAGTCGGAAAGTTTTTTTAATATATCAGTTGAACTGAGATATTTGCAGAGTTTTGCAAAACAGATGAGCACTAGCTAAAACAGTACTTAGTTCTCCTGTGTGAAGTATTTCTAATAAACAGGGTAATCTCCTATTCTGTGTAGGAGGTGGTGAATAAGATAGTGCAGCTGCTGCAGAGCACAGAGCATACACAGGCTGCCCTCATTAACGATGAGCTGGTGGAGTGGAAGCACAGGCAGCAGACAGCGTGCATTGGTGGGCCACCCAACGCCTGCCTCGACCAGCTGCAGAACTGGTAAGGCTTTGGTAAGACCTCATTTAAACCATGTTATGAAGGAGCACCACATCTACAAAATATACTGATTATTTCTATGATCCATTTCCATTCTGTCTTAGCATAACTGCATTCATTTTATTACCTCACCACAAAGCGTACTCCAGGCACTGCCACATCCACAGGGACAGTGACCTGGCTGGTGCCTCTGCACTAGTACAATGTAAAAAAGTGCTAAAAGTAATGAGATTGTGTCAATTGTAGGTTCACCATTGTTGCTGAAAGTCTACAGCAAGTTCGTCAGCAGCTCAAGAAGCTTGAGGAACTGGAACAGAAGTTCACCTACGACCCTGATCCCATCACAAAAAATAAACAATTTCTGCAAGACCTGACACACAAGCTTTTCCAGCAGCTCATCCAAAGGTAATAAACCATAAGGATATTTTGGTGTTACCATGAATAAATAGACGAAGAGCACCTTCACTACCATTCCCTCAGTATTTCCTACATAGTATCTTTTTATTTTCCAAGGTTTTCCTAAGTTTGTCAAATGTTAAACTGAATTACTGGTTTTGAGATTTACCCCATCTAGGATTTCCACAGGTTCAGGCCTATGGAAAGGGTTTATGCTCAGTGATTATTGAAGTTAGCAGGAGCTTTGCTGCAGTAGGCATTGATTACTCAAATTCTCAGTCTGTTAGTCCACTTCTCACTTCAAGCTTCAAAGTTCAAGAAAAGAGAGGCAAGAAACAATCTGCATCAAGCTGTGCCCAAAATAGATATACTCTAGATTCTCCAGTCCTTTGTCACTGGACACATCATCTTTGCCTTTAGCACGGGGAGGACAGCCCTGCCTCTGTACCACCTTTTTGATGCAAGTTATTGTAGCTGGTAGTTGCCTCACAGAAGATCAGAAACCTATTCTGTAAAGACACAGTAGATAAAAATTTGGGGTGTATTAAAACAGGCTAGCCCCAAAAGTTTGTTTCATTGGGTTAGCTGGCCCTCATCAAATTCCCTGCTAGTGTATCCATGCCTTGGGCACGTGTTGTTACACAGCGCTGTTACTGTAAGAATTCAGGAAGCCCTGGGAATGGCAAACAAAGCAGCTCTCCTCACTTGCACCATGCTAATTGCAGCACAGTGTGTTTCCTTGCTGTTTGATTTCAGGGAAGTGTGATGTAGCAATCTCCCTCCTCAAGCCATCAATGTATTGCAGAAAAGCCAACACTTAAAAAAATCACTATTTCTAGCCCCATTGTAACAATTGAAAGGAGCTGAGTCACACACCTCTGTGTAGATTGAAGCTAAGTGAATAAAGTGTATAGTATTACTGGTAAATCAGCATTCTTTAAAGTTCACTTTTATGTGGTTTCTTATTTAAGAGCATTACAGATAAATCATAGTGCCTTTAACCTGTTCTTCCCTAGCTCCTTTGTGGTAGAGAGGCAGCCTTGCATGCCAACACATCCTCAGAGGCCACTAGTCCTGAAGACAGGAGTGCAGTTCACTGTGAAGCTGAGGTATGTTTTCCCCTTTCCCTGTTCCTTTTTTGTGGTAAGGCTTTCCTGTCACTGGCTTCCTGCAGCCCAGAGGATTGCACAGCCTGCCCTGCAGCCCAGGAGCTGAGGCAGGAGGAGGGAAGTGCCAGGGGCAGGGGCTTTCTTCTGGCAGAACTTAACTCCTATTCAGCTTTTACCCTTTCCCAGAAGTGTGGCGTACCAAGTGTGTAACAAACATGCAGAGCCCTTTGTCATGCCAAAGAGTAACTCATTTGCCCATTTAGTTTTATCTCTAAAAGCTGTCTGATATGGAGCAAGCTTGGAGCCTGCATGTGGCCCCTGAGTGTGCTGAAATGTCTGTGGTAAGCAACACAATAGAAGAGAACCCATATTTTTCAATTGCTGATGCTAAAAAAAAATCATACTTCTCTTTCCAGATTGCTGGTGAAACTGCAGGAACTGAACTACAACTTGAAAGTGAAAGTTTTATTTGACAAGTATGTTGCATTTATTTCATCCCTCTTATGTAATGGTAAACAGTTCCCACACTCAGAAACCCAAGAGCAACCGAACATTAGAAGTGTTGAGTAGGCCAGCAGCAGGCTGGTTCTCCATGGCAGCAGGTACATCCTTCCCCTTCCTCTAAATCTCTCTCTGCCACCAGAGACTTGTCACAAAGGGCAGATGGCCTCAGCTTCTCACCATCAGTTCCACAGAGAAGAGCTCACTACTGCTAAATCAGACACAGGGCAGCACGCAGGCAACAGCCATTCTGCTGGGGTGTTTCACCTGGATTAGCACAAGTGACAGTGTGGCATTGGACCCCACCATTCCTAGTCACATAATTCGGTCATCTCTAGAATCTCTTCGTTTTTGGGTACATTCTAGTAAGGAATATAGTTATCCTCAAGCTGCCTTTGAATGAGGGGTATAATCTGCCCACCTGTAACATATGACATGTTCCCAATCAGAGAAAAAAATTA
Source organism: Camarhynchus parvulus (assembly GCF_901933205.1). NCBI lineage: Eukaryota > Metazoa > Chordata > Aves > Passeriformes > Thraupidae > Camarhynchus > Camarhynchus parvulus. Next base: position 7,957,475 of record NC_044577.1, on the reverse strand, counting down.
CAGCAGTTGAAACAGATTAATACCAATCTTTTGTATTTTGTCAGGAGTTCAGGTGAGTTTTGCACTTACTTCCAGGACAGGCAAAGAAATATGACAGGCTGTCCAAAATAATGACAGGGACTGTGCTTTCAAGAGAGCAAGTGGGCTTTTGTCTTCTCAGACAAGTAATTTTGTCCGCTTGAAATGGCTCTAGGGTCCAGAAACTTGCATAGAATCGTAAAAAAGTTAAAAAAAGGAATTCTTATGTGCAAGTCTTTTAAGTGCACTAGATAGAATGCAACTCAGTAAAATCCCAAGTGTTAGGAAAACCAGTTCAAGTGATGCAGCAATTTATCCAAGTTTAAGTGCAAGTTTAGAACTACATTGTTTTTTCCTCAGAGCAAGAGTTAAAATTGTTATAGTAAAAAAAAGTACTTCTTTTGATTATAAAGCCCCCATAGCAATACCAAGCCTCAGTAAAACACAGCCTGTATAGCCAAAATATTTATTTTGACTGCTTTAACCAATTGCCTCATCTTTTGCACAAGAATTTCACAAAAGCATTTTACCAATTCTCAGTCAGCACTGTCAGCTACTATAACATGCACATTTTCTGTGTCTTTGGCAGAATCTTTAAAATATTATTTTGTCCTTTTTTTTCTTGACAGAGATGTAACTGAGAAGAACTCAGTCAAAGGGTATGTGGCATCAGAGTTTGATATATTAACATTAGGTTCTTTCAATGAATGACAGATTTAATTACATTTTCTCTCTCTTTGTGTAGGTTCAGGAAATTTAATATTTTGGGAACAAACACAAAAGTAATGAACATGGAAGAATCTACTAATGGAAGTCTAGCAGCAGAATTCAGGCACTTGGTAGGGGGTTGGTTTTTTTCTTTCTATTACTGATACGGCCACTTAATTTTGTAGTAGAGCGTGGTAGGGAGGAAACAAATTACTTTTGTTATTGAAGTCATTCAATTTTTGTGTAAAGAGGAATGTGATTATATCTCCTTTTTCTTTGTTCTGTCCTTTTAAAAATATTTTTTGCCTGTTTCAAAATCAGAATCAATCAAAATGTGATTGCTTGTCACTGAAAAAGGGACAGAAGTGCAAACAAGAGTATTTGCTGCCATACAGCTTATGCTGCAATGGGTTCTTGGGAGAAGGAAACTAAAAAAGCCTAGAAAGGCTGGTTTCGGCCTTTCAGAGGAAGGTCCATAGATAGGGAAGTCTGGAATAGTTGAGTCTGGAAGATGAAAATTGTCAAAGAGTGCGCAGCTGCAAGAGAGTCAGTGCCTTTGGCAGGCTATGGGGCACTTCTGATCTGCAGATTGTGAGGGAACACTTGGGTTCCATCACTACAGCAGGAAAAATGCAAGTCCAGAACCAGGGAACATGGGGGTACTTGGATAAACCAATATTCCATCTGATCCTGATTTCATGCTGCTTCTGTTCTTAAAAGGCCTCTTGCATAAAGGCACTGCAACATAACTGTGCAATATCTTTTTTCACAGATGAACAGTTTATAAAAGGGTAGTAGTTACCTACAGTTTAATCCTTTGGCTCCCACAGTTTAGAACCAAATAGAATCAGACAGTAGTGCAGCAAGTTTGCATACAGCTGAGCAAGTGGAACACGTAAGTGGAGCTCTACCACTCCCATTTGTGGCTGCCATAAATGAGTGACAGGTTTTTTGTTCGTTTGCAGCAACTGAAAGAGCAGAAAAACACAGGGAGCAGAACAAATGAGGTAAGCAGCACTAACCTTTCCTTTGTAAGGTTTTAGCATAATATTAACAAGGCATTCATTTAAGGTAATGCTCTCTGCTCAGGCCCATGAAGACACACGTGGGATGAGAGGTCATAGGAGAGGAGTTCAGTGTTTCTACAGAGTGATCCATGTACAAAGAGCCTGCAAAGAGAGCTACTGCCAGAATGGCACTGAGGGACTCTCCCTCACTGGCATCTGCATTTAACAGGGCTTCCTGGCAAGCACAGATTTTTCTATGGCTTATAGGTAGTAGCCAAAAAAACCCAAAAAAACCATGCCTGGACAGGCAGTTTTAGGAAGTCAGCACTGTCACTTGACTTTGACCAGTAAGCACTTATTGAGGTCTACAGCATGTTACCATGGGCAGAAAAACTTCACCATTAATTCACCCTAGGAATTTTCAGTCTCTGAAAAGTTTTCTTATCTTTTTTTAAAGGGTCCTCTGATTGTGACAGAAGAGCTTCACTCTCTGAGTTTTGAGACACAGCTCTGCCAGCCTGGTTTGGTAATAGACCTAGAGGTAAGTCTTAGATCAAACAGATGCACTTCAGTTCCTGTCTGTCACTTGTGCTGACAATCTTAACTTTTTTCTCTCTTTTGTTTTCTTTTTTTTTTTTGAAGTACTGGGATATCATGTACTTTCAGTTATTTCAAATTATGGAAATGACACTTCACAACAACTCTGTATAGACACAGAGAATTCTGGCAGATCTCTGGGTAAATACAAATAGATGTGCTTTGCAAAATGTCTGATACCTAGAGGGCTGAAACCACAGGGTTGGTTATCAGTTTACATTTATTTCAGAAGCAGTCTGCTGTGAACTCTACTGTCACTATCAGTGCTGGGATAACTGACACTAAATGAAAGTCCTTATTAGACAAAAATCACCCAAGTCTTTCCAGTATTTCATCATACTTTCTTCCCTACGTACAAACTTTTACAGAAAAAGTCAAGATTATGCAAGCAGGGAATTAAAAGAGAAATGAGTGTGTGGATAATCTCAAGGAGGATTGTGGCAACAGTGCAGGGTAACCTGACACGTTTCCTTTTGTGTCCCTTTCAGACCACATCCCTTCCCATTGTTGTGATCTCAAATGTGAGCCAGCTTCCCAGTGGATGGGCTTCTATCTTGTGGTTCAACATGCTGTCTACTGATCCCAAGGTATTTGCAAGGAAAAAAAAAAAAGGATGTTTTATCAGGTACTATGTCTAATTTTCAAGCATTGTTTGCAGGTGTCTGCTACATTTGAGCCCTGCAGATGACTCTTAATGAGTTTCAGGTGTAGAGAGGAGCAGTGACTTCCCTGACCTAAATAGAGCAATGCTTGAAACCCCCATAAGGGTAGTGTACATGTATTCAGGATATACAGCACACAGTGAGAAGCCAAATGAACATTCAAGATCTCAATTATGGTGCACTTGAGTAATCCAGCAATTCTGCCTGCTGGGAGAAGACCTATCCAGAGCTCCAGAAATTGCTTTTCCTGGTAAAGAGTGCCTGGAAGTACAGCTGCCTGCTTCTGCAGAGCTGTCTCAAGCTGACATCCATTCTTAAACCTGGAGCTTGTTTGGGCAATGCAAAAATTCAAGTGACATTCCAAAATTAATGTTTGTTTACTATAGCTTGTATTTTTCTCTTCCATTCTAGAACTTGTCCTTCTTTCTGAATCCACCTTGTGCAAAGTGGTCTAAGCTTTCTGATGTTCTGAGTTGGCAGTTTTCTTCTGTAACAAAGAGAGGACTTAATGCAGATCAGCTGAGCATGCTGGGGGAGAAGCTTCTTGGTAAGATCTGCTTTCATCACAGATGGCCTGTCTGAACTGAAGCTAGTTCTGCACCTTTTCCTGCAACCCATTTTAAGTTTTCCTTTCCTCTCACAGCTTTCCCCCTCCTACAACATAACTTTGTAGCAATGAAGCATTTTCCACTTTTCAGTATGGCAGTGTTTGTAAATGAGATCATGTCATGAAAAAAATCTGCAGCTCTAACTTGGGAGTTTTATGCATTAGAGCACCACAGACTGAGCCTAATTCTGCCTTTTGAAGTAACACTCATGTTTAGTCAGTCTGTGAAGTGGATGTTTCTTGGCATCTCTCAGGTTTTTTTTTTAAATCCACCTCCATTCATTTTAACTTCATGCATGCCCCCAGCTACAGTGGGGATACACTCTGCATAAACACAGTTGCAGTATCAGCATGAAAACCCTATGAAACTGCTAAAGAATATCAAACTGAATTATCTCCCACATGAGTGTCCTTAATAAAACCCATCAGCCATGGGTTTTGTTTCCAAACTCCTTGCAATTTGCCTGAACAGGCAGAGCACTTTACGCTGCTACTGATTTTGCACAGTAGACTCTAGATGAAAAATACTATTGATTCAGTATATTTCATTAACTTTAAGTTTCAGGGAAAAAATGATATTTAAAGGCATTTGAGATTAGTGTGTCTAAGTGGAAAGTACAGCATTCCACTCTCTAATTCCCCCAAGACATAAGATCTGACAAAAAGCTGTTAATTTATTAGATTCCTTTTCAAATTTCTACAAAGAAAATAATTTTTTTTTTGTTAATTAACCAACATAAAGAGACCAGTGATACGGCAAATTTGCATTTCAGAACTACAGGGGCTTTGTTGAGCTCTGGTAGGGTTGCTACTTAAATCTTATCTATATAGATAAAAATATTGCCCAGCTGAAAAAAATCCTGCTTGCTGAACACTATATTCAGGATTCCTCCATGCAAGGAGACAGAACCAGCAGGTTGCCAGGGCACAACCTGGCTGCTGTTTTTGCAACGTGAAAGTTGGCAGAATCTTGATCTCTTAACACCAGCAGTATCAGTAACAAGCTCCCTAACCCAGTTTATTTTTAGAAAAATGACAGAGAAAAGCATATTTATGGGAAGCCATAGCATGGTCTTTAGTGAGAAGAATCTGGCTCTGACTACAGTCAGGGTCTGCAAAGCTCCCAGCTACTGTAGGCCCAGCATAGGACTTTCCTTTGTGGTTTGGATGTGGTTATGAAACACTGTGGACACACAAGCAAGGCTGAAGGAAACAATTGCAACAGGAGTAAGATCAGTCTGTGGTTGGGGTAGACCTAGGAGTCAGGAGTTTCTGGGGCAAAAGCCTGCAAGTCTCCATAATCAAGGTAGGAAAGTGCTTAATCTTGGAGAGATGCTGCAGGGTCTGCTGAGCCTGCAGAGGAGTTTGTGGGCTGCAGTCTTCTTGCTGTGCTGGCAAGAACTGTGCAAGGCTTCAGTTTCCTTCCTGGAAGTGTTTTGAAGCTGGCAAGTGTTTGGTGCAGCACAGCACAGAAAGAGTCAGGATGGATTGGTTCCCATTACACAAGGGCTGCTCACACAGGTTGGGGTGCTGTAAAACCTCCCCGAGGGGAACTTGGCAACCTCTCCTGCAGGAGCTGTGAAAGCACAGCAGCCTGCCCTTCCTTTTCTTTCTTAGTCCAACAGCTGCCTTCCAAACAAACGCTCAGAACTTGGTTTGCTAAGTACTTTTAGCCTTACTAAGTAACTTATGGAACATGACTGAACTCAAATTTATTGTGTTCAGGGCCAACAAATGGAGGATCTCAGGATGGCCTTATTCCTTGGACAAGATTCTGCAAGGTATGCACACAGTTGTAAAAACTGAGATGGAAGAGGGATCTCATCTTACTTTATTGTGGGTTTTGTTTGGGCTTTTTTTGTTTGTTTCCCCCCCCCCAAGGTGCCTACTTTTCTAGTAGCATCCCCTAATTATTCTAGACCTTACATGGTCATGGGAGACGGTGGTGGTGAGGTTAAAGTAGCAGCAGGAAGAAAAAGAGCTTGCAATGGCAAGGAGTAGATGATTTTGAGACTGTTTTTGGTCCATGTAAACACCATAGGAAAAAAAAAGTATCTTTCAACAAACACACAATCCCCATTATTATTAATGCAGCTGCAATTAATAGAATAGCTCTCCATTTTGACTATTACAGAAAATGTAAACAAAAAACCAGCAAGATGAACAATTCTTTTGTATCTTAGTGAAGGACATTCACCAGACCCGAGTGAGGATTAACACGGGTGGCCATGAGAGTCAGTATGATGACAGAAAGCCACATCATGGAATTTCACAGCCCTGGCTGAAGCAAGACAGAAGTAGTCTTGACATTTTTTTCAGCTTTAGATCCTAAGCTGTATAGCAACCAGGAGCAGAGTCCAGAGGAAGAGCAAGGCTCTGGTGACCTACAAGCACTCTTAATTCATTGATACAGATATCTCATGAGACATTGAGATCCAGGTCTCAACAGAAAGTGTTTCTAAGGTTTTCTGCTAGCCAGCCCAGTCAAAACTCCCAGTGGCATGGGTTTGCATGTCCCACAACTCCAATGGGGATAGCACCCAGGCAGGAACAAGAGCCTTTTATCTGCTCTTAGACCAGTGTTGTCACATGTAAGAGGTGATGGATCACACATTTGTGGGTACTGGAGGCTCAGACAGGCATTTTAACTCATGTCTCGTTATCCCTATTCTCCCCCCTCCCATCCCTGCCTTTCCATATTCTGAATTTCAGGAAAATTTAAATGATAAAAATTTCCCCTTTTGGCTGTGGATTGAGGGAATCCTGGAGCTTATTAAGAAACATCTCCTGTGTCTCTGGAATGATGGGTAAGACCTTAGTGAATTTAAAGATGTGGTCATTGCCTCAGACTTCACTTTCAGGCTAGCAATTGCACACTCAGGTTGGGAGGTTGTTTGTGCAGAGGGTGGATCTTGAAACTGGAAAAATCTGAAGCAAATGAATTCTAGTAGTGAGGAATCCTCTGATGAGGCAACTGCTAAAAGCAAGAACATCAGACCACCAAGTTGTCCCATTTAAGTCACAGAGCAGGGCTTTGAATGTTAGATCAGATTTTGTTTTGCCTCTGCTCCCACTGTAAGTCGGTTCTTCCTACATCCTAGAACATAGCCAAGAAAAACTGAAGCACAAGAAAGTGTAAGTCCTAGTGATATCCGTTTAAAAATCCCAAAAGCCAAACTCCCTGCCCGAAGAGAGTTACTGTGAGCTGCCTGGAGGTGGCAGCAGCCGGACTCGGATCGCCTGTGCCTGCACCGTGTGCCCAGAACCCGGCAGTCTTCACTGATTTTTTTTTAAGAGTATTACCAAGTAGAAGGACTCTGCCAGATGGGAACACAGTTCCATTTGCCCTTTAATACTGGTTTAGTAAACTTTTCATTCTGGGATTTCCGATTTCAGATGTAATTCTGCCCAAACTAGGCTTATCCAAAGTCACAATCCTGTGTTTTAATTTTAGCCACATTATGAAACCTCATCAAACAGCACACTCACAGTGGAGCATCCTAGTGCCTCACACTTCTGCAGGACCTACAGCAGCAGGATTGCTTTGCTACATTTAGCAGTGGCCTTCACATTTTTGTCCCCCATGTCCAGAGGAGTTCTGTCAAAGCCCTGTGCAGTACAAGCCTTGTTTCCCTGCCCCAAACCTCCCCCTTTCTTTGCTGCAGTGCAGTTGGAATATTTGTCACCATTACTGAAGCAGAGTGGCAGTTCTGGGACTGGGATTACATGTGGATTTGGTACAGGCTTGAATAGCAGAGGCTCCCCTTGTATATAAAAGGGTAAATACAACCTCAGGAACACTTGCCTTTCTTCATCCTTGAAGACTTTCCTTACACACAGGATATTGACTACTGAACACATTTGTTACCTAAAGCATTTAAACCAAATCAAACACAAAATTCACCAATCAAACCTCCAAACCCCATAAAACAGGACAGCTTACTGCATTTGAAACTCTAAGCAAAATCTACTTTCCCTAACTTAATGCACTCAAGGACAGTCATAGTACTCAAAAGATCATTATTGATGGAGCATTTTGAGGAATAAGAAATGGAGAAAACCTTTGGGGGAAAAAAAAAGGCACCAACAAAAGCAAAATACCAAGCAACAAACCAACCAAAACCAAATAGCTGGGGCTTGGCCAGGGTTATACCCTGGTACTGACTTGAAAACTCCCTCTCCAGTACCTGTCCAGATCAATCAATCGCTTACAATTACCACACCAGCCTCCTTGTCCATGCAGTAACATTTGCTGAGCACAGTGAATAAGTCACAAAAGTTTAACAGCTCCTCTAGAAAACAAGCTCAAGGCCCAAAGCAAACCCCACACATGTAATAGTGTAATCTGCAGCCAGAAAAGTTTGTTTCATCAGCCAAAAAGGAGAAACAACTACCCTTTAGCATACTTTTGAACCCAAGACTGACTGCTAGCTGAGGTCTACCCCTGTTACACACATGTAACATCACTTCTGCTCCCACAGCCCAAATTTGACAGCAAAACGGACAATCATTCTTGTTCCAAGTGCAGAAAGATGTTTGTCTAAGCCCCCAGTCTGAAGTGAGAGTGCTGAGGGAGGCTGTGGTGATTCACACTGCCACGAGGCATGAATCACCACCTGACTGCAGCCAGTCAGTCCTGCTGCCAGCTGTTCACAGGACAAAGCCTTCTGTGAGGCTTTCACCAGCTCTTCAGCCTTTAAGTGAAGGAAAGCTTTTTAGTTTTCCTAGCTAGCAGAGCACAGCTCAGTTTTTATGTTGGGGAGTAACTCAGCTCTTTCTTTTCAACATTACAGCTGCATTGTGGGCTTCATCAGCAAAGAGAGAGAACGTGCTCTGCTGAAGGACCAGAGCCCAGGAACATTTCTATTGAGATTCAGTGAAAGCAGCAGGGAGGGAGCAATCACCTTTACCTGGGTAGAGGAATCTCAGAATGGTAAGTCAGCAACAGAGAACCTTTGCTGACCTGCTTGCATCAGAACAAGAAGTCTTTGGGCCCTTCTCCTCCACCCTGAGGACCAGCACAACACCCTGGCAGCAGCAGGGCACAAGCAATAGTAGAGACACACCATACTTGGGGTAACTCAAACCACACAATCAATGGATCAAGGTTTCAGCTAGGACAAGGAGCACTTCCCAGGTCTTGCTTCTGGCCTGGAAGTTGGAAAGGAAAAACTGCCCAGACTGTCTTCCCTGCCTCCTGAGGCTCTCTCCCAGCCTCTAGTACACACACAATTGCATTTCCTTCCACGCCTAAATGCAGCTTTTGTTCCTTCTTTCCTCCCCACACTCCCCATAGATAAATTATGTACTCACTTCATTTTCCAAGTAGTTCTCCTTCCTTCCCTTTTCCAAATAGATCAATGAAGAGCTTGCTTCTTCTGTGAGCTGGACTAGTTCTCATCCTCTCCTAAGGAAGCCTGAAGGCACCACAGCTACAGAAAGTTGAAGCCTCCCTTGTGCCCAGTCACGGCTCTCCCCTTATCACTCTCATTACACAGCCCCACCTGCCAGCCTGGGGCAGCTGTTGACACTTCACTTTGATGAGCCCAAAACCAGCAGCAGGTGGAAGAGAAACTGCTGATGTACCTGGGTGACTTTTTTCCCTTGGCTGCCTTCATTCCTGAGACATCCAAAAGTTCAGGGAAGATTGATAGTATTTGGAGCATTCAGGAAGGCTTATATGTCTCTCCTGATGATTCATAAAAGCCTCAAGCGGTGTATTTGGATCAAACTCCCTAACAAGCAGCAGAGTTTGAATTACATAATTTGGAAGAAGGTTAAAAAGGCAGCACAACATAAATTACTTAATGAAATATTGCAGTTAATTTCCATGGACAAGGCACACCAGTCATTCTGAGTACAAAACACACCAAGAGCCCTCACTGTGTGCTATCCCCCCATGCTTCCCTACCCCACAGAACAATTGTGCTCCCTTTGCAGGCATTAAATCCTTCTTGCAGCACTGTAGGTGTCATCCAGGCAAGGCTTTTGCTCACATGATCTCTGAATTTGTTGGAAATGGCTGCAGCTTTTCTGGATACTTTCAGAAAAAAAACTTTGAAGCCAGCTCTAAGAAGTGCTGCATTTCTCCTCAGCAGAGCCCCAGTTCCACTCAGTGGAGCCCTACACCAAGAAGGAGCTCTCTGCCGTGACCTTCCCCGACATCATCCGCAATTACAAAGTGATGGCAGCCGAAAACATCCCCGAGAACCCACTGAGGTTCCTGTACCCCAACATCCCCAAGGACAATGCCTTTGGCAAGTACTACTCCAGGCCTAAGGAGGGTGAGTGCTGTGTGGGACTCCTGCCTTTTAGCTTGTCCGCTTGTTCCTCAGCTGCTGGGGCACTGCACAATTTCTGGGGCATGGAAAGAAAGGGAGCAGTTGGCCTGAATGCCTTGGCAGCCCATCCCATGTTTATAGGTTAAGAAAAGGTCTGTTTTTAAACAGGCACAACATGAGACCTAATCAGACCAAAAACTGAAACCCCTAATTGTCACTGGCTGTCATGTGAGCCTGTGAGCTGTTCCAGAAATTTAGGCTCCTACTAACAGCCCTGACTATGACTGGTTTTGGGAGGGGTTTCTTTGCCATTTTCTACAGGAGAACAGGAAGAACTGACTCAAAATGGAATAAATTAACCATAGTGCTGTAAAATGCATGACAGAGAGACTTGCACATTATCTGGGTCATAGGCTGTATTTTTAGTACAATAAAGGTGAAAATGTGATGTAAACCTGCTGGAAAAAAAAAACCCACAAGCTTTTTTTCTCTCCTTGAAGCACCAGAGCCAATGGATTTGGATGGTCCCAAAGGAACTGGCTACATCAAGACTGAGTTAATCTCTGTATCTGAAGTGTAAGTTCTCACAAAAATGCTGGATTTTTAACAACTGGTCATAAGATTTTAGTTGTAGTTCATGTCTCTTCATACTGTTTAAACTGTAGGTGCCCCTGTCAAGTGTTTCCTCTTTGAGAATCTGATCACAACACGCTAATGTGCTGTGTGTTCAAAACAGTACATTTCTAGGTAAAAACCCTAGAAACTTGCAGGGAGTTGTACTGGCAATTTCTTGAAAAGCACATTCTCAAAGACTTGGACTTGTTTGGTTAGGATGTGCACCCCTGAGCAGTCTGAGTTTCATTTAAAGCCAGGCTGGCTTTGCAAAGCCTGCTCTTCCTCACAAGAGGCCTGGTTAGTGGCCCTTCAGGCCTCAGAGCCAGGCAGGGCAGCCCAGCTGTGCCTCATTTCTTTGGTGACAGTGAATCCCTGCTCTTGTCCATCAGGCACCTTTTAATCCCTTCTCTTGTCCATCAGGCACCCTTCCAGGCTGCAGTCTCCAGAAAACCTGCTGCCCATGTCTCCCGAGGAGTTTGATGAGGTGTCTCGGATGGTGGGCCCCGCAGAGATCGATACTGTGGTACGTGCCAGGAGCTCAAGGGTTCAGCCACAGCTCACTTTTCCCTTTTTCCCCCCCATATCTGAGACATACCTCAGATACTTAAGCAGGGAACACGTCTCTTCACAAGCATAGGAAAAGCTGGGGATCCAGAGTTAGACTGGGATGGCCAGCAGTTGTTTTTCAAACATGTCTGCAGTAGAAGGGTGAAGAACAGGAGAGCAAAACTGCTTTGTGTGCCTTGCAGGTGGAGGAGAGATGGCAGGGGAGGAAGGAGTATCCCTATAGTGCCTCTGGTGGGGGCTGTGTGGGGAGGGCCCCAGCAGGAGTTTGGAAGTGCTGTCCTGCCAGGGCTGGGGAGGTACTGCCTGTGAACAGAGCAGTGCTGCCCTTGCAGGCTGTGCTTCAGAAAAAGAAACAAATTCATGTGATCCCCACCCCCAGCAGCTGAATCCTGATGTGAATCAGGGTGACTGGGGCAGAAGGTGGTCATGCTCTGTGGTTAGCAAGGACTTGAGAAGCAGGGCTGGGGCTGTGTAATGAGGTTTCCTTTTCTCCTTGCAGATGTGTACACACATCCAGCTCTGAGCTTTGGCTGAGCTTCCCCTGTGTCATTAGCACGGCCCATCCCCTTCACGCCTCCTGTGCTGCACTCAGTGCCTTGGGGACAACGCTTCACTTCCTTGGTTCCTCAGCCTCAAAGTCCAGCAACAGTTTTAGCTGATGGGAATACCAACAGCAGCAGCCTGAGCAGCCTCCCTGCATGCATATCTTTGTTTAATTAGCAAGATACCATGCACATCTTTGTTTAATTAGCAAGATACTGTGCCAGAGCGGAGGAAGAGGAAGGTGAGAATGAGAGTCCCTCAACGACAGTGATGGCAGAAACATGCAGTCATTGTTTGAAGGAATTAGTTAAAAGTTTAAAACAGTTAACTGTACATAGAAGGCTTCAAAGAAAAGCTGGTTGTTTTACAGAGGTTCTGTTCAGAAAGCTTAGACCTTGAATTTTTGTCTGCATCACAAAAGGGAAACACTCTACATATACCATGCCACAGCAAATCCATGTGCTGCTGGTTTGCTGTGCTTTTAGCTCTTCTGGGCATGGCCCATGGAGACAGCAGAAGCCCAAAATGTTACCTGCATTTCATTTTCACAATTTTCACAAGGCACAATCTTGTGTAGGATGTTTAGCACAATCTTTCTCAAAAATAGCATTTCTTAGGACACCACCTTCAAGCTGCATTGGCACATGCTGAGCTTGGAACCCAAGGTGCATAATGAAGACTAAAGCCTCTGCAGACTGTAGTCATTAGACAAAATCAGAACCTCCTCTTAGAGGACTGCAAAAGGGATTGAATTATGTTTTTCTTTACTGTGCCTAATCTGCCAAGGTGAGGATCTGGTCATCCCTGTCTTTTGCAATAATACAGACCCCATGTAGGTTATAACAGGTGGAATGGAACTCAGTTTTCTAATGCATCATGAACCAGGGCATTTATTTAACTGTTAATTCGAATAGCCAAAATACTTTACAGGTTTTGATAATGAAGTGGTTTTGTAATTAGGGGTGAGGCACAGGAAAGTGAAGCAGTTAAAGTTTATCCAGAGCAATGGCTGCACGATATGCAGTCCTTAAAGGATGAAGCTGTGCTTCCACCAGAGGAGGAACAGGTTGGTTTCTCAGCACGTTAAAGGCAATTAACAGCTCTCAGTTGAGAGGCAAGGCTGTTCAGGCAGCTGTGTCTCTCTGAGGGCACCTGTTAGTGCAGGCTCCTCATTAGCAGGGAGCTGAGCAGAGGAGCTGTAGGGCCCTGCCTGAGCAGAGCTTGGGCAAGGTGACCTCCAGAGGCCCCTCCACAGCCATCAGCTGCTGTTTGGGAACAAAAGGACTGCTTCAGTTTGGTGTGTTGTGCCCAAGACATCTTGGTGTGTTGTGCCCCCTGAAAAAGCTTCCTAGAAAAATTAAAGGACCTAGAGCATGTAACACATGTATTTAAATGAAAGCATTGCCAACACATATTTAAAAGAAAGCATTGCAAACTGACTTCTTTTTGGTGCCCTGAGTTACTGAGATTACAGTGCTACAGGAAATGACTTAATGCTTTTATCTTACTGTAACTAGCTGGATGAGTATCTGTTGCTAATACAAAAATCAAGTTGTTTTTTGAGCTATGCTTTGTATTCATGTTCTACAAGTCATTTTATTCTTCAATTTTGTGGGACTTAAAGCAGTGGCCTTATTCACAGCTTGGTCTTTCCATAGCCAATAGTTCTAGAAGCAGTGACTTTTCCTCAATGGAATATTCTTTTATATATTTTAAATAAAAGGAACTGTCAGTTGCCACTTCTTGTCCTCTCTCATGTTTTGGCTACTTCTATGATAAAGTGGATGTGCCAGTCAGTATTTTACTACTCTGTATCTCATTTTAAACTTGTTTGTGCAACTAAAGAGTTCCAGCTCTGAAGCCTGAGGCTGTATTGATGCTTTTAATTCTCTGCATTGTGGCAGGTCTGTCCGCACTAGAGTTCTTAGAAGGTGGCTGTTACCTTTTTTTATTACTGCTTGTATCACTTCATTCATTTGTTTCCATCCCCACACAACCTTCAATAAACTGAACTTGAATTTCTAATTTGAGTCCTCAGTAGGATAAATGATCTATGGCTCATCTTTGTGGGCTACCAAGCTGGACCCTGCTGCTTTTCTCTGGGGCTAGTAAGTGACAGAATCCCTCATCTCACACTTGTCAGGTTTTATATGAACTGTACAGCCAGAAGAATAATAATAAAGGAAACTGTTGGTGTGATGAAGGATAGCAGAGTAAGTAAAGAGGAAGCTCGACCTGTTCAGAGTGCCTGGCCAGAATTCCAGCATTAACAAAAAGCAACCACCAGTGAAAGGACACAGCTCTGGAAGTGCAGGTTTCAAAATAAACACCAAAAAAATCAGGAAAATGCTACATCACAGAAATTCTTTCTGATTTCCTGCATGCTTTGCACAATGGAAATGACCAGAGTAGGTATTCCAGGACAGCCTTCCCACAAATGAAGACTTATTTCAGTGGCAATCCCACAGATAACCATTAAAACCCACCAGCACCACCATCATCTTGGTATTTCCATTTATTATGCTGTAAAAAGCAACACTATCTGGATTTTATTTCTTAAAATAAATAACTTTCATTTTCAGAACCAGTACAGCTCAAGTTTAGATTCATTCATGGGAAACTGCTAGAAATACATTCATCACTGTCTAGTCCCCACAATACAGAATCTAAAAGTCAAGATCAGCCCAGTCAGTTACAATGACCAGAAGTACACTGCCAGTAAGTATAGTCACGGATAGTCCAGCTCTGAAGCAAAAAAAAATCTGGTACAATACAGTTTGTTCACAAAGGCTAATTAATGCTAAGACTACCACCATATCTCTGAGTACAAAGCATTAAGTTAGCTGAACGATTTTAGGTTGTGATACAGAAGAAACATATATGACATAAAAACAAAGGAGTGGGGGGAATCTTCTTTGGAGCATAAGGAAGTCAGCGTTGGATAAGATAACCAAAAGCTATTTACTGGAAAATCTACATGTCAGTGTCATGAATGATAAACAGCCAAACCAATGTAGTACTGCATATATTTATATTTATAAATAACGCCATGTCTAAGTAGCTGCATCGCTGAATTGGACATTACAAAATAATCCATCTTCTCACAATGAGAAAATACTAAAACTAACCAGCAAAAATGCACTGAAGCTAGGACTGGCTAAAAGCACTCGGTATGAAAGCATTAAGTTTAGGGACAGCCATGATCTTCAATGTTAGCTCAGTTACAATCCTTTTGGTTTTGGTTTGTTTATATCATGTGTACTATATAACATACCTATGTTTAAAAATGCCAGTTTGAACAACACAATGTCAGTTAAATAAAGCTACATCAGGTATTTTTCTGAGAAGCTACAGAATGTGTTGTAACGGGCAAAATAGGGAAGATTAGCACTGAAATCCGTAATTTTGAACTAGGAAATGTGAAAACATCTGAAAATATTCCTTTACACTGAAGCTCATAATTTTGTTGCCTTGTGCTACCCAGTGACTGATGTGGCTCAACAAAGAGCCAGAGGCCGTTTCATTTCGTTCTTGTTTACAATGGGGGTGGCCTGACACAGGATGTGAAGAGAATGGGTTAAAAGCCTTCAGAAAAATAGCTGATCTTCAGAAGAACAATGAAAAAAAAAAAAAAAAAAACCAAAACAAAAACCAAACCAAATCAGCTTAAGAAGAGGAGGATTCTTAAGAAAAAGTGTTTGATAACCACGCCAGCCAGCTTTGAGATGCTGTTTGAGGGCTTTAGACTTTCAGACTCGTTCATGATGA
This sequence comes from Camarhynchus parvulus, assembly GCF_901933205.1. Classification (NCBI taxonomy): domain Eukaryota; kingdom Metazoa; phylum Chordata; class Aves; order Passeriformes; family Thraupidae; genus Camarhynchus; species Camarhynchus parvulus. Next base: position 7,942,102 of record NC_044577.1, on the reverse strand, counting down.
AGACAGTCACTGCTTGTGATGAGTACCAAGCACTTTTCCACGTGGCCTGTCCTCCCTGGAGGGAGGCAGTATGGCATTTTGACAAGAGACTGTACAGGAACTTGAAAGGATTAATTCTCAGCTATACTGACCTGCTGGGTCACTCTGGAGAAGTCACTTCTCTCCAAGCCTTAGTGTCCTCATTGCTAAAGGAGGGTAATGTGGTTCAGATCATCTTTATAAAGTGCTTGGGCATTCTAGGAAGAATTTGGGCATGATTTCAGGAGATTTTGGTGCCAAAACACAGAAAATTTGACCTCTGAGATCTACTAATGACTTGTACACTACATGCTAGGATAAAAACCACCATATACACAATTCTCAAGCACAATCTCCTTTTCCATGTGCTAAATGATTCCTGTCTAAAATTCTTGTGCTAAAATCCTTGCCTACATCCAACGACTGTAGTGTGTTGTGTCTGTCTGAAGTGACTGCCCACTTCTGAGGTTTTGTGCCACACTACTGGCAGAAGCAATTGTACATGGGACAGGGAGCTGTGGCAATATTGACTTTAGTGAACTACAAATACCTGCACCTACATTTTCCACAACAGGGCATGTGCCATGCTGGCTTCAGTGGCAAGACAATGAATGCCACCATTCACCACAAAAGGCATTTACTCACTTGTGCTCCTGGTGCTGAACTCCCGTCCTACACCAGGGGAATCCCAGTGATGCAATATCCTGCTCCCTGGTTTGATGGCAGTGCAAGAAGAGAACATACCTGAAAAACCTGGCTTATCTCCTGCTCTGCTCCTGTTCTGATTGGCTCTATGCTCCTTAAAGCTGTTTCACTCCATCCGTGCTCCTTGCTACAAGCCCCAGTGAGCTCAGATTGTATTTGGTTTGGTTCTTTGCCTTTCAAGCACTTCCATGCCCTGGCTGGCTCCTGGTGCAGCCATCAGGAGGAGCAGCCCCTGCCAGCCCCCCCAGGGGTAGTGCAAATACACCTGCAAGGAACACCTGCACGGAGTGGAAGCACCCGCGTTCCCCGGCCACAGGGAAGTACTTTAGCAGCTGAACGTGGAGAGAGAGGAGGGAGGCAAGACAAAGGGAACTGAGAGAAACGCTCCCAAGACAAAAATCCCACTACACACCACAGCTACACGTCACACTCCCCTACACCATTTGGTCAAACAAACCTTAAAACACGTTCCCTGACAAGACTATCTCTAAGAACAAGCCTAGACCATTGCCAAGTGTCACCTATATACTCTGTGATATTTATATTATGTAAACAAGGTTGTGTGGAATTCTTTTTTCTGTTTTTTTCCCAAAGATAAGTGCAGATCCTTACTTAACACACCCAGCCTACATCTACATCAGCATCCTCAGCTTTCAAAAAACTTCACTGACGCTCATACCTGACAGTACTCTGGCTCATCCTGGCCATACTGGAAACAGAGGGCTAAAGAAACAAAAATTCAGCAGAAAAGTTCCTGACCACAGACTAGAGTTCACACAGAACACAAAAATAAATTAAGTAGTGCACAGTAAAGCCAACAACAGCTAAATATTTTTATACATCAATTATATGCAGCATGAGGTAATATTGCTCACATTATGGAGGGAGATTCTTAGTTGGTTTTGTTTCTTTTGAAGAGATTGGATTTGTCCTGTGCGTATAGAAACTCCTGTAACGTAACACTGAAGTAACAGAGACTTCTGTAAAATATATACCACTATCAGATAGAAACACACACGCTCTTCATTACTTATGCATACCACAATTAAATAGGTAAGTGATTTGATTCTTAGGATCTAGCTGAAGATGATTATAGCAAGCCATCCAGATTTTTATGAACCGTTCGGTTCTCTTTCCCGTCATTGTTATCCTCTGATGGCGTGTACTGGGTCTGGTATTCTTGAAGAATTTTAAAAACATCATGGTGTCCAAAATGTAAAGCTTCATCCATAGGAGTGTTGTTCCACCTACAAAAAGCAGCACAGAATTTTTAAGATGAGCACATTAAGCACAGAGCCAAAAAGCACCACAAATACAGTTCTTTGCATACTGCACTAATGGCTCAGCACACAGACCCCATTCAGTTCAGTAACTGTGGAACTTCATTAAGCTGAGCATAACCTTTGAAATAATGGGTTTAGTGGTTCATTCTTCATTCCTGCTCAGTCTGCAGAACCTACGGAGAACCAGCAGGATCCCATTCCCCGCTTCAGTGGCCTGGCTCAACACATTCCACTCTTATCTCTCCTCACAGGAATTAGGGAAGTGCTACTGGAGCATCCTCCCTCCAAACCAGCAATAAAACCACTCACCTGTCTTTGGGGAAAGGATTCACTTTGCACGCTTCCAGCAGAAACTTAACAACATCCACGTGTCCTACAGGAGAAGCAGCTTTGTGAGTGCCTGTAACTTCTATATATCCATTTATGTACAGACAAAAGCAGGTATGCACAGAGACAGCAAGGATGTGCTAAAGCACACAGACAGACAGACAGACAGCAAATGCAGTGTGAGGAGACAGTACCTTCTGCAGCTGCCACATGCAGGGCTGTCCGTGAGTCATAGTCTCTCTGCTCCATGTCCATTCCTGACAGAGCAAACCTTCAAAACAAAATAAAATACAATAAAAGTGATTGCAGGGGCAAGTCTTAGGTAACTTAAAGCACATTACAAAACCAGCATGGCAGGACACTGCCCTGCCACAAGAGGATGCAAGCAGCACCACGAGCATTTCTTTGATGATAATGAAAGGGGCTTTGGCTTTGAAAACCAGCTTAGTGACTTAAATTCCCTTCTGTTCTTTAGTTGTCATAAATAAAAATAAAACATCTTTGCAGAAAACATAACAGTCAACATGCCTGATTTAAAATCCTACATGGACAAGCTAAGCCACACAAGGCAAAGTAAATTTATACCAGGTGAGAAAGTCCCAGGAAGTCTCCCAAGTCTGAAAATCCTGAGCAGCATTAAGGGACTGGGGGGGTTCTTGCTTCACACTATGATTCCCTGAGACAGCAGGGTTAAACTATACACCATATATTTTTCCACTCACTAATTATATTTAGATATATTCTATAGCCAAATTAATGCTTATTTAGTCTACTATCATTATTACCTCAAATTTTGCCAGATTCTCCTCCATATTTCCAGAGCAAAGCTAGATGTCCTAACCTGTCCAATACCAATGTGCATTTTCCAATCTGAATTTTTGGGGCACTTTCAGAATTGAATATTAAAGCAGGCAAGAGTACAGACAGGATTTTCTGCCATTGCTACAAAAGAATGGCTAAAGAAATTGTTTTACTGTGATATAAAGAAATGGAACACAGTGGGGTTCAGGATAGTGTGAGGGTACCTTTTTGATAGTTAGATTTGGGTCTTTTGGTTAGCTTTTGGGTGAACATGTTCAATCTCTTGCTCATGCAGCTCAGTGTCCCCAGTCCGGACACAATGCATGTGTAGGTTCCTAATTAAACAACACCAGGAGCCAAACAAGCAGCATTCCTATTCCCAAATTGCTATCCCCAAACCCCCACTGGTTTTTACCTCCGGAGTGCAGACACGTCCCCTGTGTAGGCAGCAAACAGCAGATTTATCACAGACTTCACCTACAAAGAGAGATTAAGTTCCAGTTTACTGATCTTCTTCCCTCTAAAAGAAAACCCAGTGGGGCCAGTTGGTCCAGTGCTCATGAACTTGTGAATTGTATCCGCCCCTTGCCTGACCACACTCTGCAGCACAGCCTGCTTTGCTACCAGTACTGCAAGGTCTGTCTTTCCAAGGCTGAAGTCCTTAAGGACAGTAAAAGAACTAAAACCAATTAATTTCTGCTCTGTTGTGGTAAAAAATATGAGCCTTGCTCTGTGGGCAAACTGTGCTTCTCTCTTCAGTTGCCCAAATGACACCAAGTATTGAATTGCACAGACAGCATCACTCTGCACAGTTGATAAAACCATTAACTCCTCAAAAGGCAAATTCAGCCTGGAAAAGTAGGATTATTTTTGCTATTAACTGCAAAGATTCGTAATGCCAGGAGAAATCTATGTCAGCAGACATAAATTTATTTAAATGCTACCCTTTTTTCTGTGTATTACAGATTATCCTTGCATACATCCAACGTACACACTTTTGCTCAAATAAAACATTTTAAGCAGTTCTGTTACGTAACAAGCAAAGTTTCCAGGCAGATAAAGTTGGATCTTTTTAGATAAATACGGGCTTAAAGCACGACACAGGTAAAGTCTCTGCTAAGCAGTGCTTTTTCTCAGCTGTAATAATTATTCTAGTAAGAAATGATACTGTCAGGGTACACCAACCTTGTCCCATGCATATTTTTAATACATCCCGGCTATAACAACTCTGCAGGTTTTAACAAGAGCCAAAATTGACACGCTAGATGGTTTTAAGTATCCACACCAGCTTCTTTCATAAACTGACATAGCCACTTCTAGGCACCATTTCACAGTAATTTCCAGTGAACTTTCTAAATGCTGCTTTGCTCTTTGAGTCTATGAAGGTCTGTCGCTGCCACCAGCCAAGTAACAGAGAGAAAACGGGGAACTGATGCTGCACTGACCTTCTACACCAAGGAGGAGAAACAAACAAAATGAGAAATCCCCACCCACAAGGCAAGTCTCCCACAGATTTCTGCAAGAACACTGGCATATTTTCACAGGGCCACAGAGTAGCCAACATCTTTGCCTCTTCTAAACCAAAACCGTGGAGTTGCTTGTTGTTTTGTAAATATGCACTGAGGCAAAGAGAGACCCAAGGGGAAGGAGGCACAAAGGCCAGCATGGAAATCCAAAGGGGATACAGAGCCACCCTCAGTGCAGCACCCACAAAGCCCTGCAGCTCCTTTGCAGTTTGCACTATAGGGGCTGTAGGATGCAGATCTGTAGGATTCCCTCCCTTCTCAGGGCTGGGCTGTCCCTAAACCTGACTGGTTCCCTGCTCAGGCTCCCTCAGCTCTGACCCCACACCACCTTCAGCTGCAGCAAACCTGACATCTCACCCCACACCCACCTCTCCAGCCTTACACAGGACTGGCATGGAGTGATTCCACTCCCCCCACAAAGATCTCTTTGTTCAGAGTTTCTGCCACAAGCCAAAACAGTGACCAAGACTCCCAGGCAGGTCAGTGGGGCCCTGCTCGGGAGGCAGATCCAGCCACTCCAGCCGAGCCCTCCCACCCCATGGCAGCTCCACGCCAGGGCTCAGCCCCTCGGGAGCACCCAGGGCTGGGCTCTGCCCATGCAGGGTCACGGACGGACACACGGACTTGCATCAGCCAGGCCAGCCCAGGGCAGCAGCCACCCTCTCTGGGCTTTCCACAGGGAGCACCACAGCCAGCCTGAAATGCCAAACCGTGTCACAGAGACAGCAGCTGAGTGCAGGTGTGAAGGGGAATTCAGCTGGGCAATCTCTGCGTTTCATCGAGATGAGTCAGGCGCTCGAAGCCGCTGGGGCCCGCAGGCAGAGCCGGCTGGCTGCACTCCCATGGCTCAGGTCCTACAGGCGATGAATACTCTCCCTTTTCAGGGGCTGGGATGGGCAAAGGACACACTGTCTTACACAAAAACCATTTCAGAGGTAACTGACCATTTTGGCTGGGCTGCTTGATGTTTCTGGGAAATGCAAATATATATTAAAGTAATAAAATAAAAATAGCGCGCATTCCTTGCTTCAAAAAACAACTTTCCGAGTGCAGGCAGAACCCAGAATGCTGGATTCAGCTGAACATTTTGCTAAACAGTGATTTTTGTTTTCTATAAAGACATGACAAAATATAATTTGGAGATTCCTGAGGCTTTGTAACACAATCACCTTAGATTACATCTCTCAGCAGTCTGGGACAGGTCAAAGCTGCTCCTTCCTTAAGATAAAGTAAAATCAAAGGTTACTTTACTTCAAAACTGAACTTCTTGATAGATCAAAACAAAAACAAATACAAGTCCGGACAAAAAGATCTCTGCTTGTTTACCTCAAAAGGAAATTTGTTCTGTGTCCAATATTAAAAGTAATGGGATACAAAAGCAGGAGAAACACAACAAATTCAGCGGGACAATTATTAGCAGAGTAATTATCCAAAGCTGGTCAAAGGTGAACTCAAACTAAAATAAGCCAAGTGTGGCCATCATAGCCGAAAAAATCCTTTTGGGGCAACTCCCTCCTGCTTCTAGAGAGACTTCAATGATTTTATGGGAGAATTAGAGGATTTGCTACCAACAAAACACATCTTGACCCCATAACTGCACCCTACTGTAGCAGCAGCATAGACCAGGCCAAAAAATTAACAAACTTCATAAGGTATCAAAAGAAACTGCTAGGAAGGCAGCCATAAAAAAAAGAAGTAGTTTTACTGAGTTCACGTAAAAAGTGAATTCAATAAAATTTAGGAATCTGCAAATACATTTTGAACTCAAAGTAAGAATATACCATCTCCACAAGCATCTCATGGGTCTTCCTCAGCTTTGAAGAGAATATTAATCTAAGCAATGTAGATACTACATCATGATGTAAGAGGCTGTCATTTACAACGAGAAAAACTTTCCTAAGTGAACAGCACTTGCTGCCGTAAGCTTTGTATCTGTGCAGAATCTCACTTAGGCTGCCACAAAGTCAAGTTCAAATTCTCTACCCAAAACTCACAGTACTAGTTTGAAATAACAGGTTCATTGCAAAAAAAAGCAAAAAGCAAAAGGCAAAAGAAATTCTGAAGTGGCAGCAGCAAGCATACGATTCTGGGGAGAAAAAAAAGTGAACATGACAGATGAGCTCTATCCATTCAAACTAAGTAGGGCACAAGGCAACTAATTTAAGTGGTGAGAAACTCACTGGCAGAGTCTCTAAACAAGTGGTTCATGAACATTCAGTGTTGGTGTTTTGATAACTGCCCCGGTGAACACAAGCCTCCTTAATGTTTAGAAACACAAAGTTTGTTTTTCACAACCTTTTCCTACTGCATGTACTTCCCTAACAGTGAAAATGCAAGAGAAGGAGAAGGGATGGAGTCCCTTTGCTTTACATGAGCTGGATGGATCTGACGCTGCCATACAGCTGCAGAGCAGGATCAAACCCAGAGCAGAAACTGCTGCACCTTTTGTGAAACAAGAGGGAAAACCTGCATGCACTGAAGCAGAGGGACCTGGCAGCTCTCCTCTCACCACACCAACAGCACAGAGCACTGCTCACCCAGCTACAACGAGACCCTCTCTGTACAGCACTCTTTCCTCAGCACTGGGTATAATCCTCGTCATCCAGGCAGTGAAACCAGCAAGGAAAGGTTCCTCACAAACACTCATGTCACTCAATGGTAGAAATCAGAAACACAGTTTCACAGTCAGGTTAGCAGGTGTTAGAGGTCTTGGACTCAGCTGGACAAAGCTATGAAGGATCCAAGTCCTGCTTCACATCAGAGGTGGCCAAATGACCAATGTCTCCAGAGGTACCTCTCCAATTAATGGCTCTGTGAGTCTGGGTCAGCATGTGAGCAGCTTAAGAAAAATCAAGACTGTTGTTGCTCAAGAACTGCACTGAGGTCAAATTAAAGCAAGGAAAGAGCCAGATTTGAGAGCAGCAGGAAGTCACAGAGCTGCAGCAGATACTTCAGACAAACAGGGGGGACGAAAAGGCAAAAAATGAAAGAGCAAAAACACCATTCCAAAACACCAAATGGACAAACTGAGTGAGCCACAAAGCCAGTTACAAACTCAGTGTCAAAGTGACCCCTAGTCCAAAGCTTTCCCATGGCAGTTATTTTGCACACCTCCTGAGCCTGGTTATGGTGACAGTTTCAGAGAAGCCTCCCTCAAGCAGCAGTGCTGACGTGAGCGGATGCACGGGGACAGAGGAACTGCAGAGGGGAGCACGTGGCCCAGCACACAGCAGGAGCATGGCTGTGCCCCCCTTCTCTGCAAGCACAAAGCACTTGGGCATGACAGGAGAGCTTCAGGGTTGGTTTCCAATTTCTCAGTTCTCAGTTTTCAATTTCCAACTGCAAAAATTAAATTTTAAATAAAAAAAGTTTAACTTAAGTATTAATATGCCGAAGTTTCTTATTGCAAGTGAAATTTCAAAACTATCTAACTGATCTGAAAGGCTTGGCAGGAATGTGGGAATTGCCTTGGTGCAGTATTTGTTACAAAACAGTCTTTCCTACCTGAGCTGCACACCCAAATCCAGACTTATTTAAACAATGTCACGATGGCTAACAGCAAATGCCCACACAAGCCTGAGATACAATCACTCCTCTCTTAACAGAGACCAGTGTTGAGGATTTTTTTAACTGAAGACAAGGGTGTCTACCACTGCCTGGCTCTAATGCCATCCACAGAAGACCCCTCTGCAAACACCTCAGAGCCAGCACCCTGACATTGTTAGTGGCACTAAGATGGGAAACTGAGGCCCAGAGATGGAAATGAACTGCTACAGTCTCGTGCTGAAGGGAGAGTGGCCTGACACCTTCTGCCCACTGCCTTCATCATTAATGCAGAGCACCCAGAGCTCGAGCAGGAGCCGAGCCCAAGCAGCTGAGCACACTGTGCTCCGTCCCTGCCCACGTGTCCCTGTCACCACAGGGCTCCGTCCTGCTCTGCCATGGCTGCAATGCCTCCAGCACGGCAGGGACAGCCTCTGCCCCGCACTGCACTTGGGTCAGGAGAGAAAAGCCAACAGCTGTGCATGTACACAAAGCAAATCCTTCAGGAAAAATTAATTTAGCTCAAAGCTGGATTAATTCCATGAGAAGCTCTTAGCTAAAAAGGTCAGTGAATCTGGATTTTAATTTCCTACCGTGTCCTGCTTCCTGAGAACGCTCCGCCCTCTATAATTTCTTTGAAAATGTTACAGAATTAACATTCTGAACAAAAAGTATTGCTTCCAACTTTATGTTTCTCCAGGTGGCTCAGCAATATAGTTAAGCTCTATGGTTTATAGTAGGGCTGCTCAAGGCAAGACAAACAAGGATAAATAAATAACTCCCCTAAACTTTTCCAATGTCCTTTCCATGATAGTTAGGGATAACACCACAGGTTAGCCTTCTGAAGAGATGTTCAAAACATTGCGGAAAAAAAGGTTTGAATGCATATTTTTTCCCAGGAACTTTGCTGTATCTGAACTTTGCTGTGCACCAGACCAAGTGTGCTGACAGGAAACTTTCAAATACAACAAGAGGAGTTAGAAAGACAGCAGAGCTAGTTGAGAGAACACGTGCACCACACTCTTAAAAAGAGAGAGCAGAGCTAGTTGAGAGAACACATGCACCATGCTCTTCTCTCACATCCCATTTTTTGTGCTTAAAATGGGACACAACGCTTCCTCTCAGGGAACCCTGCCCTTCTGGCCAACTGGCTTGAAGAACAGAGTTATAAACACTCCCCTGCATGGCACAGAGGCACAGAGATAAACTGGGATTTAAATTTCTGCACCTAATGACACATGGCTGTCACACCAACCCCAGGGCCTGACGCACTGGGACCTCAAAATGGGTCCCAGGTAAGCAGGGCTCTGGGTTATGTCCCCCCAGGCTGCTGATGCCAGCCCCAGGAGAGCTGCACAGCAACTGGAATGCACTCTTGCAGCTCTTCACCAGGGAATCACAGAGTAATGAGGTTGGAAGAGACCTCTCAATCATTGAGTCCAACCTATGCCCCAACATCTCAACTAGACTATAGCACCAAGCGCCGTGTCCAATCTTTTTTTAAACACATCCAGAGATGGTGATTCTACCACGTCCCTGGGAAGAGCATTCCAGTACTTTATTATTCTTTTGGTGAAAATTTTTACCCTAATATCCAACCAGCCCAGCCCTGTCTGGAAGTGTCCCTGAGGCACACTTCTCCATGCCAGTAACCCCCACAGCACTGAGCACAGCTAATCTGCACCTGGGACAGCCTGGCTGCCTCCCTGGGCCACCTGCACCGAGGGTGACATAGCACAGCCCCACAAGGAAAATCCATCAGGTGGCATTCCCAAACTGCACATCCCAGCAGCACGCTGCTCCCTCAGGCCAGGAGGCTCTGCTGTCCCACACTGAGGCCACCCACCCTGCCTGGCAGGGGACACAGGAGCCCTGCACACTCCTGCTCTCCATCCATTGTTCCCAGCACACGGCCCAGCTAATCCGGCTCAGCGCCGCATTAGCTCAAAGGCAGAAAATAGACTGATAAGCTGCCCAAGGTGAGCACCCGCCCAGGGAACTGGGATTAATGCTCCACAGAGGGACTCTGCCTATCCCCATCCTCTGCAACAGCCAGGGACTGACAAGGAAGGCAGGAGCAAGGAGTTTACATGAGACACGAGTGATTAAAGTAATAAAAGCTCCAAAGTCAACAAGAATTCACTTTCACAGTAGCACTGTTCAGCTGCTTTTCCTAAAGCTGATCCCCTGATGAGGGTCACCACCAAAAGGCAATCCCTCCTCCTGCTCTTTGGACGAACTGCCAATTTTGGGATGCTTATTTTATCAATGGAAAACAATCCCTGAAAGCCAAGATGCCAATATAAACTCTGAAACAGCAGTGCTGACCTACAGATACCACGAAAAGCAAACCTAGAGCACAAAGCAAACTATTTAGTCATCCAGTTTTTACACACTGAACTTGTAACTCACCTATGCTGGAGCACAGCCTTTACATGGCTTTTTCCGGGTATGGAGGGTTTCAAAATAAAGTTAAAACAAACAGAATAAAACTCCCCCTCAAACCTGCACAGAATGAATTTTGGTGTTTCAACTTTGAAACTAGAATGCAAGTAGTCCCTAAAAGGACAAAAATAAACCAGGGATGGATCTGAGAGTAGAACACAGGTATCTATATGCTCAGACATTAGACAGGATCACTTATTTTACAAATAGGCCAGTTTTGCATTTACATTTAATTTTCAATAACCTGGAATCTACTCTCCAGTGTCCATATACAAGGCTATTGTTGGGGAGAAAAATCCAGGTCAGAAAGAGTTGTCCTTCAAAATACCATCGTTCAACATGAAGCTAAGTTGTACTTCATAGGGGAAGAAATCTCAAAGCCTGTTTTTGTAATTGAACTTCTGCTTTGTTTCTCATGAAATAAAGTGGAACTTATTACCTAAGGGTAAGTATAGCACATATTTTACAGAGCCAAAACTAAGACTGAACTATAGACAACTACCCAACCAACCTCTAAGCCCTCCAAGCCCAGGCAAGCATCATTTCCATTTCACGTGCCCCGTCTGCCCCACTCCAGTGCCAGCTGCCTGCCAGGACACAACTTCCAGACCAAAGTGCCATGTTTTAGTCCCTACATGAATCCCAGAATAATTCAGGTGCCTACCCAGGGGAGGACTGGCTCTGAAGTGGTCTCAGAGCTTGCTAGTGAGGTTGTGTCCACGAGTATTTTTAGGGATGGACAGTTCTTGAAGGTACTCAAAGCACCCTCTGGATTAAACCTCAACATTACCTTATTCTACAGAAAATTCCACAAAACCAGGCAATTTCTCTAAATAACTTCCTGAAGCACACAAAAGTGAGGCTTTCAGTAAGAGATCAAATGATCCCATGGAGCTCTACAGCAACCCAACACCGAGTACCTCGGACAGAGCCTCCTGCCCTGACTTCAAACAAACGCAAGGGTCTTAAGAAGTTATAAATCTAGAATTCTCTGGGAGAGCCTTTGTTCCCACTGCACTTTAAATAATTAGAAGATGTGTGAATAAATTAATGCATATCCCTTCACACATTAAAATATTGATACATTTGAAAATATGTTAATTTTCAAATGTATCGACATTTTAATGTGTGACGAGGTTAATTCTATAAAACTTGCATTTTTTTCTTGACAACTTCCACCACCTCTTTAGGCTATTTTCTGCACTACTGATCCTTGTTTCCTCGTGTAATGTGACGAAAGTGCAAAACTAACTTTAGAATCTGCTCTGCCATATTTTAAAACTGACACAGGAAACAAGATTTTGTCAGGTTTTTTCCCCAGTTCCTTTTCTAACCCTTTGAGACTATCCTTTCTTTTCCTCTAGATGGTGCAAGGTCCTCCCTGTTCACAGCTGGGGACAGAGGACGATGATCCCCAGCTCCTTCAGTTCTACCAGCCATGGGTGCAGTGTTTATTTTTGGACTCCAAGCTGCCACAAGTGACTTTCAAAGCTGCTACCACAGAGTTTATTTCTGGAGTCTCCCTGGTGGAATTAACTTGAAATGCCGTTTGCACAGCAATTATCCATGCAGTTTGTGCTGTTGATATCGAACCAACAGACTAACAAAACACTTATTTATTCCTCACTCCAGTTTCCAGCAGCCCTGCTCAAACACAACCCGTGCATGTACTGAAATACTGAAAGCTGCTTCTCCCATGAGTGATGTCTAGACTGCAGGCACACAAGAGGCTGTATTTTCATGTATCCAAACACAAAGCAGCTCTAAACCAACTGTGCTGCTAGCACTGCAAAACCCTCAGGCAAGCCAGCACACTGGTTAGTTATTACTTTTATTTAAAGCTAGGCAAAATCCCAGTACCTATTTAAATATCTTCTTACAATTCAACTACTCACATTGTTTCAAATCCTAGCTGGTAGAACTGACAATAAAAACTAGCTGGTAGAACACAGACAATATAAAATTTTCAATGGTCCTAAAAGTGTCTGTTTAAAACCCAAAAACAGAGCAGGGAGTTTTGACTAGGTTCAGGTCATGAACATTGAAACAAGCCTGTACCAGTAGCTCAGTCTTGGAGCTTGTCACAGAAGCTGTGCATGCAGCTGAATGTAAGAAATAATTAAACCAAATATATACACACCCAAGGTTTGTCTTGACACCAGGACCCTTTCTTCAACCTAAGAACAAGTGTCAGTTTGCTTTACTGGCAAACAGATGGGCTAAGGCCACTAAAGGAGAAGTGCAGCTTTCCTGGAGGGAAGGCTGACCAGAGGTGGTTTGTTCCCCTCTTCCATCTGCTGGCATCAAATGGATTTCCATCATTCATAGCTCCCTCTGATTCAAGCCTTTTTGAGATAAGTATTGGATTATGCCACCCAAAACTGCAAATAAGTAGACTACTGAAACCACATGTTACAGTAAACTGCACTTCTTCATCCATCTCTGCCTAAAGCCCTTTTTTTGTCAAAATACTTTAAATTAATGGAGGTATTCAAAAGCATCTAAAAATTGTATTTACTAAAAATGAGCACAATACCATAAGAGTTTGTCTTTTTTTCTTCTCTGTTACTGTACTAGTTTGCATCAAATTTTAAAAGCTTAAGGACACAGGAAACAGTAACAGTGAGCAGAAGGTGCTTTTCCTCCAGTCACATTTGGAGCCATGAAAGACAGAATTCATCTCTTCCAGCACCAACCTCGTGCTCATTAAGATGACCATCAAGTGGACACAAATTTCTGGAAGTAGTTTGTAACACCTGTATTCCTCAAAATATCATCTTTCGACCTGTGAATTCACCCTAAACACTATCAGGCAGGAGGTGCAAGTTCTTCCAACTGTCCAAAAATATTCTTTGACTCATACAGAATAAAGAGTCACAGATAGGACTGAGCTCAGTTCTACCATTAATTCAGCCAGTGCATGCCCAGACATTATTACATTTAATTATTCTAATTTTTAAAATGAGATTTAGAATCCTGCAAATGAAATTTGAAATCATCTATGTTTCCAATATAGTTTGTGATTCCATAGGTATAGGCTGCTTCATGCTAGGTTTGGTTTTACTCAAGTGCCTGAAATACAGAACAGCCCTGGATGATGACAAGCCATGGAAGCAGAAACCTTGTTTCATGGCAACACACACTGGGAATCTGTAATGCCTTGTTATTTACAGTTCTGACTATTGATTAATTCTGAAGTATTAGTAAACTGATGCTGTTTAAATTACAGATAAGACTATTTAATCATGACGAATTAAGAGTTAAGTAATTAAACAAAATGTTTACTAGAATAAGTGAAACATCAACTTACCTTCTGCAACTGAGATTCCTTCACAAAGACCATGCCCATCTACTCCACTCCTGAGATGTGCAAACCCCACAGGGTGAGACAAGCTGGAACATTGACCAGCCATGTTCCTGAACTGCCCCACTCCCACCTCTGCCTCCCCTGATGGAGGCAGAAGAAACAACCATTCACTAATCCTCACTCCAGAACCTGATCTCCAGAGGTGGAGGGTGGGTCACACAAAAGGAAGTGTAGTTGGATCCTTGCACACAAGCCTCTCCCCCAGGAATCAAGGCACACCAACTCAATTTTACTAGAAAATATTACATAGTATCATAAGAATGTCCAGGGCGTGTGGATGGAGCAGTTCCTCCTTTCCAGTGCCATCATCAGGAGCAGGACAGCAGGAAATGTTGTGGGAAGCAGACTGGGTTTGTATTTCCCCTTTCCAGCAGATAAAACCAATACTAATGATGAACTGGGTTCAAGGGGTACAAAGAAAAAAAACCCACAGAAATCAGAGCCATTGACTCCATCAGTGTTAGATTACAGGATCCCAGGAACAGATGCTTCTTTAGTTGGAAAACACTTCCAGGAAAAAAAAGCCTGATATGAAGCGCCAAGAAGTACTAGGATGGACCCAGCCAACACTGCTGTCACAGATACCCCTGAACAACAGATCATCCTAAATTTTTCAACACAGGAGGCCTTACAGTACCTAATACTGAAGCTTCAGCAGTGCTCAGATGACAATGCTGTGGCTGGAGAGCTTCCCTGCCCCTTCCCATGTGTGCCTGGACAAACAGCTGAGCCTGGCAGAAGAGGAGCTGATCTAAAGAGCTACTCACTAACAATTTCTTGTTATGTCTTATCCTTTGCTTAATATCCACGTTGCTATGGGTATATCCACCCCATCCCTTTATTTTGGGGATGATTCTGTTGATTTCAGAAGGTACAAATACTGGGAAGAAGAGACAAAACCGAGCACCAAAGCTGCCTTCACTAGATTACAGTGAGCATGGCCATGCTTGTCTCCACCTGCTGTTTCCAATTTCTTCTGGTACCAATGAATTAAGACACCTTTGGCTTTTGGAAACAACAGAATTAAGCACATCACTGGAAAGACACCCAAAATATCAAGTGAGGATTGAATCATCCTTCACTAGATTTAAGAGCTAAATTGGCTGATTCCACTTTGTTTGGTTTTTTTAAGAAGATTTTTCATGGACTTTCATAAACTCAATATATTGTGCCAGCAAGAGAAGTTCTTGAACACCTAAAGAAAACCAAATTAGAATAGCAGTAGTGAATAATAATGGATCAGGCAGTTCCACAGAGCTGTAAATTAACAAGAGGGAGTCATAGAAAAATCTGGCCTGGCTCCTGTCCTGGATGACCCGAAGTGTTACTGCTGCATTGTTGGCCATGAACAGTATGACAAAGGAATGGTAGGTCGATTAATCCTTTCAACAAAAAGTTTACTAGATCAAGTGAAAGAGCTAAAGTATGAAGAGTTCCACCCTTTAAGATGAAGACCAAATTTTCATTTCTAGGCGGGATGCATTTGCCATCAGCAGCTTGGATGGAAATACTTCAGTGATGACACCAATGTCCAAAGCATCCAATTTTTGTTAAAAAACGACCCTTTTAAAGAGTTTAACTTTCTCCACACTGTGAAACATTTTCAGCATTTCTCATCAGCAATAAAACATTTTGCCATCAAACAATGATGGCTGGAAGTTAAGAAATAGTAAAACAATTCTTGCAGTCAACTATCACAGAAATGTTATACCTACTTTGGTAGCTCTTTTTCAGCCTTTTCAAAGACTAAACCTCAGCTAACAGTCCTGCAACAAAGAGCATAGGGAATATACAGAGAAACCTTAAAAAGGGGAATGAATGCTAAGCCATGGATCCTGGATGCAGGGCAAAATAACAAGAGCCTTTGAAGTAATGGATATAGACATCACTAACAGGGCAAGATTTAGGACCAAAGGACTGGGATCAACGCTGTCACATGAATCCAGTGGAATGCTGATGGGTGTTTTAGCGACAGAGCTGTGTTAAGCACACAGGACAAAAGGATGTCTGCCTTTTCAAGGACCTATTGACACCATTGATACTCACACAACAGAGCAGAGTGGGGCAATGCTCCTGCTTCCCAGACTGTAGGCACTTCACAATTTGTGGATGACAGTTTACTCCTAAATACAGGGTTTGGAACTGGAATTATAGCCAAAAGAAAGGACTTTGCTCTAGAAGGATGCAGGGCACCTGCACTACCAACAGACTGACTCCACCCTACAGGCTGAAAGCAGCATGGGGAAATCTTCCCAGATTCTTGCACTCTACTCTTGCTGAGAATGTTCTTTCTAAATACTAGGATCAAGTTTCTCTAAAACTTCTTATTTTTAGGCTATGTATTCTATACCTTGTATTGAAAGGTATGTTTTCCTCGTATTGGGAATATTTATTAGCTTAAAAAAAATCTTTTGCCTCCCTGCTTTTATCTTTAAACACTGCAAACAGTCATATTACTCCCCAGCAGCCTTGGTATATGGAATAAAATATACTCAGCTGTTTTAGCCTGCTTTTCTAAATTCTCAATCATAATTGTTAATCCTGCTCTGCAATGGGATTTTTTAAAACATGTTTAATCAAAACACTTTAATTCTCAGATCAAGATTACATTTTAATTATTTGGTTTGCAATAATTACAGGCTGGGGAATTTTAAGAGAGAGGTCCTTTAAAAGAAGTGTGAAATGTACTTTCCATTCAGAAAGTAAAAGCTACACATATAACCAAAAGCAGGTCTATGAGTCCAAAAAACCCCTGATTATTGCATGAGTAATTCCTGAACAAACAATAAAGTTGCCTGCCTCAAGGAAAAAGCTGGGCTAGTGAATGACATCAACAGGAAATCAGTAACATTATCTCTTCCTATCACTCCACTTGTGCTCTCAGTTCATTGTTTTGACAAGTGCTCTGATCACAAGGGGCCCTAACAGTACCATGCCATCCCTCAGCAAATAGCACACTTCCACGTCTGCATTCAGCCTGTTGGGCTTCAATAGAAAAATAAAGGGAATATGGCCTGTTCAAATCCCTAAATCACTTCATTCTCAATGACATAATGAAAAAATACTTAGAATCTGGTAGGAAAAATACAGCAGGAAGTGAAAATCCTAGTTACTGCTGCCCAAAAGCCACTTTTACCTATGCCACTTCTAGGACTCTCCAAAAGCCAACAGATTACAGCATGATGGTAAGATCATCACATTCCATGCAAACACAGAAGTCACCATCACAAGCTACAGAAAGGAAAATTCCAACTGTAGGTTAGGAAAAAATTCTTTAATCAAAGCATTAAAGCACTGGGATAACTCACCCAGCCAGATGATAAAACCTCATCAGTGGAGGTTTTCAACACCTGACTGGCAAAACCCTTGAGCAACACAATCCAAGTGACACGAGATGGTTCTTTGAGCAGGGGCTGGACTCTCAGATCTCCAGAGATCCCTCCCAGCCTCTGTGACCTCGTGGTTTCCTTCTCAGGTTGCTGACAGTCACTAGTGCTCCCTGAACCTCATACAGATAGGTTACAATAACTGCACCCAGCTGAGTCAATCTGACCTTTAAGGCAAGGTACAATATGGAGATAAATGTCCAATTCCCAGTGTGCACATGAGCTTGTAAAACCACATGAAGGCACAGCTATGTGCCAGCTGAGTCAGAATCAGAGCAGAGCAGCAGCTCAAACAGGAAGCAGCACCTTACAGCAGATACGCTGCCCCATGTGCCTGTTTAGCACAAAATGCATCAGTCTGCTTGGCTGGAACATTTTTGAGGAGAGGAAGACATGCTGGAATTACTTTCTTTTCCCCTTGTCCTTCCTTCAACCCCATTTCCTCCCCAGTTCTAGTGCTGAAGTGCAAAGTGTCTATTATTCTCCAAACATCCACCTGCCTTGGCCTCAGTCAAGCACACATGCCAGCTTTATTGACTCAGTTAAGTCCTGTTCAAATCAAACTGGTAAAAAACCAAAAATAACAAACAAAATACTCAACAACCTTGCTCCCACCCCTTCTGCCACCCAACTCCATTCCAGGCTTTATTCAGCTAAGCTGCAGCCTCAGATGTGACCATTAGGTATCCCTGCTATGCACAGGAGAAATGCACATGGCATTTTCAGGAGTAGCTGAGCCATGTGCACAGTGCTGCCACTCAAGTCTTGCAAAACCATTTAAATGTTTAATGTCCAAGTCATACCAAAAAGTCTGCATAAAGCAAGATTAGATGTCAGCAAGAAAATTAACTCCTACTTGCAGGAAAACCAAAAGACAAGAGGGCATTTTTAATTTTGCACACAATACTGTCTAGGAGCAAACAGCAAATCAGAAACCATGCCTGATTCAAGGCAGGTAGTTTAATAATTTAGACTATTTATATTATTCAACACACAAGGACATGAATTCCTGAAGAAAGTGGGGCTGTGCATGACTCAACCATGTCTTTACATATATTAGTTAGTCATGCACTTTCCAGACTAGACAAATGTGGAACAGACAAGGTGCCAGCATGATAAAAAAATAGCTTTAGTTAAGATTAATACCCAATTTAAAGCCTCTTGCCAACCCTCCAACCACCATAGACATATGTGAACTCAAATCCTCAAGGAGACTCTGCACTGAAGGCAAATTATTAGGTGTATTTATCATTCTAATAAGCACCCTGCTGAAACAAGTTTATTCTTGTTTCACTGCAATAACTGATTCTGAACCTTCAAAAAAACTACAGAAATATTATTTAAAATTAAAAAAAAAAAGAAAAAACAGTGCAAGCCTACAAACAATGTTTAGGGTACCAAAGCATCATACATTAATTATGCTCATAACTAATTCCTTTGCTCACAAATTACTGTGCATCAATGACATGTATGTATCAAGACCAAGAGACACATGAGCAATAAAAAACCAACATAGTCCATCCCCCCTCCCACACACCCTCCTCTGAATCCATTGCCTTTTTATTCATCTACCCACCCATTGGTCTTCTGACACAAATACATGCTGAAAACCAAAATCTAAGAGCCAAAATAATTCCACAGTAAATTACCTGTTGCTATGTGTACCTACTACTGTTTTTCCTTTCATCACCTTTATGACTTCTAGAGAATAAACTCTTTTGATATGTGATGTCTTTAACTATAATGAACATACAGCTTATTTTACAACCACAGAAAAAATAACTTCAGCTTATAAACCAATCTGCAGAAAAGCTAAATTAACAATTCTGACCATCCTCAGTAGAGGCAGAACAATGTGGGGCTTGGACCACCTCCCTTGCTACACATGATTTATTACAAGCTGTGTTTTTCCCTTCATAATGCTCAGGATCAGCATTTACTACACTGGCACTGACACCATTAACCATTCATTTTCCATGTGACCGAATCAGTATCCTCAAAACCAGACAAATATACAGTGATGTTAAAATTCTACCGCACCAGGATTTCTTTATTTAAAAAGTCATGGCGACAAAGTTTTGCTAGCTTGATTTTTGCCTTCAACTTTCTAAGACAACAGTTCAAACAGAAAAATAATTAGATTATTGTATAAAATGTTTACAAAATCTTAGGAAAGCTCATAATGACTGGTTTAACTAAAACTGCTTATTCCACCTACTCTTCCAGAATCTTTTTTCGAACAGCATACTCACTATCTCAACTTCAATCTACAAAATGTGTCTGAACAAATCTGTTCTCCATTGAGAGAAAAAAAAATACAATAAAAAAATCAGCTTAAAATAAATTTATTAAACAATACAAAAATAAGCATGCTGGAAATCAAGATACATAAATAACATACAATGCAAATGAAAAATGGAAAACGAGACAGGTAACTTAACAACTGAGCCAAAAGGTACAACACAAATGCTAAAATAAATCTTTAAAAAGCATTTACATTTCTAATGAAATGTTAATGATGCTGACAAAGAAAAACAAACAAACAGCTAAAATGCTTGAATATCAAGAATTGCTATTACTGTAGCACAGGTGAACACTAGAACCGTTGCAGACTTCACACATGGAATGACTGAACCTCAGTGGCCCTGGCCTGTGGTGGGTGACCTTGGCCCCCAGGTGCCCTGCAGGAACAGGAGCCATCTGCACACGTGGCAGCCAGGGCAAGAAACTACAAGTGTGGGCAAGTTACAGAGCAGTTGGTTCAGAGGAGTCTCCTCCCAACCCTTCCTAGCTCTAAGCTGCCTTCGATTCTGAGGCAGGCTTCAAAAGCATATATTACAGAACTGTAATATATATATATGTATATTTAAAGATTGTTTAAGCTGTACCCTAAATATTCTTATTATGCATATTAAAGACCTAGTTGTTTTCTTATTTTTGTATTTCCTGTATGCAGGACTTGACTCTACCACATGTGGAAAAATCATCTATCTTCAACCACATCTTTAGAAGTGGCCTCAAACAGTACTAAAAATCAAGGTGGGTAGAATCAGACCAAGCAAATCCTGCATCATGCCTTTTCCATTTTTAATTAAATCAGCAAGTCATCCAGCAACATGTCACCACTGTAAATACTTTCCATTAGCAGCACAGACACATTATGTTCCCTCTTGCAACGGAGGGTATTTCAGGTAAAGTAGATCTGCAGGATCTGAATACTTGTTATGTCTCTGTAGCTACTAGTTTACTGCAAAATCCTCAAACAGGCAAGACATTTTTATAATTGAAGACTTTGCCTTTATTTTGAGGATAAGCACTAACAAACCTAACCTTATCATCAGAGATAAGATTATAAAATAGTTATTATTCAGCAATTCATGACTGACACTTATTACTGACATTTCCACCACAGATTTACCTCTTTATCCCAGCAGGGCATCAAATTCACTGAAAATTGATGTTCTGTATTGTTTTGCTTAAATATTTCCATCCTAGGCTTCAAAGACAGGAAACCCATCCTTTTACAATACTCTGCTAAATGAAGATTATTCAGGGTTTAGTCAGAGCTTTTTCAAACGTTTCTGCAAAATTAACAATACTCAAACAGATTAATTAAGAGTAGCTTGCTTTCTCAGAGAACATCAGCTCTGTTTTATGCATCTTCCTAAACTCATGAACATTCCAGATGGGTCAAAAAAACGGCAGGAAAAAAAAATAACTCTGCCATTAGGCAAAACTCACATATCAACAGTTTGGAGTTTTAGATAAAAAAAAAGGGAGGGACTGGGGAAGGCAGCAGAGAGAAGAGGTGAAGGTGTTACTACAGAATTGTTTGTCACTGTCTCTTAAAATCCTCTACCAGCTAATACCATTTTTCATTGCTTGGACAAGTTTGTGCAGTTTGATAAACCAGGACTCTGTGTGATGTGTACTAGGGATGGGACACATCAGATTATTTGCATATTTATAGAGGAGAAAACTTTTATAGAGAATGCTTTTCTAAGATTTTCTGCATTATTAAGAGTCTAATTCCTGCAAGTGTTAAGAATTTAGCAAGTCGTTGACCTCTGTTCAGAACTGCCTATTGAGCCTATCTGAAGCTTAAATATATCATTTGGAGCTACACCCTACTCAAGATACTCAAATTATCAAATTATGCAGCTTAAGAGATGCAGCTGCCTGTAGAAAAATGCAAGTCCTCTTTCTCAGTAAGCTGACAGAGCTGCAAACCCAAAATCATTTCCAAAAAAACAGCAATTAATTATAACTTAAGCATTTGCTCCTGTGTAAGTGAAACCTCATATATGAACATATGCACACATTACTGTTTGAAAAACAGCTCTAAACAGTCCTAATAAGATCTACCTATCTGCTTCCCTGTGAACATATTTCCTGCTCACTGCTCAGTTGGTTACCAGTCTAAAACCCCAGATTGCTTACATTCCTTTCCAGGGTGGAGCACAGCACTATTAGTAAGGCAGATTTCTGAGTCATAACTACCAGCTGGCAGCACAGGCAGCAAGAGAGACACTCCAAATAGTTGGGGCAGAAATCTCTCTGCTGCATTAGTTAACTTGCAAACAAGACAGGTTTTTTCCTCCTCCTCCCCACTTCTCCCACTCCTGCCCAGCCATTTTTGCTCTCTTTATTAAAACATTAGCATTAATAATTATTAATGGTTTGATTAAAAGAAAAAATAATCTTCACTAGCATGGCATATGCAAAAGGTCCATTTCTCTCCAAATTTGAAAGCTCATATTAAAGAAACCCTGATATGGTAATAATATGACTCAGAACCTATCTCCACTTAATATAAAATTATTTAGACATTCAGGAATTTGCTGTATTTTGCCAAATACTATTTTATATTTTAATTAATATTATATCTTTACATGCTGACCCTGCTCAGTGGACATAAGCTTTTGCTCATCCTCAAAGTTCATATACTTAAAAATGTCAGATATAAACAAAAATAAACAGATACACCACAAAAGTGGTATGTATCTTTGAAAACACTAAGATTTACCTTTACTTTTTTTTTTTTAACCTAAATGTGTTCTAAGTAACTACAAAAGTCAGTTTACAGCTTTGGGTTTGTTTGCACATGCTTTTTCCCACACACCCTTGAACTTTGACAATCTTTTTGGTATAGCATACAAAATTTACACAAAAATGTATATATAAATGAAACACCAGGTAAACAATATTCAAATCAAAATTAAATCTAGAGATGCTTGAGGGTTTTTAAAATGAAGAATTTAATGGAACTAGAACCCATTTGTTTAGTTCTGCTCTCCCCGACCTTCCATTCTATACACTACGGTTCTGGAGATGTCCTCGTTTGATTCAGGTGACACTTTTTTCCATACTGTTTCTTTTAAAGCAAGTTCTTGCTGGAGATTCTCATAGTCCATTGGTCCAAAGGAATGCTAGTTGTTCAAGCAACATACATTATTTATTAGCGTACTTAAAGGAAAAAAAAATCCATACTTGCAGTCATTGCTAACAGACTCAAGTGTTTCAGATCTTCACATAAACTGTTAGTTTCTCTTTTCCACTTATAAAAAAATTAAATTCAAAACTGGGTAATTTTTAGATGCATACATGCAAATAGAAGCACTTTAATAATCATTCTACTGTACTGAAATTTTCATGCCTTAGTCAAAACACTAATGGTATTGAAAACAAAGAGGTTTTCCTTATCTCAATCCCCTCAAGCTCGTATCATTTGTAAATGCAGCTGGAGTGGATTCAGTTCATTCCCAGACACTGCTTACGCTGCTCCCTACATAGCAGGTTCTTGTCTGCAGCACTATTCATGCCTGAATTTACTGCCTGTGCAACTCTCAGCAGGTCGTGTGGTGTCAGAGATATTCTTGTGAAGATACAGCTAAACACAGATCTCGTGCGTTGCAGCACACACCAGAAAGGCTAAGCCCAGCAGCTGGTCAAGTCTTTATTAAAGGCAACCAGTACAGTAAAACTCTTGGAAACCTCCATCAGATACCATCTACCTAATCTAGGAGGGGGGATGAACTGCATGAAATGGAGTTACTAATCTAGTAATAAATTCTTCTAACACAAAACCCTGTGATAATGTGGTCCACCAGGTAAGTGTCCACTAATAATGTACACTAACTAGATGATGTGAAAGCTTTGATGCAATACATGTCATTGAGCAGTTTGGCACTTAGAGAAGAATTTGCCATGTTTCCTCTGAAGTCTATGAGCAATACTCACTGCAGACAGACAGTAACTTACCCGCTGATCACCTCCTTCTCTGCGAGGATCAAGCTTTTTTGCAAAGTGTCTCAAATTATCGTAGTTATGGAAATTGCACAAAGAAACCAGATCCTGCAAGCATTTAGAGAACTTGCATTATTATCTGCATGGGATAGCAAATGCTTCTCAATAATAATACTACCACTTACATTTTGCATCATATGCTAGTAACTTAAACCAGTAAGAAGGGAAGTTTATTTAATAAATTAATACCCATGTCCACAAGGCACTTTGAACATAATAGATAACAAATAGAATTTTATCAGGATAAAATTCTAATAATACCTTTATAATATCTTTTCTTCCTTCTTACAGAAGGACGAAACAAGGAGAAAATTTGCAAAATACCCATTTTCATAAATTCCTACTTGAAGACAATACTCTGCTAAATGAAGATTATTCAGGGTTTAGTCAGAGCTTTTTCAAACGTTTATGCAAAATTAACAATACCCAAACAGATTAATTAAGAGCAGCTTGCTTTCTCAGAGAACATCAGCTCTGTTTTATGCATCTTCCTAAATTCATGAACATTCCAGATGGGTCAAAAAAATGGCAGGAAAAAACTAACTCTGCCATTAGGTAAAACTCATATATCAACGGTTTGGAGTTTTAGATAAAAAAAGGGAGGAATTAAAAGCATAAATAAGCTATATGTAATCCTTCAGGAACAGAAAAACTTCGATCAAAAGGATGAAAGAAGGAAATGAGTGACCTAATGGATTCTCAATCAGTTTGAATTACAACATGAAAGGCTATAATTACAAAACTTGGCAATGCTGTTCTATTTTTAAAAGTGACTTGCATTCATGTTACTTGTATGCCACAATCATGTATCAGTTTTTAGGTCTCATTGCAATGCAGTAAATCCTTCACCTACTCCTCCATTCTAGGATTTAAAATTCAGTTACCAGACCATTTAATATGAAGATTTAAAGCACTTTAGAATCAGTAACTTCTTAATTTGAAACTGTGTAAATGTTAGATAAATAGAAGCATGAAAAGTTTTAACTGCTGCTCCACCTCCCATTTACAATTAAGCAATCATCATTACAAGGCAGTTTTAGGGAGAAAAAAGGAAGAAATTTTTTACATTCTCCTCTCCCACAAACCACCTTAATCATTACAAAGCCCTCCCCAAAAACTCTCCTGCTTCTAATGCTCCCATCAGCAGACTATACACAGTTCTTTCACTGGCTCAACATGAAGCCAGGAAGAGTTTGCCCAACATCTGGGTATCATCTATGAAGACATCTTTTATGTCACATGGTTTACAAAAATTAGCTTAAAAATACATCAGAATGGAAGTATTTCATTACAGTCTTTTTCTTTTATTGCAATGACATAAGAGTTGCATTTCCGGTGTTTTGAAAACTGCACTTTATGACAAGAGAGGGAAAAAAGTCTATAAATAGAGCTCTACAGTTTTTAATGCAATATACTGGAGTCCAGCACTTTCATTTCCCCATGAAGTGTTCCTTCTCAAAGCTTTTCCACAACAATTTCTCCAGTGTTTCTGGCATCATACTTCAGTGCTCACTGAAATCAAGTGCTATTTACTACTAAAAACCAAACATCTATTCTTAGACTTTCACCCTTGAATCAAATGAAACTTGCTATGTAGGGAACAATCAGAAATCACTATTTAATTGACTTAGATCTCAGCTATGCCAACTGAAACTCAGTAAACATCAGCTGCAAAAGCAAAAAAAACCCAGAAAACAAACCCAAACAACCAAAAAACCCCAAGGGCAATGGTGCTTACATGACAAAAGTGAATTCCTTTAACACTGTTGCCCATCTTGTCCAAAGGAGGTGACCAGCACATCAAGCCCATGACATTAGGAACAACCAGAAGAATCCCACCAGCAACTCCAGACTTGGCAGGAAGACCAACCTACAGAATAATCAGAGAATTACAGCCTCTGCAATTGTTCCTCACTATTGTAACACAATGCATCAGCATTTTCCTGAAGATTATTGTGTAGCATTAATAAAACGTGTATCTGGAAGGCCACTTGAAACTGGGAAAGCATAATTACTTATCTCTTTTTAGATAAACAATAACCGGATGCAGTTTGTGACAATCCAAGGTTCACAATCATAAAACTATTTGCTCACAGGAATACAGTGAGGCAATAATAGTGTGAAAGAAGATAATTTAAATCTGTTTTTTTTAAAAAAGTAATTATGACTAAGCAGTAATACACAAGTGTATGTCTCACAAATAGCTTGCAACAAGGTAGTAGAATGAAGCTGTAAAAATCTTGACTGGAAAAGGTAAAAAACAAAAAACCACAAGAAAATTGGAAAGTATCTGTGACATCATACAATAACCGACTTATTTACAATCTGAACAAAGGCATTACTTTTTTCAATAGGAACTAACATGCCACATATCCTCACAGCTCTCCAAGCAGCAACTTTTATGTCACACAATGCACCATAATCAATTTTACGTGTATGCAGTAAGGAAAAACTAAAAATGCTGCAAAAAATATTGAAAGCATAAGATAACATTCCATCTTGAATTATAAACATGTAAGGAACACACTGCTAGAAAACAGGGGCACAGTACATGTGCTGTGTGTGACAGCCATTTTCACACATATAAAGACAATTTCTGAGCCTGAGTTACTGAAGAAAAAACAACTGTCTGCAAAGGCTTTATGCTATCCTTGACTCCCATATAGCAGGATTTCTTCAGCCATGTTTTCAGTTCCTGTTGCTCTCATGAAGAGCCTTTCCTAAGGAACAGCATTTATGTTTTGATATGAAAAGGATTCCCAGAAGTGAAGCCAGAGTGCTCTAAGGTATGTGACACTAGCAGTGTCATGAATCCTAGGTGAGTTTTTTCCCTTACAGTGTGCTCAATTTCTAAATAATTCATGTAACACCCTCTCCTCTGCCTCAAAAGCAAGGAAGTAACCCCTAAAACATAGGAAAAAAATAGCAGAAATTAACCTTCCTGGTCAGCTGTAATTAAAACCTGTAAAGTACTTACATGGAAGGCAAACTGCCCTGAAAAGTCATACATGCCACAGGAATGCATCAAACTCAAGGTATTCCGGACTGCCTCGGGGCTCAGGACTCTCTCACCAGTGATTGGGCAAAAGCCACCATTGGCCAGGGTTGCTGCCATCACACTTGCTGACTCACATGTTACTTCTATTGAGCAAAGCTTATGGAAAAGAAATAGAGATTATAAGCACTGGTACTTCTAGCACAGTAAGGCCAACTACAGCAGGATCAACAAAATACTGAAATCTTAAAATAACATCTCAGAATCACCTGTAGCATAACATTTCTTACAGATTACGCTAGTAGCATCAATTACTACAGTCTGTATCTTTGTACTATAAAGATCCCAGTGACAGTGTTTGTAAGCCCTCTTAAAAGCTGGGGACAGTATTTTTATGGGTTAGTGTCTCTGCTTGATTCCTCCCCCCACCCCCCTTATGTTCCTTTGAGAGGAAGAGGTCTGTAAAACAATCTCTAAAAAAGTATTTTGCATCGGCTTAAATGGCAAAGCCACAGAATGACTGGTTTTTTTTTTCAATTTGAGCTTGTTTCGTGTGGTGGGTTCTTTTTATTTTAAAGCCTTAGAAGATCCCACACATTACTAGAAGTACAATTTAAAGCTGCAAATTCTAGCACATGCAAGTGTTAATTCCAGCACTTCCTGCTGATGCAGCCTTATTTCACCTTTCTCATATTTAATTTCTTATATAGTAATGATACAACCACACCATAGTTTTTCCCAGGATCCCTGCTTCAGTACAGACTATACATACTTTGGTGACACATCAGGAAATGTGATAAGATGCCATCACCTGATGCTGCCTCATTTCTGCAGAAACCAAAAGATAAGTTGGTTTCAACCTGAAGCTGAAATGCTGCTCTAAAAAGTAAACAAACTAGTGCTCCTATTCTTGTTTCTGCCAAACAGTCATTACATGATACTTCATGAAGTTACCTAAGCCACGTTTGCATGAGTAGTTACTACCTGGAATTCTTATTTTCCGGGTGCCAAACTCAATACATCCTAGTCCAATCAACTGGAGTTGCAAATCAAGAGATTGTCAGAGACGCATCTAAAATGGCAACTGTGTTTTAAACATATGAAGTATTACATAATATCACCTACTTTCAAAAAAAAAATTGTTTCTAGGTTCTCAGTTTAAGCACCTGCATTCTGTACCTCGTTTGTCTAAACTGAGAATAATCCATCCTCACTTTACAGAGATAATAGGCAAATACGTTTATTCCTGCTCAGAAAGTTCCCAGTCACAAAAGGGAGGAAGGAGCATTACAGAAAACCCAAAGAAAAGAAATAACTAGACTTTTAAGTAGGATCTGAGTGTTGGAAAGGTAAGCATTGTACCCTAACAGGAAAAGAGAAATGCTGCTCGTGTATGAGCTACCCTTTTCCTGAGCATGGAGTGAAAAGGGGATTTTTCAAGGGAAAAAAGAAAGAATGACACATGGTCATTAAATCAGAGATCAGAATGCACAAAAATGAGGCCAAATTAAAACACATCAGAAAAGTAAGCTTTAGCATTTCTTATCGTATGAATAGCTTCCACTTAGAAAATACATCAGGCAGTGGGATACAAGGCATTTAAAAAGCATTTTTACACAGTAAATTCAAGTAAATTACACATTGTCTTCTGTCACAAGTTCAGAATAGACTATTAGCTTGTACCTAGTTTCTAACTCAACAGGATGTCAACTACAGCTAATCACACACACCTTACTTCATAAACACTCATCCAATCTAAATATAAGAGAGCAGGTGCATCCCCACACAAAAAACTCAAATAAAATTTGCATTTTGAAAATAATGGCTTATAATTTGCATAAGTAACAGCAAGTGTCCAAGTCAAAAACAGATTTTGAGAACTCTGTATTTCCTCTTTTAAATTCTCCCAGATGAAGTGAATCAGTAACACAACTTGAACTGCCTCTTGAGAACAAAGCACAGCAGGGCTGAGTTGTGAGCATTTAAACATTAGGAAACCCTTACTGAGGAAATACCTCACACTTGCAAGTTCTCATTTTGTGACAGTTGTAAATGACTTGCTGAAAGTGAAAAAGAAAAGGGGGGGAGGGGGAGAAAAAATACATATATTCTTACTCAAAAGCATTGAATGAAACCAAAAGGAGGTGATATTCCCATTTCTTCCCTTGTAGCACTCCCTCAAGCCTACAGCTCAGCATGCACTCTCCAGTCCCAGAGGTTAAACTACTTCACAGCACCATAAGAAGCAGCAACCCAAAGAGGAAGTGTTTCGTCAAACTCACTGAGGTTATACAAGACATTTCAAGCTTCTAACTTCAAGTGGTTTAAAGACTATTGCTAGTTTGTATTAGCAACAAAGACAGCTGAGTAGATCACCTAAAAAAAGCAAATCTGGGTACATCAAACATACATCTGTCATTTCCAGAGTTGAACAGAAGCTGACATTTAACTGCACGTCATTAAAGCCTCCATGTCTAGGCACAAATCAGCTTCTACTGCTTATAATAGCAATTCTAAGCCTATGGTTGAGTCTCAATTTTAAAGTCAGTTACCTGAAAATAGAAGTCTAGTATAGCAACCATATCCGTGCCTTCAGGAAAGCACTGAGGAAGAAAAAGAAAGAGTGTTTAGATAAAATCATTGGTTTTTTAAGTATCACTTTTAGCTAGACATAACTTTAGCTACACTGTTGTCAGCATACTAAGCGTTAGGTGTATTTTAATATAAATGTTTAAATGTAGTAAGTAGAAATACTCACTGACATCAGACAAAAAAAACATAGTGCAGCAATATCAATAAACTAGGTACTAAAATATTTTTCAGTATAGTTTTTAACATCTTTAAATAAGCAAATGGAAAAATGCATCCAGGAGTTTTATAAAGTCACCTCTACAGCACAGATTATACATTTTACAACAAATAAAACAAATTACCATGACTGTGTTACTAAAAAATATTTAGAGGTATTTTATTAGAATGGTATAAATATCACACTTTTTAAATGACAGCATTTGAATAACACTTGTAAGACATATCCTGTATGAATTTGTACCATACTGTACTTAAAATAAATTAAAAGTCTTCACAGACTACAAATAAAACCCTGCATATCATCTTCAAAATACACTTAAGAAAAAAAAAGTAACCTTTTTTTCTTTCAAGTAATAGCCAATTGCAAAGTTTCTATCTCCACTCTCTCTTTCAGACTGGAACCTAAAAGAGAAAAAAAAGAAAAAAAAAAGACAAGGCAACATGTCAGACTTTCCAAAAAAACCCCAAAAATCGCTGAACTCAAGATGTATAATGTAATTCAGTAAAATTCCATGTAAAGGATCCATCACTTCTGAACACAAATATTCTACTAATGGGACAGAAGTGGCCACAGCAGCTCATCCCAGTTCACTCAGCTGGAGTGAATCAGCACTGACATCCAAATACACACAGTACTGGTTACCTACACAACGCAAGCTGACTTGGAGAGAAAGCAAAGGAAGGCAAAATCCTCATCCTGGAAGCATTTCTAAATAGGCCAGAGCAGGATGGACTATCCCACACTGGGACAGTGGAAGGGTCACTGTTCCCTGCCCAAAGCACAGGAATGCGAGGATCACACAGCAGGTCAGACAAATGGCTGCACTCCTTACTGGGATGACTGAGGTAAGGATGAAACCTAAAGGAGGAACACTTGCCTGGTTCCTTCTGCAGCACACACCTTTTACTGAAACAAAGCTCAGGAAAACGGCGCTGCACATGCACTGCAGCTGGCAACCTGGAAGCAACTCTGCTAAAGGGAATCTTCATGATTTACCCTGTGCTGCCTGAAAAAGCTCTCAAGATTTTTAGAACATTATACACTGAGTTTATGAGGGGAACTGTTTGTTTGAGAAAAGAATTTAAATATGCAAAATAAAAAAGCAGAAGGAGTCCCAGCTGTATCAACTATGCTTCCTAAACATTTGCTATGCAGCCATCAACATGCAGAGTTTAATTTTTAATATGAATGCCAGGAAGAGAAGAGTTGCACTTACAGCTCTCATTGCCATAGCACCAACAGAGCACTAAGACAGAATAATGACATTTTCAAAGAGGTAACCAACAGTTTTAGGTGAAATTTTGCCCCACCAATGTCAGAGACATGCACAACTTTGGTTGTAAATTGTTAAGTGAAAAACACCCTCCAGTAAAAGGGATGAAATGCTGGTTGAAATGCAAATAACTGAACTTTGTCATAGGCTCAAAATATCAGTTATCAGTTGAACCACTTTCCACCTAACCTTAGTAAGTGAATAAAAAATACTTACGTAGCATTACTGAATCCAACATACTCATTACCAGCCATTTTATTCATGAACTGCATCACCTGTCAAAGACAAGGAAAAGCAATATTTTTACATATAAAAAGGTTATGAACTTTCAACCCAGCCTTACCCAAAATCCAGCAACACCATTTTATAAATGCAATACAAATAACTAAATGTTTAAGCAACCAAGTACATCTACAAAGACAAAGCCCAGGCTATGACTAAAATTTCACTTTCAATTCCCTTGCCATCTTTAACTTTTAAACTGAAGTTAGTTAAAAAAGGGAAGTTATAATGTTAACTTACGTAGTCAAATTTTTCTGCGTTATTTGCTCCTTGCTGCAAGAAAAGAAAAAATAATTTACAAAAATTGTTAACAAAGGAGCAAAGTTAGTTCACTTAACAGTATTAGGATTTTAATGCACGTAACTAAGGTATGAGTCTAATTAAGAATAAGGTACTACAATCACTTCATAGATTAATGAAAAAATTTAAATGTTAGATAAGTAAATCTTTAATTATCATTTAAATAATCCTATGCATCTTAAACACCTGTATGCTGGAGATTAATTTAAATTGGAAAAGGTATGCTTTATTTTAAGTGCTCTCTATTCAACTTTACATGCTTAGCATAAGTAAATGAGTAGTTAAAGCAAAAAAATACAAAAGTAACTACAAACAGGATCATTACAGTAAAAACACTAACTTTTTATAGATTAGTAAGGCAAAGGTATTCTCATATTACCAACAGAGCTGAGCACAGGGAGGTTCAGGCTACTTAAGTTAAAATATTTCCACAGCCAGTGCCCAAACTAAGAATTTAGACTGAAGACTCAAAATGAAGTGTTACCCTAACTATGAAAATAAATGCAATTAATTTAAAAATATCTGATTAATGTCCTAACTATTAATAATTGTTGAACAGCTAGAAAAATAGAATTTTCCATCATAGGCACATGATTGTGCTAAAAATGTACAGAAAAACCTAAATCCAACTTAATAAGGATGACAGTGGAACTTAATTCTTAGGGTGGGCTTGGTTTGGGTTTTTCAGGGAGGATGAGGGTTGTTATTTTGAGGATTTTTTTTTTCCTCCCTTGTTCAAGTACATTCTCAAATTTAGTAGCTGCCAGTTAAAGACATTAATTTTTTAGAGGTCTCTGATAGGTGACCTTTCACAAATTCCCATAGAAGGAGATTCAAAGACGAGTGGGAGGTAAAAAATAGCACATGGTCCACTGGGGGGAGTTTTAAATTTTTTTTAAGTAGCCAAGTAGAATTTTTGGAGGAAGTTTAAAACCCAATGGCATCGCATACACAAGTGGAAACAATGTATCTGGAGAAGATGTTTTAATACAGAATTTTAATATTAAAGACATTCTATTTAGAATAACAAGACTCTAACAAATCTCAAACAATTCAAGACGCTATTTGCACTGTGTTTAGTGTGGGGATGGGGAAGAAAGTGGAAAAAACAGAAGCTTTATATCAACCAGTATTTTACTTAATGAAATGCATAAAGCCAGTCTCATTTCCCACTCTGTATGTGGATTAGGGTGTGCAGATAATCTTGGAAGCCCATGCTTCAGCTCATCTACAAGAGGATGTGCAGACACACACGTACAATCTCTGGTGAAAGGAGCACCACACTGTTCTCTCAAAATTATGTGCCAGTGGTTACCTTATGTTTAAAGGCTAATAACCTCACTCCTAAAGGCAATAAACTCTAGCTAATTTGCAATTAGATAAAAAAATGCATGACACATTTCATCAAAATGTTCCTGTATAATATACCAGAACACAAATCTTAAAAATTTAACTCCAAATCTGTTCAATGAAAAATAATTAAAAGAAGAAATTACCAACTTCATTGAACTGTTGCAGTTGTCAAAATATTCCATAGATCCTAATGCTGTAAAATATGTAACAACATTTAAACCACAAAAACCTTTTTAACCTTTCAAATGCACAATGAACATCTTTTTCTGGGAAAGTGGGTCAGCATTAGTTATGGGATGCTGCATTGATAATTGTATGGTTAGACATGTATAATAAATTGAAACAGGTTCTTTTGTTAAAAAAAAGAAGAGGGAGAAAGGGATCATGCTTTCTGCAAAAATATAAATACACAATACTTCACTTTTTTGTTCTGCCCAGTGGAAAAAAATATTCCCTCAATAAAAACATGGCTTGACCAGCAGCACATAAAATTGGTGGGCAAGAGACTCAATGCAAACTTTTTCCACATCGACTTCTTATAAAAAAGGTTCCTTTTAAAGTTCCAAACTAAACTCATATTTTGGGAAGAAAATCTTCTGCACACTAAGCCAGATGATGTGCTTTTAGTCCTTGATGTTCCACGCACTTGTAGAGGTATTTCACAGCACGCACAAAAGCATTGTCACTGAAACCAGACTGCTCATACACCTGAACTATTTGCTGAAGCAATCACATGATCAAAACCTCAGCAGGGATTTACTACAACGTTACTGAAGTAAGAAAATCTGCTTCCATACGCATGATGACTAAAAACCCCAACAGATTATTTCCCCTCTTCCAGCAGCTGACAGAGGTGTCCTGCTCCTCCTAAAAAGCTGAAGAGACACAGTGGCAACACACATTCTATGATTAAAATTCAATTGCAAATAAAAAATCCTAACATTCAGAGTACTGAGCAGCTTTTCCATAATAATTTAAACAAATATAAAGGCACAAGGGAACTTCTGCTCTTCCACAAGGGCTTCTTATTTCAAGCTTGACTGTAAAAACCTATGAGTTTGGGGCACAACATTTCTTAAATAGCATTTTTAAAGTTCAGAAGCAATTCAACTGTCTAGAACATCAAAAAAAAAATTCCATGCACTAAACTCCACAAACACTTTGTACATTTACTGGAACATGTTCATATACACACTTATACATGCTTGTGTGTATATGCATATGAAAAAACATTTCTAAATGAATACAAAATTAAATTTACAATGTTAAGACTGAAGCAGTTTGATAGGCAGAAAATTCAAACTTCCAGAAGACAGCTCAATACAATTTTGTAAAGACTTAAAACCCCAATGGATACTATGGCTCTATGGCTGTCAATCATAAATTTGAATTTTTTGACTGTGTCAGGTTTTAGTGATCTTCCCTTTTTTTTTTTTTTTTCTAAAAAAGGTACTTGTACTGTATTACTTGTATTTCTACTAAAACATATAAACAATTGCAAAAGCTACATGTCTACATAGGAAAGAGAGACCCACAGATACTTACCAGAGCTTGCAACAACAGAATTAGGCAAAATTTATTAGAAAAGTAGTTAATATTCGCCACTTTTCATTATCAACACTGTTTCTATGATTAGACCATATAAGCTCTTACCACGTGTCTCTCGTTAAAGCAATTTCTCAATTTTGAACCTAAGCAAAACTAATAAAAACACCTGCACCATGAGAAGTTTATAATCTTTGAATAATAGAATATTATTTAAAAATTAATTTTTGGAATATTTAAAGCCAAATTTATAATCTAACACTATACTGTAATGAAAATATCCAGAAATAAAAAATCATAATTCTATGTCAGAGTGCAATAAAACTTTTTTTTAAACACGTCTGCATTTTTCACGAAGTTAATTACTAATGTCTTTATTTTAGCCTTCTCTACTTACACACTTTTTATATTTTATTTGTTAAGATGGTCCTATTCTGTTAGAACTGGTGTCTTCACAGTTTAGTGTACCATTTTCAGCTCTGAAATACTTGAGAGTACACTGCGACAGACAATATTTGACCTAAGACCAACACTACCTAAATTTCAAACACCTGTAAGATGTTTTTGTACCCTTCACTTCTGTGCACATGTGACCACTTAACACATGTTATTTCACAGAACCTACTACATATTCTATCTCAGATAACCTCCAATATACTTGAGTTTTAATAAAAAGTGGAGAAGAACATGGATATAATTCTACCCAAATTAGTTACCATAAGAAGATTAGTAACCTAGGAAGAGAGGCAATGTCACCAAAGTGAAGACAAATATCTGGCAGAGAAGATCACAACACCAACACATTGTAAAGTGGTTTGTATGCACATTCACACATCACTCTCTCAGGAAGGATAACTCCAGTGACAGCATAAAGCAATTAAGCTAAATCGGTACTATTCATTGTAATTGTATTGTCAAATAAACCATGCATTTCCCACCTCTCACGTATTGAACTGTAACTGCATAGGTTTCCTAATAACTGAATCCTGACAGCAAACAGACCCTTGGCACAGCTAGACAGGATTTTTCTACCACTCTTCGCCTCATTTGTTTTGTGATTTATCAGCATATTTACAAAGTTCTTAAATATATCTCAACTCTCTCCATGCTTGATATTAAAAAAATAAGCTTCCACTGAACTAAGGTTTTTTAAGGGTAAGAAAGATGAGCATTTTCATTTTTTTGTACAGCAAGTTTTTTGCAAAAGCTATGAATTTTGCTATTGCCAGCATGTCTAAATGCTTCCCATATAATCCAAGACTAGAGCACACCTCCCTTCAGTGAGCATTCCACTCCTAAAAAAGGTCCTGCATGTGGCTACCAGCACTTAGAAGATCTAAAGATGCTGTATTTGCCTGAACCTTTGCTGTTAGGTTAGGAAAACTTTTATCTACAGATGGAATGTTAAAGCATACAATAAAAATTATTTAATATTAATCCCTTGTCCTCTGGTGATTCCACCCACAGCCATCTGCCTTCTTCCACATATTTCTATCTGAACCCTTCCTCTTCCTCTCACCTGCACTTCTAATGTGACAGTCAGTAAAGGTAATGTGGAAGTGGGAAGTTCCTGACAAAACCACTGATATTCCTGGAGTTGACAAGCTTTGAGAATTGAGTTTAAGGTTTAAGAAAACTTAAGAGACCAAAGCAGTACAATCTATCCATACTACAGTCAATAAAGACTTTTCCCAGCCAATGTGATGTACAGAAAGCTGCACTGGATCTGTACTCAATCCGTACAGGAGTTGCATTACCTTCTTTCAAGCACCTGTATTTCCTCGGAGACATGATAAAAATTACCGTTTTATCTCATACCACTTTTCTATAAACTCCTGTAATTGCCCCTACAATTTTATTTTGATAAAAATTATTTGAAAATTGTTGTAACTATGTCATTTATATAACTAGTAATACAGGCAAATGGCTGTACAATTATCAACAAGGGAAAAGGTCCTCAGCGGGGTTTTTTTTAACTTTATTTCATTAAAAGTGACCTGCAGGATGTCCTTTTGCTAAAGCGTTTTTATTGTAGACACATGCTTTAAAGTGCTGGAACAGTCTGTGGAGTGTAATGCATGTACAATTAGAACAGGGGCAGGGGTTAAGGCACCAAAATGTAAATACAGCATAGTCCCAAACACAGGGCAGTTGGAAAATCACTTAAGATGGCAGGAGTAGGATACAGCGCTGCCTAAGTAACTCAAACAAACCTGTCACTTAACATGCACATACCCCTAATTATTTATTATTATGGATTGCAAAGACAATGTAACATTATAGTTTAGGTCCCTGATCTGTTCCAAGGCAGGAACACCAAATTCTGACAGCATTCAGAACTGCTGGGTATGTGATGGTAAGAGCCTTTTTTAATCCTAAAATGTTAACATATTACAGGTTAATATTCTGATAGAGATTACTCCAAGCATCATCCCTCATCCACAGTCATAATCTGTGCCAGGCTCCAAGGACAGCTGGGTGCAAGATCACATCTACTAACAGCCGCTCAACTCAGTACAATGTGTGAGAACCTTGAAAGAGTTCTTAGATCCATTTCTCAGAGAGAGATAATGAATCTCAAAGGAGGTAAAAGCATTCCTAACCACAAAATACAGCAACAATCTCTCTGTAGTTATTAACATGCTATAGTTATCTAAATCTGCAAAACACAGTGAATTTAAATTTTCTTGTACTTTAAGAGCCATACACTGCCTTCGAGACATGTAACACCTTAAATAAAATTAATAAATGCAGAGGAATTGAGGGCAAAACATGAGTTAATGAAGCCACCTTTTTCAGAAAAAAGGTAAGTTTGATATTAGATCAATACAAATGTGAATTATGCAATTCACAGGTTAGTAGGAATAATGTTAAGTTGCAGATTGTAAAGAAGTTACTTCACAAAAATTACAATTACTAAGTAGTTTTGTACTGGTGACCCTCTATGTAATTGTCTTCAGAATATATTTAGCTTGGTTAGTTATTCAAATGATAAATGGTATCTTAGTGAAAGCAGTACAGAAAAGCTACATTTAATCACACTGAGAACAAATAATGGTGTGATAAGATACGAGTCCACCAGACGTGCAGTTACCACATGCAGAAATGTTAGTGCAATGCATTACTCTTTATAAGAACATTACAGAAAAAACCCAAATAAAAGTTTAAAAAAAGCCACCCAGCAAAATCCTTCTAACAAATAGCACAGTTGCATGCATTAAACAAATCCATGTTATCTATCCAGAAGTACACCATTTATCAAGGACTACGTGCCTTCTACAAGAGGCACATGTTTTTGTTTTGCCTTATAATCAGTAGGGCATGTTGGAGTTGGACTAACATTTTAACATTTCAGACAAATGTGTTAAGTCAGATTTTAAAATTCACTGTTATCCAAGTGAATTTCAATGCTCAGTCAACCTTTAAAAAATATTAAATGTGAATAAATTTACCTGTCATACTTAAGGCCATTTTCTTTCACCTACAGCTATCAAAGATAAATGTCTTTAAGCAGGAGTTCTTACACCTTCTTTAAATAAAAAATAATAGAAAATCATGATCTAAGTAATTTTAAAATCAACGATTTAGAAATATGGGGTAGGAAACACACTCTAGCTAATGGACTTGGAAATGCAACCAAGAAACAGGTTGTAAGCAAGACTTTTGGACCTCTGAAGTAACAGTATCAAATTTACTACTCAAAAATTCCAGGGGACTGACATGTTCCCCAGAACTCTATGCAGGTACCCTTAGGAAGAAAAAAGTAATTTTTTGTACCTGTGGCTACTAAAACCAGCAGAAAATACAAGTCAAGTATCAGGCAAACATTAACATCACATGGAGTTTATACCATTAACAACTTCAAGACATTTATACAGCTGTTCTAGGAAAAACATAAAATACAGCTTTCCAAAAGTATCAAGATCATGGACTAAAGATGTAAAGTCATTCAGACCTGTTGTGCTTGGCAAAATAAGTTCCTGTTTTCAAACACTCTTGTTTAGGAAAGCACACTTACAAGCCAACAGTAACTATGTACCACAGAAGCTCAACATAATTTAGTGGTGCAGGATGTTAATATCATACAAATTCAACATAAGACTGACATTCAGATATAGCAGCATTGCTCATGTACAAATTACAGCATCTTCCATTTCTTCTGCACTGCAAGAAACACTCTTGTAACTGTAAGCTCTTTAAGAGCACTTAGACACTCAGAAATGTACTTCTGAGTTCTATAAAGTATATTCCTGAGAAAAATACTACCTCAGCAATTAACAAGTAGAAGGCAACACTCTCAAGAGAATATCAAGTGTTGTGCAGATAAAGAAGAAAACAAATCTAATACCATCAAGGAAAAAGAGTATTTCAGATGCACTGATACTTGTTAGAAACTGCTATTCTAACACTGCATTGACTTGGAAGGGTTACAATTCCCAAAATATCAGAGTTTGTCTACCTGCCAATGAGTAAAGTGCCATCCGATATTGCAGACAAAAATCAAATATAGTTTATAATCTGCACATTACATTTTTTCTACATTCTACTAAAATACTCAGAGAGAAACTAAAAAT
Source organism: Camarhynchus parvulus (assembly GCF_901933205.1). NCBI lineage: Eukaryota > Metazoa > Chordata > Aves > Passeriformes > Thraupidae > Camarhynchus > Camarhynchus parvulus. The sequence goes on along the minus strand of NC_044577.1, from coordinate 7,903,261 downwards.
TAACTTTTTACCTTGATTAAAGATGTGATCACAATTGCTCCAGCATTCACCATAGGGTTATGAGGCCTGTCTGTGAAATAGTTTTCAATTACAAATATATTCCAAGACATGTTTGTCACACAAAACCAGTCAAGTGCCTAAGTGAAAAATTATTCTAGATTTAAATATGAAGATTTAAGAGTGAAAAGCTACTATTACAGAATAGCAATTACATAATCTTAAACAGTTCAAAAATACTGTAATCCAACACTATACACATTATTTTATAATTCTGAGCACAATATTTTACAGCTTAGAACATAGCCTTATGCTACTCAACAATCCAGTAATTTTTTTTTGTTTGGTATCACTTCTTTTCTTGAAAATTACAAATCCTCTTCATTTCAGAATTTAGCTTACTTCATAGCTGACTTGCACATACTGCTTACTTACATTTTCCTTTTTCCCACTGATCTCCATATTAACAGTATATTTGCATTCCCAAGTTGTTCTTGGCTGCTGAATAAATCACCTTCTTTTGTATCTCCTTTTTCTAAAAAAACCTCTCATCAGCCATCTTACTTTTCCCAAATAATCTACCTTCCATGAATTACCCTTTTCTCTTATAACTAACATTTTTGATGTGCCTTTTAACTAGGATGTTGACTTCTGAGCATTGTGGTACCTGAAAACTTCAAACAATTCTCAATACACTAATACTATGACAGATTTGAATTCTTTATTTGCTGTTCTTTTACCTCCAAATCTGAAATAATATTGATTTAAAAACTGCACAAAAGGTGTCCACTATTTTTATGTATGATGTACAAACAAGGACTCTAAGAGAAATTTGAGATTATTTGGGTTTTTTAGATGAGTCTGATATTTGCAGCATACACATATATTCCCATAAAAATTACACTGGTTATGGTCAATGGCACTTAGCTATCTATGACTATCAGTCAATCTTCAAAAACAAGTTTTAAAAGTCAATATTCATAATCCTGCAGAAGTTTCCAAATTTCCACTGCAAAGCACAGATCATACTCAAAACACAGCAACAGCTTTTTGTTGTAAGTTGGCATTTTTATCTGTAATTTAAAACTGTCTTAAAATATTCTTCATTCTTTCCAGCTGGAATCTCAATACTAGTAAACAATGAAATGCAAGAATATCCTGTTTTAGGAATCTTCCATATAGTTAGTACAGAAAAAACACCTTCAGATGCATAAACAGTTTTCAAACACTTGTGTACCACTTCATAAAATCTGGATTACAAACATGAAATTTAACTGTGTCTGAATATTTAGAAAGTAAATAGATTAAATACATTTTTTTAACTTTCAAATCTGGTCTTCAAAGTATTTATGGATGTTCAAACTGACAAATATTCCACAAATCTGAAGGTCATATAGTGGTTTAAATCTACAAGCGTGGATTTAATCTTTTAAATCCTTCTCTTCCTTCACTTGGAGAAACTCAGTCTCCCTTTCTCACACTATTATTGAAATGTTTCTATTTATTAGACTTCTACTTTCTGTTTTAGTCTTTTCTTAAGGACTGTATAAAAGGCCATCTGTAAAAGAGGTCAGTTCCAGCACTTTTCTTCTCATGTCTATCAGCCACAGAAGCACATACTTAAAAACTAAATTTTCTATCATGTCAATTAAGTCTTCTTGTGTTCAAGTCTATTAATTTCATGCTCATTGGCCAAAATTTCAATTGTCCAAATTCCCTTATGCACAACAGCCTTACAAACACTCTTGAAGTATAACAGTAATGTAAAAGACCACAGCCCCCCAATTCATCTTCTCCAATAGTTCAATTTTAAAAGTAGCAATAAAAGAAAATTACTACACTTGGTCATGTTATTAAAATGAGAGTATATAGAATATCTATATTAGTTCAAAGGAATTAAGGGGCAATTTTCAGCACCACCAAAGCTTTTTTTATAGTAGAGCTTTTGTAGGATATGAAAGACAAGTCTTCACACTGTACAACACTGTATTTGGAAAAACAAAGAAAGCAAAAACAAGATAGCATAACTTGACAAAATGCTTAATCCTCTCTTGGCAATGTATTCCTACATTGTTATTTCATCACCATTTACTAACATAATAAAAGAGAAGAAATAAATTGCAAATATATATTCTAATTTTAAGTGTGGAAAGAGAATTTTAAGGTATAAATAAATAAATTTTATATAAATCACTTGCATGTGTTTAAACATAATAAATATAATTAGGTATCATTAATATATTAATACTACAGATATTTAAGTCAGAATTCAATACAGTCCTTGACAAAAATGTCATCCAAGCCTTATGCTGGTAATTAAATATTAATTGTAATACCATGGCAACGGAAACATTGTCTGTTCTTTTACTGAGACAGACCCACTAGAAGAAACATTTGTGTTTCACAGATAACATCCAGTATTTCCTCTAAGGCTACATGAGTCATCCTTCTCAAATTTTTCCCATAAAATAAAAAAAAAACCATTTCCATGCTTAAAAATTAATATAATATGAAAAAGAAATCATCTAGGTAGGAGAAATTCTTGCTAAAATAATCCTGCCACAGGGAAAAAAAAACCAAAAACATTGTTTTGAATCAGTAGCCAAATTCCATTTAGAATAAACTGTGGGAAGATTTTGCCTTTTGGAAACCAGTCAGTGCTGGCCTTTGGCACCAGCACCTGTTTCTCAGAAGGCTGAGCAGTGATATGTTTTTTAAAATCAATGTAACATCTTTGATTCTTTCACCACCATTTTGCAGAAGCCATGATTAAGAAACCCTTGCTACCAACTCAACTAAGCAAAAATAAAACTGAAATGCTTGCACTGTTGAAACTCTTCAGGTTTTCCTACAACTTAGTAACTAGCAAATAGAATAGAAGCAAAAAACCATCTTTCACTAGCATTCTAAATTGGGCAAAAGTGACCAAGTCTACCTTGCTGATAGCAAACTATTCTGGGACACTGCCTAGTAATAAGACAAAATATAGAAATATAATATTTAAGAAGATATAGTAAAATGAAAGACTGAAAAAAATGTGTAGGCTTGCCTCATAATTTTCTAAACCTGAGTATTTACATTATTAAGTATAATGTATCTCTTACCATCTTCATTCAGGAACAATTTGTTGAATCTTAATCCACTAGGCTCTTTACCAACATATCTGTGCACATACTCTGTGCCAAGATCATTGACAGCAATCGCATATTTCAAAGGCTTCACACAGGACTGGAGACAAAATGGAACTTTGGTATCACCCACAGAATGCCTGGGAAAACACAGATGAACAGGCTTGAAATTTCCTGTTTGTCAGCTGTGGCAGTAGAGGGCTAAATGCTTCATCTATTCTTCAACTACAAGGACTATTAACAAAAACATCCCAAAAAGCCAAAGCATATTTTTACTAAGTCTGATTTTAAAGAACATAACAATGAGATTTAGAGGTTTTAGCAACTGACTCCATAAGCCAAGCATAACAAAGTCAGTTGCTGACTACTGCAGAGGTAACAAAATAAAAACAAGTCAGAAATGGGTTTGTACCAGAGCAAAAAATCACTTCAAACCTTTAGTCTTACACTTATCCTACTCAATTGCAACCCACATACTCAGCTGGGTACAGCTGACCCAGACAGAGCCACTATACTGATTTATGTCTGTATAAACAAAGATGAGATACAGCTTGGTTCTGCCATTTGAGAACAATTATCAAATGGCCATATTTACATTTCCTTTAATAATGGCAAAGATATAGCACTTATTACATGCTATCGGTTGGAAAGTTTACTTCCAGCATCTATGTCAGACTGCACCAAGAATGACTCACGCAAGCAGCATATGCCACATCTAGAGAGAGCAAAAGGCTTGCAGCAGTCACTTGTCTGATGGCAAAATCAGGAGTGGATTTGCTTCTGTTCTTTGCAGAAAACACTAGAAGGCTTCAGTGAAAATCACAATATCATTCTGGCATTATAAAAGCTAACATTACACAACATTAAGCATTACAAAAATTAACATTATAACAACTTTCATTAGCACATAATATCCAAAACAAAGCAAAATGTCAATTTCAAGTATAAGGTTTTTTACTATTAATAGATTCTAATTCAGACACTTAAACAGGGAGATAAAAAAATACTTCTGCTCACTTTTACAGCTCCTCCTCTGAGATTACAGAACATATGGCTAATTATAAGCAAACATATGGATCTCAACAGATCATGGCAAAATGAACTCCAAAATGAACTCCAAGCCACAGTCACCAGAAGCAAGTCTGATGCTCTCAGGAACGCCCCATTCACAAACACAGCACCAAAAAATTGCAGTTTCCAGAACCTGCAGTAGGACCACAGCAAACTGCAGGCCAGCAGAGCTGATGAGCACCTTGCATTGTGTACTCACAAAGGGAGACACAGAGCTCATGTTCCTTCTCAGCTAGATGGTGCAAGGTATCCCTTTACATCTAGGCTCCTATCTGTCTCTGCTACTCTGAGTTACTGATACTGAGAAAAATAAAATCACTCTGACCAGATCTAAGAACTACATACACCCTTACAGGGAAAAGCTTGATAAACCTGAAAAGCAAAATTGTATTCAGCTCTGTCCAGTTCCCACACCTTCATTTTCTTTCTAAAGAACATGAATCTGCATTTTGTCAGTGACACGCAGATTATGTAACAATGTTACAGTGGAAACATTAAAATGCAGACAAGGAGCTAACACTTAAGTACATTGTGACCTACACAGAAAGTTATATAGCCTGATGCACAGGTACTACTATACAAAGCTCTTCACTTCCAAATATTATTGCTACAGAAGCATTGCCTCTAACTTCCCTTCAACTACTCCAAGAACAAAATGTAGAAGTTACAAAATGTAGAAGTTATAATATACCTCTGTCCATCCACGGTGCAAAGTGACACCCCCCACAAATCGGGGCTGAACTTGGCCAGTTGTGGAATATAGTCAGCAACCTATCACAGCGTGAAATGAAGAGAGACACATTACAATATCCAAAATACTTAACTCTACTTTAATTAAAATAAATATCAATGGAAAGAATACACAAGGTACAACTGATTTAGTCTACAAATTATCACCTGGTATACCTAAAATTTCATTAGAAATTACTATATTCACTAGATCATTATCAAAGAAAACATTTTTTCTAAGTAAAATTTTCGGCATATTCAGACAGGTATCTGTGTTCTGTATAACAGCATGTCCATCATTTTCAAATAATGTAAAATTTTTAGTTTGTAACACAGTCTGATATTTTTCAACTGATTTATTGAAAATAAGCACCAGAATAAATTTTATTTACTAACGAATGTGCAGTATTAACAATTCCTTTCATCACACAATCCAGACAGATGTGCAGAGCTGCATAATTTTTCTACAGCCTAACTGTAGTCTGATAAATTATTCAGCAGGTTTATAGTTTATGTAAAATAAAGAAAGAATAATGCTATTTTCATATTCCAACACCAAAATGCTACAAGATTCTTAGAGGCTGTGAACTGTATTTCTAACACAGTTTACAAACTGCAGGCATAACTGAAGTTCAAAACTCTTTCATCAAGTTACCAGTTTAATTTTGCTAAAAATGTTAAGAAAAATCTGTCTACTTAACAAATGATGCATTTGGTTAATACTGAAAATCTACAGAAGTTTGAAGTTGAATTTACAAAGATATTACCTTTCCTCCAGATTGTTTTTTAGCACTTTCATATAGCTCATCAATATGGGAAGTAAACGACATAAAATCTGGAATGACAAACTTCCTTCTGAAAGCTTGAGTAAGCAACACAATATTACTCTGTACACACCTGCAAAAAGTTAAAAACATTTATTAGTACTTTGACAATGTAGTGTGAAAAAGCAATGACACGTTATTTAATTAGGACCTTCAGTCCCTTGAAGCTAAATGCCTAAGTGGAGTCTATATTACTTTTCCAATTTGCCACTCCATTTTTTAAATTAGTTGTAATAGCTTTACTGCATGCATTTTTATTCCTTTCTACTTAAGGCTGTATTTTGAAGTTTCAACTGTGAAGCTGTACTGCAAAAGGTATTCTCAATCTGCCTTCAAGTAGCACCTCAGCTTGCAAAAGGGATCTAAAGCATCCAATTCTTGGGATCAAACTATCTGAAGTTTATCTAACCCAGACCTTGTCTAAAAAAGTGCTAATTTCGGAGTTAAATCAGACTTGGGAGGTTCGGGGTTTCTTTCTCTCACTTCAACCCTTCACCAACAACTGAGGTGAGAACGCTGCCAATAGACCAAACTGGAATGTGATTCCATTCTTAATAAGAAAAAAAGTCTTTGGAAAAACTTGATAACATCTCCTGCACTAAGCAAAAGTCAATAGTGAGCAGTACTGCAAGTTTCTCCTTTCAAATCTCCATCACTCAAGGAATCCCGGTTGCCTTTTAGCCCAGAAAACACAGTTACACTATCGGGCACACCCTCTGAACGTCAGCCCATCTGGGACAGCGAAAAAACGATGAGGTAAAAAGGAAAAGACTTATCTAGGACAAACAGAAGGAAGGATGAAAACACAAACTGAGACATACTGAAAGTGGTGCGTCTGTGGGTGAGAGAGGAGAGCAATTGGCAGCCATTATCAAGTCAGCTGAAATATGACCTGATAAAAGTATTAACAGCCCCATCCCCGGGCAAGGAGGACAAAGGCAGGTTTAACAGCAAACAAACAGTTAACACCTTCACACCGTGCCTTCTGGCACTGTTGACAGAAGCAGACACATACTATTAATGCAGGCAAATGGAAAGTTAAGAACATCTAGGCACATGCTACGAATTATCTTCCCTTTGAATCCCCCCTCTTTTTCTAAGCCTTTAAACTCCTCCTACTTCGAGGGCTTTATCTTAAATTCTACTGATATCCATTTCAAATGGTGATAAGCACTACTCTCTGAAAGTGAAAGAGAAACTGAGTTTCCGATGTACTGTCACCTTACAAACTGCTGTCTGTAATACGCTGCCTTCTTAGCCTGTGTGAAAATTGCAGTTGAGTTGTTTTTGTTGCAATCTGTCTTTTTTTTTCTGTATCTTGCAAAAACTGCTGTTTGCTTTTGTTCCCAGCAGCTTCCAATTACAGTCACCTAGTCCAGGTGCAAAACCCCTTTTCAAAAGTAATTAATAACACTGAGGGCAGCTATGTGCAGAAGGACTAACAACATAACATGCACTAAGTTCAAACTTCAGATGCACTTCTACATTGTCTGTACTACCTGAGCACCATTAAGAACTCCTATAAGAAAAAACAAAAATCTGAAGTTCACCCAAACCTTTTAGAACAATTCAATACAAAGTATGGAAAACAAGAAGGCAGTATGCACTTAAATACAGTTCTCTTAAGATCACATTATGTTTCTGAAACAAGAAGGGCATTTATATACTTAAAATTTACACCAAGCCTATGATGCCCACTCCAGCAGTTCAATCCTTTTAATGTAAGGATTAAAACTCCTCACTACAGAAATGGCTGTGCTAGTGAAGGACATTGCTTATTGTCACCAATTTTTCCCAGACTCTGCCACGGTCATTGTCTGGGTATTTATCCTGGGTATTTACTCCTTAAACCAAGCAAATAGTTTGAATTCACAGACTAAATTAAATACAAGGGTTCAAGTAATCTAGATGGGCATTCAGAACAATAGGTGCACAGACAAAACAACGGAGTTCTTGGGTCTCCCTTTAACAGGACAGTAAACAGGATTGACAGCTTTCAGTCAGCCAGGAGATGAGCCAAGACAGCCTCTAAAATTCTGCAGCTGACATCTCCCCCCACCGAAGTAATTAACTAATTATGTTCCAGGGAGATGGAAGATGACTGGCTCTGAAGAAGTGGAGTAACAGGAAAAGATCACAGGGAAGAATTTAAGTAAATAATTATACTGATAAATAAAGACCTTTCTACAGTCAAATATTGTCAACAACTTGGCCCTTATCTCTCACATAGTTTAGCGGTGCTCAGGATAGGTACCCTAAAAAGTCCTACTTTACATTCTTCCATTTCAACAAACTTTACAATCTCAGCCTAAAAAAAAAACCCAGAACTCTCTTGCCAAACCCCAATCCAAGCATTTCTTGCCTCACTTTAAAAAATGTCATTTCAAACTATAAATTTTTCCTGATACATTTTGCTTAGGAAGATTAGGCTGCAAGTCTTATGATCAATATTAACTGTCAGTGACTTGTATAATCAACTTTGAAAGCAACACTGAGGCGTTTTGGAAACTGCATCTTTGTTCTTTAGCACAAAGTTAGGATCACTTTGTTTCCTTTACCACCTTGTTAGGTTTATCCATTATTTTTCTAGTTCTGACTCAGATTGTTTATTACTGCTTCCCTACACAAAGTAGTCCAAGTTGCATCTAATAACAGATGAATTGTTGAATACTATTATTATAACAGAGTAGTATTATATTAAGTAGTACCAAAAAGGAAAGAAAGGAAAGAAAAAAAATTCTCATAGCAAGATAACCAGCATGTTGCACTGCTTTCAGCCTGGTCTCACCCTGCAAAGACCATATTATGTTACACAAATGCAACATCAACAGCTAATTCAATAATTTATCAACACTTTCCCCAGGATGTGCAACCCAGAATCTTCATCTTAAGAAATTCTGCAGATGAAAGATTAAAACCAAGCTGTTCTGCCTGTAACACGAAGATTCTTTCTAATGTGGAGAGTGCTATAAAGCCAAAAAACTTCAAAATAATGTAATTTTAGTCGAATTGGAGCCTAATGTTTAGAACCACTAAAAAGGCATACAGAATGACAGACAACACAGATGCATGAGCTGGTGTATTTTACAGGTAATTTCTACTGGACTTGATTGATTTAGTCAAACTTATGCTACCACCACTCCAGATCACTTAACCATGATACTTTATTTGATCTGGCAGCTTTGGATTCAAATTCAAGAGAACTACACCACTGACTTTTGTTTTGGGAACTGAAGCTTTCAAGGTCTGAACTAAGTACAGCTAACTAGATACATGATTATATTTCACACCTTAAACACTTGTGGAAGAAAATACAGGGACCCTGTGCAAGCCTCTTCACAACAAATGCAGTGTCCCTACAAGGAACAGGTAACTGAAGTTCACGAGTGTTTAATTTACAAAAATGGTTACAAAGGAACCTTCTGCTGCTGAAAAGAACAACTTGCTATGTGAAATAAGATTCACCTTCAAAACTCTTCCTACACAGGAAGCAACCATGTAAGCTTTCCACAAATTGTTACAGTAATGACCACTCTCCTCACAGAGAGGATCAAATCCCAGAGATGTGACACACAACATAATATAATCCTGCTAATTAGAAATAAATTTTTTTTCAAATGAAGAGCCCTTGCCTAAAACATAATTCACTTTACTGTGACAAATAAGCCTTTTAGTATAACAGATAATAGCAAATGCATTTCCTTTCCAATCCATCCATACACCCAGAATGGTTTCTGAATCTAACAATTTAGAGTTCTTACTCTGCTGAAAATAAAAACAGTGAAGACCTGATCTAGAACGTAACACATGAGTAAAGTTAGTCCATGCTGGACCTTTACAAAGTAAGGTAAAGGTCCATCTGCTTAAGGAGTTGACTGGCTTTTTTGTTGCACACACAGACATTAACTTTTTCTCAATTCTATTTCCAAAAATGTTTATTTATATATATATATATATATATATATATATATGTGTGTGTGTGTGTGTGTGTGTGTGTGTGTATATATATGTATATATATATATGTATATATATATGTGTGTATATATATGCATATGTTTATATATTTATACTTACATAAGCTATGTCAATACATAGTATAGCATAAGCATATACTGTATATGTTATATATATATATGTACTTAGAAAATTGTAGGTGCAAATAAGTTTTAAGTATTATGATTTACCCTGCAAATGGAATAAAAATGCAGACAGAAAAATAGTCTAAAAATTTCATTTCAAAATTTAAAAGCCTTAACATTTCCAGTCTTTTGGCACACAAAAGCTGTAAGTAGAGGAGCAAAGGAGGGTGCTTGAAATGAACAGAAGACAACCTGAACAGTGCTTATACTTTCAGCTGACTACAGACTTTGCTAAAAATAACCAAACAAAAGCATCACTAAAATACAGCACACAGATCTTTTCCAAAATAGACCAATGTCAGCAATCCTAATCCCTCTCATCTCCACCTATCTTGAAATTTAACATCATTGTTTTCCTCACACTCACTTTTAGAATTACATACATCCGTCTGAACATCTTGCCACACAGAAGCAGCATCCTGAACTTCAGATTAAAAACTGTCAATACAGAGAGAGCAGTTTTATGTGATCATACTAAATACTTCATGCTGCATCAATTAATTTTGTTTGGCACCTGACCAAGAGTTGCAGTATGGGGTCACACACACATGCAAACAATATTTACACATTAAACTCTTGTGGACATCACACAGCCTGTCTGCTGCATGAAATCTGAGAACAACTTTTATCAAAAGAGCATCAAGAGGGTGTGTTTGACTCCCTTCCTAATCGATTTCTACACCTTATGTCTCTCCTTAAGACACCACTCAGTAACACACAGACAGCATTCATTCAGAATTATACAGTTACATAATAGACAGAAAGTTTACTTTTTAAAAAGGTCTTTGTCCAGCATAACACCATCTGAAGTAGTCTGAAGAGTCAGTCTTAGCATATCCATGCACTCTTTCAATCGAGGATCAGATGTACGTAATCCTGTAGATTTGAGTGCCTATTAGAATAAAACAGCAATTACTAAGTGAAAAGATATGCTATTACAATCAAGTTATCTACTGCTCAGCATTTATCACTGTAAGAGATCTGCCACTGCATCATCAACAGAGACATTGTGACACTTTACTGATTCTTCAGCAATTTCCTTCGGCCATTTTGGCTGCATTTTATGTCAAAACATTAATGTTATTTGAAATACAGTGGTCCAACTACATTTTATAGAAGCAAAAATACTACTGAGCTATGCCACAGGCACAGCTGCTTTCAAGCATACTCCTTTGCACATCAAAGAAGTGAATAATAACATTAATATACTCATTCTCTTACTTAACTACAGAAACAGCACTGGGGGGGAACAATACATTCCTTCCCACAGAAAAACATGTACAACAGAAATTCTTTCTTTGCATTCTTGCATTTAAAATGTAAAATAACCTTGCAGTAGTCAGCTTTCATACAGCACTTTGGAACAGTAAACTTACAGTTATGAATTTATGAACTGGTATTTTTTCTTGTCCTTCTGCAATAGTATAGAAAAGCAGATCTTCTAAGCTGGGAAGGAGACCTTGTTTTATTTTACTGGAAAACAGAAAAAAAACCCCATAGATTATTTTAGTGCCTATTTTTATTTATACACATTTTTGCATTATCCTCAGGCAAACACATTTTCACTGCTACCACTAATTTCAAAGAACATTTTCATCAGTGAACACAAAGCATAGTTAGACTTCAAGTAGAAAAAGAAGTTAATGTTACAAGCAGCATACAGAGATTTTACAGTAGCAAACATTCTTAACTGCAACTCCGTCATATTTTTAGTCAGACATTTACCATTAAGATTATATTTAGGTTTTTTAGGGAGCAGATTAATCACATATCCCTCTTTTTCATGTTACCAAGGATAGGTATGTCACTTGCAGGGGATAAATTATTTGTAAGATTCCAGGATGTATCTGCCTCATAATGAAGTTGTAGAGCATACTGACCCAAGTGTTCTACAGGCAAGACAAGGAGAGGATAAATGTGTAATATTTTCTTCAAAACAGTCCCATTTTCAGGACTCCACAGAGGAGTCCTAAAGTCCTTATCCTTCTAGAAGCTTATGTAAGCCCCATCAGTTACCATGGAACAAGCAAAGCCATCTGCAGCATAATCGAGCACCTGAAGCAGAAGGAGTGACTCTCATCACACCTACTTAGCTAAGTAAACCCAGTGCAGATGCACCTTTAATGGTCACTGTGCTTATCAGTGTAAACACACCCCTCTCCAAGGATCCCAGGTGTTACCTATTTCACTCTGAGACGTGCTTCCCCCAGCCTGCAGGTTTTCATTACCTGCATCTCCATTTCATGTGAAATCTGAAGGAAACCTACCACACAAAGCATTCAGATACCTTCTAAGACAGAAAGCTGTAGTACTGACAGCTTTCCCTTCCCTTTGAAGTTTACAGATTTAACCTGTAAAAATATAAAAATAATCCCTGATATTCCAAAGCACCCTGCAGCAGGCAGGAGCCCTAGTCTTTACACCTGCCCTGTAAGCAGTGCCCACTGCACTACCAGACTGAGAGGGCCAGTGACAGCAAAGGGATTCTGATTCTTTGGTCCCCTGAAGTGCCCAGGTTTGTTTCCAGACAAAAAAAGCCAATGTTTCAGTGTTTGACACACAAAAATACATAAAACCAAAAGAAAAAAAATATGTAGATAGTAACTAAAATGCATAGCATGCAGTCTTACATTATTTTAACCATCAGTTTTAAAGGTCTATCTGATAATCTATTAATACTGGCAATACTTTGTTACTATACAGTAATAGATAAACTATTGCCTGAAACCAGAATGTTTAGTGGCAATTTATGTATTTTTATATATTTATGCATGTGTTTACAAAAAGTACGTCCAAACTCTAGTCATTGAAGTTTTCAAGAGATCAGTAATTCTTTGAATAACAGAACTCAGTGTTACTGCAAAAACTGCAAAAATAAAATGCTCCAGCTCAGCACAGACCCTAGATAGGCCAATGCAATCTTACTGACGTTTAATCCTCTCCTCCTCCCAATACTTACACAAGTCAGATTTATGATTATTTTTAATAAAAATCTGATTGTACCCAAATACCCTTATAAATTTAAGACAACCTCTAGATTGCCCTTGCCTCCCTCCTTTCCTTGTAACTAGCTGTGAAAACCAGTAGTAAAAAATATCACCTCTCATTTTCCAATTTAAAATCCTGTACTTACATACTAAGAACAGAAGACAGCTTTGTAAGCCAACAGAACTTTCCTTGTCTTACAGTCTAGATTTTTTTTTAATTTAAATTATGCTGGCTGACTAATGCACAGACAGGCTGGCAATTCAACCAAGACAAACGCTTGCAACTACCTCAAACTAATTATTGAGCAGCCCTTTTGCTAAAGAAAATTCAGGTCTTCCAGGCAGCATGTTTCATTTTCAACCCTTTGGGGACAGTATGTCCAGTCAAGGCAACAGAACCAGAACTACCAACACAGCAACTAAAGCTTGAGGATGTCTGCATCCTAATTGTGTAGGGAACTAACTTTTAAAGTTATGCTAAGTTATGTCATCTACACACCTACATATTTATCATTTATACAAAGCATTCAACTGAGCTTCCCAAAATGTCAAGATCTCATGTTTTAAGGAATGTCTGGACTGCTGAAGGTCTGGCAGAGGAAACTTTCCTATTTCACTCTGGCAAAACCAGCCAGCAAACACACTGAGAAATGTTAACTGATAACCTATTTAATTACACATTTCTGAGCAATTACTCAATTTTACAGCTGTTCCAAGTATGGAATTTCTATCTGGAAAGATGCAGAAAAATACTTCAGCCATTTAACCAAGATTTTACCTGCCTCTTCCTAAGATTTTAATCTATTTTAGAGACATGCACCTTTCACAGCAGAAAATCTCTCAACATGGTTTTCATATCTTTCACATCTGCTGTTGTTCAATATTGGGTCACTCAGCCTAATTAAACAATGGAGCTGCACAGACAACCAAAGCAAAGAGGATGACATTGAATATATTTACAGAAAATTGCTCCTTGTCAAATAGTCCATCTTTTGGTAAAGTTTATCAGCTAAATAGGGGTGAAAAGGCTTGCTCTGCAGTTTATCAGATCAGTGATGTCAGTAACTGATGTTTGCTTAACCTAAAAGATGTGTTTTGGCACTGTGAACACACTTAGCAAGATAATTCTGTTCCGCACATGGTAAAAAGCTGTTTTTCAGGTCAGGGAACTTGCAATTTTCACAGTCAAATTAAGTGGAAATTCCAGTTTACCTGATTTCATGAATAATGACTTTTGATTTTTCTTTACCTTCTTCAAATAAAAAAAGCACTAGACTATCGAACAACTAGACTTTTTTGGTAGTATACTAATCTGTGCATTACAGTACTGGTGGACTGGTTTTTTAAATACAAAGAAAAGCCAACACAGGAATTCCAAGCACAAGGACTTCACAGTCCTTCCTTCAGATCTTCCTTTTGCATAAGTACAAGGTCTACACCAGATTCTGGGGGGGACTTCACTTCAACAAACGCTGAATTTCTAGGATAAAAACAAGATTAAATTTCAAATAACGTGGAAGATTCTTACTCTGTACTTCAGGATAGAACTGCCAAAATGCAGAACAGGATTTACAGAACAACAAATGATATAAAGATATGATACTGCTAGTAATAGTTTCCGGCATTAGTAACAAACATGACACCAGTCATAAAAATGAGGTTACAATTACTGTCACAAACAATGGTCCCTGAGGGACCATTGAAGATCTTCATCAATGACACCAACAGCGGGATCGAATGAAGCCTCAGCAAGCTTGCCAATGACACCAAGCTGAGAGGTGCAGGTGACAAGCCTGAGGGATGGGCCAATATCCAGAGGGACCTGCACACACTCAAGAAGCTTGTCCAGGTGTGAACCTCATGAAGCTCAGCAGGGTAAAGTGCAGGGTTCTACACCTGGGCCATGGTAACTCCTGGATTCAACACAGCCTGGGGGAAGAGTAGCCCTGCCAAGAAGGATCTGTGGGTGCTGGTGGAGGAGCTGGACACAACCCAGGCACAGGCACTGGAGCCAAACACGTCCTGGGCTGCATGCAGAGCAGCGTGGGCAGCAGGTCAAGGAGGGGATTTTCCCCTTTACTCCACTCTGCTGAGACACCACACAGAGTACTACGTTCACCTGCTGAGACCCCACACAGAGTACCACATTCAGCTCTGGGGCCCTCAGCACAGGAATGACATCAGCCCACTGGAGCAGGTCTGGAGGAAGCCACCAAGAAGGCCACAGGGATGAGCACCTCCCTCTAGCAGGTAAGGCTCAAGGAACAAGGGCTACTCAGCCTGGAGAAGAGGAGGGTCCTGGGAGACCTCACTGCAGCCTTTCAGTACCTAGAGTGGGTCTGTAAGAGAGATGGGGACAGACTTTTCAGCGGGGTCTGTCACAACAGGACGAGGCATAATGGTTTTCCACTAAAAGAGGGCAGCGTTATATTTAGATATAATGAGGAAATTTTATGGTGAGGGTGGTGAAATGCTGGAGCAGGCTGTCCAGACGTGAAAACAGGTCCCCACCCCTGGAAACATTCAAGGTCACCTTGCATGAAGCTCTCAGCAGCCTGATCTGGCTGCTGAAGATGTCCCTGCTCATTGCAGAGGAGTTTGGACTAAATGGTCTCTACCAACCCAAACTATTCTGGGATTCTGTGAAAGCTGCAAATCACAGTCAGTTGCCCCTCTACCTAAGACAGGCATCTTGCAGAAGTTGTCACCGTACTACAGATGCTGCATATCTTGGTTGTATCTCCAGCATTTGTCAAGTCACTAAGCAACTGCTTTTTGTCCACTCCTACAGTGCCACACTGGTCCCGTAATAGAGGCGGGCAGCTATTTACCCAAGAACTACCTTTGTTCAAGAGCAAACTAGACACTTATAAACTTAGATCAAAGATAGATATGTTTAGTAGCTAACAAAGTGCTTCTGGTAAAAAAACAAAAACAAACTCTAGCTTCAAAACCTTAGCCTCTACAGAAGTTATGAAAGGTCTAATAAAAGTGCACTTCTGTTGCTTGCATCTCTCAGTATTGTATCCACACTCTATCAGAAGTATCAGCAAAATGAAACACTGCCTGGTTACTTGTTATTCCTCTGTTATCTGGTCTGTAAAAGCAAATTAATTTTGAAAAGTATCTCCAGAATTCATCCCTGCCCTTAAAAAAGAGCACTACCACTCCCTTGTCATTAAAAACAAAACAAAACAAAAACACTTCCTTTAACTGTTTTGTGATATTCTATATACCAGTGTCTAGCATTATTGCAATTTAGCTAAAAAAAGTGACCAATTTAGCTTTCAAAAGTTAGGGTCACTCACGTTTTGCTTTCCCTCTCACTTTAATCAAGACCTTTTTAATTTAGAAATAGCTTCTACTAAGATAAACTGTTTCATCCCTTTACTGTCCAGTACAAGATGAACTCTTATACTGAAAGTAAAAACAAATGAAGAACAGTTACACTGAAAGCAGGAGCAAAGTGTATTAAATATTATACACATCTGTAACTGACGAGTGTCTTAGGCTACTGTGTTTTAATAACTCAGGCATGAGCAGAGATACTATTGTGTTTTAATCCACAATTCCTATTAATTAAATTTACCCGTCTGTGACCACTCTCAGTTCAAACTCAATTATTTTTCCTGTCCAAAATACATTAAGTTTCAGTTGGATACACAGTGTAAAGGCTAGAGAGCAAGGATAAAGAGGTGGTGAAAGATGTTATGGAAAAAATGCACCAGGGGATCTGGTTATGCAATGGGATACTAGTTATTTCATCAGCCACAGACCTCAGAATTTATCCTCACTATGAGGAATTGAACTGTTCTAAATTTCTGGGTAGTCTTTGCAGAAAACATTTTAGGCTTTTACTTGCAACTCCTACTCTGTAGACAAGGAATGTTAGGAAAGCAAATAAACAGGAAAACCTTACTGTTGTCTTATGACATCATGAGTTATTTCAGTATCCCAGAACCACAACCTTATAATCAAATAGAAATAAAATAGCCCCCCAACATTAACTAAAAAGAAAAAGGAAAAAGGCTATTGCCAGTTGAGTCCACAAACCATCTGTCAAACACCACTCAAATGTTAAGACACTATAGAGGGCAAAGCACGGGAATCAGCAGAACACAGACTGCACTGACTCAGCCCAGTTGTCAGCGCAGTTCAGACACCTGTCTTTTGAAGAACCTCACTTTTCTTCTTGAGCCTGCACTCTGTCTTAATATAGCAATGACTTCCACATGGAATGTACCATTTACAAATGCTTGAAGGAAGATTTTCACAGTTCTGCTTCGAGAAAAGTAAGAATGAAGGTATCTAGTAGCCTGACTAATGCGCCACCAGGAATTCCTGCAAAACCTGAAATGAAAAGAAAGTTTCTAGATTTTTCTGTGTTTGTAACTACATGCTAGATGTTTCATAGAATATCTCCATGTTCATTCTGCAGTAAGATTCAAAGAACAAACATTTGACTTTCAAACACATCCTTTTGTCAAAAGCCAAAAAAGTATTAAAAGTGTTTAACTGGCTTGTGATTACATAGTTTTACCCCATGTTAGAAATTCAAGAATTTCCCTAATCGATGCTAGCTGTAGGAAGCTAATAACAGCTGAGTTTAAGAAAATGTTACCTCTTCAATAAATCACCTTTGCAATACCCTCAAAAACCCATCACAGCTGGCATGCTGGTTTTTTTCCAAAGTTTTTAATGTCTGTATTTCTGCTTGAAAACAGACAGGCAGTCTATATAAACCACACCTATTCAACTACAGAAGGATATTTTTTTGTTCCAAAACATTATCTAGAGAGCTAACTCATGGAGGAGACCTCATATTTGCTGAACAAAGGCGTAAATTTAGAAATACTACCCGTTATGAGTGTGTATTATATTGCACACAGTTACATAACCTGACAGGCATGCATTTTTTAAGGCATCTGACAGCAGAACTGGTGATGCCTTTAAAGCAGACTGTACCCCACTGAACCAGGCTGAGCAGCTGATGCATCTGGGGGAAAAAAGCAGAAAAGAACAAGGTCACAGCCTCTCTGCCCACCTGCCATATTGAAGTTCATGCTAAAAAAAAAACACAAACCACAGCTCAAAAGCAGAACTATTAACAAGCTACGGGCTGAAGCCTTCCTGACTGGCTTTGTGGAATCTTCCCCAGACTTCCTCTTAGCATTAGACTAACAGAGACTTTGCTCAGTGTCAAAACAAGGTACTCCTTTCTCAGACCTGTTTCTTCTGTCATTTGCTCTTTTCATCCAGGTAATAAGCATAGCAAAGCCTGGGAAAGCAGCTTGGGTTTAATTTTAATTATGCCACCCCATAATCAGCGCGCAAGGTGCCTACAGGAATGCCACGGGGCACTTTTCAAACGTATACAAAGGAGAAGTCTTCATGGGGCTTGCAGTTCAGCTGTCAAACTTCTTGTAAAAGGTTATCTGAGATTCTAAAAGTACCCAGGTTCAACCAGCCAATGTACAGTCTGTCAAGAGAGGGGGTGGTAGGAAATGAATACTCAAGACCTGCATAATACTGAAGAATAACAGAGAAGAATGCTCTGTCAAACCATTTACCTCATCATTATACTCAACCTCTGGTATCCACTACCAGGTGTAAAAACTGGAGCTGACAGACTTGTCTCCCATGTGTTTTGTGGGGTTTTTTTAAGGAGTATTTCAGTTTCTGAGTAAAGGAATATTAACTTCATAGAAATATACAGCCTTATCATTCTACTACCTGCGCACACCTTTGTCACTAAGGGACATGTAAGGACCTCGGCACAGGCACACATCCTGCAGCACCTATAAACATCTGTACTCACCACATATGGATCTGACCCTGGCCGCACTAAATCACAGAATTGTTAGGGCTGGAAGGGACCTCTGCAGATCACCCAGTCCCCAATGTTCCTGCCAAGGCTGGGTCACCCTAGGGCAGGTTATACAGGGACACATCCGCGCAGAAGACAGTGCTGCAAAACCTCCGAGGCAGCACTACGCACCATGCACACTGCCTTTAATAATTAATGCGAGATGACACAGCTTTCACTCCCTTCTCTTGAAAAATATTTCTAGCCAAGTGGAAGCGCTACCAAAGCCACCCTACCACCTGCGCCGGGCCTCCCCACGGACGGCACCCCCGCACACAGGCGGGAGGGACCGCCGGGGTCACTGCCCGGGCCGCACGCCGCGGGGAGCGGAGCCCCGAGCGGCGCACACGCCCTCCGCCACGCGTGTGCGCCTCCCTCCCGCTCCGAGCCTCCGGCAGCGGGGCCCGCACCGCCGGGGGAGCGGCCGGGATGGACCCGGCAGCCCCGGGGTCCCCGCACCTGCCGGGGAAGCGCCCGCCCGGCCCGGCCCCCCTTCCGCAGGCACCACGCGTGCGAGGGGGAGGCGGCGCTCACATGGCGCCTCCGCATCATCCCCCGCGCCCGCCGCCCCCTCCACACTCACTTCTCCCCGCCGCCGCCTACGGCCACCTCCTTGCCGCCGCCGCCGTGGTTATTGTTGTGGCCGCTGTCGGTGGGGCGCTCGCCGGGAGTCGGCGACGGCGCCTGCGCCCCCTTCCCCGGCTCCTCCAAGGCTCCCTCCGAGCGGGTACACAGACCTCGCGCTGACGGCAGCGCCGCCGGGCCGCGGCGGGCGGCGGGCGGGCTAGCGCCGAGAGCGGCAAGCGGCGGCTGGAGGCGCCTGGTCCCGGCGGCGGGTGCGGGGCCGGGGCCCCGCCGCCGGCCGCCCCCGGCGGGCCGAGCAGCAGCAGCTCCCGCAGCAGCGCCGAGCGCCACAGCCGCATCATCCTGCGCCACCGCGCCGACTGCCCGCCGCGCCGCCCGGCCGCGCCTCTCGCATTGCGCCGCGCCCGCCCCCCGCTGCGCGCCATTGGCCGAGCCCGCTTAACTGTCAGGCGTGCGGCGCGCCCATTGGCCGGCGGGAACGTCACTCAGGGCCGCTGCCACGCCCCCGGCGCAAGCCGAGTCTCCCCGCGGGGCCGCTGGTGTCGCGCGCGGCCGGCGGGGCGGGAGCAGCAGCGCCCCAAGCGGGCGGACCCGGCGGGCTGAGGGGGGCCCCGGGTCGCCGCCTCCCTCCCTCATTCCTTTGCTCCCTCCCTTCCTCCTTCCCTCCCTCGCTCTGCGACGTGTAGAGGCGTCGGGAGCGGGCTGGGCTGCGGCGGTGTCGGGTTCAGGTTGCCATGGATATGGCCATTTTTTAAAACTCTATGTTTTTGATTACGAAGCGCACCGCCTCCGCCGTGCCGGCAGGATCACAAAATACGCTGAGTTGGAAGGGACCCACGAGGATCATGGAATCCAGCTCCTGGCCCTGCACAGGGCACCCCAAGAGCCTCACCCTGTGCCAGAGAGTCTTGTCCGAACCCTTCTCGAACTCTTGCCAGGCTGTGACCACTTCCCTGGGGATGCCCGACCATCCTCGGGGTGAAACACATTCTAATATCCAGCCCAAACCTCTGCCGACACAACTGCAGTGCTCAGCCCAGAGGAGAGAGAAGGATGCTCAGGGTCTGTGTCCGTCATCCACCAGGCACCCTAGGAAAGGGCTCAGGGAACAGGAGCCTCTTGGAAATGCCCTCAGAAGGAATAGTTGTTCCCACATTTTTTGGGTCAAACGCTTCTGGCAAGGAGCAGAGCTCCTAAGGGGTTTCCACGTACTTTCAATAAAAGGGTAACTGCATGGCTCATTGCCAAAACTTACTCTGGAGGATGTAAGGCTTGGTCAAATGTCTGAAGGTTTTTGGGGTTTGAGAAAAATAAATAAACACAAAGCCACAAAAATCAACCAGCTGGCTGCCTAGGTGAACTGGGTGCGGCCATTCTTCATGTTCACATCATCCAACATTTAATCAGAGTGTGGAAATTTTGCTGCTGCTCACCTACAGGTCCCAGTTTGGGAGCCACCGACCCATGGTTGTGAAGTCCTAAAAGAAAAGGTGTAGCAGAGAAGAGTAGCAGAAAATAACTGCAGGGCTTCAGCACAAGGTGTAAATGTCACTCTTTATATACACTTAGGCTTCTGTCACAGCTGTCAGGATACAGCATTTTGGGAGTCACAGATTTTGCAGTTACTTGGTGAAACTTTGCTCACATCACCAACTGCTAAATTTGTCCTGGATGAGTAGAAATCTATATTAGCAAATTTTATCCATTATGGGTAACAGCAGAAGACAACATTTCCTGTCATCCTACTTCCTCTGTAATACCAACATGCAAACCAGTTTTTTAATTGTCCCTAGTCTTCTCAGTTTAGGAATCTTAATTTTCAGAGCAAAAATGTAAATACTTGTGGAGCTGGGAGTTTATTACTGCTAAATTTCCTTGTGAACAATTTCCCCATGCATTGAGGTTTATTTCATCTGCTATGTTTATTATGCTTGGCAGAGGTGGGGGCGGAAAAGCTGCAATTCTGAGTTAAAATGATCTTGCTGCACACTTTATTTGAAGTGTTTTACTCTGAAGATACTGATATTTTGTTTGCCATCACCCCCCAGATTGAAAGTTTCAGCTGCCTAGGCATAGTAACTTCCTCTTAAAGACCCCCATAAAACAGAGAAGGTTCTGTTACCCATTTTTCATGCACTCTGAGATAACTACAAATAGACATGGAGAGTAGTCTTGCCTTGTGCTTCCACTTACCCGGCAGCACAAATACCCACAGGAGTTCCCTATGCTAATAAATTGTCACAACAGCCATGAGGGTTTTTGGAGGAAGATATAAAGATAGCTGATAATCTATGCCTATAAAATGAGCCTCCACACACCAATGGTTTTGCTTCCCACTGATCAAGGAAACTTGAAATACCAGTGTGGGATGTGTAATCCTGTGCTGCACTAACTTCACATACAAAAATGCAAAGTACCTGCATTTCTCACATACTTATTACGTTACCTATTATATTTCCTGGAACTAATTTTGGATTTCCATTTGCTAAGTCCATTTTGGCAAGCCACTACTGCCTCTTTTATCCTGCTGCCCAATAATAATATTTCTCATTTTAAAAATTGTGTTACATAAAATACTCTAAAGATAGAAGTCTCTCAAGCACCTTTTCCATTTTTTCTAGAGCCTGCTGTTCCAAGACCAGAGACTGTGAGTGCTGTCTCTTCCAGACTGTGCATTTGGTCACTAATTGAACACACAGTTCTGCAGACACTACAAGATTCAGAATCTTAGTGCCAAGGTGGTTTGCTGGTGTGACAGCTGCACTCTTTTCTAAGCCAGCTGTTTAGCCACAACCTGGTGCAAACACTTGTCTAATTCATCTCTTACACTGTAGGGGGAGAAGAAGTGGAAGAACAAAAAATGTAATGATCTGGATCTTTCCTTTCAGTGCTCTGGTTTCTGTTCAGGACATTTCAGATAAGGTGGTAGGAAGGAAAAGGAAAGGCTACTACATTCACAAAAATATTTGCCTCTCAAAACAGTACCCCATGATACTTGACCCTACAGGAACTCTTTAATTTTACTCACTTCCTTTTTTTTTAAAAAATATTATTTTGTATACTATTGCCTTATTCCTGTATTTAACCTTGTAGTATTGCCTTCACACTACCATATTAGTCATCTCCTACTGCAGGTACTCTTCATTAAAGCTTTTCTTAAAACTCACTTAAAGAAATTGATCCTCGACTTCTCTCCCTGGAAATTCCCGTCTGTGTTTTTAGCTGGTGAGGGCAGAAAATGCAAGTTGCTCTGTGTGTGGGACTACAGCTCCACAGCTTGGGAACAATGCAAAATGGTAAATATAGTTTCAGATCCAGAAAGTTCAAGGGCAATAGTGACTCATTCACTATTCCGAGAACTTTTGCTGCATAATTCAGGCCATCACTCCTTGCTCCTACTATGACTAAGCCTGAGACATTTCACCCACTGATTCTCTCCCCTCCTCCCACTGGCACAGGTATACCAGAGACTCTTAATCTAAAGACAGACTTTTTTTTCCCCAATTTAAAATAAGCCATAAGAAATGTAGTAAAAACAGCATCAACACCACCACCATTTGCTTGGGAAAGCATAGTACATTAAACCTGTTAAACTGACACTGATTTTTGTATTGATCCAGATGTTGCACTGGGCTTTCCCATACCCCAGCAAAACCCCCTTTAGACTTCTCCTTTGAACACAGTGATATTACTTGTCTCTTTGGAAAGAGAAGACACGCCATCTGCTCTGCCATTCTGTGTTTCACACAGTATCCCAAGAGAAACAGAAAATTACAAAATGGTTTCCACACAGAGCAAAGAAATTTGAAATTAAAATTCCCCATAGCTTTTATTTTGAGTTGGTTACACAACCAGCAGTAACCATAAGCCAATTATTCTCTTTTTAATTCCCACAACTATACATGTTCTTTTGTAAGACAAAAATTATTTGAATTTCAGGCAACAAGGTTCTTAAGGAAAGAAAAAAGAGGATCTCTTAAATAGGTATTATTTTTAAAGTATTTCCCTTAAACTGTATTGTAGCAGAATATTCCAAGTATAGCTCTCTAAAAATAATCCATATTTCAGAGGTTTTCCTTTCTAAAAGGGGCATAGCAGCATTAATCTCCTAGGAGAAAGGGCTCTGAAAAGCAGGTGCAAAGAGGTCTTCCCAGTTCAAGCACATACACTGATAACAGCTTTCAGGAAAGTTAAATCCTCCCATCAGATCAGCGGGGCAGATCTCAGATAAGCAGCAGAAATTAAGGATTATCTTGACTACGACATGAACTGTTTACTTTACTATTTTAAATGGTTATGTTGGCTCCATTTCATTTGTTGAGGGGTAATGCTTTCCAAAAGAGAACTAAGGACCAGAGACAACTGTTATCTAGTATGCAAGTATTTCTACCCATTCTAGCAGCAGTTCTTAAGAATACTCTTTTCTTTTGTGAGGCTAACTTGCTGCACCTTTGGGTAACATTTTTATATTTGTTCAAGGGAAAAGTGCTCAGTCACAAGAAACATTCCCCGTTGGATTGTACAGAGGATACAGAACAGTTTCCTCTGAGCCTAGAAGCATAAGCAGTAAATAGTTACTATTTAATCTAAGAAAATGAATGTTCAAATGTTTGGGCATCATAACTCAGAAATCCAGCAAGGAGGAAAACATTCAGAGGATTTATTTAACTGGAAAGAAATGGTTGAGGGAGTGACCTCAAGTGACAAGCAATAAAAATAAAATCAAAAATGCCCTCCCTGCATAGCGCATTGAGTCAATAGTTCAGTTCCTATCACTCACATTCCAGGCAAACAGAGGCAGTGAGGAATTAATTCAAAGGAAAGAATATTTGGAGGATTTTTCTGAGACTTACATGAAAAAAGACTACAAGGGCCTGGGACATTCCTAGCGTGGTTAGCAGACAGCATATGATGTGTTCTAGCATATCTAACAAGAGCAAGCAAATCACAGAAGCAGAGTTATTGAGGATGACCTGCAAAGACTGGCACAATTTTTTCCCATTAGTCTATCGGTTAACCGGCTTCCTTTCATCTTGGTTGGTGAGACAGCAACATTGTTCCTCATTCTCCTTATCAGTCATAGCGTTTTTCAGATGTAAAATTCTTCATACATCAGAACATCCACCTTGAGCAGCTAACAGAAAAGCATTCCCTGCTGCATCCAGCACACTGCATGTTATTTGCACTACAATGTACCTAAATCATAGTGCTACATACCCCATGCATTCCACTCACAGTCACATTTAATGCTTAATTCTGATGACATCTCAAACTGCAGTCTTGATATTAACAGAGGCCAGGGAGCAGGAGCAAATTTGGATCTTCTGTTTGTATTCCCAGTGCTCAAATATCAGCCTAGGTGATCTTGTGCAAGCAAAAAGAAACAAGGGACAACATCATCCAACTGCCCCATCATATGCCTGAGATGAGCATGCATAAGGGAGCTCAGGGCAGCCCATGGGCTCTTGCCTTGCTGTTCTTAAGAACAGATATGGAAAATTGGTGCCTGCATTTGGCAAAGGTCAGAGCACTTGGGCTGGCCCCAGCTGGCTTGTCATGTACAGAGCTCCACAGCACTGGGCAGTCACTGGCTGACCATTAACACCTTAGTTAGTAAGCCCCTAAAGGGCCTTCAGAAAAGATGGGCAGGGACTTTTGACAAGGGAACACAGAGCCAGGACAAGAGGAAGGGCTTCAAACTGACAGAGAACAAGTTTAGATCAGATATTGGGAAGAAATTCTTCATTTGTGAGGCTGATGAGGCCCTGGCACAGGTTGCCCACAGAAGCTGTGGCTACCACATCCCTGAAAGTGTTCAAGGCCTGGTTGGATGGGGCCTGGACCAACCTGGTCTAGTGAAAGATGGCCCTCTCCGTGGAAAGGGTTTGGAATGAGATGATCTTTAAAGTCCTTTCCAACCCAAACACATTCCATGACCTGTATGTGCCACCTCAGCTCTGAAGTGATGGAGAAGACAGTGTGTCCTGCATCCTCCCCCTGTCCTAAGCTGGTTGCTTTCAGCTCTGAATTTCAGCACATTAAAAAGACCCTTGGAGAGATGCAAGCTTTCAGGCCAAAGCATAAAACTGCATCCCATTAAATTGTCCCATGAAGGAAAAGCCCTGGTTTTACCCTTTCACAAACACCTGTGGCCATGTAGAAGCTTAAGTTTAACAAAACAGTCAGTTTTAAGCAGAGAAACAAAACAAAACAAGGTAAAATGAAGCAAGCAAAACAAGCAGTCAGACTGTAATGGAAACTGTCTCATCATAGGTGGAAGTCAAAATAGTTTAAAAGTCTTCCACTTCCAGAAGGCTTCTCTGGAGTACGTAGAAACCACTCTGATTTGGCACAAGGTATAATGCCAGCATCAACACAATCCCACTGCCTCTGAAATGGCAAATTAATCAGCAAAACCACATGCTTTTTTTCTGCTTTATCCACCTGATATTTTTGGCACCCTCTCATTGCTGTTGCTGCACTGAGGGAAGAGGAATGTACACTTCAGGTGACTGAGTCCTCAGCCTTCCTTTGCAACTGCTGTGAGTTGCCAGTCTCCTCCCAAGCTGCAAGAGTGTCTAAGTCTCCTGTTTACTTAAAAACAAAAGCTCCCATAAAGACTAATGGGAAAACAGACAAGTTTTTTAGTTCTTGAAGGATGTAACCTTGAAAGATTTCCCTCCTTCCCCCACATCTAATTCTCTCTTTATAAACATGTAGCTTTCTTAGGGAGGTGAAAGGAAGAAAGACCAACAGCACTTCCAGTAGTACATGGTGTACCCTCATACTCCAAGGGTATTTAATGTTTATCCAAGGACTTTTGAACAGTTCCACAACAGTAGGCCAGGGAACTGAAGATCTGCAAAACTGAATCCCAAGATTTAAAAGATTTAAAATCAAGACTTTAAAATAATCTGGATTAAGTACATGTTTTTGCTAGTAACTAGTCTACTGCTTAAACATGTGTATGTTCATCCTAAATTCCAAGAAGAAAAACATTCAAAAATTTTGTATGGTATTTTTGGTGCACTTGAAACACTTGTGGAAGCCAAAGATTTTTGCTTCAGTAACATTAACTGCTGCCACAGAACTTCTTCACATCATCTTTAACTGCTCCATCTTTTCAGACAGGGCTTGAAACAACTCTCACAGAAGTCAGGAGCTGATGGGAAAACATACAAGACAAGAAACTCTACCTTTTAAATAGTATTTTTAGCCCTCAGCATACTTTTCATAGCAGTATTAAACCAAATTATTTTGGCTTTTAACTCAACTGACTGGGCTGTGATGTGGAAATTGATGTGTCTCTAACAAGATGTGAACTCTGGTGGCAACATCACTCATTCCCACGCACGTGCCATGGCTTGTCACTCCCCCACAGCTGTCCTGAGACAGCTATTGAACTACAAAACAGAAGTGAAACAAGCTGGCTTACAAACTGACAGATCACCGTTCTCTGCTTTGAGAATGAGGAGTTTCACATGATAAGGCTGTGAAACATGTCTTGAGGTGTTTTGAATTAACATGCTGTAGAAGGGCTCAAAGGAAGAACAGTAGCCAAGAAATGCTGATAATTTTGTTTCTCTCTGTACACTTGGCCTTGTACTACAGGAAAGGGATGTTGTCAGATAACAGACTTCACAGCCTTCCTGTCACAGGCAGTTTTTAAACTATGACCACGTGGCTTGGATATTTGGGATATTCAGATAAAGTTTCATCTGGTTCTTTGATCAACAAATGGAGCTTTGGGCAATCAGATACCCCTAGAATAAGGCATAAGGCCAAACCATTGCCTATCTGAATAATATACTGATTTTAGGAAATACAAATTCTGCAGTTACTAGAATATATCTTATTCTGCCATATAGCTGCACAGAAAGTAACTTTGTAATACTCTACACTAATCACCAAAGAACATCATGGGCCTAATTTGAGAACAAATCTCATAGCCCCTACTGTGGTCCATTCAGTAGGGATTTTTGTTTTGTTTTCAGGCTGTTTGCTATATGTGCTGTGTTTGACTAAAGTCTCATTGGATATTTGAGGATCAGCTCTGCTGAAACAGAGTCAGAACAGTGGCATAGTTGAGCAGCCCAGCTGTGGTAGGGAGGATATTTTCAGCTAAAAATACTTCAAGACAACAAATAAAAAGTGAACTGTATTGAGTATTTTGGGCCAGAAGGCATGTAGAACAGATACATGTAATTGTTCATGTAATTATGGTTAGGAAAACATCATCCATCCACCTTTCTGCTTCCTTCCCAGCATTGACTTAATGTATCCTGACTTCTGCAGTTACAAACTCTCAAGATAGGAAGACACATGCCCTATTAGTCATGTTTAATCAAGAAGTTACATTTTGTTTCATTTCTTGCACTTTCATTATGCATATTTCCATGCAATTCTTCTATCCAGTTTATCTCACCTTGCACATTTCTGCAAGTTTTTCTTCTGGTTATCTACCTTTTAAGTGGTATTTCTGGCTTTTGATTGATATATTCTAACAGGGAAAGCGTAGTCTAAAAGGAAAAAAAAATAGCCTAAATAGTGACTCATTTTGTTCTGCTTTGCCTGTTAGTTACATTGTTTGATATGTCAACATGTTTTCTTAACAGTAAAGATGAAATTCAGAGTTGAAAAAGCACAAGCAGTAGAATGTATTGCCTTTTTACACAGAAGTATGATTGAAGAGAAAGGTAACTGCTTAGCAGGGCTTACTGCACCTGCCTTGGTGTAAAGCCAAATAAATTCCACCCTTTGAAATAAGAAGTAATTCTTAAACTACCAGTAGTTGTTAATGATTGCTGGAACTGGAACTAATCAATGAAACCACGTGCTAGTGAGTAATAATCTTCTAGAAACATCCTGAATATAGAGATTATACCCTTTATTTAACAGATAAGAGGGAAAAGGTTAATTTACATCTCAGTACTAATTTGAGTAACAAGAACCATTAACTTAGGAAGGTAATGAGCTGAAACATCCACCAGCTCAATCCAATGACCCTGTACTTCAGGACAAGCAGAAGGATCTGTGTGATGGACTGCTGCTGATCACTTCCTGAGGATTGGCCAGGCTCTGGATGCCTGGCACACCCCACCTGAATGGCATTGAGTCTGGCTCAGGATAAGTGCTTGTATGGAAAAAGAAAACTGTGAGGAACAGTGCTCTTCCCACATAGTAGCTCTGAAAAAAGGCTGGTAGCCTTTTTTTGTACCCTCAAATAGATTGCAGAGAATTGGCTCTAAAGCTGCCAAGTGAACATTACAAGGAGGAGAAAAAGAATGGGCACCTTTAATAGCATTACAGCTGTGCTTTTCTGCCAGCTTGTTTCTGTCTCTTGCATACTTCTCATGTCTAGGCCACATTTATTGGCACATTGAGACCTCCACCTTAAAAACTGGAAGAACATCATCCGCATGAGATGAAGGCAGAAGCAGTACAGTCACCACATGGCTGTCACCCAGACAGACAGACACAGAGCAGTTTTGAATTGAGTACTGCTGAAACTCCATATTGGGAATGCTGTGCTCCAAAGAGAGCAGCAGCAGGGCAGATTGGCTTCAGCCTGCCCATAGCAGGACAGAGCTGGTTTGTCCCTGCCTCTGTTACCTCCTGGCCTTGTCAGTTCAAGGGCATGAGTAAGAGCTGTGCCACGAAGCTGCAGGTGTAACCTCAGAGTGCCTATTTCAGAGTTCACATAGAAAGGCAGCAGCATCTTCCAGCCTGAACTTGAACTGCTTAATCTTCAGCTCTCACAGGCTTTCAGATCAGAGATGGAGAAGATTATTCCCAAAAGCTCTGGCAGTCTGTTACACATTACCTTGAAGCAGAGTGGGCAGAAGGATGTCAGGGCACTCTCTCTGGAGCAGAAAGGGATCTCCTGGGAACAGTCAGTCCACTGGGTCACACCTGCCTATGTGCAAAGGCCATGCCATGGCCCAAGAGAGAGGTCATTTATATAAATGCCTTCCTCACAGGCGTCACAAGGCTGTCCACTGAAGGCACTAACAGCTCAGTGCTTGAAATGTTTTAGAATTAGGCTGCATCAGAATAAAGTGATTCTTAACTGCTTCACTTTTCCTTCCTAAAGAATTACATGTTTTTTTGACCCTATAATAATGAGATTACAAGAGAAAAGCAATGAGGAATGATGCTACAAGCAATCATGAGGTAAGCATTTTTAACAACGCTAATTCGTTTTGGGCTTATGAAAAGGAAAAAAAATAACTATAGATCCTATAGAGATGAACTATGCCGCATTCCACTAAAAAAATCCAGAACTCTTGAGTGCAGGCTTACACACGCAAGCAGCCATTTAAAGAGGTAGTTTTTACTAAGAAAATAATCTGTTTATTATCATTGTTGTGAGGCTTTTTGGTTTTTCAACTCCTGTTAGTGCAGCAGATTGAACATACCTTTGCATTTTGTGAATCCTCAGCAGAATTGGCTGTAGCACAGTATGTTGTAGTGGCACTGCCAATCTGTCCAGCATTTGTGTCACACGAGGCAGCACACGGGAGCAGGGCTCCTGGCATAGACAAAGCCACCAGCTCTCTGACTGCTGCCCTGAACAGTGGGAGGAGGGGCTTTTGGAACTCCCTGAACAGTGGGAAGAGGGGCTTTTGGAACTCCCTGAACAGTGGGAAGAGGGGCTTTTGGAACTCCCTGAACAGTGGGAAGAGGGGCTTTTGGAGCTCCCTGAACAGTGGGAAGAGGGGCTTTTGGAGCTCCCTGAACAGTGGGAAGAGGGGCTTTTGGAGCTGGCATCAAGAGCAAGTCAGAGCAGAAACTGTTTAGCAAAAAGCCAAATGCAGGGCAAGCTTATCATTTTTATAATTGTCCTTTAGAGATAAACCTCACTTGAAGTCACTGCTCTGAGAACAAAACCAGGGAAAGAACAACAACAAAAAATAAGATTAAACAACTTTTAAAAGCCTTTTCTGCCATGAGGAAATTCATCTTTGGTGTAACCTGGAGGAACAGATGTTACTGAGTTCCCAGGCAAGTCAAATCTGGAAAGAAATGAGCACTATTATCCAGGAAATGGAAGTGATGGGAAGCAGCTGCGACCGGGAGCCTGCTGGCTCTCCCTGGCAAGTTCTGTGGCTGTTGCTCATCCCTGCAAAGAGGAGCTTCAGTGTCCCTTTACACTGTCAGGAACATCCCTGTGGAGGCTGGCTGCCCCAGCCCCACCAGCATACTTGAAGATTAGCTTAGGGAAAGTGTGGATGTTGTCCTAATCCTGCGTTGAAGCCATGATAGATTGCAAGCCCTTTGTTACACAACAGGATCCCTCCTCTGACTCAGTGGAAAGGATTTCCTGGATGCCCAGGGCAGTGTGGATCAGACACAGGGAGGATATGCAAGGGAGCAGGCTCACTGCTCAGTCAGTCACAGCACAGCCATGACCTATCCCAGCACTTGAAATAAGAGTTGCTGGCACATCTCCACACTCCTGGGCAGCCTTCCCATGTGCAGGACTGACACACTCACTGTGAACCCACGCAGATATTCATCTCTTGACCCTAGAGATTAAAACACACACATGCAAATCTTCCCCTCCATGCTCTCAGCTGTGCACAGCCAAGGCCTGTGTACCTGTGCTCACAAAAACATCCTCCCCAGCTGCTGCTGCAAGGGACTGCCATGATCGCTCTCACCTCGCAGCCTGGCTGGCAGCCCTCAGCACTTCCAAGGAGTTGAAGATAAATGAAGCAAGGGCTTTCAGCAACCTGATAGTGCCACAACTGCACAAAGCAAGCTGTCCCTGCCCTGACAAAGGTGTGGGATAAAAGAGGCCATAATACCATAGCAATAGTATTATACAAACACACAAGTGCAATGTCTTCTGTCAGGAAAGCATTTACAGTAATATGGGTAGTGTGTTTAACTACTTACATTTTTTAATATACTAAATCATCCCAGGAGCTCTTACACAGGGCAAGTGGAAGAGATTCTTTTCATTCATCTGAAGGTGAATCCCACCCCTACCCTCCCCATTAATTTCAGTACTCAAGCTCTACTAGAGGACTGAGAGGACAAGCAGTCAAGTGCTTCCTCAGCTGATTTGGGACATGCAGATGACAGCAACCATGGCCCTGAAGAGACTGCACGAGAGGAACAAAGAAAGCATGAGTTATCTGGAGGGAGCTGGTCAGTGGTCTCCAGCTGGCTCCAGGCCCCAGCTCAGAAGGTCACACAGCTGACATAGCATCCTGTGAGTCACCCCCTGATCCTGCCTGTGTCCAGCATAACTCATGTGGTTTGGCAGCACTGAGAGAAGTTCCTCCTCCTTGCTTGCTGCCCAGAGTCAACGTTGCCCTACAGAACACACCAGACAGTAAAGCCACCAAGAGACAGATGGCAACTTGACCATCTTGTTAGTCATCATCACCTCCTTGAGTGGCAGCACCAGACCAGATTCATACACAAACACCACTTTCAAGCTGTCTAGATGATGTATCAGCACAGCCAAAATACATCTACCTACATAAAAAATAAAGGTTTGTGTCCCAGGTCAACTAATTCTTTTGAGTCTCTGCTTAAATAACAGAATGTGTTCAGATCTCAGCCAGGCTGAAACAACAGACATCTTCACAAAACACCAAGATAGACACCTGGTCTCCACAGCTCTTTGGAGTAAGGTCCATAAGGTAATATAGGTTTCATTCAGGGTCTGCACTGCTACACCCTCTGAGTTGACTCTCTAACCAGAGACTTGACTGGCATCTGACAGCACCAAGATATGACAGTGCCACCCCATCAAACAGGTGCTCAGTCAAAACCACACCCCTGTCAAGTAAACAGGAAAACTACAGTCACCAGACTAAAGTCAGGTCTGAGTTGCCTGAATTTTGGCTAAACTTAAAAAAAATTTCATACACCAGAGGGAAGACATGGTGTTTCAGGAAAAGGACACAGAACCCATAAATGAAAGCATGGAATTATGGTGAGACAGGACACCCTGGCTTGCCAGGTGTGACTCCATCCCTTCCAGATAAGCCCTGCCAGTCATCCTGCAGGAGCAAATGCCATGCCTGGAAGGAAAATTGCCTTCCTGGAGTGTGCAACAGCACCCAGCATGTAATTTCTCAGTGTAATGACAATGAAAGGATTATGTTAATAGGCAGGTAGCTGTAATGAGAAAACAATGACACACAGACCGTGCACTGTACATCTTTCCAGGTGCAAGTTGGGATGGTCATGGTGGTTGAGCTGTCTATGACTGTACAGACAAGTGCTAGAGATGGGTGCTCAAACATATTGTCTTTCATGAAGAGCAGAGCAATAGCCTTACAGTTTTTTTCTTTTAGGGTGAGGTGGTGTTTTTTCCTACGCCATTAGGTTCTGGGGACCACCACCTTGAGAGGAGCTGGGATTTTCCTTCTGCAGTGAAAGAAAATAAATCATACAAGTCAACATTCAGCTGTCATCCTGTAGTGCTGTATGAAGTGCTGCAAACTGCCAAGGCTGCTCCTGACCCACCAACAGCAGAGCCTCAGATGAACCTCTGAGTCAAACACAAGTCATACTGTACACCTGAAACAACACATCTGCGTGACTGTCCACTTCAAAAAGCTACATTGTGCATTTAGGGATAGACACCGGATAGGGAAAAGTGGTTAGGGAAAGCACAGATCAGAAAAAAGATGCTCAAGAATACTTCTCTAGATACTGCAGTACTTTAAAAGGCAAAGACAAGAGTTTTACTCAGGAAAGGTTTTAAACAGAAGAGCTTATACCTGTTTCCTGAAGTAGATGCTAAAGTTACTCATTAGCAATTCAAATTCAGGCACAGGGATGTTTGTTTGGGGCAGGAATGCATGTTTGGTTTTCATTTCCTCAGAAGCAGGTAGCTTACATCTGAGGGATATCAATTATTAACTCCAGCCTGAGACAAAAGTGTAAGGTTTAACTTCCCTGAGAGACAGATACTCTGTGTTTCTAGATCTGACAGGTTCTGGTGTGCCTTGCTCCCACACAGGAGGTAAAATACCAGCTCATAGAGAACTGATCCCTCTGAGAGAAAGGACCCTGCACTAAATGCTGATGGAGATACGGGAGGGATTGATTTAATTTAAATTCAATTTTTTACAGTGCTAAAAGAAAAAAATGTTATGAAAAAATATTTATTGTTCCTAATTATCCTTAGGCCTTAGGTTTTGCTAAAATCTGTCAAGAGTTTTTGACAAGGTGCCATGTTCCTGCACCTGCTTTCAGCACATGATGTTTCAGACCTCTACAGAGCCACTTATGTGTGTATGTAATTAATGTGGGGAAACAACCTTGCACTTCTGAAAGATGCTCTTGAAGTGCAACTGCAACTTCAGACTCCTTCATCAGGCCTAATTGAGCTCTTGGGTATCAGATGTTTCTGCACAAACATTTTTTCCATGCACAGCAGTGTATGTATATAGACTTTTTTTTTCAAACCAGTTTTTACTGTTGATCCTGTAGTGAGGGGATCTGAAGCTTTCTTTCATCAACACCAGCTTATCACCATTTACACCCAGAATCACTCCAGGTTTACAGCTATGTGACAGTAGCATCACCCATACCTAGTAACAGCAGAGGAAGGTTCACTTGGATGCTGTCCCAAGCAGGTTTTGTGTGTTACATGAACACTTGCCCTCAAGGTATATTCTGGAGCAGAACCTGCTCCCACAGAAGTCAAAACCAGACTCACAGCTTCCCTGACAGTTGGCACTAATCAGCTTCCTCAGAAGTATCCCTCTCCTTCAGGGAGGAGCCATGTACCTCCAAAGCAGGGGGCTGGCCAAACTGAATTCCCAAAGTATTGGAATTCAGTCACTGCCCTGTGCTGGGCTCTTCAGAGCAGCTCAACACCAAGTGGGACCAGGTGAAGCTCTCCTGTTGGATGACAGTCTGTGCATATGCACAGCAAGCTAGTGGGGATTTCCCAGTTTTGGCCCTTGTTTTCTAAAATGAGGAAGTTCCCCACATCTGCTGGCTTGCAAATTCCATTTCTGCCTGACTTTACAGCCCGCCACGGCAGCACCAGAGGCAGCACAAGCAGAGCTGGGGCTGGAGCAGTGCCACGGGGCTGTGCTCTGGGAGGCTGCCTCCCGTACAAAGCAGACCTTGTGCTCTCCACCAGGGCTGTGCCTCATCCCGCCCCTTCCAGCGCGCTGGCTGCGAGATGCCAGACCCAGGGCAGTCACATGGCTGCGTGGCAGACACCAGCAGATCTATTTAAATTGATTATGCTTCAAACACAGCTGGTTTAACATCTACTCACATTCCGGTTTCAGGAACATTTCATAACCACTAAGCCTTTTAATTAAAAAATTTACGACCTTCTTTGCTGAGCCAGAAGTCTTTGCAAAGCATCTTTGCAAAGAGCAGATGAGCTCAGCAAGGGACCCGAGGCACGAGAGGAGAATCTATTGGCCCCATTCCCTCCCTCAGAACCCTTGAGCTGCCTGGGCACATCTGCACATAGGCGAGGCTCTTACAGACCACGGCACGAATTATCTGCCCCAGCAGCCAGAGAGGACAGTTCACACTGGTGCCTGGGGTGACAACCAGGAGCATTTCCTAAACCAGGGGAAAGAGCTCTCTCCGTCCAGCTGAAAGTGCCTGTAGTCAGAAAGTGTTTATAGCTTCCAGCTGTCAAGTCAGCTGAAGTACCAGCCTGGAACGGAGACTGCACTGGCTCTCTCAAAGGAGGCTCCTGTTCAGGCAAACTTGTTGCTGTTTCTTTGGTGTGACTGCACACACTGCTCCTCGGAAGGAAGCTGGCGGCCTCCTTCACGCTGAAGTTTTGCAGAGCTCTGTAAAGGAGTGTTGTTTTCCTGGGCATCCCTGCAAGCTCCGGTCTGACACATCACCACCGCGCTGATTTCTCTCCCGAGGAGAGGCTTGCCGGAGATCTGCGCTTTCGGGCAGTTCCCTTATAAGGCAAAGCTTTGGGCTCAGCTGGACTTAGCTATTCCCTTAGTCTTCAGTCTTCAGTGCAAAAAAAAGTCCTGCGCTCTGATAAGCCATTGTACCAAGCCAGAAAGAAGAAAACAGAATTCTCCTTTTGCCTTTGCTAAATGCCAGCTGACTTCGTCCTTTGAAAAAACCACCCCACCCCCCTCCCAAAAACAATCAGCTCAGAGAATGTGTAATGTTTGTACCATGAGTTTTGCCCACCAACAATAGCCTGCAAACTCTTCAGCACTTGTCTCTTCATCACATGTTCATCCAGTGCTTAACTCGGCAGAGCTCTGCCACTCATCTCTGATCCCTGGGCAGCACCGTCATGTAAGCACTACAGAAAATAGTGAAAACCTCATCAAAAAAACGGCTTCAGTTACAAGGAGACTGGGCTGGGCCCTGACTCATCCCTCCCAAGAGCCCTCTCACAAAGGGCACCAGAGAATCGGTAATAACAAACATGCCAGCCCAGCTAACTCCCTTTTGAGCCCTTAGCCAGAAAAAAACCCACTATTGTCTCAAATCCAGGGAGTGTAAAGGAAGTTGGAGATGACAAGCAGCTCAGTTACTGCAGTACCAATCCCAAGAAGCAAAAGGAAGACACAAGAAGTGTTCAGACTGCAGTATATATACTTACACTACAGTCAAGCTGGAAGCCAGGTTTAAGCCTGACCCTTTTTATGGTTGAACTGATAATGCTCAGATCAGATCTCAAGTCCTGAATTTTCAAAGGAGCTGCAGAGATGCAAGTTTGAACCTAGCTCTGCACAATTGTGGTGCCCTGGATAAAGATATTCTGTGTCAAGCATCCTAACACATGAAGTCTTAGCAGTTAACACCTCACAGCTGTGTAAAGTGGATTACAGATTTACCTTAAAATGTGTTTTTCATAAAGAAAAGCTATTACTCAGATGCTGATTCAGGCACAGATTCAATGAACTATTGAAATGAGGTGACAGAGAAGATGCTATCCTTGTCTGCCCTGTCTGCAGTGGATTATCAAGCCAGTGGCTAAGAGTCTTTAGCTGTCAGCCTCCTCTTCCTAAGCAAGAACAATTACTTTGGTATAGTTAAAAGCAGAATTTATTATTTCTTAATAAAGGATTAGCAGTGTCCCCCATTGATTTTCCTACATGCCTGCCATGGCCCTACTTGTAGATTGCTAACTGGATCTATAAATGCAAGTCAGCCTGCTCTTAAAAGCCACTGAAAGGCATCATTGTGTGCTCCTCAGCTTGGAGATGACTCACTTTTCAAAACTGAAATGCCACTAGTTATGTGGTGGTTTCTCAAAGCCCAAGAGCATTCTGTTGGAATAGTGTCACTGGAAAAAGTCACGTCAGCCGAAGGGAGAAGCTGAAATTTGTCACCTTGCAGCTGCTGCCCAGTTTGTTTGTTACCTGCCTGGTGGAACATCGCCTTACCGAGAGTTGTTTCCTTTTTGAAGGATGAGCACTTGCAAAAACAGCACGTAACAGACTCTCCCTCTGGGACCCCATGATCCTTTCTCCTTTCCCTGTGGGGAGAAAGGGCCTGCCACCCTGCACTCCAGCAGCAGCACGTGAGCCCTGCTGAATGGGTGCTGAGGCATGTGCAGAGTCAATGGGGATTTACTGCTCCACCCAAATTTAATCTCATCATAATCCAAGGTATTTGTACACCAGTGTGTGGCTCGCTGTAGATAACCAGGGCTACTGTGTCACAGGAGGCTTGTCTGTCAGGCAGGGCACGTAGTGTCTACTGCTGCTTTCATGGCTTATCTTACAAATCCACTGCAGCAATCAGAATGAAGGTGGGGAGATCATAAAAGTTACCAGAGAACAACAAAAATGTTTTAGACCAGTAGGTTTGCAGCACAAGAGGAAGAGTTGTGGTGCACTTTGTTTTGTTTACTTCCTTGAGTAGTACCACCATACATACCACAGTCATGGCTTAATCCAAAATAACACCTTTTTTTATGTGTGAGAGGAGGAGGAGAGCTGAGAAAGGAACATGCTGTAAAAACAATGCAAACTGGATATGCAGAAACAAGGGATATTTTTGTTTCTTCTACAAAGTCATTAAGCAAAACAAAATAAAACCTGTTGTAACTAAATTCAACTTGTTCCAAGCCAAGCTGTCTGTTTCCTCCTGCGCCTGCCATATCCAAGCTACTTCTCCATTTAGCAGCACCAGGCACAGCCCTTTCATACTGTAACAGCAAAATCAGCACAGGACTTTCACTGCATTTCACCACGTTTGAGGAGTGGCACATTACCAGGTGTGGTCAGCAACAGAGGTATTTCATAATGAACAGCAAAGAACTCAACAGGAAAAACCCTTCAACCATAGAAAACACATCAGCTCCAGCATTTTCATCATGCCACTGATGTTAATTCATCACTCAATGACATCGCTGCTCCAACATCCCAACCAGACAAGGCCCTTCCTCATTGCCCTTCCCCTGAACTGCTTTTGCTCCAAGTGTGCTGTGGGGCAAAGATCTGTCTCCCAAGGCTTTGAAGTGCTCTGCTGGCATCATATGAAAGCATCATAAAATATACACAAGCAAGTATCTGCACAGATGATGATTATTATTACCAAGGCTGTTGCTACATTTGTTGGTTATTTTACTGTGCAGCAGCTATCTCGCTCTGATTTCTCATAAGCTCATGACAGGTTTATACAGATGCAAAGGTAATCTAGCAAATGCGAGTGATTAATAACTTCCCCAACTAACATAATCCGCGATCAGTAAGACAGAAACTGCGTCATTTTCCAGGCTGGCTCTCGGAGAGCAATTGGAGCTGATGAGAAAAGCTATGCAGAGGCACAACCTACAGGTACAAGCTGATACTGCACCCCGGGCTGAGGGCACCAGCGCGGCTCACCGCCATGGAAAAGCAGCTTATCCACCAGGGAAAAGTCCTCCTGACAGCATAAAAACGGTGGTGGATGTGAAAGGGATACAAGCTCCACAGCTTCCCATGCACAGCATCCAAGCATTCCCTTTCCAGAGCAAGGGCCTGTGCTTAACCCTCCTGGGCAAGGGGCTGGAAGAGGAATTCCAAACCTGACAGGAACACAAGCACTGGGTACTGAGTAAAATGGTGAATGAAGGTCAGATCATAATTATTAACAATGTTTTTACCTCGAAGTTCTTGTGTCCTTGGAGTGAATTAGTTACTGTAATTTGTACTACCACCTCCTTCTCCAACAAGTCAGGAAGACATGGAGTCCATGAAAGCATTATGTACACCAGATACAGAAAGGAGAAAAGGCAAAATGAAAGGTGGGTTGCCTCCAGGGAAGGCTCCCTTTCTTCAGGGAGATTGCTGAGTAGCTGTGAATGCAGCCTGCTCACCCTGCTGGCCACCTCTTCTGCCTCCATCCCCTTTCCTGCAGCAATGTCACAGGGAAATTGTCCAAACCCACATTTCTGCATCTCCAGGACATTACTTTTATCACCAAGCAATGTTTTTTTCCAGTCTCACCAACATACCTGGGTCCAGTGAGCTGGAGCATAACCCACAGCCAGGAGATGAAGTCTGGAGGGCAGGGCTGTGCTGGTAACCAGGTTGTCAGGGTTATCCAAATTGTGGGTGGAGGAAGAAGAAGAGAGCCCTGACTGCTAATGCTCAGTCAGCTGTGCCCCCTTGAGAGTCATACACCAGAAGTGAGGGGTCTTTTCAATCCCCCCTCCCCAGGCAGCTCTGTCCCCATCAGTCTCCTGACTCCCAAATATATGAACATTGTAATTTGTGTCTTGAAAACTGCAGGTGCTCAGCCACTCCAGAAATAATGAACAAGGTTTGCTTCAGGGCTGACACCTCTAAAAAAGCCTGGCTCTCAGCTGCACAGCAATTTTTCTAAATTGCCTCCACTTGAGAGGATTCAAGTGGGGTGGCCAACCATCACCTACAACTCTTGAAAATACCAGTCTTCCTACATGCCCTGTGAAGGCCAGATCCAATCTGAAGACCTTTACTGCCCCCAGGTAATTCAGTGACTCTGTTAACTGCAGCAGGTCTGTGTGCGGAAATTGGCTGGAATAACTATTTCCGAATCACTGCAGACGTTTTGTTCAGGGATAAAGGGACCATTATTTGTTTTGTTGTTTTTTTTTTTAATTCTGTTCTTTTGGATGGAAAGTCATATGGAGGCAATCATCACATGGGCATCTGGGAGAGATTCCAGAGCAAAATCAAAGAATAGGGGTTTTTTGTCTGTTTTGCTATTCTGGTAATTTTCTTCATGTGGAAAAATCCCAACGATGGTCAAGCTCACCGTGTTGTTTACCTCTCTTAGGGCATGGAGATGTCTTATACACCCTACTTTAGATGTCAGCAGTTTCAGCTGCACAATGAAGTCGTTTTGGTAAGCACAAGGATCTGGTAGAGGTTTCCAAAAGTACTGGAATCTGCTGCAGGAGCACTCCTGGCCAGGCAGCTCCCTGACTTCTGCAGGTCCCTCCTTAGCAGCTCACACATCACTGCTCGTGGTTTCAGGAGTGAAAACCACGGCAAAAAAAAAGTTAATTTAGGTTATAAAAACACAGGAACGCAGTCTCTTTATAAAACGTGTAGCCATGCATTTCCTTTGCACTCCCACTGCAAGCCAGCGGGGTGTGCTAGCGGACCAGCTTTCCTACACACAACTCATTTTTTTGTCTTAAATGATGCAAACTCTCCTCCTCATGCATCATAGCTTTCTTAAAAAAAAAAAAGTCCATGACCCAATTAAACTAACAAGAACAGATCATCCTTGCTGATGCTGCACCACCTCTCTGTAGTTGCTCAGTAAAATACAGCAAAACTTCAGCAATACATAAAAGGAGCAATAGGCTGAGAATCAGAATCGCCTCTGGTTTTCTAATAAACATAAACACTCTCAAACTCCTCTTTACACTGCCTGCTCTTGGGCAGACCAGCCTGGCAGCCCTCCCAGCAGCACCTCTGAAACCAGGTTTCCTGGGGAGGCACACAAGGGCAGGGCAGCTCCTGCTTCCCTCCAGCACCATGGGAGCCAGTGAGTTCTGCAGCTCACAGGGCTGGGAAGGGACCCTGTCCCCAGGCAGTGCCCCAGCAGCAGCACAGCCAAAGCTCTTGCCCCCCTGAAAGCTACAGCTACACAGAATAATGCTGTAGCACCAGGCAGTTTAGTTCACTGCTGAATGAGACACACTTGGGACTGAGGTGTGCAAAATCACTTGAGAAACAGCAGTTTAAAGACACTTAAAAAAGCACTTTGGGGTCCTAAAAGGGACGCCTGATTTTTCCCTATTTTGCTGCAATATTGTGCACATCACTCTGTGAATTCACCTCCACTGACCCAAAAGAGCTACAGCTGGCACTTGATCTATTTTTGACACTAATGCAAAAAAGCTGTCCTGGATCACTAGCGAGTACCATCTGCTCTTTGCAACTGAAATGCCATCAATTCACACACCAGGGCCAGGAGCTTCAAAAATAGCTAGTCTGAAGTGAGCTGCCTGGATCTGTATTTAGGCACCTGACTGACTTTCAGGAAGAGCTGGGCCTGCTGCAGCTCCCATTAACCTGAATTTGGGACCTCCTGCCATTTCAGCCTTAGCAGTGTCCTCTGGGTTTCTCCAGCCTGAGACAAACAAAAAGGGACTGGTTTGTACTAAATGCTCATTTAGCAGTCTCTCAGATGAGTGAAATTCTCCAAAGCACCCAAAGTCTGAAGTTACCAGATTGCTACTTACTTTCAATTTCTTAAGCCAGAACTACCTTTTAACTCAGGAATCTTTTCTTTTTTAAATGACATTAGAATGACAATTTTCACCTTGTAGAAATAATAAAATACAAACTCCAATTCTTAGTGTTTACAAGGCAGAAAACAGCTTGCAGAAGTGATGGGAATGCTATGCTGAAGGAGTAGCTACAATCCACTGCATCCTATTTACATAAGGGACTCTCAGGAATGTCCTTGTCCTAGCACACTGACATAATATATTTAATTTTCTTCTGAAGAGGACCACAGGTACACAGTTTCATACCTACTGTGTAGGTCCAGGAAGACATTTCCATAGCAGTGGAGATCCAGCATTTATACCATGCAACATGAAAATCCTGAAAGCTCTAAAAGATGTTTTCACTGGATTAGTGACTATCATTTTGATGTGAAACCTGCTTTAATGAATACCTGACAACTAAAACTCTTAAAGGAATGATTTCACTTGACATGAATGCATTCAACTACTGTTTGTTGAATGATATTCTTCTTAAACAGCCAGCCAAAGAATATAGTGACACCTGTAAATCAGGGGTTCACAACCTTAGCAGCACTCAGGGCCACGTTTGAAGCCTGCCAGAGCTCTCAGGGTGATGCTGGATTTCAGGATAAGCTCAGGAGGATTTGCATAAGCAGAGAGAGGCCTTCAGGAAGTCAGTGTTTGCACTGTAACCAGGGAGGAGTCCTCACCACAAACATTATCAAGGACTGCACAGAGAATATCTCTTTTGCAGCCAGCATATTTACTTTTTCTTCATAAAATGTGGACAGATGTAATGCCAGCCTCTGTGGGCCAGGTCAGGTCATTGTACTGGCTCACGTTCAGAGCAGCTTCTGTTGGCACTGAAATAATTCGAAGTTCAATTAGTTTAAGGGTGGGGCTTTTTGAAAGCCCATTTTCTGCAGAAAAAAAAAACAACAAAAAAAAAAAAACTTAAAAAAAATCAAGCACCTAAAGAGATACATCCTGTATGCATAAGTGCCCTGGAAAAAGGGAAAAAGTACTTTCCAACCTGCCAAAATGAGTCAGAGTGCTGAGAATACCAACGAGGAGCACCAATAAACCCCGCAGAGGAGGGGTGTAGGAACGGAGTGCTTTCTGGAAAAACAAAAAGGCACGAGCAGGTCTCGTTTGCAAAGGGCAGCCGTGCCTTTTCTTACCAGCAGGTGTCACATGGAAGTCAGCTGTCATTCCAGCTGACACGGCATCCCCTGCCCGGGGCAACGAGCCCGGCCCCAAATCAAGGTGCCTGGGGAACATGGTCCTGGCCAGGAGATAAATGGAGCTGTACTCCACCTGGACAAGGACTAGAATTACCCAGATCATGCCACACAGGGCACCTGGCTGGCATTTCAGGAAGACACCTTTCACTGGGCACTTCTCTAACAGGACACACAACCCTCAGAGCAAGGATGCCTGACAAGTGACCCTTAGCTGCTTCCTTAGGGGCACTAACAATACCGATTCTTCAGAAGCTTTTCTTTCAGGAAATATCACTATTTTGTGCCACTTCAGGCTACATTGCCCTTTCCAAGAGGTCACAGCTAGGTCCTCCAGGCTGCCAGACTTTCCAGCCCAGAGTAAATGCACGGATGGGGGATTTTATCAGGATGTGCAAGAGCAAGGCTTTGGGTGGTGTTTCTTTTCAGAAGCATTGGGATTCCCAAAGCATCCCTATCCAAGACACGAGTTGTGAATGCTAAGTGAAAAAACACAGGCAAATAGCAATTTCTCATCTCACAGCAATTTCTGAGCTTGAGGTAAACACCATATAGGCCATTTTTTAAAACACTTCAACAACTGCTTTCACTTAGTGGGATCCTCTGGAGCCCAAATCTCTTCTCAATCAGCTCACCAGAAACACTGTGGGCTCCATCAATGCTGCACAGCAGCTGCACAAATCAGCCCAGCACTGGGAATGCATCATCTCCTAGAGGGAAGCTGTCATGGAACCACCAGGAGCTCACCCAAACCTCTACCACCACTGGCACTGCAGGCTCCCCTGCCGCAGAGAACTTTGCACAGGCAGCCTGCAAAAGGAGTCCCTGGGTGCCCCATGGGCTGGGAAACCACCAGGTGGATAGCAGCCCCAGGATAACAGGAATTTCACCCTGGAAGAGTGCCTTTGGCTGTGCTGCACCACTGCCAAGAGGGAGTGAGAGCCATTGCTTTGCCCAAGAGAGGCCTGAGCTTCAGCTCTGTCACACCCAGAAAGGAGGCATCACCTGGGGGAACCCTCCACATAAGCAGCTGCTGGGCCACAAAGCCTCAGGCACTGAGTGAGCAGCAGTGGAGCAAATCAAAGCAATTATAACTATTAAATATAAACATTGATTAGTACGGTTCATAAAGTCAGGAGTTGTGTCACGTTTTCTTGCTTTGGCTTTGCTTCTAAATGCTTCCATGAATGTGGGTATCTTTCCCAGGATCCATATTTTGTTCCCCTCCTGGAACAAACACAAAGGGGAGGATGGATGCTTTGTAGAAACCCATTTTCAACAGCCCTGTGAAAGTGTGGGAGTAAAAATGTCTGACATCCCCCTGCACAGCTTCAAATACCCTCAGGGCATCTCCTGCTTACAGGCTCCATCAGCCTCTGCCAACCTGAAATACCTTGAAACAGAGATGAGTCATTTGTAAGGACTGATGGCTAATGTTGCTTCCATCACCCTCCTTCATGCAAGGGACTTGCAACAAAAATTTAAAAGACCAAGAAAAGCATGAGTTTTACAGAAATTAAATGCTACAGCAAGGCTTTGAAACTAAAGAATTAAAGAATACAGTGACCAATACAGTCCCTACAGCTGG
Organism: Camarhynchus parvulus; assembly: GCF_901933205.1. NCBI lineage: Eukaryota > Metazoa > Chordata > Aves > Passeriformes > Thraupidae > Camarhynchus > Camarhynchus parvulus. The sequence goes on along the minus strand of NC_044577.1, from coordinate 7,859,444 downwards.
GACATGCTCAGGAAAGCAAAATATGAGATTTACTTTATTGGCCTTGTGCAAACAGCTCAGCTTGAGTAGCACAAGTGGCACAGAAGCACCTGTGGCCCTAGCACTGCTCCACAGTACTGGGGTTGAAATGACCCACACTCATTCCTGCTCGAAAATAATCAAGCTTACTGAACTGAAGTCATCATCTCAGGATGGAGATGCTCCATCAGGGATGCAGGGTGGCATTTCCCATGCAGCAGGGAGAGGAAAGAAGTGCTTGTGTGGCCTGAGTGCTGCATGGCCCCATCATTCCCATCACCTCACCATTCCTCTACTTCCCCACCAACTGTTCCCAGCTTTCATTTTCCAGTCCTCATTCATCCTGGAGCTCTGGGACACTCATGGCAGGGAATGTGCCCTCATGCACTTCTGCTCCAGTGGCTACTGGCTGCAAACAAAAATCCAGCTGTTCCCATCTCCCGCTTCAGAGTATAGCTGGTTCTGGCACCCCAGCATCTACCAGTGTTCAAATAGGGAGAAAACACAGAAGTTATTTAAATAAACAAATTCCCCCTGTAAATGCTACATGTGGCCAAACCGGATCTCCCAAGGCACACGGAGCTGCTCCTCAGTTGGTACAAAGTGTATCAGCAAAGGATATTTGCTCAGAGATTACAGCACTGGGGAGGCAAAAGCCAAGCCTTGTGACAGGGCAGAGATAAAAGAAATGGAACTGAAAAAAAAGGAGGGAAAAGGAAGAATCAGAAGAAAATTAAATGTCTTCTTTCAACTGCACGTTAATGGGCTTTGAACAGAGGCTGATGTTACACCAAACAGCAAAGCATGTGTTGCCTCAAAACTGTCCCTCTGTACTCTGACATATTTTTGCAATGGCTGAATATTGCAATTTTTTCACCAAGTGCAGCATCACCAATGCCAGGAACTGGCATCTCCTGGGACCTGGAGGACCCCTCTCCTCTTACTCAGAGGGTGAGGGGTGGGAAAGGGAGCAGAGAAGGGGCCAGCTGGGCCAGGGCAGCAGGGCAGGTTCACTCTGGGAAGATGCTGCATCAGATGAACTCCATCCCAGTCATCCTTATGAACTGCCACTGGAAAGGCACTGGGAAGAGCACAGATGTGGTTTGCTCCTCAATTTTCCTTCTCTTGCAGAAAGACTAGAGTACATGCACAGAGATAATGATTTTTTTTTCCATAAGAGTCTTTCCTGACCCAAGTCCAAACTGCCAGAAACATCTCCCAGGCTGCTGTATATAAAATTACTTAGCCCTTTCTCCCTTACAGGTGGGGAACTGCCATCACAAAAAAAATTTTTTATACATTTACATGAAAAAACTATTATTCTTATGGTTTCATCCTTTTCATACACTTAACATCTGCTGCAAGCCCAGTGCAGCCACAGCCAAATTGCTTGGTTGTGTCAGAACTCTGGTGGGAATTAATTATCCCCTTGCATCCATTAAGTATCTCCCACCCTGTTTGTTCCCTTCTTCATCTCAGTGTTCCCTTCCACTGCAAACTTTCCAATTGGAGTTGTTCTTTCCCTAACCCAAAGCCCCTTTGCCTGTGGGGCACAGGCTGAGAGGGGGGAACACAGCTCTGCCACCACCAGGCCCTGCTGCAGCTGCTGACAGGGAAGCACCAGGGCAAGCCCAGCAAAAGACCCTTGGATCCGGAAAAACAGATGAGAGAGATGGCTTGGTATCAACAATTCCCAAAACATTAGAAGTCCAACAACAGTACAGTTCTGACATTTAGCAGAAGCAGCTTAAAAACAACACTTGTTATGGTCCTACCTGGTATCCCACCACCAGGAAAACCAAAGCTAAGAGAGGTGCTCATCCAGCTGGGTTGTGGGACTCAGGACTAAGGAGGAACAGAGTTTTAAAGATCTCAGGGACCTCTGCACTGTCTCCTGAAGCACCTGGACAGAATCACAAGCTGGCTGATATCCTGACTGAACCACAGAGTATGAGGTGAAAAACAAAAATAGAAAGAGGCTGCCATTCACTGCTATCCCCACTGGACAAGGGGAATGGCAAGAAAAATTGGTTTTTACTTTTAAGCTCTTCCAGAGGCTTTTAAAAAATAAGAGTGATGGAGGGAGCGGTGAAGCAACAGCAGCAGCCTGTGAAGGTGCAGTGGGGCAGGAGGATGAGTCAGTGTGAGTGGGTTGGGGCATGGGCCATGAGCAGGACTGGGGAGTGGGCAGGCACAGAGCTCCTGCTCAGGGTCCTTCAGAACACATGGGCTCCAATTGCCACAGGGAAAAAGCAAAAAACACCAAAGACCTGGTTTTACACAGAATGAGAAAGCAGAAAGCCGATGGTTAATGGCTTTCCTGCATCCTGCACATCTGGCAGCTTCACAGTGCCCTGATCCTGGTTTGCAGCCTAAAATGCTTCTCCCATGAGATGCAAAGCCCTCCTGCCAGGTGCATGGCCTGCTGGGCACAGCTTTGTGAAGCAGCCCTGGCTCCAGGACAGCCTTCAAGCAGGAGGGGCTCAAAGAACCCAGCCCTCAGCCCCCTTGAAACAGCTTTCCATATTGAGTGATCATCATAATTAAACCAGAGCCAAGTGTCATGGCAGAGCAGCAGCTAAATTACAGGGTGGGGAAAGAGAGGGGTCTGACTGCCTGGCAATCAAAGAGGGCAAAGGAAACCTGAGCTCTGTAATTGCACCCCAATCTGAGAACAGGCAGGAATAGAAATGTGCCTCCAAAAAAAAATGTTGTAATTAAGGTTCTCTCCCTTTGTAATCCATAATTTGAAATGTAAGTATTTTAAATTATGATGGGTAGTACCTCTGTAGACCAGAGAGTGTTGTAAATAAAAAATACCTAATATGCAAACCTAAACTATCTCCAGTAATTTATATTCCATGAAGCTGCTTGCAGGCAACATCCCAGGAAGTGCAGCAAGTAAGGTGAGCACCAGGGTGGCTGGAAGTGACAGAGTTTCATCTCACCTTTGTGCAGCTCCTCACCTTTGCACAGGACATCCACCACCCAGCCCCAAAGGCTCTCAGCTCACTACAGGTGCCTTTCCTCCCTACTGACAGGGATAACCAGCAGTGGAGGTTTGCTCAGTATGACCTCTTGCAGCCACAAAAAGCAAATTGCTGCACCCACGGCCTGGTGCAGACTTGGAGTAGTTTCTGAGGTTTAGAAACCAGGTGAGATTTGGGCACTGGAGCTGACGGTGGCTGTGCTCAGCTCTGACAACAGAGACAGGGCTGCTCATTCGTGCTGGGAAATGCTGCAACTGCGTGGGCAGAGCATGATACAGTGGACACATTTAGAAGCTCTTACACTGACTTTTAAAAATACATTAATTTTATACATCTACTACTTCAAGTGGTTGGGTTTTTTTGGGGTGGGTTTTTTTAATTATTCAAAATAACACCCCTTCTCCCTGCTAAAATTTGTTCTGCATATCAATCAGAGTGAAGAGAAATCCTTTGGACCCTTCTCTGTGCACAAAACCACCACCACCAAAAAAAAAAGTATCAATAAATTATAAAGCCTTCTTTCCACAGCCATCTGTGTGGAGAAGGAAATCCCCAGCATACATGTCTTCTAGCAGAGCCACTTTATCAAAATACCACTAAAAAACACACATGGTTTCCACCAGAAGTTAAGAGGTTTTCTGAAGCATAGAGGCCATCCTGAACTAGTAGATCTGGAAATGTGCAGGGAACATTGTACAGGTTTGTAGGACCTGGGAGGACATCTCTTCTGGGAGCTGTGCTTCAGCACACAACATCCTCATGGCACAGGCACATGAGATGCCTGAGCCACTTGCACTTGCTGGCAGCAAATCTAATTATAATTCATCATTAAAAGTGGCAGCAAAACACATAGGGAATTATTTATCTCATCTTGTAACAGAATGGCAAAGCTGGCCTTGGAGAATGACTTTTTTTCACCTCAAAACAGATAAAAATTACTAACAGACTCAAGTAAATTAATACTATGAATTAAGTCAGCAGTGCTCCTGCATAGAAGTGAATCCTGAATATCAAAAGCCTAGGTATCAGCCCAAAGCAGGTGCCATTCCACTGGTCATGCAGGTTTGTGACCACAAGATTTGAGTTTCCTTCATCCCTTACTGAATGAGGGCTTTATTGATTTATTTATTTTAATCAGATTTCTCTCATGTCACGCACACTCATCAAACCTGACTGGCAGGGCATGAAATAGCAATCCCTGAAAATAGAAGCAAGGAAGAGTCTCGCTCTACTTCCACCCTCCTCCCAAAAATCTGCCACACGGGGCTGCAGCAAGGTGGGGTCCCATGAGACGGAGTCAGCCAAACAGTGGAATATGGATGCTGTTCCCATTGCAGGGGACAAACAGCAAAGGAGCCAAACCCACACCCCTCGGAGGCTCTTGGTTGCAAGGGATTTCCATTGTCTGCACAGGCAGCAGTACTGCCCAAGATCTTTCTGGGCTGGATAATTGGGGTCATGTCACAACTGGGATCTACTACCAGTCCCTAGAAGCAATAGCGATGGGCAACATAAAAAAAAACCCAACTCAAGCTTTTCTGTGAGCTCTGGGCATGATCCTAGTCCCACAGAAGTGTGTGGGCGTTTTGCAACTATTCCCAGTAGATGTAGATCTGTTCTCCTCTCCTTGTTCCCTTGCTGTCTCTGCTTGGCATTCCTTTCTCGCCTCAGTTCTCCTTCCCTCTGCAGGTCAGCGCCTGCAGCCCCAGGCACGGATTCACCATGGAGGTGTGCACGGCACCTGGAAACCAGCCCATTTCCAACCAGCAGCTGCTGGAGTCACCTCCCGCATCAGCAGAGATAACTGGCTCCAGGAGCACGGCATCCAGCGGGAAACGCCCGCCGGCCCCCGAGCAGCTCTCCGGGAAATGCCGCTCTCGCAACCTGCGCCTTTAAATTCATTTTACTATTCCAGTCATTTCACTAACTACTTAATTGCAGCCATCTCTGTGCGTCTGTCTCGGCCCGACACCCACAGCTGCGGCCGCCCACGCCGCCACCCACGCCGGCCCACGCTCTGACTCATGCTCCGAGCCGCGCTCCAAAAGCCCCGCTCCCCGCCGAACGCTCCCTTCAAATGTGCGCTGCTACTTTGATCTATTTCCACAGATTCCTGTGAGTCATCTGATCCGTCTCTGATCTATACCCAGTAGACTAGAGCCTGCATGTATGGTGTTTTGCATGAATTTGGCTTGCACAGAGGGCTGACCCTGCTGAAGCGCACAGGCATGCGAGAGCACAAAACTCCTGGGAGCTTCTTCCAGGAGGGAATTGCTTACTTAGCCAAAAAGAAGAGCAATTATTTTCTATTAAAAAGTCTCATTGTGCTTTAAAAAAATTATATATGTGTGTATATATAGGTAGTGGGGACAGCATTATTCCAGGATATAAGGCCACAGTGATGCTCAGAATCCCTTCCCACCTCTCCCAGCTTGTTACCCTCTCCTCACTTTGCAGATGGCAGCATGGTGGTGCCAAACCTCAAAGTGCACTTTGGCAGGAGCCAGCCTGCCACTGGCAGCACCTTAATGAAGGCACGGGGGATGATCTGTCCTGGACACCTCCAGGCAGTGCAATTTGGCTGCTGTCACAGGGGAAGGCACTAATGACACCCAGGCTACCACCAAGGCTTCATGCCTACTGTCTGGCAGATTTGTGGTCCCCCATTATCCCAAACCTCGGGAGATGTGCCCCAGGGATACCCAAACTCTTCCCTAGTGGGTATTGTCTCCTGGTGATCAATCCAGCACTTGTGGGTGGATCCACAAAGGCCATGGGGGAGCATTCCTAAGCGTGCCATCTCCCCCAGCCGTTATGTGGTTTGTGGAGGATGCTGTCATGGCTGAGTGTGGATAGTCAGAGGCGCTCATTCCCACCCGGAGGCTGTTGGACAGGTCGTGCCAGCCTGCACCTGAGCCACCCCTCCCCTCTCACAGGCAGCAGTCAACCTTGAAAATGTACCTTCCTCAAGCCCTGCTGCTGCAGCCACCAGCATTATTCCCATTCCACAGCCTCCCTGCAGCACAGCAGGCAGGCAGCATTCCTTCCTGAGTGCTTCACAGGCAAGTAGCAGATGGTGCCTGTCACTAAGAGCAAATAAACGCTTTGGTGCCCTGATTTATCTGCGCAAACACCACCTGAATTATCAAGGACAGGAGGCCCCCTTGGAAACACCCTTCTTAGTGGATTTGCACTCCTTGATAACAAGCTCTAAGCACAAGGAATTCACACTTTACAGGGTGTATATCACCAATGGCTTATTTAGGTTTGCACAGATGCATTTGAAACACAATTAAAACAAAAAAAAAAAAAAAAAAAAAAGAGAAGCCAGATGGGTTTCATGGAGTTGTCACAAGGATAATTCCCAGACATGCCTAAAATGCTAAGTATTAAGAAAAAAAAATAAAGATGTGAAACTTGAAGCCTACACCTGAGCTTCCTGAAGTCAGCGGCAAAGTTTCTGTCACCTCCCTACAAGAAGAGACTGCAGGCATGCAATTAGAGATGGGAAACCCAGGGCCAAATTGCTTCCCTTTGCTCCCTGGGTATAAAACCAATTAACTCAGTTCTGCACAGCAGATGAGAAACAGAAAGCCAAATCTTCAAAGCTTCCCAGTGGCTGATGTTTGGGCTCACCCTTTTATATTCCCCATCCATCCTCCTAATGGGTGTCAGCACTGCCATCATGCCTGGCACCAGGGGAGAGGGGGGAACCTGTGGCCATCCATCTCCCCCTGCATAAAGCAGCCCAGCTGTAAAGGAGCTCTGGGAGCTACACGTTTATTTAAACCAAGTCGGTGGAGTTGGGCCCCTCCCCTGCACCGGGCACAGCTGGTCTCAGCTCGCCCTGGGAGTGCTTTATCTTCCAGCAATTCCTCCTGGAGAGCACTGCAGGGTGTGGCACAGGGAGTGCTCTGCCGGCCTGCAGGGGGGCTGCTCATTAACTGGAACATCTTGGACTAGCGAAGCATGAATCTCAATCTGGTAATTTTTCACAAGAATAACATCGACATCAGGAGGGTGGACCAACCCTTACTGCAAAATGTGGCTGTACTCAATTTCTGGACACCCCAAAAATTGCCAAAAATAGCCCAAGTGACCCAGGGAGCACAGCAAGGATCATCAGCAAGGGCTAACACTCCCTGGGTGTTTTTTTCTGGAAAACCTACAACGATGTAGCACTTCAGTACTGAACAACCCTTTTCTCCCTTCTTTCCCCTGGTTGTTTTTGTTCATTTTCTTTCATTTTGTTTTTGTTTGTTTTCAAGAGAACTGGGGGAGGAGGGAGAGAAAGGGGTAGAAAAAACATTGTGTGATTTAATTTGAATTGCACTGCACTTTCCCTGTGCTTTTTTTATGCTCGATGGGAATGATGCATGCAAGTCTGGGAAAACAGCACATTTCACCAGCCTGAAAAATATTGCCTTGGGCCAAACCCAAATTTTCACCACTTTCACTGGAAGTTGAATAACATTTTTTGAATAGCCAGAGTGGCAACCTGTGATACACAGTGTTCTAAGAAAATAGATATTATATGCTAACTGAAGCCTCAGCAGTCTCAAATATTTTTAGGGTGTTGATGGCCATCAGCAGCACTGAGCATCATGCTCAGAAAGTGGCACTCAGCCCTTGCCAACCCTTGCGGCACTTCCGAGTGGGAAGTGGCAAGGCAAGCAAGTCACTAGAGGGAGAATTTCTGTCTTCCAGGTCCATAAAGGATACGCAATACATAAGCAGAATCAAAATGAATCACAAAACCACATGGAAACTGCCTGATTTCCCCTATTATTCCCAACACATCAGCCCTAAATGATACACCCCAGAAGAGCTGCAGTTAAGATATTGTTGTTTATTCAGTTATTTCCATACGTGTCTTATTTATTTAGGATCAAGACAAATACTACTTGCATGCCTACTCTGCTGGCATTAATCATCTCCTGCATCCTGGGACGCAGGAGGTGGGAGGAACACGACAGCCATGCGTGTGGGCAGGCACAGAGGTGGGTGTTTGCCTGTTGGAGCAGAGGTTTGGAGCAAGCCAGGGTGAACACTCAAATTCAGAGGCTTCCCAGGGCCTTACACAACACTCAAATTTTTTGGTTTAAATATTTTTTCATTGCAAATTCTGTCTGTGATCAAGGGGCACATTGGTGGGGTATGGGATAAGACAGGGTATTTGCTTCCCTTTGGTGGAGGCTCACACCTCAGTGGCCTTTGAACACAGATTTTCAGCCTCGCCTCTCTGCTGCGTCTTGGCACTCAGCCGCTCTCCCCGGCAGCCCTCCCTCTCTATTGAGAGCTGCTGAAAGCCCCTTGGCTGTGCCTGAATGGGGGAACATTTGTTCCGCTCGCTCGGGCGCAGGGAGGGAGCTGTGTGTCAAGGAGTGACGCTGGTGCAGCGCGCAGGAGCCGCGCCAACGGAGCCGCGCGCAGCGGGGATGCCAAGGCGCGGGCGCTGCTGGCTCCGCTCGCAGCAGGAGTCGCATCCATTCGGAGGAGCACAGCCACGCTTGGTGGGAAGCCCCGGGCCGTGAGAGCCGCGGCACCGCTCTGTGGAGGGGAGGCAGCCCACAGACACCTGGCACAGGGATGGGGCCTGTGGCTGTCCCCCACCAGCAGCACCTCCCCAGCCGCCAACTCTTTAACCAACCTAAACCCTTTTCCAAACATTTATTTAGCTTAAGAAAATGGTCAATTTCACTTGGAATGTGGTCCTAGTCTATTTAATTAAAAATCAATTCAGCCCATATCTAAACAAAGGAAGGCAAAAGAAAGGCCAAATCTGGTAAACCTGATTAGAGCAAGCCTGATCAAACACTCCCAAGTTAAACACCTCAATCCATCTGTGCACAGCCACACTGAGAGTCAGTCCTCTAGGTCAAACCTCACTGGCAATGTACACCATTTGGGATATTAACAACATATTTAATATCTGAATGTCCCCTTTTATTTACCTTGGAATTACAGAATCAATTAGGTTGAAAAAGACTTGCGGTCACTGAGTCCAACCAAAAACCTAACACTGCCACATCCACCATGAAACCATGTCCCTAAGTGCCACATACCTTTTTATTTCCCAGCTGTTGCAGCAAATGTCACAGTTCAGACAGCCATGATGTACAGAGGCACACCACTTCAGAAGGCTTCAAGCATCTGCCCTTCTTGTTCTTTAGCCCAACCTTTTGTACCCCTCATGTTGATGCGCTGCACCTGTGTGCCCTCTGTTCCCTGTGGTGGTTGGTCAGTGCCCCTGGGCACTGCATGGCTCATTGCTGTCAGTGCTGCTCACCTGCTGCTCACAGCTGTGCCCACTGGGGATGAGGCTCAGCCCCACTCCCAATCACCACAAACTGTGCCTACACCCACCTACTTACAACAGCAAGAAGACCCATAACATCTATTGATGTGATTCACGACCCAGCTGTGCACACAATGGATTAAATGATTTTTCAGCTTGGACAGGAGAACAAATCCCTTTTTTGGGAGCTCTCTGCCATGAACAAAGCCTGAGTTGGCATTACAGGAGTGCTGATGTCCTGCTGACCTGAAGATCAGTAGACAAATTTCATGCAAACAGCAAAGCAAAAGCCAGAGTCACCCACCACTACCTTCTGCTATCAACTTCCAGTGACCACAAGGGAGGCTTTTTAATGTCACCAAAGACTAAGGCACTCTGGTAACATCCATCCTCTTACATCCTCCCTTCTCCATCCTTTCCAAGGGAAATCCTCAGCACAGCAAAAAAGAAAACAAGTGAAAACGTAGTATCTGCTTAAACATGCTTTCTGCCTTCTTTTTAGAAGAGAAATTTTAGTAAAGGCCCTGAGGGGGGAGCCCAAGGAGGGACAGGTTGCATCCCATCCTGCCCAGAGGAAATGTAACAGCACAGACCAAGAGGGTGGTGTGAGAATGGCAAATGGGAGGGAATTCAAGGTGATCTGCAGAGCAAAAAGGACCTCATGCCTTTTCTTCCTTCTTTGAAATACATAAAAAAGTAACATTAGAAGATAATTCTTCTGTCTTCTCTTAAACAATGGAAAGAAAAATACAATCTTGGCATTTTTGCCCTCAACTACAAAGACTGTGAATTTATTTCTGGAGAAAGCAAAATGGCATCTCAGAACCTAACACATTCAAGACACTGAGCGCTCCAAAAATAAAGCTGAGCATCACAAGGCAGACAGCCCTGTCAGCAGGCTCTGAGCGGGGATCGCCTGCCCCTGTCAGAGCAGATTTCATGAAGCTTGATAGCAAAGGCATCTGGTGAGGGCTCTGCTGTCTAATCCTCAAAGCACACCTGATATTGCAGGAAGAAATCTTGGATGTACTCAATAGTCACACTGTCAGACTGGGGCTCTGTTTAGCACCAGGAGCTGTTTCTAGAGAGCTTGAGGAAAAGTGACAGAGTGAGGAAAGAAGGAAGAAAAAAAGGGAATAAAATTCAGGATGACACTTACATAGATGTAATGGCTAACAAATGGCTTATTTTCTATCCCTAGAAATATTCCTGTTGAAAAATACTGTATTAGCTGTCTCCTGGTATTGCAGGCTCTATAGGACACCTTGATCTGATACAAAGCACGAGGCAAACACGGTTCTTACAGTGGAAAATTGGTGGGGTGTTGTTCCAGCAATGGGAGTGGATAATTTCTGGAATTAGTACTCAAAGTTATTACAATGGCATATAAGGCTTTAAAATATGCCTTGGGTTTTCCTGAGTAAATTAGCATTTACATGATGAGAGCATGGGGGGAAATCTCTAGACACCACCGAGGAATTTGTTAATTTGTCATTGCTGAGTTTTGATAAATGCTCCTTAATGTGTTTCCTACACTCCTGGAAGTTGCCATCGTTTTACAGGGACTGGGTGTGCCCCAGCCCCAGGAGAGATGTATTGCAGCAGGCAGCCCCAGCAAAGAGCTCTCACTCCTGTGGGTAGCAGTCAGAGCATCCTGCTCCCTCCTCCTCCTCCTCACAGCCCAGTCATCAGCACAACATCCCTACTCGTGCCAGAAACACAGAGGCAAGGGTTGTTTCCACTGCATCCCAGTATGAGGATGAAGCATGGAGCACCCTGACCCTCACATTTTACTCCCTTTGCACTACTGAAGAAAAAGAGAGCATTTTGGGGATGCAGAGCCTGGCTCTGCCACAGCAGCTGGCTCCCAAACCAAGCAGTTCCTACTGCAGGGACCCCCTGCATTTTGTCTGTTGAAGTAATTTGTGTAGGAATGATGACACTGTCATTAAGGGTAGATGTTAATAGCGATATCTACACAAAGAGTGTAATTTCAGCTGCTCTGCTCAGGCTGTAGCCCACAAACATCAATAAGCAGGGTGAATAAATCAGCACATGTCCCTGTGGGATCACTCCCCTGACTTGCTTTTCATCCTAAACCCTGGTGAACTAAAAGCTACAGTCACCTCCACTGCAACCTGGTATTTAGGCTTATGGAAAAACAATAAATCTTTACATTCAGAGAAACGGCTCGGGGTATTATCCAGCATTCCCTGACCTCAGGCACAGCCTCTGCTCCCATCCTCTTTGTGGCCAGGAGCCCAGGGTTCCCCAGCCAGCCATGCCAAACCTGCCAGGCACTGCAAGAGCACCTGGGGCTATCCGTGTTTCTGCTTTGCTTTTCACCTGAGCTTCTCTGTTCGGGGGCTCTGTAACACCTGCTCTGAATTCCTGCTCTGAGCACTGTGATGGATTGGGATGGGTTTGGGCTTTGGAGGGAGCGTGGGGCGCAGCAGTTCAGCGGGATCCAGCTTTCTCCATGCCTGCATCCCTTCCCCTCGCTCAGGCGGAAAACAACAGCTGTGACAAGCGGGGGAGCAGCATCGCCCACTCCCTACTCCCACTGACGCCGGGAAGAAAACAGCCTGCTCTCAGTTCCTCCTCACTTCTGTCGGCTTCCAGCAGTGCCGGGCTGCCAGCGAGGCAAGAAGTCGTGTCAGCAGAGTGGGTGCAACTCCAGAGCTAAGGCGAGGTCACTGGTTAAACATCTCATTGATTCTTTTCCAAGGACGGGAATTACAGAGTGCCTGCAGCGCTTGTAAATTGTGGTCGTTGAGGGATGAAGCTCACCTGTAGTAGCCAACCATGAGCAGAGACTTTGTCAGAGTCGATGATTAGTTATTTATTTCCCTGGATTTCTACAATACTAAGGCGCCACCCATGCAAAAAGCTCTGGGCTCAGTGCCATGATTTAAAATATGCACATCCACCCCCTGTCAGCCTCACCCCCAGCAACACCCAGCTGTGAGCCTTGGGTGGGGGGAAAGAGGAGGGAAAAAAAATAGGAGAGAAGCAAGAAGCAATCCCCTTGGCCAGCCCACCCTTCTCTGGGAAGAGCAGGACCTCTCTCTGATGCTCAGTCCCCTATATTCTCTCAGGACACAGGGCAACCCCTGCAGCCTGGTGTCAGCTGACAGCACTGCCACAGCCTCACCCTTGCAGCCAGGCTTGGCCAGGGCCTCCTCACATCCCTGCAGGTCACAGGGATGCAGGTGGTGGGGCCAGGAACAAGGATCTCTAAATCCTGGTTTGTGAGCAGTTAAACCAGGATGGGAGACCGACTGCAAGGCGAGGGAGAGCTTTTTCTCAAGCCAGGAAAGGGAACAGTGCCTCTTAATATAGCAAGGGGAGTAATATAAAAAGAGTCTTCCCTATCTCCCACCTCCCATCCCTCCTACATCCTGACTTATTTTAGTGCCTGGATACACCCCGGCATGCAGAAAACTATTAGGGTTGCCAAACGCCTGTTTCAGGAGACAATTTACACACACTAAATAATTTTTGTTTTGTTTGCTGCTCCTCACTGGAGCACCTGTGGCTGAGGCTGGCCAGCAACCCTGCTCACAGCTCTTGAAGTTCCAGCAAACTTTGCCTGCTGGCTGGGAGCAGACTGGGCCTCCTGGCCCCAAATCCCAGGAAGCCTCTCTGGTGCTGGCCGTGCCTCCAGGTGTGCTGGTGGCCAGGCTGCAGGGACATGGAGAGGGGCCATATCGGGTCCCTGCCCGTCCTGGCACCTGCCAGGGGACAAGGGGGGATGTTTAATGGGTCATGGCCGCACGACAGCACAGCTGGCAGCAAGGCAGTCTTTGATTTTGGAGTGAGGACAGTGAGACCCCAGCTGTGGTGGGCTGAGGAAACCTCCCCTCCCACACCTGCTCTCTGTGTCCCAGGGAGAGAGTCAGAACCACAAGGTGCGGTCCCAAAGTCACATAGTGAGACCACAGGGCCTGTTTACATAAAGCTCTGGAAAAAGCCTGAGCAAAGAAAACCCTTCTTTTTAGAAGAAATCGTGCAGCTTCCCCACGTTTCAGTGGTGGCCAGCATCCCCCTCCTAGTCCCAGCAGAGCAAAGCTCTTGACCTGCCCCCTGGTACAGGGCACATCTGCCAGAGCATCTCTGCATCCCAAGAGGCTGCGCACTGAGGACCCCAAGCTAATGACAGCTGTTCCTTCATTTTTGGTCAAACTAAGTATTTTCTGTCACAAAGGCACTCACAACAGAATTCAGCTGTTGGTGAAACATGCATACTGATGAAAGCTGCTACTTTATAAATGAAGGCTCCTCCATTAAAAAAAAAAATTGTATTTTATGGAGTTTCATTCTAATAATATTATTTTTACCTATTAAATTACATGTCAGAAGTAGTTCCTCTATCATGTCATATTATGACAGGAATAATAGTTGAAATATTCTCCTTTTACTTGCCATTACAATCACAAAGAGCAGCTGTTATCTGGTGCTGTTCAAGACATCTTTTCTTTGTTCTAGATCAAAGTGGCTCCTGTTTGTGCCCCAGTGAAGTCATCAAACCGTTTCGTTACAACATGAACATGAGCCACTTTGATCTAGAAACAAAGGCAAGGGAGATTAATCAGTATCTAGCCAAACCACTCTTAATTAAAAAATTAAAAATAAAAATAGCTGAAGCTCTTACATCATACTATGATGTGTAGGTAATTGTAAGGCATGTAATGCACTGCCTTTACAGGGATGACACAGAAGTTGGAATGGCAAAACATCCACACACACTAAACAGATTTTCCTCAAGCATTCTAAAATTTAAAAAAAAAATTAAAAAATTAGAAATAATAATTAGAAATAGATTTTCCCAAAATTACAGTTTATGAAAAACTGAAAATATTTGGGTTTGCTCTAATTCAGCAGCTACAGATCATTTCCTTTGTGACATTTTATAACAATCCTGAAACCCAATCCTGAACTTTATCTCTCTATCATATGTTGGGTTTATAAAACACCATCTTCACATAATGTCTGCTGAAGCCTGATTTGGTTAGTGATGTATTCTCACAGAAGTTTGCTGAATTCTTTCGGAACCAGCTGATCTCCATGGACAAAAAGAAATATCAGATTTAGTAAATCCAGAATATTTCAAAGGCATGTTTCTGTCTCATCAAGAAGGTCCTAGATAATCTAAGATTTTTCTTCAAATTTACAATACATTTATAAATTAAAAGTGCAAAACAAATTATCATAATACTTTGATTAAAATATTTGTGCACTAATTGTATAAGGTTTTTAAAAGGTAAAAAGACATTTCTGAATCCTCAGTTTCTAGATCAAAAGATTGCAGATTTAGGGATGAAGCAACATTCCCTTGTTTTTCTCATCAGCTAGTGGCCACTTCTTTTGCTGGGTAAGGGAAGGAAAAGCCCCAGCAGTTCCACTGTGCGGAAGCCTTGCTGGAGGCTGCACTGGCAGCAGGAGAGGTCTGAAGGACCAGGGGTTTGTGTTCTCCTCTGGTGGTCCTTAATAAACTCTGTCTCCTGCCTCTTTGCTTTCCCTGTGATTTGCTGTCCCTCATCCTTGATCGTTGCTTTTATTTATGCAAACCCAAAGCCACATATTTTAAAGGACTGCCTTGGCACTCCAGCAGATGCAAAGCACAACAGCTGGATATTAATGCAGCTTGGCATCACAACCATTTGGGGCCTTTTTTTCCTTTAATTAATGCTCCACCATATTACAACAAGGAAACAGTTTCTCTTCTTTTATTACCATCCTATCCCTGAGCCAAGTGTTAAATAAGACTTAATTTAATTAGCCCTTGTATTTTCTCCCCTTGCAAGATTATGCAGTAACACAAGGTTCCTACCCAGCTCCCTTTCTTGCAGGCAGATAGAAATCCTGCTGATGGTGGTGGGAACACTCCAGACACCTAATTTACATGCAAGACGGATTACTGGCTTATGAAAAGTAGAGATGTCTTCAACCAATCCTGTGGTTCACCTTTTGCTTTGCCACACATTCCCAAACTGCTCCTCTCTCCCTGCCCTTCTGCAGTGTGTGGGGATGCCACCAGCTTCAGACCTCACTCCCAGCACCACCAGGCTTGTCCCACCTTTGGGTTGCTCCAGAAAAATGAAAGCTGTGAACTGTAGGTTCGAAGGCTATATCCTGGCATCCCCTTATCCTGCTGGCATTGCTTCTTTCCCTCATTCCCAGCTTTTCTCTGCAGACTAGGTGAGTTGGTTTTCCTCAGCCTGGTGTTTTGAAGGGAGGAAGTGCCTCTGGTCTCCACTCCTAAGCACACTCCTCTTTGGAGTGGACCACTGGTATTCTCAGACTCCCTGGACATTTGGATCCAGATGACATCCTGCTTGCTCCTTCATGAGTCTGCCCACCAAACTCCTGGCTGGAGACCAGGACTGGAGCATCCACTGCGTTCCCATACTACACCGCTAAAATGCCCAATTAATTACCCGGGTTCCTGCCCCAACAGATCCACTCTCATTCCATCAAGGGGAGGCTTCTGCTGGGATTTGAAGTCACAGAGTCACTGCTGTGTGTGCCCAAGGTAGAACCTGACCAAGGGTGACCTTGAGGGATGGGACTGCTGGAACAAAGTTTTCCAAGGGGCACAAGCTACATCAACATGAGTTGGAGCAAGCCTGAGTCTCATCCCAAATCTCATCCTGGGTGGGAACAGCAGTGAAACAGGGCTGTGCCTCCAAGTGAGCCCCACACTGTCCCTGGCACTCGCTCTGGGCAGCGAGCTGTAACAGCAGCTGCCGAGGATGCTGCTGAAGGGTTTGGCACCACTGACATGTGGGCACTGCTGGTCTTGGCTCACCACCTTGATCCAACCCTTGGGTGACCAGGAGCAGCAATACATGCCTGGCAGCACAGAGTAGATCTGGCTTTAGAAATCCTGCAGATGTTTTGACTTAGGAGTGCGCATCTCATCCTGTTGAGGCACAATAAATAACTGACATGTTGTGATTAGTCACTCAATATCAATTGATGTTCACAGCCAGCTTGGATGGAGCACAGAAAGCAAAGCCCTTGTAAGGAGCCCTTGGGGAGGGGATGCGCAGTCACACAGGTCATCTTTAAGGAAGAAAAACCCTTTCCCAGGTTTATTAGCTAGGCAGTGCCTGCTCCATGAAGCGCACGCTTCCAGCCAAAAATGGGGAACATCACCTTGAAGCAACAAATTACAGCAAAACCCAGAGCCTCAGGACAAACGCAACCAAGAGAACGAGCAGGTCCCAGCTCTGAGGGTTTCATTCAGTCCAGAGCAGAAAACCCATGGGCTGAGTCAGGCTGTGAGTCACATCCATCGATTTCCCAGCACTCCTGCCAGCAGGCTTGCCCAAGCAGGGGCTACAGCCTGCCTGCTGCTGGCTCTGGCCCCAGAACCCACCTCAGCTCTGCCTCTGAGCACTCTGCCTGCTGCAGGAGACTGAGAACAACACTCCCAGAGAGAAGCAAGGAGAATTCTGGCCACGAGCAGTGTCAGGAGAGACATCAAACAGCAGCAGCACTACAAGGGGAAGGGAGAGATTGATGGGAAGGGTGAAGAGGCAGAAGAAGCCTGGGCAGGAGTGGGTGTCTGGTCCAGGTACTGGTGACAGCACACGAAGAGGCTTTGGAGTCTGAGGAAAGCACTCTGCAAAAGGAAAAACACATTCAAGCAGCGAGGTGAAAGGTCTGGAAAAAGCGGCGAGCGAGAGAGAAGGAGTAGGAGGAAACGTGGGCGTAGAAGTAGGTGGTGCCACATAGCAAGTTTCTGATGTAGCCGGGAAAGGCATCCAGAGCTCCCAATTTCCAGGCCCACACCTTCACCAGGAGACCATCTGTGCTCTCCCAGGGGGAAGGAGCCCCTGGGTCAGGCAAGAGCGTTTTCCTCATTCTGCAGAAAATAGCAGGCGGTGCCGAGGCGCGGAACAGCGCTGCTTCCCAGGGTTCCTGCGCTGGCAGTGACGCTGTGAGCTGGGCCTGTGCCTGCAGTGCCCACTCTGTGGGAGAACTGCATCACTGCTCTGGGACCTGCCACACTCACCTGCCTCCTGAAATGATGTCCCTGCTGATGTTTTAAAAACACCAGATGATAGCTTGGTGGTTTTTCTCCCAGTGCACAGCCATACGTAATCCAATTCCTCCCTTTGGAGCACTTCAGTAAGGATTTTAGGTTGGACGTTTTTCTGAATAAAGGTTGTCTTTCAGGAAGACAGTCATTTCCCCAGATTATGTTGAATGCAGACTAGAGCAAAGCAACCAAACAGTACAGTGGTGGGTCTCTCCGTTTTTTTCTTTTTCCCTCCAGCCTTAATTGAAAGGAAAATTCTAACAATTCTGAATAGGGCTTCCTTTACCTGGTATCATTTGTTTTTGTGAGAGCAGGCAGAACACTCATCTGTTTCCCCAAGTCCTTGTCTTCAGTGCAATGCTCAGCTGCAGTGAGGGCACATCCCCATTGCATTGGCTTCATCCCCTGCAGGGCCCCATCCAGCACAGCCTTGAACACTTCCAGGGATGGGACACTCTCAGCTTCTCTGGGCAGCCTGTGCCAGAGCCTCATGGGGAACAATTCCTTCCTAATAACTAATCTAAACCTGCCCTCTGTCAGTTTGAAGCCATTACCCCTTGTCCTGTCACTACCTGCCTTTGCCAACAGCCCTCTTTAGCTTTCTGGTAGGCCCTCTTTAGGTATTGAAAGGCTGCTATAAGGCTCCTCAAAGCTTCCTCTTTTCCAGGCTGAACTAGCGCAGCCCATCTTCATTGGAGAGGTGGCCCAGCCCTTTGACCACATTTGTGGCTCTCCTCTGAACTCGTTCCATCAGGTGCACGTCCTGAGGTTTAGGTGTGCGAGATCAGGAGACTGAAATAAGGTGCAATGGTTATGAAAG
Source organism: Camarhynchus parvulus (assembly GCF_901933205.1). Lineage (NCBI taxonomy): Eukaryota > Metazoa > Chordata > Aves > Passeriformes > Thraupidae > Camarhynchus > Camarhynchus parvulus. The sequence goes on along the minus strand of NC_044577.1, from coordinate 7,841,268 downwards.
TTGAGATGTAGCTCATCTACAAAGAACAAGGCACCTCTGGCAGGCCCTTCAGTTGCGCCTCACAGCACTGGGAGCGGGATCAGCAGCAAATGACACATCCAGCCCCTTCCCCAGCATGGCTGCAGAACTGCCCAGAACCCTTAACAATGCACACATTAAAGTGCTTTGCAAATACCACAGCCCATGAGGAGCAAAACACATCCCATTAATTCAACAAAAAGAGTGTAGAGCCGGGGGAGTGGTGGCTGTGCCAGCCTCACTGCCAGGCAGGGGCAGGACACAAGGAACCCAGGCAGTGTCAGTCCCTCGGTGTCCCCTGCCAGCAGCACACAGCTCCTGGGCGCACAGGGCTGCCAGGAGCTCCAGCACAGCCACAGCAAGCAGCAAACCAAATCTCCAGCCTCTCACCATCCCATGGGAACGCAAACTTTTGACACCACTGGAGAGCGCCCTTCGATGTGAGCTGTGTATTTGCATGTCTCTGCTCTCTCCCTGTGAAATGCAGGGGCCAGTTTTGCTGTGTTACCTGTAATAAACATTTAATGCCATGCAGTCAGGATCCCTTGTTTGCCCTGTAGAAAGTTTCTCTTCATGCATCAGACTCGGAGAACAAAGCCTGGACTGTTTAGCCACAGGATTTAACCACCTGTTGTAATACCTTGTTGATCTAATCTTTTGTTTTAATTAAAAGGCTTTCGGTTGGGTTTGAAGGATTTTTTCTTCCCTGCACCCAATGTCAGCTTGCCACCTGCTTCACTGGCTCTGTCTTGGCTGTGGAGTTCACATCAATCCTTTCATTGCCTCCAAAGGCGTGGAAATGGATAGAAAACAAACAAATCCACCTCAGCAAGTGTCCAGCCTGAGACCCAGCACTGTCTGGCCACTGCTGGGCACAGCAAAGGGTGAAATGAAACAGCTGCCATGAGTGGGGAGCCAACAAAGCAATATGCAGAGTGTCTGCTGCTCTCCAGGCCAGCTCATCTCTATTTAAGGGAAGAAACCTTTGGGCAGCGAGATGGGATCCCAGTCCACCGACACCCAGGGGATTGCTTTGGCCACCAAGAGAAAGATGTTTGCATGAGGTTGAGATGAAACTTGGTTTCAAGCACTGACATTAATTCTCCTCTGTCTCATAATTAAAACATACACAGCTACATCAGGAATCTCCTGCTGTGGATGCATACTTTAAGATGGCCACTTTGAATATCATTTTGACTTTTTTCCTCCACAGATTTAAATAAAATCCAGACTCCACCAACCAGCAGAATTAGTTTTACCCTTTTGAGTAGGTCACTTCAGAAGAGGAAAATAAGCAAATCAAAAAACAGCATTTCAGAAAATGCCCTCCCCCCCGCCACTCCCACTGCAGCCATGCACTGGTACTGCCTTCCCCAGCCAGTCACAGCAGCTCCTTGGTAAGATACACTCCATTCTCCTTCCCATTCACAACTCTTGGTTCCTATCAAGCTTCAAAAGCTTTTCTTATCCTTCTGAGGAGCACAGTGACAAGCCCTTCAAAACTGGCCACATGCCTAACACACCAAAATAATTTGAAAACTCTGTATTCACACGGTTTCTGGCACTTCACTTTTGCCAGTGCTACCAATACAGCAGGGAACCCTATGGAGCCACCTTCAGCTAACACAGCCACCACCACCTGAGAGAATGAAACATTATCCAAAAAGAGAGAAAGCAAGGCTTTGGGAATATCGAGTGGCTGCGTTTTTCCTTTCCTTTCCCCTGCTTTGGCAAGGAGGCACGTTAAAAGCCAAGACACCTTCAGTGCCACCACCACCCATAGCATCCAACACTCCCCTCTGCTTCCCTGGTGGCGGCTGCTACTGGGAAGCAGCGGGTCTGGCCAGTGGGAAAAGAGGACACAGGGAGATGGCAGCTCTGAGCCCGGCGCGCCGTGTCGCTGAGACCTGTCAGGATGTGTCACAACACGCAGCGTGTCGTGCCTCACCACTCTGTCGAGCAACAAGCCGGAAAAAAAGGGAACAAAAAAAAAAAAAAGGATTCGGATCTAATACATGAGTGGGCCGGTATGTGCAAGAGAGATGAATATGAAGTAAAACATGCTGGATGCTACAGTAATAACCGGGCGCACACGGAGAGGCTGGAAGGGAGCCAGGGAGGGGAGATACGAGAGGGATGCTCTGAGCTCACTCTGTGCGTGGCGGAGAAGCTGCAGCTCCTGAATGAGTGCAAGGCGGATCCCGAGGCTGCCGTGTGGGCGTCAGGCTGACACCGCTCCACCAAAACCAGTGCGAGCCCACATCAAGCCCAGGCTGGGGCCGTGCCCCGTGCCAGGCTCAGCAGTTGGTTCACCAGACACCCAGAGTGTGGGGGGAAAGCTGGATATTGTCCTTTAAAAGTAAGGCGGTTCTTATACATGTGTCAAGTCCAGCGAACTGTGGTGCCAAGCACAGAGATGGGTGACCTCCACAGGTCTCTGCAAAACAAAGAATGTGTCCCCCAATATTTCTGTATTAAGGGTGGGACCAGCTCACTCTTCTTTTTATGGCAATGCTGAACCTAAGGGCCCCTCTGGTAGCAGCTTTGTGTCCATGCAAATCCCACTTTGGTGACCAGTGGGAGGAGAATGGAGGTCACAGGCAGGCACCCACTGCCAAGCAGCATCTCTGCCTCCATTCCCTGTCTGCCGGAGGCGGTGGGACGAAGGGCTGCCTTCCCCAGGTCCCGTGGGCGTTCACATGGCCCCTTCACAGCAGCCAGACACACATTTACGAAGAGCAGACTTCTAACGGCATGGGGATGAGTCATTACAGGGTTTCAAAATGCGTAAATATGGTCACATCCTAATTCAGTGTGTCACAACCAGCTACCCTGCATCTGCGGGTTACTCAGCTCCACAGAAACCTCGGAAATTCCTGCCCAACCTTATGATGCAAAAATTCATCTAAATTCGTGTCACTGCATGCAGAGAGTTAATGTGGTTTTTAGCGTTGTTTTTTTTTTAATTTTGGCACTGGATTTCAATGGAGGCTTATCTGCAGTGTTACAACCCAGTACTGCTATGTTTTGCATCACAAATTTACAACCGAGTAATAAGTAAACACAAGATTTTTTGGCTTGGATTTTCCAAGGTGATTAAATAATTTTCTAAATAGCTTTGAGAATGAAGCTGTCTAAAATCCCCAAGGTAATAGGAAATTGACTGCATCCCCATACACTCCATAGACATAGGAGGAATTCAGATTTACTGAGAAGTAATATAAAATATTTAAGAAAGCAAATAGAATTGAATAAAACCTCTTGCAATGTAAATTAAATCTGCCCAAACCAGCAGTGATTACCTTTGCTGCCACAGCTCCTCCAGAGACTCTCTATGAGCCCCAGGCTCCACAAGGCCCCTGCCTCACCAGCACCCATCACAGACAGTGTGCACTTCAAACAAACGTGATTTGACGACCTCCAAATATTTTTTTAACGGTCAAGAGCAGTATTTGTTGCACACTTACCCAAAGAACAGGAAGACAGGAGCATCAGGACTCAGGCTGAGTGGTGGTTTTGGAGTCAGCAGGTGTCTGGAACAACATCTGATGACCCAAAGATTTGGCAGTAGCCTGCATTAGGCCTTCCCAAGCTTTCCCACAGTGGGAAGCACCTCCAGCATCCCCCTCAGCCCTGAAGCACTGCCAGCTCACCCAGGCACGTCCAGTCAGCTGAAGCCCTGTCCTCGGCTGAGAACCACAGCCCAAAACCTGAGAACCACAGCCCAAAACCCCGTGGAGGAGCCTCGCCCTTGCCCGGGGCTGCAGGTGCAGGTGAGGGGCCGGGCAAGCAGCCCCACCTGGGGCCTTCCCTGCGGGGCCGGCCTTCATCCCAGCTCAGCCCGGCAGGGCGAGCCCAGAGCCACCGGGGGAAGGGCTCTGGGAAGCCATCCCTCCTGAGCAGCTCGAGGAAATTCATATTTCATGTTCTGCTCCTTCTCTGCCCACGGAGTTCTTTCTCGTGGTGGTGCGTAGGTGTATGTGAGGGATTTATCCTTTCCCCACTGAATCACTGCAGCACAACATCTTTTCAACCCTTCTGTACAGCACAAAAGAGCCTCTCGGCATTTCTCCTCATTTTCCTGCTTAAGGAGACAGCCAGCAAGCTCCACAGTGCGACCCACTTGCACCCCAGCTCCAGGCTGGGAACAACACGAGTCCTGCTAGCTCTGGCTGGGGTCATGTCTGGGGGGGCAGACACCGCTCCTTCTGCCAGCTGGCACCCAAGAACCATATGAGAGCATGAGAGTGCCTGGAATGATGCTGCTTGTTCAGCTGGAAAACAGCTCCACACTGAAGGGAAGGAGCAGAGCAGCGTGCACTGAGCATGCTGTGCCCCCCTCACGGCCTCAGGGGCCCAGATCCAAACCAGAGTTCCCAAATCCCAATTGCCACAGTTACAAGCCTTCTTGCCTTAACCAGGGGCTGCTGACATGCTTCCATCAGGTCTGATACTGGTGTTCTGTATGAGTTCTCTGTATTTTGAAAGGAAAATGGGGAGGAAATGAGTTCTGCAGTTGTTATCGTGGGCAGTGTCATTGCCGTGAGTGGAGGCTCAGCCACAGACGAAGGCCCTCCTGGCTCACCCTCATATCAAATGCTTATTTAGGAAAAGAGAAGAGCTTTGGCAGGTAGCCAGCAATAAAATCTAGATTTTGGCTGTACCTCCTGAAGCTTCAAGTGAGCATTAATGACCCTTGTGTAAGTTGTCCCATCCAACAGTGCTTTCCAGCCAAGGATGTCACAGCTTGGTAAGACACTGACTCTGTAGGCAGGCCTGAAGCAAACCTGTGGGCTCCAGCAGCACGGTGCCCTTCCAGCACCACTGGGTTCTCACTGAACTTCAAGCAGCCACTGCTCAGCCTACAGCAAATTAGAAAAAATAGACATCTAAAGGTTTTCCAGTTATACTTGTGTGCAGCTTGACTAAAGTGGCTTTTCCCACCCAACCTTGTAGCTTCAGCACCAGAGTGTGTAGCTGCTCCCTTCTCCTCTTTCCCAGAATAGGACAAGATTGCACTGAAGTGCAAGGTAAAAGCCAGCAAACACTGAGGCACTGGTCCAGAATTCCCATGTTTACTATCCCCTGGACTGGGAGAAGGCAGGGGGATTGCACCTACTGTGACCCCATCTGTGCTTCAAACCACTCCTGACTTCCATGCTATCTCCGCAATCTGGATGTTTTGAAAGTTTATGGAGGGGTTGTCCCCCCTGCCCCCCTGGCTTCTCTTTGAAGTTTTTGCTGCTCTTCCCTTTTTGTACCTCATCTCCCCTCCAGTTTCTGCACCCCAATAGCCTCCCAGCAGAGCTGTGGGCTGCTGCTCATAAAGCAAGTTGGGACAGGGTGGATCACCAAGGCTCCCCCATTCCCAAAGAGCACTCACACATGCCTGCCATCCCATCCTAGCAGCTCTGTGCTGTTTGCGACCCCGTGTAAATTGGAGCACACGCAAAAGCAGGAGCACAGGAGATGGGAACTCAGCACCTCAGTGCTGCAGACCCTGCTCAGGTTTTAGTTCCTCCCTCCTGCCTGGGCCCACTGAGCCCTGCAGGCTGTGCACATAATGAGGCCACCCTTAAATGAGGATTCAACCACAAGAGCAGGAAAAGGCTTCCTCCACTGAGAGCTGCAGTTGGAGGTACTCCCTCCTCCCCTATCCCCCCCAAAATTAACATCTTCTTTTAGAAAACACAATTAAAAAAAAAAAAAAAAGGACAAACCCTGAGGAAACTAAAGAGTTCTCACGGTGAATTTTATTTTGTAAGCAACAATATAAACATGTGAATAAAACAGGCATCATTTGCAGGGCTGGCCTTTGATCCAGAGTACCCTGGATCTAGCAGCCCTTCCCGAGGAGACAAGGGCAAGCCTTTACCTGCGACTCCAGAGGCTGGCCAGGATGCAGTCCACCAAGACCTTTGTCATGGAAAGACCAATGCTTGAGTATTTGCTATTACCAAGCGTATGTGCAATCTTGGAATGTACCTCCCACCTCCCTCACCCCAGGATAAAAAAAAAAATAAAAATCATACAGCTGCAAACCAGTAAAAAAAATTGCTTCCAGCTTATTGAGACTGAAATGGCCTGTTGGACTATAAACTGAAATATCATTCTGGAGATAACCAACTGGTTGTGACACAAAGTACTGTATTTACAACTCAAAAATATAACTGTTATAGACTTTAATTTATAGCAAATTTAATACATTAGTGTTTACAAAATAAATTCTGGACTCAACTGAAACAGCGTGCTGCTTAGCAAGTTCTTTTTCCTTCCTCTCACTTTAACTGAAGAGACCAGCAAGCTTAAGAGCTTCTTCTGTGACCCACACACAACTTTTGATGGTGTCAGATGTTGGAGAAAACCAAATGTTTCCTGCATCTCTAAAGGTTTGCTGCTTGGTACCTTCTATTGCTCAAGCTGTACAGTTCAAACCTTAAACTGTCCTTTAACAAGTTCCATACATGTCTCAGGAAAACTACTCAGGTACTAACCAGGGCACTGGTTAATGTTACAAACTGAAGAAACATCCGTACTACTAACTCACACAACAGGAAAGAGGAAATATAACTACACATTCAATCTCTTATGCCTAAACAGCAAAGCTGCAAACTCCATTGCTTAAAGTAAGATACTTCAGTAAGTGAAACAGTACCATACAGTTCAAGAAACATTTTTTTAAAAAAAAAACCAAACATTTTAATAGTATAAAAAGTTGTTTTACTGGTGTTTCTACTATAAAGCTTTGTTCCACAAATCAAGTGATAAAATAATTAGATATGTTTACAGTGATAAGAGACTGCAGTGTAGACATTTCAGCTCACATTTTGCTGAGTGTTTCAGTACAACAGAGACTGACTGGTTTGTTAATACACACCTAGGACACAGAGCAAACTGCAGACATGAAGTGCACACCTGAATAGGGAAGTTTACCCCCTGACATGGTAACTCACTTTCTTTAGCTCTCCCTTTCCCCTGCAGAACACATCGTAAGCACAAACTGTGTTCGGAAATGGAGGCATATAACTGTCCTGACTGCAGAGCAGCACAGAGGAAAGATGGATGCACATAAACACACCATGGTAAATTCCAAAGTTATATGCCAACTACTCCTCCTTAGATAAAATGACATCTTCAAAAGTGAACATGTACAAAAAATAAAAAAAGTCAAATAAATAAAGAATACAGATGTTAATTAATCACAAACATAAAGAAACGTATTGGCATACTGTATGCAGTATACAGTATATTCATAGAATCATGTGGGCTGGACAGCACTTAGTAAGGAGTTATGTGCTGAAGACAACTCCTTTCTCTCCTCCAAAAATCTTATCGTTTCTGGATATCAGGTGCAACCTTTTACACCGATGCATAAATCCTGCACCTTATCTCATCTTTGCCACACTTGGGATGCCTTTTTTTTTTTTTTTTAGATCCACAGAGAAGTCCAAGAAGTTATAATGGTCTGAATGACAATTTTTGCAGCCCTGTCCATACTACTTGGTCTCTCGAGTTTCCTACCAAATGAAATTTAGTAATTGTATGGTACCTCAATCCCCAGTTTTTCCTGAGGAAATGGGAGCCAATCCATGTGGACTCTTCCATCCTCTAACTGGCATTTCCCACACTCCTGAGCTGTGTGTAGGTATTGTGCTGTGAGTGTGTTACACAAAGGCTGCTGGAACCATTGGAAGTGATGTAGCGATAGTTAAGTGTCAAGTACATCTGCTATGATACAGAATCAGGGTCTAGGTCTATCAAATGCTATATCCACATAACATTTTAAACCATGAAAATATTGTATGCATTTTCCTTTTTCTACAAATATTGTTGCAAACTTGCTGTTAATTGTGTCACGAGGTTTGCATTCCTAATTCTCCAATGATTTTTAATTCAAATGTTTAACAACCATATCTACGCTAGGTACACTGAAAGTAGACATTGAAATTTCAAGTAAAATGAACTGTAGCCACATCTACTGGACTCAATACACGTCCCGACATCTAGATTTACTTTGATAAGTTATACAAATACATAATACATTCTTAAATAATGAAGACCCACAATATTAATTTGTGAATCTTCCCATGTTATAAAACCACTTTTACAGGAATGTTTATCCACCTGTATTACTGTTTTAGTTGCAGTGTCTCTTGCTTTCCTGTTTCCACAGATTACTGTACCAGTTCTTAGGCTTTGGCTATTGAAATCTCTTATTTGAATGAGGCAACACTGGTTATTAAGGCTGGTTTTTTTTTTCTCTTGTGAAGTTTCATTCTTTCCGATGACACTGTTTTCCAGAGCAGAATGACTATCTTGTGTCTTCAGGTTCTGTTTTTATGACCTTCCTTTCAATGTTGTTAAAAGCTGAATGAGGAAAATCCTTTAATATACCAAGGCCTTCTGCATTGAGAAAAGAAGGAAAGAAAGAAGTTAAAACACTGTTTGGAAGTAAATATGTTTTGTTCTTAAATCAACAAAAAGGTCCAAGAACCACATAAATACCAACAGATGAAACAATAAATTCTGCCTCCTCCTCCTCCTGGTCTTTAACCAGCTGGGTTAGAACCACCTCAGCTACGCTGCAATGATGACAGAGTAGTATCACAGATTCACTTCAACCCCTCTGGCAGCAGAGGCTAATGGAGATGCACTCTGCACTTGCATTTTGAGAGGCAACAGGCAAAAATCCCCTATTAGAGATTTCACTAAGTGAATTAGCATTGGGATTGGGACAATCTGCAAAAGAGGTGAGCCAAGATTGCAGTATCCCAGAGTGAAACAGACAAGATTCTGCCGGGTTTTCAAAATATCTACTTTTGCACCTTGTCTTTCAAATAACCTCTTTCCCACTCCATCTTTAAAACTCAGGTGGGATTTTATTATTGCTTCTAAAGTTGTAAGAGTCTCAAGAACTCCTGGCTTTAGCTCAGTGCACTGAGCATTACACTGAAGCCACCCACAGAGATTTCACAGAAGTTTTTGGCTTTCTTCTATCAAACTTAGAGAGGGTTTCTCCCAATGCCAGAGGTAAATGACAAGACTGGCAGTGAGGAGAGGCCAGTGAATGAGAAACCCAGGTGGCAAAGACTTACTGCATGACATGCAGTTCACAGCAGAGAAACAGTGCTATGTCCTTATAAATCAAAATAAAGACATCTTCTTTATAAAAAGCCTGATTCTATTATACAGAATGAAGCCATGTCATAATCATGTTGCTGTCACTGTGATGCAGTTTAAGTATTTAACAGCAGTAATTTGGGTCAATACCAAGGACAGACACATGCCAGGACTTGATTATCTGATTCCAGCTACGGCATCTCCTAAACTTTTCCCATATAATATTCAATCTGACTCTAGATTAGCAAGTAACACTCCTCTTGGAGTTTTCTCCAAAGCCTTGATGGCATGGTTATACACAATGCATGCCAGCCTGCCTTCCTGGCTGCTTCACTCAGAGAGATGACAGAAAATAAGGAGTGGTGGGTAATTTCTCAGGGGCAGCACTAACCCGAGGACTGGGACTTTGCCTCACCGCTGGGGTAAAGCCGGATCAAGTCACCGCACAGAGATTTCCCAGCGTGCTGCTCTCCATCAAGTGAAATGTGCTGCATCTGTCTGCTTGGCAGGTTGGACATCCGGAGGTTCAGTGGTCTTTCACCTGCAAGTTGTTCAGAGTGAGACATTGATGCATTAGAAGAAAATCAGTATGAAAAAATAGATAGAGACTTAAACACATGTTAATTCTATCAGCAAAAATGCATCCTAGATTCCAGCTGCTCAGGGAAGTTTTCTAGCAAAACAGGGCTTATGTAAATATATTCCTTTGCAGACAACTTCACTGGCACTGCTAGGAAGGGACACTCGGCCAGACAAAAAAAAATTTTAAATCCCTTTATTCTGCTCAAAAATCCTCTTGAGATACAAAAATTTTCCTCTCCCACTGCACAATTTCTCTGAGATCCAAAAAATTTCCAGTTCCCCTGCACAATGGCTAAATGGCATAAAGAAGCTTGCTGGGCCAAGGAAATATGGATCCACACATCTATTCTTCATGATTACTTCTGTATCTCATTGCTTGACCAATTCACACAAATGAAAATCTGGTTTTTAACACTTACTTATATTGATTCCCTTAGTTGTCCCTCTACTTTTCAACCCCCTTAGAAAAACTAGCATTTAAAAAACAGACACAAGAACTTCTGGTTGTATTTTTTGTCTGCAACATTTTGTCTCAATTCACAACAGTAAAAAAAGTTATCTAAACAGAAATACTCAAGCAAAACAAACACTCCTAAAATTAATTCAAGACAAGGAATAGCCAGTTGGTAAATCAAAGAGAACCACAGAATTGTAAGCTTTTTGAAGAATAACAAGCCACTAAGAACATCATTAGAACATGCTTAGTGCTAAATAATTTACATAGCCAGCTCCTCAGGTTTTGTTCCTGGACTGCACAAACAGGTAAACAAAAAGGGGTACCAACTATATTACCTCCTTTATTTTCAATTTCTCAAAGCAAGAACACAAATGAAATGCAACACTCTGCTCTGTTTTCAAAACTGAAGATAAAGCTAGAGCAAAGTCCTGCTGTCAGTAACAGCAGTGCACCCAACCTCCTGCCCTCCCCACGTTATCCCTGGGGAAAGCAGTTTGCCCAGATGTACAACAGAACAGAACCCCAGTGTGCATCTGATTGCATTATTTACACAGTAAGCACTTCAGGGCAGAGAGAGATCTTGTCTTGTCCATTCAGTGCTCAGGGTTCTGTCTGAGATAAACACCACCACTGACAGAGGTTGCATAACATCAAATGTCTCTGCTGGCAGCAGCGTGTGCCTGGGAGCTATGGGAGCTACCATACCTTGTCCATCAGCATTATCTAATGACATGCCATTGGGGCTGTGCTCTTCTGAGTTCTGCCTGTAGCACCCTGTGGAAAGACGTCTCTCTAACGCTGCCTGGTTGCAGAGAAACTCCATCTGTTTTGCCATCACCTTTTCCGACTGCAATTGAAACAAAAAAAGATTTCTCTCTATATACATACATAGAGCAAGTCAAAACACGGGGAAAAACAGGATCAGATGAAAAGACTAACAGCCTAGATAGTGGTTTTTGTTGACTCATATGTACAGATGTGTGTTTTATGGTTTCTTCAAAACTATGAAGCAAACAAAATATTTTTGCACCCATAGAGATTTTCATAATGTACATCTGAGTCACTCAAGAATACTTAAAATCCAAGCTGTTGTAGCTCATCTACCCAGAAATGCAACATTAAATTCTGTTCTTCAAAAACATACAAAAATCACTTCCTGCACTTTAGGACTGCAGGTTACGTGAAGAGACTCTCAAGAGAAGCAAAAAAGAATGTCTTAATTATCCAGTTAGCTCTGTTCAAATATCTGCCTTCACAAAGTATTCCAGAAAGTATTCCAAAAGCAATGGCAACATCTGCTAAAAACTTATGCCAAGATTTCACCAGACATCTTGGAATCTTTATTTTAGGAAACAGCACTACACAAGCTTAAAAATCTGCCATTCTGAAAGTGTAGGATGACAGTATGTTTGTGGGGGATAAAGGTGTGAAATGTCTGTCTAGAAGAAGAACAAGACCTATACACCTCTAGAGAGTGGAGCTAAACAATCCAGTGCAACGTGGGAGGAAATGGCGTCTGAATGTTTGTCATTGACTTCAATGCCAAGAGAATTCTAACTTTCACTATAATCTTGTTCTTGAGAGAATGTAAATAAGCATCTTGCAAAAATAAGAAGAAAATCACAAGTCAAGAGAGTTGATTTAGAAGAGCCACAATGAACATAAGAACAGAAAGTACATGAACTTAACACATACAATTGATAGGAAAAATTGATTTCTCTTCCAGGTAATGCTGTAATTGTTTCAACTGCTACAGAGGTCTATTCATTGCAGAGCATTTCACTTTTCATGGGAGATGCTGAAAGCCCTGATTTCCCACAAAAGGCTGCTTGCTCAGCATAGTTCAATATTTTGAACATGTACAATGACAGCCTAACAGACCAGCAAACCCTGGGCTTCTCCAGCACCATGGTGACCCTGAGAGCAGGGCAATAGCATGGCCAGCATTTACATGATCTGGCTCAGAACTCATCAGGGTCTGCAGAAGAACACTGATAGCTCCAGCTCTGTCTTGGGAGGAGGGTAAAAGGAAAAACTATTTTCAAACAGTTTACTTACAAGTGTGGTTTAACTTTGCTATTCTGTCACTCCTGTTACCAACTTTTGAACTACACAGTAATTTTAAAAAAGAATAAAATATTTCTCATTCATGCCGTCTTTGTTGTCTGCTTGGGATAAAACCAGAATTTTAAACTTCAATTATGCTTCTGATCACCACAGAAAACCCTGTAGAGTTGCAGATATGTTTAAGCTTAAATTAAATCTGTAGCCCATTGTTATGTGGCAGTGACCAACAAAAACTTTAAAGCATATATAAAACAAGATCATGTAATTATTCTGTGACATCAGAACATGTGCTGTAACAGCATTTGATGTATCCCAGATTTGTGTGACTGAGCACTACTTTGCAACAGAAGGAAGTAAATGATAGGGTAACACATCCATTCTCAGAAAACAGGAAGGTAACTCCTAAATGTAATCTTACATGCAAATTTGGTGATTGCATTTGCCCAAATCAGCTATACAAAACAAATTTGTTGCAACTTAGCATCAAATCCCTCCTTGGCAAGAACTGGCAGTAGGAGATGGGTATTTTGCCTCGAGGCTGGGATACACTACAGAAAAGACAAAGAAAGAATTGGCAACCTGTCTTCATTTATACAAAGCTTTCTGTCTGCTCAAGAACACTGCACTTCCACCAGGCTAGGTGCTGTTTAGGAAGCCAATTTATCCTCTCAGATCCAGAGGTTTGCTTATTTCCTAAACACATTGGCCTTTCTTCTTTTAAGACATGTCAGCAGAGAGGACTCCAAGATCGCCTACTCTATTCCTCTCGCCTCAGAAACTTGAGCTTTCCATTTATAGCAATGGATAACGCAAGTAACACAGCACAGACTGTACCAATACTACCCTACTTGCTCCCAACAGGCAACCACAGATTTTCAAGCCTACTATGCTGCATCTTACCTCCTTGGAACTAACAAGGGCAAAGCTGTAGTACCGTGACAGAACAGTTTCGGGAGGTAAACCCAAATTAAAAATGATGCAATCACAGCTAAGCTAGGTAGCCTTTTAAAACTGATGGGAATTAATTTAGCCATCAAAACAACATCAAAACCAATGTACAAAGACACAGCCTGTATTATTCACAATCTAGTGTATTTGGTTTACCTGGGAATTAAGAGCTGTTGGGTCTTCACTCTTCCCTTTAGCCAAAGCAAGTGGCATTTTGTCTTGCTGATAGAGCGTCTGGACTGTGTCCTGGAAATCAGGATAACCATCCTATTGAGCATAAAAAGAAACCAAATCAAGAGGGACATATTACTATTTTTTCTTTACCTTCTATGTACACACAGAAGAAAAAAAAATGCCAACCCAAAAATCACATTCCTGAACTTCTGTGAAAATTCTGGACTGCAATTTACATGTTTGTGCTGTCCACTTCATTTAAGTTTGTGCATAAAAAAAACACACACAGCAACTGCTATATACCTAATGGCACAGAAAATCTCATCTCTCTCAAGTTTCAGGTGAATCCAGACTACCCTTGTTACTCACACTAAACTAGTTTACATTCAGCCTTGACAGGCAGATTTAGGCCTATGGTTTCTGTCACTTTTCAGGAATCAAGTTTATATGTAGGCAAGGATATATACTAACCCTGTGAAACTGAGAAAAGCCTCCTGAAATTCAACATATTTCACACAGAACGTACACTTGTATCACAAAATGAAATATCACCATTTCAGAAGTACAGTGGAAAATTTACAGACTATGAGAAAGCATGATTCAATAATTCTTTCAGTCTGAAATTCTTATGACATGCAAATCTTTGCTGCTGCTTGCATATGTATCAATAAAGCAAATGAAGTTCCTGTGAAAGCCTGCCAGACTCCATTACAACAATCACTGAAGCAAAGGTTCAAAATGAGGGGTTTGTCTACCTTGGTATTATGAAAGGAAAGCTTATGTGCACTAGAGGAACATCCAGATATATTTACAAAAGCACAGTATAGGTAGCTCTGTTAAAATGTGAGAGGAAGCCAGAGATCTTAAGACAGACCCAAACCTGAGAACAATGACATCTGTCACTGAGTTTGTCTCAAAAACACACTAAATTAGATATATTTGCCCTGTAGATTCCAAAGACACATACATGTCAATAATTGCATTTTTGACAACACATGGACAAAAAGGGTTACAGCCCAAGGAAAACAGAAGTGATCTTTCAGAAAAAACACAGGGAAAGGACTACAAGGTTCCCTCTACTGCAGGCTGCTTACTGACCTGCAGAGAAGGGGTCTGACCCAAGGCAGATGGCCAGGACCTCAGTGCAATGTAAGGCCATTAAACCTATTCTTTACACTCAGGGAAACACCTTAAAATCTGTCAGAATGCTGCATATTGCTTTTAAACACTGAACATACTCCCTCACAGAACAAATAAACACAACAGCTATGCAAAAACGTCACAGCCAGGTTAACTGCCACAAAGCCTCTAGCCTAAGCTGGAAACAAAGGCTTTGCAGCACATTTCCATGAGCACTGACCACTTCTATAGTTAAGACCTGAATCTGTTTGGGAGAAGAGAATGATTGTGTGTAGGAAGATGAGAAGCTGAACACACAAAACCCTATCACTCAGGATCCTATTTTTGTAACAAAACAGGTAACACAGTTCTTCACAACACATTTGTGATCACCTGCCTATACCAAACCAGGCTGTTTCCCAAAGGTGGCTCTGGCTGCCTGCTGCTGTGCTAGTCCCCCCTCAGCCAGGCAGGTAATTCCTGGAGGATGACATGTTCTGGTCACCTTCCAAGAGCCCTTCCCACTGGCTAGCTGTCCCCAATGCCCCATGGGATGAGGAGCATGCTGGACAAAGCACCAAGCTGCTCTGCCCCATGGTTGCCTGGTGGTCCTCCTGCATGCAATGCAGCATTTTTGTTTTGCCATGCTGCTGCTTAGTTGTTTTCCAAGCGGTTTTGTGCACAGATGTTCCCAGTCCCACATGTGCTTTTTCGCTCCCTCTAATGACATTTTTCCTATGAAAACAGTACCTTCTACTGCTTTTGCTGTTTTTGTGAAAAAAACAAATCCCACACTTTGGTTTTCTTTTCAGCCTTCTCAGAAATAGTGGAGGTGGGGCTTTTCTCTCCTCTTCTTCCACCCATACTGGCACCAAGAGAAGATGCTTCCTTGCAGCCTCCACTCAGGTCTCCCTGCCTGTGCCCTCTGACTCCCACTGAGCTTTGGGAAATGAGTTTTTGAAAGCTCTTCCCACCCTTCTTGATTAGATGAATGGAGACACAGACACACAAAATATTTTCTTCAGACGACAGACAGCAAGAATATTTTTAAAAACTCTCATTTTTTCCTCTCTTGGCTGTTCACTCAGACTCTGAAGGGGAACTTTGTCAACCCCAACAGTGATGAGGAGCCTCTTCCTCCACTTCTGCCTGATGTACCTGTGACTTGCTTTGCTTTCTAAGCTGGTGCCACAACAGCTCGCTGCTTTGAGTGGTGCTGGCACTGAGTCACAGAAGTTGATAAAATAAGGAGTGCCCCTGCCACACAACACCTAAGCAGGATTGATCCTTGCTCTGCAGGAGGATGGGCCATTTCCACCTTTATTTGCCTGTCCTGCTTTTTGTCCAGAGCAGATTTAGGAATTACAACTACTCCTTTATAATCTGCTCCCAAATACTAATTCACTCCCCTCCTTTTTTTGCTCCCTCCATACCTTTAGTCTGTCATTTGCCTGGAATTTTTTCCCCTTCTCCTCTTTACACTTCACTCCCACAGCTCACCCACCCACTCAACGAATAAGAGGGGGAGAGCTCACAGGGGAAGAGAAAGGCTTTTACAGGTAATTTGATGTAATTCATGGCACATTGTTTCTTTGTAATGCTTGTGCGGGTTTCATATTAATGAAAAGGATAAATTTACAATGTGGCTGCAGATTGACAGAGCTGTAGCTTGCACACACAGCTGTGCTGGCTCTGTTCAAGGATGACCTTCAGAGCCTCCCTGGAGGCTTTTTTAAGTGTTATTATATTTCAGGAAATTAACTCATGTTTTTTTTAAGTAATCTTTTACACTATGCAAACAGGCTGTGAAGTCTTTCCAAATTGAAGTCCCAGTAATTTTAGGCCACGCTTCACAGAGACATTAATGACTAGTAGTTAAAGGAATGGTGAATCAAAATACAGAGTTCAGCCTTAAAACAGAAAGGCAAAATGACTCTTCTCAAAAAAAAAAAAAAAAAAAAAAAAGAAGACCAGAAAAGAGCTAGTTATAACAACAAAAAATATACGCCATGTTCAGGTCCTTTCTGTATTTTCATGATAGTGAGCAAACAGATCCACCATGAAGCATTACAACTCCAAAAGCAGTGTAAGGAATTACCCAGAACAGAAGGACAAATCTGCATTTGCTACCATTTTCCTTTTTACTTTCACCTTTCCAAAAAAACCCAAACCAAAACATAACCAAAAAAATCCCTGAACATATTACTAAAAAAAGGACTTTTTACTTTTTTTTTTAAAAATGCAAGCACCAGGATCAAAACAGCAGTGATCTACTATGTCATACTGCATCTTTTTTACATGTCATTGGAGTAAAGCCCAACAGTGTACCTCAAATCTAAAATGCACTGAAATAATGCTTTACTCCTCCTTAGGACACTCCCAAAGTTGTGAGAAAAAACACATTTCTACCGATAACAATATGGGTAATTTCAAAATTGATAATGCTATGCTATCAGATTGAAGATTTAATTCAATTTAATTTTCAACTTCTTATTTTGGGAAAATGACCTATTTCTGAAATAGTCATTTGTACAATTAGGACATGAAATTTTCACAAGCATTTTACAATATAACTGGTAATAAAACAAGAACCAAGTAAATATCCTTTCTCAGAATTATTGAACTATAAAGGGTATAAAAGAAACAGGCCTTCCAGACTTTTAAGATATCACCATGCAGAAAATAGGAGAATACACATCCCCTAAGGCTGTCTGGATATCCTGCTCTCCAGAAAACCTTGAGTTTCAGCTTGTATTTTTTCAAGGTTTTAATTTTACGCTTTTTTTCAATGAAGATCCTGTAAAAAACAGCACCTCCCTTGCAGTGTGTCATTTTAGACACTTGCTCATCATCAATTATTACTGAATGAAGGAAGAACTGTCTAATGCTGAAATCCAAGTCATTGAAATACTACTTCAAGCAGAGGAGTGGCAGCTCCCCACCAGCTCTTACAAATTAGGGCTGGACTGAACAAAAGAGAGGAGACTCAAGCAACCATCCTGCAACATGGTGGTCAAGGCTGTTGATAAAGATGAAGCTGGATAAAATCATTTAATGTAGCTTTTCCCTGCTCTATTTGTGGGTCAAAGAACAAGCAGAGGTCAAAAGCAAATCCTGACACACAAAAATGACATTGCTGACTTATCAAAGCTACCAGTGAATCCTCATTGCACGTGTATATTTTGCACTACATAAACTCAAAACTACAACTTAATATGGACTGATGGAATTCTACAACTAAGATGAACTCCTCTATACCTGTTCAAAACTGCCTTTTTAAAACTAACTGCTCTCACCAGGGTTTTCCTCACAGGAAAAGCCTTTGTACAGGTGAAAGCACTGCAGTACTGAAAAAAAAATTAAAGCCTTACCACATACAGTGCATCATTTATCACAGAATGCATTGCATATGAGAAACACATTTCAGAACGTGTTGCAATTTTCCTCTACAGTTAGAGAATACATCACCTATCTGTGTCACATACAAATCTAGCTCATATTCTAATACACATTTAACCTACACCTTTTTGAGTAGATAGTACAATAAAAAACACCCACAATGCTAAGGATAAATTAGATACCCACGTAACAGTGAAACAGTAATTTGTTTAAAATACAAATTATAAAGAAAGATCTGCTATTCTTATGAGGTAATATAAATGTACATTTTACTTTTTCTTTTTTTTTTTTTTTTTTTTTTGTTAAAAGTAACTTCAAAAAGGCCTCAAATTTACCTTCCAGCAATGGTAACTGAAGAAAAAGTAAACTACATATGTGCTGCTCCAGCACTCTTAAAAAAGAAACTCCCAGCATCTCCCTAAGCAACATCTTGTGCAAGTGTATACATGAGCCATGTATACATGCATTTGACACAAAACTCATTACAAAAAGCTGTAATTTAATGGCACAACCTTTTGTCTTGAGATATACTACTTTTATTCAATATGATCTGTGTCCTAATTTATGGCTCAGTCAGAGATGGCTAATATTCTGCCATCAGTCCTTATCCAGAACTCTGTATTTTGGACATGATCAACAGCTGACTCCAGTGAATTAGGCAAACCCCACCTCACGCTGACTGAAAAGCAGCAGGCCTTATGGGAAGACATCTCCTACAGTGCTTGAGCTTATTCCACCACAGGAAGTCAGTCAGTCCCATTCCTCCCCTCCTACTCACTCTGAGTGCAAAACACTGAGAGTATCTTTACCATTAAACAAATCCTACTCTTTACCCCTGCTCCTACAGGTTTCTCCATCAAACACTTACAATTTACAGAGACACTGGTGATGTTTTCCCACCCTCTCTCTCTCATACCCATCAACTGTCTATCAAATGTTTTTCTGACAAATTTCTTTAAGACAGATCCCTTCAAAACAAAACCGAATTTCAGCACACACAGGTCAAAATACAGAAGTCACATTACTGTACCTCTATCTTGATTCTCTTTGGTGACAGCTCATCCCTTTCTCCACATTTAGATCTACAAGAGAAGACACACATATGATCAGTAAACAGCACATTAACCCCAATCACCAATAGTAACTAAAAGGAGTCAAGGTAAAAAAACAGCTCAGGGAAGAACAAGATGCACAAAAAAAGCCTCCAGTTCAATTTGACCTGGCAGTGAAACTCATTCAAGTATAGAGGAACACAAGTATTTTGTGTTGCCTTCAGAAGCATCAAAACACTCATGGCCTCTTCCTTCCAAAGAGGAAGGAAAGCACAGAGAATTACAGAAATGCCCTTGGCACTGCTTATCCAGAACGACTGTATATTTATATGAATCTCTATGGAAGAAAGGGGAGCAAAGGAAAACTTTCTAGAAGGGTAGCAAAATGTGTTTTGAAACGATATTACATTACAGGCAAGGGAATCAGCATTTAAAAATCTAAAGAAAGTATCAAGATATTCCATCATACTTACTAATGCTAAGGTTTTAATTGTATTTAAAAGCTGTTAAGCCTTTGTCACCATTTCATAACAGCAGTTCGTTTGACAGAACAGTAACAACTGAAACTAGGACTCAGCTTCAGTTCCTTTAAAGGAAGCTTGTAAGCCACTCCCCTTGACCTTATCTTTTTGGCTAACAAGCCAAATCTGTGTATAGAAAAAAGGAAATTGATGCATTGAGCATCTCTGGCTACTCTGCCAATTTACATTAACCTCAAAACACACTAATGCCTCAAATGCTTGAAATACCAGCCTCTCAGATGCCTCTTAATGTGCACTATCCTCGAAATACTTGCAAAACTAGAGAGCAAATAAAAAGGTAACTCAAGACAGCTGAATCTTATCAGTCTATAAGCTTCGGGACTAACTGAAGAGCAAGAAGGAAGCGTCTCCAGTGCTTCAGAAGAAATGCTATCAGCCTGCTTAGTTCCCCAAAAGAAAAGACCCTCCTAGCTAAGGAAAGCCTTACTTGGTGGTCCTGTAGGTGTACTTGTAGGTGACCTCCCGAGAGATCTGCCGGGCGAGGGCGAAGAGCTCATCCCTCCTGGTCAGCAAGGCGTTGTCTTTCACACACAGCTGGGCAGCTGCTTCATTTACTGTTAGCTGCAAATCAAACACACAGGCACTCAGGATTTTGCACAATTTCACCCACTGTACTTGTAAAAGTACCTCTTCTGAAATAATAAAGAATTTTGATCACAAGTAAAATCATCTATAATTGTACACTAAACCCTGGAGGGTTTCTGCAGTTTGTTTATACCCCTTAGTAAACCAGGTAACCTCTTTGGGAAGAGGAAAGATATGAATGTAGCTGGTTCATAAAGTAAAACATTATTGTAAGACTATCTCAATGTGCACCACTTTTGCTTCATCCCAGCACTAATTAAATCTCAGGATAAAACAGTAGCTCTGAACGTTCACAGTGTTTGGCTCCAAAAGCCTGGCTTACAGGGAATACTATTTTTATAAACGCAATATGCCCAGGACTTGGGGGAAAAAAAAAACAACCACCCTGACAGTGTGGGTACAGATGGCTTTCCCTTGTGAATACAGAATAAATTCTGTAGAAGGTGATGGTTTAAGAAACGATTAAACTTTTTTTAGCTATGTTTCTCACCCTCGTGTTTGTGAAGACTATCTTCAGACATGAATCAAATGTAACTTGTTTCAAGGATGTTTTCCTGAGCCTGCCAGGACACATTTCTAGTGCCTCTGCTGCTGGCAAAAGATTCACAAAGAAGTGGGGGGGGAGGAGGAAAAGCCTGAAATTGAAGCTCCAAATGGCTTTGCAATGCTCTTCAGAAACCTATAGGAAGTTGTGATACTGTCAGGAATTATATCAGCTTAAAAATACTGCTGTCCAAGAAGCCTATGGTCAGCACTATGGACACAACATTATTAATACCATGAGACACAAATCGAGATGCTGGACAGGCTATTCCAAGCTCCTTCCACAGCAAAGCAGGGCTTGAAGAGGCTTTCTCACTTTTTCCTCAGCTGAAGAGCAGCCAGAACGTGTAATGTGGCATAACAGCGAGAGACCAAGAGAGAATACTACAGGTGTTTTTATCAAGTGCCCACAGCTCTTTCTACCATTTTACTTTTAGAAATTAAGCTGCTTTGAACAGGCTTGGCTTCTGGCAAAGGAGCACAGCTGCTTTGGAGCTACTGTCAACAGTATATCCTGTACGTGTCCCAGGCTGGTGAATATTGCAGAGCAGCTTGGTTTCCACAGCACAGTCAGCACATCCATGATGGATGGAGACGTGCCATCCCCGACCCTGCCCTGGCAGCACCAGGAGCAGCCATGCAGGCGGCACAGCACACGTGTGACCTCAGACACCAAACCTGCTGCTCCCACAGACCAGCAGGTCTGCACTTACAGCTTGGGAGAAGGACAAGAACTCCCCCCCGACCCCTGCCACCCTGCAGGGTCACCTGTGAATTAAAGCAGAGGCCAGAAGCTCAACCAGATTGCTGCACACTCCATCCCTGAAGGATGGAAGCTGTCACAGGACATGAACAACATACAGCCACGCTGTCCTTCACCATGGGGCTTGGTGGCATCCAAACTATCAAACATTTATTTTGCCCAATGTGACACCTGTTCTCCAGGACGGTTGAGAAAACAAAAAACATGTATTAAGAAGAGCTGAGATTCTTCTCTCAACAGCCTGTGCAGTATTTCTAGTAAAACCTCACAAAGAACTGCTGCTCCTAATATTTCAGAAGCAATTTTTCTTGTGTTTAGCCTAAAAGCCTCTGATCTCAGTAGGGCACTTCCTATGGCATCTAAATGTTAATCGGAGCACAAACTTGTATTTAACAGGTGAACTAGATATGTTGCCTGATCCTTTAGTCTCTGTACAGACAAAAACCCCAAATCCCACAGAGATCAGATGTACAAGGGCTTAACCTGAACAGGTTACTATGTTCATACAATACAAGGTACTTAAAAAACCAAACTATTACCCCTTAGATGGGAGCAGCTGTTCCACAATGTCTGTCTTTCCAGAAAAAAACACAATGGGAAAAAAGACACAATATAAGATTAATACAACACCGATTAAAATAATTACCATCCAAAGCAGGCATTAATTTCTGTAACACTGATAGCTATTACTTTGCCAAGGATGAATAATACAGCTAATGCTTACAAAATAATTTGAGATTTTTTTATCCCTCCAAGTGTTGAAAGGTTGCAAAGAGCTGAAATGACTGAAAATGCTTTGGGTAGTTGTAGGCAAATGCTGTTTATCCTAATATGTGAGAAAAGCCAAATGTTTATTTGCTTGTTTTTCCTGGTTTCTCTTTCAGGTCACATTCAGACTTACTGAATTGAAGTGCATCATGGCTTTCTGCCTTTTCAGGAGGCATAATACTGCAGATACAAAGCACTGCATGCCTAAAAATAAAGAATGTTTGCTGGAAGCCTTAAGGATATAGAGCAGCACAGAACCATACAGGAGAGGGATGTGTATATTTCCATCTGATGGGGTTCACAGACTCCTCCACTAGAAACCACATAATTAAATACCAAGCCCTACTGTTTTGGTGAGTCAGCAAAAGAAAAGGAAGAAACCTAGCTAGACAAAATTCATTGCTTGTTTTTCTAATTCCACTGAACTGGAATTTTTTTGCCTTTTATAGGTGCTGAGACAAAGACTGAAAAATTAAAATGCAGATGACAAACTTGACTCAATTTTGCAGGGGCCACTGAGTTCAGGGGCATGCCTTATACTCATCCCTCCTCCAGTCCAACTTTAAACATTAAGTGCTCTCTGTGTTTGAAAAGCTGTGTAACACTGAAACAATGGGATGGATTAAGGACAGCATGTTTATTAGTTTTGGAACGCCTTTGGAAGATTTTATGTCAGATTAATGCTTTATGCAAATACTCCTACCAGGAGCACACACTTCCAAACCAGCCCAGTGTCTGCAGCTCTCACAGGCCTCTAATGGCTGCTCCAGCCCTCTGAGACACTTCAGTGCTCATTCTGGAACAAAATATTCTCACTAATTCACCACTAATAATTCTACCATGTTGATCTTAATTTGCATCCAACTCCCCTCTGCTTGAGGAGCCAGAGGTACCCAAATCTTTACATTAAAAAGCTAACCATTACTTAAGCTTTCTAAATTCACAGTGAAGTTTATTCAGCTGTTCCCTGCCAGCTGCAAGGAGAAACCTTGAACTGTGAGGCAGAATGACAGCTCTGGAACGTATTAACACGTGCAGAAAAACAGTCTCTGGACCTGCAGAAACTTACCTCCCTGGTTGTTTAAGGTCCTTCCCTCTACGCAGCAAATTCCTTAAGCCATCAGAACCAAAAACACACCAAGACTGAGTTTACGAAAGGCAAACTCTGGTTTAGCAGATTTTAAACAAAAAAAAATTGGTCTCATTGCTGCCATTTATTTTCTGCCTTAAACAGAAAATAAAGACAAAACTGTTCAAGGCAAAACTTTGTGAAATCCAGCCTCTTTAAGCCAACAGTAAACTAATTACAAGCAAATTCTTCTTGCTTGCATGTGTGCAGTTCCCATCAAGTTCAGTGAGGCCCCACATGCGTAAGTGAGGCATAAGTCAACCACAGACTCCTTTGATCTTGTGCCCTTAATCACAATAGCGATAGAAATATTTCCTAAAGCCAAACCATGCTCTCATTCCATTTTTAAACGTGGTTTTTACAATGATGTAGTAAAGATCTGTAGTGCAATACTAAAAAATAAAAAATGAACAAGGCAGAGCAGTTGTCCTTTCTTCCAGTTCACTGCTATCCCGCTCCTTCAATTACTACCCCAGGGTTCATCCCCCCAGTTTTGCAGAGCCACTCCTGAGCCTACACAAAAGGTGCCCCTGGAGCCCACCTTCTAGTACACTGCTGGATGCCAGAAAACTATCCTACAAGTAGTAGTCTGCCCAGATTTCAGAGCATTTTCTGCAGTTGCTACCCCAGAGAGAGGCTGTGAAAGCACACAGCCACACGTTGGTGTACACCTCAACTGCCTCCATCCTCAGGTGAGGAGAACCCCCTTTCTCTGCATCCTGAATCTGCAGCCATGTATACAGGGCATCTACACAATTAATCCTTTCAAATCCTGCCTCCATCTCATACACAGCTTGTTCTTTTACGAGGGAGACTTCCACAAGGTCAGGGGAGTAAGATGAGATGTCATCTTGTACAGTGGATGAATTCACAGATTATAAGTGTTTGACATAAAGCCACAGAGCACATAAGTGTAAGCTGCAAAGCTGCACAGCTAGAACTGTGTGGTTGGAATGTGGCTGACTACTGTGGAAGTGTCTCCCCAGTCTGCAGTAAAGCCCTTCTCAAGTCACTGCCGGTGATGTGCAGTTGCCTTATAAATGTAAATATGTAAACAAAAATGTAAAGAAATACGCCTTGTTTCCTTCTGCCCTTCTACTCAGAAGCATAAAGAGAACTCAGTCTTATGCTACGGATCACACACCTACAAAACTTCTTCTTGAAGCAAAAAAAGGCTAAAGCCAGTACAGTTTTTTTGGCACTCCTGTAACATAAACACTGCCTTTCCTTTTGGGAGCTAAGCCTTACATGCCAAATTTTAAATCCAACTGAAATTTTGCAATCACTGTTAACTGTGAAAATGCTGATGCAGCATTCATATCAACAGCGTTTTGGCAGAGCTCTGAATTAATGTTTGTTCTCCTCTTGTACAGTACTTTGGCACTAGGAAACGACTCCCCACACAGACACACCTATTGCGTTACAACACATGCAGTGTGAGCCTCAGGAATGCCACAGGAGGAGCAAGGGAGGCCCACAGGAGCTTTCAAAGGCAAGAGGGAAGAGATGCTTCTCAGGAATGAAAAGACAAATGTTCAG
This sequence comes from Camarhynchus parvulus, assembly GCF_901933205.1. Taxonomy (NCBI): domain Eukaryota; kingdom Metazoa; phylum Chordata; class Aves; order Passeriformes; family Thraupidae; genus Camarhynchus; species Camarhynchus parvulus. Next base: position 7,816,463 of record NC_044577.1, on the reverse strand, counting down.
GTTACAACCACCCATCAATACTGGAGACATCCTCTCCTTTCCTCCTCACGCAGTCCGCACCTCACTTGACAGGCTTAAGGCCACTATGCCCAAAAAAGCCCACAGGTTGTATAATTAAGCTTCATCCCAATTTAAACAAACAAACAAAAAAAATAATCCATGCCACTGGGTGTAGGGACCTCACTGACAGAATCCTTTTCATCTCAAGTGCACAAGCTACAGAGTAGAGTCTTGAGGTGAGGGAAGACAGCAGAGGGTAGTAATCACATCAGACACAAGAAATTTTAGTTACTGATTTTCCAAACAAGTCTACTCTCAAAGCTGCAAGGAAATACCATCTTTAAGAATGTACCAAATCCTTAGAATCCCCAAGGCCATGCTCAGGGTGACAGTGGTTGCTATTCGGGTGCCAAACTCTCTAAACCTTCTGTCTGACAGGCCACACCAGCGAGCGGGCAGTTCTGATGACACCAAATCACCACGTGTACACACACACACTCACCCACAAAAGGGGACCTGGGCTGCACCTGACATTTCCATGCCAGGCCAGGCCGGCCTACAGCACTCAATGCACGACTTTCAGACACACAGCTCTCAGCACTCAGCAAGAAGTGCCCATACAAGAAGTGTACCCTGTAAACACATCTTGTCAAAGGTGTAGGAACAGGGGAGGAAGCCCAGTTCCACTCAAGCTGTTTTACCTCGTGGAGGGTGAGATGCTTGCCATCCTTTCTTTTCGAGTCAAATCTGCCATATATTGCACTGTACTTCCTGATCTCCTCCTCTTTGTGAGGGTCATCGTCACTCATCTCAAAGATGTGACCAATCATCTTTGCCAGTTTCTTATTTGTTTTCAGTAACTCCTTGACCTCATTGGAGTCACTTTTGGGCAGGGAGGGAACCATACGTTCTACACACTCAGCAACTGACAGAGCAGCAGCAGCATCCAGGGTCTCGCTGTTTTCCTTTGGTGAGGCTGGAGAGCCAAGGTCAGCTGGGGAAAGGCTGTGCTCACTCTCTGTGGTGTGGTGTCCTTGCCAGAGCCTGGGCTCGCTGCTGCTCTGCAGTGATAAGCTCCCCACATCAGATTTGCTCGTGCCCACACTCTGCACGCACGTCGTGGCAGCGCATTTCGGAATCTTCAGGTGAGGCTCTCTGGTGCTGCTGTTCCTCTCGTAACTGCTGCAGGAGATCCCCAGCCACGCAGGAGACCCTTCTGGCAGCTTATATATTGGAATGCTGCTGACTGGTAAGGAGGTGAGAGGCTGGTTAAAAAGGCCAGGGTTTGTGACCCAGTCCCTCAAAGCCTTCTGCAGCCGTCGGACATGAAGTGGCTTGCTAGCCATGCCCACGAGAGCCATTATCTCCAAAAACTCCTCTTCACCTGCTTCACAGAGCTGCTGGACATCATCACCACCCTGCTGAATGAAGGCATCAAAGTAGAATAAGAGATTTGCTTTTTGTAGTATTCTATAGAGCTGCAGTTCTCCAAGGGTTCTGGGCAGAGCTGACGCCATCACGGATGACAGAACCTGCAAACAGTAAGAACAGAGAGAAGATGAGCACGAAAACACTGACATCCAGATGTACTGTCCTGCCACCCAGCTTTGCATAAGACTGTCAACTCAGAGGACAGCATTTCTTTCTCTCATTACAAGAACACCCACAGAAATGAATAAGGGGCAGAAGCTCTATTTTTTGACTTCTTAACTTAATGGAAACATTTTTGAAAGAAACCAAATCAGCAGATAGTTGTGATGCACCTACAAAAAACATGATTCAAACACAAAGTAGGCTTGTTTTCAACATTCCTACTTCGTGTTTGTTCCCAAGAATGTCAGCCAATATCGCTCACAGATTCTACTCTATTCTCTTTTGTATCTTAAGATCAAAATTATCACAAAACACATTCTGAAGAATTACAGAATAGCTGATTCCCTGAAGAAAAAAAATCTCATCAGTTTCAATTTTTCTTAATTGTTGATTATTTTTCCCCCATAGGAAGTGTGGAGGACTGTAGAAGTAAAACAAAGAAGAAAAGTGCTTCACAGAACCCTAGAGGATTAATGAAGTTGGGTCACTAATAGAGTGTTTAAGAATCAAGTATATCTACAGTTTTACCTGTTTCATGTAAAAAGGATCTAATGATCTTAATGATCTCTGCTGATCTTAATTATGGCAGCAACAGCTGCAGACAAAGCTAAGATACTTTTGGATTCCAACGCATATCGTTTAAAAACCTTAGTTTGAATTCACCTGCCCATTTCACTTGCTATCAAGGCTGCCTGTCATTGACACTTGAGACATGAAATACCACTCAGCAACACAGCAATTGTGCTTAAAGGCTCCCAACAGACAGATCTCTGCAGTGTTCAGCTCTTACAGCGTCAGGAAAAAACATGTGCACAAGTTTCAACTTCATAAACCTCTTATCCAGTTATAGCACAACTAATAAACTCCTCAGAGAATTTCAGGATCTCGCACACACACCTCTTCACTCTGTGGTGGCTTTCACAGAAACAAGCAGATAATTTCCAGTATTACTGTATTACATTAAACCACCAATCAATAAGGTCTAAAGCATGTAATTTATAGTTGGTTGAGAAAGTAACAGAACTAAAACACTGAGCAGGTCTGCTAACATTGCTCTGCCTCAACTATCACATTGGACTCGAAAAAACACACAGTAGTAACCTAAAAAGCAACACCTACAGAAAGATTTGCACACACTAGGGAAAAAGTATTTTAATACTGCGCAACTCCCCTTCCTCCAAAACTGCAATGCAAGCAAATACGTCTGCTATGGGGCATTGGGAGATTGGTTATCAAAAGTAAAAGTCAGAAATTATTTTTACAGTGTGTGCTTTTGTATATTGTAAAACACGAAAAATATTGTTAAAAACGGTTTGTGTATTTTTGTGGTTCTTTCACAACATAAGCCTTTTCTTCAGCAAGTCAAACATACAGATAAAACAAGCAGAGCCCAACTTCTATTCAGGAGGCATCTGGAAGACCAGGCTTTTGCTACAAAATTCTGATTTAACTCTACTAGAGAAAAATAAAATCAGGAGGCCAACAGAAACTTCCCAGAAATGTATGTGGCAGCAGCAGGATACTGACAGTCAATCTCTTCAGGAAGAGAGACGAAGCCCAGGAGAAATAAAAAAAAAGACTCAAAACATACAAAACCCCCAAACCACCAGCTCAACATATCATTCCTGGTATGTGTGCCAGTATGTGTAAAGCAGAAGGGCAGTAATAGCAGTTTAGATTCAAACAGCTACCTCAAGGAGCTGCTGGTGAGCTTAAGAGCTAATAAACTACACACTTTGGAACTCGGGGTGAAACTGTAAATATTTAAGAGCTACATATTTTAGAAAAACAGTTTGGATTGCGGAAAAAATAGTTAACTGCAGGATATCAACCAAGTACTGTTAACACTCAAAGATACAAAAAACAAGGAAAATTAAGAAAATCACTTTAAGGTAACCCTTTACAGGGCACAGAATTCACTGTTTTAAAAATGTCATTATTTCACTGAATTTCTTAGAAAAATCCTCCCATTCTTAACAAAATTTGTCAAGATAAACAAAATCAACAGCTTATGGTTTAGTGGCATTCCAGTAAACTATTCCTACCCTCCCATTTCAAACGATGCTGACTTTTCACCATCAATACCACAAATTAACTTATATAACCTCTAAAAGAAGGCCCATTTCTTCTGAAAGTTATTCATCTTAGCCCAAAATCTACATAAATCTACATAAATGGACTTTGTGCAGAGAGCTAAATTGAATCTTGGGAGGATGGTGGCAGTGGAATTACACACAGCCCAAGAGCTCCAGGCAAGCCATGGAACTGAACTCATTTTTCCAGCCCACAGGCTGGAAGAGCAGCACCAGTCCACGAGCAGCCTTTACCCAGAGGCTTCTAATCAACAAATCTCCTCATGACAGATAAAAGTGGATTAATATGTACTATGGAGGCATCAGCAGAGAGTCCACAGTTCAGACTGCGTTGAGATTTGCATTTAAAGCAAGACTGAAATCCCTTTGTTTCGTACTTTAAAGACCCATTCTGTTTTTCAAATTCAGTACAGTAACTCCTGAGAGGGCTGAGCAATTTTTCCATGTACGACTGCTACCAATTTCTTCAGAGAAGGCACTTTCCAACACTCCTCCTTTTAACCTCTCTTCTCCTTGCATTAAACAGAGTTCCTCCAGCACTCACCTCAATGCCATCCCAAGTTATTTCTAAACTGTCCCAAGGGGAAGGCTCCCCCCCCTTTCTGAGACTCTCCCAGCTATGCTGCTTCTCCCAACACGAGCGCTCCGGTCCCTGCTTGGCCCCACTCCCAGCCCACAAAGCCCGGGAAGCAGCTATGCTAGTCCACCTGCAGGAGTAAGATGAGGCTTAGGAAGAGGACAAGCAACGAGCAAGGAGTGCTGAGAAAGCAGCACAGCACTGCCTGAGCCCGAGGAGACTGTGAGCCCAAAGGACACCTGGCGCTGCTGCTGGCCCTGCTCACCCGGCCGGCTACGCAAAGCCTTAGCACACCCACTCAAGTCTCAGCGCCCCACATCTTCCAGGTGACCTTTAAGCTGTATCTAAGAGACCTGAAATACTGCTTTCCACCAGTGTTCTCATTTCTTAGTGCACTGGGGACTGTGTTTTTGGGGCAAAGGGTGAGCACGAGAAGAGGTTACACAATGAGAAGACACAGGGAGAGCTCACAGCCAGGACACTTGTGTCTGCTCCTCACCAGGAAGAGCATCTTGGATAAGACCCTGGGGCACCATGTGTGATCCTCTTCTTCTGCAGCCTGCTCAATAAGTCTTAGGCTGTCTAATCTGTGATCCCAAACCAACCTGGTTCAGGAGTAACAGCCTGGTCACGTCCTCTGGCAATCCTAAGAAGGCAGCCAGAACGATCTGCTGCCTCAGGAGTGAGCAGGTACATCTAACACAACTGCAAACCCTTTCTCCAGCAAGAGGCAGGAATGCAAAGCTGGCACGGGGAGGTCTACAGGAACAAATGAACACAGCCACAGCACTTCAGCCGCTACTTCTCCCTCTTCTTTGCTTGCTGTCCATACCAGTGAGAAGTGTCAGAACATACAGGGAAAAGCAGCCATCTCTTATGTTTTTCACATACAGAACAAAGAAGCCATAAAAGTCGCCACAGCAGACAAAGCTGTTTAAAATAAACACAAGGCTGCATACGGTTACACACACGGGAGAACCAGGAAATCACAAGTTAGATTTTCACTCAGCCTTTGCAACCCACAACCACGTATTCTGATTTTCCACATTACCTCATTCACATCCACAGCCCATCACCCCACATGCCATGCCCTCTTCTCCAAACGCTGGCTGTCACCTTAACTCTGACCACAAACATAACTCCTGGGAAAAAGGAAAACAAAAACCACAGAGACACCACACAGCGCTCTTAAATATTTGTAAACAGCTAGCGCAGGAATCACAACCTATTCCTGCTCCCTCTACGAAGACAGCAGGGCAGCGGCAGCCCCGCTCAGCATCCTGAACCAGGGGAAAGCACCGGTTCCTTCCCGGCTGCGCCCGCTCCGAGCCCGGAGCCGCACACTTCCCGGAGGTGGCAGGAAGATGCGCGGCTCAAGTAGGCAGGTGCTGGATGTGGGTGAAGCACCGGGAGAAGGAAAACTCGGGAGCTGTGGGATGTATGCATGGGACAAGGGCTTCCCGAGCAGCTTTCCGGCTTTTTAAGGCTGCACGGCAAGTAAAAGCAACCGAGCAACTCCAACCGATCGTAGAGATTTTATTTCAGGTGAATTCTAATTGAGCTGTCACCAATTAAATCAGGAATACAAGGAGAAAGTGTGAAACATCACATCTCTGTATTTTAGGCAAAAGTGATTATTTCATAATGTATCTTGATGACTTTGGGCGTTTTGAAAAGTCTCTGAAGACAAACTGGGTTTGGGTTTGAGAGCTGGCTGCTTTGCATATTCATTACATTTCTGCAGCGTTTCCAAAGGACTTTTAGCAGGAGGAGAAAATTACATGTAGCTGCAGAAGAGAGACTTCGCAAATTAAATAGTCTTGTCTAGCTCTGAGATGTGCCAAAATACAGCCGATGAGTGAGCTCCGCGTTTACGTACAAACCCGTACCTCGCCTCAACTAATGAGAAACTCGAAACGTGCAAAAACACCCTTCGCGAAGGACGAGACGAGAGCACAAATACCTCCAGAGCAGGGTTCCGCACCGAGGGATGGAGCTCCCGGGAAGGAAACCCCCGCGGCGAGCACGGACGGGCAGCTGCGGTCCCCGCACAAAGTTCGCGGCCGCCGAGCTCGGTGACAGGAACCTTCCCGGGGCGCCTTCTCCGTCGGGGCTGCCCCGCGGGGCGCCGCCGCGCTCGCACAACCCCTGCCGTCCGCGCCAGGGAGAGGCGCGGTCCCGCAGAGCCCGGGGGGCGCCCGGCGCCCCGCCGCCCCTGCCCGGGACCCCGCCGGAGCAGCGGCCGCCGCCGCCGCCGCCGCCGGGGCGCCGCCTCCGCCCCGGCCCGGCCGCGCCGTCCCGCCCGCCGCCCCCCCCCCCGCGGCGCACACGGCGAGGACGCTTCTGCACTTTCCTCCCACTCGCCCGTCCCCCCGCGCCGGATTTCTCCGGGAATCACCCACGCACGACCCGCCCGCTCCTTCCGGCCGTGCCCCGGCGCCGGGGCCGCGCTGCCCGCGCCCCCGGCCGCCCCGCACGTACTCTGCAGTTGGCCGCCGCCGCCGCCGGCTGCCCGGGGCTCCCCTCGGTGCCGTCCCGGGGCCGCAGATTCAGCCCCGCCGAAGTTCCTGCCCGCGCCCCCCGCCCAGGCTCCTCCTTTCCCATCGACGGGGCGGGTGGGCGAGCCTGTCCCCGTCCCCGCCACCGCCTCGCTGCCGCCGCCACCGTCGGGGGGCGCGCGGCCGCCCCGCCGCACCTCGCCTCGTCGCGGCCGCGCGCCTTCGCCGTGCGCGGGGCCGAGCGGGCGGCAGGGAGGGAAGGAAGGAGGGGAAGGGAAGGGAGGGAATGAGGGGAAGGGAAGGGAGGGAGGGAGGGAGCGGCCCCCGCCCCCCCCGCTCACCGCCCCCTCCCGCGCGGTCACATGGGGAGAGCCCGCGCGCGCTCCGCCGCCCGCCCACGCGCGGCCGCCGCGTGACGCAGCGCCCGGCGGGGGCGGCACCGGCAGCGGCAGCGCCCCCGCGGCCGGAGCGCGCCGGGGCCGCGACCCTCCCGCGGGAACTGCGCGGATCCCGCCGGCCCTGCCTCGGGAAAACAGCCCGGGAGCCGCGCGGAGCCGCCCTGCCGGGCCGGGCACACCGCCCCCGGGGCGGCCGGGGCCACAGAAAGGGCCGGCCTGGGGTGCGACACGCAGAAAGCGATGCGAAAGTACCAAGTGGCAATTGGAGCGAGGAGAAAGGGAGTGTGTAGTTGTTTTACTGATGGAGAATTGGTTAAACGATGAGTTTTTAAGTAATGTTTCAATGATAAAATTAAGTAATGTTTCAGTGATAAAATTAAGTAATAAGTAATAAATTAACTCATATTTAGTGCCGATAACAATAGAAAAAAAACCCATTATATGTGTGGAAAAAAAATAGCGAGGGAAAAAAAAGACTCAAAATAAGCTCCTGTAGGGCAACGTCCAGCTCTGTCTAGAGCTGGGAATACCTTTCACACAGGGTTTCCTTTCCTTTTCCCTTGCCTTCTAATCCATACCTTGCCTGTTTGTCTAAGCAGGGTCAGGCCAGGCAGGAGGCAGAGTCATGACCTGGCTCCTTGGTAAACAGCTCCAAACAAAACCGAATTTCTCCTTCAGTTTTTCCAATAGAAGGCTGAGGCTTTGTAGATCTATGTCAAATCACTGTCACTAAAACTAAATAAAAAAGTCCAAAAATTAATAAATTACCTAGGAACAAAGTTTAAGAAAGTTCTAAGCACGCAGCATGCTGGGGAGCTGGGGAAACGCAAGCACTCTTTTTTCCATACCCTTTTCCTTTTGTACCACCCAAACTCTCAGAACTTGCGTTCCTGCACGGGCTATTTCCCAGTTTCCCGGCGGTGCTGGGCGTGCTGGCAGCGGGGCAGGGCGCTGGTGGGTGTCACACAGGAGCCCTCTGTGTGTCCCTGGTGTGCCCACGCAGGCACGGCACGCACGGGTGGGCGGCTGGCGGGAGCTCTGTCTGCACTGCACGCCCTGAGCCGGGCCAGGCACGCTGCTCCCCAGCCTGCTGGCAGGGCCCTGCCCCAAACCAGCGCTTGCCCAATCTGAAATCACCCTGCGGGTGAAGCTGGCTGCACAAAAGGGATGATGCCTGAGGAAGAACAGCCTGGAGGAACGGGCAGCACCTGCCCTGAGAGCCCCTCTGCAGAGCAGAGTGTCCATCAGCCCAGCTTTTCCCCAGAACTGGAGTGACTGGGGCTGCCTCCTTGTCTTTGGGGTGTGATCCCAAAGATCCCAATATCCCAGCAGGGCAGATGAGGAGGCAGAGGCAGCTTTTCTCCCTGGCATGCTGTGGTTCCCATGAGAAAACTCCATTGCGCATTGCCCAGCAAAACCACAAAAATGTTCACAGCACTGCCTCCCCTCCACCCACTCAAAATGTTTTTGCATACGCCTCTAGGCACTACAATCATGGTAATTAAAGCTGTAAAATATTATTAGTATCACACTTCTATAGACTTTTCATACTAAATGCTTTATAGACCATGCTACAGAAATTCAGCCACTCCCGTGGAAAAAAAAAAGGAGCAGGAACAATGCACATCAAGGTGGAAAGCCAAATTTTAACCAGGAGTGCCCAACACTAATACCTTCTCCCACAAGGAGCTCCTGGGACGTTGCTGAAGTCCAGCCAGGGCAATGCTGTGATGAGGGACAGTGAAAGCCTGGGGCTGTGAGTGAGTATCCTAGGGATAGAGAGACTAGCACCACTGCTCCAGGAGCATTCCAATGGATTTGTGGAGATTCTCACAGCACTTAGCTCTGCTTCCAGGGGCTGCTAGTGAGTGAGGTGTAACTCAGCCCTGCCCTGGGCTACTGAATATATCAAGGCAGGTGTAGGAAAGGGTTGAACAGACTCTAGTCTCCAGTGCAGTGTGTCCTTAGGAACAGCAGCATATCTGCTCCAGTCTGGCATCTCACTCTGGGGAAGAGGAATAGGACAAACGTGCTCTGCTGTCTCCCTTCACCAGCAGATCTGAGAATGCTGGGCAAAAAGCCAGTGGCAGCCAACAAACTGAGATTTCCCCAGCAAAAAAAGCAGGGAAGTGTTTAAAGTGTTTTTTAGCACTGTCCTATCATTAACATTCAAACACTTTCCTGTCTAGGTACTGTTTCTGCTTACATCCCACAGAGGACACACAAGCTCTGAGTCTGCTCCCTCTCCCACATGTCCTGACATCTGGAGGTAAAAGTGTCCTTCAGATGTTGCCCTGCACAAAAGGGAAGGAAGATAGATACAGTTGTGTTAATTTTATAGGTGTTCAATTCAGTATTGAAATGGTTGTAGTGTACTGAGAGTACAGGTAGGTAAAAGCAAAAAAATTGTAACATTGAGTGAATAAAACACTAAAAAAAGATGAAGGTGACAGAACTTCACTTCTATTTCATATCTCCTTTCCTTCTAAAAATGCTTACAAGCTAGGGAATAAATGCCAAAATTTAATGCCCTTACCTAGTATGGATCGCCTAGTCTGATCTTCATGACAGAGACCTACAGAATGCTGGAAAGCTTGTGATGAACTTTCAGTGTAATGTATAAAGAGCATCCTTGCACCCACATAAACCCACCCAACCTTCTACCCATGCTTTTTCTACCACTGTGCTAAGGTACCTGAGTGGAAATCATTACAATTCTGGCCAATTCCACGAAGTGATTTGGTCCCTGGAGACCTCCAAAGAGCGAGGAATGGGTTCACCTGCAGCACACGCAGACTGCCAGGCAGACGCGTTCTGCCACTCCTCCAGGACTCCCTGCAGCCAGGGCTGCTCAGGCAGCCGTGCCCCAGCGGGCATGGAACATGGAACATGCCCTGCCATGGAACATTTGCATGGCTGAGCTGAGCAGGGTGGGGAGGTGGAAGGCTTAGGGAGGGGGAAGCCAGAGATGTGCCGTCACCTCCAGGGAGCCGGGAGCACCCCCGCAGAAGCGGCTCCGTCCTTCCCCACCCAGCACACAGACCTGGTTGGTGCAGTCTGACACACTGATGTTCTGCCTGATTAAAGGAAAAAGAGATTGGAATCACACATGGCACAGGGACACTTTCATAATGTACAGAAGAAGTCTGCAGATGATCAGTTCTCTGTTTCCTCAGATTCCCCAGATTGCGAGATTGATGAGGAATCTGAGTAGGGTACGAGCGCTACAGAATCAAAGGGAAAGGAAAAAAAAACCATCAGCAGTGAGCAATTATACTCAAGGAGACAAGACAGTAAGTCAGACCCAGAGGCAACTCCAAGGCTGCCAACACAGCAGCTGGTATTGCAGAACATCTCTGTGGTCGGTCCCAACCTCCCCGACTGCCACTGGAGGAGTGGAGGGGTGCTGGAGCACAGGGGCAGAGTGCAGGGGTGTGGGTGCAACCCTGCCCCAGTTTGCCTCCTCCTAGCAGGTCACCGCTGCTGGCTGGGGCACAACACACACAAAAGTAACGGTGAAAATGCATGTTGGAGCATATTTCTCAGGGAGGCTATTAATACCTGTGAAGAAAACACTGGAATTGCTTGCTGTTAATAGAGAAGAATGCGTTGCATAAAAGACAAATTTCATGAGCTGTCATTGAGAAGGCTGCAGGGTCTAGTGGCTGTACTGTGTAGCTGGGGACAGAGACAGCTGCATTCCCTTTCCAGCTCTCCTTTGCTGACTTGGACAAGTTATTTCACCTTGCAGCACCTCAGTTTCCCCATCTGGATATTAGGATAATGATTCGACTGCTTCCTCAGTGAAGCAATGCTAGATCTGCTGATGAAGAGGGTCAGAGGCAAGCATTATTATTTAGCATCATAAATATTCATGCCATTGTGCAATGGGCAGGACTTGCTGAACAGACAACAGCCCTCGTTAGAGATCAGAAAGTTTACAGTCTCTAATACACTGCAACTATAAATTCATCCAATGCAACAAAGAACAAATATGGAGATGCATATATTTTTGGCAGCTACGCCATCTGACTGAATGCATGGCTGGGAAAAGAGTTTTGAAGAAGAGTTTGCATGCTTGGAGAATATAAATCTGAAATTGACTTCAAATTAAAAGGAGAATACCCCAGACCCACAGAAGGGCTGTGCAGGATCAGGTGGAGCAGAGCTTCCAGGAGAAAAAAGGTATCCAAACTTGACAGGGTGGTGCAAGCTAGGAGAAAAGGGTCAGGGCTGAGCAGCAGAGGAAGTTATCTCATCAGCATGGCAAGCTATATCTTTCTATTGATTTTCAAATGAATAGATTTTATGGCCAGGAGCGACTGTTTAAAATCGTAAATCATCATAATCTCACCTCTTGTACCCTGGAGATCAAAGAACTTCATCTAGTCATTTGAATTACATTAACCCTATGTAAATAAAACAGTGCACTAATTATGATCAGTTGGAAGAGACAGATGCATCACAAAGACCTATGAGCATACAGTTAATACAGAAAGACTTTGCTAAAACTTAGCCTTTAGTCTTCATCAAAACAGGCACAAACCCAGAAATTACTCCATTTTAGGGTTGTGCCTGTGTGATATTTTGGTTCAGCAGCTTGGGAAACACAGGTCCTGCTGCCATTCTCCCCGGAGGCACAGATCCCAGTGCTTCCTCAGCTGGAGGCAGGGCAGGGCTGCACAAGGGGCAGCTCATGGCCACTCTGGCACTGCTTGTGTGGCCACCACAGCCTTTGCTGCAAGGGCCAGAAGGTGCTGGCACACACTGTACTTTGGTGTCACCTTGGGAAGCAGAGCTGGGAAATGTGCTGAAACAGGGAGCTCCAGAACTGAACATCTTCACAGCTTCAGCCTGTGTCTGACAAAGAGCTTCCTCTGAAAAGCATGGGGAGGAGAAGGAGGAGCAACTCCTGAGAAACCAAAACATACTGTTTCAACACTTTCAAAATAGTAGAGCTGAACTTTTTGTTTTGAAGCGACCTGTTTCTGATAAAAAAGCACTCAAAAATATAAAAACAATATTTAAAAAAACCTGGGAAAATTGCTTTTGAGAGCTCAGCATGCTGACTATTGTGGTGATCCTGGAATCATCATTTTGGCTTGGACTGACTGCTTTAGTCAAACAAAAATTACAGACAGAAACACAGTAATAGTGCTTGTGACAGTTTGACTTCTGTGCCTTTCAGCCGTAAATCCAAAAAGGCAATTATTTGCCCAGTCCGAATAGAGATCAAGTGGGAGGGAAAAAAAAAGGGGGGGGTGGGAATACACTGTCTGTGAGCACACACCTAGTGGTAGTTTTGCTAGGGTGAGGCCTGTAAGAGACCTCTAAGAGGTGACCAGATGGCACCAAAGGACTCACAACCCTCCCTGGGTGGTTACCATGCTGCTGACTGCCACCCCTCCCTCTCCAGCCCCGTCCCACATCCCAAGCAAAGCAATCCAGCCACCACAACACAAGCAAGCAAGGTGCCAGTGAAAGCTACCAACTCCAAGACTCAGGTGTGCAATGAGGGGAGCATAAAGCCATCCCCTGAGCCCCTGGGTTATTGCCCAGGCATCACTCAGGACCCTCCATCAGGGCAAAACTGGTTTGTTATTTAATTCTTGGTCTGTAAATCCAGCGAGGGGATGCTGGGAGCCAGCAGCTGGTGAGCGACAGCGCACACGGCTCTGCACCCCCGGAGTGGGAGTTTGGCCTCGCAGCAGGCACTCAGATCTCATCAGGAGCCCAAGGGGCTTTGCAGTTTGGGACTTTAATCTTTTAATCTGGCTCTCTCTCTCTCCTGCTGCTCGTGGGCGTGGAGCGTGTGGCGGTGGGTGAACCCTCCGGTGCCTCTCCCTCACTTGCTGTGGATCCATCCATGCTGTGGATCCACGTTTAGGACAAGAAATGGAAACCAAGACTGTGAGATGGCAATAAGCCAATGCATCACCCCAGGGAAAGGGCTTTCAGCACATGGGGTGACAAGGCAGCCCAGTTTTCCTGGAGATGAGGCAAGTCAAGGCCAGCTAACAGAGGTCTCCATGATGGGAAGGTGGAGACATGAGCACCAGGCAATAATTAAAAAATTGTAACCTGGAAATAAAAATGCATAAGTGCAATTGGGGGTGTGTGCTTGCAGCTGAGACCAGGTAGCTGTTGGTGCCCTCTGAAATTCCTCCCCCCACTCCCAGAGCAACATTCCAAACTCCTAACAGGTGAGCCTGGTGCGTGCTTGCTCTGCAGCTTGGTACAAGTCTCTCACCACTGACATTTAGAGCCAGAGGGCAAAATCTTCATGTTGCAGAGGTCAGGAAGTCTTTCACCACTTACTCTGCCATGGCTAAGTAGACATCTGAATCCATGCTGAAGCGTCTTAAAAAAGTAAGCTGGCTTTCAAACATGCTGTGCATACCGAGTACCTAAATGTTAGATGCATGAATTTAAATACTCTGTGCCTCAGTTTATCCATCTCTCACTGGTGGCTGAGGGTTGTTCATACCACAGCATTTAAGGAAGCCAAGCACTGACAAAGAAGCCCAAAGTGTACAGGTGAAAGCCTGCAGGAGAGGCGAGTGATGACTACCCTCCTTTTCCAAGTAAGGAGAAGGCTTCTTTGCCTTCCAGCTCCTCTCTTGGCAGTGATCTGTGTGTAGGCAGTGGTCATAATCAGGAAGTGCCTCCTCCAATTTACAGCTGGTGGTACCACCTGTGCCTCTCCAATTCCAGCCAAAACAACCACCTCCTCAAACCCACTTGTAAGGAAGGGCAGAGGATCCAGCTCTGACAGCTCAGAGGGAAAAGCAAGGCTCAGGTTTAAGTGCTGACATTTTCCCTAGATGTGTACCACTGCCTACCAGCGTTTTCTTTCTTCTTGTAAAAAACAATTACAGTGCCTGCTGAAAGAAGGTGGTCCCACTGCCATAACAGCAAGCAGCTGATAAGTGATAGGGTAGACATAGGACAACAAGAGAAGGGGAAGACATTCAAATTTTGCTGGGTCAATGAGCAACCAACGTACTTGCCTGTGTGGCAGCTGGAATGGAAGAAAGTGGAGTCATTACTCATCATTTCAAGTCTGTCAAGGATTTACTTTCTGGAAGAAAACCAGTGGGTTAGTGACTGCTGGGGAGGCAGGGAACATTTCTGTACAACTGAGACAGAGCTGTGTATATGGGATATGCCTCATTGGTATTATCCTTCTATCCCCTGTGCTGGTTTTTGATTCTCAGGTCCCTCCTTCCACCTCATCATGGTTTAAACCATCTCCCTACCAGTGCAGCATCTCAAAAACCAGTTCTGGATTGCACTCGCTGCTTTAATCCACACCGGACCTCAAATGGAGCTCTTTTACCTTGGAAACTGGAAACCCAAGGAGATTTTAAATAACAGAAATTTGTAAGAATTATACCTCTGGTCAGCCAAAACTAATACCAGAAAGGGAAGTCTCGCTGATCCCATCAATGGAACTAACAGCAGGGCTTCCCAGACTTCCATTGATGAGATAGTCTGGACAAAAAGAATGGAGGCCACTACCTTATGAGCTGGGATTCATTCTGGGGGGGCTTAATTTTTTAAAATGCATCCCTTGTGTGCAATATACTGTGTTCCTGCTCTGGTCTCTCACAAAACTCCAGTTGACTTCTCTGAAGTGCACAGGGCCAAGAGGCACTTATTTTCAAATTTACTAAATGCCTACATTTCCAGTTAATCTGGAGCTGTGGGTGCCAAAACCTCAAGAGAGTCACTTACCCTCATTGCAAATATCATCTCAGCCTCTCTAATGCCACTGGAAGAGTAATAACCTTTTGAGAAGACTTAAGGGCACTCTAAAAGCTATATACAGAAAAAAACAAGAATATCAGAATGAAAGCCAACAGCTTCTGACATCAGATGTTTCCTTTCAGTGTTTTCTCCTTTTGATTAGCTATTTCTTTTCATTTACATCCCATAGCCTCAAAAAGTTATTTTTGAATTGTCTGTTTGCTGCAGATTTCCTGTAGAGGCCCAACCATCTACTCATCTTTGAGAAAGTACCCTGCTGCTGCTTGGTCCTACAATTGCTTCCATATGAACCTAAGGCAGGCAGGTTCTCATCTTCCATTTAGATTTTTTTTTAATGGATGATGAAAGCAGAAACAATTGAGCCATACAGCTCCCTAAAGCTTTTGATGTTCAGCTTTCCAGTCCAGCACCATGGTGACACACCAGCACAGGGAACATCCACTGCACAACAACAAAGAAACATACACTTTGCATTTTACAGAAAGTGCTCTTCACATGGCACAGCATCTGTCCCAACCTATAAAGCAGGCAGTGTGCTGTCTTTTAAGGCAGCCCTGACTCAATGCCTACAAGTCACTCTCCTTGGAAAAGAGGGAGTGTTATTTTTTCTGCTAAACTCTGTATCTGTTCATCAAAACCCCTGTACAGGCCATGCATTGAAGAGTTGAATTTGATGATCCTTGTGGGCCCCTTCCAGCCCAGACAATTCTGTGATTCTGTCCCTGCTGAATTCACACATCCACTCCCAATCTCCTGAAACTGGAGTTGTCTTGTCACTGGGATCCAGCACCAGGGGGACCCATCCTTGTCAGATATGCTGGTGCTACTGACACATAAATAAAACATAAATAAACCATAAATTTTCTTTCTCTAACCCACCAAGACACGTGTGATCACCTCAGATCCTTGCATCAAAGCCAACACCCCCTGGGACAGCTGGGAGAACACGACACACATCACCAGCTCCAAGAGCTGTCCCCAGTGCCACCAGTGGCCACCTCCATGGGATCTAGAGTAAGGAGTCCCTCTGCTTTCTTCCTGTAGATGCTTCCTTGAGGCAGACCAGCAAATTTTGCCTTTTCCTGACATACAGCCTAGGTGGTGGTGCCTTAGAGAGCAGCAGTGACAGCTGGGTGAAAGGGAGCGAAGCCTAGCCTTGTGATCTGTCACAAAGTGACTGCTGGCCAACATAGACATGTGAGACCTGGGCTTTAGCAACAGGCAAGCAAAAACCAAGCCTGCAGCTTTGCTTTCCTCTGTGCAAGTTGGACATCACTGAGAAAGGTCACATACAAATAAAACCCTACTGAATACACTGAAATACAGCTGAAATACACAGAGAACAGAACCTCTTCAAAAGGTTTGCTAAGAAAACAAAGCAGAAAAGACATGGTCACCTTTGGGTATTGTGTGGATGGCTGCAAAATTCACTCCAATAATTGCTTTATAGGCCTTTCTCTTTCCAAAATTCACTGCTATCTTTTCAGAAACAGAACAATATATGATCTGGTTAAGGTGCTGATCCATCCCAAGGTGATGAATACTATCAGGGTTGGGAACTTCATCCCTTACTTAACATTTCCTGTAATTAAACTTTCTGGCTAAACTTTGACATGGAAAATTTCAATCCAAATAATTAGGCTGAGTTACCTTGAGTTGATGCATCTTCTTACCTGTTTTGAGAAGTCTTGTATCACCATCCTGACTACAGAAGACATTAAAACTGCACACCCACTACCTTCAGGAGCAGGGATAAGTTGGCCTGGTGTTACCCAAAAGAAACAGCTGGAGATCTAACATGATCAAGTGTTTTTGACAACAGATGAACATTTTTCTTGGTAATGAGCAATTTTGGTCATTCTGTAAGCCTTTTCTACACTGAGATTTATTTTTAGCACTGGCAAGACCTAGCTCATTAGCATACACGGAAGATTTTACAGTAAATTAGTATCACTGTTCATTACAACGTGTGCAATTTTGCAACCTTCCAAAAGTAGGACAGGTTTAATTTTACCTGTTTCAAGGCTGTCACTGACCCTTCACATGTTCTGCTAGAGGGAAGATGAGATGGCAGATCCTACACCGTGCTGGGAAGAAGGAAGAAGCTGAATGCCCAAAGGTTGCTGCTGCATTTCTCTTTTCCATTGTCTTCTCTCCAGAGGGAACTGTTTAGAGAGAGGATTAAATGACTGTGGGAAAGAAAAAAATGTGTGAAAAAGGGAACCCGAAAAAGGTAGCAACGAGAGGTCATTAGAAAACTCTTGAACAGTGAGAATGTTTCAGGTTTGTTGAGAAGCAGAACTATTCATCTCTGTGCCACATGCAAAGTCACTGAACTACACTGTTTTCCCTCAGCTAAACACCAGCTTAATCATGCATATTTCTATCATGTAAGCAATTAAAAATAATTGTTTTCCCTCAGCTGGTTGTTTTTTCCCCACAAAATACTGTCAAAAATGGCACATGTTTCTCCTCTTGCTTGAATTTACTTTATTTGTGCCAAAATTAATTTCTGACCTCTAATATATGGTCCAAAAAGTGGTGACTGAAATAGAAAGCAAGATTTTCCATCTGATTAAATGTTTTTATTGTTTATGGTCACACAAGACCCACTGCCTAGTGCTTTCCTGCAATTCCTTCTCAGCGTTTAGAAATTTCTGATCAACAAGGAACACATCTGGGAAGCCCAGCCACAGCATTTCAGGGAAAAGAAACTAAAAGGAGAAGGATTTCAGAAGTGACAGTGGCATAAAATATAAATATGGGGAAAAAAAGTTGGAAGGTCAGTCTAGCACTTACCCACAGATCCCAGCAGTAGTTCCAGGCAGAATTTATTCTAGTAATAAAAATACCTGGGGGATACAGGTATCCTAACAGGACAGAAGTGGCAGCACTTGGTAGAGCTGAGTTACATAAACACAGTGGCACCTTGTCCCTGCCTGCGTCTGTCTGGGTATGGAGCAGGTTCTGTGGGATCACAAATGGGCAATTTTGTTAGCAGAAGACTTGGGAGCAGATGAAAGCTTGGGTCCACCATCCCCCAACATACCTGCCAGAGAAGCTGAGCTGGTACAGGGTGGGGAAATTAACTGTGCTAGATAAAGGAGTGGTTTTAAAATCTCCTTTTGCCTGGAGCACTGAAGAAACCAAGAGAAGGAATAGCAGCTCTGCAAGGGATGCAGCTGCATGCCACTCCTTTTTGAGGGTGAGCTGTGATACTCCACTCTTGCCTCTCGAATTCTTCCCCAGGGAATTAGAAGCTGGAGGAAAATTAGGGGGTTTTATTTATTTATTTTCACCAGCCCATTGTGCAGCATTCTTTATCTATGATCTAATAACTCTTCTAGCATTCGTAACTTGTGTGATTTCAACCAGAGGAAAAATGCGATAGGATTTTTTGTGACTCACAGGTCTTGTGAAATGCTTTCAAGCAGCTCATCTTTCAAGCTTCTTACCCTGATTGAATCAGGGTAAAAACCCAAATTTTGTAAAATGGTCTGCACACCAGGGTTCTGCAAAGCATGCTGATTTTTAAAGGTGATTTTCTTCTGAATATACAAACTATTCTGGAAAATTTGACAAATGTCTACCTGATTAAGCCCACAAAGGTGTGTTTGTACATTCTTGGGAACATTCTTACATACCTGCCCAAGAGCTTCAAGCTTTTATCTTTCTTTTTTTTTTTCCTCCCCTTCTTTAAAATCAAGGGCAAATTTTCAACTGGCAAAGCAGATCTGCAGATTGGGGTTTGGTGAGCCAGTGGGAACTGTTACCTTGCATGGAGTTACACTGCTCTCAGCTCTGCTGCCACTCTCAGTGGTGGGAATCCACACAGGGTCACCAGAAATCTGACTGCCAAAAATCACTCGCCTTTGTTTCTAGTGAGCAACTGCCACATGGATTTCCCTTTCCACTGAGCTCTGATGTGCCTGAATCCCTTCTCCTACTCCCTTACCTCATTAGAGCTTATGACAGAAAGGCAGGTCATTGCCTGGAGCTCCTTGAGAAGCAAAGCACAGCTGCAAGCTCCTCATGCCTTTCCATCAGCATTTTTGTGGCACAGCAGCAATGCTCTGTGCATCACAGGCACTGAGCCTGACTGCTGTTTGCTTCCAAAACCCACTGCACCCTCCCAAGCTGTATGTCCTCTTCTTTGATCTTTCCATCCACCCCTTTGGTCACCAGAACAGGAGCTTTGAGCTTTCTAGTTTTCAAATGCCTGCATTGTTTATGGCATTGCCGACCTCAGCCAAGGGCTTGGCAGCTTTCCCTGGGACAGAGAGGCTCTGTGGGGAGGGGATGGACTTGGGAGGCAGCAGGAGGGAGCAGAGGCATCTGAAAGTCATCCTTCAGGGCAACTTTGAGAAAGGAAAGCTGTGACCAACACACAGAGTGACAGGCTGCAAACAGTGACATCTGAAAACCCTTTCCCACGGTGGGGAAAGGTGTTGTGCTGCTGTTCCAAGCAACTCCTCTTACAAGGCTTACTAATAGCAACAATTAGGAGTAGTAATAACAATAATAATGGGTCATGGAACAAATTTGGGGTTCTGCAGGGAGTGAAACATATCGCAACTGTCTCTTTTAGAAGTGCTGGGAAAACTTGTCATAGTTAAGGATTAAAGTACCAGGCAGATGTGACATTTAATATCTGAACTGCCATCAGACAGGAAATTGCACATTAAGTTGCATTGTTATCCAATGAAAGAAATGAAGAAAGAAGAAGACAGATCTAACAGTAAGCACTGTGTGCTGCAGCCCCTGACACTCAAGGGTGGTTCCTGTACCACAGCATCCCTTTGGAGCCAGCTCTGTGGCTGGGGATGTGAGCAGGCTTCATGTGGGCCTCCTGTACCACTGCATCAAACACACTGTAAGTTTCCAGGCCACACTGTGAACCAAAGAAAACCTAAGACACTTTGCAAAACAAATGAAAAGTTCTTTCATTTCCTCTAAATTTTTGTCTCTGAAATGTCTTGCTGCATTTGCCTCAACCTTTCAATGCTGGAAAGGCTGTGGCAAGCTGTGTGGACTGAGTTCTGGCAGGGTTCGATGGAGCAGGAAGGAAGTTAAAGGGGAAAAAGTTTCACATTTCAATAGACAGAGACAAGTATTTCCTATAATAAGGAAACAGGATTTGACAGAATTCTTTGTGCTTTAAGCTTTTTATACCTCTCTTAATAAAAACTAAGCTCCTTTTCTCCTCCTGCACAGTGTATCATGCCTCGGATAAAATCCTTTCGAAGAACAACATGCACACACAGTATAATCTGACATTATTCCAGTGCTACAGGGAACATCTTGAACATAATTGCACCACATGGAAGTTGACTTGCTATGAGAAAAACACACAAAAAAGCTTTCAAAACAAATCTGTAAACACATTTATGCTCCCAATAGCCATGATAAATCCAATTAAACAGCCAGGATGTGTGTTACAAACTGTCACTAAAGAAGTTAATGCAGTTTCTGTGGCAGGGAATATTCCATCTCTAAGCAAGAAATCCTAGTTCCATGCTGCCCAAGGGTCATGATTTTGTAGTCAAGCCTACTTGAGAGGACCAATAGCCAAACCAAACTTCAAGCCCAGCTCACCCATATCCCATCCATGCTGGCACTGCATTGCCTCGTTCTGCCTAGTCCTGGCATCACCTTCTCTCAGTGCCATTTAGGGCTTTCAGGATCTCTACTTGCCTCTAATACAAAAAAAGTCCTGCAGATCCACATGCCTTGCCCCACAGAGTACCAGTCTGACATTCTGCTCCCAATACACTGAAAACATACAGCTGAAAATGACTGGGGAGGAATTATTGCAGCCTGAAACTGTAGAATTTCTTTCCTGCAAATGCTAGCAGCGAACAAAAGAGGAATGCTGCCTTTGGAGTGGGAAGGGCATGGTGTTTTGCAGCATCAGGGAACAAGAGACCCTAACTGAAGAACATCTGCTTCTGAGGAACACCAAACAATCCACAGCAAGGTTTGCACTGGCTGCCTGTTAGCCACACTGGAAATATAAATCCTACTAAATCAGAAACAGCACTGTAGCTGTAACACCGTTGCTTTGCATCAAAACAGTTTAAATGTCATCAATATTTCTCATGAGGGAGCAAATTCCATTTGTGAGTGCTCAGAACAAGAGCAGCAGCAGCTGCTCTGCTTCCCCAGAGCTGGTCCCAGCTGCAGCACAACAGTGGAGACCCAGAGGATTGTGCTCCACAACACTGGAGACCCAGAGGGTGGAGCTCCACAAGAGTGGAGACCCAGTGTGGAACATGTCAGCACTCAGCCCCACTGCTGGGCATCCCAATCACACATTAGCCACCTAGGTAAGACTTCAAGGCTCAACAGCTCATTGTCCTTCAAATAAAGGGAGTCAGTGGACCCAAATGTGTTCCACCTTTCTGCTGGGAAGGGCTGAGGAACACCCCAGCCATTGCTCCCCCACAGTTTCCCTGTTCCTGCTTGCCCCTGTTTTTAAGTTCTGTGCACACGATGGGTCACCCTTCCACAACCTTCCCATTTTTCTTCTTCAAAGGTTTGAAGCCTCCATTTTCAGTGGATGTAGCAATGGTCTCTCTCAGGGCTGTGGTGCTATGACTCACAGCAAAAGAAACTAATATAGCACCTGGCTTGGATGCACAGCTTGGAAGCAAAACCAACAACAGGGAAATTTGCAGAGCAATACATGCCTACAGAACATTGGACAATGATTTAGAGCACTGCAAGTTTTGGCCACTTAGAGATGTTTTAGAAGTTTCTTAATACTCAGCAATGGCAATACCCTGTCTTAAGGCATCCTGTGGCCACACATGATCAGCTCAGCAAGCATGGGTATTTTGGGCTGGAAGATGCTGCTGCTGACAACAGGCACTGTGGATTGGAAGGGCAGGAGCAGAGCTGTGCCACAGGCAGTGGCCACCTGCCTGTGGAGTAGGATGTTTCTGCCCTGGCCTGATGCCAGCAGGAGCTGCTTTTTCCCTGCTGTCTTTGAACACAACTGTGGATATTTTTATCCCTGTCCTCTCTACGTGTGGAAAAGCATCAGCCAGCATCTTATCTCCCTACAAGGATTATAGACACTTAGATAACAACAAATTAAGAAACGGACAAGCATTAGCTCTGTGATTCCAGCCTGCTGAGTTTATTTGGGCATACAAGCTGCTGAAGCCACACCTGCCTGGCTCAGACGCCATCTGAATGTTTGCAGAGCTGCTGGACACCTTGAGCAATAATGACGAGGCCCAAGGGCTTTATGAGTATTTCCAGGTGTGTCTAAGTTGTTTCTGACCTCTTCAGACTGCAGCCTGCTTGGCTTATGGAGCTGGCAGGATCTCCTGGTGTGTTTGCTATTGGAGCTCCTTTGAAGCAGGGAACTGTGTTTGCAAGCTCACTCTGGCACGTCTCCACACTGAGGAAGCTTGCTCAGAGCTGGGAGGTGCCAAAGGTCCAAGTCAGCTGGCAAGTAACACCTGCCTAGGGATGCTTTCCTTTGGACATGCAGTTCTGGGAACAAATTTAAAGTTTAATGACACAGAAGAAAAGCTCTTTTTTCCAGACCATGCTGTTTTTGAAATTAACAGCTTAAAATGGTGGGTTTTTTTCAGGAGTGAAAGAAAACATCCAAGCCAAAAGCTCAGTCCCCAGTTAACTTCAACACTTTGACATAAATATTTTATATCCCCGTGCATTCATATCCATAGTATAGAACTGCAAAGGCCAGAGGAATGCTGTGCAATTAAGAAAGCTGGAAGTGCTTGGAAAAGGAGTTTTGACTTTCAACCTGGAGTCACTCTTGGGCCTGCATCTCTTGTGCATTTTCAGCATTACATACATATATAATCCAGGATCCTAATCCTCCTCCAGGCACCTGTGTCTCAGGTACTGATGCCACAACCTTTGGCAGATTTATGACAACACTGAATGTGGCTCCACATCCAGAGGAAATTGGAGCATGAGACAAGGCTGGTCATGAGTAGATGGTAGGAACCACAAGGACCAGCCCAGCATCGCCCCTCACTTTCAGAAGGTGTACTCACCCCACGCTGTGGTAAACTGGACAGTAAATAAAACAGGCTGTCTCCCTGCTCAGTGGGAAGGATGTGTCCTTCCCCAGTCCCAAACAGCCAAGAAGAACTTACAGCTCTCACCAACACCTTGCCCTGCTTATGGCATGAACTGAGCTCTCCTGCTCTTTCACACTCTGGAGATGTGCCCTACAGACAGGAGAAGCCAGATTTTCACACAGGCTCAGCACCAGAGTAATCCCACTGACTCCAATAGAATCAGAGCAGCAGGACACAGAGAGAGAGGTGCAAAGCTGTAAAGCCCCTGGACAAGTCCTACTGCAAGGGCATTTGGCAAGTACCTTTGTTGCATTTGGCACCAGATCAGAAAACTAAACCCTGCTAGTACTTTGAAGAGTAAGCCTCTCTCCTCACCTTGCCACACTCTCTCTTTATGTTATCCTTTCTCATCCTGTCAGAATAGATGCCAGAGCTGGAAATACTCACTTTGTGAAGAGCATGAATCAGGGAGAAGTGACTTTCTTGAAGATTCTCTGGCCACTGTCAGAGGCAGGAGCCCAGGCTTGTTCAACCTTTCCTCTGAGTCAGCACAGCAAGTCTTTACCTTCACTGCTGTCTGGCACGAAAGGAGAAGAAAAGCATTTGTACTCTGCTGCAGTCACCGTCAGAAAGATCCTGTTGTTGTCAGCAGGAGCTAGTACGGATGTCAGGAGAGGCTGAAATGACTCCATCAGGGAATATTTGTTAAAATCTATTTGGGGCACATCCTGCATTCCTCAAGTACCTGCAGGAATGACTGTGACTAGCAGGGGCAAAATGACTGTACATCCTATCCTGGCTCTCCCTGCCTAGATGTCCATACATGCATCAAGAATGGCTCGCTTATCAGCATTTTACAAAAAGATAACCCTTTAAACAAATTACCTTATTTTAGAGAAAGGCATTGGGAAGCTGCCTGTGAGTAATGTACAATGTAAATCCATGAATCAGGCAAAGCCACTGGCATATCTCTACCTAATCATTCCATAGCACTTATTTCTTTGTCTCTCCCATGTTTGTATTCAAATAGAACAAATGCAGCAGTCAAAAACTTCTGAGCTGGTGAGGGGAAAAAAAGTCATTAAGCATCCTGTTCAGAAGTGCACAGAAAATGTGTAATGACAGAGGACTGTATCTGAAAGCAGGAAAAGTAGGAATTTCAGAAGGCCAGGCATCCTGGGAAGGGAGGGAAGCATGCCAAGGCAGTGTGCTCTGCCAGGCACAGGAATTGCACACCAGTGGATTCCACGCGGGTGCAGGCTGCAAGGAACAGTGAGCTGTGAAAAGAAACCATCAACAACCCTGATCAGACAGGCTCTGAGAGAGCAAGGAGATATTTCAGGTAGGTTGGAGGTGCCTGGTTATGGCTGTGCCAATGGCCACCTGCCTGAGCAGGACCTGGCAGAGCTCACACAAAGAAAATAGGAAGCAGCAAGATACTCAAAAACTTAATGGGTCAAACAACCGTGGAGAGCCACAGGCTGCCTTTGTGTTGTACCCAAGAGCTGGAAAACATCATCAGAACCTTCTTAATAGAAAACAGCCTCCTTTGATCTAAAAGGGCTTGACAGGCTCCTTTGACAATACAGAGATTAATCCTGAAGGTAGTTGAGCACACCAGGGCTAAAATTTAATTTCAAGAAACGCTGGAAAGAGAATAATTCTTTTCACGTTTGTTTAACAGTACCAGCAATTCATTCTTCCAAGAATGATTGGTCAAATCCCAGGACAATCACTAAAGGCTACTGTATAAATGTGGAAACAAGAAACAACAGTCAGTATAAAGATAAATCTGAAGGCACAAGACAGACAGACATGCACTTATCCATCAATAAATATTGCTCTCATGGCCTCCTTACAAAACCGTACCACCTTCTGTGGTTTCTCATAGCAAACACAGGGGGTTGACTACTTCTGTTAGTTCTCTTTCCTTCCCAGGCTCTCAAGGTTTGTTTTTAAATGAAATACAGAGGGATGTTTTGAAGTTCATGACAGTGGGCAAGCCCTCTTTCTCCACGGGAGGGATACAGCAATAAAACTGGTCCTGCCAGGTGCTGACCTGCCTGTCTGTATGGGGTGAGGGCTGTCCAACTGCAGTGAAGCCCAGGAGTCTGAGATTCAGTCAGGATGTCAACATCAGTGGATTCCAAAGCATCTGGAATCAAAAGGATTTAGACAACTACTGAGCTAAGCCGTGCATCAAGCAGTGGCCTAAGAGCCAAAAGTGCTGATTTCCGAGTCAGCACGCACTACTGGCATGCTCTCTTCTGGCATCTCCATCCACCAGCCTAGTTCTGCTTTCCAGAGGGAATGTCCCTCCCCAGCACACTGGCACAGACACAGGCTCACTCACAGCAGCACCCCCATCCACCCATCCCACATCCAGCATAGCCTCCCACAGGAGAACATGTTCCATTCTGGGCTTTTCTGGGTAAGCAGTGACCCACCATAAATGTGTTTTCTCTTGGGACCATTCCCCACGGATAAATCCATGTAAGGTATCAGTGCTGCACAGCAGCAAGGGCACTCTCACAGCTGCTCTTAGGCTGCATGGATGCTCCTTTACAGAGGTAACAAGATCCCTTATGCTTGTAAGCAGGGGTTCAGAGGCTCTTGAAAAATGAAGCCTATAACCTATTAATCAGTGCAAATTTAACATAATAAATAAGAGCTCGTGGTCAAAAAGCCCCAACTGCTTCTCTCTCACAGATTCAAAGCAAAGAAGGAATCCAGTCAGATTTGTATCACTGCTCCCTTGCTCTATAAATAGCTGCAACTGCCATTCCAAAAATAAACCAGATAAATATTTAAGGTCCACTGCTACTTAACTTACTGTTATGCTTACATACTGCTTACTGTTGTGTAAATCAGGAGAAATATCAATGAGATCCATAAATTCACACCACAATGCTTTGCTGAAGTTAGAGGGAAGGACTGTTTTTCCAGTGATTACAGAAAAGTCCTTCCATGAACACTTCACCATCAGCTTTTCTTCCCCTGACCTACAGATCCCTTTGACAGCCATGGGAAAATGAGCATAAGGGGAAATGCCAAGAAAGCTGTGACAGTCCTTTTGCCTAATCCATGGATAAATAATTTTTTTAAAGGGCACCTCTGTCCTATTTAATTTTTAAGCTTAGCCTGAACAAGAGATACCTGCTCCCTAGAGCAGTTTAGGAGAAAGCACTCTGCTGGAATTTTCTATCTACCTTGGTATCTACACTTGTCAAATAAAATAGCAATTACCATAAAACTACTTTCTTTTGTAGACAATTTGTCTGTCCCCAAAATAACTCAGTATTTTGCCCATGAAATACTTCAGACTAATGCACTTCTGAAAAAAAACAGTTGGAGATGAACAAAATAGTCTCAAATAGCTCTTCTATCTAAACTTAACTCAAAGGCACCATTTTACATCAAATAAAAAGATAACATAATGTACCTGATAATGAATCGCATTATTTGTGAGGGCACTAACAGAACACAAATTATTTGTATTACTGGAATAAACATTCAACAGAATCCACCAAAACAAGTGAAACTATTTAAAGGAAAATACAGTCATTCTCCATCCTGAATAAACCAAGGCAAAAAAACCAACCCAACAAAACCAAAACCAACCCAAACTGTTGTTGAGCATGCACAGGTATTGTGTTAATCTGATTACATGGGAAAACTAAAGACTCAAAGGCTGCCTGTTTTGCTATTTTCCCTTGCTTTTCCAGGAAACCAAATATTAAGTACCTGGCTTACAAACCTCCAGCAGTTGATCCCGCTTCCTTTGACGTTCACCTCCTACGAATGACACAATCCAACACCCACATACCAGCTCTAAGAAATCAAGAGTGCTGTTGCTTCAACAAACCCCCATGCACTTGGGGCTAGCCAAAGAAAGATAAAACACCCTGGAACTCTGCAAACAAATTATACCCACTGCTGACGTAAGGAGGGGGAAGGGAGGGCAAAGGGGAAAAAAGAAAAATTAAATTAACCATAGGAAGCATCCTTAGTCATCCAGAGCAATGTGTTGAGATTTTAACAGCACACCTAGAAATTGAAAGCCTCTATAAGCTCTAGTTAGAAAGTAAAGAGCAGGCTGCAAGTGGGCAATGAGCATTACCTCGTGGGGTGGGAATGGGACTTGAGTGCCTTCTCCTCAGCCTGGCCTTGCAGGTGCTGCAGGGAACTGGGGCTGCCTCCAACAGCACGAGAGCCCAAGGCAGGCAGGGCTTTGGGAGCACAGAGGAGTTCCCTCCCCACCTTACACAGCTGTTGCCTATTCCTGCTGCACAGGCCAAATAAATCATCAGCAGGGAGCACCTGGGGCCTTTGTGGAACAACATGGATTAACAGCATCGAGAGGATTTGGTATCCCATCTAATACTGCAGCCAGCTTTTACACACCTAGACGAGGGCATTGTGGATGATGTTGAGTGTTTTAGGGGTCAGAGTGTACAGGGTGGCAGGACTCCAAAAGCCTGGGAGGAAAACACATGCTGTGGACATGGCTCTGCACTGCTCCCCTTCCTCCTTCCCCATTATTAAAATGTCAATTTGTCATGTGTGGAGCTTGAGAGCTCTGCATGCTGCATCCCAGGAATGTCCCCCATCGCTGGGACCAACTGCACTGCTGCCTGCCACAGCCAAGTCTTCCCTTGAGTGCTCCCAGCCAAAAGCAGTTCTCACTCAATTTTCCACAGCTGAAAACAGGGAAGGGCAGAGCTGGCCTGCACCTATAACTGACCTCCCTCTTCTCCCCCTATTTTGAATTATATTTGTGAGCAAACAGGTAAAAATACCACTTTTAAGCTCAGAACCCCAGCTTTGGCCTGAGCACCACCACCATTTAGGAAACCAGACAAACAAATGGGAAGAAAGGAAAATGCTGCATAATTACTCAGAGCCCCCCTGAAAGGAGGGCTATTACCAAAACCACTGAGTCTCTTTTATTGAGGATTTCTTACTGCAGGAGAACGCTGCCTAATAGCTGCTATATCCTGCTTGAGCGAGTATATTCTCCTCGGAAATCAAGCAAAGGTTTCTAATAGTTTTTGACACAGTGTGGTCCCCTAAAGCTACATTTTCTGTCTGATTCATGCTGACTAACTGTAACCCTACGACAGTTATTGAAAGTTAATTAGCGGTGAAGTGCTAAGAGCTCTAAAAATGAAAATACAAGCGAGAACTGAATGCAGAGCGTCTCCCTTCCCAGAAAAAATACTGTCAAGAAGGTTAACATAACCAAAAAATATATTGCAAGTTGAAAATGTGAGAGGGAGTCCTCTAATAACTTGGCTGTGATGGTCTCTTGTTGTGTAGACACACAGCTGAGAGGTAACACATTCCTAAGGGTTTATCAGGGACCCAAGGAACAAACCCCAGTATTTTTTTCTTTATTAAATTTGCATGAGGAAGTGCCTGGAAAGTTACATAGAGACAACACCCAAGTTACATAAAGACAAAGATATAAATCAA
The DNA here is from genome assembly GCF_901933205.1 of Camarhynchus parvulus. Classification (NCBI taxonomy): domain Eukaryota; kingdom Metazoa; phylum Chordata; class Aves; order Passeriformes; family Thraupidae; genus Camarhynchus; species Camarhynchus parvulus. The sequence goes on along the minus strand of NC_044577.1, from coordinate 7,787,996 downwards.
TTACTGCTTCCTCTGGGGACTCAAGTTTGTCAGATGTTGCACACGCTATCAAATCCCAACTATTTTTGCCCTTATCCTTCACTTCCTCAGAGTTTGCAAGGAAAAATCCACAGTTAGATGTGAGCCCAGCCAGCACCAAGCGGGCGTAGGAGGTGAGGCGAGGAGAGCCACAGCCCTGCACCACCCACTCCCTGCAGATGTAAGCGCCGAGACAAGGTGCGAGGCAGTGGGCAGCACCCTTCAGGTGTTAAAAAAGCCCATCCTGGCACCCCCAGAAGTTGGATACAGCCCCAAACAATAAAAAAATAAAGCTCAAAGCAACCTTCACGCAGAGAAGGGGCATTGTTTTAAGAACAAGGAAGGGAACGCATTGGAGCAAAGCAAGTAGGTTGGAAAAGCCAAATGTAGGGTTCGGTATAAAAATAGACAACAGTGATGCCAGAATGCCTTGGCAAAACTGTGTTTATTGATTTTCATAGAATGGGGAATAAAGCTCCAGCCCTTTCCACCCCTGACTGGTGACTGTGACTCACTAGCGATCTAAAATGACTGCAATGAGCAAGCGGGGACTGAGCTGAGTTGGACCTCGCTCACGTCTCACGGGGTTGACAGGGGAACGGTGTCCTGCTCCTGGCTCTCCCTTGTGGCTGCCCAGGAAATGCAGAGTAGCTGTGCATGTTCGCCTCCATCACAAGAGCAACAACACTTCGTTCGGGCAGGTCCTCTGGGCGGACAGAGGGGCTGGTTAATGTGTGGTTCAGTGTCTGGCTCAGGCACCGCTGCTTGCCGAAAGGGCACCCTGGTGACCCGGTGACCTTTCCCTGGGGCTGGGAACTGGGTGTGTAAGGAGGACAACATCCACCGTCCCCGTTCAGCTGGGTGACCGCCTGGGTTGAGGTCTGCAAGTGTCACAAGCTGTCCACGTTTGGTTTGGAGCTGCTTTACACCTTTACTGGGCAGCCAACGCTCTCACTCTAAGGGGATCACAATGCAAGGACACGCTTGGGCTGAGCGGTTACCTTCGATGCTTTTCCTCCTTCTTTCCAAGCCACGATGGTTTTCCTCCTCCCCTCAATGCCACGGAGGGCAGAAGAGGAGCGGAGGGCGGGCTGTCCCGCTCCACACGGGTCCCTCAGCCCCGCACAAGCTCTGGGTGCCGCGGGTGGAGCCCCGGGCCGCCGGCGGCCCCGCGGGGGGAGCGGGCAGCGGGGCCGCACCGCCCCTGCCCCCGCCCTGCGCCGGCCGCGAGGGCCGAGCCTGGAGCCGGCGGCGGCCGCATGGGTCCGGCGTGGCCGCCCCGCCGCCGGCAGCGCCCGCGGGCCCGCCCGGGGCCGGGGCTGCTGCTGCTGCTCGTCCGGCTGGCACTGCCCGGGGCGGCCGCGGGCAGCGGGGAGGCGCCGCCAGCAGGTACTGCCCGTCCCCTCCCGGCCCCGGGGCAGGGCGGGTGCTCATAGGCCGGGGGGTTCCTCGGCCCATCCCTTCGGCAGCGGGGACTCGCTCCGCTCCCGCTGTCCTTGGGCCCCGCGGCCCCCGCTGCCGCCCAACATGGCGCTGCCCGGCTGACGGGCCGGGCCCCTCGCCCCGCCGGCAGCTGCAGCGGAGCCGGGGCAGCCGCGGCCTGAGGCGCTCTGCCATGTGCCCCTGCTCTCCCTCGCAGTTCGGGTCTCGCAGGACGGTCCCGCGCCGTGGCCGGGGACAGGGGCGCTGGGAAGCGGCCCGGACACGGAGCCCGCACACGGACAAAGGGACCGCGGCGCACAGAGGGCGGGCGCGTCCCGCCCGCTCCAGCGGCGGGGCCGGGAGCTGCCTCTGGATGTGCGACTCCCTCTGGCTTCCTCAGGAGCTCGGGCCACAACAGGTCTTTTATTAACATATTTGAGGGCAGACAAAGCCCTACAGGCTGTGCTCAGTTGTAGTAGCAATAAGGAACTCGAGAACCGGCTTCCTCCTTGCTTTGACGTTCTCGAGTCTTGGGCATCTTCCGGATTCTGCAGCAGATGCTGATGGCTCATAATTTCGAACTTCTTTGCTTGCAGTCTCAGAATTTGAGAGTTACTCTACGTGTCTGTCCTCCCAATAGCTAAACCCAGCACCACCTTAGAGATACCTGTTCAGAAGCATGTCTCCTTTTGGAACATCATTGTTTCACTATGTGGAGCTGATGCAACATCTCAGGCAGCCGTTTTTTCTTAAGATAAATGTCTTAAAACTATGGGCAGTAAGAAAATACTTGCCAGCCTTGCACGTGGATGACACTGCTGTTGACACGGATGGAGACTTTATCCGTGGTGGCAGGAAATCCTAAGATGCCCTTCAGGGGAGGTGTGGACACTCTGGGCTGTGTTTTGGCCCTGCCATTTCCTGTTGCTGGATTATCCTGGTTTTAGGCCTGGGTAGTGCCCAGCCTCACCTCTGCTGCGTCAGTGACAAATAATCCTTCTGCAGCATTGTGAGGTGACTTTTGTGAAAGTGCCTGTCTAAAGGTACAGCCAGTGCTTGTCTGAGTGGTTGTGCTCCCTCCCACTGGATTTGCCACAGATGAAAATTAATCCGATGGGTAATTTTTCCACAAGAAAAAATGTCCAAATTTTAAGGTTAAACAAGTTTAGTAGGATCGTGTGTGGACAATAATTTTGTAATGCTATAATAAATCTAAGTAAGAGCTATAATAAACCTAAGTAAGAACATCCACGCAGTATTTTTCACTGGCTTAACTAAATTTGTTAAAATATAATTTAGCTTAATTTCATCTTCCTTATAGGGACACAGCAGGTTTTTACCTGCAAACAGTATCTCCTTGTCTGGGTTGAGATTGCACATACCCATTTTGCTGCTCTGAGTGCATGACGGTGTGTTAGCAGTTATTACTGAGCTTGGCTGAGACCTACATTTTCTATTCAGTAAGCTAGATGAGTCCCTCTGTTCGGATGTGTAATTATTTCCTCTATGCTTCTCTTTAATTATGTTCTTGAAACACTGTGGTTATGCACTGTAGGGTATATTTTACACATATATGTAGATCAGAATGTATCTGAAACTTTGTGCCATTAATCTTTTAGGTCCACTTTTGCTCAAAAGTACAATCTTAATTCTGAAGATCATAGGGGCTTACTAAGGTTGTAGGAGGGTTAGAACAATTCACATCTCTAATTCAACGATTTATGGTGAGCTCTCAGTGCAGCTCCCTTATTACATGCCACGGCTGGACTGGGACAGGAGAAAAAATGTTCTAAAAAGAAGAGTTGTGTGATTTAACATCAGAAACATTTCCGAGGGAGAGGAGTATGACTTTTGTGATCAGCAGCTGTGTCATGTGCTAAATGACTGTGTTAATATGTAAGTCTGTTTACCTGCTCAGACTCCCACAGTTGCACTCACCACTGGTACAGGGAACTCTGGTGGAGTTACACCCACTCATGCCAGCAGTGAATTTGGCCCAGAGGCCCTATTCCAGTGCCATCAAAACACTGACGCTGAAGCCAAGCTTTTCTGGAGTACATTTTTTAAAAATACCATCCTGTTTTGTTTTTTTTTTTTTCCAAAGGTGTTGCAGTTTACTTGGAGCCTAAATGACTTGATTAAAAGTCCAATTTGAATTTCCATCTAACTCATATTGAACATGTTTCTGTCACCATTTACAACAATGAAATTGAGTATAATTAGACATTTGTATTTGACACATGCCTAAAATTAAATTTTTGCTCCCCCCAGGTAAAAACTGCAGCTTATTACAGGAAATGGATGTCATCCAGAAGCAGGATGAAAACTGTTACTGCTATGTGCAAAACAGAACCATTCACTTACAATACCTGTGGTCAACTATCCAGGTGAGAGGCTGTTCTGGGGTCAGTCAGGGAGCTTTTCCCAGACAGTTGGCAGGATCAGGGCAGCATCTCTATGGAATTAAATAGCTGGGACCATGATAAAAATGCAGCATTATGATTCTCCAGTTGGGATGCAGTGAGGTTTGGTCTCTGGCTTAGAGTGTGATGGTGCCACAAAAACATTAATTCAGGATTGTGTATTATTTTCTTGCACACCTTTTCTGTTGATGGATCACTGTTAACCTCCGAAACAAATGCTTTTGCCTATCACCACCTGCCTTGATGGAACTTCTAAATCTGAGGTCTACATGCAGTTCTGTGGCTCTCTCACCACAGCACACCAAAGTGTAGGAACCAAAGGCTTGTTAGATTGTGACTAATGAACAAACAGCAGCAGCAGTGTGTTTGTTCTCCTGAGTAGCAGAGGGTCATCTTACCAGACACACATCTAGAGATTAGCTTGAAGCAAATAAAAATCCCTTCAAGAGTGGAGGCAGTAACAGCTAAAGGAATGAGCTAACCATCTCCATGGTTCCTTTTCTTTCCTGAGAAGCATGTCTCCAGACAAAGGAAGGAAACTGTTTCATTTTGTCTCTGTTAGAGGACTGTTCTCTCAGGTATAAGAAATTGGAACATCTCTTTGTCTGTTCTTAGGACTGTTTTCCTCAGGAACGTGTTGCAGGTGTTTGTATGAATGGTAGCAGGATCCAGGTGGTAAAACCCTCCATCAGTCCCACAAACTTTCCTGAAGTCAATGTTTAAAAGCAGGAAGTTCAGATCTTTTCCACAACAAACTACTTGCTGACACATTGTCTCCTTTCCCAGTACAAACCTGGTTTACTACCCCTTGCATCACTTTTTTGCAGATAGGTCTTTGTTGTTTAGTAGGCCCTAAAGAATATATCAGAGTCCTCAGGAGAATCACCTCAGCGTAGAAGATGGACAAGATCTTTTACCAGTTTGGTGGGGGAGGGCACTGGGAACCAGCAAAAAAAAACCCCAAAATACCCAACAGGAATGTGCTTCTATTTAAATTTCTGGTTATGCTATCTTTCATTTTCCTCATCCCTCTTATGTCCCCAACATAAGAGACAACAATGATCTCAATGATTCTTTATAATGCAACATGAAGATTGCATTATAAAGAAAAGCAAGTCAAATTTGTTACAGTTCAGGAGGGGAAGGAGGAAGGGTATGAACATTCACAAAACAAACTGTGGTCAGTCAGATATTACTAGCTTTGTTAGAAATTTGTGTGTGAGCAAGTGTCACAGTAAAACCAAACCCACTGTGCTTTTGGATGGACTGAGGTCCCTCCACTGAACTTAGCTGCCGGTGAGTTCTCTGAATTACCTTGTAAGGTATTAATTGTAAACAACTAATCTTTGCATAATATAAATAACCAATACTAAACAATTGATTTTCATTACTACATGCATGGCTGATATGCAATATAGTTCACAGAAACCCACAGTGATTCTGAGCTGCTTCTCTGTGTATTCTGTTCTTTGTTTCTAGATAAAAATTAACAGCAGAGAAAGGTTCCGGTTTGAGCCTATTTCAGAAGAAAACAACTGTCGGAATTCAGAAACTGTTTTTGAGTTTGTTGCATGTGCTGTTCAAATCCTCTGGAAGCCAGAGACAAGTACAGAAACTTTTCTGAGCATAAAACAATATGGAGAGGACGTTTGTTTCAAAATACAGCCCTTCAAAATTGAACCATACGTTGTGCGGGTGAAAAGAGAAAGTAAGTACCAAATCTTTGAGCTCAGATTACAGATGGCTTGGTATTGCCAGTGCTACTGAATGTACCATCTCTTCTGTAAGAAGCTTGGGACTTTTCTGTTGATATTTTATATAATCAGCATTTCAGATTGAAATAGTCTAAAGTCAATTTCTATTTCTTTCCCCCCTTTTTAGTGCTAGATGGAAAACTCTTGTTTTTGTTTGTAGCTGGAATTTTTCTGTTCCATTTTGCAAACAGCCTGAGCAGGTGAGTACTGGCTGCTTTTGACCTTCTTTCCCAAAGCTTGTGCATCTTTGGTCTGTTTTCTAAGCTAAAGAGGCAGTTCTTTGGGAAAGTGAAATAAGGAACTGAATATATATTTAAAACTTCCTCATACCATTTGTGTTTGGACAGATTGTGACACATCTTGGAGTCCCTAACTCTGTTTATCAATCAGCTGTGTTAGGGTTTTTGTATCCAAGCTCCCTGCACTGGGGGACACCAAGACATTCAATCCTCAGTGGGCAAGTGTGTGGATCAGAAAAGTCCTTTTTCCCTTTTGTAGACCACTGAGGATAGCTGAATGCTAAATAATGCTGATTATTAATGATGCTTTTCCTTAGAAATATTTAGGACAAAGTCATCTGGGGCCTCTTTTGCCCCCACCTTTGTGCCAGCCTTTCTTCTGATGCACATTTTTCATACCACATAAGGGAGGATGCTCAGTTGTTACAGCAAAATATGTGCCCACAACTTCAAAGCAAAGTGAGTCACAAAGTAATTGTCAGGAGGCACCTCTGAAACAAGCAGAGCAGCAATAGGTTTTATAGCATTAACTCTGAATTAAGAAGACAGAATTTATAATGCATATGCTTAGGAGAAAAAACTTGTGGGTTTGTGGGGGGTTTTCTGCATTTTAAATTAAAATAAAACTTCTCTTGCAGTGCAGAACCATATTGGTTATTTCATTTTCTTCTGTGTACTAGAGACTAGAAGGTCAATGCAATCAGAAGTAGTATGAGCTTCAAAAAACCCCAGCACAGTCTCTTAACCTGTAACAACTCCAGTGACCTTAAGTATCTGCTGGGAATTTTTCCTCACACAGATTTAATACCTGAACTGGGCCTGTTAACCATATAACTGCAACTCTAATTTACAGCTAATTTAAGTTCTTATTGAACATCACTGCTGTTTTTACAAATGTCTTAACCAATTACAAATGACACAGCTCACCATATTCTCTCTTACTGTCTTTACAGGAGTGCCAAGTTCTTTTACCTTTCTGGAGTAATACTGGGTATTCTTGCCCTGCTAGTCTTTGTCCTGTTGACACTTAAAAGGTTTATTCCACGGGTAAATCTACATTTATAAAATAAAATAATAGTAATCATCATGATACAAGAAGTGACAGTACAGAGCCAGATTCTGACCTTGTTCTGGTTTTGTGGCCAGGAAACTGCACTGAAATGACTGCAGGATTGCTTGAACCAAGTAAATAGAGTTAGGTCAGAGTCAAGTTCTATTTAGCTTCCTCCTGAGTTTAAACTGAACAGGCATTGGTGGTGTACAAGAAGAGTTCATTCTGAAACATAAATTATTTTCATTGAACTGGAGCTAAGCTTACATTTGAATCTGTGAATCAATCTAAATAAAAATACAGTGGCAGCTGAGACAGATTCTCTTCCATTCACCAAAGATAATTCATTGTAAGGCAGATGTGAATTTTTCCTTTAGTTTTATAAAGCCTGTGCATTCCCATAATATTGCTGAGATATGTTAATTGGGAACACACGTCAGTAGGGTTATACTGTGACAGTGGGACATGATACACAAATACAGGGATGCAGTTGCTCTGCTTGGAATTGACACAGTGGAAGTCTCAAACCCTGTAGGTCTAAAGAATTTCACATCTGTTTCTGCCTGTGAGTTCCTTTGGAAACAATGGTCGTGATTCTGGCTTGAATTTTTTAAATGAAGTTGTTTTTTTCACTTTTTTTTTTTATTTTTTAAATTTCTAGCACAGTACCTTCTGGATTTTAATGAGTGGTTCCTGGATGGTCTCTCTCTATTTTATTTACTGCTTCAAAGAGAATATACAGTGGTTGTGGTCTGAACACAAAATCTACCTGTTGGGTAAGAAAATTACCAAGAAATGTGCTGCAGATTTTCGTTTAATTTAGTGGTCAGATGAATACCTGCCCATAAAAAAAAAAATTAAGTGACTCATATGGAGTTTTATTTTCTCCTAAGCCACAGATGTTGAAATATTCTAAAGGTTCCGAATCCACTCAAATGAGTGTTTACTCACATTGTATCATTGAATAAAGAGGTTGATGTAGAGGACTGCACAGTAAAGTTGTAAGAGATGTAGAGTTCTAAGAGCAGATTTTGCTTGCATTATTTGTTCATTTATTTGCTGTTGTTACATACTTTCCCTGTTAAGAGCAAAAGGGCAGCTCCTCTGGTTTGCAGCTTGCTGGATGTGGGAAATGGATGCACACATTGGGAATGGGATGTGGCTGGAGGAGCTGACAAACCTATTGATCTGGGACCTGCCTCAGCATGGTCACGTGAGGAGAATTCATGTGCAGCCCACAGCATTGGCTAAAAGCTGTTCAGAGATAACCTTGTGAACTCTTGGCACACTTTGGAAATAGAAAGCACATCATAAAACATCATGTCTGCAAGACAACAGAAGAATCAGCGGGCTACAATTCACAGCAGCTGCCAGCTTTGTGAAGCAAAGTAAAGTTTATAGGGGTGGTTTGCATCTTTTTCTCCATGTCCTTTTATGTTCCTACAGGGTATTTTCTGGTTGTTGGGATTACCAGCTTTGCCATTAGCTATCAGCATGGGCCGCTGACCACGGAGCTCAGCATAACCTTGTTCACGTGGACGCTCCAATTAACAGCCTTTGTCCTGATCTACTTTGGAGTCACCATCCCTCAAGTTGCATATGCGGTCATAGCAGTCAGCCTCTGCTCCAAAGGCCTCTGTTACCCCCTGGGTGCTGCCTGTCACATTGCCAGGTTTGTGTCTGTCTGTGAACGTCCAAGTCCTGGGAGAACCAGGAAATACTGGAAGCTGACCATGAAAAAAAACCTACACTTCATTAATGGTGTAGGAATTTCTAGTACTAGTTCAGAATTTTGCCAAATGTAAAACTGCCTTAGGAAAGGTTTAAGGTCCAGAGACAGAAATGATTTTCCACTTGGCAGTCTCAAGCACGAGTTTTGTTCTGTGGATAACGGAGAAGTGTGACTGTGTTCTTAAGGACAAATGTAGCACTTTCTAGTCCACAGCATATGGCAACCAGAACATTTCTTTTTGATTGATGAGACTGCAGCACTACTGCCTTGGTTTGATGTGTAGTGAGAGAAGCTGCAGGGAACTCATTTGGAATCCTAGGGATAAAACAGTGTACCATCACCAAGGATGCAGCTGTTCAAAAGTGACAATCCTTGGAGGTTGAAGAGAGTTCAGAGACTAAAATCACATGTCCACAAAATAGTGTTCTCCATGATTTTAGTTTTTTGCCCTGTCATTCATAGAAGCAATCTATCAGAACTATGGATATATTCCTCAGCATTCCTAGAGGCCCATTTACATTTTGGAATTGAACAGGAACTGCTTGTAGTAGGTAGACCTTGCTAAGTGTTTGCAGGAGCAACACAGGAACAACGTGTTTGCTCATCCTTGAATGTGAAGTATGTTTTAGCACAAGTGCAATGCTCAAATGAAGATTCTAAAAAGCCCTGCCAATTGACATCTGTTTTTTACCTTCAGAGATGGATGGCATCCAGCTTCAGTCTTTAGTACAGACTGTTCCATAGCTGTGGACTCTGCTGAACCGCAGAGAAGTAGGAAGAGGCAAAGGCTAGAACAGGCATAACCAGAATAATAAAAAACCAAATAATTTGGGTTTCCTATTTTTTTTTATACATGCTGTTTAGTTTTGAAGAACATACTGCTTTAGTCTTACCTTCTCTTTTTACATGCTGAAGTATGAAGTGGCCTGAGTTGAAGCGTTTTTATTTTAGGTAGAATTTGTCATTTGTTGTAGACCAATTTTTGCCTGCAGCTGAGGAGCAACAGCTGTTTCAAAAGCAACATGTAAGATCAGCATCTGTTGTAAACAGGTTCAGAATGCTCTAGAATCAGTATGATGTGGCCACAAGTTTTACTTTTACTTTCAAGTTTTACTCTGAAACACTGTAGTTTATTCTTCATGTAGTTCTTTCTTTTTGGTTTTTATGAACTGATGCTTCTATAAAGAAATACGGCTTTTCAAGTAATCTCTCTTAGGAGAATGAAAAGGGCTTTTGAATTTTTCTGTTTCAAAATCCTTAAGTCACAGCACCAAACTGTGAGGCCACGATGCCAGATACACAGTTCAGAGCAGCAAATATATCAAAATAATTTAAAGTCTTGAAGTATTTATTGTTAAGAACAGTAGATCTCACTGAGCCAGCAAGACCCTTCACCATTTGACCTAAACAACTACTACAGTTCTCTGCTTTAAAGGGATATAAGAAGGAAAGTTGAATGCTGCTGATGTTGGAGCAGGTGTTTTTATACAGAGCTGAAAGTTTTATGGGCATCCAGCCCTTGCTTATCTTAACTCATCACAACATTTAAATTGAAAGCAGTTGACAGAAGGAAACAGAACATGGCACACTTTCTAATTTATATCTAATTATATTATACATCGCTACGCAGCAGCTAAAAAACCATCAGATTGTAAACATTTTGGCCTCAGACTACTCAGTTTTGTAATTCAGAGCAAGATTTAAGAGAAGCTAGCTAGTAAACAACATGAACAACTCACAACAGGCTTAGAGCATTGCTTATCTTTGATGTAACATATGCAGACTGAGTTTTGATTCAGCCCATGTCTCTGCACAGACACATTTTGCATTTTGCACCTTAAAATGGCTGAGCAAGCAGCCATCTCTTAAATTCTGTGAGATTCTAGTCCATGCATACACAATAAGGACCTGATCTAAAGCTCATCTGAAGCTCATTAAATATCATGTGAAATTCTACAGCTTTGGTTAAGACCTAGGGTAAACAGGTTAGCAAACATTACATACCTTGCCTTCAAATGTAAGAATGCAGCTTGTTCTCTTAAAAGGGTAGAGGTGACTAATGCATTTTAATAGCAGGTATAGAGAAAAAGGGCAGATAATTACATGGCAGAAGACTTTATAAATACTGGTTATTTTAATTTTGTTCTAGAAAAATGAAGCATCACTTGAAATCAAAAAAATTGGTGTTTAAATACCTTACTGAAGAGGAGTATCGAGAACAAGGTGAAAGTGAAACGATCAGAGCTCTGGAGGAGCTGCGCTCGTTCTGCAGGAGCCCTGACTTCCCATCATGGATAGCTGTATCCAAACTCCAGGCTCCACACAGGTAAGAAAACTTGGCTTCTCTAAAACAGGAAACACATTGCACACCTCGGCACACTGCAGATCTAAATGCCACTTCAGGCACTGTTCCAGGTGTGTTTATCTTGCATGTCCCACTCAGGACCACAGCCACACCTCTCGAGGGTATTACTCGTTGGTGGCATTAAATTTGTGTTTGTTCCTCCCTGACCGCAAATTACTCTTGGGAATTTGCAGACCTTCACGGCTGATTCATGGTCACAGAACTTAAAGGGTTCCTACAGTGCTTCTATAAGCTCTTGCAGAGACCCTGGTGGCTCTATAACCAGTGAAATTGCCCTGCTTCAGGTTTTAGAGTGGTGCTCTTTTCTGTGGTGTAAAACTGGGGCACGGTGAAGATACATACTCAAATATTACCTATATTAAGCTCTCCAACTGCAAATCTGCACAGTCAGGGAATCCCATTATTGAAGTATCACTATCTAAGACTAAGAATACAGATAAAGAAATCAATACCTGCAATGAGCAAGTAGAACAGGTAGAAGAGTTGTGCCATGTATAGCTTAAGAGATAAACCTACGACAAATATAGTTCAGGAAGGGTCAAGCAAGCAAAGCCAGAAAACCCTGTAGAGTATAAAATGAATCATAACAGTGTATTCTCATCAAAACAAAAACTTGAAGAGATCAGAAGCAGAGTTTCATATATTAGCCAGCCACAAAGACTTAGTCCTTGCCACAGAACCAAGTGTCACCATTTTAAAGGAACCCCAATCAGTTTGGAATTTATTCAGTAACAAGTTAAACCCAGTTTCAGAACCTTCATCTTCCTTGGACTGGCACATAGACAGCCTCTCTGCCAGGTTTTATAGATTTACTGTTAAACAGTCTTACTTTCTAAGCTGCTTGCCTCTTTAGAATGATGGAGAGGGAAAAAAGTGAAAGCTTACTGTTGTATTGTAGAACTAAATACCACCAAATGTACAAAACAACTTGAGACACACATATTTTCTAGCCATCATTTCATTAATAGAGTTGTTATAGACTGTTCACTGGTTGTGAAAAGGGAAATAAAAAGGAGAACCAGCAACAATCAGATTTGGAGAACCCTTCCCAGCTCCCATTAAGCATCAGACTGTGGTTCATCCCAAGGCAAACTGTTCCCCATTTAGACTAACAGAGCTTCCAAGAACAGCGAGGTGACGACATTCATCTCACAGAAATGTTAAGTCTGAAATGTAAATTATTGATCAGTTTACCAGAACTCCAGAATGTAGCTGCATTTCCTTTTTCATACATTTCTCTGATGCTGTCGACACTTACCCAGGTGTCAGAACTGCCGTCTGTTCCCACACTCTTGCCAGAAACCTCCAGCTCTGTTCTCTCTCCTCAATGGAGTTGCCCACTGAAAGGAAGATTTGTGGGGGATTGCAGTATAGGGACAGTGCTAAGTTCATGCTTTGTTCTGGCATTTACTTGGAGCAGCTGCAGAATTCCCAATCTGCAGCTCCAGCTTCACTAGAGGCAGGAATTGTTTGGGAAGACTTGAGCTCAGCTTGCCCACAGTGCACACACAGCACCAGCAACAAGGCAACTACATACAACGTAGGAGTGCAGAATTTTCATTTTTTCCTTTCATTAGCAATATCAATGCACCTGAATTCTTACAGCCTTTGTCTCAAATATGCTACAGTTTTAATTCATTTTTAGAAGCTAAAGTACCAACTACCCCACTGTACAAATGGTTAGTCTGGATTACCCTGCAAGTACTGACAAGATGTGAAAACGAAGTTAGATCTTCTTGCTTAGTCACAAGACCTTGCAGATGGTTTCCAGAAGAGCAAAAGTTACTTCTACAGAAAATACTGAAAAGATGAGCTGGGAAAACCAATCTTTGTGGTTGTAGCCATCCATTATTGGAACTTCCTCTCATCTGCACTGCCCATGGGGATGTCCTTACAACACTCCTTCCTAAATAGCAAATACCCCTAGAATTTACAGTATTTCTTCTTTTAATTTCTCAGTTGATAACTTCTCCCTTTCAAAAATTGTCAGGTTTGCAGCTTTTGTTCTGGGATCTCCCCACGTCTCAGCTGCAGAAACAAAGGCGCATGATGAGCAGTATGGCATTGGGAGCTTCTTCCTGGAAGAGCAGCTCTTTGAGACAAGGGCACAGTTTGAGCAAGATGAGCCAGCTAATTCTGTCCATGAAGAAGATGAGGAAAATGAAAATGAAATGCATACACAAATTCCATTTCCATATGCTACTGAGCTGCTCTGAGCTTTGAAAAATAACAACAGCAACAAAGAGACAGAAAACACACTTCTTCTAGAAAGGGAGGATACAGAATGAGAACTCACACTTGGCCTTTTCTTGTGGTTGCTGGTGGACAAAGCAGGATTTTTGAAAAAAACTCTTTCCTGTATCACCAATGTTACCTGACTACCGTAGGGGCTGTTCAAGTGAAGAGGAATCTCATGCTATGGGTATTTTCACTAGGGAAACAAACATTGTGTATTTCCAAGGCAAGTACTGGAGACAGCCTGTCCACCAGGATGCCTTCTTTTACCAAGAACGCTACCTCTAGTAAACAGAGAATCTGTTTTTTTCCATCATCAAGTCCTCTGTGCTGAGCACTAGAGGGAGGAAAAACCATTTTTAATACTCTTCCTTTTACTAAGTACCCTCTATGTCAAGACTTCTGATAATGCTTTTAGAGTGTCGATAAACTGCGTTCGTTGTTTGTGAGACTTTTATAGAGAGTTAATGCAGCTGAACGAGGTTTGTTTCCCCTTCTGGCTGGGCTGGTCAGTTAGCTTCGTCCTGCCTCTGCCTCTGTTTTAAGTTCCCCTTGCTCCTCAGAATGCTGCCTGATTGTTCACCCTATGCCCATATTATTCCATTCTTGACCTCTGCTGTAGTTACACTGCATTTTGTTCTTTCCAAGTCTTCGTTTATTTACATAATTTCTTCCCTCTTGTACAGATCTTCTGCTAACCTTTCTCTAGCCCTCTGCTTCTCCACCTGTGACAATGGTTTAGGAGAGGTTTTCCATCCCTAAACATTTTTGCTATTGCCTTCAGTTTCAGTGTCAACTTACCTCAGGCAGGTGCTGCTGTCCATTCCAGGCCTCTGCAGAGCTCCAAAAGGCCACAAAGGCTGAAGCTGTTTCAGCTGCTTGGAGAAACTGCTATTAGCAGAGCCAGAGTGCTGCTGTGAGCCTGGAACTGGGAATGCACATAACCCACACAGAGCTCCACTGGCCTCAGAGTACTCAGTAGTTTGTTCACTGAGTAAGAAGCAGAAAATCATTCCTGCAAAACAACGAGGGTAAAACCTGGCTTTTACCTTCTCCTTCTCAGCCATCTGGGGGACTTCTCACAGGAGAAGTGGGGAGACCCAGAGAGAAATTTAGGCAGTCATGTGTCTTTCAGTTTATGTATTACACAGTCCTGGGCTAGGGAGCAGTATGTACCCCAGTTCACCCATCTGCAGATGTCATTTCTTTTGTTCTTTAGACTCTCCCTCCCTGTATTCTTCTGTTCTCACTTTGCTGTTTTCCTTTACTGTATTACAAACTGCAGAAGACAAAAGACTGTTAATTCACCATCTGATCTCACAAAGCCACTGGGAACTGTGAGCAATGGGGAGCAGTTGGTGCTCAAGAAAGGCATGTCAGACTGGGATCTATCTGCTTTAAAAGGGCTGTCTGTTCCTTGTAACATGCCTAGTGGTGCAGCATGACTTCAGCAGTGCAGGTGCTGTCCTGGGTTCTCCTTGTCCATCGGTGCAGCAGACAAAACCTGTTACCTCCAATGGTGCTAAGAAGTGTGGCCATACCATAATCCAAGAGCTCCTCTGTGTAACAAAGGACTCAGAGTTGGTGCTTGAAAGCCTTACTGATGTGGTCTTTTCTCCCTTATATTGCTTCAGTTTAAAAGAAACACTTCAATTTTACAGTGAAGAGACACTTAACACCCTTTAGTGCCATAAAATTTTAAGTACCTATACAGAATCTAAAGCATGTTTAGCAGAGAAAAGCCACATCAAGCAGGTGATCCAAAATGCACTCGCTGTTAAGTCAAGAGCATCCAAAAACAGAGCAAGGGTTCTGTTTAGGAAGGCTACTAGCAGCAAGACTCACCTTTGGCTGGTGCTACCAAATCCACAGCTAAATTGCCACCCACACTCAGGAAGTCAGGTTTGGCTTGGGGGGCTCTGGCACTAGCAACAAGCAGTTGTGAAAACAGAGGAAGGCCTCATTATCTTGGCTGGTTTGGGAGAAGGGTGAAAACTCCCCCCTGAAATGACCATAAACCAAATCAGATTTATTTTATCTTTGTGTCACCATCATGAAAATGGAGTACTTAAAATCATTACAGATTAGGCAAAGGATACTCAAAAAGATGTCTTAATGTTTTTTGCTGGTTTTGAAGTACAGAGGTTTTTTTCAGTGTATTTCATAGTTAGCCAAGAGCTCCATCCAAGAAATTTGAGGCCAAGGAAGAGAATCAGATTTGTCTGAGCTTAAACAAACAGGTTTTTGAATGTCCTCTCTTTAGTGAGGTAGAGATGATTACCCTTCCATAATATGGGGGCATGTAAATACATAACATGTATTTACATAAGCCCCCCCCGTTAGTTTTGGTAATTACATGTTTTAGAAGAATACCAGGTACACCTACTTCAACGAGGAAAAAAGTTAAAAAGCAATAAAAATTAAATAAGAATCAACTCACGCTGTATGTAGTTGTGAGATCCATTGTTTGGCAGGGATGGGTAAATACTATCCAAAATAGAGCAGGAGACTATTAAATACTTGCAAAACAGAATGGCAGCAACAGGAGAAAGATGATGGCTACCTTAGTGGGTAGCTAATAGTCACCTTAAAAATCCTCCCAAGCCTGTTCCAACACTGAAAGGGTTTCATAAACAAAACCCACCAAAAGCAGCTGCTGTCACTAGAGCCCTGTTCACTTGCACAGTGCTCCTGTGATATGTGGAGATGACACAGCCTTACTGAAACACAATTGTTGAGTACTGTTGTTTTGGTTTTCAGCTAGAAAATCTAGGAACAGAATCTAGGCATTAATCCATTGCCCTAACTCTTACAAAAGCCTTTCTCCCTTAACAAAGGATGTTACATTTTTCTCTGGTCTCTGCAGTGTTCACAGTGATGCCCTGCACTCGTTCACACTGACCAGTTTACAACGCACATGGGTTTGTGTCCCTTACAGTCCCTGACCCCACAGAAGGGAACTGGTGCCTACAGTCAGATTTTATTATCAAATACTATTTTAACACAGTGCAAGAGTACTTCCCAAGCTCTTGGTTCAGCATCCTCCAGTGACTTTAGTAAAAGGTCATTATCACTGAATTATTTTCACTTCAGGTTGGTTATGTTCACTGCTGACACTAATATGAACAAATAAAATAAAAGTTCATGTTGATACTATTAAATATGTTATGGATATTTTATATTTCTTACCACAGTTTTTACAGTTTCACAAATATCAAAATCCAGGTGTACATGTCCATTTTGCAACATAGAATGACTATACAATTCCAAAAAGAGCAGGCATTTCAAATACACAATTCTGAAGTGTAAACACAGTGTACAAGCTCTTCACTTCACAATCCAGGTGCTATGCAGTAGCAGCTGAGGTAACACCATACAGCATGAACTCAACAAATGGTTGGTTAGCCTCAAGATGATGTTTAGCATCCTTCTGTCCTGTCACCTGTTCAGTCTTTAGTTCTCCCCCAAGTTATACAAACATACAATAAATACATTTCTGATTTTAAAGGACACTTAGACAAGTCATGAGGATTTATGTGAGTACAGTACATTAAGTTCAAGTGCAAAAAAAGTAACTAGTGGCTAGTCATTGATGTTTCTTTTTATTGTCTATGGTGTTGGTCCCAGGCACTGCCAGAACGTGGGTTGTTCTAAAAGCACAGCTAAAGCACAGCTACGGGACACCCCTTCAGTCAAGCTAAAAGTTGTCAAAGTGGGTAAACCTGGGCACCCCCTTTCCTGCTCAGCTGCTGCCACCTTCCTCTCCCTGACTCTGGGCTCCTGCTGGCCTTGCCTCTGGCTCAGTCCCCCAGCAGCACCTTCCCCATGGAAGGCCTCGTACCTCACACATATCTCACTTCCAGGAGGGCAGCTGAGCAGGGCTCCCCCAGTCCCATGGGAGCAGAGTGCTCAGCATCTCCCGGGAACAAGCTGCTCATCTAAGAAAATGGGCCAAAACACTGTCCTGACTAAACCCCCCTGACTCTTCCCTGAGCCCGAGGATTTCCCTCCAGCAGCAATTTCCACTATGCACCAGCACGAGCTGGCTGCAGACAGTATTAAGAAGCATAACAAAACATAATCCAAAGTCCTCCAGTGTCTTGACATTGGGCAAAGTAACTTCCTAAACATACTGCAATTGAGTTACATTTGCTTCCTCCTGAGAATCTCACTCTACTTGATTTCTGCATCCACTACTTTGCCCCATAATCCTAAACATTTAAGATTTTTAGGTGATTCCTCCCTACCCCCCACCTTCCCTAGGCACTTAAAGCTTACTTTTTTCTTAATAAATAACCATAATAACTACACTGCATTAAATAAACCCCTGTATAGATGATGAAATAAAAAACCCAAAAAGATCACTGATCAATCTCAGGCTGTGCAATCTAGATGAAAGACTCTTGTCTCAATATAACATCAAACCTAAAATTACTCAAATGCACACAACCTTATGCCCACCTGCAGGGCTGCAAGCATAGAGGGTAACTTCTTCAGAAGCCTTCCTCCAGCTTTTGTGTTGCACTAAAACATCAGTTCAAAACCTTTGCTTTGCTGAACTAAACTTCCATCTCAAACAACAGAACAAGAGCTTCAGAAACATATTCTTTGAATATGCATGTGGTTTACTTCATCCCTCACCATGATATTAAGATACACTTTCTTAAGCTACTCTGTTTCTGAGAAACCTTTCCAGAGACACTTTCATGACATTCCTAGAATTATTAGCTCATGTATTTTCTGATAGACTATTCAGGGAAATTCAGTGTCTCTCTTAAAAAGTAATTTAGTTTTGATTTGGGAATAAATTTAAAGAAAAAAAATTATCCAGTTGAGTCAGACACACTGTACCTCAACAAATGAGGAGTGAACTCCCTTTCTTCCACAGATGGCAAAGAAATTTCATAGCACTTGACTCAGCTTCAGCAAAGCAGCTGAGAATTCTTCCTACCATTTGATCTGGCCACATCACTTCCCTCAAGAATCCGACCTTTTGGCTTCCCTGCTCACGTTGCTCTGTGTAGTCATATGAATATTCTTTATATAGTTAAAAGCTTGCACTGCATCACGTTATGATTGTTAAGATGAAGGAAGTCCTACTTTTGAGCTCCTACTCCAGCGTTTCCCAGGTGAGAAGCAGAATTCCATGCACTGGATTTGGTAAGATGAGCGCACCTCAGGGCCCTGCAGCAGCAGGCTGAGCATCACCATCCGACACCACACGGCTGCCATCTGCTTGGGAATCTGATGGTGCTGCAGCTGTTGGTGCTGAACAGTTTCTGGACTGCTCAGAATCTCTTGGATTTTGGGGTTGTCTTGCTGAGCTGGCTGATGAAGCACTGCAATTCTCATTGGTTTTCTAGAAAGAGGGGAAAGGATTGCATGCCAAAAGTTAACATAAATACTCAGGACACTGTCCCCACTGGCACCCCCCAGATGCATTCAGGCACTGCTGGAACGTCACAAAGCACTTGCTTTGAATGCCCACAACATAAAAAAAGAGTCAAATTTAAAGCAGCAAAGCAAAAGTAGTACATTTAAATCCAGATGACACTAATAGCAAGCAGACAGCAGCTTACCTTCCATATCTTTTCCTAACTGCACTTTCCCAAGAAGCATGCAAAAAACAAACTTGTGTTTCAAGGGGAAAAAAACAATTAACTGGTCTTCAAAGTGTTTAGACAAGATAATTCTTATGACTAAGCAAGTCTATAACTTTTTTTTTTCATGCTTCTTAAATACAGTTTTTCTCAGTTGATCTCACCCTCCCCAAGATACTGCTCAGACTTTCTGACTGGCAGAATTTTTGCTGTATTGATGTACAAATCTATCCAGTCTTCTCAAACAAGCCTTATCAGGGAACATGAGAGAACATTTAAACACCAGGTACATTCCAAATGCAAATCTCCACACTAACACATTTCATTAGAAGGTGATGCACTGCCTATAATTATTTGTTTTGCACTGAAGCACAGAGAATAAGGCTAGTATGTCCTTTTGTTTGAAGGACTTTGAGCAAGCAGAAGCAAAACTAATCCAAAATCTTAATGAAATAAGAAGGAATCATTTTTGTCACTAAATCTCTGTGCACTGACCCTCCTTCCAAATGATCTATTTTCATTTTAAGGAAGCTATTTAACAAATTCAGTAAGAGAGCTTGACAGCCTGTTCCTGGTTTCAGTATTTTAATATCATCAGCCTAAAATAAATGTCTGGGCACAAAACCTGAAATATTTTGAAGCAAGTTTGTCCTCTTGGAGCACTGAAGGAAGGATGAGAAATTTTGGAGAATATACATGATGAAGAAAAAGATGTAATTTTCTTGGTGCATTGAATTTTGGCACATTAACAAGAAGTACTTTTGTATCAGCACTGTATTTTTACAGGAATAAAAGCATTGTGAAGAGAACATGTGCCATAGAGAACAGGCACAAAAGACCTTCTGGCACTTCACAGTGCTCAGGGAAGCAGCTGGGTTGTGTCTGGCAGTGCTGGACAAGTCACTCTCAGACACCACACACCTGCAAAACATCATTTTCTTGCCATGTCCATTGCCTGACTTCTGTGTAACTTCTTTGCTCTGATTTAACAGAGGGCAGCTTACACTAACCAAGACCCTGAGGACATTTGCAATGGGAAACTGAGCAGTTTGTCTGGACACATTACTTTGAAGTCAGAGACCTTGTGATATCTTCAGCTCACATTCTTTGACTCTGGAAAGGTCAAAACCAAACAAAAACCCCCAGCCAACCTAAAGCACGCCTCTAACACATTTCCAAGAACAAAGTCAAGTAAGAAAGGCAGGAGGTCACTGACCAGGTTAAATTCCTACACCCAGCTCTGCTGATTCACACTCACATCCCAAATTACCCATTTCTAAAGACAGCACTTGTGGAAAAAGCATTTCTGTGTTTACGCCTACTGGGTGCAAGAAGGAACCTCACCCACTCTGAACTTCAGACAGGTAAACACAGGGCTGAGACTGACCATGCTGTTCCAAACCCTGACTGACAGCACCTCCCTACTTGGCTTAGCAGTGTGCTCTTGCATGGCCAGAGCATTACAAGTTCAAGATCCAAGCCCATCCAACCACTGAGGCAGCTATTATAAGCTGCTCTGTGGGGAGACTGAAGAGGATGGTAATGGTGCACAATAAGCACCGGCCACCAAATATTTTAAGTCCCAGGATGGCTCTTATCTGGTGTAACTCTAGGTAAAAAAAGAGATGAACTTCATTTGAAAAGAAGGTTCTGTAGCTGTCTGGCACAGAGCAGCCAAGTACATGTATGACAGCATCATCTAAGGAAGCAAAACTAATTAAAATTAATTTTACAGTCTGTTAAGCAGTTGTGCATCTTCATGTTCAATTATCACCTTGTAAATTTTACAAAATGCATAACCTGCAGATTCCAACTACTATGAAAAGAAATGTAAACTTAAAGGGAATACAAATATATCCAAGTCTGTAAAATAGAGTCCCTTTCTATGTCTCTTCTCTTACCATCTTCAGGAAGATACTACTTGCAAAGTTATTCCTGCTACATTATACATAGAAAACAACTCTACTTCATGCAGTATTTCAACTACTGTGTCACAAGTCCAGTTTTACTACAAGCTGACAGAAAATACCTACCAGGTACTAACAGAGTTACAGAGCTATAAAGGTTTCAAAGCTTCTAAAATTACATAAGAGCTTCCTGAACATTAGAAGATTACCTGTAAAGGCTGATTCTCAGGAGTGGGATTGGTTTTGGATAGTTTAACCATCTCTTTTATCTGGTAGACAGCATAAGCTAAGGTGACCCACGGAGAAGAACTGATGCCCCAGGCAGGCTTGTTCACATCCTCTTGCTCTTCTTGGTGTTTAGTTTTCTTTGGAGGGAGTCTGGGCTCAGTCCTAGGCATGATATCTTCCGACTGCTGCTGCACAAGGTCAATAGTTGCTATGGGAACAGGACTGGAAGGCACTGGAATCCTTTCCGCCAGCATTGTCTTTTCTGGAGTTTAAAACAAAATCATCACTGGCAAAGCCAACAAGCTTAAAAAAGAACAACCCTGATGAAGCAGACAATGAGCATGAGCTTTCACACTGTGGTTATCACTGCCCTGAAAGCAGAGCACTGGCACAGCCACCAGGAGCCAGACCCAGCACAGTCTGGTTAGGGAAACGTGGCTGCTGCCTGATGAGCACGGCTGCTGGGCCTTGCACAGGGGCTGAGGAGCATGAAAAACTCCAGTTGCTTGCAGCAAAGAGTTCCTATGGAGTTATGCAGTTAGTGAGACAAGAATTAAGGGTGGTGACACACTGGAAGACACAAAGTATCTGTCAAAGAGTTTCAGGTAAAGGAAGAAATTCTCCCAAGAGACCTTTACATCTCAGGTCTTGCAATAAACTGTAATAGTTTTTGTAACTATCTTGAAATGTCATCCATAAAATGACTGCCATGACCCAACCCAGCATGCCTTACAATCTTGAAGAGCCAGAGTATTCATACAAAAAATAATTAAACAGATTTTTAGTAACTGGGGGTTATTTTCAGTAATAGCTCTGTGCTCTCTGTAAAAAAACACATTCTGTGAACTTTGAAAAAATATTTTTTCCAAAGAAAATATTTTACAGATTAACAAGATCTTTCTTTCAAAATTATAGAATTACTTTTACACATTTGGTTTACAAACTCCTAGATAGTACTGGATATTTTAAGCAAGGGCTGGATGTTCTCAAGAAGTGAAGAAACGAGGAGACTCATCCTGCACACACTTGACCACATGTTTCATTTTACTCATCCAACTTGGTCTGCTTGAAAGCAGCCTAATTACTGTCATGCTTTAAATTAACATACACACTGTTAAAATGGGTAGTGTGTATTAAATGAAAACCAAGGACAGAAACAAAGAGAACAAGGCCACTGTGAACAAACTGGCCTTTTGTAGATTTATGTGTAATTAACTGACTGCTGATGGGAAAGTGAAGCAGCAAATAGCCTTTTCACCTTTCCATTTTTTGCCATTATCATTTGAACACAGGTGAGGTAAATACTAGCAAAATATATATTTGAACACTTCAGTACAGGCAGCTTGATAATTTAATATTCCAGCTAAAGAAAACTAACTTTCATTTCATACTCAGAACTCATACTGGAAAGTATTTGGGTAAAAAGCAGCTCAAAAATTCATGACTTTTCACAGTTAGCCAGAGTTTTATTGTCTTTGTAAGAATTATAGTCACAGTAAACCCCTAACTTTGCTACAAGAATTTGGTTTCTGGTTAGTCTTTATATTGATAGAGATTAAAAAGTTCAAGTTCCCCCAGAGAGGAGATACCTCTCAGGTTTAAAAAAAAATCTATAAAATTTTTTGTCCTCTGAAGCCACCTCTACAATTTCTAGCAGGTGGCTTTGACTGAATATGAGAGCACAATGTGGGACTGAGGTGACCTTAACGAATTGATGCAACTGAAATGACTCACTACAGCTGTGAAGACTAACCTAAGGATTCTCAGAACTGAGAGGACATACAGGCAGCAAAATATATCATGCTTTTCTTCTATGGACACTCAAGAACTCGATGCTGCCCTTCTTGTAGCAGCAGCAGCACACCACTTCAATTTCTTCACTGCTCAAGACAAAAACTTCCCACTTGAAAATGAACGGTTTTGTCAAAATCCAAGCTCAGACACCAAAGATACAAAAGTAAAGCTGCAGGAGCAGCTACAGAGAGATCTTTTTTTCACTACTTCTAATTCTGTAGTGTCTCTGTGACATGCATATTTACCTTCTTCTTCATCAGGAACCAACATCCACTGGATCAGTGCAAACAGAAGCAGAATCACTAAACAAGCCATCCCTATTCCTCTGAATGTGGCAGCAGGACCTGTAATGAGATTTTTTTTCCTAAATTGAGAACCTACTTAATAAAATAAAATGAGTCAGCATTATGTGCTTCTTGGTTATGTATTGCCCATGCAGACTCTTATTAGCTTGTTTCATTACATTTTCCTCCCCCATCACTTCTTCAACAGGCTTTGTAAAGGATTTTTAAGCAAGTAATTAGATTCTCATTTGTTCATCGAGAGGCTTTATAGTATCAACCTATTCTCTCATAAAGGATTCATTCATCTTGCAGATGAGGTTAGGTATTTGACACAATAATGAAATGTCTAGGTGTAACATATTGAATCAATCTGGATCACTGACAGAACAAAGCCAAGAAAAAGAATTTGGTCTGAATGCAGTGCTGACCTTGCTTTGATCAGGGGCCTGGACTGGAGATCTCAGGGCCCTCCCCAGCCTGAGAAGTTCTATGATCCTGTGATCCATACAAAGTGTATAACTCTTTAACATATAACAATACCTACAGCATAAATAAGTTTAAAGCCAGCAGTTCAGTAAAACCAGAATAAATAAAACTGAAATTTTCAATATTACTTTTGCTTACCGAAGTAGTTGACCAAAACTCCTCCAACCATGGCTCCACATCCTCTGCCCAGCCCCAGGTGCAGGCCTTGCAGTATTCCCTGTGCTGATGTCCTCAGCTCCGGAGGCACGGCCGCGCTCAGGTACGAGATGCAGGCTGCCCAGATAGCTGCATGTGTGACACCTGCAGAAACAGACATCAGCGGGAGCACCAGGGCCACGGGTGGCCAACACAACATCTGGGCAACTGCACTGGAGCTGGAGCACGTGGAGAGAAAAACAACAAAAACCCTCCAGTGACAAATGTCTGTGAAGTACAAATCGGCTTTTGGTAATGTGCTACTGGCAACCAAGCCACAGAGAGACAGGACAAGTCCTTCTGCACAGACTGTCAAAAGCTCTTTCTCCTCTACGATGACCTCAGTTCTCTTCTGGAGACACAGTCCCTAGGGAGACAAGTCTCTCTGCCAGATTCATTGTGCCTTCAGAGTGACCCAGAGCCTTTGGAATACAGTCCCAGTTTCACAAGCTGCAGGCAATTAAAGCATCGATGCCTCTCAGCAGTCTCCTTACCACCACAGTGAAGGCAGCACAAAGGTCATAAAATCCAAACAGTATCAGAGATATCCATACCATTTCAGAGGCAAGAATTAATCCCTTCCTGCCCTTCTCACTCCCCGCAAAAACCCAGCGCCTCCCAGCAAACTCCTGCTGAACTCAACACCAACACACTCTGCATTTAGCACGGAATGGTCCAGATGAGAACAGCACACAAGCTCCTCAGGGTAGGCCAAAGACATCACTTTCCATGGCTGCTGTTGAGAGGCAGAGTCACTGTGCCTTCCTCCTGCTGCAGCTGCATCCTGCCCTGTGCCTGCATCCTGCGTGGGCGCTACCACCACTTCACCCACTCCTGCAGCAGCCATCCTCAGTGCCACCAACCATGGCCCAATGACAGCCCCAGTCCTCACTGCCACCAACCCCAGCCCCATGGCAGCCCCAGTCCTCAGTGCCATCAACTATGGCCCAATGACAGCCCCAGTCCTCACTGCCACCAACCCCAGCCCCATGGCAGCCCCAGTCCTCAGTGCCATCAACTATGGCCCAATGACAGCCTCAGTCCTCAGTGCCATCAACCATGGCCCAATGACAGCCCCAGTCCTCACTGCCACCAAGCCCAGCCCCATGGCAGCCCCAGCCCTCAGCAGAGACTGTGCAGGTGTCTACCCAGCAGATTTGGGGTTTCTACCCAGCACATTCAGGTTTATCTACCCAGCAGATGTGGGGTTGGGGACACTTTTTCCTCCTGCAGGAGAGCTAAGGGACAGCCAGCACATGGCCCTCAGCGTGGGAGGCTGGCTGCAGGTGGAGCCCTCCCCTTGGAGCACCTGCCTGGGGGCCTGTGTAGAGTGGGGAAGGACAGGACAGGCAAAGGCAGGGTTGTGGAGAAGTTAGAAAAACAAAACAGTTTTGTACTTCATCACACATTAAATAAGAATGAACTATTTTGCCACCCTCAGATTGAGTGGGAATTTTTTTTCCTTATTTCAGAGGTATTAAAAATAGCCATCACAGTTTACCAATTCCTAAGCTCTACTGCCTCAGTTTTAAACAAATATTGGCACAACTGATGATTCAGTCAACATGTTTCTGTCCTCTACACTTGACTTAGTAATGAACAGTTGGACAATCAATAATTACTTAGGCATTTAGGCTGAAGACTCCTAAGAGCAAGAAAACACATTTTTGTAACATACAGAATAATGTGGATTTTGCTTAGGTGAAATGAGCAATAGCACTATATGAAATTGATATAGTGCAGGTACACACATGTTAGATGTCCACCAGGCTGTCCAGGTCAAATTCACTCAAAATCAAACTCAAAACTCCTCAAGTTTTGGGTATTACACATATATATGTGCACGTATCTCTGTCTCAAGGTTTTGGTACTAGTACATCCCTGTATTGAATAACAAAAAGCTTGCATTAAAATGAGTCTATGTTACCTTACCATTTAGAGTTTAAGGCTTTAAAACTCACAGATTTTCCATGCAAAAAGCTTAAAGAGCTTTAAAACTCACTGAGTCTCTACTTTCTTTAATGCAGATCCATGGATGCCTTGCATATAGCAACCAAGAGCTGTCCCAATAACAAAGCAGAGCTAATTTAATATAGGTAAAGTGGTTTTGCTTTAGAAAGTACATAAATTAACATAAAACATGCAGTTTTATTGGCTGTTAAGAGCAAGCCAATTCTTAAAGCCAGGCAAATAAAAACCACATCAGAAATTATTTGAACGGAGTTTGTTTGAACACAAATGGCCGTAACTTAACCAACAGGTTCTTGGATGTTTTCATCTTTAGCAGTGCAAGCCCCACTAGAACACAGTGTTCTCAGTTTCTCTGAAAACAAATCCATACCTTTAAATCAGCTCACTACACTTGCCTTTAAAGGCACAGTCTTTTTATTTTAGTGTGTGTACATTATTAATGTGATTTTTATTATTTATACAACAGTAGCTATTTGAAACAGTTTTTACCACAACTCACATAAGAAGTCTGGTGTGGATTACTGTTACTGCTAACCACAATTCTTTTTAAAAGAAGTTGCTCACTATATATATTGTGACATTATTTGCTAAAACCACTAACCACCATTTCATCATCTGCACAACAGTTCCAACAAGTGCAGCAACCCTAGAGTGATGCTTGTAATTTTAGTGAATTTAGGATAATTCATATGTAAACCGTGAGCTGAAGATTTGGAGATCCAAATATATTTCAAGAGAAATATGCATCATAATTATTGTCAGCCAAAGGCCAAACTCTTTGCTCTCTAGACATAACCGTGTTGCTGGAACATCAGTAGGAGTCACTTCTTAGAATAGTACTTGTTTTGGAGTTTGCTGAGTAACTGCCAAGTGAAAACAGCTCATTTTCAGGTTAACAAGATGGTTTTGTAATTTAGAAAAATTCCTGTCATGCAAACTGGTGAGCTAGCATAGCTGTTATCAGAGAACCTGGACCAGTGCCCTGGAACAATAAATTGCAGCTAACTAGCATAGCAAAACTTTATCTGCTAAGTGCCAAATGAACAAGATTGCTTGTGTGCAATATATATAGATATATATGATTTACAAGGATGTCTTGAAATCTTCAGTTATTACAGATTCAGCCTTAGCTCTTATTTTCATACATTGCCTGTGCAAGTCAATACAGCACAGTGGTTGAAAACTTTGTATTGAGAAGTGAGTTTAAATCTCATTTACTCCTTTGAGAGTGCAATGCAATGAGAGCTGTCCTCATTCCATCTACAAACAGCAGCTGGAACACAGCATGGTTCTTATTACAATCAATAGATGCAGTCTGTGCAGAGTCATCTCCCAGAAAGGTCTCCATGCCCTCCAGCAACAGCACATGGGGATAATCCTGCTTGTATTGCAGGAACATATTGTACAGAAAAAGAAATTTTTTACAGAAGTCAACTAAAACTTCTGTTAGCCTTAAAACCCCTCAAGCTGAGGAGTTTACATAGAATGTGACAGCTTCCTGGAAAAAAGTTCTGCACAATTAGAGCAAGGACTTCACCAAGGGGTTCCAAAGACCTGTCAACTTGATGGCCCACATGGTGCACACATGTTGTACACAATCTACTCTTTTTTGGTTCTCAATACTTCTAATCCTTACATAAAGAAAACAGCTCCAACTCTTGCTTCCCTCTGTCAACAAGCTCACTTAACAATAAGAGCTTCCACCTCACCAAATTTCTTTAAGATATCACTTCTTACTGCCACTGACAATACAGTGGTTATACAGGAGAGCAAGCAGAGCCCAAAGAAACAGGACTTGGAACTGCTGCAGAAAAAAAACAGAACTCTAGAAAAGATGAAAACTGGTAAGAGCAGGAAGGGAATGGATAAAGGAGGGGGGGGGAAGTCAGCAGTACTTCTAAAAAGATAACCTTGATCCCCCATTTGGCAACACTGAATGGGATGACTGGAATCCCACAAATGCAGTGGCAGCGCTTAGACACACGCGGGGCACCCATGGACATCAGGGACCAACAAATGACGTCTGAAAAGGGCACACAGAACACAGAGACCTGGGGCTGGGTGGGGGAGCTGTGCGTGGGTTTGGTTTGGGTTTAGCTCTCTCATTTGCTGACTATAAATAACTGCAAATAGCCAGATTAACCAAGGAAGCCATGATTCAGCAGTGGCTAAAAATATGGTAACATCTGGCAGATACATTTATGACAAAGTATTATTTTGAAGGTCCTTCATTTTTTCTTCAAATCTCAATTATTCAGGACTTGTGTACTGCGTACTCTTGGTCTATGTAAAGGCAAACCTATGTATTGTGCAATTCATATTGAAATTTCAGCAGAATAAAAACTACATTCAAAGTGCAAGAAACTTCTTTTTCAGCCATGACTTACAGGATTCTGCCGGCACAAACTTATGGCTGTATTGGTGAAACCACAAGGGTTTTTTCCTATATTTTGATATGGGATATTTTTGGATTAGGTAAAAGGCAACATCCAAAGCTTTGTGTTTATCATTTGTTTTTCCTAGATGTTTGAGCAGGTGGGAGTATAACACAAATCATTCTTCAGTTTCTTTGTAACACATTCCTATTTTAACACTTGGTATGAACAATGTAGCATCAATTCAATAGTTGTGGTTTGGGGGCTTTTTTAATAACAAAATTCAGAAGCTTGCTGTTGTGGCAATTATAATATGATAAACTGTGTTTTATTAGCTTGGAATGTTAAGGAACAAGGACACAAATGGATCTCTCTGTGTGTATGTAGAGTCCACCCAGTGCTCTCTAATGGCATTTTGTAACTCAAAGTCTACCTTACAAAGATTTCTGTAAGTATCGTAGAAAAAGTTAATTTAAATTCAAGTTATGCTGCACACAGAAGAATAAAACTTCTAAGTATAATCTGAGGAAAAAATTCTAAATATTATTATATAAAACCAAAATACTGGTTTTAAAAAGATGGCAAAAATGGAACTCTTCAAATATTGAAGAAATAGGAAGTAAAACAGTTCCACTTTTTCATGGTTTTGAGAAGTGGCACCCACCACAACAAAAGGTCACAAAAAAGACACAAAAAAAAAGGTCATAAAAACTAAGCAAGAACAATGTATACTTTAACATTGCAATGAAGTTCTTACAGATTTCTACAACAGGATTTGAAAACAGGACTCAAGTTACTTGTCAATAGACCACACCTCTATCCTTGTAACTAAGTTCGTGAAAGGGCATGTCTCTTTAATAAGTTCTCTTAGCATTGAGAAAGCACTGAGAGAACTTCTGATCTAGCTATTAAAACAAAAATTCTATAATCTGAAAGTACTGATGGAACTAAAAACCTGAAATATTTAACCCAGACTATGTTTGGAGGTTTTTTGCGGCATCCTTTCAAGGACTGCAACCTCTGGCATTTAATGACGTTCACATTCATCACCAAACAGGATTTGCAGTAGGGGTGTACCCTCATAGCTCATGCTTCTGTCTCTTTGTTTATTTAAAGGGTGTGTTGGTCTCACACAGTTCTGTTTGAATAAACACAGAACTGTGCACAATCAAATGCACACCCACCCTTTTGACGTCAAATATTTCCCAGGATAAACAGTAATGGTTTATGTGTTTTATGAACCTGCATCTTCTGGGGTATTTGTGGTCAAAACAATAGAGAAATACCAGATTTTTTATTTAATCATAGCTCACTTGAAAACAAGATACATGGGAGCACTTGATCTTGTGCTGGAAGGTCTTACCTTGAAGCACTTCCATCGGAAGAACAGTCCAGGCATTTTCCAGGTAGGAGATGTAGATGTATCGTGCTGTGTTACAGGCAAGGCCAATATAAAGCACTCTAAGGGAAACAGAGAAAGGAGAAGTCAGGACAGTCTGCACTTTCCCTTTCTGGTATGTTATAATACAGCTTACTGATTTAGAAGTTATTTGCATGCATACGGTTTGCCAGTCTAAAGCATTTGCTCAACAGAAAATATATCCTTCAAGTCCTACACCCAAACATAAACTCTCCTCCTGCCCATTCAACACATTCAAAATCCTAATAGAAAAAGAGACAGCAAACCCACTGAGCTTTTAATTGAGCTCTGTAGTTCTATGCCACACTCTAAATGGGATTGTGTTTCAGAGAGAGCATTTCTGAGAGCATTCAACATCCTTTCCAAACAACCTGCTTTTCTAATCATCCAGAGATTCATTCTGCTATTTCAATGAAAGCCTGGAGCAGGTTTGTATTAAAGGAATTAATTTTAACCCAATTAATATAAGTTTATAGTCCCAGTATCTACAAACTGCTCAGAACTACTCTAAAACACATCCCACAGAAGCAATATGGTTTATAACAACATGCCTCAGGATAAAACTTAGCCATCCTGTTGAAAAGCAGCAGATGCTGCATCTCAGAATTTAGAGGGAAAAAAAACCAACAAAAATTCTTACAACAGCTTTTAAACAATGAAATACAAAGACTATTTGTGAAGTGCATTTCCCATTGCACATTTAACCTGATGAGTCTTCCCTTCCAGTTCTTAGATTTAGCACAGCTTCCCTCTGGGGTGCTCATTCATCCAGCTATCTTCCTCTTATTTTTAGATGGATCTTGGGAAACAAAGACTTAATTGAAAACATGTTTACAGCTTGAAAAAGGGTGCTATTGCAACCTTTAAAGATTTTTTTCAGCGACAAGGGTAATTTGTTGTCCCAATAGGGCTTGTTGTCTGAACCTTGGTTGGGCATAAGTGAAATAAATGCAATTAAGGTGAAGCACTGACCTTGTGAAAGGGCTCTTTATTCTTTGTGCTGCTTTTTCAGTTAGTTTTTCTACAAATGCACACCAATAATTAAATGGTACAGAACCACTGGAAAATCTAGTGAGACACCCTCACAAAAACACAGCATCTTGTCAACATCTGAGGTCTCCAAATACACATGTTGACAGTGAAAAATCCACTACCAGGGTTTTTATCATGTCAGTGATATCAAAAAAGGCCTGTGCATTTCACAACAAGATGAATTTACTTTCAACAAGTCGGGCAAGCTGGCAGGAAGTCATCCCCCCTCAGTCATAGATCAAACCAAGCTGTGCTGCTTCCAGATACATGTGAGGTCCATGAATAGCTGGTTTAAGCTGCCTTTAGGCAACAAAAGCCCAAGCATTCAAGGAAGAAAACATGGGAAGCCATGAAAAAGTTCACTGTTATACAATAATGAGAACAAACTTGTTCTTTGTGCTGTGAATCATAAATTTCATCTCATTCTTTAATTAATGCCTTCTGTTCCAAACAAATAACTTGGTTCCTTTCATAGCCACAACTTAATGTAGCTCTTATGTACAACCACATTTCTGAAATGTATTAGGACACATCAGCCTCAAAAGGTAACCAAACTCACAAGGTCTGCAGGCTCCTGTCCTCCCTACTAGAAAGGCCCAGGGTGATGCATACTTTGAGGAATACAAAGGAATGGCCTCACATATACATTTGTTTTTCCTCAGCAGCAGTACAGATGCACCTCTCTGTTTAGGATGAGGTCTAGACAGCTTAATTTCACTTTTGTCTAGCAAAAACTCTGTCTGTTCTCCAAGAACTGTTTTCCTATCTCAGCTGTTCCCTAACACAGCCACACCAGAGATGTGACCTCCTGCTGCTTCAGAGCTCTTCCACCATCACTAACCACTCACCTACCTGTTTTTCCAACATGTTACATTTGCAGAAAGATTTGGGTTTGGAATTTAAGAGCAGCAATTTAGTCAGGATCTACCTCTTAATTTGTTAGCATATATGTACAGAATTTTAGGTAAATTACAGTTTATGAAGATTTCTATAAATAGGGTACGTCACACAAAAACTTTTGTATATTTACAGAGTCTTTTCAAAAATGCATTTATAATAATCACTTAGGCTCCCTATCAGACCTAAATGGAAAATGTAAACAGATGTTCCTTATGAACCCTATATGCAGCACCCACACTGCTACCATACTCACTTCACAGGTTAAACATTTAAAGCACTGAATCTATATTTGTGACAAGGAGTCTGAGCTGTTTACAGCCATGACTACCAGTCTCTGCTTCCCATAAAAGCTCACATGCTGGAACTGTGGTCACACAAACACATTCTAGCCTAACCTCAAGTAGGAAGTTATTTTCAGAGCTTGACATCATCTTTTTAAGTGACTAGCAGTTTTGAGTGCTTCTACACCAGGTGGGGTCTAAGTATTTAATAGCCAGTTTTGTACATTTTTTTGCTCATAGTATCACAAATGGTTTGGGTTGGAAGGCACCTTAAAGATCACCTTGTTCCAACCCCTCAGCCATAGGCAGGGACACCATTCATTAGGCCAGGTTGTTCAAAGCCCCATCCAACCTGGTCTTGGACACTTCCAGAGATGGGGCAGCCACAGCTTCTCTGGGCAACCTGTGCCAGGGCCTCACCCCCTCAGAGTAAACAACTTCTTCCTAATACCCTCTCTCAAAGAAACACCAGAAGCACACATGCACTGCACAAGTGTATGAATAGCAGAGCTAATGAGGTCAGAAATTGGGCATTTTAATCAGCAGATATTTAATATGGTCATGTGTAAAATGCTTGGACAATAATTTGAACATTAGTTTAAAAAAACTGTGAAAACATAAGAGGTTCCAAACTGTTGTAAGGGTTTTATGTACCACCACATACAATGGTAGAAACAGAAAGATTTTTAAGACTTGAAAAGGGAAACTGAGCTTGTCTGATAAGGTGTAAAGCCCATTTCCTTGCAGTTCCACAAAGGATATTCAGTAGCATTTTTTCCTGCTACTGTGACAACACATGCAATTCTGGTACTCATGCCTGTCTTGAAACACTCAGCACAGAAAGAAAAATTGAATGATAATATTCAAATGCTTCAGAAAGAACGTCTACATCTAGAAGTCCAACAACCAGGAGGAAAGGAATTTTGAGCTATTAAAAAAATAAATAAAATATCAACACTGAATGCTTCTGGCTAAGTATATGGAGTTGGAGGCTATTGGAACTTTATTCCTAATAGGAAAATTATTATCTGCACTAGAAGGCAGCAGACAACACATATACAGAACTGTAAAAGAAGATGAGCTATGAACTCCCATCCATATTTCTTTGGGGAAGAAAAAAAAAGCTTGCTTCCTCTCAAACACACAAAGACACAAAGTTCAGAAAGTACAAGGTGGCAGGCAACCAGGAGGAGTCATCTCAAACTGTGATGACTAAACACAAGCATTAGATAACACTAAAATATGACTAATATACATTTCCCAGGTGTAGGTATGTAGAATGCTGTTTCATAGCAAACAGGGACTAGTGTTTAAACAATTCAATTTTGATCCGGGTTTAGCAAAAAAAAAAAGGAGCTAATCCCCTCTTATCATCCTTCTTTTCGCTGGGCCAATGCTCACATCCCCTCCATTTAATCTTGTTCACAATCCTACCACTCTTCTGGTTTTCATTCTTTAGCTGAAGTCTAAGCCTGAATTTTGTACTACAATATACACTGAAAGAGCATACCCAAGCTATATTTAGCTATGAGGACTGTGATCTGTTCTCACCACTCCTCCATCATCATATCCTTCCTCCAGGCTTTGCATGCAAGGTGTCATTTTCTCTTACTAATTATTGTCAAATTCAGAGATTAAGACTAACTCTAAGTAAAGAGACCCTCCTCAGTTTCAAGTAAGAAAGAACGCCATCTTTTAAGTAATCTCTCAAATTATTGTGCTAAACATCTCAAACATTTTTAGTAGAGGGCAAATGAATAAAAATATTCATCCCAATAAAAGCAAAACAAAGAGCAAGACCTTAGAACAGAATACACAAAAAGAACAGTGCAAACAGCTTAAAAATACTTACATCTCAATGACTGTATGATTATAAACTGGGTATTTGGAAAGGATATGATGCTAACAACACACAGTCTGAACTTATATGCACAGAATACCTGAGTAAATATTTAAAAAACCACCTTTACATCTTCATTAACTCAGATTTTCCCCATCTTTCCTCCCCTGTGCTTTTTTTAAAGAGTAGTAGAGGGTTTTAGAAGGCTATTAAGTCAATTTAGTGAATTTACTGGAAACCAATGTTCACTAATATGCTGGAAGCAGTCGCTTTCACTTACACAAGGCAAAAACAACAGGACAAGCCCTGCAGCCATCTCACTTCATAGCTGACACACACACTGCAACTGAAGGAGGAGAGCAAGCCCTGAACTAGTAAGTGACACTGCCAGGCTGCAACCTCATTCTGCCAACACCCAGAGTCTGATTACGAGGCCGTGTACACAGCAGGTGCTCACCTCATTTCCGCAGCTCAGCTTCTCCCCTCTCAGCCTGCAGCTGACACCTTGACACCTTTCCAGGCTACCGTGGGGGCAGTGAACTGCCCTGCATGGGGAACTAGGCTAAAGCAGGAGGTTTGCAGAATGCTGCTACTCACAGGAAAAAAACTGAAAAACTAATGGTATTTGTATGTCAAAACAGACAAACTTTGAATGGATGGCAATTTGCAAAGATCTCAGAGCGATGCATCAGGGAAAAAGGATATTTTCTGGAACTATCTGCAAAAGGTTATGGTGCCAGGCAGAAAGCACATACTAACATGCAACTCAAATGCAAAGCAAGCATTTCAGAGCATTTTCAACTCTTAAAATAACAAAAAAAATCCATCATGTGAGCCACATAACTGAGCATGAATTTAAAAAAAATATTAGCTTGAGTTTCACTTTGTAGCACAAGGGTTGAGCCTGAGAGTCACCATTTTTTGTACAGCTCTTTAATGATTGCTGCCATCTTACCTGATGTGACCAACCAATTCAATGAGTTTGTGGCTGAAGAAATAGGCAGTCAGCTCAGACACGTGACTGAGCACCGAACAAACTCCAAAGAGAGTGGTGGTGCCATTCAGGTCTTCCAAGTGCCAGTACAGAAAGGTGAACACAAAGCCATATCCAAACCCCATGAACCAGGCCACGAAGAGCACGGAGCCATACTGGATACTGCACAGCAGTTTAATTAGGTCCCAAAAACTGAAAGACTGTGACTGGCTCATACTGGTAGGAGTGTTATCTGAAGATTCATTGGAGGCATTTCTGTCCACCTGTGAGATCTCGACCTCTTTTCTCTTATTTTCATCTTGCTTGAAGTGCGCGTAATGAAATCGAAACTGGGTGGCCACAATCAGAGCCATTGTCATGAGGACACCAAAAACAATGAAAACAATCCTGTAGTTCTTGTACTCTGGAGCTTTACATCCTTGACCTTCAATGGCAACTTCTGTGTGAGTATAGTCAATGCCAATTCCCACGGAGAGCATAGCCAGGCCCCAGCCCAGAGACCCCCACATACGCTGCAATCCATAGCGGTCCCGGTGTTTGCCAAGGTACTGCAGAGTTATGGTGTCCACAATGGTGACAGAGGAAGCACTGAAAAATTCTCCTATTATGACAACCAGCAGAATGAGTAGAAAGATGGCCTCTACTTCTTGTTGATCATAAACAAGCACAACTTGGTCAGAAGGCATCGGCTTTGTGCTGATGGAAGCTGGGGTGGTGCTCAGAGTTGTGTTTCCTAGTGAGGCTGGGCTAGTGGCGGTCAAAATCAAATGGGTACTGTTCTCCAAGGTAAAATCCTCACCATTGCTCTGTGTAGGTACCAGGAATGTTACTTCAGGATTAGGCGTCCCTGTTGTTTCCAAAGTGACTGAACTGGAAGTGACCAGGTCTCTCCTCCCACGAACTTTCGGGGACGCAGCACTCACTGTGGTTAATGGAGAAGACATGGAGGTGTTTTGCAGGATTGTTGTTAAAAGGCTGCTTGCGTTGGTGGGATGTGCAGGGGGAAGGCCCTTTGGTACACATCTTAAGGTGGCTGGTCTCACAAATCCAATGCCCAGGTTGAACAAAACCCAGCACAAAAGTGAAAACAGGAGGACAATCTTGCCTTTCTTGAAGCGATCTGCCACCACTCCCCAGAAGGGAGCACTGCAAAACTCAATAAAGTACCTGATGCCCACCAGAAGTCCACTCTGGCTGGGGGTCATACCCAGCTGCTTGTAGTACACGGGCAGCAAGGGGTAGAGAGAGCCATATGCGGAATAGAAGAAAAAATAAAAGACCTTTGAGATCAGAAGATCGTTGTTTATTTTGACACAGTGCTTTTCTAACCAATCCAGCTCTTCATCTGGGGCAGTGGTTGTCTCTGTTGAAGGGGATTCATTATTGGGTGGCAAGTCTTGATCCTTGGAAATGCCATTGAAAGGATCTGCAAGCACATACTTTCTCTTCTGTTCCTCTTCATCGTCGGTTAGAATGGCCACCTTATCATCAGCTGCCATGGTTTACCACAAGCATCCAGGATCTGCTGGACTCTCAAGGAACTAGGGCTACCCTGTGAACAAATAAAACATAGGGTGGTTAAGGTACCACAGGGGAGCTGGCTGCAATGCCAGCCATCAAGGACAAAGACAGCTTCTTTCTTGTAAGTAACATTCCTGAGCAATAAATGCAGTATTCAGGGTGGAGAAGACCATTTGTCTAGACTAGTGGTACATGGTAGCATCAATAAAAATGTGTTTTATGACCAATCCTGTGAAGTTCTCCCAACATCAGCGTTTATATTGTGCAATAAAACATCTTTCATGTTTAGGAGAGAGAATAACATATATTCAGAGTTACTGTGGCAATTAAGTGCTAGCATTTGCAAGTTCTCTTCTTTCAAGGCAGCTTTTCTCCCCCAAGGCTAACTGCTTTATTTCCAGTATTCCCTCCTATGCCAAAGGATAGCCATGATTTTGTAATTAAGCAATGCAGCCACATGTATCCAGGTTATTTTGATCATCAACACATATTATCCAATGCCTCATGATGGCCTTCAAAGGGCTCAGCAGTCTCCTCTTGAAAACATTTTTCTAAGCACTCCACAGCTACAGCAGAAATTGATGGCAGGCTTGAGCTTCTATGCTGAATGGGAAGAGGTGGGAATTAGGATGGGGCTTTAAGACCAAAATTAGGATAACAATCTCAAAGACATAAAAAAGAAACAGACACAGGCCCTATAGAGGCATCTTCAAGTCAAATTCTGAAATGGAGAAGAGGTAGACTGGGAGGTAACAGCACTGCAGCTGCCTGCACTTATCTTCTGCAGAAGTGCCTGCAAAATTGATAAGCAACACTAAAAAATAAACACTCCTTAGACTTTGAGTGACTAGCCAGCTTTCACATTTAAAACCAACCCATTCCAATAGACAAGCCTAGCTAAGAAAAGCTTCCTTTTCAAAGAACAAAAACCAGCTCTGGCACCAGCTATCAGCTCCAAATCATTATTAAAAAACTGGTTTTGCTCTACTGGTACCTTTAAATTTAACTTAATAAGATCATCTCATGTTCATTGTGAGAAAGCTAAATATTTTATATATTTTGGTTTTGTAATCCTTTGCTGTTTGGATTAGTATTACTATCACAGAGTAACTTTTTCAAGGACCAATATTTGAAAGGAGAACCAGAAGAACCTGAAATTTCTCAAAGAGGACTCCATTTATGATCTTGACCTGCTCAAGGAATTTGAAGTTGGACAGGATGATCCTACTGAGTTCCTTCCAACTCAGGATATTATATCATTCTATGATAAGTATTTTTTGCAGTTCTGTACTTTATTCTAAGTAGAAGAGGACAATTAAATAAGTCTTTCATTACTCATCTGAAAGCACAATATCATCCCTTTAAAATTAGTCATGCAACAGTATATTCAGTGCCTTTAAATTAATTATAATTCATCATTATTTAATACTGACAATGGATTTGGAATGGATTATTTAATACTGACAAAGGCTAATAAGAGAGAAGAGACTAACATTCACTAGTATGTTAAATTAATTGTTCCCTATTGATTCAACATATATGTAACAGCTGACAACAAGCCATGAGTATTTCTAAAAGCAACAGTTCACAAGAATAATCTAAACCTTACACAGTTCAGTGAAAGACATGTCTAAAAATACCACCATTAAAATCCCAACCACTCATAAGGTTTGTCTGTTTTTCACTTTTAAATGTCATTTCTATGGGATACTATCTATGAGGATCTCTGGTTTCATTTAGGTAGAAAAGGCTACATACAAATCTTGGAACCTTAAATATTCATGTATTCAAGGTCAGAAGTAAATGAAAACCATGCCAGCATATACACAGAGATACAAGTTTTTCCTCCAGTTTCCTCAGAGACAATCCAATTAAATTTTTAAAAAAGTATTTCAACTGTCAAAAGATTAGGCAGTCCTAATAAAGTTGTTAGAACAGTCAAATGTGAAAGGACATTTTCTTGCTCCTACCTGTTACCATCAAAAGCCACATGAACCAAAACCCAGCAGCTGTCTAGTGAGCTCCTGCAATTTTTGGTTCAGCCAACCACATCCACCTGACAGGTGGAAGAACTGTGGGGTTTTGCTCACTTCTATATCCATAAAACAAGCCCTTCTAAT
The DNA here is from genome assembly GCF_901933205.1 of Camarhynchus parvulus. Taxonomy (NCBI): domain Eukaryota; kingdom Metazoa; phylum Chordata; class Aves; order Passeriformes; family Thraupidae; genus Camarhynchus; species Camarhynchus parvulus. The sequence continues at coordinate 7,749,809 of NC_044577.1, read as the reverse complement.
GAGTAAATTAGATCAGTCATCATCTGTGCTCTTATTTTCTTTATGCCTTCCCTTTCTTTGACAACAAAGACTCCAGATCTTGTGCAGAGCCCCACTTATGTCAAGGGGTTGTAACTGAGCTTTCAGTATATGCTCATCTGTTTACAGCAACTTGCTTGTTTGCAGCATTAGAGCTTTACAGCATTTACTTCTGAAGAACAGATTTCCTGTTCTCCAGACATGACAAGATAGAACTCACATTTTAACCACGTGAATATTTTAGCACAACTTCTTTGTCCTTCTTTGTAAGTATGGCTTGAAATCATCCTCATTTAAACAAGTTTATTCCTGTATATGAGCTCTGAACCAGCTGGTTTCATATAAATAATACTAAAAGCTTTTAGAGCAATTACTATTAATTTTGTTTCCCTTTTCTCTTGAAGTGGAATTTCAATTCCCTATGTTGTATGAATAGTGAGTACATCACAAATTATGATACTGTTAATCTTTAAACTCTCCAGTTGCTGCATATTCTTCCCCCCTCCATAATTTTTATCAGCCTCAGCATCCATCTTCTAATGCATTGCATTTCCATAATCCAAAAGATCCACTCCTGCTATTCTGACTAGAACATCCTGGGTTAGAAGGCTATGAAAAGTCTATTTCATAATAATTTCAGTAAATATTTTCCCACACTAAGAGCTTCATTGGATGTTATTAATAATACAGAATATACTCTTCAGAAATATAACAGCATCAAGAGTGGTAGGAGCCATATGGCATCCTTTATTGTTTTGATCACTAGTTTGTTTAGGAGTCAGGTTTTTGAAAGTCATATTAAGCAATGTTTTAAATTCTAAAAATAATTGACTGAAAACAAGAAAATGAACAGAGTATTCTGTTCATTATTCTGTTATTATTCAGAGTATTCTGTTCATTCAGTTACTGAAAGAAATCTACAAAAACCCTGAACCAATAGGGATTTCCTTCTACAGCAAAAACCCCGTGCCAGTTGGGGATTGAACGTGCAGCAAACTAGATAGATGGAAAAACCAATATACTTCTCAGTGATAAGGGACTAGTTATCTATTGGTTATTTTAACCATTGCCTTCAAATACTGTATCTTTACTTTGCAAATACTTTTTTAATGCATAAGACAATAGGAGGACAGAAGGCAAGCTGAGAATGAACAACAGAGAATAGGAGTAAAGAAGAAAGGTTAAGAGAATTAACAGATGGACTTCAGAGTCAATATAAATTTTAACTCATTTGCAGTTGAAGAGAACACAACATTCTGGTAGAGGCCTGCTGAATGTAATCTGCTCTGCCAGGACAAATGAGATCAGAGAGGTTGCAGTGAGGTATCCCCACTCTAAAAACAGAAATAATGGTTTGGAGGCGTTACCCCCAGACTTAGGGTTCAGAAACACCCAAGAAAGCCCTAAGATATAAAGTGGAAAGAACTCCTCCAGGAATCCTGAGAAAGCCCTGCAAAGGAAACGGGAAGAGGCATAGCAAGGGCACCGCACATGTGTCACAAGACAGCACTTTGGTCCTCCAACTAACAAATGAGCTTTCATCCTAACAGAGGTTTACACTTCCAAACCGCTACAGAACTCACAACTGGGAACCAAGCCCTTGTTTCCTCACCATCCCCATCACCCCTACAAGGCTACAATGCGAAGGGAGCTCAGTGAGCCCTGAAGTGCCGATTTCCCCCCTCCCCAGGCGTGATCCCAGCGCGGCGGGCAGGGAGCGCGCATCCCCGGCTGGCAGCTGCACGGGAAGCGCGGCACACACAGCGCTCTCAGACCGGGAGTATTCTGTGAGATCACGCCTTCTCCGAACCTCTTTATGCACAAGTGTGTCTGCTTCTCCTTAGATACAAAGAATGTCGTTTTTAACCACAAGGCTCTTCTCCCTTCAAGATTTGCACAGATAGGATTTTTTTTTAACGTAAGTAGAGACTATTATTTTTTCTGAGTTTCCTGCCCCACATCATCCCACATTGCTGTCACTTGCTTTAATACCCATTCCTCAGCAAGTCAAAATCCACTTTCAAGCCTTTACATCTAGAACATGTTTTTTATCCAGTCATCTCCTGCAAACAGATACAATTTCCCTGCAGACTTGCACCTTTGAGCAGCTATCTTGGGAATGGAGGAAGAACCATTTGTCCCAAGAAATTCAGTGATGACAGTGCAGTGGTCATTTTAAAAACTGTAAGAGCCTCTTTGGCAGGTAGGTAGAAAGAGGGTATTCTACATTTATTTAAGTATCTTCTTGGCATTCTTGCTTTTATTTCTTAAATCGATCCTCATTTAGTCTGTCTCTCCTAATAATTAACAGGATTTCAAGATCAGAAAGGATAAAAAGCTAATCTACTCAAGACAACCTGACATTACAAGAATAAAAACAAAACAAAAGAAACAAAGAAAAATAATAATACAGTATACTAAAAACTCAGCTCTCCCCTTGGAGTCACTCTTCCCGAAACTTTGGACAAAAAAAACCCTTGCTTTGAACTATATCTCAAATTAAAAAAAAAAAGGAGAAAAAAAAGTCAATCAAGAGATCAGCCTGGGGTAGCAAATCCCTAAACCTTTCAAGGAAAATACCACAGTACTTACAGAACCAGGCATTGAAACTTCATTTGCAGACCAACAGAAAGTTAGATTTGAGGTGAAAGTGTACTGTTGTTCTTAAATAAAGTTTAATTCACCATAATTATTCCATTCATTAGGCTTTGAGAATTAAAATATAATTAAGACTCACAAAGCAGAGACTCAAAATCTGGGTTTGAATGTATGTGAAACTTAAAAGACAAACCACCAAAAAAACCCGTGACAGTTCACGAGAAGACAGTGCAAATGATCAAGAGAGGTTTAACCCATTAAATACCTAAAAAATTACTAACTGTAGCAGATTTATATTTATACAGCCTCAGAAAACATACTCAGAGCAGGAATCATCAATTAATCTCTCAAACAACATGCAGCTGTAGGAACAGAGCAGGCCAGCCTGCTGTTTGCATTGTGCAGATAAATCAAAGCCAGCCAGAATGGCATCACATTTTAGTTGACCCCTTCCAGCCTTTCACTGACTAGAAAACTCACTTTGTAGCAAATAGATTAAAGTCCACATGAAGTTTTCATATAAACATTTTAAAATCTGTTAATAGAAAACATGTTTCTTCAAAACTCTTTTTTTAAAGTCACTAAGTATTCTTTGATCAAGAACAGGTCAGCTAGAAAAAGAGACTTGAAAACTACACAAAGGTTCACCTCACTCATCCCCCAGCTGGCGAAACTGCCATGAGTGCATCCATCACACAGCTCAGGCACACCACCTCCTCTTCAGCCCCCCCTGCCCCATCAATCCAAGCTCCAAAACCTTTGGAACATACTTTCTGCTCCAGTATCTGTGCAGCAGCTCCAGAAGGAAGCCTTGCATCCAGCAGGCCCACAAGGCACTGCTGCAGTAGCCATAAATAATAGACCACGTTTTCCATTTTCAAGCAAGTTTCACCCCTCAGGAGCAGCCCGGTGCTGTCGCCTGCATCCGTGCCAAAAAGGAGGAGAATGTTATGCAAACAACTTACATCATGACACAGAAGTGCCTGGACTCCATTCCCTCTTGCATCACCAAGGGTTCCCAAGCCTCTCCCAGCTAAGCCAACCTCCAGGCGGAGCCCTTGGATGGGCTGTTCCCTGCCAAGCCATCCAGAACAAGGCCCACAGGTTGCCCCACCTGCCCCACATCATTAAAGGTAAGCAGTTTCTCCTGTGAGGCCCCAGCATGAACACCTGACTGAATTTATAAAATCGGAAATAATTCACAGAGTGAATTTGTGCTGGGAAATGTCCTTGTTTCAATTGTAAGACAAGACACAAGTGTTGTAACATTAACCAACATAATTAGGGTTTCCATGAAAGTGAAACCACCGTGTTCAAAGTAAAGCACTTCAAACTGCTTTATTTTATGTTGGTGATATGCACTTACTTAATGTGTTGGGCTATAGGTTTTTTACCTTCTTCAATATGGATGTAAAAACTCTACACACCAAGACATTTAGTCAATTAGACTGGGAGATAACAGTATGCCTGAAATATGTCAAGATCAGGTTTATAATAGGTTTAATGCACTTAAGATAGGCCTGAAGTTGCTACAATAGTGCCACTATTAACATTAAACCGAAGAATACTACGAATCCTCATCTATTAAAGAAAAAACATTAAACTCTCATCTGAGGACTCCTGCATTCCAATCTTGTCTTCCATTTAATATGTGCACATTAAGATGTCCGAGTAGACTCTATTTGTTAAAGAGCTTGTTTTTAGTTGGTATCAGCCTCCAGGTTTTCTAACCAGTTTTCCAGTTGTCAACTGCCTCCAAGGTTTACACTTGATTAATGATGGTAATTTCCAAGTATGGTTTCAGCTCCAACCCAGGCAAGTGCCCAGGGCATTCCAGGAGCACAGTGCTGCCAGTGCTGGGGAGGGACAAGGGCACCCAGCTGCCCCACCAAGCCTGGCAGCAGCAGCAGTCCTGGTCAGCTGCAGGACAGCAAGGCCTTCCTGGCCATTCCAGCTTCTGAGACCAATCTGCAGGTGGATCATGCCACCAGCTCACAATTTCCCACACCGCTATATAAACTCAGGCCCATTGTACTGTAGCTGAGGATTAAGATGAATTTTAGGCTGCATTCAAGCTGTACCCTAGTACCAGCTCTGTTACTGATAAATCACAGCTTCCTCCCATTAGCTCCTCACACCGTCAGCTTCTACTCTCACATTCTCACTCCACGTGTTTGATTTTTTTTTAAGTCTTCTTACGATTTTTACTGGACTTATGACTACTACCACAAACACTACCCTTAAGGGGATGATTGTTTTGCTTTCTCCTGTTCCTTGGTGGGTCTTCAGAGAATACAAACAACAAAATACACGTCACCTTTGTCTGTTATTTCTACCCGGTGAAACAAAAACACACACAAAATAACCAAGCTAAAAAATTTTGTAATCTCTTTCCTTGGACGTTACCAACTAGTGGACAACAAGACCTAATACATCTTAGTAATGTAATAATGTTCGGAGAAGTTTTTATTGAAATACTTCAGCACTATGTTTATTCAGCTGTTCTCTTCTGCGGTAGTTTATCCAACCAAGTTTATCACTCCTCAACACTGCACTTTTTCATTAACACAACATTTACAAAGAGCCTGCTGCTAAAAGCTGCTAAACAGACAGGGATTTAAAACTCCATCTAACTTAGAACATCGCAGGCATCCGTAGCAGCTATGGCACCTTCAGCTCTGACTGCCTAAATAAGTATCTGTTCCTACGCTTGTTCCAATAAACAGAGGAGCAATCGACAGCCCGCTTACTAAACCCCACGGTATTTGAAGGATGTAAGGGCTCTGGATCCGAGTGACAGCCACACGTAACGCCACGCCTGGATGCTGGCGGCAAGGAGAAGTGCGGCGATGCCTGTGCAGGAGCTCCCGTGGGACACGGCCCGGCCAGCGGCCACCTCCGGGACTACGACTCCGTCACCGGGGAGGGCAGAGGGTATTTTATACGGCGCGGCCGCAAAATATATACGCTTCAACCACGATGCTGAGCTTCAGGAGAAGCGGGCCGGCACCCCACCGAGCTTGGCACCCACCACAGCGGCCGCCAAGGCTGACACAACCGGCCGGCCCCGGCGCGGCAGGAAACGCCGCTGGGGAAAAGCTGCGGCGCGGGCCCAGGGGCAGCAGCATCCCGGGCGGCTGCGGGGACGAGGCCTGCCGCCCCGATGGGAGGGCGCTGGAGCCGGTGCCGGGGCAGACACAGGGGGGGAACGGCCTCCCCATCCCGGTGCGCCACAGCCAGCCCCGGCCGCCCGTCCCCGCGGAGCGCGGGCAGGGGAGGCGGCGGCGTCCCGCCGGGCGGCCCCGGCTGCCGGCCCGGGCCCCCGCGCACCGCGGGGCCGCGCTGACTCACCTCGCCCGGGGGCGGCTCCGGGGGGCGCTCGGCCCGGAGCATCGCAGCCCCTTCCCCTGCCGCCGCGGCTGCTGCGGGCGGCGGCTCCGCGCACCTCCCGCCCCCCGGCCGGGCCGCGCCGCCGCCGCCGCGCAGGGGCGCTGCGGGGGAGGGACGGAGCCGCCCCCCGCCCCCGCCGCGGGGCCGCGCAGCGCCCGGCAACGCCTCCGCGGGGCCCGCGCTGCGGCCCGGCCCGGCCCGGCCCTCCCTGCGCGTACGGCTGCCGGGTCCCCTCCTCTGCTGGGACACGGCGGGGCCTTGCGCTTAAAAAGACTGCCCGGGCAGCGTTCCTGGGCCCCAAGAGCCCAATGACATTCACAGCGCTTCCTGCTCGTCACAAGTCCCAAACGCGTATTACAGCATAAAGAATTAATTACCCTAGTGCCTTTTACAGCCACTGGCATCACCTCTTCGGGAACAGTGCTTCTAGACTTGCACACAAATAAAATTCCCTAAATGTTTAAAATAACAACAACATAAACTTCCCCACACACTAATTGCCGAAGCAGAAAAAGGGAGGGAGGGTAACTCCTGAGCAACAGCTGAGTCGTACTGCAATATCAAAAGGTCAGCGATGTTAAACTAAAGAAGGGGAATAGTCACGAAGTGAAAGGCCAGCCAGAGATTTTGTGTGTTTATCAGCTGTGAACTGAACAGGAGGTCTTGAAGCTGTTTGAGGATTAAGCTCAAATGATGGTGTTTTTTACACAAGAGTTCACATTGGGCCCTAGTCCAAGCAGGTTAATAAAATGAACAAGCTCCACTGGCCAGCTCTCCCAGTGGCACAGCACGGCAGCTTCTGCCCAGGACAGTGACCTGATTGCAGACATCGTTAGCTGGAATACCACAGAACAAACACATCACTACTTGCATCTTATTTTGCACCTCCCTTTTCTGAGGGAGGATCCCCCTTTTTCAAAGAATAAAACATAATTTGCATTATTTTGTCCAAGGGGAAGAAATTGAGAGAAAACGACAAGTTTGCATGATTGAGGCAGACAAACAGGAACAGAAACACGACAGGCATTCAACCCACTTAATTTAGTTCTCACCGAAGTGCACGGGATTCCAGGTGGAAGGCAACGCTCTCTCCAGTTGTTCCCCTGCCACGGCGACACACCAGTGGAGCACGGTCCTGTGTGTGTGACAGCGTCCCATTAACATCCTGCCTACCTGTACAGTAAAGGCTTCTCCTGAAGGAGGCAGGAGACAAAAGCTGAATTTCCTCCGGGAGATGACCTGGGGCAGGAGAAGGCTTGTTTATCATCTGTCTCTGGAAGGATTTTCATCTCTGAGAATCTCCCCCACGGCTAATTAACCACAAACAGAAACCACGTCTGGGACCAGGAGTGCAGGCCTCCTGTAATCTTGCAGAATTCAGAGACAGACAATTGTCAGCTCATGTAGTGGGGCTTTTACTACAAAATGGCACTGTAAATAAACCAGATCTAAGCTCCAAACAAAATTATTTCATCTTGATGGAGACTATTCTGGCAAATTACTACAAAAGCTTTTAGGGAGAACATGTAATTCAAATAATTTGCAGTCATTGTTTGTCAACTGAAAAGGAAAAACTGATCTTTGTAGTCACAGACTACATTTACTGAAGTCTTAAAAGCAGTTTTTCTCTAATCTCTGATAATTTCACTGTTGCCCATCACACTAGGAATGTGACCATCTTCTGCAGCCTTGTTTGCAGCTGTGTTTTTCCTTTTCTTGTAGTTGTGTTTTTAAATACTTGCATTGTAATCATCCCCCTTCCTTCTGCTTGGTGTCATAGGTGCCAGGGTCCTTTCCTAACTAAAATTTTAAAAAAATAAATATTTAAACACTCTTTGAATAGAGGAATCGAGACCAAATACATAACATTTCTTTGTAGGCTGTTGCATAATCTGGTATGTGAACAAGATATTACAGCTGAGGACCAGAGAATAGAATATGACCAATAAAGAGGGATGTACAATGTTTTTATACATCTATATAAAAAATGGTTTCCTACTGAGTTTAAAAGCCCAATCCATCCCCAATTGAGTGTGGTGAGGTGAGTGTTGTGAAAAGCCTGAGCACAGAACAGCATTATTCCAGCCTGATAAGCTGCTCTAGCCTGGGCAGAACTGAACATAGCAGGGGCTCTGCATGGTTATTTCTTTCAGCCAGGCTGTGTGTAAACAGCTGGATTGCAGCCTGTTACAAATTACTACACTTGTTCAGAGAGTTTTTTCAGCTATGAAAGTGAGGATCAGGAAAAACTGACAAACTGCTGCACTGCTCACAAACTGTCCTAATGTATCTATCACAAATATTGCTAGTCAAAGCAGTCTTCAGAGAAAATGAAATGTCATTTTAAGTTACTTGAAGTATAAAGTTGTTATTTTTTTTAAATAGTTGCTAGTATGAAACAAAACAAAAAGCTGAGTAAGGTGTAAAACACATTCAAATTATTGAAATACCTCTTTTCAAAAACCTCAAGCTCTGAATGACAGTAAAATGTGATATATAAATGTGATATTCCAAAAAACAATATTTTTCTCTTACCTAAGACAGTGACACTAATAAATATGTACATGGCCACTGGATATTCTAAAATTCAGAATTAATACTTTCTAAAATGAATATAAATCATACATAAACATGCCATATAAAACCTCTGTAATGTGAACACTCACCTGGGTTAATTTATCTATGCCTTTGGATTTCTGTGGGATTTTGTTTCAATGCATATGTTATTTTATAAAGATTTTGATTTGTGTTCTCCATACAACTTTAAAATATATTATGGTGAGAATGCTTGCAGAAATAGTTACAAATGTTTAATAGCTTAAAAAGAAAAGAACCAAATTTAATGTCTAAAAGAAAGCACCAAATAAACTGAAAAATTAAAGCAAAGTAATTATCTTTTAAAAGTAAAATAAAATTAATTACAAATACCTGTTAGGACTGCACATAGCTAACGTGTAGACTTATAGTAAACTTTGCTTGAAAAGGACAAGATGGTGTCAGCTGACTCCATGATTTGTTCCTTAGGTTAGAGGGGAAAATAAAGCAAATACAGTTTCTGGGACCTTAAATTTTCATGTTTAGAAAAACTTACTGGTTTCTTTAATGAGCTGGAACTGTACTTTGAAATCAAGAATTTCTGGTTGATATAAAATATTCTACTGTCCTTTGGCAGCTTTTAACTCTGAGCCAAAAAACAAACAATCATTTACATCAGTCAGATTAGAAAGATAAATTGAAGGTGAGATTTATGCTGCTAGGACTTGCTCCAGAATACAATGAAGTCAACAGAAAAGCTTTCTTTTCCATGAGACCTTTAATATATTTTGCATAAGATGAAAACTAATTTTTATAGTCAATCCTTTGCTAGGAGAGGCATTGCATTAAGCCAGGTATAACATTCATTTCTTCCTCTTGTGGAAGTTCTTTATAATACAACAGTTTGTACATATCCCAGGGTAAATCTGAGAAGACTTTAAATTAGTATGAGGAACAGTGTGACTTTTCCTTACCTCTTCAAAGACTAAAAGCAGTTATGTTACCAGTTAGAGAAAAATCCCAACAGAGGAACTGAGAAACAGTCACCAAGTGAATCAGCAAATCAGGCACAGCTGCAGCAATGTCAGTGGTAACCAAGGACAAAATATTCACAGCCAGCAATACAACCAGTGCAGTGGTCTGTCTGGTTTGGCAGGCAAACAGAGTATTCACTTCCTCTGAATTTTAATCTAACACTTTTAGAAGCATTACATTCATTAGCTAAGGAAAAGCAATGCACAAAAGCAAAGACAGAAACTGTGCATACTGTGACTATCTTTACTGTGTGTGAATACACCAACGTTTTCCTACCAGATAGGCCTTTTTTTCCCCCTTGAATTCAGATTTGTCTTTGCATGGTGTCTGCTTATACAGTAATGAACCTTTCCTCAACTCAAGACATTTGAACCCATTGGCAGATATAAAATTTGGTGGGCACAAATATTAAGTTCCTACAACATAGTGCAGAAAAGAAAGGCAGGACAGTGCCCTCCATGGGAGGAAATTCCAGGGCAAGAACTCCACAGTGTCCAGTGCCCATTTGTCCAGTGAATCACTCTTTGTGAATCACTCCTTGTGCCTGAGGAGCAGGGAAGAGCACTTAGAGGCAGGTAAGGGAAAGGAGAAGGGAACTGGAGAAAAAGGGGAGGAAACAGCTGAGACATTTAAAGTGGTGACGCAAGGGAGTGCAAGGAATTTGTATTTGTAAAAATACAAATACACAAACCCATAGGAAATACAACTTCATTGGCTTTGATGTCCACAGAATAAATGTTTAAGTTGGGCTGCTGATGACATTAATGCCATTGAATAGGTGCAAAAATATGATGTCCTTGATCCTGTCATGACCCTCCAGATTGGGAAGTGTGCAAAGCCCTGCTGACCTTCTAGCCCAGGCAGGAGCTAGAGACAATTTATGCAATTTGTCCACTGAACCTGCAATAAATTCTGCATTGGGCTGTCTCCACAGAGGGAAGAAAGCTTAACTGGCCAGAGCTTAGAGATGGATCTATTTAGACACTCTGGGGTCCCAAGAAAAAAATCCAACTTTTAAAACTTTAAAGGGTAGCTCCCACATACTTGTACATCTTATTCTAAATAAACACTAGAAATGTTAAAATTAAAATGCAAAACGAGTAGGGCAGGCAAAGCAGTTAAAAATGTGACACATCCTCCTACCTCCTCTGCCCACAATGTCCTTGCACAATGAGTCCTTACTTCTACACGACTTTATTAAAACAAGTGTATTGTTGTTATGCTGTGTTCTGAGTGTACCAAGTACCTCCTGAGCCTCATGTGTTTGATGACTGCAGGTATGTGACCAAGGGACAGCAAACTGACCATTTCTCTCTGATCCCCAGGAACTTTGTTCTATCCCCTTTGAGAGCAAGGGGTTGAACACCAGCAGTCCAGCAGGAAATTCTTTACTATTACTGGCCTTTACATCCACAAAAGAAAAGCTTATAGGGCCAGATATCCCTGCTTTCCTAATTACTAGGCAATGACTTGAGGTCAATGGGAATTTGAGTTCTCAGCTCTTAAAAACATTATATTTCTGACAGTAACTTTTAAAGGAAATACTATACCATTGCATGGCAAAATATTCCCTGATCAAAAGAAATTTAAATCAAAGTTCCATTTTCTACATATGGAAAGACTATTAAAAAAATTATTATTGATTTTATATAGGACTACATATTCTTCTCTTTTAATAAAAGGACTAGCTCTCACAATTTATATGACTTTAAAAAATTGTGATAACTCAGAGCCCTTTTCATTTGAACTGGTTTTTGTTTGTTTGTTTTAATCAGATGCAGCCATGTAGTCTTATCTCCCTGCTTAAATTCCTATTTTCTACAATGTAGCTTTGTAAACCTGAACCAAGACGAAGGCATTTTTGTTTAGTACCTGTAAATTTAAGTGGCACAAGCAGTGAAATAATCTTTTGTACTGAGGAACACACTGCACCAAATTCAGACCAAGGCTAGCTGCTGATTTCAGAGGCCTCACATCTGAATCTCTCTAGAGCTGAATTTGCCTCAGTATAAATACAAGCAGTAAATGTCATTTTTCATACAGAAGGGAGTCACAGTTAGCCAAGCCATCTAGCCTCTTTTCCCAGAAAGCATATTGATCTTTTTATTCTGTATTTCCTCTCAGGACCTCCAACATAACCAAGAAATTAAGAGGTTAACCCATCAGTTAACAGGAAAACATCCAAGCAATACTAGTAGTTGAATTTAGTGTCTAGATGAATTTCAAATGGGTCCCTCCCCTCAAAGTGTAAAAACAATCAGCAATTCACTGATGAGCCCTTCTCAAATTCAAGATCTCCTCACTGTAAAGAACAAAGGACATGAGTACTTAAGTCTCAGTAAGAGGATTGCCACAGACTTCAGTTACTGCTTTGAGTCCCAGCGTATCTCTGGTCAAAAGTGATTGTGAAATAAATAGAAACTTTTTTGACAAATTGAAGGACTCAGCTATTGAAAATGTCCTTAGGACAGGTAAACTATATTGCCAGTCATGCCATGGAATAATAATAGCAGATTTAATGCTCTCTGATAATATTAGAGGACAAAGTTACATATTTTTTTCAATTTTTGTATTCTCTTTTTTGGTTGCAAAGAAAAATCTTTAATAACATCCAAGAAATATTTTAGATGTTTTCTTTTTAGGGCTAGAAGTGAGATAAAGTACTTCATATAAAGGTACAAATTGTTTCAGAAATAATGTACACAGCTATTTACTTGTTTCCTACAATATCCCAGTTATCACAATGTGTTTAAGACAGCATATTGTAGTATTCTCAGTGGAAAGCTTCAGAACATCTGTTTATTTCAGAGTCTGGAACTGAAGATAAAAATAAGACAAACAAAATCTCAGAAGATATTAATAGTTACATACTTACCAACCTCATTAATAAATTCATTGGATTCTTCCACAGCAGTGTTTCTTTTCCTAACCCGGAAACAAAATTATTGACTATAAAAAAAAACCAACATATGTTCAGTTTTTCAACAGAATGCTAATTTAGGTCTGAAGGACCTGATTCTGCAGTGTGTACTGGCCTGAAGTTCTACTACAACAACTGGGGTGAGACTTCAAGCAAAGAGCAGGTGCTGCATTAGTGGTTTGTGTTTGGCAAGGATTGAGAATGGACAGTTTATTTAATCTAGTTGCCATGATATAGCCTGGTTTCAGGAAGCAGCTCCTCTTTAAGGCTGAAACATATCTTTGAGAAAGTTTGTTTCATACACTTAATGTCTTATTTTACCCACAGTTAACAAAGCATCTTTCTCTTACAGAATTATATAGTCAAGTATAAGAAAATGGACCTCAGCTATTTGTGTATGGCTGGGGGAACAACACCATTCCCAGGTATCAGGTTCCAGTGCAGGACAGCTACTTGTTTTTCCAAAGTCTGTTTGGAAGCGTTGGCAGGATCTAAATGACCTTACAAAGGAATTTCTCAAACAGAAACAAAGGGATATTGAACTGCTTCCCAGTTCTGAATTTTTCACTGCCTTATTAGACAAGATCAAGCTTTCAACCATCTGCAGTGGCACCTCACTAAAGGTGTTTTAGAGGCAAAGTGGAAAAAGGGAGCAAACTTGATGAATGCTATCAATTCAGAGTACACAAGTACTGCCAGAAAAACTGTGGTGGAAAAGTTAAACATTCTGATTTAGTATCTCCACAGTGTATAAAAGAGTTACTGCCTGTGGTGTTTTAGCTTTGCAGTGAGGAACACCGAAGTGCCTCCTTCTCACATCATTGAGCGGGGAGCTCCCAGGGGCCGGGCTGGACGTCGCTCTGTGCTCAGCACTGTGACCAAAAGCGCCACCTGATTCCACCTGGCTGTTCCCCCCTGCTGCACAGAGAGCACGGGTTCTTCTGCACTGGCTAATAAAGCATTTCCAACGGAGCACTTCTACTCTGGGAGAGAGCTGGAATCTCAATCCACCTCTAAATTTTTCAGTGAAGCTTTTACAGGATTTCCATTGTCTTAGTCTCTTGCAGATTGTGATCTATTTATAACAGCTCAGCTATTTCTAAACCTCAAGCAGACAGAAAACTGATGCGTCATTGCAAGGATATGCCTTTGAAATGGCTGGGTGGGAAAAGGAAAAAAAATCCAAAACACGGGAAGGCAACAAAAGTAGAAAAAAATAGTCTTTGTCTCTGTAACACTATTAACATTCTTTACCCTTTTTCTGTATCTCCTGACTTCCTAAATCAGCACATCAACTATGAATTCTAAGTACCTGTGCTTTTTAAAGTCATTTACTAATTCCTTTTCTTCTTTCCCTTCCCTTCCCCTATAAATAGCGCTATAAATAGTTGAGTAAAGGCCTGTTGCCTGCAGAGTTAGACGATTTTATCTGCTTTTCAGATGTACAACCTAGCTCCCTGAGGACTTCTTGCATTGCTACAGCATGCTGTTAACTCTTTGTTACCAGAAGGTTCAAAATTGTCAAAGCATGTATGAGGGAGGAAAAAAAATTAATTATATGTGCAAAACCAATTGCAAAGTAAGGAATAATTCTATTTTAGCATAATATGTGGTTTGATTTTTTTCATATGTAGAGAAATTCAGACATAGGTTTTGTAAGCTTTACAGGGAAAAAATTAGGATGTTCTCCTCCTTTCAAAAGGAATATGTTAGTGTTAGAAAGGTTCCAGGAAGGATGCTCAGAACTTTGGACTGACTTTTCTGCCTGGAACAGCTGAGTAGTCTAGTATTCACCAGTCAGATAAAGAAGCTAATTAGCAGGGATATAGCAGGTCTAGAAAATCCTGAATTGGAGAAGGCAAATTCATTTACTCTTCCTTCTCGTACATGGAAAATGAAACACCAAATGAAGCTATGAGGAGACCTGTCCAAAACTTGCAAAGATACTGTGGATGCTAAAGATTTGTCAAGTGCCAGCAAAGGAACACGCACAGAAGAGAAATCCCCAGGTTACTGGTTTTTTTGTTTCCAAGACCTGTAATATTCTGCGGAACAACTAAAAGGTACTAGAATAACAATAAATTAATATTTCTCAAAAATTTTGTATCACAAAATTTCCTCTTCAGTTTTTCAAAATATCTTCCATTCTTATAATGAAATGTTTCAAGGTTTTGCAGCTTTCCTTTGGGCCACCGTTGGTTTCATAAGCCCTGCAGTTCCCTGGGCCACCATGTAGTAAAAATATCACTAATCCTCATATTTTGCCTTAAAAATAATTTACAGATGTACTGAATTGGGAAAGAATTTTTCCTATTCCAGAATGGCAGAGCCATTCTCATTTATTTAAAGTAGCAGCATTTCCTACCTGAGTGACAGAAGGAGAAGCCAGAGCAAGCTATCAGCAGCTGGCCCCTCCTTGTCATCAGCTGTATCCAAGTCACAAAAGCAGCAGTCAAATGTTCCTCCTGTCTTCCATAGCCTCGGCCACTGATAGCAGGAACAGCAGGGAATGTTAAGGAAAGCCTAAGGTCTCAGTTCCTTCTTTCTTTTTAGTATGTCTGCTGAATAACATAACTACAGAGAGTGCAAATGCCATCAGCTCTGAACTGTAGGGGGGTTTTGTTCTTCAGGTTGAAGTGGAATAAAAAAGTTAAACAATTAAACTAAACACTGTGGAGTTCAATTGTGAATCAGCCCTCCTGATGCCTAAAAACCCTTCAGACAGCACTCTCACAAGTAAGACTTCCAATCTTGAAAATTCTCCAGGAAAAGGTGTTATTTATAATTTTCATTGGCAAAAATGAAAATGTGGATAGACACAAATGTACATTACACATAGGTTGTCTACCTCATATGTCTCACTTCCTAAATTAGTAACTTAAGCATAAACTAGCATTCCAAATAGTAATATTGGAAAAGAATTTCAAGGACTTCAGACTGCAATATATTTTAAATTTTGGTTCAGCAGCAACAAATTTTAAGTCAATGCAGTATCACTAAAATAGAATGCAGTCATTAGTTTACAAAACCTGTTTTATCTTATTCATCTTTAAGTTTATGGGCTAAACAAAACGGGTAAACCTTTGGACTTGAGCAGGGTGAGGGTGATCCTGCAACAACAGTGGCTGAACAAATATACACAGTTCATACAGAAAGGTGCAAGAGGAGGAAATGGATTTTGGAAGGTTGGTTACTAATTAACCCAGGCCTATTCAGGAAAGGGAGAGAGAAATTGAACAAAACTACCGTTTCAATTTAGCTGTTTCCTGAGCTAAAGCTCTTTAGAAACACATCTGAACTATAGTTTTGGGGTTTTTTTTCTGAGATAAGTCTACAGTACTCACAGTCTAAGTATTAGATAGGTGTGAAAGATTCTCACAGATCTGCAAAGAGTTCCTCCTCCTGGAAGAGTGAAGGTTACAGAGTGGGGGTCACTGCAGTCAGGTTTCTGGGTGCTGAAGTCACATCTTGAAGGGAGAATGTTTTCCTTCACCTCCCAGAACAATGACACATATTCCAGAGAGAGCTGCTCTGGTTGTTACTCTGCAGTGACAAAGTCACAACCCCTTGGTGCAGTCATTCTGTGGTGAGTAATTATGGTACCTACAAGCACTATGACTGATTGCTGTGAGTAACTGACAAAAGCAAATGAATCCCTGGGAAACGGACAGATGATTGCAAATACCCTACAACCACCTGAAATGACATACTGGGGAACATGATGGAGTTTGGGGCTTTTTACTTCTGTAAATATAAACACTAAGCTTTTTTCTTTGCTTAAAAACTAAAGAAGGTGGGAAATTCTTAGATAGGTGGGAATTTTCCTCACAAGAAAAGATAAATTGAGAGACTCCTGTGGAAAGGAGTGTGGCTGAGTGAGCACATTTTAGGACATGGAGGATTTGTTTGTCCTGTGCTAAAAAAACAGGCTCGTTGCCTTCTGCAGAACTGGGTAACAGGTGGCAGAGTTACAGGCTCACAGGTGAAGCCATGGTCAAATTATTTGCTTGGAAAGAAAAAGCATACATCCCTTGTAACACAGACCCTTTTAAATATCAGTTTATTCTTTAAGATATAACTGGGAAATATATTCCATGTGTTGATTTGTAAAGCAACACAGAAATTCAAAGCATCTGAACCTTCTTCCTCTGGATCCCATAATCCTGGGTCATTGTGCCATGTGGCTTTTTACTGGAACATGCACTGCAAACATACAGATAAACTATATTTATGTTGTAGCTCACTAATAGGAGCAATGACAAGATGCCATTTGTTATCACCACTGTATGGTGTCCTACTGTGTCAACTAAAAGGTTAATGTTGATATTACAATGAAACAGATGACTTTCTTTACTTCACAGAAGTGAGACCTAAAATAGAAGAGTGAAAAGGCAACAAAGGAATTTCTCATTGCCTGCTTCTTCAGACTATTCAAAATATGCTGAAAATTGTATGTTGCTGTTGTAATTAAGGTGACAGAGAGCTGTACCTGCAAAATTCAGCTGTCTCTTACTAGGAAGGGAACCAGTCAATGGTGAATATTCCAAAAGGCTCACAAGAGCTAAGGGATGCTAGTGGTGACACAGGAAAGGAAATGCACAGTTCAAGTGTGCTTCATGGGGAAAAAAATTCTATTAACATTTCCAACTGAAAATTATTTTCTCTCTCCTTTTTTTTTTTAAATTTTACATAAAGTCTCTGCTTTCTTATGAAATTATTTAAATTTAGCATAAAACAAACAGAAGATGTTTTGCCTTAGCGCTGGCCCAAACTTCCTCTTCTTTATTTTTAAGCTATAAATGCCAATAAAATCACTTTTCAAAGGTCTTACATTTACAGAATAGCGTCTCAGACTAAGTCTACATGGTGCAACCTCTCCTGGGCAGAAACACAGCCTTTAATTACATGCTTTAATTATGTGCAGGTCCCAGATTGAAACCCTGCTGTTAACTCCTGCAGTTTACTGTACAATAAAGCACCTTCTCACTCCTAGAGCCTGAAGAAGTGCACTTAGCAACAGCTCTATGAGGGAGTGCCTGCATTTGTCTTGGCAGACAGAGGTGTGTCAAAGTATGACTCAATCACCTTGAGTTCCATGTTATTTCTGAAATAATTGTATATATTCTCATGCAGAGCTGCTAGCAGCATGAGCCTCTGCTCCAGCCTGCTGTTGCAGACACAGAGTGATGGACAGTCTGGATCTGGACAGGAGAACCAGTGGCACCATGAAATCCATGAAGCAGATGCAAGACTGACATTACAGAGAGGGGCTAATGAGACTAGAAATCATGTATTTCCTTTGGAACAATTTAAATCCATGTTGTGCCCTGCCACAGCTGCCACTGCCTTTGTTCACTGAGCACTAAATCCCTAGGGAAGTATATCCTCTCAATAAGTGCTCAAGGAACCAAGCACTCTGTCCCTGTCACTGCCATTGCAAGTTTGTTTATGATCCGGAGTGACCATATTTCTTCCTTGAAAAAAAAACCACAAAACAAAAAAAAAATGCAAAGACAAACACTTCTCCTTCTGACTTGCTACACATCCTTCTGCCAGGTTAATCATTATACAGAGCTGATAAATTGAGTCACATTGAAACTCATGATTACCCCATATTGGACACTAATAATTTATACTTTGAACAGAATATATCTGCAGCAGTGAGTGATAGATGCTTATTTGATAGCTTAAAGGCCTCTGTTTATTCTACTGACCTATTTTTTCCCCTCATTATTAAGTTTTTCCATTCTGCTCTGCTGTTCTTTGCATCATTTGTGGCATTGAGATATTTCCTTAGGCAATGTTCAAGTCATTATTTTACAAACAGTTTTCACTGTACTCCAGGATGAAATAAAACAAAGAAATTTTGAAAAATATTCTTAATATTGACTTTTAAAACAAGATGCAGTTATTTTAAGGTGAAAATAATACTTGTGTGAAGTGACAGACTAGAGACACAGAAAGGTTTGAATACACAACATCCATTTAATAAGAGCCTGACTGTCACACTGTCAGCCAAACTGCACTGCTGAGGAGCCTCACTTTAATTTAGAGTAACAAATTCTTGAAATAAACATCTGAGGTGCTCAATTCCCTGGTCTGCCAGAAAGCTACTAATTTACATCAAATGCTTTTGTCCTTAATTCACTATGATTGTGATGGAGACAAAATAGGTAACTAGTCATTCACTGTGACCCCTGAGAAGGAAGCAGATGGTTCAAGACCAAAGTGTGTGACATTCCAGCTGAACAACAGACAGAACAGGGAGGCCAAGAGGAATCTTACATACAGGACTGAACTTCTAAAATAGATTTTTAATGATTCTAAATGTTTGGGTGATTTTTCCCTTCCCCCCCCCTGCTTCTGGAGTAATATAATTCTACCACAACAGATAGATCATATAAGAAAAAAATCAGGCTAATGGTAGTTGGCAAGATAAGCATATAATCTGCATTTAAAATCTGATGTACATTCATTGATATAAAAGGTAGGAAAAGCACTACCTCCAAAGTTAACTGAACCAATGCTAAATATGAGGTAGAATTACAAGCAAGCCAACAGCGCTTCAAAATGCTACTGACAAAGGAATTGCTACAATGTTTTAAAGTAAATGAGTCAAGTGACATCAACTTAATATTTGGAATATTGTTCCTCCTCAGGCTGGGTATGTAATTCCAGTAGATTATAATTATGAGCTACATAAGATTCAGTGGAAGGTTAGAAGGATATATTTAAAATAATATTCACCAGTCATAAATAAGACTTTTAAACACCAGGCTAATTAGTTCCATTAAAGTTACATCTCCATTGATAGGGCTCTACCTCTTGCTAGCACAAGTCCATCACCTGATCTGTCTGTTGTGTCACATAGAAATGTGTTAATTAGGCTTATTCATAACTTCCTTTGTTTCAAAGCCTAAAAGTTATGCCTACATTTGCCTTCCAGTGCTAAGGTAAAAATTTCAGAGCTACAGGAGACAGGCTGTGGAGGAAGGCACTGAAGTCAGTGAGCCCAGTTCCCAGGCTTGAGGCTTCTCCTCACTAGGAGAAAATTACATGCTCTGCACAATAATTTTTTTCAGGTATCTCCAGTACTTTCAGAGTCAAATTCATTATTTTGCTGTTACTGTTATTGTGAATCATTAAGGACCACATCCTGATATAAGATTCTGCATCAGTAACATATATGGAAGGTCTGATGCTGGTGAGAAATCTAGTCAAAACCAATGCATGGTAGAGTTTTGGCTTGAGAAGAATGTGTGCAGGTTAGTCCTGTGAGGACAATGCTGAGGGGGATTATATATTGTAAAATCTGTATTTCAGATAGCTAAGTCAAACCAAGTCAGAAGCTCACAGCTGTTGAGGACCCTTGGTTCTTGGAGTCTGTCAGAGAGATTCCTTAAGAAACAGCACTACCACTTTGCACTCCATACCAGTGTATAGTTCCTTACTAGTTCCACTGCTATTTTCATGTAATACAAGCAAAGCACCTCAAATAACAAGCAGTTAACACAAATAAGCTTGATTTTCATTTCGTAGAGAAGCACACCGAGTAAATCTTGAATTAACTGATATTCTGGGACAGTGCTATTTCAAGAGGTCCAACAGGGACAGTATTTTGAAATACAGACCCACACGGTGTGAAAACCACATGCCTTTTCCTCTTCCTACATACAGGCAGCTCTGACTCTCACAGAATCAAGCACACACATTGAGAGCAGAACAGCAGACGTGATGACACAACGAGATGCAATACAGATCTCATTTCCTAACAGACTCCTGAAGGCTGGAAGGCAAGCTTCCCTGCCATCACTTGCTTCATTCCCTGCTTCATCCTTTCCACACCTGGGAGACTCAGGAACTGATTATTCAGCCCAAGACACCCTCAGCAGTGAGATATCTTTGGGGTATTTTTTTGGTCCACTAGAAGTTAACTGTCCTACCAAGAAAAAATGCACTTTCCTCTAGCCCCATTCCCACACACACTCCCTACAGCTATTTCCACCCACGCTACATTTCTTTTTAACTGTGTTTAAAAAGCTGAGAGCGAGAGAAATGTGGTGCTGCTGCTGGTGCTCCTCCTCCTCAGGTGGGCGGGTTGGTAGCTGGTCAGTTTTCTGCAGCATTTCTCATTGCTAAATGCGTGGGAGGCTGAGAGCAGAAAGGGAAGGAAGCGGTCCTCTTAGGAAGGGAGGCGTAGCGAAGCGAGTGGGAAGCAAATAGCCCCTTCCCACCTGCACATGTGCAATTATATGCAATTGAAAAACGCACACAATAGACCTGCAAGCAGAGCTTTCCAAGCTGTAGTCCTGAAAGGTATCAAACAGCTTGGGTCTCAAAGCCAAAGTCGGAGGTGACCAGATCTCTGGGAAGACAGCATTTTTCACCCACGGAGAACAGGCTCGTGGGGAGGAAAAGGAGGAGGGAAGAGGGCGTTCCTTACAGTTATGGCTTTGTACGTAGGTGGAGGGTGGTTCGGGGAGAGGAGTGACAGATTGCTGGTGGCAGCAGGGAAGAAAGCTGTGGGAGGGTGTTTGCCCAGGGTCCCGTCTCACCCAGGGGGTTCTGGCAGGGTGGCTGCAGCACGAGTGCTGTGGCTAAGGCGGGCTGGTGGGAGGAGAGGAACTCACTGCTGGATGGACCTCGCCTGGATCCTCTCTCGTCGGCTCATCGACACGGCAGCGTCTGCAGCAGCACACAGCCACTCCCATGCCTTCCCCGGGGGTCTCTGAGGCCAAAAGAAAAGGAAAACTATTTCGCTCACACAGTTTCATTATGGATTTGCTTTCAACCTTTTCCAAACACTTTCTAGTTCCCCACTGATAAGATGCAAATTAACTGGTGAAGAAAAAAAAAAAAAAAAGAAAAAGAAAAGTTGATTTTTTTTCCCTCCCTCACACACTCTCTTGTTACAGGAGAAATTCACTACTGCATGCCATTAGCTGTGTGCCCTCATCCCAAATCTATGATTGCAGATGTGTGAATGCATGATCTGAAGGGTCTCTGACCAAAAGCCCGGTGAAGGCACAGTGTTCACATGAGATGACTCAGGTTACAGACAAAAGCAAAAGTTTGTTTCTCCATATTACATAGGTGTTTCAGTCCTTCTCTGGGTTTGCCTACTGTTAGAGAGTGAAGAAACAGATTTGTTTTCTGCTTATTTTAAGTCTATTTCTGGTCTCAGTGATATCCCTGGAAGACTCTACTGCAGACCTGAGCCTTTACTATTAGGCAACCAAGCTGGCACGAGGAAATTTCAGCCTGCATCACTTGTTTTCAAGGGCTGTCAGCTGAGTCTGGACTGAGAAATAACAATGTGAGGATTGTTGGTCAGCACAGTAATAACCAGTTAGCAGGCATGAACTGGAAATTTCCCCATTCTGTTCCTCAGACCTTCACAGACTCATTTCCCCTTAACCTTCACAGGCTGTAAGGATGCACTCACTACCCACACATACAGAAATGAGATGCCAGCTGTTAGACCAGCAGAGGAAAAGACTGAATTTACAGCAAACCTGGAAACAGCAGCATGGGACATGATGAAGTACTTGTACCATTTATTGTCTGCTCTTGGTCAACTGCTCTGGGAGCTCTCAGAGGCAAATGTGAGGCACAAATTAATGGTTAACTAGGGCTGAACAGGTGGCACACAGAATGCAGCTGAGCTGCTCCTGGAATCCTTCTTGAGAGCAAGAGCTCCCACATGCTAAAGTTACATGTTTTTCTGGAAAAAAAACAAAAAAAAAAATCCCACAAAAACCCTCCCAAACCAGAAACAAAACCTGAAAACATCTGCTCAACTCTACAGACCTCCTACAGTCTGCAACTTGTTTTCTCTTTTCAAACCTGCTGAAGGTGCTGCCAGGAAACTTCTCCAGGGGGAGGAATTACAACCTGCTTATCCTTCTGGCTATTGCACTTACACTCTCAGTTCCTGGCTTGGTCCAGTATTGTGCAGCCCTCTTTGCCAATAGCAAAATAATCCATAAACTCCCAGGTTAAAGGTCACCTCATTCTGCTCATTCTCAGGCAACTCCATTATTTTCACTCTTTTGCCACCACCTACTTAGAAAAGGTTTTTATTTACATTTTAGAAAGCATTTTCACTTTGATATTCCACTCTGAAATGGGGTGTGCAGGAGGACTATTGAAAACTAAGATGATATCTGAGTTGCTTTTCGGACAGGATCACAGTCATCTAAATAGCTGTGAAAAAATAGCAATTTTCTAACACTTATGAATCTTCTGCCCCTAAAAAAACTATAGGTAAATTCAAGCCCTCAAATTCAAGCTGGTTTAAAAATGAAGCCTCAAGGAAGATGGCTCTTATGTTACCACCCCTTCTTACAAACTACTAAAAAAAAAAAGAAAGATTTAAAAAAAACCATTAAATATAAATTCAATATCAGCACCGTAGAGAGAAATCATTGTCTCAAGGCAAGGCTTGCTATTACTTCATTCTTTACAAAGGAGGAGGCCCACTTGTGTCCTAAATCAGACCTACAGCTAGAAGACTACAAAAGGTTTACATCATTACTTACACTGAGGACAGGAGGAGAAGAGATCAAAAGCAGCATAAGTAAAAGATGAATCAGATCACCAGCTTCTATTCTAGACCCCCAGAAGCAGACATCCCATAGAATCATGTCCTGATCACAGCCTTGCCCATGTGCAGGTGGAATTTATTAGGAGATTTCCAGGGCTTTCAAACTGCTTCCACCTGCTCTTACCCAAGGTTAGCTTCCACACGCCCATCTCTTCATTTTCACAACACTAACAAAGAGATGATCCCACAGAAAAGTTCTTTTCGTATTTGTCTGTGAAACGTAGAGACTTTCAGTCACAGGAAATGAGAAACAAAAATGTTACCTGCTTATCAAACCCTCTAATTAGGGTTTGATAAGATGAGAGCCTGAATGAGAGCTGCAAAGTTATCCTCAAAAACAATTTTTAAATAATTATCTAAGTCAGGGTTCAGGTTTGCCAACTGTGATAATTTGGTGTCATTTAGCCTGGTTTAGATTTAATTGCATGGCACTTGATATAATGCACACAAAATGACACCAATAAGCTGCATCATTGATTATCATATAACCTTTAGGTGAAAGTTTCAATAGTCAGGATTACCTAAAGAATTCTTGCAATTAGTCAGTTTGCAGTAGACAGTCCCCCAGTGCCTGGAAAAGCACCTCATGTCCTGTTCCCAGTTATTTTTTGTTCACATTGTACAAGACTGAAAACTGAGACTGTGTTAATACAGAAATGTTCTGGGGGGTTTTTTTGTGCTTATTTAGTTTGATTAAATTTTTTACAACCAGATTTAATATACTCTGAGAGTCATTGCAACGGAAATGCCAACACAGATGACGCTGATATAAGCAGGGGCTGAATCATTTTAGAAATAAAGAGCAAGGTTGCCCTCTGGAGACTTCTTTAGAGGTGCTTCTGAGAGCTAGGACTTTTGTTTTCTTTTTTCTTCCAGCAAAATAAATTTGCTAAAAGATTTTAAGATTTTTTTCTTTCTTTTAAATTCAAATATGAGTCAAGGCAGCTGATGCTAAGAACTTGTTACACCAAGAAAAGATGAAGCTACATTTCAGCCTAATGTACTGTATTGTCATTTACCCCATGGTTCATCATGTCTTTTCAATAGCAGTCTCATGTGTCAGCCTGAAAAAAGTCATGGAATTATCTTAGTTACTGAAATCCAAGTGAATTTTGTATTATTGACTCCTGGCGTGAAAAATTCTCAAGTGCCTTAATATTTTTTTTTTTTTTTAAAAAGAAATTTTCACAGTTGCAATTTCTGAGTCTATTTAAGCTGAACGCACAGGCTGTGTTTGGGCTCACCGTCGTCTGTAGCGACTGCTGGGGCAGTAAACGTGCTAGCTCTAAATGTAAATGTAAATACATGTTCTCCAAGTATTTACATAAATACATGTTCTCCATGTATATACCTTCACGGATAAGCAGTTCTTGGCGGGATGTTACACTAGAGCGGCTCCTTAACCCCACCTCACCCGCTGCCCGTGTGTGAGCAGCTGCGGGGGCAGTACAGGTGTGCCTGGTGCTTCAGTGCAAAGGGCGAAGAGAAGCCGGGAGCGCAGAAATTAAGAAACCAGTCTTATTGCTGAAAATAATAATCAGCCTGCATGCAGCTGCGGCGCACGCAGTTCAGCTCTGAGGGCAGTTTGGCAATGCGAGCTTTCTCCACCTTCAGCAGCCAGCCCCACGGCTGATGTTACTGCTGCCACACGCGGCACTGCTCGCTTCGCCGGCAAAGCAGCTGCATCTCCAGATGCCCTCAGACCACCCGGCCTTATCCAGCACGGGGAGCTGCTCCCTTTCTCTGCCCAGGTAAGGAATCTGCCTTGCCTACCGTAAAAAGGCTGCGAGCGGCGGCGAGCGGCAGGAGCCGCTCCCGGCGCCCCAGAGAGCGCCGCGCATGCGCCCCGCGCTGTGCCGCGCCGCGGAGCCGGTGAGGGAGCGGTGTCGCCATGGCGGGCCGGGCGCTGCAGGCGCTGCCCAGGTAACGGGGGCCGCCCTGAGGGGCGGCAGCGGCGGCGGGGAGCGAGGGGAGCGCCGGCCGAGCCGGCCGGGGGTCGCAGCCCCGCAGCTGCTGCGAGCTACAGTTCGGGCCTAGATCAGCCAGGCCTTCACTAACTTTCACCTTCAAAAACAAGCATGCGATTAAAAACCAGCGTCGTGTACCGCGGCGCTAACATTTAACGTGGAGTTGGCTGGGTTTGTGCGCTGAAGTAGTTGAAAGGTGAAGTTTCTCACTCCAGCTCTGCTGTGTGTCCAGCACAGCCTTCCTCAGTGGCCATTAATAAATGACAGCCTCAAAATTAATAAATTACTGCTCAAAGTTTGACAGCCTGGGTCTCTCCTGTCACCCACAAAAGCGCGAGGCTCTTACGCAAACCTTGTGTAAATGTATGTGAAATGTGTACACACGAGGGCAGGTTTGTGTCATTGAAGCTTTTGGAAATAGACAAGGTTTTGACAAGAGGTTTTTGTTTTTATTGGTTTTGTTTTTGTTCTTTTTGTATCAACATTTAATCGTGCCCGCAAAAAGGCTGTAAATCTTTAAAAGACACACAGTGTCAATCATATCCCCAACCCCTCTGTCCTGGTATTTTTCAGGCTCTCCTAACTTGAAAACATGAGTAGCTGACATTGTTATCTGCTATTTATTTACTAGTAAGCAAAGAATTTCCAACTGTTTCAATAACAAAATTTTGCCCTAATTTAATTGATTCTTATGAGGTGAATGTCAAGTAGTTGTGGTCCCAATTTTTTCTGCCACTGCTTTGCTTAACCCAGCAGTCAGATATTTGGGGAATCATGTGGCTGGTTTATGGTTTTAACTGGTTTTTTAATGTTTTTTTCAGGCTGAGGGCACTCAACAGGCTGCAAGTAATATTTCAACATTTGGTAAGGACAGCATCATGTTTGACTGACTTGGAAGCTTTCAGGACTCTTTAACTCCCCTGAGGCACGCAGCACATGCAATTTCTAATGTGTCTGCACACAGTGGTTCTGAACATTTTCTTTTATTGCTCAGGCATAGTACTGCCCACATCTTTGAGCACTTGGTTACAGGTGTCTATTATACTGTAAATTAAAGCTTGATTTTTTGGCTTTACTTTATAGATATTTCTTTAATTTATAGATAGTTTCTGTGTTAGCTTCCATAAGTTCCTTAAATATCATCCCACTATGAATGTGAAAATAATTGAGGGGATTTGTTTTCTACTGTTAAAAGTTACTTAAAGACAAAGCAGGATGTACATTTGGGTTTGCTGTGTCAAACTACCAGTAAGGATATATGGAACTGTCATTGTTCTAACTGTTGCAAGTATTTTCAGAATGTCAGTTTTAAGGAACCATGGATTTGTGTTTTATTAGTAGAGTGGGGAATTTTTTATTTGTTTGATTTGGGGTTTTTTTGTGTTTGTATGTGTGTCTCTGTTGTAAATTTTATTTAACTGAACTCAAAACATTACTGTAAAAGAATGTCTGGTCCAAAAACTTGTCTGAGTTCTATTACTCTGAAAGACTCAAAGTAGTTTCCAAAGAACTGTTTAGGAAATGCAAATAGAAGTACAGAGGGAAAAAGTTAGCATACAATTCCAGAATGCATGTTTTGTGATCCTGGATAGTGTGTTTTGAGAATATATTTCCATAAACACTTTTGTAAATATGTTACTCAAGTTACCTAACTGATGATATTTGCTTTATTTATTTGTTTTTGCATGCACAGAAAATGTCTAAGCAGACAGACTCAGCAGCAGAAGTGTTGTTGGAAAAGAAAGGAGGTGCAGGAGTAATAACTTTGAATAGACCCAAGGCTCTCAATGCACTAAATCTGCCTATGATCCAAAAAATCTATCCTCAAATAAAGGTTAGTAACTCCACTTCTCCCCATCCACTATTCATATGTTATTTGAAACCAATTTTAAAATGCAGTTTGACACTTCTTAGTGTACTGATTTAAAGGATGAAAGTTTGTGTGAGTACAGTGAGCTCAGATTTATAGTATGGGAAAAACCAGGCAGTGTCAAGCAAGTTAGAAAGAGGAGACACATCAAAGAACAGGCTATCAGACAGGGTTAAATTTAGCATCTCCATAGGTAAATGCACACACATGTTAATACCAGGACTGAGTTAAGGGCAAGCAGTGCTCAGCATTTGTGTGTTCCTTTTGGCAGCACCCACCTGCTCAGTTGGCACAAATTTCAACCCATACCGTGGTGTTGCCTCTTGACAGAGTGCAATAGCACTGCGTAGTATTGCACTCCATCAAGAGTGCAATACCATTTTCATGGCTGAAAATAAGATACCAGCCACTAGGAAGCAGGGGGCTGTCAGTGTCATTCCTTAGATGAGAACTCATGGATTTGCAGGCACCGTTTCTACAAGCTAGTGAAGTACCATGAGATTTAAAGCATGAAAATAGTCTCTTTTAATTTTATAATGCTATTTATCATATGCACACAGTCAAATTCATTGGATACCAATATTTGCTGGATAATTGTCTGATGCCTTTTGGTGTTTATTAGACATTTTTGAAGCACAGCCTGAAAAGGTGTCAGTTTTTGATTTCTGTCAGGCTCTGTTTTGTGGGGTGCTGCCTTTCTTCAGAGCTTAAGAGCAGTGCACAGGTGTTTTTCTGAAATAGGAAAGGCAGCTCTGCTAATCTCTGCTCTCAGGGTTGAATAGGATGCAGAAGTGGCACAAAGACATTTAGATTTCAAGCTTCAATTTAAGACAATCTGTTTTAAAGTATGGTTTGATCTTCTTTTTGAAAAAGTGAAGTAAGAGTTACAGACACTAAACAGAACAAGCATTATTTACATAGATTTTAGTCTTATGTGGAAATATTTATTAATTTTTTAGACATGGGAGCAAGATCCGGAAACTTTTCTAATAATTATAAAGGGAACTGGAGGAAAAGCTTTTTGTGCTGGGGGTGACATCCGAGGTAAGGACTATCCTTGCTTAAATATTTGATGCCTTTCCCTGTCACTACTTTGTGTTGATTTCCTTTGTTTACTGTGACTTGAGTAAGCAAATCTTGCTACACAAGAGATCAGTTGTGGTGACTCTTAGGACACCTTGATGTGCAGATGCTACTCAAGGTATTAGTCAGGAGACAACTGCCAGGACAGTGTATAAAAGTGTAAAAATTACATTTTTATGAATAACTGGTTATAGCAGCCAGTCATTCCAGGAGGAGAATCTTATCTTTACATTTCTCTTCCCAGATTTTCATTATGTCAGCCTCTTTCCAAGAAATTTGAAGGGCCCTAACAGGTATCTCTGACAGTATTGGATAATTTGTGTCTACTGTTTTAGATGGCTAGATGCAGATCTGACAAGGGTGATGAATGTGCGTGTGGTTATTTTTTAGCTATGAACTGCAGGAAATCTCCAAAGTGTCAAAATTAGCAAAATTGTTGCAACCTGTAGGTAAACAAGCAGCACAGGTTATTGTTATTACAATATATAAAAAAATATTTTTATGTCATGCTCTAATTGGCTTCTCATTATTAGTATTTAGAGTCTTCAGAATAGTCAGTTTTAAGTGACTGTTCTAAATGTTGGTATGAAAAATATCACAAATGAGTATTAGGAGGGGTTAGAAAATGGACCATACTCTCACAAGTATGTGACAAAGTGTCCAGCAAAATACAGTTAAGTCAAATTTGAGACTTATGTTCATATTTAAATTTGAGCAAATTTTCTCAAATATAATAAAGCAGGATTAAGTAGGTCTCTATTTGCTGTAGGAAAAGACCCAACTTATGAGGCTTTATTTTCTTTTACTTGTGTTTTCTGTTAAACTAACAGGTATCTTTGGAATTTTTATTTCTCTTAAGCCCTCACAGAAGCGGGAAAAGTTGGAGATAAACTGATACAAGATTTCTTCGTAGGTGAATATAGGCTGAACAATGCCGTTGGTATGTTAACAGCAATTTCTGAAACAGAACAGTTCTCGTAACACTGGCTTCAAATGTAAATTTATCTCTTTGATAATCTGTTAAAGACTGTGGTAACATCAGAGAAGTAGTAATTTTTTTTTTTGTTACTAAGTTCAATACCAGTAATATAACATGTCCCATTTTTATACCTTGCATGCAGAATGTCTTTCTTTTGTTTAAGTTATTGTGACAGCTACTTTATCCCATCCCATTGTTCTGGTTAGTTCTATTTCCTCTGTGGAAGAATTGGTGTTAGCTGCAGACACTGCAGTTCTGCCCTAAGTATAATTGATCTGCTTCAAAGAAGACCTGAGGTAAAAATAGATGTGTGGAAAATCATTAAAATTCAGTCAGAAAGCAAAAGATTAAATTATATGAAGGCTTTCCTTTTAAATAGATTGCACGAAAGACCAGGGCTTCATAACTCAGGAGTGAGCTGCCTTAGTTTATTGCGGAGACACTGGATGAAGTTTACTGGAGTGAAGCATATTAAAAAAGGATATTAATTCTTTAGGTTAAAAGTCAAGAGTTGAAGGTTTTGATGAGAAGAAACTACTCCAAACATATTTTAATTGCATACAGTTTGAGTTTTAAAATATGATGTCCTGTATTTATCACTGCAGGAGGAGGTGTGCTGTTGCTTGCCTTGACAGAAGAGCACAGCTATTAGAGTAATTCCTGAAAAGTTACTTTTAATTTGTTTGACAGAGTTTCAGGACTGAGCATGCTTGTCATGCACCTTTCTTTCCTTCACCAATGCAAAGCAGAAAAATAGTTTAAGGTTTCAAATAGTTGGGGAAAACACAGTATTACCTTGCCAAGTTGAACTTGATGATGATTTTGTTGCAAGGGTACATAATTCAAAAGTCAGGTTTTTTTTATTTTTAAATTCTTAATATTATTAGCTGTTCAATATCTCTAATGCATGTAATTACAAAACCTAGATTTTTGTTAGCTTTAGTATGACTGTATTCCTTTAAGCCTGAGATTCTTGCTAAAAATATTTATTTATATCTTACATTTTATAACTTAAAAATACAGTGGGGAGCTGCTGTCACAGCTTTGCAGTGGGAAAGGCTTGCTGCTACAGAAATTTTTTCAGGGGGTAGCATCTACAGCCCATGCATTAGCTTTTATGTTCTTGTAAGAACCAAGTTCAAAATAAAATTCTCGTAACATTTTCTAACTACTAATTTGAAGGATTGAACTGCCTTTTAAAATAGTTTATTTTAAACAAGGCTCTATATAGTTGTTACAGAAAAACTCACAACATGGTTGCAGGGGATAGCCGTATCAGCAGTAATTCTGACCTGAAAACACTGAATACAGGGCAGCTGTTTCATTCACAGTCAAGTTCTGAGTCTTTCCATGAATGGTAATTGAAAGCATTGGGGTTCAGTTTTATGCCTTCTAAAGGGCCCAAGAGATGAAGTTGGTAACTCAAGACATTGTCATCTGAACCTGCCTGCGCCACATTCGGGGCTGTATGCAAGAGCTGCCATGGCAGAACATGTCTGCATTGCAGAATTTATAGTCACATTGTGGCTGGAACCCTCCCATGCTTCTGGCTTTGTAAGAAAGCACTGAAGGGCTGGAACACACCCTGTGCTCCTAATCCAGACTGTGACAGGGGGTGAAAGGGCATTTGCTGTGTCCCAACATCAGACAAAGCTATTGGTGCTGGCTAAATTGTCAGGTACTCACATAACAAACAATCCAATGTTTGATAGTTGTATAATGTTCTCTTACAACATTCACAATCCAGTAAATCAGAAACTGGTGTTTCTTTTCATTACTTAAGAATTACATGAGGTACCTTCATTGTAAGATGGTAATATGATTACTGCTTAAATTCCCATTTATTTTCTGCTGCACTTGCTGAAGTAAGATGTAGGGAAACCTGTCATGTGGTAGCTTGTCATAGGTCCACTCTTGAAAAAGATGAATGATTGTTTTCCTTGACATTTTTTACAGGCACCTGCAAGAAGCCATATGTGGCACTCATTGATGGCATTACAATGGGAGGGGTAAGTTAAGGACCTTACCTGAAACCTGATAGATTGTTTTAAAGTCATCTCATGTTGTGTCTGAGTTGAATGAAGCACACACAAGGCATTTCCAACCTGTGGATTGAAGAACAAACATAATCTGAACCTTTGTCTCTTGCCTGTCTGGCTGCACTGCTGCCCTTGTAGGGCCTCTGCTCTTCCTCGATAGCTAATTCAAGCTCTTCCTCTAGGAAAGGAACAGAATCCCCTCACAAAGGTTCTCAGAATACCTAGGGGGAGTTTATCTATCATATAAAATCTGAGAACAGTTCTCCATTCTCAAGTGTATTAAAAATAGAATTATATAAAAATACATTTAAAGAGCAGCTCTTTGAGAAATTGAGAATTCTAAGCTACACCTTAACAGACATTCATGAGTTCTGTATTTTTCCAGCAAATAATCTGGAAATGCATCTACTTTCTCACCTCCACACACAACTCACCCAGGGCTGCACCTTGTTACTAAAGCAATATAGAGAAGACTCCATCATATTGTTAGTTATACTCAGTGTTAATAATTTTTTCAGCAATTGCTGTCTGTAAGCACCATAAGTAGATAACAGGGCAATGCCATGCTTTTTTTACATGCTAAAATTCTGTTTTAGTGAGTTTCACATCTGTAGGATATATTTGCACCACATCAGAGAGTGGATTAAAATAATCTTCAGTTATTTTTAACACTGAGTTTAATGATGAAGCCTGTCTGCCGTGCCACTGCTTAGATTTGTATTGTTTTCTGGCATGTCCCTATGATATGGGTGTAGAGTCTATTTAAATAAAGTTTGTCAAAGATAAATATGAGAAGTGGAACACGACGTGATCCATGACCTGTCATGACTCTTTCCTTTCCTTTTCATCTTTCCTTACCCATTTCATTTATCTGTTTTGCTCTTCTCAGCTTTTGATCTAAACACACAGCAGCTCTCTTGCCCTTTGCTTCTTTGCTACCAAGCCCCCAAGATCTCACTAGAGAGCCATTCCCCCCAGCCCAGCATACATACATTGTTTCCAGCATAAAGGGCACTTGCTCTGTAGCTCTTCTTGCAGAAAAACTGCTTTATTGACCATTGGAGTCCTGAAGGTTCGTAGATAAGAGATAGGGAGTCCATTTATTTTATGGACTTTTGAATAATAGGATGGAAAGCTATGAATGAGCAAAACTGCCCAGCAGCCAATATCTTTTAAAAGGTCCTGCAGATGGCTTGTTATGACTGAGCAGGAATAGAATTTTGTCCTTTGAAAGGAAAGTGTATTTTTGGACGAAAAGAACATAATGGAGTCAGATGATCCTGCTTTACTAAGATTCTTTATGAATTCTCTTTCCTCTGACAAGCTTTTAAAAGACAGCAATTAGCCTGAAACTGTATTTTAGTGCAGGATAAACCAAATTTTAGTGCAGGATACCCAAATTTCAGTGGGACTGTGACACAATTTAACTGCCATTAGAGTCTGAATCATAACTTAATTTGCTTATCATATCCTAGAACTAGCATCTTTACTTGAGGGTAGGGGATTAGATCTTGACTGAGAAGGTATGCAGTCTAATTTAGGGGAAATAAGTAAAAAAATCACAGAAGTGTGTTAGAAACTCAGTTACTATGTGCTTGGATAGTAAAGCTTGCTACTGGTGCACAGATGCCATAGATCTGTGATAGTGAAACCTGGAATTTTATCCAAAAAAGAAACTGGTTCTGCTTCATTATTGGCTAGGGCATGGTAGATGGTTTTGGGAGCTTCATTAGCCAACAGATGGAGCTGTGGAGCTTGTTCTCAGCACCTTGTCTGTTCTCCTGTAGTTCATCAAAAATTGATATTCAATATAAATGTATCTTTTCATCTTTTTGTACTTATTTGGAGCAGTAAGTTCAAATTTGTAAGAAAGATTTGTTAGAAGCAAAGGTGACTGTAGTTTACTGAAAAATAGTGAAATGAGTTATAAATACCACATTTACTGCTAAAGGATGTGCTCTGTTGAAAGGAACACTGGGCACACACTCTCACATTGCTAAAAACTAGTTCAGATTTAGCTGATTTCTCTCTGTAAGTTTTCTTTTCCTTGAAATTAAGTACCAGAACAGTTGACAAGAAGTTCATATGTTGGGGATTTAAAAAATATTATTGTCTGCAAATAACATCCTAAGTTTGGTCTTCTGGTTTTAGAAGAGTCACAGCCTTGTCTTAAGTTCTTTGGAGATGAATCTAGATGATTTATAAGATCAGGCCAAAGCTATGGTTTTAAAAAAGGCTTTGTCACAAAGTAAATTACTGCGTCAGATACTCTCTGACAGACAAAATGATTCATAAAATTGTTTTTGAGACCTGTTTCGAGCCAAATAAAGCACACTAGACAGACTGAGTGCTGCCTTTTCAATTATTTGGCTTGGAATTCAAGGAGACTATTTGACAGAGGAAAAAAAAGAAAAACTGGACATAGACCTTGGAAGTTGGTGAAAATGGTCAAGGTCACTGGAATAACTTACAGTTAAAAAATCTTTTAAAATCTTAAGTAGCTTTGCAAAATGAGAAGTACATTTTCAGGAGAAAAGGCCCTTACTTTTAGTTTATAGAAGAATCTGTAACAGCATGAATGAAAACCCCTTTTTTGTAGTATCATATTCTAGAGCATTCAGGATTTAGAAACTTCCTGAGCCAGGCTGTATTTCAGAACCACAGTGCTAAATAACCATCAGTGGTCACACTCACCTCTCTGTACATCTCATACTTTTTGACAATAAGTAGGCTTGGTGTTCAGAAGGCCTCAGATTTCACAGTTGAATGTTGTGCTTTGTGAAAAGCAACTTGTTGCTCTTTCAGGCCTATTGTCTAATGCTTATTTTTTACTGATGAGTAAAGAGCGTGTTGCTCAAACATAAGAATTCTTAGCCTTGGACAGTTTTCTACAGAATTTAATCCTTTAGTCTGGTCTGTTATGCAACATATTTGCTAAGTTTGTTTTTAGCCTTGCTTTGAAAATTTAGGCTTTTAGTTTTAGGGTGAAGAAAATCTTCCTGTGGGGGAAGTAGGTTTTAGCTTTAACTTACATTTAAACAACATTTTCAGAATGCAGAAATAAGTTTGTTAGAATTGCTAATTGTCTTAAATTCTTTGCAAAGCACTGTGCTTTGAGTTATTCCAAGCATTTTATTTTCCAATCTTCACATTTAGGAAGATTAATGGGAAGGTTTTTCTTTAATATAGTTTGCAGGCTGACTAAATTTCCATCTCTGACTCCCTCAGATTGTGGGGCCCAGTTTGTGAGAGCAATAGCAGAACACAGGACTGACTCCTCTAATCTTTCCTCAGAGGAGGACCTCAGGAGTACACACTGGGAGAAGATATCAACATGTGACAGTGTGTTTGGGTTCATGAGTGGCTTTCCTTCAGTTTTGTCACCACACCTGGCACTATGGGTTTTTAGGCAAGGTCTTTTACTTACACTGAGAGTCTACATCTAAGTTATTTACTTAGAGTTTCTTTAGGGTGACTATTAAACAGTAGAATTTTCTTAAGAACTGTTTGAGTGTTACTCTCTTGTGTAACATGAAACAAGTTACACATCTACAGATGTGTAGAGCTGGGAGGAGCATCAGGATTATTCTTTTGCACTTGGATTGGGATTAAGTACTGCTAGATGACTGCCTGGCTGATTTTCACCTGATGCACTCAGAACTCTCCAACAGCAGGAATGCTGGTTTTTTCTAGATATGCCACCTGAGTGCTTAGTTATTCTTTCAAGCTTGGTTTCCCTGGTGTCTAATGTAAGTCTTCAGTATGTGTAATCAACATATTCCAGTCTTAGTCACAGCTCCCTGTGGACATTTTGAGATACTTGCACTCCTTGCTCCTAGTCCTCTCTCTTTAATAGGTATAAGGATAGCTATTCAGCCTTTCTTATAGATTAAGTCTTTTAGTCTTCTTGCAATCCTCTGGAATCCCTCCCATTTGTGTACTTTAGAGTTTATTGCCAGAGACCAGACAATATTTTAGCTGGAGTATTCATCAGCACCAAGTAGAGCAGAATAAATATCCTCCCTATATTACAGAGATATTCTGTCACAAATAATCCATGTAAATAGCAGTTTTGAAAGCATCCAGTCCTACGAGGCCACCACTTCTACTTACTCCCAAAACTATTACTGTCACCTCTTTCCTCCTTGTCTAACATAAACTTCCATCACAGTACATTTCTTTATTGCTTACCTTTAACCAATTTTAAATCTTTTTCCTTGAAATGAAGTAATTTGTGAAACAGTCAGTTTTGCAGAGCCACCCTTTTCTTCAAAGACTACAGAGGAGAAGAAAATACTCCTTTTCTCTGAATTCCAAGAAACCTGAGTGCCTGAGGAGGTGGCTCTGGGTTGAGGAGGCTGCCCAGGTGCAGTGAATCTAGGCTGAGTGTTCTCCCCTCTGCCTGCTGGTGCAGGCTCTGTTGTAGTGTGACACCTTCAGTAGCTCTTTTCACAACAGCACTGCCTTATTTGTACTAATTGCATGGTTGCTGTAAACCCCTTGAAAACATCAAGGCATTTATTCCATGGGAAGCACACTTACCATCTCTGTATTTGATTACACCTTCCTAAGTGTAGTTATTTTCATTTTGTTAGTTCCTCCAAAGTGAGATGGTTTTGAATCTTGCCCTTCAAAGTGTTTGCCTTCCCCAAAAGTCAACTGTGAATTATAGAAATCCTTGTTACTTCATCATCCAAGCAGATAATGAAGCTGTCAAATGAAGTTTCATTGATGATTGGCTCTGCATGACCTCAGCTGGGGTACCCTCTCAGTTTTATTGCAAACTGCTGCTAACTCTTTATATTGTTTCAGAGGATGGTGCCCTCCATTTCCCAGATTACATCTAGGCTGTGCTTCCCTGGCTTGTTTGTGAAAGGAAGCAATGCTGTGGATAGGGAGACATCGCAAACATTGCTGTTTAAACTATGAAGCTTTCTCAGACTGCTGCTTAATGAGTAATGTCATTTTAATCAAGGGGTAATGCAGGTGTTTCTGCAGAGAAACATATGCAGCCAAATTCCTGAACCTACTCCATGGTTTGGAAATACTGATTCTATTGTGCATCTACCTGTGCATTTTCTCTTCTGGAATACAGAATAAGAATTACTGAATCCATATTGCAGCAGAAGAGTAAACTCAGTACCCAATATTTAGCTTTAGCACTTTTTCACATTAGTGCCATTTCATTCTTAGCAAAACATTCCAGATGCTGACATTGTAGAGGAATCTGCCTTTCCTTGTAAGTCAGATCTCAGGACGTGATGGCACATCTACCAATAGTTACAAACATCTACATTTACACTTTAGCAGGATTTGGCCAACAATCCTTACTAAATTAATATTTGTTCTCAAGTAAATTGGTAATGATGTCATAAGCAGCTTGTATGTTATCCATTTTAGTCTACAGAATTGTAGTACACAAAGGAGCTGGAGTTGATCAATAACTGTCTTTATCCTGTCCCATTTTTGTCCAGATTGTGCAGCTGTAACTCTTCAGGAATGTTCCTTTCACTACCAACACATATCTAGTCATATAAGTTGTGTGCATGTAACTTCTATTCAGAATTGTAGATAGCAGCATTTGACACTAACATTCAAAAACTAGGAAACATTAGGATTAAAAATCTCACTTTTTTTGCCAACATATGATGCAATTTTTAATTACAGGAATGTATATTTACAAATGGATATTGCCCATATAACAAACCTATTCATTCATGGTTTAATTTGGGGTGCAAATTTTATTGCACATCATGGAAATACTGCTTAATAGTTATCAATATATATATACATGTATATATATGGGGCTTGGGCTGAGTAGCTGCAGCATATGAAAGCTCACAAAATGTTATGATTTTACATAGTACTTCTCTACTGTAATGGACATAATTACCCCTTTAGGCCTTTGTAAAGGTAGGAAACTGGAACCTAGAAATGTCAGTACTTCTTGGGACTTCTCCCAATTCTTACTCTTTTTTCTTCATTTTTGTAAGTAAGTTATGCCTCTTGTCAGCCATCATGCTCTGGAACATCTTTGGTTTTGTTTCAATTTACACTGTAAAATCTGCCCTGGAGTAAAAGTAATTGTCATACTAAACCTAGATAAGCTGCTTTCCAGTCCTCTCTCTGCCTGTCCTCCTCCCCCCTCCCTCGTGCCTGTGTACCACAGTGAAGCTTGTGGCCTGCTTTGTTGCCAGTGCTTCAAAGCTGAAGGCAGCTTTTACTGTGAAATAGAATACAGATTTTGCAAGTACAAACAAATAGTTTTGAGATTGACTTGTGCACCACTTACCTGCTGCAATATGGGGTGTTGAAAACAATGCTGAGGCAATCCTAAGAAAGGGTTCACTCCTTGCTGCTGTTGCAGTCCCTTTGCCATCTGGCCACGCTGCTGTGCCTGCTTGGCTCTGGTGTGTCATCCCAGGGATAAATGGTGCTCTTCATTTTGTGGCTAATCGGACTAGAATGGCAGCAGCTCTTGACATTGAGCATTCAATGGTCCTTTCTGTTAATCATTTGCACATGATGTTATTCCCTAAAGGGAATCATAAAGCACTGTCTTGAATACAAATATTTTAAATTATAGCTCAGTACTGGTACAGTAAGTAAAACTCCTTTTCTCTCCCTCTCCTTGCTCTACAATGACTGAGATTTCTGCTGACTTCTGCACAGATTTTTTCTTTCCATTTAACACCAGACTCTTGCATGCTGAAAGTCTCTCTATTTTTCTCTAATTCTAGGCCTTTGTGTACCTACCTAGCCTCATATTGAGAGTTCTCATTATTTCCCTCCCCTTCCCTTTATTATAGATCAAAGAGTTAAATGTTCTAAAGGGAATTATCTTTGCCTGCTTCTCCACCCTTTCATATTTCTGCTCATTTTCCTCAATGCCTGAGGAATTTGAGTGCTCAGTTTCTCCTGGAGTTGTAAGACTTTCAATCAGTCTTACACTTTCCGAGCACTTTTTTCAGCTAAATAGAACATCATTACAAAAATCCTCTGGATTCACTCCTGTTATCCCAAATAACTGTGCCACTGTTTAGATAAAGTTCTGATGCACATACCTGCCTTTAAGAACAATAAGTGTTTCTTCAATTTCAAGATAAAACCTAAAAGCTCAGTTTTGCACTGATGCAAGGTGCTGGAAAAGGTTCCCTTCCACTTGCCTGCCCTCCCTAAAGACATTAAGATTTGATGAACTGGACACAGGAATTTCTTGCAGTAGCTACATTTTTAGGTGATACAGAGGGACAATTCTTCCAGAATTTTAGGAACAATAAAAAAGCTGCATTTGCTATCTTTTTTTTCTGAATACACATAGCCAGTTATGTATAAAGAAACAAAATTGGGATAAAAAGAATACTTTAAAATGTGAAACTAGAAAAAGTTGCACTTCTTACCAATTAAGAGCTATAGGCTTTGGAGATCCAGGTCTTCTTACATTTTCTCATTTCTCTCTGTTGCAGCACAGGTCTTGTGTCCATAAAAATTGTGCAGATTGTGATAGCTACCCTAGGAAAAATTGTTTGTGGTGACTGAAAACTAGGGCTTTTAAAAAGTCAATCTAAATCTGGTTGATAAAGGACACTCACTATAGCAGCATTGCTGCATAGAGTGGCCTATGTGACTTTTTCCCTAAGTTTCCTTATAAGAAAAACCTGACCTAAATGATACTATTTATGTAGTTAGCTCAATTTATTTAAATACTTAGGGGTCAGAAGAACAACTCTGAGACATCAAATATTACTAGAGATGATCTGTCTCCAGTCACCTTGTTGTGCTTCTGTGTCTCTGTAGCAGTTTGGACTGCGACTCTCTAATACATAATCAGTATATGGAAATAAATCTTTTATATTTAAATTAAATAGCATCAATATTTTATATTTTAAAATACAACAGTAAATTATTGAAACATTCAAAATACCCACTTTTTTATGATATTTTAAAACACTTGCATAGAGTTGATTTGTATGTCAGCAGCCAAAGAAGGTGATATTCTGTGTCCAGATTGATCTGTCACACTGCATTGCTCTGGCTCACTATGTCATCTTGTCTGTTAGTATCTACAGATGAAAATGGATTATACTCTTTGGAGTGAGCCATAACATTAATGATAAACAAAGATTAAATTTGATTCAGTTTAAGATTCATTGTGTCTGGATGCAGGGGGTAATGCTCTTACATCCCTGATTTTTGATCCACCGGAGCTGTAAGCTCTTGCTGCTTCCTGAATCAATTCCACTCACTCACTTTGCCTTTGAAAACATTTTTGCTGCACCTTGGCTATTTTTGCACATTTGTATGCAGACATATTTGCCCTTTGTTGTGTTCTGCTCAGTTGATTACTACATTTCTTTTTGGTTCTAGCTCTACCAGAAGCTATTCTCATGCAGTTAAAAATGTAGGAAGTGTAGTCACTTGATGGGAGCTGTTATAAAAGGACTTTCACTGCAGTCAGTATTGGTATTATCATAACACTGCTTACTCAAAGAGCTAAAAATTATTTACCAGCCTGGTAAAGGTGACACAAACAACATCCCTGAAGACCTTTTCCACTTATGTTTCTTTTATTGTGTTGCCTAAGCATTCCTAGGCAGCGATTCCTTTACAGTGTGAGATAGATTTAGTAAATAGCCAAGTGAAATGTGTGGTTTTGCTGTGACACAGATCTGATTTTCTATGTGTGAGCAGGAAGGGAGTAAGGGAGTATTTATTTCCCTCTGTGTAGTTCTCTGTTGTAGTGGCCCTCAATTTCTGAATAACTTCTCTAAATTCTTTGATTTACTAAAGGTGGGTCATTCTCAATTTAAGATAATACAGCCTTTGGGACACAAAAGAGTCACAGTAGTTGTATTTAATTTCTGCATCTGCTGGTCACATTGTTTTTCATTAGAAAAATACTTGTAATAAGGTTCTGTATCCATCATGAGAAAAAAAATGGAAATCAGTGATGAAGTTTCTATAAACAGTCACATAATGACTTTTGAAATACAGCATTGAGTGGGCAGTCTTGTATGGGAAATAGAATTCAGATACTCTGCATTCTTTTTTAAAAGCTTGTTGATGAACTCAAACTGAACTGCCTGTAAAATGATGTGCCTCCCTGAGGTATGCTGAGACTAACACAGCCCCCATGCTATGAAGAAGCTACTGTGAAGAAAATCAACTCTATCTCAGCCAAAACCAGCCCGGCAGTTTAAATTGGTTGCTTGTTAATTTCCTTATTCTCCTTAACTCCTAGTCTCATTCTATAAGTACCCTTCACAAAATTCAGCTGTCAGTGGAAAAAAAGATTCCATCCAGCAGTAAAAGCCTGATTGACCATGGGAGTGTATTACCTTGGAGAAGTCTGAAGGAAGACATCAGCTTTAGTATATAAGATCATGAAAAGTAGAACCCTGGCAGTGCAGAATAAAGTGTATTTTAATAAAGATATTATAGTTTTAAGACTTGTATGTGTAAATGCTGGTGAAGTGAACACAAAAGATTTTTTAATGGTGTGAAGGGCCTTCCTAGGGAAAACTCCAGCTATGTAAGAGTTCAGCTAAATGAAAACAAAATAAAATTAGAAAATCCAGAAATGAAAGAGGAATGCATTTAGACTTCTGACTGGTTTGTTCTTTACACAGGATGTATTAAACTAATGAGTATTTGTCCTTTGAGTTAGATCTAGAAGGTTAAACATGCAGTGGTATGCTAACCATTTGGGAAGTTACAATAAACAAAAAAGCACATGAACACCAGTAAAGAAATTACT
The DNA here is from genome assembly GCF_901933205.1 of Camarhynchus parvulus. Taxonomy (NCBI): domain Eukaryota; kingdom Metazoa; phylum Chordata; class Aves; order Passeriformes; family Thraupidae; genus Camarhynchus; species Camarhynchus parvulus. The sequence continues at coordinate 7,709,012 of NC_044577.1, read as the reverse complement.
GGGATTTGCACCATTAACTAATTTCTCTCTCCAAATTTTATCTTAATATTGGATTATGTAGAAATGATCTTTAAAGAAGCAAGAACATATTTGCACCTCTTTCTTTATAATGAATAAAAAGAAAATATAGTTTTAGTCTCTTAAATATACATCTGAAATAAGGCTGTACAAAACTTGAAGGGTATCTAGAAACAAATCCAATTATGGCTAAAGCACTTGAGAAAGTGAAATCTGATTTAATTACTTCTTTCAAAAGAAAATTACATCTTTCAGCTTTCTATTACTAGAACCCGCCATTTATTTTTATCACTCTGAAAAAAGAACAAGCTTGGAAGAGAAGCTCCCTTCATGGAATTCACACTCAAATCTTTGGTACTTAGTGCTCAAGCCAAAAATATGAATCCTTAAACAAAATTCTGATTGTCAAGAAAACAAGCCAGAAAAAAGGCTTTGAGATAGATGGTATTTGTATTTTTAGATGTGAGATTAGAAAATACTAATTTAAGCATTAGAAAGACCAAAATGGGCATGATTGTTATTTCATTATCTTTAGAAAAAAGTCATCATTATTGCTGAACACGCATAAAAATAACAGCAGGCTTTACTTAATGCAGTGAAAATATGCTATTATGACATTAAAGAAGTTGGAAGCGATGAAGTCACATTTCCATTTCATTAAAGAGTTCTGGAGCTGCTTTAGGAGTGAAGGCAGCTTTACACACAGCTTTGCATTTTCAGGACAACTAAACGCAGGCCCATTGCTCTTGCTGCTGCACAGATGAGATCTGATCAGTGCTCAGAGAAAGGGCTAAAGGACAGATAAGGGGTGAGACATAGGGTTTTACCCTGTGCAAATAAGATTCAGATGTTTGCTCAGATCCCATTTGCCTCCCTGGAACAGCAGTGCTTCGTGTGAATACATTTGGCTTAGCTCCTGAATATAAAATTTAGTTTGATAACCACTCACCCTATGGGTGCATTTCTCAGGAAATTAAACTGGAATCTTAAAAACTTCATACATCTATATTAAAACCCGAGAGTGGCAGATAGTCATTACACAGAGGAAACTTGAAAATATTTTCAGATTTAGTTGTGTATCACCCTAATGGAATAAATTAATTTCTTCTTGGGCAGAATTGTAAGAGAGGCCAGGGAAGGGTGAGAGGAAATTTAATTTATATTGAGATAACTTTTAAAAAATTTTGACATAAAACCCAATCAAAGATCTCTGTAGATAAGCAAAAGAAGAAGTTCTACTCTCACCTTAAAAACCTGTCAAATACATACTGCTTGTCCAAGGGAGTATCACCCAGTTAATCCCACTGTTTTTGATGGGAAGTATGAAATACTGTGAAGCTATTTGTGAAGACTAATAGCCTTAGTTGAGTAAAGTACCCTTTTTCTAGTATTTGAACAATTAAAAATGTTATTTAAAATCTATTATATCCTCATCAGACACTGGCTTATTTTGGCCAATGATTTTTAAGATATTTTAGTTTTAACAAGAAACATGGATGGCTGGAAGGTCTGAGCAAAGGGCAAATTAACAGTGAAGAAGGGAAGTAAACTGAAATGGTGGAAAGGATGAAGGAGAGAATATTTGTGTGAAGTAACTAGTTGTGAATTATTCAGAAGAGGGTCTTGTCTCCAGATAGGATCAAACACACAAGTCTATTGATAAGTATGATGTAGGTAACCTTTGAGAAATGAGACCTCAATACGTATGTTGTGGTTGTGCCCTATAATCTAAGTATTCTTGGATTACACTGAATATTTTTGTTTTATTTGTCAGTTCGCCTCTTGAAGATTTATCTAGATTAAATTTATTTTGTGCAAAACAAATTTTTTTTAGACTGGAACTTGTTGCTGCTTGCTACCTAAATCCAAAAATATGGTGTAGACAACACCAGAAACTCTTCTGCTTTTGAGGGAAGGGTTTTATCATGACAGGCTGCTAGAGAATTGTGGTAGATACTTAGAAATGTGAATACTCTTACTGACTTGGTGAACACAACTGCCCAGGATAAAAAATTAGTTTCTAACCATGTATTTCAAATTTGAATCAATAATGCTGAAGGCTTTTTCTGCTTGAAATACTTCTGCGTTTATAATGTAGGTAATTATCACATTAGAAGAATAGTTAATTATTAATTATTTTGAAAGTATTAGGACAACAACTTTGTGAAATTTATGTATTTTTCAAAAGTCTTGGGTTTTTTTTTTGGTGGTGATTTAAGTAGGTGCAAAAATTGTAGATGGAGTAACATTAGCAAAAGGATGTCAACTCCCTTAGTAGTCCAGTGGAAATAACAGAGTCACTCCTGTCTTTTTGAAGTTATTCTCTGTATGACTCACCCTTCTTTCAAAGCATAGAAAAAGCTGTTTCAGCCAAATGATGAAGATAATATGATTAGTGTTTGAACCATAAAAGGTCTTTTAATATTTTGTTGGGCTGCACATGGTAAATCTAGTATTATTTAAATTGTAAAGCAAAGCAAGAGGTATGTTACACAGAATTAGTATTTTTATGATTATTTTTATGATTAATCATTACCATAATTGTGGTTATGATTATTTTACCAGTAATTTTCTAAATGTGTCCTTTGCCTGTATAGGGAGTTGGTGTCTCAGTCCATGGACATTTTCGAGTTGCTACAGAAAAGACTGTTTTTGCCATGCCAGAAACAGCAATAGGTAAGTGTTTTAAGAAATTAGCACATGTTAATGTGTTTAGGGCTTCACTCTTTGTGTAATCAGGGTGAAATGTCTTTGACTGAATGCTGTGGTGGTAGGGAAAGAATTTTAAAAGAGAATAGGAGATGACCATATATGGAAAGTATTTTCTGTTAAATTACCAGAAACTTCTCTGTGTTCTGGGAGTTGATCATTGAGCCTCTTAAACCGCGTAGACTGACACAAAGGATGTCAGGATAAAACTTTGTTTAAAAAGAACTAAATCTTGCTACAGATGGGGGCAGATAATTCTGAAGCTCCCAGAGCAGGTACACTAGCTTTACCTTGGGAACTCAGTGTGAGTCAAACTGGGTGTACCACAAGCTACTCTGCAATTTTATAGAGACAGATTTTGGAATTCCAGCTTTTCTTGTAGATTATTAATGTAGACCCATTACAATTGTGCACAGATTGTGCCTAGGCAAAATCACAGTGTCTTCAGTGTCACCTTTTTTTTGTTTTAAACAGCAACATGTACCTTATGTTTTCTAATGTTTGATCCTAGAGTTTCTTTGTCAATTCTGACAAAATTTCTTTCGAAAAAGAATTGTATCCCAGAGCTACATAAAGATACAGGTATGGCTCAAGAAAAATAAATGGGTCAGATTAAAGGAAACTCTCCTGATGCAGCTGTCAAGCACAATAAAGCATAATAAACCACCCAAATGCAAGCAAGCTCGTTACCATTTTAATTCCTGAGAGAAATATTAGAGTGATTCCTGCTAGCTGATAAATGTAATTTTTCTGAACAAGTAAAGTTGAGATAAAAAAAGCCAAAAACTACTTCATCCCTCCAAGTATTGTTTTGTTGCCGAAGAAAAGCTTAGAAAACTAAACTTAAGCTTTAACAAAATGTGAGTTTTCTAAGCTCTGAAGTTAATAATCAGTTGTTGTATATGAAAACCATTTGAAGTTAACAACTTGTATTTTTTTAACTAAATGGAGGTTCATTGGTGTATGAAGCTATGCCAATAATAAAAGCACCTTCACTTTCTTCTTCAAAGGGAAAGATTTGAGTAGTTTTATATTAACAAGAACTATGTACTTTACTCAGATTTATTGTGTTGACAAGGACTTCTTTAAACAAAAATAGGCTGTGAAGACGTGAAGGAAAAGCTTAGAACTTGCTTAGGAAAGAAAGTAATTAAAGCCCTTTTAGGATCACTTAGAAGTAAAACCACTGAAATCTGTTTGGATTTAAAGGCTTAGCTGTTTTGATCTCTGTGGGGTGTGTTTAAAATATCTGGCTCTCTAGATACTGTATTAATAGTTTTTTTCATGTGCTCATGTATTTCAGTAGGCATGACACCTTTGCTGTGAAATGAAAACAAAGCATTCATTCAGCTGCTCTGTTTTCACACAATTATTCTGCATTTGTACAGCACCATAAATAAACGGATATAGATAAATATGCCACTTAGCAAATAGAAATAAAAGGCTGTTCTAGACTGTAGGAGTTTGCCATAGATAAGATAAAGCACTGGAAAGCAGCACAGAAGTAGGAAGGTATGGAGAAACCACTGGTGGGAAGAACAAAGGATGAAAGTATAAGGTATGGGCTTTGTGGTGATGTTACACTTAAAATGGATACTTCCTTGCATATCCCTGCTAAGTTTTTAGCTTTCTAGAAGTCAATAGTAATAAATTCCCAACCCTCTCTGCCAGACGAGGTAAGAATGTAGCAGCACTGCCTTTGTTCTGCCTGGCAAATGCAGAGTTGCACCTTTGGGACTACAGCAGAGCATGTTGCATCTGTGTCAGAGCACAGGCTGCAAGTCAGCAGTACAGGCATGGGCTCATGGCCTGGGCAGCCCAGCAGTAACACAGCTCTACTCTTACTTCACTAATTGAAAAATGATTGCTGAATGCTAAGAAAAAAACCAAAAATCAGGTATGGAATACATTAAGAGAACCCCAGCAGCAAAGAGAAACATATGGGAAGTGTTACTGAAAGAAGGGCAATATGTAGAACATGGACAACAGGAGTAAAATTATAAGCAAAAAAGGAAGACAGGAAATTGAAAAGGATACAGTAGAAGCTATAGCAGACTATGCAACCAAGTAAGTTTAAAGTGGATTAGGTAGACCTTCAGTAATCCTGTTTGTAAATTCCTTAATTAAAGAAACCTTCATTCAATTTAGGTTTATTTGCCTCTAAAGCTACTTAAGCTAATCAACTTCACAGTTTATTTAGAACTGATTTCCTGTGTATGGCCAAGTGGAAGGACACTATGGATCCCAACAGAAAGATGTTTTTCCTCTGGAAATGTGCTGGAGTGTGGAGGGAGCAGTAGTCTACCATCATTATTATTTTAAGTATAGCAAAAATAAAAAAATATTGTTGCTGTTGTTGTTCTGGTGGATGGAGAGAATACTGTAATTGCCTTTTTGCTTTAGAGGGCATTTTTAAGATAGGCTTTACTTTTAAATGAGGTTGGGTTTGGTTTTTTTTATTACAGTAGAAGGATATCCAAGGGGAGACAGATGAATAGAAACATAAAACTAAATAGAAGTCTTGGCATCACTGTTGTGATAGCTCAAGCTGAGAAGGTAAAATGTAGAATAGACTATTTGAGAATATGAGTACAGATAAAAAAAGGTAAGTGATGAATTGGAGTTACTACAGCCTAGGGCTTTTAAAGGGTATCAGCAAAGCATTCAGCATTTCAGAAGAGTTGTATGTCTCAGTAGCCTGGGAGATGAGGGATAAATCAATTAATGACAGCACACACATCAGTGGGAATAGAATAGTACAGCTGTAACTGATAGGAAGTGACTCCTAAACCCAACCTTTTGATGTAGTAGAAGCAGCAGAACAAAAAGAAGACCAGGAGGGAACCAGAGGAGAAGTTGGGTTAGATAATAAGATTATTAACAGGGAAACACTGAAGAGAAGCTGTCTGAAACAAACCTCTCCTTATTGCATCCAAGAGGGAGGACTATTCATGGAGCTCTGATTTCACATGTCTCAAAATACTTGGCATAGGGTCTTTCTGTAATACATACATTGACTGTTGTGAACAAAAGCAATTACATGTGAGTGAAAAATTACCATCTTCTATCAGAACCCCATTTAAAACTCCTTAGGTACATCTGAATTTTCCCAGTTAATATCTCTTCTTTGGCAACTGCCTTACAAGTGTCTTATTGCTCATTTGTATTCTTTTTCATTTGTTTTCATGATTCATTTGATTCATTCTCTGAAAGTGAAAAAAAAATCCACCACACCTTTAATTTCTTTAGAAGATTGCAGTTTCATGAATGCATCATTGGCATGATTTCAAGGTAGTAACTGGACCCTGCTTCTATGCATTCAGATTTCTGAAACCAAGAGTAAATACTGAAATCAATCTCAATACTGAAATCAATATATAAACTAAAGTATTTCAAGATTAAATATGTTTAAAAATATGTCTAAATTTATTTTTCGTGAGCAATTTATATAGCAGAAGGTAGATACTTTCCAATACAACTTCTAAAAGTATTTAAAATTCTAGTCACAGCTTTAAATTCTTAAAAAATTACCCTAATCTGTAGATTTTAAAAAGTATATAAGAGTGTTACTAAACCGGAGAGTTTAATATTATTTTTTAAATTTAGCTTAGTCACAATCCTGTCAAAGAGCCAAGTACTAAGTCAGCATCTTGTGCCTCCACCTTCAGGAAGACCCTATCAATATTGTTGATCTATTATTGAATTCTTAGCCCCAAAATTTGTTCAAACTAAACTGTGTAAGAGGTGCTTCATCAGTGTTTAATATTTTGATATAATAAAAGATTTCATTGAAAAAGCAGCATCCAGTCTGAGCTTGCACAAATTATTTCATAATTCTTTGGGTCACTTCTATTTCCTTGCTGAGAACACACTTGCTTTTTCAAGCACCTAAAATTGTCTCAAGTTGTTGGCAAATGGAATAAATATTCTTCTTTGGTATATGTTTGTGAAGTATGTGCCAGGGGAAAAGATGAAGTTTGGAAAGTGTTCAAGAGTTTGCTTTTAGGAAGGGTTTTGATGCCAGAAATGTCAAGCCAAGTCAAGGAGAAATTTGGGCAAGGTTGCTGTGCCTATGTAAGGAAGATGATAATGAGACAAGAAAAAATTGCTGCTAGTGATGATTAGTACAAGATCTCCCTACACTTTTGTTTTGTGTTGTTTATTGCAGGCCTTTTCCCTGATGTAGGTGGAGGGTATTTCCTGCCAAGGCTCTCAGGAAAGATTGGCTATTACCTCGCACTGACAGGCTGCAGGCTGAAAGGAAGAGATGTGCTAAAGGCTGGCATTGCTACACATTTTGTAGAATCTGAAAAGGTAAGGTGCCAGCAGTGCTGGCCAGGGCACAGCCCACAGCCACACTGGGAGCTTTGGGGTTTTAGCACCCCAGTACCTGATACCAACACCCCTGTCTGCAGAGGTGCACTTCCATTAGCTGGCTGTGCCCTGCAAACAGGCATGGTGGGACACTCTCAAGCTGTCCTTCTAACACTTGCCAGCTGGTGACAGCTTTGCTTGAAGGAAGGAGCAAATGGTGCTGTTTTTACAATTCCACTCTCGGAAGGGCATGAGCAGCAGAATTCAGCTGCTTAAAAAATTGTGCAGTTTAGAGAACAGTGTACGAAACTAGAAGTTTATACAATTGCAAAGTTTGCAGTAAAGGTAACCCTGCATTAAAATGTTCTTTCCTCTCAGCTGTAGCACTGCTTTTGGGGGGGCTGCTTGGGAAGCAATTCTTTGCTGGTCACTGCAGACATAATTAAATTGGGGTGGTTCAACACTGACACATGAACTCTGTCTCCTTGTCTTGTTTGCTTTGTCCTTCTTTAGGGTCTGTCAGAAAGTTGGGGAGGATGAGGGAGTGTTTATATAAGTATATCCTACTATTACCGTAGTAATAACCCAAGCAGTGTGTTTTGTTTTACTTACTTGTAATTAAATCTCATTTTTAACAGCTGCCTGCCTTGGAGAAAGACCTGATAGCCCTGAAATCTCCTTCAAAAGAAAAAATTGCAGATTTGTTGAACTCTTACCACATGAAGGTAATCTGAAATTACTGAAATCAAACAAAATTGTAAAATATATGTAGACATTATTTTTTTATCCATGTTACTGATTATCTTTTTCTATGTTTGAAAATAATGAGTTTCCAAACTCGTTGCACTCTCTCCACAATACTTGTGTTAGCTCCATGTAACAATGGGCATGAAAATAAAAGGTTTTGCCTTCACAATCAGTGACTATTTTAACTCTTTTGATGTGCATTGCAGTTCTCTTTCAAAAGAAACCTCTAGAGTCAAACCAGTATTCAGTGTTACTCAGTCAATTACTCTGCTGTTGTTCAGCTTTAAAATGAGCTCTGTCTACTCTTGTTATTTCTGTTTTGTAATTACCAAGTTCATAAATACGATTAATTGGAAAAATAAATGGGATAAGCTAATTTACATCATAGTACTGATTATTTTGACAAAACAGAATGCTGTGAAATAGGAGTGATTATATGTTGCAGTATCCTGCTTTACAAGACTACACTGAATGGAAAAGGAAGCTGTATTTTTAGTTATCAGAGCTGAAATGCCAGGGAACCTTTACAGCTTCAGCTGCTGTTCCTGAACATCTGCTTATGTCCCAAACCCCTTAATGCCAGAAGATGTGAAACATTTGACAGCCTTCCCAAAGAAGGCCAATGGATCTATCACACACTTTGTATGTCTAAATAAAATTTTGTGAAATGACACAGAAAAGAGAAGGAAGGGAAATGCCTTTTTTCCCCTTGGTCATTAAAAAAGCCTAAACATAGGCCTGTATATTTTTAAAGAAAATTAAAGGTTTTTAAAAACAATCTCTGATTCTTGAGTAGATTTATCTGCACTGAATTTCTTAGTGTATTGCACGGAAGTGTTTTGATAGAATAATCAGAATTACTTGTGTACAAGGTAACCACCCAGACAAATGTGCATCCATAGTAGCTCAGAGCAAGCACTGCAGTATGAGGCAACATCTTTAACATTCACAGGATAGTGCCAAGTTCATATATACACACTGCAGAATTTTAATTCATTAAAAACTACACTGTGTTATGAACATTAGGTGTTCATTTATGATACAATATTTCTGGAACACAAGTAATTGAAATTTTTTTGTGCTGATACACTTTTCAGTCTAAAATAACCAAGTAAAATATGTATTTGCTTTTTAAATAGTGCACAATTGATCAAGAAAAGGAGTTTGCACTTGATGAACATATGGAGAAGATTAACAGGTATTCAGTAATTTTTAAAATTTTTTTATTCTGTGTGTAGAGAACATGAAGTTAGATCTAGTAACATTATTTCACAGATAAGGTGAGAGAAATTACCTCCAAGTTTAAATAGCATTTTGTCTTTAGGGAGCTTTATCTGAAGGTAATTATACATTTCACCCATCAGTACATTAAATACTTGGGCAAAGTAACCTGATTCATAGCCTGTGGCACATTAAAATTAACATTTTCTGTAGATATTGGATGGGAATTTGTGAGAGTAACTGTTCCATTGCACAGGAAATGTAACCTAACACATTTACAGTACTCACTGGGTAAAGGCCAATGATAGCTTGGAACTTAAGGAAAGGAGAAATAAATGAGAGTGATAAGAAAGAGCTAAATCTCTGCAAGAAGGATGGCAGTAACTACATTTAGAGATAAAAGATGCTGACAGCAAACCAGCAGAATGGAGCTGATAGCTAAAGATTTACTATGTTATAAAAACTCAGCTAAGACTGATAGTAGTAATTGAAGTTTATAAATAAATACCAGAGTTTCTTAGTAAGTTTTATTGAAATACTAGAGATTCATAAAGGAAAAGGAGATGCCTGAATTACTTGAAACTGAACAACATGGAAGACATTGGTAAGAAAAGCCATATCAGCTGGTTATGCTCTGTTTCTAACCCTTCAAAGGTAAAACAGAGACTGAAGCAGCTTGTTAACTGATTTTTTTTTTCCTCTAGTCTTTTTTCAGCAAATAGTATGGAAGAAATTGTTAAAAAATTAAAGCAAGATGGTTCTCCTTTTGCCATGAAGCAGCTAGAGGTAAAGTCTATGTCATTTCTGTTAGAGATTTTAAGTCTGGTTTTATGGTTTTATCCTTTTTTTTTATCGTAGGGCAGACTTAAGTCACCCTATAGAGCTTTGGACTGAGAGCCTCAGGTTCTCACACAGAGTCCTGAGGGATTCTCAGTAGTTCAACTCAGACAAGGGTATTCCTCTAAAATCACACAATGTGAGCACCATCATGTGGTGCATAGAATTGTAATTTAGTAAAAAAAAAGCAAACTCCCCTTTCTTTTCCCCTCCCCATGGTCAGGGGGTTGTTGGGAACAAGTGTTCCCTTTATAGCTTCTCATTATATTGGCAAGGCTTGGAATAAAACGGTGCCAGAACAGTGTTGTTGGTTTTTCTCCATTCCAGATATCTCATTTGGGGAAGCAGCAAAAAAATTTATAATCAAAAAGTATTTTTTGATCTTTCTAATGCATTTCTGAGTGTTAGATGTAGTCACTACTCAAAAAACGTGCAGCAATGCTACAAATATAATTCATAGTTCAGCCTCAAAAGCAAGAAGCAACTTACATTCATTTATGAATAATGTGTGTATTTTCTTTTTTTCCTTTGAAGTGTCTTTGTTCAGGTGCCTTGTAAAAGTTTTGTTTGTAGCTAGTGAAATATTCCAACTGGATAGAACTGAAGTATTCCTCCAGCAAAAGTGTTGTTCTGACTTTAGTTACAGCTCACAGAAGAAATCCTCCTTTCATAGTAAAAGAAAACATCCATCATCTCTGACTTTGATATGAGCAGAAGGAATTTTATAAGGTAGTATTCACATTAGGCACCCTGTCACTTAAAAAAAAAAAAAAAATTCAAAATGTAACACATTGTCACTGGAACTATCCAACAGTTTTTGAGAAAGGAAGTTCTAAGACTATTTTTGTGCTAACCAGTATATTTAGTACACTGCAAGAAGTTTAGCATATGTCTTATAAAAGCAAAATTGAATACAAGGGAAAGCTAATTTCTTCCCTTACTATTCCAAGTTTCATTGGATAAAGCAGTCAAATGAGTTGGTGCCAGAATAAAAATGTTATCTGTTCATATTATATTGATTAGGTTCAATGGATGTTGAAAACAACAAAATTATTTGTTCTTTTTCCTTATTATGATATTATTTGTTTAACAGTTCTAATTCAGAACTTAAAACTAAGTTATCTATTGATGACTAAATTAGGTCATCTACTTCAAAGTTATGATTTTGTGTAACTGATTTTTTAAATTCCCAAACAACAACAAAAAGGGCTATTTTGTTGCTTCTTCTGTTCTCTTATGCCTTTAATAGGACTTAATAACAACTTTTTTCTTTCATGTGATTCATAAATGAATGTCCTTGGAGTTGACCAGAGTTTCAGAACAATCATCTGTTCTGTTTAAGAGATAAGACTCTATTGGTATGACTTACTTCAGCCCATGCAGAAATTCATGGGAAAAACCCCATGAAACAACTCCCACATTTTCTAGCAGATGCAAGACTTTAGCGTGAACAAATACTTAAATTTCAGAGGAGTTTCTGACAGCAGACATGCTGTGCTAAGCAGTAGGATTGGGCAAGGTTGTGAAACTGAGGTTTCACTTTAGTGTCCAGGTACAGGAACAACAGCAAATCCAGCTGATAAATATCATAGCAGCTGATTTAGTAACAGCAATGTCTATGCTTATTCTCCTTGTTTGTTCCTGTATTTATTATATGTATAAGCAAGCCTATGGAATAAGTCCTAACTGAATTTTTTATACAAATCTCCTAATTTGGAGGTACCCCTTGGTACATCCACCTTGTACCTTGGATCAGCAAGGTTAATAAAATGGAACTCCTAGTTCCACAATAATCCCAGTATGCTGTGAGCCATGCTATCCCATGTAGTCTGTTTTCTCTGACCTACAATACTCCTGCTTCTTACTTTCAAAACATGCCTGCTTGGCAGGCTGTCACATACCTGATACTGAAATATTGTGTGAAGAAGAATATAAAGTTGTTAAAATCCTACTTGAGAATGGCTTCATGATTTACACCACACTTTGGACCCAGCTGCAAACAGGTAGAAAGGAAAGCTAGAGAACTAATACTTAGAACTCGGTAGTTTTCAAACCTTTAACTTTGTAGTGCTACTTTGTTTTCAGGATTTACATGAGCCAAAAAGCTTTAATCTGAGGGGGAGGTGTGCCATTCCTAGTGGGATGAAGTAAATGCAAGATCTTAACCTGAAAAGCACCAGATGCTTGACTTGGTTTTCACATAAGTAAGTGATGGATGTCTTCATCTATTGCAAGGGGAGTGATGCACTGGACCTCTGGGAGGTTTTGGAGTTTTAAGTGAAAGACAGTCACTATTCCTACTTTAATGCTTCTAAGGGAATCTGCTGTGTCAGTGCCACTTAATTCAGTCACCTTCTGTTAGTATTTTATTGGTGTTCAGTCTACTGCAAATTCAGCTTAGAGCTTTTGGGATCATTGTGTCAAGATCAAGATGGTTTGAAAGATAATGGAATACATGTCAAATACTTCTATGAAGACTTCTTTGCATTTTAGTACTCCCCACTCCAGCCTATCCTGTCTCTTTCCCAGGCTTGTTCCCTAGCACCAATCCCCTCCTCTTTGTACAGAGAATGTATTTATAGCTATACTGGTGACTCATTTTTCTGCAATTACACCTACCCATTTTCCTGCCGTGTTCCTCTTCCTCCAGCTTGATTTATGTCAGTACCTCCTCCACCTTCAGCCTCATTGATATGCCAAGATAACCAGTCTAGTGCATCTAGCAGCCGCCTTAAGGGCTGTTTGCAGATCTTCCCCATTCCAGTGCTTGCTTTGACCAGAACTTGCCATGACCATTTCAGCCCTGGAGCCATCTGGCTGTACCATGCATAGCATTTAACCTGGTCTGAGCAGAGACTTCCTAGTCTAAACGACAGAATGTGGAACTCAAAGGAGGAAAGGTCCAGCTGAAAGATAAGGGCCAGCAAGAGCATCTTACAGGAAATCAGGGGTCCAGTTAAGAGCTGCCACCCATCTAGAACCTACAGAGTGTTGTAGTCAGAGGAACAGCAGATCTCTTAATCTGCTGAAAGGCAGCTCATTGTTGGAGAGCTTGACCAGAACTGAGGAACTGTTGGCACTTGGAGCCAGTGTTGGCTCATTCTTTGCCAGCCTCTCTCTCAAGCACAGTGATCACATGCAAGTTACAGAACGACAAAGCCAGTGCTTTGAAGGCACAATTCCATACACTCCTGCTTGTGTAGCAATCACATGTTTTCCAGCTTAACTAGGCAAAATGGGTCACTGCTGTATCAGCTGGTGTCTGGAGGGATGAAGAGTAATTGGGAGCTAGAAAAAAAATGTTGCTGCTGATGACTGGAAACTTGCCATTTCAGGCTGTGGTAAGGAGCCTAATGTCTGCAATGAAAATAATGTAAAGAGGCAAATCAAACCATCTGCTGCTTTTTAATAGTGATGAAAATGTCCTAATTATCAGGAAGTGTCTGTTGTACCATGAATGATACATATCTTTTATTTGGGTTTACTGAGAAGGGAGGATTGTGTTTAGAGTAAGGAAACAGTGATAAGCAACAATAAGATTTAGCTCCTTTTCCTCACAACTCCATGAAGCTTTAAAGCTCAGTTATTTTCTCTTAACTAGGATTTTTGTCTTTCTCCCCACTTTCCCCTACTGTGTACTGGCATGCAGTTCACCAAAGGATACTCCTGAGAGCCAGATTTACAGCATTTGTTTGTGTGCTTTACAAGAATCCTGTCTGAGGCACAATGTTTATAGTCTGTGCTTCTGTCAAAAGGCAAGACCTCCAAGCCTCCTATCAGCAGAGTAATTTAGGGCTAAACGACTTCAGTATCTGTTTATCCTATACAAGAAACCTGGATAAATATGTTTGGTTTATTCTAATATTTTCTTCCACAGATTTCTTCTTTGCATATCGTTTGGTCTTTGCCAGTGATGGGGAAGCAATGACTTGAAGTTTGTTGCCAATCTCTCTATTACTACCTTATTACTCTGTTGTACCAAATAAAACTTACATGCTAAGCAATACTAATATCACCTACAATATCAGTAAATCTAAGAGTAATCCACACTATATATATATATGTATATATATGATATTAAAAAACAAAGTATAATTGCTTGTTACACTTGCCTTCACTTATCAAAAGATTCTCCTTGAAAATGTCTTTCAAACTACCGTAATTTCTCTGGCTAGTAGTAATTTTATCTCAAATGATGGGACCTTAGGAGTTCTAGGTTTTCCACAAGTGATGGCACACATCCCAGAGATCTTGCTGATCAAAGCTTTTGCAGGAAAGTTCATTTAATGTGACAGCTTGGTGGGAGGGAGCAGGAGGAATAGGTGTCACAGAGGGAGCTCAGGGAGAAGAGAGCCATCATTTACTTCACAAAGTTTAAATTGCACAAAAGACAGACTTGCACAAGTGTCCAAATTGAAGAAAATAAAAAATAATGTTACTGTCTTCCCCAGACTATTAATAAGATGTCACCTACGTCTTTAAAGCTGACTTTCAGACAGCTCAGAGAAGGAGCTTCCATGAGCTTACAGGAGGTGCTCCGGATGGAATACAGACTGAGCCAAGCGTGCATGGTAAGCAACAGCTGAGCCTCTTGTCCCTTCCCAGCCACAGGGGGGGAACACTTTACCAGAGACTAAAAGTTTTATGGAGATTTCCTCAAGAGTTTATAATTTATAGGTTTTAATTTTCAATATAATCTCTATGTGTTGGTGAGGCTGTCACATTTTTCTCGTTTCATGTTATTATATGGAATGCAAAGGACACTATATTAATGGTGGTCAGGTGGGAATGTAGAAGGCTTCAGTTAAAAATATGAAAACATTAATATATAGATAGTTTCATATTTGGATTGTAATTTTAAAACTGGTGTTCTTGAACAGGTTTTCTTTTCAAATTACTTAGCCCTTAGTGCCTCAGTTCCCAGCAGCAGGGTGCAAATAGTTGTTTATCACTGCCTTTCAAGAGTGTTGTCTATGAAAAATTTATCACAGCAAGAGATTTTAGTGCTATTTGTACTAAGTGCTGAGTACTTGGATAGCATATGAGAAAGTGATCCTTGCAGTGGAACAGAGCTGCTAACTGAATTACCTGAACAAATGCCTTACAGGGTTTGCCATGGCATCCTTATTATTGGTTTTGTCACATTTTAAAATAAGGTTTCTATGTGTCCAATTAAATTATTTGTGATAGTCAAAGTAAATACTTTAAGAAGTGAAAATCTGTCTAATTCTGATGTTCTAATGCCTAACTAAAACTAAGATTGTGGCTCCATTACTAATGAAGCATGCTTAGGGTTTAAGTGTTACATTACCGTTTTTTAAAAAAGAATTGGATGTTTACAGGATTCCATTTCACTGCAAAGTGTTCCAAGTATGCAGAATACATCACAATTTCTGAAGACTGGCCTTTCTCAAAAGAATTTCTGATACTACACACCTTAGCCCCATTATGTGAACCTCTTTAGAAAAAGATCTGAGGTGTTACACAGAGAGAACTTGGACTGTGGCACAGTGCCTGATCAGCTACAGGTCAACAGACTGACTTTAAGAGGTGTGGCTGCATTTAAGCAAGAAGATACACAGCTCTTTAATAAGTAAAGGCAAAGTAGGCCTAGAAAAGAACAGTACAAGTGGGATTTAACTGAATCTTGGGAACTTGTATTTCAAGTAGAAAGGGATAGGGAAAGATGGGATAAATAGAACCTGTCATGTTACAGCTTTCTTTTTTATAATCTTTCAGAAAGGCCATGACTTCTACGAAGGGGTTCGAGCAGGTAAGTATCCGCACCAGAAACACTCCTCAAGCTTAATAGCACACACATTCACAATTGTGGTGCTTCTTTGGAAATCACTACCAGTGCATGCAGCAACAGCCCAGAAAAAACTTCCCAGCTTTCCATAGGTTTTGCTTATTGGACTTCTGTGTGGCCAAAATTTGTTATTGTTCCAAAGCACAAGAGCCATGTTGTTTCCTTTGTGCAATTTCAGTTCCCTAATGTTATTTATCCACCTGGTTGCACCATTTCACATTTAACACCTAGAGTAGTGACTAGTTGCAGGCATCACTTGTGTCCAGGCTTAGTGTTGCCACAGAGCTGGTTCAGCCAGCTACACAATGCTTTGAGACTCAAAATCAAAAACAACTGTTTGTATAGAAAACTGTTAGAACAAAGACTTACTTTCCCCCCTGTCCAGAATATCTCTGAATGGAAGTGTCTTACTACTAAAAAACTATATGTGTAAACTTAACATAAACTAATTCAGTATTTTAAGGCATTGGTCAAGAGAGGTAGAGGTAAAAGCAGAGTAGTGGCTCAGCAAATTCATCCAGGGGACAGACTTCAAGCCTGTCCTTGATCCTACTGCTGATTCACTGTGCAGTTTTTCAAACCCAAAGTCACATCTGTTAGGAGCCGTAGCAATTATTTATGTACTGTTCATCACGAGATGAAATAAAGCACAGGCTTTTCCCAAGGAGCTTACAGTACAAGGCATTTGGATGGATAAGTTTTGGCTGGACTTTTAATTCACACAGTTACATACTCAAGTATTATCATCTCCTCCTCATTGTTTTATATCTGTCTTTATAAAGCAGTTTGAATTCTACTTGAGGAATGGATATTAGTTGGAGTGGCTGCTATTAGTAACACTGTACTAAAGATAGCCTGGGGTGAGAGATGTAAAATTTATTCATACAGCATGGGGAAAGTTTCTGACTTTAATTAATTAGTCTTTAGCACTCATTAGCAGACACTTCTTTGAAGAATTTACCACACATGTTGAGAAGTGGTTTTCATTATGTTGGCAATGGGGACAAGGGTACCTTAAAAATACTGTTCCTGGGATATATTCTAAATCAGCAAATAAGCTGCTAAAATGCAGTTATTCAGGAAGTGACAAACTCCAAGTTTGAGAGTCAGAGGAACACCAGCTGAATTTCTCCTTGCAAGGCACAAGGTCATGAAACCATCTGGGACTGCAGTACAGTACAAAGGCAAATCCCTTGTCAGTATGGCCAGGAAATGCACAAACTGCTTGTAAAGAGAGACGCTGCGAAAACAGCAGTTGGGAAACTTCTCTTTATACAGGATGATGTAGCAAAAGTTTTAACTATATCAGGGGAAGGAAAAACCAAACCCACCAAAGATCCAAGTGCACTGAGGGGATTGCTTATAATAATAATAATTTGTTTTGTTCCTGAAATACTTTTGTTCTCTGCTTACTGCATAGATCTTGTTCTCAAATTTTCAGTCTTAGCATTGCTTCTCTTGTTGCAGAGGAGTGTAGAATCTGACTCAAGATCACTTTTGTAGTTTGGTCTAATTTCATAAAAATCATTATCCATCAATGTGCTGAGCATCCTTTTTAACAGGAAGGGAGATTATTAAGGACCTCACAGCACCAACCATTGTGAATAAAATTGATAGAATTGTTACATATTAGCTTTCTCTTTCCTGAAGGGTTACATTACAAGCATTTAAGGAGCCAGTTCTTGACCCTCTCTACCACAAAAAGATGCACCATCAAAAGCAGTTGAGTTACAACAATCAGATTTTAGTTTAAGAATGTTTCTCGGCAGCCAATGGCCACAGGTCAGGTTTTACTAATACCTTTCATCTGCTTCAAACCATAATTTTAAAAGGCTTTCTAGGGAGTAGTTTTAAAGCTTTTTAAACCTGTTTTGACCTGAGGTCAAAATTTCTTTTTTATTTTTAGCCAGATTTCTTTCAACCTGAAAATCTGCTGTGGCAGTCTTCCCTGTTTATGATTCTTGTGATTGGAGTGATTAAAGAAAAGCCAAATCTCTTAAAGTGTAAAACACGTGGATCATATTTCACCAGCATTTTCCTTTAAAATGGTAATTGTGGACTTGGAACACATTAGGTATCAATTTTTCACCTTGATTAGTAGAACAATATGTCAGCTAAGAAATGCATAGGTTGGGGTAGTTGCCAAGAATTGTTGTTCAAATCTTACTGCCCAAGAAAAGTGGTAATTTTTGAAGTCAGTGCTCCACACATCCAGGTAGGATACAATCTCAGCAGCAAATCTCAGGGACAAATATCTGTTAATTCACCCTCCTAACTCTTTGTGCAGGAATGTGCACTTGAAATTGAACTGTAAAGGTCTTCTACATCTTGCTGATGCTGCAAAGATGATATTTCTGTGCAGCTTCTGCCACCTCCCCTGCAGGGCTGGCAGATGTGAGCTGTACCCTGGGCACCCCAGGGCCCTGCATGAGCTGAGAGATTTTATGGCAGCAAACAGAATGTCAGGGGCTTGGAAATACCAGAGTTTAGACTGTGCTGGAGGAAGCTCAGCAACAGAGCACTAACTGAAGTCTGGTAAAGTCACTGCTACTGAACTGAGGGGCTTGGGATTTTGATTAAAAAAGGTGAAACACAAGAACAAACCCTTAACATGATGTCTGTGCTCAGTTACTTTTATCATAATGAATTCTCTTAGCCTACCTTAGAAGTCTTCAGAATTTGGTCTTCTTAATGATTGATCTCCAGCTGGAAAGATACAAAATATAAAAAGTCAATGCAGAAAGGGAATATTTTCATGGTTCTACTAGAAAACAAGTATTTTGACTCATACAAGATTAAAGACTCTACTGGAAAGACCATTATGAGCATTGAGTTTATCCTCTAGAGTAAAACTGGCTACGGATCCAAACAGAAAGATGAACTTGACTAGACAGCAGTACCCTGGAGTGGAGATCTGGCAGCACTTACTGCAGTATGGCAGAGGGGAAGCTGTACTAACATACACAAGGACCCTTTTTCCTCTCTAATTTAAACCACCTCTAGTCAGTGCTGACTCTTGTCAACAACAGACTGTGAACTTCAACTAAAATTGAAGAAAATCTGCAGATAATTTTTATTCCAATGGAATAAATATAGTTGATTTGGAATAATTACATCTTTTCACCCAAGCCAATCAGTGGTTTTACTGTGTTCAGAAATACCCTGCAGGATCACAGCTTTTCAGTAAGTTATCCAGTTGAACATGACAGTAAAAGCACTCTTTTACAGGACTTTTCTTCTAAAGAATTGTCCTCATGGATTCTGTTTCCAGTGGAATTGCAATTTCCCATATGATAGGTTACCTTTTACAATTAATTTGTTTCTAAGGAGTCCTTAGTTCCCTGTTTACAATAGGTGCAGGGCTCTGATTTGCCTTTCTCTATGGGGATGTAAGCTAAAGCATTGTGATGC
This sequence comes from Camarhynchus parvulus, assembly GCF_901933205.1. Classification (NCBI taxonomy): domain Eukaryota; kingdom Metazoa; phylum Chordata; class Aves; order Passeriformes; family Thraupidae; genus Camarhynchus; species Camarhynchus parvulus. The sequence goes on along the minus strand of NC_044577.1, from coordinate 7,689,946 downwards.
CTGTATGTCTTCAGCTACAGAAATATTAATTAGTGCAGTTATCATTTGAATTGTGTGTATTTTCTAGCCATTTTCAACCATTGGATAAAGACAGAAAAGTTAAAGAGAAGTTTTCAGGTCACATTTTTTTTTTTATTACCAGTTGGTGGGCAGACCATTGTGCCTGTTACTTTGATAAGCACAGTCTCTAGGTAGGTATTCTTTTAACTGAACATAACATTCCATCCCCTTACACATTCCTCATCTGGGATATTTCTAGTTCACTCAATAAGAACAAACTCAGTTTAGAAAAACATGACAACTTACCCAAAAACAGCAGTTATTCTTGGAAATATCTGGTCTCTGTGAGTGTCATAGTTCACCTGCCTTTAGAACCATCCTCCTCTAAACTCTTTGTCAGAAAACAAACAAATAAAGGCCATTCTCAGGAGAAAAGTTTGAAATGTGCTCCCTCTTCCTGCCCATCCTCTCTTATATGCTGTGGGCTGTGTTGGTCAGGAGGTTTTCCAGGCCACAGGTGGATCTCCAAATCAGGTGCTGATCTCACTCATCTGAAGGGAATTGGCAATCAGTGCATCCTAGAGAGCCACAGTTCTTACAGCTGTTCTTCTTTAAATGATAAAAATGTCACATTTTCAGTAGCATCTTCATGGGTTTCTTAAAGCCTGAAAGGTGCTTGGAAGGATGCTCTGGAATTCTCTTCATACTGGTAATTTTTACACACAAATTAATTCCCTCTTGTTTGCTAATGCAGCCATTGCTGACATGCCTTCAACATTCCTGTGACACAGGGCATGTTCTTTGGGAATTGGCATTTTCTTGTTAGTCTTTTACATGTGATTCACTCAGTGATGGTTTTTATCTTCAGTGCTGTATTTCCCAGGCTGCAGCATAAAGTCTGTGTACTAAGGTTATACAGATTGTCACAGTTCAATCTACCCAGGCCTCAGCAGCTGTCAGTATTTACAAATAAACACCCTCAGTTCCCACAAAGACACCCTGCTTTACTCTCTCCTCGTGAGTTATTTCATTATTAATGTGATGTGTTTAAATTAGCTGTAGGCACTTAGCACCACTGAGTCATCTCCTGTACTCTCCCAAGAGTCAGATTTTGCACAGAGGTGTGAAAGCCTTGTCCAAAAGCAGCACTGTAAAGTGCCATTCACAGGCTCCCATGAAGTGTAAGTCAGCCATGAGTGGCAGGTCTGACTAAACCACTCATTTCAGGCCTGTTCCTTCAACTCTTGGGCTGCTCTGAAGTGATTCACTCTTCCTTGTGTCATCCAGCAACTCCCAGAGACATCTCTGGGTAGGTCACAACTCAGGAACTTTGATTAGAGTAGAAACATCTGTGTTACAGGAACTCTGCCTTCTCCAGAGCACACAGATTTGTCTCCCCCATAGAATCACTGTAGTGATCTGTCTCGATGCAGTCGTAAGTCACTTTAATTAGAGGAAGTTCATGAGTAACTTTGGTGTTTCTCTGTTCACCTGGCAGTGCTGATTGACAAAGACCAGTCCACCAAATGGAAGCCAGCTGCTCTGGAAGAAGTCAGCGATGAATTTGTGGACAGTTGTTTTAAATCACTGGGAAACGATGATCTCAAGCTGTAAAGAACAAACCTATTGACATCTTATCTATCTGCTTAGTTCTGTCATACAAAAAGTAACTGCAGTGTGATCAGTTTGGACAATACTTTTTTAGCTAGCCTGAGATTCACAAGTCTATTTTCCTTTTTTTTTTTTTTTTTTTGCATTCAGGAACATTCTCTGTAATGAGAAAATAATTGTATCTCTGGTTAATAATGGGAGAAATCACTTCAAGGCAAGTTGTTATGTTTACTGCTTTACACAGTGATTAACATTTAATTTTTTGCATCAGCTCTTAGTTTAGGAGGAGCCCTTGGGCAAAAGAGCACAATTTAAGGGGTGACCTAATAAGCAAAAAGTCAAGAGACCTTTTGTGTTCTTGGCTCTGTCACTGATCTGGTAAATTGGGGTTGTGCCACAGATTCTTCTGTGTACAATGAAAATAAAATATGGTTAAACCTTTAATGCAGTCAGAGCTACAAAGGAAAATGCAAGACAGAATCCATGGTGTTAAATGTCCTTTTAAATAAAAGCTCAGACTGATACATTATTAGTCTGAGAACAAGAAATTGTTCTATTGATTAAACACTTGTAATTTTTCAGCCTTGCTGTGTGATGTAAACATTGTTTCAAATGTGATAATCTTGCCAGAGCCTGAAGCACACTTCTCTTCGCTTGCATAGCCCACTTCTTAAAATGTCATTATGTCTGATTCAACTGCATAATCAGTATTTCACGATTTCAGAAAATTGCTGGTTTTTCTTGGTCTTACAGTGGTGAAGAAACAAGTGCCTCAAACCTTGCTGTGAACACCAAGCAGCAATTTCCAGTGCATTCAAGGTGGTGGGGTTCTGATGCTGATAAGACATGAAGTTACACAACAGAACCAGAACCCCTTGATCCAAGTATTTGTGAGAGGGAAATTATTTTTTCTAATGTATACAGACAGCTACTAATCTTTCTTCAACATTTTGCCTTCTTTTTTATGCTTCAGCAGAGCACATAGCAGTGTTTCTTTCTGCTTACTTCTACACTTACAGGCAGGTCACAAGTACAAATTTTGGCTTCTCTGAAGAACAAAACTTCTGTTCAAATGCCACAGTCAGTAACCAGCATGGGGAGTGAAAAAGTCAGAGCTGCAGCAGAACCATTGTGGAGTTTTCAATGTTGGGCAGTTTTTATGACCAACAGCAATGGTCTGCAACGGCTTAAGGCTCCTTCCTTTCTAGGAGCTGTTGCCTGGAAACAAAATCCAGGAAATTCAACTACCAAGAGTGACTTAAAAAAAAATCAGAGGGGAGCAAATGGAGAGCTAAATCAAGAAAAAATGGCACCTTGCTTTGGCACTAGAGACTTGTAAGATAAAATTATTAAAATTTCAGCTGTGAGTTTATGGTACTGTGGACATACTTGTTATGGGACTGTCCTTGAGTTTAGTTCCAAAAGTAATTGAGATTTCATTAAAACCTCTAGGTAAGTCTGAAAGTGTCACAAGACTTCCTACCTCAAGCTGGTCCCATAAGAAGTGCTCCCCTGTATTATTTGAAATTTTTATATGTTTTACATTCATAAACAATTGCTATTTTAAATTTATTTTTAAAAGATTGCTTATCTTAATAATTCCATTATTTTTGTATTAAAGGAGCAATATTCAGCCAACTATATTAAATGAAAACCACAGTAATTCCCAGGGTGTAGGGATCATGCCTCCTTTGATTGTACAAGATCTTAGGAAGAACATACTTCTGAATTAGTAAACTTTGACTTGCATGTTCAGTTTCTTCCAGAATTTCTGTGAACAGGAATTATCTGAAGCTCAAGGTAACGAGATCCTGTCCAATCTTTGCAATCTTGTGTTTTTTTCAAATAAAAGGCATACAAGCAGATGGTAAGTTGAATTTTATTTGGTCCACAAGAAAATATTTTCCACAAAAAATATTGTAAAAATATATTGTAGTGTGTTTTATTTGGGAATACTGATGTGCCTTAGTCCAGAAACGTCAACTTTACAAAGTTGTGCTGCAGTTAATGTATTTTGAACCATTATTAGAATATCAAGTCAGTCACATCATACCCACTCAGATTAATCTTGTTTCCTGGAGAAAATATAAAGCAAATGTATTTTAAACTCCTAAATAGAAGTAAACAGTTTTGCAGAGTATGCCAGTCCCAAACTGGAGTGCCTTTATTACACAAAATGAAGTCAAAGAAGCAATGGTAACTTAGCTGGAAACCCACTGTCAGTGGCTCTAAAACTCTAGCACAGCTTAGCATAAATTTATTTTGGTGAAGAACTCTTTATTTTTACAATGTATTAGTATTGTGCCTATTAAATGTACAGCAGAGCTCTGGGGAGTTATTTCCCTCCATCTCTTATCAGACTGTAGCACTGAACAGATTTATTTTCTATTAAGGGTAAGTGCATTATTTTTAAGGACAGCATCCTGTAAAAGAGATGATTTTCCTGGTGAAAAGCCGTCTCCCTGTTGTTTGCTTTCCATTTGCTGCGTGCCTTCCCTGAAGTGCCAGTGTCATGGAAAGCATCCTAAAGCAGCTGGAATTGCACTTGGGCCACTCTGGAGCTGCTGGAATCTTCAGGCACCAGCGAGGGCCGAGGTTGGTGGCTGCAGGTGAGGGACTGGCTGGGCCACCAAGCAGCTGGTGCTGAGTGACCCCGGGGGCAGCTGTGGGGCAGGCAGGGCAGCCACCCCACAGGGGAGCAGCCACCCCGCAGGGGAGCAGCCACCCCACAGGGGAGCAGTCCCAGGGGCAGTTCAGGGTGCCTGGGTGACCCCTCCTGTGGGTAATGCCGAGTGCTGATCACAGGGGATGCTCTGGTGGAACCTCAGCTGTGTTACAACTCTCTCTGCCTGCTGTTGGACTGTGCAGCGGCAGCCTGCCAGCTGGGAACTGCTCTCAGAGGGGCATCTGATATTCCTGAAGAGTGTCAGGTGCTAAGGCTACATCCAGAGGAAGGATTTGAGACGTGGCAACAGGAAGCACTGCAGCACCTCACTGCCTGTAAGTGCCTTGTACAAGGGCCAGGGCAGATCCACCTCAAGGTGCTCTGACAGTGAGTGCAGTTTTCTACCTGCTCCTCACCTGCCTGGCCAACAATGGCTGTGCAGCTTTGGCTTTTTAATTTTAATTACTGTGGTTAGCAGTGTTCACATTCTCAAGCCCACACTCATATTAGAAAGGTTGGCCCTTTTTTTCCTTTTTTGTAATAAAGCTTTATTTTAGCTAGAATAAGAATATTAATATTTTTTAATACTGAGGTTAAGCAATATCCAATTGATATGTACTGACTTGATCAGTGTTTTGGCTTTGCTTTCTAACTAACACTAATATATGGACGTATTTTAAAGCAAACAGAATATGATAAAATATGTGCTGTAGAATTTGAAGGAGTTTCACTTATCAGGAGAATTTAAGTGAACCATAAAATCTTAGTCCCACTTTGCAAATGGCTTTGAAGACGACTACGTAACTTCAAAGAGGACGACATTACAGCATAAGCTGATTTTGTTCCCTTTTCCAGCAAAAGCCTGAGAACAGCCTTAATACCAGGTCACTGGGAATCCAGTGTGGTCACTGGGATTTAATGGCAGCCTTGTGCTGTGTCACGGAGAAGCATTTTTCACCCTTCATTCCTGATAAAACCACTTCCCCATATAGGTGAATTTCAACTACCCAAGTTTGTGTCACAACATTTGTAAAACAGCTCAATTCATGGACTGTCTTTCTACAGCATTTGACTTGGTCCTCTTTCTGCTTGCTTCCCATTGCTTGAAAAATCATGCTTTGGATCATTTACTAGAACTATGTGTACCTTTTAAAAATAGTAACAGCTTTAGCCAGTATGGAAAGCATTTCTCTATAAAATGAAAACAAAATGGATCTAGGAAAAAGAACTATGTCTTAAACTGGTCATCACAGAGAAAGGAACGAACAGGTGGTAAAAGCCAAGCTGTTAGAAGGCCTTCACTTTGTATAAAACATCAGCAACATTGTACCTTTGGGATGAATGAAACAATCCATCGGTGTCCTGATGTGTCAAAGAGCAGCTGTGAGTGCAGTGAGTCAGGCTGGGAGCCCTGGGCAAGCAGGGAGCTGTGTGGGGATGCACTGGGGGAGAAATGCAGCCCTTGAGCTTTGGGCCTAAGGCTTGGTCCCTCACTCTGCATTCAGGGCTCTGCTCAGGGCTGCGGCTCCTGAGGCTCCTGCTGGCATTGCCATGAACAGGTTTTCCCATGGGGAAGCAGCAGCCTACAGAAGCTGAAGGAGGATGTCCTGTCCCAAGGGTGGTGCTACAGGGTGCAATTGCAGTGTAGTGCAGCCAGAGCTGCCATGAAGCAAACTGTCCTAAAGCACTGCCACACCTCTGAAGGTTCCTTTCACTAGTTACCAGCAGTAGTTTTTGCACATCTCTCTGGGTTACAGTAAAACAACAAATCCTTCCAAAGCGGCACCCTAACACAAAAAAAACCCCAAACAAAACCAAAAAACCAAACAGCTTTGGTCTGAACACAGCAACCAGATGTCATTAACCTATCTTACTGCAGGGTTTTAGAGACAAGCTCTCAAGCATTTACAGAAGCATCTGTTAATGATAATGCACTGCTTATTGACACCGGCAAGTTTCTCACTGGTTCACTTCAATGGAAAGTGAATAGCATCATCATCCAAATGGCTCCCTGAATACTACTGGGGTTTGCAAAGCGCCTCCCATCACCTTCATTTTGTGATTTTACAGATTTGGTTAGGTCACAGAATCAAAAGTAAAATTTATGATAGCAGTAACCTTTGCTACATGCAGACCTTGATTTCACTTTAGCGAAACGCAGACGAATTCACCAAGCACAGAGAGTTCATCTCACCTACAGACAGACCACTGATCTTTTATGCAAAACACAGAAATAATCCACATTTTGTCCTCTGTGGCAGTGCTTGTAGAGGTGCAGGGCAGTCACAGTCTTCTCATCCTCCTTTTAACGCTGATTGCTGCTCACATCCAACACATACAGAGTACACTCAACGCATGGCTGACAAGGAATGACACTTGATGGACACATTCTACTGCAATCCAAGTGGTTTGTTAGCAATCTAGGCTGAAAGGCAGATTTTCTCAGGCTCTCCCTGCAGACACCTCCCCACAGCGATGCTCAGGGGACAGCAGGGGCTGTCCTGGCAGGAAGCTCAGGGCACGTCGCTCTCGATGAAGGGGATGTCGCTGTACTTGCTCTCGGTCACCGCCCACTGTTTGACCGCCTGCTCCAGGATCTCCCGGGAGAGCCGGTGCGCGTAGTCCAGCACGGCGGCGCTCGAGGGGCCCTTCTCCTCCGCCTGCACCGCCAGCAGCGACGACTTCTCCCCAGCACAGCCCTCGCCGCCTGCCCCGATCCGCTCATCCTGCACAGCGTTGGAACCTTGGAAGGCAGCCTTGGATTTGATGCATCCCATGGTACATTGGAAAATGCAGCTGCAAAAGTCAGTTCAGCAGCATGTTTGGATAACCTGGAAGTGGTTCCCTTGTTCGGTGCAGCGTCGCTCCTTCTTGCCAGTGGCTCCAGTTATTTTCAAAGAACAGAACATCTCCTTTTGTGCTTCTTCCAAGGAAATCTGTCAAAACAGTGTTTCACATAAAGGCAATAAATACGTTACCATTCTCAGTGAGCTCAAAGGAAACGTAAATTCACTACAGGCGCTTGGAGAAGCGGCTTAAGTAAATCTCTGCCCAGCGTGCGTAAAATGTTTTTATCAGTAACATCCATCTACTACAAGTAGGCAAAGTTTGACCTGAATTCATGCTGCCTTTGAATGCAATTCCCAGTACGGGATGTAGGCCATCTAGGAATGTAAAATCTTATAAAAAAAAGTCTGTTTCTTCCAAGGTGGCAACGTATTATGCTTCCCCTGAAACTGCAAACCACTGCTGTTTAGCTCCAGGGACTGGTGCTGCTGGAAATAAACACCAAAACCACCCCACAGCAGCACCACACAACCACCATAGCCAGAGTCCAATGTCATGGCTGTCACACGCCCTCTGGGCACGATGACACTAATTCCCAGTGTCATTCTGCTGTTGCTGAAGGAGGCTGGAGCAGGGCAGCCACCAGAAGGTATTCACAAGGAACAAGAGCTGGTTTTGTTTTTTCCCTGGAGAGGGTAGGGAAAGCAGCAGCAGCCCGCTGTGATCGAGGCAGTTCCAACAGAGCCGGAGCACCATTCTCACCAGAGCAGGACAGCTCTACACCCAGAGAAGGGAAAGTGACCAACAAAACACCTGGCAGAGTCCTTTTTGAGTCCTTTTCAAGTCCTCAAGATCCAGAACTGGTCAACTCTAAATGTGGATTTTTGTTTACTGGCCTACAAAGCTGTTTCTGGGGCTACTTCCTCTCAGGCAAAGCAGAATCTCACGCTACGCCTGACTTTGCCTGGCATGCGCTTACCCACTTATCAGAGTTAACAGACTGCCAGCCAAAATAAAGACTGCACAGCACAGAAACCAACTGTTCCCTGCAGCTTCACCCAATGACGTTGTACTAAGGTCAGCCAAAGTTAAAGATTTTTTGTAAATAGCCTTTGAAAACACAATCATGGCAAAGATGTTAAGCCTTATTTATTTCCTTTATACACTGGAGGAAATAGGGGCTCCAATCCAGTAACCTGATCACAGGCAAATATTTGCAGAGGAAATCAATCCCACTTGCAGGCAAATGGTGCTTCACAGGTAGGATGGGAATTCCCCAGTCTAGCAGCTGACTCAGGAGAACCAGATTCCTGGGACAAGCTCCTGTCCTCTCTTTGCTGCTACATAAAAGCCATTGCTACCTGTTTGTAGGGCTGAAGTGCAGCACAGAAGGAGTGGCTGGCACTCCTGGCAGGAAGTCAGTCCTAAAGGGCTCCAGAAACCACCAAGTCCACACAAACAGTGTCACACCTTTAGCTGTGTAGCAGGATTTCAGCATTGTAGAGGAACGTTTGTAGACCACCTCAGAAAAGTTCAGTGAGTCTCTTTGTGCCCATTGACCTGTGCAGCACGTGCCCAGTGCTCTGGGACAGGCACTGTAGTCCACAGGCCTGTAACACAAACCCTGCTGCCAAGGGCTGACCTCTACTTGCAGTTTTACCCAACACAGAGGAGAGCCAAGCTATCAGATTTTTATTCCAATAACTCATCATTAAATGAGTAAAGACTGGATGGATAACTTGTCATGAGATGAGTAAACAGCAGGATTCTCTTCACTGCACAAAAAACTACATTTATCCCTATGTCCATACCCATGTCTGTCCATCACATACACTGATCAAACTTAACATGCCACCAGACCAGAGGCCAAGGAGCCTGAAAGCAATTCAGGCAGCTGAATAATTCAAAGCTTTAATAGTAATATCTTGTGCATGTCTAATTTCAATATTTACCATCAATAAAACATTAATACTAATCACTTCCACTTGCTCTTCTGGACAAATATGTAGATCCAAGTACATGGTAAACAATCACTGACAGCAGGTACCACCCAGCACTGCTGATGCCTGAAAGCTGCAGTCTTCATCCAGGCAAGGTAATGCACAGCTGCAGTGTATTCTTATCAGAGTTTATCCTTGACACTTTCCTTAAAATAGACTTTTCAGATTTGGATTTTTTTATCCAAGTCTGGAGCTATAGTTTTCCTTTTTTTTTTTTTTTTTTATTTTTTAATGGAGGTCTGTTAAATAGAAGCTATTTTTATTTAGGATTTTATCATTGCTTTAATATTTCCCTTGTGCAGCTGGAGATTTCTGTTAGGGGACACCCTAACAGATGAGTTAGTGTCTAGTGGAAAGGACAGAATGGAGTAGAGGGAGGATAAACTTCTCCTTAAAGCAGGTAGGGAGAAATTCCCTAAGATGAGCATCTTCCTCTGCAGAACTCACCACCTCTGCCTCTTTACCTGGGCCAAGTCAAACGTTCCTGGGACTGTCCTACACAGAGGGCAGGGCAGCTCTAAAGGCAATTCACAATTCAGAGGGCAGACAGCAAGGCAATTCACAATACAATTCAACTGTTCCAAATCAGTTGAGCTTCAAAGCCAAGTTATGGACCCTAGTTTGAATTCTTGCCTGTTGCTCATTTCATTCTTTACAGAGCTCAGTACTTTCCAAGCCGCTGCAGTGAGTGTTACAGTGCCCAGTCTACTGGAGTTAATAATTGTTGGCACAGAAATAATTGCAAATGAAGCTGCCCTCAACCTTCTGGCTGCTTCCTTGTTTTGCTGACAGCCCTTGCCTGCACACACGTGGGGAAATGCTGTTTAAATCCTCTCTGCCTAACTCATCTCCAGAGTGTTAAGTTCTGGCAGATTTTAACATCTCTACCTTTCCTCTCAACGCTCATACCCTGAGAGGGAAAAACCCAACAAATCAGAGCAGCTCATTTTACACCCAGCACGATGCTGCATCCTGTAACTGCACAAGGCAAAGCTGTGTGATAGAAGCCTGTTTCTGTCAGTGCCCAAGCTCTGCTCTGTGGCCAGCTGTGCCTCAGACATCACTGCATGGATGGTTTGGGGCTCAGGCCAAGAGCTCTGCAGTTCCCCACGTGGCAAAGCCGCGGGGCTTAGCTGGAGCCAGGGGTCAGCGAGCTCTGCTTGCTCTGCTCACCCTCAACCAGGAGCTAAAGCAGCACCATCAAAAACCAGAACTCATCTTCTCCTTTTAGAGACAGATTTTACAGTCGGTGAAATGCTGATTTATTCATCTGAAAAATATAGGCTACTAGTTGTGCTCCATTTTACTGGATGTACAGTCAAAATGTTTTTAAATGCTTCATTTAACTTCAGCACAACACTGTGTATGACTTTAATGGAAGTCTTGAAAACAATCAATTCCATATTGAAATTGGAAGTTCCCAAGAATAAGTTCAGATGTTTTTTCACCTAATACTTTATTTACTGTGGTAATAATAGGAGAGAGAAAATTTTGAGGGGGTGGTAGCTGAACTCAGCAGGCACACTAGGGCTAAGCAGTCTCTTTGCCAGCCTGGCAAAGTGTTTCCTGCCAAGGTAAGTTCATTTCTAACTACTGAAGGAAACAAAAAAATGGTGAAAGGATGCCTGCAATTCACTATTAGACAATCTAAAATAGAAGAAGAAAACATTAATCACATAACTGCCATTTTAAAAAACAAACAGGATTTTTTAAAGCATTAAAATAATCAATAAAAATAATTGCAAAAAGGTAAACATGCAATATCAAAAATTAAGAGTTTCACTGGCCTCTGGAATACATAATCATATGATGAAAACAGGCAGAAGAGCAAGCATTTTGCTGTTATGCAACATCTGTAGCCATCATAAACAGGTAAGTCATCTCCATGTTTTCCATCCATGAGAACCTCAGGAAAAAACCTTGAAGTTCAATATTACACTATAACAAACTGCTTTCTGCAACACTTTATGTTACAGCAGTCACTGGATTAAAAATAAGTCATAGTTTTCAAAATAACTTCAAAATGTGCAGCTTTGCCCAGCTGAAGGCAGCAAGTAATTCCTGCTGTGACAGCCAAACTTTTTGGTTCAAATATGAACCTCCCTCCAGCAGGGAGCCTTTCAGTTTTCCCCTGGGTATCTGCAGGAGAGGCTCAGAGTGCCACTTACCAGAACCACGTCTGCTTCTAACAGGTTGTCCCCTCGTCCCCAGGAGAGCACAGACAGCTTCACGTCTGGGACTCTGCAAAGGGAACCCAGGAACTCAGCTTAGCACTCTTCAGGATGTCAGAGGTGCACAATATTCACCAGCAAGGTGATGAATCTGTAGTGCTGGCCTTGCACAAGGCTGCCTGCCTTTTCCCCCACTCAGAACTTGACTTTGACAAAGGTAAAAGGATGATACAGCACTTAATAAATTAGATTGAATGACAGGCTGCAACAATTTATACACAGCACCTAATGCTGGGCTCAGAGTGGGGCCACTGCTTGGGCAAGTGGCTCCTGACCATCTTTAGGATGCCAACCTCCTCCCACAGCAAGTCCAGGTCAGGAGGATTTCAGCAAGGATATGGGAAGGGTACTGTGCCCCATCTGTTGCCTAACCTCCAAAGTTCTCTCCCGTTTTCCCTTCTCCTTCTCAAAGCTTCTACTGAGACTTGCATCATCCAAGGACACAGGGAAAACAGTCAGACAATCCCAGTGCTGCCGTTATCATGGAAGCAATAAACTCTGGAACAAAGGTATTCAAAGCTGGAGTCTGGGCAGGTGACCTACCTGCAGAGGTAACCAAACAGCACTCGGGCATCTGCACCTCTGAACTGCACCCAATCACTTAAAGTATTCACACCCTCCATGTAATAACAGAGAGGAAACACCCCCTCTCCCTGCCAAGGTGGGCTGTAATTCAGGAGCACTCGTGGCACTGGCCCTTGGATCCTCTGCAGCTGCGAGCAGAGCAGCAGCATATAACTAGCAGAGGCATGAAGCATTCACTCAGTGCACAGCATCCCCTCCATCCCTGCAGGACTCTGAGCTCCCTGCTCAAAGCAGCCCCAGGCAGGGGCTCCCAGAGCACTCCAACCCACCAGGCTTTCAGTTCCGCTCTCCTGAACATCCAGCTTCCTGCAAATCCTACAGAGGAGATGCACTGTGTAACATTTATTAGAACAACTCATCATAGGAAAAGGAAGTTTTAAACAGCTACAGTTACTTTAAGACGAGCACAATACCAAAGATTCTGCTGCCTCAGGCAATCACTGATACCCAAATATCCCAAAACAGCTCAGGACATGAAAAGCAAAAATGGAGCTCTCATTGCTCTCGGAGCCATTCCCCCCCTCTCCTGTCGCTTAGTGCCAACAAGAGATAAGAGCTACAGATTGGAAAAGGCTGCATGCAGCAACTGCAAACAACTGCTGTGCAGGATTAGCATGGAAGGGAAAGTCTCCTGGTTATCTGTCTCAAGGAACGTCCTGGAATTTCAAAGGCTTGGGTTTTTCCCCTCCATGGCCAGAACTGATAAAGCCTTTCCAGGCTTCTAAGCCAGTTGCTAAATGAACGGGAGAATTATACATTTGTTTTTCCAAATCAGGTAGACCTCTAGTTTACTTTAACAGGTTTTTCAATAACAGCATAGCTGATCACAGAATCATAAATTTGGTTTGGTTGGAAAAGGCCTTTCAGATCAAGTCCTACCATTATCCCAGCATTGTCACGTCCACAGCCAAACCTGTTCCTAAGGGCCACATCTCCACATCCTGGGCACCCTTTCAGTGAAGAATCTTTGCTAATATCCAACCTAAACCTCTCCTGGCACAACTTTAGGTAATTTCCTCTGGATCTATTGCTTGTTACCTGAGAGAAGAGACTGAGCCCCACCTGCCTACAACCTCCTTTGTCAGAGTACTGAGTTATTTAATGGAAGCAATTTCCATGTCAAATTTCATCTCTCAAGCACTTTAGCAATGCAGTTAAGGAACATGAAAATCTTCAAACTAGAGGGAAAAACAAGCGAGAAGAAAATGTTTCTTCTTACTTCACTTTATGATTTACATGCACAGTGCAAGTGGGGTGTTTTTGCTGCTAAATAGTGCACCTGTGTCGATGTGAGTTTTTATGCTGACAAACTCTGGAAACCTAAAACTAGTACTGACTTAAAATAAAAATTAAAGAAGGCAAAAGCCCCCATACAATCAAGAAACAGTCTGCCCCCTCCCTAAGACACACAACCACAGAAGCCAGGAAAAAAACAAGTGCTTTCTGCACTATTCTAGCAATCTTACCCAAGCTTTTGGAAGCAGCAAACCAAGATGAAATACCAAAAGAAACCTTGGGGTGAAAATTCCAGTAGTTCAGAGAACAGCAATGCCAGTAGGTACAGCCCTCAGCAGCCACAGTGTTATTCTTCATCCGGGAAGAAGAAGTCTTGTTAAAAGCAAAGAACACTGTGTGCTTGGTAGCTGTCTAATTTCATGAAAGTAAAACTGTACCCAGTCGGCCTGTCCTGAAATCCTCCCTCCTCCCTCCAGTGCAGCACTTTATTCACCAGAGCTGCACACACAGTGTGGAGTGCCCCTGTTCAACAACACAGCTCAGGGGACAGCCCAAAGGCCATGGGAGAACAGGATGCTAAAAACCTCTTACAGGTTCTGTTCATATTTTACCTCAGTTACTTGTCCAAACAGCTGTATGGACTGCTGTTAGTCCAAATTTGGACAGAAATGCTTACAATGTATTGATGGTTTTTCCCTCCAGTGTCTCAGAATACACGCAAGCACCAGTACAGACTCTGCCAGACCATGGACAAGAGGGAACATTAATTTAACTACCCCCACAGGAACAGGAGAAGGATGCCTACCATTGATGGAAGCCTGTTTTCTAGGTGGGTAACAGTGAACCAATGGATTTCCTTAGCAATAAAGGCCTTGGAGTGAGGCTGGAGAAGAAAGGGCATGAAGAACATTCAGGGATTCTTTGAAACTCCATCTGCAGGAAGTTTAGCCAAGATTTAAGGAAACCGACTACAGAAACTACAGAGGAATGCCTTTGGAAAGGAAAGCTAATAGTGGTAGAGGAGATCCAAAATTCTCCAAGACCCTAAATACAAAACAATGCTCAAAACTGATGAGTGAATAGAAACAAAACACCAGAAATGGATATAAACTTTTTGACCTATATGTACAGCTGTTTCCTTGCCCTGCATAACACCAAAGGATGCAGGTTCAACACTTCTTTCAGCAAAGCCCACAGCTCTTGTAATTATCAGCCCCTTCCATCTGTACTAGCTGCAAATCCATAGTCTGGAGACCATCCCCACAGCAGGGAAAAACACAAGGCACACCAGCAAAGGTGTCAGAGACACTGGCCAAGTCCTACTGAGGTCAGACTGCTCTAAGGCACAGCCCTGGGCCCAGACAGAGCAGCCTCTTGGTTTATTGCAATGCTCCAATACTGCAACCAACTAGAGTGGAAACAGGAAATCTTCCTACATATACCACGAAACTTCATCCCAACAACTCCATCATGGAGTCACAGCCTTCATACTAACAGTCCTCTTCAGGAACACATTGAGACATTAAGCTGCTAACTCTCAGACTGAGGCTCAGGATCTAGCCTGGTTTGTAAAGGCGCATTACTATCCTCCACAGGTGCCCGGCAGAGACAGAGCTGCAGACAATGAAAAGGGATGCACAAATCTTTATGAGTAAGAAAAGCCCCTCCTGCAGCTCTTGCTGGCTGCTGCCCAGCCTGGGGATCCTGCCAGCAGGAGCTGAGGAGCAGCAGCTAGAGCAGCGGAGCGGTGTCTCAGGCTGACAGGGTCGGGTTTTATTGTAGTGGCTGTCACAAGATTCAATCACGAACATATGGAGCTGCAGAGCATAAGGTATGAATGAGGGGCACTGCCTGCCTTTGTGACACCCTCAGGAAGCTGAAGGCTCCACTGGAGTAACACAAATGAAAGTCAGAAGGAAGGAGATGGTCAAGATCTGCCCAAGATGAACCACAGAAGAGCACAATAAAGGCAGCACACAACCCCATTCTGTTCTTTAATCTGCAGAAGCCCATTATAAAAAGGGAAATGGGAATTAGGAATGCACCACGAAAGCCATCTTTCCACATCTCACATAGGAAGGCACAGGAAAACACAGCCCCACATTTTAAATCACAACTATGTTACTACTGATTCCCACAAACCGAGGTGTAAGAGGACAAAGTGGGGAGTTCACAACCAGATGCTCCAGCTGTACAAAAGCTGCCCCGAACTGCAACAAAGAACTATGTCAGCCTTAAAAACCACTCTGTCTCACGGCTCTCCCCCGGTATTTGTTTCCTTGAATTCCACCACTCCTGACGTGCCAGCTCCTGCTTCCAGCAGTTGCCGCCTTCGCGCCTGGGAAGCGGGAAGGGCCGGCAGCCAGGCGAGGCAGCCGTGCCCGCACAGCCTGGCACCGCTGCCAGCCCTGTCCCCCAGGACCCTGCCCACGGAAACACCTTGTCCCCAGGGACAGGAGCGTCCCGAGGCTCTGCCCAACTCCTTGGGCAACTTGTACCAACCAAGGTGATGTTAAAGCAAGAACGTTCTCAGCAGAACGTGATGTTCAGAAGAAAAATTAATTCGTATGTACTTGAAGGTTTAAAATGCCACTTTGTTAAGCCTACAGGATAAATCTCCACATTTTTTCCTTTTTTAAAATTACTATATTTAGAAACCTAATTTGGACTGCTACTTACTGAACTATGAGAAAGCATAAAATATTTCAAAATGTTTAAGAATTTTTGCCATGATGAGTCTTGCATTATTAAATCTGTATTTTATAACACGCCAGATGAAGGTAACCTGCTCTGTATAAGAGTCAGTGTGGAAGCCTGGAAAGGTGCTCATGGCAAAGCAGGGGCTGACAGACCCTCACATCACCTCGGCCGGCAAATACAGCAGCCTCACGTCTTTCCCACAGCAGGAACAGCGCTCGGAGAGGACCAGCCACGCCGTTCACCTTCCCACTCCGCATCTCTCTCACTGCTGTCCGTAGCACCACCTTTCCTCAGGCTGCCCAGCGGGAGTGGCACCTCCGCTTTGCTCAGTTCAGAGGAGTCCGCGGCCGGCACCTCGCTGCGAGAGGATGGGAGGAGTAAGGCAGCAGCACCGCCGGCTGTCCTGGCAAACCCCAGCTCAGAGCCCGGCTCCGTCTCCCCGCTCTCCGGCACGACACCAGCCCGAGGCGCCCGAAGGCCAGCGCTGCCCACGGCCCCGCGGGCGCGGCCGCGCATCCCCGCTCCCTCCCGGCCCCGGCGCGGCTCGGCCCGATGGAGCCGGGCACATACCGGCGCGGCGGGGCGGTGTCCGTGCGAGCAGCGTGCTGGAAGCGTGGCCCCGCCGCGCACGGTCCCCGGCCGCCGGGCTGCCCCTTCCTCCGGCGGTGCCCGCGGGATCCGGCCCTCGTCCCACCGACGCCGCCGCCTCCTGCAGGCTCCTGAACGGCAAAGACGCAAACCCACCGTCAAAGTCCATGCTGGGAGCGCCTCCCGGCCCCGCCCGGCCCCGCGGCGCTCGCACAGGTAGCGCCGGGAGGGCCCCGCGCCCGCCGCCGCTCCCGCCGCTCCGCCGGGCGCTCCCCGCCCTCCCCGGGGCGGCGGCGGCGGGGCCGGGCGGGGCCGGGGGCGGGAGCGCCGCCGAGCCCGGGAGCGGCGGTGCCGCGGCCCCGACCCGTCCCCCCGCCGGCACCTGAGCCCGGCCCGCAGCCCCCGAGCGCCCCCGGCCTCTGCGCTCCCGCCCCCCCGGGCACAGCCGCGCCCCAGCGCCGGCACCGGCCCTGCCATTTAAAATAAGGGGAAAAGGGGAAAAATCACCCCGGCAGGAAAGGCGCCTCTCATTGGCTTATCCTCCTTTAAATCCTCCTCCCTTCTCTACTCGGCCCTAGTGAGGCACATCTGGAGCGCTGTGTCCAGGTCTGGGCCCCTCGGTACTAAAAACACCAGGAGCTGCTGGAGAGGGTCCAGCAGAGGGCACAAAGATGGTGAGAGATCTGGAGCACTCTCTTACAAGGAGAGACTGCGGGAGCTGGACCAGTTTAGTCCAGAGAAGAAGAGATGGAGAGGGGATCTCATTAATCCATATAAATAACTCAAAGGAAGGTGCCAAGAGGATGGTGCCAGACTCTTCAGCGGTGCCCAGCTACAGGATGAGGAGCAGTGGCTAAAACACAACTAAAACACACTAAGTTCCACCTCAACATGAGGAAGAACGTTATACTGAGGGTGCCAGAGCGCTCACAGTTTCCCAGTGAGGTCGCAGAGTCTGCTTCTCCAGAGACATTCCAAACCCACCTGGGTGCATTCCTGTGCCCCTGCTCCAGGTGACCCTGCCTTGGCAGGAGGCTGGGTGCTCTCCAGAGGCCCCTTCCAACAACCCTAACAATTCTGTGATTCTGTGAAATGTGGAAAAGATGTTCAAAGAATGGAGTTGCCATATAAAAGCTTAGGGTCATCACCATTGCATGGTCCCCTCAGCCCTGGGACAGCACTGAGGTGCCAGAACACATTGAGCATGCAAGGACTGGTGAGCTTTAAAGCAAAGAAAACAGTGGAAAAGACTGGGGGAGAGGCCTGGGTGATGCTTCTCTGATTTTATCCTGTCAGGCAGCATCAAATCATGTACAACCACAGAGAAGTATTAATTATACCAAAGCTTTTTAGGAAACACCCCCATTCCAAAGGAAAGCTTCCAGAATGAAAGCAGAGCAAACTAAAATAGCATTTTCAATGTTTCAAAAATAAAAGCTATGCTAAAACTGAAAACCATTTTGTAAGAGAGGCTGCAAACAGACATCCTGGGTAAAGCATTCCTGCTTTTGGGGAGCTCTTGACACTCATACAACACCAAACTACTGTACAATACACACTAGTATGCCTAGGCATCCCCTCTGGGAGGCTGTCACGGAGCTCACACCTGGCTGAGGCTGGCAAACAGCACCCCAGGACTTGTAGGAGTCTCCTGGCCCTGATGGAGACAGACCTGGAGACACAAGGCTCATGCTGGCCCTGGCTTGTGCTACAGCATCAGGCTAAAAACCAGGGGTGCTGCAGGGCTGGGCACTGTACTTGTGCCCCACACTGCAGTCAGCACTCACTTTCAGTGCCTGAGCTCTGTGCTGAGCTCTGGCTAAGTCTCCTATCTATTTAGGCAGGTTTTATAGAATCAAAGAATCATTTACATTGGAAAGGACCTCCAAGGTCATCAAGTCCGACTGATAACCTGGCACTACCAAGTCCACCACACCACTAAAACATGTCCCTTAGTGCCACACCTACACAGCTTTTCAATACCTCCAGGGATGGTGACCCCACCAGCCTGCCCTGGGCAGATTGTTACAATGCTTGGCCATCCCTTTGATGAAGGAATTTTTCTAATATCCAACCTAAACTTCTCCTGGCACAACCTGAGGCCATTTCCTCTGGATCTGTTGCTGTTACTTGGGAGAAGAGACAAAGCCATCTCACTACACCCCCCTTTCAGGTAGTTCTAGGGAGCAATAAGGTCTCCCCTGAGCCTGCTTTTCTCCAGACTGAACACCCCCAGCTCCCTCAGCCCCTTCACCCAGCTCTGTTGCTCTCTCCTGGGCACACTGCAGCACCTCAATGATTATTGCCAAGCAGGTCTCCAGCTGTCAAGTAGGTTTCTAACACATTTCCAGTCAGTCATTGCCTTGCCAAGGAATTTCTTGCAGTGCTTTCAAAGCCAAAGAAAACACTGCACTGGTAACATTCATCAAGAGAAGCACCACTGTAACTGTAGCTGCTGCTCACAGATTATCCATTGCATGCTGGAGGGGCTGTGCAGGGCAGGCAGAGCCAGGGGATGGACAGGTACACAAAAATAACAACACCCCTCTGCTCCTTCAGTGGCTGGGAAACCCTCCCTAGCCTGGAAAGCTGGGGGACAGGGAGCAGGCAGCCACCCCTGCACACACCACCAACAAAACCCAGCAGCTCCTTGTACAAAAGCACTGCTGCTACAGCTGTTGTGACCGCCCAACAGCAGCACACAATATTACACTCATTACTTGCAAACAGTCCACCTGTGAATTAAAAACCCCACATCTTTTACTAATTACTGCCTTGGGGCCTGGAGAAAGCATTGTGCTGCCAAGTGCTGGGTGCAGGGTTTGTACACACTGTGTGTGCTGTGTCATTTCACCCAGCTCTAATGGGACCCTGCTCCCTCAGAGACCAAAGGCAGAGTTTCTGGAGCTGGGGTGCAACAGGAGACCAAAGCTCAACCCTTAGCAGCACTTCCCAGGGCAGGCAACCTCAGGTCCTCACAAGTGTGATTTTTAAGTGACAAGTTCCCCAGGCAGGATTAAGCCCCTTGGGCACTCAGCAGGTGCTGCAAGGGTTTGCAGGGGCAGGCCTGAGGAGCTCGACCCAAAACCTGTTAAAGCTGGTGACACTGTGCCCTCTGATTTCAGGATCATTGACTTGGGACCTGCTGACCTGGGCAGGTTTTGTGCCAATGTTTTATTACTGTTTTAGCTCATCTATAGGTGGCCAGAGAAGAAAAATCAAATAAACTCCTGGCCCTGAGAATTAAAACAAGATGAAGTACTGGAAAGGCATGGTCACCTTGCATTAACACAGTGGTATTGCTACAACAGTGACTTTTAAACTACATCCTGTTTTTAAACAAGAATTTTGTAACTAAATTATAAATATCTTTGTATAGGCTTATGCCTACTGTGCTCTTTATTATTCTAGCCTGGTTTCTAATGCAAGTTTCTACTTTTATCTTCAGCTTTTAAATGAATGCAGCTCCCACTGAGCAACTTGGTGCCGTGGGGCAGACATTCCACAGGCTGCAAGCACAGCTGGTGCCTGGCTGGATCACTTCACTGCATCCCAATGGATAACAGTCTGGTCTAGTGCACTGCTCATCTCCTGTGCCACCACCCAACAACGAGCCTGGGCCTGAGCAGCAGCACCTCAGTGTGATGTGGCAAGGACAGGGAGCTTAGGAGAGGGTGATACATGTGACAAGAACCTCGAGCCCATATTTATTTCTGGGTGCCAAAACAGGTTTAATATTTTATTAGCTGTAGAGTTTGCAAGACAGCTGATTATGTTGGGCTGGGGCAAAGCAGTCAGTGTTTTTAAATGCAGAGCATCCATTTGAAATGACTACAGCCAGGCACAGGCTAGGCAGTCGATGAAATATTTAGCTTGTATCTCAGCATCTCAGTGTGCAAGGCTGGGGCCAGATACGGGTGCTGTGATGTTGAAAACCACAATACCCAAATCTGAGGTGCCCCAGCCCTCAACATGGAGCCTCAGAGGTGCAGCAGTTGTCCAGGGAGTGGGGCTATGGGGCTTCAAGGTCCCCATCCTATGCCAGGGTGCAGGAACCCTTGCTGAACATGGACTAGCTCGGGAGGGCACAGGTATCAAAGCCTTTCCTGCAACTCAACTTGCCAGATAATGCTGCCTCTTACACCCTTCTCCCAAATTTCAGTGAAAGTATTTCTGTAGGGGTAAGGAAGGCACTCTCCCCTCCAGAAAGAATAGTTTTAAAGCAAGTTTGACTTTTTGTTGTCATAAGACCTGGTATTTATTTTCTTAGCTATTTTTACTCATTATTTGCTTATTGGAGTTTGCTGGTTCTTCCTACAATATAGCCCAAACCCTCTAAATCCTTGGCATGCCCTGCTCTGCGTGCACATGTTCACCCCAGAGTGATGTGGATGCAGCACCAATCCAGCTGCAATGAGGGAAACTGGTGCAAACTAAACCACAGAAGTCAGGGAATGGTGTTAGCTTGGAACTGCTGGAATGGTACCCAGACTGGATGGTTCAGCTGTGCTGAAGCTTCAGAAGAATCTGGGTAAGAAACTGCTAACCTACCTCTTTTGGGTTAAAATTTGTCACTTAACAACCTCTGCACCAGATGGCAAAGTTTTAATGAGGTTGTCCAAGGGTAACAGGATAAATGAAATCCGGTTTCTCCCTCCCTCTGACACAATTTCACAGTTCCTGCCCTTGCTACCCTTCACAGTTCCTCCACATCTGAGAACCCCTCTCCAAGTCTTCAATTCCTCTTCTCTGTCTCACACACCCACAATATTCTACTCTCATTTCTGGACTACTTGCATGTTTTTCTGCCTCAGCTCCTTCCCATTTCACCTGTAAATAGTGCCCAATTTCCAGTAACCCCAGCATTCTTCCACATCTTCTGACCTGAGCTGTGTGGTTGGCAGCAGTAGCACCTGCTCAGATGCTCAGTCCATCAGTCCTGTTCACCACAGGTGCTGGGTCAGATTCCCCCTGCCTTTCCAACAGAAAGCAGAGAAAATACAATCATTTTTCCCAAGCAGTGCTTAAGTTCATTTAAGAACCCACTGACAACCCATTGATGTGGCATTCAAAAAAGGACTACAAAACTCCATGAATTTATCCAAATCCAACCACCAATTCAATCCCTAGTCAGAGGTCACTGGCTGAAACACTTGCTCTGTTTCTCAATTCATTTTTTAACTGCACAAACAGACACTGGTATTAGGGAGGGCTTCACTGAGGCACATATTTCTAATTCAGCTGAGGAGTTAAAGGGAAGTCATGACAAGCACTCTCTGCCCCAGGAGTGCCCCCAGCATGCCCACAGCATCCCACGTGGTGACTTTACCAAATCTATTTTTATGTGTAGTAATCCACTAACTGCAAGGGTTGGAAAATGTTGCACAGTCTGAGAAGAATCAATATAAAGTCTAAAGAAGTATAAAGCCCTGAAAATTTTTGTTATTGACTAAAACCTCCCAATAATCCAAAAGCCTTGAAGTGGTACCTGATATGCTGTGAATACCTTCTAATAAATACTTTGGTAAAGTTGCAGAATCAAGCCCATGATGCAAAGAAGGTCACTGCAACATAGCTTTATAGATAAGGAACCACCATCTAAATAAAGGCTCTATTTTCAAAAACTTTGTGCATGGGAAAGGTGCTGTTTTCCTCAGCTATGGATTTTTCTTTTGTTTACCTAATTCTTCTTTCATTATACACTGCTCTCAGCTGCTCTTGTTGTTCTACACACAACCAAGATTTACCAAAGCTTTTCTCAGAGCTTTTATTATCTTAAAATATTTCCTCGATGTTTGCAACCAGGTTGATGAAAAGTAAGGACAAATATGATTGCAGGATGCCCCAGCACATGCCACGGCAGTCCCCCTCAGTGCTGCCCTAGTTTTCAACTCTGTTACTACCAAAAGTACATGACAGTGGGGATTGCACGACTGCTCCAAACCTTAGGGCACAACATTGATTTCTAGATCATGATTATTTTTGGAATGCCCCATCCTCCTGCTCTCAAAAAAAAGGTTTGATAGATTTTACATTTAAGTTAAAATACAATAGAATATAGAGGTAAAGTCTAATTCCACTTTCTTGTATGAAGAGATCCTGAATATTTAAAATAGATTTAACACATTGCTATTAGTTTTACTTCTTTTGGTGTTAGCTGGATGTGCATATACTGTTATAACTCAAAGGAAAAACATAAAATCAGTGTGTGCACAGAACTCTGTACCCATTAAAGAACTCCCAGCACTTTGTGCTGAGATGAGACATTTGGGGAAGGACTTGGGGTTTTTTTGTGTGTTTTTTTTTTTTTAATGATAAAATACCTCATTTAGCAGCAGAATTTGAAGAACATGCTCAGTTTCACTCATGTACTTACACTTCAGTGTGCCCTGCAGGACTTCATTGGATAGGGGCTGAGTTGCAGAAATAAATTTCATCCAGTCAGCAACACCTGTGCAAAGATATTTAGAACTGCTTAAGTCATCATATTTGCAAAATTTTCCAGGAAAAAACCCAACATTATCTACTTAGAATTTGTCTAGATGCTTAAAAATGTGCTAAGAAGATAATTATGACAAAGTTACACTATAAAGGCACTCTGCTCAAAAAAATGAGATAGAATATGTGGGCATTTTTTTCTCCCATAGAACAACCTATACTTAGCATCAAAGTGAAAAAGAAGAAACCAGAATCACAGAATGATTTAGACTGGAAAGCTTCTAAGATAATCAAGAAGAGGGTTCAAATAAATGACATGTTTCTACACAGCACAAATGTTTATCCAACTGAATGTGATAGTTGTTAGATCCTTTTGTTTCAATTTGTGCAATTAATCCAGAAATTATTAGAAAATTTTTAATGGAAATCTATTTGGGCAAATTTAGGAATCTTTAAAATGAAATTTTTGCTCTTGGGGCTTCCCAGGTTTTGTGTCCTGGAATGGTGCTGACTCCCTGGGACTCTCCAAACTCTCCCCAAGGGCAGTGAGGTCAGTGTCTCTGAGTAACCCCAGAGCAAAGACACCCAAAGAATTCAGAAGCAGACAAGAAATTGGGTATTAATTCTGACTGGAGATGACAGTTTTCCAGAAGAGGGGAATTTCTTCCAGCAGGGGGAGACTGCAGTGAGCCCGACCCGGGCTCTGCCCTGCCAGAGGAGTGCAGCCTGCTCCCCTGCTCACCCTAGCCTCGGGTCCAGGGCTGATCTCGAGGCCATAGCAAAAACTGGGGTTGTTTTTCCATAAGAAACCTTTCTGCATGATGGCTCCTTCTCTGCTGTCAACAGAAGCCGGGTGCTAAATCACTGCAGCAGCACTGCACATTCATTGTGGAGCAAAACAGAAACAGCAGCAATAACCCCACCAGGAGCTCTGTCTGGGGAAGAGGAAGCTACAGCTTTTATTCAGTCTGTTTATGAAACTGCAGATTGTGTTTGGCAGGAGGTCAGCAGTGAGTCTGAGCATACAGAGGCTATGAAAGGCAAAGTGCACACCCAGGGCCCAGCAGCAGCCCTGGTGTGGTTTGCACCAGCCTGTGCTCTCAGGCACCTACCTCGTGCTGAGCAGAGATCACCCCTATCCCATGTGCACGGCTGGAAAACAGAAATAGATAGAATAAATAACAAATCTTATCCACGTTTTTTTCAAATAAGGAAATATACCAGCCACAGAATATTCCTGATTTATATGCAAGCCCTCTTTTACTTCATTTTTTATCAGTACCTAACAGCACTAAGGCATGAAGCCTAGGCAGACATGCAAACTGCAGCCCTGGAAAACCCAGGCAGCAGCACAGCAAGAGGATTAACCAAACATGAGGCATTAGAATATTGCAAAGAGGATCAAAAGAGATTTGTGACTGAAAAGCCACCCACCAGAATTACAGTCAGCTGAGAAGCTGGACTGAGAGAAAGTGGGTAAATGTTTTGCATTTAGATGTCTCTTAGAATAAGCTTAAACTTCAGGATGTGCACTGCAATACAACACCAGACCAGGCTTTGCTGCAACAGAGAGCTGCAAACAAAGCCACCTTCTTTCTACACTGAAAATCAGAGCTTTGTGACAGTCAGATATTAGCTGGAAAAAAGCAAGAATCACATGGAAATATGGTCGCTGGCACGCCTAAAACAAAGAGCCCCGAGGGCAGCAACAAAGCAGTAGCTGTACAAAAACTGCCGTACACAAGGAAACGATACAGAAAAGTAAGAGGAACTTAAGGCCTAATCTTGCCATAACATTTCCTTCTCCAAAATAAAAGTCACTGTTGGTGTTCCCACTCCAAAATGATATTAAAATTAATTATTAAACAGGAAATGGCCTCCCAGCAGAGATAAAGACAGACATCACTGCAGGCGACGTTGTGGATCAGCAGAGCAGCGACACACTAAAACCCTGCTCCTACCAATTTTGTGACATCTGTGGACATTAATGTACTTAATGTAGGGAAGTCATGTGTTTCAGAGCAATGTTGTACCCATGTCTGCATCTCCAAATTTTCACACTGAGATCAACATCATTACGAGCAACAACTCCTCCCTTTTCCTCCTCCTCTGCTTTGCTTTCACAGCTTGCTTTGGCTGCACCTGCCTATCTTTATGTCCATCCATAAATCTTTCCATCCTCCTCCTTTCTTCAGATCCAGCAGGAGAGGGGAGGGCATGAGCAGCCAGGTGGGTGTGCGGCTGTTAACTGAGCTTAACCCACCACATTATTTTATACCAGCTTTGTTCAGAGTAAGGCATCCTGCCCCTAAGAACTAGTTCTTCATGTGTTTTTAGGGACAAGGCCAAAGATGATGAATGGGTGAGAAATGCAGAGTTTTTCCTAGTACCTACAGTAAGCCCCCAAACCACCTTTCTCTATCAGATCAGTTTCTCCACCTTGAAGGATTAAGCAGTACAAACATGTGAAAGGGTGAACTCTTGCTGCCATGAGAGCAGTGGGGATGGCTTTTACTGCTTTAAGAGCCTGGCCCACTTCTGTCAATGCTCCTGGAGGGCAGGCCTGCCTCCCCCCTGGCTTTCAGGGATATCACAGGCAGCTCGTGGAGAGAGCACCAAAGACTGTTCTGCCATGCAGAACTGGGCAGTGTGCTCAGGAGGTGGGCAATAAAATAGAACTGGCTCCCTTTGAGCACAGGGCAAATGGATTTTCAAATGAGCCAGAAGAAATGAGCCAGAGGATGCCTTAGAAAGAAGCTGGGGTAGTGAGTCCCTCAGAGGATACATTAAAGCAAAGACAGGGGACTGAAGGATACAGATGCTGAGGAATTACATCCCTTGGGGAGATTTATGGGCAACTGAATCTGAGCTATTGCTGCTGCTGAAAACTTCCATTTCCCTAAATTGCCTTGCTGGCTGAACTCAAGCCCTCTGTACTTTTTCTCATACACCAACATCACCTTTTGCAGTGCTAATGGCAAATAAGTTCCTTTATAAAGTCACAAAATTACTTCAACTGTCACTGAAATGAGAAGATAAATTTGAAATTAATTTTCAGAAGAGTCTAATTTACCAACAATGTCATCATGATTACCTCACATAATAAATACTTTGATATCTCTAGACATTATTCAATACCCAAATGATCTAATTATATTATCTTATCTGAGATACCATCCAATATTAAATGTCCTTTCCACTCTATCATGAGGTTTTTCAGCTGCATCATCTTCAAATCAGAACTCTTGTACACAGGGAAATTTATGACATTATATAGATCAAATAGAAAGATGCAATAATAGTTGTTGGAAGTCATAACTGGAAAAATTACCTATAACCACATAATGGCAAAGAAGAAAATAACAAATTTCATTCATGCTATAGGTAGACGCCTATACACATAATTTTGCAATCTGATTTTAAGAGAAAAAAAAACTTTTAACACAGAGAAAGTAATTTATTTGGGGTAACACAACTGTCTTGAGGCCAACATAAGCAAGTGGAACAACTCTGCTGAAATAATTAGTCATGGATGGTGTGTGTAACACTCAATGCTCAACAGGGATTCAACAGAGCATGATCTCACATTTCAGGAGCCCTTTTGGACAGGAGTTCTGCTTCAAGTCTTGTTTTTCCCAATTTCTCATTAATTTTATGATATCTATTCCTACCTTAAATATAGCAGTGGACAGAATATTTCAGCTGGAATATGGAGTTAGATGGCATCAGATTGCTACACATTTATTTCATCAAGGCAGGGCTTCAAAGAAAAGCTAATCTTGAGTGCATGTAAAAAAAAATTATGACTAAAAAGACTCAAAGTGTCTGATCTGTTAATATGCATCATTCTAAACAGGCCATAGAAGCTTAAGATCATCTACTGCTAAAAAGATCTAAAAATTGAGAAAGCATGATTTGAATAGTCAAGGGTTTGTGGAATAAGCTTTAGGATGGAATAACACCAGGATGAATGCCTCACTTTTAGTGTTAATTGAGATACAGTGCTCACCTTTGAGAGGTGGTGGGTGCACCTATAGCTTTGGGACTGGCAGAGGCTGCTGAGCTAAGCCAGGGCTGGAGTTAGGGGCAGGTCAGACCTACAGCAAAAATAACATCCACAAGTACACTGCCAATATGCCCTGAGAAGTGATGCCTAAGCATTGGGTTAGGTAAAGACAAATAGGGTTTAGGCTGGAAGAAAACTTGGATCTAAGGCAAAATCTTGTTTATAGAAGCCTGCCAAAACCAACCAAGGCTACAAAATTCATCTGTGGAAGTTTAATGGTGGGAGCTCCAACCTCCATCTATTTTCCAGACTGGTCTGGCTTACAAAGGAGCATACCTTGGGCAGTATGAACTGATGCCTGGCTTTGTTATCCAAATAAAAGTGTACATGAGAAAAATGTCATGCATATTACATGAGAATTAAACCTCTTTGGATAAACCTCTGGCTCTTTTAGGGTGCAGATATCCTGTATCACTTTGGTTTGGGATGTGGCTCTGAGTTTTAATGAGGACAGATATGCACAGACATGCACATACACACACATGGAGTTTTGTAGCCTAATAATCTATAATCCAATAGCTCCTAAAACTAGAGCATATCTTGCAGGAGTTTTCAGTATGATCATATAGTTATGTTTTAATAAAGTAGTTAATATAGGAACATAAAATAATCTCCGAGAGGCAAATGGACTACAAAAAACCCAGGAAGGCCTTTTGATCCCAGGTGATCTCCCAACAACCTTATAGCTTAATATTAACTTGAATAACTTCTCACTCTCTTTCTGGCTGTCCCTTCTTCCCCTTTCCCTCAAGTCAGAAGTCTGCTTTTTGATGTCTGAATTGAAGATTGTTCATCTCACACAGTTCGAAGTTCAAGATCCTGCTCGTATGTGGCATGACCTCTTACTAGCTGGAAAACTTTACTTAAATACAGGCTTTGTGATGAGAGGCCAACAATTGGATGCAGTTTCCACAGCAAAACTTGTGTCACTTAGCTTCAAAACCAGCCTGCATTTAGTGAACTAAAGGAGTTGTTCAGTGGCACAGCTAAGAGCTCACAAACACACACAGTCTGACAAATTCTTTTCAGCCAGCGTCAACAGTATCCACAGACAGACAAGCATTTCAAGCCTCACTTCTTCTGAATCAGAGAGGATGAATCAGGATGAACAGTTTCAGCCAAACAAGAACATTTAGAGGTTTCATGTATCTCATCTAGGAACAGCATCACATAGTACCAGTAAATGAATAAATAACTAACCCACAAAGAAATAAATAAATGAGCAAATATGATTCCTTTGAGCTTCATCAGTCACCTTTTTCTGTACCAGAAAGAAAAGATCCTAGGCCAGTACATCTTGTTTATGGCCGTGAATAATTTCCTACCCTATTTATTATTGCCTTGATTTTAATTAATAAAGGAGTTCATAAGATTTTTTCTTCTGAAGTCTTTGGACAGAATTGATGTAAAATATACTAGATAAAGACTGCTATAAGTAAAAATAATTTTGAACAAAAATGTAACTGCTGAATTCACTTCTGAGATTCCCTGCAGGCTTACAATACAAGCACTCCACTCTAAACATAATGACAGGCACAATAAATTAATGACTTGTATTTATGAATAAAACATTATTTCATGGCTGGCACATACACGCTGTTATCACATCATACTGTCACAATATTTGTTTGATGTTCATATAAGGACACAGTTAAGAAGAGAGTGTTCATCACCTTTTTATTAAGGTGACAAAAAAATGAGAACCATCTCTCACTTGGAAGAAGCTTGTTTGGAAATAATTTGAAACACTAACCCTATCAGGAGAGGCAGCAAAAATATCTCTTCTATCATCTTACAAGAGTAGCCTGTGAGCCACGTTAATCATCTTGGACTGAAATTTATAACAACATATGGGAGACTTGCCTCACTATTATTAGAAGTTGCAAGTTTCATATGTGTTCCTCAACTAATTTAAGGGTCACTCCTGCCTCGAACATTATACCCCAAGTAATAAGTGCTATAACAGGTCATTTGCATTCAGGAAATTATTTTTGGAAGAAGCTCCTGCTTGATGCAAAAGGGCAAAGGACACTGGAAACTAAAGTCTGGAGTTGACTTCTCTTGGGCCCTGATCCACACAGCTTTTGCAAGTCCATACGATCTTTTAATTAAGTTTCAAAGGATTTTGACAACATCACCTCTGGAATATTTTGTCTTCTGTGACATTTTGCCAGGTTTTATTGGTATTTACTCACGGCTTTGTGTATGTGCTTCTTAAAGAACAGAACTGCACACAAGATTTGATCTCTTCAACCAGCACTGTGGCTTTCTTGTACCTTTAACATGCTTCAAATGTACTGTTATTTCATCTTTAGAAAGAAGAAAGCCACTTCATGTTATGATACCTCTGGCTTGGACTCTGTCTGTATGATAGTAATGAATAAAGAATTTAGTGAAAAGCTGTCTGCATACTTTTGGGTATTGATACAGCTTCTCAGTTCTCCCAGCAGAACACTACAAGCAAGGTTTTGTGCTCCCCCCTGCAGTGAATTTGATGGTGTTAGAAATGTTTACAGAGGCACATTGATGGTGACACCATTGCACAGCAATTGTATCCATACCCCAACCCTTCTCCCCAAAATCAAAAGCCCCCAAGCTCAGTCCTACAGCCGTGAAAAGCCATTTTGGAAGGTTCTCAGCCAATTCCAAAAGTCATCACTGAGCATCAGTCAAGTGAACAAAGTCTGTTTATTTATGCTCTGAAACACTTCTTTTTCCTCATGAATTTTCTTTAAATATAGTTATGCTGCTGCCACACTCAAGCATACAGCAGATGGAAAATAAATTTATTCAAGCTTATTTCCTGAACACTGAACATGCAGCAGGCAAAATCACAGGTAGTGGTGTATACACTGGCTGCATGATACACCACTGGGTAGTGGTAAAAATAATGTTACATTTTACTTTTACCCCATGAGGAAAAGTACATTTCAGATCTTCTAGAGGAAATAAAATCTTGTCTTTGAAAAATTTTGGGTTCTTATCAGCTGTTCAATTATATTTAAGGGATGTCACTGATAAAAGTATTCAGCATTCTAATTATCACCCCAGTAAAACTCAAGTGCAGTATTTAAAACTATTACATGACTTGAAAAATCTTAATAATACATTGTTTGCACGAATCTAACAAAGCAAATCTGGTTTTACATTCAAGACATTTCCATGTTATAGAGGTAGCCAGAACCACCCAACATGGAATAATTTAGTGCTGCTTTTTAAGAGCCACAGTTCTCATGAGGTTTGGCCATAGCTAAATGGGAAGCACTTTGAGAAAAATGCTTTCATTCTGCCTTCCAGTCAGACAAACCTGTGGAGCAAACTGTTCCGCTGGGAGTACTCAGTCAGCCAGAGGAACAACTGAATTACCTGCAAAGCTTACAGGGTTTCATGTTTATTATTCTTTTAAAAAACTATTATTTAATGAGCATGCCACTGTGGATAGCTTAATTAAGAACTTCTCTTCAACATGCAGGTGCTTTTTTTTGTAACTTCCAAATACTAGTGTGTAGAATGAGTAAATATAGGACAGCTCTGGTTTATCTCCATCTGTCTAATCTATGTTACCTTGCCAGAAATACTGTAGACATTTGCAGAATATTTTTGATTACTCCATCTTCAGAGAAAGAAACTCCTTGCAGTGTAACCCTAGAGGAGGGAGACAAAAATGATACAGAGCTGAAGCACCAATACCTAAAAAGCAGAGCTGTTTACTACAGAAAAAAACCCCAACAAAATAAATTATCTAAAGTTATGCAGAGAATGAAGATAAGAAATCACTGATTTCTCATAACAAATAAATTAATTTTAAAAAAGGGTGTAATAGACCGTATAATGGAATGGAAAGAAAAGAGACTCCATAGGGGTTAAAAAGACAATCCCTAATACATAATGAGCTCATAGGAGATGTCACCATTATAATGGATTTAGAGCACCCAGATTTACTGCAGCGTACACCTCAAAGCTTGGAAAGGATTTTTGATCTCGTTTTGACACTAAAGCCAGCCTTTAGCAGAGCTCAAGGTGTGAGGTGGCAGATTCTTTTGCAGGCTTGCTGAGATTCCTTGAGGATTATGCAGTTTCCTAGAACCCATGATTTTGGGTAATATAAAAAAGGACCTGGTTATATTCAAACAAGGACAGGTTATCTCTGATTTCACAGCCTCAGCCAAAATTGGTGAGGTATTAATTAAACAGCAGAAACCAGAAAAGTACATATTTCATAGAACATTCAGCTTAAAGACAGTTTCCCTGGAAAGCAAAAGACACTAGTGAAAACCAGAAGAGAGAATGGAAAGACAAAAGAGGGAACAGCAGCTCAAGTAACAAAGTTTGCATTCCCTGTAGCCATGTGTCCCTTCATACCTTGAATCTGATGAAAAAGAAGCCCATAAATTTTAAGGGATTAGCAATTAGTAAGCACAGAAATATAAATCAATTGAATGTTAATGCTTAGGACCCTAAATGGCTGAATTAGATCCAAGAATAAAACCCTGAGAGTCAGCAATGAAATACTGAAAAGATATTTGCAGTACATCATTACAAAAGCAGAGAAACCCTACCAGGCTTGTCTGAAGGGGAATGAAAGCAACCTGAATTCCTGGCTCCCAAGGATTTTATCACAAGGATGCAAAGCCTGCTCTGCAGGCCTGAGACTCCTCAGACACTCACAAGAACTGCCCCAAACCCATTAGCTTTTTGGTTGAGTACAATTCATTAAGAAGATTTGTGTTTTATTGTGGTTCTCTATTTAAACACCTGCTCTTACTCTATCTTTTGTAGAGTGCCAAAAGAGATCTTCCAGGAAAATCCCAAACCAAATCCAGTCTATTTTATAATGGCTACTGGAAATTTGAGAATGGAGTACCTGGATGCAAACTGTGATGGATATTTCCCCTGTGCTGTGGCGGGGCAAATGAACCAGTGTAGATAAGACAAAAATTATTTAAGTTCTTTAGCCATGTCTCAGATCAACCTTCATCACCAGCTGAGCTGAGCCAGTGCCAGTGTATTTGGGCAAGCTGGTTCAAGGTCCTCATCTTTGCCCTTGCCTTTGGTTCCCTTCTTGGCACTTCTCAGGAATAAAAAAAATGTGTGGATGCTGTCTCAAGGCAAAGCTGGAAAATGTACTTGTCCTCAGATGAAATCTGACTTCCCCCAAATTAAAGCCCAAATAATACACTCCAAGCTCCATTCACTGCTGGAAGGTGGGAAAATATTTGTTTAGCATCACCACAGCCTGCAGCTGGGAGAAGAGGAGCCATGATTCCCATGCTCCATAGCTGTTACTTCACAAACCAGGACTGGGAATGCTTGTGTTGCGTGTTCTTGGGCTGCCTGCTTTTATACTGAAAGAGAAACTCCATGGGGGCAGTTCTGTGAGAAAACTGAGGTGGAAACACCCCCCTGCACCACTGGCTAATTTTTCTTATTCTGCACAGAAAGAGGAAAGGTTTGGCCAGGCCACCACAACCCTTCTTGTGTGGGGTGATCCTTTGGTGTGTTTCTGGTAAGGGTGTGGGTTCCCTGATTGCCCTTCCTTCCAGCACAAGCATCCAGCCAGCCATGCTCTGGTCCCAGTGCCTGGTATTTTCCCAAGGAAGAAGGATATGGGAAAGGCTGACTGTGATTTATACACTGCAGAAGGCAAACACACTCATTTGAGAGGGAAGAGGTGCATAAAGCATGACTGGTGTGTTGTAGCAACTGCACACTAATGCCAGCTCCCAAAGAGCAGCTCAACCCCAATGCCTGGCTCCAATGCTCCAGCTCAGGAAGATGTCTGTTTTCAGGAATTAAAACCCTTTCCAAATGCTGCAAACACTCAGAGCATTCTGGGGCTCTAATCCTTTATAAGCTAACTAAAAAGAACACACCTCATACCTTGCTCTATGGAGAAATTACTGTCAGATGTGACTTTCTCACTGTCTGCAAACCACAAATTACACCATTAGAGTGAAAAACACTTTTCAATTAGATTCTCTCTAGAAAATAAAAATTAAATTCTGTGCTTTGCAGTGGGATTTGCTGGTATTCTGTTTCACTCTGGGCTAACACAGCTTGGGGGCATTCAAAGAGCTTCTTGAAACACGGCACATCCTAATGCAAAACTAACATCCTTTCCCATGTAATATGCTTGTTTCAAAGTTACTCACAGAAGAGGCTACAAGGCTACAACATTGCTTACCAGGTTTCCCCTTCTTGTTACTCTTTATTAGTTCTAAATGGCTGAAAGAACATGAAATTTAGCCCTATTTCAACAGTGATGTTGAAATTAAAAAAAACCCCAGAACCTGTTAATCTGAGTTATTATTAAATGTTATTAATTTATATCAATATCAGGTGACTCTAAATGTTAGCCCAAAGTGCAAGATGTTCCTATCACTAAATAATTAGCATTTCTAAATACAGCATTATTCCTATATGAACTGTAATTACATATTTCATATCATTCCAGATCCATAATGAGATAAGTAATTCCTTCACGTTATTTTGTTCTTGTAAGAAATATACAGAATTTGTCAGGTAGCACAGCTGTGGAAAGTATTTTGGGCCATTATGATCTCCTAGCTAATGCTTGATTGACTGATATGAAGAAAGGGCTATATAGAAAGGAAATCTCATTTCTCAAACCAGCCAGTGCAATGAGACAGCTTTTGAGCAGAAACTGCTCTTTCACTTGAATGTCTAATTAAGCATATCTATGTGGAATATATGTACACAAACCTATAATACAGGTATACCAACAAGTAACTTTTAACACAATTTAAGATCCAGTGAAGCAACTTCTCTCTCCCAAGTTATTACTGGGATGTTAAAATTTACCACACTGCTTTCTCAGAGTTACTCATATAAATCATTAGATACATCAATTAAGGTTTAGAATTAGCAAAGCAGGCAACTGCACAATTCAATAGTTATTCATTAATTTTCCTTTGTTCTAGAGGCTTTGGACAAAATGACAAAATGCTTCAATTTCTTAATGTTGAACTACTTCAGTAAATTGTAGAAAGTGTAATAAAGTAATTTGATGTAGTCAATTTTATTTCCATTTTGCATTGCATTCTTAATTGTACCATCAATCTCTTTTATTAGCATGCTCTGGATAGCCTTAAGTTTGGTCAAGTGATTATATTTTTAATTGATCATAACCTCAGCTTTGTATGCAGCAAGTTTTTTTCTTCTCAAAACTTCAGAAGCAGTTGTGAAGTTCCTCAGATTTATGTACTGGAAAAACCCTGGTACAAAGTTCACTCAACATAAAAAAAGCTTTGTACTGTTATCACAAAGTCAGTTGCAAACAACTCTGTATCTATTAATCTGGGTATCCATGGAATATTTTTCTCCATTAACTCTTCCAGATCTACTCACTAAAAGCTGTTCTCCAGCCTTCATTATGCTGGGACATCTTAAAACTAAACTTTGAAGCAACAGCCACTGTAACAATTTCAGATTTCCTGTGTGAATTCCAATCTTGAAGCACCCTTTCAATCATTTGCATAGTCAACAGAGAGTACAAAATCTTTACATGATTTCCATAAGTGTAGGGCATATAGCCATGGATACAGCAATAGTTGCTGTGAAGAGTTAATTTTTAAGCAGTTTTATATCTCTGCAGAATGGTAGAGGGGGTTTGAAAGTCTGTTACTGAAGGTAAAAAACCCCAAACAGGCAATTCCCTTGTGGTTTATCCTTGTTTCCTATCAACCTGTTAGCTAATGCTGCCAACTAGCAGGCTGGTGGGAGAGAAAAACTTGAAATCCCAAGGATAAAAAACAAAAACCAAAAGCAAACTTGTAAAATTTAAAGCATCAGCCTTTAAAATTGTTAGGAATTGGAAGTGGCTGCTAGAGAAACCAGAGGCAATTCCCAAGAGAAAAGGGCAGTAAAGCTAAAGCTTTAGCTAGTACAGTCAGCTTTCCTTCAGTTGATACTCTTGTGATGCTTCATAATGGAGCTCATAAATAGGGAACATCTTTACTGCATAAGCAGAGAGTGAACAACAAATAAGGAAAGATATAAATAAAGCAGGAGGAGTAAAAACGGAGTTTCTTCTTGGATGCCCCAATACCTTTAAACAGTTGTAACAGTTATGTGAAAATCCTTCAAAGATACCTAATTTATTAAAAAATTCAGCACTTATATTCTTTTCCTCCAAATGAGAATCAAATACCTCAAGAAATTTTACAGTCTCTGATCTGCTCTTTGTCTTCAAAAACCCTAAAGCAGCTTATGTGATTTCCTGTCTCTGCATTATTTTGTACAGGGGTTTTCATAAAGATCTGATTCTTTGGGGTCTACTTTAAAGGAAGCAGCTTCCTCAGCCTTTTGTGCCTGCTTTTTCCCATGATACACTTATGACATTAAATGACTTTTTAGGGTTATATGTTTGTAATATGTTATATTTCATAAGAAAATAGCTGATTAATTTTTTTCTACAGGGTTATTAAAAATTTACATTACCAGCATTTTTAATGCCAGGGTTGAATCAGGTAGGCCAGCTCTAAGTTGTAAATTTGACCTTTGCTGATGAATATGCCAGATTCAAAGGCCTCCCTGGATGACTGCAGATCTGAATGTTGCTCGATTTCCTG
The DNA here is from genome assembly GCF_901933205.1 of Camarhynchus parvulus. Classification (NCBI taxonomy): domain Eukaryota; kingdom Metazoa; phylum Chordata; class Aves; order Passeriformes; family Thraupidae; genus Camarhynchus; species Camarhynchus parvulus. The sequence continues at coordinate 7,654,448 of NC_044577.1, read as the reverse complement.
GAGAATGTTACCACTACTTTTCATTCAATCCTAGTGACATTTGCCTCAGACTAGTGTGTCTGAAGTTGCACATGGCAGAAAGGAAAGAAACTTAACTTTGCCATAACTTCATCCTATTGATGGAATTCACCTTCCTCAAAGGTCTTATGAGCCAGCAGGGCTGATTGACAGAGCTTTGAACTAGACTTGAAGGGAGAGGGGATAACCTCAGGATTGGCCATGACAAGTTGTGGGATGACATGCCAGGGTTAGAGGGTTGGGATGCAAGTGAGAGTCCTGAGCTGGTGGCTACAGGACACATGGGCTGTGCTGGAGCACACTTGAACTCTACAAAGATGAGCCAGGGAACTGTGAGGTGATCAGAGCCAGGATGGGAACATCAGAGAGTTTAAACCCCTTATGTACTAAAAAAGTAAAAAAGGAAGAAAGAAAAAAAAAAAAAAAAAAGAAAGGAAAAAGAAACAGGAAAAGCAAAAAGACTTTAGAGCAGCGGCCCTCGCTTCCCAGAGCTGCTGTTCCAGAAGAACCCAGCAGAGGACAGGCCACTCACACAAAATCACTGACCTCCTGCAGCGAAAATCCCCTCCGAAGCGCTGTGCCTCCGAGAAAATACAAGCATTCTTGTAGCTAGTGATGCTGAGACAAAGTATTGTGGTATTTCAAGCACTTTGATTGTGCAAAGGCACAAGTGAAACCTCTCCAAGCACGGTAACAACGCTTGAGAGGAATCCAAGGTTTCCCATCAGCGATGCAGCAGCTGACACAGCTATTTTAAAAGACATTGAAGATGAAAGTCAGAATGAATGTCAGGAATTTTGGGTAAAAGCAGAAAACCTACAACTGTAAAAAAAGAAAGAAAAGACAGCATCCTTTAAGAAGGGCAGAACACTTAGAATTAAGTAGATATTTGACAGGGCTCTTTTACAAGATATAAGATATATAGACACCATAGTAAAGAAAGCACAATAAAATCCTGAATACAAAAGAACTCAAAAAAACTGGAAGCTTTCACTATAACTGCATTCTCCCTTAAAAGCTTTTAATGAACTTAATGTACTTCCCCCATCTATTTCTAGGTTTCATTTCAACCACTGTATCAGGTTGGTTCTGGAGCAAAGTGTACTGGAACACACAGGAGAGGAAAAAGCAACAGGACATTTTTGGCCTAATTCCACAGGCACGATTATGCATGGCAACACTAAAGCGGCAGGGAGGAGGGAGATGGCCAGAAGCTGAAGGTAAGCCTGTACAACTTCCCCAAAGCCTACATTCAGCAGCATCTCTTGGGCAAACCTGAGAAGTGCATCATGGGCTGGAATGGCCACAGCAGCCCTTTGCCACTGGTTTTACCTGTTTCCCCCATTTTATCCATTGCACAATTGCATACCATAGCTTGTGAGACACTCCTTAGCAGGCAGAACTCACCAGTGCAACGCTGACAGCTTCTGAGTGGAAGAAATCATCTGCCATTTTGTCCTGGTACTCAAACCACAGACCCAAGTACACCTCAGGGGAGACCACTCAAAATCCCAATTTGCTGAATGTCTTGGGCATCCCTGAGCCATACCTGCTCTTCTCCTGTGTGAAATAGGATATCTAGAACTCAGAACCGGTAAAACCAAGGTGGATTTCTTTCTTGGTAACTGAGGGAGTTAAATATTCATACCATCAACATCTGTGAAGTTGACTTCCAGTAGCTGATACAGCAGAATGTTTAGAAGGTTATGTTTGCCTGCTTCTTTAGGGAAAAAAAATTTAGCAAAGGACAAACTCTTTCAGGCCATTTGTTCCAGAGCAAGAACTCACATGAGTTACAGCTTTCATATTTTAGTTCATGATAATAAGTTTAAAAGTGGCCGTGTTTGCCTTACAGTAGATGCATTTACATAATGTAATTGGGATGATGTTTCCATAGGCATTTTGTTATTGCAAGAGCTCTTTCTAAGTGTTTTATAGGCATGGTCTTATATCTGTGTTTTGGTTCAAAGTAATGCACTTATCTTGTGATTCAGAAGGCTAAGAGAAATCACCTGGTGAACTGGACTCACAGTTAAGCACTTGAAACACCCTAACTCCAATATATTTTATGATATGTCTGAATGTTTCTATTCAAATTTAACTGTTCCAAACAAAATAACTGCACAAACATTATTTCCAGCTTTTAGCAGCAAAGAGAGAGATGAGTCCAATAAGATTTAAAATGGAGTTTTCTATCTATTTCATTTTGCTATTCTTGAATTTAGGCTTTGTGCTGACAAAAGTGAAAGAAAAGCTTACTCAATTAGTACCTTTCTCATCAGCTCAGGCTGAATGTTATCTCTTCCTTATAAGCAAATCAGGGAGAGAAGCCAACTGGTTCAGAGGTAGGACTTGACATCAACGTAAATAGCAATCACAGATTAACAGTGCATTTTGCAACACCTGCTTTGTTTCTTCCAGTTCTGCCTTCTGAGGTGAATCAATTATGAGAACTATCTCATTTAACTTAAACAACAGAATAAAGAAAAGTGAATTTCTGGTCCTGCAGGCTGTAAGGAAGTATTTGAAAATGTAGCCCTCAGCAGGATGAAGTTGTCCAGTTACTGGCAGGGTTATAACCCATGTCCCTTTCCTCCCCTGCCAGGAAAGCAGCTCCTTCATACTCCTGTAACTCTCCCTTTTCTCAGAAATGTCCTGGTTGCCTTCCATGTCCGTTTGGTCCTCCCCCAAAACAAGCAGAGCTCTCAGCTGGCCGTCCCTGGGCGCTGCTGGCTGGGCAGGGGTGACAGGCTGCGGATGCTCAGGGCGAGCGAGCGGCGTGCTGAGCGCTGCTGGGGGAGCACGAGCTCCCTGCCTAACGAGAGCTTGCCAAAAAGGATGGGTAATGCTTGGGCTCTGCTTGCCTTCTCCTCAGGGAGGCCATTAGTAATCTCCTTTTCCTCTGCACAGTCACTGTTTTTCCACATAACTTGCAGTTACAGCATGTCTTTGAAACCTCTTTATCAAATTGTAGGGGTGGGTTTGGTTTCTTTTCCCTTTTTTTCAACGTTTTTTTAAAACTTTTTTTTAAGGTTTTCCAAAAGCTCATGGTGGAATGGGGAAAGTAGAGGAGAAGTTGCCAGGTAGACAGATGTATGCCTTTTTCTTTTTCAAAGGAACATTCTTGCAGTGCTTGATTTTGGGGGCCTGAGCCATGATCTTCGCATAGTCAGGATTGGGAATACTATTCACTATTGGCAGGCACAATGGGTAGAATGACACAAATCCCAAAGATAATATTAAAATGCCATAAAGTTCAGTAAGATGTGCATTTCATTTTTAACTCTAGTTTTGCTAGTGAAATATCTTAGGGTTTTGTTGTTGGGGTTTTTTAAAATTTTTTTTGCCTAATAAATTTTAGAACAACTTTTACCTGGTCTCTTCATCACTTATTTTTTTTTCTCTTCTATCACCTGCTTCTGTAGTCATCACTTTTCATCACTTGCAGTCATTGCAGTTTTTCCAAAACCACTACAAACCACTTTCTGCTAGTCAGACAGAAAGATAAATCACATATTCTATTATTATTATCAAATAAATTAGATCCTTCGATAGCTCCTGATCAAGTGCAACTCTTTGTGCTCTCTTAAATTCTTGCAGTTTCAGAGGAAAAAAAAAGGATAAGCCAGCAACCAGAAAAGATGAAAAATATTCTACTAACAGCCTACAGTTATTCACAGTACATATGAAATGCATTTTATGAGGGAAATGGAAATATTGCTCTCTGTTATGCAGCTGCTGGTGAATTCTGGGGTGCTTTTGTCACCTCCAGTCCTTGTGTCACCACTCCAGCTGCTATTGCTGCCTCCTAAACAGCAGTGCTCAGCAGGGTCTGTTTGCCACCACGTGTCACCTGAGCCCTTGCTCTGTGTTCCCTGGGGATTTAGGGCCAACAGGAGAGGGCCCTGGCCCTGCAGCCATAACTAAATGCTGCACAGAAAGGAGCAAAGGGACTCTTGATTGCAGATTAATGGACTCTCTGCAGAAGATTGGGAAAAGAACCTCGAAGCTCTGCATTTTCATGCTGGCCAGCCAGAGCAGGAGGACTGGCAGGAGAAGGAGCAGGCGAGGTCCCAGTGTGGCTGCAGAGCACAGGCCAAGAGGGTCAGTCACAGTGCTGAGGCACTGCTTTGCTCAGCACCTCTCTTGCCCCTCTCCCTCACGAGAAGGGCAAGAGAGGTTTTTAGCCATGTTTTTATAGCCATGGTCTGCCAGAACACTGAATTACTTTCATATCAATGGCTGCATCATTATTTCCATCATTATTGATGGATCATTATCTTAAACTGTTTCTGGTGTGAAACCTGGTACCTGTTGAACTTTCCACTTGGGGTAGATTCCCTTCTATAGCCATATGGTTTAGTTTAAAATAAAGAAATAATTAAAAATAATTTTATTCAGACATTAACTGTAGAAATAGTAAACAACCCCCAACTTAAATCCCCCCAAAATTCACTAACAGGTCGGTGCTTTTCAGAAAGATTCTTACTGTAAATCATCCTATGCATCTTTTAAAAAAACACATTTCTATCACTTGAAATGCACAAAGAGTCCGTTTCAAAGATGTTACAAGCATGGCAGGCAGTTTCTTGTTCCAGTGAACCATGGCCCATTTGTGCTACCACATGCTGAAAGTAGCTGCCTCGTTTCTGTGTAAAAACCAAATGCTCAGGAGCTAAGGCAGCAAATTGCTTGCTTTAAACATGGGTTTTGGTTAAAATCAGAATATCAGGGTCTGACCCTAAAGCTATATGCCTGGAATGTGTGAGCATGACACATCTGTCACTTGCACCAACTTTACATCAGGGCAGGACGACCAATTTCAATTGAATACTTATAATTTATGTCACTAGTTATGAGCTGAATATTAGGCTCTGTGGTATACAGTAAATGTGCATGCCCTGGAGAGGTGATACAAAAAGAATATGAATGACCTGGTGGAAAAAAAAAATTTTTTTGAGAGTTCTGTCCACATCTTTACTTATACCAACATTCTTCCTATATGAACACATGCAAAACCCCGTGTCTGACATATTTTTAGGAGTACTCAGAATGGGAAAAGAAACTCTGTGAGAAATTGAAAATTCAGTCCTAACTTAGGCAAACTTTGGTATATTGCATGAAATTCCAGGATTTCCCTTTGCTGTAATACACAGATTCCAAATATTCAAATGTATAAAATACATACCAGTTCCAGGGTTTCTGTTTGCTGTGACATGCAGCCTGGGTTGAGCAGTAACCCCCTCACCCCCCTCACTAAGTGTGAATTCCATAATTATTGCTAACAGCTCATCAAATGTGAACTAACTTGGATTTTAAGATAAAATGTAAGATTTTATAAGCCATAACCTATGCCATCACATACAGATATGTCTCTTAGGCAGAAAGCATATTAAAACTGTATTCTTTAACATATAAGCAGGACATAAGAGAATTTCTAAGTATTTGAGTAGAAAGTAATAAAGCACAGAGATATCACTTAAGCTGGCATAATACAGAGACATTTTGAAGAGAAATAAAAGGTTACATGGAAAAAGAAGATAAATAACCAGTACATATTTAAATATTTTAAGTCTTCTAATGCTTTCACTATTAACAAAAAAAGCAAGTCAAACTACTCCTGTGTAATGTTAGAGTGAGTAGCTAAAAATATTCCTTAAAAATACCTTTGCTACTAAAGATACTTAATTTACTGCCCAGAATTCTGGTGACAGCATGAGGAGGGGACAGTCTCATTTTTCATTACTGACTGTTAATTCAGTAAAGGATTTGTTCTGTGGATTTTTGTGTATGCCAAAGGGGTAAACAAATAAGACGGGCATTTGCATAGTGTCAGATATGCACAAAACCTCCAATACTGCTTTAGTTAGTGTCTAGGAAAACCCAGTAAGGTTTTCTAAAATAGGAACTGCTGAATATGCATCAGTTGTTGAACAACATAAATTAGTATTCATTGCAATCAATTTCTGAAGTATAATTTTCCTGCCTGTTAAAAGTAACCTCTCAGGATTTTCTTGTAAATAGAACAAACTTTCAAGTCAGAAAGATTGGTAGAAGCCTAGAGCAAGTTTAGAGCAAGGTTTCTCTTGATTCATAGTACAAGTATACAGTTGGTATAATATTTAAGAATGACAGTGCTGTCTTTCAGTACTGCTGCCCACAATACTTGGAAATATATCCTTTCAGAATGTGAAGGCATATCCTCTGCGAAGTACCCAGATAAATCAGTTCACCCTTGACTGTAACTAAACGCTGTCTAGTGACTTGTGATCGACAGGGCTTTACCCTCTGACAGCCAGATTCATTGTTGGGACAGCAACCAATCGTCGGGTTTGACGACATGAGCCTAATCAAAGTTGGAGTATAAAAAGCCCCCTTGGAATATATAAGGTACACCAGTGTGGCAAGCTGTCTCTCAGATTGCATTTGCTTTCACGGATCTGTTTAGTACTGAAAGGGAAAGGGGGAGGGGGAAAAAAAAAGAAGGCAAAAGTGCTGCACTGAATGTGAGATCATGCAAAAGCTAGTGCTCTATACTTCTATTTACCTGTTCATGCTGATTGCAGTTGATCCGGTGGCTCTTGATGACAGTAGTCAGCCCACAGAGAACGCTGAAAAGGACGGACTGTGCAATGCTTGTACGTGGAGACAGAATACAAAATCTTCCAGAATAGAAGCCATAAAAATTCAAATCCTCAGCAAACTGCGTCTGGAACAAGCTCCTAACATTAGCAGGGATGTTATTAAACAACTTTTACCCAAGGCTCCTCCACTGCAGGAACTGATTGATCAGTATGATGTGCAGAGAGATGACAGTAGCGATGGCTCTTTGGAAGATGATGACTATCATGCCACCACCGAAACGATTATCACAATGCCTACAGAGTGTAAGTAACCCCGCTTCTTTCGCCTCCCACTGCCCCTCCGAGAGAGTTGTCTCCCTGCTGTAGAGCCACGCAACTCCTCCTCAGGCTCTCCCAACAGGCTGCTGGCTAAAGTCTGCTGGAGGGAGGGAGGAGAGCATTATTTCTAAAGAATTTGAGCCAGGTTCAGATGACTGTGTGGCGATCCTTTGTTTTACTGTTCGGTTTTCAGCTCCTTATAATGTGTGTGCCCTGTAGCACTTAGGATTTGCCCATTGCTTTAGAAAGCAAAGGGAGATCTGCAGTTCAGTCAACTTCGTTATCTGCAGCACTCGGGGCATTTCCTCTCGCAAATATAAAGTACAAGTGCAGATAACAAGAAAACTAAATTTTTGTGAGGGAGGTTTCGCTGGCCAATATTTTTAGAAGGAATAGAAATCAAAGAAATGCAGCTTAGAGCATTATACCTATCTAACTGCAACATGCTACAGCAAGTGCAAGCAGAGAGTTAAATTCTTGCCTCTGCTGATCCCATAAACTAGCACCACCCACCCTCAGAGTTAAAACTATATATTTAAAGCAAATATGTGTGTAACAGATTAAATGTAAAAATGTCCGTGCTATAGCAATCAGCTCATGTAATCGTGCCAAGGAAGAATGAAGGCATTTACTGAATGAGCAGATTCTGAGTTATCTTCTGAGTGCTAAACATCTGCTATGCCTCCTATCAAGTATCTTTTGCACAGCTAATACTGTAGTATCTTGTGTTCTTCATCAGCTAAAGTATTCGACTATAGCAGCTGTTTTTTTAAATAACACATGAATATGATGTCAAAAAGGAAAAATATGACAGGACATATAAGGCATGTTAGCAGTTACGGATATCATTATGATATGCAGACTAGAATAATATCTGCTGCTCTCACCAGCTAAAAATGAACTCACAGATGAAAAAATAAATTTCTCAGTGAAATTTTTCAACTTAATAATTATTAAGATAAGCACTTAATAGCATTATTTTACTGCAGCCTTATAACAAAGCTGAGGTCTGCCTGCATTTTTATTCCAGAATTTTATGTTCAAAGGTTTATAAGTATTTTTAATCAAACTGCGTAGCAGTTTGATTAAAACTGTGACTGAAGAAAAGTCATCGTATTTCACTGCTCTGAGTTCATTTCCTACTTATATAAAGCCCTTGAACTATTTTAAATGCACTAAAGAGACAGGTATCTTAAGTGATGAGATTTATGAATGTTAAAGTCCTGCACCATTTAGGATTAGTACTACCCATTTTATCCTGGCATGGAAAGATCTTGCCATGACTAGGTATGACAGCTGCATCGTAGGCTACAGGAAGGAGGAACGCAGCACTGCACGTGACTTTCCTCTAATATTATTCAAATGAAAACAAAATGATCCTTATATTAATCCCCTCAATTATTTTCTTCCCACTGAGAAAAGAAATATGTTTGTGCAGTTTGCCCAGGGCTGTATAAGTTGCAGCAGGCTGAGGCTTTGGAGTAAATTAGAAATAGCTGGATCACCACACACATGTTGAGTCAGCTTATGCAAAGTTGCTATTCTGCATGCTTTATGAAGGTCCTCAGGAGGTGACCAGCAGAAGTGAACTGGTAGTAGGTAATAGAGTAATTTTGTTGACATCCACTAAAGTTGCTGTAGAGTGTAAACCATAGAAAATGAATTAAGTTAAATCTTTATAACATATTGTAACATTTTCTATACAGTCTGAAAAAAAGTCAGGTTTATATATGCATTTTCTCTTGTTCCCTGTTCAGTAATCTGTTCTTTCCATTCATTTATAGCTGATTTTCTTGTACAAATGGAGGGAAAACCAAAATGTTGCTTCTTTAAGTTTAGCTCTAAAATACAATATAACAAAGTAGTAAAGGCACAATTGTGGATATACTTGAGGCAAGTCCAAAAACCTACAACGGTGTTTGTGCAGATCCTGAGACTTATTAAGCCCATGAAAGATGGCACAAGATATACTGGAATTCGATCTTTGAAACTTGACATGAACCCAGGCACCGGTATTTGGCAGAGTATCGATGTGAAGACAGTCTTGCAAAATTGGCTCAAACAGCCTGAATCCAATTTAGGCATCGAAATAAAAGCTTTTGATGAGAACGGACGGAATCTCGCTGTAACTTTCCCAGGACCGGGGGAAGATGGATTGGTAAGTCTATTTAGAAAAATCCCATTACATTGAAAAGCATTTAAGCTCTGGTTTAAGGTTAAAATGGATGCATTGTTTAGGGAATGGAAGATAAAAGTTCTGTGTATCCAATTCTTTCATTCTTTGCTCTCTGATCATGCCAAAAATCAATAGCTTTCCTCTGCCTCTGTTTCCCTATCTAAAAAATGGAGAGAAATTGCAGTATTTCAGAGAGACATTGCAAGGCATTAACTAGAAAAGGTTTTGGCAATTACTGATAGATGATGCTATCAAAGTAACATTGTTTTCAATTTTGAAGCAAATACTGCTTGATAAGCAGCTATTTCACATAAAGTTAAAGAAAAGTCTTCAGAGTCTTTCACTGGTTAGGAAAGATGCCTCCAATATTGCTGAGAGGCAAGGGAGTTCCTACATACTCTCTATGCATATATTTTCTATTAGCAACAACAAAAATTGCCTCTTTATGAAGATGAGAACAGATCATCTTCATAATGTTAAATAATTTACCTTTCAGTATTTGGTAGAGTGCATCATTCTACCTATCAGAAGTCTCTGAATAGAGAAATTCTGCTTGATACAAAATAATCGAGTCATGATGATAAGAAAGTGCACAAAGTAACTGGTTTGTTTTTATAAGAACAGATGAACAAATTAAATCTGAAATGCACATACAAGTAGACCTGAAATAAACCTGAAGTGAAACTACAGAATTTCCCCAGCTATTTGTTTCTGTAAATCACTAATCATCTACAACCTGTACAAATTTCTATACTTATCACAACCAACTTTTGCATAAGGTATGAAGAATATTATTCTTCTTTTACTTCTATGTAGTAGATGAATCTGTTGATCACAGAAACATAGAAATATTTAGGTTGGAGAAGACCATGGTGTCCAACCATATTTATGCAACATTTAACTTCACAGCAGTGTAATATAATTTAAAAGTGTTTAAAAGAAAAACTCTGAGATATCTTAATTATACATCCAATATAAATGTGGATCTGTATTTGAAACAGGCCAGCTGGATATCATGATCAGGAATGTCCTCACCACCTCCATCCATTCAAATGATGATACATACAGATAACCCATGGCTATCATAATCTAAAAATAAACATTTCAGTGGCAGAGCAGGGTTAGAGGCACAGCTGATAATGGGAGAGGAAATCTTTCTTCCCCCCAGCTCCTCTCCAGCAGCTCCCAATACAGGGGTGCTCCTCTCACCAAACACCTCCCCATATAATTTAGCTTTGGAAAGGGCACTTCCAGCAGCTCCACAGCTTGCAGGGAAACAGCTCGAGAGGGAAACCTGTGTAATAAAGTTAACTGGGCTGTCATTCCTGAGGAATGGTCTCCATGGGATGGCCCCATCAGTGCCAAACCAACACACAGGGCAGAAATCAGTGTGTGGAAGGCAGCAACTTTGGGAACTTTTTCAAAGTCGCAATTGTGGAGGTTGCAATTTCCTTCTAGTTCCAGTTGGTGACTGTGGAAACACACCTTCCATAGGAGGCATGTGGCTCAGGGATTTGCCAAAAGTACATTCCTGGCCACAGGACTCTTCCAGGAGTCAAAATATTTAGCTGCCCCTTCAAATTCATTCAGTCATAGAGTCATTCAAGCATGGCAGCAATAGAGGAGGAACTTTTGTCCTCCTTGGTCTGGACAAAAAACTTTGCTCAATATCCAGAAAGCCTGAATTCAAAATTATTTTAATGAAGGGAATTTCAGAAGGACTCACAAAAGCTCTTATTATGGACTTTAAAACAAACTAAAAAAAATCCATTTCAAAAGTAAAAATCCAGATTTCTCCAAATTTCTGAAATGTTCTCATAGCAGTTAAAGAATGTTAGCACTGAGGCAGTGGTGATTTCAGGGACAAATAGGTATTAAAGCTCTTTGTAGAGAAATGGCAGGGAAATGCAGAGAGAACTATAACAGAATTGCAGGTCAAGTTTTGTTTGCAAACATAATTTCAGAATATTAATCTGAAACATATACATCCGAAATATTTGCGTGTTTTTAGTGAACTTGGGCTTACCTCAGAAATTATTCCAATTGCTTCTCCTCTTCTCACAGAACCCATTTTTAGAGGTCAGAGTTACAGACACACCAAAACGGTCCCGCAGAGATTTTGGTCTCGACTGTGATGAGCACTCGACAGAATCCCGGTGTTGCCGCTACCCGCTGACGGTGGATTTTGAAGCTTTCGGCTGGGATTGGATTATCGCTCCTAAACGATACAAAGCCAACTACTGCTCCGGAGAATGTGAATTTGTGTTTTTACAAAAGTACCCGCACACCCACCTGGTGCACCAAGCCAACCCCAGGGGCTCAGCAGGCCCTTGCTGCACGCCCACCAAGATGTCCCCCATCAACATGCTGTACTTCAACGGCAAAGAACAAATCATCTACGGCAAGATACCAGCCATGGTTGTAGATCGCTGCGGGTGCTCATGAGATCCTCGCTGGATCCACCGTTTCACACGTCGTGGAAGCTACCAAAAGAAAAAATTAAAAAAAAAAAAAAAAGGAAAAAAAGAAAAAATAGAAAAAGTTATACCCCCTCACCAGTCTCTCAAACTGTGAAGTTACGTACACGAGGCATTGCTGACCTCCTGCGTGCTACCAGCAGCAGTTACAGAACATGAACTAAAGGACAATGTAATTACCTGATGACTGCTTGTGAGCCAGTAAAAGAGAAAAGCTACAAGCAAAATCACCGGATTTAATCCACAAAGTTCTTGCATTATGAGGGAATCAATATTCAGTCATTTGGATGCAAATTTATACGCAGGTTTCAGTACACATTGGTAATAAAAGCAAGCTCCTTCTCACCTGAGGACAGAAGGAGCAGGCTTTTAGGTTCCTTTCTTCGCAGCTTCACTTAATATCATATTTACAGGAACATATATACTGGTAACATATACACCACTACACAATACCACCAGAATCATCCTTAAACACTTGAATATATAGTGCAGACTTGTGAAATGTATCAGATGAAATTCCACATAAATGGACAAACCCTGAAATTAGGGATGGCATAGTGTATTTAGCATGTTTCCATTCCTTTTTCTCATTAGTATGTTAGTAATCAATGGCAATGGTGCTACGTAAGCAGGCTGAGTAAATAGAAAGATAGTTATATAAGTGAAGGAATTTAGGCTTAATAATGAATTTGCCCTATCCTCAGGTACACTATTCAACATTCTCAAGAAATAGATATTTTTTAAATGAAAAGGAATAGTTTTCTAGACATAGAAAAACAGAAGGCAGCAGAGAAATCAAGATTCAAATTGCAATCCCACATTTTAACCTGCCTTTGCAACATTACCATTTGCACTATGGTAAACCAATGCAAATAGTTGGTTGCTACAGATATTGTTTAAAAACCACTTTGGTATAACTGACTTGTGTAATATGTATGCATCAATATTTTGTAAATAAATGTTTATTTTTTAATCACTGTTGGTATATGTTCATCACAAAGAAAAAATGGCTTTAACCTGTACTTTAGTTTAATAAACAAACCCCAATATTCTCTTCATAATAAATTTTCTGGATTTTAACACAATATGTAGGAACAATGCAACAAAGTAAACCATATGTTGAGAATTATTCTACATTTTATATGTTTTTTACATTGGTATGAGCCATCTAGAATAAATGATGGCTGTTGACATGTTTATAAGGTTCTTTGGGTTACTGTTTTTATGGTCATTTTGATCCACAACTGAATTTCCATATTTTGAATGTTATGTTCATAAATAATAATGATATCACAAAAGATTGCTATTAAATGCATTTTATTATATTTAAAAGTTTGCAGCAAAGTATTTTCTGTATTTGAGTAAACATAGTACATGGATTTCCACACAAATTCTGTACATTTTCCTTATAGTAAAAAATTGTTAATTGAAATTAAAAATATCTATTTACTATAAAGTCCATTTTATTTCACATGTGAAATAGAACTGATAAACCAGGTGTTTGTTGAGACAACACAATCACTGTTAAAACATCTTCATGTTAGTATGATGCACGTTTTTGTTATATTTCAGAAATCAGTTTTGAATTTTCCTTTGTGTAAAACCACCCTAAAATTGCAAAAGTGCTTGATTTTCTTCCCTTCCTCTTTTATATATTTTCTGCCTCGGTGGTAAATATTTTGTATTGATTTCTTTCTTTTTTACTTTTTTAAAAAATTTGTATGTAAGGACATTAAAACTTAAAGTTTGAGTGATGAGGTTTGAAAGTTAAAAGCAAACAGATTTTCTGCAATTTTTTTTTGAATGATTAGGAGTTCTGCTAAAGCTGTGTCCAGGCATCAAGCAGATGTTCAGCTTCTCCCGATACAGTTCACCAGAGCAGGTCCCTGGGGCCCTTAAATACACTTTCAATTTAGTTTCCCACAAAACACCATCAGACTAAATAAAAAATCTGAAAGCTTTTGGAATACAGACTCTCAGTGAAGCCACAAGAATTAGAAGTACAACACAATTCCTCTCCTAAACAAAGTTACAGAATTAAGGGAGAAATCCTTTGTATGTTGAAGTCAATGGCAAAACTTCCACTGGCTTTAATGGAGACCAACCTTTTGCCCTCTGACTTTTAACTCGTGACATTCAGGCACCAAGCAGTGCCATCCTGCTCATGTGAACTATCAATAGCATCTCCTTGCATGAGGCTCTTAAACCATTCAGAGACTTCCAATTAACTTCCATATACCCTGTAGCTAAACATTCACTGCTTTAATTGGGCCAGTTCATATAGCAACAGCTGCAGTGATACATCAGCATGGATTTTGCAGATAGGGAACAAAACATATTCCCAGTCTGCACCAAAGTCCAGTTACAACACCTGCAGGATTGTTTTTACTCATGATAGGTAAAGCTAATGCAAATTCATGTACCTCCACACAAGCGACATCATTGGTTGCCTGGTAATAACTGTACCCTGCACAAAGGCAGTACAAAAGTGATGGAATTTTTATCCCTGCAATCAATGAAAGCAAAATTAAAGCCAGAAAATAAGCAGTATGAATTCCAAGAAGCATCTATTCCAACCAGCACCCCATCTTGACACTCAGACAAATTTTATTCCATGTAAATTTTATGCAGTATGCATCTTTTATATTTTGCCAAACTTGAAATGATCATAGAGCAATTATGGCTCCTGTGATTTAATATTGACCTTACAGATAACTGGCTACTCATGGAACATGCTGTGGGCTTTGATCTTGATTTTAGCTGCTGAATAGTTCATTATCAATGTGTTTATTGGCAATCAATTTAAGATGTCAATGATTACTTCTGTTCTTATTGTTACATCCTTTTATTTGCAAGGCTCAGGTCTGAGAGACTTCAGCAGCATTTGCGAATACTTTGTACAGCTCTCAAAACTCACTGTTAAGCTGTGTATTCAGAATAATGAAAATATCCAGTGAGGGATGATGTGTGAGGAACAGCATCATTTCCTTACCCGGCATCCTAAGAATCCCAACGAGAATGAACCAGGTAGAGTCCAGCTTTTCAAGGCAGTGTCCAAGTGCCCCAAGATGCACGTGCACACCTGCAACAGGGCAGTTCCTCATCTCTATACTGCTCCAGTTCTTCCTCTTGGCTCTACTCCCAGCCCTTTCCCTCCTAACATGAGCCAGTCCTTTTCCAGGGCTGTTTGACCCCTACCTCCTACCCAGCTTCAGTTACACTGCAACTCGAGTAGCAATTCCCCTCCCATTTCACACAGCATCTCCCATCCCATCCCATCCCACCCCAGACTTTTGCCCTACAGCCCCTTTTGGAGGGGGAACAGCCCCCTGCAGTACTGCCCTCCTGTCCCTTAAGCAGATCCAGTGCATCCTGCTCCTGCTGGAAGCTGTGGTTAGAGGAGAAACCTTCCAATGCGCTCAACAGAGCCTGTGGGGAATTGAACAGCTGAACACAGAAGTCATCACCACTAAGCATAAATGCACTGCAATTTTTCACAGATGGACTGTTTTGCTAAATATGAGGAGATTTCAAAGGAAGAACTAAAGCCCAAATCCATTCATAGCTTTAGGTAGCTTTTCCTCAATTCTGTGGAGTCTAGGTTTGGGGTTTGTGGTTGTTCATTGGGCAATTGGGGGTTTTTGAGGGCTTTTTTGTGTAGTTTCTTATGTAATCAGACCTTGGATGTGAATGACCTATTTTGGCTAAACGTCTCAAAAAATAAATCTGCTTGAGATTAGGTTTGGACAGCTCAATCCAGGCAGATAGATTTTGTTAAAGCTGCAGTATAACAAAGCAGGTTATTATAATCTGAAGCACTGGACGGACAAACTTAAAAACCAAAATATCCCACCTCAACTTATAAAGTTAATAGCTTTCAATAAAAAAAATTAACTTAGGAAACAGTACATTATGGGAGGCACAAGCTAGAAGCTTTACAAACAATGCTGTACCTATGTAACTCAGCAAAATTGTCAGGAAGAACCTTAGGGATGTGTTTTAACTGACTCAAGTTAGCCCTGTGCTTCCACTTGAGCCTCCTCCCAACAATGTTAACTGCAGCAAGCAGGTATCTATACATTGATTTAATACCAGCAATGAAACCAGTAATGCAGCTGCTTCTGCTTTTCTGTCAAGTCTTCCCCTGCAAGAAGTAAGACTACAACTCTGGCTCAAAATGCAAGTGTAACATGTTTGAATCCATAAAAATTAAATGTTAACAAACTCTGGAAACACTAAAGCTCCAATTCTCCCATTCAGTTTATAAAAGCGCTGACAAAATCCAAAGGAAAAAGTTAGGGCTGCAGGCCAATTTCTGAATTTGAATAGGCAAGAAGTACAGTTCTGTTCACTCTTGGCCAGGCCACTTCTAAATAATCTCAAAAAAAAAAAAAAAAGTGATAATGCTAACATCTGTTGTAGCAATCTTGCAAAACAAAAAAGGAAATGGAGAAGTGCAAATGTACTGCTCATTTAACAAGGAATTACTCCAATTAATTACTAGGTGCATTGATAAATTAAACAGAATTATTCTCTTTGGTGGCTAGACAGTGAATTTGAGGGATGAAGAACTACTACAGTGACTGTAAAACAAAAAAACTGCCTGTTTTTATTGCTTCAGAATATAGATGAGAACAAGTATTGAAGCCCTGTGTAGATGAGGCGTCAAGATCAGCAACAAGCCTTGCAGCATTTTGAGTGTAAGTAAGTCTGGCTAATTCTCACCAGCCTTAGGCACTAAGGCTCTCTGAGGCTACAGGAAAAACTGTTCCCTTCTTTACAAGTGGACATAACTCTCACATTGTACATGCTTTCAAAACAGCGCTTTCAGAAAATACAAAATAGCTTAGTGTGCATGAGTCAGCTTGTGATCTTGAACTTGTGCTCTTAGAGACTCTGTGCTCTAAATCTAATCATGAATCAAAAGTAGTCAGTGGTCCTAAAAGCTGCTGCAATTTCTCCCCATAGAAATGCCTTTGACCTACAAGTCAATAACCAAGTTAGATTTCAAACCTGTAGCTTTTCCATTATATTTATCATACTACCTCTGTACAAGAAATCCCTCAAGAGCTGAAAGCATTCACCTTGAATGAATCCCACCTGTGGAAAGGCAGAGGAACAAGCCCTGGTTCAGCAGTGCCTTTCCTGTTACTCCTTGATGGAGTATGGGTGAGTATGGGTGTTACTCCTGTATGGCCTTGGGTGAGATCTTGTTAGCAACTCTGGTTAGGAAAGAATAAAAATGCTTGGTTTGGGCATTATGTTCCATGTTTCACCTTTAAAATTACCAGAAGCACTTAAAGGTTATGATGGTAATGGAGAAATACCTGGGAAAGCATTATGGAAGCATTACTCGGTAGACAGCTTCCATTAAACTAAAAAAAAAGCAGTTTGGGAGACAGCTGCAACACAAACAGGACAATATACTGAAACCATGTAAGGTGTAATAGTCATTGTAAAGCAGACATGTGCTAACAGTGGTCTGCTTCTATGCACTTCAAGGAACTGAGTACAATATAAAAAGTGAAATTTAAAGCAGTTAAATAATTTAAGGGATGTAACCAAGGCAGCAAGAAAGATTTTATCTTCCCAAATCCAGGATGATACTGAAGGCATTTGCTAAACTTTTACTTCCTCTATCTTAAGAATGCTTAATATGAAAAGGTCTGCTCTTTGCCAAAATTAAAAGATATTTCACAGCAAATCTAACTTAAGTATAATCTGTTGCATCATAATTTGAATATGCAGCTATCCAAAATATAGTTACTCATAGCTTGGCTAATAGCTTGCAGTTAAGGTTCATGATTCATGCACTCTTTCTGCAGAAATCCTTATTAGTTTTTCACCTAGGAGAGGAGCAATTACCTTCCAACCAAGCCATACTATCAGGGAGTTTGAGCATTATTTCAGGGCACTTTGTGGTATCCAATTAAGCATTCTTAAGCACCCTACACAACAGCATGAAGAGCAAAGATTTTCTTTCCTCTTTAGCATCTGTGCATTTGAAGAGGAGGTTTATTCTGATTCCAAACAGCAATCATCTCTCCTACTAACATTTTCCCCATCATTTCCCCCGTTGTTATCCCTCAAACCCGGCAACGCTGCCATCCCCGAAGCAGCAGAGCAAACACCTGGCTGTCACGCATTATGGCATCAGGTTGCAGCGCCAGGTGGTCGGAGGAGCGGGAGGCACGTCAAACACATGCCTTCAGGCTGAGCTCAGCTGCCTACTGTATGCTGCTGTCATGTGGGAAAGCTCAGCCTAGGTGCTGGTCCAGGGCAAAATGCCCATGGCTTCTCTGCTGTAGGTGACACCTACCTCCACGTGCTGCTGACTGGCCAGAGCTCTCCACTTGCTTGTGCTGCTCACCAGCCGTGGGGTGGGACAACAAATCTCACAGGATTCCACTCATGATCACTGTGTGCCCAGAGGTGCCAAAGAACATGGGTTATTCTGACAAACAGCAGCATAACTTTATCATAATTGAGTCTTTTCCTTCTAGAAAGGACTTATTCTAAGAGCATCCTAAAACTGGGCTTTTCCCCAAGGCAGAAGTGTTCCTCTCATCGTATCATGGCATGCAGTTGCAGCATCAGACTTTTATACTCTGACCTGCAGTGAGATCGCACAGACCTGAGTCCTCACAACACCATGTATCAACAGTCACTAACACACTTGATAACTCAAACTAATAATATTTATTTAACCTGGGTTTTTCTACCATCCCATTTACAGTTACACCATTTGCCTAAGGAGATAGAAAAGGTAGCTACTCAAAATATTCTCTTTTGAGGCCACTGTGTTATCTCTGAAATAGTCTTAGCATACTTGTCTTGTTTTTTTTTAATAGCTTGTAACTTATTTATTATTTTGTATTGCTGTACAATTTCTTGTACTGCTGTATTTTCAGTTCTCCAATACCTTACCAAACCTGGGAATACTACTAAAGCACAGAACTCTCCTCTGCTTTCTAAGAGCATCTTACTCTTCTTGTTCCCAAACAACTGTCCCAACTTTTCTTATCAAGTAACACAGACCTAAACACAAGCTCTAGTTATCACAAAATTATAAGCCCAAAGCTCACTATCCCCTTAGGGATTAATTTAGTGATTTATATTTTAAAATTACAGTCTTAGGAACATTTTAAAAAACTAGAAAAGGTATTTTATCAAATAAGCGTTTTTCCATCTTAATCATTATTTTAGCAGGGTATTGCTCTGGAAATGGATCCTACACCAAGTGGGGCCTTTTACCACAACTTTCTTTTCATCACAGTGATACCCCTAATGCCTTGCTTTTATCAATGTACTCATGTGAAGACTACTGGCCTTAATAAAATGCTTCAGAAACCTGTAGCTGTCCTTGACTGCTCACTTCTTTACACCCACTGCACTTGTACAAGACCTCATCTGAACAGAGCTGTAGTAATTGCTACTACCATGTGAACATGAATGACAATCCTCATGGATAAAATAAAAATTGTGTCTATAGAAGGCACAGTGCAACCCTCAGCACCCACTGTTTGGGTTGGACATGGCTGAGCTTCAGGTCTTCAGCTGAAAAACAACTGAAAATTGGTTCCACAAATTTCTCTTGACTGTGATTAAGAAGGAGCTTAGTTACAACAAAATGCAATTACTCAGTTTTGGCCACGCAGCCTTCATGAGGCTTTTCCAGATCCGCTCCCACGGACCCTAATTCTGGTTTGGAAGCCAATTGTTCCTTGGCAGCGTTGCCATGGATCTCACTCAGAGATTTAGCAACACATTCTCCACCAGCTTACAGCAAACACCAACGTCTGCAGCTCACCCACAGCTTGCTTATACCACAATTTGGAAGCTATCCATATTAGATCCTGCCCATGATTCCCTTCCACAGGGAGGGTGAAATGCTGTGCCACATGAGACTGAGTTCTTGTAGCTATACCTGGCACTGCATTTTCACAAGAAGAAGTGCCAAAACACAAAGTCATACACAGAAATAAACAGGCAGGAGGAATTGGGATTTTCCAGGCATTTGCAGAGCCACTGGATCAAACTGATGTCCCCATCAAGGGAGACATCATGGGTATCTGTCATGGAACATCTAACCAGGAAATCAGTAAGCCTCCTTTAAAGAATGAGATGAAACTTCACAATTCCAGGTTAACATGGGAACTTTAACCACCCCTCAGCACCTGCAGGAAAGGCAATGCAGCAGGGCACCAGCAACCCTAGAGATTTCTGGAAGATGGTTGGGACAAGAGACTTTTCATTGGCACTGCTACTCATGCCTCAGTAAGAACGTGATGACTCAGGGTAACTGTTCTGTCCCAACCCAAGCCATTCTGTGATTCTGTGACTGACACAGCAGGGGCAAAGGAAATGAGGGAGGCAGAATAACAGGGAAAGTTTTGGCAAAAATAAGGTTCTGTGGCATCAACATGGACATTCGAATCGGGCACCTTGAATTGCCAATATTTTTGATTATTGCCACCATGATGACAGGAAAGTCAATGTTTACTGAATCTGAAAAGCTCCTGTTCCACTGGTTCTCCTACTACACTGAAGCATCTCACTTTAAACTTGTATTCCATAGAGAAATACGTTTCTGTTTGCTTTTCTCTTTGTTTAGGGTTTTTTAAGTATGGGGAAGCCTTCTAAATTCTGTATTTCTTTTCTTCTGGATGAATGCACTCTCAAGCTATGGGAGAACTCTCCTGATAAAGTACTACCACCTAACATGGATAAATAATTAGATAGTTCTTGGAGTGATGGGAGAATGGCATAGCCTCATTCACCAGGGCGGAGGAGGAATATTATTTTCATGCTTTGCAATTAATTTTGAAATCTTCTCTCATCATTCTTCAGTGGTGGAGATCATGAGACTCCCAACATGCACCCCAACTCTGTGAGCTGTGTGGACTTCAGACAATAAAGAAGGTGATGTAATTTTTTTGGTAAAAATAATTACATTCTTTAATGATTTTTAAAACATATTGAACATTTTCCAATAATACTTGACCAGCATATTTGGAAGAATTATTGGCATTATTACTAAAACAAGTCACAGAAAAATTCTTTTTTTTCCCCTCTGCCCAGATGGTCATATTTAACCAAACAGGGAAATAATGAATAAAAACCCTTGGACTCAATAAGAAAATCCTGGACTGGAATCTGAATTTCATGACCATTATTTTACAAGTGAGACAAAAGTCTTAAATACCAGGTTTCAGTTGTGCTAAAATACTCAAGCAATCTTTATATATGTGGAAAGAATGTAAGAGAATATTGCCATTGTGATGGTTTGCTTTAACTTCAGATATTATTAAAATAGATGTATTTTATCCCAGGAATTTTTTGGGAATACCAGGAAACCCACATGAGCAAACAGATAGAAACACACAAACATTGATTTGGACTGCTATTCAGAAACCAGGAGCCTAGATTTCTGGTCGGATTTTTTGTGTATGTCTTAGCCCCTTTTCCTTTGGCTATACCTGTTAACAACAAAGAAGTTCCACTCTCAGTGTTGGGAAGACAGTGGAATTTGGCTGCTCAGAGGAAAATTTTTAGTTGGACATTTGGAATGCTTTTTTATATCTCACATACTTGTGTTTAAAGGACAATCTGACCGTGAATAAACCTTTAGGTGAGAAAGTGCCTTTAACACACAGCTTTGACTTCAGCATTATTCCATAGTTTCATTACTACTTGAGAGTTCAACAGAGCAGGCTATAATTTATAGTAAATTACACTTAAGACTACAAAATTCTGACAGTTTTACTCCTGTGTTGTTCAATGCACAAAGTGACCCTATCATGAGGCTGTTGACCTGGCACCCTTGGGAAGTACAGCAGATTTTTCTCAGCTAATGCATGGCCTCACTCAGCAGGACAGGGCAGGCTAGCTCTAAAAAAGGGCAGCACAACAACCCCATGTTCCTGTTACCAGAACTAATGCTACACAAATGAAGAAATGAGAAAGACACATCAATTGAAATAAAGATTGGAAGAAAATTCTACCATGTGTTTGTCCCTTACAACTAACATTTGCACCAAAACTGTCTATTATATAGCAGAATGATTACTCCTAAATCAAAACCATCATTAGCTGTGTATTTCAAAAATATATTTTTCATATCATTGTGAGCATGAACTCTGACTGCCACAGACTGGGATACACATGTACTCTCACAAAGGGATGCCCTGTTGTCTCCTATGCCACTGCTCAAAACCCCCACACTGTTGCCAGATGCTAAAAGCAAACTTCATGGCTTGTAGTAATTGCAGTAGAGCCACATGAAATAACATACAAAGAAACAGAAACATAATTTTAAAAAAAAGCACTGATGATTTAACAATATTAATTCCTTTATCAGCAGTTAATCTAATAATTCCCCGTTGAAAACAAAAAATATTAGATATACAGATTTTGATTCATGTATATAATATTTTTAAATTACTTAACCAGAAAGTCCATCCTCCCTAAATGCATATTATAAATACAAATACACACCACCAATCAGAAGATGGAACTAACAAAAATAACCTTAATGAAAAATTGAAGTGTAAAAGAGCTTCTATATCCAGCTGAAGACTTCACAATGAAATTGGGACAATCTTACACTAATGGTACAGTCCCTGAAAGATTTTTCCATTCCTCTTTTCAAGAAACCCAGTATGAAATGCTGAGATCTGGAAATGTACTTCTGGCTATGATAGCTGTTCTTAATCCCATCAGTAGAGTTATGCAATCTGAAGCAGCCAACCTTTGTGTTACCCTAATTCACACTTCAATTCCCAGTTATCTCCTAAAACAAAACTATGCAAAAGTCTACCTTCAAGACTAAATTATAAAAACATTTAAAACTACCATGACCATAGAATGGTGAAAGGCGGGTTAGAAGCTAATCCATGCTCCAGACTTGCTCTTGGGTTGACTGTGACACTGGGGGGGACACAAACAGCCTCATCTTCCTGCAATTTCAAGTAACACACCCAGTATTTTTCTGAGTAATGTGATGAACTAACTGCACGCCTCATTGCTCACCCCCCTGAACTGTGGGGGAAAAAGGCAGAGAAAACTGGGACGGAAGTTGAGCCTGTGAAGAAGGGATGGCAGAGGAAAGGTGCTTTTAGGATTGAGCCTGTGAAGAAGGGATGGCAGAGGAAAGGTGCTTTTAGGATCTGTTTTAATTTCTCATTACCATATTGTGATTTGATTGGTGATAAATTCAACTAGTTTCATCAAATCCTGTTTTGCCCGTGACTCTAATAGCTGTGAGATCTCCCTGCCCTCATGGCCAACCCATGAGCCTTTTATTATATTTTCTCTCTCCCCTGTCCAGATGAGGGGACAGAGTGAATTTGATGGGCATCCAGCATCCAGCCAGGGTAAACCCACCACAGGTATGCAACACAGTCAGATTATGGAAAATTCTAGAGATATAAATATTATTTAATATCTCCAATTCCTAATATGCACTACTTAGAGCATATATTAGATTTGGGAGCTTTGACTACATTTATACTCCTGGATTAAATTAGAGTCCTTACTGAATGTGCACACTCCTATAGCAGAAAGATCCTACACCACCAAATGCCTTTGAGAAAAAAAGAAATTTCCTACTGAATGAGAAGTTTAGAATATTTTAAGCCTTTCAGTGAGGATACACTAGTAATGGAAATACAGTTTGCTTTTGAAAGTACTATTCCAGAAGGTGAACTGACTTCAAAAGCAGTAGGAAACTGAAACACCCTAAAATATTTTTTCCTCCTCCCTCCACCATAATTTTAGTTTACCACAGCTAAACTATTCTGTAGAGCCAATGCATCAGTGCACAGTGGAGACCCCAGCTGTGCAAGTCCAAGGTCCAAACAAGCAACCTGAAATAAATCATGGCAGGGACAAGCCCAGTTCTGTACCTTCAAGTGCTACATCTACCATGAATATAGCACTGCAAAGGTTTCCCCGGGATCTGCTCTGTTTCTGAACACTCCTCTGTGATTTGGATAAAAAGCTGCCACAGTGTTTCCTCAGAGACTTCACATAACCTCACAAGAATGCTTCAACACCTAATCTCATAGCACAGAGCACCAGACATTTTCCAATCTGTCCATTTCTCTGGAGCTCTTTGTCACCAGGTGATTACCACCCTATATTCAACTGGAAATTCAATTTTCATCCCTAGAGCTAAAAACCTATCAGGTGATAAAAAACCAACTCATTGCTTCAAGAACACCACGGCACGTGACTTCCCAATGGCAGAGAATTGGTGCTACTCATCAAGAAGACAGATTGCTAACACTTCTTCAGTGTAAAATATTATCAGAGAGCCATTCCAGAATAACATCTGCACATGGAAAATAGTTTTTAAGAAAGGCATATATTAATTCTGGAAGAATTATTCCTTTCAAACATAACACACAGAAGAAAGGGAAGAATATCTAGCAATTATGAATCATCCCTTGATGGGACAAGGATGGATAACACACCACCACCCACCATGACCCACTCTAAGAGCAGTCAGGCATGTTTTTGGACAGTTGCCAGCTTCTTAGCCTTCATGCAGTGTTTGGTAATTCTTGCCTTTCCACAAAGACACACAGTTTGTCTTATGCTGAGCACTGATAGACACTCAACAGTGATCTACTGCTTTTAGCTTTTCTTCATGTAATACCTACTGACATTATTTGAATATAGTTAACTTGAAAGAAGTTTGCATGGTTTTTACTACACTCTGCACATAATGAAAAAGTTACAGTAAAAAACAAAATCAAACTACACTACATCAGTTTTTAAGTCACCAGCAGAAAGAAGCAGCTTCCCAAAATAAAATTACTTCAAAGAGAATGCAATTCTGCTATGTAAGTACAAAACTCCAGTAAACACAATTTTCCCTCATCCTTCCTAAAGTTTGTTCAAAACCTGTAAAGGGGTAGGAAGCAGAGTTTAAAGATTCTCCAAAGATTGCTGTGTTCTTCTGAATCCTATTCCTGTAATGGGAAGCCTTCCTCATGAAAGGAGACACCTGCTTTTCCATGGTGCACAGTTCCCCTATGGGCCATGAATAATCTGATACATTTCAACAGTGGTTTTCATCCTCCTGAATCCAGTGGTAATCCTATTTAAAATACAGAACGGATTTTCCAAGGTAATAAATTATCTGTTATTAACATAAGATTTTTTGACAAGTTTGGCTTTACAAAATTAAGTACAGCTTTTTAAATACCTGGATAATTGGTTAGTTGTATTTTGATATCCTGCTTTCTCAGACTGACATTCTACTATTCAAGCAGAAACACAACTCAGACAACGCAAGATAACATCCTGCCCTCTAAAGATGATGTTTATATTTCATTTGTTCACATCATTACATGTTGAACCAAATACTTAGAAACAGCTAATAAACTAAAAACATGGGTGGAAAGATGAACTACATTATATATTTAGTACTTGAAAAGTCATCTGTTTCCCAGGTCCAAAAGTCCAAGGCTAGAAAAAATATTTATTATTAAGAACATCTCTTAGATGTTTAAACCAAGTGGTTGTATTCATGTTTGCTTATGGAAGCTATACTGAATTTAAAATCATCCTCAGTTAGCCAGAGATGTTCTTGCTTTTCTTCTAGCCTCAGGAATTTCACAATCTCTGCTGTGCAGGTTTGTATAAGGCTTATACATGCTCAATCATAAAAACAGACGCTCTGAATGTAAGAAAGTACAAAAACCCCAAAAACTCAAGTCAACATGATGATCTCACCAAAATTGAACACCTTTAGCATGAACCTAGCGAAGCCAAGAAGTGCAGTTTTGAAACAAATTATTGCTAATTTTATAATTAGCTTTAGTCTAGCAACTGTCCCTATCTGTCCTATATTAGGGGCATCACCTCTGCTGAAAGTTAATGCAGCATCTTCACCAGAGTCCCAGTGCAGTAAGAGCAATACCACAATACAATCATGAGCTGCTGCCACACTGCTCTGGTGAGTGACCCACTCCCAAACTCCACTTGGCACATGGGAAAAGCAGCAGAAGCTACAAATTCAGGGGTAAGTAAAGCCTTTTATAGCTGTAGCTCAGAGTTTTAAGCAGGTTTAAAAATATTACCTGAAAACTCATTCAGCAGCCCAGAGCTCTTTAGAGGGTTTTCCACAAATACACATTATTTACAAAGGAAAAAAAAATTAAGTTTCTAAAGCTTTTTGTAAAGTCTGTTTGATGAGTTTATTTTAGCCTTATTCTACATGGCTATGTTCATTTCAACCACACTGAATGGATAATGAAAACCACTCAATACCATTGCCTTTCAGCTGTAGTTCTAGCTGAAATATTAAGCTATCAGATGACAGTGGCAGCTCTCCAGGCAGGGGAAAAGTGTTTTGCACCTGTTTACAAATGCATTTAGGCATTATTCATCATTACCTTGACTCTACATCTGATTAAATACATTCATGCAAGACTTTGCTTTATGCCTGCTTCAATACCCTCCTACAGTCTTAGGTCTTTGCTTTGTCAACGACAGCGAACCCTCAAAAACTCTTTCCTGCATCAGCACAGTGGGTTGATCCTCGCTGGATGCCAGGTGCCCACCAAATCTGCTCTATCACTCCCCTCCTCATCTGGACAGAGAATACAAAATGTAATACAAAATATAATTAAAGGTTCATCATCTGAAAGGCAGGAAAAGATCACTCCCCCATTGCCATCATAGGCAAAACAGACAGGACTTGAGGAAATGAGTTGAATTTATCACCAGTCAAATCAGAGAAGGACACTGCAGCATCCCCACTACCAAGACCATGCAAACCCAATCTTTTGTGATTCAAAGAACCCCTGATATGTGTAAACATTTCCTTGAAGGCCTTTGAAGCCACCCTTCTGCTGACCTACACCAAATATACATAAGCAAACTTCTCTTAGCTGCCCCTTCCAACAGAAACCTCATCCCTGAGGATTGTCTGCTGCTGCTGATCTTACTCCTCAGTAACTTACACAAGCCATCATTCCAAGTACAGGCATGAAGGCAAAGGATGGTCTTACTTCTGCTAACAGTCATTAATCCCTCTTCTTGTTTTTACTATCACAATTGTTCTTGAAGTTTGAATCAGGCTTGAGCTGTTTTGACAGAGTTACACAACTTGGGAATTGAAATCAAAAGTACAAACCAAACATGGTGACAACATTTAATTATTTTAGAGCCATGATATGATGTAAGGAACTACTGGGAAAATTTAAAAGTGATAGAGTTCCTTTCCTAAGCTTTGTCCAAAATATTGACATCATTGCTAAAACAAACAAAAACAACAACAACAAAAAAAAGATGGGAGGTTATTTGAGGAGCAAATTAGACAAGGAAAATGTAGGAATTTCACCCCAAGATTCTGATCAACTCCAGTCAGCATTTACCAACTATGATCAATCTAATTTCCCTTAATTTTTCAGAATATGTCCTGTTCTTATGGGAAGTGCTAAGAAAAACCCTAAATTATTTATAGAGGAATAGGTCTTGAAAATGTTTTGTTTACACTGATCTGTATAAACTGCACATTTGCTAGATGCCTGCAATTAGATTTTCTTGGCATGAATATTCCTTTGGGTGTGACGGTACCTTGTTTGCCTTCCCTATTGCTTTAAAAGGGTAGTAGAGCTTTAACTGCACTTCAGGAGGTTTGGCTGATAGGTTAAAAACTCTGAAATCTGAAAAAAGTCTGTCTTGTTAAGAAAAAAAATAACCACTCTTTCTTCACCTAACTGGGGTGATAGGGCAGGGTGGGTAGGCAATCATTGCAAATATACACAAATTTACTTTGAATGTATATACATGTTTCAGCATAAATGAAATTTATTCCCCACAGACTCTCATCTATGGGATTCAAAGGCATTCTACACTGAGCTTCAGACAACACAGTGCAATTTGAAGACTGAAGAGAGCAGACCATAAATCCTTTCTACAGTTCTGCATCAACAGGTAAAAATTTCATTAATAAATCTGATTCTAAACAGCAACACCCAAAAAAACTCCAAGGAACTGCTGAAGGGAAGCAGCATGGACTGCCTGAGCCTCAGAGGAACAGGACTTTAACACGTTCCTTGTTATTTGATAGCTAGTCTTAATATAGTTAGAAGAGTCTGAAACAGATTAAGGCTGACTTTATCAGGACAGGATTGGTAAAACTTACTACTTTTATGGAGTAAGCAAAAGACATGGAGCATATGAAAAAGTTCTAGGAAAAAAAGAAAACTCATTTTTCTCTGCATTGAAACACAAAAATCTTTCCACACAGCAAGCACAAAATTTAGCATGGTTTCAGAAGAAAACAGGGGCTGGGGGGGGGGCAGGAAGATAAATCATTTGGTTACATTGAAAGCCTAAAACTATCCTTGACAGAAACTTGAGAACATAGCTAAATCTTATCACAACATACAATATGAAATATTTTCCACAAGATCGTTTCCACAATACCTCTTCCATTGGAGGCAACAGCCATTTAAAAGACCCTACTGATTTAAAATTCCCAGTAGTGGGTAGGTGGTTCCTCAGTCCAATGACAAAACAGACACGTGAGAGTCCTCAGAGGCTGCCAGACTGATCTGGAAAGCACAAGGACAGCAGGGACTCTGTCCTGTACCTACATTGAGCAGAGGGTGAGGAAACCCTGAATGGAAGAGGAGATGCTGTTCAGTGAACATTTCCTTTAGATGCTCTATGGGACAGACCCAAAAGAGCAATCAGTGCTATAAAGGGATTTGGTGCTAGTAAGGCAAGAACAGGACCATTAAGGAGATGATCAGACCTGAGCGCGAGGCAGCCCATAATATTCTTTGCAGTGAAGGAGCTTTTTGAACAAGTCACTTAGCCAGCTCATCATCTTCATAGACAGTCAAAAGGAAAAACACCCCAACTCCTAAACCTGACAGCACCCAACAGTGGGAAAAAACAGGAATACAGCAGGAGATAATGCAGAATGTAACATCTCCACCTTAGCAATTCTCTTTAGGTGATTTTCTGAGCCCAGCAGCTCTGCCAAGGCAAAGATGGTACAACCTAACACAGTTACAGGTGTGTGGTTTTGCTCCTGGCCACACACAAGCCATGTGGCTGTAGCTTACACCCCTTCCCAAGCCATATGCTTGAGCTGAGGTCGCAGCTTGACTCCAGGATGGCCAAGAGGGGGGGAAACCTCCCCAGTCTGTGTCCTGCTGGGCACTGGTCAGCACAAGAGCCAGAAGAGCCACAGGGGAGAGAGGGAGGTTACTGCTGCCACTTCTGCCAGTGAAGGCTTTGCCCCGTGGCCGCTGCTTGCCCTCAGTGGAAAGTTAAAACTCCAGAGTGGGAAGAAACAGGAAGGTTTTGCATCAGACTGTTATTTGCCATGCCAACAACAGCCAAAACAGATTAGTCGGTGTCCAAATTCATGAGCATGTCCTTCAGAGCCAGCTCCCCAGTTGTTCACCATTTATCTACTCCTCATCTCCTCCTAAGAGAGTGTTAACTGTTTCAAACCTTAAGTAAGTCACCCTCAGATTATTCATCTCAATTTCAGTTAAAGTGAGTATTCCTGGCATGGCTGGTTTCCCCAAGAGCACAACAAAATTTTTGTGTAAAAATCCACCTGTCTCCACAACCAAGTTAATGAAATACTTGTAAAGAAATGGAATTTAGAGCAGTCATTAAAGACAACATCCCATAATGATGATGAATTTTTGGAGAAGCTACAGATACTGCTACAGTTTCACTCTAATGAACTGCAATAAGAATCTATTATTCTGCGTAGACTACATAATCTCCTAAGAATGAGGAGGTTGGGGCTCTGAGAAAATTCCCTTTAATGCTTTTTCTGAAATTTCTCAAGTATGTCTCCTGCAATGACTAGGACACTGGTACTGAAAACTATTTACAAAAACCCAACAAAGCAAAAAAAAAAAAAAAAAAAAAAAAACAAAAAACAAACAAACAAAACCCACAAAAAAACCCCAACCCCCTAAATGCAATTTCACTTATTTTTAAACATATTTTGGAATATTTAATTATCAGACTGTGTCTTTAATTAAATACAGCCACAGAAGGAAATTTGAGTTTGGAGTACTAAAGATACAGGTTGAGAAAGAAGAAAATGATATCAATGAAGAAAAAAAACACAAAAAGAGAGAAGAAATAGGTAGGAGACTAGGTGAAATAGGAATAATCCTATTTCTTTCAACCTTAGATATCAAAGCTTTTACTGAGTGCTATAGAACTGAATTTAGAGTGCAACAAAAAGGAATTTCTAATTAAAGTTAATTAGGCCAGAGAATGCTATGGGGAATGAAGCTGTAGATGGAGAGTTTAAAAAGAACATGCAGACAGTTGTGGGTAACAAAATGAGAGAGTAAAAGTTATGGATGAATAGGAGAAAAAGGAGTACATTCCTCTGCTACAGAGGGACAGGATGCAAGAAGCAGTAACAACCAACAGAAAGCAAAATAGAGAATTTACTGGAGAAAAATAAAGTGTGATAGCTTTGAGGGGCAAAGCACAAACAGCAGAGATTATTTGCTGAACAAATATCAGGATTAAAAAAATTCAAATTACAGACTGATTTATTAAATTGGGGTTTCATATTATGAAAAATTAAATTTGATACTTAAATTAATGGAAAACAGTTGCACATGTCATGCAAGGAAAAAAAACCACAACACATAAAAGAGCTAGAAAGATCACAGATGCACAAAGTTATGGTTTATGCACCTCTGCAATATCCTGCTGTGAGTCACCTTCCATCTAAATAAAGCCTTTGCCACCTTATTCTAACAGATTACCTAAAAACATGATTCAATAAATTAAATGTTCCTCATGTATTAAAATACATGGATTTCTTTTTCTGCATGAAAGTTTCCAGCAATTTGTGTCTTGTCTTGGCAACAGAATCTAGTATAAAACATAAAAGGATTTGCCAAAAGCTGATTTGCTAGAGCTCTTACATATAAAATAACAAACACTTTAGAATGCTTAGAAGACGTGAAGACATGTGAGGGTAGATGTGAAGAGTACAGCGCTCTTGTGCCTGTCAGGAGACAATCAGTGTGAAAAAAGCTATTTGTACTTCTTTACACTAACTAAAAATAACAAATTTCCTTCTGTAATATATTTATTAGTGTATAAATAAAACTAAATGTATTTTTAAAGTGTGTTGGTAATAGCAACTAGAAGGCATCATAAGAGAAATGCTTCAGATCACAGCTGTATTTTATGCAAACATTTACTATCACACATTGCAATTAGAAAAGCACTTTGGTTACAGTAATAAAACTACACAGATAGCTTATTTGCATTCTAAGTGGCAATCTGTTTTTAAATAAGAATGTGTCTGAATAGAGTACAGGCAAGAGAACTAATTTTTTTTAAACTAAGTTAATATCCATTAAAGCCACACTGAGTGGGATTACATAGGTATAGCTCACAGGAACAATCTGGCTGTGTAGTTAGTGCAGGCTCCTTTCTAAGCAACAAGCAACAGAGCACATTAAGCTAAACCTAATGTCAAATATTTAAATTTATTTCAGCTTTTTTTTGCAGATCAGAGAGAAAGATACTATGATAATGTAGTTTTTCACTAAAACACAATGGAAGACCTTGCAAGAGCATTTTAATCTTCAGGCTTTCAAACTATCTGTATTGTATTGGACATTGTTTTATTATTATTTTTTTTTAATGTAAAGAAGAGTTTTTTCAGTTTTTTTATTGGCCGTTTTTTAATTTTTTAACATTCCTCAGCACCCCAGCAAATGGCTGGTGCAGGGTCAGTGCAGAACTCCAAGCATCCTGACTCAGAAGGCAACAAAAAGAATCCTGTCAGGAGCTCAGAAAGTGCATCACATTCACTTGTGTAGGCTCATACATTGCCTTTTCCCATCTGGGACTGGAAGTACATTTCTTGTGCTACCAGAAGAGTCACCTGCAAAACCTTCACCTTGCCCTGTAGCATGGTGAGTAGTTTACCTTCAGGCATGTCCCTTAATTAGTGAGAACATTACAGCACAGATCAACATTGTTCTTTTGTTTCTAGGAGAGAAATATCTGCTATAAACAACCTTTCAGGCTGTTAGACCAGACTAAGTGATCTCTTGAAAGAAGAGTTTAGCACACTCAGGCTAACATCTGTACAAAGGTTTCCTATGTAGTACAGTTAAGCTTAGTATGAGACACCCCAAGAGTGGAGAGAAACCAGTGTTAAACTAAACAGAAAGATGCCCCAGCCACACTTTACCCTATTTGCATTGCACATATCTGACATGCAAATCCCATATTTAGAAAAGACTGTAACTGAAGTCTTTATGTATTTGGCACATACAGATATTCCCCACTGTCTTGTTAATCACTGAGTTCTAGCTGAATATTTTTTCTGCTTATAAGCAACACTTAAATTTACACGAGTCTACTTACTGAAAATTATAGTGTCTTTATAATAAAAAGCTTTTCTAGTATAAAAAGGGGTAGAAAAATAATAACTTTTAGCACATGAGTTTTTAGTTGCTGCTCTTAAGGTTACAACAGAATGGCTAAGCAGGAGGAATGTTTTATCTACATCTACATATATATATACACACTTTAATTTGTGCTTCAGTTGAGGCAAAAGTCACATTAGCCTTTTTATATTGCTCATATTCTTCCTGTTTTGTAATGAACCCTTTAGAAAAGCTTCCTATACTGTTGGTTTGATCTTTTACCTTTTTTATCTAAAAAAACTCTGGGAAGAAGTGCAACGAGGAATGAGAACAGTTGTTGATGCTTTCTCATTCCAGATCTGTTGCACACTGTTCACACTCATTCAGGGCTCAGATTTACCCAGTTCATTTTAAACAGGAGATAATAAAAAAAAAAATTAGGCATAATAAATTACATTTCATCCAAAAGGCTCTTAAAATGCTTTATAGACTCTACACACAGATCACTCCATCAGTCACTGAAAGCAAGTACCTCTGGGATGAAATGCAACAACTGTTCCACGGGGCATGGCAGAGGAGAGGAAGTGAGGAATACCAGCACATCGAATTGCAATTGCAGGGGGAATTTAGGTAGGAAGAATGTAATTACCCCGTTTGGAGCCCGGCCAGACCACGGGGGTTAACATCTTATAAAGAGCCCTCTGAGAATTTTAACAACCCCTAGTGCTCAGGACCTTTAATTTATATTAGCCCTCAGGAGCAAGGCTAACTGCTCTGCTCAACTGGGTTTGTGCGCTGCAGGAAACGGGGAAAATCAACTTCTAGCTGTTCTCTGCTTCCACCCAACTACTAAGCAGATTAATACTACTTAGGCTGCAACTTTTCATGAAAATGCAGCAGAAGGCAACAGGAATGAAAAGTGCACAGAATCAGAGCTGCTCTTAATTGATCTTTTTCAAGCTACAGAGGAACAAAAATGTCTCCTATTCCAAAACGTCCTAACTCCTCATACACAAAGCACTTGGGATATCTCAGATGGTATAAGAAGAAATAAACATTATACAGATATACAGGTTGGGAATACAACATCAGAAACACCTATTCCCTCTCCAAATCAGCTTCTGAGAAAGAGCATGAAACTCAAGCATGTGTACAGATCAGTTAGTTTCTTAAGTGAAACTAACAGTTTTCACCAATTATTCTAATATATCTGATGCATGGACATTTTCATTTTTAAGAGAAAGAAAAGTAAAGGCAACAATGAAAATAAGAAAGATGAGTAGGTAAAAGAAATATGAGCATGCAATTAATCTTACTTTTTTGCCACTGTCACCTTAAAGCAATTTAAAAAAACAAAGTAGACTTGCTTCCAAGCTTCTTTGCTCTAAAATAAAATATCAAGTGAGGCTGTAATGGAGCATGGCTTTTCACTCCCATTGAACTAAAAGCATTTGGAGCAAATTCTAAGAGAGTGCCAAATACTCTTTGAAATAGTTTACATTATGCATCCATACCCCAGAGAAGTGTCTTATTTTTCAACTACATTACACGCAATTCATAATAATGTAACTTTTTTATTGTAGCCTAATGTAATGTAGTGCAGATTTTTACTTCATTGTTTTTAAATTTCTGAATGTCTCCAGGGTTATATTTCCTTTGCCTTTAGCTGACTTATTTTGTTCACTTCAGACATGGCTAATAATAAAAGTATCATGGTATTCTACATTATTTTCTCTTAAAGCCCCTTATTTGTGTTATCTTATAATGAGAAACTTATAAAGAAGAAACAAGAGGCTTCTCCAAATCAAGCAAAGCAGAGCCCTTTGGCTTGTAAATATTCCTTGGGCACTGCAGAGATGCTGTATATCACACGGACATCACAATTGCTGCAGGAGCTTTGTGATTTATGCTAATTAGCAAAGCCACCTTGACGAACAGAAAACAAAGGGCAGAACAGTTCAGTGCTGATGCAGATTTCCAACATTAGGTTTAAGTTTCACAGGAAATACCGAAGACCAGTGGTTACAGGAATCTCACAGTGCTGGTGCATATCTGGGAGTCCTTGCTGGAGGAACGTCAGTCAGAGGCACAAATCATTGAGTGATTTGTATCAAGCAGTCTTATCCCAGACTCATCAGCTCTGTGTGCTCTGGGGAAGAGTGGACAGCCCCTGCTTTTTTAAGAGGATTCACAGACCAGGACTTTCAACTACAGAAAAACCTTTGAAAAAGCACATCCTTCAGTCTTTTATGTAAGCCCATCATGCAAGGCTGCTCCACATCCCTGCAGCTGTAAGGGAGAACTTGTCTTGCTGCAGGTGCTTATGTTCAAACAGCTCTTAGTACTGGACTGGTGTGCTCCTTTTCTCTTCCCCAAACAGCTCTGGTGGATTTCTCAAGGTTGTTTAGGAGCCTAATATTTTTCACTGAGTCTCAAGATTACATGATCTTTTTTGAGTCCCTAAGAACTATATTTTCAAAAGCATTTAGGCACATGAAACTTTCCCCATGTGCTCATCCCTGACTTCTGAGCATTTAGAAAATCTCCAGTGCTGGTTGAGAATCTGTCTCCCCTTCTTTATGTTTAAAGATGACCAATCCCAAAATTGCAAGCTTTGAAAGTCCATAAAAGGCAGAAATTTGTAACTCAAGAACTCAGAATGTGTTACAGAGTACAGATCTGCTCTGAGGTCTGAGTTCATTCCATGGACATAGAAACTGATACGAACAGACAGGTTAATTTTACAGATTATATGTGTAACTTTGACCATGTAAAGAATTGGTCTAAGTTAAAAACTAATTAATTTTCCATATCTACAATGTAGAGTTCATGTCACCTTGTTGGCAAATAAGAGCAAAAAGCAGCAACTTGAGACATGGATTTAACCCTGTATAGCGATCACACCATGCAAATTATCCCGTACATACATTAATCTCATGTTTTCACTTTTTACTTAACTAAAGCATCACAGGCCATGGAGCAATTTTTGTCCTCATGCTTACTAGAAATGCTGTCCCTCCCAGTACCTCTAAGGAGGAGACCTGTGAGCATACACACTGCTTTCAAGCTATTTGTGCCTGACTTTGAATGTAGTAAATGCTACACAAGCAAAGAAAGTGCTACACACGTAATTACAAAATGCAGAACACACTATGCAGACTCCAGGATGGATTAAGGAGTTGTTCCAATTAGGTTCCTGTGCAACAAACAGCTACTAAGTGTTCCTCTGAACACGAAATGGATCATTAAAATATGACCAATTGAAAAATGCATCAAAACTCACTCTGGCTCAAGAGGCTTAAACTGCAGAAATATCTATGCCATCAAAACACATGTAAAATCTTTTCCATGCAACAACAATAAAAAAGGAGCACTTATGTGATTTTCAGGGTCAGCACTGCTAATTTATAGCAAGGCCACGCTGAACTGAGTACCCTTTTTGTATTTTTCAAAATACATGCTATCCTACAGATGCAGCACACTGTGTCACAGATGCCCAATAATTAAACAACACGGACAACTTCACATAGTTGTTTGCTATGACCTATTGAAAAACTAACAAAACCCAGCAGTTCTTAAGCTTAATACAAGGTGCAGAAAAACAAGGACTGTATTTTGCCCCATTGGTTAAGGGGAACAAAAGTGGCCATGTATCTTAACACCTGGGAAAAGTCAGGGCATGCACAGCTGGCCGCGAGCTGGTCACACATTCCTGAGGTTACAATTACAGCTAGTGTTCTCAAACCAGCCTCACTGACAAGCAGTTGCAGATGGCCAAAACGCTTATGTATGGAAAGAGCTTTACTCAGCAAAATCTTAGAAAAATAATGTATCAATAGGAGCACTTGTATCTGTATATGGAGCACTTTCCCAGTGATGTTTTCTTCAGTTAGCCCACAGGTCATGTCATAGAAACCCCCACAAAACAGGAAAACTTTTGTGTTGTACATCATATAGATCATTTGGTACCAGCATATCATTTCCCCCTAGAGTCCCCATGTAGATAAAATGGGGAAAGTCTATCAGCGTGTTCAGCTACCAGATTTGCCAAGAGCCAGCCACACTGCCAATCCTCTTCCCAATATTCCAGGTGGTGAGGGGACAAAGGGGCATCATAAGGATCATTTGTGTACACAGCTTCACATTTCTGACACTTGGGTGGACAGCTAGCAACATTGTAAAGAATGAAAACAAGGGAAAATACAAAGTACTGTTTTCTCTCTCTTCAGCACTGATGTTTTAAAAAATACACCTACATGAAGCCTTCTGTGAGGCTTACTGAAACAATCACAATTCAAACATGACAAAAACTGAAAAATTACCTGCTTAGATATGAGAAGAGAAAATGAAGGTTTTTGTTGTTTGCAAAACCATCCTTATATGACACTTCTTTAAGGATGGGGTGATCAAATGATTGGGCGCAATTTTTTGTGCTGCTGAAAGCATGGACACAATATAAAATAAACTACAGCAGTTATTAGTGTGTTAAAATACAGGAGGAAAAAGATATTTAAGTTAAATATCTGAGATGCTTTTAATTAGTAGTTTTCAAGCTCCTGGAGTGTCTAGCAAAATTTATACAAGAATTGTTATAATAAAAATCATTAGACTTTGCATCAAACATGGCCAGACCCAGCAATCAGGACAGCCATAACGACTGAATTTTGAATTAGGGCATTGATGATTATTTGCACCACTAAGTAAAAACCTCTTTCATAAGAAAGTAAGTGTTATCTTTTCCAGAACAGAATATGCAAAAATTGCATCAAGGTGTAACATTCTAATTGCAAAATCTTTTCAATTAAAAAATGCAGTAGAAGAACAAATACACAAGAGTACTGCTTGTGCCTGCTGTTCCCTGAGCAAGAGCCCTGTTACTGTGATTAGTACAGGGCACCACATGAACATCCTTCTGCACATGATCAGCAAGACTAAAAGGTCACTATGGTTTTAATTTACTATTTGCTAAAAAACTCATCTCTTCAACTGACTTTGCATATGTTTCTCAGTTATCACGCATACCTTGACATCAACAAATCAGAGGTTAGATTACAAATCACTTGCATTAATATTCTATCCCAAACCAGCTGAGAGTAGAGGAGACCTCTCCAAAGCTTCTGGCTATCCATTTTATTGGGCCTTACTCTGCACTCCCTGAGACAGGGATACGTCCCTCTCTGAATGTTAGGGAATTTTGTCAGAGTAGAGAGTACAGGACCTGACCTCTTGAACAGCAGTAGCCACACAGTTCTCTTAAAACCATTAACATTTGCTCACAACAAAACCTCCTTATTAAAAAGATTTTAAATAAAGTAATAAGTCTGATACTCAATTTCGTAGGTTCCTATTTGTGAAAATCCCCAAGTCTCCAAAACCAGAATTTGTTGTGAAGTAAATTTGAACCTGAATATTCCCTTCTGCATATTGAGCTTTTCAAAGATTATTTTATTCAGCTTGTAACTACCAGCACAAATGCTGATTCTAAATATATCTGCTGAACTCTAAATGACTTCTGTTTATAGAAATAGGACATAACAAGCTATTAAATCTTCCTTACAACAAACTGCAATGCCAAAATACTTGCTCCAGATTTCTGAGCTAGAGTTAAAAAGACTTAGACTGGTAACCAGAAGAAAACTGGCAAGAGAGTTATTGCACTGTATTTTGTCATTCAAACCTTTCTTTAAATGGACATGATTTTTATTAGTTCTGCATCCACAGGGGCTTAAAAAAATAAAATTTAAAAAAATCTCCTGGTGCTTGAAACCTTCATTACTTGATATGATTAAGGAATTTAACATAACCTTTGTTGCTACAGAGCATCTAAATAAACTCACAAGAAGCAGGACACAACAATAATGAAAAGATGCATAACTTGTGATGACTTGGATTAATATAGAGTAAGAAAAGATACTGAGAACTCCACAAGAAGTTTGCAATCAGGCAAGAATGAACTGCATACACCCATTAAACATTAGGTTCATGCTCATCCTAGTAAAAATACAAGTGTAAATTTGAATTGCAGCATTTGGAATTGTCACCCTTGTAAACTCTGCATCCCTCTCGTGGCTGACTGAGCTGTTTCTTCAGTTTCCAGAACCTACAAGCAGCTGGTGCACTATTAAGCATTTTCAGATTTTACAGTGAAGCTCATTAAGAGCATAGAGCACTGTTATTGTAAAAGGTCAGTATCAATTTTATTGCTGTTATACTTGATGTATAACCACAGTTGCTCATTTGCAAACACAGATCAAAATTGAAATTTCAAAGCCACACTTTCTAAAGGAGCTGGCAGCATTTTCAGTTGCTCAAAGGTCATTGTAAATAAAGCATAGAAGATATGGCTCTTCTAAATGGCAATGGGATCTGGGACAACCACTTTTGGAAAAGGGCATTTTGAAGCTCAGTGTGAAGCCTCGGTGAAAGGTTCTGTAACTCTCTTGTGGGAGAAGTAACTGAGTGAATTCCTCTGATGAGGGAACAGTTTCCTACAGTTCCACTTGTTTTAGTAACTATTAAATGGTTCCTGTTCTAAATTATACACACCTAAGGTATCAGGGAGGATCAGGAATGTTAATTGACTAAATAATATTTCTACTCTGTCTGCTTAAGGAAATAAGAGACCTCCAATGAAACATTCCTTTGAAATAATCTATGTACTACTAGTCTGTTTCGGCAAAGTCTAACAAGAATCATACTGAGATTTGCTACTCACAAGCTGTAATTATTAGCCCTTCAAAAAACTAATTTATATGAAAAAAAATTATTTCACAAAGATTTTTCCTTTCCATTCTATTGAAGTGAGATGACAGGAGTCTTAAATTTACTTAAATGGACATGAGAGGGTTTTTCCCTACTCTCTCCTTTTTTTTTTTCAATTGAGAAAATAAACTCTCTTACCTTTCATCAAGAACATCTCTAATTTATCTAATATAAGCACTACCAAGCTAATAAGAACTAAGGAAGACATTCCCTTTTCATTATTTTGTATAATTTCAGATATTTTTACTTAAGCATCTTGAAATCCTCCAAGAATAGACTGCCTGACATTAGAATTAACACAATCTTATTTCTACCAATGCATTTTCATTACTGCAATGACCTGATGAGCAAACACTCACACATAAATGCTTTATAAAGCATTCCTCTGTCAAAATGCTTGCCCCTTGTGAATATAGTAATTTATCAGGCATTTCAAGTGCTGAAGCAAAAAATATCAGTGATCTAAAATATGTAAAAAATGCAATGATTCAATTAATGCTGAGTTACTCCATGCATGAATGAACAATTTGACCTGGGCTTGAATACAGTATTTTTAATAATGCAGCTGCCATATTCGTTGGTGTGTGCATTTCCTGAAAACTAATCTGCCAAACAAGCCACAGAGCATGAATCTGCTGCGCTTCCGTTCTTCGAGGGTCACTCGGTAACGCTCCCCCACGCACGCTGGGTCACCGCAATGCTGCACGCTTCAGAACACTCACACGCACTGCCATTCCAAGATTAAGACATGCATTTCCAGTTGAAGAATGACTACTGTCACCTCTGAGCATCTAGTGGACACTATAGGTTTTTAGGAAACTTCCGGTCAGTTTAGGCAATAATTTGTAATTATTTTGGAATACTTGTTTTGGTTTTGTTTTCTAAGTACATGATATTGTGTCTGCAGTTTTTAGATGTTTCTTTCCAAGAGGCTGTCAGATTCATAGCTTCTCTTTAAAACTGAGGCAGCACTACACATTTGAAAATAAATGAACTAAAACTATTTTCACACAACCCAAAAAAAAGCCCACCCTCTCCTGTGCCACCTAACTGGTACTATTCCAACTGCAGTGCTTAACCTGAGTATACTCTGGGAAAGCTTCACCTATAATCAACTTCACACGCAGTTCATACAAAATTAATGTGCTAGACTGGGCCCTGAAGAACAATTCCCCCACCCAACCTCTTATAAATATAGCTTGTTTCATTTCAGGTGAAATTTCAAATATAGAAATAACCTTTGAGTGAAACCAAAATCAAGGTTACTTTGACTGAGTAGCTCAGTCCAATGAAATCATCAATAAAATTACTGATGTGAAAAAACATTTAGGCTGGGTTGATGAAAGACTACAATAACTTTGAATAAACATTTATAACTTCAGATAAAAAGTGATTAAAAAAGTAAGTAAATATTCTTTAACTGCAGATGACAGCAGCAGTACAGTTAATATTTAATCATGACATTATGAGAATATTCAGTAGTGGAAGAGAGGATTAACATATTGCTTTAAAACATTCCATTACTTTCTGCATCTGTTTACTGATAATAAAAGAAACAGCTGTTCTAAATGTAACATTAACAGGTGTAAACCATTCATTTGAGATTTTAAAACAATAATTCTCCTCTGTTTCCTCCTTAGCTATTCTAAAATGACATTACAAACACCCCTCCTATTAGCTTACACAATTAACTCGTAATTGTTTAACCTCTCTGCATGTCCCCAAAACGTATACATGTGGAGTTAGCTTCCTTCTCCTTTTGGGCAAAAGGCTCTGTTCTCCTGCACTGCACATCCTGAACTAATGCACCAGATGTGTCCCATAAAATGGTTGGTCACACTGTTCAGCAGCTTTCCTTTAGCAACTGTTCTATATCAAATTTACTGTAAAAAAGCATCGTAATTATGAAGTAACACTGTATCAAATTCACAGACTGAATATCTCACTATGCTCGGTTAAACTATGAATGATAATTGAGCTTGAAATTGTATATTTACTTTAAATAAGTCCTCCAAATCATCTGCAACAATGTGTGCTTAATTCGAAGCCATTAACAAAAGATTTAACATTTCCACATTTATACTCTCCATAATTTCAGATATGATACTCCATACTTACAGAGAGAAAGGGAGAGGGGAAAAAAATAAAAGTTCTGGTAGCCTTCCATTTGCAAAATTAAATGGATGTACCTGAAGTTTCTTATAATTGCTAACTCATCCTGTTAAATGCTGGGTACAAATGAAACAAAATTCTCAAGAACCCTCCAATATTCTACTGAAACCAAAAAACAAATTCAGAATTCTAAGTTTATTTAGCAAAAGAAACCAAACCTCAATATGAAACCAAAACCTGACCTGCTTTATAGAAGATAAAACAAACTCTGAAGACCAAATACTACAACCCTTTCAAAAACCCAGTAAGGTTGTGGGAGAAAAAAAAAAGGAATTAAATACTTGAGACTAGGGAACATTTGCTTGTATAACTAAATAAACTGCTTGGAAATA
This sequence comes from Camarhynchus parvulus, assembly GCF_901933205.1. Taxonomy (NCBI): domain Eukaryota; kingdom Metazoa; phylum Chordata; class Aves; order Passeriformes; family Thraupidae; genus Camarhynchus; species Camarhynchus parvulus. The sequence goes on along the minus strand of NC_044577.1, from coordinate 7,613,201 downwards.
TTGTTCCTATTGATAGATATTTTAAATATTCCATATCAGAATGGATTCTGCTCTATTTTCACATTCTAACAAATCCCAAACTCCATCATCTAGATTTTACTGTTGCCAATGACTGCTAGGTGCTCCTGAAATAACTTCAGTGTTCCTCTGCTTTTCCTGTAGTTCTCTGAACTATACTAATCATGATAAAGGGGAAAAAGCCAAACAAGAAATAGTGCAACCTCATTCACACACACACTGGTGAACTGGAACAGAAACTTCATTAATAGGATTCCTACTACATCCAGAAAAGACACATGTAAAAGGTACTACCTCAATTTCATGTTCATACCCATATTTACATGCAAGAGAAAAATAATTTTTCTTTTCAATGAGATTCTCCTCTATTTATCAAGTCAGATTTATATTCAGCTGTTTCCCATTAAAGGAATGTATAACTTCTCAGGATTTATGTGAAGGGGACACCTGAGCTGCAAACACACTACCAGAACCAAACCTGCCCCAACCAATGATACAAATGATCCTCTGAAAAACGCCAAGCTATGTACAGCCAAAAGGCTTTGGAAGTTTTCCTGCGAGTCTGGAAAGCTCCTGACCCTCCCCTAGGGAACACTGCTACCTGCCCCAGGCGTATTTTAGGAAAGCAAGCATGCATACCACATGAGGAGCAAGGTAAGCAATAACGCTTTCACCTGCTGGGGACGCCAAGGAAGGAAGGAAGGAATGATGCTCATCCATGGTCAGCCCCAGACCTTAATTTAAGTCCAAATTGTACAAAACCGAAATGCCAGCAGAGGGCAGCGCAAATACGACAAGTCCCTGGAATGCCCCAGCCCGGCCACTCGTGGGGAAGCAGCAGCGTGGGGGACAAGGAGGTGGCTGCCACTCGGTGGCCGCTGGGACACGCACCCACCACGCCCCGCTCCGCAGCTCTTCCTCCCTGGGAACAGGTCAAGGACGGCAATATGCAACTCCACCCAACGTTGCACATTTCAGGTTTTCCTCTTCCTTTTAAACAAAGTGCTCGCGGAGCTGGGGACGGACTGACTGCAGGCAAAGGCAGCCTTTGTGTGCGTCACCGTGTAGCACCCCGTGCTGATGCAATGGCAGAATCCTTCTCCAGAACTCCTACCTCAGGCACACCATGTAACTTCTTCCAACCTGGAAACCTAGAACTGGGGTATTTCTATTGTTTAAACAACATAAAATGGATGCATCACTAGAGGCATCAGTGAGAACATCTCTAAGAACAGAAAGTAGCATTTATTTTTGTTCACACTGGATAAAGCAAGGAGAGACTTCCATCCACCCTATCCTATCTAAAGCCATCTCCCACCAGCAGAGCAACTCTCAATTTCAGCTTGCAGTCCCAACCATGAGTGGTGGGGAGACACCCAGACTTACAGCTCCAAAGCCGTGCTGCAGTCACTGCTGGCACCCAGCCACACCACATCCCCCAGAGACAGAAAACAAACTATGTACACATACCTAAGGAAGAACTCCAGAGCAGCTCTCAGAGGTGCAAGTCCAGCAAACACAGCAAGGAAAGGAGGGAAGCCCCAACTCATAATTACCTAACCTGGTGCACCTGCACTTAAAATGCTGATGCTAATTTGCTTCCATAGCAACCAAACCCACCCTGGCACCTGTGGATACCATTTGCCAATCATGTTTTGTCCTCAGTCTAGGGCCTGAATACCAATTAACACTTGTCCTCTTGATGCAGACTAAAGTGTTACGAAAAATACTAGCACTGGCTTCAGTATAATTAGGATATAGCTATCTTACCTTCTGGAAAAGAAGCAGCAATTATTAATCTCATTAAATGCTGTACATTATACTCCAAACTGACTAAAAGTGGTGCACACAATAATTTCCAACAACCTTAGGAGATAAACTTCCATTCTGCAGCTTGCTTCTGGCTTTTCTCACTGTAATGGCACCTCTCTAAACTCTCAGAATTTGTATTCCAACAAGAATAAAAATAAAAAAACTATAACCTTCTATATCCCATGCAAGGCTGGGATCCTGTTTCCCCATCAGAGCCAAGGGTCATGTCTCCTTTTTCTATCTCCATCCACCTTCTCACTTCGATTCTAAAAATTCACATCTTCTGCACTGAGTGACATTTAGAGCCAAGTGTCCGGTTTGCAAGTGACATTCTCATTTTGTACTTTGCTACCATTAAGCTTGGAAAGACATCCTGCTTATGCCCTCTGATCATCCTTGCTCTTTAGGTAAAGGACAAACTTACTTTAATGGCATAAACAAATAATCATAAAGGTCCCCTGCAGTGAGCAGGGAAATCTTCACTAGATCAAGTTGTCTAGAGCCCCATCCCACCTGACCTTGAGTATTTCCACAGATGGGGCATCTACTGTGTGTCTGAGTAACCTCCTCTAGTGCCTTACCACCCTCATTGTAAAAAAACTTCTTTCTTATACATAATCTAGATCGATCCTCCTTTGCTTTAAAACAATGACCCCTTGCTCTGTTGCAACAGGCTCTGTGAAAAAGATAATCCTTGCCTTTCAGGTTAGAATTTACATGTTGTGATGTATGGCTGTGATGTGATTTCTTCAATTAGTTCACCAGTTCAGCATCAGTGATTTACACATCCAAATGCTACATTTGCTTGTCTGGTCCAACACTCCTGTCCACAAACTAACTTGCACTTGGGCCTTTCAGCAACCTTCAACCATTTACCCAGCGGCCACAGAAACACTACACAGCTAGGTCCTACCACCACGTTTTCATAGTGCCAAGGTTTGCAAACAACAGCAGGGGATAAACAGGAATTTTCAGGTGAGATTGAAACTTTTAAAACATACTCTTCCAGAGACAAGGCATCTGCTGTGCACAGAAGGCCTAGGGGGTAGGTTTACAGAAGTAGGCCACTACTTGAAATAGAGGAGTAAACATTGTGTTCTGGTAGAAGAGAATGAACCAGTTTACCAAAATCAGTAGCTCTCTATATAGCAGACTATGCCCTAGTTATGCCACATTCTCCCTGAGGGAGGACAGTTTATGTTTCCCACCCCCAAACAGTTTGTGTATAGCACTGCACCAATAAACATCCATGGGCACCTGACTTCAGTGCTAACCTGCGCTCCTGTGACTCACATCCATTCTGATTTCATGGAACTGGCCAGTTTTTATTGGTCTGAAGTTTTTAAACTTTTGTACTGTACTTTTGAGAACCATACTTCTGTAAGTGTAGAATTTTTGGAGACTGGAAACTAGAACTGTCAAAACTCATTTACATGAGCTAAGAATTTCCAAATAGAAATACAACACTATAATAACTACATATGGCATAACTAACTATAATAACTGCATATGGCAATGCCACAATCAAATACTTACAGCTATCTGGCATTCCTCTGAATATTAACAGTTGATGTCCTTAGTATAATAAACTTTGCCATGCTCTGTTGAAAGTCTAACTTCTAACCACTTCACATCTAAAAAATTCTGACATACTGGTATTTCTTAAACCTGCAGCAATAAGAGAAGGAGGAAACCAGTTGAGAACATTTCTTTAATAAATTCTTCTTAAAAAAATAGTGGTGAGTTGTTTTTCTACAGTATTTTTTTCTGTTTTCAAATAGCATTTTTATTTAAATAAAGTCTTTAGGAGGTGAACATGTAACAATGAAAAGTCATTAAACAAATGCTTTACACAAAACATACTGAAATTACAGAGTAGTGATCAAAATTAAGCAAGAGAAGTATGACCCCAAACAAAATGTTCCATTTACTGAATAATTTCCATGGAGTTGTGCTTGTCAACTTCTGGAATATCTGTTAAGTGATGAAAAAAAGGACGACCATGAACACAGCCTTTATTTTCCTTTCCAAGCTGTTGCTTCATCCTGTAAATTGTGTTTTGCACATCTTCTTTTGACAAATGTAAGGGCAGCTGCCGAGCTAAACGTACTGCTTCTCCCTGTGGAAAGGAAAAACAAAACCAAAACCCCAATAGTTTTAAAGTACCACTTTTTAGCACATCAGCCTGTGGCTATCAGAAAGCAGGAATTAAAAACTCACTGTTTAAAGGTCATCCTTTTCTGCTGGTAAATATTCCAAATCTCAGAAATCTAAATATAACTTTAAACATTTCTTATTGGTCAGTTCATGACATTTCTATAATGGAGGCATGCACAGTCAGCCCCCTGGTTATGTTTGCACTTTTAGCCTACTTTTGCAAGATGCTTTGTGTTTCTGATTTCCTGTTGTCACCAGCATCAGCTGTACATGTTTACCAGTTCATAAGACACATTTCACACCACAAACTTTAGAAGTATCATAAATTAATTCAAGCATGCAGCAAGTACAATTTGAAAAATACTACAGCAAAACTTCATAGATTAATTTGTAATTACTATGATCTATTGCATCCACTTAACACTAGAAAGCAGAAGTGACTGCTAAAGCACTCACCCTCAAAGAACTAAGGAACTTCAAAAAGAAGTTTTGTTTCCTCCTCCAAGATGGGCCTTACTGCCACTGCCTTCTCTTCTGTACCTTAAGTCATGTTACCTGGATAGAAATGTATGTGGCACACAACCTCCCTTCATGCTGTACAAACCTGAGCAGCATTCATAATGATTTCATCTAAATAATCTCATTTTCTTTGTCTGAGATTTCCTCCCACTCCTCCAAGTGGGAAAAAGATCACTGTGGACTGTTTTACACCCTGGAAGGCTGCTGCTTCAACCATTACCCTATGCTTTCTTCTGCATCTATCCACTGACAGCAAAAGCTGCAGACATGCTGCCTGCTCAAACGTGAAATGAATGATTAAAGTAGTGATTCTGAACATGACAGTGAATGGCATTTCCGGTGTTTAACCTCCCAGAATGGTCAAAAAATTCAGTGCTTATTTCTGAATAACAGCTTTTATAGTTGTCTGGTTTTTTTTTACAAACCATTCCTGTCTCAACACTGAACTTATCCCTTCTTTAAGCTTCTTTCCTGAGTGCATGAGAGTGGTTCAGCAGTACATAACAGAATCACTTGCTGCAAAGGCAGCTTACTACCCTCAAAAGATAGGGAAAGATTTGTGTAATAATGCTTAAAAGATAAAACACATACCCTGTGTAAGTATGTGCCTGGGTCCCAGTTTGAAGTAACCCAATTCATATTATAAATGAGGCATGTTATAAATGCCTTAGTAAGAAGAGACTTTACATATATTTTTGGTAACCTTTTTGAAGAGAATTGGAATCGAAGAGCATTAGTGAAACAGCTAGACAGGAAGTGATTACTACTACTATTGTTTACTCCAGCTTTAACTAGAACCATATCTATTAGTTATCTCTGAAACTTCATACCATTATTGTCTCTGAATGGACAATTTATTATTTGCACAGAAAATATTAACATGAATCACTGCCATTCTGTGGCAGTTTTCTATCCTAACATGGAGAAATGCCCTTCCAGTCTGAGAAGTGCCTTACAGAGGAAACACTTTGTGAAAATCACCTTTTGGCATATGCTATATCACACTGGGTGACTGCTTTTGGGTATATCTGATGGAAGCATTTTGGTAAGGAATACACAACTCAGAGAGGATATGATACTCTCTTTTTCAAGTTCTAAAATTCTGTTTAGAACACAATGAAATCAATTAAAACACAAAGTGGAAGAAAGATTTTCAAGCTGTTTCAGGAATTATTACAAGTTTAGCTGGCTAATACTAAAAGAAAGCTTCTGTCTCACCTCCAAGTAGTTTATCACTTTGAGAGGCCTACATTCACATATCTCCTTTGCATTTCTGTTAACTACTGCATTCAGAATTTCTTTCAAATCAGAAATTCCATAATACGGCAGACAATTTGCCATCCCTTCTATTTCCAGATGACTTTCTGCAGCTGAAACACCTGAAAATACAAAAACAAAACAGTAATTCATGCATTGCTTTGATTTCTATTCTATAGCAATTCACAGAAAATTAAACTGATGCAAAGTAATTTAGTACTTTAGTCCAATACAATTAGGAAACTTTTTTGTTCCTCCCTTGGAATGAAAAGCATTTATTTGCACAATGTTTCATTATGATGATGTGTGTTTATTCACATCACAAATGTCTCAGCTTACATTAATCCAAATCCTAGCTGGCACCGTTTAATGCTTAAAACATTTGCAGCATTCCTCGTATTGAGCACAACTTTAATTAAAGCTTCTGTGACTTTAATTAAACATACATAAAATTAAAGTTGAAGCTAGCAATAAAACACAATTTAGTTTGAAAAAATTAAAACAGTGTTGGCACTATTTCCTATGTAAGTGGTTTAAACATCTGTAGAGTTCAAATGTTATCATAACAAATTTGGATTCTATTGAAATAAAAAGCATTTTTTTTCTCCTACCACATCTGAGGAAAAACTCAAACCCATAAAACTAGAGGCTCTGTGACTGAGTGAGTTCATTTTATCATTCATATGGTATCAGTGCTGGAGCAGGTAACACTCTGAGTAGGAATGATGAATAAAAAATTAAACAGCCTTTCTAACAGAGTGTCTATTCAAGCATTGAGGCCTATATGATTTCCCTTCTTATTCACATTTCAGGAGAGAAAATTGATTGAAGTTGTTCCGGTATAGCAACTTTTTTTCCATTCCAGTTAGAAGTAAGTTCTCTGGTGGCCAGGCTCACATATTCTCATTCAGACTATCCTCTCATTCATCTTGTGTGCATCTGAGAAACCTCAGCCCAACCTGCACAGCTACCTTTGCTTTTCTTCCTCTACAAGCCTAACAAGTACAAACTTTCACAAAGACATAGAAAAACTGAATTACTAAAGAAAATAAATCCACTCTCATCTAATGGCTCCAGGTAGGATAAATTACCTTCAGCTCAAGTCATAAATAGTTTTTGTAAAGTCAAAAGAGCTGGAGACAAATAGATTGCTCCAAGGTGGATTAAACTAACAAACTCTCACAAGGCATAATTCCTGTTCCTAATCCAAACAAAAACATGAAATATTTCAGAAGTGAGAGAAAATATGTATGCATCATAAGTCAGCTAGATGTACTTTCATTACTGGTAGAATGAAGCTGAGTTATCCATGTCCAGGCACTACATGACAGTCATTAAACAAGATGAACAGGATAACTGTGCAGGTTGAAACTTTTCCTAAATATGGGTGTGTCACTGGGTAAATAATGCTCTTGGGCCTCTTTAAGCTTCATGGCATGAGACACTTTGACCAGTGGGAATTTGATATAGGGAACAGCCCCTCATCCCCCTTCCCCCCAAAAATCACATAACCTTCTTCCAGCTATGTAATAAACACTGCTTTACATCTGAAAACTTATTTAATTTTTCACCCAGCATTGTCTTCCTTCTTTTTTCAAGCTGCTTTTCCCTAATTGCAGCCAGCAAGCAGAGACATGTTTTTATATAATACTGTAAACCTGTGTTCAGATTCAGCTTAAAGCAAAATGTTAAATTATATGAAAGTTTGCCAGATATAAAGGTGAGAAAAGATGATGTACTATGCTAATATTTCCCCATGGGCAAGCCTGTCAGTAAAGGACAGGAGGAAAAGATAAAGTCTCTTTTTAAAATCTCCTTCAGATATTTTGTCTTAATTTTTGTCCTATTTTTGATTTAATTACAGATTAGATTTGAGGAACTATTCCAGACCATTTGATTCTGCTGCTTTCTCTCTAAAATTAGAACTTAGTCTGTTTGAAAACCTTTTAATAATTACCCCTCTATGTGCTACCAAAGACAGGACACAATTTTTTTAAGTTTCGGGTATTTAGACATTCAGTTTATAAACCTGTATTTCCTGTACTTCCTTTTAAAATTTTATGACAGTGAGGTTCTGAATTTGCAAAACATTTCCTGCTATACTCTTCAGCTTCACCAATAGCCATTGCTCCATCTGCAAATTCTGACAGCCAGATTCGGCTTCACCATTTTCCTTTTTCATCTGAAAGTCAAAAGTGGGCTTGAAAGAGTTTAACATAAGAATAAACAATACAAACCCTGGCTAAGGGAGGTTTATTTTTTTGGTATTTCTCTTTGTGTGCCACTCTCCTTTTCTGCTAATATTCTTTAAACTGCAAAGTAGCCCCATTGCATGCTGATTAACAAGTATTATCTGCAAGCCTCTGCAGGAACTCTGATATTGGCAACACTTGATGATTCAAGCAGATGTCCAAGCCTCAATGTACTTCTAAATTTGTAACAAAGTATATATTGGGATTTTTGAGTATTCAAACAGCAGTTCTCAAACAGTTGCCATAGTAGTTTCTCTGAAATACTTTGCAACTTCCAAGGAAAGTGTTTCCATGAACAAATAAACTAGCTTTCAAATGAGTAAAAATGTGGATTTCTCATTGTTACAAATTTCCCCTTTCTCTTTCCAAACGAAGCATTTACAATCATCTTTGGATAATTCCTTCTTGATGGCCAGGAAAAACTGTTCCCTTCCAGCTGCCATCTAGATTAGGTGACACTATAACACTGTCTATGTCCCAGTCTATGGTCAAAGTCAAACTGAAATTAAATTGTAGCATGGTTTTCCACTGGTGGATTACAAGAGCTGAGGCAGTTCCTATCACCAAGACCAATGGGTTATTTACCTATTACTGCTCTTTGAGGCCTTATAAGCACATTCTTTGGACATACTCGTGTTGACTGCATGAGGCAGACAATTCTACCCTAAAAGCCTGCCTTGGAGCATGGCTCAAGACCCAGCATGGATACAATACCAGCTAAGGTGTGTTCCTTGGTCTCAGTTCCTCTCCAGCCAAGAATTCCCATCTCTCTCTAGGCCTTTCCCAAAGGCAAACAGACAGATGTGCAGTGAAGGCACATATAATAAATACATCTTAAGAAGAACTGGACAGAAAGTAATCCATCTTACTTCTTGAAGTGTTCCCTGCACGAAGGGGTCACTGTGAGCAAACAAATGCCTGGCAGGTCCCAGAACACTGAGTATTAAGTAATTTGCTTTATTAAGTAAAAGCAAACAGACTGCTCTCCCAAAGGTAGCATCACTTGAAGCCTCAGTAAGGCCAGAACATGAGGGGGTGGGAGGGCAGTGGAAGACAGACTGGAGCTCAGCGTCACAGCTTTGCAAATTACAACAACTGGCACATTCCACAAAGAAACCATTGATTTTGCCTAACTGACACACGGACAGCAAGAAGTGTTTTCTTGGCTATTTCACAACATGTTTTTCACTGTGAGCTATCCAGAAAAAAATCTAGTTGAAAACTCCTTAGACTGATGAGCAGTTAATACTGAGAGAAACAGGGAGACAATACAAAGATCTTAATCTACCAAAAACATGAGGCAGATGGGGCACTTCCAAAATCTAGGATACTTGGAATAACTTTGGCTGCAGTCATACAGAGTCTCTGAAGAGAGTAAAGGTAGATTACCTTTCTGTCTTCTAGCAAGAACACATTCAAAAGGCAGACTTATCCTCAAATGAAACAATAGGCAAGCAAGGCCTCCAATTCCCACACTCTTGCAAAAATTAACATCCAAAGGTGCATTTGTGAAAATAAAGACATTTAAGGAGCTTTCCCACCAAAATGGCAGAACAAGAACAAAACTCCATGTGGAACTGAGTTCTTTCCAGGAAGTAAACAGCTAATTAGACCTTCCAAAAACCTACTAGGAGTAGTTTATCTAGTGCCACATAGTGTCATGGGGTTCAGAGCAAGGCCTGTGAGAAAGACTCCTAGTAAATTATGAAAGCTCAGAACCACCCCACTAGCTAAAAGATATTGACCATTAAAGAACAGCGTTGTATTTCTATGAATTCCAAGCACTGCAAGGAAATAAGATTCAGTTTCTCTGTATTGATCCCAAGATTAATGCAAGATTAATGAATGACTCATTTTTTATCCTATGAATGACACTGCCCCTAACATGTCATCCAAGTAAGGAAAAATTAATACTTTCTGGGTGAGTTCTTTTTCAAGTAAGAAGCCATAAGAATGAAAATCTTCATAAAAAGCCCCTCTGTGCCACAAGTTAGCAGAAGCTAAGATTCTGAACTGCAAAGAAGCATTTTTAAAAAAGATCAGTTGAGATGCAAACCTTATGCAACACAGGAATTACTGGTCACCTTCCAGATTCAGGCAGCTGCCCAGGGCTTTTTAAAATAAATAACCATTCAGTTCTGCAAAACACCCCAACACCACAAGAAAATAAGGAATAAACCTATGGTCCTATATTTGAATTTAAATCATTATAGTGATGCCTAGAGAGGCTACCTGGAACAGAGGCTGGACAGAGTTAAAGGAATAAAGTAGGAATTTATTAAGAGACCTTCAAAGGATACACCTTGGGCAGTACAAGAGCCTGGCCATGGCTCTACCCAAGATGGACCCTGAGTCACGAGTTTTCACACTTTTATAAGTTTTGGTCCATTTAAATATTGGAGTTAATTGTCCAATAACAGATTCAGGTTATGAAGTCCCATCCTCCCAGACTGCTCTCTTCAATTTGCCATTGTTTACATTTTTGGGCCCGAAGCTGCAATGGTGTCCTTGGTTCTCAGGCTGCAAAAGGATTGTTTTGTCTGACTAAACTGCGAGGAGAACTTGCTCACACTTTATATTAAGTTTAGAGTTCCACACTAGGGCAGTAGAGAATGTGAAAAATATGAAAGCTAAAGCTTAAGGCATCAATAGTTATCTAGGAAGCTGTCCTAGTGGAGTGTGCAATACCAAAGGCAAGAGGTCCAATGTTCCAAGTTAGCATCTGGGTATTATGAGTAGACTTAATATATGGTAATGAGCAGCAATACTCTGGGTCCTTCTCTTTGATAGAAGAATATCTGTAGAGATTTAAACAAATAATCAGTGCAACCTACTAGACTGACAATCCTCTTAAGAAACCACCATGGGTCAAGGAAAGCCTCTTCTATGACTAAAACATCTGAATGTCAAATTGAAGCAGCTAAATTTCCTTTGCTCTTGTTTTGGGAGGTATCTTAGAGCTACGATGGCATCACAGTCTTATTTGCATGGATCAACAGAAGGGCTTGTTATTTTGCAAAAAGAAATTACTAGAAATACCACTTGCACATTGAAATTAAAATCTTAAGAAATCAATCGATTAATCAATCAATCAATAAATTTGCTTGCAATGTAAGAGGATCTCTCTGTCAGAAAAAATAAATTTTCTACTAAAGAAAATAAAACTCTTCACTCAGGATGAAAAAGGAAGCCATGCATATTAACAAGTGCTAATAAGTGTCTATTAATGAGAAGTAAATCAATCAGCAGTCAGAAAGGAATATCTATTATGACCATATCAGGGCTGAAGTCCCAGAGGAAAATTCAGATTTCTGAATATGCTGCATCAGACCCTGGCAGAGAGAAAGAGCTGATAGTTCAGTTCAGCTGAGAAACAGCAAATACTAGGACTGATCCAATTAATCCAAAAAGATAGGAAAAAATTAGTTTCAGAGGTTGTGTGCACAAAGAATGGGATTTTGGTGTGCTCCTACGGATGCTGCTAAGGAGAAACTCTCCAGTTACCATGGGTTAATGGCACATTTCCATTCTAGGACCTCTCCACAGCAAGCATCATCCACCATGCAAAGTAGGAACCTCTGGCCCAAAAAACCTGACAATATATCCTGAAGAAACATAACTTTTCTGAAGGAAATTCTAGTTCAAAAACATCAGAATGCTTCTCGTTCAGGATGTGTCTGAATTTCAAAAACCCCACAAAAACAGACAGTGAATACAGACAGTGAAAAAAGGTAATGCTTCTAATAAGGATTGTGAAAGATGTTTTATGAAACAAACTGGTTCTTTCAGAGCTGAGAGATCCTACAGAATACTCAGGTTTAAGTGGGACAAATCACTCCTGATATACAAAAGTCCCCTTCTGTAAAGATTATACAAGAATCTATGAATTAAATCACCTTAAACTTCATAGTGAAATTCCCAGAGAAGGACACATTAGGAATGTTAAAAAGTAATACCTGTGTGACTAAAAATCAACTCTACTAAGTATTTGTAGAAGATAGTGTATTTCAGGGACAAGTTTAAAAAAAGAGGAGAAACTGATTAAGAAGAAATCTTTGGGTCAGTTAGAAAAAAGCTGGGAAGAAGAAAGAAATTCCACTTGTTTGCTGGTATTTCTACCTTCATCTACAGTGGCATGCTCTTTTAATAAAAAAGGCTGTAACTGCTATAATGTCATCAGCAGAAGCTTATAAACATGACTGACAAGACTCATTAACTTTTCAGTCAAGTAGTTAAAATAGAAAAGTAGGACAAAGAACTGAATTAGATTGCCATTCTTTACTGGGCTATTCCTATGGTTCATCAACCTCCACAGTGCATACAAAGCACTTTCACTAAGTGTAAACCAAACAAGTACAGTTTCCTTGAGATTTCATTTACTTAAATTTACACCTTAGGAACACAGGATGGGAAGACTATGTTCCAATTACTGTGTCAAGTCCTTTGTTATTATAGTGTTAAAATACTGCTCTTAAAATAAGCAAGCTGTCTTAAAAATAGTTATGTTTTGGCCAAGACAGCCACTTTTGTTCACAGCAGTTAGTATGGGCTGTTTTGGACGTGTGCAGGAAACAGTGCTGGTAAGACAGGGATGTTTTGTCACAGCTGAGCAGGGCTGACACAGCATCAAGGCCCTTTCTGCTCCTCACCCCACCCCACCAGTGAGGAGGCTGGGGGTGCACAAGGAGCTGGGAAGGGACACAGCTGGGCAGCTGACCCAAGGGACATTCCAGACCATGTGGCACCAAGCTCATAGATCCGGGGCAAGGAGAAGGAAATGGAGTGCTGTGATGATGTTTGTCCTCCCAAATGACCATTCCATGGGATGGAGCCCAGCTTTTTGGGGTCAGGTGAACACCTGCCTGCCCATGAGAAGCAGTGAACTAATTCCTTTTTCTGTACACAGCTTTTGTTTTACCTGTTAAATGGTCTTTATATCTCAACCCACAAGTTTTCTCACTTTTACCCTTCCAGTTCTCTCCCCCATCCCACTGAGAGGGGAGTAAATGAATGAGTGGCTGTGTGGGGCTGAGCTGCTGGCTGTGGTTTAACCATGAGACATCTGCAGTACTACAAGACTGGTCACCAACTTTCTACTGTTGCTTAGAAATAAACTAGAAATTAAACTCTTCATCCAGGATGAAAAATTATGTATCTTCAAATTTTCACATTCAATTTATTCATGTCTAGGTTACATTAATTAGATTTTGAGCAAACTTAGAATATCAGGAGGTAAAAAAAAAAAGTTGGTGAGCAAAAGTGCTAAGCGACAATCCCTCTCTCCCATACTTGCCTAAGGACATATCATAGATGTCCTCAGCTTTTGATCTGCTTGTCTGAGTAAACCATATAAGAGCAGCCTCTTACAGTACATGCTTTATTTCCCTAATCATTCATTCCATGATTATTATCATGATTAATATCAACACCTCTTCTACTGAGGTGTTGGTATTTATGTGGAGATTTAGTCAGTCAGAAGGAAGTTTCTTGTTTTTGCTGTGCATGATCCAGTAAGGAAAACAGCTTTGGCTCAGTTCTTCACAAGAGCCAGCCTCTGAGTGAAGGAGTTGGTCTACATCCCTTTTTTGTACCTACCCTTAAAAGATCCCATATGTTACAGTACATCTGTCATCACTGTACATATGTGGGGATCTGTAACACATGAAGCTATAGCATTTCTAACAGCTCTTATGGCCAATCTTTTCCCTGAGCTGTCAGCTAGGTGTTACCCCCAAGGAAGCTTGCTTTTCTTGGAATTCTGCTATAGAATTCGTGATCTGCAGAACCTCCACTGGGTCACCCCTAGGTTTCCAGCACGTCCTAGAAAACATTCTTCAGAAAGATGTAAAGACCTTTGACTTCTCTTGATAAAGTGAAAAAATCTATGAAATGCATTTTTCTGTGATCAAGAGAGGTATTGAAAAGTATATTCCTTCAGAATGTATTCAAATCAAACTCGGAGAAAAGGTGTGGTGATCCTTTGACCATCTCTTTGCTGGCCCCTTTGGGCTCTGGGTTACAATTTTAATAGAAAAGTATGACATTAACCAGGATCCAGCTCCTTACTGGACCTCCTTAATGCTCAGCAGTACAGTAGTCAGCTAAAGCACATACTTGGTAGAAGGTGCCTGGGCTCAGGAATTCCTGTCAGTTTAAGCCAAATTATATCAGAATGACAACTGAGGATATGGGCATTGAGCATTTTGAGAAAAGAAGGAAGAATTGAGGAAAAAATGCATTTCAGAGCATTCTTTGAAATACTATTTAAGTTTTCTCTTCAGTCATCAGTTTCTATTACTCAGTGTTCTGTGTGGAAGATTACATTCTCTGCCAAGAAATAAATATATCTCAATGGTAAGGAAAGCACAATGCTAGAGCTTTAAAAGACAAGGTAATGCAGAATAACATGATCCATATTAACAATAATTTAAATCATTAAATCATAGGAAGCAAGCTCCAATGCAACTAATAGATTTTAAAACCATCATACCTTCTATCACTTTTATCTGGAATCCATTTGCTACAAGCCTTGGATCTGACAAATAACCTGGTCCATGGAAACTCTGGTAATTCTTCTGCATTTTATAAAGAGCAGCTATATACTGAGATCCACCAATAAGACTGGAAAAAAAAAATCCCCAAGTGTTAAAAACCAACATCCCTTATGTGAAAATTACAAGCATGCAAAAACCACAGAAAGAGATATCGAGTGATAAGGAGTTATCAAGATTTTATAAAGTATTTTGGAAAAACAATTGCTTAAAGAAACAAAATGAGAACTATTCACTTATCTTAGTGAGGGGACTCAACTTAGGCATACAGTAATAATAATTCTATCAGCCATTTCCTAATTCTTGAGGGAAAATCAGTTAAAGTGAAGTTGTGAAAATGTGGAGCTTTAGTTTTCTTCCGGGGGAGGAAATTTGTATTTGATGCACTACCAAGGAAACTAGTCAAAGATCCTACTTATTTCAACTAGAATAAGACCAAGGGCGCTCAGTACTTCAAGATCAAAGTATAAAACCCAAAGCTCTGTTTTAATAGATAAGTGAGTGCACAAATAAGCCCAGCACTGGCAAACAGGGCCTTGCCAGAGTTTACTGTAAATAATTATAAACCGATGTTTCAAGTAATATATACATTTTTGCTCAATAGTACTATACCTGTCTGTTAACACAATTGGATTGTCCAGTTTCTCTACTGGAAGCTTATGGTTCATCAATAATCTCTTACATAGCAGGGCCTCTTCCAGTCTATACGGATTCAGCAACTTGACATTTTTTTCAGTAGCAAGTATCCAGACATCAGGAAAACTCTGACGACGGATCAGGAAAAGTTCATGTTCATCTGAAATATTTTTCTCTTGTCTCTGAAGGTGACGTCTACAGGAACTCAGAGAAAAGGGCACTGTCACAATTTTCACAGGCTGTTCCAGTTTCCCCTTCTTTTCAATCTGGTTATGAAATATCTTATCAAGCTTCTGCTGGTCAGATGCAGAACTCTTCAGCTTGGCTTTGTGTTTTTCTGCCTCCTTTGCTGGTCGGTGCATTGGCTGTGCATTGGCTTTCCTGACCTCTCTGTTGTACCGTTCCTGGTCCTTAGTGGCTTTTATTTCATAACTTGAAGGACAAAACAAACCAGTAGCATCAGCAGATAAAAAGTTCCAGACCCCAAACCCCTAACACACTAAAGCAGAAGAAAAGGTAACCATTTCAAGAGCCAAGAACCACACCCATGGTCCATTCAAGTATCCACATCAACATGCTGCCCACTGCAATTGAGATGATGACGGTGACTCTGTTACATCCCATCTTGAACAAAAGCTGGAAATTTTCCTTCAGGACAACCAGCAAAACCTCAATTACTGTAAGGCGGAGGAACTATTACTGTAAGGAATAGAGTGCATCATATAAAGACCTACAGCAAGGCTCTTTTCACCTCAGTCCCTTGTTTAATTTGCAATCAAACTCAAAGGAGTTTTTTGTCACAGGCTCATCCAGCTCAATTCACAAAGTAGTTTGAGCTTCTAGAGCTCTACAGCCTTGCAGGGGCCAGCAGGACTTTGGAGCTTGAATAACTTCCCAAACCCCAGGTCTTACTTACTTAAAAGCGTATTTGATTTCAAATGGCCTAAAATTAGCCAGATGAAGTGTAAGAATAGAAGATATGTATGATTATCACAGAAATCTGTAAGTAATAATCAATCTTACAGATTTTTCAAAAAGAGTTAATAAAAACTCGCCCTAAATGCTGTCTAAATGGTTAAAACATTACTACATACTAAACCTCTGCAATATGAATGGATTCTTAATGAGTTTATAAATGTCAGTGAGATAACCAAACTTTTACAGGTCCCAGGTTTATGCTTGTCTACTGCTTATGAATTTTACTTTTCTGAAAGCAAAGGTTGTGATTTGCTGAACTCTCTCTTTTTGCCCTTATTTGATATTCTGAATTCTAGAAGGTAATTCAAACCAGTCTAATCTTCAATTAAAACAAAACCAAAAAAAGCAGTACTATCATATGTTAGTATTGGAAATAAGTATTTTAGCTGGTCATATTTATTTATTGCTACTTGCTGGAACAGTTTGATTCAATTATGTGTATGCACGCTGGAAAATTAAGGTCAACAAAAGGGTCACCATTTGCAATTAATTATGATGTGCTAGCATTCACATATGGTACCAATATTTAGTTAACTAAAAAAGTCAGCTTAAATAGTTTCTTGCAATAAATCATGTCCTAGAAAATATGGAGCAAACATTAAGATAAAAAACATCTGCTCCTTTTAAAATGAATGGATGAAATCACTTGAACAGATTTTTTTTTAATCCCAAATTCATTTACAGCTTTGACCAGATCAATAAATACTTTATTTTGAACAGACCTAACTGTAATGCAGAAAAACATTTAAGTGTAGGAGAATTGAGCCTTCAGTGATCACTGATAATCCAAAATGAAAGCACTTCCAAACAAAGTCCAACTTGCCTGTCAGTTTAGGCTACCACCAGAAAAATTCTAGTCTTACAAACTTTGATTGTGAGCATGTTCCAAATTCATACACATCAGTATCAGCGATTTGCCCAGCACCAAAGAAAAACTGCAGATTTATATACTATGAGAGAACAACACCTTTGCCATTCTGAACATCCTTCCACAGAGGAACATACAACCAACAAGTACTACAAGAACTGCATTTCCCTGCTTTGTGAATTAAGACTGCAAATTCAGGACCTTCTTCTGATTCTACAAAACCTAAAGATATGAAAATTTGCAAAAGTGGAAGTAAGCAGAGTGGAAGAGTAGAATGAAGTCTAGTTTCAAAGGCAGCTTTGGTTTAACTAGAAAAATGGACCAATGATATATTCTTTCCCCCTCGCAACGTAAACCCAAACAAAATAATAAGCATACTAAGAAACCCCTTTTAACGTATGTCTCTCAGCCCTTATAAGACAAATAATCTGAATTTGAGTATTTGTTGCAAACTCTGACAGCAAAGACCATGCTACCTGAAAAAATATTTCTCCCAAGGTACAAATCTACTCATGAAGAATTACTGCAGAGTGCTGACAAGGTGATTTGTTAGTCCCATGACAATGTGTGTAACTTTGAACCTTTCCTACACCTTCAGGGTAACTACTCCTGCCACTGTTATGGCACTTGGAGGGATTTTTCCCACTCCTACCTGAGCCTGATATGCAGGAAACATGAAGGCCAGAAACACATGCAAGCTGTATTAAGTAAGAGGCGAGTGACTGCAAGGAATGAAATCCTTTGCAAAGCAGGGGGATATGTGATGCTGCCAGCATGGACATGCACGGAGCTTTCCTCCTCTATTATAACCTAAAGACCATAACATTTGACATTCCGGTTGTGTAATAAATGCTGGCTTGTTTTGAAAAGGCCATCCTGTGTCACTATGAGACATCTGGTGCTTGTACTACTCCCAGAAGGGATTTAAATTAATTGAGACCCGATGGAGGGGCCACAGAGAGAAACAGAGAGGCTGAAACCATGCACACCAATTGCACAAGGCAGGACTTTATCACAGAAGGATGAAGGAGTGGAGCCCAAGAAATGTGGGGCTGTGCCAGCATGATGCACGAAGTACAGCTGTGGCACTCGGCTGCCCTGATGTATTTACATTTGTTGTTACCTCTAGGTGGCCCAATTTATCCAGAGTACCTGGAGGCAAGGCTCATGTTCTCTGCCACAAGTCCTTCTGGATTGCTGCTCTGCAGAAAAAGTTGTCTGTGTATCTCCTCCTATTTGCTATTCTCTGAGGCAATTTTAAGATCATAAATGTGGAAAGGTAAACCAAAGCTGGTATTTATAGATACAGCTAGTGGTGAATTCTTCATTTCCTTCAACAGCCATGGGACTAAATTCTACATATAAGGAAAATATATATGCACTGTGTGTAACATATTGCAATCAGTCCTACATATAAGGAAAACTTGATTACCAGAGATGTCTCCTTCTTGAACTAATGCAAAGTTAATCTGTAGGCACACTCTTTAACATAACAGTTGTACCAGGAAAGCAACCATGAAATCTCAAAAGCTAAAGCAGAGCAAATTAAAATTTTCTGAAACAGCTGGCAGAATCTTTTGTTTCATTTCATTAAAAGCATAAATATAATTGGAGTAGATTTCTACTATTACATCAATATTTCTGCTTATGGACAAAACACTTTCTCACATGTATGGGTTTGTGACCATGGCATGTTGCTTGCATAGTAAACTTTAAATTAGGTAAACCAGAAGCTGGGTGAAAAGCTTTCAATTAACTCTGACACAGCTAACATTCAGAATAATGCAGATGTCTTATTAAAATATTTCCTTTTCTTGCAAATGGATTTCAAAAACTCAGTGACAATTCATTTTAGAACAATTTGGAATTTAGCTATTCAGATTGTAATCCTTAAAGAGACTTGGTCTTGTCTGAAACAGATTAAAATCTAGACTGTGCTATAGTCTCTGAACCAGCAATGGAATAGCTGGTTAGGGGAAAAAGGAATTCCTTGTGCCATTGGACTGGGTTTTACAAATACAATTCTGAGATAGCCTTGGCTGAGATACATACGAAATTTGGAGGAATGGAATTTACCCAGTATTCGAGTACCAAAGTTCCTAAAAAAGAATTCTCACTTTATAGTAATAAAAGTTGAAAAACCCCTGAAGAACTCTACAGTGCCTCATCCATCGCCATGCTGGTTTTCAAGGACAGTGCACTGGGAGTGATACTGTAAAGGCTGCCCTTAGAAGTTTGTAGGAATCAAACAATCAGTTTCTTGCCTGTTATTTTAAATAACTGTTCAGCAAACTGTCCCTAACTACTGCTGTCCCTAATCCAACTGCTGCACAGCACAGCGGCAGAAAGAATAATTCCAATCTGCAGGGCACAACTGCACACAGCAAAACACAACAACTCTGATGTGAAACAATACTGAGTCTGATCCTGAGAAGCCAAAATTCATTATCTATTTTTTCATAAATAACTGGAACGTTACAATTTCTTTAATTCATTGCAAGTCACTCTTTGGTAGCTTCCAGATTCAGAAGCAAGACACAGCCTGAACTTACTTCCGTTTTTCCTCTTCATTCAAATTCTTCCATTGCTCTTCAATTGTCAGCAGGATGTCATTCATGCTGGTCTTTGGATTATCATCTATCAATTTTGGACGACACTCATGTGTGAAAAATTCAAATGCAGACTTTGGTTTCTTTATTATTTTGCTATTAATTAAGTCATAAGCTGTCACACGTCCAAATTTTTCACTTATCACATTTTTTTTCTTTATGCTTTGATCTGAGCTTTGTAGATCACTGCTTTTTTCACCAGTGTATTCATTTTGCTTGTTAACTGTCCCTCCAGCTCCAGGAATTAAGATCTTAACAGGTTCCAGCTTGTCTCCCAGAATGTCTTCAAATGCACTTCCCATACTCCAACTATCAGCAGAGATTTCAGGTAAGTCCTTAGGGACTAAAGCTTCCTCATTTTTATCTATTTTGTCAATATTATCACAACTCAAAACACACTCATTGGCTTTTTTAGACTCGGGATCCACAGGAACACTATTACTTTGAATATCACCCATATTCTGTCCATTCTGTTCCTCCTCACGCAATAAATTTAAGGAACTGTCTGGAAAGGCATCACTCTTAGAAACCTCTCTTTTGTCCAGGCAACTGTGTACATTATCACCACTAAATGTCTGATGATTTAAGCAGATCTCTGCGTTTTTTCCTGCTTGACAGTTTTGCACATCACTGCTGAGTGAAAGGAATGAAGTATGAGCGTGTAGCTCATCATTTCCAGATGGTCCCATTTCATTAACAGCCACATCTGTTTGGTCTGTTCTATGAACAAACATGTCTTCTGAGGTAACATCTGTTTTATTACTTTCACCAGGGACTGCAGCAGGTAGTGGCCCATACAGTGATTTCAACACATTTTCAACTGCAAGTAAGACAGATTCCTGGAAAAAAAAAAGGAGAAAACACACACACACACACACACAAGTGCACCTGAAAATGTAACTGTCTGATACCAAGAATATGGAACAATATGCAAAGTGCTCTTATTTGGAATAATCTTTAGACATGTCTGGGCAGATCATTGCATTTCAGTTGTTCACACATTCCTGAAGATTCTGAACTGGACACTTTCAGCTTCAAATATTTTGTGACATTCTGCTTCACTAGTTTACTCTGATATCACAGAGCAAATTAAATGCTTTCTTTTTAACAGGGTTTTGACTACTTAAACCAGTATCATGTAAAGTTATTCCTAACTAATATGGAGTTAGAAGTTTACACCCAAAACAGGTGCACCAGCAACATCCAATTTCATGTGGATGTGCTTTCATGGTCCATGTTTCCAATTCAACTTTGCACCAAGTGATGGAAATGAGCAAGATAAAAAACCCAAACCCACAAAAAAATAAAAAAAAAGAAAAAGAAAAAGAGAAAAAAGAAACTCCAACCCTTTTTCTAATGCCAAAGAAAAACTAGATCAGATGCAAAAATGCTGTATATTAATTTTCATACAAGCGACCCTTAACAGGCAGGACATTTGCAAGAATAACACAGACAAATACAAAAGGTTTTTATGAACAAGAGGATTAACATACTGGTGTGACTACCTATATTCACTTTGAATAAGCACATTAATAACCACCAATGCAACCTTTATAATTTTTGTGGCACTTAATTGATGTTATCAATAATATATACACATAATGACAAAATAGTGCTTTGATGAGAAATCAACTCCCCTCCTGCCTACCCTCACCTTATTGGTGGTGTTTAAACAGTGATTACTTGGTTTAAATATGAAGTTAAACATGAAATGTATGCAGGGCTACATAAAATAATTCCACTTAGCTTCTCTCCCTGTAAAGCCATCTGAAACCAAAGTGGTACATGCATATATCTGACAGCATCAAAACATTTTAAATGAACTGGGAAACTAATTTTGAAGAATCCCCCAGTTAGCCTGTTCAGTACTTTTTGTTCAAAACAGTGCTCTGACAAAGGCAAGCTGTCATGTAACTAAAAAAACTCCAAAAACCCAGTGACAGTGTTTATGTTTGAACATACTGGTAGTCCCAAGGCCCTTATCACGCTTATGTAAGGACTGACAACTCAGAAACAGAACAAACCTTAATTACCTTATAATGCAGCAAGACTTGTGTTTTATCAGGTGTTATATTCACATCCACAGCAGAGGCAGGTACAGTAATACTCAAAAAGAAAACAGGATATAAACGAGTACAGTCCTTTTGCGTCACCTGACTGTAGTATTGTCGAATTAACTAGAGATTGATGTAATAAAGAGACGTCAGTAAAGGCAATAAAATAGACAAAAATGCACAGAAACAAAATCTGACATTATAAAAGCATAATTGGTTTGCTGGCTTTGTCAGTTTTTCAAGTTAAAGAAATGCTTAAAATGTCCTCATATTCACGTAAGCTAGAATAATCACCAAAAGGCCAGTTCTTGGTCATTTCCATGGAGGTTTAAACATGATATACAGCCTATTTTCCATGCAGGGCTCTGTATTTTTACTTTGTGTGCTGAAACCCACCTTGAATCCAGGCTTCCCTGGTCTTGTAAAGGAACCATCTCTGTCATGGGATTCAAACTAAGCTTTGAACTCCCAGAAGAGCCAGGCACATCAAATAATACATGGAGATGGATTACCCTTATTCAGCATTTACATACCAACATAAGTTCAGGGTTTACATATACAAAGCTTTGCCTGCCAATTGAAAACTGTCGTTGTGTCCACTTTAAAACCTGCAGGAACACTTTGGCATGAGCATGACTTTTTTCCCTGGTGATGACAAGGATTAAGACAGCAAGGCTGCTCCAAGTGAAGTGCTGCAAGGTTCAGTAGTGAGAGAAACCCAAGAGTATCAAATTCTGCCTACACGATGCCTAGCTGTAGCCAATGCTGCTGCACTATCACTTTCATTTCTACCCAATGCATACACAAATTTAAAGGGAAAGCATGGGTGTTTGCTTGATAAGCCCACAGCTGGTAGCAGACAAAGTCAAAACTATTTTACAGAAAAATTCTCCTACAAGAAACTGCATAAAGTTCACTTATGGGATATTGCACAGGTGATTTCTACAGGCTAATACAAAGAATCAACTATTCTGGTGTCCTGCGTAGAGCATCTGAAATTAATTTTGTTAAACAGTCAAAAACCCCAAACCTCCAGCTCTGTGGTCTGACTGCACCAAATGGAATAGAACGGAGGCACCAGCATGTCAGACTTGTGGAAGGGCTTTCTGTTGTAAATGCTAGTATTTTCACCTGTAATACTTCAAACTGTTGCATGGGGGAAAAGAAGTTGTAGATTGCTTAGGCATCTCTGTCCTCAAAGAAATCACATTTCTATTCCTCGAATTAGGATAGAGGATGTTACCTTCAGTATTTCCTTCTGAAGAACTGGACGATTATTTATAAAAATGAAACTCCTTTCTGAACTTGAAAGGCTTGTCAAAGATGTGTCTGAGTCAGCTTTTGGGAGAAATCCAGAAAGATTTATCTACAATGATAAAACAAACAGTGCAAAAGTCTTCTAAAGAACCCAAAATGTTTTTTTATAAATGTAAGACAGTAAAATAAAATTGTATGGGAGTCCAAGCCATTCATACACATGCACTGCTTCTCAACAGCTACAATAGACAAAGAGAGTTAGAGAAAAAAAATAGGCTGAGAAAGATGGGTTTGTATCTATTTCCCTTGGTCCATTTATTGACATATGTCCCATTTGGACTGCCAGTTGCAGCAGGACGCTGCCTGGAGCTGCCAGGCCAGCAGCTCTTGTCTTGCTGACTATGGGGTTGCCAACCTAAGCCCTGTCCAAGCCAAAGGCACAGAGTGCTGCCCAACCTGGCCAGGGCAGCAGTGAACCACCCCTACAGGGAAAGCCCAAAACACACAATCCCTCCTTCTCTATGTACAGAGCACCTTAAATAGCCTGTCACAGGGCATTTATTCAGGGCACCTAAATTTACCTACGCCACCTGTATCCAAATCATCTGACTCTCAAGAGTGCTGAGCACCCACGATTCACAGGCTGCAGCAGAACCTGTGAGCACAGTACTGCCAGGGAGCCTTGGAAACAGCACATGATTTGTGTACCTAACATGAACTCCAAGTTTTAAGATTTTTCTGTTGAGATTTTTTAACAGGTTTTTCAGGTCAAAATAAGGCCAATGACTTGCGCTGCTTGTCCCATCTCTTCCCCCTCTCCCTCACTAAGTAACTTTGAAACTGTTGGATGGATTTCAAATCAATCTGATAAAGAAGCAGAAATCCCAAAGATGTATTTCCACAATTCCTGTGATAACTGACAGCTGTTTGGAGAGAACAGCCTCAAGATAATGACTTTACTAAAGAAAAGGCAATTGTAACTTTTCAAAAGCCAGGAACAGCAGCATGCAAGAACTGACATCCTGGGCAGCCCACATCCTGCCCCACACACTGCCCTTCTCCACCTGCCCAACTAACAGGTGAAAGAACACTGAGGCAGCATGAGGATTTTGGAGATATGAGAAAGTCTGGAGAATGTTCTGGTAGCAGGGTGGATCACTGAACACAGAAATGAGTCCTCATAAGCTCTGCTTTTGGCAGAACCCCTTGTATTTGCTAAAATCCAAATTATCATGCATTTGAAATGGAATTTAAGATCCATGGGACTTGGCCTATCCTTCCCATTCATCTATGTCACGCAGCTATCTGCTCATGTGCTCCCTTATTCCCTCCTGACCTTGGACCAAGCATTCTGTGCTAAAGCTGGCGTGTTCTGGTCAGCAACGTCGCAAAGAACCAAACACCACTGGTCAAATTAAAGAGGTGTCAAGTATCTGTTGGATGATTATCAGAAAACAACATGCAGCACTTTGAGATTTTATTCTGCAGCTTTAGCACATCCTCCCTCAATGTTCCTCCTCTGCGCTTCTTTTCTAATTCACAAATATTTGTACAAGTCTTTCACTTCCAACAATATTTTTATATACAGAAAACATTAAAGCAAAACTGAAAGTCTCTAAACAACTCATTTAACAAGTTGCCAGATTTAGAAATGGCCGACTGCTGTTACTATTTACAGCCATGTAGAATATCAGTATGCTCATTAAAAGTTACCTACAATTTATGATAATAGTCTTAGTAGAACTTTCATATATGAAAGTATATGAAGTATGAAGACAAAATTACAGAGACTGGAAAATATTAATGAAACTTTGATTTCATACTAGATCAACTGTTTTCAAAATTAATACTTTAATAAAAACTACAACTTCTATATTCATTAAAATATATCTGTGACAGGTGGACAGCAGAATGCCTTTCTTTTATACTTATTTTTCTCCCAGGGCACATGTAGCTGCTAAACTTAACCTCCATAGGAAAAGAAGACAATAGGGAAATTTCCTGTGTGAAAATTTTCAGCCCAAATAAATCTATCCATTTACAAGACTGGGGATCTCAAAAGTTTAAGAAGTTGTGTTAGTTCTTTATTTTCTTGGTTTTCTTTTTATTTTACACATAGCTCCTGGATTTGCATGCTTCAAAGCTAATTTGAAATGTGTTCCTCTTTCATTCAGTGCCCATAATGGAGATGTTCTCAAGAAGGCACATCTTTAAAATCCCTGGATCACTTGTTGAAGAAGTTTAAACTCTGCAGTAAGGAACAGCAAGATTAGTTTTGCCTTCAGAGTAGACTTTGCAGCAAAGGAGCATGCAGCTACACAATGAAGAAATAGGAGTTAAAAGACATAAAGAGCTGCCCTCTGGTCTGTGTAGCAAACGAGAGACAGACTGAATGAGAAGGAAAAAAAGCAGTATATGCCTTGCCCTTAAATACCTGTTCCAATACCTGCACACAAGGGAGGAAAAAATGATTACACAGGTAACTTGTCACTCTGTAGTGTTTGGCTGCCTAGTTTAGAAATGTCCACAGTTTCTGAACGTCAACATTATGCATGGATCACTTATACACCTATAAATGATGCACATGGTATTTTACACACTATTTAGAGACAGAGAGAGAGATGGAATGTTCCCCAACTTCTATTCAAGGAATATGGATGCCTCACGATATAGCAGAGAAGTAATGTGAGAACTTAAGTGCCTCCTCCAAGCTAGTCCCTCTAAATACCCCCTTATCTTTGCTTTGGAGCCCCCTGCACATGTCCTGGGGGCACATCCAAGCTACATTCAGGTAAGAATAGCTTTGGATGTTCAGTTTGGACATAAACAAATGAAACTTTGTAAAGTACAAGAAGTGACTTTGCTTTGTTCCCCCTCATTCTACTGCATATACAAAAGCACTCTGGCAAACTCAATATTTAAGTCTGAATAATGCTATTAAGCTACACATAAAAACAGTGAGACCTTAAAGTCTGAATAATATTATTGAGTACCATGCTGAATGCAGCATTGGTAAGTTGTGTCTAAGAGCCATTGTGACATGAGAGGGATTAATCTCATCCTGTCAAGGTTTATTACTTCATGATACAGGAAAATGCATCTTAGCAGGTTCCGAGGTAGTAAGATTCCCTTTAATAAAAAATTTCTCAAAAAAAAAAAAGGAAGCAGAGTAAAAAAGTATTGAAAACATTAGACAAAGGAGGGTATCATGGGTAATTCCCTCCTTTTCAGAAGGGGAGAAAGAAGGCAAGAACACAGAATTTTTTGCAAACTATAAAGTGTTTACTTGAAATACGTGTTTGGTGGAGGTTTTGCATAACTTGCCCTTCTAAGTATGTGTTTCTTTCACTGCTCAGGTGCCCCTACTGAAATTGAGGGAATACTCTTTAGAGTACAAGGCTAAGAGGCCACGAAGATGAGAACCATCTAAATGCTCAGATATTAATGAGAGCACAACCTGCCTGTGGGCCAGGAATCCCAACTGAGACAGCTCTGAGCAATCAGCAATTCTGGATTTGTCATCACAACTGTTTTTACTGCCATTTGATCAGTGCCACATGAGTCCTGACAAGGTGATTCTTGGAGTGGATTTTCAATCACCAAACCAATTAATTTTGTGGAGAGGACAGTAATAGAATCAAATGCATTAATCAGATGTCAATCTGGAGACACACCTTCTTTTTCAAAGTCTCCTTCTTTTTGAGTATTTCTTTAGCTCTCTTCATTGACAGACCTGAAGTGAATTTGGGAGAAGGAAGTTAAAACTCACCTCAGGATATTCGCAGCAGTGCTGAAAAGGTACCATACTGCTCATAACGGCTGTTCCCAGAACTGACATACAGGCCATTTTGTGATCTGATACCCTGGTCTTCTGCCAAATAACTGCCTGAAACAAATGGCACAGAGTCAAATTTTTGACATTATATTTGTTGAACTCATGTCATGTCTATGAACATGCATATGCAACTGCATACACACTGTATATGTAACATTCTGTACCTTGACCCTCTGAAAATCACAACTTTCAGTGTTAACAGACTCGATATGGTACCTTTTGACACGTCTTCTCATATTCTGTTACTTATTTAGACACACAGCAATTGGGAAACTAAGCAGAGCTTGTATTCATGCATGTTCTGTGGCTCTTCTGGACTTCTGTACCTGAGGGCAACTGTTAAAACCAAGTCAATACAAATATTACTTCTCCTCTTAGATATACAGCAGTGAGATTTGTGCTTTTCCTGAGCAGTTAAAGTACCTCTCACAGGCTGGTCAATATTTGAAGGTGGGCACTGCAATGTTTAAGTTACTCATACCAAAGAGCTTGTCTCAGCAGAAATCAGGCTATTAGCTTCCATCCATAGCTCTCACCTGGATAGTCTAGGTGTATGATAAGCTTGCCATTTAGAAAGAAAAGCAGTTTCTAAGGAACTATATATTAGGAAAGCAGTTGTTTGTCTAATGAGAACTTTTACAAGTTAGAAGGATGAAGGACCACCTGCTGCATTAGCTGCATGTCTTGAAATATAATGACAAAGACTTAATAAATACAGTAAAGCAATATGAACTGCAACTTGCAACAGAAGTCACATGTCAAGTCCACTTATGCATACAGAAGGTATTACTTACTTTGGGAGGTGAAATTTTGTTTATCACTAACGAGAACTCCTATGCCAAATAGTCACAAATTTAATTCTGAATCTGCTGACTTTCTTTGCTGTGTATCAACAAAAAAAATGTTATCCTTGGTTGGTTTTCTGCTTCTAGGCAACTGAGACTGCTACACTCAGGCCCACTTCATTTTTGCCACTGTTAGTTGCCTGAGTGTATTCAAGGTTTTCCTTTAAATACAAAAGGAAAAATAATGCAGCATGTTACATTTTAAATTGGATGTTACAGTGCTGTTGAAATTTATATTTTCAGTAGGTATTAGGTGTCCAATAAATTCAAAATAAGCTCACAGTATTCAAGTACATGTTGTTAAGTGAAAGGATGGTGAGAGAGCAAAAAATACACAAGCACCATCTCAAGAAATGCTATACATAGCCTTAAAATTCCACCTGTCCAGTAGAATATTTGCTGGCCTTCAGGGGTGAATTCCACAGAAGAACACAGTTCTCCTGGAACATGATATTCCCTTCCTACAGGACAGGTGGAATTGTAAAGCTTTGAGACTGTTGACCCTAAACTATTCCCCAAATCTTTAATTTTCCAGTTCCATTACATTCTGCAGTATTTGTGAAGTGGGGCTTTTTAGTCCTGCCTGAATGTAATTCATCTCCTACAGAGCAGCCTGACAGCCCTTTGCACGTGCTGGATCACAGCTTGGTTATTCCACAGCGAGGTGAACCCCTCAAACATAAAACAGAATTTACATCAGGGGGTAGGGAACAGAAAAAGGGGAGAAATGAGTAAGGAGAGCCACAGGTCGGGTATCCACAGCTCTGGCAGGGAGTCCCCCCATGCTCCAGAGCAGGCAGAGGTGAAGGACAGCCCAGGGCTGCCTCAGGCTCTCTCCTCTACACCTGCTCTAAGCCTCCTCAAAGACATTCTGGAGTGATGAAAGAATCTGTCCTCTTCTTTATAGCTCCTCTTATAAAACATATCCTGTACTGCTTCTATTTTAAAATTGATTACTTAAAATGGAAACAGAAAGTGCCAAGTGATTTTTTTTCTTTACTGGATGTATTTTAAATTAAATGCATGTGACCAAACCGAGAAAGACACTTGTTACATGACTAATATAAACATCATGCTGTTTATTTTCGGGTATCCTAGTGTGATGCTGCAGGTACAGATATAAATCTGAGTTGCTGATTAATGCAAGGTTATTACACAGCTTGACCTGCTAGAATGGCTGATACTCAGAACTTTGAAAAGATCACTTGAGTAAGGTGGTTTTAAGAAAGCTGTGGAAAATGAGAATTTATTAAATGCAAACTTGCTAAAAGTTGATACTGTAATAGGTTCAGATTAGTTCTTTAAATAGAACTTTCATATACTCACCAGATACTCAGTAGTACAGACAGAATTTCAGGAAATAGTTACCACTGTAGCTTAAATTAAAGCCATAAATGAAAGAGGCCATGCAACTCCTAAATTTCTTTACTATATATAAAGACATAATAGAGTGTGTATTCATTTCTAGTCCTGACTGCACATTATGAAGCAACAACATAGGAAGAGCTGGCAATTTTCAGAAAATTATTTTTCTATATTCCCCATATGTATCAACAGCTATTAAAAAAATCACAGAAACAATGCCTGTTCCATTTCATTTATTTTGGAAAGTGTTGCCATGAGGTTCCTGCATTACCCTATTTTTTTAACCTTGCTTATACCCTTTAGTTTATCTAAAAATACACCCCTCTCACACACCCCCCATATTTTTTCTAGGTCATATAAAGCGGGTGTTGAGAATGAGCCAAGGAAGAATCTGACTCTAGTCAGTATGATGACGCTGCAGAAACAGCCTACTCAAAGATATATTATTACATATGGCCCATCTTAGATTCTGCAAGAGCTAGCCAAATATATTCCACCTCTCTGTTTCATTGAAGAGGATTGCACGATCCAGATCTTACAAAATGTTCTAATGCATATAAAATCTATTGCACATATGCAGAAGATAATGATGTGGGCGTCTGTGTGTACCTATTCCTCCACCCCATGCAGCCCTGGGACACAGGCATACTTTTTTAGAGGATGACAATGTACACTCCAACCTAAATGATTGTATGACTCCATGCACACACAGACTAGGCATCTGTTATTTCAGGATGAACACATATAGTGCAGGAGGATTCCTTGAAAAATGTGTGAAGTGCAGAGAAAGAGCGTGCAACCTCTTCCCACTGGGGTCCCTGCTATACAGGACTAGAGAGAATTAAGAGCTGCTCAGTATTTGTTTCTTCAAAGACCTCAAGGAAGAACAGAGACAAAAAACCAGTTGCTCTGCATCCCTAACCATCCTTTATATTTTAGAATTTTTACCAGCAGCTACAGTGATTTGCAATCCCAGATAAAAGGAAAATCTTAATTAGAGCTGGGACTAGATGCTGTTTCCAACTATGGCTACTTCAGCACAATTATGATGCCACAAGTTAAACCAACTTATTCCATTTACCTTATTACTACATAATGGCAGTATACTTAAAGTAGACTTTTAGTACCCAAACCCCACCTATTTTCTTTATTTATTTCATGACAGTCATATTATTCACCCTGGAATAAGGTTTGGGGGTGTAAAAGTCTAGTTGAGCAAGCAGTTGTACATGAGCTGCAGGCTGGTAATGTAACTTGTTAGCTCTTTAGAAGAGAACTGCATTTCAGTTTCTCTAGTTTGGTGCTACATTCTTCAAAAATCTTGTCACCCTGGCATCTGAGATCTCACTGCAGATAACTCTTTGGGCCAGTATGTTCCTCACCTTCCTGACCTAAAACCTAATAGCCTATTAGGTTTCAATTGGAAACATTGTTGCCTACCTGTTTAAAGTACACAAACAGGAACAAAACTAGGCAGCAATATCCCAAGATTGAATTGAGCCCAAGGGAAACAAAACCACATCCTCCAATAATATGTCTATAACTTCATCATCTTAATGATGCAGACACCCAGCTCCAAGGGCTGGCACATTCTCTGCAGTGGAAGAAAACCCATCTGCTAAGATCAAAACTGAACTAATATTAAGTTCTCACCACATTCTTTAGAATGCCGGCCTTGAGAAGCGCTGCTGTTTTTCAGCTCCATGCCTTAACTGGTGTCCTGTTTTAAAATCAGAGGTAAGTTACCTTACTAAAAGGGAACCCTTACATAAACTGCCCTTGAAAACAGAAATCACAAAAATTATTATATTTAGCTTATAAAAAAATTAAGCAACAAATCAATTATTTTCCTAGATATTTTACACTCACGCCTAAGGAATCAGTTGCCCCCTCCATTTGTATGTGATGCTGGGACAATTACCAGTGGAGATATCCAGTACAGAAACTCAAGGCACCATTTTTCCCCTCATCAGATGCAGCTGTATGTACCTGTCTATCCAATGGCATCACGTTTTAGAGCTATCAAGGGGATTTGTTGAAAGACAGTCATATTCCACAGTACTGTTCAGTCTACAAATTCCAATGTATTCCTTACTCAGATATCCCTTTCATGACACGAGAGCACCCTCACAACAAAAAGACTGTCTTGAGCATGACACAGTGGAGAAATGCTTGGGTTTGGGAATTAGGAGGTAAGTTAGGAGAGGAGCTAACAGATATTACAAAGAGCCAAGGATCTTCATCTGGTAATACCTGTCTTCAAAGCCTTTCAAGAATTCCAAAAACTCTTGAGAGTCTCATGCTTTTTATTGCTTTAACCACACATGTTCAGCCACGGGTGTTCAGAGAACCCGATCTCCTCTGATGACCAGGTGACCCACCTAGTGGATGAGGAGAAGGCTGTGGATGTAACCTTAACTTCAGTAAAGTCCTGGACACTGTGTCCCACAGCATTCTCCTGGAGAAACTGAAAGCCCCTGGCTTGGACAGGTACACTCTTTTTGGATGTACTCTGTCTGGATGGCCAAGCCCAGAAAGTGGTAGTGAATGGAATGAAAGGAAGTTGGAACTGGTAACTACTGGTGTTCTCCAGGGCTCAGAATCAGGGCCAGGCCTGTTTAACATCTTTTCCAATTATCTGGAGAAGGGGACTGAGTGTACCCTCAGCCAGTTTGCAGGCAACATCTAGTTGGGAGGGAGTGTTGATCTGCTGGAAGGTAGGAAGGCTCTGCAGAGGGATCTGGACAGGGTGAATTCATGGGCCAAGGCCAATGGTGTGAAGTTCAGTAAGATGAAGTGCCAGGTCCTGAACTTGGATCACAACAACCCCCTGCAGCACTACAGGCTGGGGGAAGAATGGCTACTAAGGTGCCCACTGGAAAAGGACCTGAGGGTGCTGTTTGACTGCAGCTGAACATGAGCCAGTGTGTGGCTAAGAAGATCAATGACATCCTGCCCTCTATCAGGAATAGTGTAGCCAGCAGGACCAGGACAGTGATTGTCTTTCTGTACTCACCAATGGTGAGGCCACATCCCATGTCCTGTGCGCAGTCTTGGGCCCCTCACTATAAAAAACACACGGAGGTGCTGGAGCGTGTCCAGAGAAGGGCAATGAAGCTAGAACACAAGTGTGATGAGGAGAGCCTGAGGGAGCTGGGGATGCTTAGCCTGAGGAAAAGAGGCTCAGAGGAGATCTTATTGCTCGCTACCTCAGAGGAGGTCATAGCCAGGTAGGAGTCAGGCTCTTCTCCCATGCAAGCAGCAACAGGACAAGGGGAAATGGCCTCAAGGTGCACCAGGGAGGGCCAGATTAGGTGTTAGGAAAAAATTTTTCACTGCAAGAGTGGTTAGGCATTGGAACAGGCTCCCCTGGGAAGTGGTGGAGTCACCATCCCTGGGAATGTTCAAACACTGAGCAGACGTGGCACTTCACAATGGGCTTTATTTGGCACGGTGGTATTTGGTCAAAGGTTGAACCTGATGCTCTTGAAGGTCTTTTCCAACCTTAATGATTCTCAGGTTCTAAGAAAAGGTTCTTTCCCTTGGAGGGTGGTTGAGCCCTGAAACAGACTCCCCATGCCTGTGGTCACAGCACCAAGCATGACAGAGTTCCAGAAGTATCTGGACAACACTCTCAGGCACATGGTGGGATTCTTGGGGCATCCTGTGCAGGGCCAGCAGTTGGACTCAATGATCCTGTGGGTCCCTAAGGTATCCTAAGATTCTACTAAATTCCACTTCCCTAGCAGGAGGAAAAAATAAATTTAAAAAGCCTCCTAAACAATCAAACTACTGTCAACATCCAGTTTCCAACCCAAAACTGTGATTCAGAAAATGTACAACATCACAGTGAATTCTGTTTAAATAAAGGGAGGTTTTAAAGCCTTTCTTAAAACAGCAGTTAACAAAAATAACATGTATAACAGTGACAAAGTGCATTGCTAAAGAAGAGTGAAAATACCCATGCAGCTTTGGAAATCCTTTTTTTCCACGTACCTTTTTAAGCCAACAGTGTGAGTGCAAAAGCCTTGCAAAGGCACATCTCAGATTCTGCAACACACACTGCATATGTGAAACAGTAATTGTTTTGAGATTTTTGACATATACTGTGCTGTCATTTGTAAAAAGTGATGGATGAGAAACTGGAAACCTCAAGGAATTAGTAACAGGATATAAAGCATTTCACCTCTGGGTCACCAGTTCAAATTCAACCAGGTTGGTAGTGACCAAAAGTAGTTACCATCTGGCAGCTGTTCTCTGGCTGATGTAAATTGAGTTGAGGGTCTCAGCGCATTTCCTAGTGGACAGGTGTCCTCAGCACAAAAAACCACCATAATTAACTCTCTGTTTGGCTTTCTCAGCAAAGCCACTGAACAACGAATAGAAGCAAAGACTGAGCTGTATTCCAGGTTAGAATGGAAGCATGTTGGCTGCAGAGCACTGCAGATTCTTAATCATAATTCCTCTTTATATTTTAAGACACACAGATTAGGGAGGGATTTCATTCATCATCATTACATTAAACAGAGTAGCCTTTCCAATTCAAGATAGAGTTTATGTGCTGCTATTTCTGTTCAATTCAGATTTTTTTTAAACATGCAGCTACAGCAGAGTTTGGAAGCAAAATGAATGAATGCAAAGTATATTGACATTATTAAAAATGGTAAATTTACCCTAACACACTCACTCTCTAAAAATCCACACTTATTACAGAGGACAGGGACACAGAAAAAAACCCTGGATTTGGATTATTTCATACAAACTGTTGGTTAAGATTATGCAACTTTGGAAAATAGAGGAGACTTACTGTAAGGAAAACAAAGATGGCATCCTTTAAGTCAACACCACTGACAAAAGAGGTTTTGGGGAAGACACTACCCACAGTTATTACAACACTTTTTAAATGGACTTTGCATCCAAAAGTTCTGACTTATGACTCTCTTAAGAAACAAACAAGAAACAGTTTTAGGCAGAACTGCGTGTGACCAAGCTTCAAATGTTATGTGTGAAAAACACAGGAAAAAAAATTCACTTATGCCAAGTTTTCCTCAACAGGAACTGGAAAATTTACTGAGCCTACTTATGGCCCATCAGTACTTTGCACAAGACATGGGATCACTTGTGCAGAGTATGACCTGCTGATAGGCACCATCTAAACCATCTGTTGCTGAATTTTTTGGGCTCTAATATATCTAATATTGTTAAAATAGGCATAGTTACTGGGTGTCCTTGCTCATTTTGGCATTTGTGGAATAAAGGCAATTGAAAGAGAATTAAAGCATTCCCTATCACCAGTCTTACAAAACACTGATGAAATACTCTTCTATTTCTTTAACATCAGTGGTTTATAGAGACTGAGCTGGGGGCTACTGGTATTAAACAGAGAAGAGTGTGAAAACTGCAGTTCTGCAGAAGAGCTGGAACTACTAAAAGCTGTGTTTTACCACCTTGGGTAAAACGCAGCCAGAGCTCACAGGTTGCTAGAACACAGCATTTGGGGCTGAAGGGTTTGAGGCAGTTTAAACAGTAGCTGACTTTGAAATGTTCTTAACACGCCTTCAGATAACATTAACTTTAAATAAACTTGCTGAATACTCATGTAAATTATTTCCATTTGGCTGTCTCATTATTCAATATGCTTTCAAGGAACATGGTGATGAAAGAAGAAAAATACCTCTTTCTAACATAACCATACTGGCAAGAGGATCAACATTATCAGTATTCAAAGAATGTCTTGGCAGGATAAACCTTCATAAAAAGAAGGAGCACTAGCTAATCCAAGTTGTCAAAATAGCAATAGTACCTCAAGGCTTGATCTGCAAAGTGATTCATTATTTATTGCTAATGCAAACAAAACATTCTGAGCAGAAACAGCAATTGAGTGTTTCCTATCTTGGAAAGCAACTGATGGAGAGTCTACAATAAATAAATCTGAGGAAGAACAGAGAATATCTATTTTCTTACCCACTAAAAATCAACCAAAGGCTGGAAGAGGTGGTTCTTTTCTGTGAAGAACCACACTTAACAGCAATCAGTATTTTCCAAACTAACATAGACATGAAATGTAGGAAGAAGAAAAAAAAACCTGGAAATTTCATTCAAAAGCATAAGACACACACCTTTTGAAAAATTTAATCAGACATGGTGGAAATTCACCATGCAATGTAGCATGCATCCTAAAACCATCTATACTTCAACAGCGCAAAATAAGTTTCTGCTGGAATTCATCAGGTAACCATTTTCAGATGCCTAACCTCAGACACTTCATGGCAGCTTCAGCCTTTCTGCATTCCTCCCCAGTAAAGCCAGGGCTATGCTTTCACAGAATCACAGAATAGTCTGGGTTGAAAGGGACCCTGCAGATCATCTGGGTCCAACTCCCCAGCTATGGGCACCTTTCTCAAGACCAGCTGCTCAAAGCCCATCCAACCCACCATTTTCCTTCAACTTCATATAAAATACAGGGCTGTAAAAACTGGGGGGGATTTGGTTTTTCTGGGGGAGGGTTGTTTTTATTTTTGTTTTCTCTTGTGGCTTTTTTTTTAAAAGTATCAGTTTTGTAATTTATTTAGAAAACTTCCTTGAAATACATTTTTATTTACTTTTCTCACTTACTATATTTTCTAGTCTTTCAATCCATCTTTCCTTGTCTCCTTCTGTAATAGCTCATCTCTGCTATCCTGCCCTTTTAAGCCCAGGAACCTGATTGTACTCTCAAAGTGTACCTTCCTCCATCGCAACAGAAAGTACTGGTTCAGCCTCAAGAGTTTGGGATTCTAACAAGTCCTCTGAATAACTACATATACAATTTGTGTTTTAAATGAACACATTATCTATGAGCTACATAAAAAAAATAAAATTATTCTAAGAAGTTGATTCTTTCTCCTAGTACATTTCTAACAAAAATATAACAAACACACAAATAAAATCACCAAGAACACTATTCAGCAGAGTATTACTATAGCACAAATATGCTGTTGTGTCTGTATGGAAAAACACTTTCCTGATCCAAATTAGCAATTGTAATGACAACAATATTTAGCACAGAAAGGCAAAAGAAATAAAGACTATTCATGTTCTGCGATAGGTAAAACAAATGCACAATCGACCAACTGCAAGTTGCTACACACTGTAAATTCAGAATTTCAAGTCTTTTAAAAGGTGTGATAGAACAGGTGAGTTTTTATTTTGCACAGAATGCCAACAGCAGTAGAAAGACAAGAATCTGAATACAGATTTTGTGAAGTTCAGTTCAGTTTTTAACTTCCAGACTATTTTAAAGCATCTCCACATGCACAGAGACAGACCACACTTTCTCTCTACTTAAGCCTTTAATTTTCCTGTCTCAGTAATGGCTACTGAGCGACCTCTTGTGATGAAACATTTGAGCACTTTCTCACTTCTTTTCTCTTTTTAAAAAACAAATTAAATGAACAAAAGGTTGGCAGTGCAAAATGAAAAATACAAAAAAAACAGTATCATTTTTGTCATAACAATGAATGAAACTTTTTTACCCACTCATATAATCCCTAAAATTGGGTACTGAAGAATGTACCTCTGAAGCTAATAAGTGAGATTCAAAAAAACCCCCAAGGTGCAATGGCAATTATCACGTCACTCTTCACACCATTTTTGCAGGAAATGTTGGGAAAAATACATGTAATCACCTTCTTGGACCTTACTGGCAAGGTCATAAAATAAGCTGAGAAAAAAACATCCCAAGATACTCAATAGTCTGATCAAAGGGATGAAATCAAAATACCATAAAGAAAATAGCATTTATGACTTATTGAAGAGGGCAAAAACAAACCACCAAGAAGACAAATTTAGTTTTATTGACCAACATCAGTATTGTGAACCACTGGTAGTTATGTCGAGGAGCTCAATGCAATATTTGAGGCAGACACCCCCCAAGATGTCTGGTTTCAAATTCTCAGTGATCTCAATGAAGTAAGACTGCAAGTAGCTACTCTTTCTCAGCCTTGAAATACTAATTCTGTAGCCAGCTTCAGTTTTTCACAGTATCTACACAGTGATATTTAAAAATACATACATAAATACAATCACAGCATGTTAAACAAGTCCAGAGGAGGAAGGGAAATCTGTAGTCATTTCAGAAAAGCACACAGTGCCTTTTCCTACTCCCACTGCAAAGGAACTGAAGTGTGAATGTTTGGTTGATGGGGTAACTGATCAAGTCACAGTGAGCATGACAAATATCAACAAACAGCATTATTGTACAACAGAAACAGAATTGCTGAGGGATCTGGCCACGAGATGTCACTCTCTACTTTGTGGCAACTTGGAAGCTCATTAGCACAGCCTCCCCCTCAGAGGTGTAAAAAGCCAGGGTACAGCCAATGAAATCTGTTCTGTTAAATCTGGGTCAGGTTAAGGGGAACTGCTTAACATGTCATTTCTGTAGCTGTGATGTAGAATTCCCATTCAGCATGCAGTGAAGTCAAAATAACCTCCAAGTAACCCCTGCATTCATCCTCCCATGTTTAACCAAAAGCAACTAGCTCAACTAAATGTTGTTATAACATTACTGTTCTTACAGCAATGACAAGAATTGTTTTGAACTTTCCAGCCTGCTTAAATAAAATCATTGTATTGTACTGAGCTCTTATGACTTAGAAAACAGCAAGTTGCCTGTATGAACTATAGCTTCTATCCAGGTAAACTGTCTAAAATAGTAAGTTTTACAAGTTTTTTGGTTAACACTTTATCAGGTCCTGTGGTCTCGCAAGGTCTCACTTGGTTTGCAAAATATCACCACCATCTTTATTAACCACTAGCATGTAAAATAATTTTTATACTTCATATATCTAGCCAGGCATCTCCTGCAAGAGACCAAAAATACCTGACCCTGAGTTTTAGGAGCTTAACATCAAGATCTGTAGCCATTATAAATATACACCTATGAAAGGAGAAAGCAAGTGGAAGTCCAAAATAAAGCTATGATGAAAGAAAAAATTTAGGAATGAAACATTTTGTGTAAGTATTACATGAACTGCATGGATTAATCAGAAACTGATCCTTAAGACAGCTGACAGAAAAAACTCATTATTACCTTATTATGTGTTAATGTTATCCTCAGGTCTGGTTTTATGATACCATATGCTGTCAGTAGATCTTGGACTTTTTTCAGTTCTTCCTTACATTTTCTATTTGTTGAGTAAAACTGCTTTCTTACAGGAAGATTCTTAAACAAATTTAGGACTGTTACTGTGGTACCTGCAAGAAAATAAAGTAGAAATTATACTGAGAGCAAATAACTGACTGGATATTGAGGAAACTATTTTTACATAAACAGACACATTTGTATGCTGCTGCACTAAATCAGGTTATTAGCATGAGAAGAAATATACCAAATTAGCAGTCATTCCCACCAAAAAGGCATCAAGACTTTTGATTCTTCTCCTGTATTTAGAGTTATGACTGCAGCATTAAGCTTTCTTTCATACACACTAACAACAGCAAGAACCAGCACTAAATAAAGCTGTCTCAATGCATAAGTTAGCTTTCATTAGCAAAATGATTAATTAAAAGACTAGAATCTAATCACACATATCTGGAGGCAAAGGAACACTGTGCTTCATTAAGGATCTTCACAAGCATTTGCTTTAGGGTAGTACCTGAAGTGCCAAATACCTCTGCTCAAGGTACAGTACACAGTAGGAGGAGGAATATTCATCTACCAACACAACCACATGAATTCCTAGCCCATAGGGATATTGCAAAGCACTAGATATGTCAGAGAACTCAACAATTTCAATGGAAGACAAGGCATTGCAACCTGAAGGCATTCTGGCCGTGGAAAACACTATACAGGCTAAATCTTAAGAATCCTTAGTAAAAATTCGGTACACACTCTTCCTGCAGGTTAGAAAGAACTGTGACTTTGCCTGGTCCTACAGCCACACTGCTTCCAGCAATGGCAGCACGGCAACTCTTCCTCCTTTATGCAAGGATTTTGCTACATACAGAAACATTACTTTGGTCCTGAAATCTTTCATATACTTACACAGACTAGGAGCATTTAATTTTACAGGTTTTATTTCCACTGTCGGCTTGAAGAAGTGAGTCAGAGAAGGAGAAACTAGTTTATAATTACAATCTAGAACAACTTCCAAGACGTATCATTTCTTACACTATGACAACACATTCTCAGCTGACAGACATAAGGCATGAAGCATTTACAGCTGCAAAGATTTCATACTCAGCTTTAAGTACCCAACAGGTATTTCAACATCAGATAGAGCCTCAGAGAAACACAAAATACACCTGTCACCTTGCAACACCAGAACAGTAATAGCCTACCTTGCCCAAGATGGGAAGGCTTTTTAGAGGTTACACGTCCATTGCTATCCAAAGCATACTGCATGCCAAAATCATCAGCAGCTGTCTTTGTTGTGACCAAAACCTGAAGAGTGATGTAAAAAAACCTATGTTAATCAGAGATAGACAAAGTTCAGAATGAGCTTAGATAAGCTTTGCTACCACACTCACCACACCAATCTGTTACTTTAGTCACCATAATTACATTTAATTAGTTTATAAAATTTCTCTTGAACAGGTATTTCTTTCAGGCACAGAAACATTCAGCATTATTCTGTGTGTTTCCTGCCATTTCACTAGAAGCATTTCTATCATGCTGATTCACAAAGCACAGCAATTCCTGCTACCTACAACACACATTGCTCTGTCTTCTATTCTAGCACAGATTAAATAAACTTTATCAACTGACAGTTCTGCATTTTTACCCTCTGTGAGACAAACAGACCATGACAACTTAAATTCATGTGAGATTCCACAAACTTTAAAGACTACTCTCAAACAAACAATATATTTTCGTTCCACACCTAAACATATCTGGCAATCAGTCACAGCAAGTTTTGTAAGCTATTAAGGTAATTCACAGATTGCTTTAGCAAGAGCACTCATAAATCAGAGTTCAGTTACCAACACTGAGTAACAGAACCACTGCCCTTTAACCACTTGGAAGACACAGTTTACAGAGTTTCAGGATATTTTGGTTTATTTTAGTGTCTCACATGAATCATTCAGCATTCAGTCATGTCCCTGGAGAGAAAAACAATAATTGATTAACTAGGAATTACAGTATTGCAGACCTACTTAAGCCGACTTAAGGGCCAATAGCAAAGCACCTTCAAACTGCAATTTGAGGGGGCAGTTTGGGTAGGCAGAACACAATTAATGCCAGGAGCTTTAATTAACGTAATTACTGGTACAAGGAGTAATACTTATTAAAGCACTTCATATACTCAGGCCACCTCCCATCTCTTATGAAATGTACCATAGAGCTGATTAGAAGCTCTGAACAGATGGCATTCTGCTCTGAGAGCTCATTAGAAGGAACCAATGATTGAGGTCTGTCATCATCTATCAAAACACCAGCTCTTTTGAAAGCATCTTTGGAAATCTCCAAATACACAACCCACTCCTGCTTAGCGCAATGTGAATGCAACCCAAGGTACCAAGGAGTGAAGCTGTACCATCATCTCTCCTGAGCTCAACAGCTGATGGTTCCAACCAGACACAGGCTTTGGTATCTTCCTGCATGATCTAATCCTCAGCAGACTTGCACCTAAAACATGGCCTTGGTGCAGCATGAATTCAGAAAGGGAGAGCACAAGAGATCTGGCAGATGCTGTGCCTTCAGCAGCCTGAACACTTTTCAGATGGTTTTGAACAAACATATTTACTTTTAGCCAACAAGTTAAGTAGCAAATGTCAGTACACTGCCAATCCTCTTAATACAAACACAAGGCTCAGACTCAGCTAGGTCAGGTAGCAGGTTCCTGTTTACCCATAGGGACAAAGTTTGTGCAATTGCAGTCACATACATGTCAAAGAGCAATAAGGAGCCC
Source organism: Camarhynchus parvulus (assembly GCF_901933205.1). Lineage (NCBI taxonomy): Eukaryota > Metazoa > Chordata > Aves > Passeriformes > Thraupidae > Camarhynchus > Camarhynchus parvulus. The sequence goes on along the minus strand of NC_044577.1, from coordinate 7,572,294 downwards.
AGCAAGATCCCATGACTGCTGATCACCTAGATAAGAAGGCAGAAATCATTACTGCAATGGTGGCTATGTGGGCCATCAGTTCCCTGAAATTACTTCTCCTGGCCATCACCTGCTGCTCCTTTCTTGATCTATCCTAAATCAAGCAGCAAAGCCAGCCATACTCTTTGACATGATACTCCCTGACACAAAAGGAAAGAAAATACAACACAATCTGTTACCTGTTCTGACTAAGCAAAATAAACAGAACACTGCTGTGACCTGTGTGACAGAAGGGCAGGACTAACACAAACAAGAAATTTCTATGACATGGCTTCTGGGGCTGGGGAGAAAAGCAGCATACACAAGCATATCCCTGGCAAGTCACTGGAACATTTAAAGTCTTTGCACAAAATAAAACTTCCATGAACACATACAGGCAACAAAAATCATAACACAAAGGCTCCACATGTATTGCTAGTGCTCACTTCTGATATGCTGCAAATCGATCCCAAAGCTTCCCCACGGAAGCCGTACGTTGTCAGCCTTTCAAGGTCCTCAGAAGAGCTGATTTTTGAGGTGTAGTGTTTGATGGCCATAACTGGGACATCATCAACCTTGATTCCACTGCCATTGTCTCTTACTTCTATTTTGCTAAACCCGTAATTCTCCTAAAAAAGAACAAAACACAAAGGAGCAGTAAAACAACTGAATTGATTAAGATGTAATTTTGAAGCAGCTAAGGTTACAGCTTCTAACTAGCCATACAGAAGTGGAAGCTTTGCTTGTTTGGAGGAACTGAGCAACTATTAAATGTCTCTGTTTAAGGAAAAAAAAAGAAAAGGAAAAATACACCATGTTAGGAAAAGACTGATGGTTTCTCTAATTAAATTACATAATTCATCTCCTGTGATTTGGAAACAGCAAAACCTAAGCTCAAAAGGAGACCTATAGCTGGAAAGCTGAAGATTTTTTGTCTCTTTTCACCTCTCTTACCTGCTTGGTATAAATTTTTTTGAAATCACTTGAATGCAGCTCTGCATCCATTGAATTCAGCAGACCCTCACTTCACACCATTTTCAGTTTAAATTTTGATTGATGTGATTCCACTACATTTTCTAAGTTCTGCTTCCCAAGTTCAATACACAGAAGCTGAAATTCTAATGTGGGGCAAGGCATGAATTGTAAGGGTAATAAAAAAGCCTGTAAAGAGATATAGTATTTTACAAAAAGAAGTAAAGGTTCCCAGAGGCTCTTTTAAAACAGCCTTCACAGAAGCAAAGTTCAGTCTTTGTGATTTACCTTTACATACATGTAAGGCATATTTTACTGAATTCCAATTTAAATGTCATTCCAGTAAGCACCAGCATAAACAGGGTAAAATTCTGAAACCCAGATATTTACAACAGCTAAATAAAAGATGAAATTTAGGTTCTGTAACATCTCAAACAAGTGCAGGAAAAAAATTCTTCTTTCCAGCTACACTATAGTCTGCACAAGTGAGCAGCACCTGGAGGAACCACAAGCCAGGAGGAGAAAGTAATCAGAGCTGCAGGATCACTAACTAAGCTTCTTCCACAGAAGCAAGACTGGCTCTTTGAAAAGATTATGATGCAACAAACAAAAAAATGTGCTGTAGTGTGTAATGCATCTAGGTGACCTTTGCTTAGAAAGATTATCTTAAAACAGTGGCTGCCATCACTGATGCTGGACAGAGAGTGGGATGGTTGATCACTGAAAGCAGGTTGATTAAATAGAACAAACCTTGCTGTCCTACCTGGGCCTATGCTGAAAACAGTTATGAAAAATTATAATGTAGTCACTAGGTTATTTCTTGAAGTAAAAAAAAATGATGCAATCAAAAACAAAAGAAAGGGATCTAAAGAAACCACCTGCATTCACACATAATCTGATTTAGGAAACATCAAAAGCCTCTGAGGTAGGCTCAGAACCACAATACACAAAAAACAACAGACATATGGGTATATTTCACTTTCTGTTTTAATGAATGGTGCAAAAGCTGTCTTCAGGTGAAAAACGATGCTTTTGCTCATGTTTGGGTCAACTTCCTACTGGACAGCAAAACAGAACTAAGCAATACACCTCAACTGAGCACAAAAACACATAAGGAAACAGAGGCAGGAAACCCTCTAACCTGCTGCTGTATGTGCTAATGAAAGGTATGAGAATTTTACAATGACCCCCTATTTTCCATTCTAATTTTTACTTTCTGACCAGTTAGTTGTTTAAGAAAAGTGAGATTTATCTTGAATCAAAATGTTACATAAATGATTCTCTTTCTCTTTTAATCTTATTAATTTTTACTTTTGTGTGTTTTATATAAATATTATGTAAACCTAATTAAACTTTGTATTTTGTAACACCTTCCTTCATGAGCTGAATCTTACCAAGGTTATGAACCCATGAAATGTTTCAGTTGCTCTGCCAGGTCACTGATGCCAATGAGTATGATTCAGCTTTGGTACACAGTGCAAAGATGCCAAATAACATCACCTATGGCCAATCAAGACTGAAACACCAGCCAGTTCACCACTGCCATGACTCTTATCTGAGATCCATTCCATCTTCAGGTTAATTTCTGCCTGTCTGTCAGAAAGGAATTGTTATCTTTGTTCAGGCAAATTGGATAAACTATGTCCTCCTATTCCATCTGAAAAATATTAAAACAATGAAAATGCTGCAGCTTCAGGCAAAACCCATCAAGCCTTAAAATGGAATTTCCAAGTTTCTCTTCTCTGTCATGCTTTTGAAGTAATCCAGAATTATTGTGGTCATTGACCTCTATTACATGGTCAGAGTTATTTTAATTTCCCATTAAAAAAATACCAGAAAAAATCCATTGTTTTACAGTATTACTGTCTAGAGTTGTACAGAGTACAGATTTTCTCCTCTCCCCTATTACCCACAGAAGAACAATCATCAAATTTCTTTAAATTGCTGACAACTTGTGTAAAGCCATGTTTGTTTGTTTAGAACTACAGTGTTTTGGATTGGACTGGACTGACACAAGAATGTCAGAGTAGTATAGATGACTCATGCACTGAAAATGGTTAAAAATGCTCTTTTTCATTGATTTGGGACAAAGCTGGTTACTGTGCTGTGAAACTCACACCTAGTTAGAGGGCTCTCTCCTCTGCAAAGTTTGCTCCAACCATTCTGGAACACTCCAAAACCTTTCTGTTCACTCCTTGCAGTTACTGATCAGCTCCCAGGATCTGATCCCAATACCCTTCACCCCCACAAATGTGTACGCACTACTCATTTTGGAGTTACTCAAGAAGCAAGATACTCTGCAATCTAAATATTGAGAAGACAGATATTATGAGAGACCATAGCAAAGACAGAACATCTTCAGCTCACTCAAAGCAGTAACAAACGTGCAGTGGCATCTACAGGAAAGCACTCTTACATGGAACAACTCTAGTCAGAAAATACAGCAGACATGGACAAAGAAGCAAGGAGAAACTGAACTGCCCTCCTAGTTCAGATCATTTGTCTACCAGTTAACTCAAGAATATCCTATGCATTCACTGTTATCTGCAGAAAGGAAATTGGATACAATTCTGAATATATACATTTATACAGGATATAGCAACACATCTTTCTTACTAAGCAGGAGATACAGCTACTATACAGCTGCTGAAAAAAACACTGCAAAAGCAGAAATAGGACAGCAAGAGAAGCTGACCAGTTATCCACTTCACCCAATTTGTTGAGAAAAAAAGGCTCAAATTCTTTATTAAAAGTAGTATTTTCTATTGTCAGAAACTATCCCTGAATGACATGTTAACTTTTTTGAACAGCTTATAAACATAAAGAGTTAGAAGTAGACAGAGTTCACCATGCTAATTAGAGACAGGGTGGTGATTTGTGTTACAAAAACATCTTTTGTTTTGAATGGCCATCCACCTTTCCCACTGTCTCCATTTTTACCTTTCTTACAATACTTTGTAATGAGAATTAAATATGTCAGCCTGACAGCAAATCTAAGTCCAGCATCTTTCAAAACAGGCTCTTAGTCAGAAAACATAAATTTTAATTGGAAAAGGAAGATTAGGAAAGCTGATAGTTTTTACCCCATGATATGCTCAGAAGCACAAATATGCCTTACTGTTTCAGAGCAGGGCTTCAAAAACACAAATGGGAACTAATTTTGTACCATTTTTACTTGAGGTAAGAATATATACATATAAATATATAAGAATCATTGTCATTCCCCAAACCACAATAGCCTAAAAAACCACATTGCAGTGGAACAATTTTCTAGGCATCTTATTTTATATCCAATTCTTTCTAAGAGAAAGACTTACCAGTTTAATATCAATGCCTGTAGCACTGGCATCCAAGGAATTTTCTATCAGCTCCTTCACCACGCTGACAACTGAAGTAATCACCTGAGAACTTGAAAGGAGCCGAATTGTCTCTCCAGGCAGCTGTTTCATGGTGGAAAGATTCAGCTGCACAGAAAAATAACAGAAAAAGAATGTAAAAGGAACACCACAATCACACATTTCTAAGAAACTGTTTCACAGGAACTTTGAAATGTAGAAAAACACAGCATTATGGCTGGAAAGTGAAATTTTCAAGTTCCAGTAGGACTCAGCTTCCTCTGCAGCCAACAGGTGTTGGGAGAGAAATGGGGAGGCAACACACTGGTGCTGAGGAAAAGCCATATTCAATGGCAATGGGATCTACTTGCAAAAAATCAAAACCAAACCCAAAAAAGTTCTCCATTAGAGTCTTGCTTCTCTGATCTGATGTACTGTGTGCCCTCAGGCAGGTCATTTTATTTCTATGTCACTCTCTCACTTGAAGATGAAGCTGCCTTATAAACCAGTAGAGATTTCTTTTTTTAATTATTGGAAATACAAAGGGTTATAAAATTCTTGCTATATTATAGACACACTCTTCCATGAAGAGATTGTACACAGATCTGTGAATTTTAGCATGCATTTCTGCTTAAGTACCTACATTGACACAAAAAGCCAAGCCCCAGGAAAACTGTTTTGCTGATCCTTGTAGCCTGCCACAAAAGAATTCAACCACAGTTTTATATGCATATGAGAGAGGCAGGGGAATGGTTCAGACAGGTTTCTTCTCTTCTCTAGTTTATGCTATATAATGCTATTTACACTGAAAGCAAACAATCCTGGCAGTCCTGGCTTTCCCATTGATTCAGCCCAAGGTATCTGCTGAAGAACACAGACTGCACACTCAGCACCTGTCCCAAGGATATGAGCACACATGGAGGAATGGAACAAACACAGATTTCCTCCTGACACAGCCAGGTCCTGGTGAGGGATTGCAGCCAACACCCCTGAGCATCACTGCCCTGCAGGGTGTATGCAGCTGATACAACAATTACAGGACGTTTCTCTGTCTCAACATCCTTCTAAAGACAGCTACTCTTCAAACATAAAAGACAAAGTAAAAATGTGGTTACTTGGCTTTGGGGGAGGCGGGGGGAGGAAGTACAGTGTTGTGAAGTACAAGCAGCACTGAAACTTTTCTAGGAACAGCTACAAAGGGGGGTTTCTCTTTATTATTGTTATTTACATTGCAAAGGGATGTAAATGTCTTTCAAATGTGGTGAAAGGATCCCATGAATCGTTTTTCCACCAAGTGGAAAACAAGAGGAGCAGGACAACACGTGCACTGCTGAAGACAAGCCGATGTTAATATCATGTACACATGTTAATATCACACGTGTTATACACGTGTTCAGAGAGGCAGGTTTTGAGGCATTCATGCACTGTACAGAACTCCTGTGTCAAGTGCTTTATGATTTACTCATGGGAGTAAATCAGATGGGAGCTGGATGTCTCTCCATCAAAAGACACTGACTAAGAAACGGGAGGATCTTAAAACAAAAACGCTGGAGACTCAAAGACAAATTTTCTATGAGGTGTGACCGACGCAGGCAGCTCGGGAGAGGAATCAGCTCCCGGCCGTGTGGCGTCCCCTGCCCTGGACCCTAACTGAGGGACACAGCGCTGGCACATCTCGGGAACACCTCTTGGGACGCACAAAGGGACCTCTGGGATGTCCTACCCATGGAAAGGCACCCAACCTATGATGCCTTTTAGCTAAGAGACACGTATCTCATCCCAAGCCACCTCACTACTGTAACTCTTCACGGACCAGAGGCATTACAGCCGTGCTCTGTGGGACAGCGCAGCATTTTCTGCGTGGGAGCCCCATCACTGACCTAACCCTTGGATCCTTCTACAGACATGTCCGACGTCCCAACAAATGCGGTTCTACCCATCCTCAGCTAAACCGGGAATAACATCTCTCTACCCTACACGGTTCCGGCCCAAAAACATCTCAAGCCACACCAAGAACCCCGCCCCCCCCTCCGAGCACCGCCTTCCTCAGGGGCCCTCCCTCAGCGCGCACTGAGGCATTTATTCGGTTTACGAGCCGAAAAAGCGAGCGAAAAGCTGCACATAAACCCTGTGGGCCCTCCACTTTACCCCCGACCACAGAGCCGTCCGCAGTTCCCGGTTCTCGCTGCGAGAGGCGGGGCGCCCGCGGCTCCCCGGGGCCTGCCCGGCCTCTGCCCAGGGCCGCCCGCGGGAAGCGGCGCCCCGGCCCCGGCGCGGCCTCAGCGAGGCGGCGGCGCTTCCCTCCCGCTCCCGTTCCCGCCCCGCGGCTGCGCTACCTGCGCGCCCGCCCCGCGCCCGTGGGCGGTACGGACGGCCCGCCCGGCCCCTCCGCTCCCCTCCCCGACCGGCCCTGCCCACGGGCACCGCGGGCTCTACCTGCGGCCGGCGCCCGACGCTCCGCTCCGGCTCCTCGGCGGCCGCGGGGCTGCGGAAAGGTGGGGCCGCGGCGGGGGCGGAGGGACGGGCGGCCGGGGCCGCCTGCGCGCCGGGGCTGGGGAGAAGGCCACGGGCATGGCCGGCCTGGGGCAGCGGCGGGGCCGGGGCGGCGGCGGAGCGGGGCCGGCAGGGCAGGGATGGCAGAGGAAAGGCGGCGGTGCGGCGAGCTGCCCCTCGGATCGGGCTGGAATCGTGGCGTGATGTGGGAAGGGATGGCGGGTCACGGCAAGATGTCTGTCTAGGTGCTGGCTCGGCGGGTGCTGCATCCCGGGAAGAGAGGAACAGCCTTGAGTCGTCCATCCCAGGTAATGTGTGCCCTGCGAGTGCACGGCTTGGAATGCTTGGTGACAGGTTCTGGGTAAGGTCGGCAGTGCCCCGGTTCGGGTTCAGCTTCAGCGTAGCTATTTTTAGTCTACTGCTGTTCATATTGCAGAATTCTCGGGTGTTTTATATGTATTTTATACTCCATACCTCTAAGGTATGGAGTATAAAATAAATAAGTAAGTGTCAGAAACAAACTTCCTACCAAAAGCAAGCTTGCTTTTGCTGGTTAAACAGTGCTATTCTGATTCAGATGATTGCTAAAAAACCCCACTTCATGCCGCTCCCATAAATATCCATAGTCCCAGAAATCATGTGAGTTTTAAGTAAGTAATAGTTTAAGGGTTTTTTAAAAATTATCATTACAAGTTTTACTGCAATAGGACGAGAGTGGCATTGTAGGTAAGTTCTGTCAATTTCCTGGATATATCAGCATATGACATCATCCTTTGTATCTCTGCATGTGTCTGTTGCTTAGAAAACTTTTGAACCTGTTTTCTAATTTCAGCCAGATTTAGGAGATGGAAATGTCTGTCTGGAAACTAATAGATGGGGAGAGGTGGGAATCTGCACTTTGCTTCTAGAAAAAGAGGTGTAGATTACTCCTTCATTACTCTTTCTAGAAGTGTGTGGCTGGGCAGTTGGTATGTGCAGAATTCTTCACTAACCATTACATGAACAAGAAAGAGGAGGAAGATTGTCTGATGTGCGAAGTGGAAAAAGCTCTGGATATTGTCATGGATGGAGAAACTTAATTCAGAGGATAAAAGTTATTAGCTTGGTTTCTTACAGCTTTGCAACTGTAGCTTCTGACGTCACAGCTTACTATTTTTTTAAATGTCCCTTCTGTAGCAGGCTTGTGAATTTTGTTTGGACTTGTTTTAAACAAATAGTTCCCAACTGTCCCGTTTACTGATTTCTCTATAAACCATAGCTTGAAGATCTTGAGGTGCTTTCTCCAGAGACCTGCTTCTTTAAAGCAGTTTTTTCCCACATTTGAAAATTGCATATGTTAAATACTCCTGTAACAGCAGTCTCAGTCTTCAAACAGATCTGTTTTATAGGGTAAAAATGAACGTAGGAGTTGCCCACAGCGAGGTAAATCCAAACACTCGGGTGATGAACAGCCGTGGAATGTGGCTGACATACGCGCTGGGAGTCGGCATGCTGCACATTGTCCTGCTCAGCATTCCCTTCTTTAGTGTCCCTGTCGCCTGGACTTTAACTAATGTCATTCACAACCTGGTGAGTACCCTCTCTTGGAACACTGTTTGAACAGTGGTTGTTCATAAATACTTATTTTCAGTAGCAAGGGAAGAGGAAAGTAGCCAGTCTGTATGGACAGTGAAATCCTGCTGTCCAAAACACCACCTCTCCTTGGCCTATCCGCAAAGGATTGGCTGTTTTGGGGAGGAGGGGTGATACACAACTGCTTTCAGTTTAAGCATGAAAGACATGAAATATTCTTTATGTATTCTTTTAAATGGCATTTAATTAGGAAGGTTGCAGACATAAAATCATCATGCCAACCAACTTTCACAGTGTTCTGTATATTATTAGACAGCTGTGCTGAATCCATAAACTACCACATTTTTAATTCTTGGACACTATCTACTAATTTTGCCACATACATCTTTTAGTATCCCAAAATGTTTAATTTTAGCAGCCTTTCTTTAAGAGAAATGCTTCTATTCTATTTTTTCTAGTTTTGCTTTCTGGCCAAGCTGCATAACTCAGAATACAATGTTGTCACCATACAGGACATTGGAGAAATCTCACTTGAACGCAGTGGGGAAAACTGAACTACTTTGACCCCAGCCCTGAAACCATTTGTTATTCAGAGGGTTGTGACTTGCATGATGACTTTTGTATGCAAAAGATTTTGTGAGCTGCTTTCTGCTCCTCTCCCCAGGATGCTATCATTTTCCTGTAACCACGTTAGGTAGTGCAGCTATCTATATTGGTCCTGCCATGCTTAGAGGAAAGAGGGCCATAACCCAGCAATTTAGATCGTACTTGAGGTTTGCTAGCTCAGCTTTCTAACATTGCCAGCAAAGAAGACAAAAAGATAGTTCCTTCCTTATTGAGGAAAATGATAGTTCACTGAGGATGGGTAATAGCCTCTTGAATGTAAAGTTTTAATTTTTATTTGAGCTTTTTGGTTTGGTAGATAGGTTTAAAACTACTGGTGGAATTGTAACTGTCATTAGAGCGTTTTGTGTGTTATCTTTGACAGCATCAGACATGTCTGACTTCAGAAGATGTTGGCAGAGACAAGTATTACTAAATATTTCCCACATGCCTTACTGAACTCATTGCAAGTAGCTGTAATGACAACAGGGATGAGAACATGCACTGGCAAGTAGTTTTGTAGTGGAACACTAGAAGATGAGTATAAATTGCACTGTTGGATATTTCAGAAGTTAAATGGCACTTCTTTTGGAAACAATCCTCAAATGGTTTGACAAAAAAAAAATCTCGGATTTCCACTAATGGAGAACTCTTAGCTAACCTTGAAAGCATTTTGGATGGTTCTTTCTGCAAGTACCACTGGGAAATAAAATGTGGAGTAAGCAGTTGGATCTGTCCTAAAAGTGTCTTTATGGTTATTAAAATAGACGCTGCAAACGTCATGAATCAAAAAATTAATTAAGCAAATCAGTTGTCCTAGGTTCACAGGGTTCTGGTCTGGAGGCTGTTCCAAAAAAAGGTGGAAGGAGACATGAAGTGATTTGCTGATATTTCACCTCCATTATAAGAGTTTGGAAGAAATGTGATTTTTTTTCTATATAAAGCTTTCTTATGGAAATTTTTGTATGTGCATAGAAAGAGAAGGAAATCTTTGATATTGTCTCATAGAGATTCTTCCCTAGAGTTGGTGTGCTCTCTGTGATAGAAAACAAGTGTTTTTTAAAACTGGAAGAGGGTGTACTCTCCTATTTGAAACTAAGAGGCCCAAATTGGTCTTTCAGAACAAACCATACTTGGCATGTTCCCATCAAACAGGAACAGTCACAAGGAAAGTCCGACATGTTTAAGGAGAAGCGGCAAAGAGGTGGACAGATGGTGTTCAGCAGAACGCTTAGTCAGTTTCTAAGGATTTGAAGCTGGTAAGGGGGTGAGAAAGCTTTCAGGAGCTGGTGTGATATTGTCAGTGTTTGTAGGTAGATTTTTGCTTTATGCACACTATACTACTCATCACTCTGTTAACGCTGTGCTAGGAAAGTGGTGATACAAATCCACACTTGTTACAGTGCTTGTTAAAATTCTGTTGCAAGGAATGATGAATGCAAGGAGCTTTTGCCCACTAGTGTAGAAGGCAAGGGAGTGGATTGGATGCCACACAGACTCAGGCTTTAATTCCGACTCTGCACAGTCTCAGGCAAATCACTTCTTGTCTCTTCCTTCCTCTTCAATAATTTGTCATTACAGGCTAGCAGCTCTTCTGGGTGACAAATCACTCACTCTCCTTTTTTTTAAATTTTATTTTTAAATTTTATAATGCATTGAACAATGTAACAATTATTTTAAAATATTACTAAAAGTGCCTCTGTGTTCACTTTTTGTTTTCCCCAGGGAATGTATGTGTTTTTGCATGCAGTAAAGGGAACTCCTTTTGAAACACCTGATCAGGGCAAAGCTAGGCTACTAACACACTGGGAACAACTGGATTATGGAGTACAATTCACATCTTCAAGGAAGTTCTTCACAATCTCTCCTATAATTCTGTGAGTTCAAAACTGTGTTATAGATCAAGTGACACATAAAGCCATGATTTCAAAAGCTGCAACATAATGGGTTGCAATTTACAGTCTAAAAACATTTTCTGTCTTTTTTTTCTTTTTTGTTTGTTTATTTCTACATCACAGCTGTAGGGACTATTTATTTACAGGCTGTGTAATCAACAGTCTTTCTTCTGCTTTTGACACTCCACATACTGAAGTCAAAGTTTGTAAACAGTTATTAATGGGGCAGGCTTTATTGATTAGAAATGTTGTGAGGAAAACTTACTGTTAACTCTGGAATTTCTTTAAGAGATTGTGAAGTCATAAATATTGAAAATCTAAGCTAATTGCTTTTGTGACAGCATTTATTAACCGTTTTGCAACTTTTGAGCTAGAAATGTGTCAGACCTCAGTAAATGGGATCTGGTGTCAGTTTTGCTTTGTGCATATTTTCTTCTATTTACACTATGCAAATAGCATAGGAATTCTATTCACCTGTCTCTGTTGACAAAAGTGTGGTTGTGTAACTAAGAAAAATCAGATACATATTTAATGTCCGACTCTAAAAGTCTTTCTGTTTGTTCCTGAAGAAAATTTACATGTCCACTTACATGGCAGAGTGAGAGGGGAGGGAAGATCCTGCATGATGTTTAGAAAGTTGGCTCATAAAGGACAGAAACTGAGAAAATATATATAACTCCTCAAGGTGGGGAGAAGTGCTGGAACAAAACAGTAAACTAAGAGTTGCTTTTTAGCACCTTGAGAGGTATGGGAAGAAGAGACTTAGACCATAATTTTGCAGTAGATACTCTAGAACCTCAGGTGAGATATTTAATACAGATACAGATGTTAACCAGTAAAATCTTACTAAAGCACTTCTTTCAACTATGCTTTGTATGTGTTTTAGACAAGGCTGCCATCAGCTAAGCTTGCTCCCTTTTCTCCTGCAGGTACTTCCTGACGAGTTTCTATACAAAGTATGATCCCACACACTTTATCCTCAACACAGCCTCTCTCCTGACTGTGCTTATCCCCAAGCTGCCACAGTTGCACGGTGTTCGAATCTTTGGCATCAACAGATACTGAGCAGAAGGTTCAACACTGGCTGCCCCTGACATGGCTACTGCTGCTCCCCAGGTGAAGGAAACGAGTAGTCTGCTGTGCTGAGTATCTCATCATAGCCAGGGAGAGACGCTTTTACGTCTGAGATACAATTCCTGCTTCCTGCAGCATTGTCTGGGATGAAAATCGACTTTGTAAGAAGATGCCTTCAGATACTTCAATGTGGATTGGAAACGTGTAGAAGAAAGATTTTCATGAAGAACTGGGCAGGCTCAGTTCTAAAGCCTAATCCCCACTAAGACTGTACGTGTGGCTGAGGCAAGTGGCTTGTAAGGAAAGTTCAAGTAACAGCTGAAATGGAGAGCAGAGTTTCACAAATACCCATCATCCATAATGCAGGTGGTAACTTTACATATAAATTCAGAATCCTTGATACTAAGGACTGGTGAGGCCATATTCTTAGATTAAGAGAAATTAGGTAGTTTCTGCTGTAATGGATTGTAAGTGGTTGTGCTTGTTTTTGCATTGTAAAAGTTTGTCCCACAGTAAGTACTGTGACAGCGAGCATAAATTGATGGTATAATTCCTGCTTTCTCTGTTCTTGCGTTTTCTTAGTTTTTTTTTGTCACAATAACTGAATAACATCCTTAACTGCCAGCTCAGGGGAGTTCCACATCAACTCAAGAGCTCAGTTGATGTATGCTTTTACAAGTTGCCACTGTTGTGTTTATTTCATTTTGCTTACCAGGATACTGACTTTTCTATGTGTAAGTGGGACATCCTGAAAAATTGCAATTTCTTTTTAGGTGTGAATTTTTGACTGTTTTCTCTGCTATTCACTGATGGGTTATTTTTCAGTAGCTGAGAGGCCTGTGAGGTGGTGGGGAAAGGCTTGCTGCTGTTGTAAGGGATGGTGCTCTGTTACAGAGCAGTGTCTGAACATGGAAGCTGTGTAGGTTGTAAGCTAGAATAGAAGCTGAACTAGGAGTAGGTGAGTAGGCAAATCACATGGACTAACTATGCTTTTGCAGAAAAAGGTATAGATAACTTGCATGTCTTGGAAATGTGGAGGAATGCTGTGTTTTAGGGGTACTGTGTAGTATGGGGTAATCTTGTATATTATCAACTCTGGAATTAGAGTGAAGGAGGTACATCTACTGCTCTGAGCGCTTATTTCTCTGTCGTGGAAAAAGGATGAATTTTGAAGTCTGCTGTGTGTCTGCCAGCCCAAACCAGCTCAGATTTAACAGAAGACCCCATATAAGACTTGATTTACATTTTGGTTGCAGTGGCAGCCACTGAGCTGGAAAAAAAAATTAAAAATAATCAAAATACAGGCCTACAGTGGTGTACTTACTTTTTGTTTTCTACAGCAATTTTCTGGCTATTTACTTTATCGATAAAAATGTTTAAAAAAGGGTAATGAGTTACGAATTTTCTTTAGCAATTGGAAGTAATTAGTTCTGTCTGTTGCTTGCATAGAAAGCGGTAACTGGCTGATTTTTAAATAATGGCCATCACAAGGCTGTGCTGCCTTTGGGCAGGGACTGCAAGACACGGCCCGAACTTGGTGTCCCGAGGGCCGGGGTGCCGGGGGGCGGATGGATAAAGGCCTTGGCTTGCAGAGGATTGCGGCGGAGTCCCGCTCTCCGCACGGCGGCTGCGCCGGCCCGGAGGACCGCCCCCGACCGCGGCGGGGCGGAGCCGCGCCCGGGAAGGGGCGGGCGAGGGGCGGGGGTGGTGGCGGATCGCGGCACGGAGAGGACGCGAGTGCGCTGCGACTCGGGCGGAGCCGGGCCGGGGGGTTCCGGCCGCCGCTCCCCATGGCCGGGGCCGGAGGATCCGCGGAGGTGGAGCCGAGCCCGTGACCCGGCCGAGCGGCCAGACCTGCCCTGTCCTGCCCACATGGCCTCGCTCTTGCTGCGGGCCACGGGCCGGCTGTGACCTCCCTTAGGGCTGTGACCTCCCGTAGGGCTGCAAGAGGCACCGCCACCAAGCGTAGTGAGGAGCTCTCTTCACGCGTAATTCAGGTAAAACGAGATGTTACCTCCCAGCTATTTTTTCTTAGGGTCTTAAATGTCGTGTGTGGCCATTCATGACTTTAAAAGCTCTTCAGAAAATCAGAGCAGAACACGTGCTTGAACACCCTCCGCTAGTAATAAACTGTACAGTTCTCTTCTAGACGTAACCACCAGGTAGATTATAAACAATGAACAGCATTGCCAGAAGGGTTTTGCGGTCGGTGAAGCACGGCCGAGCTGCGTGGCTGAGGGCCAGCTCTGCTCGCCCTGGGAAGCAGCGTTATCACAGGATGGTTTTGGGAATAGAGACGAGCTGTGACGACACCGGCGCTGCTGTGGTGGATGAAGCTGGCTGTGTTCTGGGAGAAGCGCTGCACTGTCAGAAGGAAGTTCATTTACAGTAAGAACAGACTTCTCTCAAGGCTTCTGCCTTAATAACGATTCTGTTGTTATTGTTACTTATAATATCATCCATATGAAAGTCTTCCCTGCCCCATAAAACTCAGTAAGTGGTGGGTAGGTGTGAAGATGTATCACTTTGGCCTCAACACATACTGCCTGAGATAGTACTAAGAGGGAGGAAATAAATGCCATGAATTTAACAAGTTTCCTCTAGTGTTTTCTTTCAAAGAGAGACATTACTTTTCTAACTTGGAGATGAAAACATTGCTACTGTTAAAATCAGCGATTTTAATTTTCCCTTTTTAAAGGGAATATTAATCAAATATAAGCATTGGTGGTTTAAGAACATGAGCTGACAAGTGAGGGGTTCTGAATATTAAGTTATATTGTTTTGGAACTGTTTTGAGATACATTTAAAAAGCATCTGTACCAAAAAGGGCAAGTTACATCCTTTTCTGGCCTTCCACTGATAATTATGCTCCCTTCAGTGCCCTTGATACTAAACAAGGCGTTTGAGAACGCACTAAGGAAACAGGCAGGATACGACAAGGTTAAGAGGTGCCCGAAAACTATTTTTATGGCATTCTATCTCTTGCAAACCACCAATGCATTGCAATTCCTTGGTTTTACTAGATCAGGAGGAATAATTCCTGTGGTGGCACAGCAGCTTCACAGAGAAAACATCGACCGAGTGGTTCAAGAGGCCCTTTGTGCCAGCGGCGTTTCTGTGGCTGACATTGCGGCCGTGGCCACCACGGTGAAACCCGGGCTCGCTCTGAGCCTGGGCGTGGGGCTGCAGTACAGCCGGGGCCTGGTCAGCAGGCACCAGAAACCCTTCATCCCCATCCATCACATGGAGGCTCACGCACTCACCATCAGGCTCACACATCACCTGGAATTTCCCTTCTTAGTTCTCCTCATCTCTGGAGGCCACTGTCTCTTGGCAGTAGCACAAGGAGTTTCAGATTTCCTCCTGCTTGGACAGTCCATCGACATCGCACCGGGTGACATGCTGGATAAGGTAATATCTCCTTTCCTTACCTTTCTGTAGTTGTTCTCTTCTTTTTATTGCTTTTATACTACACAATGGTAGTAATATCATCAGCCTGAGGACAGCAATTCAGTGCAATACAAGTTTTATGTAACTTTTTTTCTATTTTGAAATGCCATATATGTAAGATACGAAAGACCATTAAAAATGTACACAAAACATCAGTTGTAACGTATGTACATTAATTATATTTTAGCAAATAGCAACATAACCAAAACTGGTGTTGGATGTTTCATTGACACCGATTATACAAAGAAGTTGTATTAATTAGAGAAGATTTATAGAGGTATTTTATAGAGGTATTATTATGCTGTCACGTTTAAAGCAATGCATGTTAAAGCATTTCTTACTATTTTTAGTTTTTAGAGTTTGAAAAGCATGGTTTGGCCTTCACAATCTTAAGTTTTCTGGGTCCCTGAGTACAGTCTGTAAAATTGGTCACTTATGGCTTTGTTCTCAGCACTGTTTTTAAACAGTATTTGTGCATATAAATTAAAAAATTGGGGGAGTGCATGGAATCATAAAGGGGATTCAAAAGTTGAAACCAGCTTTGTTCCTGTGTATCTGGTAATACAGTATGGCAGACCATGTGTGTTTCCTATAGCTTAAAAATGGAGTAATTAGTATTTCCTGAAAATTTTGTTGATCCTTATGTTTGCCCAGATTGTTCTAGAATTGCATTTCTAAATACTCCAAGAAAAAAAAAATCCTGCTGAGCTGGTGTTATCAGCCATGATAGCCTTACCATGCCCTGTTTGTAATTTTACATTGGATTGGATTTTTTTGTGTCACATTTTACTCCATAGACTGCAGTACAGTGATGCCATTCCAGGAGGAACTGATTCCAAGTCTGTTGTTTGTCATCTCCTTAGGTGGCACGAAGACTGTCTCTAAGAAAGCACCCAGAGTGCCACAGCATGGCTGGGGGGCAGGCCATAGAGCACTTGGCTCAGACTGGGAACCAGGAACTGCTCACCATCCGACTGCCCATGCAGCAGTATCGGAACTGTGACTTCTCTTTCTCCGGACTGCAAAACGTTGTCAATAATGCCATTGTACAGAAAGAAAAAGAAGAAGGTATTTTTAGGCAGTCAGATACAAACTGAGCTTTTGATGACCTGCACTCAGGAGCCCCCTTTGATGATATATTTTTATAGGTATTCAGGAAGGTGAGATCCTGTCCTGTGTTAAGGATGTTGCTGCTGCTGTACAGCACGCAGTGGCTGTTCATATTATCCAGAGGACATATAGAGCCATGCTCTTCTGCATCAAAAACAGCATATTGCCATCAAAAAATGCCACTTTGGTGGGTATACCTTTTTTTTTCCTTTTTATCTCTGACTCTATAACATCCTTTGAAAATGCAGATGCTTCGTTGTACTTTCTGCCTTTGACATATGAGGAAGATCTCAATATGTATTATATTGTTAAAATGTCAACAATATTGAAGTAACAGTCATACAAATATTTAGCTGGGGTTTAAGCTAGAGAGAGATTTTCTTATCATCTAATCTAACCTCCCATAACAACTTGCCCTCGTGCTGCCCAATACTTGAAGGCTGTTCTAGTTACAGTAGAACTATAGACTGGTTTAGCTTGGAAAGGACCTTAAAGATCATCCAGTTCTAAGCCTCCTGCCACAGGCAAGGACCCCTTCCATTAGACTGATGTGCTTCAGGAATGTCTTTGCATAATAAGCAAACTTAGCATACTCTTTTCTGGCAAGTTTTAATCTTCAAATGCAGCATTCATTGCTGTCTTTAGAACTTAACTGATAACACGTTCTGAACATGATGCTAATTGTGTGTAACCCCTAAGTACTTTTGAGTTAATGCCTTTTTTTCTTTTTGAAATGCTGTCAGGTTGTATCAGGAGGAGTTGCAAGTAATCAGTATATCCGAAAAGTCCTACAGAATCTGGCAGATGCAAATGATTTTGCTTTACTGTGTCCTCCTCCAAGACTCTGCACTGATAATGGTGTTATGATTGCATGGTAAGAGTTGTTTCTCTTTAACACACAATACAGGAGCACATGCAAAGTTGACATGAGAGTCAAGAAGCTCTTTTTGTGCTGACTGAACCATGTGCTCAAATGCAGAGTTGTGATGTACATTTTTCTGTAATTGCTTTGTTGCTCAGGAATGGCATTGAAAGGTTACGTGCAGGGCTGGGGGTCCTTCACAGCACTGCTGGCGTCCGCTACGAGCCAAGGTAAGTGACTGCTCATTCCCAGGCTCTGTGCTCACTACGGGCTGGGAAAGGGGAACAGGTCCCATGAAAAACAGGCACAAGCTGCTGAGGAGTCTCTCTGCAGCACATAGTTTAAAAGTTACCTTCCAAGGCAGTTTTAAATACAAATGATCGAGGCTGGTATTTATGTTTGTTTTGGCTCAGAAACTTAATTTATCATACATAATAACAGTTCTATGTATTTTCCTACTATGATTATATAGATGTTAGGCTTAAGGCCAAACAAAATGCAGATATTTCAAAAGTACCAGCTGGTCTTAAACTTTGGAATTTTTTTTAGGTTTTTTTTTTCCCTTTCCATTTTCAGAAAAACAGACCTGGATGGTCTCAATAAAAAAAACCAAAACTGTATTACAGTTTTCAGATGAAAAATTATAAAATACTTCAAAAATAATTTGCTGTATATATTTCAGTGAATAAAAAACTAAGTTTTACTTGCTGTAGACAATGAATTACTTAAGATTATCTTAGTAGTTACCTGTGAATCTCTAGTGTTTTGCATTCATCAGCAGGACATAAAATGAATTATCAACTAATATCGGAAGCTAAATACAACAACAGGCCCAGAAGATAGCTTTGAAATCACAACTGTGTTTCTAGACTTTGGAATTGCTACAAACAAAAATATTTCCTCATTGTAAAGATATTTCCAGGTACAGACTATTTTAATGGTCACAGTCTTAGAAGTGCAGGGCATGTTCTGAAATACTTTGACTCCTGTGCTAATTGTAAAAAAGGTCTGTGAAGCTGTACATCTGTGTGATATGGCAACAGTGATGTTAATTTTTAACAAATACATAATTTTGTTTTCTAGAGCTCCCCTGGGAATTGATATTTCAAAAAGAGTTGAAGAAGATTCCATCAAGGTGCCAAAATTAAAAGAGATACGATGGTTGGCATCTTAAAAAGTAACTTAATAAAATAAATAGTTCAATGAAAAGTGTTTCAATGCTGTTATGATTAGGGACAATACCTGGATTACAAGTGTTGAAATCACCTGTCAGAGAAACAAATGCTGTGTTGCTATCACCAAAGTGATTCCAGTTACTATGCCAAATTAAGCATTCTCAGTATTAAAACAAAAAGACTTAAAAGTGCAGGATGCATTCATAGCGAGTTCTTTGTACATGTACAACTCTGATTATTAATAAGTACACCCAAGTGTGTAAAAAAACCCAGACCAAACATTGTAAGAAAACTTGATTTACTGACTTTGTGTATAGAATAAATGCAACATCTCCAGATACAGCTCTATAATTCATCTACTGAAAGTAACTTCAGCCTGCTGCATGTGTCAGATGCTTTTTCACTGTTGCTCTCTAGTTTTGCAATCCGAGATCCAAACTGCACTGCCCTTTTTGGCAAAACAGTTGAGGCTGTCAGGCCCAGCTCCTTGGCTGCAAGGCGCAGAATCAGTTTCTCACCAATTCCTCGAGGTAAAGTCAAATCAGCTTTTTCTGAGACGGGCAGGGAATTGAGGAATGAGACAACATCTTCATCGAGAAAAGGAAACCTGAAAGAGAGACTTACATGAGGAAAGACCCTTTAAAAATTCCACAGGAATAATCTTGGTTTTCCCCTTTACCACATGCAAAGACCTTGTGAAACTACACTGTAACTTTGAAACAAAAAGATTTACACAACAAATGCTGGTATAATTGTGACTTTCATGCATTTATACCTAATCATGTGCATGGTTAAGAGCACTGCACATCCACCACTGCAACTGTTCTCGTGCTGAACTGAAAATGTGCAACTAAGATTTGGAAAAATACTGGCACAAAGATCACATGAGAAAATCCTTCATGCACCTGAGTGGCCTCTGCTCCTGGACAACACCTAAGGAATGGTAGCATGGAGGAAGTAGGCACAAATAAAATGATTCTTCAACTCTTCAGACTTAACAGCCAAGAAATGTGGTGGATATTGACTATGCTTTACTGCAGGGATAGGAATACACAGCTCCTGTTAACACTGTCTTTCTCCAGAGACACTCCCCAAAGGTCTACACCAGAACACTTCAAAGCTGTGCAAAAGACTGTTTAGCTTAGAATTATAAAACCAGCTAGAATTTCCCTATTTCAACATCTGTTGCTTCTTCTTAAAACTTCTAGATGGAAATCAAGTTGCTAAATTTCCTTAAGTAAACTCTTCTACAATATACTACAGACCACTTTTTTAAAAAACAAAACCAAAAACTGCACAACTCAGTACACATTAACAAAACTGCAGCCGAACTAGAGACAATAAAACACACAGAAGTTTCAATTAAGATTTTGTTAGAGGTGTTAAAAACTGCATCTAACCAGCAAAACCAGTTTTGCTCTGTGTTAAAACAGTAATACCTGGCTTCTTTTCCATGATCACTGATGATCCTGTCATCTCTGCCGAGATTTCGAGAAGAAATGCACCCTAACTCCATTTCAAGTTCTTTATTAAGACCCTCTGAGCCATCTTTTGTGAAGCAAACACGATGTCGAGAATACCCAGCAAGCTGTTCATCTGCTCCAATTCCTGTAAGCACAACCTGAGGAAAACAGAAGAAATTTTAGTATCTATGCAAGTTAATTTGTAACAGACCTTAAAGGTTTAACTACATTTTAAGGAGAAAAAATTTTAATACACATCTTTTAAAAGTATTACTTATCAGAATGGGCTGTGCCTTACACATTTACAAAGCCTGAAACAATTCCCAGTACAGTCACTGGTAACTGAAATTATCAGACCTAAAGTACACACAACTGTTGTTAGTGGAGCAAGGAAAAAACCATCAAAATAATGCCATATGTATCACAAATACACCAGTATATTTGAAGAATGTCTTTGTTAGTTTCTAGGATAATAAACAGCATTTGTTAAACACTAGCCTTTAAAAATTATTGCCAAAGTCTATGTCATATGTTGTAGTTACCTGAATGTACACCCAGACTACTATTCATTTACCAGCTACATTACACAAAGTAAAAATGACTTATACTACTCAGGAAGTACAGTAAAATGTTTTTATCAAGAGAAAAAACACTATTACATCTGGCCCATTACTGTGCCTTCAACAGCTGAAATGAAACAGTTCCTTCTTCCCTACACAAACCATCAGGAACAGAGACATGAGAAATCAGAATCAAAAATAAGAGATGGTGGTTATTTGTTTCCATTGGATATTATTGCATATCCAAGTTCACTGAAAAGCCATGCACATTACATGACAATAGAACTGAATGTGATTTTTAACTCTAGAGTTACACAAATACTATAATTATAGAATAGTCTACATTCTGACATAATTTCAGAAGCCTTATTAATAGCAAAAATCCCAGCTGGTTTCTAAATCAACAAAACTGGTTTTACACTCAGAAGTCAAACAGTAGGCAGAAAATAAAACAAAACCATACCTTTGCAGGACTTTTATATGGTTTCAGTTCTCCTTGGTTACTAATGAAGCCCTCTCCTCTGGAAGCAAACCAAATTGCACAGCCAATACTGTCATCCAAGACTGTATCCAGTGGATAGATTAAGTAATTAATACGCTGTTTTCTCATTTTTTTCAATTCCTCTAACGTAACATTAATTTCCACAAAGTTCCAGGTTCTTGAAGGGTTAATGGCTTCTAATTCCTTCAGTCCTGCCCTACCAGTGATTCTGTCAGGAACATCAAAGCAAGATGAATGAGTACCAGAGTCAGCAGCAGGATCTTGACAGCTTTCTTGAGGGCAAAGCAAATCAAGCTGTACTTCATGGCCAGTATGCCTTTTAGTGGTACCCCTGTGCCTAGCTTGCTCTTTCATCATGAAAGCCACATTAAGAAGATCAATTGGCTCTTCCAAAGGCACATGTTTATCAGCCAGGGCTGCAATAACCATAGAATCAATGCCACCAGAAAAGAGCACTGCAATATGTGCTCTCTTATGAGACATGCTTGGAACTTCTCTTGTTATCTGATCTGGATCTCTAAAGAGACACAGGACTCGTCTCTTGACTGCTTCATTTAAAACATCAATAAACTGACAGGCTAGTTTTTTCTTGTGTTCCTCTGCAAGAAATTTTTCAAGGGTTTCTACAGAAACCTCGCAGTTAACATTACTAAAATTAGAGCTTGGACATACACCTGAAGCTTTAGAAACTGCTTTATTTAAGGGGATGACTGGTGCTCTAAGACACAGCTTTGATTCATTCAGCACGAGATGTACATGGTTTGGTAAGTCTTTTGACACTTGGTCAAGAACATTAATGAATGTTTCTTCTACAGCTTTCTCTCTGCAGCTGTACTTCCACGGAAACAATGTTAAAGACAAAGATTTAGTTGCTGCACAAGCTTTGAGATCAATTTTGAAAATTCCAGATGCTGGGACTTCTTGCCATTCGTTGCCTGATTCAGAACAACCACTTACAGATGAAAGACAGAAAGCTCTGTCAACCTCATTACTGAATTGCCAAAGCAAACTACGACGGCCAAAATAATCTCTGCCAAACCATAAACTGTGTCTGGGTGCTTCATAATAAATAAAAGACCAGGGACCCTGAAGTGATGAGAAGAGTGACAAAATGTCCATTTCACTGCTGCATGAAGCCAGATGATGAAACATTATTTCAGTGTCATTCTCTAGATTTCCTACATGCACTCCACTGAAAATTTCTCCATTCCAAAGAAAAACATTGTTATTGGCATCTTCCAGAGGCTGAGGAGTCACCAGTCCCCTCAAGTGAAGTACATGGCCTGAAAACAGACATTGATAAGAGAGATCAGACACAGTTTTTATCAACTGTTGGCTACTGTTTGGTCCTCTTCTTCTTAGATGGCAGAGCATGTCTTCACTGAGGAAATCACTAATTGCACGCTGGCTGCACAAGGTAACAACACAGCAAATACCACACATTGCAACAAGGAATTCACATCAACTACTTCTTGATTTTAGCCTTTTCTGAATTTTCCATTTCCTGATGTGCCTTCTTTAATTCATCTAGTGTGTCTGTGTAAGAGAAAATTACACAAATAATCAGTTTCATAAACAGAAAAGTTTATGCATAGGTAAGTGTAAGTGTATATCTACAACATTAATAATTCCAGCCACTTGTTCAATTAAAGTGATAAACATAAAACACTAATTAAGCAAAGTATTATGTTTGAGTTCCATCATTACTAACACAAGCTAAATAAGCTTGCTGTAGCATATTCCTCTTTAATTATACAAAGATGATGATTTTTTTTTTCCAAAGAAAGCCAAAGTGCAATAGGAGATTGGCCAACTCTCATATAATCACTATGACTTCAACAGTTGTAGTAGGAAAAGGGAACTGACAATAAAAACGGCAATGCTGTTAACCCAAATCAAAGCAAAGCAGCAATTGTTCACTCCAGAAAATTAAATTTATACTTCTAAATTTATACTCTTCTAATGCTTATCCCATCATCACCTTTATTATCCATTCTTCTATTACTCTGTATTGGAGACACAGCTGCAATTTTCTCATTTTAATATACCTTTGAAATAGCTACAAATACAGCTTTTAAACATTAACTATTTGAGATACTTTTACACTGCAAACTTACTTTTGCACTGAGACAGCATTTCTGTTCGGTCTGCAAGGAAGAATATGTTGCTGTTGGGTTGCTGCTTATAAACTTTCTGTAAAACAAAACCCACACTGTATTAAGTCAAACCAGCAGATTCCGGACCCACACTGCAGCAGAGGCTGGTGTGGGTCCAAAGAGACACTCCTGGTATAAAAGTGAAAGGGTAAGTTCTGCCCTGTGAACACCAGCATTCTCATGCTGCATCATCAAAAGCATTTAATGCTCAACCTAAGACAATTCTGAATTTCTCTTTTCCTCATCCTCAAGGAATCACATTTTATTTTAAACAAATGCACAGAAAAAGTAAGAATACCTCATGAATCTTTGTCATCAACTCAAACATCTTAATGAAATAAATCAAATATAAAACCCCAGCACTGCCCAAGTATACATAATCAAATAATTTGCAGGACAAATTATTCTGAGCACAGCAGACCACACGTTCATTAAAATCTGGATTACAACAAATTACATTTATTTCTCTGCTAAAATGAAATAGTTAAAAGCAAACTTGTAAAACCTTACCCGGTTCTTCTTCAAATTAGAAAGCTCATCGACTACAACCTTCTGCTCCTTAATCTGAAAGGCAAAAGATTCATTTGAATTTAATGATAAAAGCAAGACATCATATTATAATCCTAGTGGTGAGCACATCTACTGATATTTTCAGACAGCAACATGCATGTCTAGCTGAATCACTGAAGTCAAAGTAAGTATAAAAATTACATACTTAATTTCTTTAGAAACAGGCTGTTTTGCATGCATTGGTATTTCTCCTACCTTCAAAAGCCACAGTGAGGTCAGCCAAATTCAATGTGGCACACTGAAACTGCAACTTTTCCAGCAGCTACATCAATCTCTTGTATTTACACCAACAAGGCAAAGCAGCAGAGCCATCCTCTGCTACGGACTAAACCAGCCACTTGGGCATAAGAGAAGTGACAACCTGCAGCTCTGTGATGTCTCAGCTTTGCAGCTTCCAGGCAATCAAAATCCCTGTAGGCCCTATTGGAATACTGGCAGGTTGCTAGGAGGCTTTTTTGGAGTGAAAGTTCCACAGGCTTGGCAGATTGCATACTGAACAAAGATGTACCCACCAAGGAGGAGCGAGCAGATAAATGAGGAGCACCGGCCTCTATAGCTGAAATCCCCGGGGACATTTTGGGCAGCCAAAGCTGAACTAGGCTAGAAGGAAGCCGTATGAGAAGCAGGTGAGGGTACTTGGAGGGGAGACCTCATAGCAGTCTTCAAGTTCCTTAGGAGGGGAAGTGGAGAGGCAGGCACTGATCTCTTCTCCCTGGTGACCAGCGACAGTACCACAGGGAACGGCCTGGAGCTGGGTCAGGGGATGTTCAGATTGGACACCAGGAACAGGTTCTTCTCCCAGAGGGTGGCTGGGCACTGAACTCCCCAGGGAAAGCGGTCACGGGGTCAGCCTAACCGTTAAATAGCTTTTGGATAACGTGCTCAGGCACATGCTATGATTCCCGGCGTGTCCTGTGCAGCGCAGGAGTTAGACTCGACCATTGCACGTTTCTTGAAACTCACAATATTCTGTGAGAAAAACCCCACTGCGCCTCACTTGGCATTTCAAACTCAATGTGAAGTATTAAGACCCAAAATACCGATCTGACAAGCGAGCTATTAGCGAGGCAACAATGGGCTCGCTAAACGCAGGCCGCTCTCGGGGCCCGAGGGCGCAGCCCCGGGCACAGGAGCCCCGGTCCCTGGCAGCAGCCGCCCTCCTGTGCCTCACGCTGCTCGCACCCCAGGCGACAGGCCCCTTGTGCGCCTCGGCCCGGAGCCCGGCATAGGGCCCCGCGGGGCCGGGGCCGCCTCCGCTCACCCTTCGGCTCAGCTCCTCCTTGTGGCGCAGCGCCGCGCTCTCCCCATCCTCCTGCCGCAGCGGCCGGCCCGACATGGCCCCGGCGGGCACCGGGCGCGCTCACCCGGCAGCAGCGACAGCCCCCTTCCGACACACGGACACCGGAACCAGCCGCACCAAGGCGCATGCGCGTGGGCGGGACAGCGCACAACACGACCAATCAGCAGGGGCGGGCGAGCGCGCGCCTGACGGAACACCAATCAGCAGGCGCTGCAGAGCACGCGCTTGACGGGGCACCAATCAGCAGGCGCGGCAGAGCACGCGCGGGCGCGCGGGCCGGACGGCGTGAATCGTGAGGGGGCTCGCGCCCCCGGTCGGGGGGGAGTGCGGCGGCGGCTTGTGCCGGGCGGGACGGAGCTCCCGGAGCCGTGTTCCGCTGCGCATCGGGACAGGCCCAAGGTGGAGAAGATGGTTGGAATGAGGCTTGGAAACTGTGCTCCTTGTGGAGTGTATCGGCTTGGTGTGGTGTGACCCCGGGCTGCTGTCGGGCAGCGGGCTCTCAAACCCCCTTAAGCGGTTTGCTTCAAGGTATTCCAGAAGAGATATACGAATCATACACTATTTACAGACATTAGGATCATATGTTTCATTATGTTCATCATTAGGACATGTTTCTACAAGAACGGTAGACGGGGACTTTTTAGAGGGGCATGTAGTGACGGGACAAGGGGGAGTGGGCTCACACTGACAGCGAGCAGGTTTAGATCAGGTACTTGATGGAAATTGTCTGCACAGAGAATGTGAGACACACGGGTGAACAAGAAAACCTGAGGCAGCTCCATCCTTGCAAGTGTTCAAGGCTAGGTTGCAGAGGGCTCTGAGACACCTGATCTGGTTCCTGCCCATGGCAGGGGGTTGAAATGAGATAATCTTTAAGGTCCCTTTCAACCCAAACCATTCCAGGATTCTTTGATTGTATTATTATACAAGATGGATGTTTAAGACCGTCCACCTAAGATGATCCTAATATTTCTTTTTCTCTTCCATTCTACTATAGATATTTCACAGTGATGCATATATCTACCTGTCTTTAAAAATACATCGTCTCATTTTTATCCCTTTCCTTCTTTTTAAACACTCAAGAGTAATCCAAACTTGCAGACCAATTGCTACCAATTGCTCAGTTGTAGGATTTTATGTGATTTCTATCCCACTTGTGGTCCTTGTGGTACTGACTGCAGTGCAAATACAGTTCAAATCTTCATGAACCATTTGAAATATTTGCTAGTTTAGTAAGAGAGGTAGGAGTGTTTTTTTGCTTTAATCTCACATAATCATACATGTTACATATTTTGATAATACTTAGAGTTTGAGACCAAGATTGCTCCTTGGTTGTATCCATGAGTTTGGTTGGGATGTCTGTGATGCTGATCAAAATTTTTGGCAGCAGCATAGGAAGAACAAGGATTTTGGCTCCTAGCAGATGGATGAAGACAATTTGGCTATAAGAATATTTGGCAATACACTTACTTGCAAAAGCTGTGCTTATTTGCTTTTAACAGAGAGAGAAACTGAGGTTACACTTGCCTCAAAGGTCAGTCTTGCTCTTCCCTCCACTTCAAGCCCACACTTGTGCCTCCAGCCTTGCCCCACCATGGCTGGGTGTGGGGCTGTGTGCTGGGGCAGCTGAGGGGCTGATCTGTTTTTCTCAGCAGTGCCCAGTGCTGCTGTGAGTCTGGCAGTCCCAGAGCAGAGCTTTGGGAGCTGTTGTCCAGGGGATGGCGTGGTTCTGGGGCTTGTGCCTTGACTTCTAGAAGAAATAGACATATCTGGGTCACACAGATCAGTTTTGGTGCTATCGCTCAGTGTGCTTTGTAGTTTGGCACTGTTGTTCTGGTGAGTAATGTGTTTAATCTGAGTAACTCCCAACCCTCTGCTGCCCAAGTTTTATTTGTTGTTCATATGTTACAAAGGTTGATGATCAAGTAACCCAGTAGTCAAAGTATAATTTCTGTACTGATTATCCTTTTTATGTTCAGTAATAAATGCAGTTAATGTTTATCAAAACCCCATCACTCAGTGTTATTAAGTGTTTCAGAAGAGTGATGATAATGGTTTTGAGGCATAATAGAAAAGGTGGAATGGTTTTAACTTCTGGTCTTACCACAAATTGATGATTCTTCTACTGATATGTAATGGGCTTTTAACAGTTCCTTTTAAAATGAATGAATTCCTGTGACAAGATCACTCCTGAAGTTACAGCTGACAGCTAAGTGGGAAATGTCATTCAGTGACACATCCCTGGTCATTCTGCTTGTGTCTGTGCACTTGTGCCACCTCTGGTGCTCTAAACTATTTTTCTTTTATGACCATGAAACTATTTCTGGAGGTTAATAATGCCTGACACAATGTTAATAAAATATCAATGAGTATTTCAGTGTTTTAAAGCCCTCACCTTTTCAGTATCTGGCATCTCTAAAAAGATAAAAAATAACACAAATTACCCAACAAGTCATGTAAACAGCTAAAAACCAGAAGTAGTTACTGATGCCAGAAAGTCTTTGAAGTTGCCATGACCTGTTAGCAAATGCATGGCCAAAACAGTAACCTTTAAGTAACCAAGCTCAAGCTCCAAAGGGCTTCTATTAAACCACACTGCAGAGGTGAGGCCATCCTTGTGACAACACTGTCAAGTCTGGAAGACCTCTGTTCATGATTTTGGCAGTACATTTGTGTCAGAGGATTTTACAGCTGTGAGAGGCACAGGGTAGGACTGATACTGCCTCAGAGGCTTAGCAGCCTCAAAGTCTCCCTGGTTTTTGTGTGGGCTGGAGATGCACATGCACTCCATTCGGTGTCTGTCAGCTGTCACTTGGAAACATGTTCAGCCATCATAATCAGTTGTGGGTTTAAGTCTGTTCATGGTAGAAACATGTTCAGCCATCATAATCAGTTGTGGGTTCTGGTCAGAGGTTCAGCAGTGAGTGGCTGTACTCTGAGGAAACTTGTTATGCTCTAGAAGAACTGCTCACACAGGTCCTTGGAGGGCAATAGCACCAGGGCTATTGTAGCTCTAATGTTGGCCACAAGAGAGCAAGCTGAAACTGTGCTGGCTGCTCAGAGACAGTCAGGGAAAGAGTGGGGTCAGCCATGTAAGACAGGTGGATGAGGTCTCTAAAAGGGGAGAGCAGTCAGAGGATATTGCATTTATGTGGGGTTTTGTCTGTTTTGGAGCATCCTCAGTTCTGATCTCACCCTCAGTTCCTGGGTTATTTTGTATTCAGACATTGTATCGTCATAATCCACATAAGTAGATTCTGAGATGTAACATCAATCTCTGTGTTAATTTCACAGTTGAACCTATATTTTAATAACTTTCTAATTTATAGCAGTCTAAGAAAATTCAAATTGTTGAAATGAGTTGGTTTTCTTTATGGTAATCCTTCTGCTAATTTGTCTGAGACATCAGGATTTGAAGGGAGTTAGGTTAATTTACACGGCCAGGGATCTGGATATATACACACTGGAATCTAGGCAAAGTTGTGGTTTGTTTCCTTAGGTTAAGTACCTTGATTGTCAATTACACAAGAAACCTTGTAAAACCTATAATCATTCTACTTTAAAAGTCCTGCAACTGCAAGTATAACAAGAAGTCTGAGCACTTTTATGGCCTTGAAATACAGTCAGTTTTTTCAGCACTTCTGATACACTGTTAAAGCAATCTGAGAGCTCGTTTACACAAAAATTCTGTGTAGTTCACAAGAATTAATTTATTAATATTCTAATTAAAAGCAGAATTTCATCACTTTCACATGGAAGATTTTAAGGTTGTTGTAAAAATAGCTGAGAACTATCGTTAGTCTCATTAGTTTTTACAATCTGATTGCACACCTCAAAGCTTCTAAAGTGCTGAACTGAACAGCTTATTTGTAAAATATTCCCAGCAGTCTTTTATCTGATGATTTAAGTAAGAGAGAATTCAAAAACAGGCTTTTACAAGTTCACTCTGTTCTTCAATGTAAAACTGAAGTAGCTCTAATGAGAGCCTTTCTCAGGGTCTTATGTTGCTGTAGTTGAGAAGACAGTTTGACCTTTAATTTTCGTAATTTTTCCTTCCTTAGCGCAGAATAATTTGTTGTGCACTTTGTTAGACTTTAGAAGAGAGTTAAGTTCATGTTAGTGCTAGTTTCACTTAGAAATGCAGAACTATGAGATTTGGGTTTGTCTCTTGCAGGGCAGTCCCTCACATGCTCTGAATAACCAATGCACAGGTTTACTGCAGTAACTACTTTGAATATGGGATCAGAGTTCCAGATACACATTTTGAGCAGTGGAATGTTCAGGGATCTTAAAAAATCAACTGCTGGCTCTTACAAAACAACCATTTTCTTTGCAGTATGAAGATGGAAGCCTGGTGCCTGGATGCTGGAAGCTCTTCTGTTGGTGTCACCAAAGAGCAGGTGTATGAGAGGCTCAGAACTGCTCAGGAACTTTGGATAGACAGATACCTCCTTTGGATGATCTTGGATTGGGCGTCTTGATATAAAATCAGATTAGTGCTAATATTTCTGCCTAATGAGAAAAGGAAAAGAGAACTGCACCAGAAACTCTGAGTGAAGAGTCAAGAAGTCACTCAAGTGAAGACTTATTGCCCAGTAAGTGCTTTTTGGAAGCTGCATTAGGAAGTCTGGAGAAGACTGGAGGGATAATTATGGGTTTGCTTCTCTTTCCTGTTGGGAGTGCCTCCATGACAGTAAGTACTGTATTTAATACTATGTACAGCTGATATATTCTGGAAGATAAAACTCAGAGATTAGATTGTTTTGGAGGAGTAGGCAGGCCTGAGCAGGATGGGCTGAAGGCATGGAAGTGGCAGCCTGCTTTTGCTCCCATGATATGGGTCTCCTGGAATCAGGAGATTGGTAATTTCAGCTGAGATAGGTTACAGCCCCATAAAGTGCACAACAGACACCTAAGTGAGGGCTTGGGGAGAACACAACATGTCTGAGCAGGCTGGAGAAAGGGGGAAATGTACAATACCTTTGTAAGGCTCTCTGAGGCAAGAGTGAAGGTAAAGATGTTTGCTCTGAGATGCCCAGTTGGATTAGGATCTTGCCTGGGTTGTTTTATTAAATGTGTAGCTCTCATATGCTTTTTGTGCCTTTGTTCTCACTGTCACATACATTTGGACTTAGCTCCTGCTACTGGGCAAATAGAGCCACTAGAGAGACTGTTTTTCCAGGTTTGGAGATGGGAGTTGTTTGAAAGGAAACACTCAAGTTTTCAAATTCTAATGTGCCAGAGGCCGTGTTATCAAACAGCTTATTGGCCTTCATTTATTTTAAACTTCATTCTTTCTGTCTTAAGCTGTGCTGAGGCCTTCCCATTTATGCCATTACCCACTGTCCTTATTCCTCTCCAGTTTTGTTTTTATTTTCTTCTCTCTCCTAGAAGTTTTGGTACAAATCAGCCTGCACACATGGCAAAACAACGTGGGACCCAAAGAAACGGAACCCTTGGTAGAACTTTCAGTCTTGAGGGTTGTACTTGTTCATCTTCCTTTTATGGTGATTGGGATACTTAGTGCTTTCAGGTCCATGGAACTCAAAATGCCCAACTGAGATCAATGAATACAGAGAGGAATCTAAGCCAAAGCTGTGTAATTTTTCAGGGTGATGAACTGAACTTGGAGGTCCTGGCTTTTGTTCATGTTCCACCTATGAACATTAGTATTTCCATGTTTAAATTACTATTTCCATATTTAAAGTAGGGCTTTTTTGCTTTAGGAAATCACAGTCAGAAAGCTACTCATTGCAGAAATATTCACTGCACTGAATGACAAATGTGTGTCTATTTTAATTTTATCATAGTATTTATGTTGACTGTTTTAAACCTCAATTTAAACCCAAGCAACCCTTGCTTTGCAATTTGGACCTCTCTTCTCAGTAGCTGGAAAGAAAATATTCTGACCAAGTTCTCATGGAGCAGCAGACTAAGCATTCCACAGCTTGGTGACCTCTGACAGAAAAGCTCACAGAAAAGAGCTCATGAAACATTTATTTTGGGTTATCACAGCACAAAACATTTCTATTTGTCATGTTGACATAAAATTTAAAAAGGCAAAATTCCGTGGTTGCAAGTTGCTGTGCCTTAAGCTTTACAATGATTATCATCTAATTTGAAGTCTAAACATCACTGAGATGTAACTGTTTTCCCCAAATACTCTCCTGTGAAGCACCATCACTGATCCTATACTCTTTCCCACTTTAACACAGTTTTGGAATAAGTACAGCTATTGCAATTAAGGAAGAAAGGCCTATGGCAGTACAAAAGGGTAGGCTGTAACTACTGTGAGGTGTAAGAATCTCAATTAGTGTAATAGTCCTCTAAAGATTTCCTTCTCTTTCAAGGAGAAGCCAAACCTCTCCATTCTCTAGAAGCCAACCTCTCCATTCTCTAGAATGGAGAAACCAGCAAGGAAAATGCTGATAGGCTTTGAATGTTTGCCATATCTGTATCTGGTATAGTTACTTAAAATGCAGTAATGCTGCCTGCATTCCTGGTATTCTCAGTGCTGATATTTAAAATGTTCATTCATCATTTGGAGCACGAATAACCACAAGGAAGGGAGAGGTATCATTGCATAATTCCCAGTATGTATTTTAATTGTTGAATACTTAGCAAAACTTTGCCCATGGCTCTGAATTTAACAGTAATTTAGGTAATAGAATTAAGGTCTTTCTGCTACTGACATACATTATCACGTGAGAGAGGTAGCCTTCTCCCTAGATAAAATCATTCAAATTTTTAACATGGAGCATTTGAGTAACATCCTTTTTATTAATATTCTGACGTTGCTTTAAAGAAAGGTACTGGTATGTAGCACTTCAGAAATCAGTACAGTAGCTGTCTGGAAAACAAAACAACCCCAAACTAGATACTTGTACATTAATATCTCAGTCTACATACAATGCAAGTTCCGTTAATACTCTTAAAGCAAACTTTTAAAACCTTTTTACAAGGTTATAAATATGACACTCAGTGTAACTTGACAGACTTACTGAGAAGTAGTGACCTTTGTTAGCAGTGGAAGTCAGAAATAAAAATACTGAATTTACAATAAACAAGCTTTGCCAAATTTTGCTTATAGGTCTCAGTAGGTTGAAGTGACAGTCCTGTCAGCATCAGTTTACATGGCGTAAAGGAGAAAAATTTAGAGAGGCCATTAGTAAAATGGTAAAATTGCTAGCAACATGGACAAGATGTGACTACATTTGATTCTCTCCAGCCCAGAACAAATAGAGAGGCATGACAATAAATTGTAATGAAGGAATATACATTTCTGGAATTATTCCAGTCCAAAAGGATGAAAGTTCTTCCTAAAGAAGGGAAAGCAGGCAACTATTTTTTATTTCCTTTGTATCTTCTTAGCCTTGTCTGCTGTCTCCACTTTCAATGAAATCTTGAAAAATTATTATCCAGGAGATAATGAATTGTTAAAAATCCTCTTATGAACAGTATTCAGAGCTCAAAAGACAATTCAAAATTTAAAGCAACTCTTAGACACAGAGTATGGTTAAGATTTGCCTGCAGGGGTTCTTGAATTCTCTGTCCCAGCAGGAAAAAACCCTGAGCACCTGAAGTGGTGTCACAGGCTGTGCTTGCCTTAATGGTAAGCAGAGTTAAAGTGATAAATCTGTCACAACTGTTCTAGAGCGTATACAGTAATCAGCACAATTAAAGCAGAGCAGGTTTGGACAACACTTGCTGAAGAGGCCTTATAGTCCTTGCGACTATCAGATTTGCCCTATTACACAGCTACTGCAGAGATTACATTAAGGTGTCTGATTAAAAATGGTATTAATTAGAAGGAGGTCATGATCTCTTTAAAATCAGAGGAAGACAATAATCGCTCTTTTTCTTTTTTAATTTTACTTTTTATCTGAAGTATTTAATTGACTTTTAATCCTCTGTTAAGTACGTCCACTGTATACAGCCTAACAGATATTGTTTGCTACTGAAATGGATGCAGCAGCTCCTCAGCTGCACATAGAGGCATTGGAGTATTTTTGGCTAAGAAATGAGGGCTTTAGCATTCAGTTACTGTTCATGTAACTTACACTTATTTGTTTACTGTGTTTTCCACAAAGTGTTGCCAGGAGACTTTGCCAGGCTTGTTTTCAATCATACGCTAAACTAGACTCCAGCAGACTGTATGCTTCCTCCATCAGTGCTCTGCCTTTATCTTCTTAATAAAACAGCTAACACCCTGCAGAATAAAATATATTATTTGAATGACTGAAAAATTGGAAAATTTTCTTCGGAGATGACAATGGGAAATGAAATGCATTTCTTGTTCTGAGTAAGAACAATAAAAAGTATTTATTTTTTGTTTACTCTCGTATTTAGTATTTTAAACTGTAACAAAGTCATTATAATTTTATTACAGAAGAACTTGGGTATGTGATCTGCATCTTGCTTGTTTAAGTGAATAGTACTCTGCAAAGCTAAATTCTGCTGCTTTCCTCCTGTAGATAATTTGAATCAAATGACTTGATTACAAAGCAACATGAGCAAGGTTTAGGTAGTGAAGAACTATTTGGGTTATTGCGTTCTTCTTGCAGAGAATTGAAGCAGCACAGTCTTGAGCATCTTTCTGCTGAGGGATTTTCATTAGAATTAATCAAATTTCAGGTCTCATGTATATAAATTTAACTGTGTGGAAGTTTGTGAATACAGAAATACAAGTTTATATGTATGCACATATGCCTACTGTATTAGATAATGATCCTTGATAGTTTATTGTTAGTAGCATTTCTTTATATTGCAGAATTCTATGTTTCATGTGTATTTATGTTGTCAAATAAGGACAAATATGAAAGTTAGATGATAATAAGCACTTAAAAACTCCTGCAAACAAACAATAAAAACCCACAAAGAATTTTAAATAGCTTTGTACCTTAAGAAATGCTGTTCTTGCTCCACATCTGATCTGTCTTGCCTGCTGCTACACAATTTTTGTCTTGGGCTTGATGACCTCTGAGGATGCCAGATGCTGTTTTGAAAATGATTTTTAAGTCATCATGGATAACTCAAATAATATTTTTTCAAGTTTACAGAAGTCATTAAAACCTAAACTCAGGTGAGTTAACACTTGGACAAAATTAAAATTCCTACAAACAGAACAGCAAAGGAGGAAATTTTACATGTGATGTATCATGTGAAATATGCATCTGATACCACTGCAGTTTGCTATTTTCTTTCAGGCACTACTCCACTCCAAAACCATGCAGGATATCTTAGTATTTATCTTGGCAAGCATATTCAGTACTAAATGTATACCTCAACACATTATCTTGACAGTATAGTCAGTGCTCAAGCTGCTTTTAGATTTTCAAACTGAAGGTATTTTTCTTTGACCAGACTGCATCATGCACGTAGCTGATGAAGAAAGCTGAACATTTTACTGAGTTACTGAACAATTCAGTTTCCAGTCATTGCAGTGTTTGAGTGTGTCTCATATTCTGATGCTGAGGACAAAGCTGAGGAGACTGAGGGTAAAAGTTTTGTGTTCCAACATGTAGATAGGGAAGTGGAGGAAGAGGAGGTTTGCTGGATTCAGCCTCTTCCCAGCAGAGCTTCTAATGACAGGTTGCACCATCTGTTCTGCCTGCATATCTAACCCTGTGTAGAACAAAAATGAGGAAATACTTGCTAGATGATTGGCAAGATGTTTGCTAGCAGTGTTGACAGTAGTTATCTTTCTGATCTGACACTTCACTGATACTGTGTGTTTGACATGTGGGAGAATTATTTACAACTCTATCGCAACTGGAAAAATGGTTGAAAGAGACATCCAAACAGTAGAGATTCTTGCCTCTTTTAAATTTAGTTTTATAACACAAAAAGCACTGAGTGGTGGGGTTTAATATATTTGGAACTGAAAATATTTATGTTGCTCATGGTTGGTGAAATGTAATGCCACAGAAATTCCCAGGTTTGAAATGCAGATTTTTTTAATACACTAATTTTCTGAGTGCTAATGATATTTTTTTTGTCATAGAGTACAGATAAATAAGGAGAATGAAATCTCATGCTTCAATAATTGTTGGAAGGGAATCAATTTAAGCCCCTAACTCTCCTGTAGTTGTGTGTACAAAAGGAACAGTGAGTTGCACAGCTACTGAAATCTGCTCTGTAGTACTGGCTGTTGCAGGGCAGACCAGAATGTCAGGAGCTTAGATGAATCTGATGGATCTTATACTGCAGGGTCAAATGTTCCTGTTAAGAAATGAACAACAACCGCAAAAAGGCAGAGCATCTTGCACTACACTCACTACTGCTGGCTGTTCAGTATTTCAGCAATTGCACAAGTACCATTGTAGTCTCAGTTGCCTTGTATCAGAAGATAGGCAGCTGGCAGTGCTAAGCTTTTTTTATCATCTTCACTTTTGAGGCTTTCACTGTGCTAATTAGCATGACTAATTAAACATAACTGAATTCCCTGAGGTTTATTGCATTTGCTTTTTAGCATAAGAACATTGTTTTTTCCACAGAAGCATCTACTGGAGTTTTTCCTGAGATACAACTGCAGGGCATTCTGCTTAGACATTAACACAATTAATTTTTCATGGTTTTTCTAATTAGCTTATCTTTAAAAGTAAGATTTTGCAATATATCTGTATCTAGCAAATAGGTCTTTTTGCAAGGGTATATTTATTATATATCTGTCAATTTCTGATTTTCAGAACAGAGCTCATGCATAGCAAAGCATTGTTTGATTCTTTATGTTATTTTTCTCATCAGTGTACCGTGTGTTTGGATCAAGTAGCTCTCACTGCCTGTGGAGCATCTTCTGTACGCCACAATAGGTGAAATATTTCTGGTAAACTCAGCTCTGGTTAATTCATGTTCCATGTGTTACTGTGATTTGATGATAGACTGTACTTTCAGTTCTTCATATTTGAAAGTCATTAAGACACTTCCTGCTTGACTTCAGTGCTGTTGCTTCATGTGTTTATTTGCTTATTGTTTAATTGTAAAATAAAACTTTACTTCTGAGGATATTTAAAAGTCATCACCTACTCTGCACTAGGTATGAAGTAATCTCCATTTCCTGGCATTAATTGCATAACACTGCAATGCACAGCGGTGGAACAGCTGCAACATCCTGACTGAAAATTCTGCATTATGTCTGAGGAGGGAGTGTGGTGTAATCAGGCCAATATTCTGTCCTTGAGCACTCTGCAGTGTCTGCAGAATTATACAAAACATGCCAACTTCAGACAGGAAGGATTATTCATTGGAGGAAATTTCCTGGGTAACCCAGCCAGATGTAGAGTGGTCATGATAAAAGGCTCTTGCTAGGCAGTAGCTTTATCTAGCAAGCTGTTTTCCTGCAAACAGAGATTTGATGAAAGATCAGAGCGCCACACCCTGTGCATAGGTGTGGGAAGAACATTTATCATTGTTTGGTTTGGTACCCAAATGACGTTGCTGATTTTTAATTTGCTGAGGTGATGAGTAGCCTGACCTCTGTCTCAGAGGGCACAAAGGCATACCTCAAAATTAATAAAAATATTTGTCATGGAGTGTCTTGCTGTCCTTTTCTATTTCCCTTAGGATTTATTGGCTTCTTCCACAGCTGTTGCTCTCATTTTGATTCCCTGTGGTTCTCAGGGTGCAAAATATACAGCCATGTACTCCAATTACTGATAGTTATGTTTTCTTGATTATTTTGGCAGGAATGCTTGTACAGCTTCTTCTTTTCTTTCATAAAACATCCCTGGGGACTGAAGTCTTTGTTCTGATGACAGTGAGAATATTTTCAGCTTGTACCGAAGTCAGGTAGTTCTCCTAAAAGCAATGCACTAGAGCCTTTTAGCCTACAGAATTTGAATATACCGTGAGACTGTTCATAACGTGGCCACCCTCTAATGCTTTATGATTCCCCGAACAAAGGTGAGGGGTTAAGTTTTTAGCACAGCATCATCTTCCTTGGCTCTTATTCTTCTCACAATGCCACAGCCCATACTGTATGAACCGTGTAAAAAAAACCAAAACAGCTAGTTATGCCTCCTTAGCAGAATAAAAAATTCCAAGGTGCCACTGTTGGATGAACCAGGAACAGATATAGGCGATATTTGGCAACTGGAAGCATTAATTAATTTCTCAGATGAGATAAAAGAAGATGCAGATGATGACAGAGAAGCAGTGGAACAGGTTGTTCAGGGAGATTTTTCTGTCTCCAGCCTTGGAACTGGATAAAGCTT
This sequence comes from Camarhynchus parvulus, assembly GCF_901933205.1. Taxonomy (NCBI): domain Eukaryota; kingdom Metazoa; phylum Chordata; class Aves; order Passeriformes; family Thraupidae; genus Camarhynchus; species Camarhynchus parvulus. The sequence goes on along the minus strand of NC_044577.1, from coordinate 7,534,972 downwards.
TGAGCAACCTGATCTCATAGCTGACTTTGCTTGGAGCAGGAGAATAGGGAAGAGACCTTCTCAGCTCTTTTCCAATATGAATTGTCCTGGTATTGAAATTTTTTTGAGATTGAGAAAAGCTTGAAAGTGTCTAGCATCTCACAGGGTCCATAAAACCTGCCACAGTGTATCCTAATGTTTACCAGCAAGATCTTCCTTTAATCCATGACCTCTCTTTCCAATGATCCTGCTCACATCTTCTGCTTCTGTGAGATGACCTATGTGGAACGCTAGCTAAACCCCATTTCCCTTATTTACTGATCTGTCACAGACTCTAATACAAAGACTATACTTATCAGTTGGCCCCAAGGCTGCAACAAAAATTCTGTTTGACTTCTGTGAAGTTATAGTGGAGAGAAGGAACAAGGAGAGTGTGTACCATATTCTTATTTGCAGTATACCTTATTTTCTTCTGCATGCTTAACTACTGAAATTTAATTCCTTACTTCTTCCATGCTGACAATACTACTGAGATCAATTAATCTGTTTTTCTTATTTTCATGTTTTTATCACACTGTTTGCTTTGACCTAGCTAGTGAAGCCACTTCCATTGTTCTACTCTGGCCATTCTTTAATTTCCATGTTTTTCAAATACCTAAAATAAATGGCTTGCATCTTGCATTTCAGATGTTACTGTTACTCACTCCACATTCCCTATTGTCCCTCTGATCCTGCAGCTATGAGCTTTGCTGTATGGCTGCACAGTCACTGCTAAAACAGCTGCACATCATCCCACAATTCCTGTGCAGACTGCCAGCCAAAAGGCTGTGCAAGTCAGAAAGCACAGAGCAAACGCCTGCAAGGCATGCAGTGGGGAGAGGGCTCTGAAGAATCTTCAGGGAAAGTGATGTCTGACTAAACTTAGCACCTCTTTACTCATTACACAAGGATCTTCTTTCCTTGGGGAACTACAGTGAGGTCAGATGCACAGGATATTAGCTGGTCAGTAGTTTTTTCATTACTATATATATATAGGAAAATAGACAGGAAAAATACAGTGGTAGCCCCAATACTTTGTCCATGTGCTCTGTGTCCTGAGGAGCACGCAGTACTGTGGACAGTGTACAAACACATGTTGTAGGTGTTACCAGTGTGACAAATCATGAAATGTCAATCCTGCAAACTGTCCAAGCTGTCTGCAAACTTTTCTTTTTCTTGCTTGGATTTTAAGAAGGGCTCAGCATCCTGCCACAAAGGAACTCGACTGGTACCACTGGGGGAGGAGGTAATTTTTAGTACAGTAGATCTGTAAACTGAATTACATATTTTTTATAAAACCAATTCCCAACAAATAGCCAACAACATTGGTCAGTTGATAAAGTATCATCTGCTTATAATGGTCATTTATTTAATATCACCCTGCTCACCATAACATCACTGTTCCACAACTCCTCCTCCTTGGCCTCTCTGCAGAGTTAAACTTCATGAAGTATGCATATGGTGAAACTAATTAGGAAACTAATTGAATGCTGTCTCCATTTTCAGGTTTTCAGAATACTTGATTGGCACTCAATTATTCAATATCTTAGTGATACATAGAATAATCCTCATTTTATAGAGGAGAAAATTGGAGGACATAAAATTAGACATGCCTGCATATGGCAGCACTCTGAATTTACTGTGCAGGACACTATTCATCCACAAATTTTAGAAGACTTAAGAAAATCTCTCCATTTTTATAGCACAGGAAATTAAGACAAAAAATGCACTTGTTTGGAAAGACACTGAAAACCCCTGTGATAGAACAAAAAGTAGGCTGACCAGTGGATTCTCACTCTGCAGGCACTAAGCTGCTGATAAAACTTGGAGGAAAATATGACAAGTCATTGATATGCTTTTCCTGGAGTTGGGAGCTTGTGCAGCACGAGTTCAGCATTGGTACCAGTGGGTTTGGCAGCATAAATCTTACCATGAGCTTTCTGAGCATGTACCCTTTTCCCTAGCCAGGCCCTGTAGCTGCTGCTCAACTCTGGTGCCAGAAGGAGACTGGAGGAAGAAACAGCATTATAGATACCCCCTGCATTAGCGACAAGAACCCCAGGCAGGGGGAATCCAAGATTACTGGGATTACTGGTTAGCACACTGCTGTATAACTTCATTTTGGTATCAGCAGGGAGAAAGCAAGCAGTGAATTATCAGCGCTTCCATCCAACTTTCAGTTAAGCCGGTTAAGCCACAAAAATATCCTTGTTTTTCTTTCATATTCACATGTGAAGATCTAGATGTAATGTCACTTTCTGCAACTTCTCAAGTCATGTTATATGTGGTATTTTTGAAAAGTAGCAATTGTGTTCTATAGTTTGGAGATGCAGCCTCTATTTTTTAAACTAGTTATTTTTTGTTAAATAAGTACAACTTGCTGTAGTATTTTTACAAAACCTTTATGTATCCTTGGTTGTGTTCCCATTTGAACATCTTGCAGAGATGTCAAATTATTTTTCACTGGGTTGCCTTGAACTACAAATGTATTAAGCTATGTAAGTAAACTTTGTCTCAGAATTTAATAATATTTTCGCCTTTCATCAGGCTTTCTAGTTCTCCTTAGAATTAAAAATATGGCTTATTCACTGATTATGTAGAGGAGAAACACAAGTGGACTCGTCACTTGATTAATGTGGCATATCTAGTATTTCATGTACTAATTCACACTGAGTAACTGACTTTTCTATTCCTACTATGATAATATACTTTAGTCAGTGACAGACCTGACCAAACACAGCAAATCTTAATTTTCAACAAACTAAAAATATAGTTGAAAAATATTTATGAATTAATTAATTTGAATAATTTAGAAATAAACTTTATTTCAGGTTGGTAATGAGTTTTCTCAAGTGAGCTTTCTTCTGTTACGCAACACTACCAAATTAGGTCAAGTTGTGATTTCATAGATAGTTGAATCTATAAAACCTGATACACAAAACCTTAAGTAGATTCATAGAAAAGACAGGCATATTAAGTTGGATGGAAATTGCAGTTGATTTATGGCACCCATAAAACACCAATGGCCTAACAGATAAGACTGTTTTGCCTTCCTGAAAGACTTCAGTCTTGAGCAAGGAATTGTTAGGGAAAGTCAGACTGTGGTGATTTTTATGAATATATTTAATAATACAAAATTTCAACAAACACCTGTCATTAACAGTTGACTTTGATGCTAAAGTAGGAAAAAACCCTTAGAAATGGTCTTAATTTCAGAGAGCTGATGATCAATGCTAAACATATTTGTCATATATATGATAATTGACAGTCCCCTGTATATTATGTACTCTTGGAATCTAATCTGACAATCAGTTGGGCACATGATTAGCTGATAAATAGTTGTACACATATGATTTACTTGAATCAAACATTAACCAAACACAGAATATAATAATAGGTGAAAATAGGTAGAGAAGGGTAGATGACAATAACAAAGGCCAATTTCTTGCTTGCTCTCTCTAAGCATAGACCGTTTTTGAAGCAAAGGAATGGACAAATCAGCTCAATGCCCTCCTACGGTGAATTTGGCCTTTCATCTTCAAAGCACTTTCCAAACGTTTATTAATTATCTTTACAGCAGTCCGTAAGGCTAATAGATAAATAGCCGCCTTCTTGGGAGAAACTGAAACACGAAGGTGGAGCCATTGCTTGGCGGCCCCGGTGAGTCAGCACGGAATCCAAGATCAAAATCCAGCAGGGGCCGGCACCCGCGCTCCTGGGCGCTCGCTGCAGTCAGTCTCTTTCGTGGTCTTGTCCTCCTGTGTGCCAAAGACTTGATTTTTTGTTTTGCTGGTTTTCTTCCCATTTGCCTTCTGCGTCCTGCAGGCCTCACTGGAGATCAGATCATGTGCAAATTGGCAGGTACAGTTTTCATTTTTCTTTCTTTCCTCAGCTTTCCTACTTAAGTAAATGCCCAGCCTTCTTGTCCCTTTATGCCCTATCCTTGGACTGTGCATTTTAGAGAAAGTAATAAACCTTTAATTGACTGAATCTTACATTAATTAATTTGACATATCAGAGCATAATGATGTAATTTTTCTAATTAAATGGCTGTACCTAAAAAATCACAAGAATGGATCTCATGTCTTGAATCAATTAATGAAATACTTCTTTTGATGGTTTCCTATAAAATCTCCAAATCTAGATTCCTGTTAAGGATCTCAACTATTTTATTCCAGTGATTCCCACAGCCTATAGCCATGTATTTAACTATCTAAGGAGTAATGATTGTGAAGACAGGCATGTTCCTTTGGACAATTTGGGATGATTCTTACCTTCTTAATCAGTACCTCATCCAGTTACAACTACAATACACTACCAGAGCAGAAGCTCATATATCGTAGAGGCCTCATTTTCTCCTTTCAGACTGCCTCCTAAAAACCAGTCAGGTTCCCCACTAAGACTCTATCCAAAGGTTCTCTTGGCTCCAAGGGATCATCCTGGAGAAAGCTGGCCAAACTCAGTCCATGTAAATTGCTACTAAGTGATAGCATTTCAATTGGTTGTGTGTAGAGATTTCCAGTGGAAAATGCTGGACACGAAGACTTCTACAATCTGAAGTAGATTTGGGAAAACTGAAGGTGGCTCTCAATCTCCCTGGACCTATGTTCTTCCCTGTAAAACCTAGTGCTGAAGTGGTGCTGAGTCTCAGTATAGAAAGATTGGCAAAGTACTCTGAGAAAAGACAAAAATTTGCCAAACACGTGCTGTCCTGAAGTTACAAAAGCCCCAGTAAGGTTATTATAGAGTAGGAATTTGATCTGTTTTTCTAAATTTAGACATCTCTTACCATCTGAGATGACAGAGGCTATCCTGTCTGCCACTCAATTAATACACCTGTAGAGCTCAGGTCTCTTACAGGTCCTATGTTGTAGTTGCCATTTGGATGTTTTAATTTCACAGGATCTCTTGAGTTAGATACCTATGTTTGGCAACTTATTTTGACCCTACATACCATGTAGTCACTGTGAAGTTTTTCATCTAAATTAATCACTGTCTTGAAACTTGTTATGGACAAAGCATAAACAAAACACTCGTTTTGCAAGGGGAGGTATGAAATCGATTGCTGGCAATAAGAATGTGGTCAAAACAGAAAGACTACAGAAGAAAGGAATTCACAAATGAAAAACCTGTGCTCCTCAGGATGGATGTGAATATTGTGTAAATAGACATTAGTTAGAGGTTTAATTGTGACAACGTTGTCTCTCATAATTATAGGTTACAACAACTCTTCTGTTTGCTCGCAAGGTTAAACACATCACAACAATGCTCCTGACCATGTCTGACATCCAGAATTGCACCTTCACTTAAGAAACATCCTCTGCCTGTTTATCCTTTATAATTTCCCAACCACTTTGGAGCCCTATACTTAATTGACTTTGGCATGGATTCTCATCCTGAAAACACTTGGAAGCACGTGCATAATTAATGTTTGAGTATTTCTACTGAATACAGTAATGGGCAGTTATGTGTTTTAAAGGACTGAAGACATAATTAGTGAGCAGCCCATAGATTTAAAAGACTACTTGAAATTTACCTTGAAAAGCAACTTAAGTCAACCTCTTCTGCAGTGAAGCAAGAGCCCTCCCTCAGCCCCAGCTGAGGTCAGGAAAAAAAAAATCAATGTACTGTATTAAGACAATTTGAAATCCTTTGATCTTGCCATTGTTTTATGTTTTCTGTGTGCAAACCCATGTGGTGTAGTTTAAGAATTTAGCTATTATACATCTGTTCTTGGCAGTACCAGTAATATACAGACTTCTTCAGATTTTTTTCCTTCTCCTAGTTGTTTTAAGTTGTTTGAAAATATTTTCCCTTTTTCCTGACATTAATGTGTCAGGAAAGGATTCTTGTTACCTCAAGATTCATATGACTTACCTCAAGGCTTCATATGACCAGGACCCCATGATGTTGCTAACTTTCCATATTAGCTCCCTTAATTTATTAATGATCATTTCATCCATTTGGGAGTGCTAGCCATAATAATAGGGTGGAGAAGTATTAGATAACAGCAAGTTATCAGCCATATGTGTATTTTCTTGTTAGATGATTAAGGGTACTGAGTAGATTTGTGCTTAAGATATTTAAAAAAAATAAGAGCTCTGCAGAAACAGGTAAGCCACGTTTCCAGCTCTGCTAGAACAGGGTTTGCACAGAGCTGAAACTGAGGGCTAAAACCTCCTCTGGGGCCAAAGGCTTTGAAAAACTTTCTGAGGCAGAGGAGTTTGTGTCCTGTCCCTGAGCACACTACATAAATATATTTCTGCTAGCAGATTCCACATTCCATTTTGGACATTGCAGGGTCTCCCTGACGGTCTCTCTGGAATATGATTCAAGCCCTGCATGTCATTAATTCAAGCCCTGGATGTCATTAAAGAGAGAGTGCTTTCTGTGGTATTATCTTAACTTTCACTTCAGATCAGTTAGAAAATTAAGAAAACAATATTAATATGAATGTTCTTATTAGAGCCCTTATAAAAGACATTTCAGAACAAACTGAATTTTTCAGGTTTTGGGTTTTTTAAAATTTTTAAATTGATTATTATGCTTGCCACCCTTAAAGAAAATAGCCTGAAGATGGACAAAACTTTCTGTGGGAACAGCTTTCCCTGGCTGTTAGTTGAAGTTTGCTGTGTTAGTGAAGGCATATACCATCAGTGACAAGAAGGTATCTGATGGGTAAACTGTTCTTTGAAAGCTAAGGTTAGGATTTATGAGAATTGAAGGCTAAGTAATTGTAGAATGATGACTAATTACTAGATGATTATGTTGTCATTATTATTGTAAATAATCAATATAGCACTAACATCAAAGGGTTATGGTAATGACATTGCAAAGGGAAAAAGACTGGCTTATTATTCTTAATAAGATATGGCAACTTAGTTAGTCACTGTCTAACATCAAATACGGTCAGGTGGTAGTGTGAGGTTTTTCTGGTACTCAGAACTGTGTGTCAGACTCATCTCTGCAGGTTTTGTTAAGATGTATCTGGCACAGTGTCATGCCCCAGTGCAGAGCCCTGTTCACACAGGGTGCTGTATATGGATGGGTAGAGGGCTCTACCTGCAGGATTGATGGCTACACAATTGATGGCTGTTGAAGTGCGTGTTATTTTCATAACTCCAGAACAGTTCATGTAAATGATTTTGTTTGTTGGCATATGCTTCCTTCACCACGTCATTCTAAGTACATCTTGTGCTTTATGCTTTACCTTCCAAAAAATTGCTTTCAAGTTGTGGCTGGTTTGAACATAACTGTATCTTGGTCTCCAAAGACAAACATGTTTTTATAAAGGCTGTTCTGGAGACACCCAGAAACAGAAATTGATAGTACAACTGAAGCTCTTCCCTTTTCCTGCTGTGGGATCACTGATACTACAGGTTGTTCAGTTCAAGCTAGTGGCGGGTCAAAAGAAACTTGTATTCCCTGATTCACTTCTATTCCAAGAAGTTTTTCAGCACTGTCTTAAATCTAGAAATGTTTTTGTTTGGTCTATTTAATTGAAATCAATAGGAACTAAATATGTGCCTGAGTTAAAAACGTGTTTTAAAGTATTTTCTTGGCATAGAATCAAAATAAAACATTGCAGAAAGATGAACAGGGACACCAAAATCTGACTGTCTTAAAGAGGTCAACAATTACCTCCAATAGGAGTTATTTAAGGGAAGGATACCTTTTACTTCTAACAATTGCTTTTTTTTAAAGGGACACAAATACTGTCTGACTTGTGTTCATATTTGATTTTATTGTATGTGTCAAAATTCATTAACAATGAATTAAGGAATAAAGGCAAAATTCATAGGTATTAGAAGGCTGTGGGAAAAATAACAAATCCCAGCCTTTTCATATTGCATACTAAAATACACACAGGAAACAAAATACTGTTTATTAAGCATTGTTTTATTGTTTAGTAACAGAACAATGACACCCGATAGGAGACAAACTGCAGTAAGTTCTAATGAAGAAAACAAACCAAATGAGTTTAAATTGCAGATAGGCTGTTATCTTACCCTCCAGACTCATTTCAGGCCCTTCCTCAACAGAGTGTTCCAGTTCAAGTAAATAATTCCCTCTCTTGAGAGTGAATGTGCAGTATGATATAGGCAGTTTGCAGAAATGTTACTCTTGACATTTGGGTGCAAAACATCCACTTGTAGTAGTGGTGACAACAAGTAGACGTGGTGACTTCTTTTAATTACTTTCTTCTCATTTGGAACAAGATGTTTCTTTTATTTTAGTTTAGGGTACAGTGTTTTCTTATGACTGAGAAGGATTGGACAAAAGGAGTCTCTTGTTGAAACCATTTATTCTATAACATGTGGCATAACATATAAGGTATTATTTAAGTTCTTTTGGTCACTAGTCAGGCTGTCACTTATCAGTTACAAACGTTTAGCTTGCTCATGTGAACACAGAGCTGGTTCAGCTCCCTGAGCTGGAGTTGTGTAGAAGGTAGATAATTCTAACTTCTCCAAACAATCCTCTCAATTCTGAATTTGCTGGAGGTTCTGTACGGTTTTCTCACAAGAGTTTGTCACAGGAGCCTAGCTCTGGTCCTGAAAATAATGATTGTTTCAGGTTAAAATGACTGATCTCTCATCTAGCCCTGAGAGACAGGAGCTGTCACTTGGAAGTCTGAATGAAACAAATCCCATAAGAGCATCCCACTGTGGATCCTAGAGAAAGTGGGAGGGAGTAGATGTTTAGTTAATGACCATTAGTAGGTATAGATGTTCAAATTGCTAGCATGTAAGTGACATGAACAGGTCTGGAGTAAAACCTGGGAGACTCTTCTATCCCACCTCTGCCTGTTTCCCTGTGCAAGAGCATTGCAAACTTGGAGTGTCAGCTGATACAGAGGTGGCAGTTCTGGGAGTTGAACATGTGGGGTTATGAGCAGCAGAGCCACAGCTTCCCATGCCTAAGTCATAGCAGGGGGCAGTGCAGTAAGGGCTTCTGAGCTTCACCCTTCAAAAGACACAGATTATGTATATTCTTTCCAGTTTTGCTTGGCTTTGTGTGAGCTGAATGAATAAAAAAAACACTTTGCACACCAAGAGGTGTGTCTTAATGAAGAATGGCAACAGCATGATAATTAAACTTCATGAAACCTCTCAGCTGAGTGTAAGATCTGAGTGTGGATGAGGTCTCTCGCTATGATTCATGCCTCTTTGGTTAAACCATGATGACAATTGTGAGTATTATTTGGTAAAATTGCTATTGTTCTACATTCAGCAGCTCTATTACAAGCACAGTGCTTAAAGAAGCTGCCACTGATGTGGGCAGTCGTTTAAAGCCAAAATACATCGTCTCTTATTTTTGAAGCTGTGTCTTTCCTGAAAGTGTATCTTTGACTATTACTGACATCATAGTTATGCACTTACCAATAATGAAAAAAATTTCAGTTGTTTACATCTTATAGTTTAATTGTTGCCCTTGTTGCCAGAAAAATTAAATATAAGGGGTTTTTTTCCTAGACACCTGTCTTATTAGAAATACTTTGAAGAATGCCTTTTGAATGAAATTTTTTTATGTTTAAATCAGAACCTTTAAAAATCTAAGAACTAGTTTAGTATTTATATTTCTTCATTCAAATAACAACTAGAGAAATTATATTAGTAATATATTTTTAAGAAAGCTTATGGAATTTATCCACTGAAAAAACTTCAGCTAGGAAGACTACAACATAAATATATGTCTTGTTAATTCAAATGTCCATGTTCATTCTGCCAGTGACCATTAGTCAGGCCTGGTCTCAAATCCATGGCTGGTGTGCTGTGCCATTGTGTAAATTGTTGCTGCAAGACTCCTGAGTCGGGGGTGTACCAAGTAAAACTGGAAACTCCTCTTATACAACTTCCAGCTATTAAACATCCTAAATACATCAGAAATCTGTAAATGTTGTGAAAAGACTCTGGTGAGCCAGTCAACCTGAATAAAACACCTGGATCTTTAAAAATATATTTACAAGGGCTTCACAAAGCAATCTGATGAAATTGGGATTTAGTGGAGTATTTATAAAAATATTTGAGGCTTTTTTTAGCAGCATCTTAGATGTAAAAATCAAAGTGTTCAAGCTACTGTATTATGTTGGACATCAGTATTGTAAGGGAAAAAAGCCTGAGCACAGACTTTAATAAGCATGTTGGGAAGATCATCAGCAAAATGGTGGCAAATTTAGGAGAAAAACGATGAATTTCCCCTACCTGCCAACTCCCCTGCTTTTGGAAACACCTCACAAATCAGCTATGGCCTTTTAGCTATGTATCCAAGTCCTCTGGATATTTGGCAGGGAAATTGTTAGAGAAGGGTATAACATACCTACCTGTGGATGTAAGAAATTCTGGCTGGTGCCTGCTGGCAGCAAGTACCCTGTGTCATTGTGAGCAGTGACTCTGGTGTGGCTGGGACAGGTGTGAGCTGCAGTGGATGAACTGCAGGGTTTATCTGCGCCGTGCAGTCCTGTGCAGCACCCCCTGTGCACTGAGGACAGGCTGACCCCACTGCACGCACGATACAGCCTTGGCTGCCATCCCCTAGAGCAGCATCCCAGACTCACTCTGTGCTCACTCTGTGTCCTGCTAGACAGAGTACAAATCCCAGAGACATACAGCAACCAAAGGATGTTGTCCGTGTTTTCTTTGCCTCTTGGCATAGCTTAAATATCAGCCAAACCCAGTTCATTACCAGTAGAAAAAATTGCCGAGATGATGATTTCACCTATATAATCCAATGTGCTTGTATAAAGTTCAGCAAACACTCAATCAGAAATTATTATTTAAACTCTCATTCTAGAGAACTAGAAACTAGAGAGCACATTGTTTTCTAGTGACAAAAAAAGGTCTAACCAGCAGTACTGTGCTGGTAAGTGTTACTGCTGCTGCTGCTGTATCACATATATGGTGTATGCATTATGTACATCACAGACCAGGTCAGACCCTGTCAACCCAGTAAATAAACCCTAACAGTGGCTACAAGTAAGTGCCATGAGGGACAGGGCTGGAAAAGATGTGAGTCCGATGGGATAGTCTGCAACGGAGCAGGGCAGGCATCTGTGACACAGAGCTCTTCCAGGTTGTGCTGCCTTCCTGCTGAGATACAAGTAACAGCCAGGGCTTAGACCCAAGTTCATCTCTGTGTCTACCTGTGGAATACACTGCCCTTGTCAGTAGGAGTGCAAGAACTGACAGTTAAGAGACTTAAAACCACAAAATATCAGTTTTGATACACTGTAGGGTTTTTATTTAACATGGGCTAATAATATTAAAATTGTTAAGGTTTAGGAAAAGTAATATTCTTTTTAGCTGTTAGTAAAGAAGAGTACAGTTTAAGCAGTGAGGCTGTATAAGAAAAACCATAAAAAAATTTACTCTGCTTTTGATGACAATCTGAGAAAAGATTTCCTGCAAAATTTTAAGGAATATACCATAAGAAGAAACACTTAACTCACCTAGGATAACCAATCCCATTAAAATATCAATTTTAGGCTTCCTATGTTTATATTGAATTTTATTTCTGAATTATTTTTCCCAAGGTATAGTTCCCATTATGCAAAGTATAATCCATGATTCATGCATAGAAAGTCATCTAATTAATGTAAGAATACTTTGAACAAGATCACAGGAGTGGCAACACCAGGACAGGTTATTGGTCTGTTATGTCAGGCATTTGCTTCTGGGGTGGCCTATATACTTGGGAGAAAAAAGCTCAACCAACCAAAAAAAAAAAATCAATCAGAAACCCACAACCCAAATCAAAAGCAATTTTACACACAGAGGAGGGAACTTCACAGTATTACACAATGAAAATATAATCTCAGCTCTGGCAGCCAAGAGTAATCATGATTTCAACCGCACAAGGACAGATAATTCTTAAATATTTTCATAGTGTCCTGAAAAAGATCTAGCTTATTGTACATTTTGACCATTTCTTAAGTGCTATAAACATGCAGTTTTTTGTGGTGGTCAATACCAAAAGTAGGTCACATAGTGTGCAAAAAAGTATTTATGGTAGGAACTGGGATGCTTCATCTGAACCAGAGAGCGTGATCCAGCAGCAACTGGGTCAATTGTACACCACCTTCATTAGAATAGAAATGCTATTTGAATTAGCTTAAATTTTGGTACTCTGTTTAGGTTTTTTTTTTTCTTGGAACCTCAGAATTGAGAGCACTGTCCTTGGCAGTGTTTCAACCACAGGCTTGAGGTACTTGGCGCTTCTCTTACAACCCCAGCTTCTTGAATCAGCATATTCAAAGACGTCGCGTTTTTTAAGATGCCAGAAAACAGAAAGGCACCAGCAGAGAGCCGCGGCAGAGGCAGCACTAAGGGGCTCAGGGTTGTCGGGGTGCCACCCGCGGTGCCCGGAGCCGAGGCTCAGCACCAAGCGCTGCCCACCGGAGCCGCTCGGGGCGCCCCTCCTGCTCCGCCGGGCTCTGGCGGTGCCGGGGCCGCCCCCGGGGCGGGCCGGGCGGGGGCGGTGCCGCCGCCGCTACAAAAGGCGCAGCGCCGCCGCCTCCCAGCGCGACGCTTTGTGCAGCCCAGAGCACTGAGCCGGGCGTCGAGCGGCGCTCGGCCCCTCCGCGGCGGAGCGTCCCCGCCGCCCGCGGCGCATAAGGCCAAGGCTTTCCGACTTCAGCTACAGTGCTAGCTAAGTCGGGGAAGGCAACACGGAGCGAAGCCGCGTGTCCCCCCCTTCTCTCGGCAGCGGGCAGCGGCGGAGCGGGCCGGCATGGCGCGGGCAGCGGAGCCGGAGGGCCGGCGGCGCGGCGGTCAGTGCGGACCGGCCGGCCCCGAGCGGTGCCGGGCGCGGAGCGGGCGCGGGTGACCGGGCGGGGATGCCCGCGGGTGGGGGGCACCAAATCGCGCCGTGTCCCGGTGGCGCCTCCGCTCTCAGAACGGTGTCCGCGGCAGCGAGTTGCGCCTGCTGTGCCGAAATGCGGTGGATGTGCCCCCATTTGCTTTAGCATCTGTTTCTTATTTCTCATTTAGGATCTGTGATTGCCTATTTTACGTCTGCAAAGTTTCTTCTTTATCTTGGACATGCACTGTCCACTTGGGTAAGTAAAATACTGGCCTGGTAGAAGAAGGTTTTTATTAATCTGGCTATGATTTACCTGAGCTTTATTGGTGCTTTCCAAAAATCTTCACAAATTAGCACACCACCGTAGAGGTCTTGTTACAACACCTTGCTGTTAAAAGTCTTCATAATCTTTACAACATATGTTGCAGGAGGTTTAGTTATAGTGCAGTAGTCAATTTTTGGAAGGACTGGTTCTGTACCGTTTAATGTTTTTAAAAAACTGTAGAACCAGTGACCTTATAGAGGAGCAGAATGAGAGACAGCCCATTGCAGCATTATATGGAAAGGACTCATATTTACTAATCGGAATTGCTTAGTGTTTACAATGGACTCTATACTGCCACTCACGAGCTAACTTGTTGACAGCATAAGGAGTTGTCCTCTGTAAAATTGCTTGCCTCCTGAAATTATTTCTTTCTGTGTTAATATAACTTTTTCTCACTTGAAGAATACTAAAAAAAAAAGCTACCTTAACATATGCACTAATGATAGACAGTCTGATTCTGTTCCACAGAATAAAATTAAGAATATGTGTGTATTTTAACACAAGCTTAAGTCTCCATACAATGGCTTGGTTGAAAAATAAATGGTAGGTTCCCCTCCATTTTCTTTGTTCTGTGTTTTGGTCCTGTGTTGGAACATTTGGATTGGTTTGATGTATGTGTTGAACAAATGGCTGATCTCCAGTTACAACAGCGCATGCCTGACTCTGGAGCTTCTTGCTTTCGCTAACTTGAAAGGTCATACTGATGTTTCTCTTAATGAAAGCCGTCTTTGAGTGGTATCAAATGTTTGTTTAAACAAATGCAATATTTTGGCAGTTGTTAATATTAAAAAGCAGTGAGCCAAACAGCTCCTTCAGAAGTCAGGGCTTATTTCCTGCCACAGTTTTTGTCAGTCATGCCCACAAAGTGCCTCACTGGCAATTTGGCCAACCCTGCTTACTCTGGCCGGTGCTTCCCAGCTCTGTGGTGGGCTTGCTCCAAGTCCCTGAGTAAAGGTGGCAAAGCAGAGTTGGAAAACAATCTTGCACAAAGTAACAAGTGATAGACTACAAGATGTCTGTTTATCAGTGTTAATATAACCTGGTCAGGTCCTGGTGGGTTTTCTGCTGAAAGTCCTGACTCAAAATACCCCCAACCAAATCTGTTCAAACAACAGAAGTTATTCTGCAATAGCTTATTTTGACAGAATTGGGTGCAAGGACTTCACCTTTTGTATCTCCTAAGCTTTGGTGTTCCTGTAGTATAAAGGTTTTTGCTACCAGAAACAGTAAACAAATACCTGACTCTTCAGAACACCAAGTAATAGATCATTGTTTTAGAATGGCTCTGTCCACAACATAAAACCCAAGAGAAATGGGGTTTTGCTGTAACTGAGGGAGCTGATTGGGTTTCTGTGTTACTATGCCATGCCCAAACGCCAAGAGAAGCTGTAAATGATTAAACATGTCACATCTCCAGGCATGTTCAGACTTGAACAAAGTCTAGACTCTGTTGGGCCCTTGCTCAGTCAAGTGTTTGAATGTGTGCCTGGCCTCAGGGGTCTTAATAGGCTGGCCAGCAATGCTGCACTGGAGTCCCAGACCTTATACTGTTGCTGTCTGTCCCTCAGCAATAAAGGAACAGCATGGAGCTGGATTCTCCTTGTTGGTGTCAGGCTCAATGTTTTCCAGGAGATCAGCTGATTCCAACTTCCCAGCCTTATCTGTGCCCCTCAGGCCTCAGGAGGCTGGCAGTAGGTGGTGGCCTGGCTATTCCTCAACTTGTTGGCTTCAGTTCTGACGTGGATTGTATACATTCAGTATAAGGGTAATTATAATTACAGAAGGGGAGGAGTTGTCTTTAAAAGGATAGTGATGCTGAATAGCTGTAACTAATTAAAAGTTTTCAAAAAGCCACATTTTAAGGTGGGACTAAGTGTATGTAATCAAGGATCTGCCTGTTTCTCTAAAGAATATTTGCTGTTCAAATTTCATGAGCTCTTAGCTTGAAATGACACACTTGTTACAAAGCTCTGCAATCCACTAATATTATTCTTTTCCTTTATCTTTGCCTATTCTTTATGGTTTTTAATTCTTGAAAGAAAATCATACTTTCTGGTTGTAACAGCTGTGGTTTCCCCAAAAATCTTCTCTGTGGGTTGGCCTGATCAAAATACTCTGGGTAAATGTGTTGGATAAAGTTGAACAGTGTTCACCGGCTTTCAGATAACTACAGCAAAATCATGATGTCTCTGGAGTCAAATTAACCTTTCCATGAGTTTGAAATGAGATTCAGTTTTTCACTCCAACAGTAGTGACATGACTACTAACTTGAACGTGCTTAAGTTTTTTTAAAAATGCCTTTTTCTTTTTCTCAGAATCCAGTAACTGAAACATCTATGCCTAAAGAAAAAAGCCAAACTTAATATGAAAGGTTTTTTTTAAATTGTTTTTCTAGCTTAATAAACAGTTATCTGGGTTAATTCACCTGCATGTATTTTAAGTAAAATTCCTATAAAGTACCATCTCAGGAGGCCATATTAAATTTAAGTGAAAGCTGGAATTGAGAAATGATATGCCTGTGGATTCATTGCTGGGATATTTTCTATGTATTTCTGCTAACTAGCCATGGAATGTAAGTGGAACATATTTACAGAAGGCTTTAGGTGTCTCTTGAGTGAAAAATGGTTTATAATAGATGAGAGGAGACACAAGATGATCATGCTTATAGTAACATTTGTCAATTTAGTTTAAAAAAGCATACAAAATACCCTGGGGATTTTATTTGGAAAGATGGAATTTTTCTTCCCATGATTGGAGTATAATTTTTTTCAGCCTGTGTTTAAGGAAACAAGTATCAAAGTTTACATGTTACAATGTTTGCAGAAAACTCCAGTGAACTCAAATAACATTAAAAGGCAAGTGCTTTTTGTGTCTGTACTGTACTGAGGGCTAATCACACTTTGCAGTTATTTTGACCCTCCAAATAGTGTGCTTTTTATGTAGCTTTTGATTGCTGCGTTACATAGTTAGATTTGGCTGGCTTTGATTTTTAAAAGTTCTTTTATGTCACCTCCCCCAGCCCTTCCGAATATTTGAGGTCCTTAGAAATTTGTACTCTTTGCTGTATCACATAGCAACTATTTATTTAAGATAAGGCAACAGAAGAAAACAGTTTCATGTTTGGTTTGTAGGAGACTAATGTTAGGGACCCTTATTAAACAACCTGTGTGCCCTAGAATGGTATGAATGATTTCTATTCATCTGGTTTTTTACTGATTACAGAAAGGATTTTCTGTCATCTATTGCTGCGATATATTCAAAAGTAAAGTGAGATGTGACAAAAAAAACCTCCATGTATTTATTAGCAAACCTGAGAATGTTTTGAATACAATGAAAATGACTTCACTTGGATGTGTTTAACAATTTGGGCATCCTTTTTGTACCTGTAGCAAGTGGTTATCAGGACATGAATGTGTTTTATTTTAAGCACTAGGTTAAATTAGCAGTAGGCTGAACAAGCAGTGAGTTTACAACAGGTTAAATGAGCTATGCCTTTCTACCTCCTCTGAGTAATATGCCAGTGCTGAACACTAAAAACAGCTGAAGTCCATTGATTCTAGAAACTTCAGTTAACATTTACCTATATCTGTCCTGAATTGTATGATGACTTGTTTCCACTTGACTCACTCTTGTGTTATAAAGCAGCAGTTAAGCTTTGATCATCTAAGAGCAAACTGCTGCCTTGAAAAGTTATTTAAATAGTGATGGTAAATCTGTTGTTAGCATTTGATCTGTGCCGGAGAATTTGTGTAAGCTCTTTGAGGCTTGTTGGATGTGGCTGGTGACAGACTTTGTCCAGTAAGATACTAATAGAAAATATCTGAGATTTTTGGATTTGTGGTATTACAAGCTGTAATGATCCACTTGATTAGGATAGATGATCTTAATGACACTGGGATAAAATCAATGGTGACAGGATGTATCAATCAACAAACCTCCTAAGAAGCCAACAACCACAAAATCCCTGTGCCACCTCTGTACATGTAACAAACCTCTATTTTAGTCCAGACTTTTGGCAGAGCTTTAGTAAAACAGTGAACTTATGTACCTAAAGAGCAACCAGTAATGTGTATGTTCTCTTACTCTTCAAGGGAGATCGGATGTGGCATTTTGCTGTGTCTGTGTTCCTGGTTGAACTTTATGGCAACAGCTTGCTCCTGACTGCAGTCTATGGCCTGGTTGTGGCGGGATCAGTTCTTCTCCTGGGAGCCCTTATTGGAGACTGGGTGGACAAGAACTCCAGGCTCAAAGGTTAGATGCCTTGAGCAGGTTATTTGCCTTCCAAATTCATGTTTAAAAGGTGAAGCTGACAGTTAATTCAAGTCAAATATGAGAATGAGGCTTGCTCATGTCTTCTAAGAAGGGCAGATGGTTTCAGAGTGGTGATGGTTATACAGAAATACTCTCAAAGACAGGTGGAAAACAGTTTTAAGTCATGATGTTTGTTACTCAGGCCAAACCCATGTGATGAGTAGAGATGCATGGAAACACAAAAGGTAAAAAATATGTAACTCTAAGGGCTACAGATCAAATTCTGTTTACATTAAAACACTAACATACACATGCATTTTTGTCTTTTGTCTGGATACAAACATCTTTCACTTGAGTGTTAACACACTGCATTTGCATTAACCATATTGTATGTATGATCTAGTCTGTTTTAAAAAGAAAATGGGATCAAGTTCATCAAATGAATTTTTACTTTCCAAAAATTTTCAAAATAGTAATCTTTCCATGGTAGGTTGAAGATGAATTTTAGAGGCTTGAGCTAGGTTTTTTCTTCTTGAAGCATAGTGTCAGCATTTAAAGAGGGACTTTGAGAGAAGAGCTACTTTGAGTGTAAATCAAGAGCTACAAAGTTACATTAATCATTAGTTTGTTTCTCTAAGACAATGGAAGATTCAAAATCTACTATAAAGTATACTTTTGCCACTTATGTTTTGGGGCAGACTAGGAAAACAAGGCTGTTTAATCTCTGTGTGTTCCTTAATTATGTCCACCTTAAGGCTCTGGTTTGCTCATTCTTATGTTCATAACTGTTGCTCTCTGTTTGGTTTAAAACAGTGGCCCAGACATCCTTGGTTGTGCAGAATTCATCTGTCATCCTGTGTGGTGTTATCCTGATGATTATCTTCTTGTTTAAGACACAGCTCTTGACATTATACCACGGATGGCTTCTTGTGAGTGCTTCAGCTTGTTAATAAGAAATTAATTTGTGAAGAAACTTTGGGAAGCATGGGAGATGGATGAATTTTTATCTTAATCTTTAATTCTTTAATCTGTACAGACATTTCTGGGAGCCAAAACTGGCAAATGAAACGGCACTTGTTAGGTAAACAGAGATGATGATTGTTTTCTGCTAGAAATTATAGACTTGATCTTGTTTTGTGTGAAGAATAATGATGAAATATATGGAATCAAATATCAAGTCTTTTCGGCTTGTGTAGAAAGTGGAGATGTCCATCAGTTTTCTCACATAACTCTTTCCCCTCATCTCTCTAGACATTGTGCTATATCCTGGTTATCACAATAGCAAATATTGCCAATTTGGCCAGCACTGCCACAGCGATCACAATTCAGAGGGACTGGATTGTTGTGGTTGCAGGGGAAGACAGAAGCAAACTGGCAGGTGAAATATATTGCCTTTATAATACCTTGCATGTCTTACTTTCCAAGCTTGATTTTATTTTTGTTGTAAGACTAGAGTTTTACAGAGATCAGTGCATCTTTGAGTTCCAGATATTATTAGAAAAAATCAAGTAAAAGGGCAGCCTTTATTTTGCTCTTCCTCGCTCTGGACTACAACTACTGAGATCACAAATTACTGTTGTGATTACAGTTCAGTTAGGCATCCCCAAACTTGTTTTGCCCTCCTCTGAGTCCTGCTGCAGCTCTATTAGGAAAACTAGTCTTGCTGAACAAGCCAAGTGTTGCAATACTTTATTTTTAGGTCCCTGGAATGAAACAGAGAACTCTTGCGTAACTGGGCTCCTCTCATAGGGATCAAAGAAAGATGCATGAGAATGAAGTCCAGAACAGTTAAGTAGGTATATTAGGGAATTGCCAGTAGGTAATACTGTGCGTGCAGGCACATTTGTAACCTTGTATTTCTCTAGCATTAGATGTCTAACTCAGAGCTGTGAACTTCCCTTCAGTTGGAATTGGAAGTTCTGCTTTCCTTTGACATCAGGTACTTTTGAGTGTAGACTACAGACAAAATACTTTCTAGGCAAAAGATTATTTATGTTTGCTTCTCCCCCTGTGCCCTGCACTTCCACAGTGACATTGATACTACTAGGAGAGAGAATTAATTCCCATTTCTATCCTATTGCAGCTTGGTAGTCATGATACTTCTTGGATGTGAGAGACTGGGCCTCACCAAGGCTGCACAATACAAATTACATCAAAGGGTGTACAGCAATCTTTGGCTATGCTGCTCCTCTGATTGTAACACAGTGTGGGAAGCAGCATTTTTTGTGATGAATTTGGTCAGGCTGTATAGACTCTGAATCAACCCCATAAGGGGACTTAAGCCTTCTCAGATAGAGGAACTGATACTGAACTGCAAACAAGGCATAGAGCAGTTTAACATTACCCAGACCTCTATAGCTCACCTCTATAGTTTAGATACCTTCAGGCTTAGACAGCATTTCAGCTTCTGGACTCTAATTTTGTATAAAGCTGCCTGAATTGCCTATAGAGTTCAGAGTCCTTTTGGAAATTTCAATCCTGTATTCCAGATTTTTACTTGATGTTTATCTCCAATGAAGAAATATTATTTACCCATTTCATCCAGGAAAGGCTAATTCTTAGATGCATTAAAAGTGTCATACTTTTATTTCCCAGTCTACAAATTATCTTCCTTAATCTTTTATTTTGACCTTGCAGTGCCTTTCTAGGTCATGTCTTTTGTAGAGCAGTAATACAGGTGAACTTTCTTTACACATGTGAATCACAGGTAGAAAAATAGCAGCTATCTGTAAAAGTCTTAGGTTAATGAGAACTATTAAAACTTTTCATGTTGTGTCAGATCTTACTCAGCAAATCATCTCCCCCATCCCTGTCCCACATAACACGTGAGATAAAGCACAGACCATGCCTACAGAGAACTGCTGCCTGGGAGTCAGTCCTGCCTCTTTACTGCTTCTTGAGCTCAGCCACAATTGTATGACCACTTACAATTTATACTGAGAAATCAGGCAAGCGATTACTGTAAATTCTCTTATGACTTGATTGAGAATGAAAACAATCACTGGATTAAGCACCTTAGTTCAACAGATTTATTTGAAACATCCTTTCCAGGCTGAACAGGCTTGTTGTCTGTTTAACTATGATGTAACCTGGAGACTATTGAAACTTTTTTTTTTTTTACATTAAGTGCAGACACTGACTTTGCAGCAAATACTGTTGTCCATCTCTGCATTGTTACCTTTCCTTAAAGAGAAATCTTAGTTATGCAAGTTAGCGGAATAGGGAAATAAAAAATTCCTTTAACTTCTCCTTTGTTGCCCTTGATTAGTTTTCCTACTCACTCTTTGTACCTCCTCTGAGTGGAATTATAACTCAACTCAAAAAACAAAGGTTAGTTGGTTGGAATTTTTAAAGCCAAATATTATGCAAGTATCTCGCTTAACTATTTGACTGAGGGTTAACTAGGTTAACATTGAGTTGACTTTGAAATAGAGTAACCAAATGTTTCTTTGAGGACTAATTCTCTACAGATTCAATAAAGCAGCTTCATATTGATGTAGAATTTCACTTGGCCTTCACAAGCTCTAGTTTTTACAGTAGGACTCTAAAAGGGGCTTCATGCGTGAAACCACGGTCTAGCAATTTGTAGAAGTGGAAGAATGGCACTATTAATGGCACTGTACTGGAACCCAGACAGCTTAATGACAGTAAAGTAGATAAGATTGAGGAGGGTGAGGCATTCCCTAGCAGCAAATGAAAGATGCATTTGTGCTGAGAATGGGTTGCTTGTTTTGACTGTAAACATCAAAGGACCAGAAAGGAGTGAGGACTTTGCTCAGTAAGATCTAAGGATGCCTACAGCTGCCATCAACCAATGTGACTGAACAAGGAAATGTAAAAGCCATTTCAAAGTTCTGCTGCTATCACAGTGGTTCTTTGGCCACCAGTTATTAGAAGTGAATGGAGGAGGCTAAGAAATAACATGTTCCAGTGTTGGGAGATAGTAATCTATCTTCCCAAGAAACATTTCCACCTTCTGAGATTCCTGGAGCTGTGCATGCTAGATTTGTGTGTTACAGGGCTAGAGCTCAGAGTCCACAGTATCAGTGCTGTGTAAAAGTGATCTCGGCTCATGATGAGCAGTTTTACCTGATCCCATGATGAACAGGACTGCGCTGCCTCTGTGAACCCAGCATGCTAAACCTGGAAGACCTCATGCAGGCAAAACTGGTAGGAGTAGGGTTTTGGCTTACAAGCACCTTGGTTGATTGCAGTGAGCTTAAATATTGAAACAGTCTGAAGGTGCCTCTGGTTATTTCTGGAACCAGTTACAGTTGGAGCAAGACTTGTAGCTTTACCTTTATACCTGTGCAATTCACAATTATGTCAATGAATATTTCACTGTAAGTGATCACCAGTCATTTCATCATCAAATAATTTCTGACAGATATGAATGCCACAATAAGAAGAATTGATCAGCTGACCAATATCTTGGCCCCAATGGCTGTTGGTCAGATAATGACATTTGGCTCCCCCATGATTGGCTGTGGATTCATTTCTGGCTGGAACCTGATGTCCATGTGTGTGGAATATCTGCTGCTCTGGAAGGTTTACCAGAAGACCCCTACTCTGGCTCACAAATCTGCAAAAGTTGAAGCATCGGAACTGAAACAGCTGAATGTAAAGAAAGGTATTGAAAACACAGAAATGTAACTACTCAAATTCACTATATATCCATGGCATCAGTCAAGCCAAGTGTTGACTTTTGTCTTCCACAGGCACTGCTTTGAGGCTACATAGCTTTCTACTCCTAGCTTGGAGATTGCAGGTTTGGGGTGTAGATACCAGAGACTCTAAGCAACAATACTTTGTGCAGCTCTTTAAGGCATTTCATAAGAGGCAGCCACAGAGTGCATTGTCTTCTCTTTGCTAATCCCTTAGAGTAAGTCTGCCTTCATGCTGATCATAAGGAATACTCCTACCCATCAATAAGGTGATAAGCTGAACCAGGCCCTTGGCTCTGCAGTGCCTACAGCTGCTGTAAGGCTATTCCTTGCTAACTCATCTCTGCTTACACATAGTACTGACAGGCTTTCAGGAGGTTCTAGAATAGATGGTCATACTTCTATTATGGCATGACTTAATGATTTTTACATGCTGCAGGAAATGGTGGAGGAAAAAAAATAAACTCTTTTGACCTTCAGCTCTGCTTCCTTGGCCAAGCAGTACAAGTGAGATTTGCAGTGTAGATGACTATGGCTATTACTATAAGTAACATTAAAATTGATATTGAAGTTACTTTAGATAGACTCAATATCAGAAATTTAAATTCAGAAGCAGACTTTTTATTGTGAAGTAGTAGAAATGTCAAATGCTGAAATACTAAACTTAAGTGTTTCCCCATTTTTAAGGTAGCAGTATATAACAGTGATGAAAGCTCATGTTGTTGCCCCCAGTCCTAGCATAGGTGGTGGGTTTTTGGTTTGTGTTTTTGTTATTGGGTTATTTAGGGTTTTTTTGAAATAAGAATTCCTGGGTTTTGTTTAAATGCTAACTAACAGTCTTGTTTCAATATATGGTGAGTTAAAAAGCTGCTACTAAAATTACTGAAGAGATCTGTCTTCCCAGCCATCAGATCCGTGGTGGTAACAGCTGGTCCAGTAAGCTGTTGCACCAGGCTGGTGGCAGTTGAGTATTAGAGAACAAGAGAATGTAGAAGGCTCCACAGCTTTGGAACTGGCTCTTAAATACTTCTGCAGAATGAAGCATTTAGCAACTCTCAATATGTAGGAAACACTTATTAATCTTTGCTGTTACAGTATTGTGATTTCATTAGAAGACTTGTGTTTTTAAAAGTTGCTGAAGTACTTCATGCATCTCACTTGCTGTATATGGAGTTAGTTTTGAACTTTATAGTGTAAAAGCACTGCTCAGGTATCCAGACATTTGTGGAATTTGTCCTCCTTAGTAGTGTAAATACTGCTGTGAGTTTTTGGATTTTTGTTTGTGATCAGTGGAAGTGCCTTTTTCCTTTATTGCAGTGAGAATGGAGTGGTAGAAATGTGTAGGTTTTTGGTTTGTTTGTTTTATTTTTAAGTTAAGCTTTGAAATCTTTTGACTCTGGACAGGCTTCGGCCTTGACATGAGATACTGACAGATGTTTAAGTATGCCCTTCTTTTTTTCAGTCAGTGCTTTTAAGCATACAGAGCTGTGGTAAAATGCCAACTGACACTGGCATTCGTTAAGCAGATAATTTCTCTGTGGAGATGGGGCATTCTCGTCTAGAAGCAGGCAGTGCTTTTTCCTATCACTGTTTAATTAATTAAACTGATAGGGATAAACTTTACTTAATCTTACTCCCCAGGCAGGATTTAAGAACATTTTAAATGTTTTTAATTTAGGTAATTAAGAGGAAGCTTGGCAGTGGAGCTTGACTGATGCACTTCTGCAGTAGTGAACTTCTGGCAAACAATCGCCTGTTGCTTTACACCGTGCATTTTGCAGGCAGGAGTGTATCTGACAGCTCCATTTCTGTTTACAGAGAGTGACATGAAACCTGCTGAAGGAGTGCAGCTCATTATTGAGAAAGATGTAGCCGGCTTTGAGCCCCAGCAGGAGAAGGAAGTCGGCTGCGCTGCCCGGATTGCCGAACCTTTCATAACCTTCCGGGACGGATGGGTTGCGTACTACAACCAGCCGGTGTTCCTTGCAGGCATGGGGCTTGCATTTCTCTATATGACTGTTCTGGGATTCGATTGTATCACTACAGGCTATGCATACACTCAGGGGCTGAGTGGCTCTGTGCTAAGCCTCCTCATGGGTGCCTCAGCAGTCACTGGAATCATGGGAACAGTAGCTTTCACTTGGCTTCGGCGCAAGTGTGGCCTCATTCGCACGGGCCTTATTTCTGGAGTTGCTCAGTTTGCTTGTCTGATCTTATGTGTCATCTCTGTATTTATGCCTGGAAGTCCTATGGATCTGACTGTTTCTCCATTTGCTGACATCAGTGCCAGGCTGTTTGAAAATGAGCCATTGCCTACTATAGCATCTCCAGAACCTGAAATGATTTTTGCAACTGGAATGCCCAACTTGTTAAACGGGTCTATTGCTCCTGCTAACAGTGACCCAGAGATGAGTCCTGAGCCTGTGCCTTTAATCTCTGTTAGTCTCCTGTTTGCAGGAGTCATTGCTGCTAGAGTTGGTAAGTATTGCATCTCTACAATTTGGTTTAATATCTGCTTTTAATTCTAAAAGTTACAGTGCCTGTCAACTGAATAGAACTTTAGAACTAGAGGCAATAATTGGAATGTTACATCTTGTTTCTGGGGCTAGTTGATTATACATCACATAAAAATGAAATGATCCTGCAATAGTATCACTAGGGTGAAGACTGCAGTACTAACTCTGTGTATATTTTATGTCACTAGTAGGAGAAAAGTTACCACATTTGGAGATGATTGTAACATATTTTTTGGAAAGCTTATCTCTAAATTATTTTTGTTCACAACCAAATGAAACCACTTGTTACTAGGAAACAGCACCAAACACATCTGCTATGAAAACCTTTGCATTTCAGAGTTTACTAAATTAATCCATTTATTTAAATTGTCTTGGCGTTTAGAAGGGGAGCTTTGATTTGGATGACAGCTTAAGTTTTTGAGGTATTGCTGGTTAGCATAATATTAGTATCTGTCAACAGAATAGGCAGTCTAACATAAATGTAATGAATAGTAATGGTCATCTGTAGAGTCATTAGCCTCAATTTCTGCCATTTTTTCTGAATTCTGGAGGAATGAAATACTTGATTCACGTGCATTAAGTTTTTTTGCAAGATAAGCTTCTAAAGCTGAGTCATGAACAGACTAAACCAGTATGGAAGTTGATGTCACCCATTTGAAATTGTGTATACTGCATAGTTTAAAAGATGTTTGTGGGTTTTTTTTAATATAAAAGTTTGATGATTGGACCTAGTCCAAATACACTGTAAATAGCTGTAAGCCAGTTATTTAAACAAGAAAAGGATGAGTAAAACATCGACTCCCTAGTCATGATGAAACAGGATGTGACAGGCAACTTCATGTATCAAGTTTGTTTATGTATCTCATGAAATTTTTTGTAAAAGGAAAGTAAATTGCTCTTGACTGTGAGTGTGAAATCGGTTCTAGTCAACAAGAGGATTATCTTATGCTGTGCATTTTTGGCAGAAGTGAATGCTTGGAAGGATGAATTGAATTGTGCCAGTGATAAGTTTGCCATGGGAAGCCCAGCAGTATGGATAATTGTTTTCTCTCTCCATAGGCCTTTGGTCCTTTGATTTGACTGTCACACAGTTACTCCAAGAAAACGTCATAGAATCTGAAAGAGGCATCATAAACGGTGTCCAAAACTCCATGAATTATCTTCTTGACTTGCTGCACTTCATCATGGTCATCTTGGCCCCAAACCCTGAAGCTTTTGGCTTATTGGTGCTTATTTCTGTGTCTTTTGTTGCAATGGGCCACATAATGTACTTCAGATTTGCCCAAAAAAGCTTGGGAAAACAACTTTTTGTTTGTCACACTCCTGATCCCAAAGCAACCCCTGACAGTTCACCACCTGGTAACACTTCTACTGTCTGAAAGGATCCACTTCTCTTTACTAACTTTGCTTCACAAATACCATGGTTAAGCACATGTACTTCCTTTTATGACTCTGTTTGAGGTGTTTCTCTAGAGTTGAATGCATAACTTAGCTCTTTGGGGAAGCTTTCCCAAGAGAGAAAATTCATTTTACAGTGACCCTGGAAATGTTTCATGTTTGGCAGAGGACAGCCTGGATGGATCTTGACAGCTGCAGTATCAAAGGTTCCCCACAAGTCTGGTGTTTGATCACAAAAATGCTGTTCAAGTTCCATGGCTGACCCCTACAGTGATACTGTGGTTAAGTGGTTATACATACTCAATTTACCATGAATTCTGAAAAATTCTTGTGTTCATTGGGTAAAATGAGGTCTTGTCCTTCTTTTTAGTTACTTCAGAATAATTTTTATGCAGTATTTGATTGTTTGGAGTTTTTCTCCAATATTCTTTTACCATGAACAGTTCTGCTCACCTTTATTCTTAAACTGGTATAAACATCCTCTCTAAAAATTGGACTTTGATGGTCCTTGTGGGTCCCTTCTCACTCAGAATATTCTATGATCCTTCTTGGATTCTTCTAATAAACAATTTTATCTTTTTTTCCCAAAACCTTTATGGTATTTTATGTTTTGGTTTAACTTTATGGAAACACCTTTGCAGGTTTTTTGCATGTTTCCTTACAAATTAGAATACTGTTAGGTACAAGATATTATATTACACTTTTGTTGCACTTCTTAGAGTAAAGCAGCCTCATTTAGCAGAAGCTATTGATGTAATATTACAAAGCATGGCTTTTAAATTGCAAATGGCAGGTTTGCTCAGGTTTGATGTAGCAGAAAGTGCTAAGGTCAGGAGTACTGGTACAGAAAGATAAGTTCTAGTGCTAACTTAGTTTTTGCCTCAGAGTACAAGCAGCTTTAATTAATTTTCCAATATATCAGGCTTTAATAGGGTTTCTGAAAACAGTTGCATTTGCAAGTAGTTAATATTTCATGCAAAAGGTGGATTACTTGCATTTAACTGATGTGTATGTGAATTTTGACTTTGTTCTAAAATACTGCTAAACCAATGAGATGATGGATTGAGAGGCCCTCTAAAGCAACTTCAGAGCAATGAAAATGATACATCCCCTCTGTTCAAGAAGGCCTTGCCTTTTTTTTTGTTGTATTTTTTTTTTACCCTGCATGTGTACTAACACAGTACTCCATAGTCATTAACCCTCCATGCACTTTTGTGGAAATTACGCACTTTGCTTCCTCAGTAGAGTTGAACCTGGTGGTGTTCTGAGTTTTCCTATGGCTTGGCAATCTGACTTCTAAATTTAAATATTGGTAAACTGTTTGTTTGCAGAATAAGTAGTATGTGAAAACATAATGTCAGCAACTTGTGAAAAGTATCCTCTGTAACTTTTAAGGGGTTTTTTCATTTTAGGTACTGTCCTTCACAGTCATATACGCTGCCAGACTCAACCCTGGAATGTAAGTGTGAACTCCATTGAAATTAAAGGCATTACACCAGGGCTGAATCTAGGTCAGTCATCACAGATTTTGTAACAATTACATTATCCATCAAAGCATGTAAAGAACCTCTAGTGGCTTTTGTCTCAGATATGCTGTTTTGTGAGAGGTATGAAATGGAATGAATGGGAATCCAATGTACAACCAATGCACTTGTAGCCCATACTTTTCAATAACTGGATGTAATGATTTTCTCCTCTAATGGACCAAACCTAATAATTACGTTGCTGAAAACTTCTCAGGGATGTTTTCACTAGGTTTATAAGTGTTTATACTTTGACCAAGCATTTGGGTTTTGTTTTGATATAATAAAGTAAAATATGTAATTTAGAGTAGGTTTAAAATTTGTGACTCAATCCTGAGTGTAACTTAAGGAAAAGGGAATTTTGCCATCAGCAGAATTTGTCAGAAGGCAAATAAAACAAGCTTATCTAGATTTGTAGAGTAAATATGTCCAAAGGATAGCTTTATGTGGTATATGATAAGTGCACTAGTAAATAAAATAGCTCTGATTTGCCAAATAGATTTTCTCATGTGTATCTAATTTAAATTGGGACCAGATTTTAATAGTGTTAAATATAAATAAAGGTAGTCCAAATGTCAGTGAATGCCTCTATACTGCACTTTGAAAAATATCTGAATGCCACCGTATATCTTGGACTCATTGGCCATCAGGGAAACAAAGCTGAAAATGCAGCTTTTTTTTTGTGCTGTCTGCAGTGCACAGAACCCAGGGTGCCTAAAATGTAATGCTGTAGCACTAAGCACCAGCCATCCCAGAGAGGATGTGTTTCTGAAGTCTAGAGAGCTCCAAAAATGTGACAAATAGAGCTGGAAGCATGCCACATTCCTGCCTGTTCCCAAAGACTTTTTTTTTCCTTTTACCAAGAACAATTTGGTCTTGTTTAATTTCAGTAGCAGTTTGTTTCATAAATAATTCCACTAGATAGTGCAGTACTATTAGGAGAGGACTGGAGCCTTGTATTTAGTAAACATGATGTGGTTAGGATTCATTTGTGCACATCACAGCTGGAAGGCAAGACAATCCTAAAATAGAAAATTGAATGCTAGTTTGAAGACAAACAAGGAGGTTTAAATTTGAAAAGTTGTGTGTATTGGTCTGCATTGGATGTCAAAAAAAAGTGTATGCTGCTTGAGCACAGCCCATTTGTGTGTGAGTCCAGGATGTGTGCTGACACCTGTACTCAGTAGTGCTTTGAAGCAGTGTGGAACCTGAAGTCTTACTTAGCAGGACTTTCATTAAGCGAGCATTTTTGGCCTTGTATTTATTTATTTTTTTAAAAAAATGTCCAAATTGGATGAAAACTGCCCTTAAAAATGTACGCACTAGAAATCAATCTTACCAAAATATTTTATTATACAACCTTATGCTGGACATAGTATTGATTTATGTATTACTATTGTTAAAGCTAATGAATAAATTTGCATAAAAACTTATTTGTCCTGTGTTTTTCAGTTTGTCCTGTATTTTTCAGTTTGTGGGTATCTGGGTATGCTACACTTATCATGGAGCCTGTGTAGAAAGCTTTTTTTGTATAATGGGCTGGAAGTGATATGAAGCACAAACAAAGGGCATTGGGGAGGAAGCAAATAACAAATGTCAAAATCTTTCAATGACCTTGTTGCTCTTTGGTGAATTGATTTTTATTTACCATCCACAGTGCTAAGTTAAGACACAATAGATGAAGCTCTTGCAACCCCAGCCTGGATCTTGCATTGGCAATAGAACAGTTTTGTGTCTTGGCCTGCTGAGCAACAGAAAGCAAATTATTTTACTTTGCCATGTATCTTTACCATACTGAATTTGGGATTATGACCTTCTGTGGCATCAACCTGTAGGTGAGAGCTCTGGGGATAGGAGTGGTCAAGGTTCAGTAGTCAAGTACTTCTCAATACTAAACCCAGAATGTTTCCTATAGGACTGATTCTGGCTTAGTGCATTTAGGATATGCTTGCACAAAGGATCAGCCTTGACAAGGATGTTGCATTGGTTCACCAGGAGCTCTCTGAATGGATTCCTCTTTGAACTAAGAGTTTCCTAGAAACAGACCTTTATGGTTGTTTGCCTTCTTCACTGCCACTTAAAATTAAGACAAGTGTTAAGAATACTGATTTGAAAATGTAGGTATACATATCCACCCCTGTAATTATAAAAGTAAAGAGAAAAAGATTTGTGAATGATAGTGTGTACTTAATAGGTAAAGAATATACTTCTTTAAACTGAAGAAGTCCCTTCCCAATTTACTGTTTGATGGTTTCACTGGCAGTTTTTTTACTCAGCTGTAAACATTTTGCAAAGTTCTGAGTTTTTTAAGTCCCTGAGGAATTCACTGCTCAGCAACCAAAGGTAAAAATGATTGGAGATATCTCCCACTGTTTGTTTGTTTGTTATACTACTTGGCTTACCCGCTAGTTGAGATATCAGCCCTGCCTGTGGAGGGTGAGGTATATTGTATAATCTGTGCTGTGTTCTTCTCCTCTGAAATGTTTAGCTGCTTTTGTTTTAAAAAGTGAGTACTGGTAATGGGGTATGAAAGTTGAATCTTTTTAAGGGAGAAACAGTGAACTCAGACCCTTCACTTGAAACTCTTTCGTTTCTTTGGTGAGAAATCTAACTCAGAAATTCCAAAGGAGTAAGTAGGTTCATATCTAGTAACTTGAAAATACTACAGTCCCTTCTGTATTTGCTTCTGTAAAGTAGATGGAGGATGTCCTAGGAATCAGAGTAAAGACTGTTTCTGCTAGGGACGAGTGCAACTAGTGGGTGTGGCTTTTCTGGATGCAGCACTCTGGAGGTGGCCATGCCTTTCTATCTGCCTCACGGCTGGCCTACTTTCAGATTCTCCAGGAACATATTGTGCTGTACTCTGCATTCATGTCTTTCTCAAGTACTTAGTACTAGAGAAGTTAGTAGTAAGTGTTACAGTAGTAGTCCTTTTTTCTCTTACGCTCTGTAGTTACACATTCTCTTTCCTGCTTGTGGGTGCTTTAACTGCATGGTGTAATAAAAAGTATTTTATTCCTGGAATAAGACTATGCCTTTAGCTTCTGCTTTTAAAAAGACACAATGTTGCCCCTCTGAAGGGCAGAAAAAACTGAACAAGGATATTTGCTTAAAGGCTTGCAGGTAGTATGGACAAAGTGCATGCTGCTCAATAATGCTTTTTCAAATACTTCAGCTTGTCCTTGTGTGAGTCAATAGTTCTTTCTAGTTAAACTTTATTTCCCTTGTGGTCACAAGGGAAGCATACAACTGTGTGTTTTTTACTCTTGGTGTAGGGTGATGGAGCAATCTGTTTTCATACATGCAGTGTTAAGAGTTCTTAATCCTTTGTATAAAGTGTAAGGGAAGTTACTTCATTTACAAAATCTGGAGTCACTTCCTTTGGCTGATAAGGGAAAGAGAAGGTACAGTAGATATCTAAGCATAACTCATTAAGATCAAAAAACCTTACCCACAACAGCAAAGAGCGGCTCAGAAAGTATCCCAACTTTTTCATGGTAAGTCATTGTTCATGTCAGGAGGGAGGGAGACAATATAACAGGATATCCTCATCCCAGTGCCACCAGACTCGAGTCTGAGCGTGAATCCTGCCTTGAGCAGCCCCAGCAGCGAAGCGTGGGTTTCTCTGTGCATGTCCTTGGCCTGTGCCAGCTGCAGTAGCTGTGGCTCCTACCCCTGCCTTGTGTCATCCTGTCTCTGCAGTGAGCTGGGCCCGCAGTGCTGCCCCTCCCCTGCTCTGTGGGCAGGGCAGAGCCCGTGCTCCCATCCTGGGAGTCATCCTGTCCCTGCAGTGAGCTGGATCCTGGGCAGTGCCACTGCTCCCATCCCTGGGCTGCAAAACCGCTCCCATTGGAGAGAGACCTGTGCCCCATCCTGTGGGCAGTGCCACACAGGGCAAAGCGGCCATCCTGATCCTGGCAGTGCACAGAGAGAGCCCGTGCTCCCATCCTGGCATGCCACAAGCATGTGTTCCCATTGTCCAGGGTCAAGCCTGTGCCCTGTTGGGAGTGCCACAGAGCAGAGCCCGTGCTCCCATCCTAATTGCAATGCCACAGACAGACCTGTGCTCCCACTCCTATCCACATGGTTCCCAACTTGAGAGCCCCCATTACCACAGTGCTCCCACCTAATGCAGTCACAGAGGGCGTGCTCCCACCTAACCTGGCAGTGCCACAGAGCAGAGCCCGTGCTCCCATCCTGATCCTGGGCAGTGCCACAGAGCAGAGCAGAGCCTGTGCTCCCATCCTGATCCTGGGCAGTGCCACAGAGCAGAGCAGAGCTGTGCTCCCATCCTGATCCTGGGCAGTGCCACAGAGCAGAGCCGGTGTTCCCATCCTGATCCTGGGCAGTGCCGCAGAGCAGAGCCCGTGCTCCCATCCTGATCCAGGGCAGTGCCACAGAGCAGAGCCTGTGCTCCCATCCTGATCCTGGGCAGTGCCACAGAGCAGAGCCTGTGTTCCCATCCTGATCCTGGGCAGTGCCATGTGTGCGCGGGGCCCGTGAGTGCTCCGGGGGAGGGATGGACTGGCTGACAGGACAAACAGCACCTGCCAGGCCTGTGCTCTGCCAAAGACCTTGGGGAGCCCAAACAGTCCCAGGCTTCTCCTCTGCCCACCTGCTGAATCAAATTTTGAGACCTTTCTCTTTCATCATACTTAGTTGGAATTAACCAAATGATTCAAAAGCTGTTTGTTAGGAAGTGAAGGAGGTGGCAGAGAGCAGTGTGATTGAGTAAGTTCTATGTCCTTGGAAAAAGAGTGGGTAAAAATATGTCCTGTGTGAAATGTCAGTGTGTCTATTGCCAACAGCACACTGTAACAAACTGATGAAGTAGTCCAGAAAAAAAAAAAGATGAAATTCAATGCAAGGCCCTACATTTAGGCACAATCAACTGACTCCTCAAATACTGGGTAGAGAATGCACATCCCCTGTTGTAGAAAGAAAGCATAACAAAGAGAAAACATATGTAAATGTGAAAAAATAAGTGGAAATGGGATCTGTAGCATGTATGCTTCATTAGTTGAATCATACAGGATGCTGTTCTCTTTGAATTTGAAAAAAATGGAGACTTGCATCCAATTTTTCAGCAGTGATAACCAGAGAGAAGCCAGAACAGTGTAACAGCTGCAGTCAGAGCTCTAGGAAGTGCTGAGTAAAGTGCTCTAGGGAGCCCTGCTTGAGCAAGGATGTTGGACTAAGTGACTTCCAGGGGTCCCTTCTAACCTTACACATCCTGTCATTCTGTGTAGAGAGTGAAAGAATTCAGGGCATTTAGAGACTGGGGTGAAGTGCTAACCATACCTGCCTGTGTAAAGGGGATGGAAATAATGTGTAATCCTGCTCGAGAGGACAAGCATTAGCCAAGTCAGGTTACAGCATACTTGTAACAGTTGTGGAGTTTCCAGTCCTGATTCTTCAAGAGCTGGTATGATTTTTTCCCAGCTCTGTTTTTCTCCAATTGCATGTGATGTATTTCTGCAGTTCTTTCAGTTCAGTGTTTCCTCTAGTACTGCTGCTGAGGCAGTGGACTAGTCTTACTGTTCACCTTCAGTTTATAAGCAATTTCTGGATTTGCTATTAAAAGTAGTTCTGCAGGATTAGTAAAATGTTTGGGAAGCCTGTTTAAGAATTTAAGGGTATTTTTTAGTACTGTCAAAACTTCACAATTACCACAAGCGCTAATACAGCAAACCCTCACTGTTTTTCAGAGTGCTCACATAATATTCCTGTGCAGAGCCTGCCTGCATTTGATGTGTACATCCCCTGTCCAGCCTCCTTCTTTGAGCTCCTTTAGCTGTTGATATCCTGCTGATTTAGGTAAGAGCTTCAGTTCTTGGAGAATTGGGACTGTGTACTTTTTGGGCCTGCTTCTTGAAAGGCACAATTTGGTTCTCAGGCTGCTGAAAAAGTAAATAAGATGTACGAATTCCTTAATTTCTGGAAGCTTCCTTCCACTGGCCAACCACATCACATGTAAGGGAGTTGTACAAATATGTGGTCTGTCCAGCTGGGAAAGAGGGAGGAGGAAAAGTCCATGTTAGAAATATTTGTTCAGCTGCTATTGGAGTAAGGCCAGTCAAAGTTACTGTTTACAGTATTAAGTGTGCTGCAGTTCATTTATCTTCTAAAGATAACCAATCAAGATAAAGAATCCATTCTTTGGGACAGTTTTGGCTTTATTTGCCTGACTGCAATATACTATTCCCTGTCATCCTGTACTGACCTTGGCATTGTTTAGCCATGCCTGATGGGAGCAAACTGTGACACAGCTGGGGACCAAAGAGACACTGAGCAGCCCATCCAGGTTGTGGAGCTTCCTAAGTGGCACAGACACAGCTGCTTTGCACAAACCCCCTGTAAATTTCAGTGGTGTAGCCTCAAGGTATCTGTGGAGTGAATGGATGGTATGAAAATCTCCTACAACCCCTGCACACAGTGAGGCACTTGGAATACAAAGAGCTCTTGGAGAGAAATGCACAAAATAGAACTGGTAGCATATGCACATCAAAGGAATGTAAAAAAAATAAAATTAAATGCTTCTCCAAGGAAAAAGGTTTTTGTAAGAACATCTCCTGAATGTCCTTTGAAAAGTTTCTTCCCCCTCTGGAATACCAAGAAACTTTGTATGTGTTGGGAAGTCTCTATTTACTTAATTTTAAGACAATGTTTCTCTTATATCTTACTATAAAGCCATTTTATCTTTCACCCACCAAGGAGCTTTAACTGTAATTTTAATGCCTTTACTATCCAAGGATAGCCTTGTCAAGAATTTTCAGTTGTCAAAGAAGTAGAGTCATGCTTTAGCTTTTTTGCTTTCTTTTCTTTCTTGCTCTGATTAGTGCCTGATGCTGACAGATGCCAAGAGCCTCCATGCAAAATTCACAGTAGCTACAAAAGAACAAAATACATCTCATCACCTTTAATTCCTTCCCCTGAATCTGTGTCATTAGGCTCATCTTAGCCAAAAGAGGGAAAAGAAACTGTTCTCCCACTGTTTGTTTCCTCTATTTTCTTTTCTTTTTTTTGTGACTATGTGGACCCAAGGAGGAACAGACTTTGTGAATAGCAGAATCAGACCTGAGGAGGCCAAGTCTTTGGTTTCACACCAAAGGCAACCTGACTAGAAAAGAAGAGATTGTCCTTTTCTTAAGGTATTTGCTTAGGTATGTCCTCCCTCCACAAATAATGAATTCTTATCCAGTTCTGCTTTACTAACAGAGTAAATTTTCAGTAAGAAAATGGTAACATGGCTTATTTACTTGGATTTTTAGTACAGGTTACCAGTTGAAGTTCAGGGTTATATAGGAATGTACAGTTTTATTTTATCTGCTTAACTGTGATAAAATCTAGATGTTGTCTTATCTAAATGGAACAGAGCAAAGAGACCAAGGCTGATAGCTGGATGTTCAGCAGAAAGCTGTAACTTCAGGCTGATTTTGTACTTCTTTTCCATGTTGCCTCTACTGTCTAGTTGGCATTTCCCACTTGGTCACAGAGAACAGAGATTAGATCAGTATCAGAGCATGGAAACAGAAGTGCTGGAAGGTCATGTGAGTAACCTCAGCACTTTCTGGCAAATCCTCTCAAATGTCACAGAGGAATTGAAGCACAGGTCAGCATTCTCCTCAACCCTTGCCACATTCCTCCACATCCACAGAGCTCCACACCATGGAGGTTGTGCCTGTGTGTTCAGGATAGGTGCTGATTTCTGAGGCTGTACATTTCCAGTGTGTCACGTATTTGCTGATGATAACTTTGTATGCATTGACAAATTTAACACCAGAAAAGAGGGATAAAGAGGGCAGCGAACTGGGGGCACCCAGCAGGGTTCTCAGTGGTTTTCATGGACTACCCTTGTGACCTAGGGCCAAACATGGTAGCCAAGGCAATAGCAACTGTTATTTCTGTGGTTCACCTAAGGTATGCAGCATTTCCTGGGATCATACTTCAGCATTACTTGAGGTAATTCTGTGAAGATCTCCATACACTATTGTAAATTCCAAGAACCTTTACATTGGGAAAGGACAACAAGCAAATGTTGTACTGAATTAAAAGAATACATATTCAGAGATTGATTATTACCATTTTGGTCTTCTAATTCTCTTTATTAAAAGACAGAATCAGTAACAAAATTTACAGTTCTAATCCTCCTTGCTAATACTTCAGAATAGGAGGATATTAGTATGGTTTCCTGCTTCTCATTAAAAACAATTTAGTCATTATATATTAATGCTTGTGAAAACTGTTACTGAGTAAAAGTTTAAGCAATAAAATGGTGAGGAATATCTCACTTCAGTCAGTATCAATTGTACTGTATCAATTCCTACAGTGCATTTTTATTCAGCTAACTTTGCTTACCTCTGCGAATGACACTGTTAATAAAAAGGGAAAAGACCAGTTTCTCAAGACCATCCTGAGGAAGTGATACAAGGCATTACTAGATGTGCTTGAGGATGACTCAGTGATTCTTAAGTTACATCATGCTAAATAAATTATGCCAGAAGTTTGGCTACAATCACAAAACAACAGGATAGGGAAAATAAACCAGTCCCAGAGGCTGAAGCACAAGAATTAGTTTGAAGTGTGCAAGACAGTTCTGGCTGGGTTTAACAGAGAAGCAAAGCAAGACTAATAAAAAGAGAGGCATAGGAGCCTGGGATGATAAAAGGAAGAAGAAGGTGCAGCAGCCCAGCAGGAGTGTGTGACACAGGACATGGTGCAGATTAAGGATTATTGGTTTAATGGGATTACCTCTCTTTCTTTTAGTCATTTAAATTGCTGCACCCTTCAGGCCTTCAGTTTATTCCATGAACATTCCCATCTTTCCCTGGTCCCTTGATCTGAAGCCTCACTTTGTCCCCTGCAGTAACTTGCCTCTAGATCCTCCTGCTGCCCCTGAAGTCAGCTGGACTGAGAGAGTTGTGTACCATCCTACTGACACTGACTGAAAGCTAATTATTACAGGTTGGATGTGTCTCAGGCTCAGTGACTGCAGGATTCTGAATGTCTCAGTTACTTGCTGTTGAAATCTAAAGGACTAGGATCATGAAGCAAAATGTGTTTTGGGGGATTTCAGCAAAAAGAGCAGCCTATCAAGCACAGATCAAGAGGAATTACCTAATTAGAGCTGTGCTGAAGAGTTCAATGGGTTACTCATGAACTTGTGAGAAATACATAGCACAAAGTTAACTGTGATTATCATGTGTTGAGGGTTCATTCTGTATAGCAGAAATATGTGGCACAGAGGACCTATAAACCCCTGTGCCATGTGAGTACAGTAGCTTTGCTAAAGCAGCAAATTAACTCAGCCTGTCTCTTCCACAGACCCCATGTGCTCAGCCTCCCACAAGTTGCAGTTCTGTAAAGGAAACTCTGGAAACATCACCCTCTGCTTTCTGAGTGAACTGCCCTCCACAGACTCTGGGCAGCTGGGCCACCCACTATTCCTGCTTAGAGATTACTTTGCTTTTCAAAGATGGATTTTATTTGTAAGAGAATTTACATAATGACAGGTAAGTTAGAGATAAAATGCAAGAGCTGCAGCTTCAAGTTGCTGTGGCACCACAGATGTTTTTCTTACTCCTCTTGTATTAAAAATGGCATGAGAATATTTCTTTATGTGAGACCCAAACTCTTGGGTAAAGGTAACAGAGCAGATGGTTAAAGGGTAATACATTTTCTGTTTTTCTTAAAAGATGTTTTAAATAGTCACATACTATATGGATGGCAGTCAGCCACTGTGGAGAGGCTAAGTCAGCCAGAGAGGTGGCAAGTAGCACTTTCACACTGAGAAAATATTTCTTCCCTTCTTAGTCTTCCTTCTACAATTTTGCATTGCCTGTCCCCTGGCACTTCTGATGAGAGGCTGCTCAACCTGACTTATTCCTTCCCTTGTCTCTATTCCTATCCTTAGCACTCCCACGGTGAGGCTGGCAGCAGCTGTGGTACAACGGGGCCAGAGTGAGAGGCCCTGCATGCTGGCACATGGGGCTGGAAAGAGGGTGGCACCTGTGCTGCTGGGAGAGGGGTGTCCAGCCACCTCACACAGTGCCCAAGTCCAGCCCAGCAGCCTGCATGGCACCCTTGCTGCTGATAAACCCAGGACTTCAGTCCAGGGCTCTGGCACTCCAGGCCTCAAGGAATAAGGGAGAAGGTAATGAGGCACACAGAGAAGCTCAGAAGGCAGCTCTTGTCTGTCTTTTCACCTACGTGATGCTGAAGGCCAGGAAACACAGTAATTACAAAGCTTCTTAGAGGACATAATTAACTCCAGCTGGAGCTTTTCAACTCAACTTTTTAAAACCTTTCCCCCCTCATTAAGGGCATTAAGCAGTCACTTTTTCCTAGATCTCAGACAGAATCACTTTCCTCATATTAATACAGTCTTTAAATGATCAAGAAATGTTCTTTTCTCCCCTTAGTTCTAAGAAATAACTTCTGGATCATGTACTGAGAAAATCAGTCTCACCAGGGAGGACTACAGCTGGGAGATGAGTGACATCTACTACCCATCAATTCTAGGTAAGAAGGCACACCTGTTCTGAGGTGTGTTAAATGCAGAGAGCTCACTGAATGCTTTGAAAAGGTTTTGGGAACATTCTGTTAAAAGCTGATATTGTGAAAGGGAGAACAACTGTAGGAACAAACATATTTGCTATTCTCTTTCTCTCAAGGAGACAGAAAAGGTAAGAGAATGCTTTTTCATCCTCTGTGACCAGCAGCTAATCAGCAGGCTAGAACAATAGGGAATGTTAATAGCTTGTGTGTGCTTTGCCAAATGCAATGCTATTTTTGGTATGAGTCTAAGGGCATGATTCAGCAGTTTCTTAGCCAGCAAGCAGTGCAGACCTATCTCAAGAGTATTTTAAGACTCATGGTATCACATGTTTCTTAGTAATGGTTTTCCTTTCTTCCTTTATCTGTGGTTATATAGTAATTCCATTAATGCATCACTCATTAGTCAGTATGGGAAAACATTGGGTTATACAATATTGTGAGAGAACTCAGTCAAATGAATGCAGTGATCACTAAAGGTGTTCCTGCTGAATAGAATTATCTGTGGGGCTCTTTACCAAGCTTTAATTCTTGTGAGACAGTTAATTTGAAGTAAAGATAGCTGAAATCCATGAAATATAACCATGGCAGGGTTACCATATTAGTTTTACTAACTTGTCAGGCAGGTAGGAAGGTTAGAAACCTTCTCAAGGCTACTAATACCAACTTGTATGTCTTTTTGGCATTGTCAAGAAAAAGATAAAATCGTCAGAGGTCAGCTGTAAGGCTGGAAATTTGAACTGACAGTGTAAGTGTGAACATAAGTATAATGAGAGAGGTAAGGATTCAACTACCTTTAAATGCAGGGTGTGTGTGAGAAGCTCTTGTTTAATCTGCAGTCAGGGGTGCACTACTCATGTTCACTCTCTATAGGAGAAATACAGCTTCATGAGAGGCAAACAGTGTTCCTGCTGCCTTTGCCATAAATATCCTGATCAGAACTAAAAAGGAAACAAAACTCCCATGATGGAAGCTTGAGCAGTTTAAATCCCCTTTCTTTATTCACACTGAGCACTGCACAGATCTCCTCTCCCCCCTGTCCTGCCATCTCGGTGGTTACTGGCTCATAGCATGTGAAGGACCTTCCCAGGGAACAATCCTGATTTGGTGTTGCACTGTGGGAAAACCCTTTGGCCTCCTGGCTACAGCTTTCCTGGTTCCTTCACAGTTTTCAGGCAGGAAATAGGGTAAAGCACATCTGATGCCCCTTGGCATGTTCACCCCATTCCTTGCATGGAGAGGAAAAGAGCCTGTGTGGGCAACTTCCAGTATCTGTGAAATCAAACATGTTCCTCTGGAAAAACATTTCATGGTATTTCCTCTGCAGGGAGGGGCTGGGAATGGGAGGTGGAAAGAATCTGACCTGATAGTGCAGTGCTTGCTGAAAAGGTGAAAAATAATCAGCGCAGTTCTCAGTGGAGGGAGTGATTTCTGTTGTTCA
The DNA here is from genome assembly GCF_901933205.1 of Camarhynchus parvulus. Lineage (NCBI taxonomy): Eukaryota > Metazoa > Chordata > Aves > Passeriformes > Thraupidae > Camarhynchus > Camarhynchus parvulus. Next base: position 7,495,481 of record NC_044577.1, on the reverse strand, counting down.
CCTGGGAGTCAGGCACCAAAATGCCTTTGCAGCTTCACTCCATGATCTAGAACTAATGTGAGGTGTCCATTAGTCAATGGAACAAGATACTGATTCAGTGACTGAGCTGGGGGAAAAGAGACTTTTGGTTAGGTGAAAAACATCCCAAACACATGGGTCTCACTCAGCTTCAAGCACTTGGATGTTCTTGGCAAAACCAGCAAAAAATTAACAACAAAAGAGCACACACTTCAAAATATATTTTGGGAAAGACAAAATACTGAGCTTTATACAAAGTTACCTCTAAACAAGAGTAACTCTGCAAAGTAGAATGTTAAAATGTTTTAAGATGTCAGACCCTCCAACAACTTGCTTGTTTTTTCTTTACTACAGTGAAGAGGAAAATCTGTGTATTTTGTTTGAAGCTGTTCTGTGCCTTAAACCAAATTCCCACCAAAACTTCCTTACTGCAATAGCCCCAGCCAACTCATTTGTATTTTAGAGGGGTAAAAGGTTTATAGAAATGAAATGGAAAGAATGAGTGTTGTGTTATGTCCCATCAAGGAACCAGAATAGCAACAAACCAAGAAATTTTTAACAAAATTAAACTCTTCCAACAATACATAAGTTGTCCTTTGGTAAAGGTAACAAGAAAATGGCTGTTGAAGGTTTGGGGGCTCCAAGTTCCCTCAGCTGTTCATGAGCAAGGTGAAAAACTTCAGCAGTGAAATACAAATGTGGGACATGTCATGTGAGGTTTTCTCTTGTGTGTTCCTGACAAATCAGGGCTCTTTAGGTTAAGAGATGAATAAATCCACCCTGTCAGGCAATATGTGGTGTGTGTGGGAAGTCTTTTTGAGAAGGTATGTTAAAAGAATTCTGTAGTAGCTGGGTACCGGAGTGAGAGCTGACCTCTGACTACAGGCTTAGCACAGTATGAATTAGTTACTTACAATGAAAGCTTTTTTTCCCCTGGATTCCCACAGAGTTAACAGTTCTGTAAGCAAGGAAAGCCAAATGAAAATATGAAAGCTGTACAGACCTCTGGCCTTGTCAGCCACTATGTAAGGCAAAGTTCAGCTTGCTGCTCTCCATCTCCTGCCTGACATTCTTGGCAGGCAGGACAAAGCTTTCCTCCTACCACTGCTGGAGCCCTGCCACAGCTGTACTGAACATCTCCCTGCTTTAGGCTCTGGGAAGCTGATGGAGGACATTTGACATTGCAACTGTATCTTTTTTTAATGGGGGAAAAAACCCCTACAACTGTGCTCTCAAAACTGCTGTGTTTGCTCCTTGAGAAATTCTTTAAGCATTGAAATTTGGTTGGAAGTTTCAAACACTTCAAACAGGTCCTTCTATTAGACAGAAACGCTGGTAATTATTTTACAGTATCTTGCAGTTGTTTCAGATTCTTTTAGCAGAGGTGCTCATGAAATTCCTCAGTGGTGACTGGTGACAGCCTTTTTATCTCCTTGTAAGAAAGGCCCTTACCAACACACACTGTGCTTCTGGCTGGGGATGTGCCTTGTTTTTACCTGCTTTAGCTTTATTCTTCTGTGTGAAGCATCCTGTTACTCAAACTGTACATGCCAGTGGTTCTGGAGGCCTGGAAAATCAAACACCCTTTGGTGTAAGCACTGAAATCACTTGGATGTGAGGTAAACACATTAAACAGTGTTAATTGAACATGGGGAAAACTTTTAAACGATCTTCCAGCATTTCAAAGATAAAAAAATATTGCTTTTACCACTGGACTTAATTTTTGGATTCTGTAAATGTTTATTATTAGAATGAGAAGGATATAAACTTAAAGGTTGAAATGTGGTAAGTCTACAAATGTGGTAAATCTATTGATTTGAGGCCTAAACCTTTATTTTTTTTCAAGTAAGCTTTTATTTTAAACTATTGCATCAAGCACTTTACACAGATTCCCTGCATGGACCTTTAGGAATGAGAGGGAGCTAAAATCCTTGCTTGTCTTACACTAAAGTATTATGAGAATGACAATTACAGCTGATCACAGAGTAACAATCCACTTTTCTGACTGCAGACTACAAGTTCTTCGCACAGGATCAGGAAATGTATGTTTTCTACTGTCAGACAGGTTTATTGCTACTAATACATATTTTGAATTGCATGAAGTATCACAAATCTGAATTCTGATTATCAAGTCACAGAACTGGTCTTGCAGAACACAGTAAGGTATCACCTTAAGTAGGAAGCAATTTGTTGCTTTGAGGTAAAATGGTTATAATCTGCTTGCTAGGATTTAAAAATTTTTTGCAACTTCAAATTTCTTTTCTAGAAGTTTCTTTTTAGTCACTAGAATGATTTAAGCTTTGTGGCACTCCAACTCAAATAATGAGTTCTCCCTTTGCCTGTAACAGTGCTCCTTATTGGCTCTGTTTCCTGAGTTAAACAAAAGCCAGGAAAACTGCACAGTTTAGGTTGAGAGACTGCAAGTGAAAAATTGAAGTTTTCCAAACAGTCTGGGTCCTGTTCACTGGCTGAGATGTAGGAGTGGACACAAAAAAAAATTTCTGCATTAACCAACACTGTAAAAGAAGCTCTCATATTTTGAGAACGGATTGTTGTTGTTCATCACCCTTTGCAGAAAAACAACAGAAAATTGTTGTATTCTGGTAACTTCTACCTAAAAACTACCAACAAGGTAGAAATTTCAGCTGTCCTGCCCTCAAACAGAGTGAATACAAAGGCTCTCTATGAGCTGGGAGTCAGCCACCTTTAAAGGTTGCTTTGAAATTTAGACCTGCTGGATATCTCCAGCTTGATATCCAAGCTTGAGCTTTTTCCTCCTCTGAGCTTCCACATAAGTGGTAGAGTAGCACTTTAAAGGGATTTGTTAAGAAATGTCTCAGAGCTCCTGCCCACACCATCCCCATTTTCCCCTCCATCCTCCCTAGCACACTGCACCTCTAAACTCAGTGTGACATAGGCTCAGTCCTGTCTTAGAGTATCTATAACTGGAAAAGATTAAGCTCATTTTGAAAGAAAATCAGTAGTCTTTATGTTGTTAGGCTTTGAATACTAGTTTACTGACAAGATAGTGGAAATACTTCCTTAAAGAGGGATGCAGGGCACAGTAAAACATTTCTATGCTCATTGAGAAGATGTGGTTGTGAGGTCAGCAAGGTGAAACATCATCTGCAGTGTGCCAGGCCTATGCTTCATTTACACTATGAGCTTCACCTCAGCCCAATGAGCTTCACCTCAGCCATGAAATAAATGTCTTCCATGCAGGCACTGATAAGGAAGATGGTGCTGGAGAGCAGATTCATCTGCTTTTTCCAAGGCTGGGAATAGCAAGGATGCATTAGCCACTGAACAGCCTGCTCCAGTGCCTGTCCAGCCTCAGGAGGGCTTACTGTGCCTTTTATATGAGAATCTGTGTACTCTAAAATATTAATTCTGAGTGAACCAGAAAATTCATGTGCTGCCCTTTACCTCAGGGTCACTTGTTAGAACATGTTATTTCTGTCCTTAGAAAGAAAAACTCATGTTTTTCAGATATTGCAAACGTAATTATGCTGATACTTGTACTTGGAGAGTTTCATTTCCTTGAAGTCCTTCTCTTTCTCCTGTCCTTGGAAAAACAGAAATACAATTAGGAACTTGAATTTCTGTCCATTGGCTATTTATGGAAAGTTGGCACATTCCTCACATGATCTCTTTTTTTGCCCTTGAAAAGAACTAATGCACTCTTTCACCTTGCATGTAGTCTAGAATGAACCCCTACCTCTTGTTTGCAGTCTTTCAGAGAAGTCACTTTTTTTCCTACCAGAGGCTTAAAAATTACAACCAGACCAAATTAAAGGAAAGGTCAATATTTAATGAATCAGAAATATATGCACAATATTAGCTTCAAGTAACTTCAGATTCTAGGATAAGAAGGGATTCTCAAATGAAATTTTGATTAAGAATTGGTTTTGTAGAAATGGTATTTTGGACCAAAAGTTATTTTTACATGATGCAAACACTTGCCAGAAAGGTAGGGATGGCTGGCAACAACTGTGGGATGGCTGTGGATTGCCAAGAGGCTGTGAGCAAGGAGATGTTGCAAAGATGTTTGGACACAGAGATGCAAGTGGTATAAAATGAACTAGAACAGGACAAAAATCCAGTGAGGTATGTAAAATCCCATTCTGTCTGCCTACAGAGCTGTAAGAATAAATTTCCTTACCTGTCATCTGCTTACCTGTCATCTGTCGGGCATTTTCTGCCTTTTGGTGAATGGAAGTTATTTTCCACTCAATTTATTTTACTACAGCATCAGAAATGCAATTTTGGTTTTTTTTTTTACTCCAGAAAATACCTGTACCTCTGCAAATAGGGAATGTGGGTTTCTCAGGTGAGTCTGGTGGTTCTCTCTGGTGAAGACCTCAAAGGAAAATGGGTTATGCTTGATCAGCTTCAGTACCAAAACCACAGTAAGTGCACTGTGCATAAAATGCAACCTCATCTAAGCATATAGGTACCATCAAACTCTACAAGTGCAAAAATTTTTGATATTTTAGAAGGGAAGTTCCTTAAGAAAGGAAACCTTTGCTGTAAATAGTCTATTTTAATAGATCAAAACCTGAGTTTAGTGCATTCTGATTCTAGCAATAAGCATGCTCTATGATTTGCCCCTGAGAGCAAGCAAATTCATTGTGCTCATGGCATGTAAATATACAAGAAATAATACTTCTGAGGTTTCACATCCTTTCACAGTGTAAACAGAAGACCCAGGAGTAGATGTCTGAGCAATGATAGGAGTGCAGTGGAGTCACATGTTTCCCATGGAAGTCATTTGTGACTTCCCTCTCTTTACTGCCACACATCTTCAAAGCACAAAACCAGCTTGTATTTTAAGCAGAACAATTATTTGCTTTACATCAAAGTTTTATGTAGCTCTTAATTCAAGCTGGGTTTCAAAGGAGTGAAGTTAAGGGAGGTCTCTGTAACACATGGGTGGTGATGTGTTTTCTGTTCCTGGTACACTTTCTATTGATAGATCTTGACATACTTTAAAAACATTAATAATTCAGCTGCTTGCTAGAAATAAAATATGGTTTGCTGTTTCAGAAGAATTCTTGCCAATTCCTTCTTCTTTTGCAGGGAATTGTATAAGCAGTCATCTCTACACCTAAACTGCTGTGTAATTGCAGTGTGATTATGGTCTGATGTATCTCCAAGTGTTTCAGTTGAAATGTCTGGGTGACCTAATCCTACATTTTTTATTTTTGCCTCTCAGGACCCTTTTTGCTGCTTATATTGTTCCTATGAGTCAGTTTTGTAAAAACAGGTGTGTTGTCTTTTATTTAATGGACTAAACTGCTATCTGAACAAGTTGTTTGCCATTCCCCTTATGATACAATTAGAATACTTGGAAAATTAATAAAAGGCAAAAATGGGATTATTCATACTAAAAAAATCAATATTTTTATTGTAAGACTATCAACAGAGACAGCTGTTGAATGTAGAGAACCCAAATTTTTTGATCCATGTGTCAGACAATTTGCTTCTTCCTCAAAAGAATAGTTCAGTGTTAACTAGTAAAAAAAAAATGGGGACTGTAATATTATTTTATTTGTGCTGATTGGATCATAGAACATCTGGAATCCTTGTCTGGGGTCCCTTGGTGTAACTGTGTGCAGTTTGTCACCGTGGTGACAGTGGCCCTCCTGTCCTGTGGGACTCTCAGTTCTGTCTGTGAAATTGCTGTTTCTGCACATTATTTGCAGAAGGCTGGTTGTGAACATTTTGCTTTTGAAATTCATCCTCAGTCCAAAACTCATATGAGCTGACTGTTTCTATTGTCTGGGAAGGTTAAAATGGCTTCACTTCTGTAATGAATTCACACTAACCTGCCCATTTGAGCCCTTGTGTCTGTATTTTTCAGGAAGATCTTTGCCTCCCTAGGACAACAGGTGAGCTGGTTTTCAGTGTTACTTTTGCCTCCCAGCCCTTTATAAAGGGCTCTTTAGACTTTGTAGGGGGATAGAATATAAGAAAATAAAGATAGTGTAGAAAGTAATCTTACCCCTAAGGAGTTGCAGCTGGGCCAATTATCAAAGATTAGGAACAGGCCTGACTTTACCAGGCCACAGCTGTAAGCAATGAGAAGAAGAGTGCTATAAAAGAGTGGGGTGGTTGGTTGGGAAGGGGACTGGAGTCAGTTGGCTGCTTTGTGAAGAAGAAAGAGTCAGTGCTTGGAGGAGCTGCCCATGAGAAACACCAAGAAGGTATGGCACTTCTGTGATAAAGAGACAGCAGTACGGAACCCCTGCAATAAGATGGCAACAATACTTCATGATTTTTAAATGGAATTGGGTCCTGATTATGTCCAAGAACAAAACTGAGGCAAAAATTGTTTTCTTTTATACTTCTTGTGGTCAGGAGCTGAGGCAGCAGAAGTGTTTTGCTTTCCAGGCTGCTGTTGCACCAGCAACAGCCAGATCAGGGCTGTCAGCTCTTGCAAATTAAGAACTGTGTCTTCCTGCTTCTGTGACTGAGATGGGCAAAGGCTCTCAGAAGAGGGAATCCTCTCTCCTCAGCCCCAAACCTCCATCTCAGGTCAAATCCTAGTCAGGACCAACAAAGAAAGATTTCCTTTTAACATATACCCCTTTGTAACTCAGTGCTGTTAACATTTCTATTTTCTAGTTTTACTTTGAACCTCCATGTTTTCTTTTTGTACTTAGAGACTCTTGATTCTTTAGCAAGATGAATTTCTTTCCAGGCCAAGAGAGGTGTTTAGGGAAGAGAAAGAAAAGTGGAGTCTCTAAGGAGTCCAGTTTAAACAGTGTGCTTTCTTCTTATGTCTTCGACTGCCTTAGACATCTCTGCCTGCCTTCAGACTGACTGGTTTGTTCAGACTAAAAGACTTGCTGGAGTCAAATCCAAGGGGAATAACAAATATTCCATGAACCCCATTGCACAGTCCAGTTCTCCCATGTGTCATTCCCCAGTGGTTCTATCTGAGGGCTAATTTCCATAGTAAGGGACAGAAAAACTTCAACATTTAAATTGTTTCTAGCAACTAGAGCCCAGTGGAAGTCATCATTCCCTTATTCTCCTTCACTGGTGGATGGGGTGAATTTGCATGCTCTGCATTCTTTTTTCCTTTTTTTCTCTTTCACAATGGGTTTTGGGGCAGGATGGCTATGTGGTGTTGCTGAGGGCAGGAGAGCTGCTTCCACACCCAGCCCTATGAAATACATGTCCCATGAAGAAAGCCAGCTCTGGGGAGCTGGAGGAAGGAAATACTTTTCCTGTTTTGTATAGGCCCCAGACACTCTAAAGCTGCTTTTGTGATTAATTTAGCCAAGTGCCGTTTAAGAGATATGTTGCTACTCTCTGAGTGTTTTTTGTCTTTGGAAATCAAACCTGGTATAAAATCCTTGGTACAGGTACATTTTTAAAATAAAAAGTATATTTTTTTCTTAGTCATACAGTTACCACACATCACAAATTGAAGATAAAAACACCCAGTAAAAGGCCACTTCATGCTTTCTCTCAGTTATTTTACACTGTTTGGTGTTTTTTTTTCCCCAAAAGTAGATTTTATCCTAGGCAAAAGTTGCTTTTATAGACAGCTTCTGCAGGATGAGGCCACACATCTCAAGGTGTGCTTTCTGGGAAGTAAATTATTGAGGATTGTCTGTGTTACTTGTTGTGGTCCTTTCTGTGGCTCCAGAGGCCTTTGTGGGAATATATTCCACTGAAATAACAGAACCGTCCCTCACTTTATCTACTGTGTGATTAATTTTTTAGTTAAATAATTAAAATAAGTGAGGTAAGAAAACTTAATGGAAAAACTGAAGAAAAATCCATGTTAAAATGGGAGAGAGGAGCACAAAAATGAAGACTGCACATTACTCAATAGTTGCTTTGTTTTTTGTGGTTAGTCAAACTGTCCTTTCTCTGCACAAATGAGGATTGCTAAGCATGAAAGATCCTCTTTTCTAAGCAATCCAAGCCACAGCTTATGTGCTGTGTCAGCTTTCTCACCACTTTAGGTACTGTGAGAAGCAGAGAACTGCTGTGACTGGTTCAATGACCACGAGTAATGGTTAAGGAATAAAAATGACCCTCAAATCATATGATTTTGATCTGGAGAGTATGTTCTTAGAATTAAGGCAAAGTTTGGCATGTTTTTCAGCTTTCATTTACTAAAAGACAAGGTACTTCACATGGTAAAATATGAATTTAAAAGCCATGTGTGAGAAATTAAAAACTAGAAAAGATTAAAGGAAACTGCTTTGGTACACTGTCCACAGCAACATTATTGTCCCATGCAAGAGCAGCATTCTCAGTAGTTATGGATCATCAGTTATGGATCAGTTTAATCTTTGGGATATATGGCCTCAAAACTGACTCATTTCATATGATAATTTGACTCTACCACTATTTGTCTGCTATGGAAGCTTTTGATTATTATTTGGGATTGTTTTAGTTTCTCCAGAAGTGAAGGCAAACCCTGTGTATTTAAACACCACCAGTGTGCTTGGAGGCATTGCTGCTCACTCAAGCACTGGTGCCTCCAGCTGGATATGTCGTAAGAGACTTTGTAATCCAGCACAAAATTTTTCTAATCCTTTGTATTCATACAGAACAGCTTTTTTTTTCTCATATTTTTAAAAGGCTGTAGGTTTAAAAGCTTTTCAACCATATGATACACAGAACAAGTTTCTTAACATGATCCTTAATTCTCCAGTAGAGAATCCTTAAATTGTGTGGTAATGCAGATAGTTACCCAAATAATCCCAGGAAAGAATTGTTTAGTAAGTCCCTGACCCAGGCTAAGGCTTTTCAAGGAGTTGGAGATTTTTTTCCAATTGTTCATAATTTGTCATTCATAAATTCCTTGACTGCTGAAATATTGCAGTGACATCTTGTGCCAGCTTCCCTAAGGATGCAGAAAGTTTATATCAAACTACACATTAATTCAGTGCCATGGAGAAAGATTCTTCATCCTTTTGGTAGCAGCCTCCCTTTCAGGTCTGTGGATGTTTCCTATCATTTCTCTCTAAGAGTTAAAAGGTTTGAGCTTCCCACTGCCTTTACAAGCCTCAGCTCCTTGTCAGGAGTGCCTGCAGTAGGTAACAGCTCCTGCTGTGTTGGTAATGTGTAACTTGGAGACAGTGCAGCCCAGGGACATGAGGTAACCTATACCTCCTATACCTGTCATGGCTCTGAAAAAGGCTTCATTCCATATGCTAGCAGATAGAGATGTTTATCATGGAAAATGTGAAAAAGCATCTATAGATATGCATTGGTGTTCCAAAGCTGTAAATTCTTCTAAGCCACGCAACGTTAGCAAATAGAAAGTACAAATATATTTACATGCCTGAGTACCTTGAGCTGCTGTTGTGTGCTACAGGCATGAACCAAGGAAGATCAAGGCACAGTTTGTTCAGCTGAGACTTTTGCTCAGCAGAAGCATCCTCTCTGCTCAGCTTCTCCATCTGATTGACCTCATGGGCTTCAGCAGCATTTGTTTGTAGGTTTGGATGTGGCTGTAGGCACAGGCAGCTGAACTGCTGTCCAATTAGCTTTTCTTTTGGTAGCTCTAGGAGCTCAGGTCTTTGGGGAGATAAAGAATGTCATCGAGTTTTATACACCACTAGCATGTGCTTAATCTTTTGGAACCCCTTCACTTCATGTGGTGTTGGGAAACCAGAATCTGGTTGAGCAGCTGTGGTGCCTACCTTGCTGACATAAAATTTCTGTCTCCCACCCTCATTTTCACCCTCTGGAAGGATCTAGAAGTCTGATTTTTGCAAATGTGTATGTAAGTAATTCCTAATGCATCTGAATTGTCCCAGTAAATTGAATTAGACTGTCTGTGCTTGAACTCATGTGGAAGGACTGGGTCTTCTAATTTGTAACTTTAGTGCTATTAAAGTTCTGAACACAGAGAGACTGAGAAAAATCCAGATCTTACTTGGACTAGTAAAAATCAATGCACTAAAACTGCATCTTGTAGTGTAGGAACAACTTGTCTGGCAAAGTGACCATTTTCTCTGACTGGATTTGGTTAATTAACAGTATCCCTTGGTCTGCTGCTGTATCTTCCCTGCACATGCAGCTTTATGGAGGTCCAGTCAGGGCTTGATTAGGGGGCAAATATTTATTGCACTAAACCACCATTATTGCAAGCTAACTTTGCTTAGATTTGCTTAATTTTATCCTTTTAAGTAGTACTGTCTGCCCTATTGTTTCAGAAAAATTAAAGTAAGGAAATAAGAGATTTTCTGTGTACATCATCTGGTTCTGATTACCTGCTTTATTTTCTGAATAGCAGTGGAACTTGTTCAGCAAATCAATGTACAACCCACAAATGTGGTGTTAATTAATGAGGTACATGCTTTGGAATTGGCTGCCACCAGCTCAGTGGTTTCTGAGCATTGCAGAGAGTTCCTGATTTCTATGGCTACTTCCCAGCTGGGAGTTGATGTTGCTTAAACTAAAGACAGGCCAAAATACTGAAGGAAATGCATTCTTTGCTATGGAACATCTCCCTGTATTGTATTTATGGGGTACTCAAAGGATCATTTTACATCAATTATAATTTCTGTAGAAAAAACCACAGAAGTAATTGGCTCAAGTATTATAGGAATATAATTAATTACAGGCATGAAATTTAGTGTAAATAAAGAGCAGACAGTTTTCTAGTAATGTCTTAGTAGGTAAATTAAAAACCAAATAGTCCCAAAAGTTGCATTTCCTCTTTCAAAGTAACAAGTTGCTTTCAGAGGGCAGCAACAGACACTATTGAAAGAACTGAATGGAACAAGTGGTTAGAAAGATCTGTCCAGCCAGTGATATCTGTCATCACAAGAGTGATACTTGAGAAAGTACAAAATTCTTGGCTTGTTTTATGGAATATACCATTGACATGTCAAATTCCTTTGAAGAGGTACTACACATACCTGAAATGTGTTCTACATTTCCATCTTTTCATTTCCTCTGCTTGAGGACAGCCCTGGGACTGTATTACATTAGTGATGGGTGCACTCTTCCCTTCCCAGCCATTCTGGGGGCTCCAGCCCTGCCCTAAGCTGTCAGGTGGGCCTGGCCATGTGCCTCTGAAGAGACCATGCTGGAAATCCCAACATCCACTCTCACACCTCCGGGATGTGTCAGGGCATTTGCAGGAGGAGGAGGAGGAACAGAACAAGCCCAGACCCACTTGCCAGGCTACTGCTGCAGTGTTTCCCCTCTCTGAAAAAGCAGAAGTGTAACAGAACTGTGTCCTCTGGACACTGGAGGTAGATTTACTGTCAAGAAAACCTTTCTGAGTATTTAACTCATATTTCTTTTATTTCTAACCATTACACACAAGTGTGGTGTGCCTTCCACCCCTTGCTTCCAGATACAGCTGTAGCAACAGAGGACATAAAAAATTAAATTAGTTAATTTCTAATAGTCTACAAACATTTGAAGGATGCTGTGAACTTTCCAAACCATTTTTGAGGTTACTCATTACTTCAATCAATTAATGTTTGTTTAAATGCAAACACAGCTGTTTTGTAGGGTTGTTTGGTTTTTACCTTACGCACAAGAGACTTACAAACTCAGCAAATGAAACACTTTGGGTTAACAAACCCTATTTCTCCAAAGCCCATAATCTCAAATGACAAATATTATTGCTCTTAGAATTGGGGGCATGAGGGTGGATGGGAAATCAGCCTGGGTTTTGGTTGGTTTTTTTCTGATGTTGTTGCCTTTTGGTTTGTAACCCTCAAAGCCATAAAATTCATAAACCTGAACCTCCAGTAATGGCTTTTAAGATGGATTTTTTTCTCCATCAATGTGCCAAGAAAAGGGACAAATATATTTGCAGTGTGCCCCCTGTGCCATATCGGAATATATATTTGGCCTTACCAGCCCCAACAATCCTGGTGCTGACTCTCATCCCTGCCAGCGACCACACACAGCCCCCTTTGCCCCTGATGATGTTTGTGCTCTATTTAGGCAGCAGACAGCCCTGGGATTACAAGACAGGCTTTACCTAGTCTAAAGAAGCAATGATAACCTTTTTCCCTCTAAAAACTTGGACCTGCCTAATATTTGCCAGTACTTTCAACCCCTCTGATCTGCATTATGCACATTACAGCCCTATCTCACTATTGGTTTACACAAAATAGCCCCAGAAATGCCCCCTTTTTTTAATCTCTCTCAGTAACAACCTTCCAAGAGGGCACTTCAGGATTTCTGAATTGTTCATTTTTCCAGATTTCTATTACTCTAGTTTTTCTTCCCTTAAACAGATATTTCTTTAATTTACACTAATTTTCCTTTATGAACATGAAAATCTAACATTTTTGTGGGCAAAAAGTAAATACAGGATTAGCAAACTTGCCCAATGGCTTGGTTCACATTTCGTTCTTTGCAGTGTGATCTCATTAATGAATAGTCAAGTTGAATTTGGAAAATGAATACAGGATAAAAAAAGCTGTTTTTTGTACCACTCAGATTTTACTTTAGAAATAATTAGTGTTGACTGGATCTAATAAAAAGGTAGGCTTTTCAATTTATCATTTTGAATTGAATGTTTGCTATGGAATTTCTTATTCTTCTAATTTCTGGAGAAATAGCAACACCTAAAGATCCCGAGATCATTTCCTTGGAACCCTGCTGATTTCATTCTTACTAAATTCTATAGATCTGAGCCTGTAGTTATTATGAAACTTAAAGGAAAATGACAATTAAAGTGATTATTTCAGTAAAATGTTAGGAAAATTAACCTAATCCCTATTGTTAAGAAGACATATTTTTTTTCCTATGGAGAAAAAAGTTTTAACAAATAATTCATTAAAAGTTTTAGTTTTCTGAGTTCTGTTAATCTGTTAATATTTTAAACTTTATTTTGATGAGAGCCACATTTGCATTAGTCTAGAGTTGGTTTCCTTGTAACTCTTGAATCTCTTTTAAAAAGATGTCAGAAACAAGCACATGTTTTAGATTCCTTAATGAAGACAGCCTACTTGTCCTGCTCAGATCTGCTTCCTTGTAATGAATATTTAGCTCATTAACCTAAGCACAATGGCTTGTTCCACATTTCAGGCTGGATCCCAAGCAGCTGTGAACCCTTCTCTCTCTTGCATTGTTTGATTCCTTGGGAATGGGAGAAGTGTGTAGGATTGGAAACAGCAAAATTCATTGTTCCTGTCAGGGCTTTGCTTGGGCAAACTGTACCTCACCTATCAGAACCACACACATGATGTCCAGAGCCTGATTATTTGTGGAAAACAAAACTGAAACAAAACAGTTTCCAGATGCCATCCATATTTTCCTTCTCTCTAAAACTTTGATTTTTTTTTTTAAGAAAAAATTGTATTGGTGTAAGGCTTTATGTCCTGTAAATTTGGAGCAAACTAGTAAGATGGTAATTAAAACAACAATAGAGATCTAAACAGATGAGAGAAGAACAGCAGATGCTACAGAAAAGCCTTACAGAATAAGACTTCAGTAAATCTACAGGAAATTCATATCAGTTCTATAAAGCTCCAACTGATAATCACGGACTAAAAATTAAAGTAAAAAAGGATCTTTTACAAAAATAAAAAATCAAAGTTTAGTGTAAAACCCAGAGTCAAACCTAACTGTTGCCCAAAGTCAAACTTAATCTGTTGTTCTCTGTGGTGTGAGCTGTTGTGTTGCACATGCAGAGTGTTTGGGTCATCTCTGGTTGAACAGCTTTTCACTAATTAGTGTAATAAAACACTTAGGACATTTTAGTACTCTTTCAAGTCCATTTGATGTGCCTGCAGGAAGCCGCCTTTCTGTTCTTTCCTAATTATTCTAATTTAGAACAATGACCTAGACTGAATTTGTTAGCTTTCATTTTTTGGAATATATTTGAAGTCGATAGATCAGCAGGGTCTTAATGTGAGATTCTTGTCCCTGTGCATTTGTGCGTGATCATCTGGATCCTCTTCCCTCCCTGTGCTGCAGGTGGCCCAGTGTTTGAGTTCAGGGAAAAGGCACAGCAGCTGCCTCTCCCACTTGGCATGACTGCCTAGGAGGGAGTTGTACAAAAGGAGAGAATTGATTTCTGCCTTGGTTCCGTGAGAAAAATGAGACTTCCTGCAATTTCTCTGTGTGTGTCTCCCTCGGCCCTGCTCCCCTCCCAAATAACTTTTGAACCCTTCAGTCAGTTTTGGCCCTGTCGGATCAGGAGGCTGCACTGCAGGGAGTTAATTGAGATGAGCATTTGTAAGAGCAGAGAGTCTCCATGAACATCCCAGTGAAGAGGAGGCTGTGGCTCAGCACCAGAAGATTCATACGGAAAAGGGACGTGAATGCTCCAGGTAGAGGAAAAGTTGTCATCAGAGATCAAACCAAACCCAAAAAATTATGGGAAAAAAACTAGCAACTTTGTGCTGTGCATAGAACTTCTTGGGTTTCTTTCTCCTAAAGCTTTAAGGAATGGGATATTTTTAGCCTGTTCCCCTTTGCTATTCCTTTGCTTGCTGACGCTACTCTTGCAACCTGAGCGGCACCTGTGAATCTCTGCAGATTCCTTCTCTCTTAACAAAGAGCTAAGCATGCTTAAAATTTATTTCTCTGGATGCAGGATTTCCATGTTAATACATTAGATAGTTTTATTTAGTCTGGAAAACTATTTAAGCACTTCTGAAATTTTTGGAATGTAAATAGGAAGCTCTCCTTTTTTGATGTTTGTGTTTGCATTGGTATCCATCTCTAAATTGAGGTCTCAACAATGGTTGTATTATATTTATCTGTCTATGGAGAGATCTTTGCAGAATTTCTACAGGATCTACTGAATTGTTTTACCTGAACTGTTTAAGTGGCTTGATTTACCTCTGAGCTGAGAGGGGCAGCTGGAAATCTCCACTGTTTGTATATCTCAGCCCATCTTTAATTATTTTGTAAGTGGTTCTACTTACATTGCATTATTCCAAGTTGAAATGTTTTTTGGAACATTCTTTGCTGGTTAATTGGAAAACTATTATTTATGGCTTCCTGGTGATTTGCACTGATGGGCATTCAGGGTGGTTTTCTGGCTTCATTTAACCTGTTGATTTAGAAGTGGGTATTTATTTTGCAACCGATGTGAGTTTTTCTTTCCACTTAATCCTTGAGATCAGCTAGTAGATTTTATAGAAAAGGAAAGATAAACTGTCTCTGTATCCTGAGCCTACTCACAGAATATCCAGTCCAGAAAAAACATACTGTACAGACTGATGGAGCAAGCACTATGAAAATTTTTCTTTCCTACAGATGTGATAGTTCTCAGAAATCCAGTTTTCATTTGCACTTTGCCGAGTGAAAAAGGGCTCTTTTCAGGATGGGATATTTCAGGGTTTAAATAGTCTCTTTGTACTAAGAGCTCATGCACTGCTTTTTACTGTTTATATTTTTGGTACTTTTCCTTCTTTGAAGTGATGGAGGAAATGGAGCAATCTGCAGCTCACAAGAAAAACCAGGAGGCTAAAGCAATGTTTTATATAGAAAGCAATGTGCCCTGGGACCTGCTCTTCACTGTCTTTGCAGCTGTGATCCCAACAGTCCCTGTGCTCCTGCTTGGTCCCAGGGCTACAGCCCAAGGTGTCAAATCCCTCTGATCCTCCTTCTGAGGCAGGATTCAGTTGTCATTCATACTGAGAACTTATCTTAACATAATTTTAATGAATAAGAGGAACCTTATGCTATGTTAAACTTCATTTTCTAAGTGGAAAAGGAGGAGAACTGTGAAAGATGTCCCTGCTTTCCCTGTGTTTCTTCCATAGAAGAGCTAGGACTGCAAGTAAGAGAAAAGTAGGGCCAAGGAAGCTCAAGGGACAGAGGAAACTTAGCCTGAACAAAACCTTTCAATACAGAAGTGTCTGACTTTGGTGAAAATTATATATTGCTTTTGACTAGCAAACTTTATGAGAGAGCCAAGTTACTTTATTATTTTTAAAATCAGTGACTAAAAATTAAAGAGATAACATTTCTGATAATGTTGGAGAGTTTGTCTGTTGGCTTGTTCCACTGGTTTGAGGAAGAAATGAAAACTCCTTTGGTCACTAAAGGAAATCAAATAGCCAAGATATTCAAAGCTTTGATCACAGTCTTGAATCTAAAAATAAAATAAACTAAGTAGCACTGCAAACAAACATAAGTTGAGGCATCAATAGCAGTAACTGATAACCAGCTTTATGGCTGGGATAATTTAGCTAGTTTAAAATAAAGGAGCTAGCTCTATGAGAAAGCCATTTTGAAAAACTGGCAAAAACTCCTGCTTTTCTGGGCCCTACCTTCTACCCACTCCTTTGTTGCTTCTCTCATGAAGAAATGAGTTGATGGCTGCAATGTCTGTTCTTGAATGATAAGCCTAATTCTTAGTTACACAGCTTCATCTGGAAGGGTCTACAAGAGACAAAGGTCATGGCTCCAATAGTGATAATTCCTTACATGTTAAAAAGCTTACAATTCTTTAACAGTTTTCATTTTAGAAAATAATAGACTTATCACCCTCAGCAGTTTAATGCCATCAGTCTTAAAGTATTTTCTTTGAACTGCTGGCCACTCCTTTATTTGTTTATTTACCTATTATTTTGGGAGAGGAGGAAGAGGGTGGAAGGGGAAACCAGGAATTGCTGCATGAGAGCTGAGCTGTCTCGGGTATCACACAAACAAACATCTCTTGGGAATGTTCTAGATGTGATTGCAGCTGTCCTGGGAGAGCTCTGAGGGACAAGGGACAGGCTCTGGGACAAATGTGAGTGAGGTTTGGGTGTATAACATTAAAACTTCATCTTCTGAGCATAGAAAAACCTCTTGAAGACAAGTCCTACCCTGTTCTCAGTGGAACTGCGGTTCTGGGAACATCTTAAACTATTTATTCATGTATTATCTGGTTTTGCTATACGCAGATTTTTCCCCCCAGCCAGTTCCCCACAAAGGCAATGGGAGCTTGTGTTGGCACAGGAGATGCAGCAGCAAGGAGCAGATGTTAGCTGGGAGGTGGGAATGCTTCTTTCCATGGTGGCCACTTATATGTTCAAAGCATCTGAGAAACCACAGCCTCAGGAACTGCTGATAGGCAGGTTCCAGAGCTGTGGGGTGACTTTCCTTACAGCCACATGATGGTATTTACCTAGAGGGCTTCATTCCTTCTATTACCAACAATATTAACAAGAAATTCTTTGTAAGAAGCTTGGAATTAATTTTCAGACCACACATACAACTCAGAACACTGCTTATAGCAGTATTTTAAGATTTGGTACTTCACCTTGTTGCTGGCCTTGTGACTTTGTGACCCTGGACTATAAAGTGAAAGGCTGCTTTGTCAGTGATTTCTGAAGAGTAGGGATTTCATCCTGAGTTGGCTTTGCAGTACAAACACAAATATTGTTCATTATTTCTGCCCTCTGATAATGATTTCATTTTGTGAAGAGACCCTACTGTGACAAGCTCACCCCTTTATGTTAGTGAAGTAGTTAAAATGCAGAGCTGTTCAGAGTATTATTTAAATGTCTTTTGCAACTTTAGAGGGGAATGACCTTGCTGCCCTGGCTAAATTCCAGTTTACATAATTACAGCCTACTACTTAACTCCTCAAGGAAATGCTGTGCAGAGGCTAAAGCTGAACCTGCCCTGTTCAGTCTGAACTGGGATTTCCACAGAAACCCACTGCAGGGATTCTGCACTGGGAGAGGGGTTTGGTGAGAAGCACTGGGGTGTTAGCTGATGTACAAATTGCTGCCTTTGCTTCTGCCATCACCAGAAAGATAATCAGCAAGGAGTACAAGCCAGAACAGAGAAAGAACAGGCTTTAGGACTTCCCAGAAATGTATTAAGTGACCCTGACAAGTTTTGCCCTTGAAATTATACATTAGTCAGAACAATATTTGACCTGTAAGCAATTAGCCCAAAGAAGGGCTGAAGGACAGTTCTGGTGTTGCTAAGGACCAGGGAAAAGCAAAAATAAAAGTGAAAAGATATGTTATTTTATTTAAAGGAAATTGAGAAGCATGCTTTCATTTTTTTCCTACAGATTCTTAATGAAGAATGACACAGAAATTTTGCAGGAAAGGAAGATTACTTTTATTAGGAAAAACTGTATCTGTCAGAAAAGGTAAGCACTGAACAGATTCCATACCACAGAATGGCTTTTATCAAAGGCTTGCAAAATTAGTCTAGTATCTGTCAAGAATAAATAAACCTCAGTTCCTCTGCTTTGGGGCAGAAGGTCTGTTCAGGTTTCTCAGAGTTACATTTGAAGCTGTTGTTTTCCTCTGTCCTATTCTCTGCTGGTTCTAATTCTGGCTGTTAGCATGTCCTTTAGGCTCACTGCAGACTGGGGTTTGGCACACTGAGGTATCTGCAAGAGCCTCCCCAAGGCCAGACAGACAATGATTTTTTAGGCTGAAATACAAAGATCCAGGTGATCCTAAAACACGTGGCACAATTTGCAGGCTTTTCCCCTCTGTTCTTGAACTCAAAAATCCGTACCAACTACTGCCCCTTCCTCATGGCTTTCCTGCCAAATCTGCCCACCAAGGACAGGGCACGTGTTGGAGCTGCTGTAAACTCATAACTGCTTTGGGCCTCACAAAATGCCAATGAAGAGCAGTGGTTTTCAGCCCCTGTGGAACTACACTTGACTGGAACACATGGGCTGAAATTACTGGGCACCTCTGCAGCATTTAGAGCAGCCCCTCAGTCAAAGCCCATTGCTGTGATGTGCTCCATAAGGCCTTGCCTGTACATTTATTTTTTGTAATGCTTGCCAGAGCTGCTGGAATTCCAGGCTCTCATGTTTATCCAACCACTTTGAGTGGAAAATTTGGGAAGTAAACAAGTCCCCTTCTAGGCACCTGCCACCCTCGTGTGGTCTGTCCCTCAGCCTAAATAAAGTTGTGACTGCTTCTGTGGAAATTGGTGTCCTGCTGTGATGCACAAGGCACCCACAGGTTATTCAACACTGACCTCTGTCTTTTCTTACCTGTTGTATTTATCATGTAACTGGAATCATGAGATTAAGTTCAGTCTTCTTCTCTGTGGTCTTTTGTGTCAAATCTTTCTATAAAAGAATAAAATCTTGTAAAGCAGCCTTTAGAAGGAAGAAGCAGAAGCCAAAAAATCAAATTAAGATTTGACTTAGGGCATCACAGTAAATACAGGGACTGATTATTGCTACTGGGATACACAAGATTGAAATTTTAAAAAAAGAGAAAAAAAAAGAAGGAACAGCAGAGAACTGTTTTAAAAATAAAGCATTCCAAAGCAGCCACAGACAAATCAGTAGCAGCCCTCCCTCTGTATTCTTCATTGTTACAATTGCAGTATCAGTCAGAAAATGTTTTCTAAAAGGTTGGTCGAGAATGTGCCTATTAAATGTAGTAAAACTGTAACCAGAAATGTATTTCCTTCTTGAGCAAAAACCACACACACAGAGAACTACAAAGTGAGGGCCCTGTGTTAGCCCAGTATGTTCAGTCTGCTGGGAAAGCAAAACCAAGTCAGTAATGACAAAATATTTAAGTCTAAAAGCTGCATCTTGATGAAGATTTCTAACACAATGCATTACTGCCTGAACACCAAACTGAACTGCACCTTCAGATGCTGACTTGCACGTGAACTGTCTCTTGCTCATGCCAGCTTGGCTTCCAGGAAAGCACTTGACTTTCATGTGAATTTTAAAAACTCCCACATGAACAGATATTAAAGTTTCCTCCTTTAAAGCCACACTTAAATGTTGCTGACACAGTAACACACAGCAGGCTTTGAAGCAGCACTTTTGCAACAACATGTGCACAGATCTCTGCTCAACTCACACTTGTTTTTCACAGAGCTGAAGTCTGATGTTATTTAAGAAAAAATTCCAAAACCTTTCAGTGTGTCTTTCCTAGTATGGTGCATATTTTGGAGGGTGAATCTTTTTACTTTTTATTTTCCTGTACTTTCTTAATGTTTCTGAGTTTTCAAAACCTACCACTTGTCAGTTACAATCTTAAATAATTTTCCCTTTTTGTTCTGTTGTAACTTTTCGGGAAAAATACACTGGGTCCAAGGTTATGAAGAGGTTGTATCAGTTTCAGCTCTGCAGGTAAGAGGGATGGAAATAAAAATTGCTAATATTTGGGGAGCTGTGATTTTTTTGCTTCAGCTACATATGAGGTTATCTAAAAAGCTGTAATGCAAAGGGAGAAAAATGCAAAAGCATAAAACTGTCTAGAGTTGTGGTAAGGTGTGTTTTCCTTCTCTCCCTGTAAGCATGATAGAAATAAGAGACATGAACTTACAGGCAAACTAACTTTGAAAAACTTTACAGGTCTTAAGATGTTATTTTTCTGCATACCAAGGCCTAAACAGGAAAACACCTAATTATGAAAACCTTTCCTTTAAAATCTCAGTAATGCTAGTCCTAGTAAATAATCTATGATAGAAGAAAATGTGCCTCACAGTTTTAAGTACTGGTAGTCTGAAGAGCTGTGGTGCCTAACTATATTGTATGAGAAGATGCAGGAGCCCCTTGCTGCCATGGGACTATGTTAACCCTGGCTGGCTTTGTCTGAAACTGGATCAATTAACTATTTTTCACATTAATGTCTGAGTGGAAGGAAATATAGAATGTGCAAGGGACTGTCATCATTCAATTCAAGTTGCATGGCAGACATTCCAAGGCTCTTTACAGAAACCAGTGTTGTCTTCTAAGTATCTTCATATTATCCTTACATTCATGTTTTCACATCCATGATAGTGAATTTACAGAATTAAAAGGTAATTTTCTATAATAATGAGTTTTAAACTAATTTTTGGCTTTTTTTTTCCTGAAGCCAGCACTCAGACCTATTGGAATTGTTTTTAACAGCTCTTTTCAGCATCCCTGTCTCTATTGCAGTGTTTCCATCTCCCAGGGTTTAACACTTCCCCCCACAGCCTCAGCATGGCAGGCCCAACATCCAAAGTACCTCACTCCTAAATGTACAGGTCACTGTTGTGCCACATTTTGGGTGCTGCTACAGCATCCATTCCTCCCTGGCTGCAGCCTGGGCCTATTTAACCCCACAGCAGCTGATGATGGAGCTGCCAGCACACCAAGGGAGCAAACACTGCCTTTGGGTTAAAATGGGAGAGATAAACCTGCTAGGAAAATGATTCTGAGCTGCTTTCCTTGATGCCTAAGTATTTCTATACAGAAGAGGAAGTGACAGATTGTGTCTGTTGTAGGATAATTTCCCCCCAAAAAGTTAAAAGTGTTGCCACTAACTGCCTTCCACTATATCATGTTAACACAGGAGAGGAAGCAAAGGGTCCTCTACTTTTTTGGAAAAGCAGAGTAAGGAGAACACAGTTTTCACTGAATGCTGGATTGTTCCTGCTCCAGCATTTTTAATCTGAATAGTTTTAGCAAAATATTGTTTCTTCAGAGCTTTTAGTGACCCTGTACCATTTGCATCTGCTTGCCTTCATACTGCAGCACCATGGAGATTGTATTCACTCTTATGCCCTCAAATTCACCACTTCCAAACCAATTCTACACTCTCTATGTATAGTTAAGTGATATATTGGAATTGCAGCTGATGCATTAAAGGCCTGTTAAACTGGCTGTTGCATAAACTGATGCATCTCCTACATGATGCAGCTGTCTTGAGTTCTGGAAAGGTTTCATAGTGCTCTGATACACTGTGCATCCTCCACCTGAGAATCTCCACACTCTGTGAACCCCACAAAAGATTAAACATCTCTATTCTCTAACCAGGCATGTAAAACCACTTCTCATCTGTCTCAACAGCTGGAGAGGAACTTCTGAGGAGGAGACTTGTAACTTACCTGCATACAGCACCAAGAACCACCCTGACTTCCCCTGCCACACCTTGAGCTAAGCTCTGTCACCAGCTGAAGGCATTTGCTGCTGCTTTGGCAGCAGTAACCCAGCCCCAGTGGGGAAGATTTTCAGCAGCTGAGCTGTCACTTTGCTAACTGATCACAAGCCAGATAATGAACTCAGTTTTGCTATTAGGCTTTTAAATACACTTGCAAGGGGGTGGGGAGCCCCCAAATCAGATTAAGCATTTTCTAAGGTCACAGAGAATCAGTAATAAACTAAGAGCAGAATCAGCTTTTCAAAACTTTAATCACTCCCCCTTGTTCTGCGTTCCTTTGGAAAGAGAAGCTGATAAAAATTTTTGGCCAGAGGACCTGAAAAAAAATTTAAAAGAATATTTAATCCACAAAGCTTCAACTTGTAGTATAAAAAAGTAAGATGTCTGTTTAGAAGGCTGATATCCAGCTGTAGTCCATTTTTCTTATTTTTCGTAGCTCTTTTTCCTGGGATTTAGACAATTTACACGTCATCTCTCCTAACAATTCCATATGGCTTGTATCCTCTTGTTCCATTGCTGTGACATCTTCCTCATCTGACTCATCCTCTGCTTTTTCACTCTCCATTTCTACTTCATCAGCAACTTCTTCAGCACTGGAAGATGGTTGGAAACAACCCAATTAATAGGTACTCTCACATTCTACAGTACTATAGGGGAGAAGTATCATGCAAACAACTAAGTAAACAAGATTTTATCTTTTTTTTTCATTTCAATCTACCTTTTTTCTTTCAGTCTACCTACTATACTTCTCTTGCAATCTCAATTTCAAGCCATTTTTCAAATAGCTCTCCTCTAAGTAAACTTAAAATAGTTTTTTTTCTTGAAACATAATAGGTAACTGCAGAGCAGGCAGGTCAGCATTATGACAAATGTTACAACACTGCAGTCCTACAGGATCAGAAATGTTGGATATACTGGTAGATGAGACTGTTCAAGAAGGTCACTCCTTCAAATCTGAAAAGGGTCACTTGGTCTTAAAAACTGCTGCAATACTATTACTAGGTATTAGTTAGCATTACTAGGAAAGAAAAAAATTCTTTGGTTGTTTGTTTTTTTTTCTCTAAACATAGAGAGATGTTTGAAATGGCCATTCTCTTCTGAGTTTAAGAATTTTAAGCCTGTGCTGAAGTAAAAAGCACAATTCCAACAAATTATATGGAACTGTTATAATTTAAAATGCATTAATTAATAGTATTAATTCAAGTGTCTGTTGTATAAATAGTCCAGATGTATTAAGAGTGAACTTCATGGCAAAACAGTACTGGTCTTCTAAAAATCATCTGTTTTAACACAAACTATTCATCACTCACAAAATGTAAATGGAGAAGCACACAGTAATATCATATTGCCATGGAAAATAGAAGCATTTAATGTTAATAATATATCCACTGTATAATATATACACTGATAAAATGTGGACAATCTTCAAGGGCCCAATGCTTACAATTACATGTACCTTTAAATGCACAGCCACAGCAGTCACTGCTGTCAAAGTACAAGCTCTGCAAGTGCAAATATTTACACAGGTCACTGAACTCCCACATTCTTCAGGACTGAAACTAGATGCAAGTTCCCATGTATTAGATTTCTGCCACTGTTCTGTGGCTGTTTTGTTGTGCCATGCAGTCAGAGATCCTGCAGCAGTGGCAGCACAGGGTGGCAGAAGCCAGGACACAGAACAGGCTGTAGGGCAGAACCCAGGGCACTCAGGAGCTGTGATTGTTCCTGGGTGAGCTCTGGCCCTGCGAACCACCCACTCACCCATCTGGCAAATCCACACCAACACCTGATTGCAAGGACAGGCTTTCATCCCTGGCCTGGCAGAGTCTAATGAAGCATTTTAAAGAACACATGGCA
The DNA here is from genome assembly GCF_901933205.1 of Camarhynchus parvulus. Lineage (NCBI taxonomy): Eukaryota > Metazoa > Chordata > Aves > Passeriformes > Thraupidae > Camarhynchus > Camarhynchus parvulus. The sequence continues at coordinate 7,471,794 of NC_044577.1, read as the reverse complement.
CAAAAATGCAATCACCGAACTGGCTTCAGTGTAAGTGACTAGATATTAATCCTAATACAAGAGCACTGTTGTAATCCCTGTGCCTGCATTCCTTTGATCCCAAAGGAGAAAGCTACAATTTTAAGTACCTACCAATAAATTGGCATTAATGCACTGTAAGCCAAACTTAGATGTGCTTACAGTATACCCTTTTATTTTCTAGCTTAATTAGAAATGACATTTGACTTCTAAAACAATTCTTAAGATCAAGCTTCTAACTAACTGGTGTATCTAGAAACTGAAACAAAAAATTATGCAGCAAGTCACAGTAATTTCAAATAAAGTTGAGAGTCTAATATTGAACCAAAAATAGCACTAAAAAGCCATTAAATCCCTGGAATAAAGTTAAATTCATAGAGAACGTTTGAGCGTAAAAGGCAGTGTTTTGCATATAAACACATTAGGCAAAACCCAGCAAAAATAACAGCAACAAAAGAGCCAATACACTACACGGCCAGACCATTACCACACTGAAGTGTTCAAATTACTGAATAGATAAAGAGTGTTGGAAAACTGCTTTTACACTTCAAACAAAGACTGACACAATTTAAAGTGACTTTGATAACTAAGGAGAGTTCTTGAACTTTTCTTACCTTTTGTTCTCTTTGGAGATGAGCAATGAGTTAATAAATATAGTGCAGAGGAAGGAAGCAGATGGCAAAACGTGTGCTGGAGTGTGCAAAAGCTGCAAAGATAAAACAAAAGCTTTATGAAAGGCTTTGTTTGTCGTGATTTTGCTTGTAATTACTTTTACTGTAATTACCCTTACCTCTTTGACAGCAGGTGAAGCTTGCTCCTGCTTATTATGAACAACTGGTTTTCCAAGGTCTATATCCTCCTGTGCTTGCTGACGTCTGTGCTTTCCCAGCAGCACACTAAATGGTGTCACAGGAAGACTTTCTTCTACTGCCAGCTTGAAAAAATGTAAGTAGAATTTTAGTGTCACAAATATAAGTTCTACCTCCTTTTAAGTTACTAAAATTCAGAATAAACCCAAGTGAGAAAAGCCTACACTCAAATTTAACTCAACTGAGCTATGTGGCTCTTTGTACTCATTCTCTGTCAGGTGTCTGGAGAGAATCCTGCACAGAGGGTTACAAAACTCTCCAGAATCTGGCCCCAAGAACACTGGACTTTAGTTTGCTGATCTACCTATTAACTTCCAAGTATGGAAGGTGGTGCATGTGCCAGAAAACCAAAGGATGGGTTTTCTGATTCCACAGAACCAAAAGATAATATATATTCCAGCATCATCTGCAGGGAGATTCAATTATGCAATGGGAAGCAAAACATGGCACCTTGACTTTTGGCATTCTCCTGCATCAATATACATTAATCTGAACACCAAATTATTTCCCCACTCTCCAAAGAGACTGATTGCTTATGCCCACAGTCCCACAGCATTTTATATTAGAAAGATACTAACTTCTACTTTGATCTACTTTATCTAACCAACGAAATCAATCAAGTGCTGCTGTTATAGTTTTAACTTCTTCAAAATGAATTAAAAAAAAAATCCAATTTCCCAGACTACTTCTCCACAGAAATACATACTGGAATGCAATTCTGGAACTCCTTCTCACAGGTAAGTCACAATTGACTGACAACTGTTCATCCCCATAGTTCAGACCACACTCAAGATTCCAAGTGTTACAGAAACCAACATAAGGAAAGAGCTTACTCAAACATTTTGCTTCATTTCTGTAACCTGAAGATTTTAGAAAATTATTATTTTTTCTCCCCAGGGGAAATGGAGAGTAGCTCACTGGTACTTAAAAAAATTTTGCAAACAGCACTTCTTGTCAAAAAATAAGCAAATCCAGATTACTGCCCCTTCAGCTAAGTGCCTGGGACTCCAGGTAAGGATCTGGTGAGCATTTTCATGGCAAAAGGGAATTTCAGTATGACAAAACAACCATCAGAATTTTGAACTGCTCTGCCCATCTCAGTCAGAAGTTCTATGAGAGGTACCTGTTTGCTTGATGGTGTGAGCCTTTCTTCCAGAGACTTTGTGCTAAGTGTCATTAGCTCCTAAAATACAGAAGGATGTTATGATATGTTATGATATGTGAAACTGCTTTCTATATTTGCATAGCTTGCCTACAGAAACTTCCAACTGGCCCAAAAGTTTTATCAGTCAAGTGGAAGAGGCAAAACCATGTCTTCATCTGTATTTTGTAAAGAAATTGAAGAGAAGCAAGAATGGACCTAGAGGTTCTATATGCTTTTTAGGAAAACAAACAAAAAACCCCACACCCCCATCAGAAATTACAGGGAAACTGAATATCACATGGAACATTTGAATAATCAGCAATAATTCATACAGCTTCTAGGTGCTTGTTTAAGTTAAACAGCATAGGCAATGTTCCCAAGTTATCTAGTCTCTTGTATCAATGAAGCAGCATAAAACTATTCACAAGAATAGTAGAAAACCAATAGAAAACCAGTAAATAATTTTGCTCTTAGGCTGTTTTGGCAGTTAAACGCTTTCAACAAAGCACAGCTTATAATGACATGAAATCAAAAAAGGAACTCCTATGCTCACAAGCAGAACTCTGAATTCCTATCAATCCATTTTAAAGAAAACAGTTTTTCCCCTGGAACCACCTACCAATTACTATTCCTTACTTGTGTATCTGTAAGAAAAAACAGTTGGGATTTTCTTAGCCACAGGTATTTTTCTGAGCTTATAATTTCAGGTTCATCTCTTGGAATGAAGGCAGCAAGCAGGATCTTTTCTTTACAAAGATTTCTCTGGATGTAGACTGGCCATGGCTCACTTGGTTTAAACACAAACACTGCAAAACCAAAAATATCTTCTTTTAAAATCAGGAAATTCTTACACTCCTGGCCAGCTGTCAAAGCCCTGCATATCACAGCCAAGAAGGCTGGACAGGATTGCTTCCAAGCAGCACTTCACAGGAATTTAACTGGCTAACTTCACTCAGTAATAGAAGGGACCTTTCACAATACTCCAGTCCACAGAACACACTTGGAAATTACCATTTCTGTAGGAAGAGTTAATTTAATGTCAGAGCTCTAAAATGTAGCTGCACAGTTCTGCATTTACAAGAGAAGGTCAAGAACATTTGAGACCCTCACCCAGAAAGTGTGGTTAATCCTGAGATATATCCTGTACCTGAAACTACCAGCTGGAAGAAAAGGTAACACACTTTATCTGAATGCTGCTGTCAGATATGGCTCAGTTCCCACAGGTGCAGGCACACCCTGAAGTCCCTCTCCAGCTTTCATGGTCTGAATTCTAAGAAAACCTTTTCTAGGAATTGTGCTTCCCCAGTTTTAAATTCTGCTGATTATGACTAGTGAAAGAAGGCTTTGTACTTACAGCTGGACTCTTTGGAGAGCCATGAGACTGCAGCAATGTGTTCAGAAAGGGGATCAGGTTGCAGCACTACGACGTTGAGGTGGGCACTCCACTCCACTGAAAAGCACAGCAAGAGGCAGAGGTGAAAAGGAGCCAAACAAAAGGTCAAACAAACACACAAGGCCTTAGCTGCTGGAAGAGGCAGCTTCACTCATTCCCTGGTGAATAAAAACACACAAATGCTGCCAACTCCTACACAAGTGTAAGAAATACTACCTATTACTGGGTTATCATTCACCTAACCCAAGATTTATTCTGCACACACAAAGCACATGCACACAGACAGTATCCTATCCTAAGTATGAAAATAATCCCATTTCCACAGGGCATTTTGTAGTGTGTTAAATCTGGAACTGAACTAGAATTATTTCAAGGTTTCACAGTGATTTCAAGTAATAAATTACTCTAGCACACATTCAAGCTGATCTTACATGCACAAGTGAGCAGGTTCCAGCAACACAGAAAGCCATAATCAGTGGCACCAATAAGGTACTTGGAACATGTTAGTCTCCCAAAGCAGATGTTCCTACAGAAGTAAGAAGTCAAAACAAATTAGTCACCTTCAGAGTTCATCTTTGTTTTTTTTCTATGTAGCAATTACTCACAAGTCACAAAAACTATTTAGTTATGATTTACTTTTGGTATCTAAATCCAAAGTTTGCTTTTTGCATTCACCTCTAGTGGCATGAAACTCCACACATAACTATCAGATAAATCTGATAATTTAAAGTGTGCATAATTATGTAAGGATTACATGTTTCTACAGCATTCCAATATAAAGGAGGGATTTAAAACTCTAAAATAAATTACAAACCCATACATAACTCTAAGTATTCACATTGGGATTGGAAAATAAATTAGTATTTAGAGAAGCCCTACTATTGTTTAGGAACTAGAATGAGAGTAGTAGTTTAAAAAGGGCTATTAGAGCTCCAGTTGAAGAAAGCATGAGATTTAATTTCTCAGTCTCTTGTTTGAGAATAACAGAACAGCCTTAGGACTTGTAATGATAAAAGATTTTTAAAAAAGCTAATAAGGGACAGAATTTGTATATTAAAGCATAGCCCTTTGACATTATGCAAATAATACAGTAATTCATTATATACCTAGAGTAATTTATTTCCTTTTAATATAACAAATAGTAGAGGTTATAAGAGGAGGCAGCTGGCCTGGGAAAAGCTTGCCACTGCACCAAGCTGGTGGCTCACATGCCTCCCACAATTTTCCTCCACACTAGTTTCAGAATAACATTTCTCAATTTCTAATCTTAGAGGACCAACATAAAACAGATTTCATAACACAAAAGAAATGCTTACAAACATACACACAGCACATGAAAGGGAGAAACCTCTGTATGCTGCTATGATTCTTTGTGCCAAGAGTCTTTAAAATATTGTGACCATACAATGTTGATGTCTTTTATCATGACAGCATAGAATGGAGCATTGCTGGGATAGTCTGCCAGGAAAACATGGATTTTTGAACAGAGGTTACAGAGGATGAAGATATGTATTTCATAGTACAGGTAAGGTCATCATGCCTTTATGGTTTATTGATATAATTTCCATTTGCATGCATGCATACACAAATAAAGAACCAACTGTTTGCATTTACACTTTTCCCGGACTTTGATTCACCCCTGGATTAATGGGGGAAAAGAGAAGGGCTATCAACACACTACTTGTGTGTCCCATGATAGAGATTTGAGGATGGGAGGTACAAGAGACATAAGCAAGTAAGAAGGAACTGCAAGGCTCAATCTTATTTTTAGAATAAAAAAAGCCATGGCCACCTAAAAGCCATTTTAGTCTTTTCTATATACAAATTTAAGACTGATAAAATCAATGTTTATGTGTATATGTTTATGAGCATATACAAGGTCTTGGACTGCCATGAATTGATTCTTTCTTTTCTGAGAGTTCAAATGAGACAAAAAAAGAGCAGATGAAAAATGTACCTTATATTTCCAGGTGGGTGGCAAAATGTACACTTAAGATCCCAAGTAAGTGAATCCCATACAGTGACAGTTCCTTCAAAGCTAACAGCCAGCAAAGAGCCATCTTCTGAGAAGCAGCAGTTTGTAGCTTGGTAGTTGTGGTAGCTGCCTACAAAGTCACAGCTCCAGCTCACACTCTGGTGTGCTGCATTGAATGAACAAGCCAGTTAATTCAAGTCCATACATGAAGAAAGAATTCAATTATTACTGCGAAACAGGCTCAAGGCAAAACAGTTTTCTTTCAGAATTTTTGAAGAGTACAGAGAATCTGTCCTGTTCTAATAGGAGAAACAGCTGCTAGGGTTTTCATTTGTCCTCAGGTTTGCATTTGAACAGTGAACCTCGAGACTGACATGGTACAATATTCATGCTTAGTTTGCCAACTCCAATAACTGTGCTCTCACAGAGGCAGAGGTTAGGAAAAATGATACCCAAGTAGTTTCAGCACTTAATGTTCTGGAAAAATTGTTCTGTCAAAACTCTAGCAAGAACACAGGAGCATTACTCAAAATCTGAACACAGCTTGCATTTGAGTCCAACAAAGCTCATGGTTCATTTACAGAGGATTTGAGGATCACCAAGTGACCCACCAGCATGCTTCCTTCAGTTGGTTCACCTGCCACTGCATTCTGTTTGGACACCTTTACCCCTGTTGATAGTTACCAGAAAATAAACTGGAGCAAACTGATGTACTTACCACATTAACACACATTTCCCAGTATAAAATAATTCCTACAGCATGCTTTTGAAACATTTGAGTAGGATGAGCAAAAAAAACGAAAATCACCCTATGCTAAGTTACTCTTTATATAATGGCCACAAGTTGATGATTAAAAGACCTGCCTGTTAAAAAAAAAAAAAAAAAAGCCAGAAACGATTGAGTACTTCCAACTGCATGGCACCATCTAGGGGCCCAGCAAGAGACCTGCTGCAATGAACACATACCAGAGTGAACTCAACTGAGGAGCCCTTTGCCAAACTAGTATTTGCTGCAGAGAAGCTGCAGCATGTCAAGCCTTTCTGCCTGAGCATTCCTACTCTGCCCCACTGGGCAAATACACCAGAGCAGCCACCAGTAATTGGTACTTTTACATATGCCACAAAACAGAGCCCTGTAGTCACTCAAATACAAACACCCTGAGGAGGCCAGTCAGCAGATACAAAACTATTTTGTGGAAGGAAAAAAAATTAAGTTTCATCCCTAACTAATACTGTGCTCAAGATCAAAGTATCTGCTCATTAAGTTAAGATATAATTTAACCTCAGAATAATTTATGAAAAAAAGCAAAACCAAACCCTCTTTCAGATACCACTGGGGAGATTACTACTAATACAGTAAATGACACAAGTTTTGTCTGTCTTCTCATGAGCAGCCACAGTTGAGGGACAAAGAGCTTGGAAAGGGAAAGTCTGGCAAAGTCTGCCAAATGGAAACCCTAGCAGCTCTAAAGTACTTTTGAACATGTTCTCACCTGCCCATGAAAAGACAAACAGATTTCTAAACTGCAAGCAGCTCAGCAACACCACTATCACAGCTACTTAGGAACATGAAATGACAAGACAGCCAAGTGGCAGGAAAGTGCCACCTCACTTACGTGTGCCTGACACTGTAATAACATTGAAGTAAAAGGACATTAATATGTTGGAAATCTTTTGTATTTCACATCCAGAGGCATACAGAACAATCAATAAATATACACAAATGGTGTGTTTGAAAGAAGTGACATCAGCGTGTCTTTCTTGAGGTTAAATTTGGTTATTAAAAGTATCTCAGAAATACCTAGATACCCATTCTATGATGTTCAAGTACCTAATGGAAAGGAAGGATGTTCAAAAAATGAACTCTGAAGTGGTGGATATGTCAAATTGCAGAAGTGCTATTATTTTACACTAATTCACCTCAAAAACAGTAACACATTTCTGTACACTGCTCCTTTGAGCAGAAGTCTCAAATGAAAAGCCAACCCAGAGGACTGACAAAAATCCATTCTCTCAGCATGGAAAAATCATTACCAGAAACAGTTCTTTAACCAATGAACATAGGCTGCCACTCCCTTCTGCAGCAGCTTGCCAAGGTCTTTGGTTATATCAGGAACCTCCAGACCAAACTAATACTATAAACTACAGCAGAACTCCATCACAGGACGCTCAGGAGAACACAACACTTCATGCAGCAGCAGAAGCAGATCAATGCAGGGGACTGAGCAAATGAAAGTAGGGTTCTAATTTCTACAGCATGACTTCAAATGGCATTGTAGGTCCTTTCCAACTCAGGTTATTCTTATATTCTACGTTAAAAGGTGCAAGTAAGAGTAAGTTATATTTTGGCCACACTTACCTTCTGGATCAGAGTCTTCTACCATCACCCAGACTTTAAACACACAGTCTCTGCCAGTTGTTACCAGTATGAGAGAGTCATCTCCCAGTTCATCCATGTCACGAAAGCACATGTCTGTGATGTGGTTGTCATGGGGCGTGTTTATTCTGGTGTTCAGCGCAAAGCTATAGGAAAAGAAAGCAAAAGGTTGTCATTCTGTTTCATTTGGAACCTGGGGAGAATTCAGTTCAAGCTGATTCTGGAATGGGCAGAGAGAAGAGCAATCAAAGGAATTTCTAATTAAGACAGCTAAATGCTATTGCATTAACAGATCAGGTTCCCCTAATGGCTTCCATACATTAGCCCAGCACCAAGAATTATCAGTAGGCAAGCATCTCTCAAACACTCAGCCTGAACCCTGGGCAGTCTTTCCAGTAGTTAGAAAATCAGTCATGTGGTTATCTGTGTAGTAGCTTTCTTTTGCTTTGTTTCTTTAAGAAAATAATTTGTAGTCAAAATGTCATTTTTTAAAGATGAAAATTAAGGAAAGGCTATTAACCAGGAAAGGAAAATTAGGGAAAGGCTATTAATGCATATGTTAGCTAAAGACAAAGACCAACAATACAATTATAAGCTTCCGAATCCATCAATTAATGATGGATTAAATAGAGGTAGGAAAACTATATGAGCTACAGAACCATTCTGTCAGGTCCATGATTTTTAATACCAAGAAAATTTGTGAATTTAAGTCCCATGGTTACAACTGTCTCTAATTACTCTGAGTAAAATAGATCCAGAGCAATTATTTCCTGTGTGAATTCAGTGCAACTCTGTGCTCTGCTGCAGATGCTGTAGTGCGCATAGTAAATTCCCAGATCTTTGCAAGGCAACATCTGTGCAGGGATTTGTGTGACTGACAGCTGGAAGGCCAGCTGTTACCATTACCTCTGTGTTTCTTCACTGTAGAACCACAGCTTCAGCTGTAGCTCGGGGTCAGCCACTTCCTCACTCTCCTCCACCGTGGCCAGCCAGGTGCCCCGAGCGCTGAATGCAACCTTCACCAGGTCCGACTGCTTCAGGCCCGCCTGGTGGATGTACTGCCGCTGCACGATGTCCAGCTGCAAAGCAAGGCCACAGGGGAGTTAAAATTCAGGTGCAGCTGGAAGAGATATCACTCATGAAACCACAGAGGAAGCACGTTCTGAAGGCTCCAGTTAGACCAGACTGGGCTGTGGCATGAAGAAGTATGCCAACATGTGGGGAAAGCAGAATTTGAGCACGTGCATTCCACAATGACGCAAAGTGTAGGAAAGAATGAAAAATAATTTGAAGGTGTTTTACCTACAAATTTTTGACATTTAACAGGATAGCACATTGTTTTAGAGTACTTTTTTCAGTATCAATATTTAGATTTGCTTAGCACATGAATATAGAGATAAAGCCAAGAACATGTCAGCCTGCAATCCAGCCTTGTGGGATAGCTGTAACGTTTTTTCCCCATTTGCCATATTAAGTCTTCAAATAAATTCTGATGCACAAGTAACTTGACTGAGTGAGTTAAAGTTTTGGTATAAGCCCATTCAACTTACACTGAACAACTGTTGGTCACTCTGGAGGGAATAGAACTGCAAGTGGCCTGGCTCTCCATTCAGGACCAAAGCTTTGGTTCTAGGATCAACCACTAGGCCAGTCTTGACATCTCTACCTGGAAACAAAATTCAGGTGACAAATGACCAAAGCTGTCAAGTGACACATTCCACCCTCTAAGTGGACGACAAATTTTACTGCACTTACTTTTGATTAGCCCTTGAATACTTTTGGAAAACCTTAGGTTGCTGTTGATTATTGTAATTCCTGAAAGAGAAAGCAGACCAAGTCTCACAAAAAGCACACATCTCTCGGTGGGAAAGAACTGTAACCACCTGTACTGTAAATGTATCTTTTCCCAGTTTACGACACCAAAGTGGAAAACCAAGTTACAGCAGTCACCAAGCAAATTCACAGAACTGATCAAAGAGCAAAATAATCTGTTTTTTCAGATCATTAATGAAATTTTATACAGTTCTTAGTTAATTCATCCAAAATCATCAAAATAAAGCTCATAGAGATTTGCATTTCCACTGAAGTGATACTTGGATGTGTTTTGGCTTACTGTTGTCTGTGTGCAGGGTGCAGCAGAGAACGCCGTCAGAGGACATGGAGATGCACTCGATGGGAGACCCCAAACGAGGCAGGAAATCCTTCTGGCATGAAGATTCATTGTGCCACTGGACTAGAACAGATTCAACTCCACCACTCAGCAACCTGGTTCCTTTTCCAGCAACAAAATACAGTTAAAAGGTTTTGCTTAAAAAGAAATGAAATCAGCACCCTGTGTCTTTACAATGACAGACAGACATGAGTTTCTCAAAACTTTTTAAACTGAGAATGAGAAAACATGCTTTTCATTATCTCCTGTTAAATTGCTAGAGAAACTTGGATTAAGTAACAGGAACTTGTGTCTACAGTGAAATTTCAGCAATGCTTTGGGAGTAGTAGATCCCATCACTTTCTGAATCAGCTGGGTATTTGTGTTAGGATATGGCTGAATTATTCTCCTGTAAAAAGTACTTAAGAAGAATAGTTCAGATCACACAATTCAGATAGAAGTGTAGTATTTCTGACAGGAGGTTTGAGCTCAGACAAGACTGGCTTGTTTTATTTGGATGCAAGTAAAACTGGCAGGAACTCATCAGTACTATTGATGAAATGGAAGGGGCAGAAGAATGGAGGTGAGGGAGAAGAGGTGAGATAAGGGGTTAGATTTTTACTTCTACAACAAAAGGAAGATATTTGACATTACAAATGCCAATCAAAATGCATATAAAAGTAACTCCTTTAGTTTTTATTTCAGATCCTTCCTGGATACACTTAAAATTCTGGAAATTAACTTGTTAGTAAGTGGACAAACTTGGAGCTTCTACAGATTCTTCCTTGTCTGCTGCAACACTTCAAATTTGAGGTTTTGTTTGTTTGATGGAGATTTTTGGGTTCTTTTGGTAGGGTTTTTCTTATTGCTTTGTTTTGGTTTTTATTTTTCTTTTACTCACCCTCCAAAGAATAAGCCAGATCCATGACAGTATCATGATGCCAGTGCAGTGCTGAATATGTGTATGCTTTCTTGTGGTGGAAATTCCTCCTGTGTGGAGAGGAACAAAACAATTCTTTACACACAACATCAACAACAGAGTAAACCAAAGGAAATATTGAACTGAATCAATTATATCATCCAGTCCTCTACCTTCTAGACTGGTTTATCCTATGCTCAAGTGATGCAGAAGAAGGGAAGGAACCACGCTACAGGTTTTCAGAAGCTTCCTGGTCTACACCTCACATCTTAGATCATCATCAGCCCTGGAGGCAACTTAACCATGTAGTGTTTCTAATCATGTATTCCACTGATGTGCTCTCCTTAGATGTGTCCATAAAGAGTTATTTCACCTGTTCCTACATTACCTTTTACACCTAAGTTTAGATTTAACTGAGCATAACTTAACATAGCATTTTTTCCACTTGACATACAGACTTGTCAGCACTGCAGGTTCATTGCTCATTCTGACTTCTGAAAATGGCATTGCTAAGGACAAATTAGACTGCTTTGCTCAGGTTTGACTTAATTCCTACAGTCAGAGGAGCTGATGGGATACACAGTTAACCAAACTGCACATACCAGAGGCGAATCTTTCCATCAGCATGGCCAGTTGCAATGCAATCCTCTGTAGGATGGCACACGACACAAGTGAAGCGATTGTCACCTCCTTTTGTCTTCGCTGTACTTAAGGAAAACCTTCAAAAGTTAAGAAAGGAACTTTAATTTTAAGAGTTAGGTTGGTTTTTCTAAAACAAATCTTCAAAAGGATCAGCTAGTGCACATAAAAAATAATTCTGATTAGAAAAATTAAACATTTTCAAGTTGTTATGGTTACATGCACTCTCAAAAAATAGTGACAGACTTATTTTCCTCTTGATTTCCATAATTCTTCACCTTCAATCAAGGTGAAAGAGTTTTTGCTTCTGTCTTTCTCTCTCTCCCTCTCCTTTTCTCCTGCTTCTCTCCCGCTGCCTGGGCCCTGCCCAAACTATGCCCACCACTTGTTTCAGGTCAGCATCAACCTATGTATTTAACTGAAAAAAATACATTCCTGAGCTGCAAAGATAAGGTACCACTGCCCCTGATCTGCTCACTGTTCACTTCTACAGGAAGCTTCTCATATAGTGACTACATCCCCTCCAGCAGAAAACCAAATATGAGACCATGTGTGCACACATCATGAGTTAAAAACCATTTAAGATAGATCAGACTGAATGAATACCTGACATTTTCATTCTTATTCTTACCTGTTCAACAATTTCCGTTTAAAAAAATAAACTTGGAGATTCACATCCTTTACTGATACCACATATGAATCCTGTTAAAGTAAAGCCATTTAGGACACACAGATTATCTTTTCACACAAGAAAAAAATCAAGTACATTTCACTACAAAATACTTTACTCTGGAGACAACATATAAGCTGATATTGAGCAAATACTTTCCCATTATAAGTCTCAAAGTTTCTTTTTTTTTTGGTAATATTAAAAAGAGTATAGTTTTTATACCAATTAATTTACTTCCAGTTTTGTTTCAGTACTGCTGTGCTTTGTATAAAGGTATAAACAGCATAGAGTTCATCTGAGAGGGAAAAAACCTCCAACCAACCAACACCAAGAGAAGAAAAAAACCCAGAGGTGAGCATACTTCTCTTCCAAATGCAATTTGCTTCGGTGATGCACCCACACCATCCAGAACCACTGAGAGCTCCTTGCCTTCCAGATCTTGGCCTGCTCCTTTTGTCAGCTTAACTGAGACCAGCTGGAATGTATCTGACCAAAGAAAAAAATCTGTCTGAAACCAACAGTAGTACTGAAGAATGAGGACCAGACAGTGGGTATCAGTGCAAGGGTAAGCAGAAGAATCCAAGGGAAGCTCTTGCTCTGAAGTAGCAACATATTATAGTACACAGTGAGGCCAAGCTGTATTTATTGCAGACAAAATCCCATTAAAAAATACTAGACATGCTGTGAATAGGACAAGTCCGTTTATGGTAATAAATGCCTAAGGTTACTGCCTAAGGTGGGAGAATGATCCCCAGCACTCATACCCAACTTCAGTAGTGTAACCTGAACCTTGGTGAGCACTCAAAGATGAGCTCAAAGATGAACTGCATCTATGAGACCACAACCATGCAGTACATGCTTCAAAAGCAAAGACAAGCACTCTTCTAGACAAATATTGGAATGACAGATGTTACAGAATGAGAATGAAAGAGGTACAAAGTGCAGAACTAGACATCTGCCACAGGATTTAAAAAATATTTCACAATTAACATATTAAAGCCCATTCTTGCAGCACACTGCTCACTGCTGGGACAGTAGCACAGACACAGAATGACTGAGATGACATGGATGATGGTGTATTTACTGCAGACAAAATCTCATTAAAAAATACCTAGGCATGCTGTGAATAGGACAAGTCTGCTTATGGTATTACTGCCTAAGGTGGGAGACTAATCTCACAGACACAGAATGACTGAGATGGCATGGATGATGCTGCCTGTACTGTACCTCGTTCACCCTTCTTTGGAATGACAACAAACACCGAGTCCTCAGCACTGGCAAGCGCGTACAGTGCCAGAAGTTTGGATCCTACAGTGAAAGTCTGAAGGAAAAAAAAAGAGAAGGAAATCAATAATAACTACATTTGTGTGTATGTCTTTAAAATAAGGAAATCATGTCTTACAGAAAGGTTCATGTATTAATTAAAATCCTCAATTCTAAGACAAATACATCTTTATTCTATCAAGGACTGATACAAATGTTAAAACAGTACTAATAAAATATGAGACATCAGATTTACTGAAAAGCTTTAGGATACCTTATCTCTAACACAAAGCAGAAGGCACACCCAGAGTGGGTATTTAGCAGAAAATATGAGCAAGAGTAAGCAGCCCACATTTTCAAGCCATTGGATCAATTCTTAATGGTGTATCCCAAACTGCAGCACACTTCCCAGAGCTACCCTGGACTCGAAACTGCAGCAGGTCGCAAGGTCAGTATGTCAGTACATCTCCCAGCTTCTTCCCCAAAGGATCTGCATCATTATCATCACCACACATTCTTTTACTGACACAATTAGATGGGTTTTAGGTTGTGTTTGTAGTAGAACAACCCATCTTAGACTGATTTGTGCCCATTTTTGTCATGCTGTTAACAGGAATAACTCAACATACTTTAATGGGAATGCCATCCATGAAGTCCCACAGCTTAATGGTGCCATCGAGAGAGGAAGAATAGAGCTGAAGATAAAAAACCAAAACCAACTGTATAAGTAATAGCAATATATCAAAGCCAGATTCTACATAAAATCACAACCAGGTAACTGAATAATAAAAAATACAGGACAGGGACCAGCTCTGTGCTGACTTCAAATAAAGTGCAAACGCAAAACCACTACTCTAGTTCAAAATGTACATTGTCACAAAGAGTGAATGCACAGATACCCACCATGTGAACATCTAATTTTACAAAGCTAACATATAGATTTACCAACATTTCACAAAGCTAACATGTAGACTTACTTATTTACCAACATCCCTCTTGGTAAATAAATCTTGCTTATATCCAGACACCAAAAAAGTCCAAGCAAACTAGGAGCAGGGAACGCAGGCTGGGGGCAGAGGGAGCCACTGGGGAAGTTAAATGGATTTAGTCACATCTGCATCACTACCAGCAGATACAGAAGGGTGAACACCGATCACAGTATTTCTGATCTTCTCATATGCTTCTTTTACTCTTTCAATCAATTTGAACCGAAAATTTTGCTGTATTTCCGTTTTGTTGTCATTCCATTCAAGGAGTGCAATCCACATGACATTTCACGTTTCTGTTCGTAGGAAACTGACACAGCTCTACCCTTCTTGTCAGATTTCAGTGAAACATCAGCTCCACGATGCCCTAATCCCTCCCAGCCCCTTCCCAAACCCCAGCCAGCCCCGGGACAGCCCCCGCGGGGGCACACAAGGGTCAGGGGCAGCCCGGCCACCCCCAGCCGGACCTCCCCCCGCAAACCTGCATGTGGTTGTGTGGGTTGAGCTGGATGCCGGTCACCAGGTCGCCGTGGCCGCACAGGAGCCGCAGGGTCTCCTCGGTGTTCACGCTGTGCACCTTCACGAAGTCGCCCGAGGCGTACAGCAGGTACCTGCGGGGGGGAAACGCCGTTACCCCGGCCCAAGGGGTCCGGGCGCCCCGCGGCAGCCGCAGGCCGCGGGGACACGGGCGGGCAGAGCCCGGCCCGGAGCTCAGGAGCCCCCCCGATCGAGACAACCCCCGCCCCCCGTGCCACTTGCTTAGAGTCAGCGGAGAACACGGCCCTGGCGCCGCGCTGGCCGCCGCCGCCGCAGCGCACCACGCGGAGCGCGCCCGGCGACACCATCTTGTCCCGCCGCCACCCGCGCGCCAGCCCCGCCCCGCCCTGCGCCGATTGGCCCCGCCGCCGCCGCGTGCTGCGGGCGGGCTGCACGCGCGCCCCCTCACGGACACACCGGGGCGGCGCAGGAGGGGAACGGCCCCAAAAGCGCCTCATCCATCACCGGAGCGTGGCACCCGGCGTCCAGACTCTCCTTAAACACCTCCAGGAGCTGCCACCTCCCCGGGCAGCTCCTTCCAAACAGCTTCTCTGAAGAAATTCTTCCTAATGTCCAACCTGAACCTCCGCTGGCACAGCTTGACTGTGTCCTCCCGTCGGTTACCTGGCAGCAGAGGCCGCCCCTCACCTGGCCACAGGTGATTTTTACGGGGCGCTCCTCCCTTCATTAGTGCCCCTCAGAGCGTCGGTGTGTGCGGGGAGTTGTGGAGCTTGTGAGCATACTGCCCGTGTCCACTACCAGGATTTTCGTCCGAAACCTCCCCCGGCTGCTCTCTGCGGCCATTCCCAGGATGAAAGGTGGCGGGAGCGCTGGGCAGCGCGGCGCCGGCCCGTGAGGGGCTGTGTCCCTTTCACCCCCCACCCCACACTCCGGTCCCTCCTGGCCTCAGCGCCTGGCACGGCCTGCCAGGGCACTGCAAGGGAGAGTCCTCTGCCTGGGTCTGGAATTGCGCCTGTCTGAGGAGAAAAATGCGTTAACGCCCTTGTTTAAGCGAGTAGAAAGGCTGAGCAGAGGAAACCGATGGGTAAGCTTTGCTATACCCCCTCCCGCCCCTCCTTGTTCGCCGACTTGGACGAGCTGTGGGTTTGCCGAGTTACTGAGCACATCGTGTTCTCGTATCTGGAGGAAAACCGCTGTCAGGAGCAATGCGAATGTCTGGAGTACAGCGTGATTTATGGTGTCTGCGCCCTTCACTGCTGCTCCAGAATGGCAATTGCAGTTTTTGCACAGCTGTGAAGTTTTGGCGGCTGTTTAGGCGATTGAAGGTATCTCTGGTATGCCTGTAATTGGTTTTTAAACAGTCGGCCTTCACAGGCAATAACAGGGACAGGTGCGTTATGGGCGGGTAGTTGTGATCATCCCGCTGTCTCCCTTTTCTTCCCTGCTGGCTGAATCCCAGTTCGCAGGTTAAGCGAGGATTGTGCAGGGGCAGTAGCACACACCGTGGAGAACTGTGGTCATAGGGGGCTGGGGATGGGTGTGAGAGGGCCCAGTGCACCCAGAAACCTGGCTGCCATTCTCAGATGCTTTGGCAATTAAACAGTGCACTCTCTCCGGAGCTGAGAGCAGAATTTACAAGGGCTGCCTAAGTTGCGGTCCGCTGCAACAGCTGTGTCGTGCTCTCATTCTGGTGAATGGTTTAGAACCCAAAGGCAGATGCAACCTATTGCTCCTCCTGTATGGTACAGTATATTGTGTCCAGGTCCTGAGCCACAGACATTGAATAAAGCCAGAAGGGGAAAAAAACGAGGTCTTCAGGAAAAGCCAGTCCCTTTAATCCACTTTATTATGTGAATAGGACTCTTTTGTCAGGTCTACACTAAATGTAGTCAAGTTTTGTTAAAATACAGGAACTTGGCATGTTCATCCTCTCCCTTGATGAAGGGAGAAAGGCAAATACCTTGTGCATCTTAATCCATATGTTTTTGTAACGCATGTTTATTTTTATCATTTTTGGAAATCTGCCCTAAGCTTTGAAGCTGATAAACCATGTAGCGGTCAAGACTATCCCCCAAACATATATCCTAGAGCAGGAGCACAGAGTGATAAAACAAACCATAAACTCCCAGCACCTGTGCAGAGCACTGTTCCCCCCCCCACAGCACAGCTGCTGCTCTCAGCACTGGCTTTCTCTGCTTCCAGCAGCACAATTAATTCGGTTTTCCTTCCCACACTTCAGCGGAAAACCCAGTAATGCAGCCACAATTAATGTGATTTCAGTATCAATTTCACTTGTTAGTTATTATATACAGGTAGATGCTCTGTGTAATTGTTCTAAGTAATGCTGCCCGAAGTTTCTAGTAGTGCTATTCTAAATATGGAACATTTTTGTTTATTGTGGAACATTTTTGGATTCGATTGGGTCACTATGGCAGAGTTTAAAAGACACTCATATTCAAAGTTAAAATGGTTGCCATTTATTAGGAAATAATGAATAATAGTAGTAAATAATAATATATAATATAGAATTATTAATAAATAATAAACACACACAGAGTGTGTTTTTAAAACATTTTTTTTAAGATGCACTCAGCCTTTTAATTTATTGTCATAACCTATATTTTAAGTGTGATTTGATGCACAGGTGTATAAAGAACCAAAACTTACCTGTACCAGTTTTTGGAAGTTGAGGTAGTAGAAGATACTGAAAGTATCTGGTTTGTGGTATTCAATGGAGAAAGGAGCAAAACTAATCTAACCTGTTGTTAGATTTTATTTGTTTGTAGTGGTGGCCTTGTATGCTTTTTCTAATTTATTTGTTTAATTTTACATTTCCAGTATACAAAATTTATAGAGTTGTCTGTCTGCAGAAAGTTGCTTTTATCTTTCCCAAAATAGTGACTTGATTCAGTAAGGATTCTAGTGGATTCAGTTGATGCTTAATTCCTTTAGGAGGAATTAATCAATAGAATATAATTGTAAGTAATACAAGGTGTATCTTTGCAAATTTTTGAAAAAACATATTGCAATGAATAGAGCAAATAGTTCATAAATCATAGCAAATAGTATTGGCCAAAGATTTGTTTGCATTTAGAATTCACTGTGCGATTGTGTAAGTAATTACAGGTAAACTAGTTGGAGAGAATGCAGCTGTAGTTCTGAGACATCTATTTTTAATGTTGTAAATAAAAATGGAATAACTTTAAATATGTTACCAACTTAGATGGAAATCCTTCCAGGCCAAGAGGTGAGTTCTTTCTATACAAGTGTTACTAGTTAGGTTTATGTACTCTGCCTAGTCTGTAAGTTTCTAAACTGTCCCATCAATTGTGAAATCCCATGTAAATAATACAGTGTAAGAGTGATTAAGGGGAAAAACCATTGTTGGCACTCCAAGGAAGCAGAATGACTGTCCTTAAGGAAGGGCGTGGGTCACCACAGTACCACTGCAGTTCATCCAGTCAGAAGTACAACACAGGGCAGATATCTGACTTGGAATGCTAACTGTGTTTTATATTTGACTTGGTTTTCAGCAGATTTTTTACTTTCCTGTATCCTATTTGATCGCAGCCTTGCTCCTTAATAGAATATCCAGCTCCATATCCCTGTCTGGAGCCTGGGAGCTGATCTATCACTCCCCACACTCTGCTTTCACACTGGGATGCTGGCTGGCCAGCATTGCAGCATGAGGCAAAGGATCTGGTACATTTCAAAAAATCTGTTCTGTTTGTAAACTCTACCGCTGGTCTCGAATGGCTTTTTGTCTTCCATTTTGTGCCCTTCTCACCTGGCTTGTGGCTGCAAAGAGAAGAGGGTTCTGAAATACATGCCTTGAATTCTTCTTTAAGGAGATCAGGGATAAGAAAGGCTGCTCACATCATCTCCTAAACAAATGCCTTCTTTTAGGAGGTGATGTGACCAACTCAAACAAATGATTACTAATTTGCCTAAGTAAATAACACAAAGACAATGTGCTCATATGTTGACTTCAGTTCAGGAGATATATTTATTTGAAGGGAAATTACACTGTTTTCTTTGTGGTAACCAAAAATTCACATCTCCTTTGCTGAAAGAAAAATAAATGTGACAGAGATGAGAACGGAGTATGCAGCAGGAAGGCGTGGTGGTGTGGGACTCCCCTGCAGAGGGGCACATCCACAGTGTTCAAGTTGGCCAAGCAGCTCTGCGGGGAGGGGAGGCTTGGCTTATGGAGAGATGGTGCTCATAGTAGTGAGTCAAAGCCGCCGTCGGCACTAGAGGGTGCTAGAAGAACGACTGCAACACGAACAACTCCGTGTTTGAAGCGCAGAACCCCCGGAAAGGGGAGCTCGCCAAAGGCGTGGTGCCCCTCAGAGCCCTCTGTTCTGAGCCAGCCTGGCCATAAACAGCGCACTGCTGTTCTCCTGGTGGAACCGCTGCTGTCAAAGGGAGGGCCGGCACCTTGGAGGGACTCTGTGTGACTGTTTCCTTAGCAGTGCTCAACAGGTGGTGGCAAAACACGTGTAAACACTTCAATCACTTTTCCAAAGAAGTTTTGTTTTGAAACATCTCTAAATAGAGGGACTGAGCGTATGGTGAGAATGAGTAGAGGCAAACTTGATAAATGGAAATTATAGTAGTTAGAATAGGAAAAACTGTAGCACGTGACAGCAGAAGCCCACCTTGAGGCGGTGTGAATGTACTTGGCCTTTTCTTCATTCATTGGGTTGTGCCTTTCCCTTTGGAAAGGGCATTTTGTGGAGATGTGGTACCAAATGACCTCCATGCTGGCACAACTGTGCTTTTGTATCCAGGTTGTGAATACTCTTAGAGTCTTGCTATGGGAACTCTGTATGCTTCTGTGTATGTGCTGTCCCAGATGGTGGCTTGTACCAGCTGTGCATCAAATGCATTTTCTGCATCTGTGTGCCTTACACCAACGAAGTCACTGAGGAGTTTAGACTGGAGAAACAAGTGCCTGCTAGATCAAGTGCCAAGGGTCTTCCAAATTACCCCAACAGACAGAGTGGGGGACAGTGTTGATCCACATGCCTTTTACAGCACATTTTCCTCATTGAAAAGCAGAGATGGTGTCTTGTACACATCTGTCATGGCAATGCCAGTCAAGTCCCATCACTGTTAACTGCTTATTAATACCAGCCAGGTGTACAGGTGTGATGCTGATTTTGTATTCTGGTGTATCTCTATTCTGGTAAAGAAAAGAAGCTCTGGAATAAGTAGTAAGTACAAGTAATAAGTAATGCTTAAGATAACAAGTATTTCCTAATTAGCTGTGGTACATACAGACTTTAAGTTACTTTATCAATAAGGCATTGGCTACTGCTGGATACCTTTTCCTTTCCACAAAAATGCAAATGGAGCAACTCATAACAGCTGAAACAGATGCTGATTATTCAAAAGATAACCTGAGAAGCAAAACAGAGCCTGCACCTCTAACTTTCTTCTGAATTGAAACTGTTCAGTGCAAAGACTCTGCCATAAAAAGACAGACACACTCTAAGTTTACCTTATTGTATGTGGAGGTCTTTGTTCTTGGGTTTGTTCTTTAAGCAGTGGCTGTTAGTAAGCAAGAATAGAGTTTTAGGGGAGCAGAGCTAAAATGGGTCCCAATCTTATTTTCATCAAACAGCTGCTGAATCTTTAGTGTCCACTGTCCCATGTCTTTAAAGATTTTTTTTTCTTACCAGTAGCGGGGGAGACAAAGCTTTGTTCAGCTAGGGAAGGTAAGTGCTGCAATAGTTATAAAAATATTCTGGCTGAAAAGGAGAGACAGTCTTTTAAAAGCTTCATACCTGTAGCCTAACAAATGTTCACAGCCTCTCCTGTGATACAAACCAGCTGTAACCATGCATTACTGTGTGTAAACAGTGTTCTCTTGCTGTAAGTGTTTCCAACAACAAAGCAGGACGTACAAGCTTTACTGTTCTCAACTTGTGTTAATTCCCTAGTACTGATAATCACCCTATTTTAAAAAATCCTGTCCCATTCTTGAAGCCAGCAAGAGCAGGGGCCAGCACTGGATTGCATGCCAGCTGGGACTGCATGCCCAGTGACAAGCTGAAAACTGGCCTAGGAGACTGGGGGCTTGGTGCAGCTTTTAGTGTCTTTGGGAAAAGTCTCATTGCAAAATCTTTGAACTCATGGAAACAATGTACTTTTGATGCATTAGTTCATAACCACGGCCCTACTTTTCAAGAAGCAATTCATGGAGCAGGCATAGACTCTTCTTTTTTTTTCTTGGGTTTCATGAGTTAACTCTAAAACTTTCCTTGCTGGAGGTGGTTATCTTTAATGGTAGTTATCTTCTTCTCTCTGAGAACTCTGAGAGGAGCCTCGAGGGTTCACAGATCAGAGTTAGTGATACTTCAGAACTGGTGGGTGTCCTGAGTAATGTAATATAATAGGTCAAGTAAATATCCACTTTCCCTTTTCTGATACTGCAGCTAGCAGGGTTACTTGTTTTTTTCTTCTCATATGTCTATTTCTTACAATAAACGTACCCTCTACTTTTCCCCTGCATTTTGCACTGATGCCTTGGCATTTGTGGTACTTGTCTGACACAAAGGGGCTGATTCTAAAGGGTGGGTGCCCTTTACTATTCACGTCTCCTCTGAGATAAACCATGCCAACAGAACTCTAGTTTATAAGTGTGTTCAAACTGACGTAAAATTCATTTCCCAAATTATTTCCAAGCACCAAGTCCAGATGCCTATTGTTAGGGTTTGGATTTTTCTCTTGCAGCAGCTGCAGAGTAGATTTTTTTTTGGACAGTTGTATTGAGTTTCATAGCAGGGAAAACTGTTTTGTTGCCAAATGGTTTTTACCATGATTTCTACTGAAAGAAGGATTTTGGAGGGGAGAGTGAGTCCAAATGTGTTGTTTATTTCAGAGTTGTGTGGTATCTTTTAATGCACAATGTTTTTAGTAGTCTGGGTAAATGCTGCTGCTTTAGCTAAGAGGAAAAACCAAAACAAACCGTGATGTGTTCTGAACTGGGACTTTAACTGTTAGAAACAACAGTCAGTCATCATGGAATAGCTTTGTATTGTAAGGCCTATTGAACTGACAAGCTATAAATTGACAGGAGACTATCTCTTAGCTTGCATGCAAGTAACAGGTTGTGTGAACTGTGATTTAGGCATTATACCCTCCAAATTCTGTCTTCCCTTACCCACACATGGCTGCTTACTTGTAGTGCTGCATACCTGCTCTTAACACTCTTAATCCACAGGCACCAATTCTACCTAAGGATCTTCTAAAATGGTATGAACATCTGTTAGATCCTTTATATGCCTTTTCCCAAAGTTTACTGGAACTTGGTAGCTGGTGGAGCAAGAATTGCCCTTGGGTTAGGGCTCATGTTGCCTTTAACAATTGTTGATATAATTCATATTGCTAATATTCTGTAGCTTCAATTGGAGTGTTTTTTTTTTTTTTCTGAAGGTTTCATGTTCTCCTGGCACAGTGTGCTCCTGATCCACACAGTGCACTTGGAGGGTCCTGAGAGAGTGAGAGCTCATAGTATTGGCCTGCAGCTGATTTTGTGGCTTAGAAGGAAGGCATTGCTCCAGTGGAGGGTATTGCTCCAGTGAACTAATAAAGGTGGCACCAAGTTTTAGAAGGCAGCAGTAGCAATGTCTGCTGTCTTCAAATGATGGCAGGTCTTATTGAAGGATCCCAGAATAAGCAGTTCCATGAATTTCTGGACTTGTTTCATGCTATCCCTGAAAGGCATTCTTGTAGCAAGAACCTGAGCTTGCTATGAACCATGCTTTTGGTTCATCTGGAGAGAACACTGTCAAACCCTCCTACTTTTAGAAGTCACAGAAGTGGAGTTTACCAGGTGTTAGATACAGTAATTAATTAAAGGGAGGTGAGAGAAAATGCTCTGTGCTATGGAAGCATTTGTTTGGATTACTTTAGTATTGTTCGTGAACGCTAAATCAGTCTCCGGTTCCAAATTATGCTTAAGTAAAGTTTTGCTCTCTGTCTGTTGGACAAGTCTTTTTATGAATAAGCACCTTGGATTGTATTGTTTTAGGGCACCTATGTTTATGCCAATTTCAATTCTTTGTATATTGTGGTAAAAGTAATCTTAATCTGATTACCCTAGGTGTCCATACTTGTTATTTCTCTGAGAGAGAATCTTCCTGAGATACCTGTTCTTCTAAATACCCAAAGTTATTTTGGTTGCAATAATTTGTTTATTTGTCTTGATTCCATTTCTTTTTTCTTTTCATTTAAATGCCTTCTCCTATCTTGACTATGTATTTAATTTGTGGTTTGCTGTGGATAAGTTAATACATCCTCAAGCTATTAGGGTTTCTATTGCAGATTTTAGTTTGGTCATATTACTTCTACCCTCTTTGAAGGTAATCCATACAAATTCTTATGGTATGTTCTGTGTAGTTTCACTTCTAGATTCACAATTGCCTTTCATTGTCTTCAGTGCTATTCTGCTTGTAAACAGCAGTAAAACTGTTAAATGTGTTTCAGGGGTTTTTTGTGAAGATGAGTATGTTTACTGTGCTACTTTTCATGCTTAACATAGTATTCTTTTCCATTTTCAAATTGCTTTCTTCCAAATTTCAAATCTTACACTAGTTTCTTGATCAGTATAAGAGGTAAATAAACTGCCACACCCTAGAAATTTCCTCTGTCTCTGAAGAAAAATGTCCCCAGCACAGTCCACAGGCTGGTGTATGGTGTGTCTGCTGTTTTGCTGCCATTATAGGCAGGTGTCTAGGGAGTTAATGCCTTTTAATTTCAGCAAGATCCTGCCATGTGCTCGCTTCTGTCAGTCAAATTGACATACCACATAGGTATTTCCCATCTCAGGGATGAATAAATAAGATTGTATTTGACATTTGTGGATAAATATTTGGCCTCCACTTTTCCCTGAAACTTGCAGGCGTCATAATTTAGGAGAACTCATAGTTACTGGCTGTGAAAGGCTGGACAGAGCTCCTGCCAGAGCCATGAAAATCTCTTTTGTCAGCCAGCAGACAAGCTGCTGAGCAATTTGAGACCCTCCCTTCCCGCAGAGACTGGGTATTGTGTTACTGCCGTGCTTCCAGGCACTCCTGCATGCAGGAGAGAAAGCCATCGGAAATGTTTCGTCTCTTACATGATGGTATAGGAGGAACTGCAGAATTTGGCTGGCAAGGCAGAGTTCAATAAGCCCTGAGTCTCTCTATAAAACAGATTGTTTGTTAGCCAGCTGATTGCTTCTGTGGAGTCTGTGGTGCTCAGTAGTTATCAGGCCTGAGGAGCAAGACCAAAGGTTATAGTTTGCAGGTTAAATAATCCTGTCTTAAAGGATGTGCAGCTTTTGAAATACTCAAAATAATCTAGACTGTCAAAGTAAAATAGCAAAGGTATCAGCTATTTTGGCTAAATTTTCTTCCTCTGTTGAGCAATAAGGTCTGTAGAAAAAAAAAAAAAAATTCTGAGAGCCCCACAAGAGAGTGGCTGCCAAATACAACACAGGTTTCCTGTGCAAATCTAGAGAGCCAGGCTTCAGTCAGCCTTGTGGCAATTGCTGGAATTTGCTTACCTCTGCATTTTGTTTGACTGGGTATCCTTCAGGCCCATATGGGTAATCAGTTTTAACTTTGTGAATTATGAATTTTCAATTTAGGTGGAAAAAATGCAGATAGTGTTAGAGAAAACCATATTAAATGGTTTGAGCGAAATGTGGTTTACTTTTACTTGTGCCATTTATTACTAAGAGCCCACAAGCACAAGAACTCTCATACTGTTGTATTTATAAACTATTTCCATGAGCAGTGCTGCATGTTCTTTCTGTTTTGTGTTACTTGAAGACTTGAATATTAACTGGTGCAAGGTGATTTCTGGGTATCACTCTTTCATGATGTTGTAACAAGAAGTGTTTTGTTCCTCACCAGCAGACCTTCCCAGCTGGCTCTGCTGGGCAGCTACCTGGCACCGGCTGCTTTGTTGTGTCATTTTCCTTGTTGTTCTTTCCTTGTTGTTCTCTTCCTCAGCACGACATGTGCTGATGTTGTAAGAAAGATTTCTCACCTGCTTATCCCCCATGTTGTGGGTGTCAGTCTCTCATATGTTTGTGCAGGAGCTGTGGTTGAGGTACCAGTGTGTGGGAGAAACTGACATGTTAGACAAAATAGAATGGAATAAATAAGAAAGTTCATCAACAAAAATATTTGTCTCTGCAGCATATTATCTGCACTTCAGTTGTAAGCTAGGCTATTTGCTGCCTGGAAAGTCCAAGGGAAATAAATGTTTTATGCTTACTTTGTCATGCTTTAGATTAAACAGCCTTTCAGTGCAGACCCTCCTTTGACCCAGGATGCCCTGATGTCAAAAACAGTCACATGAAACTAACTTGAAATAATCTGGAAACAAAATTACTGAATCTATAATTTCCTTTTTTATTTGTGGATGCATATGGAATGATAATTTTGCTTCATAATTTCAAGCTGAAAGATAGCTTTTCACATCTATCAAGATTTTCCTTCAAATGCATTTAATCTTTTGTGCTTGATTCCTAAGAGGCACATGAATATTAGAAACAGGAGAATGAAAAAGGACCTCTTCAAGGACAGAGGAAGTTTTTTTAATTGCTTAATTTTTTGTCTTTGTGTGACTTTGAAAGCTAGAGGACAGCTGAGTTTTCCAGCAGCAAAAGAGGCAGGGGGCATATATAAAAATATAGGAGGCAGAGCAGGAGAGTCAAGGCAAAGAAGCAAGGTAGTGTGAAAATAGAAATATCAAGTTTTCCTTTTAACAATATTGAAAAGGCAGTTGGTGAACAGAGCATATATTAAGTGAGGGAACAAATCTCAGTGTGATGTTACAACTTTCTGACTTGTTAAGCACACCAGGAATTTGTAGAAAAGAAGGAAAGACAATGTTCAAAGCTGAATGTTGTGATCTATAATTAGTTTGAAAAGTCCCCACATTGAAACTTTCAGACTTAGCAAAGAGGAGTCTTTCCCTTTGTGCCTCATATGAAAAGATCTGAGAAGACTTAGATCAGGAGACACAAGAGATATTTATGGAACGTCAACAGCACACCGAGAAGCAGTTTGTACTTGTGCTTGTGGTGGAGGACCAGCAGAAGTAGAAAGGACTTAGAAGGGCGTGAAACTGAATTACTTTCATTTGACCTTTTTTTGTGGATGGTCACTAGCCCAGAGCTCTGGAAATGTGAGGAGCCTGCTGAAGAGATGCTGTACTGCTGTACACTGTGTGTGCTGTGTGGGTGAAATCAGAGATCCTGCTTTTCACCACCATCTTCCACTCCATTAGCCATAAAATTATATATAGTCTCAAAGAAGAGAATTTTAAACAGGGAAAACTGCCAGCCTGATCTTTCACAAAATAACAAAATGAACCTATTTGTGGCAGCAAAAAGAGGGGCCTTTTTTTATCAGGGGCTTGGTATCCCTCCCAAAAGTTTTTCACTAGCAGGCTTAGTACAGCACCAAGTAGGAACATCTGACTTTTCAGCTTGCACAGAATAATCACAGAATTGCATGCAATCGCACTGCAATTCCATCAAAATGGACAAATTACTTAAGTACTTCTGGTCTGTTTAGCTTGAACAGGAGGACAGAAGGACATTTATAGAGGTTCATTTCTGTATTCCTTGTGAATGATGCAACATGCATAGAGTGAAGTGAACTTACCTGAGGGGAGCTTGGTGATAATCTTTTTTTAGGACTTTCAACATCATGCAGTCTGGAGTCTTTTGGTTTGAGGATAATTTGAAAAGCATCTGTTTTCAGATGCTTTCATTAGGTCATTCCATTAGAAATGGAAGTGCTGGAAATAGATTTGATGGGAATTATGCAGTGGAAAAAGAATGCAGTTGTATTTTGTCTTTAAAATGGCTTTCTATTTCAAAGAAGTTTACAAAAAAAGGTGGGCTTCTGAGCATGCCAGGCAAGTTTGAAGATCAAATTTGGAAGTGGACTTGGTAATTGCATTTTCAGTTCTGATGTAAAAGTGGCATTTTGATAAGCACTTTTGTTACTCAGTTTTAATTATTGCATGTGGAACTCATTCTTGTATTAAATTAGAATTTTATCTGGAACTCATATTGCTTGAGACTAATGTAGATGTGCAATGAGATGTTACCTTGAGATGTGCTTTTAAAAGTGATTTTAATCATGATACTGAGGCCATTCTATTCTTTGAGAGCGAGTTTCATATCTGGAGCCTTCTATGCTGACTTGTTGAATGTGAGTGAAATCATAGTGCCAGTGTCAGAACTGGAGCATTCTCTTGCAGCAGACCTGCAAAGATGAGACAGGGACAGGTCATTAAACACCATTTGCAGAGGGTATTGCCAAGGTCTGCAGATAGCTGAGGCCAGCATCATGATTAATGAGGAAAAGGACAGATTTCACACTGAGAAGGGATTCTGGGTCTCTGCATCAAAAGGGCCATGTCAAATAATGCCTTTTTCTGTCACTTAGATAGAACCATCTGTCACTGGTACAGCACATGAGAACAGGCTGGGGCAAATGGTGATTGTCTGTAGGAGCTGGAAGTGATGGATTATCAGGTGACTGTGTTGGAACACTGGATATGTCTGTAGCTAAGAGAGCTGCCTGGTGCTTGGATGTGTCTGAGGAGGACATGGTGACAATACCTGTGTTCTCCTATCCTTTCTCAGGTTACTCAGTTTAAATGCATACCTTCAGTTTAAAATGCATTGAAGAAACTAAAACTAAGAGCAGGTATGATGTTGGTAAGGCTTATTTTCTTAGATAGCTAGGTCAGTATTTACAGAGAAGACCTGTTTGCCCAAACCTTGACAGCAGTGTCATCAGTTTATTTTCAAAGATAAAAGGAAAAAAAAAGGGAAAATCCAAAGAAAAATCAAAAGACAAAATTTGTGTGGTCTAAATTTATTAAAATGCTAAATGAGGGAGATGAGAGGAGAGAAGGAAGGTCCTGGACACTTTTTGGCTATTAGGGCTATTATGAAATGAAATTTGAAAACAAATGAAGACAGGAGGTGGACAAATAACTTCTGTGCAGTTTTTGGGTGGTTCTGTAAGTTGTTTTGGGTTTTTTCTGGTGGGGGGTTGGGGTTTGTTTTGGTTTTTGTCTTGGTTGGCTTTAGAAATCTTGGTTTCTGTACAAACTGTTAAGGGTATGGAGTACTAAAGCAGGGAATCCAAGTGAGCTGGATGCCGGTTTAATTGCTCTGCAACTGACAAGAGTGTGCGACCCCTTGGCAGCTGCCCTGCCTCCTGGCAGCAGGCTGAGGGACAAGCAGGCAGAGGAACAATCTGATCAGTTTTTCCACTGAGCTAACTCCCAAGCGCCTAATGTTACACACTGGTGTTTAATAAATCAGCTCTCAGAACATGAGTGGGGAGAAGTTACAGTTTATGTGCAGCAATAGAATATATGTTTAAATGTACACTGTGTAGGTACTGATAGCTGCTCAATTGTCACCATGGCAGGTGCTAAAGGACATGCCCGTGTTTGAGCTTTGGGGAGAGTACATCTGTGATGTACATTAGGGAGTCTGTACCAGATCATACTGTCCCATGGTGTTTATTAGTTCACCTTTGTCTACTTACACTTTCAAAATCCCTTTCTCTGCTTTGTTTGTGCCAGGTCCTGCTTTTGGGATCAGGGGTCAGCCCTGATTGAATGAGTTTACATGAAGTCAGCTCCTAAGTCATCCTCCCCATGCTCTGAAAGGTGCTTTGGCATAGAAAAGAGGAGTGGCTGGAGCCTAATGAGTCATACACAGCTATTAGGTAAGATTTATGTTGATCATAATTAAAAGTTAATTGCAAGCAAAATAGTGGCATTTTTGTTTTGAATGCACTGCACAGTCAAGCAGTGACTTCAACTATTTTCTAGCCATGTTTTCAAGTCCCAGGAGACCTTACCATAAGTAAAGAGAAGGTTGGAAAGAACTTGCCCTTTGCTTAACCTTGCTTTTAAGTCTGTCCCCTATCAAACAGAGGATCTGCTTTCCAGAATGTGACTCATAATTTTTAAAGAAAATAAAATACTAATTACTAGATGACAGTGCTAATTGCTAAGATATTTGGGACAGTCTTCTATAAAATTTAAGTGAATTCCTTTTAGCTCTCTCTACACTAAGAGAAGCCTGAATCATGTGTTTCCATTTGGCCTTTGGGAGTACAGCTGAGACTTGAAAACACATGCTTTAAGAAAAATATTTTGTCTTGGAGAAGTAATCACTTGTTCTGAACTAAGACCTGAGTGGCAAAATGCGTATGGTGCATAGTCAGGAGAAGGGCAAATCCTGTATGCCACCCTAAATAAACCAGTTCCTCCTAGGTGTGCAGGAAAAAGATTAACTTGTTCTAGGGTGAAAGGTACAGCAGTGTTAGAAGGAAAGGCATTTATTTAGTAGTTAGGAGTTCTTTAACAGTGAATTTGTTGTGGTCCTTTTGTTAGTTTGTGAATGATAATGAACTACTTGTGGATTGAAAAGAAACACCATTCTGCTACATCTACCTTGCAGGTAGAATTTTGACATGAACAAAACACTGGGAGTCCACAGCTACACTGGTTAATGTATATAGTTATCAACATGTATTCATTCTGTCAGGAGGTTTCTTACCTACATCTGGCATTGCATTATCCCACATTCTCCTTGTGGTGAAACTTCTCACTTACCAGTATTCTACACATAGATTATTTGAGCTTATAAACTGTTCTTTAATATTTTCAGTTTAGTTATTTTTGAGCATCAAAACAGACAGATTTTCTTTCCAGTGTTTACTTAGAACTGACCCTCCCAGAGAGGAAAAGAAATATCCAGCCCATGTTATTTTTAAGGTGTTGCCTAAACCCATTCCAAAGCCAGTTCTTCAGAGGAAAGTAGAGACATAATTAATCTGCTGAAAAGGAATAACTTTTTTTCAAACTATAGCGGAAAAATCATTCCCTCATTTTGTTAGACAGCCAAGCAAATCCTTGACAAGTAATTAATCAAAATAATATATTGACTTTTAGTAAGAAAAAGAGAAGACTTGTATTCCTACTCAAGGAGGTGTCCTAATGTTTTAGCTATACTGCAAAATATGTATTTGTATTAGTGATTGTAGAGTAGGGAGAGAATTTGATTGTTGTATGTTTATTTCTGTGGGCCTATTTGAAAATCAGGGTGAAAGTTTTCCTTTGGAATAGTTCAGACACCTACAGAATATGTTCCTACATTGAACAGTTTAGAGCCAGCATCTTCCAAGGACTTAACATAATGCCATATCAAGTGATACTTATCTTCCTAATTCTGGAAATTTTTTTAGCCACCCATCTTCCTGGGAAATGTACATGATCCACTTATTCTGAGAACCAGGTTTTAAAACTTAGGATTGCAAAAAGAGAAATATATATTTCTCTGTGTTCACTTTTGGCTTTTTTGTGTTCACCTTTCTTATAGGGGTTTGTTACTTATAAAGATTGTGGATTCCCCCAAATAACTTTTTTGACTTCATTGCACTGTAGAGCAGTTAGCAATATAAATTGTCATCCAGGCTGGGCTTGCTACCAGAGATGATGCCACAAAAGGTGGGGATGGGAGAATCAGCAATGCTCTAGACTGGAATTTTCCTTTCAGGATGACACAGCAGTGCTATAGTAAGTGGATTCAGGAGGTAAACTGAAACAAAAGTAATTTGTATGTTGCACACTTCAGACTAGTTCAGTTCTAAAGGCAGTCATGGGCTGTGCTTGCAGGCACACACGCAGAAGAGAAACTTGAGAGGCAGCACAGGACCGTCTTGGTGTTGCTTTACTTCATGTTCTGCTGCCTTCTTCAATAGCCATTGGCATTTTGCAGACTCTGTATGAGCACCAAACCTTTTACTTTTTGTAGAGAGGTTTGTGATTGTCCAGAAAAACGCTATTAACACAATTACATTCTTGCTTCCACCTCATTTTGGTCAGTAGTGGGATAATTTGATCTTAATCCCCTACACAGTTTTATGAAAATGTGGCAATTTAAAAGGGGCATGTAAGTACTAGATACCTGAATGAACAGTATTGGTTTGTATTCCTGAGATATGAATTAAAAAGAAATGAAACCAGATGTGTCTTGTTTTGCATTTAAGAATGACTTTTTAAAGTTAGTAATTAAATTATTCTTTGTTCAAGGCTCTCAGGATAAAATACAGAATACAAAATACAGTCTGTGCATGCCACTGTTTTCTGTCATATTTGCATGGGCTGGGTGATTGAAAGTGTGATATGCTGGGAAAATACCAGTTGATGTTTGACCTATATATGTGATTGTCTCCTATCACCTGCTGTTGGCCAAGGTTGGTGTGCTGCAAAGCAGGTACAGCTAAAGAAGTGTTATTTACCCCAAGGACAGGTACAGCCAGAGGTAGGAAATCATATGTTCTTGCTGGTTTGGATATCTTCGGACTATTCTGCTGCTGTCACATGCATCTTTCAAGTAGTTTAAAGGAAATTGCTTCTGTATGTGACTGTAGTGAAACAAAAATGTTCACGATTGTCTTGACTATTATTTTTCCATAACATGTTTGAGATGAATGGAAGAAAATATGTGGCAAGCTTCTACTGTAGGGTAAATTAGGTTAGTATGTTTTACAAACACTTGAGAAAACTTCTTAACAAAAGTTGACTTACAGATAGGTTGATTTGTTTGTACAATGAACGTCAGCCATATATATTTTGAATTTTTGTTAACAAAACCAAAGATGAGTTGATGGTTTTTTTCCCCTAAGATGTCAATTTCGTTTGATTGTTCATTAGAATGCCTTGTTCAATACACTTAACAGTCTGCCTTGAAGCTGTGTCAGTGGCTGTTTGACCTGTTAGCTGGCCATGTCAGGGTGACTGCTGCATTTTTCTGTTGCTTGACCTGGTGTACTATACATTTCGAGAAAAAACAGATAGTTAACTTTGCTGATTTTTCTGCTATTTACAACTATGTTGCTTAGCTACCATCACCTGAGTTCAAAGCACAGTTGTTCAGGCTCCTGTATGTTTGGGCAAGATATTGACAGAAATAGCCTTAATGAAGGTTTTTTCTAGAATTCTTCTAGCAACTGCTTTTGATGACAGTTTTAGTACCACATATATAATCTCCCTTTTTGGAAATTCCACTGACCCATGATTTGTAAATCTAAAGTAAAGCTCTTCTGTATTTATCTGTTCTCTGGCCTTGCTGTGACAAAGTGCAAACCCTCACGTCTATGGCATGTTTTTTGAAGTTAAGGGGGAACAAAGCATATTCATTAAGCATTTGCCAAAGCATGCCTTTGAATAATTTCTGTTCATCTCTTCTCAATTATGTATATACTATGAAATGTGTTTTGTGCATGAAAATGGATTACTGGCAATTTGTCTTCTAATCAGTATTGTCAAGGACAAGTGTTTAAAGCTTTCTTCCCCTTGGTGCAGCATTCCACAAGAGATTCCATTTTGAAGGAACACTGAATTTTCTCCTGCATTTCAGTCCCAGTTTGTCTTAATTAAGCTTTTTTTTTTTTCCTCAAGCAATGGCCTTCTCACATTTTAATCTAGTGTTACAGTGAATTCAAACTGACCAGACATTTTTCTCATGCAGTTTTTCTTTTTTTTTTTTTTCCCCTCTGGAACTTAAATGCTCCTAAACTGTGCGTGCTTTGGAATCTACAGTATTTCTCAGTAAAACAGATGCCATACATCAAAATCCATTTATAAGGTGGTGTATCTTGCCTCTGCAATCACAAGTTTCTGGTTTGGGTAACAGTTTAAGTTCTAGGTGTGTATGTTTTTTATTTTTAATGGGTCTGCTGGAGTGGCAGCCATGACATCAGTCCAAAACAGAATTATACAGTCACTGGAAAATGCACACTTTCATCAGCCAGCACTGAAAGAAAGAAAGAGTGTGTTAGACTGTCAGAGTTTATGCTGTGGAACAGATAAAAGGCCAAGTGTAGCAACTGCCAGTTAAATAATTTCTAAAATAAGCCAGTGGATTTTTTTTCAACTGAGAGATCAGCTTTTCCATAACCCCTCTAATCTTCTAGTTACAGTTCCTGCTTTAGAAACACTACTGCAAAACAGAGGCAGCAATGCACAATCCAAGTTTTTTCTTGTTAATGTAGTTTTTATTTACATATGAATACAAGTTATATGTATATAATTTATTTTTTAAAATCACTCTCATTGCAGCATGAGGCACTATTCATTGTCAGTCTGCCTTGGTCTGGTAAATTTATTTTTTAAGCCTCTTTAAAGAGCTTTGGGAAATCTGTGGTGTTTCAGATGATGCAATCAGGTAATGAAAATGAGAGTGAGGGTTATAGAGCTGGAAATAACTTCCAAGTATTGAAGACTTGGCTTCTTGCATATCTGAAAGTCTGATATAGGACAACTGGCAACCTCTCCCCCTCTTTCTCAGTCTGGAGCTATCTGAACTTTTTTCAGGAATTTTGGAATATTTTTTTTTTCAGTTTTAAAATTTAAAGTACAGGAAAATTATCAAATGGCATCTTAGTTCTGTATGTGATCTGTCCTACTGTGATCTGTTCTTCTTGCTTTAGCTTCAGAATTGAGACTAAAAGTGCCAAGGCATTCAACAGAACCCCTTTGCATTTGAGTTTGGAGTAGAAATTTCCTTCTATCTGAATCAGCTGTGACTTGCTCACATTTTTGTCTGTGCTTACAAAGCTTAGTCCAAGCAGGATAAAAAACCAAAACCCAACATTTTTCATCTCACCAGCCTTTGGAACATTCTGTGCTATTTATTACAGTCTTTCCATCCACAATGTATTCAGTAGCAAAAGACACATTACAGCTAAAAACCTACTTCTGGCTTTGTAATCCCACTTCTGGTTCCAACAAAACTCTCAATACAAATGTGAATCTCAACTTTGTCACAGGTTTGTAAGAGATCAGGCATGTGAAAATTAACTTGATTTAGTAATTGAGCTATTTGTTCATTTAGAACCAGCCTTCAAAGATCTCTTTCAAGTCAGACTTGGGAGCTATGTTTTAAGTCATAGCCTGCTTTCTTGGGAAGTGTAGGATTTTAAGGTCCAGGATGCATTTTGTGTTTTGTCTTCCTCGGTGTGTTTTTGCTTGTTAAAGAACAAGGCTATGTGCAATTTTCTCTGGATTTTGTTCTTTTCTTATTACTTTTTTTTCCCCTCCCAAAATAAAACTAATTGTGCACATGTAAAAAAGATGTTTGGAGCCTGATGGACCCTGGAATTTCCATTCTTTCAACAGTTTAAGTATTCATACACTATAGATTTAACTTTATCTATCAGCTTTGCATACATACAAGCAAAACTTGGTTGGATACGTACCAGCAGCTTTCCAAGACAGTAAAATGAAACGAACTTTTGAACCTCTTTAGTGGAGGTTATACAGTAATTTTTCTTTCTATTCTATTACTCAGTTTCTGGCTCTGTGGAGGAATAATGTTCAAGCTAGAGTTGCTTTACCTTACTACTAAGGCAGTTTCTTTCTGTTTCAGGGTTGCTTCACAAATCATTTGGGTAGGTTTAAAGTACAGCAAGACAAAGTTTGGAAAAGCTTTGTTGCAAGGGAATGAAGAGTTGACGTTTTTTCCCCATTTAATAGGGGGTATAAAACTGCAAAAGCAGAATAAACTTGGACAAACTGTAGTAGATATTCCAGAGATTATGTCCAACTGGTTTTGATGCCACAAATAGAAATCCAGGAAACATTTCAAACTCTTGCCAGTCAAACAAAAATCCCCTGAAACTAGCCTTTGAGCTTCATCGATATTCCTGGGAACTGCATTGACCAAGTACATGGCTTAGCAGCTGCCATTGCTTTGTAAATCAGTAAGAACTTTATTTACCCATTGATTTCAAGCATATAAGAAATTTCCTTTTTGGATCAGTTAAAGCATGTTCATGGGCTTATGTCTGTCCTCCTATAAATCTGTCTTTAATATGCCACTACTAGCCTAGCTTTGCAGACATGCTTATTTTTCTTCACGTCACCTTCTATACTGTCTGCTTTTGCTGTGTTATGACTTTAATTCCAAGTCTAAGGATTTACTAAGTAGTTTTATTGTATGCTTGGTGTTAACACAACTTTTCTACCCCTGCTTATGATGAATCTGCTCAGAGATGAACTGAGCTCTGTGTTGCTGGCACTTTACACAAGTGTATCAAAGGACCATTTCCTCAAAAAAATAGATTTACCACCAGAATTTCTGGGGAACTGAATGCTAAACTGCCGCCACAATAAATGCTTTAAGAGAAAGGAAAATAATAGGAGACTTTTAGTGCATCTTTCCATCTGGTTGTGCTTATGGCCCTTTGTGACTATGAAATAACACGTAGCGCTGTCACGATAGAATTTTCCATGACAAAACCTACTGGCAAAGCCTGGGTTTCTGCTTTTGGAAATTATTACCTATTTCTATTAAGTAGGCTATTTCAGAAAGATAAATTATTCACATCATTGAAATATTAATTGCACTAAGAAATGCAATCTCTGGAGATGAAATGTAGGAGTTCAGTTTTGAGAAGTCTGATCCAAGGAGATCAGTAATTAATAGGACTTAGGTCTGTGGCAGGGCCAAATAGAAAAATGAAGACTTATGAATCATGTCATCAAGTATTTTCTGAACTATGACTAATATTTTTTGAACTGATATTTTCATTGTTGATTTCTCTATCCAGCTAATTCCCTGGAAATTATGGGGAGAAGATTAAGTTCTATTATATGAAAAGGTAGAAATGCCCTGGCTGTAGAAAGCTATCAAAATGTGTATGAGCCTGTGTCACACATTGGATTTGAGAGCCCTTACAGAAAGACAAAATACCTTACAGATTCCCTCAAAACACATTTATGGTAACTGCTATTATAATAGGCAGAACTTTCTAATATCTGATAGCCACAGAAATGTAATCCAATTGTCAAAAATCTTTCCTTTTATATTTGTAAATCAAACCCATTTTTAACAACAATAGCTTCTAAGGAGTACCTCTGAAATATCTCTCCACCCTTATCTCATTTATCCTACATCAGAGGAACCACATAGATCTCCTAATACCCAGCTGACCAATTTTTAGTCTGAAGTCTCTTTCAGCCTCTTTACAGGATTTGAATAAAGGACCTCAAATATGTATCTAATAAAAAATTCTATCATGGCCAAAGGAAATATCTTTTATCTGTGTTCAAATATTCTGTTCTGACCCACTTTCCTAGGCATCCATTAATTGCAGTATTTTTACAGGTGTTAAAGGGTATGACTTTATTTCAGTTTTTTGCAAGCTCTAAACTGAAAACGAAGAAATAATCAACAGCCTGGCAATTAATGTAGAAATAGAAGTGGAACAGAACACTTAGGAATGTTTAATATGCTCAAAAATAATCAGGAGCTGAACTTGTCTGGCCTTCTCTTGAAATAGTCAATTTTCTGTTGTCCTTTGTGGCCCTTCTGTGTGCACATCAATGCTAGGTAGCTTTGTGCTTCCCTATAATTTATAAACTACTCTTCAAGTTGGTTTTAAAGATGCTTGCTTGAATTCATGGTATTGTATTGTTCCCTCATAAAACATATAACTCCTTTAACAGCAGAGGATACTGCATCTATGTAACAAGAAAAATACCATCTGTGGTAGATCACAGAGTAGAACACACATGGTTCAAATAAGGAAAAAATCCATTGTTTACTAGAATTTTATAATCTGCAACAAATACCACATGAAACTTGGGTACTTTTTTTCAGGCTGCTGTGTCAAATGTCAGGGAGAAAAGCAGGAAGAATGCATGAATTGTGGCAGAAAATCTAGTGTTACATGTCTTACCTCTTGAAATATGCCAGAAATGTGTTTGTTTTCAGAAAGGGCAGCTGTATAGTGGGAAGGAAGGACAGAAATACTTTCTCTGACTGTCTAGGAAGGCAAGCTTAGGACAGCCCTAGGTATTCTGTGCATGTCACTATGTTCACATGGATGCAATAAAGCTTTCCAAGTATGGATACACTCCAGACTTTAATCCTAACCATGCAGTTTGGTACTCAGTGCGCCTCCTGCACAGCAGATGAGTTTTCCATTGCTATCAGCAATGTGGTGATATGTACATGGCCACCATCACCCCACCTATTTCATGGAAAGTAACAAGAAACAACTTCATGCTATTACGTTTTCCAAACTACTTGAAGCAGCTGTGAGGAATTTTTAAAAATTTGATGATAAGTAGGAAAACCCCTACCTTTTATTGTAAACATAAAGGTGCTGTTAAAAAAAAGATATTTTATATTGCCAGGCATGCTATGTGTTTGATTTCAGGGTGAGAAGCTTGCGAGGCAGCAGATTTGGTTTTCCCTGGAATTTTGTAGATTTATATTCACTTTTAACAAACGACTCTTGAGTGGGTGTGCATTAGAGAATGCATGGTCTGTTGAGAGAAGGTTTTGGAAGCACATAGCTGCATTTTTAGGATTGGTTTTGTGTAATTAGCCAAAAATTGCTGCTGTTACATGGTGGCTAAGTAAGGAATCAGCAGAGATCTATGAAACAATGTTGAGAATCTAACTTGTAAGTAGTGCTGAGCTAGGTGGGTGATACAGGTAGGCAGTAGAAGTGCAACACGGGCAGCTTCTAAAGGCAGTGTGTGTGGATTGGAGTTTGGCTGTTCTTTATAATCCTCATGGTATCATAGAATGTTCCAGGCTTTCACACTGGGCTCATGTTCCTGGGTGCCCAGAGCACAAACTCCAGGCAGTCATAACCTGGCTTGAGCTTCTGTGAATCCATAAAATGTTGGTTTGAAAGCAGACTCCAGTCACTCCTTGGGGTCTGGGAGCTGCCTTTCTGTGTGTACAGCTGGAGCTGTCTTGCTGTGAAACCCATCCAGAATGCTGAGAAATTAACATGTGTGTGTTTTCACAAACATTAGTGCATGGAACAATTGATACCAAGTGCTACATCTCAGTGCTGGCTTAAAATCAAATCCCAGTGAAAGCAATGGAAGACTGACAATTGCATTGTTTATATTGATACCAGGCTTAACTGAAATTGGTAAAACTGCTTAAAAATAAGCACAGTAGACTAAAGTTAGTCTCAGTAAGATTATTATTTTTCCTAGAAACTTTTTTAGATACTATCTATGTGTCTTGTTTAATAGCCTCTTATTCAGAAGTCAGCTGTCTCACTGTAGAGACTGCAGAGGGAGCAGCAATCTCTGTCTTGCTTTCACAGTGCCTGTGAAAGGCTTCTGGTTGACAGCAGTGGAAACTCAAACCTTTCCTTGGCCAGGCCTTCGTGCCAGTGACTGCTGGGAAGGGCAAACTTTTCACTCTGGCACTATGCCTTTGCCCAGGAACAAACCCCTCCTCGTGCAGACTGCAGTTCCTGGGGCCATCCCATGGCTGTCACCTTTCCTGGAGCTGCTGGTGAGGTGTTTGCTGCACCCAGGAGAGCGGCCAATGCAGGGGGATCAGGGACTGCCAGAGTGGTGTTCCAAGCTGGATAGGAAAGGTCACACAAAAGCAAGCATTTTGTGTAAATTGCTGTTGGTAAGAGAGCAGGCTCTTTTTTTGTAGCAGACTAAGGAGGAGATACAAGATGAGTGAACAAATGTTTATTCTGGTGATTGAATGTGTCTTACAGTTTCTGTGATGAGAAGGGCTGGGAGCTGAAGTAAGCTTGGACGGCTTCTTTTAATGGAAATTCTTCAAAGATAGGCACTTGCTGACGTTGTACACAGGAATCAATTTAGAATTCATTAAATTCTTAGCTCTTGTTGTAGAAACCATTTTTTTTTCTAGTTGGATTATTTGAAATCTGAAAACTATGTAGTATTAGGCTCTAACGGACCCCAAAACTGAGGATGTTTTGGAAGTGCCTCTGGGACAATGCCAACCCCTCCCTAGTCCTTACAGTTGTTTTCCAGAGACCTGGGTTTGTAAGAGCATGCAAGGAAATCCCTTGTCCTAACTGTGGAAAGGGTGGGAAAAGGAGAAAGAGAAGGAGCATGACTGAGAGCTTAAAGAAGTCAGAAATAACTACATTGAAGTTTTACAGTCAGACAGGGAACTATTTATTACAGAGAGACTGCCCAATTGCATAATAATGGGTCCTGAATTTTCACACACACTGGTAGAAGAGAAATAGAAATGTTGTATTGCAAGAATATGAAAACAAATGTGAATTTGTAGTTCAATGCATTATTATTGTCATGCAATAATGTTGAGTGGTGAAATTATAGGGAGTCTTGGTTTCTCTGTGCCTGTAGGTTGTATCGCAGGGAACCTGGTTTCTTCCATAGTTGGTAGGAGATGTAAAGATATAGAGCTCAATTAGCAGTAAGTAAAGGCATAATTCAAAAAGATGATCTTTCTCTTGACACTGAGTGTGCAACTGCAATATTCTGTAGTAAGCCATCCTGTAGAGCAGCCACCCCAAACTGCTATTGCTATTGCAGGCCAGTAAATAGGAAAAAAAAAATCCATTCTGATTGAGTAAGCTGTTAGTCTAATGGTGAAAATCTGGAAGTGAGACAGAAAATAAACCAAAAAGGACAGTCTTTACTGCAATGTAACATGATTTTAAATTATAAATTGCTGTGGGGACTTTATTTGCCATTCTTGCCCAACTGTCTGCTACTGTGCTTTAATTCCCCTCCCCCAGTGAATTCCTTCCGTCTTATCTATTATCTAGAGAAGGAGAGTTTCACCTTGTTTTCCACATTCTTTGCTTTACAGTTATTTTTCAAAAGTAATACACACTCCTAATGTAGGGCTTAGAGACTATCCATAATTTAAGTGCAATTTTGTAGTGGCAAAAACAGTCAGTAAATAAGGTGCTATCAACTGTGTGCCTTTTATATTTGCTCATATTTCCGTAGAGCAGAAGCTGCTGCTTGTTAGGAATCAGAGAACTGAAATGTCCTGGCATCTCCTGCAAGCAGGAAAATCACAAACCTTGGCCATGCATCTGCTGAAGTAGCTGTGGTATTTAAATAAAGGTCTTGAAACCTTAATAAGATGAAATGAAAACTAATCAGCAACACTTGGCACTGATCAGGCAAACCATACTTCATTTTATTTGTCATGCCATTGCACCTCCTTCCCTGCACGTGCACTCAAAATCCTGAATAGTGTTTTTCCCTGAATAATCCCCTATATGGTTCTGGGATTTCAGTATTTTTGACTGTCTCAATTAGAAAATAAAAAACAAAGGAAAAAATAAAACTAAAGAAAAAACACAAGCACAACTCTGTATTCCAAAACCTCAAGACTTCACAAAACGAGTGCTTTTCCATTCATGGAACTTGCAGACTTTATTACTGTTTCCGTGTTTTTTAAAGACGTGGGGTTACAAAAGTTATTCAAAGTGCTCTCTTTGGTTGGAGGCTTGGTGTGCTTCTCTCAATCAGGCTTTACTTGGGTAATCACAGATTTTTGAGGCAGTGTTAAATTGGATTTCTTAAGGTAACAGAAACCTCTTTGTCTGAAACCTTCAATTCTAGAAATACCAAAGTACAGTTTAGAGAAAAGAAATAAGAAACATCTGGTAAGTCAGGATGCTGTCTGCACTGGCACAAAGATGCAATAATAAAAAGCCATTTTTTTCCAAGTCTGTGCTTGCAAATAACATTATTACAAGAGTTTGCTGGCTGCAGAGTGCCTTATGGGAACAAGGACATGTTGCAAAGTATTTTGCTGTATGGAACAGCTACATTTTGGAAATAGTTCTCTGTTGGCTACTTGCATGAGAGAATAGTGAGTTTGGCTTATATTTGGGGCAGCTTTGTGCATCTCACACAGATGTATTTGAGCTAGCAGCTGGTAGCAGAACTAAGGGCAGTGTAAAATCTTAGTTTCTTACCAGGTAAGACAGTCATACTCTGTTGTAATTGGTTCTTCATAGTCTTGAACAGTCTTTAAAATACCATTGGGATCATCCTCTCTGCTGTGTCAGCCTGTCTTTGATATTTGTGGCAGTGAAAGGCTGTGGCCTACAGGGAAATGGACGTTACATGTGCATGTAAAGATTGCACCCCAAACCCTACCTGTGCTAGACTCATTGATACAGATTGGGCTCAATGCTCCATTGCCTAAGAACAGCTTGTTCTGGGCAAGTAGCCAAAAAGTGCTGGCACAGAGGAATTCTGCCCAAAAAATAGGGCATATAGTGGTTGTAGCCATTCAAGCAAGGTAAGCTCATGCCAGCCTCAATCTAAGCCCTGGCTTTCAGAATGAAACAACACTTGTGCTTTTTCTAGTGTGCAAGCTCTGCTCATCCTGGCACAGATTATTTTAATACTGTTCTCACAAAAATGGGAATGTCTGTTTTAGCAGCAGCTAAAACGATCTTGTGATATGACAGCCAAGAGCACCATTTTGGAAAAAGTGCATTGCAGAAAAAATATTAATGTTCTCTCACTTTCTTCTCCTGGCTTTAAGTATGTCCCTGGCATTTTTACTGTTTCATTTATTTTCCCTGTACTCAGACTCTGCTGTGGTTTGGTGCTGAATGGGAGATGCTGATTTATCTTAGCATCAAACGAGCAACTCTTCAGTGAGGTGTCAAGTGAGACCTTTGTCCCTGTGTAAGATGGCTCTGCTGGCACCAGATGTCAGTGTTGGTCTGTGCTAACCGGGCACAGGGCCGGGCACTTCTGTGTGTCCCCCTCTGCCCCAGGGGCTGTGAGTGCCTCAACAGCCTAGGGGGTGAGAGCCTACTTGTGAGGAGCCATCACCTGCAACTGAATTAGAGATGAGAGCTGCTTTCGGATTAGGGGTTCTTTAAAAAATAAAATCATTGCTGAAAAAAGTGATTTGATAAATTGTATCAACAAAACAAGAGCCATTTTGCTCAGTTAATATGAACTGTTGCTATGTAGCCAGTTCTAGTTGTATTTTACCTCCAGCTGCTGTAACTGTAGTGAAAGTGCAGCCTGTGGAAATCTTCACAGATTTTGCATTTATGTTGTGCTAGTTGTTTACAGGTAAATTATTTCTACTAGAGGCTGATTACAAAGAGCAGACTAACATAAATTTATTAGGTTTACCAAGATGCCTCATAACCAATAGAAATAAATGGTCATTATTGTAAGTGAATAATAGTCCATGATGTAATGAATGACACAAATGATGCCAACTCAACCCATTGAAGTGTGTCTATGTGGGAAAAGGAGTTTGGATAAACTAGCAAAGCAGATGTTTTGAGGCCAGTGACTGAATCAGATTTCTGGGTCAGGTTCTGTGTTTCACCTTTGGGAGGACTGTAGAGAATTCTTGGCTTGTTGTGATCTATGGGCTGAAAGAGCTTTTGACATAACTTTGCCAGGGAAAAGTTACTCTGTGTAATGGAAGCAGGCTGGCTTTGCTTTTAATGGCCACAGTGATGTGAAACCTTCTGCCAGTGTGTTTGGCCAGCACTGCTGGTAAAGGATGGCATTCCTACATAGTAGAGAGTCAGAGTTCAGGATTAGGGATGCCATTTCTTGACTGACACCCTCCCTTTGAGGGGAGTAAGCAAATCTGTTTTGAAGTCATTTTAGTGAACCAAAGTAAAACCTGTCTGTGACTTGAATTGCCTCTAGAGGTTCCTGTTCATCTCTGGTCACTGAGGGGAATACAGCAAACAGTACCTTGGGTCTATATAGATCAGCCAAGTGCTTAAGATTTAATGCGATTGATATCTTGTTGTTTAAGACATCTTGATAAATTTTTCTACTATTGCCACTATAAAATGGATATTTTCTACTATCAACTTATACAATTGCATTTTGCATTAAGTCCTCGGAGGAGGGAAAAGGTGAAGAAAAGCAAACCAGTTAACTTCAGCTTAATAGTACTAAAGAAAGAAATCTCTTTGCTAAGAGAGAATATTGACTGTGAGAGAATTGGAACGTTGCTCTAATTGAAAGGAATGCTGAACTAATGTTTGTATTAGAATAAATTACTGGAAAAAAACAAGAGAAAGTATGAAAACATATCTAGACCACAGAGTCAAAATAGATTAAATTTTAAGAGAACATAGGAATGAACTGGAAATTTCCTGTTATTCTCCTGAGTTAGATTTGTAATAGAAATAAGAAAGTGATCTTAGCTAGAAATGTATTTCATTCTTGTTTCTCTTTTTTTCATGTTACCTTGAAAAAACAGGACAATGGGTATCAAAAATAAGAGCTCCATATGCCCTAGCATACATGCTTTACTGATTTATATTTTTGTTGGAAAAATTCTAATTCATATTTGTGATGTAAATTAGGGTATGAATGATATGGAAAAAAACCCCAACTTTTTTCCCAATTTGAGAATAGAGGGTACTCCACACCCTGCCATACCCCAGGATCTGAACACAGAGGAAAAGGATGTGAAGGAATGGGAACCCTTGAACTTTAGAAATATTGAAGTGTTATCAGGTGCTCTTTGATGCTGATATCCTCTAAAAGGAGATAGTGGCTAACAATAGACTTGAACCTTTTATGTGAATTTATGTGAATATTTATATCAGGTCTTTTATCTGTGCTTTTTAGCAGTGAGAGTTCCTACAAACTTGTGCTTTTTGGCAAATATCAAGATTTCTGTCCTTTTATTGGAGGGGAGGAGGGGAAGACCTAGGGGAGACCAAGTTCAAAAACAGGCAAGGCAGAATAAGTCTATATCAAGTTATAGACATGATTACATACCTTTTGCAAGCTCACCTCAATGACAGCTCAATTTGTCTTGCACCCACAAGCCTGTTTTTCTTCAAGGAAAGTACAACGTGTTTTGTCAGTTATAGAGACTGCTTCTGAGATGTTTGCCTCCAAATTAATCCTACCTGTACTCCATTTCACAGTACTAATTTAATTCACTTCTAATCAGTAAAGGTG
Organism: Camarhynchus parvulus; assembly: GCF_901933205.1. Taxonomy (NCBI): domain Eukaryota; kingdom Metazoa; phylum Chordata; class Aves; order Passeriformes; family Thraupidae; genus Camarhynchus; species Camarhynchus parvulus. Next base: position 7,428,076 of record NC_044577.1, on the reverse strand, counting down.
TTTTCTCTGACACTCCCTTTTCCAAATGAGTTTCTAGGTTGGAATATGCAGCTATGAATAAGAAAGGATCTGGATATTTGTATTGTCCATTTAAAAGTTGTATTTCATATACTGTTTCATAAACTATCCTGGCAAGAAGAAACCCCTTACCCCTGCCCCAAACCCCATCCCCTACCTGGGGCCATTTTTATAATTCCTGTCAACCTGTAGGTACCTCAAATACCAAACAGTATTTAGCCAGGAGATTATTTCTGATTTTACATTGCTTAGTCATCCTATCTGCTTATTACTTTTTAGTTCTGTATGTGATTTGCAGTCCCATTGCTTACACTGATTTCTTTCTTACTCTTTCCTTTCCTCACCATAATGCTGTTACAATACAAACTTTGCCTGGTACTTCTAAGGCCTTCCACAAAACAAAATTAAGTCATCAGTTGTTCGAGTATATTCTGACAGGAGTAATTTAAAATATGTTAAAGCTGTAATAACTCAGTTAATAAATGGAAATACTGGTCTATTTTAGAAATACATAGAAGCCAAAAAGTAGCCACAGCATATATTATAGCTTATAATTCTTGAAGAATTACAACCTGTCAGTGTGTTTCTAGCTGTGTAGTAAGACTGCAATTTAAATACTCTATTTACTGAGCTATTCCTGCTTGGTGGTAGTATGACCAACTGAAGTTATGGAAATGGTATGCTAATAATGTTTTGAGAGATGAAATAATATTTTGAGTACTATAAAGGATTGTCTTTCTTTAAGGATTTTTGTCTTGATCTACTGAAAAACTGAAGAGCTTTTATTTGTGTTGATTTTATGTGTTTTATCCAGGGGAAAGAAGTTGTCATCTTGTAGTTCAGTGACACAGATCCAAATCCTATTGAAGTTTAAGAACTTTCTATCTGTTTCTGTAGTTTTTTGCATCAAGTTAGAAAAGAATACCCTTTTGACTTTCATGCAAAGTGATCTACTTGTGTCTCAGCTCATAAATCTAATGAGCAGTGGAAGTCAGACAGAAGAATGCCTCTACTCTTTCTCTTCTTGTGTGCAAGTAATGACTGAGCAGGGCTCAGCTTTCCAGGGGGGAGGGCTGATGAATCTCTTCTTCCCCATTTTTTCCTCAGGGAGCAGACAGATCTCCTCCTTCCCCAAGCTTGCCCAGCATGGTGTCCTCCTGAGAAAGCAAGAATAAGAAGAATGTTTAGCACAATTCTTTCTCACATTTCTTCCTTTAATAAGTTCTGTGCTTTATTTTCCTTGTACTGGATTTACTCCAACTTTTTCATCATGAGCTCAGAGTTTTACTTAAATTGTACATCTGTTAAATTAATCTATTTGTGTGTGGCAGACTGCTACAATGATTAATATTTCCCATCTTGGTGTAGACAGTTGATGCAAAGCGCAGGATAATATATTTAAAACCGCACATTTCTAACTAGAATCCTATTAGTCATCTTTTCTAGACAAAAATGAAGGGTCATGTCTACACTTAAAGTGAGGTTAGTTTAAAAAGCAGTCAGAAAATATCATGTAAAAGCTCACAGCATTTTCAGACTATGCATTGATATATGTAGCTTTAAAAAATTCCAGGGTGTGAGTTTTTTCATTTCTGGAAGAAAATACAAATGTTCAAACTCCAGCATTACCCACAGCACTAGTCCTGTTTTCCAGGTTGGCTTCCTAGATGGACTGTGGCTTCCAGTCTTATATCTCTGGGATTCCTCTTCAACTACATCAACAAAATTTATACAATTTTGTTACTACTTTCCCCATTTAAAATACATACAGCATGAAAAATATTACAGGATGGTGACATATATTATCATACAAAGGAAAAAGGTTGTGCTGCAGAGCATCACCTGTGCTTTAATGGTTAAACATGAAGATTTAAGTCATGGGAGGATAGACACCCTGATCATAACTTTGATTTAATTTTATTTTTCTTACCTCTGAATAAGAACTTTCATCAAACAATAATCAGCGATAACCTAGGGATCTAAGTCAAGCAGAGAGAGCAGTCTGTGGAGCAGTGGAGACACCAAGGAAGTTCTCAATCACAGCCCAGTGACCCTTAGAGGGCTGCCGCGGTCCAGCCCTCCCTTTAGCAGCACTGGAAAATGCTACTGAGAACAGAAGGTTTCAAAGAAGGGAAAGTCAATAATGGCTCTTGTTTATTCTACTTAAAGACGATAAAGCAGGTAAATAACCCATGTGTTGAACAAACTTGTTTTGAGTATGAAAATAATGCCCAAGGTGAATTTGGGGCTGATGGGATTGTGACAAAATCAGCTGACAAAAGGTGACTTCATAGAATTATAGACTTGATTACTTTGGATCACTTCTTTAAGTCTTTAGTTTGCACCCACATTGCAGGGTTTTGTCTTCAGCCTTAAATCATTCATAAATAAAAAAATTGACATGCTATATTTCCATTGCCTTTCTCAATTCCTCATTTAAAACTATGGCTTTTATACATTTAATTTTATATGAGGCCTGTGCTTTATGATGTCATATAAGGTAATTTCTACTATTTCTGCCCAGTTTCTGTCAGAGTTTCCTTAACATGTAGCTCCATGTGCTGCAGATACAGTTAGAGCTGCCAGAGCTGTATCTCCCTGTTAGTAACGTGGCTAAGCTGCACAAAAAGTCATCTTGCCGGGGCTCAAAGACCAGGGGTTTGCAGGGCTTACTCAGAGTCAGCTTGAACTTGGTGACTTCCAGGGATACTGGTAAATAAAATGTCTCTGCCAGGCAGATTAAATGTTTCTATTTTAGATTAAGGAAGAGGAACATAGTAGCTAGCCAAAGTTCTGCATTTTAGTTTAATTGCACCTTTGTGTAATTAAATAAAATAATCTAGCGCCTTAGAGGTAGATTTCAGAAATTGATTTACAATTACTAATAAGAGAACTATTAATTCTTACATTTAACCTAATTCAGACTGTTCCATTACTCAAAGCAAAAAGGATGGCTTATATGAAATTTTATCTTCTAAATTTTTCATTTAATTAAGTAGTCCTACATGTCTTTTTCTCTAGTCTGACACTGGTAATTGGAATCACCACTTCTGTGGAATGAAGGAGGGGAGCTGAATTCTGAGTACAGCAGTAAATGTAACTATATGTATTCCTTCCTAACAATGAGTGCCCACTGCCCTGTAATTCAGAGAGGGGTGACCAAAGCTGTCTATAAACATATAGTCATAAAATAGGAGCCCCAAACATGAAACCTTGATGTTTTCTTTGATAAGAATGCATCTGAATAAATCAATTAATAACCACATTTATTCCTCCCAAACTCTTCTAGCAGTTATGCTATCGTAATGTCTTGCTTCCTTCCTGCTCTTCCTGCTTGCATTCTCAGAACTTTCAAAGTACAGTTTGACTTTCTGCTGTAGCTTCCCAAGTTTGGCAGAATTTCTGAACTGTAGTCATCTTTGTAGCTGCAATCATGGCAAAGTCTCTTGTCTTGTGCTCCCCTGAGAGTGCCTCTTACTGGGATTCTTGGAAAATAAATCAGTGACTGTTTCAGCCCACGTTCTAGCGAGTGGCCGACCTCTGTATCCCTTTGGATAGCTCTGGAGTGACTCACAAGTCTTGTCCAATCCTGGCTTTCCTAGCATTTTTCCATTCACTTCAGTTGTAGAACAGTGTTTTTTCCTGCACTTGGGCTCTGAGAACATAAGGGAATTCTATTTAGCATACATTCAATTAGCAGACTAAGTCTGTGCTCCTTACTAGCTTCTTCACGTGGCACTTCATTTCCTTCTCCCTGCCATGAGCTTCTGAGGTCAGGGGCTGAGCAGGCAGGCAGGCATCTCCTGGCTGGCCCTTGGCTCTGTGTGCCAGCAGTGTGACCTTCTTCTGGCACTTCACAGATTGCTGCCATGCTCAGCCTGATTTAATTTGCCCCTTTGCACAGATTGTATTTTGGAAAAGAAATCTGGCCACACTGATATGCGGAACAATGCGTTGACAAAACCTCTGTGCTGCACTGTGGGAAGTTACTCATCTGTTTGCAAAAATGGACAACTCAAGTAAAGTATGCAGCCAGGACTTAAGATTTTTAAAGGTACCAAAACCTACCAGGAATATGGCAGACATTAGACTTAGTTCTCATACAGCATTTCCACTAATAATCCTTCATTGAAAACCAGTTACAGAAAGTAATGTTCCATTACACGTACTCCCCCAGAACAGGTAATGAGACCTTGGGGGCTGTGCGTTCACCATGACCAAGTTTCTGTAACTAGGAAACCATGGCATCACTATTGGCTCCCCACATTTTGGGGAGGTAATGGATTTCAACACTCTGCTTCTATAAGATAGTTTTGTCCAGTCCATCAACCGAGTTATTTTCAGAGCTTCCATAAACTCTATCTCAGTTTACAATACCTTGTAATTTACTCTATCAAACAGCATGATTTCTTGTAAGAAGTAAAACTGAATGTTGTAATAGTTCATAAACTATGAAAATGTATAATTTTCTTTGTATTTTTCTAGTTTTGGGAATTTATCATAAGTGTCATACTTTGTCAGACAAGCACCCTGAGATTTAGAATCATTAAACCCAGGTTATTGGAAGTATTTATTCATCTTAAGATTCACATCAGATGTCTAAGGGTAAATCTAAAGGACATTTAAACAGCCAACAAAATGCTGGTTTTGAATGCTTTTTTTCTGCTCCCTCTGAAATACTTTATAAAGTGAGCAGTGTCAGTTTTAGTTTTGTTTAGTTTTGAACACAGCATGAGAGTGCTTGCTGTACCAGTCCCGTGCTCTTGTACAGAACCTCCTGGGTCTGTGTGGGTAATCAGGGGTACCTGACTACTCACACTGTGCCTGGGGTTCCACTGATGTCAGGTTTGGGTTTTAGCCCTTAGCTGTTTCTGGCCATAGCCCAGCCTCAGTTGCTGGGCTGTCCTGTCCATATTGCAGACAAAATCCTGTCAAATCAAGCCAGATTTAAGATTGTACCATGTTCCGTATAAAACACAACATCCATCTGCTGTGACAAAGTTTAGCAATCACAATGATGGATTTATTGTGTGGCGTGAAAGGAGCAGGTCTCCTGATCTGAGTCCTGAAAATCATCTTGTATGCATAAACATGCTTATGAAACATTCATTATAGAGGGAAAGGCTTGGTTGTTTGAAAACAAAATGTAATTTTTTAAATACAATATTGTAACTGGAAATTTTTATCAGCAGATTTGATCTACTTTACAAGAAAGATTTATTTTGATGAAAAAGATTGGATCTGAGTGATGGAATCTTTATTCTGAAGGAGAGATTGTATGCAGTAAGTAGCAGAAATATTTTGTGATTCTTATTATATTCTTCAAATGTTTAAGACTCCAGCATAGTGTGCATAGAAATGATTTTATTGAGGCTGAGTTAATGATGCCTAATACTACTAGCTTCTGGAATGGCTAGAGCTCAATTTCTGTAAAGGGTTACCTGCCTTACATTGTTAATATTAATTTGGCTTCCCCCCTCCTCCCACTCCCCAGCCCCTTCCAGTTAAAATTACCTTTTACTTATTTAATAAAATACTGTTCTATCGCTTCACAGAACTGAATCCAAGGGCACTGATACCTTTCTGTATTTACAGTACCTACTGCATTCTTCCAACTTTCACTTCCATGTAGTGGGTGAAAGAGAAGACTCACTGATCTCAAGTAAAAATAGCTCTCAAAAGTGCTGAAAAATAAAGATCTGAATGTTAGATTAAAAATATAACGCTGCATTTCATTATAACAGCCAGCATTGCATTTCATGTGTTCCACTATTAAATGGAGCTTTCTGTGCTAAACCCCACCCTTTTAAAATGTATCCTTTTTTAAACACTAGAGGTTACTTGAGAGATTGTTTTTTTCAAATCGGGTAATGTCTTAGCAAACCTATGCCAGAAAGGTGTGTCTTTTTAAGAATAATTAACTGCTGAGAGAAGACAGCTTTGAAAAGGTATAGCAACCAATAATTGCAAAAGGTTAATTAAAAAGCTGGCTTTACATCTGCAACTGATTACATTTCTGTGACTATTTTTCACAGCAGCCAAGAAATAGATGCTTACTTGTTAGCAAAAATAGATTTTAATGACAGCTCTGAATCATCCAGGTTGCTAAGAGGTTAATTCACAAACCAGGTGGTACTAGGTGGAGTTGAAAAAGTGTGCCAGGCGCTGCAGGAGCTTTTCCACAAGCAGTCAGGAGAAAACTTCTCCAGTAGCATGCAGCTGTATCAGCTGGAGGGTCAAGGTAGGTGAATTGTAGCCTTCACAAAGAGCTTGAGCAAGTAACCCTTGGATGCACTGTCTTTGACCTGGACTTCTAAGTGTGCAAAATGTTAAAACAAAAAACCAAAATTAATCAACGGCCAAGTGGAGGAGTTGATCTCTTCCTGTTCCTGAGAAGTGATTCAGGTGGCTTCATTTTTAATGTATTTCATTTGCTTTGAAAACAGCAACAACGAAAAACCCCAACAAACCAAAATTCCACACCAAACCCTGCCTTCCCAAAATCCAGAAAAGCCCCCACCTGAATATATGCATCTGTAAACCAGATTTTTGTGATATTTGCCCTCATAGAGCTTATTTGTGACAGAGTAAGCATCTGCAGTTTCAAATCTTGCCCTCATATATTTTCCAGAAAAACAAAATTGATAGATATTAACTAGAGCAATACTAGAATTCACTAAAACATTTACTTTTATCTTTTAAAAATAACTATAAAGAGCTTTTTCTGCAAAATTCTACTTTTTTGGTGGGATTTCTACTTATGTGATAGGACCTGAGCACTTGGTAAAAATTACCAAATCCTCTAGATTCCAGAAACCTGGAAGAATGTGGGTGGTGTTGCCACCAAGTCCAGATAACTGAAAATATCAGTTCTGACCTTGTCTATCTTTATTAGAACCAACAGAACTCTTCAGAGATGCCAGTTTACTGCTGTGATAAATCTTGAGGAGTGGAATTTTTATTGATTTCTGTTAAAGATTTTAAGAACAGGGTCTTGCAGGCCAATTCCTGAAGTTTATGAATTAGAAATGTGACACACAAAATCCCACAGGTAAATTCCCTGTGCCTCTGGGGCTGGTAAAACATCCAGTATTTAGAGTACTAAGGGATCAGTGGTAAAAACTGTAAAATCAGTAACTAGTTGAAATTTTTTTGTATGTGCCAGCATTTGTATTACAAAAAATGTGACCAGTTTTTGAAGGGTTATCTAAAATGCCTCTTTGAGTTTCTTTCTGCAGGCCTGTGTGGTGTCACTGAACTGTATTTACCCGACAAAATTGATTTTACAGGTGGGATATTTTGGATCAAAATGACAATCCTGTTTATTGGGCATTTTATATGAGCAGTATCTAAGAATGGTTGTGTTTTATTAATTTGGAAAGCAGTAAAGCTTGCACAAATTGTTTGCATTAGCCTTCGAAGTCTGTTGTCTTAACATCTTGAATTCTGCTTTGGCTTCCTGGCTTTGTGACAGAGATGCTCTCTGGAATGATTAAAGAATGGTAGCAACTACACTAGAGCCCAGCTGCTTCAGTGAATCCAGGCTTTGGTACATGGTTCTTATGGCTTCCAGAGAAACTACAATTTAAAATTGGCCAAATGAGAAAGTCTCATTTGTAACATCAGTCATAGTAACACACTCCTTGCAACTCCTGCCTGCTAGAAAACTTGCAGAGTTAAAATTGTATGAATTTGTTCTGCATTTCTACGAAGTAGAGCAAAAAAATCTAAACTTTCTGCTCATAAAGTTTGATATCATGTTTTTTTTTGTTCCCTCTCTCCTCTCATAGGAACTTAATAGGCACTTTAAGCATTACAGTAAGTCACTGCAGGTTTGATGCTCTTCCATGCTGCACAGATGTGTGGGTTTTTTTCTTAGCTGTGATTCTCATCAGGTAGTTTGGACTCTTTACTAAGTTATGTAGCAGAGGAGAAAAGAGAAGAGGCTTGTGAAAAGAGAGAGATTGGACTTTAAGACCAAATAATAAATGGGAAAGGAGAAGAGAAACTTTGTTATCTCCAAAGGAAAAAAAAAGGTGGGTTGTTTTCCTACATTTCCTCCATATTTGTTAGACTATAATTTGCACATTTTCTCACATAATGTTTTATTGAAAGGTCATATAAAACATTATTTTTTTTGTTTTGGGAAATTTTATTCTAAAAAAATTAAGGTTTTGCTGTTTTAACTGGATGACGTCTTTCTAAAGCACTTCTGAATTCTGTCAGGTTTTATGAGGAAGATTTTCACAGCTGTATGGTGAGGTATTCCCATTTAAGTTCAGCTGTAGTTGAACACTGAACTCCTATTCTCTGGAAACTTCCCAGAGTACATCTGAGTATTGGGAAAGGGCTGCATGGCTCCCTGCAAGCTTTTGCAATGACTGGAACATTCAGAAAGCAGCTTAATTTGTGGCTTCTAAAATCACTGTTTGTGAAAATGATTAATAAAATGTGGTGAAGGAACTATTTTAAATTACACTGATAAAAAATTATGAGAGAGCTTGTAAAGAGAGCAACAGCCAAAATAATCTAAGCAACAACAAAATTCCAAACCAACTGAACTGCTGATATCAGTGTTCTGTAGTTTAAAAAAAAAATAGATGCATACACCCTCCAAAAAACCCAACCCAAAATCAACTCAGACGTGAGGTTCTGTAGTGCTGTAAACCCATTATATGGTATTTTTAATGTGAAAATTCAAAATGATTGGATCATGCATTCCCCCAGTTTAATAAACATATAAGCCAACAGAATATACTTATGAAAACTCTGGGTACAATTGCTCTTTTTAGATTAGGCTGACAAACCAAAAATTTTACCTCTTTATTAAGGGTTTTGTTTTCATACTGGGTTAAAGTGTGAACAAACTATTTGCCTGAACATCCTTGGAAAAGTGAAATTTAATATATATTCTAGAGTGTATTTTTTGGGGTGAAAAAGTGTTCTAAATACTCCATACCTGTAGGACAAGAACACTGTAAAATTAGAAAGGTGGAGAGGGGAATGCAGCGGAGAACACAATGCCAAATCCCAAAGAAGCAGTGCTTCCCACACCCCTTTTTGGCAGTGGTTTGGGAGTTGTTGTCACCTTGAGCTGCTAATTGCTTCCTGGGTGACATTTGCTGACAACTAACTTTACAGTCATCAGAAGAAATTTTTTTAAAAGGCACTTGCAAATTACTTTATTTCCCTTATTACATACTATGTATTAGTAATCTAACTCTCAGAGTTAAGCTGGGAATTAAGTGCCTTTGATGTAATGCATTGAAAACCCATATGGGCAGTGGTCTCAGGGATTTCTGATGCCTGGCACTTTGCCCTGGCTCATGTTTCCACAGATACTCTAGAGATGAGTAAAAGGACACTTTTCCTTCAGTCTGTAAAAAGCTGATGGAGCATTGCTTTGGTATGAAAGACAAAGACCTGTCTATGAATTATGCAGTGGAAACTATATGGGAGAAATTAATACTGTAGGTATGGCTCTCCTTCTGCTGGGTCTTGGCAGTCGTTCCAGGTTGTTCCTGTGCACAAGTGCTGTGTGTTACTGACAGAGGGGAAACTTCAAGGCCCCATGCAGGTCTGGAAAATTGCTTTAGGAAAATTCAGTCATGTCAGATCAAGTAAAACAGTAATGCAGGAACCGTAACAGGAACAGCAAAAACATTTGCAGTGTCTGCCTGCCTGGTCTTCTCTTGCTACTCTTCCCTTTCCCTCCTGAGCACTTGATAGCTGTCAGAACTTCTTGGTTTTGTTTGTGCAACTGCTGCTCATGTTCTGATTGACTTACTGAGGAAAAAAATGAAAACCAAAAGCCTCCAGAAATTAAGATGAACAGTTCCCACAGAAAGAAAGAGTGGAGTTTAAAAGCGAGGACTGGAGAGGACTTTGACAATTCCTGTCCTGACCTCCTTAATGCTTTATCTGAACTTCTGTCTGAGTTTTTGTTCAGCAGTTTGGGCAACGATTGATTTATGATGCATGCAGTTTTCATCTAAAGCTGCACTCAAGTCATGAATGGATATGATAGGATTTAGTTTTGTGATGGCATTATAAAAATAGCACTGTCTGGAAGCAATTTGAAGAGTCCCTGCAACATGAACAGCACACCATAAAGACTTTCTGACTTATAAAATATTTTCTACGCCATCAGACTTGACTCTTCAGTGACTGTAGATGTGTAGCAGTTGACAAAATACATACAGTGGTGTGATCTAGCAGGAGACATGCCACAAAGGACATAAAGTTAAGATATTATATAGTCAGTGGTGTGGGTATTCCAAGGATGTGAGGATAAATTATTCATCTAAGCAGCATACTGCAGATTAAATGTCCTAAATACTTGTGGGGTTTTACTAAATATTGTATAAATATAATATTTACATTGATGCATAGAATTGAAATACATGCGTGTTTCAGGCTTTAGATACATTTTTCATGAATATTAACTGGGTTTGAAGTCCAGAAAATATTTGGACTTAAACTGTTAACAAGCACTGTCCCAAGGCCGCTTTCTTTAGAGAGAGCTTTTGTGTAGGTTGGAAATGCTTTGCTGTTTATGCATAAATGCATGCACAATATGGACATTACAGGTGGGTGTATAAAACAGCATCTGCAAGCAGTTTGTGGCCAGCTCGAGCTGCAAACTTCCATCTGTGCCCAGGGATTTCACTTCTTGTAACAACACTGAAAAGTGTTTAGTTTGCTCTAAAACTTTGGTTTCTCAATTGCATTTTTAGTATAAATAAAAGATGTGTCGTGTTTGGAAGTAGCTGATAAGATTATTATTCTTAGCTTCGTGTTGTCTGAGCTGCTCCTGAATTGAATTGAAGTCCACTGCAATTTCCCTTGTAGCTCTTAAAGAAAAGAAAACTGTTGGCTTGTGTTTCCTTAAAATTCTGTGTGAACTGTGCCAGCTGAGGAGATGATTACTGAATATTCCAGTTGCCCCAGGCAGCTGAGGCCACTGCCTCAGCAGTTTTCCCAAGCCAAGTCGTTTGTCTCTGTGGTCAGTGAGCTATGGCTTATTTCTCTTTTCCAGGGTATTTTGGACTTTAATGTACAGCTTTTTCTATTCCTTTTTCCTTAAAGAATTATGGATTGCAGTGTTACTGTGCTGAGAAAAAGAATGGCTGGTGTCCCAAAGGCCTGGTGGCTGAGGCAGGCAGGGCCAGTGTGAGGAAGGGAAGCTGCTGCAATGCAAGTGCTCCAGACAGGGTAGCACGGAGAGGGCTTGGATGGAGAGTTTACTGCATGTCTGTATAATCTACATTGAGGAGGACATCTTTCTCCATTGAAGTGTTGTTTTCCTATTTGATTTGAGAGATTATCTTCTGTGGCTGAAAAGCAGAAGGCAGAAAAAGGCAGTATATTAGAGCAGGCCAGAGGTTTCAGGTTCTATGAGCAGGGAAGCATATTTCTGGAGGAGCATATCTTACTGCATAACCTCAGTTTAGCAGCTAAAAGAGAAAGCAAGCACTTTCTCCAGGCTAGCAGCCACTCAGGACATGCCTTTTGCTCCGATCTGAGAAGCTCACAAAATAACCATTTACTTTGTACAAGTTTTCCATGTGAGCTGAAAGAATGGCTAGGGTTTATGATTGCAGCTATTTCTTTCATCCAGTGTCAAAGCTGAGTTCCAAAAGGTCTGTATTTAGTCTCCAGTGAATGAAAAAAAGTTCCCTGCTCCTACTGAAAACTCTCTCATCTTTTCCAAATAGTTTCTGTGTGAAACAGAGGATGTGTCTGAGCAGTAGAGGTGGCAGCAGTTATGCTATGCTTTGGCTACAACAGGAATTTGCAGAGTTCTCTCTGTCTGGAATCCAGGCTGAACAACCCTTCACTTGACATGCCCATGAGAAGGCAGGATAATGGAAAGAAACCATGTCCCCTGTGTCTGTGCTCCCTGCTTAGGGATGCACACGAGCAAAGCCCTAAAGGAACAAAGCCTGAGTGAATTTCAAAGTGCTTTCCTTTTATGAAACGTTTCCTACTTTATGTACTAGCTGTTTCTCTTTATTTATATACCACTAAACCACTTGGTGGAGGATACTGAATTAGGTAAAAAAATTAGGAAAAAAAAACCCTCAATTTTGATTCTTATTTTAAATTAGTTTCTAAGATTTGAAGTGCAGGCATTTTAGAATAATGATTCTTCAGAGGTTTAAGGAAATATTAATTCAGTGGGATTTTTAAAATTTGAAATTAGTATTGAGACTTACCATATGGTTGGGAAAAGATTTTGAGGTTATTCCAATCTAAAAACCAGAATCAAAACTGCATTGTGTCCTTACTGTTCCTCATACTTGTACAGAAGCAGTTTATGAAGCCGTTGTCTTAGAGAGGTGGGAGTTTCACACAGACCTCCATCAAGTAGAAATAGGTCTGCAAAGAACAAAGCAGAGGGAATGTGTCTCTAGTGGCTCAGTGCTCTTTAACAGCTTTAGCATATGACATGCAAGTTCTCCATCTGCCTTTCAGAAGAGAGGGGTTGGTTACAGCAGTGCCCTGGCCAGATTCCAGCAGGGAACTCCAGAGCTCCATCTGCCAACTCCCTCCCGCAGTTACAGATGGGTAACTCTTGCCTAAATAAAGCATCCACCCACTGCAGACTCACTCCTGTGCACAAGTACATGCAGTATGCACAGTTTGTATCTTCATGCCTATGTCTAAATAATCTTCTTGTTGTGATAACACAGCAGCTTCTCATTGTTGTGTGTTACATGGCATGGATGTTTGACCCCCACCAAATTTTCTGAAATTGCAAATTTTCTTTTTTTCCCCTCATCTTTGAGCATGATTTTGGCCTTAGAGATTTTTTTTACTCTCTATCAAGTTCAATACTGAAGAGGAAATTGGCAGAAATTTTTTTGTAACAATGTCTAGAAGTATCAAATGCAAAATGAAGTATTATTATATAGGAGCTGGCAATCTCTGTGAGGGAAAGCAGAGAAGGCCTGGCATCTCTCAGCCTGAGGATACGGGAAGGAGGGAAAATTCTCTCTCCATCCAAAAGTAGGATTTAGGTTTTGCAGCAGACTTTGACTTTTGAAGACATGTTTCAAAGAAGCAGTCATTGTAATTTTACCTACAGGAAATCTACATTGCTTGTCATGGACAAACTAAGATGTGTGTCTTTAGTAGGATGTGACTGAGCATCTTTTCCAGCCCTGCATCTTGTCTTTGCTTATTCCAAACTGGCTCCTTTGAACAATAGACAGTAAGAAAGAAACTATACAACAGCCTCCTAGGAAGGAAAATGTTTGTTTTAGTGAAAAAAGGGCATGCAATTCAACAGAGGCTCCTGATTGGTAGGACGTTTGCAGACAGTGGTACAAGACAGTGTTAGTCTGACACAATGAACACCCTGGGCCAGCATTTGCATTGCCTTTTCATTTTTGCTGTCTGCAAACCAGAGAAATTAAGTCAATTTACCCTGAGCATTAGTGTTATGCATATGGTATTTGCAGGCATTTTCTGACTTCAAACTAAGTAACAAACATCTTTAGTTGATGCTGAAAGTATATTTAATATTACTGTTCGAATGCATGTATCTACTGTTACAGAAAAATAACAATTGTAGAACCATTGCCATGCAGCTGCTTCTACATTATTTTTACTTGGATGTGAGGGAAAATGAAGTTCCTTATCTCTAGTTTTCAATAGATTTCATTTTCCCATTTCTCCAAGGTTTAAGAAAGCAATTGCTCTTTGGCAGTCAAATTTGCAAACAGATTTCTTTGGCATATGTGCTTCTGGCATGGCTGTATGTTGATAATCAATTTTACAACAGAATGAAAATAAGAAATAGATTATGGTAATTTAATATTTCCTTAATAATAAAAGGGTTACTGAGTATGTATTTTTGTACTCTAGCCCCAGACTTATGCTAATTGTTGCTAGACTCCTGCAGAATTCAATTATTTATAAATTCTTGTCAGTGTCAGAAAAATGGACAGTAGTTAAATATCTGGGCATATCAGATGCAAGTAGGACTTTCACAGTGATAGGATTTCACCCTTGGATTATGCTGAGAGTTCTCACTCAAGAGATGCCTGAAACCTTAAGCAATTTCTTTTTTTTTTCTACTGGGAAATAAGTTGTTTCAGGCTTATGTCAGAATCCATCCGAGTGGGTATGGAAGCAGGCAAGTTCCAAAATCACTTTAAATTAAAAATCAGGCCAATGATACTTTACATTCCCTGCAAGCAAAAATTTCTCAGTATCCAAATATAGCTTTAAAATACATGGCCCCAAGGAAGGATTAGTACCATCTTATGATAAATATGATTAAATAGAAGAGTCTATTTGAAGTTCCTCTGGAATTTGCCACTCCTATATTTGTACACCTTTAGCTACTCCTGGAGGAAAGTAAGTGAAAGGAATTTTCCTGGGATTTATATTTGAAAACTTCTAAGAGCCAAGGAGTCTTAAATTACTCTAAAATTTATTTGGAATATGAGATGTGAGTCTATTCTGTTTTTTGTATTTTATCATATTGCTGATAAACAAAATATTGTGATATTTCAACAACAAACCCAGAGAAGCTGTCAGTCTTGTACTGCAGTAGAAGGTTTGGGGAAGTATTGAGTGAATGGTTTCTATTCTGAATGTCTAGTAAAATGAGTGTGAGGAATACACAGATTGAATTTACATTCTGAAACAGAATTTTGTGCTGAAAAGGGAGGAAAAAACATGCAAGGCCTATCCTCTAAGCAACAATCACAAACAAAAATATGAAAAAAAAAAGAATTCTAAAATATATTAGTTTAATCTCCAGGTTTTGTGTGCCATAGCAGGTTGTAGATCAGGGTCTTGGCAGAAAATTAATGCATTTAAAACTTAATGTGAAAATACAGGAGGGCGTGACACAGGCAATGAATGTTCAGGGAGTTGTGTACTGTGGTGGTTTGGTGGTTTGATGATGGCACTGTGTGGCTCAATGGATCTTCTCCCTCCTTCATTTGGGTGATTCCTCAGATCCCCAGGACTTTTGTCTAAACAATTATTGTCATGGAAATCACCAGGTGAGCAGTTCTGTAAATGATTGGTACCACAGGGATGGTCTTGGGTACAGAGGTGGAATTTTTGTGGCTGCTAAAGCTGTTTAGCCTTAGGCAGTCTTAAGGGATCAGGAGTAAGTGTTTCCCTGTTGGATGCTGCCCTCATACTTCATTCCGTTTGTATGGATTCTATATGTGTGTATAAATATGTGTTTGTATGCATATGTCTTTGTAGAGTGTGTATATTCATGTAGAGTGAGTGAATTTCATGAATGGAAAATTCTAATTTGGCAGCATTATTAGGCAAAATGGTTGGGAATTAAAGAGATTCTGTCAGGACAGTAAGACCTCAGATATTTTTTTTTAATTTAACCAGACATAATACTTGTGAGATATGTCATGTTGATAATACTAAAAAATAAAATTTATCTTTTATGAGAACGGACTCAGTTTGAACAGGTATAGATCAAGCTGTTAATTTACTTACCCTAATTCAGAGAGACAACTTTAAAGCATGTTTCAGCCTCCAGGGCATCTTTTGATGGATAGTTATGACAGTTTATGTACTAATAGCACTTGTTCACTAGAAAATAATTTTGAAACCATAGATTGTCTGTGTAGTAATCCCACAATTTAACTATCCATCATTGTTGGAGTCAACTACATTTGAGTCACAAGCCTACGAGTCAAAATTTTTGTTTCTTTTTGAACCCTCTGGTTCCCTTTTCTCCCCAGAATTATTTTATTTAGGCAACTAAATAAGCTGACATTTATTTTAACACAATTAGGGTAAATAATATTGGTAACTTCGAAAATCAAAGTAATCTTGGGTAGGGTTATGAGAGATGAAAAGTCAAGCTGGTGTGTACAAGGTGGGCGGCTTTTACAAAATAGAGCAAATTCATTTAATGGTGTAGCTTTAAAAATTCATGACTTTAAAAATTCATTCAGGTTGCTGTTGTCTCCTTTGCAGTGTAGGTAAATAGGCTGCCTTTGACAGCTGCAGAAACCATGATAGCATACAGGTCTCATGTTTGCTGTGGAAAGATTGAATAAAATTTGCAATTCTTTGACACTTTTGCTACTCTTAACACTATCATAAGTGCTTCTTCCCTCTTAACTGGCTACAGTGTTCATTTTTTACAGTGGAAAACCATGGCTGATGGTGAATCATCAGACCAGCAACTACTGGCTTTGTCCGTAATGATGTAAGTGGTAGTCAAATGCATGTGAAAGGTACTCATTATCTGAAGCAATGCTGAAATTACAATATTCTAGGCAAAAAAAAAAAAAAGAGCTGCCACAGTAAAAAGGTTGCATTTTGAGCAGGATACTTAGGTTACTCAGGATACTCTGAAAATTATCATAGAGTGATGGGTCATTTCTTGTTTGAAGCAGACAGCGTTGTTCATATGTAAGTCTACTGAGGAACTTCTGAGGCACTTTAGACATGATGTGTCATATTTGCCCTATAATTTTACTATCATGTGCTATATTGCTGTGCAGCTGACTTTTAAGTTGCAGTTTTAGATGTGTCCCTGATGTGTTAAGTTTAGAGTGATCTATATTTAGCAAATGAAATAGTTTTCAGGATAGCATTGCTCAAATGTTTTTTGGCATATTGTTCTGTCAAAATGCAGGGCTTGAAACAGGTCTGTGCAGAATTCAGAATTCAGTACATGGTGAGTGGAAGTTCATTCTTAGCACCTTAAAATGGCAGCAGGTCCATGAGCACTGAAGATTCACAGCATATATATTTTTAAACAATGGAGAACACTTTAAATGGACCACATTTAAACATTGTGCTGTCAGGGAGGTACTATTAATACTTTAATTAACATCTGTTCTTAGTCTGCTCCTCAAATGCCTTTTAGACTCAAACTAGAAACGCAAAGTGCTTCAATGCACTGTTAAATGACTTGTGTTTTCTGTTGAGTCACATCCTGCCCCTTTCTTAAAGGAAATGAACACTGGAGACATTTTATACCAGCAATGTTTAATGTGAAACACTTGGCCCTAACAGACCTCATTTTCTTGCTTATGCTGATTTTGCAGATTGGTAACTGCACTTATTTCAGTGGTGCTAGTGAGATTTCATCTTGGAGAGCAAGACTGTGTTCTCAAAGGCTAAAATGCAATCTTCCAAATGCATTAACAGTGGCTTTGGGAAAAGCAAGAGTGTTTTTTATTTTCTACTCTACATGAAGATATCCATAATTTCTACACTAAGCTCCTTATGCTGGCTGGGAAAGGCAGTATGAATTCATTACTGCCTGGATAGAGAAGGTTGTTCTCAAAAGAGAGCTTGAAACAAATAATTGTAATGTAATTTTACTTTAATGGCACTGGTAATTAGGCTCAACAGTTGCTGTGATGTTCTGTAGCTGTTTTAGAGACAGAAATAAAATTAAATTATATATTTTCTGTGCTCTGCAAATCATTCTGCAGAGATCTGTTTTTTAATGAGACGGAGCTAACAATTTTTCTATCATTAACCACACCAAAATGTCACTTTGTAAGATGACTTCAGTTAAACTCTTGAATAGTTTCATGACTGCCTTGAGATTGCACTTAACTTTTTGTTACATGGAGTACAATGTTATTAATAGCCAAGATAACAGTGAGCTAACATTGTAATACAAATATCTTGCTCAAATGGAGAATTAAAAATGGGAAAAGCTAATGCTGCAATGGTCTGTGAAGTGAGTTGTTTATGGTTGATCTGTGCTGATAAATGGTAGTTATAAAAAAAAAAAAGATGGTGGGAGAGGTGCAGTTGTAGGGAATTTGATGACAGGTGCCTTTAAGGTGGAGAGATGCTCCCTTAGTCTGGAGAAATTCTTGTAAGCACCCAGAAAAGTCTATCCAAAAGCAGCATAGGTGAAACAATCAGCAGAGTTTGTCCAGTTCGTGGCAGCTGACAGGTAGGAGGTGACTCTGCTTTGCTTCCTTCTTGCAGCATGACAAGGCTCTCCAGATCCTCCAGAGAAAGGGGCTGTGCCAGAAGTTTCTTCCAAATTTTTCATTCTAGTCATAGTGCAGTATTTCCCTTTAGGTTCAGGTTTCAAACTTTTGAATGAATTTTTTAGCAGTATTGAGAGTTTGGGCGCAGAATTTAGAGTTTATACCAATTTACTTTTTAAAGAAATGTATGAGGTTCAGTTCTTGCCCATGTTTGCTGAGCAAAGGTATTTTATTAATTAGGCAATGAAATATGACTGACACACCTAGTTTAAAATGTTGAAGGTAATTTTAAAGTCAAGAGGCGTGCAAGATAGAACCTATTCCAATTTCTTTTTTCACAGAATCATAGAATGGTTTGGGTTAGAAGGGCCCTTAAATGTTATCTTGTTCCAACTCCCTTGCCATGAGCAGGGACACTTTCCACTATCCCAGCTTGCTCCAAGCTCCATCCAACCTAGCCTTGAACACTTGCAGGGATAGGGCATCCACAGCTTCCCTGGGCAACCTGTGCCAGGGCATCACCATCCTCACAGTAAAGAATTTCGTCCTAATATCTAAGCTAAACCTGCCCTCTTTCAGTTTGAATCCATCTCCCATTGTCCTATAACTAAATGCCCTGGTTTTTTCCTATACAAAGGTGTAAACCATATTTATAAATCTTAGAAATTTACATTCCTAACCCAGCAGATTTCAAAAGGGTACCATCTGCACTGTTTCTTGAAAACGTATTAAGAAGGTAAGACAAGTGAACTGTTCTTTAAAGAAAAAAGGATATTTTAGAATGTCTGGGGCTGCACATATAC
Source organism: Camarhynchus parvulus (assembly GCF_901933205.1). Taxonomy (NCBI): domain Eukaryota; kingdom Metazoa; phylum Chordata; class Aves; order Passeriformes; family Thraupidae; genus Camarhynchus; species Camarhynchus parvulus. The sequence continues at coordinate 7,409,292 of NC_044577.1, read as the reverse complement.
AAAATAAGGTGGTTCTTTCCTCATCTTTTTCATTTCCTTCATTTGAACATAGTTGTGGAGAAGCTTAACCACTCTGGAATACCAGACGACTTTGGTAGGAACATAAATGATGACAGATGCTGCTATTTTAGGGACTGAAAGCTGCTAATCCATGTAATTGTAAAAACACATGAAAGTCCATAACAGCTTTTTTGTACACTGAAATGAAGATGTCTACTTGCAGTTCTCTTTGACCTTAATCTTAAGAAGTTAGGGCAGTCAGACTTCCCAAGAAACGGGGGTACCTGAAAAATAGAGTCAAAATTACAAGGGTACCTCAAAAATAGAGTCAAAATTTTGGCAACCCATGTAGCAGTAAGTGGAATAGGCAGTTTGTGCTTTCCCTGCAGTGAAAATCCGGCTGTGATCCCTGAGGATGTCAGTAGGCAGGTTTGCATTGGCCCCAGGCTAGGTCTCAAATGACATCATTTAAGATCCATTGCATCACTGCAGTCAGAGGATCACCTACCACTGTCTGCTCATGCCAATAGTTGATCATTTAGAGTCTCCTGTTAGAGGGCACACAGCTGTTTCCTTTTATTATGCGCGGCTACACACGTGAAAAGGCATCTCTTCTATAAGCATAGGTTGGAAAAAATTCCATCAGAGAATCAAACTTGTCCAACCTGTGTAACTTGGACAAAGCTTTCCTTGGAAGCATAGATTCTTGACATAATCTGTCAGTGATGGGTACAAATCAAATTCATTTGAAGATCAGAACTGTAGAAAAGCCAATTGGCTTTCAGGTTAAAAATAAGGCAGATTGAAGTGACAGTCTAATAACAATTAATAATAACTGGGGAACAAGATGATCTACTGAAAAATATCCAGAAAAATGCAAATAATATAAAGGTAAATATAAGTGCTATATATTAGAAATCCATTACATAGGTTTTCAAGAAGGAGAAATGACATCTGTATTTACAGAATTATTTTCTGTAGCTAACAACAGGACACAAATTCAGTGAAATGTCAGGGTAGAAAACAACATTGCAAAATTGCTACATTTTGTATTTACATGACAGGCAGATAGATTTCTCTGTCTGGAAATGCCCTTCATAATTGCTGTCCCTGTTTGTGCCACTGAGGTGACACATTTAGCAAAGGGAAAAACATAAAAAGGGAATGTCCATAGGGAAATTCTGCACAGAAGCTGGGCGTGCTGATGGAAGAGCAGCCCACATTACACCCTATTATATGATGGTGGCAGGGCTGAATTGTTCATCACTGGTTTTAAAGAGCAGGAGTATCATCAAATTGCATTTCTCCTTTCACACTAGGATACCATGAGGTAAAACTGAGGCCTGCCTGAAAGAGTTTTGTTCACTATCAATTAGACTTGCAATGACTGAAAATCATTGAAATAGCAGGCAACTGAGTGGAAAGACTTCCAAAGTAAAAAGTCAGTTGCTTGTTTTATACAGTTTCTCAACCTGTGTGTTCCCTATTCACTTGAGAGCATCCACAGATGCTTGGCAGTGCAGGAAATGATGCATAAATCATTACTTCAAGGTCAGTAAATTCACTACTGGAAGTTAAAAGTTACTTGTGTTCAGAGAGAAGCAGTAAAACCTTTTAAATAGAGGCTGAAGAATTGAAATAAAATTTGAACAAGCAGACAAATATTCTAATATTATATATGTGTTTCTACTTTTCTTAAATAATGGCTAATTTAAATTGTTGCATTTAAGGAAAACTGTATCTTTGGTTCTTTGGTCTTTTCTGAAAATGAGAAATATCACCATTAACGTGGAAACCACTTTTTTATGTTTTATGGGAAGCTTTTACTCTCTGTGTTTCTACAGAGTGATACTTCAGGTGAAGCTGTGACTTTAAGAAGGAATTAAGAATTTGCTTTTTTTGCTTCAGCCTTCTGGTGTAGCGCAATTACAAATTGCAGCCTCCAGAAAGGGCACATCACAGCACTGTTCCCCTGCACACTGATGAACTCTGAGATCAACAGTCTGGTCATTCCTTCCAGCTCTGGGAGTATGAATATTACATGGACACATGGATGCTTTTAGGCACACAAATGAATTTCATCATTTTCTTGTCTCTCTTCCTTGTAGTTATTTTGTACCTTTCTGTTTATTCTTTTATTTAACATTTGTCTCAGATGTCTTCCTTACTGCCTATGGCCTTCATCTGATTGCCAAGGAATGGGGTTTGGGTGCTGAATCTTCTGGCTCCAAGTCTTCTTCCATCCCTAGATCAAATAAAAGTGAGTTGCTTCTACAGAAGTAAATGCAATAGAAGCACTGAACAGTATTGAGGACAGGAGTAATTTTTTATAAGGAATGTTATGTGGCCAGGGTTTTTTTTTCTATTTCAAGACATTGCTAGTTATCCCAAAATACTGTTTTTACATTTTCAGCTTGCCCATTCAGGAGTGATAGTGTACCTAATGTAATGAATGGTCCTAGCTCCAATTTTTCCTACTGTTGGCCTGTTCTTTTAACTTTGCCTTGTTGGGTAATTTTTTAGTGTAATGGTCTGTATTCACTTCTGGACCATCATCTTCATTTAGTAGTTCAAGTTTTCCACATAGGCAAGCAGATGAAACTCTCATCTGTTGACATTGACAAGCTTCAGTCAAGGCATTGCTGGTATAGCATCTGCATCTGCACCTTGTGATCTGTCAAAACATCCCATAATGTGGATTTTCCAATGGTTTCCAACATGCCATCTGCAACTTTTTATGTGCAGTTGTTATTGCTGTCTTTCCCTTTGCTAATTTGTTAATTTCAGATTTTCAGAAAAATTTATGTTAGGAGCTATCTCTACATGGTAATGAAATTAATTTTAAAAGCCTGAGGATTGTTATGAACACTGACTCCATCCAAGTCAAACTTTATTGTGGCTATTGATATATTGATATTGGTATTTTCAGCTGTGGGAGGAAAACCAAAAATCCATGCCTGTTTTTCTGTCTGATTTACTTACTGATTTGTGTGTGCATGTATATATGTGTGTGTGTGTGTGTGAAGTTGAAATACTTTTATCCTGGACCCAAGGCACAGGTACTGAAGCATGAGAATAAAGGATTAAAACAATTAGGGAATAAGCACCATTGCATGGAAAATTACAATTGCACGGTGCTATAAAGCAAGCTATGGAATTGGCCCAAGTATGCTAATATTTTCTAATCTAATTTTGAGTAGGTAAAAATGTGCCATGCCCCAAAAAACCAGAATTGTTTTTCCTGTTATCTGTGCTTGAAGAGAAATAGGGTCTCTTATAACATCTATTCTGAAAGGAGGGCAGCCTAGCACAAGGAGTGTCCACATAGAACACATTATGCTTTCTCTCACCTTAGGCAGCTGTATGTAACCTTGTATTTAAGCAATGTAATCTTTATGGCGAGTCACTTTGGTTTAATGCTTGAAGTGCCTGTGGAAATCTCTCAGTTCAGCAACAGCCTCTGTGTCAAAGTCTTTGAGGTGACATGATGCATCTCAGAGCAACATGTTCATCTGGGTGCACTTGAAGAATTTTTAAGTGAGACACCATCTTCCTCTACAAAAGTAAAAGGCAACAGGTTTGTAATTGCTTCAGTTGCTTTCAAAAGGTATTATTTTTCTCTTTTGCATGTCATCCAAAGATTAATAAGCTTTAAAGTCTCATTTTTAGCCCTTACTAACACCTTGCATTTTAAACCATGTTGCTTTACTGTGGAACCATCTCTTCACTGGATGTTAATAAAAAGCAATTTCAAAAATGGAAAAGCTGGATGTAGTTATCTCTCCTGTTTAATTCTGTTTCACACTTTTTCTTTTCATGTAATGTATGTCTGCCAGGTTAATTTAAAATAAGGTTTCCTTTTCTAGGCAAGTAGCAGACCATGTGTTACTTTTGAGAAATATTTTGGGCATCCTTTCGCAAGACTTATTATTTCTCTACATTAATAAGGTAACTTCTTCAGAGCTTTCCTGGAGTCAGGAACACCTTAGCCATGGAGTCAGAACCTCTTCATTTTGCCTTTTAATAACTTTCCAGTTGGAATGATTGTCTGTGTTGTTTTTTCTAAACCCTACATACGTTAAAAAAAAATCTAATTAAGTGAAAACAGACTGAAATGTGACTCATCCTTCTTGTCAGGGACTGGTTTGCAGCTGCAATTTTACTTTCTATAGCCAAAACCTGAGAATAGTTATAACTAGTCTAACATGATATTATGTTCCTGCTCAACTAAATTAAATCTCAATACTTGTAAAAAAAGTTTCAATAAGAATTACTTTCTTTCAGCCCTCCATTATTAAGTGAATTTGAGCACTCCCCAAATCAGTCCTTCACTCTTGCATGTCTCACTAGAACTTAGAAATCCAGCAGGGAATTTTTGAATAAAAGAGCAGCTTTTATGTTCCAGTAAGAGAGATTCCTACTTGGTGACTACACAGCTGTAGTAACCTCATTGTTCAGGGGAAAATGAGGTATTCCTTAGCATAATGCTGAATTTCCAATCTCCCTCTGTATTTTACGGGGAACTTTGCTCTGAGACCAAAAAAAAAACACTTTTAACATTGCATTGCTACAGAAATGCACAGGAAGTTAATTTTTGATACATTATAATTCTTTGGTTCCAAAATGCTTTAGCTCACAATCTCTTTGCTTGCTTTATTATTTTATTAGCCTGGCTGGGAAAAAAAGACTTTAAAGTTCTTATGTGGGAGGAGGAGGGAGGAGCAAATAGATTAACATCTGAGAGAGAATTACAAAGCTGGGAAATAAAAATAGCTTTTGGGACAGCATTGTGAAGTGAGTCAGACTTTTGGTTAGGGACTCAGATGAAGCAGGGCTGGGTAGAGGAGAGAGCCAGCTGCTGAGGAATGGCCTGGGGGGAGGATGCTTGGCCATCTGATGGAAAGGGGAAATCTCAGGCATGTCTACTGCTTGAAGAAGATGGGATTTTAAAGTCAGATGATTTATTTCACGTTTCTCATCTTTCTTAATCTAGCCAGAATTGTGTTTCTTGGAATTTGCAGACCTTTGAATGTCCTCAGTTAGGCACTTACATGAAGCTTGCACAGAACTGTCTTTGAAGTGGTTTTTGGCTTTTGAGCTGGTTTGAAACAGTTTTGGTTCTCTGTTTGGCTCTGCCCTAGCCTTGACCTGCTTTTAAAGCCCTAGCAGCTTTCATAGCAATTTAAAGGGATGTATTTGGAACCCTAGTGAGAGGTGGAAATGGGTCCTGAGGAAACAGGACCCTGCCAAACAAGGGATCAATTGTGTCCAATCCCCAGAGCTGTTGCGTGAGCCCTTCTGGAATTTCATCACTGTGAGCAGACACCAGCAGCTCTCCTCATGGCCAGGTCTCTTTCTGAGTGGGAAAGCTTGGAGAACAAGATACTGAGTCTCATGGATGAGCCCTCCTTTAAACTGGCATGTGTCGGGCTGCCAGGCTGAGTACCTTGCTGTCACCTGGCAGCGTGGGGACAATGGTAGGAGCTGTGCCACTGTGAGTCACAGCTGTTGGCAGCCCCAGATCCAGCACCCAGAGCTAAGACTAAGCTAACACAAAGCCAAAGCCAAAAAAGTTGATTAGTCTGTTGAAACATACTATGGTTTTTGCAATTTTAAATTATAATCTGGCCTACAGTCATAAAAAGCCATGAAAATGAACAGTCATTCAAAAGATCTGCAGCTGTAGGAGAGTGTTTTGCTCTCAACAAATGTATAAAATGTCAGTTAAGTTTAATGAGACTTACACAGATGCATTATGACCTTGGGATTTCAAAGTATTTCATTTTTTTGTTTGAGTACTAGTGATTGAATTTTCCTGCCTGACACACAGCTGTCTTTCTTACAAAAATATTTATCTCCAGTTAGCCATTTAAACCCTTCCTCATTTCCACAATGGGAGCAGAGGATTGCACAGATAAGGGACTGTGCTGATTTCACCTGATTTCCCCAATCAAATTCTGTAATTACTCATTAAGTTTGAGTATACACATAATTGTAAAACTGAATGTGACATTACACCTTAGGAAGGGGTCATTCCACAGAATTTCTGCATTCATCAGTTCAAATGTGGAAAAGTAATTTTTACATTAGTTGTTTGCTAGCTCTTTATTTAGAAGTACATTTGCTTTTAAAGGGATACTGTGTCACTCTTAAAGGATATAGAAAAAGTATTCACTGGGAACATTTTCCTAGATTGTTAAATCACAAGCTACTGAAGTGCCTTAGACATAAATCTTCTTTCAGAGATGGAGGAAATAGGTGAATTTGTAGAATTCCAGGACCAACAGAGATAACTTGGAGAAGGACCAAGTTCCATAGGCCTGGTATAGATCATGAGTGTTTGCTAAAGAAGCAGATCAAACTTCAGTTATGTCTGTCCTCAGTAATATGGATAGATTCACTTTTGAATAAAAACTGGAAAAAACATTTAGAGCATGCTTGTCAGGATACGTATTGGGCACATGTATGTTTAGAGAGGAGTATTGTAGACAAGCCAAGCTGTAGGATTAAAGCCTTCCAGTAGCCCCTGTGTAAATGTGAGTGAACGAAAGACAGAACTACTTTTGGTATATCCTTCTTATTGATAATGGAGAATGATTTCCATGAAGGCTGGTAAATATCACAGAGTTTAGTTTCAGTAGCACTTCAAAGAATTGTTTCTGCAGTTTGACTAATTTCTCACCACCATTAGAAAAACAGCATTTGGCTTTGAGTTTTCTGACATTAACTGACCTCTGTGTTCAGGGCATTTAGAGCTGACTTGAATCTGTGGAAATGTGATACTAAATAAAGCTTGAAAATAAACAACTGCAAACAGCCTTCAGATGTATTGAAGGATTTACTGAAGCATCCACTGTTGTAGAAACTAATGGTTCTTTGGGTACATCATACAGAGTTTTAAAACCTTAGAATATTACTGAAGGGGTATGCTGTTGAAAGGGATCCAGCTTTGTGAAAATACAGGAATCATTCTATGATTATTTAGCTATTTGTTTCTTTCCTATATAACTTTGGGTAGTGACTTTTTTTTGAGTTTGAATGCTTTAGTTCCTGCAAAAAGTGCATGATTCGACCATGTTCCTGTTTATAGAGACCTGTTCTCTGCCAAAGAAAATATTTGTCTGTGTACCACTCTAACTAAGTACTTCCTTTAGTCTATGTGTGTGTTGGGTTCAACTTGGCCTTCTGATGGTCTCTTGGAGCCGATATATATGATAGTGGGCTTTTTAAATTCCGTGTTATAGGTCTAGCAGCAAACATTCAAATAGCCACTGCAAGATTGCCATAACAACATACACAGAGAGTGTAAAAGACTCCATCTACCTTGTTGGTTTTTTCTACCACAATCTGTATTTTGTTATTTTGCTGGCAGCAGGCAAGATGATTTCCTTTGCCATGGTGGAAGTCCTATTCCAGGACATGCTTTAGCAGGTCATTGGGCTGAGTTTCTTCTAGTACTGATCCTGAAGCTGTAGTGCAATGAGCTCTTTGTGGTCTATTGGTCACTCCACCATTGGAAATGGCTGTATTCTACAATTTGGGTGATTTTTCAGGGGCCTAAAAATTCTCCTTCATAGGAATAAATAGTATTTTTAAAGATCTGTGGCACTGAGGAGAGGTTAGGAGCAACATTTTCCCCCCTCCCTTCTCTTTCTATTTTCTACACATTAGAAACCTCACAAGATTATTCAGAATGGCTGGTGTACAAGCCTCAATCTAAAATTTCAAAAAGACTAAAAAAAAGAAAAAGAGAAGATATATTAAATAAACTGGGTCCTGAAAATTGTCTAAGCCGTAGGGATATTTGACTAAATGCTGATGACTTTTTAAGAGTTTGCTATATGCTTGAATTAACATCTGCGTGAAGCCCTTTGGCTTCAGTGGGGCTTGTGAGATTTTTGACAATTCCTAAGGGAGTCTTGCAGGTAAGACTGGGATCATTGTCAAGTTCTTGACAGAACTTTTCCTCTGACATGTGTTTTCTTTCTCTCCAGTGGGACATTATCACAGGCTTCCTGAATGCGAATAAATTAGGTTAAGATTTTATATTAAAACTTTTCCTGCATTCTTAGAAGAGTAGGGCTAGAATTTCGCACAAGTCTCTTATTCTTAGGTGTAATTCTAAAAGGAGTTCCAAGACACAAATGAAAAAATCTGAAAATTCTTCCAGCTTCATTAAAATTGTATATGAATTGATATTTTCGATTGCAACCTTTATCAGTAATAATAAAAAATATTATATAAATTGATAATAGCAGATAGTTAAAACTTGCATTCTAGCTGCAAAGGATAAGGTTTTTTACACTAAGCAAAACTACATACTTTATCCTGCTTGAAATTATTCTTCATGCAATTTAAACTTTGCTCTTCATAGGAGAATTAATGCATTGCTGAATGCTGGAAGTATAGAGAAGAAATTGAATGAGCATTTTCATCTATGTTTTCTACCCAGTGTATGAGATGTTGAAGTATAGGGGTAAAAGTATCTGATTACAATCAAACATTTAATTCCCAGTATCACAAAATCTGTGGAACATCAAGTACTTGCTATTCAGGCTTCTCTTCTTCCTAAAGATGTGATTGGGAGTGTATTTAAGAGACAATATAATGGTCACATTAAACAAAAAAAGTCAAACAATCCTTCTGAAAGTACCCTGAATGATTGGTAAGAATATCATGATCAAAATGATAACATAATATGAGATATCAATAAACCAGCCTGATCACAAGAAATACAAGTAACTCATACCTATACTTTGGTTTTGTGGGTGTGCTTGTGCTTGGATTAAGTAAAAAAAGCTTAGTCCAGTAAGTTTGAATATATGTGACAATTGGAAATATAAAGTAGTGGACATGGAATGAAGTGGACCGAGTTTATTAAAAATCTTTCTTCCTCTTGCCAATGTGCAGAGTGCCCTGTAGTGCCAGGGCTGTGTCCCTGAGCAGTGGGGGCTGCACTGCATGGGTAATTTCCCACAGGACTGGGTTTGGTTAGGGGACTCACATGGAAAGCACCTTAGCTGATGGAAATAAGCATGGTGAGAGAGATCTCTGGAGTTTGCCCACATTTTGTGCAGGGCTTTTTCACACATGGCTCAGTTTGTGTGGGCTTTGCTCTGTGTAGCAGTGGTCAGATTTGATTTGCTTGCTGAGGTGATGTGGGTGTAATTTAATGTCCCAGCAAATTTGAGAAAGAGTGTATGTGACATGCTCTGGTACTTTTAAAGTACCTGAATATGAATAATTTATGGAAACCCTTGCTTTCTAACAAGAACTCTCAATCTTTTCCAGATAGCAAACAGCCATTAACTGAGGGAAAATGAGCAGTCCAGTTACCTGCTGTGGCTGTCACTTAACTCTGGGTACATTTCAAACCCCCCCATCGCTGGATCCAGGGTTACAAGGTGAGGTTGTGTCCATGTGCTGCAGGCCCACCAGGTTTGAGTATTTCAGCTGCTGCCAGAAAGGACATAACAAGAGGTATAAGAAGATTTTGTATAGAAGTTTTTGCCTGCCATGAGGATCTAAGGGTAGGGGGATTTTTGAGAAGCAAATAAATGATGCTATTGTGGAAATGTGCAACCATTTTTAAGCTTTAATAACTATTTTCTAAAATGACTGAGGCTCATCTAAGCTATCAATCTTTAAGAAGGGTAAGAGGCTGATTTCCTGAACTACATCATGAAAGCAATCAGTTGAGGCAAAATAAAGCATATCAGTGAGTATAGAGAGTATATATTCTCTTCCACAATCTGCTTCAGCCCATTAACCAGATGAAAATCCACTTGGTGATGGGTCATAACTTTGAAAATAAGCCTACCTTATTAAGAGCTGCTGCATTGAAATTAAAATCTCAAAAAGTTTTCTAAAAGGGCTCAGTTTGCACATTTTTCCACAGCAAAAATTAAATGCAAACTTGATGAATTGTTTCTGAGTAAACTATGTTTTCAATTAGCACTTAATGTTTAAAGGCAGTCCAAAATGTGCTCCACACATGCATTCACAGAATTTTAGTGCAATACGGCTCATAAAAGCTATAAAATATTGGAAAGAAGACAGCATGGAAAGGAAATGGAAAAGTGAAGCAGGCAGAATAAACCTCTTTTGCATTCTCTATTTGAACCTAGACACAGCTGTGCTGACATTTATTTAATGTCCTGGGCTTATAGTTCTAGTAGTGACACCAACATCCCAGTGCTAGAATTATAACTCTGTTACAGAAATTTTTCTTTGTTTCAGCTTTGTGTGAATATGATGCATAAATTCAAGTCTTATATCCCTGACCCACACAAATTCTGATTCCTTTTTTCCTCCTTTTTCTCTATTACATCCTTCCACTGCTGTTGCTATTCCTCTTTCTTTTATTAATTATCCATAATTTTGTCCATGTTGGCACAGTTTTTCCCTGGCTGCTTAAAAGAAAGAAATAGGGAATGTCCATGTCAACACGGAAAATACTAAAAATATGACAAGTTTTCCTTTTTCATGATTTTTAAAATTGCTTTTAAATTGGGTTTTATGAATGCCCTAGTTTTCCATTTATCAGATCTTACTAACCTGATAGAGGTAGATCCTATTTTATAGAAGAGGACTCACTTTTAAGAAAGAAGATAGCCTTTATTTAAATTACATTTTCTTGCTAGAAGAAAAATTGTGCTCAAAAGAATCTAAAAGGATCATCTCGACTATTCCAATCCTTTAAGCAGATGAAAGTTTATGTATTAACAGAGTGATGAAAGGATGGGTAAAAAAGGGGTGGAAGCTTTCATGGCAAGAGAATACATTAAATCAGCAGCTGAAATATTGCTGCTAACCTCAACAGGGGCGATCTTTCACCCCTGTGTTTACTGCTTTGAGTTGGTGTCAAAAATGCCTGCCCCAAAATTATTAAATCTGTTTATTCTTACTAATTAAAGATATTGAATAATGTATTTTAAGGTGGTTACCTTATAGAAATCTGAGCAATTCCAGGAAGATGCTGAGCAAGCTAAGTTCCTTTTGTCAATGGAGCTGAGCCCTGTCCCAATTTTAAGTGGTAAGTAAGTGGAATCAAAGGCACTTCAGCTATCTAGGACAAAAACCAACATGTTTAAAATTGGGGTTTTTCTGGAAAATTTACATTTAATATAGGGCATTATGTCATAGAATATGTTGAGTTGGATGAGACCCATCATAATCATTGGGTCCAACTCATGGCCAAGCACAGCACACCCCAAGAATCCCACCACTTGCCTGAGAATGTTGTCCAAATGTGTCTATAGATACTGAACATTCACTAACCATCTGCTAAAGTTTTTTTTACATGGGAAACAATATCCTGTGTAAATGGATCCCTTCAGTCCTACTTTATAATGTGTGTAAAGTCACAGGCACTTTGTTTCATATGGATGTAGTAATAAATGTGGGGTTTTTAGGGGGGAAAATATATTCCTTATTTTAGTGGCCCTTTCCCTGTGAGGGAAGACTCTCCTTGGACCTGTCTCCACTTTTGGCTTGCACAGTGCCTCATCTGCTCGTGACACTCCCTTCTGCAGGCCACCCAGGATGGTTCCCCCATAGCTCCCTGCAGGCAGCAGCCTCAGGCCCAGAGCAACTGCTGACAAAGTCTCAGTTTGAGCTCACACACATTCCAGTGCATTTGGTCACCTTGGGGTTTATCTTACTTGGAAATTTAGTCTGTAGAGCTTGATCAGTAACTAACTTTCCTTGGAGCATTATGTATGTACTTTTCTGTAAGATTATTTTAACATATGTGTTCTGTGACTGGTTTGGTGATTCCAAAGTCCCTCCTGGAGCTGCTTTAGCCATTCTCCAGTCACATCTGTAGGCCAGCTCTGTTAATTGGCATGTAGTGTGTACAGGCTTCTCAGCATTTTTATTTTACTAGGAAATCAGATGTAACTTGGGAGCAAAAATGTGGTTTGTAGGACTGCATTCTCAACTTGCTCATGTCATGGTTGGTAAGAATGCTGCTACAAACTTAAATGTTTTATTGCCCAGGTTTCAAGTAAATGACTCCATCAGCTTTGGATGTTCTACAGATTCAATTCTAAGGCTGAAGATCAATGATTTAAAAATAACAGAGTAATGATAGGGAGAACGATTGGCTGGGGTATTTACTATACTTTGGTCACAGCCTGATGGTGGCCAATGGGATGTTAGTGCATGAGACAAAATGGAAACCATGGACTCTTTTCTTACCCAGACTGAAACAATTATAAAGAGAGGAGAGCTGAACACAGGCACAGGCAACATGCTGTGCTGATATGACTATTTTGCATCTGGTAGTTGAGGACACTCACTCTTAGATTTACATCTAGCGCATAAATGCTGGTGACTATAGGGCTCCATCTACATGGGATTTTAGATAAGAGCATGGGCAATGAGTTTAATTGAGGTCCACATCATCTTCTGGTTCTTTCAGTGGGGTCATTGATTCTTCTTACATTGTGAGAATAAATTCTGTAATATTTCTGAATATGTGAAACCTGCAGCAATTTAAATTTTAAATTAAAATTCACATCTGTTTAAATAAACAGCAACAGATACAAAACTTAACCATGGATGAAATCAATACATAAGATTTTAATTATGTCCTTAGTTTTCACAATTTAAACTCTAAAAGAAAGATACAGTGGTTTTTTTTTTTGAAGACATGTTGTGTTATACTAGGACATGATGACTAGTTACCAAAGAGCTCATTTTGTGCTTGTGGCTGCACTGAGCATATTAAAGTATAGTTCAGTGGTCTGAAATCTGTGTTAAGACAAAATAGTTCTACATAGTCTTGGACATGAATTTTAAAATAGAAGAATGAAAATGAAATAATACTATTTTAAATCTGTGCATAAAGTTTAGTGATGGTGATTAAGTAATCCTGAGCCTCAATATCTTATAACAAGCCTATGCCCACAAGAGAATAGGGTTAAAAAAAAACTTTCAGCCAAATTCTTTCTTTACAGTCCCATTGGTTTAAGTGATTCCCTAGGTCAGAAAAATTATTGGATTTATGAATATGCTTGTTGCATAGGTCTTTAACTCCTTTTGCAGGGACTTTCAGTCAGTGAAAAGGAACAAAGTAAGCTATCTTAGGGTCCTCAGGTAAATTATTAAATATTAGGAAAAATAGTAAAGGCCATCAGCTGGGACCCATTTGAATTACAGATTAGCATTTGCCCTTGCCACTTAAGTGGGTAGCTTGCTGTGATCCTTTTATGTTCTCACTTAATCAGTTTAAGTTCTCAGGCAGACAAAAGCCAGCTTGACAATGAATTTGTAATAAAGAATAAAATAATGATGCTGTTTTTCCTGTTCTAGGTAAAGAATAAGTATAGTTTTCAGAGGACTTCATGCAAGACTTTCCCTAATTACTTCCCTAATTAATTTCTTGACTTTTTTTGCTTAGACTAATGTTGAGTTTAATTTAATTGAGACATTCTGAAGGAAAGGCTGCCAGTGACAATAACTTATTGAACTTACTGGGTTTGGAGTTCCTCATAGCAAAAGCCTATTTATGGCGACTGACATAATCCAAGACTCCTCACTAGCAATTTTAAAGCAAAGAATCATCCTGTGTCCCAAAATTAAAAATAAACTGAAACAACATTACAAAGGTTGAATGCAACCAAGAAAGATATCTTTCCTCTATTAGGACTTGAATTCATTTATTAAACCTTCCTACACAAAGGTTGATGGGAATATTTTCCTCCAACTGGGCAGTAGTGCTACTGGTGTAGCATTGTTTAAATCTCTACCTGTACTAGCTTTTTTTGTGGATTTCTCTGCAGGAAGACTATGATTTTGAGGCTGTGCAGTTTGGAATCTTGTCCATTTAAAATATGATTGAAAAGTAGTATAATATTCCTCTGTTTTCATTCTTCCCCTTTTCTGTAGTTTCCTATTACATTTTCTCATTTTAAATAGCAGAATTTTCTCTCCTTTTACTATGTGAAAGTCCTGTAAAATAGGGAAACTGATTCCTCATGAAGTAATGGTCTTAAAAGTGCAAAGTGAACACACTTCAAAGGTAGAACTATTTTCCCCTCATATATTATTTCAGTCATGTTCATTTTAATGGTTAATTCCAAGAAAGGGCAAGCATTTTATGTGAACTATATTTTTGCAAGTTAAATATATGGTGTGGAAATTTCCTGCTTTTTTTTTAAAGCTAAGTGTGTGATCGAAGAAGTTATACAAGGTGGAAATTTCAAACAGCACTTACTGTGGATTTAACTGCCGACATAAAACTTGATGGCAACTCTCACATTGGCGTGAGCTCCCTTTGGTGAAACCGCACTGCTTTTGAAAATCTTGCTTGTCTTTGAGCAGATACCCTTTGAATTCAGCTACAGTTTATTTCCAGTTTCCATGAATCCACTGATTTCATATTGATCTAAAACACTGGCGCAGGTTCTCATATGTAGCAGATGGCTCACACATTTATGTGAAGATGCTTTCTATCAGCTTGCACAGATTAGTTTAGAACAGGAGCACTGTCACACTGTATGTAACAGTGTGAAAGGTGAGAGAGGCTCTTAAACTCCATTGGAGAGACCCTCATGGAGATTGGATTTTAATTGCTCATATGTATGCATGCTTGGATGCATCTGAAACTGCTAATTGGGTTTTTCTGCCCTGACTTTGAGATTTTGAAAGGTTTAAGTGTGTGAATTATATTTTAATATATTTCTGTGTCCTTACAATTACATAAGAGTATTCTCTAGCCACATCTATCACTCACAACGTCTTTTGACTTTTGGCTAATTTTGAATTTTACATGTGACTTTTAGGTCAGATAACTTACAGTTACTGACTGACTTACTGGCTAAAAGTAGGTAATAGCAGCAAACAGGATATTAGGGAGTATTTAGTTATATATTTTTTCAGAGTATTGTATCTTGACATTTCTTGGAGCTCTCATTTCACCGAGACTTTTTAGAGCTTATCACTGAGTAGACACTGCTTCTGTGTGAAGATTTTGCCGTTGTGATTTGTCGTTTCCCTACCTGTTGTATAAAGATTCTTAAAACATGAAGATTGCTCTAATGTGAAGCATGAAACACCTCTCTTGTGAAGACAGACTGGGGGAGTTGGGGTTGTTCAGCCTGGAGAGGGCTCTGGGGAGACCTTATAGTAACCTGCCAGTACCCGAAGGGCGTCTGTCAGAAAGGTAGGGACACACATTTTGGCAGGGCCTATTGCAATTGGACAAGGGGTTATGGCTTTAAACCAAAAGAATGTAGATTCAGACTAGGTATAAGGAAGACTTTTATGATGAGAGTGATGAAATACTGGAGAAGGAGCCTCAGAGAGATGGTGGATGCCCCATGTCTGGAAACCTTCAATGTCAGGCTGGAGCGAGCTCTGAGAAGCCTGATCTATTTGAAGATGTCCCTTCTTGTTGCAGGGGGCTTGGACTAGATGACTTAGAAAGGTCCTTTACAACCTTAACTATTTTGTGATTCTATTAGAAAGTGATTTTTTAATCATGTCATATCACTTTTTTATCTCCTGTGAGTAATCAGCCACAAACTGATAGATGAGTCAGTCCTGAATTCAAAGTGTTTCCTGCTGGTGGAAAGAGCCTGGTTTTGTTTCCTGCTTTTCCACATTTATTTCTCTACTGAGATGGACTAGACAAAGAGGATTCAGTCCTATGACTTCTGCAGTTTCTCTGTCTACTAAATTAGGTGTGGTTATATGCTGTAAGCTGGATCTGTAACAATGAAGGTGGATTGGGGAAGAATCTGCTCCAGGAGTTGGGGCCCAAGATTCTCCTCCCAAGGAAGTTTCTTCTTGTGTAAGTTTTCCTTGGCACAGAGGAAAAATGAGCTCCAAAAATGCTTTACTAGTGAATCCATGACCTTGGGCTAATTTGCGAAATTCCACATTCCTCTGTTCTTACAGAATCCTAAAATCTATGGAAAAAAGTGAAAAAAAACCCTTGGAGAGAAGTTGCTGCATAAATATACAGTATTATTCTATGCAATGTTGGCTTCTCCCCTATTGAGAGGAAGAAGGGAGAAGTGACACTGAGCATATTTGGAATTATTTATCTGCTCACTCTTAATTACCTGGTCTGACTCTATTCACAGTAGTAGTACCTGAAGATTTTCTCTCACTCAAATCCAGTGGAATGCTATCAAAAAGCTTAGACCTGGAAGTGGATTTGTTTAAATGAAAAATGATAGACTTAATGATTCCATATGATGCTTGTAATAAAACTGAAACCATCTCTAAGTGCAGAACCATGATAGAAGGAAGTATTTATAAGGAGCATAAGGGCATGGATTCAATTTGTATCCTTTTCTATTCTGTTGTTCATCTGTTTCAGTTACGTGTCATAATTTGGTGGTAGGATCAAAGCAGAATTAGATATGAAGGGCAACTTTTAGATATCACTGTAGGAATCTCTTCTAGGAGTGAAATCACAGAAGCTGTCTTTGAATACCTCAGGGGGAAAAAGAAGTGTCAAGACAGCTTGGTGCAAGAGAGTAGGGAACTTTGATGATGTTCTCTTTCAGTGTATTTTTACAGTCATCTCTGGTTTTGCTATTCGAGTAGGTTTGATGTAGCATTGCAGGACTGTAACCCATTTTCTGGGTTACCTTTCTTCTTCTGGGCATTCTGGTCCTTTGAAGACGCAGAAGAAAACTTCACAGGCTTTAGGATTCTGCATCACTGAGAGGTGCTAAATCATCCTGTGATTAGCCAGGGAATTTCCAATCTGTATGAATCCAGGTGAAGATGTTTGCTTCAAATAGGATTGTTCTCAAGCTGAAATAGCTGAACACAGAAAACCTTCCAGCAGATGAATCTGTATTTCCCTGCAGCAGGTATAGATGACCCCATTCTTAGCTAATGAGGGGATTAGTGACTGAGCTTCCTTTCAGCAGACCATAAACACTGTGGGAAGAAAAAAATTTAACATTCTATTCCCAGTTGCAAGTGATCCACAAAAGAGAGATTTGCTTAGTGCTCACGCTAGAATGCTAATTAAGGCACATTGTTAAGGGCTAAATACTAGGCTGGGGCTTAGGTAGGTTTGTCAGGGAACAGGGGCAGAGAACCCTGAAGAAAAGCAGGTATTTGGATAGTTTGAACAGGCATTCTGGTATTGAAAATGTAGAGCATCTTCCAGTGATTTCCAACAGTCTTCCCAACTGGTAGGACAGTAAATACAGACCACGTAGGCATTCGAGGAAAGATTATTCAGCAAAAGAATTCATTTGAGAATGATTATTTCCCTTCGGGTGAAGGGGGATTGTTTGCAAGTTCCTGAAGAAAGCTGCCTTATTTTAGCTCTGTGAGTCCCTCTCAGGGGACTGGAGTCCCGATTGATAACACAGCGAGGCAGGGGGCAGTTATCAAGGGAGAGGAGGAAATCCTCTGGCGTGCTGGAGGCTGTCGAGTTCCTAATAAGGGAATTGGCTCCAAATGGGGCTATACCCTCCATTTCTAGGAAGCGTACGCTGGGTGTAGTAAAAGCAGAGCTTTCTCTTCCTGACAGCTTCTTAAAACTCTGCATTTGATTGCTTAATAAATGGTCCTGGGAAAGCACATGCACTGCACAGCAGCAGGAAAGTATCCCGCAAGTGTGCTCGTAAAGAGAAAAGTTCAAGGAAGAGTGAAGCCAGCTCTGATTCGGTTATTTACCATCAATCAGACTGTTGCTTGGCAGGGAGTGGATGGTTAGGAGCCTGAACGAGCTGAAAAGGGGCAGGAAGAAAGTGGAGGCAGCATTCTGCCTATTTAAAGCTGCATCCCCTGAAAAGAGCGTTTGCAGACTGCGGTGGAGCTGGTGCTGAAAAGAGGGCTCGCAGACTTTGTCCTGGAACTGATGCGGAAAGGCAGAATGACTCCTCAGCTGGCTTCATGGTGCTAAAATAACCTTACGATTCTGCACTTTTTGCTGCCCAGGGAGGATACATGTCTAATATCTAGGCATGATGGCAGTCTTGGTACAAACGAGAACTTTTTTCATCCTCGCTGCTTTATTAGGCCGATTTATAACCATAAAAGCGCAAGAAGTGGAAGAGTATGAAGGTGGTGAGTTTCTCTCTGCCTCTAAAGCAGTTATCATAATCCCCCCCCTCTTTGCATGCGGTGTGTTTATTGTGTGATTTGGCTAGTAAGTGGAGCAGAAAACCTCTGGGATACGAGAGTAAGACTTTTGCTTTCACGTATTGAGAAGGGGGCAGAGAGGGGTTTGCGCTTTGGCTTTTTGAGCGGAAGACCGAGGTTTGCGGCGCTGGCTGCGGGCACAGAGCGGGAGGGGCGGTCAAAGGCCAAGTGCTGCCGCGGGGCGCTCGGGCTGAGCCCCCCGTCCCGGCGGGGCTGCGGCCGCTGGGAAGTTCCCAACAAAAGAAAGGGCTTGGGACGCGGCTGGAGGACAGCTGGGCAAGCGAGCTGGGAGAGTAAACAGCGAAGCCTCGCAGGGTGGAGTCGTTTTCGCTGAACTACATCTGCTTTCTCACATTCTTTGTTTTAGAGAAATGCAGAAACGTGGATTCTCCCTTTTTTCACCCCTCCCCCTCCTCCTTTTCATTTTCCTTTCTTTACTTCTCGGGCTCGTTTTCCCCCAGGCTCCTGTGGAGGGGCTGCCTGACGCCGAGGATGGCACAGAGCCTCCCCTCCGCCCGGGGGCTGGCGGAGCGGAGCAGCGGCGGCTCGGGGCGAGCTCCGTGCGGGCAGGAGCGCAGGGCGGCGAGCCTCACCGCCCGACCTGCCCTGACTGCGGCTGCTTGGTAGCCCTTCGTGTTAGTGGCGTTTCAATGCCTGCGAGAGAGACACTGATAGGCAGGAGAAGGCGTAGTGGCTGTACTCTTTCATCAGTCGGGATGGATGTCGTGATCTGTGTTGATTTCCTGAAATGTGAGCGGGCTGGTGGTGGGACAGTCTAGAGCTATTGTACTCCAGAACGTACTTCCTAGCCTTCTTATATGTAGCACTGGCTTCTTTTCTAAATTGTGCCCTACAAAGTGCCTTTGTAGGGCATTCCAGCACATTGTAGGATGTACCCTCCAATGCAGTTTGCACTTACTTTATCGTGTATTTTTAAGGGTCTAATTTTTCTTGTAACTGAACCTCTCTGGTAATACGCTGGATTGCATAAGTGAGGAGGAGTCAAAGCCTAATGAATAAACCAGTGCAATATTTCTGAAACTTTTGTTCTACAAAGCAAAATGAGACTGTCCTGCCCGTGCACAGCTGTGTGAGAAGTCCCATAGAGGGGGCACTTTATATAAACTTGTGAGTGTAATTCATATACTTGCTATGAAGGGAGGCATGTATTATGCATTTTTCAGTTACATGTAATACCAAACAAAACACTTATGAAAATACTGACTTCATTTTTGGTATCCATTTAATAAAAATTATAGCTTTTTGCCTATTTAAGAAAAATTGCAAAATTTATATGAGTTTTCTGTGGGGTTATTACATTTACTAGATTTTTGGAATTATGGAAATTATGGGATAAACCAGTAATGTAGCAACACATTCTGGGATGTATTTCTCATGTGCTGATGGCTGAGGCCACTGAGAGGTACGTGGTAAGTCAGAGAGCAAAATATGTTGTAATAAATTAGTGACATCTGTTTACACTTACATCACTTACTCATCTTCCTGTTTGAGAATTAATAGCTTTTGTTGTCTACTATACAGACCATTTTCCAATGTTCATTATATTAAAAGGAAACCAAACCCAGACCTATTTTCATGTGGTGTGAGGGTTGGTGCAGTGAAAATAGAAGTAGGGTGCATTCTACACATTGGTCTCATTTCATTGCATAAGAAAGGGATTTCACCTTTCATTTAGCTCCTGATTGAAGCCTACAAATGCTGAAGAGTGGGCAGATTTTACTCTTAGTTTGTCTTGGGTTTGGTATTTGTGTAGAGGTCTAACATCTATCAATGCTGTATTTTACTGCAGGTGACTTTTTCTGTGAGTGCTTTATTTCTCATTCACTTATGTACTACTTGAATATAGGTACTATCAGATAAATATTAGAGGTGTCTGAGAAAGCAAGAAGGGCACTTCAGGAAGTGTAGATTAGAAAAATCTATCCAACTTTCAGAAAGGATGTAAACCAGTGTTGTACCAGTCATTTTTCATGACAGTCCTAGAAAAAATAAGGGTTGAATGCTGCTTGTCAACTTTAGACGCAGTGGCAGAAAGAAATAGCTTTTGTGGTAGTATGTTACAGAATTTATCATAAGGGGGATTGGTATTGATAGATAAGTTGAATATAATAAAGCAGATAATATGGTTAAAAAACCTTAATGAAAGAACTGTAATGCTTCAAACCAAACATACTGCTTACCTTTTTGTCAATTGCTATTCCTTTACCAATTACCATTACCTTGTGCTTTTAAGTAATGCCAGTTTCTTTATTATTTTTTTTCCTCTTGAAACCCTTGCAGATTGATCTGTTCTGCTCAAGAGCACTTGGCTGGTAGTGCTACATGGTGCATGTGCTTAAAATGCATGTAAAAATGTGAAAACCAGACACTTCCAAACCTATTACAGCAAAATTGGTCATTTTGAGAGTGTTTAAATGTGCCTATTTAAAAGTTATTTATCAATAAGGTCAGTGCTGCAAAATCCTAGAAGGACTGAAAAATCCTGGTTTTAGTTTCTTTGTAGAGACCTGGTCTAGTTCAGAAATGCAAAAGGATCAGAAAGTGCCCAGGAGGTGGCTGAAATTTTGTGCTGTTTAAATGCTGAATACCTGAAAGCTCTGAACCTTTCATACAGGGTTTTCCACACAACTCTACAATCCTTCCTCTTTCCCTAGGCCTTGGCATAGAGGGAACTACTAGCAGAAGCAGGATGTGCATCTGGGATCCTTTCCCATCCCCTTGGGAGTGTAAAAGTTTTTTAAAAATAAATTAGAAACACACCTTTAGTGGAAAATCAGTACTTTTGGATCAGATTTGAAATTGTGGGAATCACCTTGTTCAAGAAGTGTTGTCTGTGCAAATTGCATGTGGGTGTGGCAGTGGAGGTTTATTGCCACCATTTCCCATATTTCTCTTCAATCCTATACTTGCCTTTGGTTCTCATCAGTTTTTGCCATGTATCTTTGTCTGAGTTATATTTTCCTGTCCAGCTCTTGTGGTGTCAACTCTCCTTCAGCTGAGACCAGTGTGAGCCCTGGTATTGATTTGAAAATATCTAATTTGACAGTGTATACAAAGAAAAATCTCTTTAGATTAATGATCCTCTTTGCCTTTTTTGAATTCTCAAGGTCTTTCTTTTTGTCTGGAAACCCTGCAAGGGAGACAGGAGATTGGACTGACTTTGGAGACACAAACAGCTCAGCTGCTGGAATGGGGGCTGTTAACTGTGTCTATTATCTTCTCACTGATACTATCTTTAGGGAGATAAGGCCTTGTTAGATTGCACAGTCCCAATAATGGGGCAAGTGTTGGGAATAAGATGACAAGTGAAAGCCCTCTGCAGCTATGAGAAAGTAAAAGAATTATTGAGTATTTGTGCCAAACGCTTCTTTGGATTTTATGGGTCTTTCATCTGTGTAAATAGTCCTCACAGCTCCTAAGGAGAATGATATTGTATGATTCTATATGAAAGAGGAAAAGCACCCCTCTTTTTATAATTGTCACAATTTTGGTGAGGATCTGATAATACTTAGAATTACAGAACTATTGTTTAGGAAAAGACCCTTAAGATCATTGAACCCAACTGTTTGCACAGCACTGCTTCAGCAGACTGATGCTCCAGCTCAGCTTGGTGCTGGCTGTGAACTTGCTGTGATCCCCTCATGCAGATCATTGGCAAAGATGTTGAACAGAACTGGGCACAATACTGAGCCCTGGAGAACACCACTGCTGACCAGATACCAACTGGATTTAACTCCATTCGCCACCAATCTTAGGGCTTGGCCATCCAGGCAGTTTTTACCCAGTGGACAGTGCACCCATCCAAGCCATGAGCAGCCAATTTCTCCAGGGGAATGCCTCGGAAAACAGTGACCAAAACTTTACTAAGTTCCAGGTAGACAACATCCCAGCCTTTTCCTCCTCCCATAAGTGGGTCACCTTGTCATAAAAGAAGATAAGGCCGGTCAAGCAAGACCTGCTTTTCATAAACCCATGCTGGCTGGACCTGGTTATATATGTAAATGCAATTGATAATTCCCTGGTTATGCTGTATTGATTCTTTTTTTTCCCCAAAAGTTCCAGATCCCCAGATTATGTCTGTACCTCTGCTTTCTTAGTGAGAAAACCTGCATATGTGTGCATGTAGGTATATGTGTTTGGGGGTTTAAGCATAGTAAATAATTCAAAAATAGGAATTAATATAACTCTAAGCAAGCAGCAAATAGGAATCTAGTATCTATTAGACAAAGTTGTAATTCCATGGGGACTAACTCATTGAATTAGAAAATTTGGGGTTGACTTTCCTGACTGTAAAAGTGTGGGAAGGACACTCTACACAGAAATTTCTACAAGAAGACTCCTTGAGAGGATTCCTTCTGTTCAGCCTGAGCAAAACTTTGCTCAGAATTATGGAATACATAAAATTGAGGGTCAGGTTGACCTATTTACATTAACTTGTAGTTTTTTGGAAAATTCATTGTATTTGAAGAATAATTGCATGCTGTGTTTGTTAGGGCAGGCATTTTTTCTCCCCGATGTTTACAAATATGGATTATTGCCATAGAAACTGAACGGTCATTTCATGACTCATGTTTTAACATGCTCAGTCTTCGTTTCTTGGCGAGGTCTTTTCATCCTTACAATTTGTTTCAGTGTGATAATATTCTATCAGCTTGATTTGTTCATGGAAAACATGCAGGATTGGTCCTGTTTAACAGTAGTTAAATGTAAGTTGGTTAAAAATACATATTTTTTAACTTGCTAATGCTTTAGAAGTTTTCAGAAAAAAAGAAGTATCTACCAAATCCCTTGACTGGTGATAAATGCTCCTAGGAAACCCTGCTTAGGAAAAACTCCTGGTGTTGAAGTTGTGTTTACTATCTAGGTAAACTATAAGTTATGATTTTTCTGTGGTTAGAATTAAAATGGTCAACTGGACACATAACTTGGTTTTAGGTTTTTTTTTCAGAAAAGAAACAGATTCTTGTGTGTATGTGCAGGGAAGCAGAAACTGCAAAGGCAGACATTCATGCAACAATATAATCCTTTTAAAAAACTGAGCAGATGTTCATGGCCTGTATACAACTATTTTTCCATATACAGAGGAAGGCAACAAACTCAGTGCCAAGAAATAACAAACTAATAAAAAATAGTCGGAATTCCAGCTGGAGGCATGTGATCCCTCCTTATATGTGCACTATTTCACTTATGTTTGTCATTGTGACCCTGCACATTTTTGTGTGTAAAGTCCTGATGATATAATTTTCTCAGAAATTCTTCTTAGAGAGAATAAATCAGTGTTAATCCAGCGGATTTCTCAGTTGAGTCAGGGAAGGGAGACTAGACTTGCACTTCAATTTATTGTGTAGACAAACCCCCCATTCTTTATACAACCAACAAGGCGAACCCAAGTATCCTTTAATGTAAAATGAATAAATTAATCAGATTAACTTGGAATTTCAGTTTTTGACAAAGGCTTCTTGGAGTTTGAACTTTCAGAGCACGAGGAAGGATTGTTGCACTGCCTGAAATCTCAAGCTGCAACAGACCCACCTTGTTCAACCATTCTTGAATGCCCTGGTGAGGCTGTCATGTGCAGAGGGTCAGGTATGATTTGAGCTGGAAAGTAGGATGTATTAATTCCAGGTTTAATGAAGAAAATATATTTCTGTCCATGGCATAAAATGAGAAACCAGGTACTTTGAAGCTGGAGAAAAATGGCTACAGTCCTGTAGCACTTAGAGGAACAGAGGTACCCCAGGGGGTGGCATCATGTGTTATTTATGTCTTTTATGTAATCAGTGCATTGTGCATGTGCAAATAATACTGTTTCTCTAGATACTTTTTTTTTTTTTTGGTCATGGATTGTTCTGTGATTCTATGCTTTTCCTAGCTTAAATTTAGAGAAGTTTGAAGAGTTAGTACTGTTCCAGAACTACAAGAAAGGATAAACCAGTGGTATGGACTATAGGAAGTAACACAATTATTTTAATATAAATGGTTATTTTATAATTTGATTTATAATTATGAAAACAGTAATGTGTTGGAAGCTTTGAATGATGATAAAGCCTTGATTCTGTGGTAATTAAAATACCCAAACCGTTGCTTACAATTATCTCTTCTTAGTAAGCAACATACATTTTTCATAGCCTGCTGTGCTGCCTTTTATTCTGCAGTGAGAAACAATTCCATTATTCCACTATCCCACCCGCATTTGCTGCAGAAAGGTCATGTGTTATATAAGCACCAAGACTAAGAATGATTGTCAGAGGGCCAGTGGTGGGATGCTCTCTGTTCAGGGAGCTTCTATTCATGCAGACCCTCGGGATTCTGTTTGTATCTGCTGCTGAAGATAGGTCTTGTCTTTGGAGAGCTCTCCTAAGGTTGTTCCTTGGCCATGTTGCTGCCAGCTGAAACTTGTTTGGAGCTTTGGAGAATTTGCATTTTTCTGCAGCTCTGTGTGAGCAGTATAGCTGGGAGAATGATATAATGAAGTTGTTTTCATACTGAAAAGCTTTCATGGTGGTTTGTGTCTTCACTACTTTTCATTTATAGCCTTTGGACTATGCAGCAGTAGCATGGGAGGACTAAAGAATTAATTTGAATCTTTGTGCCCTTGTTCTTTGGATAATGTGGCTGAATAGAAACACAAACAACGACTCTGATACTGCTGGCAGGAATTCAGAGCTTTGGACATGAACTCATTTAGAGTAAGAACAGAAGAGTAAACTGTGTCCCTGAGGTCTGCTCCCTGCTGAGCAGGAGATGTCTGGCAGAGAAGGTCCATACAGTATCTTCTCCAAGTATTCTTTGGTCATTAAGTGCTTGCCAGCACCCATCAGCAAGCTGACCACCTGAAGTGCAGGATTATGGGCATAATGGCAGTGTAGTGTAGGAAGAGATTGAGGGAGAAAAAGGAAGAATCATCACAGAACTGTTCAGGTTGGAAGGGGCCTTGAAGCTCATCCTGTTTCACCCCCTGCCATGGGCAGGGACACTTTCCACTACATCAGCTTGCTCCAAGCCCCATCCAACCTGGCCTTGGACACTTCCAATGGATGGGGCAGTCACAGCTTCTCTTAGCAACCTGTTCCAGTGCTTCATCCAACACACAGGAGAGAATTTCTTTCTAGTAGCTAATCTAAACCTGCCTTCTGCCAATTTGTGAGTTTGTCCTGGCCCAGTTGCTCCAAGATCATTGCTTCACGTTAAAATGATAGTGAAAATCCAGCTAAAAGCCAGAAGGGAACTGTTCCTCATTTGAGGAGAACTGTCTCGGGCCAGCTGTATTATCATAGGTACTCAGAGGTTATGCTGAGGGAGCATCTTGTTTAAAGCAGTTCTCTCTCTTTCAAGAAATCATAGACAAGCTTGATTGATATTAAATCACTTTCTAGTCTGAAATCTCATGTCTCCAGTCCCAGTAGATCAAGAAAAAATATTTAAGGAAAAAATTAAAGCAGAAGCAGCAAACAGAAGCTGTTTTACACTCAGCTTTTCACAAATACTTTCTTTACAGGGTTCTATCAAATCTTCAGATGTAATAAAAATGTGCTGAATTGCCATAGTGATTGCTATCTTATGACAGTTATTTATGACTTATTTTCTGTCTACTTTAAAGTAGGAGTTTTTTCCTTCAGCTGGAGTGTCTCATTTTCCAAATACTGAGGACAATTTAGTCATCTTTAAGCCATCTATGCTATTTCAGAAAAATCAAGTTACCGTGAATTTAGTTCATCCAGGTTATCAATTATAATTTTTGTTGACAAGTGATATAATCAATAAACCAATAAAGTTTTGGGTCTTTTAAACCAAGTATGATCTATTTTTGGCTTTATTGCTTATATCAGTGATGAGTCTCTTGGTAGGAAAGATACCATTGAGTAACTGGGTTATCTCACTTCTCAAAGGCTCCTGGAGGCTTCCTGAAATTCTTCTGAATAATCCTCAGTGTGTCCAGAGCTCTGAGAATAGAAGAGAAAGGGACGTAAGAGGCAGGAACTTCCAGAGGGGGGTTGGGAGTGTGATGGGGCTTGGACCTCTCGAGGAGCCTGCAGCTCCATACAACCAAGGGGTCATTGTCCTGTTGTGACTTTGGACTGTGGAAAAGGGGTGGAAGTAGCCTGCATTTTCTACTCCTTCATAGTGGAAAAAGTGCAAAGGAAAAAAGTGTTATCTCTTTTCCTCTGTATTAATTTTCCATTGGAGTGACTTCTTTTACCCTTAAAATTCCCAAACCAGCACCCATAATACATGCATTGAAAATCTGTGGGTTTCTAATACTAGAAAGATTTCACATGCTAGGAAGAGAACACAATCCTTAGAGTAAATAACTGTACTTTAGAACTCTCTGGAATCAGGAGTGTTGTGGTCTGTAAAGATCCCCAGTATATATGCTTACATCTTTAAAGAAAATAGCATGTTTGTAACTTACTGCAGGGTACATATTAAAATGGTTTAATATATGGTGTGTTAGATTTTTTTAGGGCATTTTACAGATTTATGTGAGTGTGGTGTCTTTGCACTGTATGGGAACTACAGTGCAAGGCAGATGCACCTCGCTGGTGAAAGTAATGGAGGATGATTTCCAGATGTTTAATGCTTGCTTTGGCAAGAGGCAGAAAGGACTGAAAAATGCATTGGCAACAACAAAGGCAGGGAAGAACCTGATGTCAGAGGCATTGAGCCTGGTCACAAGCAGAGCAGAACATGGAAAATGGAGCCATGGGGAGAAGGAGGAGCCAACATGACAGTATGGCTGCTGTCACCACACTGAATCTTGGAATTATAGTGGTGCCTGGCAGAGTGCTGGGAACCTACTTCAAAAATTAGGAAATTAGGACTGAGGTTAGACAAGTTATTTTACCCTTTTTTTTTCTTTTCTGTAATGATAGAAAATTCCATCTAAACCTGGACAGTGAGCTTGAATAACTTTGGCATGCTTTGATTTTATATTTTCTCTGTAAAATGCAGGGCCTTCCTATGAATTTGTGCAGTGCAGAGCACAAAGCATCCTTGATATCAAATGTAGCCTTGGGGTACTACTGTAATATACATACTGAGTCATTGTGCTAATAATACATTTCTGGAATGGCATGGATTTTCATGTTGAATAGCTGGCTGGTTTCTGAAGTGGAATCTGGCTCCTCAGCAAAGAAATCTCTGGCTTGTGAATCACCTGCTTGCTGTACGGTTTCAGTAGGCATCTCTCTGGGGTTGGCTGTCCTTTTTAGTGTACACGCCAACAGTGCAGCCGTACCACATTTTAGCAAAAACACACAGTTCTTGGTTTGGTTTGTTGTTGTTTTTTGGAGAGGAGAGCAAGGTGAGATCATGGGGAGAGAAGAGCTAAATCTTGATCTCTTTAGGCTGTGTATGTTTGCCCCTATGAAGAGTGCCAGGGCCAACCAGTGTGAGAGGCACTGCTTTAATGTTAGTGATAGCATTCTCGTGGTTTTTAAAATGAGGGTATGGAGCACTTAGTTCTTGGGGTTGGCTTTTTTTTCCCCTCCAGCTGTTGTCTGTTTCTCTGAGCCTTTCCTGGTTTCCTAGGAAACCTCTGCAGTATGGAATTTATCTATTTTACAGGCAGTTTATTTTTTTGTGTTTGAATGTAATGAACATGTAAAGTAAATATTTGGTAATTTAAATCTCCCTTTCAGGAGAGTAGTTTAGAACCTAACTTGAGGCACATGAATAGTCTTATTTATTGCAATGAGACAACTTATGCCTTTTTTTTTCTCCTTAATGAAGGAAAAATTTAATTATTTCAGTTTTTCTTTTAAAAGAGGGCAACAAGCTTCAGGATTTTTTAAGCTGAAGTAAGATTTGATTAGGTGAAATGATGCAGCAGTGAGTTATCTTAAATAGAACAGCTATCTTAAATAACTTTTATCAGTTATACTGACATTTTTGCACAAACTCACGTGATTTGGCTTCCTGTCATCAGTAAACATCAATACAGAAACACAGCCCAGTTTCTGGTTTCACTGGAAACCAAGGGAATCTTGGTGGTTTTGGTTTGAGTTTGCTTTATGCTCAAATCTGACATATTAAAAGTTCTTGCATCATCTCGGCTACACATGTACAGAAGAACATGGAAGTTAAGGCTTTTGGGGTTCTCAAGGTGATCTGTGTGCCTAATAATGCTAAATATAATAGAAAAACTCCTGGTAACTTTTATATGAAGCTACAAGAGATTCAGTAAAGGTTTAAGTTTGGGACAGACTTCAGCATGCCTTAGTCTGGAGAGTGACTTGGCATTTGGTGCTTCTAACGTCCTGATCTCTAGCTCTGTCTGGAAGAATGCTTTGGGACCCCTAGGCTGGAGTGATGATAGCAGAAGGGAATGTGACTCTGCCTGGAAAGGGGATGCTCCTATGGTCCTGTTTTCTAACAGGATACAGCTGTGGCTTAGTCTGAGTCCTATAAATGTGAGTGAGTGTTGATTCAATGCCATGAGAGGAGACTTTCTGGTGTGACAGTACCCTGCCTTTCTTTTACTGGGGCTGGAATCACACCTGAGCAATTCCTGACATGCAATTTCAAAATGCCAGGGAAGAGAGCAGGACTCTGCTGCTGCTGCTCTTCATGGCTGCATCCACATCCCTGCATTCAAAGCCCAAGTTACATCATTGGTACTACCTGCCAAGTAGAGTTCTCTTGAGAAAAGGAGTAAAGCATTCTGCCTGGGCTGCTCTTTTTTCTTTTAAGTCTTCTTACCCTATTGGTTAAATGTTTAAACTTCTGAAAAGGAGTCTGCAAATATAGCTGAAATATAGCACTGCTTTTGAGCTGAAGCTGGTCTGTGGGCTGAAATACGAGTTGGAGTGAAAGCATGCACTCTTAAATAGTATTGTTACCCAGACTTAGTATTCACCAATAGTCAAATTAGCTGGGGTGGTCTTAGGATGCAGGAGTATAGGTCCTGGAAATGTGTAGCTTCATCAAATAATGCCCTCTGGGCATTGCTCTTGGACACAGCTGGGAGATACTGTGCAGCACTTACTATAGGGTATCACAGTAGATGTATGGGCTGTGCTGAGCCCACATTTAAAGACCTTTACCCAGTTTGTCCTTTGGTTTCTACCCTCCCACAAGAAAAAAAGGTCTGGCTTTAATGGATGCCTGCTGTCTCCCAGCATAATCATATAAATCTGAGTCTGGCTAGGATTAATGGAGTGGTTCATCTTCTGACTTTCAGCTGTTTACTTTGAAAGCACAGATCTGGGGCTGCTTAAGCAAAAGGATTTGCTTCTACTAAAGTTAGTTTTTAGTTTGTCACAACTGCCACCTTATGCTTCTGGTCACCAAAATCAAAAAATCAGAATTATTTTTTTACCCCAAAGTGAATTTTATTTCCTCATGAGATGGCTAAATAAGTTTTATTCTTGTGTGCATGTACTTTCTCTCTCTCTCTTTCTTTTTATTTATTTATTTTTTCCCCTTAAATCTCCTCCCTTCTGGAGGCTGAGAGACTGAAATTCCTCCTTGAAGTTTGCATGACTTAGAAAATTCTAAGTAACTTGTTTATACAATGGAATGCAGCTCACAATGAGATGTAAATACCAGCGCACTGATCCTCTGGCTTTTGCTTTTGTCTTGAATTATAACTATTTATTGAAATGGCAGAGTGAGCTTTAGGACATTTTGTCAGAATCAGGCAAGACAAATAGCTAATTATTATGACCCCTTTTGATATCTAACAAACTGTGAAGCTTGAAGCTAGATCTTGCTTTGGCCTGGTTCTTTTTGTATTTGTCTCAGGAGGTACAAGGCAAGATTTTTTCGCAGGGTGATATAAGTTTGTTAGATTTTTGGGGGGATGGGCATAGTTTGTTTTTTTTTTTCTCCTTCCTCCTGGAGTTATTTACCATAAGGAGGATGAAGATTTACAAGGGATTTCAGAGCTAATGCAGAAGAAGGTTCTCTTTCCCTTTCTGTGTCCTGTTAAAACAATGCTTCTTGTACTGCTTGCCTTGCTCTGAGAAGACATCAACAAATGGTATAGCCTGGTTTGAGGCAAGTTTAATTAAAAAAATTGCAGGTGGTTCTGGCTGACATTAGCCTCTGTCACACTGAAAACCTTATCTCCAGTTTGATTAGGAATAGATTGACAAGGTTTCAGGAGCACAGATAAGAAAAAGAAAAATCATCTGCTGTGTCACTTGTAGGTTGTTACAGCAATTATATTTTTGTGCAATGCAGCACAATATCTTCAGGCATCTAAAATGTTTCTTTCAAGTCTTAATGAACTAAGCATAGTCCCTGACCCTGAGGGTGATGTAGGCGTGTGCCATTCTCTGCTATACATTTTTGTAGCCCAGTAGGAGATTTGAGACTGCAAGAAATTGCAGATCTAAATATTATCCTTAATGATAGATGTACTGCTAAAGAACACAATGTATTTCTTAAAAATACCATTTTTGCTGTTCTAGCTTACACTACTTTTCTTGTTGGTTGTTGTCTTATTTTTTTTTTAATTCCCATCCTGTGGGAAACTTGTAGGAGGCTGCAACCAGACCGATCTGGTTTTGGAAATGAGATTGTCTTCATGCAAAGTGCCTGAAGGGTAATGTTTTCCTTTTAGTCCAACTAAATGCATAATGAGTTTTCCAGTACCTGTGTTAGCACACACAGAGCTATACAAGGAAGAGTCTGACATGCTTGCAAAATGCTGGTTTTTGTAGCCTGTGAAATTTCTGGCACGTCATATGTGACTAAAGCTCATGGCATGCGTTGCACCAGGGCTTTAGACTGCGTTTACTCAGAGAAATTTTCTGCAGAAAGAAATGGAAGTAGTATGGACTTTAATGTGGACTGTTTGGTCAGGGCATGAATATTCCTTTTGTAATAAAAAGGAAAAATTTGATGATGTCTTGAACAGGCCGGTCTATATGTTATGCAGTCTGCATAAGAGTATAAAAAGAGAACAGAGAGCAGAAAAAATTGAAGCATATTGCAGCTCTTTTTGATCCAAAACCGACTTTGCATTTCTGCTTGATTCATTGGGCATTTAAATTCTCTATTTTCCTAACATGTGCATAGTTTAGCAATTACCTGAAATTAATCAGTTGTTGTATAGGAAAGTTTCCCACTCAGCTTAAGGTGTTACCTATGTTCATAAGAAGTTGGTATTAAGGAAGATGATACCAGGACGTCAGGTGGTTTTGAGGCCTGATTGAAAGGGAGTATATTTGTAAAGGCAGTTCTGGAGCCTGTATGAAGCATAGCCTGGCTCCTGTGCAGTGCACTTCTGAGGCAGTAGTATAAGCTTTCCTGGCCTCTTAGGCTTGACACTAAAATGGCAGGAATATTCAATTGTGTAGCTCAGTTGCAGGAGGATGTTTTGCAAAAGACTGTTAGACATTTTTATGTTCTGTCCTGTTTGAAAGAAGATGCTCCTGTAACCAGGTGAATGATTGACATCAGTGCTATTCTGTGCTTTCTGTGCTTTCAGTATTTATTTCCAGGCGTGCATCTGGGATTTAATTTATTGCCCTTGAGAGATTCTCAAGGGTAATTATGTTCTGAATAAAGCAGTCACCAGTACTTCACCAATTGGCTCTTCTGTCTCTGTGCGTTTAGCACTGGGCTCCTCAGAGTGTATTCTTTTCAGAGACAGCTTGCCAATGATCAATGAGGCCTTTTTCCAAATTGACCTCAAACTGTTCTCGATTACATAAATCCAGGCAGCCACAGCAATGAGGTGTGCAGAGAAAATTTACTTCATGGAGGGACTTCATAGAGCTTACAGTGCAGTTAAGTTGAAATTACATAGCAGTTATGGGAAATGCATGGTTAGTTATGCCTTCCCTCACGCTATGCCTTCCCTCAATTCTGCGCCATGAAAAAAACACATATCATTCACTCCAAATTTGTTTTTGTTGTAAATTAATTACTTTGAGGGTAAAAAGGGAGAACTAGTTTCTTTAATATGTATCAATTCCCATTAGTGAAACAAAAAGAAAACTAGTGCTTGACTGCTGATCCTAATTATGATTCCAAGTTGATTCCTACATTGGAAAGAACAGAATAAACATGTACACTTTCATTGTTTGCCTTTACAGATCAGCATGAAGGTAAGAAAAGTGATTAATTTCAAGTTAATGTTTTGAACAGTGAAGTTTTATTTTCACAGCCAAGGAGATTGTGAAGTGGAAATTTGATTCTGATATGCTTGGCACTGAACTACTAACCTTAGATATTTTACATGTAGTGAAAATACTATTCACTAGTTTGAAGAAGAGCCACCTGTGCAGATTTTGTGTGTAACTGAGATGATAAACACTTTATTTGAATCTGATATTTATAGGTTTATTTGTACAAGAAAAATTTTGGCTGAGAAAATGATGAGTGAAACTTTTTTTTTATTTTTATCATGCAGCTCCCAGGTTTTATTTGTTCACATGTTTTTTATTGTTTCACATGTTTTATTTGTTTTTCCTCTGGTCTGCAGTATGTAGTGTAAATTCAGAGTTTGATAAACAGTGGTCTTTGGAAAACCGCTTGGAAATTTCTCCCTTTTGCCGGAAGAGTTTGGGCCTGATGTCAGTGCTGAGACCCAGGAGCTGATCCTGAGGTGACATCCAGGCTGCCACTGTGTGTGATGAGCCTGCTCCATTCTTTTAGGCTGGTACCTTTAAATGTCAAGCCACAGAACCAGTGAAATAAGGGCAAGCCACCATTTATTTACTTCAGCTTTCATGCAGGAGGCCTATCCCAGGCTCTAGGCAACCTGCCATCAATTATCTATACAATTCATAACAAAAAAGGCAAAAAAGCAGTAAACCATACCCATGTTTGCCAACTACCTTAGCTTAGGGGTAATGAAATCATCCAGCCCCTTGCATTCCCTTAGCCCTCTAACTCTGCTCCTATCAAGTGTTTGTTCCAGAGAGAAGCTATGTCTCTGTTGGAGTTAAAAATGTACATTTTAATATATTCCAGCAGATCATGAAATTTCCTAGTTTAGAAAGCTGGCTGTGCCAAGCTCCTCTTCTATAGACTATAATTTCCTTTCTGAAGAGAGAAGGAGCATCTGGACCTACTCAGTCCCCAGCACAGAGCTCGTCCACGTCAGCAAACTGCAGCTCCAGTGTGGCTGCCCAGGGTCAGCTGTGGGCTGCCTGGAATCTCCTTATTAAACAAGCCCAGAGTTTTGGATCTGGACCAAGCCCCTAGAACTGATCATGCTGGGACATTTGAAAAGTCCTGTTTCAATACCAGAACTCAGTTGCAAAAGGTCATTGATGCATGCTGCAGACATTTCCCTGTGTGCTCCAAGTCTCAGATTTCGAGTGCAAAATCTTATCCGAGCATAACTGTGATTAAAAACCCAATTAATGGCGGGGTCTGCTTTCATTCATTTCTCCAGTGGACAAGGGAATAGACTATGTTTAACTTTCATGATCTTAAACTGTTAGTGTAAGATTGTCTTGGTTTCTTTAGAAATACTTGTTTAGAACTTATATTCTTAGCTACAGACACTTGATAGAAATTTTCCAGCAATTAAACTTCTATAAAAGGCCATACTTGAATTGTGGTAACATAAAGTTATAATTTGGCATTAATGGTAGATTATTAATTTTGGGGAGAGGCTGGTGTGATATCTAATTTTGGTCCTGGTTCTGTCTCCATGGTTCTTTCTAGATGACTGTTCTGATTTCACTAACAGAATATACACTAACATTATTTTTGGCACTAAACCCAAGGATTGTTGGCTACTGCCATGCTTGGGTAGATGGAGATATACAAATGGGATCTTCCATACATATTAGTCAGGGAGATTGGAACAAGATACTTCCACGGGACAGCAGTTGTCTGGGGACCTGATTGCCTCAAAAAACCCCAACCCCAAACCCCACACTAAAAACCCAACCCCCTTATCCCCCAGAGAAAACCCAGCACCAGTCTGGGTTTCCGGGTTCCAAGGTGCTGTGTTGGCAGCCAAGTCCCACCCAGGATGTCTCTGAAGGGCTTATTTGAGCTGTGCTGAACCAAGGTCACATCTGCAGAGGATTCTCTGGGGTTGGTTTTCAACACCAAATAATTTTGCAGTATATTTTTCCCTTAATGGCAATTTCATACTTAGGTTACTAATGCATGAAAAAAATGTACCATCAAGTCAGATCATTTGACTTACTCTCCTGACATTTCTGTTTGGAAGAGGCAGATCTTGGAATAGGTCTTCATCTGGTGTAAATTACAGTGCTACTGTTACTTCAGTGGAACAATTTATGCAAGCTAAAGGTCTGTAAAATAATCCAGAAACCAGGTGTGCCCCATGTTTAGTGTTTGACCACATTGTCTGTAAAATATGATGTATTAATGACTGATGAGATCCTATTGTGGTATTTCTTGTGGTATCTATAGCTAATGCTGATCATAGTTAGCAGTCATACAATGAAATTCTTGTCCTTACTAAGCTTAGCTTGCGTGTAAAGGACATGCATGAATTTGGAAATATTTCCTAACCTCCAGGCTATAATTTGGGGTTAGGAGAAACTCCCACGACGCACACACACTTCTAAACTGGAAAAACAACTGAAAATGTAAGAAGCTGTTGTTGACTACTTTTTGGGGTCTCATCCAACACAGCCCTGAAAAGCCTGAATTAAAGTTTGGATTAGGGCCTCATTCAGTTGTTGTGATGTTGTTACTGAGATTCACAGTTCTTTTTCCTAACTGGAGGACGTGAAAAATAGCTTTTCTTCCCTCCTGGGTGAGAAGTTGAGCCCTGGTATGGCCTTGTATTGAGTGATCAGTGGATGCCATTTCAGGTACTATGTGATGTTGCGCAGGACGGAAACAGACAGGTTTCAGTGTGTTGATTCCCACTCAGAAGTAGTTAACTTAGTATTTTCACTGATACCATTGTAAATGTCTTAAAAGAGGAGCAGATCTTTTTGCCTGGTCCCTCAGGAGCTGGGCAAGTTCTTGTTAGGACTGCAAGTGTTGCCTTAGATTCTGTGATGTTAGTAGAACTACTAATAGCTCTACCTAAACGTAACCCTAGGAGGCTTGTTTGTCTCCTGACTGAAATGTTTTGTTATTTAAATAAAGCATTGGAGTATCATCAACCTTGTGGTCCACTGAAATGAATAAAATTAGGCAAATTATGTCCATGTTGTTCTTTTCTGTATGTTAAGTCAGGAAGAAAAGCAACTGATAAGATTAATATCCAGATAAGTGAACGTTTGAAGTTCTTGAGATCATGTAATCTCCTGGAAATATAGAAATGTCCTGATTGCTACAGAGCTTTTCTTAATAGACTGGGGCAAATGCTGAAGTGTGAACAAATCTGTGTATGCATATGTGGGGCAAAAGTAAGAAAAGCATTGATTATGTTGATGAATGAATATTAGTGTATCACTTAAAAAGAAGAGCAAGGCTTTGTGAATGTTGTCATAGTGAGATATTATTTATTTTTTCCCCCGAATTTTTATGGAAATGTTTAGGATTAACTTATACTTTAAAATTTCTTTATTTTCTGGTCAAACTGTATTACCAAAAAAGAGGCAGAAAATAGAATAAAACGAATTTAACTTGTTATGAAAAATTAAGCTTTTTATGTCAGGAAATTGAATTACTAGACAAAAATGTGCTTAGAAATCAGACTTTTTACCATAGGAGAATTTCATAACTGATATCCCTGTGTAAGTAGTCGTTAATACAGTGAGATAAGCGCCCCCCATATCTTTCACAACATCTGTAACTGCTGTCCCTAGAGCCAGGAAGATCTCTATCCTTGCTAGAGCACTACCATGTATGTTTCCAGTATGCTGACTTGATTCAAAAATTATGTAAACAAGAAAAATGGACTTGGAGCCAGAGAATTCACAAGCTGTGAGACTCAGATGGGGGAAGAGTTGAGCCCCTTGTTGAGAGGAGACATTTGTTGTTTCACTGGTTCCTTTCTTTGCAGCATCACACTGGCAGCACTGGATTGTTGGGGAGAGCTGGGAGGGGAAAAAAGGGGGAAAAGAAAAGTATACCTTTCTTTCAGCCTTGTGCTAAATCAGCCCAGATTTCAATTAAAACTTAGGGATTTTCTGTTTTTCAAGACCTTCTGTGCTACTTAATGTTCTCTGGAATTGTCCGAGAACTTAGTAAGCAATGTGGTTGAATTTAAGTCATTATTTAATATTGTGTATTTGTTAATAATATGCCTTGTGTTCCAGAATGAAAATAATCAAGAAAACATACATTAAAAAAAAAAAAGGCTTGACATGCTTTTGTATTTAATGACCAATTATAATGGGATGAGATACATTTCTTTGTTTCTCTAAATAATTATCTTCCCTCCTTTTCCCCCCAGTTGATAAGCATAGTTTGGGAAAATGGAAGTATGAAATACGACACTGACATCAGATTTCTAAAATTCCATTCTGACAAGCATTTTCTATACTTCCATTAGATCCTGACAGAAGTGCAATCAAAATATTTTGTAGCCAGCGCAAAAAGGCAGGAAATACTGTTGATCTTTGTGGGCTGGGGTGTTTATTTTTATAGCTCTGGATTATAGCTCTCTCCTATAGTTGGCAGGAGAACTTATTTGATAATGCTTAGTAACTTGGCATCACATTGGTTTCCATAATTGCCTTTCCATGTATTACACTGCAGCTGTTTCTTTTCCAGTGATCCAGGTATTGCACTCTGAGCTACCTGAGATGAAACCTTTGTGCTGTGTTAACAAGTATCTCTCCTGTGGGTGTAATGGTGGCAAGGCCCTTCAAAAAATGGCTTTCTGTATGTTTATAAATGAGTTAAAAGTGTAGCTCTTCATTTGGAAACATTTCTGACTGTAAGTATGTTTGTCACTCCAGTGTATGGAATAAACACTGCAGGTTCTGGTTTGTATTTCTGGAGGGTCAACATAAATGCTTAATTAAAACAACAACAACAACAACAACAAAAGTTGTATTATCACACAAGGCTCTTTGGTTATGATGAAAGTAGTGTAAGTAACTGTGTGTAGCAGTTGATCTCTTTTCATGTGACAAATGTTAAATGTGGAGAAATCATGTTTCTCTTGGTTATGGAGGGGACTAATGATGAAATTTGTAATATAGAAAAAATAAGCAGAATTTACTGTGTAGTGTTTGAGAGTAAAATCTGTTCAAAAATGCACATACAAAATTAAAAAACCCACCTGGGGGGTGTCTCTGCATGAAAATAGGGGTTTCCACCTAGAGTAAACTTCAGCACCTTTGAGGCAGCCAGAAGCCATTTTTTCTTTTGAAACAACCATACCAGGGGATGGAATGTCCTTGCAAAAGTATTCCTGAGAGGAAAGGTACCCAAACCATGGGAACTGGACAGCTTTGATTGCGTTTGATAATCGCTCGTGAGATGAAATCAGACTGAGCAGTATCTTTGCTTGGTTGTTGTCTTCTGTCAAGATCAAAATGTAGTTTGTTCAGGGTGACAAAATAGGACATGCAGTGTATTAAAGAGACTTTTGGCTGTGAAGAGCAGGGGTTAATCACTTTCTAGTAAAACTGGAAAAAACCCTTTCGGATATTTGTGGAGCATCTCAGAAAAAAACCTGGTTTTTCTTTTTTTCCTGGTGGATGAAAGGTAGGTGATTGAATGTGTCCTTTCAATACCAGTGTCGTTAATGTTGCATGTGATGTAGCTGTATTTCTAAGTAAAAGATACCCTATTATAAAAATCTCTAAAATACTTAAAAAAAATAGCAAAATATACTCAGTAAATTTAACTTCTTGTCCTTCAAAATCAGGTGAAATTAAGTGCAGTCCTCTTGAATACTTTTAAGACATGACCAGAGAGGCAGATAAAATACAGTATTGCTCCTGTAAAATTCTGGGAACAAATTTCTTTCAGGAAACAGAACTACATGACTTCTCACAATGTGTGATTAGGAAAGCAATGGTGAAATGATTACAGAATATTACATAGAATAGCTTGTGTTAGACAGGACCTGCCAGGAGTCCAAATCCCACCATAACATTAACACCAAAATCATCATCATTATTATTATGGCGAGGCAAGTAAACTGAGCAATAGTTTTCAGTCTGATATTGAAAATGCTTTCAAATTTTATAAAAGCTATTAATTTAGATAATCAGGTGTTAAATAGACTCTAGCTAAAAAGAAATCAAATTTATCTTTCCAGCTTAGTGCAGACTAAGGTCAAATTTCTGCAAAGTGACCTCTAGTTGGCCTGCCAAAAAAAAAAAAGGAAGGAATGTACTTGATGAGTAGCTGTCCTCACAGTATCTCAGGGTGAATGGGCCTACTATTTTGGAGAGGTAAAGATTTCAGTGTTCTAAATTGGGAGACATGTAGGCCTGGATTTTTGAAAGAAGCAATTTATTTGCCCTTTTTACTTCAGGTCGAGTGGTGGTTGTGCATCATTTCATTAGAAAACAACAATAAAAGAAGTCTTTCCAGCTGAACAACCACAAACAAGGGACAAATACTTTCAAATACTACACATTCCTCAACTATAATATAGGAACAAAGTAATATTATATAACCTAAGGGGTTTTTTTTGAAACTTCAAAGTATTTAATATCCTTTGATGGAAATAATTACATTTCAAAACATTTAATGTAAATTAAATGTCATCTTCAAATTGCTGTTTCATGGTATGATGGAAAAAAGATCCCTTTATGTTATAAATTTATTAAATAATTTTCTTTAATGTTAATCATAACTAAAAAGGTAGCGTGCTCAAATCATGTCTGTACATTTGAAATACTTTAGAATGTATACATAATAGATGCACGGTGCAGAATTTTTTCAGTACAAGTACAGAATCCTGATCTTAGGAGGAGATTGTACAGGACACGTCATAAAGTCTGTATTTTCTGAATTCATTCAATGAACAGAAAAAGAAATCATCAGGAAAAAATAAATTTCGAAAGAGTTATCTGAGAAAAATTAGCATTAGTAGTTTTTAGACAGGATGTGTGCAAATTGTATCCCTGATTCCATTATTTGTCATGCTACATCAAATGTTTTAAGGACTTCAGAATTAGCCAAGATACTCTGCCTTTTCTCTGGAAGGCATGACATACCAGCAAAATATTTCCAACGTCTTTAAAATTTACAGCAAATGGTTAATGTTAATTATGCAAAATAATATCTGGTAAATGGTTTTCATGTTCATAATACAAGTAAAAACAAATTATGGTTTAAGGCTCTAAATAATTTTGCAACTGGAGGATTACCTAATGGTTGTATTTGAATTCAAATATCAGGTTTTTGCAAAGCCAGACATGTACAAGCTGAAACTGGAATGGAGTCAAACCAAAACACAGGTTATTCTACACATATTAAAATCCCCCAGCCTTGTGTGTAGGTTATTCAAAAGTAGCATGAAGTTTGCAGACCAGTGCCAGCTACAATCCTGAACATCCCAGCATGATCCAACCTGCTAATGAAGCCATGTGACAGCCTGCTGGATGCACACACGCTGAAAAGCAGTGTTTGTTATCTGCTAGGTCTACTTAGAGGTTGTCCACACCTTGGTATCCAAAATATCACTAGAGGACCCATATTTAAGCAATTGAATCAAGACAAATATATCGATGAATGTGTTTAAATAGGCACTGTTTAAATAGGTATTTGTATCTACTTTGCACTTGAAGTAATATTCAGCCTTTTTTTTTTGTCTAGTGTGAACCTGCAGTTGTTTTTTGGAGGGTAATTCATGGCCACATTTAAATTACTAATTCATGTAATGTAGTATTTTGGATCTTATGAAATGCCAAGAATTTTTTGAGCGAAATATATTTTACCTGTACTTTTTGATCTGAGTGTAAAAATGGATAACTGCTAACGATGATGCGATTACAGAGTAAAACCAGCACACACCCTAATAGTCACCTGTGCCAAGTCTGTATTGAGAGGGTAACAGTGAACCAGTTGGAAGTTGCATAGCAGGTCATGGGAAATGCAGCCCACAGCAAGGTTCTCAGACATTAAGGGAAGTCAGGGATGCATCAGGAGGACTAGGTAAGGGAATCCGGAGCAGGAGCGGGAATGAGGGCTCAGGAATCCTGAGCCCAGCTGTGGGAGGATGTATGTCAAGCAGAAAGTGAACCCAATAGCTTTCCCTTATATAAATAGCATAAATAAATATCTGATATGTCAGGATTACAGTTTGAGGAAGATTGATTGTGAGTAGTGCAGACCTGCCAGAACCTGACACTAAAAATGCAAAAGGCAGCAGGCCAGGACTCATTGTTAAGCTTTTTCTGTTCTCATGACCTGGAAAGGATTTTACAGCAAAATACCTGAGCTCTATTTTATTTATAATTGAGTTGTTTTCTGCAAGGTGGGAAGGTAAACTAAGTTCAAGCTGCTTGATAATGCAGAAAACCAGTGTCCCCTTTCAGTGTTTTTGGATCAATGCATATGATCAATGTCTGATGCTCTAATGCTGACTAAATGGGGATTTATTAGCTGTGGTTTGCTTTACATTGTTTTGTGTGACTCTGAAGATGGTTTGTGGGAGGAGGACGTAGGAGCAAAGGTAGGAGTTGGAAAATGATTAGATGCATCTGATACGTATATTGCCGATGTTAGGCTTTTCTTGAAAACTGGGGAAATGCATGTGCAGTTAATTAAAACTTGGTTACTAATAAAGCATTTTGAAATGGAAAACTTTAACTAAACAAAAAGAAAGAACATTCTGATGCTGATAATAGTAGATGAGGTAAATATCATGAAACTAAAATACAGATAACACTGTGTCGCTCACTAAGATCTTTAATTCTATGAAAAGTTAGCTGCTAAAAGTCTAAACCATGACTGAATAGTACATTTGGTGCCAGAGATGACATTATTAAGCTTGTATTTTTTGTTTAAAAGACTGCAACCTCTCAGAAACAATAGATTAAATGTAGCCAAAATGGGAGGATGTTTTCTGTTTATGTGCAGGGAAGATGAGCAGACAGACACGTGCAGTTCTTGCACTGACTGCTCTGTATGAAATCTGTGTTTGAGTGTGACAGCAGCAGAGCAGGCCAGCGTGTCTGGTGTTCCATGGGGCTTGCTCACACGTGCAGTCAGGTAACTGCAGTGTTCTGTGCAAGGGCTGGGTGCTGGGTGTCTCTTACCACCAGCAACATGTATGGAAGGGATTGGTTACCATCTGCCTCATGCATTTTTTTCTTGCACAAAATGTGTCAGTGGGTTGGGCTGCTGCTGAAGGAACATAGCAAAGGTCT
The DNA here is from genome assembly GCF_901933205.1 of Camarhynchus parvulus. NCBI lineage: Eukaryota > Metazoa > Chordata > Aves > Passeriformes > Thraupidae > Camarhynchus > Camarhynchus parvulus. The sequence continues at coordinate 7,367,965 of NC_044577.1, read as the reverse complement.
CTTTTTTAGAAGGTCAAGACAAATAAACAAAAAAAGAGCCTTTCTGAGTGTTAGGAATTACAGAATTAAGGGTACAGTTTTGACAAGGGACAACTTATAATTCAGAAACATCTTAATGTCACCTTAGCAGAACCTGTCTATAATCTTTGCCTGACATTTGTAAAATTGAAATGACCTGTTTCTGGAATTCAGCTGTGGGTGGGACCCCACTGGGTTTAAAGTAAAAGGTGCAAACATATGCTTATCTGGGAAGAATTCCACTTCTATTTTTCCTTAATTTATTGATCAGTAGATTGATATTCTTTGATTCTGTGTGTCTAAAACAGAAAAATCAGGAGTAAACCTGTGTGGTAGTGAGGCCGATTTTATAGATGTCTTCTGTCCATTTAGCTTCAGCTGCCTAAAACAGCAGTGCATTAATGGTTAGCAGGTACATTGATAATTAAATAATTAAACATCACGTATATTGATAATCAACACCAAAGGTGCTTCTGGCTTCATATCAGCTACCAAAATGAGAGTTTGTGCATTCTAAATGAATCTGTGAACTGTTTCAATACTATCAGATGAAATATATTCGAAAACTGATTTTGTGCCAAAGTGAACAAAAAGATAGCTTTGTCCTCAGTGCCAAGAAGATGTGTTTTCACCACCAGATAATTAATGTGCATTTACTCATGCCAATGTGGAAAACCAGCCTGGATTTTGCTGTAAGGTAACTGTGTGAGATAGAGTTACTCCAGTGGTGGTTGACCTTGTCTCCATTGGGATTTTACAGTGCACTTTCTAATGCCAGTTCTTCCATGTTGAAAAAAAAGTCCAACAAAAGAAAAACTAAAACAGCTGTTTTACTCTCACTCTAAGAAACCAAATTTATAAAGATTTTTTTCATAGTAATAGTTATTTTAGTCTATATTTATTCTTTACCAAGCAACTGCAATCATACTAGGCAAGAACATGAACAGGGCAGAACTGATCTGAAACGTGGAAGCCCAGATAATGAGGGAGAGAGTGCCAGGTGTTTCTTTCCTTTCTGGAAGGACAATAGAGAACTTTAGGGAATGGTGAAGGAATATTTTAGGGAATGAATGGAACTGAAATTCAAGGGACAGAACATGCTGTGATTCGGTAAGAAAGGGGATGCAGTCCTGACTACACACTTGTAAAGGAATTGCTGGAACAGAAATGTGTCAGTATTTCCAATGCAAAACCTTATGAAATCATAAGTCACAGTATATGAAATTAAAGTAAGATTAGCTTTTAGTTGTCTTCACCACTGGTTTAGGTTTTTAGTTGTCCCTCCATGCTTTTTTTCTTTTTTTTAAAGTTACTTTGTGTTTTAAATATTTCCTTTGCATGCTTGGGGCTAAATTCTCTTTCTTTTCATGAAAGATTAAATCCTCATAAATAATATGACCCAGAACCTAGAGTTTTAAGAAAAGCACTGTGTATCTTCAGTCTCATCATCAAATCATGAGAGGTGATACAGTAATGTATCCACTATATCTTACTCCTTGGTACTGACAGATGTGATTATGTTTGGATGATATGCAAGGTGGAAATGGGTAGAATTCACATTAAAAAGCAATTTAATAATGGAATAGTTTATAGTAATCTTTATTATTGCCATTATTATAAATATGTTGTACTCATGACCAGCAGAGAAATAGATGCCTTCCTGTGTCATGGTGAAAACCATGTATGTTAGACTAGTCAGTGCTTATAATTTATTGTCTCTTTGTAAATCAAAATTTATTTAAAATGAAGATTTTAAAACTTTTGCCTTTTGTTTTTAATTTACACTTTATTTGTCATTTTAAATTATACAGAGATATATATTTATTCAAAATAGGAAGGAATTAGAACATATAATGCAAGTTTTTGATAAACCTGGAAATATCTAACCAAACTAAAACTTGGTGTTACACCATACAACATGGTGTAAAGTTTCTAAATGCTTTTTTGTACCCTTGCTCTTAGAAATTCCTGAAGCTTTTCAGGATCAGTATCTGACTTCAGAGGTAAATGACAACTAAGAAATAAGGTTCAAGATTTTAAAAATAACCAGTCTGAAACACTCTCTGAAAAAGCTAGTTTTGGACTGCACCATACCTTAATTTTTGTGTATGTGAGAAATAGAGAGATGCTTTAATGAATTTTTGTCTAACTGAGCTCTAGGGAATTATTCTCGGGTGTGAGGCTCCTGTAAGTAGGCATTGGAACAATGATTTTTGAGGGTAATGGATAAAACCTGCCATCCTTTATGTAACAATTAAATCCACACATAAGTAGGGATTTGATACTGATTTGCCTCAAAGGGCTTGGAAGTTTTCAACTCAAGGGTTGAACGCTGTGCTTGGTGGTGTTGGGCTTCTTGAATGCTCTTCTGGTTCTGGTTCTGTGAAATAATGTGTCATCAGAGGAGAAACTGTGTAGTGGTCTCTGAACCAGTATAAAGAGACACAGTCATTACAGCTGTGTGCATCCATCCCCTTTAATTATCATTGCTTCCAATATATTGATTTGTGCCTTAGTGCAAGCCATGTATAAATTCCACGTTGATTTTTAATATACATATACATATATATATATACATATATATACACATCTTTTTGTTATAAGCCAAAAGAATGGGAGGGAGCTGATGTGACCTTCAGTTGTGCTATGTCATCATCTCTAGGGGGAAAAATTACTTGTATAGGAAAGTACTCTTCATAAAGACCTAGTGTGTTAGCATGGGACCTGTTGTGGGAATTTTGCCACCATGAACCCATTGTTGTAATTAAGCTCTGTGGCTAGTAACATGTATGGTTCTGTGTCAGTGAGTGCCACGGGTCAGAAAAGGTAGCCATTTTAGATATGAAGAACATTTTTAGAAATGAAAACCTGAAGCAGTAGAAATTTAACAGGCAGGAAACAGGGGGTTTTGCTTTACTGAAAGGAAAATGCTCCATGAGTACCTGCTCTGCATTTCCCAGACACACTGTGTGTGGTGAACATGCAGTCACCACACTGAGCAAACACTGAGTGTACTTCATTAAAGGCTGGTTGGAGCTGCTGGGGTGTTCACACTCCAGCATTCCTACATCTCTCTGGAATTTTTGTGCATTTACTATGATGTTCCATTTGCTTTATGAAGTAGATGTTGGTTAATGCCATGCCATGAAAATGGTGTCCTCTCACCACCCAGCTGGTACTGCCTGCTGGCCATGAACTACATTCCCCATAAACTCCCCTTTTGGTGATGTGTTTGAGACTAAAAAAAATCAGGGCCAAGCAAGCAACTGACTTAGGGCTCAGCCCAGTGGTGCATCTCTGCTGGGTTATGCTTTTCTCTTGCCATGATTGGCACCATTTCAGGTGCTGTTGGCTAGACCAGGCTTTTTCTTTATTTTGAGTAAGCCAGGGTGATAGCCTGAAATAGAGAGGAAAAAATGCACAAGCAGTGATTTGTTGAGTGTAAATGGGAAAGGAAATAAACCCTGGCCAAGGGCTGAAAATTAATCTCATCAAGCTAACCTGGGCCTTCAGACTGATTTGTATTCCACATTTTCTGGATTTAATCTGCCTTGGGATTTAGGAGATATTTTTAAAAAATGGAATAGTTTTCTGAACTCTGGAAGACTGAAGCTATTTCCGTTTGAAATGGCCTTTCTGGCTATATCTCAGTTTCCCATATGTACTAAAATACTGGAAAATGTGCTTTAGTTCTTTTGTAGTATGATGGGATGTAATCACTCATAAAGACACATGAAATGTAGCTTTTTTTTCCCCCCCATTTTTGGGTTAGTAATTATCACTGTCAGGAATTTCCCCTTATCACTCTTTCATATTTATTTAGTTCTCCAAGTACAAAATATATGGGAAGTGCAGGGGGCAGGGGTGCAGTGACTGCAGGAAAGGAAACCCATGGATATTTGCTAAGAGCAGCTGATCCCTGGGATAATGGCTTTCCAGCAGTTTTTAATATGTAGGCCCTGAAAAATGTTGGGAGTGCAGTGTACTGCACAGCATTTTAGATCTGCAAACAACACATTGCTTTTTCCTCTGACTTTCTTTAAAGGGAGGGGCTGAGGTGCATCTCCTGTGTACATCTCAGTTCTGTGTTGGATAAAGGGGAAATTTCCACAATTCTGGCTGGTTTCTTTGCTTTTATGCCCTGAGTTTTTTTGGGAAGAAGTGTCAGGGGCTGACTTAGAAGTGGGCTCTGATGTCATCTGGTCAGGGCCCAGGTTTGGGATGTCAGGACACCTGGTTTCAGCCAGGACACACAGCTGCATTTACATTTTATGCACTTCATACACAGCTGTAGTTATCTTAGGGGACCTCTGTACATTAATAATGGATACATGAAATCCATTTGGAAATATATTTAAGGAACTATTTAAACAATTTGGGTTTAAATGTATATTTTCCTGTTTCATATGTAATTTAATGTGTATATTTAATATGCTCTGGGTTTAATAAGCAAACAGTTGTATTTGCTTGGAGCTTACAGAGCTGTATGAATGATTTTGTGAATTTAAGTTTGGTAGACACATTTATAAGACCGTAAAAGTTGCAATGGAAAAGTGATTGGAAAGGTATTTGCTTGATTATATTAAGCAATGTATTTGGATTGAGTATTGGTGGCCATGATAGCAACACCAGCCAAACACAGGAAAAAAGAAGTCTTTTCCAGGAATCACCCCCAATTCGCTTTTGTTGTCTTTCCTGTCAGGAAGTTTTCTGTCTTTGATGCCTCTTTGTATTGCTACACTTGGATAAATAGAATATAAATAGGATAAAATAATTATTTACAATAATATAATGTATTCCTAATACAAATATATTGATGCCTTCCCTCAAATTAGTTTGAATTTTTAAAAAATACAGCCCTACTATCCTGATTTGGTCCTGGCCTCCTATATTATTATGGTGTCCCTTTTTTTAACTAGTCATAACATGAACAAAATGTAAGTAAGTAGAATCTGGTACGTTTCCAGACTGGCCTGTTTGAAAGACAGAAGGAAATTTCATGCATATAAATCCATAAAAAATTCAGAATGAATGAAATCCCAGAGTGATCGTGTCTGTTTTCCATTTATTATATATGCTATCCTGCACAGGGCAGGATATTATAAAATAATGTAATGCATAAGTCATGGAGAAAAATTTTGTGAGGGATTTTAATTCATGGAAAGAAAAAGGAAAACTCTGGGTCACATTCGTTGAAGTCACAAACTCCTGAACAGGACCTTCACCTGGGGACAGCAATGTACATTGTAACCTTGTTGTATGGAGGTACTTCAAGTGAACAAGTTTTTAGGAGAGATTCTGCACATCCTGCCATGTATGTATCTTTTGGTAAACAGTTAAATAATCCACTGTGTCAGTAATTTACATTTTGTGTTGCCAACAGAAATTCTTATTTTGTGTTGTTAAAAAATTCTTGTTTAGACCCAAATCCATATTTTAAGAATTTCTTTGTAAATGTGAGATGATTCTTGGTTTAGCTTAAAATAGGAAGAGAAGAAGAAATCTCGTGTTACTTTATGCTGTTTACCAATATTGACAGATGTATGAAAGTACTTTTTAAAAGCAGTTGAGGCCATTTCCCAACAAATAAAATAGATCTTGAGCCATGTGCTTTTTAGGTGCAGGGGTGTATCTGATTCAGCTGCTTCAGGTTTCCAGACCATCCAGCAATGGAAAGGGGTGCAATAGGGTCGAGTCTCCTGTTCCCTGAAGTAGGATTGACTGGAGTCCTAGGGATGAAATACCGGAATCACAGCCTGGCTGTGATTAGCAGCCAGTGCCAGAAGATAAGTAAATAGCAGCAGGACGTATTTCTCCTCACCATATGAGACAGAACACTTAAAAGGCAGAGCTGCTAGTAAGCTCTAAGTAGAAGAGTCTGGAAAATAAATTCCTGCAGCATCGTTTTGATTTTCCCTACATGTCTCAGAGCTTTGAAGTTGTTCTGGCAAGTGATGATTGGTTTGTTGTTGTTGGATATCTCAGCATGTATTCATTATGCTTACAACAGACATGAAGATTGCAAATAAATTGAGTAAACCATTTAAAATATGCTATGTGCTGTAGACAGAGGAAATTTGAGGAATGTGTTTAAATTTTAAGCCCTCACCACCTGTTTGCAAAAAAAAAAAGCTGATAGGTGCTGCCTCCTTTTTGACCCTAAGTTATGGGTAACTTCTGTGGAGGGATTCCTGTAACAGAAAAGTTGCTTATGTCATGGGGTAAGTGTTTTTCAAAGTGGTATTTCAAGCTCCTTCACACACACTCACACACACAAAAAAAGGGTAGTTTTTGTTTGCTGTAGTCAACTTCTTAAATTTTATTCTAAATAATTTGTTAATGGTAGTAGAATTTTTCTAGATGTATTTATTACACTAAATGATGGGGCAACTGAAGCAATCTAAACTTACAGAGAGATCGAGGAAAATGGGCTAAAAATTGAAAATCAAAGACTGAGCATCAGTAATGGTCTGCGGAGGAAAATTTTCATGTGTGTTAAGGTGAAGAGCTGATGCAGAAGATTGATATGTACTGGAACTTCAGGTTGCAAAACTTCGATCAATTATATTTTAGATAAAGTTCTTTGATCTGTGTTAAACCAGAGTTCCTCCTCTGGGTATTTTGAAGTGTTCACCATGAGAAGCTACAGTATGAGTGGGTGGATCTGGCAGGAAACTACCGCTTTCAGCCTAGAAAAACGATCTCCTGTGGCATAAAAATAGATATAAAATGTTGCACAGAAGCTCTTTTGTCTCTTGAGTTTGGCAAGCTTTCTGCGAGGATGGAAATTTATGTGAAAGTGCTTATTGAAGGTATTGATCAGAGGTTTACCAGTCATCCACTGAAGGAAAATGAAAGAATTCCTGTACAGGTGGTTTTGAACCACTTGGGATTTGAGAGCCAAGAAATACATCTGCAATAATTGAATAGAAGTCAAAAGGTGTTGAGTTAATATTACCTTAAACACAATTATGGTAGTTTAAACTAGTTCAAGTCTAGTTACTTTTCAGAAATGCTTTGTTAGAAAAATCAGTTTTAAAGCTTTTAGAACAGATTTTCATGAAGAATGAGAATCATTGAAGGATAATAAGGCAGATTTTAGGGTTTGATTTAGAAAGGGACTTGTCTGTTATTGCAGCACAGGCAATGGTGCATCAATTTCAGAGGACAATATGCTTTGCTTGGTATATTGAGGAAGTCATTGGTTACCTCTCATTCTTGTCAATTTGTTTTTGGACTGTTTTGTGAGGTCTGATATTCCCAGTGGGTCTTCGTAGCCACAGGTCAATGTCTTGGTTTCTGCATTTTATGAAAGTAGATGTCAGTATTTCAGTTTTATTGACTCATGCTGTTGAGATGAAAGCATCCTGCAGAGCATACGCTGACAATCTAAAAAATGGCAGTTTTGTTGAAAATACCCAGTTTACATGTATGAAAGCTTTTACATACCAAAGTGGCAATAAGCATCTCTGGTAGGGAAAAAAGTAACCAGTCTGATTTAGTGATTAGAGACTAGTTATTTCATAAAGCTTAGTATGCTGACTCTCCAAGCTGCTCCATTGGCCTGGGCATCCAGGCAGCTCCCAGAGGAGCTGCTGGCTTGCTGCAGTCTGGGGCTCAGCATCCTCCTGGCTATGTGCCATTCCAGCCTTGCTCTGGGATTTGTGCTGGAACTGCCCCAGGCTTGAGCTCACCCTGCAAGCAGAGTGCAGGTGTGTTTGGAGATGTCCATGGAGAAACTGCACCTGCCTGGGCAGGCAGAATCTCCTCCACAGATCTTAAATACCCTCCTGCTGCTCTCTAATTGACTCAGCAGGAGATGGAATTTATCACTTAGGGCTGCCTTGCTAGGCACTGCAAATTGGGCTCAGGTTGGGTATCCCATGTTGCCCTGTGTGCTAAGAAATTTGTAGAAATCACTGGTTATAAAAATGCTCAGGAATTACTCTTTTCAGCATCCCCAGACCTCACCTGGATTTCAAATCCTGGACCATGTATTCTCACAGGCCATTGGGATTAAGTGAGGAAGTTTCACTTCCCTCTTTTATTATCTGAGGTGGCATCTTTGGCATTGGGCTAAAATGATTTCCTATTTGTGGAGATGGGAAAGTTCCCACCTGTTGAAAGGAGCATTATAAGACAGATGTGTTAAGGCTGAACCTCATGCTGTTTGAATAACTGCTTAGTGTCTGTGCCATGTATTGTGACTTCAGGTTGGAACTGGAGTTTCAGAAGGCAAACATGGAACAAACATTGCTCAGTTCTGTAGATGGTAATATAGATAAAAAATATATATACTCACACAGTGATAACAAAAGGTTGGGGGTTCTTGTGTCTTTACTACTTTCAAGGATAAGTGGTCCGTCAGTGCTGAAGAGGGAATTTCATCACTTTGAAATGATGTTCACTAAATGAACATCATATCACAGTATGATGTTCATTTTTAAGCCATGGGTTTCATCTCAGAACTTTTCTCCAGTATTTAAAGAATAATTCTTCCTAAGTATTTAAGTGAACTACTTATTCCATAGCACCAGTAAATGATCCTATAAAATTATATAGTTTGGAGTCAAAATAAATCATGTTGTCCAGATATAAATACGGGTATGTATAAACCAGAAATTTCTGTAGCATTTTGTTAAATTTCTGAAAGATTATTAACTGGGTTTTTGTTCTTTGTTTTTATTGATTACATCACTATGAAAAAATGTAGTGTGCCTCATTAGCCTAGTTCTTCCAGAATGGTTAAAAATACCTTTTAGTTTTTTGGTGGCTCCTCACGTATCTAGCTGGAGAATGTAGTCTCTCAGGGAGGTTCTTGTGGATACTTGGTTCCCATCTGTGCTTCTGGATAATTTAGTGGAGTCCATTATGTCTGGTGTGGTCTAATGTCATATTTGTTTGCATGCTGGAAGTCTTGGGGTCTCAGAGATGCACACTGAAGAGTCTTGTCTGGTATCCCCACTCTCATTTCCTAACAAGACAAAATCTTTATTATTCTTTAGTGCCTCAGTGCTAAAGCTCAGCAGTGACTTCTGTTACTTAGAGTTTGGAATTTTTACGTTAAATCAATATTCACATTGACTTGAAATTTTGTCCTATGAATTTTTTGGGTTTTTTTGAAGGCTGACTACAATGTGGTTATTCTCTAATAGTGGCCAGGAATCATGCATCCCATTATAACTTGGGAGGTTTCACTGTCTCTTATAGTGAGATTTAGTGGTTGGCCTTCAGTGATATTTACCTGGATCTGTGGAAAGGCCTCAGAGATCAGCTCTAGTACAAATAACTTCCTTTCCAGTTGTAAGAGTCCTGGAACTGCTGCTAAAGCAAGTGTGATGAGGCATGAGTCTCAAGTAAATTACATTATGGACAGTAAGAAAACACACTAAGAAATTATACAGAATTTAAATTATTTTTGAGAGAAATAATTTAATATGTTCAGAATCCAATTGGTATGCTGAGCTCTAATTGCATATCTAATATTATTTATTTAAAAATGAGCAGTGACTGGCCTACTAACATAATAGTTAAGAAAATATTAGATTAGCAGCATAAATTGAAATATTGTTTGAATCAGATCTTGAAATGTAATTACTAAGTGCTGTGTAGTCATTATGGAGAACGTGGTTTCTACAGATGTACCTGAGAGCACACAGAGGTGATCTGTACCAAACCAAAGCTTTCAATTCATTTGACTGGTTATATAATAAAATCAATAAATGGCAGTGTCTAAGAATTATTTTTATGATGTAATAATTCCAGTTTGATCATTTGCAAGCATTATTATCAAATGATATCTTGTTTTATATATAGAGATTGTGTATTTTCTGATGATTGAATAGAAACTAACAAGTGCAGGTATTTCTGGGTTCTGTATTCAAACCTAAAGGATACTAAGACTTTTAGTTTGTTTCAGTGGCCAGACACTCAGCAGCTAGCCAAGGTTATTTCTTAAAATGGACATTTCTTATTTCTGATTAGTCCTTTATTAATGCCACAACTGTATCTCACTCAGCAGTCACCTTTCTGATTCGTTGGCAAGATTTTATGAAGTGCAACAAGCAGCCTGTGAGCTACATGCTTTTGTAAGTTGTTATATTTGATTTATAGACTGTATGGAGTGTCAACTGCACTGCTCTGCTTAATATCAAGAGTATAAGGGGCCCTGAAACAACAAGGCTGTTTATATTCCTCAAGTGTTGATATCCAAGGAATGCCTCAGAGTGAGGTTTACTTCGAACACAATGTATTTGTAACTTTGTTAAAGTGCTGCAGCCAAACATGTGGAACTTGGGAGTATTTAACTTGCATTGTTCTTCTAGTACACTGAAAGGATATTTTGCATCCCAGAACCTTTTTGATGCAGCTCTGTCAAGTAACAATCTTCTAACATATGACTGGATAATTTACAAAAATGAAGGTATACTTCGTAGTACCAAAAGAAGTTTATGTTTTTGGCATAGTATAAATTACTAGATTTATAAATTGATTTCTAATTTGCTTTCTAAAACCAAATCAGAGTGATTTCTATGCAATATCAGGTTTATCAGGTGTGCACAGTGGGGTGTTTCTGATCTTGAAAGTAAGCTTCTCCCTGTCTGTTCTACAGTACCTCCACAGGGAAGATTCTCCATGCACCCGGAACCAAACACAAATTTATATCAATTTCTTATGTTTGCATTTATAGATTCAGAATTGCAGAGGAGGCTACACCCCTGCTGAAATGTCACAGAGCTCAGCACTCAGCTACATCAGTCACTCACTCAAACTTTTTTCAAAAACAACCCCAGCCAAACCCAAAAAACAACAGTCTTCAATTTCCTGAAAATTGCCTCTTGGGGGAATTTCTCTATCAAAACCCCCATGCATGTAATTTACATAATGTATAATTTAATATTTATATATCTATGTAAAGCTAATACCTAGCTTTGGGTGGGTGCAACCTTTGTTGCACTTTGTACATTTTCATGGTTTACATATGAAAGTAACTGCAATAGCTCATGGCATCTGATGCAAATTTAATCTGTCATGTTGACAGTGTTTATTATTCATTTTCAGTGCCTTCTACAACAGTAAGAAAACCAAAACAGCCTGCCAACCACAAATAAACCCTGTCAAAAGTTCCCCTGTCAAGCAGTGAGCATATTCCTTGTCAAGAAAGGGTTTGTGATCCAAATATAGGAGGAAATTCAAATACTCCGAAGTTTCTAGCAGAAGAGCAGAGGTCTAGTCAATGTGAATTCTAAATCTACAAGGAGGAGCCTGATCCAAATTTATTGAAGCTTGAAGCTAAAAACCATTTTTGTAATTGTTAAATGAAGGGGGTTTAAACTGTAACATTAAATTCTGGGTTGTATCTAAAACAGTAAGAGGCACATTGTTAGATTTATTTTTTCATATATCTTCAAAATCATTGATTTTCAACAGATGAAGTTAGTGAAAATACATTACATTATCCCAGGGAATCATCAGTTCTAGATCAAAGCAATCAATGCTTTTGGGAAGGACAAAGCTGCGCTAACATTTTCCAAAATGTATCTGAGTGTGACTTGTTAACTTGGGTTTTGTTTCAGCAGTAATGAAATCCGTGCTGGATCATCCATTAGACAGAGATTTTCACTGGGATTTTTTGTTTAGGACTAACCCAAATAGCTGTCTTATCTGTGTTATTTTTGGTTTCTAACAGTCACATCCTCGGTTGAGGACTATTCTTAAAAATAGATATTGTATCTGCACCTCTGGGCATAGATGGCACAGTGTGCATCTTGGACAGGACAGGGATGCTGTGGGTTGGGGCTCTGTGTCAGTGAGGTCACTGCAGCAGCGTCTGAACAGCCACTGCTTTCTGTCAGGAATACCATCACACCCTCTCCCAGGCTGTTCCCCAAAACACCTCCCCTCTCTCTTTTCCAATGCTAGTTCAAGGATTACTCTTCCCCTGGTTTTTCCAGGTTATTCCTGTGATTTTATTTTCCTCATTGAGGTAGAAATGTTGCCTGCCAGCTGGAAACTGCTGGAAACAGGGAGGCCTTTTATGGAGATGCTGACACAACTTTATCTATAGCATAGCAATGCAAACCATCTGTTTCCAATAAGGTGCTTATTATCTTTTCTTGTCAAACTTATCACTAGAAAAATATTTTGCTCCCTTTAATAGAAAGGGGTGCAGTTATGGACATGATAAGGATGAGCTTTATGAAGGATGGTTTTCCCTTTTGATACTGATTTATGCGTGTTTATTTTATTGCCAGAGGCAAAAAGCCATATTCCTTTTATATTCTCCCAGTTCATCTGTTTTGGTAGCTCTTCAGGGATACAACACAGAGGACCACACTTAGACATGTATCTTATTCTGTGGCTTTTAAAATTGCTGCAATTTATTGTTTAAAAACTGGTGCACAGGTGACTGTGCTGATGGGCAGTGGTAAACAGTGGGAGAGTCTGTCAGTGAGAATATTGATCCATTAACCTCAGTGCAACTCCAGCTCTTCACACAAATTCTGTGTATTTAGTCTGTGAGACTTTGGTCTTCTGTTTTGCTCACTTAATGCAGTTCTGTCTGTTGTTTTACCATGTGTGAAAGTAAGATTCATGACAACAGGTAGAGGTTAGGAGAGCACAGGCTTTGAAGGATTTTACTTTAAACATTGAATAAAGCCCTGGTGAATGGAAGTAGAGAAGAAATAATTCATATGATGATACCAACTCAGTGCTGAAGGCCTGCTGCTTGTGGGTGGTCTGTGAGTATCAATTTGTTTTATGGCATTCATCTCCTATGTGTTGCAACATTGCTGAAAGCCTGAACTCTCACATGAAGTTCTGACAGGAGCCAGGCAGAAAGCCCTCTCCCAAGAAGATGTTCTTTGGTGTGTCAGCATGTTGCATTTCCATCACTGCTCTCCTTAAGGCAGAAATTACCTTGTACCTGAGGGCTGTTTTGGAGCATTGGCTGTTCACTGAGTGTTTGGGAGGTCTGGGTGTAGCACACAGGTGAGGCAGTTCTGGGATGAGACGCAGAGCTCGGTCTCGCTGCACGTACGACACAATCTGGCTCCTTGCTCATATCTTGCCTCGGTGTTGGTGCAGATCAATTGTGTCTCTCTCATGTGTTGTAGCTCCACTGTGGGACACTCCTTTATCAGAGTGCTCTGTCTTGAGCACTGGTGTGCATCTTTAGTGGGCTGAAATTGTCACTTCTTAAGCCCTGCAGTAAATTTTATTTGAGAAAACTTGATTATAACAACCCTTTAATGAACTTGATTCCAAGCCTACCAACCTCATAAGATTAGTGATAATATAATATAGTGATGACATGTTTAGCCTGATTTGCAGAAAATATTGTTGGCAGTGGCTGCATGAGGCTGTGTTAGCCCAGACCACCAGTGGAGAAGGAGTTAGTGAGGCAAGGCATTGGCAATATTGCATTTTTTCACTAATGTAAATAAATCTAGCAATAGGACACTGCGTTCTGGAGATTGTCATAAACCTCTTTATGGATAGATGCCAGCTGTTTCTAATCCTTTGGGAATTGTCCAATAGGTAGGTATCTATGTGAAAAACAGCTCCTGAGCAAGGGAGTGAAAGTCGTGAAAGTCAAAATCTTCAGCTGGTGTTAACTGGAGCAGCTACAGATTTCTGAGAGCTGGGTCTTCAAATTAGCTGTGAATGCAATATTTCCAGCCTTTTACTTCAAGAAAAATGAGTAGTTCTGGTGGTACCCTTCGTGATCGAAAGGAGCTAAAAGATCAGATTTGTTTCAAAAGCTCTGCTAAATCGGAAGTATAACATCCTTGACTGATTAATTGAATTGCAGTACCAGGTAGAAGAAAACGCATTAATTTGCGGAGATGTTCCAGTGTTGCTTTACAATAAAATGCAAGTAGTGACCCAGGCAATAAAGCCACCACTTAAAGGACTTGAACATAAATATCTTACAGGCTTTGAAGAACCAAGACAATGGTCTCAGTTCTGTCCTTCAGTGATTACAAGCATTGGTCATTACTGTTACTTAGAGTGTATTCCAACATATTCAGTGTTTTGCTGAACTGGATTCATATTTCTAAATTCACAGTAAAAAGCAGCCAAGTGATTGTCTATTTAAGGTGTTGTGGTTTACTTCTTGTTTCAGAATTACCAATACCTGAAAAGTCTTGTTGAGCAGCTCTTGAATGGGAAATTGTAATGTTAAAGTGCCTTCTTGGTGTAACACTCAAATGTGTGAGGTGCTGAAGTAAGGCAAATATATGGCTTTTCCTTAGGGAAAGAGTTTCAAAGAAAGTATTTGGGGCTTGAATGGAAAAGTTGAAGAGAGAGTTTTGTGGTTCAGAAAATGAAAATATGTAGGAACCTAAAAAGATAGGAAAAGAGGGTACTTTTTGAGGAAAAATAAGAACTCTGAAGACTCTGATGAGCTTGTGATAAGCTAGAGTTTATCTGAACCAAGCAAAACATTATTTGAGCTCCTCCAGGGAGTGATTTGAAAAATATTTCAGAGATTTGGTGAAGGAACTTGCATTATGTTTGTATGCCAAACTGCTGTTTCAATCACAGAATATTGTTTTAATGCAAAGCCAGCAATAATTCCTTGTGCAAACAGAGCCCACAGGGCCTTTAAAGTGGACCTTTATGTTGTTTATGAAAGTCCTGACCTGTAAAGTTCAAACAAGTGATTGGGCTGTTGTTATTTGTTGTTTGTATTGCAGTCTTAAATGCTGTGTGAAAGATGCAATTAGAGATGCATTTCTTGTACCACAGATAATCACTTCTAATGATCTCCTGCATTAGAGAGAATAAAAAAACAAACTATGCCAAAAGGTGTTTATAAGGAGTTGATGTGATGCATCGTGTGCCTCTAAATGTAACACAATGATGCTTTACATGGAATTAAAGCCCACTGACACTAATAAGTGCATTTTGATGCCATTGGCTCTGTCCTCAAAGGTTTATCATTTAATAGCACTGAAGACTTAAGTAAAAGAAAAAAAAGCTGGTTTTCAGCTGTCTTTCTGCCAAATTCTTTCTTGAAACTTCTTCCCTAAGGAAAAAGTAAATATTTGTTTTACTTATTATCATGTAAGTTTGGAGATGGCTAAACTAAGACACTTCTACTGTCAAACTGAGTCAAAGGTATTGTGCAGGATTCCTGGCTTCCAGCTGGTGATTTCCACTTCAGAGCCCAATGTTTGATCATGTTAGAGCCCAGTTTTATGTCAGGGTTCCCTGTATGGATTATACTGATTACTGAGTGCAGTGAAGGCCAAGTTTTTACACCAGCAATGGGGCATAGTCATATTAGAGTGCCCACATACCCTGGATTGTTCCCTAGAAAGTATTTTGAGCCTAATGCTGGAGTTGCATCCCTTAAACACGGATGCTTCGCTCAACCACACACAGGTTTCCATTCTTTTATAGAAACGCTTTATTTTCTCTTTTGTATTTTATGCATTTACATCAACCTAATTTCAGAATCTAGCTCTGCTTTGGGAGTTTAGTGGTGCAACAAGATGTCAGTATTCAGAGTGCTTTGCTTTGGGAAAAAAATGTTATTGTAACTTGGATGCTGCCTCCTCGGGCTTTTAAAGGCTCATATCAAAGAAACAATAGTAGGGTAAAATTAAAAAGATCTGAAAAATGATGAAGTAGTTTTGAAAGGAGGAAGTAAGGGAAATACTAAATAGATTAAGTTCAAAGCAAACAGTAGCTGGAGGTGATGACGGCTGGTTTGTTTTAAACTAGGGATCCCTACTTGAATTTTAATTCATTCCAAACTTTTTAGTATGGATTATTTGCCTGACAAAGTTCATAATGCTTGCCCCCTGAAGTATGGAATGATGTCCAATGATTAGGAGTAGGAGAGCCTGCAGAAAAGCCTTTCATTTCCTCTGTCCCAGAAACCATAATCCTGCAGCAGAGCTAAGTAATGGCTGGTATGTATCCATTTATCACTGCTATGCATCTAAATGACAGGGTGGATAGTATGTCTTCTTTGCTGACCTTTTTTTTTTTTTTTTTTCTTTTCTTTTTTTAAACATTTGTAAGGACCAAGAATTGGGACAGTACCAAAGACAAGTTAAAAATTAAATGGAAATAAAAATATTTAATTTTATCCAGTGCGTCATACCGTAACACAGAGTCTCCAGGTGGCAAGGATACCTGTAGTTCTTTCATGGGATTTTCTCTTGCCAAGTTAATGTTGCCATTTTCCACTGTTTCAAGGCAAAAAAAGAAAGTGGATTTTGCTTAAAATTCTTTTTTAAAATGCGATGAAGTTATGCAGCATTCTGAAAATGGAATGAGGACGTTCTTCATCTGACCTAGCTCTGTTCTTCTTCCAGTGGGATTTAAATTATGTTGGTCTGTAAATATGAGTCTACTTGAAGTCATCCTTGTTGCATTGTACAATCACCAGCCTGTGCTAGAGGGGAAGCTGCTCTTTAACAACTGAGTTTTCCCTTGCCAGCCTGGATGAGTTGGGGCAACCTTGAAAAGGTCTCATGATTCAGAAATGATGAAAAAGATGGAATTGGGTCAGGTCAGTGAAAACATTTTTCCGCAGCTTGACTTAGATTTTTTTTACAAGGCTTTTATTGGTGTGAGGTTCCCTCTAGCAAATCCCAGTGGGTTTTTTAGACTGAAATAGGTGATTTCAAACATCCCGAGAATGAAAGAAAAGGTTTTCAAGTCATGTAGCTAATAAAAGGACTGTCCTTGTTGTTTCAGTAATGAAATGCTCTCCAACAAAAAATACCCTCAAAAAACCCATAACCCACATTGTAGAAAAATTCCTGAGCAATGCTAATTGTCTTGCTTTTATATTCGGTCTTAAGTTTTTTATTTCAAACTTCTACTGAGATGAGCTAAGCCCTACTCACTTGTTACTAACATTGTTCCTGTTACTCACTGAAAGGAGCAAACTGCTTATTGCTGCTATATCTGTAAGTAATAAATAAGTTTAACTCTCTCTTGGGCATGAGACACATCCAAATCTCTGTCTCTTCCTCATGTACATGGGTGTGATTATCTTCAGGATTACACGTGAAAACTAGGGTGCTCCTTTAGAGCCTCCCTCCTTGATGCTGTGCTGAAAGCAGCCATGGTGCCCTGAGGGCTACCAAAGTCTGTTCCATGTCAACTTGGATCCAGAAGTTGCTGACTGAGCTGTCTGAACTGTGGTAAAGGTAATAGTGGCAGGAAAGAAACAAGAGGCTTTGTTCTTGAAATTTTTGCAGATTTTTTGCTTACCATTCTTCTTTTTTACTTTCTTAGAGGCCCAGAATTTCAGCAAATTAATGGCTTTGCTGTACAAACAGCATATTATGAGTACAGCTTTCCAGCAATACCTTCCTACTCCACCCAGACACTGGGTAGTTTTCACTTCAGTTTGAAATGCTGAGCCTGTTGGAATGCAAGGATTTTTAATTATGGAACTGAGTTTTCTTGCTAATTACAAATCTTTATTTTTAGTTGAAAAAGAGGGTGATATTAGCCAGCAAGGATGCATTTAGGGGATTACAGGAGTCCATTTTGCAAACCACAATGTAGGATAGCTTTGTGGAAAAGGCAGGGTGTAATGATAGGTTGCTATTGAACTTTGATGTGTATGGCTTCAAAGAATGAGGGTGTTTGGGCAGCAGCAAGTGTTTCTTTTAGATATAATAAGAAAAGACATCCATATGCATTTTGTGTGGCTTCAAAAGAGCTAAATCCTGCAAAACAAGGAAGGCAAACCAGTTATTTTGCAGTTCATTGCTCTTTTACCAGTTAGACTCTGTGTGTTACAGCATATGTGAAACTGGAACAGGGGAACTTGTAAGATTTGGAATAGATGGGTACAGAGAAGAGCAGACAGAGCTAGGGGCTATTTATTTAATGCATTTTCCCCTTTCCATTGAATTGGTTAAATCTCATTTCCTTCTATGAGATGATTGTCTTGGTGCACAAGTGAAGCCACTGTTTACTTTTGGTTCAGCAGCACTTCTGACACCATCTCCCATAGCATCCATAGAAAAATTGGAGAAGTACTCAGTATGGTACTGAACAGGTGGATAACAAGGTGAATGATGAACTGCTGGGACAATTGAATTCACAGGGTAATGGCTGGCAATTCTGAGTCTAGCTGGTGGCTAGATCATGGTGACATTCCACAGGGATCAGTGCTGGGAACCCCAAGAGATGGTTATTTCAGAACCTGGCTGACACAGTGCAACCTTACCCTGCATGGCTTGTTCCTTGGGCCATAGGTTTCTGGCTGACTGGACAGCCAGGGAAGCTTCTTGTGAATTGTCCCTAGATTTACTACAGGATTCCAAATGGACTGTGAATGGAAATAGTGTCTTACTGATAATGGCACAGGAAGTAGCTGAGAGAATTTTCTTCACAGCCAAAATGCATTGTTTTTGCTAAATCACAGCAGTCCAAGTCTGGCTTTTGGAAAGATAAAAATCAAACATTTGTGGATTCCAGAAAGGGAGCCAAAATAGACAGTAGAATAATATTACATTTTTACTGTAATCTTGCTATTTTAGACTTAAGTTTAGAAATGTTATGTGCTGTTCATTATGTCCTGATCACATTTACTTAAATTTCCAGTAGCGGCAAGTTGGGCAGGATTTCCACTGTTGGGGTGTGTTTGCTTTCAGAAGGTTTCAACCTCTTACATTTTGGGAAATGTGCTAATTTGCAGGTTTACTTTTGTTTTAGTTTCAAAGACAGTTCCTGCATTGCTGAACTTGTGCGTGTTTAGCAGTGCCAAGCCCAGGCCCTGCCTCAGCTGCCTGAAACGTGTTTGCTGTGTGTTCTCTTTGTGAGCTCCCCACCAAAAGAATCTGATGTTTCTCTGGGACCAGCCTGTCTTCATGCAAATGAAGTGATTCCTCTTAAAAATGTTATCCCTTAGTCAAGAATGTGTTCCAACATTTTGCTTATAAAACGGAATGATCTCTGTTGCCTCAAGCCTCTTTTGAGATAATAAACAGAATAATTGCCCATGATAAGCACTTTGTTTAGGCTTTTTCCACACTGAGTCAGCAGTAGCTGATCTGACTTTAACTACCTTGCATGACAAAGTCCAAGCAGAGCATTTGTGGCCATGTGGGCTCCAGCAGAGACCAGGGACCTTGCTACCAACTTTGCTTTTTGACTGATTTGCTCCAACTGCTGAAATTTGCAGTAGCGTTTTCTCAGGCATGCCCTGAATGCCTCTCCATGACAGTCTCTGTGCAGCCTTGGACATTTGGAAGTGATTTTATTTCCCACTGCATGCTGGAGGCTTTAATGTGGTCATCTGAGAGTATTTGTATAAGCACTGCTGGCATATCAGGCACTCCAGCTCCCTCCTTCACCCTATTCTCCTGCAGGCACCCAGCAATGTGTCCAGCCAGCCTACTTGTGAGCTGAAGTAAAAACAGAGAAAAACAAAGTTAAACATGTTTACATCTAACCTTGTTCATGGGATAACTCGAATGAGTTAGTTTAACTGGGTGCTTTTGAAATAGACACGTCCAAGACTGGGGTAACCAAAAGAAAAGGACCAGTCTGACTAAACTTTGAGCAAGGCTGCTTCTGCAGTTTCCTGCCTTGTCTAGAGTGTGTGCAAGGGTTGACTCTTGTTCAGCCGCTCAGGACCAGTGAGGTTAAGATGCAGATACCATCTGCACCATGATTTGCTTTTAGGGAATTGAGTAGTGTAATAAACATTGGATAGTGCTGTGGGACTGGTGAGAGAAAGCCTTTTCACTGGATGGGATCCCAGTATTTTCTGCCTTTGTATTCAGCATGTGTTGGATCTTGTAATAAAAACATTGTTTTCAATTGTTCTGTGTTGGAAAAGAAACTTATCCATAAAAAGGCAAGCAAAACTTCTCTTTGCCCTGATGGAGACATAAATTCATGAACCAGTGAGAAAAAGGAGAAATAGGGACCACCAAACCAATTGTAGGGTAATATAGATTTCATTCAAGTAAGTGTAGAAGCAGTTGCATACTTCAGATATTGATTCGCAATTAATTTGGAGGTTTTAAATTGTATCCTAAGCATAGTTTTTCCTATTCAGTTTCCCCCATTCAGTCAAAATTGAAATCACAATGCTGAGTGGAATTTAGATTTATTTATTTAGGCACAATTTTCTGAAAGAAAAAATCCCCAGCTGCCGGGTCACACTAAGAGAGCCCTTTATCTGACACGTTGTTTCTTCTCCTAATTCAGGGTGTATTGTTCTGCTGTTGCTTTCTGCTTCTGGACTGCTGTTTAGAGCTTGCAGGCTGGGTTTTCCTATTTGGTGAAAATCTGAGGGTGAACTCCCTCCCAGGCAGAAGCAACTGGCCAGATGCAGTGGATGGCTTTAGGAAGGCTTCATTGATGGTCACAGCAATTTCAACAATTAATTAAGTCTCTTCTTGGGAGTTGACTTGCACCTTGATGCTTCACAGTGTTTCTTCATACTTAATGGTATTTGTGGCCTCTGCAGAAAAAGCAGTTGAGCCTGTAATTTTCCAGCTGAAAATACATATTTTAAAATTATTTACATTATTTAAGAGAATACCCTGGAACTTTTCTTCTTCGAAAGTCTTGCAGCTCCTTGTCTAGAGAGCTGACCTCCTCAATCACATTGAAACTCACCTGGACTTTAAAGCATTCAACACCTTTTATTCTGTGGAATGCTGTTAAAAAGGCTTATTAATTGTCAACTTTGCAAATCATCCCCTAGGATTTTTTTAAGCAGGAACATTGGAGGATGGATTAACCCTCCCCCACCTCTTTTCCTAAGAAAAAGTTCTGATGAAATCTGGTTTCCTACAGGTTTGTGTTTTAAACTTTGTGCCTGTGTACATTCCCATAAGTATATGTGCCTGTGTGCGTTCCCATAAGCAAGGGATTTGTTCTTACCCACTTTTTTACAAGGGAGGTGGGCAATAATTTGGAACTCCCTTCTCTTCCTAAATGCTTATGTGCACAAAATCGGCCAAATTGTGCATCAATTCAGTCTTTTATTTATAAAGTATTCCAGGTTCATCCTCATGTATGTAACTGTAAAGTACTTATGTGAATTCTCTCTGTTAGTCATCATTAGCAAGAATTGCTTCTGTGCAACAAATGCAAAATAGATTTTGTATTTGTCAGCACTCCCGAAAACTGATTCTCAGAATAATTGGTGTTTATATTATAATTTGCAAGTCACAGTAATTATATATATTAGTATTATAAATGATATATATTAGTAATATAAAAGATAATACTTGATTACTACTCAGAAAAAAAATTACCAAAAAAAGAAAAAGAAAAAAAAAGAAGTATGATTCTTATTGGAGTAAATGGTTTTCCCCATTGATTTAGTGGGATCTGGATCATGCCCTGCATTATTGTTGCAGCAGGCTGACAGTCAAACATTATTAAGCCCGAGCTCCTCTCGTCCCTGTCCTGGCAGTCTGTACACATGCACAGCAGTACATCTGCAGAATGGTTGCTAGCACGTATCATCTTTCATGTTGATTTACTTCTGCACCTCTGCTTTGTGAGTCAGCAGGATTAACTTTTGTAATTCATATCTCAAAACTCAGCTTTTCATTTTCTAGCTTTTTAAACTTTAAAACCACTGTATCTGTGTAATCTTATATTTTCTTATGCTTTTCACAAACTAGCATGAAGATGACAGAGAGAGGATGAGAAGACCCCTGTGCAAGCAGTTTTATTTCCAACCCTTTTTCATTAAATAACTGTACCCCTTCTGTTCCAGTCTCTTTATGTTAAACAATGCAAAAGAATTGGACTTTGGTTACACTATGCATCAAGAAGCCCCTCCTGGCAGAAGAAAGCCTAAAACTGGCAGACTGCTTTCAGTACCAGTCATCATCTTTTTTGCTTTTGTTAGACTGTGTTCTCTACCACTGTAGGTCTGTTAGCCTCTAGATTCCTTTAATTAGCACATTTGGTAGGACCAGTAAAAATGTGATGAAATGGAGTTGCTTTGATGCCAAATCCTTTTCTTTTCCTTGTCATTTCATCTATGACTCAATGCTGTTCATGTCTGCAGAAAATACTCATATATGCAGGTTTTGCTCAGGCCATTTATTTTCTTCAAGTAGGTCACTGAAAGATGTGTTCCTGTCCTTCATATACCTGCCATCACCTCAGCTGAGGTGGTGGTGGTTCACTGCTTCTACTTTTTATGGTGCACATTTTTGTGGTGTCATTTTTCCTCTTTCTTTCTGCCTGTCTTTCTTTCTTTCTATTTGTTCTGCTTGGTTCCCTGTCCAGGCCTTACTTTCCTTTTTCCATGTGCAAGTTGGGAACTAGGAATCAGTGAAAGCAATATGGGCACAATAATGTGAAGTAAGTAACTTTAAACAACAAATGAAGCAGCAGTAAATTTTTAGGTGTTGCTTTCAAAATGATGTGATGAAAAATTGAAATGATTTCATATGCTGTCTTTTAAAACCCTTGTCCTGCTGTTGGCTTGAGAATTAACCTTGAGAGAGATGTACCTGAAATGAAAACAAGCTCCAGTACAAGCAGCCCAAAGCAGACGAAATTGTACACACCTGGTCTGTGCATGACCTTTGACACTTGCTCATGATGGCTGATGGACATTGACAGCCATCTAGCGGCTGGGACGGCATGTTGGGTCCCCTGTTCCCTTCCTCCCCTCCCAGTAATTAGTACAGCTTCAGTGGTGCCACCAAACTGAGTATGGCAGTGCCTGGTGATGGCAAGCTGCTGATGTTAGCTTCTGTGTCTGAGGATCTGGTAACTTAGCTGTAACTGACAGTTTGCTGATAAATTAGATCTTTAAAGTTAAACTATACTTCAACACATATAGCAGAAAAAAATTGCATTTTACCTACTGTGCTTTGCATTGAAATCCTCTTTCTGAAGGTTGGTTGTTGCACAAGCTCACGGATGAATGAGTCCTTAAATGTATCATTGGGTATCTCTCCCACCCTGCTTTTTATATTTGCAGGCTACTTTGAGACTCAGTGAGTTTGAATCCTGTCAGTTCTTTAGTCAGGTCCAATACCAACTAGAGTTGTACTTTTTTGTTGGTAAGAAAGTAATTGGTTAATGGCCTAGCAGATCCCTTTGCCTCATTAAAAATTTCCAAAGCTGCTTCTCAAGCCACTCAGCACCTTATGTTACAGCTCTAGAGGTAGAAAGAACATGTGATATATAAAGAGTTTGTAACTTGGTCTCTGTGATTAAAACAAACCTGCAAATTTGCAAGGCAGAGAGGAAATGGTAGAATGGTTTCCTTTGCTGCCTTTGCTGCTCTGGGTGTAGCTGGAAAACCCGCCTGCAGTTCAGGCCTGGGAATAGAATGTCAAAATGTTCTTGTGAAAGGAGCTGGCTTTGAAACAACTGCCCTTTCCAGGTTACTCTTTCAGTGTAATGCAGTCACAGCAGAAAACAACCCCTAGGAGCACCAGATGTAATCAAAATATGTACTATTGCGTTTTCTGGCGAAATTATGAGGTGGTAGGTTTTTTTCTTTTGGTTTTGGCTTTTTTTTTTTTTAATTGGCATCATATCTACAATCTGATAGGGAAGCATACTTCTCAGTAGCTTTCAGAAGTTGGTATGTGCTTTTCCCGCTGCCTTTGTCTGCCTCTTTCCCAGCCGCTGAGCAGGACCCAGGTAGGAGCTAGTCACCATCTGGCTCAGCTCTGATTTGCCAAAGCAGTTGCTGTGTGGTTTATTTGAAGTTATGACAGAATGTTGACTTTGGGCTCAATAACTTCGAAATTTCATTTATGCAAACTGTTGCTCTTTTGAACAGCACAACAAGTTCTGTGGGTGATATGTTAAAGAAGACATAGACCATATGCCAGACATCTGGGGGGAAAAGGCTAAATATGTCAGACAGTGCATTATGTCATGCTCACAAGGGAGAAATGAGAAGAATGGTTTCCAAAATATGATCTGCAGTTTGGAAAATGATTCTCACAGTGTCATAAATGGACTGTGCAGCACACTTGGTTGATGTCTTTACTTCACACTGAAAACATTTCCTCCCGAGCTTCTGCAGCACCTCTTCTAGTCATTTAGTCTGTTGGTGTGATAAAACAATTTAAGAGGAGCTGACCTGGTGAAAATTTCAATTTGAGTTTGTGTTAAAAAGCTGTTAGTGATGGCAGGCAACAGTTAATGACACATCTGCTCCCTTTCTTCGAGCTTTGACTTTGATGGAGTAACTGGGCTTGAGATGAGGCACGAAGCTGAAATTCCAAATCTGCTCATATTTATTACTTTGTAATTTTCTGTTTACATCTGGTTTAAATTAGGACAGAAACATATAGAACAGTGAAATTGTCTTTGTGCTTAGAGCTGTTAATTTTTACACTAATAACAGGTTTGCTTAAACAAACAATGGTTATGATCTTTGATTAGGCAGATGTGTCCTGTGTATATGATTGACTCTACTCCCAGTCTTGTATCAGTTAGAAATTAGACCTGTTTGGGAACTTTCAGTAGTGGTTTTAACTAGATTGTCCAATTTCAAAGATATTTTCGTTAGGAGGGATTTCTGTGGTCAGATGAAGCTCCCGCCCACGTAAGATCAGTCTTCTCTGCAGCATCTCAGGGGTCAGGACAATAATTTTTGGACTGTGTGTGACAGCTTTGCTGTGTGTGACTCAGACACTGTCTTGGCACTGGGATTCATGGTTTGCAAGTTGTGACACATGGTCTGTGGACAGCCTGGGGATGGTTCTTTGGTTTTGCAGCTGCTTACTCCTTTAGGGGATGAAATATTTCATATTTGAGAAATTTAATTTCTCAAAATGAAAAAGTCCTTTCTTGCTGCTAGGCCATTCTGTGAAATGTTGGATACACAAGCAAAACTGTCTACTTTACTTGTTTTTTGAACTCCTTCTCAGACATATTTTAATTTTAGGAGAAGATTCCGAGATATACCCACCTCATGATTAAAAAAAATCCAAACATATCCAGTGTGTTTGGCTACAAAGTAGGAAGAAAACAAAGGCAAAGACTTATATGTGGTAAAATAGTACAAATGTGAGTGTGACTGTGTAAATAAGTAAATAGAGAGGATGTATGCATATAATCAGTCCATACTGGTCCTGTATAAAAATAGTGACAAAAGATGGTCTTTCATATATGGTTATGGTCTTTCATATGGTTAAAATATCTAAGAGGTATTTTGTACGTAGTTAAGATATATTCATGGCAGTATTGTGTGTGTGCTGGGTTAATCATGTGGGGCCATGACCAGCTGGATTATAAAAACTGGACATAAATCATGTGAGGAGCCTCTTGTTACTCAGCTGGAGACCCTGCTGTAAGTACCACTGCAATGGGTGCTGCTGATGCCTCTGGACAGAGGCTGGCTGTCCTGTTTGGAACATTTGATTCTCCATGCTGGTATTCTCCCACACCAGTAAATAAACCTCACTCAATAAATGGGATGGTCTTTTTTCTTTCCCCCAGCTGCAGCTGTGTCTGTTGAGCCCTGTCCCATCTGGCTGTTTAGGTCAGCAGGGAGCAGGCAGCCTGTGCTGTTCCAGACAGAAGTCACAGGTTCTCGTCCCGAGTCAGACCTCTGCAGTGAGCTGTGCTCAGCACTCACACGGAGCAGGGAATTGGCAGGAGCTCCTCAGGGCAGAGGGGACACCCCACTGAGCAGAATGACATCCAAAGACTCATGAGGCAAAGTTCCTTTGATAGTGTGGAGAAATTGGGGACTCTATTTTACTTCTTTCTGATCAAGAAATAAGGTGGTAAAAGAAGAAAGACACATCTCTTAAAAGTCCTTAATACTAGCTTTAGCTATGCTGGTGCGTTGTTTTCTCTGCGTATATAATGCTGCTTCTCATCTCCAGATGTGCTCCTTCCTTGTCCAGTCTCATTCCTTTGATTTCATGGTTGGAAAACGTGTTGTATATTCTCTCCTCTGTCCCAGGAGAAGATGGTGAAGAAATAGCCTGCACTCAGAATGGACAGATGTACCTGAACAGGGATATTTGGAAGCCCTCACCGTGCCAAATCTGTGTCTGTGACAATGGAGCTATTCTTTGCGATGAAATCCAGTGTCAGGATCTGCTGGAGTGTGAGAACCCCCAGGTGCCCCCAGGAGAGTGCTGTCCTGTGTGTCCCCACACACCACGGGACTTTGACCCCACCATAGGTAAGAGCCTTTTCTAGTTTGAGAGGCAGCCCAAAGAACTAGGAACCTTGTGATACTGAAGTTCCTAAAGCTGTTTTTATGGTGAAAATTTAAGTCGTCTGAAAATAGCATATACTTAGCAGTTATCCTCCCTCTTGGGCTGCTCCATAACCAACTCAAAACAGTTTGCTTTGGACTATGAGTCTCATATAAGCCCAAATGGCTTTAGAGCTAAAAGGTTGATCTGAAATGTCTTGATATTTTGAGGAGGTTGAATTCTGGCTTCTTTTTGTGTTCATCTAAAACTGAAAGGTAAGTATATGTAATAAACATATTAAGATATGTATATATATTGAATATATAACTATATATAATAAGAACATTCTTTCAAATGCTCAGTTCAGGGACCCTCTAATAAATGTAAACTGAGTCAATGTAAAATGTTTCCCCAAAGTGAAAATATCCTTTTGTGAGATATAAAAGAAGCATGAAGTATTACTGACTCCCTATTTGCATATTTTCTATTATATACCTTAAAGATTAAGTCTTTTCTTCCTGAAGAGACTTGGATAAAGGAATCCCCCCTCAATTTTCCTAAAAGAAAATTTTCCACCTTGCAATTAAAGCTACATAATACTGTGTATTGAATTATTAGAGCTACATTCAATGCATAATAATTAATTTCTTCAGGAGATATAATTGCTGTTGATCAGCTTAATATTGAACAAAGTAGAGATAAAGACAAAAGCAGGGACTTTTGTAATTGAGCGGTGGAGCAAGATGTGGTGAGCATTAATAAAGAGATGGTGCATCTTGCTCTATTTTGGGAGGCATTGGGCTAACACCAGCAGGGTACACCCAGCAAATATAAAAGCAGTATGGATACATTCCCAAATTCCTTACTGTTATTCGAGGCATTTATAAAATATTTTTCTGAGGGATTTTTGTGGGCATGAGTGTGGCTATATGGCTCTGAGTGCACACCCATGGTAGTGCAGGTGCTTTCTACAAAAAAAAAAAAAAAAAAGGCCAAAAATCCCTCACTGAACTCTGTCTTCTGAAAAACACCATGTAATATGTTGTGGATCCATCAACGGTTATTGTTGGAGTCAGTAATAAAGCTTCCTTTGACGTCCTGTCAGTCATTAGGCCAGCATCTGACAATCCCCCACAAGACACTCTGCTTTCCCAATGTGATTTTTGTTACTCTGTGCAATGAGGAAAAAGGCTGAGAATTAGAGGACATTTTTGTACAGTGTTGTGATTCCTCACACCTGGAGCAGGGATTATGTGTGTCCCTGGGAACTCTCCCAGCTCCCTGTAGGTAATGCACCATCCTCTCTGCCTCCAGGATCAGGGATGGCTCTAGCTGCAACACCTTCACTCAACTCTTACTGTATTCTGTCTCTCAGAGCAAAATCACTAATTTCTTCTCTTTTCTTCTTTTGTCCTTTCTCATAGGTAGAGGAAGAAAGGTAAGATTTCCTTTACTTTTTTGGTAATGTATTGCTACCATTAAAATACTCCCATGCATCTCCTTGAAGCATATCACAAAAGATACACATAATCTCTGTTAAAAACATGTAGTTCTTTCTCTTGGCCTCCTTGGCAGCAGGGGAGATTACAGTCCACATGAAAAAAACATTGGGATGCAGGCAGAAATCCAGATCTTAATATAGAGAATCCCCTGGCTGAAAATCCCTGCTGTCTACATCAAAGGAGTTCCAGTTGGACTAGTTTGGTTGTGTCACCTCTAGCAGTGCCACAGGCGGAGGGAAGGGACCATTGTGTCAGGAGATGCTGAACTGTTAAAGTTTGCAGCTGGTTTTTGTGCTGAGGCTGAGCTGCCCAGTGGGCAGGAGGTGGCACTGGAGTCGTGTGTCCTTGCCCAGAGCCACGGTTTGTGGGCAGCTTCTCTCATTGTGTGCAGTTAAACAAAGAGAAGACTTGCTCTTATAGAAGAAATGAAAAAGCATTCCCATAAATAGGCTTCTAAGATAGTAAGCAACTGCAAGAAATAATTGAAATAACTTTTAGATGATCCATAACTTTTAGTTTATGGAAATAAATGCACTGTACCCAACTTATTATTTATTACTTGATAAGCAAGGCAGGAAATTTTTTATCTTTGCAAAGCCCTCTTTTTTTCCGTAAATAAACAGTTACCACCAGTAGGTCTAAACCCACTTATTTGTAATGTAATCATTGTCAACACATTCAGCTCAAAGAAAAGTCAATTGTCAATTGAAGTTGTCCTTCACTCTGAAGCTATGCAATAACCTGTCCCTAGGCTGCAGATGGATTTCTATATCCATGGATTTGATGATATGTATTTTAATTTAATATCTTGAAGAAATGGAATCTAAAGGCTGCTCTAGGCTCTGTATTTCACATGAATCAAATCATCCAACAACCAAGCTCCAATGTACTTTCTAGCACTTTCTAGCAGTTCTAACAGAAAAGTTAGTTTAGTTTAATTCTTTCAGACAGTATGTTATGCAGCTAGAGGATAATGTTAATTTATGGCCTTCATTTAATCAGTGTCCACAGTCATTAAAATAACACGAATTATTTGTCACGGGTACTTTAAATTAGTCTTGTATTTTTAAGGAAGCCTTACTCTTATCACAGTCACAGGGATGGTATTGCTGAAACTAGTGCTGGTAATTGTACTTGCACTTCTTTTCTGGCATCTGATGTTCTGGTGTCTTTTTCCTACAGGGGCAAAAAGGAGAACCTGGAATAGTGCCACCTGTAAGTCACTATTTTCTTCATCCATCAGCACATTCTAGAAGTGCACATATTAGTGCTTTAAAGCAAAATTTCAGTAATGAAGTAAATACAACAAAACTGTACACCCTAGGAATGAAAGGAGTGGAATTAAGTATGCTGTTTCACATATATAACATTAGAAATTCCTGTTATTTGTTAGTTCTTCTGCCATAATCTTTAATTTTTATGGTTAGATTTTTGTAAAAGTGTAATGGTAAGTTAGTATCTAGAAAGGGGTGAAATATAATTTCATTACCTATTTATTCCTTTCTAGTGTGAAGACAAACAGATTTAAACAATCAATAATTTGAGCCTAAACAGTTGTAATTCACTTATTTATTTAATCTTTTTTAGAGGAGCAGTGATAGTTCTAAGATTTTCCTAACATTGCTAATAAAAAGACTCCAAACTGGAAGATAACTAGTGCAAATTATATTTACTACATTTTCCCCCTTTCCCTAAAAAGCCTTTTAACTTGCTTGGTACTTTAATGTCCTTCCTTGCTATTTGCTTTTCAATGACTGATTTTCTGTAGGGCAGTCAGGACAGATGCAGCCATGACGTGTAGTGACTTTGATTTATGTTCCCTGCTATAGGTTTCAGGCATACGAGGCCGCCCGGGACCAGCCGTGAGTACTTTTTGATCTTCTGCTTCTCTGATGAGGCATCTGCCACTGCCTGCCATGCCTGCTTTGTGCTGGGAGGGTGATATGAAGGAGGATTCTGGATTCTTCCACACCTCAGTGGGTGCTATCTGCAGAGCCACTGGCTCTGAGGAGGCAAGAAGATGATGGGATGTTTTTCCCAGTGTCAAGTCAGCCTGTGCCTGAGTGAATGGATTGTGGCACATGGACATCTGAGGCCCTTAGTGCTGGGTGGATGCTGGGGAATGCCTCCCCAGCAGGGTCCAAGCAGGAGCAGGAGGAGCTGCAGGATGCTCTGTTCTGTGGCTGAGCACACAGCAGTCCTGGGCTAGCAGGGAGGGTGTCTCAAACCCAGCATTCAGAAAACCTTTGCTGGATTAACCTGTGGAGGACATGAGAAATGAAACCATTTTTTAGATCTCTGCATCATGGTTTTACTCTCTTTGGACAATGTCTACTTGAGAAGAAATATTGAATACTTGGTTATTATAGCTGTTGTCTTCATGATGATGTAGGAAAAAACCCATAAATTAATTTTCAAATAAGCATTGGATTTCATGTTTGCAGATCTTTTTAAATCATTAGGCAGTTTAAAAGAGACTTAATATTTCTGGTCTTTCTTTTAGGGACCTCCAGGCTCACAGGGTCCACGAGGAGAACGAGGACCAAAGGGAAGACCTGTAAGTTATTAAATATCTCAGAAATAAAGTACCTGAAGCAACCTCAAAAGATTAAATGGCTTTAAACTGTCTCTGTGTCTTCTAGAGTTACCAAAACTGTCCTCGTATTTTCCAGGAATCAGGTAACAAAGAGGAAAACATTTGTACTTCATCATTACTGGGGTAGATTGAAACCTGAATATTTTGAGGAATGGACAGAGGTTTAGCAGTAATTCCACCACAACCATACTTTCTCAACAAACATTCTCAGACAGAACTAGAATATCACATTCCCTTGATTAGAACTTGATGGCTGCCTGCTGGTGACTGCTGTGCAGCAGAAGCAGTGTGAGCTGTGTGGCTCAGAGCACTGCAGAAAGCTCAGAAGTTAGCAGGAGTTAATATGTGACTACATTTGTTGGTATGCTGGTGAATAATGTAACCAGCATTGCTCAGTGGAAATAAAGACTTCATAAGGGAATTTCGGTGTCTGCATGTGGAGAACCACAGAAAGGCCAAAAAGGAGTGCTTGAAAATACCCCAGGATGACATGTTCCTTTTCAAAAAGCTAGGTTGAAGAACAGAAGCTGCTAAAAGCAGATTGGAGAGTCAAATAATTGTAATTTCAATGTGGATATTTTCCTAGCCCTCAGGAGAGAGCAAGCCAATACTGAGGTTAGGCATAGGCCTATCCCAGACTCCCTTGCCCTGTTTCCAGTGTGTGCCTGTTGTCTGGAGATGGTAATGACATTGTTAAAGCAGTGCAGGAAATGTGCAGCCTCTCTGACATGCTTGCCAAGCCACTGCTCTCTTCAGATCTCCAGAAGACATTTGTCAGAAGACTGAGTATCAAAATGCTTAATAGAACTCTGAGAGTCGTTGTGCAGTCTTGGGGTGCACAGAGAAATCTTGACTTGTGTTTTCTGAATGAGGCTGTGTCTGAAGTGCTTTCCTAAAATGCAGTATTGCCAATGAGATGCTAAATAAATTCTGATTCCTGCCATGCATCCCTTTTGTCTCTACAGAGTGGTGGCCACAAGCACCTAAAATCCCAAAAAGCTGTAAATGGCTTTGAATCCTTTTGACACCGGTTATTATTCTGCTTTCAAGGAATAACACAGATTGAGAAGCAGTCAGCTTCTTTGCAAAAGTTCCATCCTCAGAGGTTCTGATGAGCTGTGTGTATGCCAGAGTGTGGGTCTGAGACCAAAAGCACTGAGACACAGTGACTACTAGTGCAGGGGTTTATTTTTACTTGTGGAAAAGAAATGTTAGCTCACACCTGCAGTTTATGTTATGAAAAAAACCCTCATGGAGCAGATAATCTTGTACAGACTGCTCTTGTAAAATTAATCTGGTTAAATGCATTACTGACTGGGGACGTTACTAATGCGCTGAGCACATTTCCAAGCAGTTTATTTATTTCTTCAGATTGTTTTTAGTTGTTCTTTCAAGTCAGGCTCCTGCTGACTAGTGAGCAGAAAGAACTCACCTTAGTGTGGATCTCCACCTTTTAGAAAAGCAGGACCCTTAGATGTAACATGGATTCAGGAATATTAGCATACTTTTTACACCAGATTCTTTGTTAGTGTAACAGTGAGAGACAGCTAGGGAATAGTATGGCTGCATTTTCAAAATGCATCTAGGGATGTATTCTGTATATCTAGGGAGGGGGAGTTTTGGAGCATGATGACATTTTAGTTGTTAACAAATGGTCTTTTGAGGACAGAAAATAAACTTGGACATCCTCAGACCCATTCATATGTTTTTCTTTCCGTGTGGATTTACACTCAATTTTACTTGCAGTAGCAGTTCAAGTAAATAGAAATTTGGGAGTGTCCTACCATGAGCTTCTTTTTCCTTTTATTTTTTTATAAGCAAAACCTTTAATTGTTTCCTGACCAGCAGCAGCAGTGGGCCAGAATGGGAAAATTGTGTTTTAATGGTGCCACCTCGTGGCATTTGTGAGAATGTGTTTCCTTTTCCCTTTTTCCTCTTTTTTTTTTACCTTTTAACCTTACTGAGCTTGAACTGGTGTAAGAAAACGAAAGGGTTTTTTTCTATACATATATAACGTATAGATGCTGTAAAATAAATAAATTATAATCAATATTTTATTAAAAACCCCACC
Source organism: Camarhynchus parvulus (assembly GCF_901933205.1). Classification (NCBI taxonomy): domain Eukaryota; kingdom Metazoa; phylum Chordata; class Aves; order Passeriformes; family Thraupidae; genus Camarhynchus; species Camarhynchus parvulus. The sequence continues at coordinate 7,335,625 of NC_044577.1, read as the reverse complement.
AAACTGGTTATGTACAACTAGTTACTTGACCTTGGTAATGACATATGCAGTTGCATTTTTGCTTTTGAACCAGCTTGAGTTTTGGTGACTAAAAAGTAGGTCCTTTTCTAAAAAAAAAAAAAATTTAAAAAGGCCTTTTTCTTGATTAGATTTTGTTAAGGTGTCTTGTGTGGGTATTGAAAATTGGCAAAGACATAGACTTGCCAAATTCTTTATAGCCAGCTGTGATTTTGTGGGGGTTTTTTCTCTAATACTTAGATTTGTTTTCTTTTTGTTTTGAGAACAAACAAATAAGGTATCTCATTCTTTTTCTCCTTGGGACAGTAAGCACTTTTAGGTTTGGCAGTGTGTACTTGTGTTTATAACAGATACATTTAAGTATGAAGTTTTGTGCTAAAACCTTCTGCTTCCATCCAACATGCACAGACCTCATTTGTTCAGAATACCATCTATTCACTGCTCCTTCTGTGAGCCATACTAGTTCAAACCATACCACTTCAGACATAAATTCCACTGAAATGTGTTGCAGACACAGCCCTCACATCATGGAAATCCCAGCAGTCTGATTGTTAATTGTGTTTGAAAAGATATCTCAGTGAGGCAGGCTTCTAAAAGTCTATGTTTAAGGATCCTTAACATGGAAGAGCTCATTCCATAGTCTAAAACTTTATCTTGCCTTGGTCAAGTATGTTATTCTAGTGAAGAAAAGTAGTAACAAGCACTTAAAGTCTGTATTTATGATTGAAGCATGTCTGTATTGGTCCCATTACTACTCATTTTGTTCAGCTAATGTTTTATTAGCTGCCTCCATATTTAATTTGAGTTCTTATATGAGTTAAGTTGAATGCAGTTTAGGAATTAAAAGTGGGAGACACATAAAATGAGAGCCGCAGGATGGGCTCTAACCTATTCTGTAAATACTAGCTAGAGGTGACTTCACACCAGGTAACTTTCCCTGCATTTCTGGCATTATAACTGTGTTGAGAATTCAACAGTGCTATGAACTGGCTAAACCGTTCATGATGTCAAGTAGGCTTTAAAAATCCAGCATTATTCTGGAGTTTCCTAAGCCTCTGTGTATATTTACACTTACCTGAGCTGTATTCATTTTAGAAGTGAATTAACTTCACTCTTTACAGTGGGCAAAGCCAAAGAGTTTTTCAGGAATAGTATACTCTAGTGTGGAATGATAGGAAGCCTGAGTTTATAAAAAAGCCTGTGATAGAAATTCCTGCAGTTTTCTTAAGTGTTGGATTCATAAATTTCAGTCAATGCTTCTGATCTGAAGATGGGAACAGAGCTTCAGGGATGTTGTTTGTTTGAAGGTCTTTCTTGTAGAAATACAGATTTCTTGTAGAAATGCAGATTTATCCCAAAGAGGCAAGTGTTTGCCAGTTACAGTTATTTCAGTGAATACCTTTGCACACTGCTGGAATTCCTGATTTTCTTTGTAGGGTCCTCGTGGTCCTCAAGGGATTGATGGGGAACCTGGTATCCCTGGCCAGCCTGGTGACCCTGGTCCTCCAGGGCATCCCACTCACCCAGGACCAGATGGAATAAGCAGGGTAAGTTTTACATTTGCTCTAGCTCAAAGTGGAGTGTTGGACCAGATCCACATGATATAAACTGTGACTTGCCTTTGGTTCCGTGACCACAGAACGCTGTGCCCACACTTCCTGTCTCCCAGTCACAAGGGCCAGCAGATAGTGGCACTGCAAATTCTGCCAAAAACTGGGACAAGTTCAATGTGAGAAACGTGGGAAAGGATGCACCTTTCACAGCAGGTTCAGCATCTAGCAAAGCCAAACTGCCCTAACCTAGAACCACCACAAGGGTTCTTTTACTTCCACCGGCCAAGGCATCTGAGCAATAGTACAGAGGAAATGTGTGCACCAAATCAGGAATATAGAAAAGTGAAAATTAAGATAAATGAATTAGAAATAACTAATGAGAGAAACTAAAATGTGGTTGATAATACTTCTTGCTGGAAGTATTCAGACAAACATTGAGAAAATTGAAAGTTTGTGAAAGCAATGCTAACCAGCCTTATAGATACAGACAAGGTATTCTGCAAAACTTTTTTTCTCCTCCTCCTTCTATTGGATACTAATTATGGTTGATAATTAAATACATATTTGAATTTGTCAAGTGTGTTCAGTTATACATTTATTGCTGTTTTGACGCCTGTTATAATTTCTCATTCCATTGTTCCTGAGATGTTACTGAAAACAATAGTTACAGTGACAAAAATCTGCAATATTCATGTTAGGCCAATAGGTTGCCACTTTGGGCAGCATTTAATGACGTAGACACATTTCCCAACAGTTCTGAATCCAGCAGACTCAGCCCAAGTAAATATCTTCAGCACACAGGAATCTCTTAGAATCACAGAAGCACTGTAATGGATGCTAGGCTGTTATCCTACATAGAATTCCACAGAAAATAAGGAAGAAAGGTGTGGCAGGAAATCTAAGACATTTTTTGTCTGTATTCCTGTCTCTGACCTCAGGCAATCTCCAGTCTTTAGAAATGTGTTTGGGGACCAATGTAATGAGGAACTGTAAATTTTGGGAGATTTGAATCTATGTTTGGGGTGTTGCTTTTTCTCAGCCCCTGTAAGCTCTGGCCTGCTGTGAATGAAGCTCTAGCTCTGAATGAAGCAAAATAAAACTGCTGATTTCAATTACTTGCTTGCATAAGAAGTGGGGCACTGAATTTTCTCCCTTCTTTAGCTCATTGGTCTCTGTTAATTGATGGGAACAGCAGTGGCTTTCAGCTTTGCTGGATAAGGGCAAGATGCTTAAAAATTCTAATTTGTCATCATGAAATCAGTTATATTTCCATTTATCTTAAGCTATTTCTGAACTTGAAGCATGATAAGTGGAAAAAAAGGAAGCCTTAGAAGACGTGAAGGAATATGGCAGTTTTGGTCTAGATTTGTAAGTCATGAAAAACCGTAATTAATTTAGTGGGAAGCTTTCCTCTTTTTTGGTCATTTTATACTTGTTTAACATTAAAGTGAATACCCTGGAAATAGAATAATAAGCATATAATGTATTCATGTGGTCTTTGAAGCTTTAAACACTTCAAATTTACAGGAGAGACAAATTTTGGCTTAGTGTTTAAACCAAGGATTGAGCTGATATCACTGCAAAAGCAAGGTAAATGATGAAGATGTGACTGCATGGATTTTTGCCTTACAAACCATCACAATAACTTACAGCTAAAATCACCCATCTTATTTTTCCAGCCCTTTTCAGCTCAGATGGCAGGACTGGATGAGAAGTCTGGACTTGGTAGTCAGATGGGACTGATGCCTGGTGCAGTGGTAAGACCACATTAGCCCTGTACAGAAAGAGAGGCTGGAAGTGTAGTGCATGTTCAAAAACCCAAAAGGGAATTCATCCTCTACAGCACTGTGCTTCTTAAACCTGGATGCACAGTATATTCTAATAGAGTTTTGCACAGTACCTGGGGAAAAAAGTGTTTTTCTGTTAAATGTCAGCTTCTTCTCCCACCTCTATCTGTCTCTTCTGAAATATAGCAGCTACTAAGAGTAAGGGACAGGAGAAAAACCAGCTCCTCTTGAGTCACTGCAGAGTGACTGAAAGTTGTCAGGTATAACACAAAGCAGAATGAACGAATATGTAACTTCTTTTCACATGTGATATCAAATCAGGGATTTTTTGGTAGTAATTAGAAAAAATGACTTTCAAAACCAGCTCTTAACTCAAATCTGTGCTTTGTTGTTTCAAAACAGACTTCCTGTTTCTCCAGTAGGCCCAGATTTTTCACTGGCATCTCTCACTGTTTAGATATGCCCTTTACTTTACTGGGGACTTAATGGTAACACTGACATTTTCTACTGTCTGTGAGAGCTGTTTCACCACCCTAAGTTATCTCTTCTGGAGCTCTTGGGGTTGTTTCTTAACAATACTTCTCTTCACATTTGATACCTTGGAAATACTCTTACCTTCTTTGCTGATATTTTTAACATTCATTCTGAAGGAAACCCTCCTTTAGTGATTGTACTGCCCATGAGTTTGCCCACCTGAATCTTATCCAAGTCCCTACTAGTAGCCTTCATAACCAGTTCCAATGCCATATGAAAGGTTCCAAAGATAATTTGATACTTTACCTTAGGACTAACTTTTGCAGTGATTTCTTCAAAGAACTTTATGATTAATGTCTCTCTTCAGTGAATTTGCTTTCTGAACATAAAATGATTTGTTCCACAAGTCTGCCCTATTTTGTTGCTTTCATTGTTTTGCTTAATCCTTTCACTCAGTTTTTCTCAAGGTGCTGCATCTCTTGTTCTGCCTCTTCTCTTATCATTTTCAAATATGGTTAAATTTAATGTTAATATATCTATGGCCTTACATAAAGTCTGCTAAAGTCAGTTGGCATTCACTTGCTCTTTGTCATGTTATATGACATTCTTTTTTCATTCCTTTGTAAACTGAGTAACTGACAGCTGAAAGAATGTTTTGTTTCTTATGTTCATTAGCTTTTTTTTAATGGCCCATTGATAACTCTTCTACATTTGCATTTTAAAAATTAGTAAAAAAATATTGAATTTTAAAGGACATAAGTCTTGAATTTCTGTCAAAATGAGTGGTTGTCTGTTACAGATATTTTTGTATTCCTAGAACCAAGATAATTATTTTAAAATAAGATAATGTTTTGTGTTACAAGTTACAATTAGGTTTGAGATTGTTCCTAAAAGTACCATGGCACTTTCTAAGGGACAATCTGAGTTTTGTGTAACTAACCACAATGATTTGGAAAGCTCTTTTGGTGGTTTGTATGATACATTTAAACACATCCTTTCATTACTGCTTTTCAGTTTGACTGAGAACAAGAAGATTAATTTATTTTGTCATTGATTCCATTATGAGATTCATCTGGGTAATGACATTCCCTTCAAGTGAAGACTATTCCCCTCAACTCTTATTTTGTTACTACATTTCTTTCATGGAGCTGGACAGACAGTTTGGTTATTGTGATTCCAGAGACTATGAGGTTGGAGGAAGCAGCCAAGTCCATATTTTCAGCTGCTAATGAAATTACATTCCTGTGGATTTTGGACTTTGAAGATTTCATTCAACATCTGTTTGTTTCATAATGCCAGTTTTCTGAGTAGAAACCTTTCAGACTGTAGAAATGCTGGTGGTCACTATCAGGCCATTTTGCCCTTTGTAGGGTGAATCTTGCTTGGGGAAGGTTGTTTTCCAGTGTATAACAAGTTGTGTGTTCAACAGGGTCCAGTGGGTCCAAGAGGTCCTCAGGGTCTCCAAGGAAAACAAGTGAGTGCTTCGCCTGAGGGGATTAAATTGGCCAGAGCTGAAGGCAGAGCTTGTGGTGAGAGGGGTTTGTGCATCTCTGGGGCAGCGTCCATCCTCAGTGACTTGTGGCTGAGTGCACCTTCATCCAGAAGGGAATTTAAACAAGGGCTCTGCTCCAGATGGACTCTATACACAGGAATTGGCTCCAAAAGAACAGTTTATTAGATCTTTAACAGGGTTTTTACACTACTCATTTTTTAATGAGTGAGCAGCAATGAAAATGGAGGCTGTTCTTGTTGCAGTATTGGCATGGTGTTAAGTTTCCAGTGGGGTTTGTGTATGGCACAAGATTTATCTACAGCTTGAGGGGTTTTAGTATCCAACTTTCACTCCTGTGGAAATGTGAACTGGTTCTGAATTAGAATCCAGACTCTCAGCCATAGGCTGTGATTTTCCTGGTCATGGATTTTAAATTATATCCTTATAATTGCTTTTGGAATTTGTAACTGTATTAATCTTTGGTTAATTTTAGGGTGGCGCTGGTCCCACAGGCCCACCTGGTGAACCTGGAGATCCAGGACCTATGGTAAGACCAATAAATGCAAACATTTCTACAACAGAATTGCAAATATGCTATACTTTTTAATTTCAGAACAGAATTTTTGTCATGTTGTTTCAGCTGAAACTATTAAGTAACATCAGTGAAGAGTTGTGGTGTTCAAAGCATGTTGTCATGGATCAGTGAATTTGAGTTGTTTTAAATGTAAATAGCAATGATATTAGAAACAATCATTCTTACTTTTCCAGCACAGGCCTGAGAATGGTTAGGCACTGGTAAAACCATACCTGATAGTGTAACTTACACAAAAGATGATGAAAATTTTTTTTTTGAGGCAACAAAATGATTCAAAAGTAAAAGCAAGAGCCAGAGGTTTGAAGCAAACAGCAACTGTGATTTTTAATGTTTTGGGTTTTTTTCCTAAAGAATCCATCCTGTATTTTCTTATACTATAATGCAGGTTTTCTAGGGTCAGGATGGTTAGAAAGAGCACCACAAAGCTGAGCAAATGTGCTTAGGCATAAAATCGTCCTTTTTCTACATCTGTTTTTGTAAATCCAGGCTTTGAAATGGAGTAAATAGATATTTTAAGTGATGGCTAAACTGACTTCTCAACAAATATATTAATTTCTTAGGGGCCAGTTGGTTCTCGTGGGCCAGAGGGACCTCCAGGCAAACCTGGTGAAGATGTAAGTTTGTTATTCTTTGTATCTTGTTCTATTTTTAATAAAACAAACATTGACATCTGTGAGGCAGTGACTAACCAGCAGATGTGCCTGTTCTAGCTACTATTGTCTTCTTTCCTTTGTAATTGTACTCCTCATTAAATCCAGCATCTCAACTGTGAATCTTGGCAACCATTTCGTAACCCCTCCTTTCTTTTCCTTACATGTCATCATCATACCTAAAGTCTAGCACCATCTCTATTTCTTGCCTCACTACGTTCTTAAATGAGATAATCTTTCTTGAAATCAAACATAAAAATAAATCACAGGGAGTCACTTGGAGGCATCTCCTCTCTTTTGGGATTGCATGTTGGGTTAGAAGAGCTGTAATGGTAGCACACATGTGTGTCTGGATAAGATTTTAGTATTTAACTTATTTTAAAAATGATAATTGATTATGTTCCTAACTGATGTTTTTTCTTTATCCATGTATGCATACATATATATGTAAAATGTATGTTTTATATATATTATATGGTTGTATATGTACTGCTCAACAGTAGCCCAAGACCTTACTGGTGGGTGTATATTAGTTATTTGCAAATCACAGTAAATCCATTTATAATAATATAATATGTAATAATATATATAATATATGTTTGTAATTTATAATTTGGAAATTAGTTAGAAAACTGGAGATGCTATTTTAGCCTAGAAATTAATTGTGTAACAGCTACCTTCCCATTAAACTGTACAAATTAATTGTGTAACAGCTACCTTCCCATTAAACTGTACAAGGACTTCTAAGAATCCTTGGCAACAGTTAACTCTCAGTGCAGGGAAGTCAAATCTTGACACTGCTCTAAGAACTTCCCCCATTTCCTTTGTTTGGGTGTCTTTAATTGCATTTGTGAAGCACTTTGCCTTCTCTCTGACCTGAAATTATTTTTCTGAAGCCTTTCATATTCCTGCATTCCGGTGTCCTGGGTATATTTGAACTGACTGATGCATGTAAAGGAATATTTGGCTGTGACTCTGAAGAGCTTTGATTCATCTTCAAAATATACTTGTTGGTTTCACCATATTGTTTTTGCTATTGCAATACACAGAAAATAGTCACTGTCCTAGAACTAAATGATACATGTATTAAAATATTTAAATAGAAGGAGAATCACAAGCTACAATGCTGTAGTGGGAAATAACAACAAATTGATGCTCTGTGTGAAGATGACAGAAAGTTGACTCATTAATTCCCAGGAAAACCCAGTGGCAGCACCATCTCCTGATGACTGGGATACATTGTGGCCTCAGCCTTCAGTTTTCCCAGTTCTTGGTTAAAAACACTTTGTGAGTTAATGTGTCTAATGCACATTTGCTAGGCATATATGCAGGTGATTTATTTCACTGACATTGTTACAACAAAGAGGGGCTGCATAATATTGATGTGAATGTCCTCATTTGTTTGAGTGGAAGAATGATACACAAAGTCCATTTTCAAATCTCCAGTTTTAATGTGTTCCTTTTCTCTTTCCTTAGGGTGAACCTGGTAGACCAGGACAAGCCGGTGAGCCTGGATTTCCAGGATCTCCAGTAAGAGCATGATAATTGAAATTTTAGCAAAGTAATCATATGTTATCATATGATACTGGTTCCTTATTGCTTCATCCTGATGTGGCTCATCAGTATTGCTTTTAATTATGAGTGCAAAGTTCTGCCAGTCAGTATCTGAAGTCCCTGTCTTAGCTCACTCCTAGGCTCCAGGTTGGTGTTTGCTTTGTTGCTGAGAGGATAACTGTTGTTATATGAGATTTCTGCTCTCAATTCATGTTGCCAATATTCGGACACAAGGCATTTCTGTTAGCCTTTCCAGAGAAACTTGGAGGGAAGCTAAGTGCAAGAGAGCTTTGGTTTAGTTGCTAAATATGTTTTGGTAGCAGTTGTTTATCATGTTTCTGGACTGACATATTCTGAAAGAAAGAACAGGTACAGTTTGCAGGTCTGAGTTTCTAGCTAATTTTAAGTGTTTGCTCTGAATTTTGATCTCAGCTTAATTAATGTTTGTCTATATTAACCCTCAAAACTTGACCTGCCACTCATCTTACTACACTACTTTTGCTGAAATTTGAACTTTGATCACACAACAATATAAATGATAAAGCTTTTAATGTCAGTGAAAATGTATGTAATGCTGAGAATAACTTCAAGGCTGTATCATCTGTGAGCTGCTCAAGTGCTGCTCCTCATTATGATGAAGGTGAAGAAGTATTAGCAATATTAGTATTGCTGCTGCCCTTATCCCTCTTAGTACCATGATTGCTGGGTTTATCTGCAGAATCAGGATTATATTTGTTTTTTTTTCTTTTTCCTACCTAGGGCCCTCGAGGCTTTCCTGGTGCTCCTGGTCTCCCAGGTCTCAAGGGTCACCGGGTAAGAGACAAGGTTTCCCTCTGATATAGATGATATTTCCTGCCAGTTTCAGAATGAAGATTTTTCTTTGTATCTGTGCAGAATTTGCCTACACTACAGATGAGACAACTGTAGCAGAAATACTGGCACTAGAGAGAAAGAGGGCCTTGCAGAAAATCAGTACAATTCCCCTTTAAGCTGACCTTTGTATTACATGCTCCAGTGCGTTTCTACTCTATTTCAAATGTTCTGGGAATCTGGAAGGAGCTTGCATGAGCCCTGCCAAGCTTCAGGAGGCGCAAACCTGACAGTTCTCTCACTTTGTTGGCAAGTCTTACATTAGGGTGGGGAACTTGAGAGGTGGATATGTTTGCAACATGGAGTGATTACAAATTACCAAGTTTTCTGGCCAGAATTTTACTTCAGGGAGGAATAAATTGGTTTCCTATGGCTCAGAGCCTCCTCCTTGTTGTTTTAGGATTTTTTAAAAAACTTTTTTGTTTTAAAAAGGAAACCAAATCCAGGGAAATGTACCTTGTACAAATGGTTTCCATTTAGGAAATGTTTAAAAACTTTTATTCCATGTGGGTTTTTTTCTTTTTTTTTTTTCTTTTCTTACTCTTACCACCTCAGATCCATTCTTAATACTTTAATATCAAGTTACTTTAACAATAATAGTGGGAGTGCTCTCTGTGTGTACATATATAAATACAATTTCTTTGTATTTTTATAACTTACAGGGATTGAAAGGCCTTGATGGTCCAAAAGGTGAAATTGGAGCAGCTGGAGCAAAGGTATTTTTATGGCCAAAACAAATAAATGATTAAGCATGTTTTGTGTAATACCAAAATCCTGAAAGGCTGGACATCTTTTGAACACAGCTTTGTACCCTCTCTGACCTTTATATGGGGGATAGAATTCAAAAGTGCCAGTCCCAGCTGCAGCTGGAGCTGCTTTAGGCCTGTGAGGGATCACTGGGTGAGCTGAGTGCTCCATTTGTGACATGTGTGTAATACTGAACAGCAGAGTCTGTTAACAAAGGGCCCATGCACATCTTGCAGTTCTCCACTTGGACAGTTCATGGTTCCTGTTGGCTCTATGGGACCAAGTTGAACATTTTTTAATATAATCAAATAAAGCAATGCATAAAAACTAAAACCTGGCTTTTCTCTTTCAAATTGTGATAGATTGGTTTAAAAGAAACAGGCACTGGAGAGGAGATGTATTGTAATCAAACAGACTATTTTATTAGTTTATTCTCAGAATTTTTCATCTCCATTGGCACTGCACCACTCTTACAACTTCAGATCAAAGCAGTGGTAACACAGGATAGCCAGCTGGAGCCAGTCCTTTCAAGATAGGTTAAAAGATGTTCTAAAAGAGAATAGAACACTTTTTCAGGCTTTTCCACTTTCATCAGTGCTGGTGCTGAAACATTTTTGGCCTGGCATAGGTGATAATTGAATGTGGGAGAGAATTATTCCTTTAGATTAAAAAAGTAGTAAATGAAGTGAATCTTTGAAAATCTAAATTTAAGTGTGAGATTAGTAGTTAAGGAGAGTTTGTGTGAGAAAAGATTTCTTTCCTAAGATTGCCTACCACTTTCTGTGCAGGCAACAACAGCAGCAGTCTTGGCAGAGAACACATAAACACTGAGAACACATAAACATGGCATTTCCATCAGTGTGAGGAGCAGTGTCCTTGCCAGGTGTGATGCACACAGGTACCTGTGCAAATCTGCCCCTGAGGTCCAACATAAGCACAGAGGACAGGGGTGAGATGTGACTCCATTTTCCTTTCACCCATTTCTCTAATAATTTCATTTCCTTTTCTAGGGAGAGTCTGGACCAACGGGAGCCATGGGTCCAACAGGTCCTCTAGTGAGTGTCGCATGTACTGGGTGTTGCAGAAGTGATTGTCTATACTGCTGCCAGTGGGAATTGCAGGGCTTTGATATCTGCATTTGAGATCATGGAGCTGAACTTTCTCTTCATGAAGACTTTGTTTCTGTTACTCTGACAGTGAATTTGGTCCACTGTAAGCTGTTCCTCCCTTCCATTCACAGGCATAGGTAATAATGGTAAATCAGAAGGCCCAGCAGAGACTTGGCTGTAGGTGTGATGATAGTTCCCAACTCACATAAGTGTTGGGTGATAGTGTTTTCTTTTTGCATGTTGATGCCTCATGTGGAGTGATTTCAACATGAGAAATACTGGCTTGGGTTGCTCTGAGGTAGAACTGGAGTAATTTATATCAGGAATGAAATGGCTAAGAAAACCATGGACAGAGGGTTTTGGAGGTTGTGGTGAGGGTAAGTATGCTTGACCTGGAAGTGAAATGGAGAAAAATTTTTTAGAATAATTTTCATTCACATGTGGTTTTGGACAACTGAATATGCATGAGTAGTGTTACATGACAAAAATTGACTCTCAGCAGTGCTCCTGGAAGTAAAGCCTTTTTCTGATGTCAGATAATGGCATCTCTCTGTGAAGCACTATGTTTTGTGTAGAGTTTAATATCCCTGAAGTGGAATCTAATTTGTGAATGAGATTTAGTGAAAGAAGTTGCATTATTGTCACCGGTAAGAATATAAAGAATTTATTCTAACGTGTTTAAAACTGGAAATACTGTTGGAGTGGAAAAACAGAAATTACAGTTTATTAAATTTCCACTGGGCAAGCCTGTGAAGCTGTAAGGATTTTTATGAGCTGCTACTTCTTTTCTGCTATAGGACAAGATAAGTTACTCCTGCAGGGGTGAAAAAACAACCCATTTTTTATTCTGACATGATGACCTCCTGAATAATGCACTTTTTGTTTTCTTCAAGGGACCTAGGGGAATGCCAGGCGAAAGAGGACGAATTGGACCACAGGGTGCCCCTGTAAGTAGAATCTTCCTTGTCTCATAATTCCTCTCTTGTTCACTTAAATTTAAATCCCCAAGCCTGAAAGTGTTAGCTCATGTGACTTCCTAGTCACTTATGGTGTGAGTTCTGCTATAGCTTAAGAAAGTTAGGGTTGAGCAGTTTTGTGAGGTGACTTCTGTACTATACATTTCAAAAGTTAAAAACACTTTTAAAATGAGAGTGGTAACTATATGGTAACTTCTCATAGCAGAGCTGCCCATGAGTCCAAATACCCTCACAGTATGATTTTCTGGGATATAAAAATGTCTTCTATGTTTCTGTTGGATTTCTTGTGAGAGATTCTTTTCAGCAAAAATTACTGAACAGGAAATAATGTTTCAATTTTGTCTGGAAAAAGGTTTAAAATGAAATTTAAGATTAAGTCTTTCAATTCAGATTTTAATTTAGATGAAATATAAAAATTTAATTTCAGATAATAAGGCTATCTTCTTAAAAATATTTTGATTTTCAGCAAAAAAGGGATTATCCTTGACATGAGATCATATTTGAATTAGAACTTTCATCCTGCTGCTTTTATATCCAGTGTCAAGTATTGTTTTTCTGGCATTTCTCCCCATGACTTTTATATGATCCACTTGTGTCATGTGCACCATACAATGACACTCTCAAAATATTGTCCTTTCTGAAAATAGAGAAATCCATTAACTCAAATGGGAGCATAATTTCTTCCAGAAGTTTTCCATGCCAGTGTTTGGAGGAATGTGCAATCCATCATTTCTTCAATCACCTTAGTAGATATAGTTTTATCACAAATGCTGACAATAAATAATTAAAAAATAGGTAGAGTTCTTACAAATACTCTGTGTTTTCTGTTTTCCTGTCTAGGGTGGACGTGGCCAGCATGGTATGCCTGGGAAGCCAGGCCCAATGGTAAGTGATTGGTTCTCAATCAACCACTTTTTCACTCTATATTTCCACTTGCCTTTTGACACTACCAGAAAAAAAGAAAAAAGTTGGCAGTTGCTGGTATCAGTTAAGTGCATCTGGAATTAATTATCTGAGAATGATTCCTTGTTGTACTCATTTTACTTTTAGTGCTGCCCTCTGCAAAATTTTCCTCTGTAGTTTACTTCATCTGAAGGTTTTAATTTGCAGAGGAGTTGCCCATAGCCTCTCCTGGGAAGGTGATGCTCTGCTGCTCTTATGGAGCCCATATGGTGGGGAGGAAAGTGCCTCAAGTGCATGCACTGCAATATAAAGCAGTTCATATTTGAATGTTATTTTCCTTCACTTGCAAAGCTGCAAATGGCTTGTTGTCAGCAAGAAGAAAGGCACTCACTGATAGCACAATTTGCTCCCTGCAATTGTTCCATTACCAGATGTGTAAAGGGGCCTTTTAATTAAGAACAGTCACTTTTTGAACTGAAGGACAGAGACCTGTGTTGGAATGTCTGCCAAGCTGAGAAAGCCTGGCTTGCAGGGCTGTTGAAGTTCTCTCACCATGGCAGCAGGGCTGCAGAGGAAGACATGGCTGCTTACACTCAGACTGTCAGTGTAGCAACGTTGGTTTTGATCCCACAGCCCAATCTCTGCATTTGCAGAATACATTTGTGTGAATTCACGTGAGTCAGGGATGTTTCTCACATACAGTTAATTTTGTGTTGCTTTTGCGTGTGAAAACTGGTAATGGTTTTGTACTATTTGTGCAAGGCCAAGTTCCACTTTGAAAATGTGGTATTTGTATTTGCTTGTTTTTTCCTGAAAGCATCACTTGTAGGATATGGATAACAGCTTCTGCCCATTGATATAGTCAGCCTTTACCATTTTGTGATGTTCAGCTTAGAAAAAACAAAAAACCAACTACCAAACCAAACCAAACATCCCAAAAGCCCTGCACAAAGAAAACCCCTTCAAAACCCTAAACCACACCTGCTTGCAGTTAGAATTTCATTCTGTGCATACTCTTTATTTACTTGTGACAAAATTCTGAGAAAAATTTATTTACCTGTGTCATCTTAATGAACAGACTGTTTTATTAAACACTTCATTAAGAAATAATTAACTGTATAGAAGCTCGAAAGATGAGTGTAAGTGCCAAAAAGCTACACAACTCAATTATTTAGTGTATCATGAAGGAAAGGTTAGTTATTAGGAAAACCTTTCAAACAAAGAAAATATTTTTTTCAGTATTTAAAACAAACTATAAAGTTAAAGGAAGCTGGATGGCAAGCTGTGAGGTATTACACAAACCTTGTAATTTTTCTTTGGCATAAAATGTGAGCTCAGCTTCACTGGACATGATAAGTGGTTGGCTAATATTTTTGGAAAATCCCATCAAGTATCACAAGGGAGATACTCATCCTTAATGCACATGTTTCTCACTGGAGAAAGCGTTAATGAAATGTGTTGTTACTTGGGTCAGTGCAGTGGTACAGCATAATCCTGGAACTCTTCCTGCAACAAGAGAGAGATTTGGCAGACATTATTTGTGATCCAATAAACTGGGACATAGGTTTTCAAAAATATACTTGGTGAGCTGTTACATCAGTTCTGTAGAAATTCAGTGCAAGGTCACAGCTGAAATGTTGTCTGTAATTAATGCTCAGTGGGACAGATTGTTCTGATTAAGTTTGTCAGGAGAGCTTTATTACATAGAACATTTTTTCTCAGCATGAATCATATTTTACAAAGAGACAGAAAATCAGGAAAAGATAAAGAGGAATTATCTGGGACCAGTGTTGCAGTGAGTATTAATAACCACTGTGTGCCGCCCTCCCAAGCCTTTGGAATACAGAAGAAAGTTCTCTTGAATGTCTCGTGCAGCACAAGAGACTTTATGGAAATGGAAATATCTTTGTCTCTCTAGCCCTGAAATTTTGATACAAAGTCTGTGTTTTACAGCTTTCAAATGAATCTGCTGTGAGTTTAGGAATCTTAATTCTATAATTGTTCACCGTGAACTGTGTACATTGCAATTCAGGCATTAATAGGTGAATCAAGAGCTGTAGCTTTGCTGAAGGCAGCAAACACTTTATTAAAGAACTGCACCACAATTCTATAAAATGTATTTGTATCACTTAAAAACCTGATATTTAGAGTTATTTTGATTTTTTTATAAACAAATGTTTTATGACTAAAAAATACAGGTAATTCTAAACCCATATTTACCCAATGATGAGATACTAACCTGTGTGATCTAAACCACTGAATTACAGCTTTGTGTCTGTCTTTTCTAGGGCCCACTTGGCATAACTGGATCTCCAGGTTTTCCTGGTATTCCTGGCATAAAGGTAAATAAAAAATGAAAGCGTCTTTTTAAAATGTATAACAGCACACAACTAAAAATGTACTAGACTGCACAGAGCTCAGGCTGACGTGTACAGATCCCCAGAGGCTGCTGTGAAATCAGTCTTAATTAAGACCTTCAGACAGAAGATAAAACCCAAAGCCAAATGAAGCAATTGCAATTCACCACTGTTAAGATACTTTGCTTTCCATTTTTCTTATGTCAAGGAGTGATTATAAGATGACTGCCATGCTGTGCTTCAGGAATCTTGTCCAGAATATTCAAAGAATAGCAAGATACATTGCTAGAAGTGAGGTTGTGAGGGCAAGTCGAAGGCAATATGGAGGCAGGACCTTCTAGTGTTGGAACTTCTAGTTTTGGCCAAGAACACTTTTTTGGGATGATCTAGACTGGTAAGGGGTTAATGCCTGAACCCCAACAGAGATGTGCAGTTCATCACAACAGAGAAAATTACAGGTACTACCTTTTGTGGCTTGGAGTGATTCAGCTGTGAAATGAAAAATTTTCATTTGTTGTAGCACTGTCTATGTGGCACTCCCCTCTCTTGTTTTGCAAGAAAGTGCTCTTTTTTTTTTTTTTTTTTCTTTTTGACTTCTTAGCTTTGAGGCCAATGTCTTCAGAGATAGAAAAACTCATACAGCTTCCTTATGCATCCAGCTGCACTTCTTTGACCCTTTACACTCCTAAAACATGATAAGAAAATGTTATACAAGAAGAAACTCTCAATTGGTCAGATAGCCAAGATCAGCAGATGTTTTTGTGTTGTTGTGAAGCTGGCAAGATTCATGACAATGTCTGGAAACAAGTGTTAATAACAGTATCAACTTAATCATAGAGTCATAGAATAGCAGGTTACAAGGGGACCTCTAGGATCATCCGCTCCAACTGCTCCAGCCTTTCTTGGAAAACGTACAGTCTAGACAAGAGGAGTGTACAGTTAAATGATAGCCCTTGTAGTGCATGTCATAAAATGTTTTAGTATGGCTCAGCATGATTTTACCTAAGGAAATGTTTAAAAAAGCTGTCACACGATGCATCGCTTAGAGCTTTTGAAAAGGAGAAGCTACCTTCAGTTTGATCATCAGATGATGTAAAATTGGAATAGTTGAACTCATAAAAGCCCAGCAGATTATACAACGAAGATGTGGACTTGTTTTATGAAGATATGATATTAATAGCCATCAGTTCCAAAAGGCATATTTCCTATATAAAATTAAAATTTAAAGAAGATGCTGGCAAGAATTTTTTATCATCCAGTCTAATCTTACAGGGATTTGAAATTTAGTGTAGTTTCTGTAACAGTGAGTTCCTCTGTGCTGTGCAAAAAAACCCAAAACCAACAAACCAAATCAGCCAATCCCAGATGTGTTGCCATATCTAAATCTTAACAGCCTTGCTATTAATGAAGGTAGAAAAAACTTGTAAAATTACAGACACTTAGTGGTATTTTAGAGACAGGTTGTTCTTGATCTTATTTGGACTCCTGGATAGTGCTGCTTTTCTGCAAAGTTTCCTTGTCTTGTATACATTGAGAAAAAAACCTGTCTATACTTTTAATGTTGGTGTTCACCTGGAAGTAATAGAAGCAAAATAAGGTAAGCAAAAATTGCATTTTAAGGATGACAAACTATTTCAAAAATGAATTGTTTTTCTGTTATAAGCTTAGTATAATATTCCTCTTGAATTACTTTATAGCGTTACATTTTAGAGCAAAATAATCTGAAGTTGTTTTCTCATCTGGAATCCTAGGGTGAAGCAGGTCCAACAGGTCCTCGAGGTCCCGAAGGTCCTCAAGGACAAAGAGGTGAAACAGGTCCTCAGGGCCCAGCTGGGTCACAAGGTCTTCCTGTGAGTACATTGAATTGAGTTCCTCAGTGCTCAGCATGTGCATGTTCACCTGTTTATGGGGGTTTTTAGTGCCCTGACAACAGAGTTTTGCTCAAATTACCTTTTTTCCCCAAGGAAAACAGGTCTCATTCCTATGTTTTGTGCTAATTTCATTTGTTATTTTATTGCAAGTTGGAAAACTGAAAGTTACACGATCTCAATACAGTCTCAATCTTCAAAATATTTTAAAACTTAAGCTTAAACATAAGATCTTCAGCACTAAAATTCGCACTAACTTGCATACTTTATTGCTCTTTTTAGCATTTCCATATGTTGCTGCATTTATTTAATAGCCTTTATTTTCTGGTCTTGTAAAGTGGATAAAATAACTATCTTCTGCTTTTGTGATTGATGCCAATCTCCTTAAAATGATTTCTAATGATTGGTACCGTGTCTTTAGGGCGCTGAAGGGACAGATGGTTCTCCTGGTGCAAAGGGCCCTACTGTAAGTAGTCATATTTCCTGTTGAAGAAATTGTGTAAGTTAATTTCTTGTATTTCCTTATTTTGATTGTGTTTCCTTACTGTGCTTGCTGTTTGTATTTGTAGGGATCTCCAGGGACTGGAGGCCCCCCTGGATTATCAGGCCCCCCTGGTTCCCCAGGACCACAGGGCAGCACCGGCCCCCCCGGGATTCGAGGCCAGCCGGTAACGGGGTCTTTGTCCCTTTGGGAACTGTAGTGCCTGGCACGCGCCGCTCCATGGAACTGAAACAGGGATTAGCAGTGGGCTTCCTTAAACACAGCAGTAGCATACTCAGGTCCTGTGAATCTGCTGTGTATCCAAAATATCACTATTCTTTGAAAAAGAAGTGTGTCTTTATAAACCTCAGAGAAGAGATTTTTTTTTTTTTGATAACATAATAATAAACAAGCATAATGGTAAAGATAAACCATTATAAGCATCATATTATACTGCCTACAATTAGTCACTAAACTAGAAAATGTTTGTTTTATGGCATAATACAAAGTGAAGTGGTTTATGCAGACTTTTAACTTTACTGGTGCTATTCATGTGTTTGTTTTCAGGGAGACCCTGGTGTCCCAGGTTTCAAGGGAGAAGCAGGACCCAAAGGTGAACCTGTAAGTCTCCATATGCTTTTTAAGATGAAGAGAAAACACAGAGGCTTAGCCATGTAACTTTTGGGAGAAAACCAACTCTGCAGAGTTCGAGTTGGTTTATCAACCAATCTTCAGCTCTTCTTTCTCACCAGTTAAATAATCATGTATTAACTGACAAAAATATAGAGGTGAAGTAATAGTTTCTTTACCACTGTCTTCTCCTTTGAAAATTTCTATTAGTCTCACTGAATTTTGACTCCTTTGCAGCTTGACAAAGTACAAATTATTGTGGCTGATTATAAGAAGCAGTGTTCAGCCCAATTGCAGAATTACAGTTTATTAGCCTATAAACATTGTAAAAGAGGAAAGCAGATGCTGAAAAGCTGTTATTTTTAACTGATCCAAGACCTATTTTCTTTTCTTTTATTGGGAAAAATGTTTATAGTGTCCAGAAGACAGTCTGTTTCAATGTGCCTGAGAAATGGTGAGCTTAACAATGTTTTTTAAAATAACATTTTATTCTCACTAGGGCCCACAAGGTCCCCAGGGTCCCATTGGCCCCATAGGTGAAGAAGGGAAAAGAGGTCCTCGAGGTGATCCAGGGTCAGTAGGTCCACCAGGTCCTGTTGGAGAGAGGGTAAGAAATCTAGAGGATTAATATGTCTTAAGAGATGCACTGCTAAGCTGAAAACCTTTTGACCTACCCATGGATGTTCTTACAGCTAGATTGTGCATGTAGTCAACCTTATTTTCCTAGCAGTAGTTACTATTGTGTCTTATTTTTTCACACTGGAGATTCAGTGACGAGGATAGTATGGTAGGAGAAAGGATGGAGATAGGACAAGTTCATTGCAGACTTCTTCCTACACCTGCACAACTGCTCATCTTGGCTTTCCATGAGGCTGTTCACACAGAAGGAGCTGTCCAGCATGCATGAATGAGACACTGATGTTTTTACCAGTCTTAAGTCACAACCCCACCCTCCACTCCCCAAGTTAAAGTACTGAAGTAAGAAAATTGTAAGGAAATGAACTGAATCTTCAATCCATAAATCTGGTCCTTTATTTGTAATAATCTATGTAAGAATTAAGATAGTTGTCTCATATCTACTGCTTTTCCTAGGGTGCTCCTGGTAACCGTGGTTTCCCAGGTTCTGATGGCTTGCCTGGACCAAAGGTAAATTAAATTAAAAGAGTCCCTCTTTTATTGTGTAGTTTGTTAAATCTTCATACATACAGACATATAAAAAGGAAGTGTTCCATTAAAAATTTCTGCTTCCGGGCAAACAGGCAGAAATTTGTCCAATTTACAAATGCTAAAAAGGGGTCTGAATTTTTTGAGACAAAAATTTTTTGGGAAAAGTCACTTTCAGTTCCCATGATGTTCAGCTGTGCTTGCTTGTCCCTGACTTAAGGCTCCCTTGTTTTGAAATGTGCACAGTAAAGGATTGACCTGTTCTACTCCTATATTGCTTTATGTATTGCTGTGTAGGAGGGGGCTCTGTGAAAAATTACCTATTCTTTGTGTGTGGTGTGATTTTCTAGACTTATCCCTTAAAAAGATGGGTTTATCTGGCTTTCCTAACTGCTCTAACACTTCCAGGGAAATGACTCACATAGGCATTTGTCTAGTACTTCTGTAAATTCCTACCTTCTTGGTAAAAATACAGGGATCCTAAAATGCTTACATAAACTTGCTTTAAGGAAGAGAAACTCTTAAGTAATAATTTTGGGGAGAAAAGATAGTCATTAGGAAACTAATAATAGAAAAAGTATTAATGATTTGTAACTTTGTTTGCAAAAATAGGTCCTTAATAGAAGATACTATTTTATCTAACCTGCTACTCTGTTACTGCTCTAGCTGTTAACTAGTAGCTCACTGGTGTCTTTCTAGGGAGCCCAAGGAGAGCGTGGTCCAGCAGGATCTTCTGGACCCAAAGGAGGTCAGGGAGATCCTGGACGTCCTGGTGAGCCTGGCCTTCCAGGTGCAAGGGTAAGGGACTGCTAGCAGTACCCTATAAACTGTGGTACCTTTCATTCTCCAAAGGCAGCAGTGAATGCTGGGGAATTCAGAAGCTGTTCTGCAAGGGCAGACTGGTTTCAGTGGGCTAAAGGCAGAGAGAACTGTCTTTATTTCTGCTGATGGTGGGAAGCACAGGTTGTGTCTTAGCAAAAGGAGAAATAGCCCTGATTGAGAACAGCTGATGCAAAGGAAGGACGTGTTTGTAAAGCACAATTGCCACAGGTAACATGGATTGAAGGCCAACCTTCATTAAATTGGTGATTGGTAACACAGAAGATTGAGTGGTACATATCACCTCGAGATTTTTTTTCAGGAAAATTATTGGAGGACAATTCAAAATATCAGAAAAAGGGGATAAAGGGAACAGTAAAATGTGATATAGATCATGGCAGAAATAAAGATGAGCCTATGAGAAGCTCAAGAGGTGTAAAGCAAGAAAGAATAGGAAGAAGAAAAATCAAAGACAGTGAGGGATGAAACTGTAAAGTGAATAAAAGGATGAGGACCTTTAACATGGAGAAGTTTGTGCTATAGCAGCAATCAAGCATTTCTTTGGGATTTTTAAATATTTCTTGATTGTTACAGAATTATAGACCTAACATCACTACTATTCCTGCTTTTAGGGTTTGACAGGAAATCCAGGTGTCCAAGGCCCTGAAGGAAAACTTGGCCCCTTGGTAAGTGACAAAAATTAGCCTTTCAGTTAATGTCACAGTAATTCAAAGGTCCCACCTCACTGAAATTGCTTTTATTAACATGAGTTTTCTTTATTTATTAAGGCTCATCTTTTGATAGTTTACTTTACATTCCTAACTTCAAAATTGGTACCAATAACATTTGTTTAGTTTTGTCTGTATCACAGTGTCTCTTGCTTACCTGCTGCTGCATCATTGATAAATATTTGAACTAAATATTTTCCTAGTTGATGCTTTGGACATATTTTCCTAGTTGATGCATGGACATGATAAATTATTTGTACACGATTCAGTTCTAATAATTGCATAGCATTTGGTTAAATCCAGCAGCATGGTTATTGTTATGTCTGCTGTAAAGACATTTTGACTGATAAGTGAAGCCCCAAGCCAGGTTAATGTTTTATTATTTATATATACAAGCATTTTTTTGGGATTAATAAATTCATATGAATAAATATATTTAGAATTTAATGTGGAAAATGCTTTATCTCTGCAGGGTGCTCCTGGGGAGGATGGACGTCCAGGCCCAGCAGGTTCCATAGGAATCAGAGGCCAGCCAGGCAGCATGGGCCTTCCTGGGCCAAAGGGTGGTAGTGTGAGTACGGCAATCTCTTTTTGACTTCACCCACTTTTGTATATTTTATGGGTGAAAAATATCTAAACCTGGTCATTTTTATTTCCGCAATTCAGGGTGATCCTGGAAAGCCTGGAGAAGCAGGCAATGCAGGAGTCCCAGGACAGAGGGTGAGTGTGGCTGTTATTTGCAGTGATTATGGAAAATGGTGCTTTTCTGTTATGTATGTTCACTGCACAAGATTTCTTCCCCTGTCATTTTCATGTAGGGAGCTCCTGGTAAAGATGGTGAAGTTGGCCCTTCTGGTCCTGTTGGCCCACCAGTAAGTCAGTTTTTACCTCTCTGCCTGCCTGCCTACCTGGTACTCCATCTACTCACTCATATTTTGGCTTCTGTTCTTATCAATCTTCATGCCAGTTGCTGAGTCCAAGCAAAAATTCCAAGAACATTTAAAGAAAAATAATTCTAGAAAAATTGCCAGTTTTGTATTAAAATATATATATTAGTAGTCTAATTCCTTCTACTATTACAAAAATAGTGTAAGGAGTAAAAAATTATCATAGTAATTTTCCCATCTTTCTTGATTTTAATGGGACTGAGTGTTTTCCTGTTACCAGAGAACCTTTAGGGGGAGGATTTTAAAGAAATTATACACATCTTATTACGTCTTTTAGATAGGCTGTCTTGTCCTGGGATGAGTAAAAATGTATAGCAAATAAATACCTAATTGAAAATATGCATATTCAGAGAAAAGAAAAAATTGTGGAGCCTGCCTGTATTTATCTTCTGTTTACTTGTTACTTCCTTTTGTGTAGGGTCTGGCAGGAGAAAGAGGAGAACAAGGCCCTCCAGGTCCTACAGGGTTTCAGGTATGTGCATCCATTTTTTTTAATTTAAAAAAGAAACAAACATGTCTTTATCAACTTAAATTGGAAAAATTCAATCAAATGATGCATAATATAACTTCAGAACTAAGGCAAAGATGTTCAGAATAATTAATGATCCATAACTTTCATATCAGTTGTGCACTAAACCACTGGCAAAGGCTTAAACACCAGCTCTGTATCCCTTGAGAGGACCTTTGATGTCAATCAGTTTTAATTTGAAGATTTTCCAAAAGAGTTCCAAATATGTAGCAAAATAATTGTCTTGATAATGAAGTATTAATTAAATCAATATCTGTTTATAGAGAACTTTACTTCTAGGGCTGAGATGTCCTGCAAATGTTAAGGAAGGGCTGCTATCTGATTTAGAGAGGGGGAAACACTTTGGTGAAATATTCATGTAACTCTTTCCTTTGGGAATCTCTGAGAGTGTGCTCTTGTACTGAGGGTACTGCAACATTCATGATCTTGGTGTCCTAGTTAAGTCTGGATTTACATAACTTTCTATCATGTTAGTGACCATTTTATTTACTCTTTACAGGGCTTGCCTGGGCCACCAGGTCCTCCAGGTGAGGGAGGAAAGCCAGGTGATCAGGTAATATATGTGTAACATAATATTAAAAATACAATTTATAAAGTAGTTTTATTTTTTCTTCTCTCTCTAATTGAATTTCCCACTCTGTTTCAAAATACTTACTGATTGATGTAGTCTGCAAGCTGTCTAAGAACTGCTTTGGCATAAAATAATTATGAGAATCTGTGTTCTTGGACTGAGTGGACTATCACCTCTCGTCATTGACAGATAGGATTTAGAACTGGCCATCTACATTCACAGTACTTTGGAAATGAAAATGTTTGTCTCTGATTTCCATAAATATAAAGTTATGAATAATGATTTCATTCAAATGGTGAATTTTGTTCTTAGGGTGTGCCTGGAGATCCTGGAGCTGTTGGTCCATTGGGCCCCAGGGTAGGTGTTTTCTTTCAGAGTTTAAATGTGCGTAACAGTTCTGTGAGGTTGGAAATTGATGCATGCCATGGACTTTAACAGCGAAAGTCAGTATTTGTCCTTTTTCCCCACCAACAAAATGGGTGTAAATATGAATATGTTTTAAGATAGTTTCTGTAAAATCTACCACCTTTAATAATTTTGTAGCTCCTGAAGTGGTGTTGAGTACCAGCAGCTAATGATTTGGTTTATGCTGTGAAATAAGAATTTTAGTTTGCTGAGCAAAATATTTCCCCACCTCTAACAGTAAAAGCATAAAACCAGTTTTTATTTAATCACTTCTCCTAAAATTTGTTCACAGGCTCTACTGCTCTTGTGGTGTATTTAGGATTTTGTCTACCAGAATTCTACTCTGCCTTGTAAATAAATGATAATCTTCCATTTTGTAGGGAGAACGTGGCAATCCAGGGGAAAGGGGAGAACCAGGTGCTTCAGGACTCCAGGGTGAAAAGGGGATGGCTGGAGGCCATGGTCCTGATGGCCCAAAGGTAACCTGAGTAGAGATTTGAATTTCTGCAGTGATGTGAGGTATAATTTTGCTCATTTGCTTGAACATTAGAGAGAGATTTTTAATTGTAAATGTGAAGGCATCTCTGTTATA
This sequence comes from Camarhynchus parvulus, assembly GCF_901933205.1. Taxonomy (NCBI): domain Eukaryota; kingdom Metazoa; phylum Chordata; class Aves; order Passeriformes; family Thraupidae; genus Camarhynchus; species Camarhynchus parvulus. The sequence goes on along the minus strand of NC_044577.1, from coordinate 7,311,805 downwards.
TAAGGAAGGACACACAATTCCAATTATAACAATATTAAAAATTTGCAGCGTACTTAAATGTTGAGAATTCACAGTAGAACTGGGCAAAGCCATTTCTGAACTGCAGAAAACCTTCTAGCAATGTTGTAAGAGCCATGCCAGTTTACACAAAGACACTTGGCAGGGCTAAGCAGTTAAAAGAAAATGCTGAAAGCTTCATGCCTGCTTGCATGTATCTGCTGTGGATGTGACTAGGCCAGCAAGCTCAGGTCAAGAAGGGAGTGCCTCTAGTTATGTGAGACCTGTAATAGACATGAGCATCTCTGCCCCTGGCAACTTCTACCTGTGCCTAGTTTCCATACTAAACCTATGTGACATCAAGGTCAAGGCAGAAAGACTCTCAAGCTTTTTTTATCTGTTTTCATCTCCAGTATGCACTGATTAAATATTGATGTATTTGGAAGAACTACGGTATTACAGTTGAACTTCCTGAGTAACACTATGGGAAAATAAAAGTATTTGAATGTGAATAAAGTCCAAATTTCAGATAAAATTATTACTTAAAACTGTACCTCAGAGACTTCAACAAAGGCACAACATGTTCTGCAGCCTGGAGACAAAGATGCTTCTCAGATGAATAGGCAACAACTTGTCTTTTGTTCCAGGGAAGCCCAGGCCCTAGTGGGACACCTGGAGATCCAGGACCACCAGGCCTTCAGGGTATGCCTGGAGAGAGGGGGATTGCTGGAACACCTGGCCCTAAGGGAGATAGAGTAAGTGTGTTTATTGCTGTCCTCCTGAGTAGCATGACCTGTCCCTTAACACTGCAGTTATTCCAGGATATGACCTGGACAGCGTTCAGTGCCATAACTGGGACTTTCTGGGTGTTTTCCGTAGGGTGGCGTAGGTGAGAAAGGTGCTGAAGGTACAGCTGGCAACGATGGGGCAAGAGTAAGTACATCTGTCCTTCCCTTTAGACCTGCTCTTCACACGCAGTTTGTGTACTGTGCTAGGGGACTCTGCTTGTGGAGTTAAGCACAATGCAGTGTTATCATGGTATGTCATACATTTACAGTCATTACCTCACCCTCCAAATCTTCAAGTTTATCAAGACTGCTGTGCACAACGTGTCTGTGCACCAAGCCCCTATTGGTTATCATCAATAATGAAGTTAAGAGTTCAATGGAAAGGATTCACAGTTGATTTGGGATTAGTCTAAGTTGACTATAGTAAAAATATGAACAAATGAGCAGACAGATCTTCCAGATCTCAATCTTGGACTAAGACTCCTTTTCCTTGTCTCCATCGAGTTGCCCACAATCTGTCCTAAATTTCACAGGTCAAAATTCCTGTCAATGTACTAAGCTTCACATAAGCAGTAAGTTGCTGGCACTTCTAGAAAGTTTTGAATGCCTATTGCATTTATAAGTTCTCTAGTCTGCTCAAGCTGTGTTCAAGACACATTGCACACACTCTGCTGCACAGACCAACTGTCCAGTAATCTCTATTGCACTGGGTTTTCTTTGTATGCATTGACAATTTTTCCTTCCCAGAAGTTATTCAAGTTACTTTTTACATGAATTGAGAATATATCTGAGATTCTTGGGTTGTGAAAATCAGTTGGAGTACTAGCTGCTAAGCATTTGGAAATCTGAGGTACAGTCAGAATACAAGGATCCTGTCTAGACTACATTTATTGTTAAAGAGGAAAAATTTTTTTGAGAAACCCTCTTTACAGAAGCTCTAATAAAGTTATCATCTGTGAGCTGGAATTGGTTATCTAAATCAAACATTATCCAAAGATACAGAGCAGTTCTTATTCATTGTAAGGGATGTTTAGAGGTTATGGTAGTTAATGAACAGGTGAAGTAATGGCGAACTGAAGGATCATTATGTGGAGTTGGTGGGTTTGGATGGAGGGTTTGGAATCTATTTGCCTGCCTTATGAAGAGATAGAGGACATTTTTGAGTACTTTGTAAGATCGAAATGGATATTCAGAAAAAATGATGGATACTTTAAAATTAAGTTAAAAAGTTAAATACCTACATAAAAGAAACAAAGCACTGTGCAAGTGGGAAAAAAAGACTTGATTCCTTTTTGAGAGAGTGAAATAAAGCTGGGGCTTTTGTATTTCTATATCATTGGCCTTATTCATGAATACTGCAGAGACAGATGATGAACTTAGAGAAGAAGGAGAGAATGAAAAAAAGCAGATCTTTTGAGGGAAGTTGGGTTATTGGGAGAGGAAGTGCAAGTTAATTTTAGATAAAGAAGATTAAAGACGTTTCCAGACATAAAGTAGAATTCAAATGAATGAAAAAGGGAATGGTAATATATGAGAAGTTTTAAACTGTTTTTTTGGAGCATCACTTTTCTAACTTCCTTTTGTCTTAATTTGTTCAAAAGGGTCTCCCTGGTCCAATAGGTCCAATGGGTCCAGCAGGTCCCACTGGTGAAAAGGTAAACAGATTCCTTTCTTTACTGAAGTTTCTTAATATTATCAGAATTCATTAGCATTTTAATGACCAAACAAGTTAGTTACTTGGGAAATAAAATTCTTTCATTTTATTTTAAGGGTGAACCAGGTCCTCGAGGTCTAGTTGGTCCTCCTGGTTCCCGTGGAAACCCTGTGAGTAAACATGCTTTTTTTTTGTCTGGTCTAAGTTAACAATACCTAATGCTGATCCAAACTCCAGGCATTTTTTCTTATTTGCTGATATATTTCTCCCTTTTTCTTTCCATTTCTCTGTAGCCAAGTGTGAAGTTTTGACTCGTTGCTGTGCACTTGCAAAAGTATTACCAGATTTTCTTCCTGTGACCTATACTTGTTTTAGGGCAAACTTTATAGAGTCACCCTCACTTACCTCACTCCTGAAATGATGCCACCACTTGTAATTGTGTCAGTGTTTTTAAAAGCATGCCCCTAGCAGATACCACTGCACATAAACAAATATTTAATGGGCAAAGCACAGAGGTAATCCTTAGTTCATCCAGTTATGTAACTCTTGTCATCTTCCATCTATTAGTGATTTGAAGTATTTTAAGGGTTGACTTCAATTAGGGAATTAGAGGCTCAGCCCTTCTAGATCCTTCACACTGCTTGAAATTGATTATGTGCCTGTCATAAATCAGAACACTCTTATTTCCAGTATAACTTGGAGCAGCTTCCACCCTTTTAGGGAGTGCTGGAGTTGGCAGCCTTTAGCTACTTCTTTTCCAAGCAAATGTTGAGTGGAAAGCTCAGTCGAAGCCTGTTTTGATCCTGTAGAAGAGTACATCTTTGAACTACTGTGTTTTTTCCCCAGTGTGATTGGAGTGGTAGGTTGAATGCAGTGTGTGCTCTTTTGGCCATCCCTGGAAGGGGTGGGTTGTGACCAGAATTTCTCCCAATTCTGTTTTAATACTCACCTGTGCCCTCCATCTCTGAATTCTGAAAGCTCAATATAGTCTTGAACACATGGCAACTTTTAACATCAGAGCTAACATCCTTTATTTTATAATTAAAAGATAATTTGATTCTGATTAATAGAGCAAAAGTATAATGACACTTATGATGGTGAATAGTTAACATCCTTTCTGATATATTGAACTGAAATGGATACTATCTGTAGAAAGATGGTTTTTAAATACAGCTATTTCAATTTTTCTGCCCAGGGTTCCCGAGGAGAGAATGGCCCAACTGGCGCTGTTGGTTTTGCTGGCCCCCCGGTATGTGTTTTGAACAGTAATGAGTTTCCTTTCCTCGTGCTTTGACACACTTCATTTCCTTCATTTTGAATAATACTGTGGTGTTCTGGATCAGGAGTCACATTTTTTCTGCAAAAAGAGCTGTTTCTTTCTCCCATCAATATATCAAGGGAAGGAAAGGGCCAGTAAGTACCCTAGACAGTTGAAAAGTGGTTTTCTTATTGAGATTATGTAATTGCTCACCAGATTTCATATTTTCATTAGTATGTTATGCTGCTCCTTTGAGATTAAAAAAAAGGAAGTTAAAATGTGTCTACTGAAGGTAGCAAAGATTTGTGCCATGAGTAGTGAAGGCTGGAACGAGGTGATGGACCAGATGGACTGGAATACCCTAAGCTTTCCCACAGCCTAAGTATCCTGTTTCAGGATCCCTTTCACAGTCTTGCACCTGCTTCCCTTGATGGGAAAAAAAGCCTTGAAAAGACTATGTTTGTTTTATAGCTGCTGAGGAAAATAGAAAATCTAAAGAGAAGAAAAATGTGAGCTAGATAAGTAAAATATTTAAAATGGAAATACTGGCTTCACAGTATTAGAAAGATTAGAAAGCTATTAGAAAATGTCATGTGTGGTCTTCTAATGACCATGCTGAATTGTTAAACAAATACAGTGTTTTCTGGACTGATTTTTACCCCTGGTATTTTAATTTTTACCCTTTTAAAAATTCTCTATAGAATTATTTTGTTAGGAAAGATTTGGTGTTGCCTGCCCTGATGTTTCTTCTAAATAATTTTTCTTATAGGGCCCTGATGGTCAGCCTGGTGTTAAAGGTGAACCTGGAGAACCTGGACAGAAAGGAGATGCTGGATCTCCAGGCCCACAGGGTCTTGCTGGGTCTCATGGTCCCCCAGTAAGTACAAATAAAATCCTCTCAGAACCAGTGACATAGGCTGATCTTGTTCATTAAAAAAGTTCTGGGTGTTCACTATCATCCCTCTCTTTCCTTTTAGGGCCCTCCAGGTGTTCCTGGTCTGAAAGGTGGTAGAGGAACTCAGGGTCCACCTGTAAGTAGATATTATGTGTTGAGACCTGACTGCAGATAATCTAATACAGAAGTTTTGTGTCATGTGTGTATTATTCCATATCTCAGCTTGTTTTGTCAGTATGTAAATATAATTTGCTCACTAATTCAGCCAAGAACATTTGAGGTAACTAGTGCTGTGTTTCTTTTGATAAAGATGGCATTAAAAAGGAGCTTTTTTTAGGGTGCTACTGGATTCCCAGGATCTGCTGGAAGAGTGGGGCCTCCAGGACCTACTGTAAGTTAATTATAATTTTCCTAGTAGGTATGTTTTATAAAATGCTCACCAAGAATGTGAAGGTTAAATAAAGCAAGAAGTTGAACCAGTGTTTATGGTCGATGCTATTGAAGAGAACAGTTTGTCAACACTGACTTCTGTGACTAATTGTTTGCACCATTAAGTAAAGCTCATTAGTCTTCAGCTTGGTGCAATGCCTGATATTGGTCCAAGGCTTTCCATTGGGTTAAGCAGGCTTTCAAATTGCTGCTCAAATTGCTCCAATGACTTAATTGCTTTGAGGAATAAAAAACCCCAACTTATATTTTCCTCTATATTTTACTTTTTGTCCTTTTAGTGGTGCCTGAAATTACAACAGTTTTTGGAAAAGAAAGAGCCCCTTCTGTGCTCTCTCATTGGTGGAGTTACTCATAAGTTCCATTAAAATAAACTCAAACCCACAAACACAAAATGTCTTCTGTTCAAACATTTGCAGAAATACTATAAATAAATACTAGCTGTGGATCAAATTGAGGGTTGACCACACAGAGAACTGTATCATGTTTCATATGTGTTTTAATGTTATGATGAAAAAAAACAACTTGCAGTCATTGTAAGGTTATCAAATGTGAAGTTTATGGAAAACTTAAAATGCACGTGTAGTGTTTTAAAAGTATTTGAGAAATAAACAAAGGTCTGTTGAAACACTAATTTATACCATGGAAATGAAAAGTTTGGATATAAACTTTAGCTTGATGATGTTAGAAAGAATGGGCAAGGGTGAGTTTTCTAGCAGTGGTTATATACTTGAGGTGAAAGAAAAAAACAATAAAGAGAGAAACAAAAAAAGTGTCTTTTAAAGAGTGAGTTTGGAATTGAAAATTGAGGGGGGTTATGGGTGGAACTTGGACATAATTTGATATTTATTTCATTTCATTTATTTGATCATATAAGAGATGATAGCTTTTAGCTCATTCACATTTGTTACCCTCAAAGCATACATTTATAGTTAACTGAAACACAGTCCTTAGAGTTTTATTGTCCTGGTCAGAAAAGGGCCCGATGTAATGATGCGTTTTCATTTTTTTAGGGAGCCCCAGGGCCTGCTGGGCCTATTGGTGAGCCAGGAAAAGAAGGTCCCCCAGGTCTTCGTGGTGATCCTGGTTCTCATGGCCGTGTGGGAGATCGAGGGCCAACTGGGCCTCCTGGTGGCCCTGGGGACAAGGGTGACCCGGGCGATGATGGGCAGCCGGTATGTCCCTTGACTGGCCCTCCACCAGCTCCAGGCTTGCTCTCTTTGTTTGTTCCTGCTGACATGACAGTGACATTGCTTCCTCCTCTGTGGATTTCAGGGCCCAGATGGCCCCCCTGGCCCAGCAGGAACTACTGGTCAAAGAGGAATTGTTGGAATGCCAGGACAGCGAGGGGAGAGAGGCATGCCTGGGCTGCCAGGGCCTGCAGTAAGTGACCACCAGGCCATGTGCCACCGGCCTGGGAATTTCTGTGTGGGATTTGCAGCTCCTTAGATGAGGAGAAAGGTGGAAAACTCCAGTTGCAGGAGTGAATAGAGAGAGAATAGTAAAGAACTTAATCTCATTCAAATGCATGAGGTGGAAGGTTTACTTCCTTTTTGTTTCTGCTGTAATGGAAAGTCTGAACCTGAATTAAGTGAATAATAGCATTAAGGCTTTTGTCTAAAATGTTCCTATTTGACTTAAAACTTGATCCCTCAAAAAAACAACCCCACACTCTCATTTAGGTACTCAAATGTTGCTTAAATGTGAGTAAATACTCTGCAAGCACTGTTTCATAAATTGTGAACTACAGTCTTCCAAATTGCCATTTGAGCTCTCTTTGCATTCATATAGGATTTATAGATATTTGTTGGATAGCATAATGATCCAGTAGATCAAGCAATTAAATAGTATTAAATCTAGTAAAAGTAAATCTAGTAAAAGGATTGGTATGGAAGATCTGTCATTACCACTGGATCTGTGAAGTCACTTTATAGCTAAAGTTGGCCAGAAATTTTTCCAGGCTAACAAGGTTTGTTGGTGTTGAGACAGAAAAATCATGTTAATTATTTCAAACTTCATTATATTTTTCTGAAATCTAAAACACCATACCTATTGCAGATAATGACATCAGACTTACTGATTTATCAGTAACTTCTTACAAATACAAAGTATATTAAATATGTATTCAAATTATGTAAGAACCTTTTCTTTAGATATCACGGGTTTTCTTTCATTCACAAATGTAGATAGTGTTTTGGTCTGGCAGTAGTAGTTTGCCAGGCAGCAGGTTTTTAGTGCTTTCTTTGTTTTGTGATTAAAATTTTAATATGATATTTGTCGTCTTTTTTTAGGGTACTCCAGGAAAGCAGGGTCCCACAGGGCCACCTGGTGACAAAGGTCCCCCAGGACCTATTGGCCAGTCAGGTGCCACTGGGCCTGTAGGTGAAGCTGGTCCAGAAGTAAGTATTACAGCATTGTAGCATGCAAGAAAAGACATGGTCATTCTCCCTGACTTGAAGTTAGAGGTGGAGAACAACTTTCTAATTCTTCTAAAAATGCAGGATTACAGAGTTAATCAATAGCTCTATTTTTATTCCATAACTCCAGGGACCTGCTGGTAATGATGGTACTCCTGGACGAGATGGAGCTGTTGGAGAACGTGTAAGAATATATTATTTTCTTAATTTTCTTCTGCAAACCCCCATTTTATTCTTGACTTATTGTAGATTTTCTTTTCATTCAGTTAACCTGATGGAGAGCTTGTTCTGAAAGTATATCCCAGCTTTGAATATAATACCTCTCAAAGCTGAGGATGCCTGGCTAAGAGGCTAAGAACATCTGCTTCCACAAACTCAGACTTGAGTTCTTGCAGCAGGAATATCTTTGTAGGTTGCAATTGCTCAAAAATAGACTGGCAGTGCTACAGTTTTGTTGCATTGGTCTAGACCAGTCCTCTTTAGATAAACAATTGAAATTCTGCTTTGCAGGGTGATCGTGGTGAACCTGGCCCTGCAGGCTTACCAGGTTCTCCAGGAGGTCCAGGAACCCCGGGTCCTGTTGGCCCTCCAGGAGATGCAGGTCAAAGAGGTGAAACTGTAAGTGATGCTTTTTTAAAAAATACTTTGTATATCAAAAACTATTGTGTATGGTTTTCATGCATTGCCTCACACTCTTTCTGTATGCATCCTTTGCAGGGTTCTCGAGGTCCCATGGGTCCCCCAGGCCGTGCAGGAAAGAGAGGTTTGCCTGTAAGTTGCTCATGGTCATTGTGGTTTTGTCTGAGATACCACTGAGGAAAGTGTGCGAGGAATTCAGCCCAAACGAGAATGCCAAGCAGGGCTTCACCTTGTGTTCTGGCTGCAAGTGGGTGCAGGTAGTTCTGAGCTGCAAAACTGCACAGATTTGGATATTTGCATACTCCAGTAGTGCTTTGGAAGCCTCTTTATTTGGAGCATGTTACTGTCTGGATAATGGAAGGATCTGAGTTAGCAAATGGCTGGAGTCTGGTCTAAATAAGGGGTCAGGAAATGAATACTTAACAAAAAGGGAGGTTTTTAGATAAAAATGGCAGAAATACAACAAAATCACCTGTTCCCTCTAAAAGGCCTTAATTCAACTAATGAACTTCCAACTTCAGTCTGAAAAGGAAAATAAACAAAACTCCTCTTTTTTATGTTACATAAGTCTTTTACAATCCAAGCCTGGAACAGAAAATTAATTGCAAACTTGGGAAATTCAAAACAATGTTGTCCTGTCCCTAACAGATGTCATTTGAGAGACAGTAAAGTTTATTGAGTAGTTAGTGATAATGATGCCATAGATAAACTATTTGGAATCTGGCATTGAGAAATTTAGCATGTAATTTGGGCTGAGAAATATAGAATTGAAAACAGCAGCCACGTTTTGCAATGATTCTTGAATTTGTGTAAGTAGTTTGCAATTATCAAAGCTAACAAGGAAATTGTGATAGTAATAGGAACAAAGTATTTGTGCTGCCTGGATGTTGTTGTCTGTAGTTAGGGAATGTAACTTCAGTTGTACTTTAATCATAATGAAGGTGAAAGAAGCTGTGAGAAGTAAAGATGCAGCCTGGATGATTAAATACTGAAAATATGCTTTATCACAATGAGTCTGTGAGAGATCTTTAATATTTCAATCTCATTAACAAAAATAATCTGCCATATACAGTAAAGTGAAGAAATACATTGATATTTAAAAAATTGGTTTTCTAAATTATTTATTATCATTAGTACAGTTCCATGGGTTTTTCACTGTATCATGTAGCTAAGTAGAGTAAATTTGCTACAACTGTATTTAAGCACAGCACAGCACAGTTTTCTGTAATTATTTACTTATCCTTTGGTAAAAAATTAAGATTCTTGGAGCTGCCTCAACATCATCATCTTTTCCATCTTTAAAAGGGAAGGAGGTTTGAGTGCAGTGTCTAAAAGCAAATGAGGGAATTTTGAGGTTGGAGTTTTTCCCCAGTTCAGAATTTCACATTTCATCATTGATATTTACAGGGTCCCCAAGGACCTCGTGGTGACAAAGGTGACAATGGAGATCGAGGTGATAGGGGCCAGAAAGGACACAGGGGTTTCACTGGACTTCAAGGCCTTCCTGGCCCTCCTGTAAGTTGCTCTGCTTTTACTATAATTTTATTTACTGGTACTTAAATGGTATATCAGGAACATAGTTATTTAAAGTGGAAAATAAAGCAAACTAGTTTTTTTTTTTTCCCACAAGGTGTTTGAGTGGCCTGGTGTCTATACTTGCTAGTATTTTAATGCGATTTTAAAATACTGTTGTATGATGAGGTAAACCTGTTGTTGCAAGATATGTGTTTTATTCTTGTTCCCTTTGCAAGGCCAGTCCCTTACAGTTAATGACCTGTCAGCACAAGATAGTAACAAAAGCTGGTAGTTTGAGATAAGCAATTTGGAGTGTGAAATGCTTTTTGGCAGTGTTTGAATTCATTAGAGTCAAGGAACCCAGTGCAAAATCCCAAAAGGACTGTGAGAGCATTTCTTTCTAATATTTTCAAGAACTTTAGGATTTCATTGTCAATTGAATGGAAATATCATGGAAAACTTGCCTTTTTTTTTTTTAACATTTATACATTTATTCACTGGTGCTGTGAAAACGTTGGAAGTTTCAATGCACAGGAACAGCAGCAACAAAAAGCCTGACACCTAAATTATCTTTTCACTTGGTGATAAAGCTGTCATTTACTCTCTTGTGAGCCACTCACAAGATTATAAATACTTCCAAACCAGGGCTTTTCTAGAGAAACAGCTTTACAGGCAAGCACCAGTAAATTTAATTAAGTTACTAAGGGATTAAGGTAGAGGTACCACCCATTGTTTATGTACCTTTTAATCCTATTCATATCAATTGTGTGTATCACGCACTAAAAAACTAAAGTAACATGCTCTAAATGACACAATGATATGATAATTTCTTCTGTTTAGGGTCCAATTGGTGAACAGGGCAGTCCTGGCATTCCAGGCCCATTTGGTCCTCGGGTGAGTATAACTTTTAAGGTTTTTCTTTCTTGGGGTTTGTGGTTTTTTCCTTGCTCAGACATCTATTTCTGCATCACTTGTATTTCAATGACTTTTATTGACTTTGATATCATATGGTCATTACCCTAATATATTTTACTGAGACATCACCTTGTTTAATATAGTAAAGCTTTGTCATGAGTGTAGTTTTTTGTAGCTAAAATTGTTGGCTCAGAATGACTAGAAGGCTGCAGTCTCTTTTTACAGACACTTCTGCTGCAGCTGATACAAAGCCATGCATGTGGCAGCTCTGCCACTCATCCCCCATGCATGTCATTTTACTCAAAAATAAAGAAGAAATACTGTCCCTTGGGAACATCCAAGGGAGGCATCTACATCTACCTCTGAGCCTGTATCTGAGGATGTACAAAAGCTACTCCTGTCTGCACAGCATCTGGAATCTGAAACTTATCCCACTTGAATGGTTAAGGAAAAAGATATACAGCTGAACCAAGTTATGTTATCTGAGGTGATTCACTTCAGAAGAGCAGCTTTTAAACTGCCTTCTTACTTTAACAGAAGAAGAAAAAAGCTGATTTTTAAAAGTTTGGTAATAGGCACAAGTAATCAGATTGGCTCCTGACAAGATACTACATATAATGGGCTGCTTTGTAAAACTTTGTTTCTAAGTGCTAAAATACATTCCATCTGTCTCCTATATTTTCTAGGGTCCTCCAGGTCCAGTTGGTCCTTCTGGAAAAGATGGAAGTCCTGGTCCACTTGGGCCAACTGGGCCTCCTGGTGTTAGAGGGACTGTGGGAGAGGCTGGACCTGAGGTAAATTGATGGGAATATGGGGGAAAAAATTATCTTCAAATAATCAGATTCTTTTTTATAGTCCATCACGTTATTTTCTTGAACATCTATGAGCTCAAGACAAACGATAAAATGTGGTAGTTTCTCCAAGAAACATCCAGGGTAACTGTATTGGAAGGTTTCATTTCTTACTCATTTTCATCTTCTGATGCTGGGATGATCCCAGCCTCATCCACATGTGCTCTTTTTAGGCTGAGCTGGATGTAGTTCTGTGGGTGGCTTACTGGATCCTGCTGGGTCTGTGGTCCAACACGGCTGTTTGGCCACTTGGGTCCTAAACCTCAGGCCCAAGCACAGGCCAGCAGTGGCTCAAAGCTGGCAGTCCAGAGAGTGAGCACAGCCACCTGCCTGACTGCCAGCACCCTCCTCCACTGTGCCGTGTGTTAGGGAGATCCTTCACTCCAAATCAACAGCCCAAACTTCTAACACTGAGCCCAGCTGACCTTCTTCATGCTGGGCTGAGGTTTGCAGACACCAAACCATGAGCTAATTCACTACTGATGGAAACTGGTTTGATCAGTTTGGAAAGAGTCCTAAACCTTGCTGAATGCCCCAGGCATATTCCACATGCACCAATTCAAAATACTCAAAAAAGGGTAGTTAAACTATTTGAAAGAAGATAAATTTTTAAAAAATTAGAGAATTTGAGAAAAGAGTGACCTGGGTGGTCATGGGGAGAAGTAAAAAATTGATATTGCTTATTTTGTGGAAGTGGTAGAACAAAATAATGGGCAAGAAAAGGCAGGCAGTTTTGGCTGTCTTTGTCTGGTAAGACATGGGGTTCCTTGTGTTTATCATGTGCTGATATTCTGCCTATTTCATTTGAATTTCTGCTAATTATCAGTATCTCCACTTCTGCCCAGACACCAAGACCTGTATGAAAAGTGTATGGCAGAGCATAAGAATATAATATGTCTCTATCAACTGTGTAATGAAACCACACAAGAAATATCACATTCCAGTATTTTTAGTTTTGCTTTCCATGGGGTCTTGCATGCAGCTGTAAGTTGGAACTAAAAAGCAAGAAATAAAGGTTGAGATTTAATCTTTCAGACACAGTGTGTGTTAGTTTGGGTGTGTGCATTTGGAGCACTAGTTGTGAGTTTTGAAGTAATGACTCTCAAAGGAAAGGCCGGTTCTGATCCACCACCTGGTGCAGCAGAGCATCAAAATTCATCTAGAGGTACATTACAGACTTTGTACTGCCGGAGAAGGGCTGGCAGGGTGAGATATGTTTGTTAACAGATATCTTCTCATGTGTCCTGGTTCATGCTGACAGAAGGACCTCACAATCCACCATTTGGGAAAATTTACTTAGTCAGGAAAACACCCGCTCTTCCAAGTAAGGATGGTGTAGATTCTGTAACACAGAAAGACCAGAGTTCTGTGGCCAGAGAGCTCAGCACTGTGCTGGATAAATATAAAGATGTTTCTAGTGCTAAATTTTCCATCCGGGAAAATGATCCAGAGGCAACTTATGGAAAGCAGGAATTTTAAGAAATAAAGTTGTTAAGCAGGGATCTGAACAAGGAGGGACAGGTTTAACAAAGGAAATGAGGGCATTCCTTGGAGACCTTTTCCAGCTATTAGTCTTAAAATCAGGAGTAAGAAGAAGTCAAGCAAGGCATTAAGGCAATCAGAGAGGACATGAAGCAGAGTGAATACATACCTCACATGCCGTTCTTTGAAAGGTGAATTCTTTATATCTGAATTTAGAGTGACTGGCCCAGAAGTTTTTGGGGTTTTTTTGGTGGCAGGCTTTGCTGTCATTGGGCATAGTATTTACTCTACTGGACCTCTGTTGCCTTCTTGTTTTGAACCTTAGGGCCCACCAGGTGAGCCTGGTCCTCCTGGCCCTCCAGGGCCCCCAGGCCACCTCACTGCTGCCATCGGTGACATCATGGGACATTATGACGATGCCATGGCGGATCCACTCCCGGAGTTCACTGAAGATGAAGCAGCCCCTGATGACCACAATAAAACAGACCCAGGAGTCCATGCCACACTGAAGTCTCTGAGCAGCCAGATCGAGACCATGCGCAGCCCCGATGGCTCCAGGAAGCACCCAGCGCGCACCTGTGACGACCTGAAGCTGTGCCACCCCTCCAAGAGGAGTGGTGCGTGGTCACACCTCTGCTCTGGGCCCTCTGAGCCTGCCTCGTGTCCAGCATGGCCTTGGGCACTGCTTTGCACTGCTGCACATCATTCTGCTTATGTCTTCCCAGTTTCAAAAATCTTTGTGATGTAACAGAGTCGTGTTTTATGTTCTTTGCAGGTGAATATTGGATTGATCCTAACCAAGGATGTGTTGAAGATGCTATAAAAGTGTACTGCAACATGGAAACTGGGGAGACCTGCATTTCTGCCAACCCATCCAGTGTGCCCCGCAAAACGTGGTGGGCCAGCAAGTCCTCTGACTTAAAGCCTGTTTGGTATGGCCTTGATATGAACAGGGGATCACAGGTAAGTGAATACTGACACTCTTAAAATTGGCTTCTGTGAAGCTTGTTGCCTTGTGGTTTGGAACTTCTGCTCTGAGCAGGTTCTGCTACAGTCACAACATTATACCTGATGATTGACTGGCTTATAGTCAATTGATTGTTAATATCATATAATAAAGATAGAAAATAGCTGGGAAAAAACAATGCAAGTGCATCTAATGCAGGATTGGCTAAAGCAGACCACTGCTGGACAAAAATATCACCTTCTCTATCAGTCTTTTACGAAATCTCTGTCTTGTCTTAAACAACTGTACTTCTACCCTGATACATAACCCAGATCCCTGCTGTTTTAATTGAATTCTAATCTTCCTTTCGGAAAACTCAATACTCCTAAAAATTACAAAACTTACTTTATAAATTTGTTTAAAATGAAAGTATGATTGCTATGGATCAGGTTGATCCATGATGAATCCATCAGTCTCTAGGCAGATAAAATTTCACTCACTTTTCTGCTGGGTTTTTCCTCTATGGTAACTTCTAAGATTAGGCTTAATGAGCCTGACAAATAAAAGAAGTTTACCCTATGTGAAGTATATAATTTATTAACTAGTTTTTGCCATTTTTATTCCTAGTTTATCAAAAGCACAGAGAATATATTGAAATGTTATTTCATAGAGCGTTATTACCTTGAAATTCAGTATTTGGTGCATGAAAAATAATGCTGGTTTTTTTTTTATTACTAAGAACAGTTCAGAACTTTAACAGCTGAGAACAGATGTGATATTGTTTGCTTTTTTGAGATGCTTTCATTTATTACTAAATTCAGGAAGTCTTGCCATGACCTAACATCCCAGTTGATGTTGAGCTGCCTGCAGAGCTACACAGAGGGATTTGCAAGGCAGTTGCTCTGTGGAGGAACAAATTATCTTCAGGAATACTAAAAACAGAATATTTCAGTATTTTTAAAACACTGTCAGATTTGGTAACTAATAGATTGAGCTATGTAATAGTCAAGTGCACTCCTTATAGATTCTAAGTAATAAATGTGTCCAAGAGTAGCACACTTTATACATTATGACAGTACCAGTGAATAAGATTTTCTTTTCACCATTTTCAGTTAAATGTATAAACTTTTAGTAATTCTTGATTGTTGTTTTTATGTTGCCATGATTCATAAAACATGAATAAAATGGAGCCTGCATGAATAGGGTAAAAAAAACCTCAGGAATTTTAGAATTTGCCTTACTGGTAGAAAAATTGCTTGTTTTTTATAGAAACACTGCCACTTTGTAAAGCAATTGTCAAACTCCTGTGCAAATCGATTAGTTTATAAGGCCCATATAGTCAAACTTCGTTTGTTCTGCTTCTAGATAAAATACAAACCCTACAGAAAACAAGTTAATAAATTGGCAATATATCAGGTGCATTGTAAAGGAGTTTTCTGTGCTTGATGTTTCTTACCTGCTTCAAAGTTACTCTAATGCATTATTCCATGTGTAAGAATCCCTTTCAGAAATGAGGCAGAATTCATTCCAAAGCTTGGCATGTCTGTGGAAGTCAAACTTCTCCAAAATTCTCCCTGTTATAGAATGTCTAAATTTCTTTGTCCTCAACTGGCAGCAAATTACACAAGAAAGAAACCACCCTTAGATTTCATGTAATAGGGCTCCTACTAGTCATGTCTGAAAGATGACAATAATGGCAGATGTTTCCAAATTCACCAACTCCTAATTTCAGTGTCCTGTTAATTGACCTATTTCTTTATCTCCAAAGTTTGTGTATGGGGATACAGCTGTCACTCAGATGACATTCCTGCGCCTCCTGTCCAAGGAAGCTTCCCAGAACATCACCTACCTTTGCAAAAACAGTGTTGGGTACTTGGATGACCAGACAAAGAACCTGAAGAAAGCTGTGATTCTGAAAGGGGCCAATGACCTGGAGATCAAGGCAGAGGGAAACAGCCGCTTCAGATACACTGTTCTGCACGACAGCTGCTCTGTAAGTTTGGGGGTTTTGCCCAAAAGGACTTTTGTACATTTTCACTTCTCTCTTGAATTAGGAAAAAACACCCATGCAAGGAAGTAATTAAAATTCTGCAGGATTTTGTAATGAATTGTAGACATAACTGATCAAACAGGGATTTTGTTATAATTCTAGCTTCACATAATAAAAGTCTGCACTATTTAGTGGCTATTTGCAAATTCCTTCTTAGTGAGCATACTGAGATACATATCTTGGCATTTTGCATTTCCCAGTACTTGTTTAGCTCTGAGCTGAGTGGAATCATACAAACTGGTGAGATAACCACAAACTTTTGTCTGCCAGATGGGTAAGATTATTGCAGCAGTACTGTGGAGGAAACTCACTGAGCTGGAGAGGCAAAGTCTCCCTAAAATTTCGTGGTGAGCACAGAAAACAGAAAGTAGTAGATTTTTCAGAAACTTGGCAGTTTCAGCCAAGACCAACATACTGGCAAATATTCCTAAATGTAGTCCTGCACCTGAAAAAAGTTAAGTACTCTCTGTGCTTTAAAGTAAGCCCACAATTATGGGTGAAGGCCCACATTATGAACACGTAGAGAAGAATTTCATAGCATAAGAGAAAAATCAGCCCTGATGTGTCAGTCTGATAGATCTGCTCATTAGAGACATTTCAAAAAAACCCAGGTGCAGCGCGGACAGCATTGCTCAGTGTTACTCAGCAAAGGTGCAGCAACACCCTCCTGAGCAATCAGACAACTGACTCACCAGTTGCACTTCAGGCTGGTTTTAACAGAGCCCTGGCCTAATTTTAAATTTTCCCCACTTCTTTTCCCTCTAGAAACGTAATGGGAACGTGGGCAAGACAGTTTTTGAGTACAGAACGCAGAACGTGGCGCGCTTACCCATCATCGATATTGCACCGGTGGACATTGGCAGTACCGACCAGGAATTTGGAATTGAAATTGGGCCAGTTTGCTTTGTGTAAGAGCAAGGGGGGAATATAACACACTACCCAGCAACAGCAGCAGTTAAACATGAACTTAGACTGATTGAAGTTAATCCTGAGACTCTTGAAGTAATGGCTGATATTGGATCAGCATTGTATATACAGCTCTTTCTAAATGCCCGGCCTCCTTTTGAATATTTATTTTACTTACAAACCTTCTGTTTTCAATGATTGGAACCAACTGTTTAGTACAATTTTAAGAGGATTGATGACAACCTTCTAAAAGTAATATGAATCCTTTTCCTCGGTTTTGTTTCAAATTATTTTGACATTTCCAGGTATTCAAAATAGATAGATTTAATGTGGAACTATGTGAAAGCTCTAATGATTATTTCTTTTGCTTTGATGTGTACTGAATAACAGAAAAGTAGAGCACTTTTGTGAACCGTTGGCTGTATTTCAATCATACCTTCTCCCTGTACCCCAGTTTGTGTTCCTGTGGTTGCCATTCACAGAAAGCTGTGTCTTCTGTAAAAGAAAATCTCTTCAGACAAGACCATCTCAATTTGGCATTGTTTTTCTTGCACTTTTCTATGTAAGTCTGCTCAGAAGAGTGATCCATAGCCATGGTTAATTTATGAAGTAAAAATATTACTGGGGTAAATAGGGGTGTCCCATAGTAGGGGTGTCCCATATCTTAACTTTTAAGACTAGATTTCACTTCTCACAATGTATCTGTGTAATTCCATTAAATTATCCTTAATCTTTAAAATATGTCTTAAAGCCAATACTTGTTGATTTTCCAATATTTGCCCATCTAAGAAGCCATTACATATCAAATTATTCAGATGTCTTATATATGGTGCCAATTTCTGTGTGTTGCAGACCATTCACATGTATACCAGACCAATTACTAATAAAGAAAGTTTAGAAATTCCTTGGTTTTAGCTGACATCCAGACATGCATCACCAGTAATTTGACTTGCTGGCCTTGAGTTATCAAGGCAGGAAAGTTCCATCATTTCTTAGCATGAGCTACCTCATCTCTGGAAGTTGGGATGCAATTAATATTCCTGGTTTTCTTTTAGGTATTAAAAGGTGCTATGCTTCTGTTGTTATTTCAAGATAGGAGATAGGCAGGGCAAAAAAAAAAGCAACAAAGTGATGGTGCTAAATGACTCTCTAGAAGGCTGATGAAATAAAGATGCCTACTGTCAGTGTCATGTTCAGAGCTTAGCTGTTAGGCTTGCAGTGTTTGAGAGAACAATGTTACAGTGCATTTAATTGTTGGTCATTCAGTATATAGAATGTTTTGTACCTCCAACATGCTTTATTTTGTAAAGTATGTGGGTACAAACTTATTTAGGTTTTTTTGTTTCTTTACTGCATCTGTGCTCTCCACGTTTTTTTGTTTGTTCCTTAAAAAAAAAAAACAGCTGGGGCTCTCCCTAAAGAAAGTCATAGCTTTATTCATGTATCTTTGCAAAGCATTTAATTAAATACGTGCTTCTCGCTATGTAAGTGGTTTCCTTTTTGTAAAACTCCTTCCAGTGTGTTCATTCCACATCAGTTCATTCCCAGGAAATTAAAAATAGAAGTACTTAATTGTTGTTTGGTTGCTGTTTGCATAAATCATTTGCAAGGCATTGTGAAATATTTTGAAGACAGGAGTATAGGAGTATTTGTAAAGTACCTTATGTGTCAGCTTTTACAGATAGGTGTCAGTTGCATGAAGGAAATCAGCAGGCCTAGAAAATACACATAGATATTATTCTTTGAGACTCCAGAGAGAATTTTTATTCAAGAGTGAAGTGTGATTTGGCCAATTCCTAGTGGCAATGGGAGTTAACACTGGGAGGAGACAGTTTCTGTACAAGACATAAAGTTGTATTTGTAGTGAAGCAGGCAAGAACTTCCCTTTTCCCCTTTCTGAAGGGGCAGGGGCTTTGCAGGTTTCCAGGTTGTCCAAACATGTTTCCCTGCAGGGGCGGTAAGGGCTGGGAAGTTGGTAGGTTCATGCTGATGTTATCTGTTTGCTTTTACTGCCCATGAAGGAACTTTATGATTTCTTTCTTACTGGCATGAAATAATTTCTATAAATATGTGACTCAGGGGTTAACTTACCATACTGGCTCCTAGAGAACTTTTAGGTAATGTTAATTTGGCTGTGGTCATATCTCTACAGCACATTTATCCAGATGCACAAAATGAATAACATTTGGAGGATAGGTTGATGTTTGTGATTACTTTTAATCTCTTATTTTAATCAAGTATTATAATCCATGTTTAATATAAGTAGTTTGTGAGGTTGTTGAAGGAGAAGATTATTTGATTATGAAAAATACCTTTTCTTTTCTTTTTAAGTGTCTCTTTGCATCTCTATCTCCATATCAAGTGTGCAGTATTTCCTCAGCCAGGTGCTTTGAGCACTGAAAAAGCTGTAACTAGAGAGCCATCTGAGGTAATATGCTGTAAAAACCAGGGCTGGAGAATCACTAAAGGAAAGTCTGCTCTGAAGTGCAAGCTCTCAGGTAGTTAAGTGAGGAGTTTGTAATGCAAGTGGTTGGACATGCTTTTCTTTTCTCTTGACTCTGTTTAGAGCATACATAGATATTGCACCTCTTTCCCTGTTATGGCATTCCTCAAAGTATTGTAGAATCATATTAGGAAGGAAAAAACAAAAAAGTGTGTGGGGGGCGTTTTCTTATCCAGGAAACATGGCACAGCCTCATGTAATATAGCTTTAATTTTGTGAATGAGCTAATAATTTGTCGTTTGTGAAGTAGCATTAAGTAAATGTCAGCTATAACATTTAGTGAAGTTCTGCCTTAGTGACAAATAACTTCAAAAATGGTAGGAAAAAGCCACTTCAGAGTGATTAAAATAATATAGTGATTAAAATAATACAGTATCAGACTGCATTTAAATTAAATTGAGTTACAAGAGTTGGTTCTGTTTTCCTTAACTAATCTGTCCTCAGGGAGAAACAAATCCCAGGACTGCCAGCACTGACAGAAACCTTCTCTTGGTTTCTCAAAAGCAGTAGTGTAATATTTGTTTGGCAACCATTCATTAAAAGCTCATCTAGAAATTAAATTCCCAAACTGCTTCCCTGCCTTTTGCTAGCTCCTTGTGGCTATGATAAATAACCAGCTCAAAGTTTTCAGCACTAAAAAGGTTCTGGAGAACACCAGCAGTACTACATGAAGTAGTAAAATGTACCAAGCAACACAGAAATGTAACAAAGAAAATGTCATGGCATTACAGCTAGAAACAGCACAGCCAAAGTCCACAAAACAGCAAGAAAATGGAAGACTTTTCTTCTCTGCAAAGGCAAGTAAAGAGTCTAAAAACAGAAGCACCGTTTTTCTTATTGTTGTAGAATAAGAGCCCCTATGGCTTTCTTTTATCTCCTATAACTGCCTGAGACTGAGCATAGTAATTGAGCTGGTAAACACTCACATAATCTCTGGATATTTTAATCACTTTTTCAGGAAATGCAGGCTATACTGAAGGTTTAATACTCACTGGGCAGTTTTCTTCTCACTGAGAGAGGATTCCAGAAAGAGTAAAACAATTGCAAAAGGAAAAGCAAAACTAAATGGAAATGTAGAAATGCTAATGAAGGAAAAAAGATTCCCTGCAAGTATGCAAATATCACAGAGAAAAAAAGGTAAAAATTAGAGCATTAGATGGTTTCAAAAATCACGAGAAAAGGTAAAACTAAATCAGCAGTTCAATAGCTGAAATAGAAATGCCTTAGAAGCTGTAGACCCATAGACAAATTTTATTGTGAATTTGCTGCTCATTCCTGTGAGGCAATTACTGGACAACATCTTCAGGATCGGTAAAAGAGAAAAAAGCAGTTTTTGCTTTTTCTAAAAGCCAGAAGAGAAAGGGCACAATATGAGAACCAATGGCCTGTGCAGAGCTCAGGAAAACCTGAGCAGAGTGGTGCAAATATTAAAACTGAGAAGTTTTATGGTATTGCACAACACCAGAGAGCTTGATTGCTGATCTGTATACTGTGCTCTTGGCATTACATGTTTTATCCTTTGCTGGGAGAAGGTCTGGAAAAGTACAAAGACATCACACAAAACTAGTTTGGGCAGGATGCTAAAGAGCCCATGTTTAACTCCCTCCCCCATGTTTATTTTGTGCACATTCCCATTTCCTTGCTGGTAGACTTAGAAGTCATCTTTCTATAAGCTCTGGCTTAAGTTTGGTTATGTTCTCAGTATCAGAGAGTGGTGCACTATCAAATGTTTCTGTTGCAAAATTAGTAATTTGTTCCTTGATTGAGATACTACTGTCCATTCTCCAGAAAAGGCTGCAGCCTTGTTAATGGATGTTTGTGCAGAGAAAAAAAAAAAAACAACCGAGCAAATTCACATCTGTCAAAGCATCACAGAACTGATTTTTGGCCTCAGTCAACTGAGTGTAAAGAATCTGATACAAACCCAACCAACTATAACAAAAGAACACAACTACAATTCTAGAAATTCAGTGAAATATTTCTGCATATTTGGTATGGTACAATCTTCCCTGCCACAAAGGAATATGACAATGACAGAAGATGGTGATGACTGCAGGAGCCATCACTGTAATTCAGGAGCCTCTGCCCTCTGAGGAACAAGCTGTGTGACATTTCTTTCTGCCATATTGCTGTGGTTTAACTCAGCTCCTAAACACCAGACAGGCACTTGCCTACTCCTCAGCCCACTCAGTGGGGCAGGGAGGAGAACCGGAGGGGTAAAGGTTAATTGGATGACAGAAAAGGGAAAGAAAATAATAACAAAAGAATTTAAATATACAAAACAATTGCATAGAATGCAGTTGCTCACCCCCAGTGACCTACAGCCAGCCAGTTCCTGAGCAGTGGCCCCTGGCCAGCTTCCACCACAGATTTATGTGTGAGGATGACTCCATGTGGTCTGGAATGTCCCTCAGATCAGCTGAGATCAGCTGTCCTGGCTGGCAGGCAATGTGAGAAGCTGACAGGGCCTCAAGGTAAGCACTGCTCAGCAGCAGCAGCCATCTGTTTGCAGCAAGATTGTCATCCCAAATCCCAAGGCAGTACTGGGAAGAAAATTAACTTTGTTGCAGCTGACACATATCAAATCAGCCATTTCCTGCTAGGAATTTGATCCCTGCTTTACAGATGCACCCAAACAGAGAAGAGGAGTGAACATACTCTTCTAGGTACCTTGGAGATGTTATAACAAATACAGTGAAGCTGAAATGCAAGTTACAATAGGAATATTCACAAAAACCCACAGAAAGCATATCTCCAGTGTCTCCAGGAGTGACCTTTCATTGGCTGCCTTCTCAGTGGATGTGGACTCAACAACAAAAAATCTAGAGATGTCCATGGCTAAGGGGCGCACTGAAAGGAGAGAAAGTTTGGATAAGCATAGATTTGCCAAATAAGACTGCAGGATTAAAAAGAAAAAAAAAGAATCAGTGGGTTTCTCAGAAGGAGCCAGCTCAAGCCAGCGGGGCTGCTGTGATGGGGAAACAGTGTGGGTTACAGTCAGTCTTTCTAGACACTCCAGGGTGAGGCTATTGCAGGATGAAGAGCTGTTGGAAAGACAAGACTCAGCAGGATTTTGTTCTGGTGGACTCCATCCATCTTGGAACAGCAGTCCCCCAGTGTAGTGTGAGCTAGTTTTTGCTTCCTCCCAATAAACAGGTAGGCAAAAATATAGAAAGCATCTCTTCATCTCCCATATTCTAAAACCTGCAAAATTTCTTTCTCTTCTAGTACTTTAAACAGAAATATCTACAGATTTATTTTTTTAAGATCATAACAAGATATAGTTGAGGACATCTGATTACAATCACATGTTGAATTAAAATGTTAGATCATGATAAAAAAAAATCATACACTACTGTAGCTTAGTAGGTATTTGTTACATTATATATTTCATTACATTTCCAGAACAGAGGCGCTTGGTTTAAATATGGAGTTTGTCAAATCCAGCTTCTTTTCTGGTGCAAAGAACTGGATATTTCACTGAGCCATCAGGCTTTTGGTCTTGGTTGAAATGAGTATGAAATCTGTATTATTAAGAAACATATTCTAATGTAATGACTACAGTAATGCTGCCTTATTGCCATAAATAATAACCAGTCCTCCAAAAGAACACCTTTTCGAGTCTATATGAATAACATCCACCTGATAAGGAATAATGGACTTAGATTTTTCTAGTGAAGCTATCAGGACAGCCATAGCATGGCAAAGTGTTGGGAAGAACTTTCTCCTTTACTAATTCAAAATTCTTGTAGACAGCTCTTCCTCCAGGTTGCTGCCTGCAAATGGAGGTTTAATACTATTTAGCTGAAACCACAACAAAAGAAGGGTTGTAAATTGCACCCAAAGCTTATTTCAAAGTTGATTTCTTTTGTTTTAGGAGGGAAAGTTATTGACAATTTGCCAGCTTCCAGAAGAAGTTCCTAACAGCTGCTCAAATTCAGAAACCATCATGAGCCCACTCTAAGTGCTGCTTTATCCTTGCCTGGCTTTAGGTGACAAATTATGGCTGGGAGAGGGGACCTGGGGGAGTTTACAGCAGCTGCCAGCCATGGTGGCCAGGGAGAAGCCTTGTCTGTCTCCCAGGGGAAGCTGAGGGTGTAACACACTGCGTTGCAGGTGTTTACAATTTGGGTGCAATTAGGGCCTGATCAGCTAGCAAAGGTTTTCACTTAGACAAGGGCTGGCTGGATTCTTGTCATGTTCTAGAGTTTTTTACACATAATTTTTGTAAAAAAACAACAAAATGGGATGTTGCAGAAGTCTCTGTGCCACAGATCATGGGATATCCACGTTCACTGGAAGAAAAGCTCTGTGTCCTACAAAACTGCTCCACCCTCAGATGACAACTTGCAGTTAATTGGAAAGGCAAAGTTCCAAGGTAATATTAAAGGCTAAATTAGTGATATTTTAAAGTCATTGATATGTCCTGAAAAACTCCTTGGGGAAGGGCTTTTTCCTCTTGTTACTTTTCTTCTGTCAGAGAGCCATGGGAATATCAGGCTGTGAAGTAAATGAGATCAGCTGGTGTAACAGAATGAGAGGCTGTAGATCAGAATTAGAGATTTCTTGTATCAGACTTATTACTGTGTGGGCAGCTTCTTTCCTTGTTTTTTCCTGCCTCTCATGGAGCTCCATCCCTCTCTTTCAACTATGTGGACTACAATGTTTTCTTCTTTTCTCCAAGTCAGCTTGAAATTTAAATGCTTGAAAGCAGGTTGTTGGTGTTTTCATCAAGATCAGGTTTTACTGAGCAGTTCTGGAGGCTTAAAATGTAAGGAAGGCACGCGGGGAATTCATGGCTTCAATCCTCTCTGGGTGAGAGGCTTTGTTCAACCCACTGTTTTGGATTTATGCACCTCAGTTTTGGACTAACTAGGAAGAAAAGTTTTATTTTTATGGGTTTTTCCCTCTATGGAGGCAAGTAAAAAGTCCAACGATGGATTAAGAGCAAGAAACTATGAATTTTTTTCTCCTACTGTAGGGCGAGGACCCCTAGGTTTCTTTGCTCCCCTTTAGTTGCCTGCAACTGAGTACAGTAGCTATTAGACTCATAATCTATGGTTATTTTAATTAACTTTTTCAGGAACTTGAGGCTATACTGGGGGTCTAATATTCACAAGGCAGTGTGTCTTGCTGAGAGAGGATTCCAGGAAGACAGAGGATAAAGCAGTTGCAAAAGGAAAAGTTGAACTAAATGAAAATTTAGAAATGCTAATCAAGGAAAAAATATTCGCTGCAAGTACACAAATATCATAAGAAAAACAAGGTAAAAATGATAGTTAGACAATGTTGGTATTATAGTTTAAAAATCATGACAAACAGTAACAATCAGCAATTCAGTGGCTGAAAATTATAGTAAAATATATAGTAAAAGACATAAATATAATAAAATATATATAGTAAAAATATATGGTAAAGTATATAGTAAATATAAAAAAATATAGTAAATATATAGTAAAGAATATATATAGTAAAAAATAGTAAAATATATAGTAAAATAAATAATATAATAAAATGATAGACAATGTTGGTATTATAGTTTAGAAATCATGATTTATAGTTTAAAAATCATCATTTTCATGGCTGAAAATTATAGTAAAATAGATAGTAAAATGTATAAATAAAATAGATATAGTAAAGTATATAGTAAATATATAGTTAAAAATATACAGTCAAAAATATAGTAAATATATAGTAAAATATGTAGTAAATATATAGTAAAGAATATACAGTAAAAAATATATATAGTAAAATATATAAATATAATAAAATGATAGTTAGACAATGTTTGTATTATAGTTTAAAAAGCATGACAAAGGGTAACAATCAGCAATTCAATGGCCGAAATAGAAAATGCTGGAGAAACAGGGAATCCATAGATGTTGTTGTCCAAATGGTGTGCTTATGCTAGAAAGAAATACATAATCTTGGATTACTGTGTCCAGTGCACCACAGTTTGCTTGCTGGGAGCTGAAAGTTTTTGTTGAAGGGTGTGATTTCAGTCAGGTGCTGCAGAGTTCAGAATATCCTCAAGGAGCCTGTTTGGGCAGAATTGCTATCTGAGTACCAGAACATTTAGACTGTTTTTAGCCTGCCTATTTTACCTGCTGTAAATTCAGAAATTCAGCCTGTGTGAAAATCAGAGGTAATGCTTCTTAATGTATGAAATAAATATGAAAGGAACATGAAGAGTGTGCTGAATTACAGATGAGAATCACCTGTAAAACACCTGTGTTAAACCCTGCCCCAAGGGAGAATTTGTGTGCACAAAGGGAACACCTCAAACAACAGACCAGCTTTCTTGTGAAGCTGTTGTCAGTTCTGTGAGGAATTGGACAATATCTTTAGGAACAGCAAAAAGAAATCTGCTTTTTCCACAAGCCAATGAAGAGGACACTGGGTGAGGAATGAGTTACAGGTGTTTATAATTTGTTTACAAGTAGGGTCTAATTAGATAGCAAAGCCCTTCTGTTGGAGAAGGGTTTGCTGGTTTCTGCCATGTTCTGAATTTTTTTAAACATAATCTCAATTTAAAAAGTTCAGAAAGGAGATGTTGAAATAGTCCCCGTGCCACGGACTCCAACAGAGGAAAAAGCTCTGGTGTCCTGCAAATGAGCTGCACCTTCAGGTGATGACAGGTTTGAATGAAGGCACAAAAGGTAAAATTAAAAAAGAAGTCAGTTTTATGAAACAACAAGAAATTTTATTAAGATATTTTATTATGTGTCTCTGTAAGGAATAGACCAACAACCATATAAAAGCTTACAAAGATGGTTAACCTTCAACACTATAAATGTGTTAATGTGACAGAAGAAATTCACAATTTTGCATCTTTATTGACTTTTACAGAGTGAAGGGAGAGAATTCTCAACTATGACATGCCAATGACAATCTTTGACAGGAGACATTTACAATTGCTTTAAATCCTTTAACTTTTTGCTTTTTTGAGCAAGTCAATAACCCTGACTTGCAGAGTTAGGAGTGAAAAATACATTAGCACCATCATATTAGTCTTTTATACTTCCCTAATTTTAGTGGTCTTGACCAGCAATGACAGGAAAGTAGAGAAGCACCTTTGACAACAAAATACAATCCAACAATAAAATTATGGTGACTACTGACATTAAGGTATTAAACTCTTAAGATAAACTGTACCTTTCACAGCTAATCAGTACAGACATAACAATTTTGTACCAAATGAATCCCTGGAATTGACCACTGGGTCCAATGCATTTTGATTGAATTGATTGGTTTTTGGTTTGACTCATCAGACACATCCCAGTTTCTGTCCATGTTGAGGTAGTTGAAACAGGGAGGTCATTCTAGCTTTATGGACTGCATCTTGAAAAAAGGGTAAACCTTGGTACTGGGAGCAATCAGTGCTTTGTAAATTGGCTAACATTCAACTAATAGAACACAGTGTTGTTTTATTAAGTGTTGAAGTTTCATTATAGCACCACGGAGACATGTTTTGAAGATGGAATTCAGTAAAAAAAATAGAGCAAAAAAAAAGCATTTTTACTGTATTTTGTGTAATAGCAAAAAAAACAAAACCAAAAACCCTTGGTATCAAATCGATTTTTCCCCCAGAAATTTTGTTAATAAATAACTGGGATACAGATGGGCACCTGTACTAGCTGACAAGGCTGAAACAAAGGAGCACAGTTGGAGTGTGAATCTGTTTGCTGGGGTTTCAGAAAAAGCAGGATCTTTGATTTATAAGAAGCAGACTGGGCCAATGTCCACGCCAAATTCCTGATCAGGACCACCAAT
Organism: Camarhynchus parvulus; assembly: GCF_901933205.1. NCBI lineage: Eukaryota > Metazoa > Chordata > Aves > Passeriformes > Thraupidae > Camarhynchus > Camarhynchus parvulus. Next base: position 7,284,769 of record NC_044577.1, on the reverse strand, counting down.
ATCTAATGGTGCAATGTCAACCACCGGCAACCTCATGGTCTTGCGCGTCCTGTATTCGAAAACTGTTTTACCCCACTCACCAGTGTGTTTCTGTGAAGTTAAACACAAAAGAAAATATTGTTAGAGACACGAGTGCTGGCCTACATGGCAGTCATCCCTCAGGTTATCAGATTTCAGATTTCCTATTTCTGCAATAACAAACCCTCTCAGCCTGTTGAAGACTGGTTGCCATCTCTGTGGAAATGACCCCAGGGGGGAGAACTCGTGGACAGTGTTAGAGTTGTCCATTTGTTACTGAAAAGGTTGCAGGTGCTGTCAGACCAGCACACTCAGGGATGTTCCTCCTCCCCTCCAGGACATTCTGCTGCAGGGAAGCAATGATGGATCTGCAAAATTACTGTGTTTGCCCCTTCCCATAACCACAGCCCATGGCTTCAACCAGCTAGCCTTGTTTTAGAGTTGACAGGGGATGGATGAAAACTGGGTGGCTGTGACTTCTCTGACATTGACTCTAAAGGTGAGACCTGTAAAGCACAGATTTAAGTGGAAGTGCACCTCACTTCCTACAGTTGCTACAGGAATTGCTCTTCTGGTGTACAGAATCTAGGTTCCCTCTACTAGCTGTAGCTGTGTCCTTTCCTTACCCAGGCCATGAAAAGCTCTCTTCCTTTATTATGGGTCTAGTCATCTAGAGGGAATTATTTATTAACTACAGCACTAAATTCCTGTTTACTTACAGTGCAGCCATCTTCCAGAACAGCGTATGTGAATTTGCTGTTTCCTTCAGCCTTGATCTCACTTTCTGTAGAGCTCATGAGTTTCAGAGCTTTTTTAACATTCCCACTGTCGTGGTCCATGTAGGCAATGCTGTTCTTGCAGTAGTAGGTGATGTTCTGGGAGGCACGACTGGAGAGGATGCGCAGGAAGGCCAGCTGAACTTCGGAGACATCCTCTGGGAGCTCAGGATCTCCGTAGCTGAACTGCAGAGTACCAACATAGGCAGTGTGTTTGTTCAATAATGTCTAGGCTCAGTCCACATCAGGATTTTTTCACATACTAACTGTCTCATTCAGTTTAATTTAGAATTATCTTTTAGTGTGGTGTGTATGTTTTAGTTTGCACAGTCTGGGCTGCTAACTGTGCTCATTTCTCACCTGGAAGCCTCCATTCATAGACTCTCCAAACCAAACGTGTTTCTTTCCACTGTTTCCACTGGTCCACCAGTTTTTCCTTGGCACAGTCCTGGGGTTAGCATTGAGGCAGGTCTCACCAGTTTCCATATTGCAGTAGACTTTAATAGCATCCATCTTGCAGCCTTGGTTAGGATCAACCCAGTACTCTCCTAGAGATAAGGGAAAATATTAAGGGGTTTAATATATATGGAGAAGAACCTGACTGCATGATGACCTTATTTCTATGACAGATTTCTGAGCCAAATCAGGAAATGTACTAATTTTGACTGAAGAGATGCCAAAGAAAATAAGATGACACAAAAAGATACTGAGTTCATGTGAATTCTGTAAGGGGAATGAAATTTGGAATAAATTTAGAACTTGTAATGTTTTTCTTTTTCCCCTAATATGATTTAAACATATGTTCACTTCTAAGGACACAATGAGTGGAGTTGAAGTCAAATACATATTCTGTGTAAATGCATAGTTAATTATGTTTAAAATTGCTTTTACATTTATCATCTTTTTCATGACATTTGTTTGAAAAAAAGTAAAATTTTAATGGAAGGTATCCACATTTAAATTCTCAATTTAGAAAAACCAAAAAACCAAAACAATGCCCAAGACCTGCTATCAGTGGTGAAAAAAAAATCTAAACGTACCACTCTTGAGCTCAGGATGGCAGAACTTCAGGTCTCGGCAGTTGCGAGCTGGATTCTTCCGTGACCCATCAGGACTAATGATGTTTTCAATCTGGTTGTTAATGGATTTCATTGAAGAGATGATGTCACCCAGATTGATATCATTCTCCTTGGGCTCATCTCGGTATTCATACCCATAGGAAACTGGACCTTTCTCACCAGCACCCAGGGCAGCTGCACCACCACCACAACATGGGCCAGGAGGTCCAGCAGGACCAGGAAGACCAGGCTGCCCTGGTGGACCCTGAAAAAATAGTGAACTGGTTAAAACTAAAAGTCTGTGTGGACCCTAGTCTTAAAAAATGACCGTTCTTACACAGATATGTAGTTTACTTATTCATTAATTAAACAGATGTATAAACATCTGTTTAATAGATTTTCCAGGCCTTTATTTTCTTAAAATTGTATTTTTTCCCCCCTCATTTTGTCAAGTTTGACCACCTTTATGTCTGAGCTTTGAGAAGAAACCCTTTCCACTAAAATCCAGAGAATGACCATTTCTTGGCTTTAGCAGGTGACTGTGATAGTGACACCTCTGCAGCTCTGGCCTCTCTAGAGCAGTCTAAGAATCCCATTCCATGGCTTCCCTAGACTCAAAGGGAAACTGAGATGAGGAGATTCCATTGTATGCAGAAAAGTCAGTGATCAGCTGAGACCAACACAGCACCCAGTGCATCAATAGTTACACCAAACTGCAAACGAGCTGCACGGCTTTGGATTTAGCCTAGATAACCTCCTGCCACAAATCTTGTCCATGAAATAGAGAGTTCCTGAGGGAGCTATTTAGAGTTGAACATCCTATGTTTCATGAATATTCCCAAAGATTTGCTTGTGTGAGTTTGCACCATTTACTTACGGCAGGGCCACTTTCGCCTCTGGTACCGCGGGGGCCGGGAGGACCAATTGGACCTGGGTAGCCACTGGTACCATCTTTTCCAGGTGGCCCAGCTGGGCCTGGGGGACCCTAGAACAATGAAGAACACAAAACAGTTTATCAGATAATTCAGAAATACATTGTGAGGTATTTCAAATATTTCTGTATGATTTCTCAGGTGTTTTTTTCTTTCTTCAGCTGCTGTCTGTTAAGATGGCCATTAAAATTTATGTCTGTATCTATGTCTATTTTAACTAAAAACAGTCTGAATTTTACTTGCAATTAGGCTAAGTAAGGAGTTTTTCTTACCCTTGCACCTGAAGCTCCTGGACCTCCAATAGCACCTTGTGGACCCAGGGGACCCTAAAAAAAAAGTCAGTCATAAACCTCCTGGTAATATCTTGCAACTACCAGCATGTGCCTTAAATAAAGACATTGAAAATGTCTTCAAGAATATACAGAACACATCCTTATAAAAAGGCTATGTCAGACATGAAAGGATGGTGGCCATTCTTTAATCAGAAAAAAATATTGAATGTTCTCTAATATGTTTTCATATAGAGATGTGCTATCCAAAATGCAAGAAAGCCAACTGACACCAATGAGCTTTGGATGAACCCTAATATTCATAAAAATACATAGCTATAGCCAAAGTGCTGCAGTTTTAATAATATTACCAGTAATGTTATTGAAATAATTTGATAAACATTCATGATTTCAAAAACATTTACAGATTTGTTTTGCGTGTGCAGTGCAAAGAACTAAGCCATTTATTTAAAAGTTATCTATCATCAAATGAGAATTTATCTTTTTTTTTCTTCATATTATATGTTAGACTCCATGTTCTATTGTCTTGTTGAATAGGTCGGTACTGGTGCTATCTTTGGTATGTTGATTGAGTGAGCTTTGGTTTCTTGATTCTCACTTGTATCATGGAGGGTATTCATACATTTTTTTAGAATAAATCCCTTCTTAAATCTTTCCTGGTCATAAAAATCTATGGCATCCCTTTCTATTCTTGCCCTTCAATTCTCTTAGCTATGTTCAAATGTTAATTCATGTTTTAGGGTAAGAAAGGGATAGAAAGAGTCTGAAATTCAGTAGTTTACAATTTCTTGCCCATTTTGCCCCAGTATAAAAGATACATGGCAGAAGAGAGGTATTTGGACTCTGAGTAGTTTTAGTTGTCTATCTAGAATACATTTCTAACAGACATAGGCATTCCAACCCCTACCTCTTTCTTTCCTAATTAAATGAGGAATAGCCTGCTTATATGATAAATGAATATATAAGAAGTTTTTATTGAAAAGGTTGTAGTAAACCCATCTTCACTTCCTAACAGCTTCTTCCAGTTCTTTAGTTATGCTTATGTCAGGTTGATTCAGGGAATCTGGATTTTGAAACATCTGACAATCAAATTTACATACATTCCCATCAAATTAGCTAAGGTTAATTAGGTATCTTGGGCCTGAACACCAAAACTGAGATCAGCTGTAATTCCCAATCCAATGCAAAATACTCACAGGAGGACCAGGGAGACCGGGGGTACCAGGAAACCCTCTGTGACCCTTTATGCCAGTGCTGCCTCGTTCACCAGGCTCACCCTTATCACCACGAGGACCTTGAGGACCCTGTAAGTGTAGATTTGCAATAAAAGGAAGATAGGAGGAGATAAGAGCATTGCCCATATAACAGGAAAAAGCGAATGGATGACATCACAAATACTTTAGATATGACTTACAGCGGGACCACGAGCACCAGCAGGACCAGTAGAGCCAGGAGGGCCAGGTGGACCCTGTGACATGGTAAGAATGAGAAGGTGTGAATCACTTGGAACTGCCAAGCCCACCTCTTTATTTCCAGATAAGCTGTATGTTCAAAGCCAGCAGGTGTTGGGAAGCAAGGGGAAGCTCCACACACACTAGAATCAGCAAGAATCCTGGCCAGGCCATTTTTGTACCAATGTCAGCCTTTCTCAGCTGCCTGTAGGCACTGATCAGTACACAGGCACTACAGCCTTTCTCCCCTCTCCCACTGAGGTGCTCACTGTGCTGGTGTCAGCACTCCTGAGAAATAACTTGAGAGCTTCCAAAGTTACTCCCTTAGTTTAAATAAATAACACATTGCTTGTGCTGCATGAGCACCAGATGGGATGGAAATTAGGACAGGGCCTGGTGGGATGATGTGCTTTTTGGCATTCTATGGAGTACATTAATTTTGGGCTTAATTTCTTCAAGTTGTCAGAACATAAACTCTGAGATGTCTTTCCCCTGGATATTCTTGTAGAACCAGTCCTTGATAACAAGAAACTCTGACAATAACAAACTCTTTAAAACTTCCTCTTCATTCCTGCATGAAATGGACTTTGCCTAGGGAGGGTATGTAAGTAAGCAGTAACCCATTTACTTTGGTCTTACCTGAAATCCTCTTTCACCAGATTTTCCAGGTGCACCAGCATTACCTGCAGGTCCAGGGTGGCCAGGGGGTCCTGGAGGGCCAGGAGAGCCATTGTCACCACGGTCACCCTGCAGATAGTAAGGGGTAATAAATACCATGTTTTATAGAACTCAATATAAGGAGTATATTCAGTGGAGCACAGGAGGTTCAAGGATCAAATTACATAGCATATAGTTTACATATATTGCCATGTAGTTCATGTTTCATTTGGTGGGCAGTCTAAGGATACTGGGGATTTCTTACTTTGCCTCCTGGGGATCCGTCACGTCCAGGCAAGCCATCGGAGCCAGGGTTACCCTGCAAAACAGAGTGGCACAGTTTGTTCATAAACTTCACAGACAGTAGACAGCTTGTTTCCCAGTGAGCTTGAACAATTCTCATCAAAGAAAGAGTTTTCAAGGGCGAAGAGCTCCTGGAAGTGGAGTGGCTCCTAAAAGACCTGTGAGACCTGCATTATTTTGCAGGCAGTGCAGTTCCAAGCAAGACAGATGATGTCTGCAGGCAGAGAAGGGGACGGCAGGGACAGGAGGCCACACCTTACAGGAGGGCAGAATCTGCCAGGCCCCTGCATTGTGAACCTTAAAGCATATTTGCTCCCAGAAGCTCCCATTTGTAACTCACAAGCTGGCAGGGAAATCCCATCCACTCACATCTCTGCCAGGCTCTCCAGGTAAGCCTCTTTGTCCAATAGGACCTTGGGGACCAGGAGCACCGCGTTCTCCTGGGATACCGTTGGTGCCTGGTTTACCGTCTTCACCCTGAACAAAAAAGGAAGGGATTCCATTGCAGAGAATGTTCTCAGGAGATACCAGGGTATTTTACATCTTATTAACTATGCAGGGATTTTGGAGACCTAATGAAGTGATGGGCCAATGTGGCTTTCCTGGTTGTGAATACACAAAACAAGAGATAAAAACTTGGCCAAACTTGTTTCTTTTCATGGCTGGTAATATTCATGCAAGGCCATTGAATGTTCCTCATTAACTGACAACTAAGAAATAATAAACAGGTATGTCTCTTATGTGCCCAAAAACAGTGGCCAAAGCTGTTAACCAAAAAATGCTGGTCTATCGCTACATAAGTGATAAAATACAAACCAAGCCTCACCTCACCTTTTCTGAAGGGAGGTGAGGGTACTTTTCTGTTTGGGTCATAGTATCTAAGCAAGAAACATATTGAGAATTAAGCAAGGATAAACAATAAGTGGTAAGTGAGACTATGACTTGGATCTTGTACCCAGGAGAGGTCACAGCTTCCTTCTCCTCATGACCCTCCCAAAGTGTGTGAAGTGGGTAATATACTCCTAGATACATACTATATATAGTATAATCTGAAAGACAACCTTACATCCCACAGCAGCTGGATACCAGACATTTTAAAGCCTGATCTTCTGCGTGTAAACACAAATAACTGTAAATTCTCTCATCTCTGGACTAGAAAGCCTTAAACCCCCCAACACCCCCAACACATGCCTTACTTTTTTGTCTCTAAGCTATTTTTAGCACTTTTTGCCTCTCTAGGCTAATTTTAGCAGCTGGGTTTAGGGGTTGTGTTAGGGTTGAGTCTGTAGGTGCAGTGAAGGGCTCTCACCTTGGCCCCTGCCATCCCGGGTGGGCCGCTGGGGCCACGCAGGCCCGGCAGACCCGTGTTCCCCCGGCCGCCAACGATGCCTTGAGGACCTGGCTCACCTGGAGCCCCCTGTTTGAGAAAAGGTCACTGAAGTCAGTGGGAGCATCTTCAACAGTCCATAGGTGTCTGCTTGTTCCAGACAGACATAATCCCTGTCTCCTGGTGGAACAGTCCCTGGCTGAAGGGACACTTACCCTTTCTCCTCGGGCTCCTGGGGGCCCTTTTTCTCCTGGTGCGCCGGGCTCACCTCTGATTCCAGCAGGTCCTGGACCTCCAGGAGCACCAGAACTACCGGGGGGTCCAGGAGGCCCATCCTTGCCTGCAGGCCCTGCATTACCAGGGGGACCTGGACTACCCTGTAAGGAGTTTTAAGAAGGAAAGCGTGAGCTGCACACATGCACTGGCATTGGTCTCATGAAAGCCAGCGAGACCTGAGTCATTGCCTGCAGGCAGATTTGGGGTCCAGCCCTGTGCACCCAGATCTGATCTGGTGTTATAAGAGAATCCTTTCATGTAGCACTTTCACAGCTGGCATTTGTTATCCCTGCTGTCTGGACACACACCTGCACATTTTGGATGCCCAGTGCCTGTAATGCATCCAACACAGGGTACACATTCCTTACTCATGGCTCTACTACAGAAACTGGAAATAGGCTGCAGGCCCTTCTGCTTTCTTGAATCACTCCTGCCATATGCCTTTAATACGGTGTCTTGGACATGTGCAGAGTGAAATGTCTTCCATTATAGTCTTAGCTGAGCCAATGAATGGAAAGAATTGCATTGACTCTAATGGTACCTTAATTAAAATCCTACTTTCTATTCCATACCATAAGGAGGGTAAACTCTTTTTTGCAGATTTTTTTCCTGAAGTGCAACCATCATATTCAGAATGTTTTTGCATAATATATTAATACATGTCTAAATGTATCCACAAAGTAAGACTAAAAGAAAAGGGGGATAAACCAACTTACATTGTTACCAGGGGGACCAGGTAGACCACGAGCACCAGGGAAACCAGCAGCACCCTAGAAGAGATTAATACTTTTGTTATTTTCTGAAAACTGGAAAAACAGGAACAAATTGTTTTTTACATACCTGCTGTGTTTAAATTATAGTCATGTTTTGTTTGAAACCTGAATTAATTGTCCTGATAGGGAACAAAAAGTCAAATTTTTTTTTTTTTGGTAAGAGGAGGTCATATATCCTCCTCAAACTTGAGTTAATGGGATTTGAGATAGTTGGCAAAGCTGGCAAGTAAATTTAATAATTGTTGAGATAAGCCATTGTAGAGCTTTGGGTCATTGTGTCAAAAGCTATTTTGGCACCTTATATTAAAATCAAGGTAATCCAGATCACTAAAGACTTCTACTTTAATTAACTACTTCTAGAACACCTTAAATATTTGTGAACTGTCAATACTATAGTAATTGAAGTTCTTATTTTTCATTTAGGTCACACTTGTTTTAATAAATAGAGGCATTTAGCAGTGACTAAGTTGGAGAGATACTCACAGGCCCACCAGGAGATCCACGGTCTCCTTTTATTCCTTGGGGACCAGGTGGACCCTACATGGAAGGAAGTAGATAAAGGAAAGGATTTGATAAAGATTAAAATTATAGCAAGTGCCAGTAAGTTTCAGGCAGTTCATCTCCTTGCACTTAGGCCCACTGAGGCTGAGGGAGGGCTGAAGAAACCTCTCCATAGCTACAAGGAACAGCGAACACTTACTGGGGCACCAGGGCCACCCTGTGGACCAGCTGCTCCAGGGGGTCCAGCCTCTCCTCTCAGACCAGGGGGGCCTCTTTCTCCTTTCCCACCAGGTTCCCCATTTTGGCCCTGTAGAAAAATTATAGTGTTATATAACCACTCAAAATAAAAAGCAGATGATACTGTGACAAGAAATGCTATCCAGGTACTTGTCTGAAGGGAGTTTAAATATTAAATGAAGTGTGAATGCAGTGAACTCTACTGCCCTACCAGTGCAGGAGGAGAAGGACAAAGCCATGTTGCCCTATGTGTGCCTGAGCTGTGCAGGAAGAGCAGTGCAGACACTTACTGGGGCTCCAGGGAAGCCAGCAGGCCCAGGGAGACCTTGTTCTCCTCGTTCACCCTGTGGAAAACCACATGTCAGCAATGGAAGATGTTAGAAAGATAAACTTCACTTTAAAAGTTAGAGAATGCTGCTATTAAGGCTGCTGAAGTTTCTTTGTCTTACCACCTTTGGAGAAAAACCCCACACATCTGATCCAAAACAACTTTTGCTCCAAGGTACTAAACACAGCTGTTCAGCAATTAACTGATAATTGTCTAAAATGTGGTAAACTTAACTCAGCTACACCTGTATGAGCCCTGAGTGTTCAACTGAGATCCCAGAGTGTTAAATATAAAAAAAATAAATACAAAAAGAGTATTTTTGAAAGTTTACTTAACTTTAAATCAAGATGGACATGACTATTGCTCACACTCCTGCCTTGCCCTGTCACCACAGCCCTCTGACCCCTTTGCAACATTAAAAGCCCTGATTTTCTGAAGCCTTTAGTCCAAGAATCAACAGGAGCTGAATGTGCTTGGTTTATTTACAACCCAATTTACAAGTACTGCTGATAGGTTTGGTGCAGCACTGATACCTAAAGCAGGCCAGAGGAGCCATGGTAAGGTTATACAGGAAGAAAAGTTTTGTCACTTACAGGACCTCCACGGGAACCCACTGGGCCAGGGGCACCTGCTGGGCCAGTCTCTCCCTGCAGGGAACAAGGATGGTCACGGGGTGTTTGTCATCTTCCCCTGAGACAGCCACCCCTGGGACTCCTTACAGTCCAAACCCCTTTGTGAGGATGCTTTACCTTATCTCCAGGTGGGCCAGCAGGACCAGGAGGGCCAATGGGACCTACATTGCCCTAAACAATTGGAAAATGAGAAAATGACGTATTTTGTATCAAAACATGACAATGTTAACTCTTCTGTTTTGGTCAATAGTATTTATGTTTCAGTGTAAACAGATTGCCAAAGATACTTAAATGAAACAAGTGTACAGTGCCAAAGTGCATTTGCACACCATATTTTAGAGTGACGCTCTGAAATCACACCATTTTGCAGTGTGAGATATCTACAGCTGAGTAATTCCTTTTTTTTTCCCCACCATCCAAACCTCATCCAAAACCACCTGAAATTAATAGATCTCTTTCGCTGGTATACAATAAAAGTGACCTGTTGCCCTAATTTTCAGTCAGATAGTTGATCCACATTTCTTCAGCATCTCCTGAGTAGCTCCCTGACTTATTTCTTTCTTGAAAATTTAATCTGTACCTTATGGTGTGAAATAAATTTTTTATATTTCCTCCAACTCAACCAAGCTGCATTTGTATATTTGTCATCCTTCATTACTTTCATGTATATACTGCCTGCAGGTAGTGATTTGATAGATGTATGTATTTCAAGTGGCTATTTTATGTGTATTTGCTATATAGATGTATAAATATATCATATTTAGTAACCTGTAGGAATATTCTGTATGAGAATATTTACTGCCAATGTCTTTTTGTGATTCATTATAACATCAGTCAGGTCATCTTTCATATGATTACTTTTCCTTCTAAAACATTGTCCCAATCTTTCTCCAAAAAATTCCATTACATTTACCCAAGGAGTAGTAACCACAAAAACCAGTATTAGGCCTAATTTAGTTTACAAACCCAGTTTTGCACTGCTGGAATGAAACACAATGAGATAACAACTGTTGCTGTTGTAGACGTATTATTCAGTGCGAGGTTACTCCTGTTCTAAGAGCTGGCTGTGTAAAGGTGATGGATAAACTGTTGGATGTTTAAGTACTCACTCTCTCTCCTCTTGCACCAGGAAGGCCATCAGCACCTTTACCACCAGGTTCTCCCTGGGAAGTTTAAGACATAAAAACCATGAGCAAAAAGGAAGCATGAGGAGGTGAGCCTAAATGGGGGGAAGGATCTCATACTGAGGGTCTCTCAGTAGCCAGGTTTCCTTGATGAAACTGGGGATGATATTTTGCCCAGTATTCAGCATCAGATATTACATCTTTTGACGAGGAAAAAACCCCAAATTGATTCAAAACTGAACTCCAGGCCAAATTGCCTTTCCCATGGTATGAACTATTCTCATCATTAATTAGATTAATTAGAACAGTTTTGATGTACCCATCCCCCAAAAGACCCAATGCAGCAAAGTATCTAGCATGTATTAAACTGAGGGAAAACCCCATATTTTTCAACATCTAGGACCCACATCCCATTGCTAAATCAACAGTGCTGCTACACAGTCTGCACCTCTGAAATCAGCCAAAGTGAAGACATGGACAAACCCAGTGCCTTGTAGGACACTAACATTAAATCCACATAAAATCAAAAGTGTGTGTGTGTTACCCTCTCCCCTTTTGGTCCAGGGCTTCCAGAAGCTCCTCTTTCTCCTGGCATTCCCTGTAAGCCAGGCAGTCCTGTGCCTCCAGGGGGACCAGGTGGGCCAGGAGGACCCTAAGGAGTACCAAAAAATTATTAGAAAAACCAAAATTAACCCAAATGGTAGCAAAATAGCAGAAAAGGAAGACATTCTGTGGGTACCTTGGCACCTTCTGTGCCAGCAGGACCTGGTCCACCTCTTGTTCCAGGAGGTCCTGGAGGACCTTGTGCACCACGTTCTCCTGGGATACCATTTTCACCCTGTGATAAAAAATGGGTTATTCTTTGTTTTCAGGCTCATATTTTGTTAATTAATTTATGTCATTACAAAATTTGCTTCATTATTTACCTTAGGGCCTGGGAATCCAGGTCCTCCAATATCACCTTTTGGCCCCTGGTTATGAGAAAATAAATGTAAGTTAGCCATGAATTTTACTTTGCTGCTCTGAGGAGAGCTGAGAGCTGTCTGAATTTGAAAACGTAATTTAGCAAGAACTTCTCATTAATTTTTTGTTAGTCGAAAAAAAAGGGAATTACTACTTACTGGTTCTCCAGGCTTTCCATTCTCTCCAGCTGGTCCTGGTCCACCAGGCAATCCCTATATGAAGGAACAGTAGTATCCATATTACACAGATAAGTTACGCCTTTTCCATCTTCAGGTTTTTGACTTTGACACAAAGATGTGTGGCCAATTCACTCCTTGTAACTTTTGTCAAGTGGTTAATATGTTATATTCTATTATATTCAAAATATGATGATATCTGGCACTCCAATATAAATGTTCAGATACATTTTTTTAAAAAATTTTGTGTATTTGTGTTAGTCTACTAAAAAGAATCAGAAAACAATAAACACACAGCACCTGAAGGCCAGGTGGGCCTGCTGGTCCTGGTTCTCCTCTCTCTCCAGAAGCACCCTAGAATCAAACAAATGAGGAAGAAAATCCATGAACTTGCCTGAGAACACTTCAATATATAAACACCTCCTCACCACCTCTAATCTACACCTCCTTATTGTGACCTGATGATGACATTGCACAAACTCAAAAACCAATGTATGTTGGTGTTGTGGTATTTGCTCTTTTCACTCCAACTCTTAGATGTGATTCAGCAGATACATTTTAACTTGATAGGAGTTTGAAATGCCATAAACATTAAAGGGAGCAACAATTCACTTCTGCTTGAAAAGACCAAGAGCTCTAAATTGACTTTTCATTTAAATCTACACCAGGTATACCTGACTCAACTTTCTCCCACCAAAGTTTGGAATATTTGTTCATTAAAACAATGGCAAAGAAGAGCTCTTTTATTTGTCTTCATAAAAGGACATTTCTTCATATCATTAAAAATATGTTCCTTCTGCTAAATTCCCAGTGTCTATCTGTAGCTGCCAGACCCCTGATCATTGTCTCACATGGGCCCACCACACTTACACTAGGTCCTGGAGGACCTGGAAGGCCAACATCACCATTCTTCCCAGCAAGACCCTATTCAAAGACAAAATTAGGCTATGGTTAGAGAGTGATACCACTTTTGTAAGACTCATCAAATTATTATTAATACCGTGTCATTATTAAACAAAATATTAGCAAAACTTACAGGTGGTCCAGGTGGTCCACCAGGGCCTCTTTCTCCATTCTTGCCTGGTGCACCCTTACAAAAAAGAAAGACTACATTTGAAATACTTGTTTCTGGTCAGTGGAAAACTAAAACCAATCTAAAGCAGCAGCATGAGCTAGCCTCACTGTGGAGCAATTCAGTTTAACATTTGACTCACCAAGCATCAGCATAGAAGAGGAGAAATCCCACTCACCTCATTGCCCTTAGGGCCAGGGAAACCCATCACACCTGGCTGGCCACGGGGACCTGGAGGGCCAGGTGGGCCAGAGCGTCCAGATTCACCCTGACTGCCCTGGGAAAAGCAAAAAGAAAGGAAGATGTGGCATCTGTGAGGTGAAATAAAGCAATTCCCAGGACTCATTCAACGTTGAGTGAGGGGGAGACACTGCTCAAAACTCATTATGTGTTCTGTACTGCAACTGTGGCCCGTCTACTCCATATTTTACACAGCACCAAATGACAGAGTTTGCATGCTGCTCTTGCAATGATGCAGCATAAAAAGGGCTCTGGTAGTTAAAGCAAGCAGAGAGGAGGGAATTAATCCGGCTGTGATAACAACCTGTCATGTGGATACTGTGGGATTAGGGTAGGGCTGGGTCAGCAGGAGGACTGGGATAAAATATTTGCACAGTGTACGTACAGGAGGGCCAGGTTTCCCATCGCTTCCAGGGCTTCCTGGAATTCCGGGCAAGCCCTGCAAATTGAAGAAAAAAAAGAGTGTTATACTTCAGTTTAAAATGCACATTATAAAGTTTCAATTAATAAATATGAATATATAAAAACTATTGCTTCTTATCATCCTCTTTAATAAAGATTAAAAGTCTTTCCATTTCCCTCAGTCTGTGAAGGGGGAAAATTGGAGAAAACAAACAAATTCTGTCATTATGGGTTTATTGTTTTTTCTGAGAGTTCTACATAAGCAAGCATCGGGCATTAATCAGCTAGCACAAAAATTTCCTTTCATTATGTGGGAAGAAAACTATATTTAGATGCAAAAAAAGGAGTTCAACAATTCTGACTACACAACTCTACCAACACAATGTGCAACATTTTTCATTAACTTGTTGAAATTCCTAAATATTATTTCTGTTCTATTTTAAATAGTTCATTTTCCTTGCCAATAAAATCTTCTTTAGCTCCTAAAGGCCTGCAGTTGGGCTTTTGAATGTCAATATATTTGTTGTTAGGAGTTGTTAATTCTTAGTACAGTTCCTAGAATGTTGTTCCATGCACACTTAGATGTTGTCTGCACAATAGGCCATCTCTGAAATCTTACTGATATGTACTGTAAAAAACTGACCAACAGCTTATTTGCTCTAATTACAGCTAAGCCAAAAATATAGTACTCAGGTATATTGAAATACTTAAATTAATTTCTAATTTAATTATTTAAGTCTATTTACATAATAACTGAAATAGAAACATATTTAAATAAAACCCCTCCATTGCTAGAATGTAGTGTTAGAATTTGCTGAAATGTAAAGAGCTAATCACCCAATGCTGACTCACATTAGAGGCATTTCTCATGGCAGGGCCTGGCATGCTCTGGGAGCCTCCCAAAGCTGCCTGACTCCATTGTGGCAGTGTCCTGGGAGTGCCCTGTGACTCTGCTCCGTTACCCATCCCACCATGAATGGATGCTATTACTGCCTAAAGGAACTCATAGAAAGGATTTCTGGTTGCACTCCTCTATCACATCAGCTCAGATGAGTCATCTCTAACAGAGTTTATCCCCTTTTCTCAGGGATGTCCTGTCTTACTCTCATTCCAGGAAGCCCTGGGCCTCCGTCTTGTCCACGCTCTCCTGCAGGTCCGCTGGGGCCAGGGGGGCCTGGGCTGCCACGCTCACCTGCAGGACCCTGGAAAGAGATGTGGAGATTCACAGCAAGGGAATCAGCATCGTATAGAATCTGAAATTGTCCATCCAAATTCACATGGATTCTCCAAAAGTTTGGAGGACTCCTTTGGAGGAAGACTTATACCTTTTCGCCTGGAAGTCCATTGCTACCGGGTAAGCCACGGAAGCCAGGGGAGCCCTGCCAGATAAAAAACAAATTATGGATCACAGGCAGTATGACACAGGTAATAGCAACTAGCAATAGCCCTGCCAGATCAAAAACCAACTATGGATCACAGGCAGTATGACACAGGTAATAGCAACTGGGTTGTCTTCTAAACAATTTACCATTAGACTTAGCTTTATGAAAAATAATGGGGGAAAAAAAAGATGAAAGTGGCATTTCAGTGTAGTAAGAAGGACTGCAGACTATTTTGCGTTTGATTTTAGTGTTCCTGTTGAAATTATACCCTGTCTTCCTTTATTTTTAGCTGTCCCTGCATCATTATTTATGAGATTTCTAAAGTACTATAAAAAACCAAAAATCACATTCAGTACTGACAGTTATTTTCCACTAATTCAATACTGAGAAGAGCTCTGTTAAATTGTTTTAATATATTTGCTACTATCTTTATAAAAGAAATTTGAATAATAAATTGTATTTTGCAACCCCCTTTATATGTTTAATATGATTAATTAGTTCACTATGCATCTTTGGTTTACTCATAGCTTCAGCAAATATTGCAATCAATTATTAAGTTAGGATTTACAAATAGATCAGCACAATTTCCTTTGTTTCTGATGGGAACAGAAATCTAAAATTTGTAATGGTGCTGCTATTTATTTTGTTGAATAAAACAGTTAGTGGATTTCTCTGTGAGAATTATTAATTTTTTTGAAAATTATTTAATAAACTAGCCAAAAAACTTGTTTGCAGCTGAAATATTAGAACACAGAAGACATCCTGACAATATTGTTGTTATTGATGATGCAGATGTATTAGCAATAGAGATGTTGACACAAAGATGTATCTTGAATGTAGAAGAATTTACATCAATTTCACTTTCCAGAGCAGATTGTTTATTTTTGTTAACTGAGAAGTCATTTTGAAATTCTGATTATTTGTTCCCCTTGTAGATCTCATAGTTTATGATTACTTCTCAGCAAAAATCTTTTGGTAAAACTTCTAGATATGCAAGATAACTGCTTCTTCTATATCAAAAACTGAAAGAAATTAATTTTTTTCCAACTGAGATAGATCCAAGAGGTGCAATTCAGAGGAGAAACTAGATAAGAATTCTTCCCAGTTTTGTAACCCAGTTTCACATCTGGAATTTGCTGAGAAGATATATGGAGCCAAATGTCCCCTGGAAGTATTTTGAACTTCAGAATTTTCTGTGTCTATCTTGGCTCAAAAGGTCGTGTACCACAGCTCACCCTTTCTCCAGGGGTACCAGGTACTCCGTTCTGCCCGGGTTCTCCATTTGCACCTCTCTTCCCTTCCTCACCAGGAGGCCCAGGAGCACCTGGGGTGCCGTTTTCACCCTGGAACAACAGAAACCAAGCCCATCAGTGAGTTAGAAGTCTCCAAAAAACCAAAAAGATTTTGTATGGGGGAAGATTCAGGGTTCAGGCTTCCTTGAAAGAAGTCTCTGGACACATTTTGAAATCGCTTACACGCTCGCCTTTTGGGCCTGGATCTCCTTTTGCACCATCCTTACCAGGGTCTCCCTAAAAAGTAGAAAATGCCATTAAAATTATGGGTTGCAGCTGGGTGTCATTCTGGAGCTACTAGACACACTGAAATACTAGGAAGTAGGCATGATATTTCAAATTATTGACTCCTTTTTTTATTTATCATTCTGCAAAGGAAGCAGCATGCGCTGGCTGAACCTGTAAGTGGAAGCCCAGGGATGCCTTAAAAATGCAGTAAAGGAAAGAAATTATACAATCTTAAACACCATTGAGTAAAATTTGATGTCTGTTCCTGAGCTATTTCAGACATCATTGAGTCTTTTGTTGAAAGTCCCCGAATATTTTCTCTGACAAAGAGCTACATGTGGTGTAAGGATGTAAGAAAAGGGCCTGCTGGGGTAAGTGACAGTGAAAGACCAGGTACAACTCGGGGTTTAGTAGACTGTGGACTCAGCCCTTGGGAATTAAACCAGGTGAAAATAAGATTGTAAAACAACAGATTTTGTCTGATGAAGCCAATTTACACAAGCAGTATCTTTGTTGTATCTGAATTGGTAGATAATTTAGGAAAGCAGTTAGGTATTATCACCATATTTATGTATAATCTTTATATATAGCAATACCTATATGTATGAAACAAAATATGTTATATATTTATAAAAATAATTTCCCATTTTCATAATAAAAGATTTTATTAGACTATTTCAAGTAAATAGAAGAAGATCAATGGGTTTTTTAAAATGGTATCAGTCTTACTTCCACCATATTTGTTGGTACAAGCAGTGTAAATACCATCAATAACTCACCGGACTGCCTTTTGCCCCAGGGTTTCCACTTGCACCTGGAGGACCTGGAAGACCACGGCCTCCTGGCAGACCAGGAGCACCAGGAATACCAGAAGGTCCCTGCAGAGAGACAATGACAGACAGAGATGAAGAGAGAGCGGCATTGGTGGACTCTACCCAGTCCAAACAGTGACCCTCACCAACAGAGTGCAGCAATGGCAGAGATGTGGAAAGTACCCACCATTTCACCCTTGTTGCCAGGGCTTCCAGCTCTTCCAGGAGGGCCCTGGAAAAATAAATTTAACAGAGTAACCAATGCTGCTAACCCAGGAGCAGAACAAAGGGCTCTGTGAAGAGCAGGTGGCACAGCACCTCTCAGGTCCCAAGTGCTATTGATGTACCTGAGGCCCAGGTGGCCCAGCATTTCCCTGAGGACCAGGTTCTCCCCTCTCTCCAGGACTACCACTAACACCAGCAGGACCAGGAGGACCAGCTTCACCCTATGGAAAAAAACCCAGTAAAATGAGAAAATGAAGGCATTTTAGTCATCTCCAGGGCAATCAGCATTAAATTAATGGTTTCTACCACTTGGTGGTGTTTTGTTGTGGGCATTCATGAAGGTGATGAGGATTGGGTTTGTCTCATGCTGCATATAGCACATCTGTTCTAGGCTTGCAAATGGTGTAATAGCAGCCAGGAAAAGGAGGGCTCATAAAATAATGATGTAGAGTGACATCAGCTGTGTAACTAGAGAAAGGACCAAATCCCATGTGGTTCTGTGTCTTTAGTTGAATACCTTAAAACCTGGAGAGCCTGGAAATCCTGCGGTTCCAGGGGGACCTGGGGGACCCTTAAAAGAGAAAGAAATACTATTAATGCAAAAGGTAAAAGCCATATGGAATTAATCTTAAGTTAAAAAAGGGAGTCTGATTATGAGATTTTTCTCAGAGTAAGGAAACACCTGGAAACTAGCAAATATAAATCATGCTGTAAAAGATGAGATTTGGCTAGTCCTAAAATATCACACCTACATCTTAGTTACCCTGACTTTTGCATGTTCAGCTGAATTTCTGTGTTTTAAATTTAAAAACATGAAATCTATCATTAGGGAGATAAAGTTATAAAAAACTTTCAAAATTTGTTCTAATTATAAAAAAAGAAGGAGGAAAAAGCCAATGCAGCTGCTATGCACCCAAGTGGACATGCTCAGGTTTCTAGGCAGATGGAAAAGAAAAATATTTGCCAACTCCAGACAGAAGAATAATATATTTGATAAGATCATTCAAAATTTGATCTTCATGTAGTTCAGCAATTCCATGCATCTATATGTTCTCTGAGAATAATCTGGGTTTGGATTTTTGCATTTTCTGATCTACAGTGTTAAAGCTCTCCTATCGCCCTGTGTCCTTTAAGTATATTAACCAACACAATGAAATATACACAATTGAAACACAATTAAATATAATGCTCATTCTTGAACAACTGCACCCCAATTTTGAGTTTGCTGGCACTGCAAAACATCTGCTAGAAGTAATTAGACTAAAGCAACACAAATACTGAAAGTCAAAGTTGCCTTACAGGTGGGCCTGCTGCTCCTGGAGATCCATCTTTGCCATGGGCACCCTACAGAAAGAAGAGAGGTGTTGGGTACAGAGCACTACCCTGGACACAGAACCCACATCCTTTCATGTCCATGATTCAGGGATCATATTTTTGTGTCTGTTCTTTCCCACTTAGTTGACTAAGACCCAAGGATTCCTTTAATGAGAAATTCCAAAGCAATAATTAACTAAATATTTTGTGAAGGAGTATCCAGCATTTTATGTGACTTGCACTGTGACAGGAAGATGTAAAAATACATTCCTATTAAATTTCTTAAGGAAATAGCAGCTACATTCACATTGTGTGTGTGAATGAGTAAGATTACAATAGATGTGTACTTCAAAGTAACAGTTACTTCTGATTCACATAAAACACTAAATTTCACTCCAAAAACCTGATGAACACTGACGACTTAAACCCTGTTTCCTGTCTTGTAGCTGTATGAGACCAGACCTTCTGCTCAGGTTATGCAGTGTCTGCACAAACAAGGTGCTGGCTGCAAACTGCTTTGTTGATTGTGTTGAATGCTATGAACTAAGAATTTGTTGATTGTGTTGAATGCTATAAACTAAGAATTCCTTCAGAATGAGGGATGTACCCTCTAACCTGTCAAAGGGGAATTTTCTCATTTCCCACAAGTTACTTCTGAGATTGTATTTTTTCCCTCTCTCTACCGTCCCCTGCCTCTCTCTGCTTCCACTCCTCCTCCCTGCTTCTCCTTGCAAACCTGAGCTTATGCTGAAACACTGAACTCTTCCTCAATGTGTAATCTATTAATTTCAAAAAGTGAAACAGGAAATAAGATGGTGAATGTGTTGTGGGTTAGAAGTGTTACATCTTTAATTGGGGACTTAAAAGTTCTCATGTGAGATTTTTTCAGATGCTATATAGTTTTTTACTCCTTTACATTACAACTGCTTTAAGGAAGTAGGGAATTCTCAACATATCGAGTCCAAATATGTGCTCCCTCTGGGTAAGAGCAATGTCTGCAATTACTTACAGGGCCACCAGGATTCCCAGGTCTTCCTCTCTCTCCAGCTGGACCTCTTGGTCCCTAGAAAACATTGTAAAAATGAATCTGTTGAATGGCTTCTGAAATCAGATGGCTGAGCAAAGAGACATTGCTCTTATTTGTATAACTCACTATGGTCCGCTGCAAGTGGTAGAGTAATTAAAGTTAAAAGGATGAGGAACAACTCAGCTAACATTTAAACACTCCAGGATGCACATATTTACCGGTTGGCCTGGTGCTCCATTTACTCCAGGAAGACCAGTTTCACCCTGTTACAGAGAGAAAAGAAAATTAACTTTGGTGAGAACACTTTTTGGTTTACTCAAGGGGAAGATATGCAGAAAAAAGCCCAACTTTTTATCCCTTTCTATGGGGTGTTGGGTGTCCTCAGCATGAACTGAGTTCTGAGAAGTGTAAACAAGTGTCAAATCAAAAATTAAACTGGAAATAAAAATCAGAAAGACTCGGCTTTCAAAATACTATGCAGGAAAGTCAGATGACCAGGACTTGTCCCTTCATTTTGGTATCTCATGTTTATTATGGCTGGAAAATTGGGACATGGTGTGGTTGTGAATGTCTACCTCCTTTGGAATGATTAATATTCTTTTCATTGAGGTATTAAATGGGTTTCTTTAATGCTTATTGTATTTTAATAATTTTTTAAGATGTAAAGCACAGCTATACAATAAATAATGGGGTTGTTACTCTACCTATTTAGAAAGATGACACTCTAGATTTTTACCTTTGGACCAGGAGCACCACTGTCACCTTTGGCACCATCTTTTCCATCAAAACCCTGTGGGAAAGTAAAACCATATCTGTGAATTTTATTCCTCTGGCATTCTGGAAAATTTGATTCCTCTTGGCAAAAGATTAAGCCCCCAAAAGAGGCATATTTTCAATAATGATGCTATCAGCTCTTGGAATCCTTCTTAGCATTAGGGATGGAGCTCTACAACTGAGGCAACCAGAAAAAACTTGAATCTTTGTTATGGAAGTTCAGATGACATTGTGCAGAAATTAACTTCAATTCTATGATTCAGTCTTGGAAATGACTGAAAGATCACAACTGTGCAACACTATCATTCAAGGAGAGTAACAGACTCAGCTATAATCAATACACTCAATACTTACTCTTTGGCCTTTCATCCCAGGCATCCCAGGCATTCCAGGGTGTCCTTTGTGACCCTAAACACATAAATATAGAAAGATTTGTAAAACATGCACTTCTTGTATGAAGGGCACAAGCCAATTTTTGTTATGTGTCATGTTCACTTGACTAACTTGACATGGGAAAACAAAACCTATGATTAGAAGACCATTGTTATTGGGAGATTTTCCATACCGGTAATCCAGGGATTCCACGATCTCCATTCCTGCCTGGTCTTCCTGGTTCTCCCTGTTGAAAGAAAATAATTTTTTTAGTGTTTTGTTATTGCTTGACTTACTGGCAAAGCACCAGTTGTGGTAGAACAAGGTGAGTTGGAGCAAGCAGGTGAAACTTCCACCAAAGACAGTGGTGGTCTTGCAAATCCTCTCAGGGTGACAGTTCACTCTGTCACTGCCTTCTGGAAAACAACTGCCAGAATTTATAAACTCAGCCTTTAACAAGATTCTAGTTAATTTCTAAGCTACTTCAAGACAACCTTTAGCAAGAGATGATCCCAGAAAACTTATTTTTCTTGTCCTCTGTTGTCTTGCAACTTAATGAACTTTTTTCTTCCCATTTATTAATAATGGGATGAATAATAGTGAACTTACATCTTTTCCTGGTGGACCAACTGGGCCTATCATTCCAACAGGGCCTGGAGGTCCCTGTAGAAAAGTAATTAATATTAACTACAATAACAACAAATATTAAGTCTTCTTCAAGCTAAAAACGCATTAGGCATCACAAATATTTGTACATTTGACATGCATCATAATAAACAACTAGGATAAACTGCAAAATTTCCATACACTGCAGAGGTGCCACAGATTCATGCTTTTAAGGTCACGTGTAACATACACAGTACTGAATGGGTACATACGGGAGGGCCAGGTTGTCCTGGTTCTCCAGGGGAGCCCTGGTATCCAGCAGAGCCCTGGAATGCAGCAAAAGACTCAGTCAAGATGTGAACAGCTACATGCACCATTCCACAGTGCAGTTATATTTTATATAATTATATATTTTATATAATTTCCCATAATTGTAAGGAAAACTGTAGTCAGATCCATCAACAGATGACCAAAGGTGAAATTACCAGAAACAGGTAGAACATGCCTCTGCGAAAACAGAATTAATCTGCTCTTCTAAAAGGAGATGGATGTTGAAAAACTCAGACCCTTGGTGTGTTCACTGAATGTGTATCCCACTTTCCTTTACCTCCTGTTAATATTTTGCATGGATAGACATTTGGGAATGTCAGCAGGATGTCAGGCAGTGGCACGTCTTCAACTAATGTTAACTGATAGCTCATGGACTTGCAGAGATCTCAAGGGGTACACAAGGGTTTAAGCCAGCACAGTATATTGACCTCAGCTCTTGAGTCTTGGTTATGGTACAGCCCAAAATGACATTTATGCATAAAATTCTTCAGCATAGTATCCAGATGTATCAGCTGAAAAGGTGCTTAATATTTATGACAGAGAAAAGGAGGAGTTTATGTAAAAGAATACAAGATGATTACGAGAAGATTAATGTTACTTACAGGGGGACCTGCATGTCCAGGTGGGCCAGGGGGGCCACTGGGGCCAGGGGGTCCTGGAAAGCCACTCTATGGCATAGATTAAAAAACAGTAGTTACATTAATGTAATATAGCTATGGAACTTAATATAGTTGCAATAGCCATGAATAACTGTGAAATAAACTTTTACATAATTAGTTCAGAGAAAAATCCTCGGTGACCTGCACTTGGTGCAGTAAAAAGGAAGCAGCAATATATTCACACAGTGCTGAGGAAATACATTGTCTAGTTGTCCCTTCAGAAAAGGCTTCACTGGGTTGCTCCTTGCTTGGCTAACATACTCCCAAGGTATTTTCTGAGCTGCAACTTTTCATTTTTGAGTCACTACTGCCCTTCTCTAGACCCCAGAGGGATGCTCAGAACTCTGCTTTTCAGCTACCTGAAGGGGAAGAATAGAAAGGAGAACTGAATTTCTGTTAGACGGAGAAAATGAGTGTCAGCTTCTCTGCCATGTAACTGAGCTTAATTAGCCCAACACTAGAGACTCATCATGACCTAGGGATACACTGAATTAAGGCTGTACTTTTGTTATAGTTAGTAAGGCAAGCATTTTCACCAGTGAAATATTTTCTGAGCTTTAACAGTACGAAGCCATAAGAAAGAAATGAGGTCTGAACTAATCAAAACCTCAATATTTCTACTTCTTGTAGCAACAACCACAGAAGCATTTGATACTGCAAAACAGAAAACACTTGTAAGTTAGCACAGTGGTCTACTGCAGCTATAGGGGGTTCTTTAAAAGAAAGCTTTTGTTAAATTAAACTCTTCATGTGTTTCCTACAGCCAAAAGAATCACATAAATGGATGATATGAGGATCACTGTGTGCTGCAGTACTGGCAGAATATTCCATAGTTAATATTGCACAGAATGTGTTTCACAGGATATTGTCATATTGTGTCAGAAAAGGTCATGTACTACAATTTCATGAACCTAATTTTCATAATACAAGATTATCAGTATTGCTGTACTATACTGGCATATGTAGGACAGTACACTACTATACAACAAAAAAAAATAGTATTAGTTCACAGTTGTCTTATGTCTAAAGAAGTGTACCATGTTAATATTTGCTATTTTCTAGGACAGAAATACAGCAAGAGGCAGAGCTGTGAGGGTTTGGGAAATGGGGCTGCCTCTGACGTATGAATAGAATGAGCAGTCCCTGTAAAACTCATTGTTAGAACTCATTTGAAGTAGCTATAGATCCAACCAGAATTAAAGTCTTCAACTCATCAACAGCTATCAACCAATTAGACATATGGCCATAAACAAATGAGATATAATCTTTTTCAAGTTACACACTGAGGAAATAAACTGATAGTTAGGGTTGTGCTTGCTGCTAGAATCTCCAGACTTTGAACAGAG
The DNA here is from genome assembly GCF_901933205.1 of Camarhynchus parvulus. Classification (NCBI taxonomy): domain Eukaryota; kingdom Metazoa; phylum Chordata; class Aves; order Passeriformes; family Thraupidae; genus Camarhynchus; species Camarhynchus parvulus. The sequence continues at coordinate 7,260,866 of NC_044577.1, read as the reverse complement.
GAGCGTCCTCCAGTTAGAGAATATGCTCTGGTGGAAGGAGACAAAGACAATATGTGGAGGTTACGTGGGCAAGTGAAGAGAAACTGTGATGTAAAACACAAAACCAGTCTACAAGTGGTGTAAAGCCATGGGAATGAATGCAGCAATGGAGAGATGTGTGACTGAGGAAATACCAGGCACAGTAACCACACACAGCCAATGTTGCTACTATATTTTATTGTTTTGCTAATATTCCAAATTATTTTGGAATAAATTATTATTTATTCCAAATTATTTCAGTTATTCCAAATTATTTCAAAATTGGTACTATACTACAATGTTGGTACTATATTTTGTTTTGCTAATATTCCAAATTACTTCAGTTTGGATATTTATTCATTAGGAATATTTAAATTAAAATGGATAAATTTATAAAATAATAAAGAAATTAGTCTATGTAATGAAAATGATAAACATTATTTAGCTCTAGTGATTTCAGCCACATCTGCCTGTAACTGCTGGAACTTGCTGTGAGGTCATGTATGCTATGATGCAATATAAAAGCCCTTATGACCTGAAAATATACAGACAACCCTGAACATGTTCTAGGGTGCTCAGTAAAGTAGTTTGGTGGTTTTTTTAACCTGAGTCCAGGAGTCAGAGCACAAGAAATCACTAATCACTTCCAGAGAAAAAGCCAAAATAGAGAGGAGTTAACCACAATTGTTAACTGAAGGTGCCTCTGTTATCTGCCTAGTTCAGCACATCCCATATTAAGACACCAAGTAGCAGAATGTAGATGGCATGACAGCTGTGGGTGAAAACTGTGAGGAGTGAATATGAATCAATGAATAAACAAGGAAAAAATGGATGGTTGAAGAAAAATGCATGGATGATCATATTAGCAAAAGAAGGAGGTAGAAATAGATGAAAATGAATGCGAGAAAATAATGACTATATTTCAAGAAAAAGAGCTGTTGTGATTAGTAAACCTAATTTCACAAGATGATCGAATGGAATTCCTCTCCTCTCCTCCCTCCATTTTCTTGGAACTGCCTTACAATGCTGCAACATGTGATACCCAAACCATGTTATGCAAAATTGGGCTGAAAATAGTGATTATGCTTAATGAAGCACAGCCAATTTCCAGTAGCAGCAATTCACCACACCCTCTCTGTAGCAGATTGCCTGAATCAAGGACAACTCATGTTGAATAACTCTAAACCCCAGTGCCTAAAAGGAGAATAATGAGGTGCAACATTCAGATTTATATTACACATGAAACATAGCTCAGTTACAACTCTTTGAGGCAGTCCATGCTTTTTCTCACTTAAAAACCTGAAAATCTTGGACCAGGTCTAGCAGGCAGATACAGCATCCTTAGTACACAGTCTAAGTAGCTGTGGGTAAAAAAATGGTAATTGTAAAAAGAGAGAGTGAAAATATTTTGAGTTTTGGAATGAATAAAGTTTGTAAGAAGGGTTTACTCACTTGTTATCAGGCAAGTTTGAAATGTGGAAAAGTTAACAAGTATGGAATATCATACTCAGTAAAGACAAATGAGATACTGAGTGGGTGAAGGAAGATTAAAAGGAGTGGAAGAGGTAAAAATTGTTGGAAGGAAGGGAAGAAGTTAGTGGAAGAATATCAAGTAGATAAATGAAGAATGTACATGACACAGAAAAGGAAAAGTATTTAGGTAATGTGAGAAGGTGAATCACAGACAGAGATCAGGAAAAGGAAGGTAAGAAACTGGAGAAAGAAAGTGAAAAATAAAAAAATCCAGATAATCTATAGCTACTTTCTAGAACAGTGTTGCTGGACAAACAGGTGCCTTACATCACATTCAACTTGCAGGCAATAATTAAATGAAAGTTTATATTATTAGATAAAAACCAGGATACATACACATCCAAGGTATAATCTATGAGCAGAAAATGTGTTCTTTAAAAAGAAGAAAGGACAGAAAAAAAAGCTTTATCATCTTACAATGGGTTGTGGGTACCCGATACCAGCTCCACCAGCCTTCACATCATAGGAGTCATACTGTGGAGAAAAACTCTGTAAAAGAAATAGAGAAAAAAAAAGAAAGAGGAAAAAAAAAAAAAAAAAAGAAAAAAAAAAGATAAAAAAAAAAAAAAAAAAAATGCGATTGCTACAAACCAAATATTTTTTTATAGTGGTATAGCAAATGCATGAAAATAACTCATTTGTATCTGCTGAGTAGTACTAGCTTGACCTATAGCTGCCATATATTTACATAAGAGAAGCCCAGCCAGTGTCTTCTTTCTGAGGTCATGGTGACATTACCTCCCCATGCTGGGCACATCCATTTTTCTTCTTGACAGCTGAGCCTTAGCTGAACCACAAAATTACCTTTCTCTCTCCTTTTACTCTGGTTTGACTCTTTCTTAGCTTCTTTCACTAGTTTCTCTGTCTGTCTCTTTTCTGTTGGACTTGGTTGTCACTCAAGGAAGTTGATGAAATATTTGTTGTTGCTCCAAAGAGCACAGCTGTTTATTATTATCATTATAATCTTCCTGATTTCTTTTAGCTGTGCCTAATGAACAACTCATTTCACATGAGCAGACAGTCAAATGATGTGGCATTAGCGCAGCGATGCATTATTGGCCCACAGGTGGTTGATTAGGAAGGGTTGAACCTGTGCTGTTCCCCCAAAGCACTGTGGATCCAGCTCCTGCACTGACCAGGTGCAGGACTCCTGTGCTCCTGTCAGGATCCAACAGCACATCTTTGATACAGGGTTGGAATGGGAGGCTAATTCAGCCTGTTTTCCTCTCCTGTGTTTGCCTCTCCAAACCCCACACCAGTGTCGCTGGTGTGTACTGGGACTGTGCCCACAGCTCAGTCCTGCAGAGGCAATCCCTTTCAGGATTAAATAAAAATGAGACATCTTTCCTCACTTTCTGGCTTACCTGGGAATGGGAAGTGTATATGGAAGTTATAACCAGTGTACTCAAAAGTAGCAATGATTTCAACACACAGTATTTATCAGCTTTGTGCTAAAGAAGTCCCATCTTGTAACCCTGGGCTTGGTGGCCTGCATGGATGGCAGTGTCACCCTGTAACAAAGCACTGCCTGGGGCTCACTGCCAACACACTTCCATTACAATCAGCTTTCTTGCTGGGTGTGCCCAGCTCTTCTGAAGTGACTTCAGCATCCAGTGAGCCAGAAATAAAGAGGCACCATGACAAATAGTACTTGCATGGCACTTCCCTGCCAGCAGAGGAGCAGCGCTTCTGTCTAGTCTTGTTGGAATGTTCTGTTATTAAACATGAATTGATGAAACATAGGAAAGTAGGAGACTTTCCTAACTATTAAGCTTATGGAGAAATCCTCCATCACACTCTTTCTGATCAGATTATTTCTGAGTTACAAAAGTCCTTCAGCAGATCTGGCCCCAAAAGTTTAAAAAATAAGGTAAGGCAGAGATTTAATTGCACTCCAGAGAAATTTTATGGACAAACCCTCAAAACAACAGCAAAATCCCACCTACCACTCATCTCTGTTTCCCAAAGGCACAAGTGGGATGGATGCCACCAAAAGCAAAGCACCTGGGAAGGTGCAGGGGACAGGTGCCTACAGCATTTCTTTGCATGGCTATGAGCACCAAGGGAGAAACTGAACATAACAATGACTTACACCTCCACTTATACTGGGACATGACTGGCAGATTCCTGGGGGCCCAGGAGCTCCAGGGCTCCCTGGCTGTCCTGGTGGGCCAGGGGGACCATTTCTGCCTGGAACTCCAGGAGAACCCTGCAAAGACACAAACAGAGCAGATACAGATGTTGTCACTTGCCTCCAACTGCATGGACATGGAGGGACAAACCTTTCCATTCGTAACAAAGGCTGTGTATCTGTGGTGGGAAACCTCTCCTAAACAAGGCCACAACCAAATATTCAGGGAAGACAGACAAAATTCACACATGGAAACACTTGGTTAATGGAACCTTATTACAACTGGTACACATAATCAAACACATCAGAAATATTTAGCAGTTCAGTTCCTGAATCTGAAATTATTACTGCTAGTAGAGTCTGAAAGATTTTTTTTTCCTCCTTCTGTAAAGAAATATAACAAAATATAACAAACATGATACAGTTTGGACTAAATGTTGTTCTTTTAGTTTAAATTTTTGAGAGTGATGTTGAAGCTAAAGCTCCAGTTCAAATAGCTATATGGTACAATCCTGCTGCAGACAGTTCAGACATAAATGAAAGCAGGATATCCTGGCAGCTTGAATGGGGCTGCCCATTATATATATAGCACTAGAGGAATGGGGTCTTGATTTTGTTCCTTTCCTTAGGGAAAAAAAAAAAGCTGCACTTACAGGGTCTCCCTTGGGGCCTCGGCTGACTACTCCAGGAGTCTACAAAAAAAAAAAAAAAAAAGGAAGGTAATTAAATAAAAAAACAGAATCAAAATAAAACAAAAAAGTTGCACACATTAGAGCAAAATGCTTCAATATTTGATATCGTTTTCTCACATGAATTCCATTAATGCTTATTCAGTATATTGAAAAGCTGTAGGGTTTTTGGTCAGTCAAGCTACTATTGCTTGGGTAATTTGTAGAATTACACCTCCCCTAGAGGCAAGAACATGACACTAATGAAGTCAGTACAGATTTGCCATTGAGTGCAATGGGGACAGGATTCCACTGTGGAATGCTGTGATGATTTTCTTGTGTCCTTCTCACTCCAGCGTGTGAAGTGTGATGAGCTAATTTTAAATTCTCAGATCTACTGCTGCAATTTATTATTTTTCAATTAATAATTCAGTTATATGTTATTACCTGGATTTTCAATTTTTGTGTTCAGCTGCTACCTTCAGTACCAAAAAATATTCAGCTGAAAGGATCTCGGATCTTTCAAGATGGCATTTCTCTATACACCACCCAAGGTCATCAGGACAGCTTCCACTGGCCTGACCAAACTCCTACATCAAAGAGAGAGGCTGGGGGGAAGAGTTCATGTGTTCTTCATTATGAGGAACTCCAGAACTGAAGAGTCTCTAAACAAAGAGAGGGAGGTGTACTTGAATCTTCAGCATGCTTGTCTATACAACTCATTTCCACCTCTCAACATGTTCAGTGAAGTAGCTCAGGGGACCCTGGGAGCAGTGGAGTACTGCAAGTAAGGTGCAAATAAGACTAGGTGGCATATCTGTGTGTGACATATCTGTGTGTGATATTCCATGTGTAAACAGATGTGCTGTAGAGCTGCAGAAATGCATCTTCTCTCTCTTCCTCACATCTCTTTCACTCTCTTGTTTTGTAGATAAGGATTTTTAATGTGTCTGTGGCAACCTAGGTACTTGAACAAAACCTCATGGATCTTTAACACTGGTGAAATGTTCAGATAAGCTGAAAGCTCAGTATAGCTGGCTCACTCACTGAAAGACTTAGGAAGGGGGCTTGGCATGTACTAATGTTCTTGATTTTCCTGAGGCTAAGTTGCTGCAACTGGTTTGTATAATGCTGGTGTCTATAAAAAGATGGTGATAAATTAGGTATGTACAGTATAATCACCTTTCCTTTACAGGGCATTAAGTCAGCAATAAGACTGCAAATGGAAATTCACTCTGTGATGATGTAGAATTGGGTTGATGAGAAATGAAGACTCAGAGATGCTATTAAAGTTCTCTATTTTTCTTTGACTCTGTGTTGGCATTATTTTCATGCATATGGATTGAGTAGGAAGTCAAAAATAAGGTGTTTGCATTATTCCTATGCTTTTCCGTAAAATGAAAAATGTAATGCCTAGTTGTTGCCCTCTGTCCATTTCTACTATTTTGGTGCCTGTTATCTACACAAAACTGAGTTGGAAGACTTAATATTATCAGCTGCATTGTCCATCCTAAGTATTTGCCTAAATTCAGAAAGTGGCATTGAAAAGAAAAGCATTTAAGAACACCTAAGCCAAAATGATTTGAGGTTGACGTGCATCAAGAAGGCAGCAACCAAAGAAACAGCAGTGAGAATAAACTTACTCTTGGAGGTGGCGTTGTTGTTTGTGGACAAACTGGACAGCACTCTCCAAAAGGGATCTCTGGGTTAGGGCAGTCCAGCTCCTGATCGTCACAGATGATGTCATCGCAGAGAACAGATCCCGAGTCGCACACGCAGATTTGGCATGGCTCTGGTTTCCAAACGTCCCTGTCAGCATAAGCCTGCCCAAGATGGGTACATCCTGTGACTGGAAAGAGAGAAAAATTGTGTTGGATATTATTTCAAATGTGTTTTCCGAATTACTAATGAGTAATATGAAAGCTGTTGGATAGTTTGTTTGTTTTCCTGGTTCACGCATGTGAAGTAAAAGGCTAAATGCTGCTCTTCAGGCACTGGGCAATCTGTTACATTAATTGCAGAGTCTGCTCTGAGTTTATAAACAGACATCAGTGGAAACCTCCTGGAGCTGAGCCAAAGCCCAATTAAATCTCTGATAATCTTCTGTCTTGAGTAATTTTAGTGTCAGGCAGAATTACTGTCTAATTAACAATCGAATTCTCTGCTGCAGCTAAAGAGTAAACGTGCCTAAGCTCTCCAGCAAGAGTGCCACTGGCCCCATGTGCCAACAGGAGCACTTGCACTTGGATTTCGGATAAGCCATCTGTCCAGCACCAACCCCTGTCTCCAACATCTTGCATTAATAGCTGCCACTAAGGGGCTTCAAAGAGTTTTTTGAAAGCCAGCGTATGTGACAGATCTGAAACAACGGTCGCATTAATTGCCCAAATGGTTTGCAATTATTGTATCAGCTGGCCTGCTCAAATGTCACAAGTGTCTTGTTTTCAGAAAAAAGGATTGTTCATCTGTAATATTCATGGCTTTGTGAATTCCTCCCAACAGCTATTTTACTGATCAAATCTGTTATAGACTATGAATATGAAAAGGTTGAAAAAAACTGCCTTGACACATTAAATTTTGGGATGGTATTTTCCTAGAAAAACCCAATCCAGACAGCCAGGTCATTTAAGAAGCCAATGTAAAATAACACTAAGAGCATCTGAGTTTTACAAGCTCATTTTAAGTTTTGTAGATGTTATTAAAGTCTTAGATTGCAAACATAAGTATCACTGAATGTCATGAATAATTTAATAAGATTTTTTTTCATGGATAATTAAAAATAATTCAGTTTATAAAAACAACATTCTCAAGAAAGAGCTATTTTTGTGCCTACATCATTCTTAAAACTTTAATATGAGGATAATTTACCTACTATACACCACTCTTCAAAAAGAAAAACAAAATGACAAATCATTTTGTAAATGATTTACAAATGATGTGATTCAAATCTTTGACATTAAAATTGCCACTGGCTCCAGGCAGAAATTTCTGAATATCATCAAACTGTAATGGGCACAATTATCTAGTATGAGACTGAGCCCAAATTTATTGCAGTTTGTTCCTATGGGTTATGCAGTCCCCTTTTTTTTTCCTTCCCTGCATCTTTAATCTCTGTTTTTATCTTTCCACCACTGCATTAGCACCCTGGTCTCTTTTTTCCTTTTTCTTCCTCTCTGTATTTGTGGGTGTGTATTCCCATTCCACACCAATGTTCTTTGTCACACTTAGATGTGTTTCCTTTCTTCTCATGCTTCCTCTGCATTTCACCTTTCCCATACGACATAACTTCCCTTTTCATCTTCTACAAATCCTTTCATTTTGTACCGTAGCATATCCCCTTTTTTATTGCCATGTGCTCAATTGAGCTTAGTTTGCCCCTTCTGCTCCCTTCCCACTTTCTCACTCAGCTGGTTTTCCCTGATCACATGGACCTGGCATTTTCCTCTGTTTCACCCATGGAATTCATTACTTCCTTTGAGCTCTGGAAGGGCAATGGGGAAAACAATCATAGCTCCCTGAGGGGAGAGCCAGAGTGCAGATCTTGGGGCAGAACACCCGATGGCACAGGAGAATTTATTTTCCCAGCTTCAATCCTACTACAGGCTGTCCTTGTCCATGTACACCATCTTGTGTTATTTTTCCACTTTAATTATAAAAGAAGGAAACACAAAAATGTTAACTTGTTAAGGCTGGCACTCCTTATGGTCAAGAGTTGATTTTGACCACTGTCTTGATTAGAACAACAAAGCTTCAAAAACCCTTTCCAGATATTTTCAAGCCAATATTTTTTTTCTTTGCTTGATATCAAGCTGGGATCCAGTATTTTACCTTCCTTTTGCAACACAAAAAATCTTAACATGGAAAACCGTCCAATGGCATATGAAAACTTACTCCCCTCAGACATTCTCTATCACTTAGAAACTCAGATTTTCCTTTTCTGTCCCTTTTGGGCCCCTCTGGAAACTTCATATTCTGCACAAGAGAGATGGAAAAGAGCTGCCCATTTCCAGGACAGCCTCTTCCCCACACCCACATGTCACAGGGTGATGGCATCAGAGGGTGCTCCTTCAAAGGACCTAACAGTGTGTACCTCTGAATAGGGTGTAGACCTCCTTCTTTAATCTGCCAAGCTAGAGCTAGTTTCTAAAAACATTGCTTGGCTTCCCAGTCCTCACCCCACAGAACCATATCCGTGGATCCCAGGGAAATTAGCTGATTCTCTGCTTATTAGGTGCTGATTGTTCCTGCTAGAAACATTTTCCTCCTTTTCACAAACCAGGATCCTGCTGTGGGCGCTTAGGGAAAAAACAGGCTGCCCAGTCTTGACAAGGCTAATGACAAATGTTTCCTGACAAACAGGAAGGCTGAAACATAGAAGTGAAGGATTATGAATGAAATCTTTATAACCCCTGAAGTGACTCAAGAGAAAAACCAAATCATAGAGTGGCTCATTGCACACATGGAACCCTCGAAAGCTGTGTGCTGTGGGAGGCAGAGCCTCAGCAGAGCTGCTGGGGAGGTTAGAGCCTGTGAGCTGTCCTGGAGGAGTGGTTGGATGCACCCTGGAGAGCATGGATGGGCACAGATCCACACCACCCAGAGCAATGGACTGCTCAGCTGTCATTCTGCTTGAGCACCTATCAGCTCCACAGGTGCTGGAACCATAATAAGGAAGGGGAGAAATTCCTTTTTTCTAGGGCAACCCATAATTGTTAAGTAAAAATACCATTGTATGGACCTAAAAGAACCTAATTCTGTTACTGTTTGCACTTGTATATACAGTTATATGAATTGCATACACATGCAGTGAGATGTATAGCATGCACATTTTTCTGTGCCCAGATGCGTTTGATTAATTGTAATCTGATTTTCAGCTCCCAGTATTGCTTTCTTAGCCTTTCAAAACCACAAATTTTTAAACGATGTGTTTAAAACAACAAGGTCCCTATTTACTAGGAAATTCATATCCAAGGATTTGAACATTCCTACATCAAATTTTTCATAATTCTTACTTCTTTTTCATTGATTTGTTTTGTTGTTGTTTTTTTTTTTCAGAGATGTGATCTTGCTGCCTTACAGCAAAGAGGCCAGCTCCAATGAGGAGCAAAAAAAGGCCATCTTTCCCCTGTTTTTGCACTGATAGTTAATAAAGATTCTGTTTTCAAGACAGAAGCAGTCTTTCCTCAGTGCCCAATTTTTCACACTGTGAATACTCATCTGCTATATATTATTCAAAAATGTAAATTAAAACCATGCAAATTTAAAATATGTCACAATGCCTGATAATTTTACATTAATAAGAAAATAAAGGAGATTTCCCTGCATTTTTACAAGTTTGTGATTCAGTTATGCTACAGTAGATGGCGTCATTTAACAGGAAGATGACAAAAATTTGAAGACATATGGATATAATGATATTCATTTTTGCTTCTAACTTTCTGGACATTGTTAAATGAATTAAGAAATAAGCTAGGAGAGCTGCAATGAAAACTGCTGTGGCCTTTGGCAGAATGAAAGTATTAAATAGATTTCCAAAGGAAACTTACATCTGGGAAGACTTAGGGTGTTAAAGACACCCCCTCTGTGCTCAGATGTAGATCTGTGTGTCAGCATGTTATGACATAATGCATTTTGCATTGCTCATAAAGATTAACTGTTAGCTCCAAAATCCTTTGGAAAGCTGATTTGTGCTAAAGCACTGGTGAGTAACATATAGGAATAATGAGGTTGTAAAAAAGCTGACTTGTCTGCTTCTAGACTTGTGGTATAACAGTCACATACTTGCCTTAGCCAGCTTTTCTTATTGATTCCTAAACATACCCATTAGCCTGAGATTTAAGAAACATTAGATCTCAACAGTATTTGTCTATTGCAATGCACAATCTTATTCTTCTTCCCAAAGCCCTAAATATGATGGCTATACAGCACTTCACTTCTGTGGCACTTATTGCAATGCTTTGTTGGAAGCCCTGCCAATCTCTAGTGCACTGTTATAAAAGTTTAATATTTTAAAGCCTGAATTAATTTGAAATTATGCTGTTTACCGAGCACTCATGTTATAGGTTTTGCTGTGCGTAGCACTTCCCCGGGCCAGCCCAAATACTGAATAAAATTAAAAAAGGCAAGACAATAATTTTTGTATGTTGGTTTTGAATTATTTCCCATTCTAGGAAGACTGGCAGCTGTCCATAAGCAGACCAATATTGAAAGCTGAAGGGAAAATCACAATTCAGTTCCAAAGGACCTATGAGTGGGGTACATAGAAGAGCCCAAATGTGTGCAAGGGAAAACACAGATGGCCAAGGTCACATGGCCTGAAAGATGACAGATGTCACACGGGACATAATCCCAATCCCAGTGAGGTGAAGGGGAATTTGTTATCACATGAGAATCTGACCTGCTCTGCAGTTGGTTTTGGCTTTGCATTTGTGCAAGTACCATGATCATGACTTACCACAATTTTATGGAAAAAGGAAAAAATTTCCAAATAGTATCCTCAAAAACCACAGGCTTTTCCACTTTGGACAAAGGCAATGTCCAGCTATTGCATTAGTAGCAGACTCACATATCCCCCATTTACAGAGATGTGACTAAAGGGTTAGAAATTAAAAAAACATCTTGAACTTGTCTGGTTCTGCCTCAGAGAGGGCAATAGTCCACATAGGGGTGACTCACGATCCCCCAGCAGCTGCCTGATGATGGCCTGGGAAGCAAAACTCAGGAGCTTTGGTCTGTGAGAATCTGGTCACAAACACAATGAGTCAAACAAACAACTTCTGCTGTATTTAAAGTGAATCTGGTAAAGGCTAAAGCACCAATTTGAAGAAGGCCTCGTCTCTATCTTTGACAGAATCCAAAGCCTGATGAAGTTAAGAAGAGCATTTGTGTTACTCTTTTAACTGTACAAAACCTGTGCTTCCTCACCCTGACCTAGTTTTGGTCATTTCCTTTGCAGGATGAGTACTTCAAAAATTGTTTTACATTTCTTCCGTAGTAAATACATCTGTTAATTGCATACCCCAGCACTGTCTGATATATTGTTTAAGCAAAGCACAAAGTAGAAGGAAGATATGTTGTCTATTCTCAATACAAACACAATCATTCTCCCCTACTGGAGTAGGTGGAGGAATCCACCCCAGCATATGCAGCAATGCTGCTTTCCATTTCCTGAGCAGAAAAGAATGCCACAGCATCTACCTCGAGGCAAATGGTTTGGGCTCCCTGTCTGGTATGAGGATGATGTTTACAAGAAACCCAAACACACTCGTTCCATCCCATCATTAGTAATGGAAACAGGCAGGCCCATAATGAATGAATTGGCTGCAGCAGCAGGGATGGCCTGGTTTGTTGGCATGTCCGGTCAGTGCTGAGTACTCGAAAGGGCTCAAACCCTGTCTGGGTCACAGCAGTCAGGAAAAGAGGTGGAAAAAAAGGAGAAGAAACGGTTTAATCAGTTGGGTTTTTTTTAACTGCAAAGCCTTCAAACATTCTCTCAGCTGGAATTGTCTTAATCAGCTAATTAATTGAATCCATTTCACACGGTGCATGAGGACATAAGGGCCAATTTAGATATCCATACATATTGGGATATTTTCAGGTTTAATAGTAAAGATGAAATATTTTGTAAGGCTTGTCCACATGTGATTGAAGGTAATGAAACATCCATTTACTAAACACCAAAATGCAGACCTAAACACCTAAACGTTGACCCAGAGTAGGTCAATCATAAAAATCCATTGGGGCTCTCTGAGCTGTAGAAGGAAGAGCTGCTATCAGGTGGAATGGAAAAGGAGTATGAATGAACAGTTCACAGACTTCCCAAGTTCCACACCAAAAAGGACAGCTACATCCTGTGCTTTCAGAATGAAACTGAAGCTTTCTTACTTCTAGGGATGCTTGTCTGCCAAGAAAGCTGGCATTGGAAGAGTTCTGCTGCTGCGCTAGCCCCACTTTTGCTCTTTTCTCAGATGCAGAGTAAGAAAGAGAAAGCTGCTTGAAAGAATGCTGGTTAAGCATTCAGAATACTGTACTTGTCTGTCAGAGGTGTTGCAGGATGGAGTCATGTGCTGTTTCCCTGCAAATGTACAGAAGAGTCTGGATCCTCAGGTGAAGGATCCTTGTGTCCCACAGCCAAACTGTCCTTGCTTCAAGACCCACCCAGTCTGTATGTCAGATTACAAAATAAATAAGAAAAAAACAGGCCTGCATTGGTACAAACAAGTGCTTGCATTTTAAAAAGCTCATTCCTTGTTCCCTTCATTTGTCTTTATATGCTACAAATGCCACGACCTTTCTGCAGCCTTTAGAAACTAAGAAATATCAGGATTAGAATATATCCTAAACATGTTTGTTACCAAGTAAAACACAAAATGCTTCTATTTCCCTGCAGATTATTGGCTTTTTCTAATATTTCAAAGTGTGATTTAAAAACTAATTTTTCTGTTTTATCTTCAGAGGTTTAGGTTTCACAAATTGCTCTCCTTGGGCACACATGCTGACACCCTGGAATGATCTTCATGCAACTTCCAAAGCTCACCCTGCCATGGCCGTGCTGCAAGGAAATCATGACCAGAGATATCCCAGCAGAGATGTTGTTACGCAACATCCTCCGTGCTTCAGCTGGTGTCTGGCACGAGAAACCATGGCAAAAGAACTGGCTTGTTTCAAAACTGGTAATAAGCAAACAAAGCGCAGGGTGGTTTCTCTGCTGGTTTAGTTGGGGAGAGTTGTTTTTTGGCAGAGCTGTCATTTCAAGCTGAGTTGTACAAGGGGCAGGATAGAGCAGACTGCTCTATCACCTTGCTTCTGTCTTGGGGCTGCCCAAGAAATGTTGACTGTCTGGTCCTGCACTCATAAAAGTCATTTTGAGGAAAAACTTCTGCTGCATTCAAGAGACAGTTATACACTTTTTTCCTTAGCTATTCCTTGACAACATCATAACAAAGGGTCAAACTCCTTTTTGCATGGGAGAAAGATATTCCTGACTGATCATCTCTATTGAGATGCTTCTCTGGGATTTCCTCTCAGTGTCCCCTCTCAACAGGCTGACTCTGTAACTAAATTATATTTATGCTTCTGTCTTTTTAGTAGCGATCAACCTCTTTTTGCCATAAACTGCAGAATTCAGATAATTCCTCCCTGATTAAGGATAACCACTGCCTGATCAGAACTTCCCTTGATTTTACTGGGCTTTGAATCAGACCTAAAAGTTGTTAGCTTCTAATCGTTCTGGTGGTAACTGAAGCTCTTCAGTGCCTGACAGATCAAATCTTTTACTAAAGGCAACATTAGCATTAGAGCAGGACACAAAGTAAGAAGACATTTCATCATAATTCAGTCAAAGCCTTTTAGAGGGACCATTGCATCATACTTCAGCTACTCTTCAGTTACTGGTAAAATGCCTATGAGATTTTTCCATCCCCTCTGTTCTTACATTACAATATGTTTCGGCACATCACTTTTGATGCCACGTGGTGTCATGCTAAAAATAAGGAACAGGCTGCAACAACTTCTTTTGTGGCTATCTAGTTGTAGTGCTGGCATAAATGCCAATACTACTCTGCAGAAATATGATTTTAATGTACTCATTGTTAGAGAGAATGATACCAAATTCTTGCATAAAGACTTGTATCTTCAACTAAGCAAAAATGGACATAAATTCAAGTTCCAATATGATATCTGATGATTTAATGGATTTATTAGTTTCTTTAAACATGTATTCTGCTCATTCCTTAGGCAGTCAATGAAGACTTCTAGAGTCAGAATCCAAGTGTCAAGGTTATGTTAGTTTTGAACACTTGACTACTTTTAATTGTATTCCACAAGAAGCTGGCCTAACATATTTCTAAAGAAAAGTAATAGTTCAAGCTCAACATTACTAGGATCAATTAATGGGAAAAATTTATTAAAATACAGCACAAGATTTTACCAAACTTTGAAAAAAAAAGTTAGCCCCAAGGTGTAGCTCAAAGACATAGTTCTGCATTCCTGATTTTAGCTAGGACCAGCCAGAGTTTATAACATTGGAGGGTTCTTTGACACATTTCTTGAATAGGTCTGTCCTGGGAAGAATAAATAGAAAACTGGAAAAGTCATTGTGCACAGGCTTCCCAGACTCTACAACCACTCTGACAGATCCAAAACCTCATGAGAGAGAGGTTCAGCTTTTCATCTGATAAGAAAAAGGGAACGAATGCAAATTGATAATTGTTGAAGTTTGGTCCACATAGAATCTCATTTAAAACACTGAACTATAACTCCTTAATTAATGATGATTTAAGCTTCCAGCATGATAAAACCTAAACACTTTGTGGAGAAAATGTATGACTTTTGTTTTGCATTGTCTAAATTTGCAATTAAAACAATTTTTGACAAGTAATTAAAATTTCAAGCGGGACATGATCCTCTCTTTCCCCTCAGCCCTGTGAGAGAGTGAACAGATTTATGCAATGCTGTTTCTGTGGTTTGCCTTGGAAGAGATCAGCCTGATTCAATGCTTCTCTCATGAGGCTGAAGCAGATGGGAAATGTTACAATGGCAGTATAATACATGTGGTAATATCATTTATATTTTCAGATACCTTGGACAAAGTCACCCCAATATAACTCCACAGCCATAATGGATTTACATCTGAGATGAGTAAAGCAGCAGGGGGGCAAATTCTACGCTGGCCTAAGTCCCTGCACGATTTTATTGGTTTCCCTGTAATTTCAGAAGTTGGAAGTAAATGAAGGATTTGGTTCTTGCATTTCATATTCCAGTGAAGGATTAAAGTGCTCTGGCATACTGTCTAAAGAAAAGAATCATATCTTTGGCTGCCAATAAATTAAGGGTATTTGTAATTCAGAAGGTTGTGGCGGGGTTCTAAATGCATAGAGCATCATTAACCTAGATTCATCTGCAAAACAGTTTGTATTCATTCACTCCTTATTCCAGTTTGTACTAATTCACCCCACATCCATTTTGGACAGTTTGTTGGATATGGATGGCAGTATTTGAAATTCTTCTTAATCTGCCTCATAGAGGATATTAAATGGCTATTTGTACACTGGATACAACGCTCCCATTGTCAACCTCCTAGGGCTACTAAAGTAAGTATTGTGAGGGTTTTCTCAGGGTACCAAAGACAATTTAATTTTGGAGACACTTTTAAATATCAAGTTCTATGCCTGGCCATTTTTCAAGCACAAAGACCTACTGATCTTCCTAACTAATTTCCTTGTGAGGTGAAAATTCACACTTTTGGTGCAGTGAAGAGCCTGCAAGCAGAGATCTGGCTTTTTATTAATATCAAAGGTCAGCAGCCTTGCTACTGAAGTGGCTGCCTGAGGCCTGGCACACATTTAGCTCTCCCTGCTCTGTGCAGCAACAACCCCAGCTGGCACAGGGTGAGAATAAACAGCACCACATAGCCCAGGAGGGCTGGAACATCTGCAGCAGACACAACGCAATCCAGCACAGTTTATCTGCTGAGCCCTTAAAAGGTATGAGTAAAAGAGCTGGAGCCAGAGAACACCTGATCAATGAAAAGGCTTTGCACAATTCACTTTTTTGATTCTTCACTGAAAGACATTTACAGCAATCTTTCTCTCTTCAGCTGCTCAGAAATAATCAGTTGGACTAGAAAACCTTTCTTCTTTCTTCCCCCCACTCCTCCATATTAATGCTATTCTGTTCATACAAAAAAGAGGGAGCTACAAAGAGGACCACCCTGCCAACAGCTAAGCCACCAACAGCCTTAGAATATTGTGCAAAGAATCTTCAAAATGTCTGAGCAGATTTCAATTACTCTTTTCAAAGATTTGCAATTCCCACTACACGGCCCATTGTTTGCTTTCACTAGGACATTCCTCTCTTAAACAGCTGGCACAGAATGACTACTGCTCTGCAGGGAAACAAGCAAACACCATAGAGTAGATGAAAAGCCAAAACCAGAGAAGCTGTAGGTTTTTCTTCTTTTAAAGAGGCTCTCATGAACATGAAAGTGTTTTCCAAGAAAATATGAATCCTATTGTTGCTGCTTATAGCTGAAGGAAAGCATGGGGGATGTAGTTTACTCTCCTTTGATGCTCAGCATGGCAATTACAGTGAACATCAAAGGAACAACGAGCGACGCTTCCCATATTTCCCATTAACTCTGTTCAGATGAGCAATTGTTTCTGCCTCATCTCTTCGAAAAAAAAAGATGCAATTTTGTTCTTGCTTATTTTCCTAAAAGAAAATGGAAAGAGGGAAAAGAGAAGAAGCAGCACAAAGGAAAAGAAGAGAGAAAAAAAGATGTTTGCTGCAGACATGCTTCTAATGCACCCACTGGTCACTGGGCGTGAACTGCAGGGAGCTTCAGTGGGAACTGATTATGTCCAGGAGTTTTCCAAGAACTGCCAGAGTTGAATTGCTGTGGGAAGTATTTTCCAGACACAGATCATCCTTTCATATCTACTGCTGCAAAACGTGCCTGGGTTGTTCCTGTGATTCTGCTGCCCTTTGCAGTGCTGGAGTTGGGAATAAAGGGGTGCCTGAAGCTGCCCAAGCAGCCCAAGAAAGGTTTGCACTCAGGAGGAAAGGTTTCACCTGATGGGAGAGCAGAGATGCCTGTGCCACCCTCCAGGGTGGGATGCACTGTGACTTGAAAGAGAAATCTAGTAGCAGAAAGGGATGTGTCCCCAGTGGCTGTGGATAGCTTTGCATTTTGCTGAAGCCCAAATTCTGCTAAAGTCTTAAATCTACAAGTCACATCCCTCATTTCTTGACAGTCATTTGGGTGCCCTTTAAGCTGTAGGAGAAAGCCTAGGCTTTCAAAACAAAAAACCACACTCGGCCTTGAAATTTATATATTTTCATTACCCTCACATTCTTCCTGTTCAAAGTCCTGTGCATGCTTTCTCCTTCCTGGCAGACATCTCTTCATGGAGTATTTGTATGAATCAAAGCAAGACAAAAATGTGCACACATTGTTAAAGGAGGTACCATTTGCATTCTCCTTCTGATAGTTCATGTTTAAATGAAGGGTTTGACATAAATGGGGGAACATGGAAGTAGTCTCTGAGCTAATCTGAAAGGAATCTCCTCTGCTAAACTAAACAAAGCCAGAAGTCCCAGAGCTGAAGTTTATCCAAACTAAAGCCAACAAACGGTTGTTGTTGGAGGGGGTTATATCATGTTTTCCATTGTCATGTTGACATGAAACAGGCAGAGGCTTCCACTCTGCAAACTCAGAGACAAGATTGGCTCTCAAGTGAAAATAAATAAAGAGAAGCAGTGGCTGGAAGTAGGTTAAGTTTCCTCTAATCAAAATTCAAAGAACCTTTCCTATAAAAGAGATGTGAAAAAATAATGACTGCTTGAAAATAAATGAAAAATACAATGTACTACACCTATATGTGAAAGATGAGCTACTCTACAGCCAGTGGTGGATCTCACTCCTCCATGCACAATTCCAGCATTTAAGATACGGTTAGCAGAACTCCCCCTCTCTCTCTTGTACTTACAGAAGAGGCTCTCTGATTCCAGTAATTTGTAATTTTTTACTTGGAGGGTCTCTCTTGATTAATTGTAGTCAGAAGCAATGCAAGGGTTAATATTTGATTTTTTTTTAAATACAGTCTCAAAGCCATGTGAGAAATATTAATAGCATGGCCACCATATATAAATATGTAAATCTTATTTCCCTGAAAAAAAAGTCTGACTGTATTGAATGGAGAAAAATCAGGAAATTCTGTGGGAATTCCTTACAGATTTTTCCAGTGACAAAACGTCTCTTGTCAGGGAAGCCACAGAGAGGACAGAACCAAAAGCTTCATGAACCCTGTGCATCAAAAGATTGAGTGGAAGAAAATCGCTAGAGAAATAACTGTCCTGCAGCAGTCACCAAGGCTGTGGGAAGCCACCAGCAGTGAGCCACCACACAGCACCTCTGCCACAGGGACACCACTGCTGTGACAAGCATGGACCCAGAGAGCCAGCCCTCCATGAGGAATCCACAGCATCCCCTGGGATGCAGGTGGGCAGCACACTGAGGGCCAGGGCTGCAGCATACTCTGCAGCCAGGCATGCTGCCCTCAACAGCCTGACCTGAAGTTACAGAGGTAAAATAACACTTCTTGCACCCATCCTGGAGCAGGAATCACATCTGTGCCCAGTCCTCCTTCTGTACAAAGTGTGTCACCATGGATATGTAGAAGCAGGGGTAGGCTGGCAAAGTATTGCAGCAGGTAAGTGATAACACTGAAATTTTTGTTCCATTAGGGTTGAAGGATATTTATCATCTGCCAAAAACCAAAATCAGGATGTCTCAATATTATAGACAATTGGCAGTAGATACTGAACTCTAAACCATGTTAAAGCTATGTAATCTACAATTTACCAGGCTACAACATGGAGAATGAGCTAACAGCAGCAGTGTTGAATCAGAACACATTTTATTATACCTCTCCCAAGTCTGTTTTATTTTTTTGGGTGCTGCCAATAATTAATGGAACTGTGCTTCATCGTATCAAACTGCAATGGTGTAGGACCCTAATCCAGTTACTTTAAGACCATAAAATGCCCTATTTGTTAACAACATATCTTTGCCATTGCCAGCAATTTCCCTTTTCTTAACTGAGATCTTTTGCCCAGTTTCTTAAACAAGCATGACCAAAGGACAGCATAATCTGGAGTATTAATGGTATGACCATTGCACTAATATCTAATTATGTGAGTTTTGACAAATTATTACTCCAAACCAACAAATTAAATCTTGCAACTCTTACAGCAGCTATGGCTTGTGCTCTTCAGCAGGCTAAGAACCTACCACAGAAAATCAAGAGTGATACAGTGCTCCAGGTGCCCGCTAGACTGGGAAAGTGCACTTTGTTATGGCTTGCCCTTCCTGATAGGCTGAACCTTTCAACTCTGAAGAGGTTGCTTTTGACCCCAAAAGCTAAATGCTGCTCTGCATCGTTTCCATTACCAGCCTTCAGTATGCTGTCCCAATTAGGGGACAGGTATGTCCCATTTTCTGCAGATTTCTGATTATAACCAGGTGTGAACATCATTAGCACATAACTGGGACAATGAATAATGGAACAGTGTCAGTCTGGTTTCTCAGCTAGCCTGTGGAACAAAAGAGCAATGGTAATTTCTTTTTTTTTGAGCAGCATTAATTACAACTCTCCCCCAGCTGTTGTGGAAGGCTGGCATCAGCAGAGTTTGCAAGTGACACCTGGCTGCTTATTTCAAACCTCAACACTTTGGCAGAAGCTGGAAGAGGAAACAGGATCTGCTTGTAATCTGCAGCACTAAGAGGAGAGCAAACGTAATGACTCTGACCCAGGCATCAACAGTGAGGTTTGTGCCAGCAACAACACCCTTCTACCTCTGCCTCTTCCCCCTGTAATGAAGCAGTGGATGTTTCCAACTCCACCTCCTCTTTCAGAAAAATCAGTCAGTGTAGATTTGGTGATTTGGTCTCAAGTCAAAAACAAATCTGGAAAATAATGAAAGGGTTATATAACAGTCTCATTTTCCTAAGGCTAATGTGTTCCAGGGGTGTGTGATATAAAATGTGTTTATGAAATTTGTCATATTTCCAAGAACATATATATAATGTTTGGAGGGGGTGGATTCCCCAGGCTTTCATTTAGCATGATTTTTCCAGACCAGAAAGGAATGTTTCAATTTTCCTAAGCATAACCTTGTCTGCTGTGTGCTTGGTAAAAAAGTAGCTAGGAAAAATGGAAGAAGAGCAGACCCCAGATATTTCATTACTTTGCATAGTCCAGGTTGCTTACGATGGTTAATTATCTCTTGGCACACAGATGTGCATCATCTGGTTTTACTGTCAAAATTCTGGAGGGAAACCTTTCTGAGTTACCAAAACCTTTGAGGAGAGATAGGTCTGTTGTTAGCATTACCCTTAAACTGGAAATTTATCAACAAAGAGCACATCTGTGCAGTGCTCCATACAGCTAACTGCTAAACATGGTAGCCTGGCAGTCTCACAAATAAACTACATCTGTACAGTACCATCCACTTCACATGCTATCCAATCCTTCCCAGGTAATAAAAAAAGAAAGCAAAATGGCCAAATCAGCTGTTTACAAGTTTTCCTAAAACATCATTCTTTTCTCTGGGATCAGAAATGGGTGCTCAGTACGAAAAGTAATTTGCACTCTGCCTCCCGAAACCTACATGTAATGGTTATATATCATTTTAAAGCTGCAATTTGCAACTGAAAGTAGTACGAAAGGTCAATAAATCTTGTCAGAGAGATTTTAGCATTCAGCCATTACCTCAGAAATTAGTTTCCTGACCAAACATCCAAGATAATACTTGCATTACAAGGAAAACACTAAATTACCTTAGAGCAAAAAATTACTTGGAATAATACTGAAAGGTTTCTGGCATTGCTGCCACACTGCTTTCAGAGCAGTAGAGTTTTCCTAATGACCTCAGCGAAGTTCCTCAAGGACTGGGGTGCAGCTATGAGAAGTGTCCTGCTCTGGCTCACTGAGGTGTCCTTTAAGCATCATAGATGCAGCTGACACAGGCCCAAATCCATCTGACTTCCCTTTTGGCACTGATGTGAGGGCACTGTGGATGTGCTTCCTTTGTAGGCAGTGGAAACTGCCAAATACCTCCAGTCTGGCTAGCTAAAACTTATTCTGTCTTCTGGAAGTAGCTGTCATGATTGCCTCTACAAACTCAAGATAGATGGGATGAATGCAGGCTGCAAGGCTTAGCAAATGCTTTCACAACTTGGGTGGAGATGGATTTCTTTCCTAAAGAAACATTCTAATGTCTTATACTTTTGAGTAGTTTAATATGCAGGATGCAAAGGTGCCTTCAAAGGGTGGAACACAATGTACATTGCTGGACTCTGAATCATCTGTCATGTCCTGAAGTCCTGGCTTCGTGTCCTGTCAGCCATGAGGGGGCATCTTATCTTGGACATGGGCAGGGCTGGAAAGCCCTGACACACATCAGAAAACCTGGATTATGTCAAGGTGATTTCTCCTCCAGGCTAAAAACATCCTGATGGGTTATAAGGACACAGCTTTTGAGTTCACGGAATATTTCTTGTTGCACAGTATCCAGATCCCAAGCTCTAGAAGAAGTTTAGCCTGAGGCTGTACTCAAATCCCCATTCCAAGCTATTACAGCAAGACAAAGAAACACATAGCCCAGGGGTACATCTGACTATCCTAAACTCAGTGTATACTGAGCAGTTTCCTTAATATCTTGCCAAGTCTTGTCTCCTGGCAGGCTTTCCTAAGGAAAATTTTATATTGACTTACATTTGATACTAACCATATAAACATTTTTCTTGACAAGAGAGAGCATTTCAGCATGTCTGGAAATTCTCTTTTCAGTTGTGGAAAATTTGGTTTCCCAGTCCATTCCCTGTCCTGCACATGAATTAGTGATACGAATAATCAACTCCTTCAATTATTATTTTCTGTGAGAAAAGCATATTCAAATGTGTGGAAAGAAACATTCTGAAGTGAGGAGAGCATCCAATTTTTAAGGGATAACTAGTGATTTATCAGTCTCTCTGTGTAACCTCATCCCTGTAAATAGTATGGAAGTTAGCCCAGTAAGGAAATGTTACAACACCATGAAACAGGAATGTGGCAGAGAAATGAGAATACTCATTCACACTTCATTTGTGCATTGTTCTTCTACCCAAAATTTACCCTTTATTGAGTCAAATATATGTTGCACCTCAGAAATGTCCAGGGATACGACTAGAGTGAGGGAAGGAGACCTGGCGCCCAGGAGGGGTTTGTTTATGGAGAGAAAGAAAATTGATGTTCCTTCTCTTTATATTGGATTGTGTCTTAGTGCTTGTTCCTCTGATGATAGACACAGGTATATAAAAGAACACTTACTGCATGTTAAATAGAAACAATATACATATTGTCTGCTGCTGTAAGCAGAGAAAACTCACAGCACATATTTGCCCAAATTTTATAATCACTGAATTTTATAATCTTTACTCATTATTGGAGAGAGAGTTTGTATATAGCAAAGCAGAAACAGAAAAGGGTCAGTTCACAGTAAATTCTGTTTACTCTCTACAGAATACATGCATTGATTGTTTGGTTTTTTTTTTAATAGACACTTAGGCTTAGCCTGTGTCTGTGCTAGGTGAGGGGGGCTGGTGCTGCAGAGTTTGTTGCCTGCTCTGCTCATGCACAGATCCTCCTGAGCTTCAAGTGCTCCAGTGCCAACAGGCTGCTCCTGGTGGAGTCACTCACCCCTCGGCAGAGGTCCCTGTCCAGGTACGGTGAGACAGATGGGTTTGCCATGAACGGGCTTGAGTAATTGTTTTCATGATGTGTGTCATACAGATTAGTGTAGGGTGTGATTTTAAAGGCATTTGGCTTTCCTTTACAGCACTACAGTTTCTTTGGCTGCTGCTTATCGAGTTAATTGTAAGGTCATTCCTTGCCTCTCTGTAGGAATAAATAAATTGCTGATCTTTCATATTTACAGGAGAAAAAAGTGTTTTATCTTGAGGAAGGACTGGTTTACAATATCTGGCAAGCAGGAACTGAGCACATCCAAAAAAGGTCAGCTGTACTTGTGGAATGTCATCTGTTTAACTTAAATACTCATACCACACTTATCTTCACTCTAGGTTGAATTCTTGTATACAAAGTACTCCTCTCCCCTCTGAATTCCATGTTCAGTTGGTTTTTAGTGTCCTTGCTCTCTGTAAACATGCACACACACTCACATGGACTTACACACACCATCAACTGCTAATCAGTCTCGTGAAGGGCTGAAACAGCCTGCAGATGCCTGATTCAAACTATTGCAGCTGAGGGAATTAATTTACCCTCCTGTTCTATGCCAAAGTAAAAATTCTGTAAGCTGACATATTTTCATATATCACTCAAAAAATCCTTCAACAAAACCTTTCAGAATTTTAAGGCTTTTTTTTTTTTCTACACGCAAATTGTTGAAAGACACCCCCATGCTGCCAGTGTAAGACAAACAAGTACAAAGGAGAACTCCAAATAAAATAGCTGGAAGCAAAGACTTATTCCTTGTGAAAAAGAGCTTCCAGGCAGCACGGAGCTAACAGTTATAATGTTATTCCAGGAGTTAAAAGAAATAGCTTAGAATCTCCTCAGTGTCTGTAGCAGGAAAACAAGTAAGAACAAGAACAAATGCAGCCAAGGCAGACAGCACTGTACAGTCCTTCTAACTTTACAGAAAGCAAAGCAAAGAAAAACCTTTGGGATGATACTGCAAATCCCTGCAGCTTTCAGCTTCACCATTAAATATCTGACTGCTGAATTAGTGAAGGAAAAGTGTCCTGGTGAGATTCGTGCATACACACTTCTGACAAGCTATTAAAATTATTGGTAAAAATAAAAATAAAATAAAAACATGAAATCATAAGAAGCTTGAATTACTCACCGACTTGTTGTGCCAAAATAACTGAGGGTTGAAACACGGCAAGAATGAGCAAAGTTACTTTTTGCACAGAGCTCATCATGTCTAAGTATTAGACATGAGACTCTCTGTGCAAAAATAAAAATGGGGGGAGAAGAAAAAAATCTGTTCAAAATAGCAACATCGGTTGTTCCCTGCCCTTCCAGCACCGGGCCATGTACAGAACTCAGCCACAAGCATTCCCCAGCTTTGGCCTTAAATAGGAAAAAAATTGGCTTACTTTTCTTTTCCACCCCCTTTACTGAAACATGAGAAGAAGACCCATCCCCTAACAGTAAATGAATGATTAATATTTCTCTTGGCTTTACAGAAGACTAAAGTCAACTAAACAAGATACACAGCACATCTGGAACTTTTGTGTGCGTACGAAATGCATGCTGACACTGTATATGAACAGTTAGTGTGCACTCTATGTGACATATATGCGCGTGAAAAAAAAAAGCCCCATGCCAAAGCACCCAGGGTAAAGCACTTTTTTGTGTTAATTAGGAGTCAATGGGTAAAACCCAAAGAGGATTTTTAGTCTTAGTGCTCCCTAACAAAAATAAAAGGCAAGTGGAGGTGTAGCTGCACAGACTGAAAGAATCCAAGAAGTGGAGGAGTAAACCTGGATATTTCTGCTAATGAGCAATCAGAGTTAATGAGAGGAAGGTCTGAAAATCACACTTCTGTTCCAGGGCTTATCTCACCGTTTCCACCTCACAACGTGATTTTGTGTCACCTGGGGAGAAAGCAAACATTAAAAACATTATGAAGAGAACAAGATTGCAAATCACAAGCATCAATCTCTCAAACGAAATCTTTTCAAGTAATTCAGTTTGATGCTGTCATTACAACATTTTAAAGGAATGCAGAACATTTTTTTTTTGTCTGTTTGCTCCTCAAACAAGAAGGTAGCGAGAACAAAAAAAGAAAAAAAAAGAAATCTTGAAACTACCAATGCCTCTTAAAACTAGTTATTTCTTTATTCCACACAAAACTTCACTGATAATAAGATCAGAACACACAAACTTGTTTTCCAAATCAGATGGTTTGAGCAGGTTTTGTTATGAATCTAGTTTTGCTGGGAAGGTAGCCTTAAAAGACCCCAGAGTGAATGCAGAAAGCTGCCACAGTGGACATCTCTGCTTAAACAATGATCAAACCAATTGCTGCTCTCAGTCAATCAATCTGATCCAGGTCATGTCCTGCAGAAGTGCTCATTCATTTGTTCTCAGGTGTTGCTGAGATTATAGTGACCCAGGGAACCATCCCTCCTCTCGACAATTCATGAGTGCCATGAACTGTCATCCAAAAAAGCGGCCGATATCTCTGTGTGCATCACAAAATAAGAATAGCCTGAAGTTTATCTAGTAGGCACTGGATCTCATTGCAAAGCCTATTTGTCTGAAATAAATTTTCACCTAAAGTGAAACACCTTCTTCTGCTGGGGTCACCTGAGGTGGAGCCGGTTGAAGCAAGTGTGAAGAGGTCTTGAATAATTTGATGTCACTTTTAACATATCCTGAGCATTTCTTCTGCATCTTAAATGTTTATAAGGTATGAATGCCTTGATACATTCCAAAGGAATTACACACCACATTTTTTTCCTGGAATCTTCCAATACTCCATGCTGAACTAAGCCAATACCCCATGCATTGGCTGAACTATTTCCTGCAGGTTTGGGTTTTCATATCTAAGATTATATCACTTAACAGGTTAGGTTATTTGGTTTATAGCATTCAAGGAGCTACAATCAACAAACAGACAACCAGCTCCTGTTGAGCCATCCTAGAATATAATACAAAAGGCTTCACATTTTTATGCAAAGTTTTGCTGGATTTATGCTCGGAACATAAGATAGAACAAGAAATAAATCCAAGAAGGTGGATTTGTTTGTGTCTCTTCAATAGACATGTACCAACAGATCAAACCCTGGATAAAAACCATTCTCAGCTATAGAAAGAGAATGAAACTGAATTAACTGTTATCAAGACCACATGCAGGTCAATTTTCTGTAACAATGTCTATGTGTTTGCCACAGTGATTGTTTAATTTTAATGAGGCCTAATGACTGATACTTGGTAAGTGTTCACAATTGAGGAAAAAATAGAATTCATTCAAGGTCTTGGACTTAAAGACACTTTCACATTGAGTTCTGCAAAATTTTTAGCCTGTTTGACAATAATAAATATTTATCTAAATTTCTTAAATCTAAGCTTTTAAAAAAAGAACACTCTTGGTAACTCCCTTATTTTCACTAATGCTTGCCTTCTGTTTTTACACTACAACACTTGTCCAAGTAAAATTTAAATTTTAACTTTTCTGGATTGTCCACCTTAAATATTCTGCTATTCTATAGCTAGATTATGAACCCAAATTTATCCCTAACACCTACTATTTGCCACAGGGATTGGAGTATCAACATGTGTACTTGAATTTGTATGGAAATGAGTCCTGGGGTTTCTGTATAGAAGCATAAACCATATCTTTCATGATTTCATCCTATAAAAACAATGACCCTTATGTGGGTTCTGCAGTGTATTTGCTGGGGTTCAAGGAACAATGCACATCAACGCTCAGCGACATAAAAATTCCTCATCAGTGTTACCTTCACTTAATAGTGGTTGTAGAATTGAGTTCATAACTCTAGTGCAAAACTCTCTAGCAATTGCCTCTCACTGTCACAAGTCAATTCTTTTTGAGTGGCAATCACCATTTTACTTACATGACCTGAGGAGGCTGCGGCACACCAACATTCCTTGAACATCCTCTGCACACTTTGTGTTCAAAATCTTCCTTTGCACATCCTCTGTACAGAAACAGCCCCCCTAAAAAACAGGTTCTTGAGTCTTGCAGGCAATTTTGGATTATTTAGTGGGTAGCTCCTAGAGGTGCAATGTCTAGGCATCTGGACTAAACTGGAAAAGGTACTCATATCAAAATTGGTGCAGCTTTGATGGAGGAACCTGAAACAATTGCTTGTAAACGTTATTGAATGTATTTGTGCTCTATGGTAGATACCATAAAAGATGTGTAGATCAAAACTGTTGGCTACCTCTCCAGCAGATGCTGGAATATTCATGCAATCTGGGATTCCTTGTGCCTGTTTGAGTATTGTGGTTAGTGACATTCTGCCTAAGAAAGACAAATGAGAGATTTGCTTTTACATATTTATCAAGTGACCTCTTGTCCACCCTGCCAAATGCTCTGTCCTCATGTAAGTAAATTATATAAATGTTGCTTTAAAAGTTCCCAAAGTTCTGGCCTGTTGAATCAGTTGGTAAATATTCCTTGTTTCTGAGAGCTTCATCTGAACTGAGAATCTTCAAATTTTGCCATTGCAGTTACTCCTATGCCAGCAACAAGACCGGTATTTTTTTTTGTTCTGTGTGGATTTTAATGATAGTAAAGAAACTCCAGATTTTAAAAGGAATGTACAGTTTCACACAAATAAAGCACCATGAATAGTGCAAATAGTGACAGAAAGCACAGTGGGGCAAAGAACCCATAAGAAAAACTTCATCTAGAGCCACTAAACAAAGAAAACCCCCAAACACAGCCACATACTTCTCAACCTTTCCTGTTCGTGAGCTAGAAGCAATGCAAACTCTGACTGATGCCCTAACGGACTATTACAGGAATGAAGGCAGCCAAAGCAATGAAATGGTTTCATTCTTCTCCCATCTTTCCATTTTCACTGAAATTTTATCCTGAGACAATGGGAAATGAAGTTTTGAGACCCAGCCTCTTGTTCTCATGTCCTCTTTTTCAGCTTTGCACATTCTCAAGGTTTCCACAAACTAAAGTTCTCTTTTTTTTCCAAAGTCCTGTGCAGATTAAATAAAATCCTTCATCTGAGTCATGTTGGGAACTAACTGTGTTACAGCACAGCTGTGAAGGCTCTTAAGGCAGAGCCAACATTATGACTGCATAGGGGTGAAGCAGAGACAGCACCCACAGCATTTTCTCTTCCCAGCAGGAGGGACAGAAGCCAAAGCAGTTTAATGACCTCTGGGTGTACTGAGTGCTGGGGAATTTGACATCCATGGCCAGGGCGGGGTTTCTCTGTACTGAGCACGCACCTTCCTCTGTCTCCAGGCATGGAATCCATTAATGCAGAACTTTGGCTCCATGCCTTTGTGAGGATGCTCCTCCTTTATACTGAGGTGTCAAAATTATTTTGAAAGGAATCCTTTCTCCTCGTCTCTAATCCAGATTTCCACTTGGCAACTGGAAAAAAACCCAGATCTGCACTTCTTAAAGAAATAGCACAGTCCTACGCACCTCAGGAAGTATTTGAGGAAACAGCTACAAGATTTTCTGTCAGGAGAATGTCTCATAAAAGTTTTGTGCACTGCAGCTTGTGGTTGTTGGACATCAAGATGATACAGGATGGCAGAAAATATTTATGAATTTAAGAATAAACTTGGTTCTGAAGTTGTGCGTATGCTTAATTTTACACAATCACAAAAGAAATAGTATTTTGATATATCTCTAAGTAACAAAAAATATGTTAATTTCATCAGAAGAACAGTCCAAGAATGAATTGTCATTAAAAGAAGGATACCCTTTCAACCTCGGGGATGGTGTAGAAAGTGGAAGTCCATCATGCAAATCACTCCCTCTTGTTGGCTCTGCTCAAATCACCATTGCTCCAGAGAGCACATGTGGGTCCCAGAAGTGCCCGGGTTTATTGTACTTCAGCTGTCAGTTCCTATGGTACCTCACCATCAAAAGGTTCCAGGCTTCAGCAATAGCAATCCAGAAGATTTTGAAAGCACTCTTTTTTGGTGATCCCTTATAAATTAAATTTAAAAAAAATTAAATTAAATTAAAAAAAAAAAACCAAAAACCAAACCAATAGCTTTAAAATATGGCAAATATCTTTTAAAGTCATTGTTTCACATTTTTCTGTTTGCTGATTTACTGTTTTTCTAATGAGGGAATAAATAATCTTGTTTGAATTTACTAAAGAATAACAAAAGGCCATCCGTACTATGACTCATCCATTAGAAAAAAAACAGAAAAGAAAAGAACACACGATTAAGTGTTTTAACTCTTGATCTGTTCAATATTAATGGGTTGGGAAGCAAAAAAATTACCAAGGCAAAAAAAAAAAAAGGAAAGGCAATCTTGAAAAAACACAACCTTTTCTAAATGAAGGCCACTGGAGATGTACAAGAAGGTCAGAGACCATTGCAATACAAGAGTCTTCCACTAAAAATAAAATCCCAGTTTGAAAAAAGAAAAGAAATAGCAGTCTTCAGGAATAGAGTCTGCCCAGTTTTAATGGTATGAGGCAGGTATGACGTTCTCTGTTGGACTGTAAGAGTTCCACATGTCCCAAAGTGCATACTGATTTCCTAGAAAGGAGAACAGCATCCAGCTGCTTTTCTGGAAAGAGGGGAAGTGTACCACACTGGGGCCAGCCCTGCTGCTGCACCCACTGGTGGGTGAACAGCCCAGAGGGCTCACTGCAAGGATTCTCTCGGCGCATATTTGATGGGATTTTTTTCTGATCTGTTACCTTCTCACATTCTTTTCTCTGCTGTTAACTCCAGTATCCTGTCACAGAGCCCACTATACCTCTGCTGTTGGAAACTGGTGTCAATTATGAATTCATGTCATGCATGGGACAACAAATTGGGACCCTAATTTAGATATATGAGTTGATCTGTTCTACTTTTCAAAGGCAGTTTTTAAAACACCTTTCCTTTCAAGATGAATCCTGTCCTAAGAACATTACATCACCACCTGGTATTCGAGAATCTCAAAGTCTACACCAGCAACAAGAGCATATAAAGAAGATACTAAAGAAATATGAATAGGAATGTAGCTATGCTACTGATCGGAATGGATTTTATGGTTAAGCTTTATATGGGCTTGCAGGTTTTATCTTAATATTACAGAACACAAAATCCTACTTCAAACAGATCAACTGTATGTCAGAAGAACTGTCTGGGCTATGAGAGGAAAGGGGGGGAAAGTTTTCTTAGATACACTGAGTAAAAAAATACCACAACCCCACACCCACCCTGCCCCCAAAGTAGTAACAAGCAAGTTGTGGTAGGCTCTGGTTACCAAGTTCAATAGTTAGGAAAAATCACCTGGAGAACCAAACGAAAATACCAAACATTCGTTCATTTTCATCCCTGCAGACTCTGTGCCATGAATAGTGGTAATGTAATTATGTTAAAATTTTTACTTGAAACCCTTATGTAAATTGGATTCAAACTTTTCTGTGAATCAGAAAATTTTTATGCTTCATTCAAGATCCACTTGCTCTTTGTTTCTTAAAGACAAGGAATGCTTTCTATCTCCTTTCATAAAAATTGTGTCTCATGGAAAATAGAAATAAATATAATAGGAGAAACATGCTTTTTAATCGGAACAATACAACTCTTTTTCCAATAAACAGCTTTGAGGTGTGAAATCTTCTTACTCCTAATAAAAGAATGTACTCTTCTCAGCACATAATTTTCTACACACATGGAAAATCCAGAAAAGTGCCTCCTCCAATTAATTAAATCCTTATTTGAATGGTATTAAATGTCTTTTTTTTTTCAAATGACAGAAGAGTGAACACGCTACTATGATTACAATGAAAAACAACACTATTAGGCCAGCATTGTGATTACAGAAGAATACTGCAGTCATGAGTTTGAGAGCAAAGAACTGAGAGCATGCCTTAAATGAAGACACATCCCATCCCACCTTCCCAGACCAGCTGAACCCCTGTTCTCAAAGGGAACTCCACCAAACTCTTGCTAAAGATCAGTCAAGCTCCAGGACCCACACCAGTGAAGAAATCTTGCCCGCAGAAAATAAACAGAAGGAGCAGTAGAAAGAATCTCTTGCTGAATGCCACTATGCCCAGGAGCAATTATTGCAAGGTTAGAGATCTGGTGTGAGTGACTCTTTCCTGATGTTTACAGTATTCAGCCAGTTCAGCTGGCATTACAGGAGAGAAGCACAGTCTTGATTGCAAGGAGGTTGTGGGAAGAGGGGACTATATAAATCCCCCCTCTCCAGGGGCAACTCTGCATCCCAGCAGCATGGAAAGAGTGCCAGTCCCCTGCCACCCACCCTGCATCTCCCCCACAGGCTTCTGCTCCTTCCCAAGGCCAGGAGAGCACACAGCTCTTGGGAATGCACGAAACAAGCAGACACATACACAGGACTGAAAGTCTGACCTGTTGTTACAGACATCTCGGGTTCTTAGCACTACAGAGAATTAAGCCTGTTTCCATTCCCAGAACTTCTGGTGCTGGTTTTGATTTAGGAATTGCACTTCCTAATTCCTAGAGGCCAGGAGGTCAGGGTTGTTATTGTACTATGTTTCCCATAAGCTGCCTTCCTGCGTGTCTCCATGTTTTGCCATTTTGGACTAAACCACTGCATACCATGAATTTTCCAGCTCCCAAGGTATCACCCATGACCATTTTAACTACTCAGAGAGGAAAGATTTTCCTTTGGAAGCAGAATGAAATTTCAAATAACTAACTACTTCACACATTTTCCATCTATAGAGGTCAGAGAACTTTATCATGTGCCATTCTTATGTTAATTAAGCAGGAAACTACAACATAAGGATGAGAGAATATTTTCTAAAAATACATACATGTGTAGAATAAGCATGAGCACTGGTCCTGATCCAGTGCCACATTTAGTGAATTACAGTTTATGGAGACTGTCAGGTACTTTAAACTCTATCCTCACCAGCCAGATGACACTTACCATTATTCCTCAGAAATATAATTGGCTTTCTCATCAAATTCTTGGTACTTTTGGAAACAGAATTGTGCCATCAAGGAATGAAACAGTACAACCTTCTGCAGTATTACACTGTAAATTTTTTAGTCCTATGCCACTGTTCAGGTAGTGCAGATCCCCAGATTCAGCTCTTCTATACTTTTGGCTGAACTTCTGAAGGAAAAAAATGGATATTTTTTAAATACAGGCACAGCATAGAACAAATTTCTGAGGATGTATTTAATCACTGTTAACATTTCTAAAATCTTGCATGTGCAAAAGCTACAGAGAACTGCACTGCTGTTGAGGTTCATATTCCAGGTTAAATTGGGCATTGCCGTACAAAATATACCAATGAATGTACCAATTTTATTAACTGATATGAAAAATATCAATACAAATGATAAATGGCTTCCCGCCCCATCCTCTTCTTGTCAGTAGAGTGCAATTCCTTCTGTTTTCTGATTTGCAAAGATTGTTCTAGGGAAACAACAGAAAAAGCCAGAAGATGCATGATGCTTTCCATCAGCGTCTGCTCTAGTGCTTTTTAGCCTGGGGCAACCTCAGGATAAAGTTTTACAGTAGCCTTCTGCAGGTGTGTGCATGCACATTAGCCTGGATGTGATACAAACCAGGAGCCCTGTAGGTTATTAAGCATGAAAAACATACTGACAAGAGTATTTACTTGGTTTCACATCGCAAAAGAGAATAAAAGATGCTTTCCTTTGAATAGCCCTACAGCTCCCTCTTACACACCCTTTGCTGGCAGAGTTGAGCAGTGCCTGGCTCTGGGGACTCAGGGGTGCTGTGTCTGTGCAGGAAGGCACAGCAGCACCTCGAAATGCAGTGGGAAAAGGATCACCAAATTTGCCACAGGTTGTCACATGATATAGTTTGTGATATTTAATAGTCACCTCCTGCTGTAAAATGGTGAAAAGCCTGTGTGGTATGCCACTGTTAAAATTAAGGACAGGGGAAGATCATGGAAAGGTTTATGAACTTTGAGTGGGATAGATCTCACTGTCCTCAAAGTCAGAGCTGCTTTCTGTGTAAGCAGCTGCTGCTGAAGCAGATACACCCTCCTGCCACACCTGGCTGCCACAGGTATCATTCTCTTCAAAAAAACCAAGAGCAAGGGCATACATCCTCAAGAAACATCAAGAGAATGAAAGCTGCACATATATTTAGTGAGAATTTGTAACACCTTATGGTGTCTGAAATAAAAATTGGTGCCATGTGATGTTATCACCAAAAAAATTTTGAGTGTCAGGACCTCAATTTAAAATAGTCTCACAAATTATGTCATGGGAAAGCCTGAGTTTCCCTACCCTTCAGTGCAGATGATATTGTGATGGAAGGAAAACACTAGTACAAGATGTGTGTGTTCATAGCAAATTAATGGCACCATCATTTGAGTGTATTTGTGAATTTTACCTTAGACTTCTAAAGATGGATGAACATAGAGCATGCAAAATTTCAGCAATGGATTTTGGTCATATAATGCTTTCATTAACTTCAGAATAAAATGTCATGTAGGTGAAAAAACAACATATATTTAATCCAAACATTTCCTATATGCTAATATGGGGGGGGAAGAATGGGGTATTTTTAATTAATTTTTTTAAAAATCTTTTCAAAGTTGCGATAAGGTGTCTTTTCAGAGCTCATCTTTAAATCCTTATTGAAACACTGTTTTCAAAAAAACGACCTTCAGGAAAATTCACCTCATCAGTATCTTTGAAAAGCTACAAAACTGTCAGCAGCAGTACTTAAATATTCATAAGCTGCTTTTAATGTGGTACCTGTGAAAGTACACAAGAAGGGTGGACTGCAATTTCTGCTAAGCAAAGAGTAAAAAACAATTTAAACCATAAGAATTCAGAGAATTTGACCTTGAATAACTTATAGTTATCAACCTAACAATGTGCACTACTTTTTCTTTGGACGCAGTGCTTTTCTATTTTGGAATACAATGAGCAAAGAATCTTTAATCTGTTCATGCAGAGCTAATGATACCTCCAAAGAGAAAAAAACTATTAATCTTTCCCAGAAATTTCTGCATCTGGCTCTTTCTGGAAATAATTTTGAAGTATGGCATTCTGATATGTTTCAAGCAGAAAGGCAACTTTGAAGATTCTGTTTAAAATAAATCAGAATTCCAAAACACATAGATGCTCATTATGCAAGTGTTCAAATACATAGGAAACATAGACAAACCAAGGTCTTTTTAATGAACTGAGTAGTGGAAAGAAAGAATAAACAAGCAAGATTTTTTTTTCTATTTTCTGTTTCTGTGAAAGTGTCAGGCAAAAATGGCAAGTGAAAGAAATTCTTCCACTGTAGAGTTATTTCTACCACTTCAACAATGGGTGTGGGAAGCAATGTTAGTTATTAACACGTAAGTCAGACACTTGAATATGTTAAACACTGTAGGAACATCACAACTTTATCATGCCAATACTAAGACACTTCCCACACTCCTTATCATTGAAGTACTTTTGATTTCCCAAGAGTTACACTAACCTTATCTAGGCTGGCTTGATCGCCTTGGGAATCCAGGCTCAAATGCATCTGAACTGTGCCTTGATGAGCACAAAAGAAGAGATTTTTTAAAAAATTACTGTCAATTTGTCTGGAGAGAGCAGCTACTATGAGGTTGAAATAGGACCCCAATACATATTGTCTTATTTACAAGAGTAATTTGTGAGCACCTGCAGATCTCAAGGCTCCTGGATGGTGAATCTACCTGCCATTTTAACCTGCTGCATTTACCTCTTTTTTCAGAGCTTCTGGTCTAGTTCTCATTCCCTTACACATCACTTAGTTAACTAAGAGCACTGGGATAATCTGGAGTCCAGTTAGACAAAAGGAAAAACCCCAGCAATGAGACTGAAGAGGAGCTACTCAGCCCTGTGGCAGCTGAAGAGCCTGCTGTCCAAAGCCCTCACCCCTGCCCCCAGGGAGCCATACAGCAGCCCCAGAGCCAGCCAGCAAGGCACAAGCAGGACACTCTGCTTCCACTACTTGGCTGACCCTTCAGGCTCTCAGTTATCTTCAGGGAATCAAGAGCTAGAAGCTCCTTGCTCTTTTAACATTTCCGAGTTTCACAGTCATCACACTAATGATTTTGTTGTAAACTACTTAACACAATAAAAATTTAAGGAAAGCTAAATCGGTGCTTCTTTGTGTGCTGCAATTTCACTGCAAGTAGGTTTGTGGCACAAACAGAAAACTTTTCCCCAAAGAGTTTACAGTATTTCTCTTTTTGTTTTGCTTTGACAATTATGTCAAATTTAAATTAATTACTGAAGTTTCATGCTTTTAGCATTAATTTCAGATGTAAGAAATGATTGTGTTTTTACACACCCCTCAATTTTTAAGCCAGATGTACTGTAAAATGGTCTGCACACATGTGATATTGTAAAATAAGCGTTGTAAATTGTTCCTTTACACACTGTTACAAATATTTTGGATATTTTCACCAGTGATCTTTATTGTTAGCCAGCTCTGCTTCTATGAAAGCATGTTTATCTGCCATGGGTTGCCATCTAACCTCTGCTAACTGGGCAGTTCTGTGTTTTTGGTCTCCCTTCAAACAGAACTAATCTTAAACCACCAAAACAATCACCTGTCTAGACAGGTAAGTATAAACTTACAGAGTGTCACCTGTTCAAGGAGGGAGCTCTCAAGGTGTGTAGGATGGGTGTTGGAGTGAGCAGGAAAAGGGATGCTGGGATTCTGAGAGACTTGGGTTTGGGGAGAAACCAGACTAAGCAGTTTCGCAGGCACAAGGTTGACATTTGAGGCACGGACTCTGTGAATGGAGAAAACTGGAACATCAGATCACATGAGGACAGAGCAGAAACTCAGAAAGGCTGACACCTCAGCCCTGCCAGCCCTCCTGGAGCTTTCTGCTCCATCAGTGCCTCTGTGGGAGCGTGCTGGAGGAGCTCTGCTCCTGTCTGCTGCCTCCAAACCCATGAGGCAAAGCCAGTAACAACAGAACAGCATATTTTCTTTACACATGACAACCTCCACCCATTGAACTGAACCAGAGTCAAGACATTTTGGCACGTTAATAAATAAAATGTATTCTGTCTGAAATAAGTTAATATAAGCACTGATGCATCTGTGCTCCAGAATGCACTCTGGAATGAGATAACCCTACAACAAAAACACTTTATGCACTTCACCTTTACCCTTTGCCACTTAATGCATATAGAAGCTTTGGGATTTTAGAATTTTGAGCTTTATAAAATCATCTTAATAAAAGGACCTTGCAAATAATGAGTAGTTTTTAATTACATTGATTTTTAGAATGATAAAATGACATATTGAGTTTCAGACAAATCTTATTTTCTTAATGCACAGGGCAATAACAGTTATACTTTCCTTCCTGCAGATCATGTGAGCCTTTTAATAGAATTTTATGGTTTTAGCATATTCTCTTGGACTAGAATTTTTTAAAAAAATGTTAATCTGCATCTATCTGAACCCATAATATCATATCTGAAAACAAAGTCTCACTCTGTTTTTCCTAATGACACAAACCATCCCTTTTTTATAAGTCCAGCTTCTTTAAGCTGTAACTTGCCTTTCTGCCTTTAAGAGTATTTTTATACTTAATACAATTGAAATAAATATAGTTTTATATAATTTATTTTATTATAAACTGCCCTCGCTTTCCCAAGATTTGGCCAGTTTCGTGAGATGACTGCCTTGGAAAGCATATTTGGATGTCCAAGTTATTGTCACAGTTGCTAGCTATCCTTTCCCCAATTTCTGTGTGCTTTGGGAAGGACAGGGCCTGGACAGAGTCACAGCTATGAGAATTTGAAAAGCAAAATAACCACCCACAAAATGAGCAACCACTTTAAATGTTGCTGCAGCAGAAGCAGAGAGGTATAGATCTGTCTGCCAACCTTCTACCAATCCAGCCCTGTAAGCAAATTTCTGTCATGTCTGCCATGTGATCTTGAAGAACACATGTTTATTTAAAAGCTTCTTTGATGATTTTTTTTAATTTATGGCAAATAAATTGATAACATGTCACCCAGAGATTCCTTTTCTAGGGTGTGCAGTTTTTTTGACATTTTTAAATGAATTTATCAGGAGCAGAAATAATGTGTGTAACCTCAGGCATTATTCTACCTCACCTGGATAAAGTGGTATTTTTGGTGCTGCAGACATAGGTATATACAGGAACATGGAGAGACCTTTATGTTCTACAATAAATGGACCCCAGTTTCTTTGAAAACCTAAAATTAATATGTTGATTAATTAGTCACTGAGCAGTAAAATCAGGGTGAAAGTAAGTTAAGAATTTGCATTAGATAGAAATATTTTTGTCTCCTCAGCTTTGAAGATCTCTCTGATGATTGGAATACACAAAACTAAAGACTAATTGTGTTCAGGAGTGTTTGCAAAAGATGTTACTCATTTCCCTGGAATGTTTGGATTGTAGATCCTTGGTCTTGGCCACATCTGTCTTTTCCATTTTGGACTGAGCTTTACACCTCTGCCCTCTTAATTATCCTGCACTTTTATTTCCATCTTCAACAGTCCTATTTTGTATTTTTTATTCAGATAACTCAAGGAGAAATGCAACAGATTTTTAAAAAAGTAAAATATTACCAATCCACCATTTCCTGCAGCCTTTTCAATCAAAATATCCCTAATATTTTTGAATTAGAAAATTTCAGACTATAGCTGGCTGAACTTTCTGAGTGAATTAAAAAATGCAGGTGACTAGATCCCTGGATTGCATTGGCAAAATTAGTTTCTGTCTCTGCTGGCAAGTAGGAAATAATTCCTTTGTTTACTATGCTGAAAAACTTATTTTTTCCCCTGAAACACCCATAGTAGTTTCTGGATATAAAGTTAGTCTTAACTCCTCAGTTTTTGGTTTCACACTTCATCACCTTGGTCTTCGCTAATACTATAATCCTCAACTGGCCAAACATCTCTTTTCTTCCAAAATATTCCACTGTCTTCCTCTTCAGACTTATTTATCAAATGCCCTTCTAGTACCTTCACCTGGCTCATTTAAAACCACTTTATAGGCTTTTTTTTGTTCCCTAGCTTCTGTAATATGAAGCAAAACAGCAATGTTGAGACAACTTTTTCTGCATGTCTACAAAAATTCCCACTAATGCTCCTCTGTTTTGTGGAAGTCTTAATGGCAGAGAAGCACAAAAATTTTACAAATATCATACAAAAGCTCTCACAGAAGTTAAGACATTGGTCTTAAAGCATTTTTATTATTTTTCTGGGAAAAGTGAAAAATATTTTCTTCCTGACCTCTGTACTAAGTAATAAATATTTTGTAAGTGTACACAGCATCTCCTTTACTTTCCAAATTGCCATCTACAGAAAGTATGATCAGAGCCTCTGCATGGTCAGGAAAACTGTAGACTTCATCAAAGAAAACAATGTAAAGTTTATAAAGTCCCATGAAAATTGATACATATGGAAAGTTTGCTGTAAATTAAGCTGGGAAGACCTATGTAGAGAAAAATTTGAATCTTCAATGTTCTGTTTATCTGATACTGAGGCTTCAGTGTTTACTTTGCATCAGTCTGTGTTTACAGTGGGTTTGTGGACATTAGATTAGATAGCAATGAGATGTGTAAAAGCCTGGGAAAAAATGAACAGTTGAATTCTAGTTCCAGAAAACATATAAACTGTCAGTAACTTTTGATATCATAATCACCAATAAGTACATGTTATTAAATAAGCTTCATATAGTTCAGCTTCTGAGTGGATCACTGTGGGCTTTTTTGTGGTTGGGTTTTGTTTTTTTTTTCAGTTATAGGGTATTCTTTTTAAGGCAATCATATCCAGAAGAGCTCTTGGTCTTTTCCCCAGGGCCAATTAAAAAAAAAGGACTAGAATTTTCAATTTGGTGTTCTATATTTATGTCCATTCTCAAATATAAAAATAAGACATTTTTATCATTATAACCAATATATCAGCAGAACAAAGTTCAAAATTATTTGATTCAGTGGAACGATTGGAACTAAGTCTCCTGATTTCTGGGAACATCTTTCAAGGTAAACACAATATTTTGAAATGAATACCTCTTGGTTCCTGTTATCAAATCCATTTACCTTGCTCTCACGAAGAGCCAACAGTCAAGGCAAGCTGGAACTTAATCTTAGGAGACTATTAAATTGACAATGTAACAGTTTTTGGAAATTCTGTGTTTATGTATGTTGTAAACAATTATTTCCTTGTACAAGGTATAATTCAGCATAAACATCTTAAGACATTTAATGTGTTTTCTAACCATGTATAGAAAATATGTTCACTTCAGTAGCTTTATACAATATTTCATTTATGCTGGTTTGTGTTTTTTTTTTTTTTCCAAGGCTTTTTCAATAGTTAAAGAGACCTGAAATAAAAGATAAAATGTTATTAGGACACAATATGTGGCCCTGTGTTAGGAAATAGATTTGGTGGATAAACAGCAAAACTTAGAGAAGTGCAGTATCTAAGGTTTTATATCCTCAGTCTTGAAACAAGAAGAAAGAATCTCCAAAGACAGCCTGAACAGCTATTTAGAGAACTAGCAGCATTTTCTACATTTTGAAACAGAACAGTGGCAGTTTCTTCTCAAGTGCCTTGGTTATCCAGAAACCTTATGCCCAAAAGGATTTTAAGCAGCAAACTCCTCTCACTTTTATAGTAGCTCTGATAGATCTTCTGAGGATGCTTAACTACCTTGTACCTTGCTACATTCAGGAAAGGTGTTTTGGAACCTAGTTTTGAGGACTGAATCTCATGAAGATTCCACTGACAGGAACAAAGTAATTGCAAATCAATTAAAATCTGAGAAACATCAGGCCTTGTGGAGGGAAAGAGCTGAATCAGGAGTGAGATAGCATGGGAGATGGCCTACAGAGCCTCATCATAACAATATTTGACTTCTGGACAGGAAAAGATTTAGTCTGGGGATGTTGTCAATAAAGGCAGAGCTCTGCTTAAAGAAAGAGAGAAAAAAAGAAAAAACAGAGGAGAGACAAAAGTTTGTGCTTCTGGAAAATTCAAATTGTCAATTTTACTCTGTTCCCATACTTAGAACTATGCAAGTTCTGATACAAATGGATCTGATGAACAATTGAAGAATGAGCTTCAAAAGTTGCTTTTTTTCAGTTCCAATGTATTTTTAAGCCAAAATTTCTGGTTGTGAAAGGAGAATATGCAAAATCTTCAAGTCTTTATGGTAACTGAGATGAACAAGACAAGCTGAATCTGCAAATGAGAGCATTTCTCCACCAAATTTTTGACTGAACTGATAAATCCTGCTTCCCTTTGTACATTACAAAAAAAAGGCAGTAGGCAGAGAATTAAATTTAATTAAAAATTAAATTAAAAAAATTAAAAAGAGAAATAAAAACTGCAGTGCACAATCATGCACTGGCAGATGTGCTAACTGGATGACCTAAAAAGCCCTTTCCACTTCTAGTGTCCAAGACTTTGTGAGCTTTGTGAGAGAGTATTTTTTTTATTAAAAACCAACTGAAGATGAGTTTGCTTGGAAAATGAACAAATTTTTGTAAAAGAGAGGAATAATTCTCCATGCAGGCTTGTGAGCTGTTGACACAACATTTGACAGCATCCAGGGCAGTAGGCAGCTTCTCTACAGGCAGGCCAGAGTAGAGCTCTTTTGACAACAGCTTTTAGCAAACCTAGTGTTTCCCCATATGCTAAATGGGATTCTTACAATCTGCTTCCACTTTCTACTG
The DNA here is from genome assembly GCF_901933205.1 of Camarhynchus parvulus. Classification (NCBI taxonomy): domain Eukaryota; kingdom Metazoa; phylum Chordata; class Aves; order Passeriformes; family Thraupidae; genus Camarhynchus; species Camarhynchus parvulus. The sequence goes on along the minus strand of NC_044577.1, from coordinate 7,220,589 downwards.
CTTATGTAGTGTTGTCATTATAGTGCAAGAGTTCTATTGTCATTATATTGCAAAGGTTCCACATTGCTAGAGTTTCATACCTCCTTGATGGTTCTCCTAGGTAGGTCCTCTAGGCACTGACTCTTCCTTGTCCTCACAGCAGCCAGCTGACTCCAATTTCCCCTCAGCCAACCAATCCACTCTTTTATAACACGCTTCATATTGGCTACAGGTGTGGCCTGTTAAACTCAAGCCTGTTCTCACTCTCTAATAATTGGCTCAGCTGCAACTCTTTAGGGGGTAAGATTATTTTCTATACTACCTTTATTTACTTTTGTTCTATCCCCCTACAATGTAGCACTTGAAATGTGAACTGAATATAAAGGTGCAGCACTCAGAAGTCTGCTCAGCCCTCAAAGAAAAGAGCTGCAACTACTAGGTCGTGCTAGAGTTCATTCTGTACATAATTTCACTGAAAGGGAGTGAATACATTACTAGGCATTACCATTTACAGCTCCTAGGTGATACTTTTTTCCCCTCAATACTGTAAAGCAAAAGTCTACATGCTGCTGGCAAGGTCAGTAATCTTCACTAGAGACAATGAATGGTTTCCTTTCTGTTTTTTTAAGATGCCCATGTAAAGCCAGTGTTGTCAGATGGGGTTGTTGTGCAGCTGTGGGCAGCCTCAGAGGATGTCAATGCACAGTGTGCAGGTGCTCTCTGTACAGACTGAGGGTGGGGCTTCCACACCCTATACTATGAAGGAACATGCTGCTGCTCAGTTTGGCAAGAAACAAAACAACTTGAAAGACTTCTAAAATCTATTAGCTGAGAAATCAAGATTCAGAGTTTCAAAGTAACAGGATTACATTACAAACTCATGTACCCTATAAATATAAACAGTTAAGGCTGCTTTTGATGAATTTAGGGCAACATGATGTGGTCTTAAAGGATTGTAAGTCCTAGACCGCATGTTTTCTTAGGGGATGTGGGATGCTACCTAAGGGAAAACTAATTTCCTGACAGCGTGGGTAGCATTAGGTTTTATACTGAACCTTTTGTGAAGTTCTGTGTTGGAGAAGCCAGGAAAAATAATTACAGTGCAACTTTGCTAGATAATTCCTTGAATTATGTTAATTTCTTGGAATATTTCTTCAAAAGGATTGTTAAGGAATTCTAGTAAGACTTTGGAAATTTAGATTTTTGTGAATGTATGTTTTACACCAGAAAAAAATTCTCAGTGTTTATTTATGATCATTTAGAGTGTAAGAGTTGTTTATAAAATCACACAGATACTTACACTTTTATAGTCCAGGAATCAGTAAATAAAAGCAAATATACATCCCTACAAACCATTACATGTGCTCTCATTTTTCCAAGTCTCCATAATGGGATAAAAACACATGAACTCTAATCAAATGAGTGATATTGTAAAGCATTAAACAGAATATCAGAACCAACAGAAAATGAAGGAAGATACCTTGTCTCACTTCTGATGCTTGACTGCATGCAGGATTGCAGTACATGTGGGTGTTAAGCAACACTAAACCAGAGGTGAAGTTGAAAAGATAACTTGACAATGGGAGAAAAGAATATGTAACCCAAAGGGAGCATCAGACTTTGCAAAATCCATTGCCTTAAAAAACGGCTGTTGTCCCATCTTGGTACTAAATAGCCATAAGGTTTATCTAAAGATCAAACTAAATGGACCTGATATTAAAATGCAGACATGATTGAAACAACAAAAAATAGCCACTATGGGGTCTTCTCCTCAGGAAGATTAGAAAAAAGTTTTAAAACAAAGTGTATTTAATTAAAAAATCAGTTAATTAGTTAAAAATTAGATCAGGATTCTTAACTAACTCAGAAAACAAAGGGCACAAGATTTATGAGCAGCTTACTACCAGCTCAAATACTTTTTGGAGCATGGTCACACTACTGTGAAAATTGCAGCTTTCCATATTCTCAACTGCGCACCATTTAACCAAAGAGTTTGTTAGAAAGAAAGAAAGCAAATAAGGCAAACCATCATTAGCTCTTTAGTCTTGTACAGAAAGAAAAAGGGTATGAAATGGGTCTATTTGATAAATTGAAAGAACAGGATTAAAATCTTTTCTAAATTACAGACTTTGGAATGATTAAAAATAACATACTGTGCATATTTATGTGGTCTGTGTCCCACTGTCTCTCTGTTTCCATTACAGATTTCATCTGCTGTTGGCTTCTCTGCAGGAAAACTGCTTTATATCTGCACTGAAGACAAATTCATCATTAAAAATTACTCTCCTCTTTTCTCTAAGAGAAAGCACTTCAATTTTATTCTGTTTCTTACATATTTTGATTTCTGCAAATTCCTATAATTGTGAAAAACTAAACTATATGCTGTTCCTACCTAAGTCCACAGGTAGCAGCAACATTTTAAATACTCTGGCCTTGCCCTTGTCACCATTAACATGATGGACATAAAGCCCTAAGAAAGCTATGAACTCAGTGCATGTTTTATTCCTGCAATCATAGATACACACTGACTACATTATATACTTATGCTATACATAACTTCCTATGCAAATAAATAACTATACATATAAATGAGTTCCTATAACTATGCATATAAATAACTTCCTTTATTCCCTCTATATTTTCCTCCCAGTATTCCCTGAAATAATCTGCTGTCGTGAGGCTTTGATTTGAGCTGTAACAACTCAATAATGAGAGGGATTGTTTTACTGTGCTTCAGACATCCAGAATATTAACTGCTTTATGTTATAATAATTATTCATTATTTATTTGTATTTTCATGTAATCCTAGAGTTGCCCACTGAGATTATTAGTACTTGTAAGTTTAAATAAGCCATCAGTACTAGATGCCTGGATATTTTATAAGGGAAAACATCTGATTCATAAATATTTAGAGCTATTTAGGACTAACACACGCACCACTATTATCAGTGTGGCCTTACTTCATGAAGAAGCAAAGGAATCTAAGTCACAGAGGAGAAAATTGTCCCTCTCCTATGCAAAACATCTTTGTAAATTTGGGGTGTGATATGTTCAGCTCACAGGAACATAATTGCCTCATGTTAAGAGATAGTTCTACAGAAATATCAGACAGTTGCTACTTAGCACTTCATTAATTAGTCTGGCAGCTGGGTCACTACTCCTCAGCCCACATTCTTTCCTTCATAAAAGGTGTTACACAGTCAGAAACATAATTTACTTCACTTAACACAGTCCCTTTACTGATGAACCACTGTGCATCAGGGAGTTTGCTGCAAAATGTGGTATGTATCACTTAGACAAAGAACATTATTTTCCCTATACAGGATCAGACTAAAGGCCCTTCTAGACTCAAATTCTAGTTTGACCAGTAACCAACTGCAGATTCCTCAATAGGAGTCTTAGAGCAGGACAATTAGAAACTGATACTCTCCCAGAGCAAAACTGCTTCTAGCAATTTACAGTTAAGGGATTTCCTAAGCAACAAGCAGTGTTTCTGGGTTAATGTCTTCCAAATGTGATTTTGCTCCTTTTTTTTTTGGTTTATTTTCCTTGCAAGTTCTCTGGGAAAATTCTGAACCTATACAAACAGCATTCAGAGCATCCCATGGCAAGGCCCAAGGCCTTGGCAGTTTGAATTTCATTGTATTGTATGAAGAAATAATCCTTTTGTGTAGTTTGTTATTGGCATTTGCGAGTTTCATTCAATGCCCTCTAGCTCAAGGCAGCACAGAACCATTCCTTGTTTATCTCTTTCATTCTTCTCATTATTTCATAAACCACTCAAAGTCTTTCTCCAGGATTTGCTTTTGAGGTTGGGGAGCATTGGTCAAATTGTTGTTCTCTAACCAAATTGTGACCTCAAACCTCCTCTGCCAGCTGAGAGACACAGGCATGGAATTGCTCTGAGCTCAGACCCATGGACCTGGAGAGAAACAGAATGTGTCCCTTCCCATCTTTGCCACAAAAGAGTTCAGCTTGTCACATGTATGGTCACTGTTTTGTTGACAGAAGATTGATCATTGTGCCAGGAACATGAATTACCCTCTGACTTTTAAGATAAACTTAGAACTTACTGAAAGTAACAGGGGCAGCTGGACAAGAAATAAGCAGAGAAGGACCAGAATATTTCATGCAAAGTATACCTGAACTTGTTCTTTTGAGAATCATAGAATTTTTTTCAGTTGTTCTTTGTGACTTGTATTTTGAGTGTTGTTCTTTTATTTAATCTTTAACAATTATAATACAAGACTGTATGACTTTAAAGATCACGTGACAGCTTGAATATGTTGTATAAACAGAATGAGTTTGGAAAATACCACTAGAATGTCCAGAATATTTTATTTTGCAAAATTTACTGTTTTGGTTTTGGTTGTTGAGAATAATTGGGCTGAAAAGGAAACAGCTGCTACATTCAGCAGACTATATCAAAACACAAACAATAATTTTCTGAGAAGAAAACCTATCAAGAAACAAAACTATTGCAGGCTGTGTATTTCAACATCATATAACCATTGCTTTCACTCTGTTCCTTCAAAATACTTTCTCACTCACTTTCTTGCTCAAAATTTAAATTTCAATGTAGTCATGAGCTAAAGCTTAAGCAAACTTCATTTGTACAGGACAAAGCTGGCATATCATCTCTTCTCTCTGAACAGTGCCTCAGCTGTAATACATCCTTTAAAAAAGTGTGTTCATAACTAGATATGGACATTTCAGGTCCAAACCTTATTTTTTTCAACTCAGTTCTCATTTTCAGGCTCAGCTGCATAAGGTGGCTGTTTTCTGGGAGGTTACAACACCAAAATGATACTTAGTGCCAAAAATATTGGACAATTTTAAGTAAGTAGAGAATCATCCCAGGCTTTAAAAGATGATTTATCACAAACAAGTCAGCCGTCACCACCTTACCTGCATTTTTCTACATTTGGCCAATTAGAAATTAGCATATACAGAAAGAACAAGAATTTCAAAATGCTGAATGAATAATGAGGCTCAGATATCTGTCGGCACATGGATTTGCTTAATTGCAACTTAAACACTAAGAGGTGTGTAAGTGTAGAATTGCTTGTTCTTCCAAGGTTGTCAAAAGGGCTAATTTGTTTACATAAACCAATGCTCCTGCATTTTTTATTGAGATCGCCTACAGTAAATGCTTATTTTCCTCAAAACTGGAAAATGAGATTGGAATTTTTTTAATGGCTAAAATTAGGAAAAAATGCCATAGAAGCCTAATGGATTACAGAAGATGTGATCCTTGGCTTCTGAAAATGTAAATAAAAGATTATGTTACCGCAAAAATGTTGCAGGAAAGAAAATATACAGGAGTCCCATGCAGGCAAGGCGTCATAACAGCAACCTTATAGTTTCAAATGTCTTAAACAGGAAGCTTGTTTGCAAGAGGAAAGACTTCAAAATTGTCATCTATTACATGACAGTTAAGAGCCCATTTCCACAGGATGTAATGGCAACCTTAATGGTAATGTCAAAATAATTAAAAAAAAAAAAAACTGTATCTTTATTCTATATGAGCTATAGGAATATAATGTTAACAAGAAAAAAAAAGTCTCTGTCTTAATTATATTCAAAAATTTTCTGTGTAATCTTTCAAGAGAATGATGTTTACTCACACTAACCTTGAATTCAGTTCCTCAGGTCTTGCATCTGAATTTTTTTCTCCTCTGTCTTCAAATTAACATACCAGGAAAGATGCACATACCTTGTTTGAGTTTGTCTTGTTTAGTTTTTGTATATTTCCCCCTAATCTGTAAAAGTAAGAAAGATATGTTTACACAAGGTCCTAGCTCAGCAAAGCTTTTGCACTTAATATTAAATACCTGAATAATCCCAGTAAAGTCAGGACAATATTTCATAGAAGTGCTCCATCTGGTCTAAAGTTGGACCTTCTGGATTTTCATGCAATGTGTTTCGGCTAAATTTAACATAACCTTTATGGTTAAAAGTAATGTTCTAAATTAAATATTCTAAATTGAATGTTTATTAGGATGTCAGCATCTCCATGCAAAGAAAAAAAAGTGTACTGAAAGAATGGGACTCAGTCATATCATGATGTGGCTTCACTAAATATTTTGTTAGATGTATCAGTGACAAAACCTGCAGGAAGAATCAGTCTACAGGAATATTCTGCTTTTTGTGTGCAGAGAGCAGCAATGCTGGACTACATCACAGATTATCAAGACAGTTATCCCTTTGAGCTCCTGCAGACTTTGTTCTCTGGGTATGACACAATCAGCTGCAAAATACCAGCACACAGTCTAACCAGTAAAAGGTGTTCCTTCCTTTTATTGTTCTTCAGCGTGCATCCCAATGACACTAAAAAAGGAGGCAAAGGAAAGGACTGCAAGAACTATCACAGAATCATGGAATATCCTGAGTTGGAGGAGATCCACAAGGATCATCGAAGTCCAACTCCTGTCCCTGCACAGGAAAATCTATCCATATTGTAATTGATAAATTCATAACTGTCTATGCTGTTATTTACAAATATGCACAAAAATTAACATGGTCTAAGAGTCTTGAGGATGTCCCCTGGTGTTCCAGTCTGGTAAGCACTTGAATAAGAAAAGAAAGTTGTGGCAAAAAGGAAGTAAAACCCTACGGATTTCTGAATGGTAAATTCAGAAGAGAATTCATTTGGAGGGAAAAGTTTGTATACAATAGAAAAAATTCTTTTCCTTTCCATTTAGTACAAGGTTTTTGGGAAATATGATTTTTGAAGGCCAAAATGCAGAGACCAGAAAGACTGAACAGAAAGGTCAGTCATGAGCAGCAGCAAGAGTTTCTTCCGAGAGCCTCCTGTTTTGGAGGACTCATTACTTCTCTCTCTCCCCACTACAGTCTTTTAAATCAAACTGTGTCAGCTGCATGGCTGCCATCATACATTCTGGCTTCGTAGGAACACGGACTGCTGACTTGCCAGAGACGTGAGCTGAAGTGTGGGAAGGTTTGCATCTTATAAAATGGTTCAGCTGTACCAGAGAAAAGTAATAGCCAAAAATCAGAGGAGTCAGTGTTTCTTAAAATGAATAAAGCAGGGAAATACCTGCTGGAGAGACCAAGAGCCCCTGATAGCCTCATCCATGCAGAACTGCAAGGCTGTGATATGAGCAGCTCTAAGCCACAACACAGGTGGCCCAGAAAGCTACTATCCTCATTTTCTGTTGGGTGCTTCTGACTATTATGCAATCCAGATAACAGCTTAAATTAATGAACTCAAAAGTATAATTTAATAATGATTTGGAAACTTGGCAGCATCACTAGCCTTCCGTGTTTTCTTAGAGGCCAAAGGGGAAAGGCTGGAACTGCCATCATGATCTTACATCGACTTTTAGTGTGCCTTCACTGTAGTATCTCAGACACATTGATAATTCTTACTGTAGTATCTCAAAGCATATAAATTGATGATGATTCTAAACATCTGTGTTAGTACTAGAAGAATGGAAGAAGAAGGTTTTAAATGGGATACCTGTGCTAACCAAAATGTCAGGCAAAACGATAAACATAGATGCTACAGCTTCCTCTCAGTTGCGTGTTTTGCTCCTAGCAAACTCTAAGCTGAATACTGCAAGACGAATAAGGATGTTGTCCATAGAACTCATAAAGTACTAATGAAACAAGCCAAATTTAAGCCAATCTTTTGATTCATTTGGTCGATCAAAAATTAGTCTGAACTATCTTAAATTTCTGAGAGAAAAAGCTTTCAGAACAGTATTCTGAACACAGGGAGTAAAAGATGACTTTAAGGAAAAAGGGGGTCTAAAGAAAGAAAACAGAAGCAAAGATAGAGTGAAGGAAAAGATACCAGGAATTTTTAACCATTCAGAAGACTTCTTTTTTTTTTTTTTTTTTTTTCCACTGAAGAACTTCAGCAAGTCTTTTACATTTGTAATGGATGGGACATCTGTTACTTTTTGGACAAGCATATATGACATCAGGACAGGAGAAAGTAAGTAGAGACAATTAGAGGAAACAGAACCAAAAATACTTACAAAATATGTATCCAAGTATGGAATAGCAACACTGTGGAATAAATAAATAAAACACATTTCTGCTGTATTTTGTTAAGTTATGACTGGATCATAGAGAAGTATGCGTAGAGGATGCCTTTAACATTTATAAACTGGCATAAAGAATTTAGTTGTGAATGGAGTTTTGTCATGAAAGTACAAAAGTTACCGCATCATTGTTTTGATTCAGTTACAAAATAGTCAACTGCCCCATGAAACTGTGTTAGAAGTCCAATTTCACCTTTTTTTTTAATGTATCTTCACAGATGATCAAACCCAGGGCAAATCTGAATAAGCTTTGTTGTGTGACAAGAGAAAGGAAATAACAATAGAATAAAAAAATAAAAATCTTATTTCCATTCACACCCTTATCCAAGCTATGGAGCTAACTTCCAGTGGTGAGGATGAATGCAGCATCCAGTTCAGCCAGCAGTTCTTAGTGGCTTGAACTGAATCATAATCTACTGTAAAAGTATGGAATGGCTGCAAGAATCTCTCTCACTTTACAGAGAAATGGAATCCCTGAACAGCTTCCCTAACCTGAGCAGAGCCAAATGTCTGCCCACAAATCCTTACCCCTGCATGGATTTCCACTGACATCACTGGGCTGGGGAGGTAATTGTCTGTGCAACCAGATTTATCTGCAGGTTATGGGCCAGAGTTTGTGTCTACTGGATTGTCTGGTTTGCTGTATTCATCTGGGAGACCTTTCAGTGTTGGAATTAAACTTCACTGCCCAGCCCCTAGAAATTTTCCCTTCTAGTTCTTCTCCAACTGAAATTTGGATGGAAAATGTCAAAGAGAACAAGATTTTCTCAAAGTGATACTTCGTGAGGTAAGACTTTGGTCTTATCTGATGCTTGCTGAAATGTTGCCATGTATATAAAATGACACATGAACAAAAAGAATTAAATTCAGATTTAAACTTAAAAGAAAATATTAAAGAGAGATTGCAAATCCTACAAATACTCATTCAATACCTAGGCTTCACTACTTTCCTTAAAAGGTCTCCCTGAAAAAAATTCTAGTCCTATTGTTCCTTCCTGTGTTTCCAGCAAAGCAGTAAATCAGGATGTGTTACTTGAAAAGTTAGTTAGAGAAGTCCAAGATATTTGATAGCATTTGCAGAGATTTGGCTCATGCTTAAATTATATACTGTATTTAAGTGTTTAAGAAAGAGAGATCCATGCCATGATACACAATAATTTTAAGTAGCATAGGGAGAGAGAAGGTATTTTAAGAAAATCATTAATTATGATTGTCATAAATTTGGAAAACAGTTTCCTAAATGACAAAATAATGCTTCAAAAGCCTTGTATTTCATTTCTGCTTAAAACCCCCACATCCAAAAAACCCTATTAAAAGCCACTCTTCAGGGTGGCTTCTATTACTTATAGACAGACTGTGCTAATGAGAGAAGAGAAACGTTTGCCTTTGAAGATCTGAGCAGTTTTACATTCCTAAGCATCTTGCCTATGATTTTAGAGGATAGAAGACTTACAAAAAATTTGCTTTGAGCACTTCATTTCTCCTGTAGTGGAACATCACCAAGGAGTGTTTCTATTTTCTCATAATGAATCTGATAATTTTTAGGAAGTAAGAAGAGAGCAATGAAAATTATGGCTGCATTTTTAGGGAGACAAAGAAAAAATGCCAAGAGATAATTAGAATCCTGTACAGTCCATGTAGCACAGATCCCTTTAACAAATACCTTGGTCAATCCAAATACTTGCCTGAATGCTACAAAAATTCTAGCATTCATGGATACCCTGACTGACTCTTCACTGGCTCTCAGGAATTGTGCTGTGCAGACCATTTGGCAGCAGGAAGGGCTACTGTGCAAGACACGAAGTTTGCCTCTTGTTGATTGAGCAAGCAGTACTTAGATTTCTTCTGGCTCTGGACCACATCCAGAGCACTCTGGGTGTGTAACTTTGAAGGTTCATGCCCCAGTAACTCTCTCCTTCTGGCACAGGCCTGGGTGACTGCTATTCTGCAAGTGCTGCTCTTCCTGTCTCACTCCCATCTGGCCAACAAGTTACAGAGACTCAGATTGCCAGATTACAACTGTGTGCTGTGAAAGTGTGGTTTTCACATTTAGGTTGCTTGGCCCAGTGTTTCTGTCGTTCTCCAGTCACAATAATTGTGAAAGGTTGAAAAAAACCCAGAGAATAGAAGTGATGGTTATCCTTGGCTGATGTAAGAGCTTTCCTGTACTTCTGCAATGGTCACTTTTAATGGCAAAAAAGGCAATAAAAGTAGCAGTGACTGGGAAATCACATGTAGAGGTACACATAAGCCACAGGATTCACACTTATGTTATATTTCAGTTCCTTACCATACAAATTTGAGAATGTTTAACTCTGTGACTCAGCTCATGGTGAAGCAGAGGAGAACCAAGACTTTCAGTTCACAACACAACTCCACGTGAAAGTGAAAACGGGGACGATCTCTTCTCCTCTGCAGTAAAGAGACTTAATGAAAATTACAGTGGTGCTGAGCAGGAAGGCATTGTGAAGGCTGAAATCTGTCTCTTCCACTCTGTTCCCACTCACATGGAAGAACAAAACTGCCTCACAGCATCAGGTCTGGCATAACTATGTTGTCATGGGGAAGCACATCAAAGCAGCCGCTGTAGCTTCAGCCTGGTTTCCCCCAATGTACACTGGGGGGTTGTGGGGATGACTGAATGCAGAAAAATATGAAATGCCATGTGTGATATTTATTCAGGATATTCTAAGTGATGGAACCCCAGACTATTCTTTTTTTTTGCCACAGATGCCTATTTTCACTCAAATATTTTAAAATTAGTTGCTTTGTCTTTGTCATCTTTCATCTTGCTTCAGAGGAATTTCATAAGGCCTGCCTAGACCCAACACAAATCAAGAAGCCTCATTTCAAAGTGTCACTGTAATACCAAGCAACGCTGACTACCGAAAAAAAAGTACAGTTGCTAGTGTATATTATAAAATACCCAACCAAACATGATAGATTCTCCGAGAAAATTTTAAATTGGGTTTGAGTAGATATAAGCTCAGGGTACTTAGTATGTTATTCAATCAAATTCGGCCACCCAAGGAAGAGTGAAATACTGAGAGGATGTGAAACAAAGCCCTTTTATTCCTTTCTCAACTAATTATGAAGAAAAGATAGGCTAATACAGAACAGATGTATGCATCTGTTCAAATGCTAGAAGCAATGGCTTGTATGGCATTGAGAAGCTAAATAAGAGAGAAGATCTTGATCTCAGTGTTCAAATGCATGAACCATACATGCCAAAAATTCAAAATGTGGAACAAAATGACTGAGACAAAACTTAATTCTAAACATCATATTGTGTAAATAGAAGAGAAATAGAAGAAATGAAGAAAAATGCAGAGAAGGGAAGGAAACCAAGATACTTAGAAACTCAGAAACACCAAGAAATATAGGCAGTGGCCTAAATGAAATGGTAGTTTTGCCTGTTTTATATCTGACTTTATAAACCCTTATGTAATATTGAATCATGATTAAATCTAAAGTAAAGTAAAGTTAACTTTTGTTCCAAGTAGAAAGCTATGGAATACTTAAATGTAAAGAAATTAGAAATATTTCTGATTTATTAAAAGAATGACTCTTGGTGTCCCACATGGCAGCATTGAAACATGTATTTTCCACAGAGAGGCCTCATTTCAAGGGGAATAAAAAATGGATCAATCTAAAGATATTTAAATCAGTATTAGTTCCGGAAACAGAGACAAGAACCATGGTAATGCATAAAAATAAGTGTTTTGTTGTTTTTTCTTTTCTTTTCTCACAGCTTTACTTACCTAACAGACTTTAGAATGAAAAAATGTTCAGGTAAAAACCAAAAAAAACCCCAACAACAAAACAATCCCAAATCCACGAAACCCCTCTAGAAACTGAACATGCACTGCTTGAGGGAAATTAATTGATGCTGGAACTCAGGTGAAGTAACATAAGCTACAAAAGAACCAAAAAGTCACTTCTCTCACTCTGGGTAAGAAAAAAATCCCTGTGAAATTGTTTGTATCTTGAAGTAGAAAATCATGTGCTAGAAATTTTGAATCTTGTTTTAACGTAAATTTTATTTCACTCATAAAAGATTTCACTGGATTTCATTAGTGCCCATTGAAACTATGAGGCCAATATTGGGCTAACAGCAGAGTGTAAGAATAAAATTTGTCTAAGAGCTTGACAGCTGCAGCAAAGAAACCATAATTGAGTTTGGATGGCAGTATCACTTCAAAAAGAACTGTTTTCCAATATATATGGATTACGTCAAAATTTATTTTAAAGCAAACAAATTTTCAGAAACCCAAATATTGTTGCAAAGCTCTATCTTTTATTAAGACTGATTTGGGCTATTGCCATTTTGAATGGCAGACGAGTGGATCTTAACAATTTTAGCACTTTTATCTTAAATAATAATTTATATAACTTAAGGTAACATTGCAGTGACTTAATGTTTTCTATAAATGTTTGATATACACATTACTTTTTCATGTCCACTATGCAAAGAGGACTACAAATAGAAAAAACTTTTTAATCAAATGAATGTTATTCTCTCAAACAAGGTGTCTTCCTACTTGTACAAATGGCAAAATTGTGGAGACTCCAGCAGGACCAAAGCAAGAGCCTTTGGTATATGGAGAAAAGCTCTGAAAAGGCCCAAGGCAGCCAATGGTGAAAATGTCTCCCTGGGCAACAAAGGCATGAGTCCTTTCAGGATGATAAGAAAATGGAAAGCTCATCTGCAACACTCTACCTAATACAGCAGAGCCTTCCCTAGAGCTTTTAAAAATAAACCTGCATAAACAAAAGTCAAAAGAGCTCCCCAACAGAATGTACGTGTAGTCCTGCACACGTATTCCGTATAGTGGCACGCAGTTCTTCCGGTTTTGTTTAAATTACCACAACTATTATAACTTTAAAGCTCCCAGCTTCCCAAGAACGTGGTATATGTGCTCCTGGAGCACACACTGCACTGGGGCTGCCTTGTGTTTAGTTGTTCAGCTGTCTAGCTGTTGGAGCAAAATCAAGTCTGGGTAGAAAACAGGCTCTGAGCTATCCAGATAAAGGCAGTTCTGGACATGCAAGGAAGCAATGCTTAAGGTACATAAGGAACTCTAATATCAAGCAAGAAGATTCCTAGGTGAAAACAGGCAGCATCTTCCACTCTGTCTTTTTTTCTTTTCTTTCTGTCTTTTTTTTTTTTTTTTTAGTAGAGTTTTGGCCTCATAAGGCTGCCTTTACCCAGTTCTTTCTTCTCACTAGCTTTCATGCTAAGCTAGTTAAGATGATACTTAAATTCTGAGTCATATGACCCTGAGCCATCAGCACAGTCATTAGAGCAACACTTGAGCAAAGTCTAGCACCAAGGCAAGGAGCAGCAGTTTGAATCCCTGGCACTATTTCTGTTTTGCTGAAATGGTAAAGGTTTGGTGCCTTGTGATCCTGCCATCCAGCAGAAATCAGTACCCCAAAGTCTTCCAGCTTCCTCCTGACATCAGCAGGCTAGGTTCTGAGTAACTCCTCCTAATGAATAAGTATTTCCTTTCCTATTTCAGACAAAACTCTTATCTTTTAACCTGAGCACTGAGAATTTAATTGAATCCCCATCTGTTACATGGTCACACAAGTTTACAACATTTCTGCATGCTCTTAAAAAATGTCTTCTAAACTGTGCTTGCAGTTTTAAAACTAGTATTTGATATATGGGCATACGTAATACATAGCCAAAAGGGATAGAGCAGCTTACATTTATGAGATGACATTTTAGAAATTTTGATGTGCTATTATCATATTACTCTGAAAGAAATCTTGTGCATACTCAAATAGTTTTATGAAACTGGACCACATGAACAGCCTAAAGTCTATTGTCATACTTAAAGTTTGTTCATATTCTGAACTGATCTCACAGTGAAATTCAAAATCAGGAAGATTTAGAGAGCTTTGAACAGCCCTCATATAAATCACACAAGCCTCTCAAACTCTGTAATAAGCATTGCTTGTTCAGGAAGCTAAAGTGTTTATTTAAAGCTGCATGTACATACATGAAAAATTCAGACCATATTAAATACCCTATTTCATATCCTGCTTTGCTAATCAGTTATCTGTCTTGGATAAAAATAACTGTTGATTTACTTGTTGAACTTTGCTTGAGACATTCCAGACTGAAGCTAATACCACAAGTAGTACAAAATATGAAAGACAAAATAAGCAGACTTGAAAAAAAAAGTGCTCAAGACTTTGCATTTTCTTCTCAAAATTAGTCACGCAGAAAGTGGCCTGATTCTCGAACCATGTTTTTCCTACTCCCAGCCAAATCAACAATTTGCATTATTCCTAGTGTTCAGCATGTGAAGCAGAGCACACAGATGTATGCCTGTCAGCTTTTCCAGTGCAACACACAAATATTTTCCTTCCACAGATCTAGGTCCTTGACTCAGTGTCTTAGCAAGCAGACGTTATTCATTATAACACAACACAGATGTAATTCAGATTTCATTTACATTACTTTCATTCAATGAGTCAAGCTGCACGTTTAGATGAACAGAATTCCATGCCCATAATATGTTTTATGGAAAAGAATGGAAAATTACTGAGATTTTTTAAGGGTTACAGAGATGGCTTTTGCAGCATGCCTAGCCTAACTGCACCTCATTTGAAGACCCTAATAACGCTGGTTGTATGTATTTCTAACAGTACTGTGACATATAGATCATAATGTTGGAGATAAAAAGTGTGTTACCCCACACAACCTTTGCTATCATTATGCAAACAACAAAGTTATTTTCTTCCCCTTACCTCAAGACCATTGAATAGTTTGGGTGGGAAACTATTTTGGTTTTGCTTCTTTTGCCAAAGGCTTATAATAATGATGGATAAAATAAAAACAAGAGCAGAATTAGTAGTGAAAATATAAAGAATAAAATCTAAATCAATTTTTGTTTTGCTAGGTAAAATTCCTTACATCCAGCAGAAGACTGGGTTTAGCAATGTTTGTATTACCCTGTGTACCTTCTACAGCCCAACCATCATATAGTGGGTTTAAGGTATTTCCAGCCCTGACTTTGAATAAAAATGGAACTTCATCTCTATTAAAGTCAAAGTAAACACCACTCCAACCCTCTGCTCTTATTTGGGTTTGATTCAATCTGCCTTTAATCAAGGTCTCCTTGAGCTAAAAGGCCTTAAGCGAAGTTGGAAAATCTGAATTAATTCATGAAGATTTGTGCCTAACATGACATCAGTATGTAACATAACATAACTCACTTTTCAGTGAATTTTATAATAGTTGTGTACTTCCACTTGCAAATATGAGAATCAACATTCCTATAATGAAAGATATAAGAAGAATAGGGTTTGAAAATGACACCCCAAAACAGTTCTGAGAAGATAGACTACAGAACCCAGCATGAACGTTAAGCTGTGCACAGCTGGGAGCAGTGTGAGGCACAGCTTTTCCAGAAGGGACAGAAGGACTCATCGCTTCTTAGGACATCAGCTAAAGCTCCCTGAGCCTCAAGGCTCAAGGCACTGCATATCAACTGCAAAACAGCAACCACCACGGATAATTAAGACTATCTAAGAGTCTTTGTGGTATGAAAGACTTTTACAACTTCCAGCAAGGAATTTGGAGCTGTCTTTAGCTGTGCTGCATCTCCCAAAAGCAGCTGCTTGCTCTCGACCTCCTGCCTCTACTGAAGGTGACTGGTCTGACTCTAAGCTGCTCCCAAAGCTGCTCCCAAAGTGTTTTCCCACCCTGCAGCACATCAGGGCTCCCACAGAGCTCCCTGTGAGATAGGTACAAAACCATGGAAAAGTCCTCTATCATTTAGGACAAACTGCCATTTTCATTCTATGTCATGCAGTACAGATTAAAGGAATTTCAGGAGAGGATGCAGGCCCAGAACAGTTCCATAAATGCCATAGCATTTATGGAACTGGGTGAGGACCAGGCAGAGTCAAGTATTCTCCAATACACCAGGCATCTCTCAGACTCAGTAACTATTGTGTAGCTGCTAACAATTGTGTAGTAACGACCTTGAAGTCAAGTATTTCCACCTAAGTATCAAAGTTACTTCATCTAAACCAAGGGAAATGATTTTCAATCTCTTAATGCCAAGGACAAGAGCTGAAAGCTAAAAAATTTGAGTGGCTGTTCAAAACTGTTCTGAAGAGTGAAAATCTGCCACAGGTTGTCACCTTCAACTATGAACAAATGTAAGCAATGTGTACAATGTGCCAGATGCTCCCTTTCAGATCTTCCAGGTGGGGGAAAGACAGGATTTAACCAAATGTTCTTTACACCTGGAGGCTGTAGATGCTGTGAATCATCTCAAGTGCCACAAATGGGAAGGATCAGTGTCATTCCCAGGAGACATTTGGATGGCTCATCCTATCAGCAAGGATGTGGAAAGTGTGAAATAAAATGGCAATACCACCTTATTTAGGAGAGATAGTAACCCAGATGTGGGGATGCACCTGAGCTACAAATCCATATTTCATCATAACTATAGGCCAGTGAACAATATAGGAAACTCCCTACTGAAACCCAGCTCATAAATCTAAGTGAATGAATAAAATAACCAACTAAAATTCCCCAAGGTTCACAGTAAAATAGGCCAATTAGTGAATTTATTACTACTATTAAAAATATCTTTAAAGAGATCTTATACCACTTTTCCCTTATAGGCACTCTATTCTACTTTCTCTGCCTATTTTATGTGTTAATATTAAAAGTTCTGGTTATCTAAACATAGCTAGTCATCATAAGATGTTAGAACTGATTTCATGAAGTCCTTACATTTTGTCTTAAGTAAGCAAAAGGAAATTAACTCTTCAAGACATAGGATTTTTTGCATTAAATTTCTATATTAAATAATGCTCAACACAATGACTGTCCAAGCTGCAGTTCAATTTGGTCACATATAGCCAGTTTAGTGTATGAAAAACAAATCCTGCACAGCCAAACCCTGTGCTAAGGTCCCTCAGGAGCTCAAATACACTATCAATCCCATCTCCACTGGTATCTTAAAATTCATATAAATACTCAGAAATTGAGAAGTTAACAAAGAAGGTCCATAACAGGTAACACCTACCTAGATCAGCCCTGAGTCTTTGTATAAAATTTGCTATCTTTGAAATAATTAGAAAACTTAAGGGCTACATTTTCACAGACTAAGGTGTAACCTTTCAACACTCAAAGTTATTTTCAGAGGAAAGATTTGATGTAACATTATTCTTCAGCCTTCCCTGGCAGATATTTTATAATGTAAGCCTATAATCCAGCCTTAAGGATTGGCAAGCAAATGTTAAGTATGCTGTTACCTTTTGAGGTTTAACTTATAAGGCCCTGTAGAAAGAATTTTTTCCTTCCTTCAGGACTGTTTATCTTTCATCAGACAGCTTCTGCAAACATGAAAAGTGATGGCAGAGGTTCCAAACCTAGACTGTGTTTACTTCTCCTTCTGCAACTAACCAGTCTATGGATGAGTCATAAACTGTAGGGGATCTTCTGTCACTCCAGAAATCTGCATGTCCTGGAATGTCTTTGGAGATTTTTTAATTATAAAAATTACCCAAGTTAAAGATTTCTGAATTTGTACTTACTGAGCTAATGTGGGTTAAGTGGTAGCCATCTGCCTTTTTGTGGGAGGTTGCCTGTTCACTCATTCATGAAGATACCTTGCTCTCCTGTTGTACTCTTGCAGAAACTGTATATTTGGCCAGTGGGTCACAGCTAAACACTATATTTAAGATACCAAAAAAAAACCCCCAGGGAAAACCAGACTTCCATCATACAATAAAACTTCTGTATCAGATCAGAACTCCAACTATTCTGACTTCCATCTCCCATACTTGCTGGTGTCACTTGCTTCCAAGAAAAGCATAAAGAATTCTTGCAGAGCAGCTACAGAATAACAGACCACCAAATTAATGTCTCCTCTTGATTTGACGTTGCCAAAGCTTTGTTTATATACAACTTTATATAATTCCTTCCAAACCTTGTTTCTTGTTGTGCTCTATTGTAAATGTTTTGATAGCTCTAATTTACTTCCAAGACTATCAATTAATGTCTGTGAACAGTTTATCATCCTTCAGTATGTTTTTTCCTGAAATTTTAAGAAGAATATTTTGGGAAGCAAATAAAAAAGTATAAATTCAGCATATTGAAAACTGCCTATGATAAAATGTCATTAGTAGCCCTTCCTGCATGCCATGCATATATAACTGAACAGAATGGAAGTGGGTACTCAATTTCCATTTTGAACACTGCCTATTACTACATTTAACAGAGTAATTAATTGACTTAGAGCCTTCTTTCATTAATTTATATATAATCAATCTTTACATGTGTTTCTAGAATGCTTAGAGCATTAATAGTTTAACAGTATAAAGGGAAAAACACGAATATTTTAATTTTTGTGAATATATCAGATGATTCTCTGTAATAACATAACATTAAACAACCCACTAAAAGTCACAGGTATCCTTCTTTCAATTGCTCCTCTTCTATTGCAACAAGCAGAGCAACATGTAAGCATTCTTGATAGTCTCCAAATTTACCTAAAAAAACCCCTGGGGTCCCTAATAGAATTTTGGAAACAATTTTTATCCAATGGCTACATAAAATGGCTGAAAGTTAAACTCAAACATGAGGGAGGAATCCATCACCCACACTGGCCAATGGGTAAGTTCCATTTACCTCAGGGAAGTATGATATGGTCTAAAAACTGGCTTTTTAGGAAAAAAGAATTTAGCTTATAAAAAGATTCATTAGATTTTAGAATTAAAAAAAATGGATAGAAGCAATAACTTCCTCTTCTAAAAAGGCAGACATCCTCTTTTACATGTGAATGCTTCTTGGTGAAAACGTTTAAATACATTTCTATTAATAAATTATGGCCCCAGTGAAGCGGTAGACTAGATGTAAAAGAATGAAAAACTGAGTCCTTATGGAAAGATAAATGTTTATATTGCAGAAGAGCAGCATGCCTGGTACAGCAGTATTTCCTTATCAGGTTGAGATATTGCTAAATTAATGCTTCATTTTGGGGTTTTTTATCCCCTCCCATGTTCCCTCCTGCTTGGCTTTGTCTTTTACAAACTGTAGCTACATTTCCCATTTTAAGATCATATTAAGTCACCCAAAACTGACAGGACTTAAACATAACTATTCTATATAACTACACCCTCAAAATAATTCTAAATATTTCTAATTTTACATTTTAAAAATAGTGCCATTGCTCATAGCATTAATGTTTTACAGAAGAACCTTTCAAGTGAAGTAGATTTTTACCATTAACATGTATTAATAGGAATAATTATGCCCCCTAAACTCTTTTGTGGAACAGCCCCTAGTGGAAAATAAGAATTAGAATGCATGACTGTATTAAACAAGAATTCCCATTTAGCCTTGTTTTGCTCCACCTATTTTAGGACTTATCTCTTTTTATAGCTGTTTAAAAATAAGTAGCGCTTGTTTACTATAATAGAGAAAAATAGAGCAACCAACAGACTAAAACAAAGATAATAAAAAAGGCTGGAGAATTTGTATTCAAAACCGTAACTGTGGCATGCCAGCATCTGCAGAGTTGGGTTTTCTTTTTCAGATTCCAACTGGCTGTGCTGGAGAAACATATCAATGTAGCATCTTGCAGAGGATTACTCAGAGCCATGGAAATCACACCAAGTAGGCCAGCACCAACCAACCATCCATTAGATCTTTGCACTCGGGATATCCACTCATGACTATCATATTATCTACTTATGTATCAACTTATGTTTGCTTCTTATACTTGCAGAGATTTTTGTGATTCAGGCTGCCCAGTAGACAGCTGGGATTTAATTTTTCTTTTCCCTCATTTAATTTCTAAGTATCACTGGCTGCATTCTCATAAGCTTTTGTGATTAGAGGGACCAAGATTGGTCTCTGGTTTTGCCAAAGTACTCAGATTTCTTTCTTTACACATAAATTGCTTTTTTTGGTCCCCTCTTTCCATCCAAGGCTGTTATAGACCACTTAGACTCTAAAATGTTATACTGCAGTGTCCTGATGAAAAATTTAATGCGCTGTGATTATTAATGTAATTTTATTTTACTAATTATGCATTTTTTTGGTAGCAATTTGCAACTGTGAGTATGAGAAGATTTCTGCATATCCAAATGTCTGCAGAAAATAAGAGGACAATCCGAGGGGAGGAAGGCCTGAATTCCAAAGACAAGTACCACAACAAATAAAATGGGTACAGGGGTTGTAAACATCTCATATTCCCCTGGTTCATGGCTGCACAGCACTTATGTATAATGCTAATATGAGCCATGTTAATGCATATGTCTTTGTAAGACCAGCCCTTTGGAAAAATGCAACTTTCCTAATGGTCTGTTATCTGAAATGAGCTCACCACAAAAATACTTCAGCTGCTTTTACCTTCGGGAGGAATGGCCAGAGCATGGCGTTGTTGAGATAGTTCTGAAAATATGACTGATCATCACCAGCGCCAATCTTTATTCTTAGTTGGATTAAATTAGTTGCTACCTGCTTCCGTCCCTTCCTCGGCTGAAGAACTCTTTTTTCACTTAAGGTCAGGGACTTTCCACAGTTATCACAGATCCATTACATTTGCATTATTTTTCCTTTCTTGCGTGCCAAATAAATAGGAATTTGGAATCATTCTTATATAATATCTCCCCCAGCTGTCATTTATGAATTTTTTTCAGAAGGCTTGTGTATGTTTGCTTTGAAATCATTATTTTCTCCTAAACTCCCGTTAGACTTTGCCTCAGGTCAGCGTATCATTTGTCAAACGCATTTTTGTCAAAGCTATGCCAGTTTGATCATCCTTTAAAAAATTCATGTAGCTGTAAATTCTTTGACCATTTTTACAAACTTAGATAGTGGTAAATTTTGAAAATCTAACCCATTCCACTGCTTTTATACTCTGACATTTGATGAACTTGCATAAGACATTTCTACAGATTGTATTTACCAATGTTCGTATTTAATCTAAAGATTGTCATTCTAGTATTATTTACTTATTTTAACATCTGCTTTCCCTTCACTCTGTGTCTCCCTTCAGCATTGTCTTCTACACTTACAGAAAGGTTGTTAGGCTTGCCAAAGTCTGAACGAGAAGGCAATGACATTAGCCTTCTACATTTATGGTTCTTTGGGAAAGTTGAAAATTTCTATTTATTTTAATCACAGCTGATTAATTCTGATATAGGATCAAAGAGCTAAACTGAGTGACACAGACACACAGAGAAGACATGAATCTGCAGGCACCTGTATCCATCTGACTGGCTGTTCTGATCATGGTTGCGTGGTCATGCTGCCTCTCAACTCTCTGCATCCTTGCTGACAAGGCATGAGTCTTTCTTGACTTAGTTCAACATGCAACCAGCTTGTGAGAAATCCCAGAGGAGGGATTTCTTGGAAATCAGGATGAGAGTAGAAGCACAGCAGCCAAGAGTCAGGCTGACCTAGCTTTAAAACCTTGCATTTTACATGTGAAGAAGCTGTGTGAGGTCAGCCCTGTGCAGTCTGTCAGCTGGAAGTAAAGCATCATCAATCCACAAAGTGAACAGATCTCATGGGTGCTCCATGTCTAGCTCTATATAAAACCAAAATGACTCTGTTTAAGTCACTCATAGTTTTTAATTTTTATTTCAGAACCTAATACGTTCTGCATCCCATAAATAGTGTTCCTACCATTTATAATGTGTTGTAACAGAATTCTGCAGAGAGAATTTTAAGCAAGAGATTTTGCTGCCTGTGGTATTTTGCAATCTCCACTAACTTTGATGACATTATGCTGTTTCTTAGCAGCATATGTGTTATGTAAAGAATGCATTTCTGCATCTTGCGCTTCCTTTCTGGAAGATATTACAAGCAGCCAGTGGATACAAAAGGCACTCTTTCTTGACCAGGGAATTAATTATTATTGATGGACTACTGGAGGAAGCCAATTTCAGGGCTGGATTATTCTCAGCAGTACTTGAATCAACTTTTTTTTTCTTTCATTCTTTAAATATCTCAAATGAAAAACCTTCCACACTTTCTGTTGATTATTCCACCATCACTAAAAGAACTCAAAACAGTGCTCTAAAAGGCTACAAAAATCAGAAGCTTTTGATTTCATCCTGAGATCAAATAATTGATTATGGATTATCACAACACTTCCGTGGCACTCATTTTATCCTTTGAGCCACCATGAAAGAGTTTTCAAATTCTGGGGTTTGGCTGACCTTGTGAAATTTAAAAGTTGAGCCCATTTCTCCTATTGTCATCCTTTTGGCACAGGAAGCATAGTAATGGTGTGATAACTCCAAGGAAGCAATCAAGAAAACGCAGTAGAATTTTTCCAAACAAGCACAAACCAAACTAATCTGAAAATTAAGCTAATTTAAATGAAAGAAATTTTTCTTCCATGCAGCTGCGTTATGGTAGAGAGTCACTTTTGCGGTTAAAAAACTCCTTGTGCATAAATACCAGCTTTGTCAAGTATCTCCAATCTACAAACAACACCAAAACAACAAATGCAAAATGAACTCAATGAACATCAGACATGTATATTTCATTCTCTTGACAGTTTTTCAAAATTTTTTTCCCTACAGATCTTCTCACAGAACAAGCAAGCTTTTTAAAAACAAAAGCCTCTTTTGACTCTGAGGTTATGTCTTTTATCAAGTTAAAACAAAACAACAAATAAAACTCCCCATGTCCTCAGCTGAAGTCAGGTTTAAAGGCCAGTTCAAAACACATTTCCCTCTGTGGTGCTCCTCACACTGATGTTTTAGTTTCTAAGAGCTGTCTGGAGCTATTTTCTCCTGTTTCAGACTATGTCTGTGTGGCATTTGCTTTGTGTTTGGAAGAGAGGCCTGACTAAATCCAAAGAAAAATGTATGAGAACTGTTCCAGCAATGCACAGCAGTGCTGTGCTGCCCTTTGCCAAACCGAAGCCAGCTGTGCTGACCGCTGGAGAACATTTGCAGGCTGATCTCTGCTCTGGGGAAGTAACCACACTCTTCCCACCTGTGCTAGGACAAAATGCAGGAGTGAGCAAGGGGCTCGCGGCAAACCTCATCCAGTGTCACCCAGGTCACAGCTCTGCCTGCTTCCCCTGCAGAGCTGAAGAGGGAGCAGCTCCCACAGGGAGCAGTGAGGAATACCTCTCCACAACGGGATGTGAATGCTAAGAGGTTTTATGGAGCTTCCTTGGCAAAGGTCAGGCAGCTGTGCTCACATCCCCTCCTTCCCTTAGTTAGGGATTATTTTTATTTTTCCTGACGAGCTATACGAGTGACTTACAGTATCAGTTTTCAGCTTACAGTCAAAGGAGGATAATTCAAAGAGCAGCTGCCAGCAGTTTTACTTCATACTGGCCCACACCTAATCACTTTGTCATACCAATCTGCAAGAAACGTTTCAGCCAAGAATTCAGGCCCAAACCTGCTGGCTTAAGCTACTTCAAAGGTGATTTACACTTGTTTTTATACAATGGCTTCTGCAAAAAATTGTGCTTCCTAATGATTGCTCTTTGAAAACATATTCCAGACTGCATCACCTTTGCGCTGAGTTTCAGTTGATTGATTAATAGGTGGCAAGTGATGCCTGGCCACAGCAGCCCAATGGCTGTGCAGAGCTGCAAGTTAAACTTGAAGGGTCTTGTTTCATCAGCCATCAGCCAACACTCTCAGAAGCTCTAACTTACATAAATTAGAATTATCCATATAGTACTGCAGTTTCTTGAACACTCTTAACTCCTTATATCAAGGATATTTTTCTGATGAGGTAGCAGTGGAAAACAAAATGCATTTATGATGCTGATGCAGAAGTACAGGTACTGCCCTGCACAAGGGCTCGCAAACACATAGACACACCTCAGACCATACTGGTAACATCATCTTGATCACATCTGCACCAGGTGTATCACCACACAGTTCCTCTTTTGAAAGTGTGTAGCGTTCCAGCTATTTAAGTAGAAATCATCCAAAACAAAACTCTCTCAAACTAGTATGGAAGCATAATAAGGAACAATCTTGGACAAAACACTTCTTTCACTTCTGAAAACAAAACAAAGAAGAGGAATAATGCTTATTCTTTGAAAGCCTTTCATGTCATCAAACTAAGGAACAAAGTGTGGAAATTTGGCAGGACATGGCCTAACACATCTCACTTTTCTTGTGAAAACTCACCAAAGCTTGCTGAACACAGAAACATCTCAAACACTAAATCTGCACATGCTTATTAGGGTTTGCTTCATTGCCATTACTCCAGAGACTCCATCTGTCCTGGAATCTGGCCAAGGATCCAATAGGGATCCTCTGCAACTGGAGCTGTTGTGGTCTCTGCAAAGTCATGACACTGAAATGAAGTTCTTTCAATCCTGTATTTTTAGTTATTCATGCTAGTCACTGAACTGCTGTTCCAAATAATTGTTATAATCCTTATTAAACTGTTATCAACACCTCTGCAAGCAACACAGTGCCCAGCATAGCCTTATTGATCTTAATCTGTGCAAAGCATTATGAAGAGGGTTCCCATGTGCTTGAAAGTCCCTGCTGCACCAAGAAAACATGAACTACTGAAAACATAAGCATGGCCCTTGATGGTTCTGTGCTCTCTTCTTCAGGAAAGTATGGGAAGATTTACAGGGACCATCTGGACCTAGTTTTGTTCTTATCAAGCAGCAGAGGCTTGTGGGCTCTTTTTTTCTTTCTTTCTTTCTTTCCAGTTCTCTGAGTGACTCATCCACTAATGTTGTTTTAGCCACAGCTTTTTGTCTTTGCCAGAATGTGTTTCCATTGAGCAGTGCATGAATGGGGGGGGGAGTGGGACGGAAGAAGAGCTTAATTACATCTCCAGCTTTGTATGTTTTCTGCAACAAACCTCACTGGTTTAATAACAGTTATATCAAAACACCTTCATTTAGCTTTTCTAAATAATATTTGCCCAAGTTTCAAAAGCCATGGAAATAATTCAGGAAATATAGAAATGGGTCAGGAGAGAATTGGGTCAAGCAAAGTTACTTAAGTAAAAGGGACTCCACCTTACTGAGAAAAATTTTTGGGAGAGAATTCATTAACAAAAAAGAATGGATAAATTTTGAAATTCCAATGCCTTGATGAGGTCACACTTGATGAGAGTCACAGGAAGAAAGTTTTGGATGAAAATGTACAGGAAGGGAAGAGGAATTAAAAACTTAAATAAAAAGTGAACAAGTTAAAGTTGGACGACATTAACCCAGTAGAAAATACTAAATATTATATTAATGGAAAAAGTTTCCCATTCTCACACATAGGAAGTCAAAATGGCTCATCATCTATGGATCATCACATTTCAGTCACTTCTCAAAGAAGAAACAACTCCATAGTTAATAGAAAAAATCTTATGCAAAAACAGTAAAGACCCAGAAGATGGAAAAAAATATTAAGGCAATTTATACTGTATCTCATATAGAACCTACATAAAAAGCTAGAAACAAACTTTAACATACTCTAAATAGTTACTAAAATTATAAATAAGAATTACTGATATCAACTACCACTATGCAGAACATTGCAAAGGAGGGAAACTTAGAAGCGCTTAAGAATTTTCTTAGTGAGAGATAAAGAAATCATTAATTCCTATAGTGTATCAGTTTGGTTTGTCCTGAAAATGGGGCCATTCATGTGCAGAGACAGCATGTAGCATCCTCAGCAGAGGTTTACACAAGGTAAATCCCTCAGCTACCCTCCCAGTATGCAGTGAGAGTCACAGATGGATATGGATGCAATGTTTGACTGTATAGGTAGAGCAGCAAACTACTCAGTGAGCACTGTGAGTAATTCCACACAGCTGAACAGTTGATCCAAAACCTTTACTATTTGCATTTAAAAAATAATTAGTAAAAAGCCCATAGAACATAGTACCAGATTTTTCTTGTCAAGCTTGACAGCAAACATAAGTCAATGCTACCTTGACAAGATATTCCAAACTACCTATTAATTGCGAAGCTGACATGAATAAAAGACATAATTTATGGGAGCTGATGGTTACCAACTTCCTTAAGATCAAATTGCGTAAGACATGAACTTAATTTTCCTTTTTTTTCTGTGTTTTCACCTGTGCACAACACACCACAAAAAATTCAAATCAACCAGTCAACCAACCAAAAAAAAAAAAAACAACCAAAAAAACCTAACAAAAAACATGCCTGGATACTTTGCAGAAGTTATGGAATTGTTTTGGACAAAACTGGAATTAAGTCAGTCATTTGTTTCAGAAGCTTGAAAATTAACATATTTCTGAACAATTCGCACTACTATTACCATACCATTTATGTTGTGATACAAAATGGATGTGTTACCACACTTTGCAGGGTAAAGTAGAATTCTTTTAAGCCAGATATCCCTGTAGTTGGCTCTTTTGTGCTTCCAAAGGGAGTTCCCAACTAACAGATGGCAATAATTTAATAACAGGCATGTGACTGGGCAGATAAAAGGAGCTGGCTCTATCTGTGTCTGAGAAAGGATCCTGTGAAACTGCAATTTCTGTGCCTGGGAAGGGCTCTGCCCTGCTCCCACCATGCTTGCCTGACTGTCCCTGCTGCCAATCACTTTGTGCCATCACCAGGACCTCATTTAGCTGGGCATGTACTGGGTACATGTATTGGAAACTCTTGGAGAGCTGACTGTTCCTCTTGGCAAACTTTATGCTACCACTACCACTGAAATGTGAAACACACTGTATAAACTACACACATACAAGATTGGTGGGACTAAACTGATTACTCTGCTGGGAGCAGGTCTGAGAGCACAGTTTTGGACACAAGAGCTTTACTGGGGACCAAACCTCTGGGAACTGCAAAGCAGCCTGCACAGTAAAGTGCTATTCAGGAGAAGGATTGCATTTTTTTGAGATGACAAGGTCTCTTCAAATTAATTAGGACCTAACAGGGCTCGCTGACACTGGAAAGGTTAGAACCCTCGCTTGGTGCAGCAGCTGCTCCTAGGAATGACTTGTTATTCTGTATCAGCTGCGTGATGACTCTGCCCGGGTCACAGCACACGTTTTTTTAATCCAAAGACTGGCCTAGTACACTGCAGCTGGCTTGAGAACACTTCATCTTCAACTGCAATCACAGAGAAGGAAAATTGTCCTCACTTTGGCTGATGCCTGTAAAACATTGGTTCCAGATAACTTCCCTTGCTTGGATAAAAAATTGTGCTTCGCTTTTACAAAATTTGTTTAGTAATGTACAAAATTTGTCAGGCAAAACCACAATGTCCTGCAGCTCTGTTTGTAGACGGCATCAAATTGAGGCCTCCCTCGTTTTGGGACATGGATATCATGCAGGCATAGACAGGCTGAATGAGGATCCATAGATACACAGAATTCACCTCAGGCATTGTCAGGAGATAAAACTTCAGCTACTGCCATGGTGAAAAAGCACAAATAGATAGTATTGCTCAGCCACCGTGGTGGCCAAATGTACAGAGATGGGTGAATTGTTTTAGTTTCTCTCTGTTTCCATAATTCATCTTTTCTACTCCTGATGTCTCCCTCCAGATTTTTCTGGACTCTTTTTTTAGTTATTATATATACTATTGTTTTGTAGAAAGATTATTATTAGATTTGTTATTGTTACAAAATCCTATATTTAAGTATAATTTTAAATGACCCATACTTACATAGCCTTTTTTAAATTGTACAAGTAATATGCAAACTTTTTAAAAATTTTGTTTTCCTGCCTTTGGCTCCTTTGTAAGGAATATTTGTCAGTATTTTTTGACATGAAGTGTTACACTGAGGCAACTTTTTCCTTTTAGAAAATGTTATTTTCAGACAGGTTTTGATCATATTCTACAGATGAGGTTTATATAACTACACTATTCATTTTAGAGGTAGGTAAACAGAAAGCTGAAGCTCACTTTGTCTGCCCATGCCAGATATAGTTGTAAAATATTTTATATGTACATACAAGCGACATGTTTTTGACTGAATGGTTCCTCAAAGAAGGAGAATTTGCTTTGGCCTTTGAGCAAGAGCTACATTAAGGGGTTTCAGAGATTTTCTTTTCACTGATTGACTCATTAGAAAACCACCACTCCACCTGACTGACCAGCCAGTATAAAGGCAATGTGTTTTTTAAAAATCTAACATAACCTTTTCCATAAAACCATACTAAATAATTTAAGTCCCAATAAATAACGATACTTTAGGTGCCTCTCTCTATATGTTCCTGATGAGAAACATTGCAAAGTCTCTTGCATCTGAAACACAAAATCCATCTGCTTTCATTGCTGCTGCTGACTCACCATGAAATGGCTCCCAGGAGGAACAGCTGTAATACAGGGAATCAGGAATGGGCAGGACAATCAGGAAAGATCACAGTTGGGATGGGATTGCTGTACTCTGTGTACTCTCCCATTAGCAGGAAGACAATGTTTTACTAGCTGCAAGCACCTTGCCAAGAGATTCTTTGTAACATTTTGGGGCACTGCTTAGGAACTGCTGGACTACAAAACTTAATCCCACAGGCATAAATCCCAAGGCCTCAGGCAAGTATTTGCTGGTTTTGGCAAATTTGTAGTGGTTTGAAACAGGAGGTTCACAAAACAGTTTTCTGAGATTCAGAACATGTTTAAAAATGCAACCAGCTGATTAATTGGAGAGTCTCCTCTCTGCACAGGCTGTTCTTACTGATGAAAGTCAGCCACAGTGCCAAATCCCACCCAAGGCATGTCCTGCAAAGGTGTTCCATCCTCCCACTGTGTTCTCAGGCATCCCTTGACCACCATCACCTGGTGTCTGCCCAAAACAGAAAGGCTGCAGTTGCATCAGTCTTCAATGACCTCTCCATTATACAAGAATATGAGAGAAAAAGAAGCTAAATTCTCCTGTTTTTAAACATATTTGTAATGGTGATCAGCACATGCTTAAATCTGCTCATTGTAGTCAGACATAAGAAATCACACATGAGAAATCTCTTTGTCAATTACTTATGCTTATCATTCCCACAGCGATGAAATTCTGCAGACCTTTAATTATTGGGCTAGAACCAATTTAGGCAAATCATAACCAGCAGACTGTTATCACCAGAGATGACCTCTTCATGGTAATCCCTACAGAGGGTGGAGCATCAGGTTCATTCTGGTGGATATAAATACCTTCTCCGGTGGTCCAATGCCCAGCCCAGTGAAGAAACAGACATAAAATCTATTTGTGCATTTTATGTAGGGATGCAGATTTCATGGCTTAGGAGGAACAAAGGTTTTTTGGAGGTAAAGTGGCTTTAAATTTATATTTAATCCCCCAAGATTTTCAAAATTCAGAAAAACCTAACACTTAGTTCCAAAACTGGATGTTTAAAAATAGGAATAAAAATTAATTACATCCTCATTTAAAAAGGAAATTCACAACTATACACATTTTCCTCTCTAACTTTGTCCATCTTTAGGACTCCAGGTCATTAGATTAGTTAGGAGCACATTGTTGTGGCTTGAAAATGTACAAGTCCAGGTCTTAGAAGAAAAAGAGGGTGATGACATAGGAGACTGGATAATACTATACCATATTCTGAGACCTTAACAGAAATAAAAATTTCAGTGCAGAACCCTACATTAGTAAAAGTTGCTGCTGGCACAGACAGAACACAAGAGGTGAGACAGCAATAGCATCCTGAAGATCTCACAGCATGGATTCATACAAGTGAGCATTCCAGTGCAAGTGAACAATATCAGTTTGGAAAAAATACTGCAATGTCCAATCTGACAAATCTGAGACACAGAAACAACTCAAATCTCCCCAGATATTTAAATTATTTTTCCCTCTATGATCCTTCTGTCTTGTTTCTTGGAGAATGCATCCCCTACAGGAACTGCACAATTAGAAGGTGTTTTCAAGAACTTTTGGAAAACAGTTTTCATTCAAAAATAAAAAGAAATACAATACAGTTACCACATTGCAGACAACCTATTACATCAAAAGGGAAAGTCTGAAGCAAGAAGCTGAATTCCCTAAAGGGTTACTGGAAAACACACAAGCCAGCCATATGCTTATTTGGGATGTGAAAGGGTTTGCAGTCCTTTCCACTGCCAGAAAGGGAGTATCTGACAGAACGAATGAGGTGTTCCCTAGCAAAGACAACCACAGTTAATCACTAAAATATTTTCCTGACTATGAAATAATAATGTGGTTTTAAAATATCCAACTGATAATGGTAATAACAGCTTTCGATTAGGAATATGCATGTTTTTAATGGGAACAGGCAGAATAATTCTGCATAGGTCTTTAATTTCATAGCATAGATATCTATACCTATATCTATCTATATATATCAGCTTCACAGAAATACATAAACATTACTTGAATTTTTTTAAAACTGATTCATATTTAAGATCCTGTAAGCTCACAAGAAGATGTTTAAAGATATCTTGACTGGGCAAAAATCTTTCTAGAGCAAGGTTTGAGCAAATAGAATGTGCTGCCTTCAGATACAGAAGGCATAAGCTGCTAATAGCAATTTAGCCTTTTACACACTCAATACCATCCCAGTTGTTTCTTGGTATTCTTCTCTTTGTCATCCTTGCCATTTGTCTGCTGTTCCATTCCTTTTTTGCCCCCAAAGACTGACCTGGCCCTAATGGTTTTAGCGAGAGCTTTGCCATGAATTTAGTATCCACCTGCTTTTTCTCTTTAGAATCTTTAAGAATTTCTACAACATCTTTTAGTACCACTTCTCTAATAACTTTTACTGCCCATCTTAAATTTCCCATTCTCAGGATTGTAATTCTGGTGAAATCAAGGAATCTTCCTCCTTTCTCTTTCCCTGTATACTGTACACATTCAATCTTCACACATTGCTCACTGTCTTCACTCTGTCAATCTCAGCCCATTTGTAGCTACCTTTCCCTCTGATTATAGATAATTTTTCTCTGTCTCACTGAAAGGCTTTGCAGAATGTCCAAGATGCAACTATTAACATGTTTTTCTGTCTCAACATTGCTGACATTTGTCTTTGCCTAAATCCATCTCCCTAATGTGTTTTAGATTCAGAGTTGAGCCCCTTCTGCTTGTTTACAGAGCAGGTGGAACATGCTGCTTTTTCATCACAGCATTTACTAAATCCTTACATTAATCTAGCAGTTTACAATTCCAGATTGTTTACATTTCCCATTAACCTTCTTATTTCAATTTTTTTTTCAGAAGTCTTTATTGGTTTTGCTTCCTTAATCTGGTCTTTATTTTGGAAGCTCTTCTGTAAAAACTCACTACAAGGCACTGTGAGATTTTGTTTGGTTTTGACTGTATCTCTACAGTTCAGCATCTCATTGGATGCATTCATAGGAATTATTACAGCATTGCTGACGAGCTTTATTCTCTTAAACATAACCCCCTTTACTGAGGTAACATGCTGTTCTTTCACCAAGCCTTAATTATGCACACCTTAGTCTTCATTTCTGACTGCTGAAAATCACCTGTCTGATAAATACTAGAGGTATACAGGAAAAAAGATACATGTTAAGTCTTCTTGTTTCTTTCCACCATTTTAATTCTCACATTCAATCCCTTGGGGAATACTGGAGTTTCTTTCTATTTATGTTGCTTCTATTTAGCCTTCTTTAGGCTTCTCCAGGAAGCCCACAGGAATAGTTGGTCTATTTTCCCAGTAAAACCCTGGGCTTTGAAGTCTTGAACTTGGCTTTTATTTTAGGGCTGCAGAACATAATTTCACATTTATACAAACAAATTCAAAATGTTTACCATCCTGGCAGCTGTTCCTTCTGAATGGCTATTGCCAGAATGGGTGACTTAAATTTAGATGCATTAAAAAAATTAAAATTAAAAAACTAAAGATGAAGTTGCTCTTTCCCCAATGCTTGACTAATTTGTAGCTGCTTTATTTCTTGACCAAAACCATAGTTTGCTTGATGTTAAAGGCAACACTTCTACAGAAGATTAAATTGGATATTTTCAACAAAATTGGAGCTAGGCAAATGACTGTTGACTCTTCCTAAGAAACACAGGAAAAGGAGAAACCACATACTCAGTACTTCCAGCATGGAGCTGACTAACAAGCCAAACTATAACTTATTAAACCACTTCAAGCAAAAATTTGGTGCAAATCATCAGTGATGGAATTTGTAAAAGTCCCTGCATCCTACACTCATATTGAAAAGACTGTGCCACTAAGTCATTGACAAAAGAGATACAGAGAACCTACTCCCCTTAATTAACAAATATTAGAAAAATACCTAAGTCCTGTAACAGCTTGATTTACATAACAGCCTTGATATTATCTGGCCTCATGCTGGAAAAATTCCTTATCAAAAGAATTCCTTAAATTGTGATCGTGTTATCCCCATTTCCCAGCATGCTGGGAGTGCTTCCAGAGCCAGTATGTTAAGGGAATAGCAAAGAAAAATCATATTAACTTCAGTAAGCACTGTCAGCAACAAGCTCCAATACAAAAGCCCTATAATTGCATCAACAGAATGCTGTATCTGACTGAAGACCACCTGGCAGCAGCACCACTTGGCAGAAGAGAGCTTCTGGCCAAAGCTGCTGGCCAAAGCCAGGCCCTGAAAGCCAATTCAAGCAAGGGAAAAGAGTTCATGTCTGTATTTGCTTATGTTGCTATCCCGGTGCCTGACATAGCAAGCCTCATAGATGTGTTTTAAATCTGTGAACTACTCTGGTCTCATTTCTCTGTGCAGAACCTTCAAAAAAGGCTCAGAATATGCAAAATGCTATTTGGCTGGGTATCTAGGCCCATGCTGGGTTGCATCTGTGTAAGGAGACCTGAAGCATTCTGCAAACAACAGTGTCAGTGTTGATTTCGAGGTATGTCCATACTGAATCTGGTTTCTTCTGTTTGACTGGTTTTGTCTCTATCTTTGTCTGACATCTGATGCATGACTGACATTTAGAATCAGTAGGCAACAAGTTTAGGACCAATTGTCCTTCCAATAATACTACCAAAATCATCTTTTCTCTCCCAAAACCATATGCCAAAGTTTATATACAATTCATAATACTCGGTTATGCATTAACTTGATCAGTATTGCGAGCAACAGGGAAAAAAGGATAAAATAAAGAACAAAGGTTTCACAAATGCATAGAGAGTGATACAAGCTGTTTGTTATTGGCAGAGTTGTTATTTGAAATAACCTCATTTTGCCCTGGTCATTAAGACTGGTTAATGTGGGCATTGACTGACTGCAGCATAATAGTGTCAAACACACCAAGGACTATAAAGAATTTCTCAGGGTCTTCTAAAAGAAATTTTCTCATGATCTTTGGAAAGAACATCTGGACTTGCTTATGCAGACATGTTCAGGAAAGACTCAATTAGCTATGTGAAGCTAATGAGCACAAATTAAAGCATATTCAAAATCCAAATAGGATCATCTGCAAGGGGATTTAAGATGCTACAGCTCATGACCACTAATCCTCCACCAATCACTGAGTCATCCATAGCTGTCCTAAATATTTCCACACAAAGCAGCTACACTAAGAGCTCTGTATGCCTTCTCTGGATTCTACTGATTTCTGCAGAACAAGAGCTAAATTCTCATGAATTGCACTATTCAAACCACAGAATTTCACTTTTTACACTGGAAAGAATTACTCTTCCCCCCATTGTACGTGAAAGATGACTCACCAAAAGTCTGCATAACACTATCCAAAAGTGGCAAGACATGTTTATTGTTGCTCTAATACAGCTGGTCCTGATCCACATCAGAACCATTTCACATATTCTCCAGCAAAGCTAAACTTCCAAAACAGGGGGTAGAACAGCATTTACTTATATGAAACAACTGTTTAACAAAAGAAAAATACACATCCAAACCCACCCAAACACCAAGCTTTTTGGCCTGCATTTTATGGCTTTAAGAACATTTTTTTTTCATGCATTTCTCAGCACAACAATTCCAACAAGCAGGGATCAACAGGCTCCACTGAAATATACTATAACTTTCAATATTGATTTTTGAAAAAAATTATTTTGTGTTACAGATATAAGCATATTCCACAAAATATGGACTAAATGTGAGTCTTAGTGAATAAAATGCATCTCACAGGTGATAGACTTCTGTGTTCAGGAAAGAAAAAACAAACATGATGACTTCAAGAACTCACTACCCACAAAAAGTAAATGAAGAGAACTCTGAGTTGTCAGTTGCTTATGTGTTTTCTATTGTATTCTCAGTTAGCCAATGTTTTTATTCCTGCATTTAATATATCGCTTGTTTGTATTATTTTTATCAAATCTTGTGTCAAAACCAATTCTATCTATAACAATGCTTAAGTTTGAGAAAAGAAGGACAAATAAGCCACTGAGGTCTACCTTTCTAAATTGCATGAGATTTTGGAAATGGCTGCTTATGCCTCCTCACAAGAGAAATGCACATTCTGTGAGCAACAGTTTGACTAATCAGATATAGAAAAATTTAAAGCATCAACAGGCAGCATTGTGTCTCCATATGGAATGATATGGCAGGTACCAACAGACTGAAATTTGACACAAAAAATGACAAAAGTAATAAAACCCCCACATTTTTTCCAGAGCTGCTGTACGGTTTTTCCCGGCATGATGGCATTGCCACAAAAGATGGCTTCTTTTTAAAAAAAACAGCATGACTAAAGGGTTTCAGAGTTTTGTACTAGACACAAACCTAAAATAAATTTCCAAACCTAGACTATTACTCTTGCATATTGAAATGGAAAAGCAATTGCTCCAACAGACACCTACAGTCTTACCAGACTGACCTCAGTAGTATGTGAGATTCAGGACTCATTCGAGAGAATATTTTAAAACACTTACTGGAAAATGTGATAGAATGAAACAAAGACCTCCCAATGATATATGGCATCAGATGAAGTGGGTATCTTTCATAAGACAGATGGTACTCAAAAGCAAAGGAAATTAAATCTCTTTTTAAATTCCGCTTAAGTGTTCAATATTGTGTCACCCAGCATGTTGTTTGTTGTCCTGGATTTCAGATATAAATAAGTACTGAGAGGGGAAGTTTGGCTAAATGGGATGTAACTACTGTTGCTGTTGAAGGGAAAAACAGGACTCCCTAAATGGTTAGTTATGAGGCACATTTTTATAATGTTTACACCAAGCAAGCTATGGAGCTCAACAAGTTAAAGTGGAGAGTATTTTCAGAAATATGTAGGAAAGTGACCCTTCAAATTTGATATCTCAACAATAGATACAATAGAAATGGGACCAAGAAATAAGAATATAAGAATATATAAGAAAATGTAGACTTGTGCACCTCACAAATAATCAGTACAATCTAATTAGTTAAAACCATAAAAGAAATAGGAATCACAGTAGGAAGATGACCTATTAATACCATAGCACAGGAAACTGCCCCTAATATTGAGCAGGTAGAGTGCGGATTGTTTTTGTTTAAGAAAGGTAAAAACAGATTGAAAGATTTTTAGAATTACAGAAAAACACTATTTTACACAGTGAAACAAAATGTTACCTGTTCAGCCTGATAAAATAAAGACTAGAACAGGTGTGGTTGCCATCTAGAAGTTTATCAGATGCAATAAATGGCTGAAAAAAAGAGTAAAACTAGAGCTGTTTAAAGCAAAGTTTATAGCTATAACAAGAGAAAATAGGTGCAAATGACCACAAACAACTTAAGAGTAAGAATTCATGAAGATTTATAATCATTGAGGGGGTAGGGAGGTTTGTTCCATTTAGGAATTATTTAATCCACTTTATTCATAGTACCTGAATGAAAACATTAAGCTGCAATTGCTGACTGAGACCTTCTCCAGTCCTGTTCTACATGTAAACAGCTACATATAGAAGTGCACCATTTTAAAACAAAGACATGAATTTTCAAACTGGGAAGATGTCCCAGGTACAGGAAAAAGGAAGATACAAAACTGAAAACTTATCTGACTGATCAGGAAAAATCCTTCCATTCTTATTCCAGTGCTGGCAGATGCTCAAGGCTTGTGACTCTCATGCTCTGGATTACTTTGCTAAAACATTTTGGCTACCTCCACCAGCTGAATTTCCAAATAAAAAGGCTGAACACATATCAGAGCTCCCGATGATGGTCAGGATTAAGCTCTGAAAAACATCTTAGTGTTTACAAATTTTCACACAATGAATGTCTTCTAGGTCTGCATTGGCAAAATGCCAAAATTGCATTGGTTTTTTTGTTTGTAGTTACAAGAAGGTGAGCTTCTTAGTTTCTATAAATGTTCATTCTTACTGGTTTCAGCTCAAAAAACTGTGCTTTTTAACTAGTTGAAGAACAAAAAGATATTATTGCTGGTTCACAAAATGACAATTAACTTAGGGCAAAGTATATTGAAAAGCAAGGGTTTGATTTTATCTTTGGGAGTCTGAAGAAATTCTAGGTCATTATGCTGAATATTGTTTGCCAGATTCTATGTTATTATATGTAACTCTTGTTATGATGAAATCAGTAAACTCCTCTTTGCTTTCACTAACCAAAGAGCTAATCATCACACTATAATAAAAGAAAAGTTAATGAATAAAATTATAGAACATCAAGTTGCTTTTTCAGAGTAAACAATTCATATTTACTCTGTTCCTGACTCAAAAATCTCTCCCCACTTTCTTTCTCATGGTCTTAATTGCCTATCCTCTTTATTTTTAGCCTTTTATTATTTTCATCTATGTCTACATGGAAAATCTGAAGATTTTGTGTCTTGGATGATGAGTGAAAACCAAACACAAATTTCATTATGAGGCAGAATCCCGCAGTGCCATAAATGGAAATCAAAATGGCTAAACATTTCCATTAACAAAACAGCAATTCCCCAAGCACTTAGTGTTGACTTAATTCTCCCCCTTCTGAAATCTCTAGAGAATAATGACATCTCCAAAACTGCAACCAGCCCATAGGAAGTGCTTCTATTATAAAACTTTACGCTGATAGAAAACACACAGGTGTCTGATCTTTCTGTGTTTATTCTGTGGCATTGGCACATAGTTTTCTGTTTGCTTACATGCTCTTTTACTCTTTAAGGCTAAGTTTCTAAGAGTGACTATAATTCTAAACTTCAAAATGAATTTTCATTACTTAGAACTCAGTGGCTGACATTATATTAACCCTGTTACTGTTTCTTAAATATTTCAGAGAAACTCAGATTCTGTCTTAAGGAAAAAAAAAAGCATTTGCTGTTCTGGTTCCACAACTTTTTCCAGTGACACTGGCATCAACTGCAGAATTTTAGGCCAGCTTTCAGTAGGAATTGCAGGTATCTCTCTTCACTGCCTGTCCTATAAACATGCATAGTACATTTCTAACAAATATTGTGATGCTTTATAGAATGAATAAATTAATGACAATTTCTGCATTGGATTGAATCACAAAGTGCTCAGACTTTCTAGGAAATATTTACATTAATAATCAGTCTAAGAAAAGAGTAATGATGATGTAGGTATCTCCCAGAGTGGTACATGCTCTGTGGCACTGCTCAGTCAGAGCAATGACTCATTTTATGGCTTCTTCCTGTCACAAGAGGTGTGAAAGCTGTGACCACATTCACTTCATTTAAAGTATTCCCTCTCAACATTCTGATCTTTTGGCAATCCTAAAAAAATTGACTAACCTAACCAAAAGAAACTTGATAAGGATCAGTGCTGCCAGAAAGTGAGATTCCTGAAGCAGGTAAAGAAGCACACAAACATTTAGTACTCATGGAAGTGGTGCCTCTGCCTTGTTTGAACTAAATCCAAATTCGAACAGCCAGAGGAGTAACGATTAAAGAAGTGATAGCCAAGAAGTGGCAGTGATAGCCCAACATAACAAAGATTTCCAACATACTTTCCTTAAGGTTAATTCACTCAGTTCACACCTTAAAAACTTCCCTGATTTGGGACCTTTATTTTGTGCAAGAGTCTTAAAACTGCATTTGTGAGTGAAAACACTAATTAGGAGTGGAAGATGAGCATTTATCACGACTGTCAATTGAAGGGGCAAAACGGACAGCCAGAAATTGAGGCCTTGATTTATGGTGACAGTCTTGCAGAGAATACAAGAAGGAACTTTAGACAGACCAGCCTTTCCTGGTCTCCTTGCTTCCATCAACACCAATAGTTTTGGCCCCTTAGAATCATGTTACCACTGAGTCCAAATTTTGGTACACGCAGGATAACTCTACTGAAGTGTAAAATATACCAGAGGAAGCAACTATAGAGGTTTTATGACAGCTGGAGTCTAGACTATGGTTTGTTCCAAAATTAGGGTTACAAGCCTTGAAACAAACCAAATGTTTGATGTGGTGGAAAGTAGTAAACTCAAAGTGATTGCACCATTCCTTATTTATTGGCTCTCTCTAAACTAATAATATGCAATTAGTTAAGTCTATAAACAATCATTCAGAAAGTACTTCATGCGAGGACAGCATTAATATATAATTTATGCATTATTAAGCCATTAATGGAAAGACAGCATTTACTACTCTCATGCAGCTGTTGGTGGATGCCACATCAACAAATACGTGACTGAAGGTTCAGAGCATTAGAACATGTTTGCCTCAGAACAGGGAGAGGGGTAAGGCTGGAGAATTTCTCATCACCATTAGGTAAAAGACAGCTGTACACTGCTGGGTTCCTGGAGCAGCTATGTATGAGCTCAAGCATCATTTTCTGTGAGAAAAACGGGCTACCAATCCACAACCTTATTTTCATACAACACCTTATCTACAAGAGTAAGTTCCTTTATTATTTAGGCTATTGCACATTTTCAGAATCTTTTGGGGCTTCCTGTAGGACTACCAATAAGCATTTCTTGAACCTTGCCAATAGGGTAGAGAAGGATACTATTATGCAATTCAGAACAAAATGGTAGACTGGAGTATTAACATGGATAAACTAAAGCCTAAACAGGATTCACAGAGTTTATACACGTTGTATTTTTGGTAGTACTACTCATGTGATCATGGATAGCCATTAATCAGGGTGCTGGGTCCTCACTGACATAAGAGTTGTGTTGCTTCTTCAGAAGCAAGTTGCCCATGTTGTTAACATCTGAAGTTAAAACTCTGGCACTAAAATAAAACCATGAAATGCTAATACTTCTTAAACTAAGACTTTTTCTCAAGGTCTAATTACCATTTCTCCATAAAATGCATTCTTCATTGTCTGCAAGGGACAAAGAATACCTTGCCAATAACCATGTCGAAGACAAAGCAAACCTGTCCTGCAATAAGATCCAAAGTAGGCCAGTGTACTAGGATGGAATCCTTCCAACACAGAGGGTTACTTTTGGACATTATTAGAAAACTTTTTGATCAACTTCAGCCCTGCTACCCATTGAAAATGAAATGTAATTTATAATAAGTATTTTCAAAAAAATTATCTATGTGTTAGTATTCTATTGGCTTCCAGAGCAGGAGTAATAACAGCTGTCATGAAATAAACAGAAAATTAATTTTAATCTCTATTTTTAAGCAGGCGGAGTCTTAAAAAAATTCAGTATTTTCCAAGAACATCACTTCTTATAACTGTTTTCTTTAGATCTTCTGTATCCTTCTGTATTTTTACAGCATCACTTCTTTTTCTGTAAAGCATACCAGGCAGTACAAAGTTACCTCCCTGGATACAATATTTTGCCTTATACCTACTGCCATCAGCTTCTGTGCTTGCACAAATTCGTGATACCCATTCTTTGCATTAGAATTTTCTCAGCAGTTAAAACATAAAAATTCTATGCTGTCAGTTACTGTAGTGGAAGAACTCATATTTTCACAGGTAGCTCACCTAAGTAATTTCAGAGAAATGCATACATAAGGGGAGCTTACATCACATCACATGTTCTAGCATGATAATACCTGGTCATGTATTCCTTATCACTCACATGTTGACATAGATAGATGCTGAATAAGATGGATTAGTACTGGTTATGCTCTTATAGTGTGTGCCTAGGATGAAGTCATCAAAATAAATTAATTCCTTTTGTGATTTTCTAGGCTAACTTGATGCTGTAATACCTTGAAATTCCTAGTATTTAATATGTTTTAAGTCTATATTCTACCTATTCTACATAAATGGTATCAGCACAGAAGTTGTAAAATACATTTCACATATCTGAACTACCAGAAAATTCCAAAATGCAAGGTTTTTCACAGCTTAAATTTAATCTTGCTCAAGAAAAAAATGTTAACCAGGATGGTTCTATTTCCCAGTATGAATACACTGTGAAACTAGGTACTATAAAAAACAGAGGGTTTTCCTCCATGATTTTTGAGAACAGTTTTTCTATAGAGATTTTAGTCAGCTGTGAAGTGTTAAAACCAGACAGCAAAACTCACAAGAACTGTGCTGAAGAAAGCTCGAGTCAGTTTTGTAAACAAATCATTTGAACTAAGGAATTATTTATAACATGCTAATATCGATTAACTCACCAGAATTAAAACCCTTGTAAGAGAAAAGCTGAATTTTGAACTGATGTGGCTGGTGTCTCTCCCTCCCCATCTGACCTGAGGAAGGAGGAAGGGCATCTCAGTGATGGGGCAGAGAAAACCAGAGCTGACTACAATGGCAGAAGGTGGCACAGAGCTGGCATTGAATATGATGGGAGATTGGCACCTGGCAGCCTTATGACTCAGACTGTATGACTTATATTTTGGAGTTACTGAAAAGAGAGTTTCCAAATGTAAGAGAAATGCATCAGATCTTTACCAGGACATGTTCATTTTTTATTTCTGTGGCCCAGCTCAGATGGATTTATTCTTGATAAATAGCACTTGATAGCCCAAAGAAACTTTCCAAGAAATATTTGTAGCAGGACTTACTACTATTCATCATGAAAAGGGCGACTCTTCTACAAAAAAATGAAAGAAGAAGAAGAAACAAAAAGTGACCTTGTGGAAGGTCTTTAATTCTCTGAGGTAAACATAACCACATGAATTTTTAGAATGGGAAAAACAACATTTACACATGGCTGGTAGCTTTCTGAACAGACTTACAAGTTTCTCTGGCAGTTTTGAAGGCCATCTTGTGGCCACGGCATTCTGTTGTTGGGCCTCAGAACTGTTTTTACAGAGGGACACATTCTTATTGCTCAGTTCTATCAGTTAATACTAATGCCATGGAAGACATCAGCATGACCACAATAAAGTGAGGTAAAGAATCAAACTTTATATCTCCACTCAAAATGCACAGTCATCCAGCTTATATTAAAATTTAAAAAATAGATTTGTTTTTAAATAGGGTTTTGATTACATATAAATGGAAGGCTTCAGAGCAGGAGGGATTCACCAGGAGGGATTCTCCCAACTGCTGGTGCTTTGCAAAGCTAGGTGCCAGTTCCAGCTCTTGAGCACTCATTAAAGCAGCCCAGCACTGCTGGTTAATTGGGCATCAGAGTGTCCAGTGAGGCAGTGCTCAGTAAATATGGTGAAATACCTGATGAAGCTGCCTTTTCATTTGAATTACCTCAAAAAGGGCTTGAAGGACTTTATTCAAATCCTCATCTTTTCCTGGGTTGCATACACAGCCCCACAGAAGCCAACAGGAATTTGCTAATTGGTGGTGGTGGTGAGGGGAGGGACAGGCACTAAAAAAACTGAGGTGACTAGGAGAAACTAGTGAAAGAAGTGACATGATATTGAGAAATGTGCACCAGAACGCTCCTAAAACAACAACAGAGTGCAACCATCCTTATTCAGACTTCATGCAAAAGATTTTGAAGAATTTTAGACACTGAGATAAATCTTCATCACAAAACCATCAAGATATTTTTTTACAGCAGGCACACAAATGCTCATTTTTAATCTAAGTAAACAAATGTTTTTACATACTGTGACGGACCTATTGTTTTCTTTCTAGATTCTAATGTCAAAATATTAATTTAATCTGACTATATATGTATTTTAAACATTTTTTTCACATAGTAAATGAAACAATACATTGTTGAAGGTCCACATTAAATCACCTGTAATGTCTCATTTTGTTTTATAAAAGCTGATCCTGACAAGATAGAAATTTCAGCTTATTCAATGTAGCTTATTTACTTTTTGGAAAGAACAGGTGTTATAACTTGTTTCTTATTATGAGTGTCTGATTCTGCGCCTCCTAGTCATGAATTATTTTTCTGGTGACTAAAGAAAATGATACAATGAATCCTAAAAACCCTAAAAACTTCTAAAAGAATAATTTATTACTATATGTTATCAGTCTTTAGTGTTACAGAATCTAGTACATCAGGACAGTGACTAAGGGGTCCCTGGTATTCCAATACGACAAAATTGATACACTATTGGCTGACTCTTTAAAAGTAAATTTTGAAACCAAAATAACTTTAGAAAACAAATTTTTAGCATTTTAACAATTCTAACATAGAAATAATATACTTTTAGTTTTGGAGTTTCTGAAAGAAATAAGCTTAATATTTAAGTCTGTCTTCCTCAGAGCTTAATGAAGGGTGACTTAATGGAGGGCCTTATTTTGCAGTGACAACACATGGACATGAAAAAGACACTTGCTACAAGCCCAGACCAAGTCATTGGACAAAAGCACCTCCTCTTGGAAAGCTGGGTCTCACAGAAACCTGGCAAACCCACTATGCCTGTACCCTCTTAGTGCCTCTCCCCTGTTGCCAGCAGACACTGGCTGTGCTTTGTCTGCATCCACAGCAGCTCTGAGCCTGGCTTCTGCCACATCCTAAGAGAGATTCTATTTGTGTCCTCAAAAGTGAACCACTAACTTTGGGAAGCAGCAGCATCTCCACAGTGGAACATATGAGAGGCACCTCTGATGAAATCACATGGCAATACATTTATAAATTCACTGAGATTGATTGAAAATGGATGTTGGGTAGCAGAAAAAAAGAGAGACAAAACTTAATCGTCACCTGGAAGTGATTTACAAGACTGTGCTGCACTTGGTAACAAAATCAAGATTTCCCAAACATGTAAACATCTCTCTGGGAGCTGCTGAAGTCATAGGTTCCATTTTTCCATTTTTTTAGGCAGTCAGGAGAAGCAAAGCTGGTCGTTGTTGGATCACCACAG
The DNA here is from genome assembly GCF_901933205.1 of Camarhynchus parvulus. NCBI lineage: Eukaryota > Metazoa > Chordata > Aves > Passeriformes > Thraupidae > Camarhynchus > Camarhynchus parvulus. The sequence continues at coordinate 7,177,566 of NC_044577.1, read as the reverse complement.
AATAGAAAGTACTTTGTCTTGGCCACTGACCTGCTGTGCAGGTAACCTACAAACTGCTTTGAGCAGGGACTCTCCAGGATGCACAATTCTTCACTACACAGGC